>NC_082603.1:25542735-27942735 GCF_030936135.1 Gavia stellata | reverse complement strand
GCAGGCTTGACTGCAGCAAATGGCTTGGGAGAGGGTGGCCCATGTGTGAACGCTGTGGGCATGTGTCCAAGTTCCCCCTGAGTGCCCTGGGAGATGAGACGAACCTTCCCGCAATGTAATGGTGGGTACTGGGATGCTCGTGGTAATGAAGGGCACCGTAAGCTTTAGTTGCTGCAGCTGGGTGGCTGCAGTGTCACTAAATGAACTCAATATGTATGTTGGTGACCAAGGATGACAAATACCTGATGTAGAATTTAACTTTGTTGGGGGGGGAGGAGGTGGCAAACGATTTTTAAAAATGTTCAATATATTATCATACCTAAAGCCTTAAGCTTCTATATTTTGTATCACCAGCTGTGGGTACTGATTTACTCATCTGTAACTGCCATTTTGTAGGCAACCATTCTTAATTTCTAAATAGTGTCCTATTCACAGGTCAATTATTGCTCTGTAGACACCAAATTTTGGACTCTGAATGCAATGGCCCATGCTTCTAGTTTGACTTTTTCTCCAAATTTACTATCCCTTCCTCCTTTCTGCCCATGAATATCACATTGCCTGCGTGGGAGCACACTGCATTGTGTACTTCCCTTTCCAGTGGTTTAACAGTTGAGCAAACTTATTCCTTTCTACCCAAATATAAAGAAATTCATCTGAATGCTCTGAACTTTCCCAGCAGAAACGTAGAAGCTGGTGAAATAGCCACTTTGGATCAGTCGAGTCTCCTCTGTCAATAAACCGTTCTGCCGAGAGCTTTCCGATGCCTGGCTGCATTGGTAGTCGTTTTCACAGCAGCAGTGACATACTCAAATGCTCTGTTAATGAAGTGACATCTTTTCAACCTTGAAGTCGGTGCTAGTGGACATGTTGCATGCAGGTTAAAAATCCAAAAAGCCGCTATTTTTCTGTGTTTTCTGAATTTGTTCTACCTGATATGACGCTAGATAGAATGATGTTTGGCTGGAATACAAATGAAATGCTGTCATATGCCAGCCAGTCCAAAAGGTCTATGGGAGAAAAGTTTAATATCAGATTAGGAGAAAAAACAACAAACGTCATTTCATTTGCTATCTCTATAAGCCTACAAATAATCAGTGATAGTGATGTAAAACAGCAGACATCAATCTTTTTCCTACCAAAAAAGCAGCATAGGCTGTCAAAAGTAATTTACCTTTTAAAGGATCCTGAGGTGTGAAAACGTAAGTGCTTTACATAGGAGTAGAGCTGAATAAATGGTAGGAAATATTTTTCATGGATGCCTGATGAACTCTGATTCTTTGTGGCCTCATCACATGTTTTCAATGAGAAAAGCTGGGTAATTTCAAGCTCCAAATCCAGCTTGGCTGTGAAATGAGGCAAAAAAATGTTGTATGCATCTTTCCAAAAGAGGGAAGGGGAAAAAAATATTACTATAATCTTCCTGTAAAATAATCTAAAACTGATGCTTATTCTGTGCTTGTGTGCTCATAGCTCACAAAAATCTTTCAGAAAAGAACAACTTGCTTCCTTGCATAAGGGACTTGCAAATGGAGATGTTGCGTGGCAAAGGTTTCTTAAACTCATTGCCTTGGTTGCTTTCAGAGCTATGCATCTTAATACTTCTTCCTCCCAATGTAGTTTCCTGTCTGTTGGAAAAAATCTGATCTATTCAATACACAGCCTGTGTTGGTCTTTCCTCTTTCAGAATGTTTCGTTCATCTTAAAAATGCTTGTCCTCACTTGCTGCCTGGAGTACTCTCCCATCTGCCTTTTGCCTTTCAACTCTAAAATCTGTGCATGAGCTGTCTTCATTTGGAGGTCCTTCCACCTGACTGCATCCTAGATCATCTTTGATGTGACTTCTGTCCTTCCTGTGTCACTGAAATTTCTTCTGTACTTGGTCTCTTCTGGTTTTCCTTCTCCTCTCCCTTTGTTTCTTTGGCTTATTTCCTGAAGGATCTGTCACCTTCCCTTGCTGGAATATTATAGAGGACTCCGGAGGTCTCTCCTTTTCTTTATTCTGTCTCTTTAGGTAAATTAGATTGCTATCTTTATGGGTTCCGACTTCTGCTTGTCTCCGACAGACCTGTCACTTTCTGTCCAAAATAAATTGTAAGTTGTCCATAGGTAGCTGCTTGTCAAACTTGAGGTTGATTTAAAAGTAAGCGGTGAAGGAGAGAACTGAGGGTTTTATGGGACAAGACTAGTGAATGTGAATGGGATGTAGGCATACTGCAGGGAGGTCTTAAGAGATACGGGACAGGGATACAGGCTGTTGACTTAGAATGGAGCAGTGAGAAAAGGAGCTGGGGGTGTTGGGCGAGGAGAAGCTATCAGGAGGACATTGTACTGAGTGGATAAAGGATGAACCTGGACTGTTGTAGAGGGCTTGCAAAAAGCACTGTGTTGGGAGGCAGGTGGAGGGTGTAAGACTTGAATTGCTGAAAATGAGGCTTTGTTGTGCTGCACATGGAGCAACTTGTTATAGCTGTGAGATTAATGAATGAAGAAAGGAGTGCCTGCAGACACGAGACATAATTTTACAAAGGCAGCTCAGGGCTGGTGAGGGAAGAAAGGCAGGCAGATTTGTGGCTACGAATCCTTTTATTGAGGTCTGTAGATGCTGGAGCTAGTTGGTGGACAATGATGGAAACTGTGGATAACACTGCCTTGTGAAGGAGGGGGAGCAAGAAAAGCGTAACAAGGAGAGTCAGCCCAGAAAAGGGCCAAGGGAATGGCAGGAAAACGCACTGAGTATTCACGTGCAGCAGAGCTAGTACCTGGGCACAGGAGAAGAGCATTTACAAGGATCAGAAAATTAAAGCGGTGCCTCTTTCCTTGCCAGCAACGCACCTCTTCTGCCGTCGTGCCAATGGCAGGAGGGAGTTGCTCTCCTCAGGCCTGGCCTCTCTCACCCAGCACAGGCACAACAGCTTCTACGTCTGTTTTCCAGTGGCTCTTCTCGCCTCCAACAGAGACTCTGCCACTGTGTTCAAGAGGGTGTTAATGCACACTACTCACTGAGCTGGAAGAAGGGAGAAGTTTTTTCTCAGTACTGATCCCTTAGGAGGAGAGGGTCTAAACCTTAAAATGTTTGTAAGGTTGTAAATGAAATAGCCTGAATGCTACTTTGTTTGCATAGGTTAAAAAAAAAATAAAATCATTCAATCAGGCTCCTGCTAATTTACTTCTAATTATTAGGAATGATCATAGAGTTTTAAGAATCATTGTCTTTCTTTGTAACCTCGCCCTCTGATTCCCTCAGCCCGCCTACTGCTCTGCTTGAGCTACGGCATCTCTTTTTGGATACAGCCCTCTCGCTCCCACCTGCCTGGGCCAGGGCAGTGCCACGGTCATCTCAGCCTGACCTACAGACGCTGCGGTTTTCCACTTCTCATGTTCTTGTGCTTTGCTGTAAATTGCAAGTAATGTGTACGTAGGTGCTCCATGAAGACCACTGCATTTAGAAAACTAGAGACTTAAACCACATGTTGGTTTAAACCTGGAGTGGAGAGGTAATAATACATTTCTTTTCTACCTTACCTGAAATGCTAAATCTCTGGGGTTTTTTTAAATAGTATTATTATTTTTATTATTAGAAATTAAAGCACTAGCCCCAGATTTAGATTTATTTTTTTCCCCCCAACAACCATCCATTCTGCCCAAAGCTTTCTGCTACTACATTGTAAGACTAAGAAAATCCCCCGGAACCTTCAATTACCGCAATTTGTGGAGATTTCTGTTTTTCTGCAGGTCTGGAATCGCAAGAGACAGACATTTCTGCCCTTGTATGTACAAGAGCATATGACTGGAGTCAGAAGCTGATCAGTCTAATGTCATCTGACAATGGGCGTGTGGGATTTTCCAGCACAGAAAACAGTGAGCTATTCAAAGTTGCTGCACCAGCCCCTGTGTTTCTTTCTCAAATTAGAGGTTGCAAATTTCAAAAACAACTCTTGGAAGTTGGGAAATGCCTCCCTGAGAGGTGAGGTGCTGCCAGGCTGCCCAGCTTTGCCTCTCTGCAGGTCGGCAGCTCTCGGCTTTGGCCGGATCCAGAACCAGGGAGGGAGCGGAGGAGGAAGGGAGCCGCAGCTTTTGCTGCTCTGTGGCTCCCGGCTTTAGCCCGCTGCCGGTCACGTCTCTCAGGGTATCATTTTTTGCCCCTGTGCTGCAGGGTGTTGCAGATTTGCCTGGCGTGGGGCCTAGGGGCTCCCATGTTATCAGCGGTGGGACTGGAGATGACTCTCTCATCCACACTGTGCTGGTTCTTGTGTCATTTTTCCCACGTGTAGAGCTGAGATAATACTTCTTCTGTCTTGCACGGTACTGTAGGAATGGCTGTCCCCTTGCATAGTGCTTGGAAGACATAAGGCTCAGTAAAAATAATAAACTGTGGTTTTTTAATGCTTGCTCTCTCTCTCAATAGTCTAGGGTGTTATTTCTCATACAACCAGAATTTTTTTAATATGCCTTTATCTCAGCCTTGTCCCTTTAGACAAGGCCTTTTAAATCCGGTGATAACTCAGATGGTGGTCCGTGTGACAAATACTCGGTGGATGGAGGGACCATAGCTACAATGGGCTCATTCTGGTTTGCTCAAACTATAAACAGCGTGCAGGGAAAAACTTTTTTGCCTTTCATTCTCTGTGTAGCCCTTTTGATATTAGCAGCTGACAGATTTCCACTTCTTAGCATTTGTTATCTGCTTTGTATATGCCATTTGTTATCTCCTTTGTATATGACAACAGCGTAAGGCTTTTGTTGTACATATTTTTAATAAAAAAGCCAAAATATTTGAAAGCTAAAACGGATATTACTTTTCTCAGGGAGCACGCAGCCTTCTTTTGATAGCCCAAACCTTCGATAAAGTGTGTTGTAAGCTAGGCACTGTATTTAGAAAGTATTTAAATGTTTGGGGGTGGGCCTGTTTTCTTTACAACAGACTAGCATTTTGCTCTCGGAGACGTAGCGACGAACAGCTATAATTATAGATAGCGCTGAGATGTGGCATTCAGCCTTTGATTCAGAGTTGAACTCTTTCAAAATCACATTGCTTGGATTTGGTGTCTGGCTGCATTCTGCCAGAGGGACTGGGGGGCAAATCAGCAACAGGAGTTGTAAACGCTTGGCTGTGCGTTGACTGTGATAGCTACTCATCAAGTGTAGCTACAACCAGAAGAGAGCCTTGTCCCTTACCTAGGATCCTGGTGTGCTAGGCACTGAGAAAATACCTAACGAAGGAGCTGCTGTTGCTGCAAAGGTTTTGCAATCTGCTCGTCAGATGTGGCACAACAGGCAGAAGAAGGAAGCTCCTCCAGCAGGAAGCCACGAGACGGGGTTGTCTCGTGACCAAAGCCATCAGCAGCAGTTTCAGCACTCCAGCAGCCAAACCGCTGGCAACGTTTTTGGAGGTCTCCTGAGAGTTTTGAAAGGCTTTGGAAGTGAAGGCACGACCCTAATCTTTGATGCTGTAGGGAAGGGCAAACCAAACCAGCATACTATTGTACGCTGAACTCTTGCAAACCCTTCTTTCTCACTCTGATGTTTGTCTTAGAGGCCCTGGGCTAGAATATCTCTGTGGCATTTCACCTCTTGGCCCAGAGCCCATCGCGGTGCCAGCGCAGCAGTGAGTAACCTCGCATAACCGTGCCTTGTTACGAATAACTGGAGAAGGTGCCATTAGATATCTGCTTCTGCCAGGGGGCACTCCCCAGAAAAAGCCACACCACCACCCTATATCTAAAAAAACCCAGGCACTGCATGAATTCTCAGAGCCTTCGATATGCTGATATTACAGCAAGATCCGGTACTACACATGACACCCTTACAGTCCAAAAATATTTTCAGTTTGGCTTTTTTCACGTAGAGGTCTGCACTTTCCCCTGTGTTGTCCATTTTTAAAGTCCATGCTGATTTAAAAACGAAAAGGAAAAAAAAAGACTTCTCTATAGCTGTGGCATATGTCCTCCCATAAATTCCTGTGTCATTATGATTTTCACATTGGCCAGTTCTTGCATGTCTTTGTTATCTTACCTTTCTATGGGATATTCCCTGTTCTCACACTCCTTGTCCTTAGCAGTCAAGGTGAATCTAACACGCATCCGTCTTAGTGAACCCCTGTCTCTCTGTTTCACTGCTTATGATCTGCGGATCATGCGTGAAAGTGCCTTTATATTACAGAAAGAAAATAATTTACAGGAAGGAAATAATGAACTTAAGAGGAGAAGTGCTGAAGCTGCTCGTAGCGAAAGTTTTTCCAGCAGCATAGCGTAGATTGAACCACGGCAACAGGAACAGTCAGTATGAGAGCTTGAAAGTGTTCTTCCTTTGTAAATAAACTGCAGAAACTCCTCTCTGCAATGTGTTTATGCCCTCTGTGAGAGATAGGCATCTGTTCACGTAACCTTTGGCGCTAATCAGAAAATCTCAATCTGCTTATCAGTTCTGCTCTCACCGCCCTCACCCTCCTGTTCGCATTTGGCTCCTCTTTCCACCTCCACTGCCTGCTTTGGGATGGTTTGAAGGGAGAAGTGGGGTGAATCTTGGTGCAGTGCGAGACGCTTGCTGAGTAGGTCAAGCGTTTCCTCTGGGTTTGCTGCTGGAGCCCTATTTTCAGAGCAATGTGGGATCCCCTTCCCGGACCCCATCCCGATGAGAACCTGACCCCCGCTGTGCGGCAGTGGGGGGGCTGTCTGCAACTCGGAGTGCTCCAGCGGAGCTGATGGCAGACCAGTCCATACGGTTTGATTTAGTGGAATAGCTACTGATAGCTGCCACTTTGTGAAAGTTTCTCTTACCTCATGGCATTGCTCCTGAACAGAATGATGTACCACTGAAACATCCCCCTCACATGCACTTTTTTCTACAAGATGGCCATTTTTTACATCTTTTAAACTTCAGGTAGTGTGGCATTATCAAGATTTAACACACACATCACATACACTGAATGGCTTAGAGCATGGGATGTCATCTAAGTGCTGCACTGCAAGTTATGAATTTGCTAATTAGCACCTATCCTTGGCATTGACTTCTGGTTAGCGAGGAAATCCCGTAACCTTTCTGCCTGGAATTGCTCTTTAAAACAGGGATACTAATCCTTATGGACCTGACGGGTATGCTGTGCCGATTCACTAGTTAATATTTTCAAAGCGCTTTGAAGATGAAAAATGCTGAGTATTACTGGGCTTTTATCTAAAAAGACATTTTAAAACATGAAGCTAGGGAAAGATCTGCATAAATTAAAGCATGTGTTGATTATGCTCTATCTTTCCTTTTCATCTGAATGTATTAAGTAGCAAAAGAACTGTAAGAATTTGTATCTTTCCTTTTCATCTGAATTTATTAAACAGTAAAAGGACTCTGTGAATTAGTAATCTAATTTGAACATCAAACTAAAGGCAAAATTCTTCCTAATCCATCTTGTGGATCTCTCATCAGCAGTAGAGATTTCTTGCATCTCTCAGGTTGAAGAATGATATTTCAGGCTCAGGTTTTGATACTTTCTAGATTGACGGGACTTCAATAAAGCATTATTTTTCCAGTTCAACCTGGAAGGTCAGTGACAACTCTACTTTGCAGTCAAAAAAATAAGGAGCATCAGTCAAAACCAAGTTGCTAAGACAAATCAGTAACATTGAACCAGGTAGTTTTCACTGATTTCAGGAGGGAGCTCTGCTGTATAAATGCCTGTGATTTTCTTGTCATTTAACAAAGTAACATTAGTTCAATCATTTGAACTTTTTTCTTCAGTAAATGTGCGTGGTAATGACAACTTTTTGCACTTCATGAAATTTAATTCACACTTGCACGGTCTTTTCAATTCTTAAGTGCAGGATAATATCATAGGGTGATTTGCTAATTTTTTTTCTTCCCAAATGTGAATTTCTGGAGAAATGGATATTGTTAATTTTGATAGAGGGGATATAGCACAAAAACTAGTGAAGGATTCTGTCTTGGCTTCCTGATTTGAGATATGTTGCAGCTGAAAAACTATCTTTTTTCATGCTCCAGTTTCAAATCTGAGGGTGAGGGGAGTTACAGATGTTTGGTGCCAATCTTTGAGGAATTTCAAAACTTCTCAGCCAGTGACTATACCAAGGTGTGGTGAATGGAGACAGGCTTTTGATGGGTTGGCAGAGGAAAGGCGAATTCCCAACTACTTTCAGAAAAATCCCAGAAACTGGGATCTCCCCAGCTTTATGCTGATTTCAGCAGCAGAGATATATTTGATTTTGTGTAGCCAGCAGATGAAATGAGAAAAATGCAAGTGTTGTAGTTACTTGGTTTGCTGCTTTTGTTTTGAAGTGTTGCATATTTTTTTTTACAATTTGAAACAAAACCTATTCTTTGAAATGGTAAAACCTTCATTTACCAGTAGACTTTTATCCAGATGTCATTGCCACCGGTTTCGCCAGTGCCAGGAGGACTGGCTGCAGAAATGGTCTTCATGACTGTCGCTTAGGTTAAGGGTCTGCAACAAGGAGCCAGAACATCATTCCAGACTCCTCATCCTCAGTTCCCTGCATCTGAAACCTTGAGGTGACAATACAGCCCCTAATATCTTGTTAGCAATATGATATTTCTCTGACAGTGATACTTGGAAGAGGTATTCGTATACATTTGCTGTGCTGTAAAGTTCCTCTTTCTGTTTTAAACTAGTTTCCTCTTTGCACTATGGCAAAATGTACTGGGTGGATGTACCTCTGTACTGTGGAATAAAAATTAAACTGCATCCTTTTCACAAAAATGAAAGTCCTTGGTAGCCACTGGAGTAGCTCTAAAGCTCATCTACCAGTCAATTTGGTGTTCAAGTAATTAAAGAGGTCAGGCACAAAAATATCGTGTACCTGGAGCTTTGCCAGCCTCTTTCTCCCATCTCTTATCACGCCTGTCCATTTGGGATTCTTCCACAAGCTTTGTTATATTCATCGTGTAGATTAACGGTCTGCAACTATTAACAACAAACTTTGATGCTACAGAGTGGGAATTGCTTGAATAAACAATTTCACAAGTAAATGGAGTCACAGCTCTGAACCAAGAGAGCTCCAAACTTGTTTTAATTTACAGAGGTCAAAAAGTAAATGGGATTGTTGCTTGGGGAGGTAACTTGAGGAAAACATGCAGCATTCACTCACAACAAAGGGACGGAGGGTGAAAAATTTGATTGACTTCTGGAGTTTGATTTTAATTGGCTTTATTCCTACCATCACCAGCACAGCAGACAACCCTCGCAAGCACAGGAGAGATGCTGGTAAGTAAAGGTACATTTTTTTGCCTTTTGTTATTAGTTCAGAGCAGTTCAGTATAAATCCTCCACGAGGGATAAGCAGGTGAGAGTTTGCTCCAGAAAAGAGGGGACAAGCAGTGGGGCAGGAACCACTGAGAGGAGCAAGTCTGGGGCACTTGTTTCTGCTTGGGTTTCCTGAGCATCTTTTTTCCAGATGCCCCACAGCAATTTTTTTTTTTGTTTGCTTGTAGTCTGGATTATTTGTGCAGAGGAGGGGAGTGCCATTTCCAGACATTTTTAATTGCAGAAGACTGTCACTTCCAGTGCACAGGCAGTAGGGTTTACTGCATATTTCCTGAGAGATTTAACAGTGTATTAGGAGATCAGATAAGTATCTGTAAAACATCTGACCTGTCGCTATTCACTCTGAATTTATTCACAGTCATCCTCTGTTGCCTATGGTAATGGGGCTATTTCTGCCTGTCTGTCAACCCCTTCCATCCTGCCCCAGCCGTCCCTCGGTGGTGGGCCAGGGTGGGCAGCCAGCCTGTGCGTGGCTCCTCAGCCAGCCCCTGTCAGATGGGGCCAGGAGATGAGGGACTAGAGAATAACGTGGAGAAGGCCCGCGGGTATTTTGGGGAAGGGATCACAGCGCATGGGGTTATCGGGATAACCGGAGGGGCACAGGGGAGGTACAGCAAGCACACACCAGGCTTCATCCAAGCTCAGCTGCTGGTGAAATCATTTACCCCCAGCCTTATTTTCTGCTCGGAGCTGTTAGGAATAATGGGAAAGGTTATTTCTGACCTTCCTCCCAACCCGGCCAGCTTCCCACCATTTTGTTTCATCTAACTTCAATGCATGAGGCAGTGATCAGAAACCACTTCAGCATAATTCCTGACAGTATTGTGTAAAACTCCTTCCATGCTTTCTGGTCACTGGTGAAGAGACTTTGGCTCTGCATCTCGATGTGCAGCCTCCCCTTTTTATCCTTACTAAGTGCAGGGTGATAGCTCTGCTTTCTGCAGCTGAGAATAAGCCAACACCTAATCTAGGGTGTCAGTAATCGTCACCCTCGCCAGGCAGTGGATCCCAGGGGCTGGTGCAGATTTCATCACGAAGCCTCAGCTTTTTGCTGTGAAATGAGAGGCTGTGCCTGTCCCTGCAATGCAGCCTGTCACCTACCGCCGTGCTTTCTGGTGACCGCGCGTGGCCCTTACCCTCGGCGCAAGAAGAGCTCCTCAGGCATATGCACTGCCCTGGTGCAGCTTTCTGTTTTCTGAATGAGTTGTGAAATATCGTGCGTGCTCCCTATTGATAATTAAAAGCGACACAGATGGCGATGCCTGCAATGTTTTCCTTAAGTCACAGCACGTAACAGAAAATGAAGTGATAGTTTTAGGCGGTGGCACATGTAGCTTCAGGTGTTTGTTTAATATTCAGTGTTCATGCTCGGTGAGAGCTGGGACGTGCTTTCAAATGTTACTCCATGGCTGTGCATCACTGCACATTTTTTCTTGTTTTTCCTTTTCAGAGCCTGACAGATGGTGATGTTTAGATTAAAAGTAATTTCTTTATTAAGCCAACGCCCATGTTGTCAGTGATTTTTAACAGGCGCTTCATTTGTTGAAACAAGACAGTTGTGTAGTTGAAGTGTCTGAAATGCATGGAAGGCTTTAGAAAACCACCTAAGAGAAATTCAGTGTATTGAAGAGGAGGTAGCGATAGTCACATCCTGGGCTGGAAGATCCAGCTTCTGTGTCTTCAGTGTTGTGAGTGAGATCTCAGGGGCATAATGAAACCTTCCTTTCCAAAGGTCTCTGATTTTTGCATTCCTAAACAGGGATATGGATCCAGCAATTCCCAATGGGAATTCTGGACAGACTAAAAATAGGCTATATTTCTATACTGTTTTTCACCCAGGTATTTCACTGTACTGACCATGCGTGCATCATATGGAATAGGTACTATAGGCAGCTTATTGCACTGAGTCAAGGCCAGACCACCGAAGTATCTAACTTCAGTCTAAGATTTGGACCAGCTTCTGACTTGTGGGCTTCCTGAGGAAGGACTGTGACCAAATCTTGGGAGCTTTAGTATGCTTAAACTGTGTCCCTCAGCAAACAGGGGTACCTGGCAGGGGACTGATGGGGAGGAGGTGGAGAATCAGAAATGGTAAGAGAGGATTGCCATCAGTTACAGTGCAATCCAATGCCTGTGGAGTAAAGGACAGCCTGTAACGAGCCGTGGATGCAGTCCTCAGAGTCACTTCTGCCACTGGTTGGTTCCCTTCATTCCTTTCTTCATGTCTCCTCCTCTCAATTCCTGGAGGAAATCAAAATGCCCTGCAGGTCCCGTCCCATGTGGGCAGCCACCGGTGTGCTTCACTGTCGAAGACAGTCTTTTCCAATGGCGTAGACTGCTGCTCTAGGCTGGCTCTGGGTTTCTGTACAACGGAGATGGGTATTAGGAGGCTCTACAGCCTACTTGTATCATCAAACCCATTTTATGGACTGAAAACATAATATCTAGTTAGTTAGCTTTAAGTTTTTCACAGAGTACTGTGTTATAACATGTTCTTCTTGGGAATAAAAATGTCAGTCAAAGGAAAACAAATTTTAATTCTGCCACTGAAAGCCACAGTTTTTTTTCTTTTAAGTTCCTATGGGATGGTAGATAAACCTTCAAAAAATGAAAATACACTCTCACTTAAATTATTCTGCTTTTGGGGTCACATTTTAATCAAAACCATACCTGCCTTCAGGAAAAAAAAAGAGGTAAAACTGATTGAATTTAATAACTAAAAGAACATAAACTCTCTGCTTTGAAATGTATAATCTCACATGACATTTATTTCATAATGTGATCAAATCATATATGTTGTTATGGGGACAGTCTTTATTAAAAATGCCATTTATTTTAACAAGCGCAATAAAAAGAAACCCATACTTTTTATTGTGGCAGAGAAAAAAACTGCTATTAAGCTGCTTTCAGCTAAATGAAAACATCTTTCAAGATTTGTTCTAAAGTATTTAAATAAAGTGCTATGGAATTTATTCATTTGCTGCCTTCCAGCATGAATAGAAACCCATTAAATTATCTTAACTACAATAAATGATATAGAAGAATTTGTTTTGGTTAGGAATATCCTTTGCTGATGAAGAATAGGCTCATTTAAATATAACATTTTAATACAGGCCTGTAATTATGTCATTGAAAGCCCAGTTTGAAGCACAGCAAAGTATAGAGCAGGGTCTCCAGCTACCGCCAGAGCTTTTGAAGGGCACTGAAGGGGAACTGCCAGTCCATGTCCCCATTAAAAAGGGAATGACCAGGAGACCACAAAGCACATATGGTTTCAGTAAGGCAAAATGCACGGCCTGTCACCGTGCAGTGGAGTTGGGGCAGGGGAGGGATGGCTTCCTTCCCACATAGGACTGTGGTGGGAAGGGGGACGAATATGGTTCCTCGTTCTTCCACTGGAGTTCCAGGAGCAGATGCCTCATGGATAGGAACATGTTGTACCGTGAGGGCCAGATGTGTCCGACGGATGATGATGTTGCTTTTCTTGTGCTTCCCTCCACACTTCCCTGGAGCAGAGCATTCTCACAATGGCTCCAACGTGGTGGCCTCGTGCCACAGTTTGCCCTGCAGTGTTTGAATCGCCTGATTTCTAACTCCTGGTGGATCAGGACTAGTAAAGAGGTGTACTGAATGAGTGCTTTTCAGCCAAAGAAAGCATGGGCCAAGACCCACATCATAGTGTCTGGAACATGTCTGATCTGGAAGTCTAGGCAGGATGGGACCTGGTTAGCCCTTGGCTGGGAGAGCTCCTGGGAGTACCGGGGCTGGGGTGCCTCCCCCTTGTCACATCCCGCTGGCAGCCCTTCATTTCTGCCCTGCAGATTTGTTCTTCTCTCCTCTTACCCCAGCCCGAATGTTACCAGAACCAGTGGCAAAATGTGTAACATTGCTTTATTACAGCTGCCAAATTTACAGATACAAGTTAGGTAAAGATGGCCTTCTATTATTTAAAATACCAGAAGCCAGACTAAAAGGGAATAAATATAACTTGGTTCACTTTGGAAACAATTCTTACGTGAAAACATTTAAGATATTCCCATTCCCTTCCTTGCTAGACTTTATAAGGAAGCGGGGCTGCACCATAGTGGAGCTAGACTTTATTCTCCACCTAACAAGTAAGACTTAGAGGCGTAACATACTGATAATTAGCCTAGTACTGCGAGAAGCATTGAGAAGCTAAAATGTGTGCAGCACATTAATGGGATGAAGGGCCTTTGTTACAAGCTGGATGAGGTAGTCTAATGGTTCCTTCTGCTTTTAAATTCTGTAGAAAAAACCCCCACCTCTATTAGTCATTATTTCTGCAGCTTTCTGGCACTTTTTCCTTAAGAAGCAGGGGCAAACACCTGGAAAAAAGGCAGGCTGTCAGTTTAGTTTCAAGGAAAACTCACTTTATGGTATATGGAAAGTGGAGGATAGTCTGTGAATGTGCTTTATCTGTGATGTTTTCTTGAAGAAGTCTTTGAAGTTTCTAGCCGTGTAACTTGTAGCTATATAGCTTGTATCTACAGCTGTTAAAGAAAGGAACAGTTGTGCATTGGGTCAAAGCTTGTTGAGGTTTTGTATGGAAAGCCACAAACTTCTTTGCTGTGGGGGATGTCATGATGCTGCAGTAAATAAAATGAAGATGTACTGCTGGGCATAAAAAGAAAAGGTGGGAAATGTACCTCATTTCCTAAAGTCTAATACTCCCTGTACTGATTCTCAGTGTGTAGGGGAAGGCAGAGTGGGGCTGCACCAGACTTTTGTCTGGCCCTTTAGGATGTACTGTCCCGGTGGTGGACGGGAACAGTCTCCAGGTCTCTGTGCACAGGAGCTGCGGTGGGGCAGGGAGCTGCGGGCTGTGCAATGCTTTTCCTTGAGCTGCTGCATGCAGTGAGACCAACAGCAGCAGAAGCTCCAGCTCCACGTCTGTGTAGATACATCACGTACTCAGCTTACACAGAGATGCTGCTTGGACTTGTGGGCACTGGCCTGTGGGATGCTCACAAAACCTTCTACCCCTTCCTATTGATCTCTTCTAGGTCACATTATTTGACCATTCATATAATCTAAAGCATCCATGGGGAGCAGGCTTTTCCCCACTTCTGATGTTTCCCTGGAAGCCTCATGGTTTTTTGTTTCCTTGTGTGGGTTTTTTTTTTGGATTTGGGGTTGGGTTTCTTTTGTTCTTTTTGGTGGGGTTGCTTCATCAATTGTAGCGTTTATGCTCTCCCAAAAGTAATAGAGCACAGCTTGGCTTTTCACTGACGTCCCTGGGATGTCTGTAGCGATGTCCCATAAGGTTTGCTCTGACAGTCCCTGCGGTCTCCTGGAGCACAAAGGAATATGGACTGCATTGAGCCATGGCAAGGAAATTCACTGTAAAAGGCATTAAGGACTTCAGGATGAAATGCCCCAACCAAGCTTCTTTCTGAAGTAGCTAAGAAAATGCTGAACTGTAGTTTCGGCCTGAAAGTCAATGAATAGTTAATGCAGTTTCATGACAGCAAATGATGTTAAGGTCAACAGTGTTCAACCAGACAAAAATGGGACTCTCTCTTGTATGAAAATCCAGAGGCTTAAGGATCAGTCGTAGGTAAGTATTGTTCCCAATGATGTTTGCTCAATACCTAGCTAACACTCTGATCACAACCTTCCAGATCTGTTGTAGGTGGAGAACTAGGTCTAGGTATGACAACCAAATTTGTGTTTACATCCACACCCAAAGCTCGTCCCGTTTCTCAAGAGGAAACAAAGATTCTTTGTCATCAAAGGGGATGTATTTGCTACATTTTATCTATACAAGTCTGTTTCAAGAAATAAAAAGCATAGTAGCAATAATCTTTGAAAGTATAAAGGTGCCAGCGAGGCAGAGTAATGCTCTTGAGTGGAAGTGTTTTAGAGTGAATCATGGTTGTGCAACTAGTTTACCTAAACTCATTTTAAATCAGAAGAGTGACAGGACCAGAACACTAAGTGATGGAGGATTGCTCTGTGATGCTGTTTGAGGCATCGGGTTGGACTGTGCGCAATCATTTCCTTCTAAATTGGTTGTAGTCCCCTTTCAAATTGTCAGAGTAGTTTTCTTCTGCTTCGTTGCACTTGAGAAGCAGGTGGATGGCAAGCTGCTCAGCCTCGTTTGATCCACATGCTGTTGTTCAATGGATAGAGCAAATCAAACTGGAAAGGCTTTCTGGTACCGCTATAGTGCTGCCTGTTCAGTGGCTGGATTAACAACAGGAAGCTGCCTGCAATTCAGACAGGAGGAGATCTCTAATTTTGTCTTTCTTGGGGCATATTAAAGAAGGCAATGATAAATTTAGCTCCTCGGTGCCAAGAATGGCAAGTGTCAGTGTGACACTTGAATGCAAAATGTATAAACTCAGGTCATCACTGCATGAAGCATCGATTTATTGGTTTTGGAGCACAGAGTGGTCTAGTTCCTGAAGTACAGGAGATTTCATTTGATCTTGCTCCCAGATCATTTTGGTAGTTTACAGAGGCCTCCTATCCCATCTCTCCCTGAGGCTCTCCCATCTGAAAAAGGGGGAAGAATAGCTTGTCAGGGTAATGGGGCACAATTCATGGAAGTCTGCAAAATCTTTTTAATTTCTTACATGCAGTATGAGGGAAAGGCACAGCTTTTGTCAATATGTTCCTGTGCTTTCTTGCTGCACTATGCAATAAAACATAAGATGCCAATGTGCTCTACGCTTTTGTTTCCTGTAGAGATTCCTTTGCAACTACGAGTGCTGGCTTATTTGAAAACTCACCTGAGGTTTAGGCCATAGGTTATGAAACAAAATGAGAATGGAAAGAGAACATTTCTTGTCAAATGGATTTGTGTTCTCTCATAATGAGAAATCAGCATCCTGCAAAATGAATTTGCGGGGAAATTCCTCGGAGCTGTTCCCTACCTTGATCCTAGCGAAAACTCAGCCTGATTCAAGAAAAGGGCACCCAGGCAGTGATTTGAAGAGCACCTCTGCAAATCTGCTTTCGCCTCTGAGTCTTACAGGGTGCCTCAAAGTAATGACATGAGCTGTACGAAGCATCCAGGCACATCAAGAGTGGTCATGCAGACTGGGTGGCAATATCTCTGAGGCTTCTTGAATGTTCTTGTCTCAGTGGAGAGTAAACTATTTCTGCCTTTGAAGGAGCCATACAGAAACCATGGCTCCTGAACAGTCAGATGTTATGAAAGATGTGCACATCAGTGATGGTCTTATTTATCTCCTCTTTCTCTGTAACAACTTGGCACAAAATGTTTCTTAAGCATCTCTGTGCTTCATGAGACCAGCGGACTGGGGTTATTTGGGTGCATATACATGATACACTTTTTTTTTTTTTAACATACGCTAGTATTTCTGTTGTGAATCTCTGCCTAACACGGATTTATCCCACATGTGGATTGCCTGAACAAGGCACGCTCAGTTAAGAAAGACACAGGCAGTGCAAGTTGCCTTCTGGGTTTATATACTCCCCAGCTCCAGTACAAACTGTGTAATCATCTTCTAATTTTGAATGTACTTTCCTTAATGTCTCAGTGTGCTTGGAGACGGATGTGTGTGCTGGAGGGCTCGGATGCAATGTCTGGAGGAGCAGGGAGGTCAGCTCCATCAGCAGGAGCTGACACAATGATAGAGGAGGAAGAAATGACATAGGAGCGTGGAGAGAGAGAAAGCGGAGACCAGGGGACTTTCACAGCACCTGCTCTGTTCTGTGCTGCTGCTGAAAAAGACCAGGTGTTTGGAGATGAGAGGAAAACATTTGTGTGTGTGTCAGGGGGAGATCTTGTGCTTTCAGAGAAGGCTGCAAATTGCTCCCTGCTGCCCGGCTTGCAGCCTGATGCTGGTGGCTCAGAAGCTGTCCTGAGACTGGAGGATGGAAAGAGCAGTGGAGGGAGGGTGGGCAGGACACGGCCCAAGCACTCCTCGGCAGGGCAGGGAGTCTCCTGGCTTTTCTCCTGGGAGCCACGCACTGGGGAAGCAGCTCTGCGGGAGGACCGACAGCAGATCCATCCCTGGGTGAAGAGGCAGCTTCTGGGAGCACCGGCCAGGCAAGGGAAAAGAGTGGGCAAAAGGGAGGAGGAGGAGTGCCCTCACAGGCAGGGCTTAATGTCTTACTGAGACGGTTTTTGAGCAGGTGCTGGGTATATGCAGAAGCAGAGCCCTGCCGTGCTGCTGCTCCTTGCTCTGGTCTCTCTGTTAATTCTGCCTCCAGTGATCACAGGTGGATATCCAGTTACTGATGCTGTGACTGAGAGGCAGCGTGGAGAGACTTGTAAACCCTGTGCCAGAGAAAGACAGAGCTGGGCTGAGCCACAGCCTCAGGGCATGTACTTTGTCCCTGTGTCACAGCCCCAAGTTCCGCTGTGTGCACACACACACAAGCCAAGCCTTTGGGAGACCATCATTGCTTCCCCATCGCAGCAGGGTGGACAGCCCCGGCTTGGAAACAGGCAGCAAAACTTGCTGGTTTGAAAAAGGAGGCTCCAAATCTAGGTAATTTGGGTCATGTCGGTGCCAGGTTATGAAGCCTTCCACTGCTCTTCAGCGCTGAGATTTTCTCATGCTGTTGCCTGGTGGTGGCCTTTCCTGATGAGGCTTTCTTTCTATACGTTATACAAATATAAAATGCGGAGAAGAAACAAAATGAAACGTAATTCTTGACACAGAATAGACTAAGGGTGGATATTCATTTAAAATCCCTCTGCCCACAGATACTGTGAATTGCAATGGCACAAAATTGTTAAATTGCTTTACATTTGGGAAACCTCAGTTCATAAAAAATTGCTAACAATTTATTTTTGTACTACATGGTTGACATCACTCTCTCTCTCTCTCTTCTCTCACTCTCTCTGCTGGTTGTATGCTGTTTTTTTCACTGCATGTCTGCTGAGATTCCAAGAAAAACCCAAGTGTGTCATACAACATTGCTTTCTGATTTGCAAGTTAAATAGTTTACATAGGCAAAAATGTGGAGCAATTGGAATATTCCCTACCCAAACACTTAGGGACTCAAACTGCACATTTTAGCCTGGCAGGCCTCCACTGATATTTTTAGCTAGAAAAAAACCATTTTGAAGTAACAAGGAAAGACAGATCAGATCTAGGAAAAAAATGAAGTTAAACCACTGTTGGGCATTTTTGTGAACGTACTTTTGGTGCTAGTATACATCTTGCCCTGTGTACACAGGAGTGCAGCACACATAGGCTTTGAAAGTTTAGGTCCTTCTGAAATGAACGTTCCCGAGATGGGGTTAGCCTTCTTGCTGATTGATTTAGTCTTTTGGAAAGAGGGAAACCATCAGGAGCTTTCTGCTCAGAAAGATTAGCATTCATAGCCTGCTGTTTTTTAATTAAAAAAGTCATTTAAATACAAGGGTTGGGGTTTCTGCCAGCAACCATTAAAAATACCTGTTTTGTAATTATCCCCTAACCCCTTTTTCTATTTAATTCTTCCTTTTTTTTTTCTTTTTGTTTCTTTTAAATTCTTGACAGATTCTCCCTGTTTCATCTACCTGCTCTTGTGGCATTGTACCTCCCGCTAAGGTTAGCAGCTGGCTGTAAATCTCATGTCAACCCTGCTGCAAGCAGCTGGCAGGAGGTGTGGGAAGGATGTGTTCAGCATCCGTTTTCCAGTGACTGAGTTTATCCTCTGCCTCCTGTTCCGAGGATTAGGGGCACAAGCCAAGCTTTGCTGCAACTGCGTAGCTGTGTTTGGGATGCAGGGCTTCAGGGGCATCGTCCCACCAGGAATTCCCCTGATGTAAATGTGTCACTGTTTGCACACACAGGAAGGGTACGTGCTGTGGATGGGACATACCCTGGGTTGAAACTTAAATAGGTATTAGCTAACTAGTATGCCAGGCAGTCAATATGGATTAGCTGTGCTGTGTGGATCTCTGCTTGTCTCTTGTATGGAGATTGGCTTGTAGACAGTTGTACAGACAACCTTACTGGGGCTGATCCTCAGTTCATGTAGGGCTTGGCTGAATTTTTCTGTTTCACCCAGTTCTGAAATCACCCTGGGCTTCCATGCATAATGCCTGTGGTATATTTGTAGCTGTAGATAAGTTGTTAGACAAGAGTGTTTGGGCATAGGTATGCTCATTAAAAAAGAGGTGACCAGAGGCATTAACGTGAGTGGTGGCTGCTTTCTGACTTCCTTCTGAGGAATTTACACCTAATGATTTTTGTGTTTTTAATTCTGCTTTGACTTTGGCCTTGGACTAGTGCAGAAACCCCAACCGACAATACGAGTGTCTTCATCCGGCAGCCTCGTTTGCACAGAGCCTCTAAGATTTTTACTGCTCTGCAGCAGTCTGTGGGGTCATGTAAGTGAAAGGGTGAAGAGACAATTCCTGTTTTGGTATCTGACAGGTGACTGACAAGATCTCAGTTCATTTTCATTCACAGTAAGAGTCTCACTTGTGGAGTTTCAGCCTGTCCTGATCCTCTTGTGCCCCTTCTGCTTCCTCAGCCCATTGCTGTCTTCAGCTCCATTGCCTCCCCCTCTATCTGCAGCGCTCTCAATTCATGTTCGTTTTCTGCCTCTTTCTTTTTCTCACTAAAGAATCCCATGGCTGAAATTGCAGCTTGACGATGATCTTTGCCTCTCCTGGCATGTTTCCAAATGCAGCTTCCGGCTTAAAATGGGGAACGTGAATCTAGCGTTCGAAAATGGAGAAAAGGCGGTGGTTCTTCTCTGCAGAGCGAAGGCAAATTACAGAGGCTGTGGGTGGAAGCTGATACGTAGGGCTCTGTCTCTCTTTCCATCTGCATAGTAGGTAATTTGAATCAGTGTGTTACAGAGGCCCTGGGCAACTGGTGCGAGAACCCAGCCCAGCCTCCTGCTCACCTCAGAGCTGATGCTTGAGTTAGAGGTGCTCAATGTCCTTGACTACACCCAGCTCTTCTCTGAAAACATCCTGCTGTTGCTGGAGCATCAGCACGCCTCCTTAGAGGGTGTTTTATTACTGATAACTCAGTGCAGCATGCTTCAAGCCTGTCAAACCATGAAAGCAAGATTATTAGTGACTGGCTTGCATTGGTGCTGCAAAAGGGGTAGAGAAAGTTCAGGTTTGGGCAGCAGCGATATAAACAAAAGATCACCCTCTTTGCTGCTGCCTCGCTCTCCTGGCTGCTGCGAGCTCCCTGTGCTGCCTTTTCCTTCTCCCACAGCTGCAGTCCTCTGATTTAGTGTTACTGGTTTGAAAAGTCCACGTGATGATAGTGCTTTTGACAAAATATTCTGCAGTTAGGAACAATTCCTTGGGGCAGACTGCTGGTATTAGGTTGAAGGCCTAACCTCCTCCAGAAAAGGTTTAACACAGGAATGATCTCAATTTCATCTGGCTGAAAACATCCCGCTGTAGTCCTCAAATCACATGAAACTTTTTCCCCCAATAAATTCCGAAAGTTGTATTCTACATAAATCGATAGCTGAATAAAGGACCAGATGCCAGCCCCTCATTTGCTTTTAAATGCATACATCTTCTAGACTTTCCTTTAATTTTCTGATGCCAGTTTTCAGTTGTATTCTTCAAATGAAAATGATCCATGTGCTACTTTACAAATATGCAAATACCATTCTCATCTAACTTACTGACTGCACAAAAGCTTAGTAAAAAGTGTCGGAGAAATATTAAGGCTCGTAAATGTCTCTATTCAAATCAGTGCTTAAAATTAGCTTTAATTTGTGGCGGAAATGCAATAAGACTAGAGCAGAATACTTTTGAAATCCCACTTGGAGTGATTATATAAGTTATGAGATAGCTACCATCCGGCGCAAAGCCCATGAAGCTCTTTTAATGCCAGGGGTTTCTTTTTGAACCAGTATTTCCCCTGCCCAGGTAGAGCAGTGATATCGAACATCAGACTTCAATTCCAGCATAAATGCCAATAAAATAGCATGTTAAAAAACCCCAAACATTGATTTTCTTGTTTGCATTTGCATTTTCTCTTCACAGACACTGACTGGACAAGTGCAAACGCTTAGCTTTAAGGTTGTAGAGGCATTAATGCAATTGCAAGGAGGGACCTACCGAGGACGGTGGCACGCGTTGTCCCCGTGCAGTGCCAGACTCACGGGGAGCACTCGAGGAGAGCAATGCAAGCGACCAGCTCTGCCTCCGTTGCCTTATTACAGCATCCACAGGGCAAGCTACAGAGTGGGAGTGAGGACTCACTTTAGTCTCAGACCAGAAGTGTTTACAGAAAGGCATCCTTCTTACTGACTGTGGCTGGAAGCTCTTTATGTAGCGTCATCAGAGATGCTGGTCCTCTTATTAATTTGTGACCCTCTAGGTCTCATGAATTTTTCTCTGGAAAGGTGTCTTCCTACAGCGCTCTCCCGCTCTCTCTGCAAGGCCAAGGAAAACAGCAACCTCCTTCCTCCCTCGATTGACTTCTGCCAATAGAAAGAGTGCCTCTATCTAGACTCTTCTGAGAGAGCAGCTGGGAGCGTGGCAGGTCTCCACATCAGCCTGTGCCTGCCCACCCAGTCCAGAAATGCCTGAGGACAGTCTGTGCTTGGCTGGTGGCATCCGAACCACCTAACTACAATGTAGGAGGGACTCCAGCAGTGTCTTAGGCTCTGCTTCCATCTATAGAAAATGACATTCACACATTGACCCAAAACGCCATGTGCCGGTGGTGGACCTGCAAAATACAATACAGACACACACGACGCTCGCTTCTTCAATACCAGCAGAGCAGATTTTCTAAGCAACTGGATTCCTCTACCAGATCAGGCTTTCTTGTGCCGAGGAGACACATAGCAAAAGTTTGCTCCTATCCCAGTAAAGGTTAGTCTTGCTCTTGCAGTTAGTCACAACGAGGAGTAAGATCTGCTTTCTGATGACAAATGCCATAACTAACCTAACCGTGAAGTGGGGATTTTGACTCACGATTGAGAGTTTACAGGAGGAGCTGTGCCTGACAGATCCTACCCTTTTAAAGCAGCTGGAATGGGTCTTAAGGTTCTTTCTTTATTCTTAGTACTATTTCACTGTCAGGAAACAGCCATGAAAGCTGATAGCAAAGTGTATGTCTGATCTCATCTCCTTTCGGAGCTGATTCTCAGATAGGATGAAGGCTTTTTGCTGCTTTTGGTTACTAGATAAGCTCACATGCTGGGAGCTCTAGGTGGATCTGAAGGATCAAACCCTGTTTATAATTCATCTGTGCTCAAGGTGAGGCTATGTGATAGAATTTCCATTTTTATAAGTTTGCTTAAGAAAAAAAAAAGGGAAGAAGAAATGGAAATACACCAAAGAGGTTTGTTCAAAGAGTCCCGCCTTAGAAAATGGCAGAATGAAGTTAGTTTTGGTCTCTTTTCTGGACTCTTGCAGGACAATGTTAATAACCTTCTTTTAATTTAGAATTTGAGTGTGCAATACATGCAGAGAGGGGAGTGTGCTGTGCTTTACAGATCTGTAAAACACAGATGTTATAGAGTGCAAAAGTCAGACTTGAGTGGGCTGAGAATGGCCGAAATCCTCTTCTTTCTTTGTGTCATTTGTATTTTGAGTCAGGGTTTTTGTGCGGTATTTCAAATGTTTACATGAGTGCTTTATTAATTTTGTCATGCAAAATGCATAGTTGGTCCTTATATGAAAGGTTGGACCAAGAGAAAAAGCAGTTCTTAAGGTGTTGCCAATGTTTCCTCTCTTCGTCTGGGGTGCCCTTGATATGAACACATTGTGGGATTGCCTTCTAGGTCTGGAGAAAGCCCAGATGGCCCATAAGGAGTGAGAGATGGTGAAGCATCATGTTTTATTATGCAGAACAGAAGACACTCATGAAAAATAATGCACTGGTGTCAGATCTTAGCACCTTGGGGAAGATCCTGTCACCATCCAAGTGATTTTCCTGTACAACGAAAGTCTGGGGAAAGTTGCCAATGCCTGTTATGTTGAACAATGTAATATATGCACTCTTTTTTTCTCATTGCAAACATTTTTGTGTAATGCAAGATGCCGATCTGTCTGAAAGCTGTTGATAGGTTCTATGCTTCCTCATGGGAGAACAGGGGAAAGAGTGAAATGAAGTAGTATTTTAAGTGATATAGTTTTATAATGTCTTTGTTTAAAAACATAAAAAGCTAAATGCCTTAACACTCTACCACATAATTCCGCAGGACATGTGAAACACAGCACACTACAGCACTTAGTCTGCAAAGGATTCCCTTGTCACTGTCAAAATTGTTTTAGAAGTCTAAATTAATGCATAGCACTGCATTTATTAAAATGTGAAATAATCATAAATTTTTCATTCTTTGTACACTTAAGCTAATTTTCACATAAATGAAGCACTTGGCAGTTGAAATTCCACATATGGTTGACAGTGATGTTTGATGTCAGAACAATGCCCTGAGCTCCATGCAAATTAAACATATTTTAATTATTCTGGATATCCATTCTTCCTTTACAGTGTGTCTAAGCAGAATATTAAAAGGAATTTTAAGTGTAATGTACTGTCAGCAACTGACTCCAACAGCCGGGGTGAATCCTCTTGCCTCTTCTGCTGCTGAAAGGGAGGTGACCCAAAGTGAAAATTATAAAGGGCACAAGAGAAAGCGAAACTTTTCTTAAGCTTTGCAAGCCAGTCTGGCTTAATGGGAACATACTGAAACTGCTCCTCCAGCAGCGACCTTTGTGGCCATTAGACCGAGTGACGGCGGAGGCTCTCGAGGGAAGGGAGCCAAGCCAGATGTTCACGTGTTGAACTTGGAATGGGAACTTGGGCTCTCCCTGTTGCTTCCCAGGCACCAAGTTTCAGTACTCTGTGACAAAAACACTGGGTTTCTGCCACCGTGACAATACCCTGATTTTGCTTAGGCAATTCCATGGGAAGCAGTAATAGCAATCACAAGCGTGATCCTGGCATGCTGGGCAAGGATCCGGAACTATCAATTTTTCTGGCTGTGTTGCAGCAATTTTTAAGAGATAGGGAGCTGGGCATCCCGGAATTTCAGTTTCTCTTTTGACACTGTCTTGTTGTGTGATCGGCATGTTTATGGCAAAGAGGTTTCTACAGTTGACTAAAGGCAGGTGAATAGACCCCAAATTCATGGGTGTATTTAGGTGTCTTTCGTTTCCCTCAAGAAAAGGAATTAAAGCATCTTAAAAATTCCCCTTTCCATGTCTCTTTAAAGATGTTTAAACACTAATTGAAAAATATCTAGCCTAGTATATCTAGAGCATGGTTTAAAGGGTACCCCAGCACTTCTCTCCCTCTGAAACTAATGGGTGTTAATCTGAAGTCCAAGTTAAATGAGTGATTTCTAAGTAACAAAGGTGCTTTTAGGAAAAAAAAGGATCAACAAAAACTCTTAGGATCCAGTTTAGACAAATGAAAAGTTTTTCTGAACTTTGGCTAAGTGCTAATACACTAACTGGAGTGGAGATACTTTCTGAAACTGGGATCATGCATATCCCCAATAAAATGGAAATAATATTACACCTATCTTATAAGGGTATTGTGCAGATGATTTGGGTCCACTCTGTGTAGTGATCTGAAGTCCTGAGACAGTACGAGCAATATTTAATTCTTTATCACATCTGTTGTTGTAGGATCGCTTATGAACATTGTGTATTGTTTATGAGCATTGCTTTGCTAGTCTGCTTAGAATTTATTTGTAATTTTAGTAGCACTTATGATTATTTTTAGGCATAAGTACATTGATTTTAGGAAGTTGGAAGCAGATAAACATGTGGCAAGTGAGGACTTATGGTCTTTGATTATTGATTCTTCCAAAAGAAAAACTTTATTTTGAAAGAGAAAAAAATCACCCTGAATGGAAATTAAAAGAGGTGTTCCAAACTGCTGAGGAGGTTTTGCTGAATTGCAGCACAAGCCATTGATTCTGCCCCCTATGTTTTTAATAGTGGGTGACTTAAAAAATTAAATGGACTTCCAGTTTTCTTTGGATTACTTTTTCTTGTGTGTAAATGAAAGCCTGATCCTTTTGCTAACTATGATCTCTATAAAACTTTACCAGTAGGTTCAGGTGCTTTTTTTTCTGATCAGAGGCATTTGACTTAGCCCTTGTTCTTGAAAGAGGGACAACTGGTGTTGCCTTGAACCTTGTTTGTTGTTTCTGTGTTTTTTTGCATCATCTGCCATTTGGGTGAATTTAAATCTCTGACCCCCTCTAGCTGCTGGATAGAAGAGCTCCTTGTCTCCTTTCTGTTCTCTCCACTGCGGAGATAAAGGGTGAAGTTCTAGGAAGGTCGGGGCCTGGCGGGATCTGCATCTCTAAGCTGTCTCCTGTCCTGCTGGACTGGCTCTGCCCCACCCCAACCACTGAACACCTGCCCGCTCTGTCTATTCATCATGGTCCCGGTGGCAAAATAGGAGTCCTGATGCTTCAGTGTGCCCTAGAAAAAGCTCAAAAAGAAATTATTAGTGCATTTGCCTGGATATGTTAATCTCTGGTAATTTTAATCTACTAGTTCTTGTTATGTTTCACTGTTCATTTCTGAAGCTTCAAGCCGCTATTTAAAAAGTAGACGGCTGCAGGAAGACTAAGGAAGATTTTCAGCGCCAAGGAAGACATTAGGAGATGAGATTGAAGGCATGAGACCAGCGAACCTTAATGGCTCAAGAGTCAAAAAGTAGCTAATAAGCTTCTAGAGTATACAGAGGAGAGAATTCTTGCTGTTTTTCAATCAGTATCTTATTTTCTGTGGAAAGGCTTTTGGTTTTGAAAGGTGGATGTAAGCACTCCACTAAGTTCTGGCTCCCTAAACCTTGCTCCTGTGGGTTTCATGTGGAGAAGCAGCTATTAAAAATGTACAGAGGCACCGTTAAAGATGAGAAGTAAAACTTCCGACACTGTAAAAGTATTTTTTTCTTCTCTTAAGCTTTCCTGTTTCAGCTTGAGGAATGAAAGCTTCGTGCGCTTATTAACTTCCCTGTTAATGAGATCTTGAAACAGGGACGTTTTGCTTTGCTTTCCTCTGGCTCAACACACTGCCTTGTCTTTGGAGAGTGGCCACAGAGTGAAGATGAAGAAAGAACAGTGCAAGACTCATTGACGTGCTTGATGGTTGTTGTGAGCAGATAGATACTAAGTTGGCTTTTTTTCAACTCAGCCCTTCCCCTGTGTGTGTTTCAGGCTTGCTTTTTTGGCACCTTCAGACATAGCAAGTACTGGTGGGTAGTGTGCTGTTCACAGGCAAAACATGCTTACAAACTTTTGCCAGGCACCTCAAAATGCAGCTATAAACCGCTCGGAGATTGTCTCTGTTCCCTTCCTCATTTTAAGAACCTCTGCCACCCTCTCTATTCGTGCTGCTACAATAAGGCATATAGCTAGGAAATAATATGGACCATCAGATCAGGTTCCAGCAAGAAGTTTGCAGTTAAATAATGTTGACAAGTATCACATATAGGACATTACATGAAAACTACGTATTGCTAAAGGAGAACACTTATTTCTTGTTGTTCCCTATTGAATTTCCAACAGGTGATGAGACTGGACTAGAAGACGTGGGAACAATAGACCTCAGTTTTGGGAGGACGGTGAGAGTTAAAGACATTCAGAGAGAGAAAATGATCTTCCTTAAACTGGCAGAAGATGGAAATATTTCAGAATACCTGAGCATTGGACAGGGCTGCAAAAATATGGAGTAGCCCTATTTCTGCTCAGCAGGGTAGTTCATATATTCCCATTTATAAAGTGAACTGTTCCTTCAGTCACCATCAATGCCCTAGAATTAGATGCATATTAGGTTAGTTTGTGTGTGCGTGCACATGTATTACTCTTTTTCAAGCTGCAGAGTGTGAATCCAATTTTAGAGACAAGTTGATCCAAGTTAGTGTGAGAACAAGAAGGACAGCTTCATGAAAGAGGTGGCAGGAAGACGACCAAAGGAATTGTGCATTTGTCCAAGTTTTAGGAGAAAATAAAGCTATGGGCTGAGTTTGGGTACAGTGTTAACCCTGGGTCCACGCAAATGCAGAACTCCAAAAGGAGAGGGAGATAGGCAGATGCTTAGTGAGTTGGTCTTTTAGTGGATAAAAGAGCTAAATTAAGCCAAACAGAACATCTGCATGGGGTGTCAGGACCCAAAGAAAGTAGAAACTCCTCCATCCCTCTCCTCTGAAAAAAGCCAAACTAAACTTAGCACTTCCTCACGTCAGGAGATGGAGTTGACTTCGAATATACTCACAGGGATGATGGGCATATGCCCTGCCAACAGCCTGGGAACGGCCAGGCCAGCATGGCCGAACAACGTTTGTCCCTTTTCCACACGCTCCTACCACACACTCATCACTTCAATCCAAAGCAGATGTTTAAGCAAATAAACAACCCTTTTGCTGTGCTTAAAGGTTAATAAGGTTAATGCTGGGAAACAATGAAGCCTGAGAAAAATGGTTCTGTATTGACTTGCTACCTTGTAAGTATTTAACAGGCTGCTTTGTAGAGGTAGTGGGGGGACAGGCTATTAATTAACAGATTGCATCAGTCTAATGAATTGGTGGTCACGGCAGATATTGTTGAGGATGTGGCATCTAAAGATGGATGGGATTGCATCCCTAGGTTTTCCTTGCTTCAGTTGCAGTCCTCCTCTTTCTGCTACTGCTGCACATTACTAATCGTTCTGTTAAAGTTCAGGAACAGTGTCCTGAAATTAAAGAAAGGTCTGCAAATGTGGCAGGATAACACATACTCTCTCTTGGCTCTTCACTTAGAGTAAGAACTACTCAAGTGATTTGGAGAAGGCTGGGGGATAGATTTCAAGTGTTGAGGAGGGATTCCTCTTCTCCTATTGCTTTTCTTCTAGGAAGGGTGACAAGGAATAGCAGAGAGGTCAGTATAAGTAGGAATAGCAAACATGAGTTTTCATAGCATATTCCCATCAGCTGAAATACAAAAACACCTGTATTGACTGGTTGAAAAGCCATGTGAAGGTACTGAGAAATGGGACTGCACATTGGATAGGCTAGCAGGATGGGTATACTCAGATGAAAAGACTTTGTGAAAAAGGACCTTTAACCATCCCTTCATGCATGTTTGCACGAGTAGGGAGGGAATTTTTCTTACCTAGGAGAAAAAAGAAAAAGAAAAAAAAAAAAGGAAGTTCCAGGAAGCATCAGACACCAATCGGACAGTTTAGCATCTTTTAAAAAAACAAAATGTTTTCATTTTTACACAAATCTAAACCAAGGATTTTTGTTGCCTTAGTAGGGAAACAAGCAAGATCCTGGAAGTTGCATTCTTGGGAATGGGCAGTGGCAGCAACAGGGATTGCTGCAGTCATAGTTTCCTTCAAAAATAAGCAAAAGGCATCCTGCCTTTTGGTTTTGTCAAACCCACCACTGTTTGGCTGTTTTGCTAAAATGAATGAAATTCCTCCCTTGGCGGCCTTCTGACTGCTGCTCAATAGGATTAAATTTGAACTGGGATTCTTCTAAGAAAAGGCCTGGAATCAATTGCAGTATTGACGCTATTCCAGAAAAGAGAGAGTCAGCACGTATTCAATAAGCCTCAAATACTGACCAGGGCCTTTCACTGCCCAGTGCATTACTGCTTGCTAAGACGGAAGGGTCTTGCCTTTTCAACACACAGCTGAAACAGCCGGTATACCGGGGTCCGTCAAGTGCTGCAGGCTGTGGACCCCGTCTCACCAAACACAGGGGCAGGGATTCAGTGCTGGATGGTGGCTTTTACTGGAGTTTCCTACAATAAGAGTTGGGACTAGATTAACCACAGCCCGATTGAAAGTACTGGTAGCTTTTTTCTTGTTATTTATTTAAGTCAGTTGTGGTGCTGCCATTTGTATGGGTTACTTTAGGAAGTTTAAGAAGTTATGGAGCAACTAGATTTTCATTCCAGTCAGAAAAGGATATTAAATTATTCATCCAGTCGGGGTGATTGAAGGAAGGAGAGCAGTTGATAAACCTTGCCCTGCTACCCTTTAGTTGCAGAACAAACATTTAGATACAGGCCTTAGCCACTTTTGGGGTAAATCATGGAAGATAAATGTGCATATGATTAATTTAATGTTTAATGAGATCTATGAGGGCAAATTTATTCCAAGCTCCAAGATAAATGTTTTAAAAAAATGCTTTTTTTTCTTGTCTGGGCTTTTAATTAATCTTTCTTCTCGTAGTCTTCTGTCATCTTCACAACATTTAAATATTTTGTATGAATTATTCTTCCTGTTCAGTGTAGCTGGTTTAAGAGTTTGGATTTGCATATGCAGACAATGCTTGCAGATATGGGGGCTGAAGGAGTGATCCAGGTAAAGCAACTTAACTGTCTAAAACTGTCTGTGAATGCTTTGTCAAACTTTCAAAGGCTCTAACATGGCTGAGTCAATTAGTAGGAATTAGATGACTTAGAAAATCTCCCTTGGTCCCTGTCTGCATCCTTAGTCTGTGAGAAGCATTAAATGTTTTAAGATCTGAACCAAAAGTCTGTGGAAGTCCAAAGCAAATACCCATTAACTTCTGTGGCTTGGATCAAACTTCAAGTAACTGGAGGAGGAACCCGAGAGCGCACGTGTGTGTGGAAAGAACATGCTCTAGGCTGTGTACATCCATCATCAGAGAATCACAGAATCATTAAGGTTGGAAAAGACCTGTAAGATCATCAAGTCCAACCATCAACCCAACACCACCATGCCCATTAAACCATGTCCCACAATGCCACATCCACACATTCCTTGAACACCTCCAGTGACGATGACTCCACCACCTCTCTGGGCAGCCTGTTCCAATGCTTCACCACTGTCTCAGTAAAGAAATTTTTCCTAATATCCAGCCTGAACCTCCCCTGGCGCAACTTGAGGCCATTTCCTCTTGTCCTATCACTTGTCACTTGGGAGAAGAGACCAACACCCACCTCTCCTCAACCCCCTTTCAGGTGGTTGTAGAGAGCAATAAGCTCTCCCCTCAGCCTCCTCTTCTCCAAACTGAACAACACCAGTTCCCTCAGCCGCTCCTCATAAGCCTTGCGCTCCAGAGCCCTCACCAGTGAACCAGAATATAGTTCAAAACCAGAACTTGAAAACAGAATATGAAAATCTTCATTTTCAGTGTAAAATGTTAGTATAAGCTGGCTGAGAGAGGGGATTAAACAGGCTGAGAGCTCTCCAAAACCTTGTAGGTTAGGTGGCAGCCATGCTTTCAGAAGGTGGAGCATCTCCTTTGCAAAGGGTTGGTCTCTCCCTTGAGGGATCTTCTTGTTGGTATTATAGAACACACTTCACATCTTCATCTGTATATGTATCAAAAGCTTGCTGGAAAATAGGTAAGGTTCAGCACATAGACTGTGTACCGGGGCTGGGTACAAAAGCTGCCTGCTTCGAGATGTTTCCCTACTGTATTAACACTGAGATTCCTTGGTACCGCTATGGTTTTTTGCCATCACTAATGTTGATGCAGGGCAATTTACAGTGCCTTTCAGGATGGCAATTAAAGAAGCCAACAACCACACAGTCAATTAGTGGGGAAAAATAATCAATATAAAATACAATGAGCCCTAACTAGCAGGAAGACAATTAAGACAGTGGAGATAAAACCAGTGACAAGTGCTAAATCTCTTGCCAGGAGAGTAGGTGAGAGGAATGAACTTGGTTCTTAGGGATATCTAGGTTCTTTCCTCAGCCTTGCTACTGACTCAGCCCATCGCCTTTGCCATATCTCTTAAGTCCTAAATTATTTGCACTATAGTATTAGTGTCCTTCAGGAACTGAAATAGCAATGTGAACTTGGGCCTTCACATTTCTTGTGAGCTCTATTTTGAATTTGTAGGTGCTGACTGGTCAACTGTAACCTCCTGGTGCAAGTGGTTATTCTCACCAGTCCTCAAGGGCATTCAAAACCCCTTTTTGGATGTGAACGAAAACCATGGAACTGATTTCCCAGGGTGTGAAAGCTATTTGGATTGTTTGCTTTGCCCCAATTAATTAGCATTAGTTTAATGTGAATTGTATTGTGGCACGGTTAAGGAAGGCCATTGCTCTGAATTGCGTTGGGCTTGGAATGAGCAAGGGAAATGCCTCTGTGCTGGCACTGGGCCACCATGGCTGTGGGCCCTGGAGAGATGAGTGCTGCATGTTGAATCTGACAATGCTCATAAGTATTTGCTGAAACAGGAATCATACAACAAGTTATGCAAGTATACCCGAGATTAAGAGATTTAATGTGCTCTGTATCTGCCAAAGGCATCTAAGACCCAGCGGGGGTAGTGATGCACTGAGGGCTGATCTTTTAACAGTAGTATCCATGTCTGCTTGACTGATCTGCTACAGTCTTGAAGAGCAATATATAGGTTTAATGTGTAACAGCACCAGAACTGTTTCCTTTCTCTTTGGTGCATTAGTAGTGTCGTTCATAAGTGTTCCTGTGTTACCCTGCCATACTGTAGGAGTGAAAAGTGCAGAAGTTCATGAATAAGTTATAACCTGTACCCTATTAATAGTCCCACTGATGATATGTTATGGCAATCCTCTAGCTTCCCCCCCACCTCTGGCTTAACTCTTAACTCTGCCTGTCAAGAACTGCATTATGAAATGCCTTCCCAACAGTGCTGCAAAAGCTGATTGCCCTTCTAGTCAATGTTGGTGAGCTGCAGTCTGGACATGTATGATGACTGCTTTGTTCTTCTTTAAAGGGAAGTACCTCTAGATGTTGTCAGAGTAACTGATTTTCATTCAGAGTCAGTGAAGGTGGGATTTTCCAGGGCAGAACCACCATTTTTCATTCCTGCTACTGCTGAAAGACAGCTGGTGCTGTGTTTATTTACTCTCAGCCAGGATGGTAATGGTGTTTTCTAAGGCTAATGTTTAAAGCCATTATGATAAACGGGGAGGTGTCAGAGGGTGCTGGTGGAGCATGGATGAGATAACCTCATTCAAGAGACAGGACAATATGTCACTTACACAGAACCATTAAGCTTCTGACTTCAAAATACTTGTTATTAAGAGCAAGATAGGTTAGAAAAATGCTACCTGGCCTTATAGAAGTGCTTCCCCCGAGATTATAGGGGGGCTTTCATTGTGTGATGATCAATGCCAGAGTGACATGTACAAGCTGTTCCTTGCTGCTGACTTGAGCTTCTGAACTGACTAAGTCTTTCTACCTTTCTTCAGACCGTAACTAATACCCCTCCACTCCTGCTCAAGGAAAACAGTTCCTCGTTCCCTCTGCAGGCGCATGTTTCACTCCTCCATCCCTGCTCCAGCTGCATCACTTATTTCCTCCATTCCATCTGCAAGAGCAAACTCTTCAGATTAGTCAAGAATAAGGCTTTGTAAATGATTGCAAACTAGATCTTAATGTTTACCCACATCAGGATAATTACATAAAACTAGTGTAAATTTGTGAGGTGCTACTTCATTCTCACTGACCTCGGCCCAAATGCATGGCCTTGCCAGCAGGATTATAATTGTGCTGGCCACAACCATGATGTAATTCAGCAAAATAATTAAATATTAGTGATAATGGTTTGGAGCTTGAACAACTTTGTGAAACTTTTAGAGAAAATATTTTTGAAGGCCACTCTTAGAGGTGGGAACTGAGGTTTTCCATACAGCACGTGCACACGTACAACCCAGAAATCTTCAGCAGTTCTAAAATTGTCCTTAATGTCATTACTGAAAAGAGCAGCTCTATTGCTGTGTGCCTGTGCCATGCTGGAGTCTCATCAGAGCAACAGTTAGATTTGCAAACAGGTGACCTTTGGGGAAGCTGTAGTAAACTGACATGAAATAGGAAATCGTTCATGGAAGAGTTTATGAATATGTGATGATCCCACACTACCAAAACCCTCTAAAAACCAGGTTAGAATAACTTTCAAAGTACCTTCTATATGTAACCTCAGACTTCCCAATTGCATGTGTTGTGAGCATGGAAAAAATTGAAATTTGTTCCTTCCATATTAATATAAAAAAAGGATTAATTCTAATTTTATGGGAGAACAAGAGATTGTTCAGCACTGATAAAGGTTGCATTAAGACTCTATCTAGATTTATGGAAGGGAAAGTGGGGAATTTATCCAGTATTTAAAAACATATGCCCCACAGATTTTCCAGCACCATGGAGAAAAGCTTTATAAACTAGCCCAGATAGATGGAAGGCTGCGATAGGTCTTCAGCTGAAGGCATTGCTGAGATATTACAGTGATAGTCATGTTAGAAAAGATGATAGATTAGATGCAGCCCCACTGGAGGGGGCATGTGTGCACAGACTACTGAATGCTCTGTGCACATAGAGATACCGCTTTGGAGCCATCACTTAGCAGCTCTGAAATGTCTGTACAATTTTTTATGCTGTAATTTTGTATTGTTCATAAATATTCATAGGTACTGCTGCTTTTCTTGATCTTATTTTAGTGAAGCAGCACAGTCTGTTGGTTAGAAAAGGAAACTTGGTGCCAGTCAGAACTCCAAACTTCTGCCTAAATGCTGCTGGATTCCTGGGTGGCTGTAAACTAGGCACTTAACCTCGTCATGCTCTGATTTTCCTATCTGTAGATTAGCTATCACATTAACAAGTGCCTTCCTTGCAGGGGAGTGGAAGGGATTAATTAATGTTTGCAGAATGACTCAAGCCCCTCTGTTGAAAGGTGGTCCAGAAGTGCAAATGGATTACTGTTATTATGATGTTTTTCCATACTGAGCCATATCGAAGTAAAATGTTCTACTTTTATTAACTATCCTGGGGCTGGATCAATACGGGTGGTGAGACATCTCTGCATTTGGGAAGTGTTTTCCCCATTCCTTGCATTTTGAACAGGTCCCACCTTGTTGAACTCAGCAAAGGTGGAGATCAGAGCATCAACTGGTTAAAGTTAAAGGGGGGAAGGGCAGGAAGAGTGAAAGTCCCATGCTTTTGAGGAAAATCAGCATTGAAGTCCTGGGGACATTATGTTAATGGCATTACTCAATTTCTGGAAGCAATGCTGATTAAATATTCATTGACTTTGATTATACTGAAATTAGGACTAAAGCATGAACTCAAATTGAGTGGAATAATGGCAGTGTAAATAATGCATACTTTCTAAATTGAAAACACCAGCTTGTGCTCTGCTCCCCCTCTCCCCGCCCCCTCGGTTTGTCATTGTGCCATTTGTTTAGGAGATGATTATACTGATGTGTGCATATCTAGCTATCATTTTTACCAGCTGGGAAAAAATGTGAAATTAAAGGTTTTCTACATTGTTTGCTTTTCCTTAGTATTGGAAAACAGAAGTAAATACAGTGCAACAAAGACTAAGCTAGTTTCACGAGAAGGGATTAGAAGCTGCTACTCAGCATTAGTCCTCTATAGCTTTCCTAGAGGATGAGAAATGTTGATGGCAATTGGGCCCTTGGAGAAGGAGACCAGGAAGCAATCAGTGTGGGAGACAGCAGGACACAAGCTAGAATAGGGTTGGTCTAGCTGTAAAGGTGACACCTGGGGACTTCGTTCAGTTCTCTGGTCCACCGGAGGCTCCATGTGTAACCTAGAGGACAACATCTGCCCTGTCCTAGGTGTGCTGGAGGCTGAATCATGACTGTTCATGGAGAACAGGCTTTGAGCGGGCTTTGGGGGGTGACACAGGCAGTGAGAATAGAAGTCTTTTCCATGCAGATAGCACCTAACTCCAGCCCTTTTCTCCAGATGAAGCTGGGTCTTGCAGAGGCTACGCGTTTCTGTTGCATTATGTTCCGTGCACTGGAGGACACTCAGCCACCTCTCTGCAACCAGCTGTGCACCAAGGGTCTCCCTCAGGAACCTCCTTCCCTCCAGTCCTCTCTCTGCAGAGGGGTAAGAGCAGAGGCTGGGCCTGATCCTCCACTTCCATCGGCCCTGATGGACCCTCCACTCCCACCCCAAACCCCACTGGTTTCAGAGGGGCTCATCTGACTCCGGGGCTGCACATGCACGGGTGTGCCGTACTGCCCTGTTGCAGATGTTTTGGCTTATATTTCTATTTCTAAAAACGCATCTTTTTAGCTTTTCAGAAGGTGACGTGCTAATAGCGTCTTTTTTAAAAACTCTATTTAAAATCAGAAGCGTATTATTTTTAATACAATACATAATGTAGAAATTGCACGGAGGCTCTTGATGGCAGGGTTGCCAATCAGGCGGCTCATGTGCAGGGAGCAGGGAGCTGCGTGGGTTCGGTGGGCCCAGGACTACACACTCTAGAAACCAAACTGGTGGTTTTTCAAAGTTCACATGCTGATTGCAAAGAAAAAGGCCATTAAAGAGCAAATCGTTTAAGGCACAGCCTTCCTTCAAGCCCCAGGGAACTCGCTTTCTGTGACAGCGTGATGGAAGGGTTTCTTATTCATACTTGGCTTTTCCTTACGCAGCAGGCCTCATTGCTACCTGAGATTTACTCTATTGTGAAGTTCTCACCAGAAAATAGTGGGGGCAGGAATATGCACTACATCTGCCTTTTCTCCTCACAGGCAGAGCGGAACCTGCTCTTACCCCATCCTGCTCCAGGAGTGCATTTTGGAGCAGAGTGAGCAAGTGTGACTTGCACGAGGAAGCTGCTGCTGCAATGCCCACAGTGATGCAGCGTGACTGCAAACACCACAGGCACTTGGAACCATCCAAGAGTATTTCTGCTTTCCCTTTTATCCTTGTGCCTGTCGTCTTCCCCACCACCCAAGGCTATGAAGCTACCGGGACTGTTACTTGCAGTTCCCAGGTAAACGAATCTGCCCCTTTCTTGCTCCGTTCCCAGAGCAGCTCATTTCCCTCTGGGTCTTAGAGAAGCTGAGATTCATCCTTGGTCCATGTTTCTGCAGCCTTTGGTGTGGAGCAAGGCTCTTTCTGCACGTGTGGAGCAAGGCTCTTTCTGCACGGCTAAACCGTGACCTTTACTCGTTGTGTGATGCACACGTGTTTCTGTTCCTAAATCTCTCCCTCTTCTGGGGGTGTGTTTGTGCAGACATAGGCTATCACCTCATGCGGATCCTCTGTGGGCACTGAAATGGTGGCTCGTCTGTATCCTAGTGCTAGGGATTAGGAGGGGTCTCTTGTGTCACTGTGTCCTCCAGCCGCACGGAGGGTGTCGTGCGGGGACAGGCAGGGATCCTTCCCTCCATGCTGCAGCGGGATCCGTGATCCGGCAAGGCTGGTGGATCAGCCTCGTGCAGCCGCGGTTGCCTGATCCTAGTGGGGGAGGAGGCATCCCCTCCATCTATTATGGTAAATTTATGCCTCGAGTGATTTACTTAATCCGTCTGTGATGCCATGAAAGCAGATGTGAGAAGAAACTGTGTGCCCTGCTAAGTCTCATAGACTCCTGCTTTTTTTCCCCCCATCCTGTGAGGTTATGGTGAGAGTTTTGGAGTCACTCCAATTAGATTTTTTTTTTTTTCCAGTCCCTTTTTCTAAGGACTTGCTTTTTTGTCCTCTCTTCTGACCTCTCGCTCATGTTTTCATTGCTGCAGATGAGGTGGGTAGTGATGGTTCTGCTTTTCGGGTTTTTTTTTTAGTGACCAGAAACTCCCAGTCAGAGGAGGAGGCTTTGGTGCATTTGGCACTAGAGATTCTTCTGTTCTGTGAAGTATCTTTTATTAAAACTGTCATTCACAAATCAAAGCAAAGTTGCCATCTAATTAAAACTTGATAGGATTAATTTATTTCCAGGCTGAATGAATTTAATGACATAAGCATAAAGATTTGTCTTTCTCCTCCTTAGGAATTCCCTCTTTTAATTTTACCACTGCAGCAAAGGAGGGTAACAGCACCGTCTCCTATAAACATCTGGACTTGTAGAAAGTTAGCAAAGTGATTTTTGGTATCCAGAATGATAAACGAATGCGGGGGAATTTGCACAGATGTGAACCAGAGATTTGTGTTTCAGACTGAATGGTTGTACAGTGGGTGCGTTTTTCAGATTTCTATAAATTGGCAGAATTTTATTCGTCGCTTTAAGAGTGTCTTAGGCTCATTTGAATTTTTTTAATGAAATATTAAAAATGAGATCATCCCACCTGAATAGCTGGCCAGGCTCAATTTTGCCATTTAGCAATAAGTATCTGACTTGTCTGTTAAAGTGTATTGGGGCAAAGCTCCAAGAATTACTTGATCTTAGGAAAATATGATAAATTTTAGACAGATGTTGTCGGCTTTTTTTTTTTTTGTACTCCCCCAGAGCACAGTCTACTTGAAGAACTCATGTCTGTGCTTTGAAATGGGTTGGGTATTTGACAAATGTCTCTCTGAAGTCTTGGCTATTCCGAAGTTTTCTCCTGATTCCAGTAAGCACCTCGGGGATGCATTGCATGGAGAGTAGGTGAGTAGTCATTGCAGAACTGCCTGCATTATATGATGTTTCCCAGCTGTCATCTGTTCCTGTGTGGCATTTTGTTAGGCTTATAGCTAAACACAGCTTTCCTTGATTGACATGTTGACATTAGAGTTTCCTTTCCTTACTGTAGCTTACTACCAAACTAGGAAGTTATAACATTACCTGTAATGTTCTGGATCAAGTCTGCGCTCTGAGCCAATGTCCCAGTAGCCTTGATGCAAAGTGCTGGGTCACAGAATATGGAAACACTTGGATGATTGTTTTAAAAAAGTTTACAGTCTTTTTCCTTCCTTTTCTTTTTAAAAATCCCTTTGCAGCCTGGCATGTCACATACGTACTTAATAATCTAGGCTTGTTTCTGTGTAAATAATTAATCAGAAAGGGAAAATAATATAAATCCTAGCTATCATATTGCTATTAAAATTGCAGAAGCATTATTGCATCCAGTAAGTATTGTTTCTGTAATTAGATAACCTTTCTGGGCTGTATCAGCACTTAGAATAGGGAACATACGACCATCTGCTGGGACCCACCCATGGTAGGTAGGAGGAAGCTTTGTTTCATTCGGAGATGTGGATTTCCTTGCAGAGGGAAGGTATTAGCCTAGCACAGGGGTGGAGATAATTTACGCCTCTCTTATCCAGTCCTTGGCTCAAGCAAAGTCATTTCCCTGAGAGCTGCCCTAATGTGCAGCGGCAGAGGTCTGCCTCAGCTAAACTGAGGTCAGGATCACCAGGACCCAAGTCAGCCCCAGCTGTGCATCTCCGTGCTTCACTCCCAGGTGGTTAATGTCCCGGCTTCGCCCTCCTCTGCCATGCTCTGCACCGCTGCTCGTGCTGGCAGGTGGGCAGAGACTCAGAGCTGGGCAGGCATCTGCACCCCCAGTGTGGGTTTCCATTTCTACACAGGTAAAAAGCTGTTTTCAGCTCAAAGGAGGTGTCCTCTGGAATTGTTCTTGACCTGGAATAATCATTTCCACAGACCAATGACGTGAAACAGTGGGAATGGATAGTTGAGCTGAGTAACTGGGGACCTGCCAAGTTTTTTCCCCAGTTTTCTAGTGTTTTCCCTTGATTGCAGGGCTTTCAGTCTGCAGGGAAATGAGTAGGGGAGGGAGTACACTGCGATCACTACATTCTTACCTGTGACTTAAACCCGTGTTCTGTTGGGCAAAGATGGGCAAATATTCACCTGCATCACTTCTTTCAGACTGCAGCATGCCTATTAGCAGCATCTTAACATTGAAAGGACATAAATTCATAACCATGATTTTTTTTTTTTTTTTGCATAAATGAGACATACTTTTTGCTGAAATGCTGATAAAATCCCATCAAGACACTGCTGAATTTCTGGAAGAATGGCATTCTCAGTAATACCAAATAATTCAGCTTTTCGCTCGCAGCTTGAAGTCTTAGTACTCATGGCAGACAACCAGGCTTTCATATCTGGGTACAACACTATAAAATAATTACACAGAGAATTCATCCTATTGAAGATGACGTGTGAGAGTTTTTTACAATGTGTTTGCTAGGCAACTCAGGCTCTCCCCGCAGGGACATACATGGGCTGTACCTGGCTTTCTCCTCCGGAGAGACCTGGGTTTAATTCTGTCTTACTCTAGATTACATACGGAGAGGAATCTGGCTCTGTCACCACTCTCATTACTGCATATATTTTGCATACGGCAAAGCTAACATATGGTTAGTAGATATTAGGGTATTTCTATTTCCCAGGTCCAGGTCTGGATTAGAATGGATGGTATTGTCCGAGACGGAGACATATGGACAGATGCTTTAGGAGCATCTTATTCAGCATTCATCAGATTTATCCAGTGTAAGAGTCAATTCTACTAACTCGTAGTCTCGAAAGTGTGAAGCTTCTCCATAGATTAATTTAAACTGGATTTTTCAGGAGAGCCTAAACAGATTAGGTATCAATTTCATTACATTTTAATGGGAACCGGACACTTTTCTTGATTAGGTTCTTTTGAAAATCTATCACTTAAAGATCAATCAGTGGAATAATTGAAATTGGTTTGTATCTTAGTTGCAAACAATTAGTTGAGGTTTGGGGCTTTTTTCAAGTGTCTAAATCACTCTCAAATTATTTGAAAAAAGCCTCTGTGTGTGCTGGCTTGGTGGGTGAGTTTCACAGCCTCTGCTCTCATTCAGACATATCTGCTAGAGAGAATTAAAACCCCAAATAAACTAAAGCCCAGCAGAACAGAAGGTTGTTTCCCTTTCACTTTCCTTGGGGACAATGATTGCAAAATTCTGGTTTTGATAGAAATTCTCAAACCAGCCAAACCACCCCATCATTGATGGACAGGATGGTCCACATCTCCTCTCTTCCTTCACTACTGTGTGGAAGTCTGGGGCCTGTAGTTCCGTAGGGCTGCCGGGCAGCTGTCTTTTGTCCATGTCCAGCTCTTTTTGAAGGTTTCTAAGATGGCCAGCTCTTGCTTTTCTTTCTCCTGCTGACCTTTCCTTTGCAAACATCCATGTGTGCATGCATTTTTGCTGTTACAAAGGAAGACTGAAGAAAAATATTTCCTCTCCTGTCTGCAGATAAGCAAAGGGGAATAAAATCTGCCTATAGTAACAATTTCAGAGTAGCTTTATCTTTCTTTGAAGCATCTGATGGATGAAGCTGGTCAATCATCCAGAAGCTAGTTAAGGATGTTATACAGGATGAGGACTCCAAATCAAAAATAAATTATCCTCCAGCTGCTTCTCAGTTCTCCAGCATGTCCTAGCACAAGGATGTTCCTTGTACAAATGTTTCTATGGGCAACACGTGTTGTTCTGATAGCTACTCATTAGCTCTCCACATGGCAAGCTCAGTGCTTCTGTCAGGCAGGTTAATGCTGAGTTATGGAGAATCTCCTTTTCTACAGGGGCACTGCAGTGGGTAGCCTGTCCCATTGGTGTGCATATTTTTCACTTGTAACAACACTCCAACTCTGTCATGTTAAACACAGCTACAAGTGCATTGTCAAGGAATATGTGCTGGATATGAACTATTGAAATAATTCAGTCATTTGTTCACATTAGCTGACGAACTGATTTTCAGCATGGAAATCCATATATACGTGTTTTTTTATTTGCTGTTAGTAAATGTTTCCTCTATATTGATGTTTAAAATAAAATTAATACTAGTATTGGTTGAAGGTGACAACGACTGAAATACTCCCGTTACAAGAAGAAATGAACTATGGTGTGTAACCTGTTGAAGTTAAAATAGAGTAGTATGTGTTAATTTTATATTGCTGCCAATTTTTAATGGTATCGTGCCTTTCCAAATTGCTGTTTTCGATGACTCTTGATTCCAAACCTGAAAATGTTCATTTGTTTATCTCTTGATCTTGTGTCTATTGATTTTTGCTTTCTGAGCTTGTGGTTCTATTCTTTTCCTTATTTTTTCCACTCTAAATCTGAGAGTGAAAGCTTTTTAGCTGATTATAAGAAGCTAATTGTGAAATACACATTTTTTTATTTTTTAATTTATATATCACAAGAGTAAAGGGGGCTCTAAGCAAAAAATATGCAGGAAATAAGGTGTTAGTTTGCCACACCTGTGACTCCTTAGCAGCATGTGTTGCCGATTTTCATTTTGCCCTGCCAATTTACTCAATGACTTAAATGGGTAGCTGAGGGCTGTGTTCCTTGAGTAGGGTAGAAGCAGGAAAAAGGGGTTAGCTGCTGTGTGGGATGTATTTGCAGTTGAAATACAATGTCATCTGCATGGCCTTTCTAACTGTTAAGTTGTACAGTTTGTTAAGAAAGAGGAAGATTTGACTATTTGTTGGCTAGGAGCTGCTAATGTGGGACTTTGCCCTGTAAGCAGAGACATCTCTGCCAGCAAGGAGCTCTGACCCCGGTGGTTTGATAGAGGCCCTGGGGTTTCTGCAAAATCTTCTGGTTGTGGAAACAGTGTTTTAACTGTGCTTCAGTCTGCAGGTATGTGTGAGTATGGTTTTTCAAAATGTGACCTGTGGAATGGTGGTGTAGGACTCTTGCTGAGTAATATTTGCATCTAATTTCTAAAGTAATCTCTCTCAGGGTTTCTGTAGTAATAAGGGTTGTCCTCCAGCATGTGTAGAGGAAGGTGCCCTTGCCTACAAATGTCCTGAATTTTTTTCTGCAAAGGTGCTCTGTTACTTTACATAGCTAAGGGCACCTAGGAGAGGCTTTCAAGAGTGTGGCTCTGGCCTAAAGTTGCTTGTGTTGGAGTTGGGAGGAGCAGCTAAGCCTAATGGGAATCATTTTAGAAAGTCTTACTGTATTGGGAGTGCTACAGGAGCGGAGGTGTGAAATATCCTGAGTAGCATGGGGCAGTCCTGTCCTGAAGCTTTGGGAGCTTCCTCTGTGTGTATATGTATTTATGTATCTATATGCCTCATCTGCTTATGTAAGTTTATGCATTAGTGACAGCATGGTCTGTAGCTGATGTTTGAGTCTGGGATAAGCAACTACCTCTGGAGACAGAGCAAGGACAAGGTACTACATAAAGCCTGGCCTGGCCCTGGGTATATCCCCAGGGATTTATCTGTTGGGTCTCCATTTGCTCTTACTCGGAGGCAGCTTTCTGAAATGAGCCAGGAGAAACGTCTGGGTGTACAGACACTGACCAGTGTTAACGCTGCCGGGTACATTGGCAGGTCACACTCACTTGAGGTGTTGTTTGTGCCTGAAAGTAGGAGCATGTACAGGTGTGTCCACGAACAGAGGGTTCGTGTGTAGCGCTGATCACTTTGTGCCTGTTAACCGTAGTGAATGGCCACGTGGGATGGGATTGGAGATGTCCACGTTGCCTGTAGTGGGGTTCACGTGTATAACGTAATGGACTGCAGGGCAGTGAAACTGGACTGAGCAGCATGGCAGAGGGGGTGGGTGTCTGATGCCGCTGCCAGACAGTGGGTTTGGCCACAAGCCCCTTTGCTCCCATGCAGCAATATGGACTCAGCCAGAGTATAATGTGTGTTGGTGCATGGGAGTTTGTGCCAGAACAATGTATAGGTGTATATACTCTGTTCAGTGCATGTGTATTGGTGCACGTACTCATTTAAGCAGAGCAGTGTATCTCACAGATATGTGCAGGGGCTCCAGCGCTGCACAGAACTGCTGCCACAGTGCTGATGTGTGAATGCAAGCTGGGGTCTTGCTGGTGAACAAATCTGCTTTTTTGTAACTCAAATTCCCTGATAAGTCTATTAGCCTTGAATCTCTTTCTCCCTTGCCCCTCCCCTTTTCCATTGTACAATGCAGGCAGTCCATCATGGCACTGAGAATTATTTTCTTATTTTAAATCTCGGTTTGAAAATGTCAAAGTTCAGATTTTGAAGAGAGAGAAGTCTGGGTGCTAAAAGCAAGAATGTTCTTTTTAATTAGAGTTATGGCCTCAAGCAGTGAGAAGCCATTATGTTTTTATTCTTCCTTTGTACTTGTTCCAAAACCTTTTACATGATCAGACTAAAAGGTAAGTGCGAATCAGTAAGCAGCTAAAGGAGTAAAGCAGATTCATGAAAAAAACAGGGAGAACAGCAAATCTTACTATTTTGTATTTATGAAATAACTGACATTTTAGACTATACTGCTGTTTCTAGAGACAAGATATTTGAAAAGACCATTTCCCTACCAGAACATTGTGCTTTGGGTTGTGTGTGTGAAGCTAAGCACTGTTTGTATGACATGTTTTGTAGCATTTTCAGTAACTTGATATGATGGGTGATGTGATGCTTAGCCAGGGAGGCTGAAGAAGAGGCAGCTCTCTATTACCATGGCCTGATATAGCGGTGTGACACCCCTGTGGGTGTCCAGGCCATCTCCCCCTTGCAGCACAACCAGAGAGAAATTATTTACTCCTTGTCTTGGTTTACTGCTGAGTGGGCTTCAAACATTAATGATCGTAATGAATTTGCAGAATGAAAGATATTAGATTACTAGTATAAGTTACTGGAATACAAAAGATGAGATACTTGGGAGGGGGAGGAATGGGTATTTAAAAAAAAAAACCCCGAAATCCTCAAAAACCTCCAATGCAGTTTCTTCTAAAACATTAGCAGAGTCTGTTTTTTTGGTGGATGCTGTGGCACCAGACCAGTGACAGAGTCCTTCTGGTGAATGGATGATAAATGTATTGTATTTATACATGCTGCTGTGGTTCTGTATCCCTTCTGGCACTGGAGATACATGTGACTGACCTGGAGATGCTAGGACTATGTTGTGCTTGGAGCTTCCCAGCTGTAGCTGAGGGTGGCAAACACCATGCACTTGGATGTACCAAAGCCCAATTCATGTCACACAGTTGTGCAGCTCCTTCCCAAATTGTCTGCTCTCTGCCTGAGTTGTAAGCCTGGCTCTGGGTAAGTACTAGTTTGAGGAAACTAAGCTTTCTTCTGTATTCATCAAATCTAACTATTCACACAGCCTCAGTTTAAGCTGTTTGCCCCCAGACGTGCCTCTATGTGTGCACAAGATAGAGTGCCCTAACACATGCACTTGCAGATACATTTCTGCATAAATTATATTTATGTATTACATGAAAGACACATCAGCCAATGTGCGAAACTCTGACAGGCAGGAAACTTTGAGATAGCAGAAAGGAAAAAATAAATCTCACCTTTTCTGGTTTATGTTTTTCCTGATAAATATTCTTGCTGTGAGTGTTATAAAGGAGGATGTTATTTGATGCAAGATACAAAAATAGGAAGGTGTTATCGTGGAGAGGAAGGCACTTCATTTGCCCTGTTCCATCTTTGTCACAAGGTTGTTCTCCCTCTGGGAGAGCGGGGGTAAAGGCCTTATTTTCAAAGGTATCTGGGGCTTTATTTTCTTTAAGGAATATGTTTTAATGTGGGCCAGTGCATGGCTCCAAGTTGGGCTGCCTTGTGGGGCTCGTAACCCTCAGGCTGGGAGTGGTGCTTGCTGTTAAATTATTCTGCAAATCCTGAAATAGAGGAGGAGGTGAAAGCTGCAGCTGTGCATTATCTTTTAGTGCATTGGGTGGTGAGAATTCAAATCCAGGGCTAGATACCCTTGAATATGGTTCACATGCATGGCAGAGTCAGTTGACCTGAAAGCCAAGCATTGCCTGTGCAGGCAGCCTCCCAGGACGGGAGGAGCGGCATGGCTGGCCTGTGGCATCTTGGAGACCTGACTGGGACAGATGCCTCTGCGCAACACAGTCATGTGCAGTGTAATGCACCCTGAGGGAATTCTTGCTGGAGTACCTATTTGCAGAGGCAAACTGACTGGAGGCTGCCAGTATATTCTAGCCGTACAGCAATACCACTTTTTGGAATACCCTCTCAGCATTAGGGAGACCTGCAGGTAGTCCCCAGTGAACGGAGGCTGTGTTCACGCTGTCCTTCAGGCTTTCTCTGCGCTTGCGAGAGCGTGGTGTCTGTGCACGGCTGGGATGGATCTGGCCCTGGCAGCGCTGCTGGCTGCCTCGGCTTGGGCTTCACTGCTGCTACAGCAAACAGCCGAGAGGAGGTTTCTGGGTTACGGTAGCTGCTTTTCCAGCATCCGCTAAACTAAATCATCTCATTAGAGGGATGCCTGGAAAAGATGCATCATGGCTGTAGTTATGCTTTGGACCTGTGGTTTGAATAGCAGATGCGTCTTGTATCCAGAAGCCTGCATGTGTCTGAGACCAGATTTCCTCTTATGGGTGAGAACTCAGGAGGATGAAAGGGACCATGAGGAGGGTGATTTAATGGAGCACTGATAAAGTCTGACTACAGAAAAGAGACTTCTGTGTTTTGTTGTTCTCTTGCTTTTGCTGGTTCATTAAAAACTGTTTTATTTACTTTAAAGGTTTTGTATTTATTCCCACCACAAGGGATGGAGTGAGGGAGGGCAGAGAAATCAAAAAGGAACATTTTGATAGCAGTTGCTGTCTGTCTAGATGCCAGCTTTCTTCAGGGAAAATCTAAACTGGCATGCTAGCTTGTTGAGTCTTGAATAATAAATAATGAGGTGCAAGGTGGACAGATGGGTGATGGATGAGTTCTGTGAGGCTTAAAGGCAAGAGAATTTCCTTTTCTTTTACTCATTTTTTTAAAGCCTGATTCAAACAAAAGAGAACTAGATTATCAGCTGGAGAAATCCACATCCTCCCATTTAAATGGAGTTTTATTTCAACTAGGTTGAAGAAAACAAAGTTTCCCTTATTTACAGTAATTGGGTCTCCAGGCACAGCAGTGCTGGGGGATCCCTGAGCTGCCTCCCTGGGCTGGGTTTGTGTTATCACCCCAGGCATTAAAACATGAAGCAGAGGGTGTTAACGCAAGGTGTTCTCCTTTAGTGACACTATCTTCATTTTCTTTGTCTGTTCTCCTTAATAATGAACCATTTGAGTCTGAAAATGTCTGGAGCTGTGTATGGCAGTGCAATAATAAGTGGAAGTGTGCATCTGTTTATTTTGGCAGAGACCATCTCTTGTGAAGGTGTTCATGGTTGGTTCCTGTTTTCCAGTGTGTTGGCAGTCTCCTCTGTTCTCTGCTATGTAGTGTAGATGTCAGGATATTATGGCCTGGATTTTTGGATTCCCTATTTTATGGTGATTGAAGATTATTCCTGGCAAATCAACCTGTGAAGGGCTGGGTATTTTCTGGGACACTGAAATGACTAAAAAGACATCATGTTGTACCTGTGTGGGGCTGAGTGCATGTCCCTGTCCCCCCCATCAGCTGAGTTTCCCAGCTGTTCCCTGCCAGGACATGGGGCAGCCGTGGTATGCCAGGAGCAGTTGAGCTGAGGTGGGGATGCAGTGGGATGAAGCTCCTCTCTCCCTGTTGTTCAGCTGGGAGATGCTAAAACTGTCTCCTGGCTCTTTTCCACTGGACAGCAGTGCTGGAGTGTCACTGTTTCCCTGGGGGATTACAGGAGTGAAGGATAGGTTAAATGAATGAAATTTGATGGCCTAAATAGAAGGTCAAACCGCAGGATCAAAGTCCCTCTAATGCTGCTGCTGCCGACTTGCCCTCTCCACTCTTCCCTGAGTCAGGTCAATCCCCTTCTCCAGGCAGTAACTTTGGTTCTCACCAGTAAATGCAGCTGGCTGCCTCCTCAAAACTTTTCCCCAGAGACTCAACGCTGGTCTTCAGTCCGAGCCACAGCCCAGGGCTCGGCTGCTTCGTCTGTGCTTGCTCTCTGCACGCTTGCGAGCCGGTCCTGCTCCATCGGCACCGGCAGGCACGAGCCACCTGGGAGATGAGAAAGTGTCTATAAAAGAACTTTCTCTTGACAAGGTATTTGTGTAGCCCCCACCACCAAGCTTGGAGTGCTTACTGAAGCATACCTAATTGTAACAGGGGTGCTTGATCAAACTCTCTATTGACACACGTTGAACTGGTGGCTTGTCCTCTCCCCAAGCTACTGACCCCCTCCAATTCCATCCCTGGGGTTGTCAGACTATTGAAACACCTGGACTCTAGGTGACTTTTCTAAAATGCTGTGTCTCATGCAAACTGCATAAGAGAACTTCTAATCTTTCAATTAAAAAGCCAGCTATAGAAGAGGCTGTCTCAGCTGCTCTGCCTTGATAAGAAGGGAAAGCTTTACAGCTTGCTGTCAAGTCATAACTCCTTTGCGCACACACAGGTCTATTCTGCCAAAAGCAGGCAGAAATGCAGAAAGAAAACCTCCCATCAGTTTCATCTCTTCATTGAAAACTATCTTTCTGACAGTGAGTCTTTTGAAGATAGACATTTCCCACCTGTAGAACTTGCCTAGGACTGGCAGCATCCCATCACTGTTGCCTGAGGTCTTTCCTGCGCTCCCTCGCTGAGTCTCACAGTCTGAGATTCTCTCTCTGCTCCTGCCTATTGAAATATGAAAAATAAAATAAAAACCAGACCTTATGAGCACAGGTCTGGCTGTTAATCCCAAACACATTGGTGTTTAGGCATCAAAAGCTTAATCATCCACTATTTATCCACTGCTGGGAGAACATGATGTTTAAGTTGACGGCAATAGAAGAATTCCTACAAGTGTTTCTCCACTTGTAAACATTTAGGTTGAAGGGAAGTAACTGCCTTAGGTTAAAATAAAAAACTTGCCTTGGACTCCTGGGTTACTGATCAGGAATTTCTATTTGAGCAATGCTTCTAATCAGCTGAAATAGCAAGTGCTGTGTCAGAGGATTATTCTAGGAAATGAGGATTATGTTTGATTATAACATTGATTTCGCACTTATTAAATCCTAGCCAAAGAAAGTGTTGAAGAATATTATTTCTATCCAAAAGTGTTTTGTTATAGGCAGTATTTGTGCTAGCTAAGCCTTCTCTAAGCTGGTGGTTATCCTTTAAGAACAGTGTTCATTGACTGAAGTGAGGGCACTAGTATGCTTTGCTGAAAAGGGGGGAGTTCAGATGTTTAAAACAGCTTTTCTTTGCTTCCTGGGAGTGCCTGTGCACAGGTACATGTACACATCTGCCTTTAATGGGGGTGATGTTCCAAGTGCCAGCCTGCCTAGTGGCAGGGGACATGTTTATTTTGGTAGTTTTGGGGCTTTGGAAAACTTCCATAATTGTTTACTGGGAGAGTTTGTTTAATAAATGGGAGAGAGTAAGGACCTGACTCCAAGATCTTAGCATGTCTGCCTTCAAGCACAGGAGTCTTTTGATGTGTTTGAGCCTGGTGGCCTAAGCCAGGCTTTTGGGGGGCAAGAGGGGAAGCAGTGCTCCCAGAGGAACAGGGTGTCTGGTAGAAAGAAAATATTGAGTAATACAAGTTTAAATAAGTAGCTAGACACAGTTTCTTTGCTATTATTTGTAGAAATGGAGGATGGTTACTGTTGAGGTTCTTTAAGTCAGAAGACTGTTGTGAGTGTCCTTTCCAGCACCCCTGTGAATGTCATTTGGTGGCTAATTCCCTACACCACCAAATGAATCATAACTTTAGCTTGGGCTAAGGTTTTTCTGCTGGGAAGATACCCAATCTTGCATACACAGTAAACCTGTGAATTGGTTTTGATTCTGTAAAGGGCAGTATCTGTGTGAACATATGTGCTGCATAGTGGGTGGCTGGGTGGGCATGAGTGTTGACAAATATATTAGAAGGCCCAGTGGTTGAGTATATATTTATTATGAAACCCCAGCAAATGACCATGATAAAAGCCACTGATGATCAGTGTCATTTAGAGTTCAGCCTACTAGAGATGCTGGCTGAAGGTTATGATCAGGGTACCACCTATCACCTGAACCTCAATAGCAGCCCAGGTGTGTGCTCTTTGCCCATGGCAAGTGGAAGGTGATACAATTTCCTATCTATTGATGATGTAAAGGAGTCTTAGGAGCTGTTGACTGTCCTAGCCATAATGTGCATCTGTGGTGGTATTCGTAGCCCACTGCCTATGACGTGGCTGGTTCACAGTAACCTGTAAAAACCTGGACACTAAGAGGTTAATTAGCTGCTTCCTAGCTTCCTATCCACCAGCTAAAGACTATGTGCTGAAAGAAGGGGACACCAGAAACCTGGGATGTGGTGGTCTCCTTCTGAGTCAGCTAATCTATAAACATTAATCTATTATGCCAATTAAATGCTTAGAGAAGGTGAAGCACTGTGTAAGTGCCAGGTGTTGTGGGAAGCCTGGGTCATTGCAATGCCAAAGGTGCCATCTGATGGATGGGAGATTAAACAGAGGTCTCTACTACAACTGCTCATTAATGATTCTGTAGCATTTTTCACAACAGAAGTCTTCCCTGGGAATTAAAGGTGAACTCCCAATCAAGATCTGAGTTTATTTTTTTAGCTTCTGGTCCGTAAAAATTGGATGCAATGCTGAAAAACAGTATGAGCTATGAAAAACACTAACCTGAAAGTAACAGATGGTAAAAGAATAATGATGGATCCAGTCAACAATAATTTCCTGTCCTATAATTTCTTCTGGCTGTGGCACTATGCTGCAAGCTGAAAGGCTGAGCTACTTTCAAGACTGTACCACAGTCTTTCTGTATGATGTAAGATCAGATCATATAGGTCCACGCTCCTCATTTTGGATGCCTGGCTTGATTCCCTGAGATAATTTTGAGCTGATTGTTCTTCCAGTGCTTGCCCTGACTGTGCCTGGGGCTGGACCTGGTCCTCAGGCTTTGCAGAGGGCTTGTAGTTCTGCTTGCCAGCAGCCAGCTCAGTGGTGCTGAGCAATGCCCAAGTGCTTTGGAGCTTGGACACTGTGCAATTTGGCCAGTGCCACATAAGATAGCCTGAGCCAAATCCCCCCTAGGTGTAGGCTAGCCCTTAGCCAGAGAGGGAGACTTCCAGTCAAACCAGTGCCTAGCCCCTAAAAGTGGAGTCATCCAAAGTTATGCTTTTTGTAGGCTGAAAGGGAATGAAAACCTGCCTCCTTTACAGCAGCATAATATGGCCAAGTTCGTTAACATTTATTAGGTAACGATGAACTGTACTATTGAAATGCCTGTAAATAAGTAAACCATCTACAGATGGCCACTTAACAGGCTCTGCTACCAGGTTGTAATACCTGACCCCATGTGCAGATGTTGCTTTCCTTGAGCAGCTGTGCTGTGCAGGTCTGCTTTCTGCCAAGGAAACCTTCCCTACCTTCTCCAGCTGCATTTCAGCTTCTTGAAGTCTATCTGCTTCCTCCTCCCCCCCCAACCCCATTCCCAAGGTATTATCATTTCCACAGTTTGTTGTTTGGAAAAGCAGGCTGTGGTGCCTGTCATCCTTTGTGTGTGCTTTGTCTTTGTGCCAGCTCGCATCCTGAGGAACTGCAAAGTGGCACCCGCGCTCTCTGTCTCACAGCAGGCATGTTTTGCATTTACTGACACATGGGGAGTGACTGACTAATACTAACATGAAAACAATTCTGACAGAACAAGGGCTTGATGCAGGGGGAAAAAATATCCAGGAAAACAGAGCGTGTTCAGCATATGCTATTGCTTTCACCAGTTCAATAAATATTTATTGTATTTCTTATAATTGAGTTTCTCCAGTGTAAACCTAAGTGGAAGAGAGTATAAGGAGAAGTTTAGGCAGATCACCTTTTTTCAAAAAAACCCCAACCAAACAAAAATAAAACAAGATCCCCCACCCAAGCACACCAGCAGAGGTTTCTCACAATATAAATGAGAAAATACTCCGAAAGTGATTTCTCCCAGCAGTGCAGGTAAGGGGGGAAAAAACCAACAACAGAAAAAGCAGAGGAAATGCAGCCCCCACAGCCACCTCTGTGTTGACTTGGGACTTGGGGCGTGCTTGTGTGGGGGAACCTTCATCCAGCAAATCTTGATATTAGATGAAGCCTTTCATCATCAGAGCTTTTAGATACTTCAAAAAAAAAAATTGTGGTTAGAAGGCAGTAACTGTGGCCATAATAACAGATGGTCTGAATCCATTAAAGATGAGATGATAGAAAAGATATCGGATATGGTGGGGATAAAGCTAAAAATCCGTGGGTCTCATGTTGTCTGGTTATTCTGCTGGATAGCTTTTCCCTGGTCACCTCTCCTCTCCTTCATTTCTGCAGCTGACTGTTGGACTTGATTTTCTTATTTTGGTCTACCCACTCTGCTTGCCTTGGTTGAGCTGTTAAAGCCCTGCTCCTTGGATTTAACGAGAGTCTTCAGGCTGTTTGGAATTTGTCATTTTTAATGCTGCTTTTTGGCAGAAGCATCCATGTTCTGTGACATTTCCCTTTAATTTAGAGCCACTTTGGAGCATCTGTAAATGGTCATGAGATAGGAATTTTAATTGTTTTAATTATTCCTATCTTTCCCAACCCCCTCTCTCCAATGGACCTTTTTACATTGCATCAGAGAGAATTTTCTTCCCCCAATACATTTTTCAGCTACTGACATCTGGAGACATTCATCAAAGAATAACTTCTACTAGAAACCAAAAATCCATTAATGAAGCTGGAACTATTTGCATAGTAGAGATTATACTTAATAACCTTTAAGGGGAAAACTCATGTGATTGATGTAGAATACAATTATAGTTAATGGTCAGGGCGCAGGGGTGTTAAAGCCTGTTGTTTTTCAGATCCACTCTTCAATCTCTGGCATGCTGGGGCCACTGCTCCTTTGCAGGGCATGGCAACTGGAGGAGGGGGCTGTTCCCAATAACCCTGCTGAAGGGCATCATCCTGGGCGCACATTACACCTGAAAGCTGTCCTGCGGAGGGGGGAGAGGCAGCTAACATGCAGCGGAGAGCAGGGCTAGTTCATAGCAGCTAAGCTCTTCACCAAGGCCTGTAGAAATGCAGTGCTTGAGTTGTTTCTATTGCTTGGGTTCTGCTGGGAAAAAGCCATCTGCAGGGACTACTGCGTTAGGAAAGGGGAGAAAAATGAGGTTTGCTTCAGACCTGAGTATCTAACCACCAGGCTGCTTTCTCCTCCCTCCGTGTGAAGGTCCCAGGGAGTCTCCAGGAGGCAAATGTTGCCTGTAGTGGCCATGGATATGCTAGGCTTCTTTGGAAAGTTCAGGTATTTCATATGTCTCATAAAGATGGGTTAATGGGGCAAGCAGGCATACAGCCCAGAAGGTCACTGGAAAGAGGAAATGTGCAAAGCTGCAACAGATGCTGATCGTGTGCCCTGCAGGGGAGCTGCCTGGAGCAAGTCAGGGCTAACTCCATTAAAAGAAATTATTTTGCACCAGCATGGAGGAGATAGCTAGGAATTGGACCTGTGTGTCTTCTGCCCCTGTGATTCATAAGGGAGCTTGGCTCGCTCTCCTGCAGCTGCACTGCCACCCCGGTCCCACTGGAAGCCCACTGAAGAGGGTCTGCTAACCCAGTTCAGCTCCCAGCTGGGGAAGGGTAGAACCCAGCACATAGCCAAGTGACAAGGGGATCACTTGGTAAATCTCTAACTTGGTTACATGTGTGTGCCTGTGTAATCAAGTGAGCAGGCTGCACTCTGGATTCATAGCAGATTTTGATCTTTTGCACTGAAGCAGGTGGTATTTCCATAATTTGGAGCTTCTTATATGCAGTGTATAGTGTTAGTTCTGTGGTGCCAGTATCCATGAAGGGTTAGTGCTGAGATCTTTAACAAAGTCCTTTAAAGTACTATCTCAGGACAAGTAATTATGTTAGTGCAGAGCTGCCCCTTTCTCATCTCTATGCTTTCTGCCCTTGGGCACTGCCCATTGTGTTTTCATTCTCCAGCACTTGGGTCCTGGCCTTTGGCCAAGCAAACAAAAAAAATTATTCTAATTCAACATAAAGGTAAAGGCACAGTAGCATCTACTGTGTTCAAGGTGAAGGGCTGAGCTCTGGGGAAGCAGATGGATATTTCAGAGTCTGTGTGTACTAGGAGCGAAACAGAATGCGGATGAAAACAAACCTGTGCAGAAGAACCTGAACTCTTTAGGGGAATTCTTGTTTGGTAGAGCTGGCCACTCAACCCTATCCATTTCTGGCAGAGAAATATCAATCTTAAATTCCCCTTCTTTTAAATCCGCCAAGCAGCAAGCAAGCTGTGAGGATGGCTATGTCCTCTGAGCGAGGCTGAGGAGCAAAGTCTTCTCTCTCATATAGGGCCAAGAAGGGAGCAGAAGACACCTGTGTTTTACCACCTGCCTGGGCTGGGCCTGGGGCTGCTTGGCATAAGACACAGCACTGCAAAGGAGGAGTGTGGGGGCCCAGCACATTTCTCCCCATGGTTGCAGCATTGGACCAAAGGTGCTGCATAGGAGGATGCTGAAGTTCTGTATTCCTCTAAGGATTTCTGGATTAGAGAGTTTGTTTTTCTGTTTTTAAAGGGATCAAAGTTTCTAAGCTGATTTTCATTCAGATGGCTAACTGATAGTGGTGACAGCAGAGGAAATCAAAGGAGGGAATTATTGTCTGTGCATCTCAGTTAGTCATTCTTGTGGCTGCCTTTATCTGCGAGAACTTTTCTGTTCCTTAAAGCCACACTTAACATAAACATAAAACCTTTTTGGCAGGTGGGCTCTGTGCTGGTACTTGGATTTTTGGATTTCTCTGTGACAGATGGAGTCTTTGTCCCTTTCAGATCTGGGGCTTTGCACTTGCATTCTGTTTTCAACTGCCTTTTTATTTATTACTCATCAAAGGGAAACAACATAAAGGAGGCAGGAAAAAAAGAATATTTAGTATTTTTTGAGCAAAAAAGAACTTAAATGAAGACCTTCCATCAATACTTCATAAGCCTGGGGTCATCTTAATATGTTTTTGCAAGCTGATTTCCTCTAACCAGAGCATGATTCACTATCACATGTAGGCTTGCAATTTAGAGTTGCAGGATTCTGTGTACCAAAGAATTTGCCCTGAAAAATTATTGGTAATGATAGAGGACAATGGCTTTGTGCCCTTGTAGATGGTGACCACAATATTTAAAACTCAAGCAGTGTCAGTCCTTATCTACCCATAGTATAATCTGGTAAAGTATCCTGGTATAGACTAGCCCAAGCATATAAAAGTGTTTCAAAGAGAGAGGGCTCCTCACTGCATGGCCTGTTTGCCAGTGTATGCTCTTTAGTTGTGCCTGTAATCAGACTGCAAACACTCTGTGCTGGACTTCCCAACCTCAGATGAATGTGAGGCCTGGAGGGGCCACTTGGCATCCAGACTCTTCATAACTCTGTAAATTCAGACTTAAAGTTTAGGGCATGGCCTGGCCTTCTGTGGGAGGCAGCTGCAAAGAAGCAGACAATGCCTGTAGCTCTGGTTGAATCAAAAGGTGCGAAAAAGGCAGGGCACAGCTCTTCCTCCCCCTCTCCCTCCCTCTCTGCGGCAGACCTGATTTCATATTCCAGGCATCTCCGCACCTGATGCCTCCACAGTGTGAGTGGGAGTTCAGTGAGTAAGTTACCGAGCAGCCTTGTCCAGGAGGCAGAGCGAGCCCAGCGTACCCACCTCCGGACTGGAAAACAACCCCTCCTTTCCCAGGTACCTTGCCGTGTTGTTTTCGTTAGCCACCCACTCAAAAAATAAATAAAACTAAAATTTGCTGGCCAGTTCAGCCAGGAGTGCAGATCTCTCTGAGAAAGCAAATCAGCTCACCTGCTGAAAGCTACGAGATGGAAGATAAGAAACAAGATGGTTAAATCAGGATCCTATTCAAAACTAAGTCTGTGCATGATTATTCTTTGTCTTACCACTCCTTGAGGATGTTTAGAGGACGTTAATGACTTGTCTTTCACTTGGAGACATCCCAGAGCAAATCATAGATTGCACACAGTATGATAAATCTGTTCTGCAGTCAAAGACATGCCTGGACCAGTCTGAGGCATGTTTCATTTGTATTACAGTGCCATTAGGTGGCATAAAAAAGATAATTGTCAAGCTTCCACTTTGCACTGTGCTTGAGCTAATCCATGAGCCCAGTGCAGGCTACTGCCCTTCGCCCTGTGCAGCTGGGGCTGCGTAGTCCGTGCAGAGCTCTAGGTGCACCCACACCAGGCTTAGACCTACGCTAGGTGTGTACATGCAAGTGCAATCTGTGTTTGTGATGCTGGGATACAGCTATCTATGGGGCAGTTGTTCCAACCAATGCTGAAATGCAGCCATCTCTGGGGTGAAACGTCCAGGTTAGCTTTTCAACCAAACTGCGTAGGATTAGTGGCAAATAAGTTTGCATTTGGTAGAGATTAGCAAAGAAAATTAGAATTGCTTGGATAGCAGTTACTCTCTGGAGTCAGATTCTTCCTCGTGCAGTAACCATCCTAGAAATAACTGATTAAGGCTTCACTCTTGAGTCTTCTGTAAAATCCTATTTTTTCTTCTCTTCCCTTTCACCTCCAATCTGATCAGCAGAGGGGGTTGTAAAGTGATGCTGGTGAAGTGACTCTCTGGTTTGGGGAGAAGCTCTTTTTTTCTGAGAACCAGCAGCACTGCTGTTCATGGAATCCAAGTCTGAGCTTTGACAGTCTCCAGTTGTAGTACTGATCCAGCCAGATGGCTTAGCCTATGAGGTATGGTGGGGTCACAGGCAGAGACAGTGAGAGGAACAAGTGGATTAAGTATTAGTTTCCACAAAACAAATCTCACAACCATGGATAATTGAATAGATCTTCCCGGTGCTTATTCCAGTTTTGTGAGCTCGAGAGACACACTTTAAAGTGCTTCATTTTACCCCCAATTAACTTTAATTCATCTTGTCTTGAGCGCTTGAGAATGGAAAGCCTGGCAGATTGGTTGTCTTAAGTCCTTTTTAAAAAAAAAGGCTGAAATGTGAGGTTCACCCTGATTGCACCAAATTCTTTAAGAGCATTCGAGTGAACTATTAAATTTTCACCTCTATGGAAATAAGGCCCTATGTGCAAAGTGAAGAGCCTGACAAGTGATTATTACTTTCTGTGCAACGTAATGGCCTTGAAGTACCATAGAAAAGAACCTCTATCACTTTAACTCATTCACTTGGTAGGGTCTAATGAGCAATATTAAATGATCCTACCAGAAAATCATTTTTGGGGGTAAGCCACTGTTATCCAGTTTTGCATTAAAACTAGGGTATGTTAGATATGACTGCAGTTCTGGTTTGCCACAAAGGCATAAAACTTTCGTTGGAATGATGAGAGTGGAAGGAAATAAAATTTCTGTGGCTCTGAGCGTGGCTTAAGTGATGCCATTTTGCATAGAGACTCCATTTGGTGTAAATGAATAGTTTGCATACTGCACTTTCATGTCCTTACTCCCCCCACTTTTTGATACAGAGATGCCAATTTGGTCAGACCTTTGACTGCTGCAGTGGGCTTCTGTAGGCAAATAAGAGTGAGACATAAAATAAGGGCAGGAATAATGCTGAGGAAAAACAAAAACAAGGCACTGCAGGTGCAGAGCTTCTCAGGAAAGGAGTTAGGGTAGACAGAAATCTGTTGGACTTGGGTTCTGCCAACATGTGAACATTTAAGTATAGTCAACTAAGCAGTAGTGCAGTTTGGGACTACAGGTGCAGTAAAAATGAGAGACTGAGCATAAGTGAGGTGGAAACTGGAGAACCATTGAGCATGTTACAGAAATCCCCCTTGTCTTTGACTGAAATCCTTGCCACAAAAGTCATGAGCAAGGAGTTACTCTTATTGTTTTTTTACTCTATTTAATCTGGCAATAAAGTCTCCTGTATAGCAAAAACACTTATTATTACTGCCTGACCACCTAAAATTGCAGTGCAACAAGAGAACACCTAATAGCCCATGTGTTATCCCCATGGAAGGAAATGATCCATTAGCAAAATGCTATAAACTGGCAGGCAGGAGGGCAGCTAAGCATTTTGACCCTATTAGCCTGGAGGTAGGAAACCTAGTAATCCTAAATGTGATTGCCTCAGAGATAAGTTTAATTACTGAAAATGCTAGAACTGCAGAAAGCCTGCAAAAATCCATCTTTCTTGTGAGCAAAAGGAATCAATGAGGTACTCTAGCAGCAAGAAAAGGGGACAAAAAGCCCCATAATTAGTCCATTTCATCCTTATGTAATACTAACATGTAAAAGATACCAACTCTCTCCAAGGGGTTACGGGATGCTCACTTGAATAAGTATTTCTACTACATCTCTGTTCCTTTCAGTGCTTTTCTGTAGCATCTGGATGATGCCCTCAGTTCTGAAGCTGTGTGTGCATGGAGGTATGTTGTGTCCCATCCTTCCAGTTAGAAGTGTCCAGAGAAAGTGTGGTCACAGAGCCATGTGCACAGAGAAGTTAATTTCATGAGCATAAGAACTCCATAGTGCTATTAATAGTGTCTGTCACAGGAAATAATGGAAGTTATCTTGTGTGAGGTGGGAAACCTCTTAAAAACCAAAGGATTGTTCTACAGAAAATACTAATATCAAACATAATAACTACAAATTCAATCAAGCATCCAAGTGGGGAAGGGAAATGCTGATGATATGGGTTCTTCAGGCCATGCATGTTTGAAATGCTGCTCTGTGCCATTCCTTCAATAGTTAATACTTCTGGGACTGAAGGTCTAAGAAGGCAACTCATGCTGCAGCTGAGATCTGGAGGCAACAGTATCAAGTGACAGGCAGTTATGTTGTCCAAGTCCTGTGTCCTCAATCTGTTTCAGTGCTGCAAAGGCAGTGAAGAGTAGCTTAACCATATGACTATACAAATCAGAAATAGCTATGCCTATATCCAGTTGTAGACTTACGGAATATTTTTTCCACAGCACCATCTAACCCTCTTCTGTTTATCTATGAAAGCAGAAGTAGTAATATTCCAGGTTATCATTGATTTAGGTCCTTGCTGATGGTAGTTGATCAGTAGCTGTTGGCAACTTTAAATAAAAGTCCTATTTACATTGCTTGAAGTTGTTATAAGAAATTCCTCCATCAACAGTTAAGGGAAATTCCAAGACAGTCAAAAGCTTAGCTAGGTATAAGTCCGAGCAGTGATACATCTTGCATACCTTTGTGTGACTGCCTGCCTTTAGCCTATGGCTGTTTAAGTGTCTGTATCTATGGAATAGTTGAAGTTATGTCAGTGAAGTCTTATTAATCTCCACCATGTCTCTGAAGTCAAAAGACTAACTGGAAGAGAAGTCTCATGCTAGGAGCATGGCCATGGATAGGGGTAGAAGGAAACGGTTGACATCAAGTGGAGCTGAAGGTAAAGGTGATAATTCCTGCCTTTTTTCTGGGCTTTCTCAGGAATAAAATTAAGAACTAAAATTCAGAGGTCAGCTGCATCAAATAATGTCCTGTTCGATGCCAGTTGTACTGTGGTGTGCTTTGGGAAATAATAATCTCTTTTCTGGAAGGGTTTGGCATGTTCAATATGGGTCCCATGTGTTCGGTTGCTAGCATGAAAAGAGATGGTTATTAGCTTTCTGAATCTACCTGTTGTGTGAAATGGTGAGAGCCCTGAGTGGAGATTTTTTTATCTGTTACGGTACGTCAGAGCATCGACCCAGGGAAGCAACCCAGCAGAAGTTCCACAGATGTGTCCTCAGAGCCTTGTTAGTTTAATGCTTAAAACCCTTCCAGCTAACCTGTGTGAAACAAAGCAATGACTGTATCCACAGGTGGGGGGCTGAGGAGACCCAAGCTGGCTAAAGGCAATCTTCCCTCCCTGGGGGAAGAAGGTAGGGGAGAAAATGCCATGGTCCTGGAAGCCTTACCTGCAGTGGCAGGGGCTGGAAGTAAAACCAGCTCTGCTACTTAGCTGAAAGCCAATGAGGACCTTGCAATTGTTATTTCAAACATGGTCAGATGGGCAGGAAAAGTTAAACTTCAGGGCATGGTTGTGCATGTTGTCTGACCGAAATGGTTTACAAAACAGTCTCTATGATTGAGGAGAAATAATTGTGCTCTTTGACATCTCAATAGCAGAGTATATCGATCATGTGGAAAAAACCCCTACCCTAACTGCTAATTGAAACAGCAGTTGATTAGCAGAGGGTGCAGCACCTGCTGTCGTGGCAGGGAAACTAGTTGGTAAGGAATCACTTGGAAAGGACTGGCATCACTGATGAGCTTAAGGAAGAGCCATGCCCTTATGTCACTGCAGGAGATGGACTGATGAACTGAGGCTAAAAGAGGAGGCAGGTGATCCCTATCCATGGGCGAAAGGCAGCAGCCTCCACCGGATGGCTTGCTTTCTCATTCCCAGGCTTCGGCATGCTGTTGTTGCATGGGGCTACTTCAAAAAGCCTCCAGCAAGTCTGAGGCTTCAAAAGACCAGATGTGAGAATTTCATTTTAATGCACTGACACTAAGCCCAGGGTCATTGGTAATATCTTGAAGAAGTAACAAGTGATTGTGTAAATACGTGTCCCCCAGCCGTCTGCCTCTGTTAGACAGTGCTGGGTATTTTATCACAAATTAATCATGCATTCTGACAGTAGCTGGAGTGGCATTTTCTGCTAAACTTATCCCTTTAATTAAATGTAGATGCTCCATCTTCAGGCTGACAGTCTCAGGACACCTGTTTAATTTTTTAATTGGGGCCAATGGTTTGCCTGTTCATCGTGCTTTTCCTTTTTGCATCTTCTCATCCCCACACATGTTCGCAAAAATGTACCAAGCAGATCTACAGATATTGAACAGGACAGGCTGGGCTGACAGCTAAGGTCACTTCAGCAAAGTACTGGAGTGCTCATGTGCTTGAACCGAGAAGGCTGCTGTGTCTGTTAAATGCAGATTGACAGAAGTGTCCAAGAGACAACCTTTCTTTTCTATAGGAAACATTTAATTACTGCTTTGCATTCAGTGGAAATGCTCACAAGTTTCTGCACTCACATCTCCCTGAATCATGATGTGTCTGATCACAATTTTCTTTCTCTTCTGTCTAGCCTGCTTGAAATGTGTTTGAGAGAGACTTTTGTTGGGGATTTGGAGCATTAAAATGGCACTCCTGATCCTCTTAGAATCCCAAAACAATGAGTGGGTGAGCTGCTCTTTTCTTGTGAGCATCTAGATGTATCTGCCCTTGCTGTGCCTAATTTCAAAAGGCTGGTTTGGAAATACTGTCTTGTTTAGTGATTATGTTCTGAATTGAGTGTTTTATGCTTCACTCCTTCAAATGGAGGATTTGGCCTTTTCTTTTCTTTGGATTCATAGTGCTTTTCTGAAGTCAAGAAAGATATTATTATTTTTAAGTAATACACTTTGCATTTCCAGCACCTTTCCAGCTAAGGATCTTTGAAGACCTCACGAATTTTAATTAAGCTATACATCACTCGAGGTCTGGTTTTCCGCAGGGCTGCCTTGCTTGCCACATGAGATGGCTGCTGGTAGCATCCTTTTGTGGAAGAGACTGAAGGGTCTTCATGGCCTTCCAGCCACTTCTTAGTATACATCTTTTCTGGGTGCTTCAGTTCAGTAAGGAAGAAAAACAGAGCTCTTTCTGCTCATTTTGCACCTGTTTCTACTGAGCAATTTGCAAGGTAACAGCTGTCAGATGGCTTCTTCTGGAAATGAGGCCTGGAATAATATTCCACTTATTCAATTGACTTAGGTCAGTGTATACCAGGGCCGTTAGTATGGTTAATTCGCATTGCTGTGCCTTGCACCCCGTTCATGTGGTTGATGTCTTAGGTTGCACCAGGAAATCCTCCCTGGAACAAAGTAACTTCACGTCGCTGGTGTTTTGTATGATGTAAGAGTTGGTCAGAATCCTTCCTGATTACCTCATTTGTGGCAGCCTGCCAGCTCCAATCCCGTGCTATATAGCATCATATCTGGTTTACCTTCCCGTGTGTGAAGGTGCCCTGGATTGCCCCACAGGCACCTTAATGTGATGCCACTTTTCTGTCTTGATGCTAGCACTAAGATTGACGTGTCTCTCTCCTTTTTAATTGTGATAAGTAGTTGTGAACTGCAGAATACCTGTACTTTATAGTCTTTTATGTGGACTTGACTATCTTGTTGAAGCACTTCATGTTTGACTTACCTGGACTGGACTCACTGGTACTGCAGGGTTTCACCAAATTCAAAAGTCTGGGCCTGAAATCATGTGCAAAAGGTGCATTTCAGGCACATACAGCCCATATCCTAACTCAGGTTGGAGAGATGGGAAATCTTTCAGTGACTGCCAGAGGACAGGACTGGGGAGGGTTGTTGAAGAGGAGATGGATCGGCCTGCAGTGAGGGAGAGACTTCAGGCACTTCATTTTTAGATGGAAGTTGGAAAGTGGGGGGTAAGGACCTCCCTGGGAGTTATTCTCAACTTTGGAAAAGAATCTGCTGCTTAAATACAGCAAGTCTGACAATGGGCAAAGGGTCTCTCGCTTGCTGCTCTTCTCTCCTCCCCACAGTCTTTTAAGTGGTACCCTTGGGAGCAAAGGGTTGCTATCGGCACAGCAGCATGGTGCCTGGAGACACGGCTTTCCCAGCCGCATTTAGGCTCTGTGTGATTCCTGGGGGAGTTGTGTTCAATGCACTACCATGTTCAGAAACTCATTTATTTACAGCTAGGCTTTTTTTATTGTTTTGACATTTAAGATTGTTTTAAAACAGTCATGTATTTGAGGATGTTTGGGTTTTTTGTTTTAATGTGCTCCCTTTGAGAAAAAGGCTTGACAAGAAAGAGAGAAACTTGGCTTCTTTCACAGAAATACGCATTAACAAATATCAGAGTGGGACACTAATCCTCTCTTTGATTCCTCTCTGTGTTGTTTTTTGATTCCCCCCCTGCCCCCAACATGGGACACAGAGTGAACTCGGTGGGGGCTAGAAAGGAGGCTGAGGGAACTGGGGTTGTTCAGTCTGGAGAAGAGGAGGTTGAGGGGAGACCTCATCGCTCTCTAGAATTACCTGAAAGGGGGTTGCAGAGAGGTGGGTGTTGGTCTCTTCTCCCAAGTGACTAGCGACAGGACAAGAGGAAATGGCCTCAAGTTGCGCCAGGGGAGGTTTAGACTGGATATTAGGAAAAATTTCTTTACGGAGAGAGTGGTGAAGCATTGGAACAGGCTGCCCAGAGAGGTGGTGGAGTCACCATCACTGGAGGTGTTCAAAAAATGTGTAGATGTGGCACTGTGGGACATGGTTTAGTGGGCATGGTGGTGTTGGGTTGATGGTTGGACTTGATGATCTTACAGGTCTTTTCCAACCCTAGTGATTCTGTGAGACAGAAAGAGGCAATTGGTGCTTCCTACTTGATTGAGCAAGGCTGAGAGCATGGTGCTGAGTGAGAATATCTGAATGTGAAGAGTTAGGAAAAGGAATGAAGTCCTGAAGCTGAAATAGAACCCAAACCTGTCAAGTTTTGGTGAAATACAAAACCTGACAAATGCTGATACTTGCTTAAAGCACTGATGACTGTCATGTCTCCTAAAAGTCTCCAAAGCAAAGTAAACTTGAATAGCTCTGACTTACATGCTCCTTAGGTATGGTCGTCTGCGTGTTACTCGTACACCTTTCTCTCCAGGGCTGGACTTCGTGCTGATGTAGATGCAACACAGAAATCAAAAGGATTCTTGCACTGGCTCTGGATCTTTCTACCCCTATTCAAACCCGTGAACCAGTGCAGAGCACTGTATGAACAATGGATGGTTCTGCTCCCGAGTCTGGCACTCGTGGCAGGCTTTGTGGAGGTTCATACTAAAACCTACTGTTCAAAAATATTTTCCCTTTTACCCCTCTCTTCTGGGATTTGCCCAGAAGTGGCTGGTGTCTGATAGCCTGATAGCATTTGTGAATGAGTTGGTCACAGTCCAATCCTTAATAACCATCTGTATTGCTCTGTGTCAGACTGTGATCCAGCTCGGTTGGTCTCATTAGCACAGCCCTAGAGAGGCCACTGGCCAAATACCACAGTGAGCAAACCTTGGTCTCCAGCTCTGGACTGGGTCCATCATGCCAAGAGGTAAAGGGATGCTATTTTTAGTCACTGATGATGCTGTGTTCAGTCAGAGTCTCTGTTTCTGATACAAAATATTTTGGGCCAGGTTCTGATTCCCTTAACACTAGCTTCATAGTAACTTAATTTGCCTGTAGCCATACTAGTGAAAATAATTAAAGAGTAAAGGATTATTTGGTGTGAAGAAAGGTGGAAGAATTGGGCCCTTGATTAAGGCACTAAAAATAGCTAAATAGAGTTTCAAAGAAGATATAATTGCTTCTTTTATCTGCCCAGCTCTTATCATTTGTGAAAGTTACTGGATGTTTCTTGGTGTGTTTTCAGACCTGTGACTTGATTGCATATTGCAGTCTTTTATGCGGCTCCTGAACATTGCGGCAATCTCTGCTTAAACAAATGTAACAATGGTAGTCAGGTACCTATTGCATTTGCTATTTTTGTCCTGTCAACTCATCCTTTCAAAAGACACAATTTGAAATCAGTTTCTTCATATTTATTCTCCATCAGTGAACTCCCAGATCAGATTTGCTCAGGTTTAAAGTCAAAACAAGGTTTCTGTACCTGCCAGTGCTGAATGCTCAGCCTGGCGTCTAAAACTCAAGCTGTGTTCCTGCCGCTGCGTTACCGTGCCAGCAGTCATGGCTCTGGAACCAGCCCTTCACTGGCAATTTTGCTGGAGAAGCAGGAGGTGGAAAAAATTTTGCTTGCTGGTCTACACAAATTTGGGTTTTATCAGAAAACTAAACATGCATTAAGCCAAACTTCTTTCTCTTTTGCAATGGGCTAACTCTGTTTCCAGAGCTGCTCCAAGATTGCACAGGTGCTATAGAGAGGAGAGCGGGACTGTAGACCTGGAACAGGCTCTGAAGGCACCAGTGAGTGGTACCACATTGTCTTTTAACTGATGTTACCCTTCTGCTTAAAAGCAAACAAAGAAATACCTCCTTCAGTTTATAGTCTTTATTGTTTCCTGGTGCAGCCCATTAAAGAGACAAATGGGTTCACAGTAGCCTGCAGTACTGTCCAATGTGCTGTGGTTGATATATAAATGACAGCTTGACAATTTCCTGTGTGTTTTCTCAGCAAGGCTCTTTTTAATTGTTAGGTTTTCTCTTCTTCCATTAGTGTGATGTCACTATACTGCAGCTCATGGGATTTAACACTGAATATTTCATGTTGGGAAGAAGAAGTGGTACTTTTTTTGATTGTCGTGGTTTTGATTAGGAATTCCACTGATCCCTGTCCAGAAGAGCCCTTACTAAAATGCAGCTAGGGAATTAATAAGTAAAAAGTGCATGAAAACTTTTTGTCAAAGTTAGGACAATAAAAATTCCTACAGCTTCTTAGTCTTCTCTGTCTGTCTCAGCCCTCTTAGCCTGAATAGAGACATGAATTAAGATTCTATTAAGAAAGAAAATTGTGCTTTCTTCTTGCCAAGTCGGTTGTGGCTTGAATGCTGTGTGCATGGGAAGTTGCTAGGGATATTGGGAGGAATAAGCTGTCTCTGGATATTCAGGAATGTTCTGGGGTCTCTGTTTGTTATAGTATCTCTTTTTTTTCTCTCTAAGCTTCACTATTTTGGATCTAGTTGGAAGACCTTTGGCAGAGGCAGAATGACAGTGAGAAAGTCGATTCTATTTTTTGAAAATATGAAAAAACTTAAGTCCAAATGTCAGTGTGGTTTCTATGTGTTCTTACAATTGGGCTAGTTGGATAATCTACTTTTTTCCCCTAAGGTTAAATCAAACTATGCCTATTTATGTCAAAGGAAAAATGTTCCCCTCAATTCCTTCCTCTGGGGCTAGACTTGAAGTATGCAGTCTATGGGAGGCCAACTGCCAGTGCAAAGAACGTAAGCAGAAATCTCTTTCCCTTAATAAATGAGTTTGTGTGCCATTAATGTTGTTGATTGGTTTTATGACAAAATATTGCAGTGCAAAACAGAGCTGCCTTATCTTCCGTCCAGGAGCTGCTTATCAGCTTTGACGTTACAAGCTACTTCATTGTACATTTTCAGAGGATTGTGAAATTTAAAGCAAGTGGCAAAAGGTGATTCTTTTTTTTTGTTTCTTCAAGTCTGTGCATGCCAAAGTCTTGACAAGGTGAAGCCCTGTGTAGTGTATTTGTTGGCATATTTCCTTGCCTTTCTGAAAGTCTGTTTTGATTTTGTTGGTTTTCTGCTTTGTACCTTCAAGCAACAATTCAACTTTAACAATGCATGTGAAAAACTCCACAAAGAGTTACTTTTATGTGATGGCTGGCTCAGAAACAACTCTTTTCTGTGACTTACATCCCTACTTTCAGCTGCCAACTGAGACATACAGTGCTTGCTCCACTGGATAGTGGTTATACAAATTGTACTTGTGTGGGCAGCACCTGTCAAGTCCTCAACATAAGTACTCAACTCAGAGTCCTTAAGACTTTGTTCCCATGATTTGTTTTTATTCCTCTCTTCTGCAGCATGTCATCATAACTCCTGGAGCCACTGATTGCTATCAGCTAACCAAATGTGACAGAAAAATGGTAGTCTCAAAGACGAGTTTCTAAAATCTTTGTGGAAGATAGTTGATGAGGCACTTCTATGGCAGCCTCCTCTGGCCATATTGAAAACGGCAGCATGGGCTTAGCTGTTCTTAGACGAGAGAAAACACACATGGGAGAGCTCTCGGGAAGCCTGGCTACAGGAGGGATTTGGGATGAAGGTTATGCTATCTTGGTTGCCCACTTTGGTTGGTGATGAGATACGAGTCTGCTGGGAAGGAGGCTTCATCCTATGCTTGCAGAGGTCCTTATGTGACCTGCAGGGTGTTGGGTTGAGCAGGGTGTGTACTTTGCTCTGTGCAGATTTAAGTACAGCTGCTGACATCTTCCCAAGTCGTCAGTGGGCTCTCAGACCTTTCATGGGGCTTTAACTTCTCTCTTCAAGTACCTCAAAGTTTACCACACAGGTCTCGTTAGGAGCAGCAGACAAAGGCTCACAGACTTGGATGGTTGATTCAGCTGCCACTCAGAAGTGTAAGTCCTAATTCAACCCATACTAAGTATTTACATCTGCAGAATTGGGCTGGGAGCCGTGGGGTTGATATGGACTCTTTAGCATGTGAGTTTCCCAGCCTCTAAAACTGATGCCTGTACCCTAAGGGCATGCAGCTTGGAGCAAGGACTGATGAGCTGAAAGAGTTCAGCAATGCAGAGGGGAGGGCAGGAGACCTTCACAAATCCCTGAAGTTTCTGTTCAGGGTTGATTCTCAACAATTTCCCTGTCTCTTTCTTTACATTTAAATTTTAAATTATCGGAAGATGTTGGTTAGGGAAATGGTACTGTTTTGCCTTTGGAAATGTAATTGGAATCTTCTGTAATCCTCAGCTGTTATATCTCAAAGACTATAACGGGAAATCTGGATGAAGCTGTAGTGTGATGCCAGGGTGAGAGGTGTTTGTCATGTCTTCTCAGGGAGTTTGGGAATCGCTGTCCTACATAATCCCTCCTGATTATGAAAGCTATTACTATCTTCCTCTCAAAATAAGCCTTGTTCTCTTTCCCTTGTCAGCCCAATCTTCATCTTCTGTGCTGAACTGTACCCAGATCAGTATCCTCCAAAAGCTTTACTTTTACAGGTGCTATGAAATCTGTAGCCTCTGCACTGTTTGGATACAATGAGAGACCTCATGTGATGGCTCACCTGCTTGTGGCTGATATCATAGCACTGATTTCCTTGCTATCTATCTTGGCATGCCCCCATACTTTATTGGATGCTCTGAGATTAAAACTGGTTTCGTTTCATAAAGTGACTCTGAAACACGGACACAAACCAAAGCCCAAACAGATGCAGAGAGCTGATTGCACTATGTATATTTTTCACTTCTTTGCGTGGATGGATTTGTAGCTTTCCTAATGATGTTTGGCTGGTGTCTGAGTGGGGCTGAGGTGGCAGATTGCCCAAAGAGTTGTGACTGATCTAGGATGAGCTGGGAGCCTCCACATCCTGGGGGCGGGGGGGGAGATGGACTTGGCACGCACCGTGTCCCACCTTCTAATATCCTTGGCTTCAGGAATTCTTCATTTCTTTAGCAGAGAAACCCAGTCAGGCCCAGCATGTCACAAAACAAATCTGCTGCAGATGAAAATGGCATGCTTGTTTCTTAGCAGATCCCATTTAAATGGCAGCGTGAGCCTAGATATCATCTGCTGTGTGTGCTCTTTGTTCTGAGCTTGTACAGACGGGTGATTTGCATGGCCATCATTTCCAGAAGTGTCGTCTGCCTCAGACCAGATGTTCATCCTTCCTCCGCTGAGACTCTGCTCTGCTCTTTTCTTCTTGTTCCTTACTCTTGAAACAAATCTCCTACAGACATTATCATCAAGACAAAAACTATGCAGTCTCCCTTCGAGTGACACACATCCCGCTAATATCAGTGCAGTTAATTGTGCGGAACTCTCCCCACAACAACTGCTGCCATCCTTGCTGCCAGTCCCTCCTAACATCCTTTGTTGAGGCCTTTGCATATCTAGGCTTAAGATGGAGGTAAGCCCCACCCTACCATAACCTACTGCCCCCCAACCAGAGGACCATTTAATGAAGGCTCAATGTGAAGTTTAGTGTCCTGTAGGAAATTCTTTCCTACTGCCAAGTCAACGTGGAGGCTTGCAAAGATTGGCTGCTGATTGACTAGAGGGGCTGAGGATTGCAGCAGCCCCAATAAAGCTGATGGGTGTGGTGTTACATGATCAAAGCTGGACACTGGTAGGACCATGTTGTAGGTTTTGAAGACGAGATTAGGATAAGGTCTATTTTATATTGTGACATACAAAAAGAAGTTCCTGGCTATATAATACCTTACATCTCTTTTTGGCTATCCTGGCACCATGAAAGCATCTCCATTTTATGTTTTGTTGCTTGGGTTACTTTTCCTGCATTTAATACTGCCTCTGGAGTTCCTAACTCTTCTTGCAGTAAGTGAAACCAACTATCATCCACTGGGAAAAGGCTCTGAGATCTTGAATTGCAAAACCAAGAACAATGTGTTCCACAGTAAAAGGAAAAATTTTCTGTCCTTTCTGTTCCCCTCTCCTACCTCCACTATGCCCACCAAGCATTTCTATAACGTAAAGATTTTGGACAGAGATTTCTTTTCTAAATTTCCTTTCTCTGACTGAATAGGGCATGTAATCTCTACAATAGGATTACTTTAGCTTATGATGATGTCTTTGAAGATTTATTGTTCTTTAAACATTCCTTGGAAGCTGCTTTTGAATTTGATCCATTTTTACAGATAGCAAGAATCCTGTCCATTGCTTTTGTGCCTCCTTTTCTGTAATAGGGGTCAAATGATGCAACTAATTATAGGGAAATGAAACATTGCCAGTGTTTATTAGGCCCTGACAGTGTGGTCTGTGCCTCACGAAACAGGAAATCACAGCCCCTGCTTCAGTGCTCTTGTGAGCTGAGCAGGGCAGTGGATATTACATCCAAGCAGGCAATGTCTGGGATGAATCAGATCACCAAAGCTTGGTCTTAAAGTGGTACACAGGTTTTTTGTTACAATTTGTTGGTCAATTTGTTTGAAAGGTCTCACTGCAGTGATGTCTCTGCAAAGATGTGAATGGAAGAAGTGTGGTCAGGTACGTAAGAAATAGCAGGCTTTTATGCATGGGTGGAAGGTGAGACTTTCACAAGAGTGAGTGAAAGATAGAAGCTGGTTGGGAGTCTTAAAGGGAGCACAGGGAGTAACGGGGGAGGATGAGATGGTGGGGAGCAGGAAGCTTAGGTTTAGAGCAGTAGGTGAAATGAAGCCAGTGGTGGGATTCAAAAATGGGATTAGCACAGCCCAACGCAGGAAAAGAACAGAACAGCAGAGGAAGTGCATTGGGCAGACAGAAAGCCAACTGAGAGGCAGAAAGCACCAAGGTTGGACCATGGATGGACAGTGAATACAAATTAGATTGGACCTAGATCTCTGAAAACAAAACTCAAGGTTAGACTGGGCAAGTAAGAAGTGAGCGAAAGTAGATGGCAGGGTGGTTTCAGTCTCTGTGAAGCTAAACAGGAGAGTTCAGTGCTTAGCAACTTCAGTATTCCCAAGAAAGCATTAAATAAGTACCTTTCAAACTGTTTTTTCCTCTTTATTTTGGGAGCATAAAGCATTCCTGGGTTTACAGAGATGGACTTGGACCTGACCTGGGAGGGTGGAGCTGCAACCAGATGGTCAGCACAGTTTGATGTGATGGGCAGAGTTTGCTGTTCCAGTGGTGCTAACAGCATGGGTTGGGTGTTGGAGTCCCCCTTAGCTCCCCTTTCACCAGTATGCAGGTACCTGCCCTTAATGCTGAGTAAATAAAACAGGAGTAGAGGTAAATGGAGAGCCGGTGCAAAGACTGCAACCTGTTTTGCAGGAACTTGGATATAACTCCTGCATGGGGCTGGCAGCTGGGGCTGCACTCAGAGTGATGCCTGCTGAGATTATAGTTTCTTCTTTTCTATTTGCATTTTCTTAGGGGTTGATTTACATAATGTAATGCAGTAATGGGATGCTGACATGTGGCATGGTTGAGTTAAACTCTGGAACGGCTTATTTGCATTAATGCCAATCAGTTGTTGCTGGCAACTGGCTTTTTTATTCAAAAAGGGAATCTCCCAGGTCTCCTTGCTACACCTGCCAGCTAATCAGCAGGAGATGGGACATCAGATTCCCTGTCTTGTCTTGCAGTCTCTGGATTAAGACTCGGAGATGATAATGCTCAGGAGAGGCAGACAGTGCAACTCAGCTGGAATGTTTCCCTGATCTGCTTGTTGATGTGTTTTTTCAAATGGCTTCAATGTCAATGAAGTGAGCCAATGCACATGCCAAATTGATATTGAACTTGCCCTGCTCCTTGCTTTTTAGCACAAATTTCTACCCACCATCCAATGCTTTGTGCTGTATCTAATGATGCCCTCTCCTAACATACAGTTCCCCGTAGTGCTCACATACTTCCTCTTGCTGAGATGGTTTCATGGGTTTTCTGCATCCTTGTGGCTGATGAAGACAGCACTGAAGTTCCTTTTTGTCCAGCTGATGGCCTGGCCCTGCTAGCCCCTCAAGGGAGAGTCTTTAGGGGTGGTTCTGTATGTTGGTATGCACTGGGCCAATGCTGGTGAGCAGCATATTCACCTGTAGCTGTGAAACCTGAAAGCAGTGCTGCCTGCCCAGCCTAGAAAGGACTTTTTCAAACAACTGGAGTGTAGAGCTTTGGTTTGAACAGCTAAGAGTGCCAGGTGAACTATGAATTAATGTGTAAAAAGCCTTGGGAAAGTTCAGTCATGTACATTGTTATGAAGTCAATAACCAAGTTATGTCAGGTCTAGCTGAATACATTTTGGGCTCCTTTAATTCTCCTTTAAGCTTTACTTCTCCTCCTCTAGTATGATTTTTTTGTTCTGTTTTTCTCTACTCCCTCATTCCCCAGCACTGTAACCACACGTCTGTGTATTTTTTGCACACTGTAAGCTAAATAATAGGGACAAGTTTTATAGCTGCTAAGATTAAATGAGCCCTTTTGGAGTATTTCAAGAGGGGCCAGGCCCCTTGAGCAGACTGGAAAGGGCCCAGGCTTGCATATGGGCAGCAGGCTCTGTGAGTTGATGAGACTGCTCCTGCTGCGAGGGTTGAGCAGTCCCTCAGTGTATCAGCTCCCTGCAAATCGTTATAAAACAATCCACCACAGATTGGGGAAAGGTTACAAACATATGGAATCATTCATTTGGCTATCTTTGAGCTAGAAAATAAAGCTGTGCAATTTACCCAAAATATGTGTAGGATAGTGTCATTTTTTGGAGGCCTGTTTTAGTCTGGTGCTAAGGAAGGATGTGTGTGCTAGGGACCTTCTCGATACAGGCAGAAGGCACTCTCAATGAGCTCCAGCTAGTTTCTGCATCCCCAAAGTGACTGTGATGTGGTAAATAATCAGCTGCTCAGAAATAAAAAACTTTTTTTCCTCTGCACAGGAAGGACAGCAAAAAAAAAATACAATAGGTGATTGTGGGAGAACAGTCACGCTTTGAAATCATTTGCTAGCCTAGTACTCTGTCTTGAGTCCTGGCTGCCTCAGGTTGGGATTCTCCATGGTAAATCTGCTGGGCTTTCTTCCCTAAAAAGTGGGACTGTAGCAACCTGTGCACCTCTGAAGGTGGCACTCCCTCCTCTTGGGCTGAATTGTCATGATTCAAGATCATGGGTGAGGGCTTTCTTTCTCATGAGCAGAACCATGAGCTCATGGTGCAATTCTGCTTAATTGCAAATAACATGTCACCTTGGTCTACTGAACAGAACAAACCCAAAATGTTACTCGCTGCCAGTTTTTGAGCTGTCTTTCCAGACAGTCTGACCTGAGGAGTGGTTTCTCCCCTCCCTGCCTGTGCCTCCTGCCTGCTCAGTTCCTGCCCAGCCTGCAGTGGTTTGCAAGTCTGGGCACTGCCTCAGCCCACTGGTCAGAAGATGAACATGTTGCCTTCATGGGTTTTTATCTATTGTTATATGAAGGGATGATACTTGACCATTCAAACAACCTAAATTACAGTGGTGACCATTATCCTGATTATCTTTAGCTATACTTGTATGGTACTCCAGGGTTACAGAACATATAGAATTGCTGTTAAGTGGGTATGTGTGTCAACTAAGTTCTAAGAACAAGACTAGATTTTAAGCCCGTGCTTTTGTCTTACGCTAGGTGTATCAGCCTTGATGTTCTCTTCCATGAGGCTCTGCCTGTCCATCATGGGTTGCAGTGCTCTTATACATGGTCCTTGGCATTTAGTTAGTGATGGGTGCTGACTGACACCTGCCAGTTAGGTGTCAGATCTGACAGATGAAACATGCTTTGAGAAGCTCACATGAAAGGGCAGAGAAGAAAGGAGGAAAGCAGACATCATCAGGGGCCTGTCTGATCCTGACTTTTCTTACATGATTGTCTGGGGTGGAGGAGGGAAAGGATCCAAGCAGTCCCTTCCAGTCCTTGGACAGTGCTTGCTAATTTGCAATTGCTTTTTACAATTGCCACTCTAAAATGGATATTTACATAAACAGCCATGAGCTGGACCAAAACAATCATGAAAGAAGCTGGACTGTATTGGAAGCTGTTTCTAGTAGCACTGTCTGCAAACAAAACAAGATGTGCAGTACAAAACCTATTAACTTGATTTGCTATACTTATGCTTTGTGTATTCAAGAACAGCATGTTGCTATGGGCCATCGTGTAATCCAAATTGCCTTGTAGGGACTCAGAGCTTTAAACCATTCCAGAAGTTTCACAGCACTTTCTTCCCTCCAGAGGCCACCTGGCAGCACTGCAGATTTCCACATATGATTTTCATCTAAGGTCTTCCCTGGCTATATATAAATCATGGTAGCAAAATTATCTGAGGATGCTAGTAACTTTGAAAAAAGCCCTTTGGGGCTGGGATGTAAACAGGCCTTTCCTGATGGGATTCAATTTGTTTCATTGGGGCTAAATTCTTCCCTTGGATCCACTATGCAGTTCTTAAATAGTTTAAAACTGGGTTTGGGATGCTGTATAAATGCTCTTTCATGTCTGAGCTGCACTGGGTCAGTTCTGCCTGAAAGGCTGATGCTGTATTTCAGGTATTGCACAGAAAGTACCTATTGATGTTTTGTCCGTGATGGCGGCCCATGACTGCCTGACGAAGTCTTCATGAGGTTACTCTGAGGAGGGGGAAAGGTGGCTTGCCTGGCTGAAGATCCAAAACAGGGCACTTCTTTCACAACAGGACTTTGGGGCCACCCACCAGACATGGTATATATCTGACATTAACAGCATTTAGCTAAAAAATTAGGAAATTACAAAGGTGCTACTTGTGGTCCTCAGTCCTGCCAGGACTTCTCCATCTAAAAACAACAGCAAAAAAATCAGTGATGAAAGAGGCTGAGCATGGCTTTTCTGCCTTGTGAGAAGATGACCCAGCTTGGAGAAAGGCGATCTAGGTTCCTCTTCCTGTCCATGCACAGGAGAAAGGGTGTAAAGGAACTATATGCTCTCCCTTGGAAGAAAATCCACCTTAGCCAGAGCAGGCAATGTTTGGGACCCGCTGCTCTCTGCGGGGTTTCCTGGGGTGCTGCTGTCTGCTCCTTGCATGCTGTCTCCACCTCCTCAGGCGTTGCATGGCAAGTCTCAGTGCTCGGCTTGGAGCTGGGATTTCCCTCTGGAGGGGTTAGGGGATAACAGTTGTCAGTCTGTCAGTATCTGGGATTCCTTTGTACAGATCAGAGGGCTCTGAAGTTATTTAGGTACTGGCAGATTAAAATGGAAGTCTGAAGAATGTGGGAGTAGAAGCTTTATCCTCTAAGGGGTTTCCAATGCCATCATAAAATACAACATTAATTACTAACTTATATCTCTTGAAGTCCATAGGAGACCCTGTTGCCTTTGCAAAGCTTTGGAAGGTGCTCAAGTGGATTTCTTTTCCTTTTTTCTCCTGACATCTGGAGTAAATGAAAGTCAGTAAGACCTGGGGAGCATGTTACCCCCAGGAAAAAGTGGAAGAAGAAGAACCCAGGTGCTAAGATTGCCAGTGTAAAGACCCTGCCATCAATGCAGACATTCAGGAGCTCAAGGATAACAGAATTCCTCAGTGGTTGTTACTTCCACAGTCATCCTCTGGACATACAGGCAAGACATCCCTGGCTTCCCTACCCTGCACCATGTGCCATGGGTGGAGGCGGGCAGGAAATAAACAGTTATGTGGAAGCAGGTATCTATTATATCTGGAAAAAACATGCCACAGGAGAAACTTTTTCAGTGCTAGGAGAAAGGTGATGATAAAAGCATCCGGCAGTGGGCAGGGTGTGGCTGCTTTTCAGGTACACTTGGATTAGCAGGAAAAATAATGGAAATGTGGTGTTTCCCTCTTTTTGAGCTGGAAGGTGGAGTCAGCAATTTCTCCTGCCCTGGGGTGCCATGGCTAACTATCCTGTTGCTACCCCAGCTAGCAGAATAGGTGCATGTACAATTAGTCATGAGAAAACATGAAAGCACTGTTATTTTGTTAGCATTGGCTCAGATGTTGTGGACCTGGGACTATTGGACGTTCAGCAGAATTTGGCATCACTGCAGAGGTTTTGGCCCAGACCTTGTAATTCATTATCATAGGGCTTGAGAGAAATCTTTCAGTAAGCAACTATTTCTAATACCCAGTACCTAAGAGTGGTTGCTGATCAAAACTTTTATATTATTTTTATTTCCTTTAAGTACTAAAACTAGTTTTATTTGTGTTGCCTGATATCAGTGGTGGGTAGACGTGATTAATTTATTCTGATCTAAGTGGGCTTTAAAATATGTACAAAAATGCAGCAGGTGGATGATGTACTGTTACATCTTTTCTTTAATGTAGGGAAGTGGAACGTAATTGCATCAAGTAGTGGTTTTGAAATATCAGATGTCCATTAGTGCATAATTAGCAAGTCAATGATGTGTTGCCAAACATGTGATGACCTCTTTTTCTCCGCCAAACTTCTAGATACTGTTACTTACTGCATTATCTTCCTGGAAGATGTGCACTGGTGGCAGTACGCTCAGCACGGTGTTCTCAGAAGGCTCGTCTGGCTTAGGCCTATCTACGTGAAATACTGGAAGTCCTGGAAGTGGACTGAAGGTCTTTGTAATGCTGAACATGCATGAAGATGTTATCCTCAATTTTTGCCGTTGCCCTGAGTACACCTGGGGCCAGCAAGTCTGGGCTACCTTAAAACATGAACAGTATAACAAAACCAAAAGATCATCAATAAAAAGGGAAATTCTGAGCACTCCCTAGACAGAAGTAAGTTATTCTTACAAAGTTTACTCCAATAGGATGTAAGGACCTGAGACCAGGATGTAGCACCCAGTCCTTTTACACACTTTTCTATGGTACGTACATAGTCTGTGATTGTCTGAAGGAATAATTAATTACAGATTTACCTTGATCTTTTATTCACATAAGACTGACTAGCTTAGGAGAACCAGGTTATTCACCAAAGTAAGTCTCTTGCAATAAGTTTGAATCCAAATGTGGACATTTTAATTGAAAACGGTTGCTGATTAGAAAGGAATGCTCTTTTGTTCATTTCTGACATAGTATATTATGTTAGGTCAAGTTCCTTTTGGCTCATGTTAATGAGATGACTGCACTGATGATTAAAATATAATAATTAAAAAATTGTTCTCTTTAGCTACAAAATCTCTATCTGTTTGGACAGCGAGTGTTGTCTAGGATGAGCAATTGCATGTTCCATCAGAACCAATTTTGGCATTTGATTATGGCCTGACAAATAGCTTTGTGCACATTGTAATATTCCAAGAATGATACTGGCTTTTGAAGTGCATCATGCTAAATGAAGATTCAGTGCACATTTCAGTGGGTAAAATAAAATATTTTTTTAAAAGTTCCTTATAATTTGGCAGCTACAATTTAGAGACTTGCCTGTTTTTAGGATACTCAGGTGGACTTCTGAATGCAAGAATTTTTTATTGTCCTAAACTGAGCTTGGATTACCTTTATCTGTAACTGTCTGGCGTGTCTTTTTACTCCTGAGTCCCTCTTCTTTGCCATGTTCAAGTGTTCTGCTTATAGCATCTCCCTTGTTTTGATCACTGACTCTCATCATCATGCCTTCTTCCATGCTAGCTTTCACATAGATCTGCCTCCATCTCTTGAAAGATTAAGTGATCTATCTCTCTCTTTTCCTGTTCTTTTTGGATATAGTTAGTTTCCCCCATGAAAAATGATGCTTGTCTCCTAATAAAGATGAGTTGTGCTATGTACTGCTCTGGATGGTCTTGTGGTGTTACCTTTAAAAAGTTGCATTTGCTAGTGTTGTTTTAAGGTTTATGGCTAGACAAGAGATATCTCTTGCTTCGTTCATCTCAATCTGAAAGGAACCGTTTTTTAGAGTGCTACACAGGTTACTGCTTGTGTTAAGAAATAAATATATATTGAGATAAATTCTTGAGTTGTGTAACTCCACATACTTTATACTTCTTTGGACCATGTTTTTATTTATTTTATCTTATTACTCGCAACATCAAACTTATTTAAGTCAAACTGTAGAGCAATTCAGAATTCTTCAGAATTTGCTGAGGAAGGCAGGCTTGTAACCAATTTCACCACTTCTGAAACTTACTCTCTTTGTGCTTAGCACAATCTAATCATAGATAAATAGAACAGAAAATTTTGCCAATTATTCCCCTCCACTAGAGATTTTTAGGGAAAAAAGATTCCTAAAAATTAAAAGTTGTGGAACAAAATGGTGCAGCATTTCCCCCAGAGGAACTTAAAACTGTAAATGGGAATTAAAAAGTGATATTTTCTTTGCAATGACAAAAATAAATATTTGATAAACATAGGGGGCAAGAGAAGAGACCTTCTTGTCCCCTGTTTAAGAAAATCTTACTAGATTCCAATGTGCTGGAGAACTTATTCAAGAAAATTGTGGTTTGCTTGTGTGGAAAAAAATGGCTGCTGTAAAGTTGTCAAGGTTAGCATGACCTGTCAAGACTCGCAGATGGAAGTGCAAGTCGTGCAGCTTAGCTCTGCCTGGGGAAGAGCTGTACCATGCACAATTGCCCTGAGATGCTGGAGAAGAGAATGTGTTTGGTACCAGCTCACCTGTGTTTCCACCTGCCACATATACTGTTGAGGCATCTTGCAAACCAGACATGACTCCTTGACTGTCTTTACTGTCTTCATAACATGTAGGCTTTTATATGGGCTAGTAGTTGCTGCACAGCTCTAGAAAATGGATGTGTTGATATCCTGCTCATCAGGTACAGCTGTTAAATAAGGTCCTACCAAATAGGATCACTGAATCCTGTGTACTCAGCTATGTAAATGGTGGTAGTCTCCAAATGCCACATTGGCGTGTTTGAAAATGAGACAGGAAGACTGCAAAATCAACCTACTGCAGTGTGAAATCTTTCTTTCTGAGCTAGAACACTTGATTTGGGACTGCAAATTGCATGGCAATGAGACACCTTAACTTAACTAAATCCAACTTTGAAGTTAGCCCTTCTGGAGTAGTGGATTGGACTGGAGACGGCCAAAGATCTTTTCCAATCTGAATTCTTCTATGGTTCCTCTACCAATTCCAGCAGAAGATGTAGGATTTCTTCCAGTAATGTTAGCCTGAGTGATCCTATTCTGTTGTGAAGAAATAACTTCGCTGTGAGAGTGGATTTCCATCTATTCTCCTTTTATTTTGATATTTATTTGAGGTGGTGGAGGGGACAGACAGAATGTCAGGAACTTGATGAATTTAAAGAAAGCTGAAAGAATAATCATTAAAACTAGGCAGCAAGCGGTGCCACCATTTGACAATTTAAGAGCTTAGAAATCTTTCCCATTTTGAGCTGGATGAAGCTGTGAAATGACAAGTGATTAGAGTTTTTTGGGTTGAGCTAGAAGAGGGAGGATTTGCCATATCCTTGTTTGAGAACAAGTGAATTAAAACATGCCTTTTTTATTTTTAACCCCACTTTAACCATAAACCAGTCAAAAACATGAGGTCATCTAGAAAATGCAGATATAATAGGCATGAATAGTTAGGAAACTTGGGAAGGCTACCTTAACTTTGAAATTCAAATTGTGTTAAAATTAATCCTTTCTAGCAAAACATTTGTTTGAATTAATTGGTGTGTTATTTGATTTTATTTTCCCAGATAATACCATTTATTTTAAGCTCCCTATTTGTTTAAAGGCCTTATCTTTGATCAATGGCTGGGATATTCCATAAGTAAGCAGGTTTTTTCTGAGGTGAAATTTATGTCTAGAAAGCATAGTAAAGAAAATCAAGGAATCATACCTTTACCTGCTCTTTAAAAGACTATTTTTAATCTTGACATCCTAAATAACTGTTTAAATCATCTACAAGAAGAAATATATCAATACCATGTTCTTATATTAAAAAAACCCACCAGATGTGACTGGCAGAGTATGTGTATTTATAGCTTCTCTATTGCTGCTGTAATCTACATTCATTTCTCTGACTCCACAGAGTTGTACAAGCAAGACTGCATCTCTTAAAAGCATCTGAATGATTACTTGTTCATGTCAGTGTGTGTAGTGAAGCAAAGGAAAATTCTTTTCCTTTCCTCCACTAATATACTCTGTAAATAAATACTGTTAAAAATTATCACCTACTTGTTTGATCTACATCATGCATACTAATTCTGTAGAAAATCTGATCTTTTATGGCCTTGAACGAACTGTCTCTTTTTTATTTTTCCTAGCTGTCTTTTTAGAAATGGAAAATGCACTTTAATTTTTCTGTAGCAAAAGATGCTGTCAAGTATTGTAAGCAGTTCAATTAGAATATGCTTATTTTAGAAGGTTGCTTAAATGAGACTTAACAGTAGGAAAAACTGGTGCTAACTCTGCTTTTTAGAAGTGGTGCACCTGGGTTCTGATACATTATACTCATGTGAAGAGGACAGGACTGGGTCTTTTTGGAGCACTCATTTAGCTGTTGGCAAGTGATTAAGTGGTACTTGAATAGGTTCTGCAATATGGGGGAAAGTCTGATCTCTGGTTTCTTAAACTAGAAACAGCAAAGTAATGATGAAGGAAAGAAATACGTGGAATGCAGTTAATACTTTGGTTTTGCACTTTTCACACTCTTTATTTCAGACTGAAAACAAACCGTGTCTTTAGTGAACTGGGATTATCGGCTACCTAGAGAAATTCCCATTAAAGGTTTCTACTACAGTATCTCTTTAGAAACTCTTTTTTTAGTTTTCTTTAGAATGAAAATGTGCTGACAGTCACAGAGGAAAAAAAACCCCATTCCCTGCTATATTTTCCCAGAGGGTTTTTTTTATTGCCGATGTACATGAATTACAGTAGGATGCAGTAGCTAGATCAGGCGTTAATACAACCCTTCAGTGTAACATTTCAGCCCTGAGATTAATCTAAACCTACCCAGGCATCTAAGAGCAAATGAGAGGAAGTAGGAAATGAAGGCAGAAAAAAAGGGGGAAGAGGAGATCTATCTTGGGAGAATGATTTATATAATTTTCCAGGATTATAATGTGATCTGTGAGCGCCGAAATACAGGCTCTGGATGATGTAGAAATACAAACCAAATCAAGTGCCAAAAAGCCTTTTCTGCCAGCAGATCAGGGTCCATGTTCCACTAAAGCATGCCAGTGACCTGCTTGTTCTCATCTGCTTTTCTATAGCACATAGATGACGTGCTAAACAAGAAGACTGAGCACTGTCACTTTTATTGGGGCAGGAAGATTTGGCAAACTCTTGTCAAAGTCCTCTTGTGTGTAGAGGCAAGACTGCCTAAATGGGGAAAGGTGAGATGTCAAGGTCACTAAAACTTGACTTCTCTGCTCATCTTATTAATTGACACAGACTGTATCTTTAAATGTCTCTTAGCTTTCCTCTTCTCCTTCCCATGCTGTTGAAAACATCTGGAAAACTAATTTTTTTTAGGTTTTGGTGTTTTAGAGGGCTATTATAGACTGGGGACTGGGAACCCTGGGTTAGCCTCCTACTGCTCTGAGCTCTTTCCCCGTGCTTACGCTGGTGTGTCAAGATGGCAGGGGACATTGGCACTGCCTTTCCCCACACAAACGTGCGGTGCTTACTGCAACAGAGTCCCACCCTCACTGGGGGCCTCCAGACACAAATTAATAAAGGTGGTTGTTACAATTTTTTGGAACAGTCACAGCTGATCAAATATATTCCTACCATGCTTTAATACATAATTAAAAAAAATAATCCATTTTTAAAGGCAAAATTAGCCACACAGCACCTGCCCTGATTTTTTTTTTCTTAAGTAGCACATCTCTCTGCTGACGCTTGACTGCAGTGACTCATCATATGAGGCTAAATCAGCCATGTAACGTAATGCAGCGTGACTGATTTAGCCAGCTCTGATGCAGCATGATGAGAGCAACTTGGACCAGGAAATTTCAGCTCCTTCCCCCTCCTCTCCAAGACTAAGAACAAAGGGAAAGTTAAACATCTTTCCATCAGTTAAGTATTTTGCTTAGGGGAGAAGCTTTTTGTTTGTTTCCTGTCAGCTGAGAAGCTTGTGTTTAAAAAATAAGCATTAAGATCTTGAACCAGAACTATTGAGGTATCTGTAGGCAGAGCTTACTAAAAACTTCTGAGTATAACAAGTCTTTAGTGCCTTCATCACCTCAGACACTTACCCAAATGTGCAGTGAGGATTTTTGAGGATAATTCCTTAAAATATTACCTTGTGCTGTATAATAAACATAGCATATACACAGGCTGTATATGCTCACACACATGTAGCAGCTGAAGAAGTATACTCATTTAAGACACCTGACTAAATTACATCTGTTCATCCAGCTACCCTGCATCAGCTGAGCCCCGCTAGCTGCTGCTGGGGCAGTTCTTTATGCCACTCTGGTCAGAAGTGGTAACATTCTCCCCAAACACCGTTTGCCGAGATTTAAGCTAAGATAATTTACTTCACAAGCTTAGCATGCTGAACCACGGGAATAGTCTCGGCTGATAGATGGTAGCTTCTCAGGCCTCAGCAGTTTGATCGTATGTCTAAGCTTTTATCCTTGAATGCTCCGTGTATTTCTGCTGACATGAGTGAAGCTGGCTTTGCATGCCTGCCACTGAAAGTCAGACCAGACTATGTTACAGAGAGTCAACCAAATGGTGGCATTTTGAGAAGAATCGCAGGAGAAGTAGGTTCAGAGGCAAAGGGTCTGCTGTCTGTGTTGCGTGTTCTCATTTATAGGAAAATCACGTGGACGCAATTATTACTGAACAAGAGTTGGCCATATTTTGCAAAGGGGAAGTGTACCTAAATAATCCTATTCAAGGTCAAAGAATATAATTGGGTTGTTTATGAAATAAACCAGATAATTTCAAACTGGATCCTAAAATGGAAGAGCAGTAGAGAGCTATGAAGAAGGAGCTTTTCTAAACACTTGTGTTTCTCCACATGTTTGGCTGAATCATGTCGGAGAACTAAATGTGAGTGGCTTTTAGTATTCTTCCCTAATCTAGATATTAGTGTAATGATGAGGAACTCTACTTACACGGTCTCTTCTCCCTTGAATATGGTCCCTCGCACCTTTTCTTACTGAGTAGCATTGATTTAGGAGTCTTGCCACACAGATTTTTTTGTGCAGGTACTCTTTCAATCAGTTTGAAGTGCTGGCCTGTGTGTGTATATATATTTTTATATATATATAAAACATATGTTCTTTTCTTTGTAAGATAAGATGCACTGAAGAAAATGGGTTTGACTTGACAATTGCCTTAAATCCTACCTGGGATCAGCTTCTGAGGCCAGAAAAATCAATCACCAACCCTTAGTCCAACAGAACGTCCTGAGAGACTACACCTGATTTTAAGTTTTCTAATATTTCCAAGAGTTTTGGTTTGAAACAAGATACTTCAGCCTCAGGGAATTCAGCAAATAAGCTCCTCCACCTTCAAGTGAAAAGGAAAATTTCAGTGTAATGCATACAGATTCCCCCCTGCCCCCAATTGCTGTTCTGTGAAGGATAGATGAGTGTCGACCCACCTGTTTCTGCACAGCAAATGCTAGCTCAAATCCCTTTCTTGTGCTGTTTCCCATGTATTGGTTTCGAAATACTTATTGATTGCATCTTTTCTCAAGGTTTGTTTCACAATACCACCTAAAGATTTTTAGATATTAGGTTAATAATGATTGTGATCTACAAATTGCTATGCAGCCTGAAGAATGTCAATGCTAAGCATAACCAGAAACTGTTCAGCTGAACTGGATCTTGTTAGGTATGATGGTCAGCCAGCACAGCTGGGTTCAGAGTCATCTGTGGGGGCCAGAATTTAGTTATCTTTTTTCTGATAATTTTGTGTAAGACTCATGATGTTAGTTCCTTAAAGGTCCTAGGAAAAAAACCCTGTCGTGAATTCTGATTTTTTTGCTCTTAATGATCAAAGGAGTAGGAGTAAATGAAAGCAGAGCTGCGTAGCGAATGGTGAGGAACACAGGCATATTATCCATTCACCTGGAGTCAGTCTTTCTGTTGTGCTTACTGCCTACACACTGCAGAAATCTATATTGAATCTGAAAGAAATACCTGAAACGGGCTTTTTATGCTGAAGGCTAGAGTCCAATAACTATGTTTAATAGTAAGTGCTTAAGTAAGAACTTAAGGCAAGAAAATAGGCTGGCATAACCAATGCATGGACAGAGGGGGCAGGAAGGGTGAGGAATTGGTGTGTGGGTTGGGTTTCTGGTTAAAGGAGAGGGGTTTTTGTGGATACAGGATGAAAAAAATCTTAGGTATAGCAGGGCAGGTGCTCAGGAACTGCATAATGCAGAAGTGAAAGACTTCAGCAATTTGCTTATTAAACAAAGCAGTATTCAAATAAGCTGCACTGATTTTTGGTCATTCATCTAATTTTGCATATTTTCTTGAACTTGTATTTCTGCACATACTTAAAAAGTTACTTTCCTGTACAGCTTCTTTAAAATCTTGTTTATCTCAGATTTTAATGCATTTTACTCCTGTTTAGTTTTGAAGTTTAAACAGAACTTTATTAAGCAATTCAATTGTCTTCATCACCTTCTACAAAAATACTAAATATTTTTCTATACTTATGTATGATTTCTGCTAATACCTGCCAGGTACTTTCCAAACAAGTTACTTCTCGTGAACTAAGTATAAACATTAAGCACAGATTTAAGAAATGGTTATGGTGTACAAGTTAAATGGCAAATCTGTGCTTTTTTCTAGTATTAAGCTTAATTGTTTCATGTTGGTGATGCAGAATTTCATAGACCGCAGTACAAAAGCACTGAGTTCATGTTTCCACTGCACTCCTTTTGCTATCTAGAAGTTAATAGTGAGTGGTGTTCTTCAGTGGAAATCCTGTTATTTATGCTTGCTCCTAGGGGCCTGGGGTTAGATCTGGGGTTTAAGTCTAGTGAGAGGTGATAGATAGATAGTCTGTTGTTGTCTTCAGCAGGAACTAATTTAAGCCCTAAATTCTTGTTAGGTCTACTCTATCCTGCCTCCTCCAACATAATGTCTTTCCAGCCCAAGGCCATCTTCCTGCCCACTGCTGCTCCTGCAGGATGTATGAATTTTATTTTGAAACCCATGGTGATTTTCCTTAATAATTGTGCGAAGATGCTTATAAAACTATTTTAAGTGTGGGGTGACATGCTTGCACAGCATTGCATAGGATAGTGTAGGTTCGAAGGGTCCTCTGGAGATCACCTACCCCGCTCCCCAGCCAAGGCTGGGTTCAGTTACCAGCTCTAAGGCTCATGAACTCTTTGTCCTTGGGTAAGCTGTTGAACGCTCTGTGTCCTCCTGTGTGTATGAGAATGCTTATCTCACAGGTAGGGATTAATCAGTGTTCGAAAAGTAATTTGAGATCCTTGATGAAAGCCACTGTGTAAGAAGAAAATATGTGACCGCACAGTAGCATCTCGGAGATTATGATCACCACCATTTCCTTCCCTGAGCTTAAGGGAAAGTGGTGAGAGAGTTTGTAAAGGAGTGGGAAACGCGGTTCTCTGTGTGGTATTTACTTATAACACAAAGCACCAGCTACCCCTCAAACCTGTGTGTGTTTATCTTGCATATGTGGTTTCAGTTATCTTTGCAAGAAAATGACTGTTCTTGCTCCTGAGACCTATTTAAGCAATTATGACCTGAGTTAGTTCACAACAACCATCCTTTACAGTGCTTAATCAATAAACCCCGAAAGCAAACTAATCTTCATTTACTTTCAGAGGCAACCGCAGGAAAACAAGAATCGTCAGATAAAGCTGGAGATCAGCATTCCTACCTCAAGGCCAAGGGTCAGATATTAATATACAGAGAAATTGTAAATATAGTTTGGTCTAACAGGTGCTGAAACAAGGACAGGATATAGTCCTGTCCCCTGTCTACAGGGGACAACACCTTAATGCGTGCAATAACTGATAAGATAAGCTGCTTTATTACCAAAGGAATGAATTTCAAAACCATATATAATTTGTCTTCATGCTTAGGGGAGTGAGGGAAGAGAGGGGACTATTAGGTGGAGATAAGTGGATCACTGGAATATTGTATTAATATTGTGCTGTTTCCTGAGGATATTCAGTACATTAAGAGAGGGATGGGAGGCAGGATACCCCAGGTAAAACACAAATCAGACGGATGTTTAGCATGGTTTTTTCCTATTATGGAAAGTTTTCTTCATACAAACTTGACTCCCAGTATGGAGTTTTTAGCAATTAAATGTGAAAGGGGGAGCGGATACTACATCAGGGATACTACATCAGGGATTACTACCCTGCGTGACGTGAATGGGCAAAACTCTGTAGATTCCTTCCAGCATCACTGCAGCATCTGTCTCCTAGCTTTAGAACTGCAATCTTCTGAAGTATACACATCATGTCCACATGAACAAACAGGCGTGGCAGGCTAAAGGATCTACCTTTGAAAAAGGAACTATATGTATTCATAATAAACGGAGGGCTAATGGCAGTGACATACTTTATGCAGTGAGCAGTCTTAACACCACTGGGTTTGACTTCTCCTCTTGCACCTCAATTTTTTTTAATTTCATCATTCTTTTCTTTTAAATTGTGAAGCATTTGAATGAGGAAAGGATATAGTAATTGTATTTTTTCTTATATGTACCTGGCCTCTAGGATAATAAATACAGCTTCCTGAAAAAAGTCAGTAAAAGCCTCTGTTAGTAGTTTCTTCTCTATTTTTGTTATTATTTTTTTATAAATGAATGAAGGTGATGGTGGATATGCATTACCTTTTAGTGTTGGCAGAGAGAGGATATGGGTCATTTGACCAGAAAGTAGGTGGATGCTGGAATGCAGATTTTCTATGCATGTTTCGAAAAGTAGTATCCGAATTTCCTTGCTGTACCCAGCGTGTGTGCTCTGTGCGTATGTTGAAGCAAATGCCAAAACTTCAAATTACTCTGCTTGAATGTTACAATTTCTTGGCAATCCTAATGGCCAAAACCTTCTGAGTTTCTCTGAAACAGCTGTATATGGTCTTGCGTTGTACATATTACTTTTGAAAATTGAGAATAGCCTCCTTATTAATTATGAGAAAACTTGACATAGTGAAATTGATGGCTCAGTTGTAATTTAATACTGTCCATATATAATTTTGAACGTGCTGCCTGTAAATATCCCATTTGTCCACCATCTTGTTTGACTGGGACATCACTTTACTATAATTCCCTGCCAGAAAATATCATTAGGTAGAGAGCTTTCATATAGCTTTTCATTGGGTGAATAATTGGTAGTGGACCTGTCTGATTTGAAGGCCAAAACTTCCTTGTAATATAGACTATATAAACATAGTATCAATTACAGTGGGAGATGAATCAATGCATTTAAACGCACTCTAAGAAAGAAAAAACCCACAGTGTAGTCAAGTCTTTCGATAGTTCACTAGCCAATTACCCATGTTATTTAGGAATCTTCTTGACCTTAATCTTTTTCAAAAAGCTCTTTTATATTGATGATATCATTCTACTTCTTAATGTCACCTTTCAAAAATATATAGCCTAAATACAGTGACTGCTTTGTCCAATTTAAATATTTTCATGTTTTGCTGTGCCAACTTTCTGTTATTTCTTCCCATCCCAATAATTGATAATTGATGATAAGCTTTACAGAGGAGATCATGATATCATTATGTTTCATTAGGCTGGAGTAACACAGAAGTGCTAGCCGTGGATAAAGACAATGGTACAATTCTTGTCCCACAGTATGCATAGTGTGAGGTGTGACCAAAAGGTTACACATAAAAGCAGAATTATAAATATATTTATATAAGATTATATAAATATAAATTACTTACAACTGTTTTTCTATCAGTTTTCCCAATCTGACAAAGCTTTTCTTTTGCTGATGTACAGTAGCTTACTACTATACCTTCCTTATCTTTTTGGTTCTTCCTTTTCTCTGTGCTCTGCTGTGAGCACATTGTTCTAACGACAGACTAAATTATCTTGGTGTTCATGTGCATTTATTTCAGAAATAACTGCCTTGAAAATAGGAAAACGCTTTGCAAGAAGTAGTGAGACATGACATGAAGGTTTGAGCAGTGAAATACTGAGACATCTCCGTCTCTGATTAAGTTTTTCCTAGAAGTCTTTGATTCTGGAAGTTTACTGTCCCCATCTTTATCTCCACCTGGAGGGTTCAAATTGATCAGATTTTACGTTTAGATTATTAAGAGTCAATGTTAGCTTTTGCATCCTGTACTATATTAAAGGCCATTAATATAGGCCGTTTTGACTATTTATATTGTACTGTTTCATTAAAAACAGTTCAAAGGATAAAACAGTTAAGACGTTCAGGATTAGCTTCTTGATATTCTGGAGACTGAAGGTCAGTACACTGAGGCCTGGACTGCTGTTCTGCAAGTTCTTTAAATATTTGTTGAGACTTTTTTTATGCTAAATTAACAGTCTACAGTTGATAACTGTGTATGCTGTGGTTCTGAACCATCTAAGTGATTAACCCTAAAAAAAACCCAACCAAAACCACACCCCAAAAACCAAACCCAAACAACCTAAAAGAAGTATGAAATATAAGAGATCATGAAATCAGCGAGGGCTTTTTGAGTATATGCCTATAACAGTTGTGCCAGTGGGAGAATGAAAACATGCCATGAGCTGGCAGATACATCTAGAACCCTCTAGTCATTGTAATGGGAACTTCAACTGGTTTGGGCCTTAAAAACTGAAGATGGTTTTCTTTTACCTCAATTGTCTGGATGCAAATTGAATATCTGACAGTGTTAAATTTCTGCAAAAAGCTTTGGAGAGCAAAAGTGTGTTTACTATGCTAAATGTTGATGTGAGAAACGTTTGGGTGCTGGTACAGATCATGAAATGGGAGTGAGTACTTGAGTCAAGAGCTCTTTGCATATAGGTTTTGGGTTGGGGTGGTTTGTTTGGTTTTTGGTTTTTTTGAGCTGGTATCATGGATGCCATGGGTGGTTGATCTCTTGGAGCCAGTTGTCTTGTCTTGTAACTCCTGAGTGACTAGAACAATCCCTCTCTCCTGAAAACAATTTCTTTGTGACCAGCTTTAGGAAGTTTATTATCCAGGTCCTGCCATTGGGGAATCAACCTTGGGAAGAGTTTATGAAGTTATAATTTGGTTTGTGTCGAGCTTCAAAATGTACAACTTCCACGGATATATATGCAGTGCATTTTGTCTGGTTTCAAACTTCTGCCAAGTTCTTGCCTCAAATTTAAGACATCTGTAGGTAAAAAAGACAGCAGAGCATTTTAACTTAGACAGGGGAAAACTTATTATAGGAGACATATTTCTACTGTCAAAAGCTCAGCCACCAGTCATCTGTAACCAGATTCCCCTTGGTCGCCATTGAACAAAGTCATCACACCTTAGTAATGGGGATAGGTGTGGAGGTAGTTTTTTTTAGTTAGTTCATTTTATTCTCAGTGGTGTTTTCCTCATCATTTTAGCCTCTGAGTAAGACAAAATGACCAAAGAAAGTGTTTATGGGGGTTCAATGGATTGATGCACTGGATTTTCACCCATTGAGACCTACCTTCAAACACTAGTCTGACTTTCAGATGAAAATGAGCTTGCTACCTGCCTGCTCTGATACTCGATTTTGCATGTTCAATAAAAATGCTGCAAGTTTTGCCTTGCCTGACTGCGGGCAGGTTTACAAAGGGAGATGTACTGCTATTCAGGTGTTTGCAATGATAGATCAGTACTGTGGAGCCATTGGTTAGAAGTAAGGTGAAATATCAGAGTCAATCTGTTTTAGAAAAAGCCATTTCCTGAGAAGGGCTGGCTTACACTGAATTTTTAACAACACATTCTCCTTCCCCAAATGTATCTAAACATAGCTTTATTTTTATCCAACCAAGAGAGATCATCTTGTCCCCCATTTCACCTAGCTTTCTCCTCTTAGGTGCATACTAGTCGTTGACTGATGTACTCTTGTGAAGAATAGCATGACCAGGACATCTAAGCAAACTGTATTTTCATTAGTATAACATGTTGCACCTTTTTTTTGTACCTGCAGTGTGCAGGCCATATTTATAACTGTGCTTGTATGCAAAGAATGGAAATGTCTTCTCTATTCTTATTTCAGTCTGATGACCAATATCCAAAACTGTCTGAAAGGACACTCCAGGTGAATGTTGAGAGACCTAGATGGTGTGTTCCTTTTCTTTCCGCTTTTCTGCGGCAGTTCAGATTCATGTCTGTTGTGGGACAATAACCTCACAGTTCAGGAACAGGTCTCATTTACATGTTTCAGGTCCCATTTGAGTTCAATGTTTTGATTTTGTTTAGTGGCCTCGAGATCTCCTTGAGCTCAGATGATCTGAGCCTGTCCTTTTGGGCCTGGGGACTGAGAACTCTTTCCTCTGACAGAGGGTCTTTCAACAGAGGGCACACAGCAGGTCCTGCAGACATGACTATTTCAGGAAGGAAGGAAAGGAATCCCATACTGGGGCTACAAAAAGGAATCGTCCAGCTTTATCTACAGAGAATGCTGAGGGAAACTGTACTGTGCCTGATAATTCATCACCAAACATATATCCGCAGGCTTCAAGTGTCTTTCTCTTGGCCTGACTTTCTTTGCCAAATCCTTGAGGCAGCATGAGGAGATGTCTGAGCTGAATGTAGAACCTGGCATGTTCATATATAGGTGATCCCTTAAGTGACAAAGTTACATAACGCTTTCATTGTCCTTCCTTCTGCTAGCTAGAATAATCCAGCTGGGATTATCTGTCAGGATAACCTATGCAAGGGACAGGCCTGCAGAAGTGATGGGATGGTCACATCTTTTAGAATACCGGTGCATGTGGATATTGCTTCTGCCAGGATCTGTCACCTCATTTCCATTAATGCAGAGTTAGATTTCCACAGCAGGCAAACTTGTGTTTACCATGGTAGCGCTTGCCCTGTTGACAGTGCTGAGTGATTCTTAAGTGTTTAGTAAATCAGTGAAATTTTCTGAACAGTGGGAAGTTTTGATGTCATTAACAAAAGATGCATGTTAACTAGCAGCTGCAAATTAATTAGAAAAATATAGTAGAAATTGCTTTTTTCTTTCTGCTGCATATTGTATGAACCATTCAGTCTACAGCAGGGATGGCCAGTGCTCTAAAACATCCATAGCATTCAGGATCTGAATACTCCAATTTTCCCAACATTGACTTAGGTTTTATGTCCTGCACTGACTGCTCCCAGAATATTATGGGTCAGAGCGTTGCCCAGTTTAAAATTCCTCTCTCTGTCAGTTTTCATATCGCGCTTACCTGGGGAGCGTATGAACACCTTTCAGTTCTGCGTTAGCCAGGACGACCACATGTCTGTCTCTGATCAGGGTGCAGTCTTGCCAAATGGGCTTCATTTGTGCTGAGGCTACCATCCAAAAATAGGCAAATGGGATCAGGGAAGGCATGGCAAACAGCATTAAACGTGTAATGATACCAATTAATGAGCACTTGCTTCATGTTTTGGAATATGGGAAACCGTTTCACAAACCTGCTAGGGTTGTGTTTAAACAGTAACTGCCTACTTTCTTTTAAAGCGGAACAATCTTTATTTCAGTTTGCTGCTTCTAGCGGTGTCAGCTTCTTTAATTATTGCTATTTAATTATGTCTTAGCATTTGAACTCTCCTCATTAACCTTCATCAGAGCGAGACACCTAGGATAATGCAATGGCAGAGCCAACATCTTGTGTAATTTTTTTTTCTCGCTCCACCCCCTTCCCAAATCTCTGGAATTCATTAATTGAATGCTAGAGCATCTGGGCCACTTAAGTATTCGAATCGTGCAGCAACATGGGTAGTGTTAGCCTGCTATGGCTCAATAAACCTCTCATTCTCTTGTTCACGGTTCATTTGAATTTTGCAGAAAACTCTGGGAAAAAAAATGAGGCATTCAAATAAAAATGGTGCAGATAATGGCAGGAGGAGATGAAGAACTCAGAAAAATGTTTACCCTAAGTACCATGTGTATGTGGCACTGTCATCCCTCTAACTGAAAAAGAGAATGGGCTTAAAAGCAGAAACCCGCAAGCCAGAGTACCCAGGCTCTATTCCTCTGTGACCTTCAGCTGTCACTATAGCTGTCCTCTCTATCTAAAAGCAGAGTTTTTTATTTTATGCTGCTAAAGTAGCAGAACCTAATTTCTTATTTGACAAGTGCTCTAAGATCCTGGGAGGAAAGGTATAATAAAAGTGCAAAATAAAACTATATGTGGCAGTATTACTCCTGATTCTAGTAGGATCTTTAATCCCTTTATCTACCATGAATAGATGTATTGTCTATAAAAGAAACTTTAAGCTGTTTCACTTCACTTTGCTAACACCTTGGTAATGCAAATATGCCTTTAGAGTGTGTCTCATGGCAGTGGAAAATGAAAGTCCAGGAATAAAGTGTGACGACTGTATTGGGGATTCTTTAATGCAGTTGCTGGACCTAGGCAGGACTTCTGTAGTTTTCCTCCAGTTCTTTGCTCTCCACACCACAGAAATCTGGCTTATGCTGCCTTTTGTCCCACCATAGTGTATTTCCAAGGCCTGGCTTGGATTAGGCCATCATGAAATAAAATGTAGGCTGTGTTACAGCTAACAGAGCCATATCTGTGAATTGATCTGAGGTTTTACTCTGATCCCTCAGCTGTAAAACTCCTGTGTAAAGCAGAATCAGGAGGATGCTTTCACACTGAGAATTGCTTGTGGTAAGTATGGATATGCTCGCAATAGGCAAGGGCTGATCTTTATTTCATGGAGGGAGAAAGAAGGAGAGACTAAACTAAGGATTCATTTTAGCTAGGTATGAGCATTTACCCGAGCTGCCCAGGTTGGAGACTCCAGGCTCACTGTGCAGTCAGTGCAAGGAGACTGGAAGGTGCAGAGGGTGCCTGATCCCACTAAGACCTGCTTTGCCCTCTGGAGGTAGTTGGCTCATTACTTAAATACTTAAAGCTGGGTGGGATGAATCCTGGTTGAAAGCCAGGGTACAAGGCAGCAGTTAGGTGCCCGACTCCTCCTTTATCATCTAAATCCTATAGACTCAAAAAGAACAGAGGTGTTTTGAGTGTCGTCTTGAATCTATTCCTGCCTAATCTCTTTCCTGCAGCCTCAGGACTTCCTTTGTCAGACTTTGCTCTCCTGTATTTTTCCAGGGAGCCAGAGGAACTCTCCATTCCTCTGCGTGAGGCTACAAGCGACCTTCTTTCCATGTAACATTTGTTGCTAGTGCGGGCAAAGGGGCTCTCACATCAGCTTGGCTCTGTGCTGTTTGACTGCTGGGACCGATGTACAAACCTTGCCATTCTCAGCACACTAAAGATATCCAAGGTTTCTACCTGTTAAAGTGCAGCTGAAAGGGAGAGGATAGTTCTCCTTTGAGCTTAGGATCTGAGGCACTTTGTCTGACCCAGATATGCTTATGGGTTGCTCAGTCATGCAGTGAAACTTCTTTGCTTTTCTTCAGGGAAAAGAGTTGTGTTGTACTTTTCAGTGGTCACCTGAGGTTGGTCAAGGGTGTACTGGCACTCCTGCAGCTCGTACCTGCTGCAGAAGCAGCATCCCTACTGAAACTGTCACTGTTTTGTTTTGACTGCTTGTTATTTCTCACTGGACTTGGTGGTGCTTTGGGTTTTCCAGGGACAGGTTCTTCCTCTCCCAGTTCTTGATAAGTAGGAGTCTGGAATAGATGCTTATTTTGTCTCCCCTTTACTGTTTGCATCCTGCATTTGTTGAGCTTCAGTTAGTTTCTCTCTCCCTCCATCCACAGACAACTGAGTGAAACCTCCCCTGTAAAACCTTTGACCTTGTCTCTATAACAAGATCTTGCATTACCCTGAATGAGGCTGTCCAAAAGCAGGCTATTTTACTGCTTTCCTTTGAAGAACTTGATATTTTCCCCCCCTTCATGCAGAAACAAATAGTTTTCTTTTCTCATCTTGTCTTTTTTTCTCTTTCCTTGTCTGAAACTGAAGTGGAAAAGAGGAGTGGAAGAGCCATAAGTAGTGTAAAGAAAATGACAGACTGCTCTGTGTCACTAACTCCGCAGAACAGGTCACCGGTCAGAGACATTAGCCTCTTAGTGCCTATGCTCAGTGCTTCATATTTTTTATTTGTCTTTACTGTTATTTATCCGATGTAGAAACATGCATTTTTTTGACAATCACCAGCCAATAATTTCACATTTGTCAAAGAGAAAATGAGATAAACATCGTGTGGCCTGGTATTACTGGAAGAGCAGATTAGATTTGCTCAAAAACAGTGGCATTTTATGGTTACTTTTATGCTCTGTAAATAGAGGAAGAGACAGATTGAAGAGATTACTTTACAAAAAATGCCATTTCAAGTCACTGGGGAAGCAGGTAACCTTCGGATCTGAGCTTTGCATAAGAATGCAGTGGAAGAGAAAGGATTTCTATTAACGCTGCCAGCTTCTTTCAAAAAAAAATATGCTGTTGGTCTACATCAACCTTCCTCCTTGTCTGTTTTCTTCTTTCCACCCACCTTGTCCCCTGGCAGTGCCATTAGAGATGAGCCAGTGACTCAGGTCAGTTCCTCAGTTGAGGCAAGTAGTCAGAGTTCCATTGGCTTCAATGGAGCAGTAACAATTTATGCTGGCTGAAGGATGGTCCCTCATGGTTTGAACCTGACCCAGTGGTTTTTCTTCTACAGTACTGGGATTTCTGTTTGGTCCTCTGTAGTAACAGAGATTGCTTGTGAAGTTTACACCTGTATCCAGAGTTTGAGGCTGTTCATGACTGGGGTATTAATGTTTTTCAGAACTGTTCTGAATCAAAACTTGGGTAAACTGGTTTGGGTGGACAGTAAGTCTGGCTTCTGATAGAAAAACCTATGGATGTTTTAAAACAAACAAATAATTAAAAAAAGCCTTGTTGTTAGAATCTGTGAGGGAATGGCTGGGGAAGGATGTCTTTCTGTGTGCTTTTCTTATTCTGTAGGTATTCAATAGTGACTATTGCTGGAGACAAAAGAGGAGGCTAGATAGATCTTCGTCTTATCAAGGTCATATGTCATCAAATCAGATTTTTATTCTCCTGTTTATGCTTGAATTCTGGAATAATGGAAATATTCTGCCAGTTTTGTGACAGCGTTCGAGGAAGGGTTGTATTTCTATGTAGAGCACAACCCAGAGCATGTCTCATTTCTTTAGTGAGGAGCCAGAACCACCACTGTAAAAGTTCTCCGATAATATTGATTGTTTTCATGCAAAACCAAAAATGTCCTCTTGTGACTATTTGCATACTTTTGGGGGACAGTTGAGCAAAAATAGGAACTTCTGGATGCTTGTTAATCCAAACATCAAAACTATGTCTGCCTTAGTACTTGAGCTGTCCACCTGCATGGGACTATTTCAAGAGCGATAAAAGAAAGCAATCATGGTCTATCATGGTTGCCTGTACCCACCAAAAAATAAATTGAGGCAGTTAGGGTAAAATGGTTGCGTGTCAAGCTCGGATGTGTAGCTATTAAAATATCCACCAAACAATACTTATTTTAATAAAAAAGGTTCAAGAACGATCTTTTTAGTCACTGTTTTAATTAGGTTTAAATAAAAATTATTTTTATGCACAGGAGCCACAGATGGAACACTTGCTTTTCCAAATACTTCAGGTGATTGCCTGTATTCCCCAGATTTGTCATATTTAACTTATTTCTGCTAAGCTTTTTAACTTTCTGAAATGAACCACCGGTTTCTTTGACACCGATCATCTACGTGGTGCAGGAAGCTATGTGAATTCCCAATTGCAGTTTAGGTTTACTTTATTGTTAGTCACAGAAACTGCAAGCAGTAAGATACTCTGCTGTACTGGCTAGTCTATAAGCACACAGGGGAATCATGGATCTATTGAAGTCAATGGCAGAATTATCTTTTTGTCTGCAATTTCATGCTTAGGGAGAAATACTACTTACCTGAAAGGCCTGAGAATGTAAATAGGCAAGACGGGCAGCTAAACATGGGAAAGGGAACTGAAAGGTCAAAGCAGGCTATCGTTTCGGCTGTGATGAAGCTCTGGGGCCGAAAGCCTGTTGAAACCTACACCGGCTCCATCTGCCAGTTATGAGGAACTAGTTTTTCATCACAGTCCTTTGGACGCTATCTCTCCTTTCGCTGAGGTTGTCTCACTTCAGAAACAGGAGATGACCCTTTTCCTTGTTTGTGATGGCATCTGGGTGCCCTGTTATCTACACCTCCTTACATAAACAACCCCTCTGTAGAGTTAGCTGTCCAAATATGAGATAAGTAGTGGATCTCATGAGAACTCAGGTATTTATTTCTGGCCTACCCTCTTCTGCTGTCACAGTATTTTTTCATATAATTCCTTGGCCCAGCTGTTGTTGTAGTAGGTAACTTATTATAGGGTTTGCATTGCTGTAACTCAGTGATCTGTTTGGTTGCTAAGTAATAAATAGACTTTTTTCTTTTTTAAATCGAGGAAATTTAACTTTGGGTAAGCTCTGCACGCAAACAGAGCAACTGCTGTAACTTATGTCTACTGTTGAGCTTGTCAACCCTGGCAGTGTACTGTTGAGAGGCCTCCTGGTGTCAAATGCACTCTCTTTCTCAATATGAAAAGACATTTATATTTGTAATGAATATTCATACAATAAAGACATGGGTGATCCACAGATGATAAACCAAGGGGTTTTATCCTCACAAAAGCAGTACTGTGAGAATTAATATGAAGAGAATCCGATATCGCACAATTCAGTGTCTATCTCATCACAGCAGCCAACGGGCACAATTCTGCCCAAATTGATGGAGTGGCTTTCATTTACCCCAACAATGAATTTGTTACCTACCCAGCCAGACCTAATGCTTTTTGACATGAATAGATGAGAGGATCAGTCCATTAATGCAGAAGATTTAGTAGCTATTTGGTGAGTTTTTGCCATCTTTGACATTTCAGAATGGAGCTTAATGATGCAGCAGTTTAGCATAAACAACCTGACTGCGTGGGGACATTTCTTTTCCTCTCTTTCTGCTCCCTTCTCCAGGCTTGGTGTTCTCAGTTTATATGTGACTTGGGACAGTAGGGTCCCTTTTCAAGTGCACCTACAGGCTCTGCCGCAGCTGTTAAGCTTTCTTTGTGAAGCAGGAGTTCTACAAAGGCACAGGTTAGTCAGTTTTTCGGAGCTTAAAATAATCCTGTTTCCCTGGTTCCTCGGAAGTTGTTGTGTTTAAAAAAAAAAATAAAATTACACACTTTAATAGAAATACTTTTCCTTCATTAAATTAAATCTCTAAAGCCCAATAGCATTTTCAGTGCTTATATGAAAATGCCAGTGGGGATTTGAGATTAAAAGCGGTATTTTTGTACAAGTCAATGAAGATCTCAATAGGAAAGAACACTCTTAAAATATAAATTCCTCCAGTATCGAGAGAGACAGATTTTTCTACTTAGGTTCTTGATAATACTTCTCCCAGCCTTGTTACAAAATTCTGTTTTCACATATCTGATATAAGGCTGTTACACGTTAGCTCTCCATTTAATGAAATCTTATTAATGGTGCCTTTTTTATTATAGAGATATGCCAAGCTACTCAGATTTAATTCATGTTTAACAGTAAACATGAGGTGCTGTGACCCATTTGTATGCAGCTCAGGTTCTCTTTTTCTAGCCAAAGAAAGGTTTAAATGGCATATTAAAAATAAAAGCAAAATATACCTACCATTGACTTATATTGGTATCATCTGGGCATACATTGCCATGAAAGGCTGCTACACATGTGTGAGCCACAGCTAGAGGAATAGGAAAGGATTATATTAAAAAAAACATTTCTCAATAAAGGTTTGTTGGTGTGTTGTTGTTTTCTTTTTTCTCCCTCTTCTGATGTCTCCTATCCATTCAAGAAAAAAAAACTAACAACCTGAGGTCTGCTTTTTTGTAGATAAAGTACTGAGTGATCAAGGTGCAGATTTTGGGAAAGTGCTTTCCAAATTGTTTCCCAGTGAAGAGAAGAAACAGGCATAAGTTGCTTTTAGTAATAAATGCATGCAGATGTAAAGTTTTTTCCATTCAAGGATTTCAAAGCAATGTATAAAACTAGGTAATCATTACTAGTGTTATTAAAATGGAGGAAAATAAATTAAGAGTTGTGAAAATAGAGGTCAAAAAAAGGTCATATGGGTATGTACAGTCCCTGTGCCAATTTTGAAGGCATCTGATCTGCTGGGTACAAGAATCATCATGCCTTCAGTAGTCATCTGTACTCCCAGAAAAAGCACAGAATAAGATTTAGAAAAACAGCCAACTCAAGACACCCAAGTAGAGCATGCTGAAGAACAGACCTTAAATTCTGTCTGTACCTTAAATTCACTTGTTTTGTCAGCACTTGGAAGACATTCTCTCTCTGGATTCTCTCCTGGAGTTAGGCAGGTCAGAGGATGACTGCGAAAGAGAAACAATATTTTGACACAACCCTGTAATTTTGGGTTTTCCAAACTGTGCGTTCTAAATTTGAGCCTTTGGAGAGGACACATCCTCAGGCTTTGGGGATGGGAAAAAGCTCTTATTTTCTTCATGCTGAAGCTAGTTTTCTTTGTCATCCAAGTCAATATTCACTGGGTTAGCTGTTGAGCAAGAGCAATCATGATCCTGTAATCTAGTATTCAAGGGGTTGATGTGGAAGGAGGGAAAACAGGATTCTGGTTCATGTGCTGTTTAATGTTACGTACTTATACTTTATTAAAAAAAAAAATCCTGCGGTATAATGTGTTTAGGGTATTCCTGGAAGTGTGAATGTAGTTTTAGATGCCTTCAGGCTGAGAAGGGGTTTTGTCTGTTCTGACTTTCCAAGTGCTGGCTAAGTCTGCTGAGCCTGTAAGTATTGAACAAATCAGGGATTGTTGTCACTGCTTTTTTACCACTGTGTTTTTGTGGTGCTCTTCCATTAGCTACAATTTGGAAATGCCTGCTCAAACTAGTGGGAAAGGCAGAGGTATGTGGATTTCTGGGGGACTTGGCCAAAGAGAGAACTCTGGTTGCCTATGGATACTGACATCTCCTGAACTAGGTGACAGCTGAATGCAGTTTTTGAAGATCTAAACTATGGACTTAAATGGGATTTAGGCTACTTTAGTTGCTAAATCTGTTTGTGGATTTATTCTTGAGTGTCTTTTGAAAGGTTACTCATCAGCTCAGTGGAAGAGCAACAAAAAGAACACAGGATTTTTGACTTCTATCCTCATATTCAGACAATGCTACATCATGTGTTTGATAGAGGACAATGACCTTCAAAAAGTTTTCCATCATTTTTGAAGCTTTCTCAAAATTAGAACAGTGGTCTGAGCTCAGCCTTGACAACTTCTGAAAAATCTCTCCAGGGTTCAGTTCTAAATGTCATCAGTGTGGACATGTCTGGTTTGAAAGTTTAAATTCTGCAATGATGAGAAAATCTGCTTGAACTTAATGGCATGGAAGCTTTATTTTTCCTTCTCTGCATTGGAAATGTGCAGGGCTGCATTACACCAGCACTCTGGAAAAAAAACTGCTTAAATCCACTCTGACTTCTGCATGCTGTCTGTATGGTAGTAATTGTGGCTAATGGGAAGATAGCTTCTACAGTTATTATAATCAATAGATCAGGAATGCAAAGATAAAGCAAATTAGGAGTAATCTGTTCTCTGTTTCTTCTAAATCAGCTCATAAACGGAGAAGACAGTTGTTGGAAGTGCTGACCTAGCTTTTCATTCAAATCAAGCTTTTGTGTCATTTACTGGTAAAGCCAGCAGGGTTAAGTCCGTCAGTTGCTGTTGTTGTTTTTCCACTTGTCTGGAGTATCTCTAATTTTTCTTTCATCTGAAATAGCTCCAAATCTCTCAAATGGCTTTGACTAGAGAACAGTACAGTTGGGTTACACGGCTTCCATCAGAGATGTGGGTCAGACCAAGCAGGGACTGTCCCCACAGCCCAGTGGGGACAGGAGGTGTGGGGAGATGGAGTACAGATGTTTTGCTGGCAGTTATGCCAATGATTTAGTAGTCTGTGTTGGGTAAGCTGTTTAACCCATCTTTGCTTCAAGTATTAGTCACTTGAATGGGCTTGAAATTGCTTTTCTCTTACTGACAAAGTGCTGCTTGAAAAATACCTGTGCTATAGCCTGAGGGATATTTGGGAGGGATTATCAATTCCTCTGCAACTGGGGGACACTTAGCGCAAACAGGGACGTATGTGGTCATGTTGTGTTCACTGATATTTAACTCCACGAGGAACCCCAAGGTTGACTGTTCTCTCTGAAGTCTACCTTTGATAAAGGGAAGCAGTGTTGGATTCCAGCTTGGCTGAAGGTCATTAGCATTCTCCTGCTGTATTACATGCAGATTTTCCTGGCTCACAAGAATAGCATTACATGGAGTATGCATCCTATATCAGCAAAAGAAATGCATGCAGAGATATAGCCAGGGTTTATAGGCTTATTAGAAGATGTATAAACAGTCCTCTCCTCCACCTCCTCTGTCCTTATTTCCCGCTGACATTCCCCCTGGCTGTGTTTTCCCTTCCTCACCCTTACGTACTTTCAACAGATTGGGGTGAGAAGGGTTGTTTTTACTTTAAATAACTTAAAATCAGCAGCGTAGTCTTTGATCTATCACCATCCTGTATTGACTGACCCTTGGGTGCACTGAGAGTATGTGGGGGTAAATATAGGCTCAGTTCTGTAGCCTTGGCTTAGGAATTCAAATGCCAGGCAGCAAAATTCCTTATAGTGAGGGGATGGGCTGAACAGGAAGGGCTGAGCAGCCAAAATTGTATCAAATGACATAGGCATGCATGTTGAAATTTCCCCTGTATTTGTTCAGGAACTTCTGCACCATGTAGCTTATGTAAACTGAGCCCTGTTGGCACGAAGGTAATTTGGCTTTGGATGAGATGGCGTGGGGGGGTGAAAACATGGACATGGACTAATCTTCTCTGCCCCCCTTTAATAAATCTGCATTTTCCTATTTAAATGGGGGTGGCAGGGTGGGGGGGATGAAATAACAATGCTTTTGCAGATGTAGTGAGATGTTTGCAGAGAAAACCCTGTTGCTTAAGAACAGAGAAGTCCATTTCAATTGTAGGCCATTGAATGTGGTCATCCAAGTACAATCTCAAAGGTACTAGTGATTGGCTGGTTGATTGTCAGTAGTCTGCACTGAATGGAACAATACCCCCACAACCCTGTGTGGTGTGGTATGCTGAATGCAGGGCAAGGAAGCCTCCATGTTTCTGAAGACGTTTTCGCTGCAATCATTGCCCCTTAGTTTTGAAAAGCTGTTGCTGGCTCAAACCATCTTCGATGCTGGCCTTTGGATGTTCCAAAATAGGTTGCATCAAGCAAAGCAGAAGTCTGGAGTAAGAAGGTGCGAGGTGCCTTACTGAATACCAGGCTATTCTCAGGACAATAGTAAGGCAAACGAAAGGAATGCTCTATGAATGAGGGTTGTCTTCCTGCACGGATCTTTATTTTTGACTAGTGTCCAGCCTACATTAGAAAGATAGTGAGGTGCACAGATGCTGTGATGATTGACATGGTCTGAAATGTCAAAGAACTGAATGAGGCAGGAAGATACCTGTGGGCAGGGAAGTTACTTAAAGGTCATTGAAGTGATTTTCTTGCACCTTTTTTCCATTTTTGTAGGTCTTGTAGAGTCTGTACAGCATATGCAGCTGGCACCATCGATAGTGTTGGATGGATAAACATATCACAAATGAATTGCAAGTTGCAAAGTCCTAGGCTTTATGCTTCTTTTGGCATTGAGTAGCTCCTCGAGTACAAGCCACTTAAAGACTAGTCAACAAAGTGTCAATACTGATGGAAGCAATGACACCATCTCAGGCTGTGGCATCCCTCCGTGATGTCAACTGCTGTCTGAATTTTTTTCCCCACTTAATTTTTTTGGTAAATATCCCCATTGTGCACACTGACTCACACTTTGTATTAATGAGAAATGTAAGGCTTTAAAAAAACAATTGCACTGTAGCCTCATTACTATGAAAAATCCATTACGTGGAAGTCATTTGTCAAAGCCAACTGTTTAGTTGCTGTAATTTACATATTTATCAAGTTTGATTGGAATGTAATGACTTTGACTTTCTTCATTTTTTTAACCTTTCTAACCCTCTTTCCATGAAGAGGGCGGTTTTTTCTTTATGGGAAAGGGCAAAACATAATTCAATTTACATTCACTAATAAATATATGTATTAATGTTTCAAATAATTTCAATTTTTTTTGTTAGAAATGAGTTACATTTCCATGGTTTTGCATGGAAATTGATGTGGGATCTTATCAATCCATGAAGTTTTTGTCTCTACCAAGGGATTTGGCTGGCACAGAATAGAAAGCACAAGACTCTGTAAATGAGATAATGAGTGTCAAGATATGCAGTTAATATTGGATCTCCATAATTCTTGTAGTTGAAGGATCAGACATGCATGGGTTTCCAGCATAATCACATGATTTATTATGGATGATTACTTTCATTTGCATCTGATGCTGGGAAGTTTGTGACAGAGCACCAACTAGAAGCATTATATTCCCTTGAATACAGGGCTGGAGACCCAGGAGGCTGCTGAGGACACTGATCCACACAAGCATCTTACACCCCAGTGAGCTGTTACAAGACAGACAGGCGGAGGTGACGAGAGCTTGCTGTAGCAGCTGATACTGGGAGTTGTTAAAGCTAAGCAATGTGGCACTGCTTGTTTGCAACTGGCCTCAAGTGAAGAAATCTCTTCCCCCTGCTAGGAAAAGGCTGGAAAATATGATACAGTGGCTGCAAGAATGACAGGTGAAGAGCAGAATGCCAGCTCTCATCTGAGCACTGAAACTTTATACAAAGATCATGAGGACATGAGAATTGAGCAGATCTGTGGTCTGCCTGAGTGTAAAGGTTCATCTGAATGGGTCAGTTAGTTTCTCTGGAATAGTCTATGGCCTGAGCAAAAGCTAAAACAACGCATACGAAAATAAGGCATTTTAAAAAATATAAACACCATGAGAAGAGACAAGTGAGAAATAAAACCAAATTCAGCAAAAGAAATTGCTGGCTGAATAACAAGAAGTATTGCCTCCTCAGGGTGAGACAATGGAATAGTTTTCCACAGAAATTGGGTGCTGGCCAGATAAGGATGGTCTAGATGAGCTAAAAGGTCCTTCCCAGATCAACTGTGAAAGGGAATACAGATATTTTAGTGACTAACTTTGAGAGGCAGTGAATATCAAGCAGCAGGTGGCCAGTCACAAATATAACCTACGTGACAAAAAAAATGATCTGCTACAGAAGCTGTGGCATCCAGTTCGTCAGCCCCTTTCTGTCCTCTGCTGCTTCACAGCATTTCCCACTTGACATTCCTATCTTTGACGTGTCCCATCCTTTAAATAAATGATGACTGAGAGTGATCCCCTTGAGCTTCAACTTGGAGCATGTTTTTATTAATTTATTTCTTGCTGTGCTAGATTTCTCCCCCTCCACTTTTAAAGGCTCCTTTGACTTTAATTAAAATTCTCCATAGGCTTATTGCCTTGAGAGAGAGTGTGCGTGTGTGTATAAATTGGTTTTAACAGTTTGCTGACTAGATACATTTTACAAAGCTCGCACAGCCTTTCAGCGTGCGTGTATGCAGACAACAAAATGTATTTTCACATATGCACCGTGCTGCATTGATTGACTGCGCCTCTGAAATTGCTAACTAATGATGGGACAAAAAGGACAATTAGGGGTGGTAGACACTTGTGTGCACGTGAAGTTAGTGGTGCTTACGGAGATCTTAGAGAAGAATCACGTCTGCGAAAGGAACTGTTCTTGGTTTGATACAAGGCAGGGGACAGACATGGCAGGTTGGTTAGTGTGGGAGAAGGTTTTATGTGTCCAGGTGGAATTTAACCATCCTTGCGATAATTGTTTTGCAACAGAGGGGAAAATGTCATAAGCAGCATCTGAATAAGAACAGCAGCTTACTTAATTCTTGGCCCTTAATGAGGATGGAAAGTACCCTATCTCTGGGCGTGCATCTCGCCATTTTCTTTTGAAGGAAAGGACGAGGGTATGACAGCTTTTTTTCTCCTGCCAGACTGAGGGATGTGTGGTATAGGTCAAATATTCTTAGTAAGGTCCTGTCTGAGGTCATGTCTGGAATACTTGCTGATGCTGGAGTCAAAGTCGAAAGTGAGTGGAATACATACACCTGAGCAAAGCTGATTTAGGACTGTGGAGACTCCTCCCAAGCCACAGACTCCCTGACAACACGTCCCTGTGATTAAAAACTGTGAAGAATCAATAAACAAAAGCAGGGGCCTGGCAGTGTGTCCAGGAGAGGTCACTCCACTTCTGTGTGAAAAGGGGATACTTTGACCCCATCTTTGCCATCCCTCTTACAATAAAAAGAACCTGTCTCTTGTCCTGATTCGAAACCAATGTCTAACATTACAGTAAAGAAGGATTTGCTTCTGGCTGGTTTAGAGACATGTGTGAGTGTTTCAGCCCTGAGGGTACTCTGCATCCCCCATCTTGCTGAGGTATTTCGAAGTGTGAATTTGGTGTGTAAGAACCTCTACTCAGCATCTTAATTTTTGGTGTTGCATGTTCAGGTCTGAATTCTGATTTCAGGCAAGCTGTGAATGTGAGGAGAGAGGCTCTTCACTGGTGTCTTTTTCTCGTCTTGCGGGCTCAAGCCGCTCTCCAAAGAGAGTGTTGGCGCTTCCTGGAGAGGTCAGTGTCACGTTCTGAGGAGCACTGCTCTTCATGAATCTCATTTCAGCAGGTTGCTTTTTATTGACCGCTAGCTCAGCCACTGAAGAACGCACTGTCATAGTTCAGTAAAGGCCAAAACCTCTTGCAGAACACCTTGCACGTCCTGCCTGGGGTCACTGCTTTCAAGCCAGGTCTTGTACACTGAAGGCTTTATTCTACTTAACCCTGTCAGTCCCTCTTTTTCCTCCCAGGGAGGGTATGATACAGCATTAAAAAAAAAAAGAAAAATAATAATCTCTTGTGTCCTGTAATTGAGCATGGGATGTCCCCACTTCTTTATAATTAGTGTTTTGGGAAGAATAAGAGAAGAGTTCATGTGGTTTATTTCAGTGAGCTGAATACAGGAGATGAATCCAGTGACAGTGTGGTTGTATTGCTTCATTGTTCCCCCAGGTTTGGGCCTTTAGCCCAGCTCGCTGAAACCTTGGTTGCTTTTTCACTTTTTTTCCTCCCAGAATGGGACCTGGCCCTACTTAGAACAAGATACCTGAGTAGGCGTCTGTCCAGCTTTGCCCACTGTTTCATGCCTCTCCACCTTTTTCTTTTCACTTCTGCTCCTGTTGTGCTTTTTGCCTGTTTCTAAAGTGAAGAATATGAGGCATAGTCCCAGGGAGTAGAGGTTTTCCAGTTACAGCTTCCCAGAAACATCTTTCCTGATTTCTGCATGTTGTCTTGCAGCTTGTTCCTTCCTTATTATTTTATCCACTGGCTTTGAGAGGTTAGAGATGCTGGATTGGAGGATACTGGAGTTGCATCTCATAGCAGCTATAGATGTCCTTTTCGGCACTGCCTTCCTTGAAAGGATCCATGATGAGTGCAAGGATGTGACTCTGCATCTCGGAGAAACTAGAAGAGTTTTGAGTATAGCTGTACTGGGTCTCTCAGTTCTGTTCTGAAGTGCACGTGGTTCTGCCCAATTTTTATATGGGAAAATCTAAGCACTGAAGTTAATCACAGGCAAATCCACAGCAAAACTGGACTACTCTGTGAGTGGTTGGTAATTCCCTTTTTGCTATCTTGGCTGAAATTCTGACATAAATTATTCTCTTATCTTTCAGCCCATGCATACTTGTAGCAAACAAATGTAGCCTTAGCCCTCTCCACTGGAGAGAGCTGATACAGAATTGCTTTATAACAGGCCTTAGCAATGTCTTTTGAATGCAAGGATTTTAAAGACAAACTGAAAAGATACCCATGTAACTGTAGTACTGCAGGTAGAAATGTCTTGCATCTGAATATTTTATTTCTATCCTTTCGTATAAATCGAAGCCTACCCGGATGGTGAGCATTTCTAGAGGGATGATTGTGGAAAGAGAGAGCAAGATAGGTCCAGTTAGTATCGATTCCCTCCCTAAAGATGAGGCCTGCTTCCTTTGTGGCTGCAGGCAGCTCCTTAGTCTTTCTACCTTATCTTCACTGACATGGGGTTGTGGAGCTCAGTTAAGAGAACCCTGTGAAATGGATGAAGATCCTTATTACTCTCACTGTTGGTAACTGGGGAAGTGCTGCTACATATGTAAGCTACTGCATTTCTATCTGGTGTAAAATTTTTAGAGAGGGATAAATAGAGTGTGTTTCGGTTTATTCAGCTTGCAATTTAATGTTGACCATTGCAAGACAAAAAAGGTTGAGGTGAGAACTGTAGATCAGAGTTCATGTATTCAAATACAGACGGATGGATTCTGACTCTATGGAATTTAAGAAATGGCATTGAAAGACACTGAAATAAAATGAAGCCTTTTAGCAAATCGTGGCTAGAATGTTTTTTGGCTTTGTGGGTTTTTTTTTTCCCCTGCAGGTAAACTTTACTTTCTTGTTCTATATCATCTGAAGGACACATGCATTTTCCAGGATTTTGGGAATGATTTCTGGGGTTCTGGGATTAGACATCAAATTTAACAAGATGATATATAGCTTTGAGGAGACACATTTGATGTACCACTTAGCCTTCCCATAATTTACTGCCTGCCTCCAGTCTCTGGAGGGCAAGGGCTTTATCTACACTCCAACCTGACTTTATAAATAACAAAGCAGGAGAGGGAAAAAGAAAGCAAGCTGGGGACCTGCCTGCTAAACTGTTATGATATGACGGTTGATGCAGGTAGGTGACATTAAATGCTACTGTCTGCATCCTTAATTGTGAGTTGTCATCACCTTGGCCGTTTGAGGACGATAATGTGCTGTTCATATTCCAGATTTCTATTCTTATTCATAGGACTGTATGTTCCAATGTTCAAATGCATTTGTATAATTTAAAAACAAAACATCAGGTTTTTGGGGAGTGGGTTTTTTTGGTGGAGATAAGGAGGGAGGAAAGATGTGAGTGTACCTTGACTGGTTTTGCATGTGGTTAATTTTCTTGCCTAAGTGTAGCAAGCTGCCAGTATCAGAAAGCCCAGAGGGAAAAATGGTTGCTTCCAAAATGTAATGAAGATTAAAAACAAACAAGTGGGGCTGGGAGGTAAGGGGGATCTTGCTCTATATATATTTCTGATTTTGCAAATAGCTCTGCAGTGGTGTTGGACCTATGTTTCAGCGTAATTTTCCCAGGAGATATTTCTGGCCTTTTGCTTCAGAGTCAGGTCCCTTTACTGGGCCGTTAAGTTGAAAATGCAGTCAAGTATTAACATTGAAACTGTTCATGTAACCTCCCACTGCATGGAACCCCTCCAAAATACCCTGCAATTGAGGGAGGGAAGGGGAAGGAGGGGATGAAAAACAAGAGGAGGATAGAAATAGTGCCTGCTCTGGGATTTAAATAGGTCAACTCATTTCAATAAATAGAAGTTAGGCTGTTGATATATGCCCATCTACTTAAACTGTCATCAAAGTTCACTTAGCTGCATTCCAGCAGATATTGCTGGCCATTAAAGAGATGCGAAAGGCATTGTTACAGAGGACTTGGAGGGAAGAAGAAGGAGGAACAAAGAAATAGCCAGGCAAGGAAACCATACAAGCATTGCACTTTCAGATTCCTGGTGGCACTGACAAGTGTTGATAAGTCTTTCAGCATCTACCTTCAGAACACTGAGTCCCACTTTCCTACCCTGCCCCTCTGTTTGTCCCTATAGGATGCTCGCATATGGCGTAAGTCTAAGTGCTCCTTTTTCCCTTTTCTGCTGGAATATATTTAATTTGTTTTGAACAAGAGCAAACCCAAATCCCAGGGCCTCTGAATAAGGGGGAGTTACGGAGGGGGATACAATGAATGTCTTAATCCTGTGTCACCCTGTCTTTGAGACACTGTGCTACATTAAATTGATTTTGCAAATGAAAGCTAAAAGCTAAGCAAAAGCCACCAATCTATTTTGCCTAAAGATGATTTTAGTGCTCTTTATGTTCCCCTAAATGACAAACCAATTTGTTACCTGCCTACATAAACATTTGCCTATATTAGCACCAGAAATGTTTTATTTTTATTAGCCCAAACTTTATCTTTTTATGAAGACACAGGGGCCCAATAAAATTTGTGTGCAAATATAATACCCAATTTGCATTTTTCCATGGTCAGCAGAAAAGCTGAGCAAAATCAATTTGATATTAGGTCAGCATATACATCAATAAAGCATATGCACACACAGGACCATTGTAATGGTCCCTGTAATTTCTATGCTGCCAGGGTAAAGAGATTAAATAATATTAAATGCTCCAAAATAGCTTTGCTTTTAAGAGAAATGTAAAAAGAAAGAGAGACTTTGGCATAAAATGGGCAATAAAGGATAATAGTTGCACAGTCTCCAACTTTAAAACATTGTGACAATGATCTCGGAGGCAGGCTTCCTGCTAAACGGCCCCAATTCAGCAAAGCTCTTATGCCAACACTTACGTTTAAGCACATTTTTAAACACAATAGAAGTCCGTCAAACAAATCACATACTTAAGCACCTGACAGAGTCAGGGCCAGAACCTGAATGAAAATCCAGAACTTGAGAGGTTTGGATCCAGCTTTGAGCATTCTGTGCAGGACCATTGCTGGGTAGAAGGTCCATGCATAAGTGAGGCTTTGCTAAACGAAAACCCTCGGAGCTGCATATGGGACTATCTAAACATGGCGGTAGGTGAGGTGAGTCAATGAGCACTGAAGGCACCTTGTAGCAGTTCTCCCCCCACACAGACCTGACCTCCCGTGGATTCTGCATGGGAGCCAAGATACTGCTGGCTCCCTTTCCAGGTAAAAGTACGTAGGAATACGTGTCTGACTTTCAAAAATGGTAGTCCAGTCTTTGCTCATCTCTTTGTGGTACAAATGGCATCATTTTTACCTTCTATGCCACTTAGTTGGTTTAAGTGGTACAAAGAAACTATAAGAAGGTAAGAAAGAAAAGCTTGTGTGTGTTTGACCTCACCAAGTCCAGTGGGATTTGATGGTGACCAAAAATGGTATTCTTTTGTACTCTGTGTTGCTGAGATGTTGCACTCTTACCTGAAATGACATTTGTGACCAGAAGTAACAAAAATAAATGGAATTAGGTGCTAACCTGGTCTCTTAAGAAAAGCCAGAGTATAGCAAATGCTGCTTGGATTTGATTTGCTAGACCAGGTTAATGTGGTAGAGACTAGGCAGTCAGGACAGCAACGACATCAGTATTCGCTTTTGACGCAGATGTTACAGTTCTGTTGGGCACAGACAAGCCGAGACAACATAGTAGAGTGTAATGCGATAAAGTTCTTTTGATTTCCTCTGTGGACTCCTTAACTCATAGGGTTTTGAACATAAAATGCTGGCAACAGCCCACCTCACAGTGCAAAGTACCTGAGAAAGGAAGACAATGTGGAATATACTTGCAATGGATACACGTGTTTCATGAACATATACGTGGGTATTTAAATCAACTGATTTTTTGGGCATATCTTTTTAGGGTGATGGATTTCTGTTTCTTCTGATTAGAGCCTTCTGGTCTTCTACAGATCGGGGAGGGGGGAGGGGGGGAGGCAACCTTTTCCTAGTATCTTGCCCCAACTTTGAAGTCCTCTGCAAAGGAGTGGACTTCACTTCCAAGTTCTCCTGATGGGCACCAGTTAAAGGCTTTCTGAAGTAAACTTCTAGGGTCAGACTTGCTTTTCCTTTGTACTCCATCAGCCTTAGTACTAATTTGTGCACTTGCATCATTACCATAACACGGCTACAAGACTTAAAGTAACCACAAATCTGTAGTCTCTCTGCAGTCTGTTTCTGGTCTGACGTAGCAGGAAAGATCCTGGATGTCGAGCAATGTTCTACTTCAGTTCTGTTACAGCACTTCATTTTGGTAGAGCAAATGGGATTCCATAAATTTAATATTTCTGCATGAAATTTCTAGATACCTATTATTAAACTACTACCTACAAATACTGTCATTTTCTTGTTTATATACTGACATAAAAATGAAAATTGAATGAAAATCGTTAAGTGAATTTGCTGCCTTCCCATGAAGGTTTAGATTTTGATCTGACTGTCTTTATTTTTGTAGAAAATGTTTTGTCTGGGACTTTGTTTTAGTTGCACTAGTGTAATATGTAACCCAGAGTGGAAATTGCTGTTTCCCGGGTGAGAGTTGGAGGAGTGTTGCCAGTGGGATGCTTCTAAGAGGTTGGCTTGTACATGCTATAGCATTAGAGAAGAGAACGGACATGAGTTGAGGGCCAAACAACGTGAGTTATATTCAGACTGAGAGATTTGAGTGGCTTTCTTGCAGCTAACTGGGTTTTTTTCTGTATGACATTCGCTTGGTGTTTATCACCATTGTGGTAGCTTTAGAGCCAGAATAGATGTTGAGGTTAGTGTTGTTTATTCTGACTAGCACCTTTAGATTTTTACAGCTTTGCCCAAGGGAATTCTCCTCTGCAGCAGAGGATGGTGGTGGGTGAGTAGCAGGCTACAAGTGCATAACACGCAGTGGCAGATTGTTTAGGTCCCAGCTGGATTCTTAAGTCAAGGCAAATATTAGCAATGATGATGGTAGTGGTAGCCTTCAGAGGGAAAAGAAAATGTTTAGTTTAATCTTCAAGATACTTTCTGGAAAAGAAAAAGTGAAAGAAATAATTCCAGAAATCTATAAATTTCTTCCCTTGGAAATGTTTTTTGTCAAATAGTTTTGTTTCTAAGATTCACTGCTATGGCAGCTGGAAGGGTAGAAGAGGTACCATAACAGACTATTTCTCTGCATTTCCACAACTGGCAAAATTGCGGTTAAATGGAGCAAGCCTTTCTGTCATTTTGCTTAAGTGCTTTTAGCATCTACTGAGCAAAGCTATATACTTCTAATCTGTTTAATTTTGATTGATCTTTTCAATTCTGAAGTAGAAAATAGGATGCATTTTCAATGTAACATTTAAATTCAAATATGAAATGATGTTTTATAGTTGTTGTATCCATTACTGCTTTGGTGGGTTAGCTTTGGCCAGCTGCCACATGCCCACCCAACTGCTCCCTCCTCTACAGGACAGGGAAGAAAATAAGATGAAAAGGCTCATGGGTCAAGATAAAGATAGTGATATCGCTTATCAATTACCTTTGTGAGCAAAGCAGACTTTACTTGGGGGAATATTTATTTCATTTATTGGGAGTAAAATAGAATTTTATAGTGAAAATCAGAGAAAAATTAAAATAACACATTCCCCCCGCCCCCCCCCCCCCCATTTTCCCAGGACCGATTGTACTCCCAACGCTTCTACCTGCCCTCCCCAATGGTGCCAGGGATGGGTAACAGGGTTGTGGTCAGTCCAAAACAGTTCCGTTTTGCTGCTTCTTCTTCCTCACGCTTTCCCCTGCTGTTGCTCTTTGGACTTAGGGCGTTGTTTAGAGGTGTGTGCATGCACATACATGCTTGCATTTCCTTTTATCACAGGATGTTATGGAAACCAAGACAAGCGTGCGAGGCTGAATATATGATTTCCAAGACCGCCCGTGGGATGTCTGGATGGATGGGTTATAATATGCTGGTGCTTAGGGTTCAGGCTGGGAGCCCAGCCTGTAAATAATGCATGCCCTGCACCAGCCGGGTTCAAAGTCCCCATCTCAAACTCTTAGGTGTTAGGGTATTAAGTATGAACTAATCTTTGATTCATATTGGAAGCCCTTGGTGCACCTTGTCCCATAGGCTGGCTAGTGAGCATCTGTGTTGCCTCACGTGTCCCCCTTTTACCAGTGTTTTCAGAGTAGCTGCACTGTGATTGAAGAGGACCTGCAGAACTGAAAGCTTGTCTGCCAGTTTAGTTTCTTCCCATGTGTTCACAGAGTCTTGTACTCAAGCAGGGTCTCTACTCACCAAAGCAATTTTTACCAGATTCACCCACATTTAGAAGACACTACTGAAATAGAAAATTAGGCTTTCCAAGCTGCATTAAAGACTCATGCTTTTCCAAAATATTAACAGAAACATTTAAGAAATGTTTGTTTGCTTGTGCAGATGCACACATTCTGAAATCTAAACACTGAAAATTAAAACAACTCTCAAAAAAAAAGTTAACGGGTCACATTATTGCATCCAGCTCAAATACCAGAAAGAAATACACATGTGTACAGTCACACATGCCATGTGTTTTATTGTTTCTATATGAATAATGCAGGATATTGCTTAAAGAAAAAGGTTTATAAAGGTATTGTTGGTCTTGACAAACTTGGAGAAAATATCTGCAAGAAGATGGACAGCCAGCTGTGCCTGTGCTCATTTTGAGCACTGCACGTCTAGGAGGCTGGGTACTATGGAAGGGTCTGTACATGGCAGGGTTGTGCATTCACACTCTGCAGCAAATGTACTGGGCTGGAGGGTGATGCATTGGGGACTGTAAGCCAAGGAGGAGTAAAGTTGCTTGGCACTGAGTGCAGGGTGGTAATTTGGTGCTTTTCCATCCCCTGAGGAAGCGGGTGGGGGAGGACCTGGTTTGCACCCAGTGCTGCATTTCCCATTGACTCCAAGCGGCTTTGCACTGAGCTCTAAATTGGGAAAGTTCTCTTCAGTTCCAGAGGAGAATGAACTGACTAATGATTTTAATAACTGTTATGAAGGTTAAAGCATAAATAACAAAAATGTTGTCATTAAAACCAAGCGAAACCAAAGCCGCAAAACCCCCCAAACTAATCCTCTGTCCAAAAGATTTCCTAACCAAGAAGCTTTTCCAGCTCCAAACAGTGACAGTCGTGTTGCTGAGCATCACTTCTGTGCTGAGCAACTGTCCCTTTAATGTAATGCTGTTTTTCCAAGGCAGGAGGAAAAACTCCTCTCCTCTTGCAAAAGTGATCCCAGCCTTCTCCTTTTGCTCGTTAAAGTTGGTTTGCTGATTTATCTCCTTCCTCCCACACTACTTAATGTTAATGCAAATGATGTGGAGTGGTCATCAACTTCTAGCTGATGGTGGTGTGTTACTTTTTGCTGCCTCCCACTTTTCTTCCGCAGACAGCGTTGACCCCAGCAGCTGCTATGTTTGTTAGAGACATTCCTTCTTATATTTCTTTGTCTCTGGGGCTCAAAAACACCAGAGAGTGGTGAAGTTGGAGTACGAAAGAACAAATGTGAATGGCTGAGTTACAGGGTGAGCAGCTGTAGGACATTTAGAGAGGCTAAGAAAATAAAAAAGAAATGTGCTGAGATTGTCTCCTGAGAACAACCAAAAATATATCGATTATTCTTGTGCTGCTGCTAGGTGTGATTTACCATTGGGGAAACTGAACATTTCTAAGAATTCAGAAAATTAAAAAAATAACTCAGATATGGTCTTGAGGACTCCCAAACATCTTTGAAATTAAAAGTCTATGTTTGGGTATATATGTAATGCATCAACCTAATTAAAAAAAAAAAAAAAGCTTGGATTTAGTTTCCAGTCTCCTTTCAATGTGTAAACTTTTTATTTCAAAACAAAGATTTAAACTGTCTCTAGCAATTGGATCCTGCTGTGTTTAGTATTACCCCTGCTGTGTGTGTTCAGATCTAGATAAGACATCTAACTGAGATCCTGACCTCTTATGGTCTTTAAAATTCCCAGAACCCATTTTGAAAGAGTGTAATTTTTATTTTCTCTTTATTAAATGCAGTCACTGCATAAGCAGGGAAAACATCCTCCTTGACCCATGCAGTTTATGGCTGAAGCAAGTGGCCAAAGTAGTGTGGTTTCAATACTGGGGGATTAACCCACATTAAGTTCGGTGTAGTTGGGAACTGAGTCTCCGTTCCATCTATCTGTAATTTGAAGTGGACCTGGCACATTTTCATGCCCTCGCTGGAGAAGGTTGCTGGATTTAATCCTGGTCTCTTTTCCATACTTCATTGTTTTTGAAAATCTCTTTCAGTCAGGGCAGATGAAGTCCCAAATAGTTAAGAGATTAAAAAAACAACCTCCCAAAATCCCCCACAGCAAAGCCTAATAAATGTCATTTGTTAGCACTTTACCGTTGTTTGGCACTGTTAAGGCTTGCATCAAGTGTAATGCAGGGTGCAATTGGCTTTACGTTGTGAATGGCCCCCCACTGTTCTTCTTGTCGCCCCAGGGGGACATTTATCACAAGTGAGAGAGCAATTACAGTGAAATTAAACTCACTGTAGTAAATCTTGGGTTTTAAAAAGAGAGCTAACTTTGTTGTTGCAGGTTTGGCTGCATGTCACTAGTTTTGCAGCCCTTGTGCATTCTGCTATATGGCCTGGTATGAAGACCCAGTGACGCTGCCTCCTTTAATTATAGATTGTGCTTATTTATAATGTATGACCAATTTTAATAAAAGGATATGCTTCAATATTAATGGCCCTTTGTGTCCTACATATGGGACCCAGTTTAAGGATCTTTGTCTCTCTTTTTCCCTCCGTCCCCTACCATCCCCTCCTGCTGCAGCGAACCTGCGCCCAGGGGCTGAACAGAAAGTGGTGTTCATCACTGCACGAGTCCACCCTGGGGAAACACCATCTTCCTTCGTGTGCCAAGGTGAGTGTCTGCATAAAGGTGGCAGATCTGATGAGATCCGATTTCCTATCCATGTGCATATTGGTTTTGCATAGCTTTGGGTCTGATAGAAGGCTGAGTTCACATGACAGTTTTTTCCACAGTGAGGATATTAGCAGAATCTCTTGCCTCTATCCAGCTGCCTGTCGTCTTGGAGGCAGTAGGAATATATTACTGGTGAGTCTTGTGAATGTTTGCTGAACTTGGTCAGAATTGGACAGTGGGCTCTGAAGCTATTTAGGAAGAACTGATAGTCATGCTCGTTCATACATGATGTGATGGTGTAAGGCTCCTTTTCTTAGGAAGACAGGCTGGAAAAGCACTGGGAGTGGTTCTCTGTTAAGTGCTTATGTTTTCTTGCTGTCTTCTATCTTCAGCTTCTTTTCCCACCACAAAGCAATGACCCTAGCTCTCCAGTTTCATTCTAAGTGGCCTCTATTTGTCTGAAGCTGCTGCTCTGAGGAGCACAGCTCCCAGTGGCTGACAGCTGTTCCCTGCACAAAGCATTCCTCCTAAAAATAGAAAGCAAATTGCCCAGCTCATATTTATAAAGAGTTGTAAATCTCAGGCTTGTAGGTACAAATAAATACATAATCCTGGCATGTGTTCGTATAACTTCATTGTATAGGTCTGAAATATTGTACTTACGGTACGTGACTTTCTGTGGTGGTAAACGGGTGATGGTGTAAATCAACGTAACCTCCCTGAAGCCAAGGCAATATGCTAATTTACTACATCATCTTGGATCCGGCCCTGCTTAGCCAATGAGTTGCATCAATCAAGCATATGCAGAGTTTATTACATTGGCTGCTTGCAATGCCGCAGATTGGTTTGCGACTGGCCCTGTTGGTACCTAAAGACCTCGGTGGGAAAGGCCTGGCGTGGTTTCTTCGTCTTCTCTGTGTGCTCCTCATCCTGGCAAGGTCCTGCGTCTGGCATCTCTCTAAGGCAAAAGGTCAACAGCTGTCACTTCTGCTGTCCTAGACCGATGGGCTAACAGGACCCTGGGCTTCTTCCTGCCGGCCCGTGGAGCAGCAAAGGTAGAACCCTTCCTTCGATAAAACGCTGCTTCAGTCTGAAAGCGGGAAAACTCAGTGAGTTTCCCATCTCCTGTGGTGGCATAGTCAATGCAGGGCATTATAGTACACATGATGTTTGTTAATGAGTATGGATTTTTAATTGGATGCTTTGATTCTGTTTGTGGCTGCTGGCATAGCCCTGTGAAATGAGGGCTGAGGCGTGCTGCTGAGGTGGTGCTTTGTAAATGACGTTATTTTATTTTGATAATGGAGACTTTATTCAAAAGGGGAAAAAAAAGGGAATGTGAAAAAGCGGGTGGCACGCTTAGCCTGATGAAACAACTGGGTGGAAGTCATGCTCTGATTATCTCAGAGAAACTTTGTGTTTTGTAGGAAAAATTAAAATAAAAAGCGGGGGGGGAATAAGAAAAAGGAGGCGTCAGTCTTGGAGAAGCACATCAGAAACTTGCTGTGACTGCAGTTATAATGCACGCTTGACTCGCTTGGAAATGCACGGATCTGAAGGCACTGAACTCTGCTGTGCATCGAGCCATTCTGCCCAGTGCAGATGAAGCTGCCTTGTGTGTACAATTAGTGTCAAGACAAGTAGATATGGCAAACATTTCAAGGCCATTGCTGCATTGTTTCTAGCGCTGCCAAATGTGAAATTGGGTACTTGTTCCATCTTTGGAAACTTTTGTGTTGGAGAGTCAAAAGAAGGGATAAAAAGGGTCCCTTTGGCAGTCAAGTGAGGGCACAATCAGGAATTTTATTTTTGGAGTCTTGGGAAGCATTTTGGCAGAGTTAGGTGTTGCAGATTTAATATCCAAATGCCAGCCCAGTGCATATGGAACATGTCAGGATTTATTTTTTTTTGGTAGAGAGATTTCTTCTTGAATGTTTGATTATGCTCACCACCTGAAATATTAAGATATGGAAGCTAATCCCAAAGATTCCCCAGGTGCAAGCAGCATCTTGTATATGGAGGAGCAGAATTGTGACCGCTGAGGCCTGGAGAATCAGCCAATAGGGGGAAAGATACTGAGTTACAAGCTTCCTTTTTTTTTTTCTTCATTTTTTCTTGGGTTTCATTCATTTCAGGCTCTGCCTTCCTCTTTAAAGCTCTAAGCTCATAACTAACTCCTTATTCATTTTTCTGTCTATCTTTGAGCTAGCCAAGTCTCTTCCTGACCTCTTTGGCTGTCTCCCTGCTAAGGATATATAGCTATGTGTAGCCCAAACACCAGCCTCCTGGGGCTTCACAGAAGCTCCCTACTACATCTTCCATTTTTTGATTAGGCAAGATATGCTGATGAGAAGCAAGTTGTCTAGCCTTGATACATCAGGATATGCTTGGTCCTGTGTGTTGGTCCTTTGTCCTTCACTTTACCCAGAGGTTAAATCTAAGCAAGGATCTTTGTGTTCCTGTGGGAGAAGACCGTAAGGTCGTCTCCCCATTCTGAGCTGTATTGTTTCTGTGTCGTGTTTCTTCATATTCCATTATGAAATATCCACTGAAAACTGAATTTTTGGATACAAATACCCCGTATTCCTGCAGATGTACAAGTATTGTAAACTTGGATACGCACCTCTGTCTCCTTGTAGCTGTGGAGTGCTTGCAGCAGTAGCCAGACCTCCCCAGGATCAGTGGGCACCTCATCCAGCAGTTAAAAACAAGTGCTGTAATATTTCACGCATGGTGCAGCTGCCAAGCTGCAGCTCGCTTCCTTAAAAGGCAGACGAAACCCCAGAGGGCCTCTTCATAGAAAGATGGATTAAGAACCTTTTGTTTCTGTTTTGGTCTTTTAAGAGTTATTACAATGCTTCAGGTTAGCCTTTTTAGGAAGTTTGCCTGATAGTTCTTAACAGCTTGTTGTGAAGTTCAGGGACAGAGATGGAGAGTTAGTCACCAGAGAGTATATTCGCATGAGTACCCTTTACATCCAAAGGTAGGACGGCGCTCTCCTCCTCAGGCTGTGACGGTCATCACGAGCATTGATGCTTGTGTCATGTTTGGGGATGAGTAAGTAAGAGTAGGGTCTAGGATGAAGAGGACTCTCTTGTTTTCATTTTGCTCTTATAGACCATTTTCTAACCAACTGGAGTCACTGCTGCTCCTGGAGGGCTTTTATAGTGCAACACAAAAGAGTGTGAATTCATCTTACAGCTTGAACTCATCTCTCATGGGCTGTTCAGATTTCTGAGGGATTTTTCTGAAGTTGTGGTTTTAGATTATTTTCCTTTTAGACATTTTTCCTCATTTTCCTCCCCCCCCCCAGTATTTTTATTTAAGAAAGCATATGCTATTTTCTGTCTTCCATGTTACACTGTTAAGGCAAGTAAATTATTAACTCTTACAGATAGGGTCAGAAGTCAGATAATGCCTATATATGTAGGTCGTGTGCACAAATATGTATGTGTAAAATCTCTACAAGCCTCTACCCTCTAAACATTGCTGATAAGCCAGCTTTCCAAAGGCTTGGATTTTATCCAAGATCTGGCAATAGGAGTGGTTTTTTTCCCCAGCATTCTTACAGTCTTATTTGCCTTCCTCTGGCCGCTGAATTTTATTTTCTTTGTGGGAGATAAGCAACTGTTCCTCACTATTCATGTTCATGGAAAGTTGTAGGAGACATGTGGTGACTACCATGTTTAAGTTTGTCCTGTATGCTTTGGCTTTTGTCAGCAGTCACCAATTGCAAGCATAAGCATGCCTAGATGTACTTAGACATGTACTTTCCTCATAGACTTAGCATGTTCTATTACTAGGATGAAATTTGCCGTCTTTTTAACACATTTCTCAGTGTGGCACCCACCACGCCATCTAAATGCAAAAAATGAAAATTTGTCCCCTCTGCATTTTACTTTAATATAGCTTGCCAGGCTGGGAGCCCAGAATGGAAGACCAGTTGCAAGAGGGGCGGGAGAGGGATCCCACAGCTGGGTTTGCAGATGCTGAGCTTCTTGTGCTAAGTGTAATTTGACCTGAAGCTGACCTTGAAGCTTATGAGCTGAATAGGGAACAGGCATTAAAAAGAAAATATAAGGAAAACAGACACCTGGGACTCTTATCCATACGAAATGGAGCAAAAATGACTTTTCAATCAATCTTTTTTCATTACAGCTGCTTAAATGAATGCTCCCTCTCGCTTCTCCTTGAATGAGGTGATATGAAATGAAAAACCAGATGACACTGGGCAATGTCTCCTGGTTTTCTGTTAACATTCTTGGTCTGTGTTTTTAACATCCACCCTCTTGCCACCAGAGGGCAGAAAAAAAAAAAAATCTGAAAACTTTTGTGCAGATTTTGATTGTAAGTTTAAAGACTGGGGTAGAAGGGGACAGACTGCCTGAAAACAAGTCTCCCACCAGCTGTTTCAGGAGTCCTGCTGTTGCACAGTAACTCACTGGGCTAGTGGGTAATGAACTAGTTCTCTATGTGACCAAGTTGATCCACATGCTATGAGGGATTTTATTCCTGGACAGAGTCCGAGATGGGCTCTTAAAAGTGGTGGCAGTTTTCTAGTTCACTTCATGGAGACAGTGCCTTCAAATTCTTTGAATTTGATCCTGCAGTATCCCTGAAGGAGTTAGTAAGAGAGTGAAGTTGCTGCAACATGAGTAGGACTTGGGGTTTTTTGGTTTCTTCTTGGTTTGTTGTTTTTTTTTTTTGGCTTGTGGGAAAGGCAGTTGTATGTGTGAGAAGAGTCATTTTGAAACTTGTTGCTCCTACTTGGAATTTTCATCAACATCTGTCTTTTATTATGAAGAAAGAGGAGGAATAAACTGTTGGGGTTAAAAGCTGCTTTTCTCTTTCCTTCGCTAAGCATAAATCTTTTGAGCATTAGGGCATAAGTGATAGTAACTGAAAGACAGGACAGGGCATGTTTTAAATGCAGCTAATGAAGCCTTTACATGTGAAAGGAACCCTTCTGAAGTAACAGAGATGATGGCCTTATTTAGCTGTTTCCAGGGGATAAATTTCTAAAGAAATGAAACTGAGTTCTGTAGGCATTGGTATAGGATGCTTTTGGTAACAGCAGCTGTACTGGAGAAAACCCTGAACCCAGAAAATGCCTGTTTTGGTAACGATGGGGCCCTCAGAAGCTTGAGGGCATCATCTACCAGACTTCATATCAGACTGAATTTGCATCTGAATAAATGCATGAGTTGCATCAGTTCTGACCTCACTTAATCTGTTCTACTCTTCTTTCTAGCAAGCCAAATCACTTTCATTTCTCAGCTATATTTCCTACCAGAGGAGGAAACAAAATAGGATTCCATAGAGAGTGGGGATCTTATACATGCATGTTTGTTATATTACTGTAAAGTCTCAGTTCTGCCTTCTCTGCCAAATGAAAGAGACTGGAAGCAAACGCTTACGCTCTCCTGGCTACTTCTAGACTCAAAGTGAATGCCTCCATATGTATAAAGGCTTAGTTTGTCATTCATCTTTGGGTGCTGGAGGGTGTTTTGCCTTGGCCATGCAGCAGGCCTGTGAGTGCTCTCTGATGTAGGAGTGCCCTTTTTGGGGGGGGTGTTGCCAGTGTTTCAGTTTGTGGGCTGCATTGCTAATACTGAAGAGAACTGAACTGAACGAAACAGAAGCTCCGGTTTAAGAGAGTTTTATACTCTCTTGCCACCCCAAAAGACCTTCCATTCCCTTTCAATACTTGTTGTATCCTTTGCAAACCTCCTCTTCTGGCTGCAGTCCATAGGAAAATGCACCTCATATTGCACAGTTCCACCCTAGAGGTCACTGCTCTCAGTCAAAAAAAGAGCAAAATCTTTCTATAAAATGAGTGGTATTCTGCATGCATAAGGTATGATATGCATAAGTTGTGGCAGGAGAGGATGGGAACACTATTCTGTGCATTTAGCCACAGCTTAGCACTTACAAGCAGTGAGGGAACATGGTGAACAGAAGCTGCAGTTCATGGTCTCTTTTATAGGGGTTCAGGACACCAAATGATGAGAAGCTGACAAAGACAACAGAATTCAACAGCCCAACCATAAAATGAGTTGCAGGGCTCTCTTAAAGTTGTTAGACTGCATTCATCCTTCTCACTAAGATTGTTTATTTTTCTTTAAGTGCACAGCTCCTAAGCTTTAATACAAAGGGAAACACACTCTCCTTGACTTCTAAAGCAACATGAAAAACACTATTGTCTGTCCCTTGTAAATCTCCTGGATGGGATTTTAGTGTGAAGTATCCCAGGAGAGAGAGAGAGGTTGTTCTGAGAATATAAAACATCCGTATTGGAGTAATGGAAATAAAAGCTCCTCTTAAAATTGTGTTGATGTAAATAGACCGCCAGAAGAATTTCTGCTACCCAAAGTGACATTAGCTGTTACAAGATACCACAGGTTTTGAGTCAATTCACTATGGTGTCAGGCAAGTATGAGAGGTTATACACCTGGTTTCCTGAGCTGGAGGAAATTTATAATGGGGTTAAATTTCTCTGGCTGTAGAGTTATGCGATTCACTCTCTTACCATGTACGTGTTCTGGATGTGCCAGGGAACCCCTGCACAAAAGAGAAGAAGGTGTGATGGTGGCAGGGGTGGGTAGAGGGGCTGTGCAGAGGCTGGGGGCTGCAGTCTGCAGAGGGAAGAGGAATCCCCAGAGCTCTGGAGACCCGGGCTGCCTCTGAGGGATGAGTTGTCATTTGTGGTGAAGGCTGATGCATGACTGAGAGACCCCTTCCCAGGAACAGCAGAAGTTGCTGTCTCATCTCTTCCATCCTATCAGTAGTAGCGGGAATGGAAAATTGGACTTGCCAAGCAGGCTCACCCCCTGAGCCTAGCCCTGCATGCTCACTTTGCATCTTCCAGTAACAGGAATGGATCAGTCCTAACTCCTCATCCCTCGGACAACAAGGTCAGCTTTGCCTACGCAGCTAAGAAATGTCAAGTGGCTTTGTTTGATTCGGTTTGCCCTTTGCCCAGGGCAGGCCTTTGACAACCTCTGCTTAACTAATCCTCTTTAAAATAATCAGAGATCCAAAGGAGCCCTTGGTCTTCAAGAGGGAGAATTGAGAAAGGCTTTACTATACAAAAGCAGGCAAATTTGCTTTGTCTCCAGATGGGATTGCCCAATTAATCTCTTAAACATACTGGTTTTGCAATGTTTCTTGACTGCTCGTACTTTTGAATAACATTAGCTTAAAGATCATTTCCTTCCAGCCCTAACCAACCTACCTCTAGGGCAAAGCACATCATCTTTGTAACAGCACACTGTGGCACTTTGCTGATGTCTGAGGGTAGGAAAAAGAGAAAATACTGATTTGGCTGAACTTCATGGTCACTTGGCTTTCCTTAATATCGCCTGGTTTTCCCACTGGAAATTGCAGTCCAAGTGGATTTTGGAGATGCTTACCCATGTCTTCCCAGTTATCAATTAGGTCAGAGCCATTTTCTGTGTGTATTGCTCTGTATGGCTATGGGCAGCAAGTCCAGCACTCCTAGGGAGCAATATCATGCCCATGCAACAGATCTTCTCTGGGCCTACCTGGGAGAGCAGGTTCTCTGGAAGTGATAGCTAACACATTCTTGGTGGCTGTGCAGCAGTCCAACTGGCCAAGAGCACCCAGTGTACCGTGCATACAGGTTTCCTCAAACTGGACTTCGCATGCATGGGTCTAACAGTGCTGGAGCATCTGTTGCTAGTGGGGAAATCCCAGGCAGAAATCTTGAAGTCCTACCCCGGTTGAATTAGAGCAGTGCATGAATATGCAAAAATCAGAACAGGGCTGTAAAGACCGCAGGAAGTTTGGGGTTGTCTTTGGATCTCATTTGCACGGCTCTGTTGTTAATGAAAAAAGAAACTGCTCCTAGTAAGTGACCATCATTAATTTCAAGGAATCTAAGCTGTGAGACGAAGCCCTTTCTGTAAGTGCAGCAGTGTGTGAGATCTGTGCTGATCAAGCTGCAGGTGTTGTAGTGGTATGTCAGGCTTCACAATTAGGAATCTCTTCTAGTTATACTTTTCTTTAAGCCTTTTTCATTCTCCTTCAGTAGTGTCTCAGCTCTTCCTCACAACTGATATTAATCTTGCTGGTCTATTGTTTCCGGCTTTGTCTTCTGACCCTTTGTTCTTTGCCTGCCCTGGCTCGGTTCAGCTGAATTGATTTTTTTGTTTGTTTGTTTTCATTTTGTTTTCAGTTCCTTTGTCTCTGAGGTGCCCTGCGCTTGCCTTCTTGCTCCTTCTGCATTGCTATGGCTGCTGCTCTGAGGAGCCAGCATTCATATGTGACTAGGACTTGGCCGCTGGAAACTTTTCTTTGACACAAGGGCACCTGGGTGAAATTCTTCCTCTGCCCCTGCACAAATTGCTCACATGCTCTGTGTCTGTCTGTCGCAAGGTATTGTGTACATGTTTATAAGAGGCCTGTCTCCATGACTTCTGCAGTTTACTGAGAAAAGGGTGTAAAACTTGTTTGGAGGGTAAGAAGGGACTCGGGATGAAAGCAGGCTCCTGCCCCGGACAATAGCCCTTTAGAGGTTGTCTTTGCTCTTTCAATGCGGTGCTGCTTCTCTGGACTCTGAGGATGGAGAGGAGGGGTAATGGGGCACACACCCCAGGGGACACAAATTCTTTACCAGTCCTGCTTAATTTTATCTAGAAAGAAATGTAGGCACAAATTGCTTTGCTGGCACCCTAGTGCATGGGCAAACTTCTATCAAACACTTTGTAGACAGAAAGTGTGGTTTTAGGGTGGCACACAGCTCTCTAAAAAGTCACCCTCCCCAGGAAGGTTGGTTCCTTATTGACAGATGCGGCCTCTACGTGACAATTTCCAGATGTGGGCTATAGTGTTAGTTCAAGGGTCCAATTACTTATTACATGTTCAGAAAACGGTAACAGATCCCTGGTATCCATGCTCTGATTTGGAGGCTACCGTTTTAGTCTTTGCTGCTAAATGTAGAAGATAATTGGAGATGGATGAAAAATAATTAGTTTGTATTTCTTTTAATGCCACAGGTTTTCAAAGATAATGCTTTATTTGAAATTTCATACAGGCTCACTTTTATTTTTCTCTTATTTTCCCTTTCTCTCTTTTTTCTTCCCTTCACTTTATCACTGAAGGGAAAAATGTGGGGGGGAGAAGGAAGAAACAAAGAAAAGTAAAAATCTGTTTCAGTGTTCAGTTAAAAAAGGAGGAAAGAAAAAGTCTGTAGGTCCTCTTATGACAAAGTTTCATCAAAATTTTCAAAGTTTAATTCAAAATTTTCAGCCAGTGGTACAGCATGTAGGCAACATACTACAAAGCCGGACTCTGTCTTATGTTATGTTCAAGCATAAGCCAGGTCTTTGGGTGACTACAGAACAGATGTGGCACCGGCTATTTTTACCATCGCTGAAAAACTTCGGTTTTCATGGTTATTAAATTTCTACTGCCATGGTGGCTTTTGTAGGGCACTAATCGCCGTTGTGGCCAATCCCCTTACAAACACCAGTGCTTGGTGTGATAACAGCAAAGCGAGAATAGGAATTCCCTGGTACAGGAGAAGCCATTCAGCCTCACTCAGCTTTAACCATCTTCTGTCAAACAGGAGGAGGCAGTCTGTCGCAGAATCAAGAGTGGAGTTAGAAATGCTGTGACCCAGCCTTCTCCCAGGCACCATCTTTCCAAAGCTGGGTCTGTCTTTTACTCCTGGGGAGAAGCAGGGAACAGCAAGCTGTACTGTCCTGGGTCAGAACTGGAAACCCCTTGGCACTGAACCCCTAGTTCACTGCAGGCAGGTTGCCTGCCCTGCGCTGGAGACAGCAGCCGGGAAGTGACTGCCACCATGCTCAGCCAACAGACCCCTCTGGGGGCTTTGGAATAAACCCTTACATTTGCAGTGTGCATGGCAGTCTGGGGTCTCAGTTCGTCTGTGTTCAATGGCACCTCTTCCTTCTGATGTCTGTATCTTTCATGCAATAAAAGAGGCTGTTTGTTAAAGTTAAATTTACCTTTAAGATGTTAAAATCCAGTCTGACTATTCAAGGTAGAAAGTTAGACAGTCTTCGCCCCTGGTTACACATGAACTCCATTTTTCATTCTTTCTGGCAATGTTCCTAATCGCCAAGGTTATGAGGGAAATAGCACCTTGACATTAGCTTATGTGGTCACAGTGCTGCCAGAGTTTAAACCCATTCCTGCAAAGTGCTTGGGGAGAGCTTCTGTCTGAGGGCTTGCTGGCACTTAAGAGTTCATTTGCATCTGAGGCAGGCTGTGAATGTAGAGTGCAATAGAACATTTCTTGAGCAATTCTTGCTCTGGAACAAAAGCATCTTATTCCTCCTTAGTTTAATACGCTTCAAAGTAGATTCTGCAATAAGACTGTCTCCGAACAGAATTATTTAGGAAATGGTGTTTTTTTTCTTCTTCCTAAAACAGTAACAACAAAACCGCTCCATGCTTAGAGGAGTCTGAAAGTTAATCTAACTTCCTCCCTTGTGTTCTTCAGATGGAAACGTGTACTTTATACCCTCCTGGAGAATTTTACCTCTTCACAAGCAGAGATGTCAGATGCTTGTGGTGGCCCTACTCATGTGAGGACAGTTTGCTCTCTGAATATTCCATCTTCAGTGCTAATTACCATCACCTTTAGGATCTGCAGTGCAGCTCTATTTTCACAGCAAGATTTTCCCTAGAGGGTGGGTGGAGTTTTAAAACATATTCTGCTGCTTAGCAGCCAGGGAGTGGCCCTAATTTATTTCTGTGGAGCTTATTCTTGCCTGGGTGTCATGCAGTGTAAATAAAAGAACGTATCTGTTTCTACTGGTGAGAGGCAGAGCTTTTTCAGTTTTCTTCCTCATGTAGAAACATGGTCATTTTTGGTTTTTCTTTAAGACAAAAAATAAACCACAGAAAAAAAGCTTTTTCCTGCTGGAGCCCAGTACAAGTAACTATCCAACAAGTCCCCTCCAGCACCACTGGAAGCAAGTTGCAGATACACAACTTTCATCTCAGATTCAAGGGGAGAAAATTCAGATGCAGCCAGTGTTTTCTTGGCTGTCGGATCTTCCCAGAGGATTAGGTTTTTGTTTAATAAATCACTCTTGTTTTTTTTTCTTTTTTTTTCCCCAGTCTGGTCAGCTTATGAGTCACCCAGGAGTAGTTCAGGTGTTGCATACAGTCCTTGCTTTCATTGTCTGCCAAGACTGAAGTTACAGACTTTGCTGTGCAAATGGACTTCTGTGTTTCATTTCAGTTTTGACTGTCCTTTGACACTGATTAGAACCGCTCAGCCTCTACTACCAACTTGCATGTATCAAGAGGGAAATGGATTCAGATCTACTTTTGTCTCACATGCTGTGTTAGTTTTGCTTGTGTGGTACTTTTAGATGTCTTTCTGAGGTGCAAACCCAGAGCAAGCAGAGAGCTCACACTAGCTTCAGGGGAAAGGTAGCCACCTCTCAGGAAGAGCAAGACAGCAGTGATGCCACTCTCGCCTTTCTCATGACCAGAAGGCAACCACAGGAAAGTGTAAAGTAGCTCTTTATTAAATTAACAGAACTCTCTTTCTCTGTTTCTGGAATCTGATGGTTGTCCATTTTAGAAGTGCTCCTTTACTGGGTGACACCAGCATTGCATGGAGCCTGCGGACTTTGTGCCCCGCTTTACTACAGGAGTCCTACAAGTGACTTTGCCTGAGTGGAAACAGGCGAGCTGCCTTGCACCTTTTTAGTTGATTTGAATGGAAGGACAGGAAAAATCCTATAAAAGTGAAGCAGTATAAACTGCAAACCTAGTAAAGTGAAAATCAATGAAGCAGCCAAAAGGTGCCATTACAACTGGCTGTAAATTTTCACTTATCAAGAGTAACCAGAAAGTGATCACTTCATTTGTCCCCACAGGGGTAATGAGGGCAATCAGTTGTGCAGGTTTCCTATAGGGGCAGGCTGTCAGCTGCCATCGTTAGGATCTGGGGAGTGTGCCATCTGTATGTGCCATCTTCATATAGGAATGGCAAAGCAGCAACTCCGGTAGAGGTGAGCAGCTGGGGTTCAGTCTTGAGGAGTGGACACCTCAGCTCTTCTCTTCAGCTGAGTGGACTAAACTTCTGAGCTGGAGCACAAGAAAATGCAATGCATGCTTCTCCCTGGGTTCCTCTCAGTTCAGATTCCCGCTTTGTTCTGAATCCTGCATGTGTATCTTCCTGAGAAGACCTGGAATGTTAGGGCACCACATCACCCGTGGGGCACCTCCTTCCCCATGTGCTCTTGCTCCTTTCCAGCAGTATTCATCCAGAAAAAATTCATACTGGCGGTGGGTCGCACCAGGAGTCTGTCTAGCTGAGTAGCCCACTTGTGACAGTGGCCAATAGCACGTGCCTCCCGGTTATTAAAGGTCAAGGCAAATTAATAGAGATGCCCCCCAATATACTCTTACAACGTCCTACAGCTGAAGGAAACTGGGAAGGATAGTTGTGAATGACTGACCTTCCGCAGTGCCCCTCTGGTCTCTGTATCACACAGCTTTGTGCGCCTGCCTGGTTCATACCTATTGCTTCTGGGTCTCTGCATGACTGAGCAACACATTTGCAGATGTTGGAAACCATTTTTAGAATGTATTTAAGAATACATATTTTTCATTTCTTCCCTAGCATTATTTATGTAATGCCCTTTTTCTTTTTCACTGTATATTAGATTTTCATATGTAAATGTATTCTCTGTCTCCCTCCAGAGAAATCTACCTTTTGCCTTCTTGTTTTATAACACATTCTTTGTTTGGGCTGATCTATCCATCTTAAGACTTCTGTAGTTCTTATTGCTACCACAGTTAAAGCCATAAGACCAAGAGCACAATGTAGCTGCTTGCTTGTGCTTACTGAACATGCAAAACAGCACTATATGACAAGCCCCCAAGGGAGGTGTTAGGTAAAACTAGTCCATCCCTTCATTCTTAGTGCCCACCTTTGTTAAACTAAGCATGCTGAAAACCCAAAGGTTCCTGGTCCCCAGAGAAAGGCATTGCTGCCAGATTGTGAAAAGGTGACTCTGGGCATAGGGAGTGCTCAGAGTCCTGGTGAGACAGTTCAGCAAAAGGTTTGAAAGGAGAAGTGTTGTCATCTTTGGCTATTCCTGTACTCCAGCAACTTTTAGTGGTTTCCCAAGTAGAACAAAGTCTGCTTAGTCCTCCCTGGGTCCATAAAAGCGTTCTTTTTATCACTTATAAAGCTCTTCTGGGAATCTTTTCCCCGCTGCAGGCAACTTCGGAAACTTTACACTTGTGATGCAGTCTCCTTGTTGGCCCTGGAAGGGTTTTGGACTTCCACATGTCCAGTTGTCAAGGAGGGGATGATAACAGTCATCTTCCAGGCTCTGGGGAGCTCAGCCTGGTCCTGGGTGGAGCAGCAATAATGTAATCATCTAGATTCTTTTTCCCTGCAAGACCCTTATAGCTCTAAATAGAAAACTGGAGAATGAAGTGATTTTCTATTTTTTTTCCCCTCTTTGCTAGTGCTGTGTAAGCAATTGGTGTACAGCTGAAACTCCCCTTTAGGGCCATGGTGAAAAGCCTGATGTTTTGTAAATCGATAAGGATAGAAGGAAACCATACAAGGATGAGTGAGTTAATTCTGCCAGGGTACATGCCTGCTTAACTCTGGTTCATGCATTCAGGATCTTTCTACTCTTGTGTCTATTTTTTCTGCCTTTGCGATCAAGCCACTTTTCTGGGTTGCAACTCTCTTGCACATCAGGGAAGGTGAGATCTCCTGCATATTTCTGTTCAATTCTAAGGCTTAAATCTTAGCTGTATTTAACATTAGTTAATTCTGTAAAAATTGAGGACCATAATCCAGCAAATGTTTTTAGAACTGTCTGGAGGACTCGCACTGATGGGAAGGACAGACTTTGAATAATAATGACCAAGCACATCACCTTCTGAAGCAACATCTTTAGAATGATTCTGATAAATTCCAAGTAATTCATTAATAAAGTGAGATCGTCTGATCACTGCAGTGTTTCTTCAGGAACCCTTTTTTTTCTTCCCAGGAGGAAAAGAGAGGCACCATCTAGGGGGTATTGGTAGGCTCATTTTGAAGCAAAGAGAGCTCCAAGCTTCTTACAGCGTATTAGGAAAATTTAAAGCAAACAAAGCCACCCGCTCAGTCTGTGCTGTGCACTGAATTTATGAACCCTTTGGGCAATCCTGCAGCAGCTGTATACTCCTGCTGATATGTCCTCTCTTTGATAGCCTGACTCATTCTTTCAAGTCGCTTCCACAGGTCTTTGCTGTTGCGCCAGTTCTACTGGAGAACTGTACGATTGCCCTCTGGGCCTGGGCGAGATTAGTTTGTAGTTAAGCAAGCTACATCAGCCTTCAGGGTAATTAAGTGGCTGAGGTATGTGCTCATCACTGCAGAGGTCAGGAGGCAGTCTGCTCCCCTCTGTTCAATCTCGCACTTTTTACCAGACAAATCCAGCCTTGGCCTCATTCTGCTCCCCTACATGGGTCTAATTTTTTGAAGCTAGAGGGGATCCCATTGCTGTAAGGAACAGGAGAGCCAGATACCATGAAATAATGGGAGAGATGAACCCAATACCCCACCTGGACTCACAGTGAGTACCAGGTGCTGCTGGAGAGTGTATGAGTCCCATGTGCTCAGAGCTGCGGTGGGATGAGGTAGATGGTGCCACTAACACCCTGCTGCTTCTCTGATCAAGCAGCCTGCTGCTGCCATGGTCCCCCAAGTTTGAAGCTATTGAGAATCTAGCTTTTTTCATTGTTCTGTATCTTTTTGTAAAGTCTGAAAAACCCACAATCCAAATCGATGGCATCAAAATGAGTCCTGAGGCCATAAATTGCTGGTTCCAACAAATGAGAGAAAGGGTCAACTAGGTTCCTTGGGGTGTCTAGCTGTTAAACTGCCAAAGCATCAGAGCAAATCTTAAGGCATGCTAGAAGACTGTTTTATCAGAACAACATTGCCTAAATATGACCTAGGCAGTCTTTTGTAATGAAATAATTTTTGTGGTCTCATCTCATCATCTACTAAGGTCTCATTAGTAATGTTATTTTTTCAGGCAGGACCAGGTGTTGGCTAGAGTAAAGTATCTGGAGAACTTTCAAGTAGGAACTAGGCTTGCACTCACAAAATGCTTCATTTTGTCTTTTTTAGTTGACAATTTTAACAGGCAAAATTCAAATAATGCATTTTACCCTTCCCAGGTGATACTGTGAGGTGCTGAGCACCACCTATGGTTTGTGGAACAGTTTCAGTGCTCCTTGATTTTGTTTGGAAGAAAAGAAGGCAGCAGAGCTGAGAGTACTCAAGCCTGCATTTCTGAAGTGACCAGCAATACTGGTTGTTTCTGTTACTAAAAGCCTTTCCATCTTGACCTCTACAGGGATTTTTTTTTTTTTCTAGCAAACCCTTTTTGTTGCCACTTGCTGTATTTCCAAGTGCAGTCAGCACCACTGAGCTTCATGAGTTTGTTTGAAAAATCCATCTGCTGGTTTTGGCCCTAAAGATGCTAGCTTTGCTGCTCTGCAAATCTGGCCAGTGCTATCTCAAGTTGAACATACTAAAATAGCAGACTCTGGTTGCAACTTGCCAAAAATCAGCACTGCTAGAGACCAAGATCAGGCATTCTGGCTCTTGGTCCCACATCCTAGTCTCTGGGAATGCCAACTTTAATTATGTTTTACTGGCAATGTATATCTATATCTTTTCAGTACTGAATCAGGATGTTGTGCTCCAGCCCAGCATCAGCAGTCACATATCCTCCAAAGCAGATGTGAATATTTTTATGAGGAAAGAGCCACAGCTCATAAAAATACATAGGAAATCCCAAACACTCATCACTTACCAACTTTTTGCACTGAATTGATTCTACTTCTAGACTGCTGATTTGTGGCTGACTCTATTCCAGTCACATCCTTTTCTCTACATAGTCTCCCTGCTTGAAAGACATCTGGAGCACCACGGTCTGGAACTCTTTAGGGTTTTGAGGCAATGTTTGCATGGTCTAAATGTAGACATCTAGGAAAAAGAGTAGGATAGTCAGTGCACATGAAAGGTAGATGGTGTAAGTGTACCTCCTTTGTGTGAAAACAAGGAATATCAATGTAAGAAAATAAATTTGCAGGGTGTTTTCCATCCCAGCCTGTCCCATCCATTTTTAATCTGCAGACACATTAAAACGGGCATGAAAGTCTGCCTAGTGGCATCATATGGTCAGTCTTATTACTCAGTAGTCCTAGAATGTTTTACTATGGCAAGATATTTCTGAATCTTTATTGAATTTGCAATCTTAATGCCACTTGGGGCTGTAATGGCAGAAATGTCTCCTGTATCCATACAATAGGGCAAAGGACTTCTATAACTTTATTTGGGTGTTCTGGAAAGCAGTTGAAATATTTGGGTACCGAAATGGCCAGAGTCTCATTTAATTATAGAGCTGTGATGCAGTAACACAACTGCTACTCACTGTCCTCACAAACTATGCTGATCTGTTTAGGGAGGCTTGCAACACACTTGATGTCCTCCCGCAGAGACTTCAGTCCCCTCAGCTAGATCATTACATGCAGAAGAATATATCTGAGAAACCTGGAGGGGTGGGGTGGAGGTGAGGCATTGGGATGCCCCGATTCAGGTCAGCGACTGACCTGTCTCAGTCTTTCTCTCTTATGTTGGCAGAACCTATTTGGGAAGCTTTTGACTGCTGTTCCCACCTCTTGCTTCCTTCACATGGATTTGTGTTTCAGCCACACTGAATGTCAGATTAATTATTTGTGGAACCCTGTGCTAACTGGAATAGGGAGGGAGAGGTCAGGAACAGTAATTTTTTTAACGTTCTTTAAATCAATTACTGTCTGTACTTACCATGCACATTAAAACTTGAGTTAAAATCCATAGTGCCTTGCTCTGCCATTTTAAGTATTTGTTCTAGTCATTATCAATTCCTTTGCATGCAGCCCCTACAGCAAAGCACAGTTTTCTCTGGAGCTGACATTAGCACTGTTTCACTGGGCTGGCAAAATGCAGTGAGCTAGTGCGTTCCCTGGGAGACTGGCTGTTTTCCATTTATTTCACTGCTCTGGAAACAGGCCTAGCTGTAATGGCCTAACATATCTTAAAACAGAGAAATTACTAATTCAAGTCAGTGAGCATATTTTCATTTTAAAAGAGTAACAAATTAAATAAACTCCCCGCATTTTGCATTTGAGACCTCAGTGTTTCATCTGCTGTAATCTAATTCACCCATTCATTTCCTGCACATTCATTTTATCCCATTATTTGAGATTTCCTTTGCTTTTAATCCTGTGTTTTGAAGAGACATAGAGTTACAGCAGAGAATAGATGAGAAAGTAAATGGTAAATAAAAGAACAAATATGCCATAATATGGCTTGATGTGCTCCTAATCAATCCGCTTATCACAGCGGAATCCTAAGTTAGGTGTGCAACTTTTCTGCCTCAAGTTGATTAAAGCTTCTTTAAAAACAGGTGAAATGGGGCTATGTGTACAATCCACTAGGGACTTAACTGTTTTTGGTTGTTGGTTTTTTTTTTTTTAACAACAGCAATGACGGTTGCAGATAAAAACTGACTGAAATGACCTCAGGGGCATAAAGATTTTTTGGGGTGCTTTTAGCCAACCACACTCAAGCAACGAGATCTTACTTAGCACCGAAATATTTATTTGTCTAGCTGGGGACAAATTGCTCTGCAATCAAAAGGCTTGGTATTCCAGGAGAATCAACCAACTCTTCTCTTTCTATACACTTTAGATGAACTGTAACCAGGAATGCATGGGATTCACCTACTGCACCCTTCTTAAAGCTGGCTGAACTGCCTTGGTTGGCTCCTTATGTGTTTTGTCATGGGTAGTTGTGGTGTTTAGCTGTTGTCTCCCTGGAGAGATTCCCGTCCATGGGAACCACTGGGGAAAATTGTTAACTTCTCTGCATTTTCAAAGAACTTGGTTGTTTTTCATCATGCGGCACCCACAGGCCTGTGCAGGCCCTCTCTGAACCTATCCTGGAGGAAGGTTAGATGAAATTTGAGCATCAACAGAGAGGAAACAGGAGGAGCAGAGGCTGAGCAGAAAAGTAGAATCTGATGAATACTCAGTAAGGTTTTGTGCATGGTACTGCATCCCTCTCTGAGTCCAAGCAATTCCCTTGCAATCTGTGTGTACTGAGGATGGCCAGAGAGGGAGTTAATGAAAACCAGCCAGTGTTCTGGATCTTCCCACTCTCACTTAATTGCAGTAACCACTCAGAGAGAGACACATGCATGCAGATATACATCAGGTTTGGCAACTGGAAACCGTTGACTGATATACTTCAGGCAACAAATTTTCCTTCATCTAATGCTGTAACCAGGTGCCTGTTTTAGTTTTGCAGTGCTCCTTCATCACCCATATTATTTTTATGATGTAATCTTTGTTTTTGCCATGGATTCCAAAGGGACCTTTGGAAAGATAAGAAAGCCAATTAACAACGCATTCCAAATCTATAAATTCCTTCTGTATTGATGTTAGAATCAATGTGTGCACGCTTGTGTGCTCCCCCCCAATAATATGTTTCTAAAAAGTGTAAAAAAAAAAAAAAAGTCGAGTTTTGCAGTCTGTTTTTACACATTAAGAGGAGGAGCAGCAGCGTAAGAAGGAGCAGAGTCAGCATCTGCAATGATCTTGTGCTTATGGATCACTCTATGCGATGATCTTTTGTAGGGATAATTTCAGTGACAGCATGATGTTAGATCATGTCAATAACCCTGCTGTGAGTCAGCTCTGCTCGTTTATCACCATTCACATGCACTTTTTTTTTTCTTGCTGTTGTGTTGAATATTGGAAACACTTCAGGCTAAGACATTATTGGATCATTTCTGTCTATTGGCCTGTGCTGGGGGCTGCACTGAAAGCACAGATATGCATTCTGTAGAGACCATGCTGGCATGGCATTGCTATGACCTGTGCTGAGTAGGGTTCAGTATGAGTGTAACACCTTTCCCACCATGCTGGAGTGGAGAAGAGTGTCCATCTGTCTCTTTCATGGTGTTTTTTTTTTCCTTTTCTGCAGCCGCAGGAAAAGGGCAAAGGCTGAACAGACAAGGGCCCCTTTGCCAAAAGAGAGTTCCTTCACAGACACACGGTGGCACAGCAGTATCTTGCTGTTGTTTACTGCTGGTGCTGTACTTGTTTTGTGGAGATAGGCTATTGTAGCTGCTTGGCCCTATCATCTGATATTTTTTTTTCACCATCACATTAAAAAAACCTTCCAAAAAGCCTAACTCCACATTTTTGCTTTCCTACTCTCCACAAAAGTGTAAGTATAGTGTCTTTCACATTGGTTTCAATCTCCTTTAACAGAATATTTCAATAGTTATTTATATAAGATTCAGGAATCCCTTGTATTTGTTTTCCAATGAATATATCCTATTGTTGTTAGAGCTTAATTGTTACATTCTCTTTAACCTGCAGGCTACGGTGAGCTCACTGCAGGATACCAGCAGCTATTCAGCGTTAGGAAATGGGTCTGAAAATATAAATCACTTCTTTCTTGGCATGTGCTAGACACAGTCCAGGATATGTTTGCATTAGCAGTTGCCATATTGCATTAGGATCTGTGGTGATTAGATTTTCAGTAATAGGACCAGGGCAAATGTATTATATAGTTATACAATTAAACATATTGTCAGACTGAGAGTGGAAGGATGTGGTAATGGAGAAAACAGGGATAAGACAGGCTTTTCTTTGGAAGGAGCAAATGTGGAGAGGTCATGTTAGAGATGGCAGGAAGTTTAAACAGTTTAAGGCAGTTGCTTGAGGAAACACCCAGACAGAACAGTGGAAATAATGTGAGCAGAGAAGGTTGCTTTGACATGTTATGGGAGAGGGAATGATCAGCTTGCTTGTGAAGCACCAGTAGATAATTTGAGCTGGATTAGGGAGGGCAGAGAGATGCCACAGGATCTGGTGTTGGACTAGGTGAGAGGTGCTGAGCTGCAGAATGCAAGACACATTCGAGAAAGTGCATTTAGTCTCGAGAAAGAATAATGACAAAGAAGTGACTCAGAGTAGAGGATATTTGGTCCTGATTTAGTACAGTTTCACTGAAGCTGTGTTTACCAAGACAGACTGGTAAAAAACTGCTAAAATTTTTGGAGCCATTGTGACTGTGTAGCTAATGACTTACAGTTGTCAGCATTTTTTTTTTCCTTGTTTTCAATACTTTCCTTTCCCTCGCAACTATGAAAAGCTCCTTGAAGTTAATGTAAAGACTTTGGTTGATTTTTAGTGGACTATGAATAAGCTGTTTCTTATGTCATGGCTGAATGTTGATTTCTGAGCTGTTCCAGTTCCAGGCAGCATCTATAATTGCATGTTGTTATTTGAAAAATAATGATTTTAATTACTTTCTAGAAAGGATGGTACAAAAATAATCTATATTGTTTTGCTTCTTTTAATTGGAGAACTTTTCCACACTGTAATGTGCCTGTCTAGGCCCATTCCACCATGTTGTCCATTTTATTTTGAAGTCACTTGAAGAGCTAATACTTAGTTATTGGGCTATTTTCCTTGATCTCCAGCCACAGAGATTTGTTTTTAAATAATACTTGTCATATTTTTCATAGCTGATGTGACTGATTCAGATTGGATTATTTCATTTGACCCAAACTGGGGCTGTGGTTCGAAGATCCAACCAATCTGTGGGCAGCCCTTTTTTTCTTTAATAGCAGACTAATTGGCAGACCAATTAATCTGCTCATCTGTGAAGAGAAAATTTATAGCAATAAGTAGTTCTATTTCCAGAAGTCATTCTCTAAAGTAACATTACAGTGGCCTTGTTTACTTCATGCCCTGCAACACGATCCAGTGCTTCAACAGTAGCACAGGTCAATTAGTGGACAAATTAAGCAATTATTAGCCACTAACAAGGGTGACTGGCATCATTACCCTTCCTGTTTACCAGCAAACTGTTATTTTAATACAAAGATCAACAAATAAATTAGGGCATCTGTTGTATTGCCATGTCTGCCTTGAAGTAAATGATATTAAATGGGCTTTGGTTGCTGCCAAATTCTTAACCCCGGCCTAATGAGATACACTGATATGTCTCTTGCTGATTATAGAAGCTGTAAAATTTAGTTTGTATTGATTTATTAACAGGAGGACCAAGTTCTCTGCAATGGTATTTGTTTTTTAATAGTCTGATATCTGTCTTTTAACTTTAAATGTTATTGATCCAGAGACTATTGGGTTCCTCTGAAAGACAAAGCTATTTGCTAGTTGTATTGATTATTTAGATGCTTACAATAATTTTATGGTGAGGTTTGTATATGTAGATGTATGCTTTCATCTGATGCTTCTCTTATGTTCCTTGGAACTGTCTTTACTTCCAGGTTAGACTTCTATGAGTCAGTTATTTTTAACTCTTGCTTTGTATTTTTATCGTGGGGTAAACCTTCTTCAGATTTAATTAACTGTCTCCTAAACAAGAAAATACAGAAAATCTCTTTGGATTGGATGAACTTGGCTGCAGTAACCCCTAATAGATTGTGGTACATTGGGAAATGCTGGGTCTCTTTTGCCACCGAGCTGCTGGTTGCCCAAGGTCAAGTCTCTTCCCTTTAGTCTGGTGTGCCTGGTGCAACAGTGAATCATGCAGAGCAGAGGCTCACCATTACATGTTTATATACACAGCCTTCCACGTCATAGTGCGTTCTTGGTTAGGGAACAATAATTCCCTGTGTGAAGCTGAAAACTGTACCTTCTAGTTGCCAAGACACCTTTGCCAAGCTCTGTGAGTGAGGCTGCATCAATAACAGGAGCAAAATGAGCAGAACCTGGACAAGTCTCTTCCCTGGCACAGTTACAGCCAGAGAAAAGCTCTGAGAGTTTGGGTGCTTGTGTTACCTCCTGAATGAAAAGCAGTCATATTATCCCCGAGGTATTTGTGGTCCTCCTTGCTGCATGAAGAGCTGTCACAAGTATACACTTGGTGCGCTGCCAGGTATCATGGCACAACTGTTCCACCAAGGTCTTTGGTGAAGTGATGATCACGTACACGATGCGATATTTATGCTGCTTTTATTGTGGCAGCTTTGAAAGATCATATCTGACCTAGGATAAAGTATGTTCTGGACATCCTGTTTTGTGAATAGTTAACTCTTCCAAGTATTTTAGAAAACATGAACTGATGTGATGTTTTGAGTCTAGTTGCAAGCTCTTTAAAACTAAAACCAGCATAGTGTCTTGAGCCAGGGACTGAATGTGGGATTGTATCCCTTTAAGTAGTTTTGAGCCCTCCAGGTGTGCGTACTGTGGATTATGTTTTAGACACTGCCAGAACACAGTTAGAGCAGCAGTTTAACATAGCTAAGCTTTTCATGTTTGCATACAGTTAGGAAACCTGGTTATTCAGGATCCAACTGTGTCCCTGTCGTTTCTTCGTGTTCTTGCTGTTGTATAATGAACAAAAGACACTACACTAGCCAAAAAAGCAAATCGATGTTCAGTTTCCTTCATTGGGAGGATGTAATTGCAGAAACATTTCCTGAGCAATATAATTATGTATATGCTAATTTGCCTCAGAAATTCAGGTTTAGTCTCTTCTCAAGTGGAAGACCTGGTTACAGAAAGGGACTTTCTCTTTTTCAGTATTAGTCATTAATAGATGAAAAAATTACTGATATTTAGAGTCAATTATGTCTTGATCATCTTAGACATTTCAGAAGCCTCATTTTTCCCCATGTGCCTCAGCAAATTAGAATTCATTCCAACAGCAGCATAGGTTCAGATTTGTTAGTATTTGAAATACAAAATGGGCCTTAGGAAATAGGCTAAATGAAGGAGTTCTACAGATTGTGAGATTTTGGTCCCATCTTTAATGTATGTTTCAGCCAAGCTATAAACAAGTGTGTTTAACCTGGCATGTACCCGGGTTTTAGTTTGTTTGTTTTTAAAGCTTTTGATTACATTGCAAAAAAATCAGGTCTAACGTCAGCTTTTTTGAGGTCGGCTAGCTAGCCCATGCCATCTCTCTGTGCTGAATTGTGGCTTGCTATATCTATTCCCTAGGGCTTTGCCCTGTCCAGCGTTAAATGCTTCTGATGACGGGATCCCACTCTTCCCCTGGAGAGACAATTCCACAGTCTAATAGAGCTCGCCATTAGTGAAATTTTACTGATGATCAGCCTTAATTTTTCTCTGCTTAATTTTATCCTGTTACTAGAGCGTAGTGATTGATTTATTCTGGGGAAATTCAGTAAATGGTTCCTGCTTCACAGGATGGACCTTACAATAAATAGCAAATTGTCATGACCTATCTGTGGGTGTCCTGGGATTACACAGGAACTCAATTTATCTCGACGTTCGTTCCCTGGAAGCTATTTCTGTCAGTACCAGCTCAGTGGAGGAATAAGCAATGAATTTAACTGCCAGACTGCCTGCCTCCTGCCCCAGCACCGGCCTTGGAGCAAGGAGATGTTTAGTCGCTCCCTGAGCACAAGGCCCAGAGGCAGGAGCTCCTGCAGGGTCTGGTGCTGTGACTGTGCCCGAAGGAAGGGCATTTAGGATCTGGTTCCCCTGTCACTTGCCTTGGTTCCACATTAAAGGAGCGTCACTGATGAGGTAGAATTACTCCTGGTTTTTATGGGTGTAAAGTAAGTGAAGAATGTGACCTTATAAATTCCAGTCTATCAATCCCACAGTTTCCCTGTGCCTGGTACAGAGTTTATGTAACTCTTCCAATTCTAGTGAGGCATTTTATACCTGCAGATGATCTGAACTCTGTGTTCGTATGTCAAGTGTAGGTCTGGGCATATGCTTAAACAAATTTGAGGTGCCTCAGCTCAACAAATTGCCACTCGTGAGCTGAGCTGCAGTATGTGCCCATGTATGCATGCTGGATGTGTAAGGTGCTAGGCTTAAACTAGTAGGTTTTACTTCATTTCACCACTCAGGAGGAGAAATGTTTTGTTATTGTGTCTCAGCTGATGAGCAGATACTTCTCCCTCTGTGGAAGCTTGACTATGTCTGATAATGTAGCCATATTGTTACTTGCATTATGAGAATAGACTAAAGCATTTATCCTTAAAGTTCTTATTTCTGGAGTTTTTAGAAGGTGGCAGGTGCTACATGATTGCAAGTCTTTTGTTATGTTGGAAGCAGGAGCAATGCCAGGAACCAAGAGGAATGACCATTCTAATCTTTTATATGTGAAATTTCAGATGCAAATCTGAAAATCATTAATGTCATAAATCCCCCTCTTCAAACTCTTCTTTCAATTTTTTTCAGGTATAATTGATTTCCTTGTGAGCCAGCATCCTATTGCAAAAGTACTGAGAGACCACCTGGTCTTCAAGATTGCACCCATGCTCAATCCTGATGGAGTATATCTAGGAAATTACAGGTATGGTGTGGAGTATGAATCTGGTATATCTACCTTATACACCCTGCACTTTTTTGTCACTGAATCTTATATGTCTTGTTTCAATTCATTCCTCTTAAACTGGAAGTTCTCATGTGGCCGTATGCTTCCTGAAGTTCTCGTTGAGGAAGGGGGGTCAGTGGTGAATTTGCTTGCTTCAGGACGTAGAGAGCAACTCTCCAAGATACGAGGGTATCTGCTCTGCAAGCTCCCTCTAGGTGTGGGAGTTTAAGTCAGCTTCGAGTTAGACCTTAGCTGTGTTTTATAAATGCATTCATTATGCTGCTCATCAGCCTCTATGTAAATGTGTCAGTCAATCACAGTTCCCTTCAGCTACCCAGATCATCCATTAAAGGCACAGATTTCAGTCTATTGTTGTACTGTAATAGATAGGGATACATGGAATGGAATAATCGTTCCACCCTATGCTAATTTTGCTTCATTTTAGTATTTGAATTACTACTTTACCACCTCCTCTGTTGAGAACGCATTTGGATAATCTTTTGTTTTCCCTAAAATTGTTCGCTCTTAATGCATTTATTTACAAAATAAATGTGCTGCTGGAGGTGATAATGAAAAGCAGTTGATTAGCTGATGATTTGTTTGTGGGGGCAATTACATGTACCACATAGTCCTCTGGAGAAGCCCCTGAGAAATGTAATAATACTGTATGTGGTTTTGCTTACAGCGCAAGACTAAATAACACAATACACTCTGTAGCCAGGCTACCTTGAGCTTTGATCTAATTAGGTGTGTTGCATTGCTAAGCAGAATAAGACTGGGTTATTGTGTGAATGAGGAGACCACTGAGGAAGAAGCTAGAAGTTGCAGAAAATGGTGCTGGCTCTGTTCTTTGTTTTGATATGTGCTTCTTAGCCCTCCTGTGCTTTGCTACTTACTAAACTGAAATAGCAGGGAATTGCGCGGGTAGTTTCAACAGTGCTTATACGCGTGTTTTATAAATGAAACTTCTGAGGACACATGGTCTCCTTCCAGCTACACTGATACTCCCTCAACTCTTGGCAAATCCCAAACCAGGGAGCGATATTGCAGTAGTGATGTCTGACAGCACTAGGAATTTATCATAAAGGTTAATGTCACCTTACAGGAATAAAGCCCTAAAATGGCTCTAGAATCTGATACTACATTGCGTTACTCTGTTCCAGGTGCCCTGCACATAGGCAACTCCTGCAATTAAGGAGCTTTTGATTTCCCCATAAATTCACTTGCCCTGTAGGTTTTTCTCCTGCACTATTATTTATACTTTTTGAGAGGCATGCAGCTTTACAGCCATGCATATGGCTCATAACTTGAAAAGCCTTTTGGGAACCCAGGTATTATGAAAGGGCATGTGAATTCATTTGGAATTGCTGAGCTTGATTCTATACTATTGGTTTAGCTTTTCATGATATGCAGAATTTTCAGCCCTCCTGAACTAAAGAGTCCTTTAATGAGGTAGTCAGAAAAGCATTTGATTTTCTTGCAATTCTTCACTTTATTTACAAAAGGCCTAATGTAACTAATAACTTAAAAATGAGGGTAATAAGCAAAATGCTACCTATTATCTTGAGAAGAATATTAAAAAGCCTAGTAATGTGCCGGCGTTGTAGTTAACTAGTGCTGAGTGAATAATTTACAGCAAACAGTTTATTTCCTGCTCATACAAAATCCACAAGCACATCACTATTTATTTGCTTGAATTTACTGGATGAATGTAAAAAAAAAATCTCTAAGGATCAATTGCTAGCATTTGAAAATTTAACTCTGAGGCTTCTCTGTGATTGGTTAGATAAGTCTGTTTCATCTCTTTTGGTCTTTGTTCAGATTAGCACATAAATAAGACTTTCAGAAGTCTTCCACGTAGCGTGGTGTAACACAGGTCTATTGGCTAGGGACAATCCCCCTGCTTTTGAAACAAGGTCTGTGGTGCCATATGCAGCAAGAGCAGTTTTAGGCATTTGAACATCTACTTCCTGTTATCTCCCTCTTTCTTAACGCAGCGGCTAGTGACTATTTCTTTGGTTCATTGAAGGTTCACATTCAGAGCTATGCAAGCTAAGATAATGAAATGGGTAATTAAACTCATGCTTGAGTTTGTAAATTGATCTCCTGCCAGAGTGAGAGAGATTTTTGTTACCCCACCAGTACACAGCTTTGTACAATTGGCAACGTATACTGTTGGATGCACTTCACTGTCCTCTGAAATCCCAGGCGCAGTGGGCACCATTAAAAGCCTGAGTATGTCAGCGGTTCTCATAGAAAGGATGGGGTTTACTAGTTTTCCTGTGATGAAAACAGGAGCTAACCACTCATTTACCCAGGATGATATGGTCACTGTTGGCTGATGGGATTTTCTTCATTGTCATTTTTGGGGATGCAGGACTTTCACCAAGGGTTTGGGTCCTGTGCTCTTCAAAATCCTTGTTCCTCTGTTCTGAATGCCTGTGAACTGAGGTTTAGGAGTTTAAGCCAAAACTGCAACAATAATGCCAAGAATTGTCTATTATCTATAAACTGTTGCTCATTCTCAAGAGAACAGACCAAATGGGTTGTGACTCTAAAGGGACTTTCTTGTGGTGAAATGTTCATAACCAGCAACAAGTGAGTTTAATATCACAGCTATAAAGCACAAATGCTTGCGGCACAGACACATCTGTGAGGACGGTTGTTTATATGTTGCGTGTACATTCAGGTGGCTTTAAAAGAAATGGCCATGGAAATGGACGTCAACGCCCGGTGTATCAGGATGCATGGGAACAGGGAGCTAAACGTTACTGATTTATTCAAGTATATGCAAGAGTTTAAGAAGTGTGTTTGTGGACCCATACAGTTAGGAACAAAAAGACAAGGTGCCTTATGTGACTTAGAGGGGATGCTTAACCACCCCTTTAATTTAAAATGTTTGGAAGGTCTATACATGATTTTAAGAAGTATTTTTTTAAAAAAAATGGACAAAAGGTGCGATTTGATTGTAATCTTAAAGCATAAATCTTTTAATAGAAAGTGAACTAGTACAGTTCTATCTCTTAATAACTATTACTTATGTACATAAATAAGTTGGTGAAATTACCTCTACTAGACTTTACTTCCAGTGAAATTTCTGACTGTTTAGAAATCAGAACATTTAAGTTTTTTCTTTCACCTGTTTCTTTCTAAAAAGAGCTGAGAAATGAAAAATCATGGGCAAACCACACTACAATAGACCAGAGTTGGCTGGGTACAAGTGTTGGAGGGGTTAGGTGCAGAGGAGTGGAGCCCTCAGAGTGCAGATTCACCTGCAAGACAAAGCACTGAATGGCTAATTGGGATTGCTCCTGCTTGCAGTGCTAGCTGTTGTTTGCTAGCATCATACCCTTCTGTGAAAATGACTGCTACACTACACTTTTTCTTCAGTGAAAAAACCTCCATAGTCCTTTTCTTGCCACATGAGTATACCCAGCTCTTTCTAACGCACAGGGTAATGATAGGTACCTGCTGTTTACTGTGGTCAAGGATGCAGGGTTTCTCCCAAAACAGGGCAAGACAGGCTTCATCCCTTTCTTGAAGTCTTTAAAGCCTGGTATTACTGTACTTCTAAGTGTAACTGGCTTTGCAGTTACAGCGTGCAGAAAATGTTATGCCTCATGGGCTTGGTCATTAAATTGCCTGGGAAGATGCCATTGGTTGACTTAGCTAAAACAGTGGGTCTTCAGCATAATTTGCCCTCTGTTCTGGCTGGTAACTTGTCCTCAGCTCTTGCCTGAATTTTAAGACCCCTTTTGCTGAGGATGGTGCATGACTTGATCTTTAGCTTCGTGAAAGAACATGGCAAAAAATAAAAACTTTTGTGAGTTTATCCATAACACTAATCTCTCCCTCTCTGATGGATTAAACTGTGAAACGGTTTTAAGAAATAAAGGAAAACTAGTGCTGGGAAGAGAGATTTCTTGACTTTTCTCTCTCTGCAGTATAGCGTTATCATCTTCTGAACCTATTACCATCCCCAGGGAGGTGGGGTTAAGACTAAGAAAAAAAATGCTTTCTTGATTTAAAAGTCGTGCATCCCCAGGCTTGGCCTGAACTTTCCTTTATCGAGAGCTTGTTCTTAAACTGGCATTCTGCAGCTGAATGCTGAAATGTGTCCCTGCAGGCGAGATGACTGTACCACACCATCTTAGATTAGTTCCAATTTGTCAGCCTCACCTTCCGCAGATGAAACCCTACACTGGCACTGAAAGGGATGTGTTTCTTAGTTTGGGCAGCTCTTTGCTGAGGTATCCCAGAAATGCCATGACAAGGCAGTTGAAATATCATGACCATTCTCTAAAGGCTTTGTTGCATGACCCAGTAAGCCTTCCCGTTCCTTGCTGTTTCTGTGTTGCCTTCAGTTGGTTCACTGTGACAGTATCAGCCTTCCGTAAATTAAAGCCATGAATTAGCTGAAATGTTCTGAACTGCCATCACTACAATATCCTTCTAGCTTCATTGTAGGGACCGCAAGAATTTGTGTGAATGGGGAGAAGAGGGCACACGTGGATTCTAATCCTTTCTTGTTTTGCTGTCAGGTATGATATTTTTGAAGTCAACACAATCTTTACTGCTTGCTTGTGTGAGGCATTAACAAAGCAATTTGTTGGATGGAAAGGAGGCCAGTCCTACCCAGACTGGAAAGCCAAATTCACCATCAACAATGTCAGAGTCCATATTGCAATGAAAGCTGTGTTGGAATGAAGTGGTTTGGACAAATGGTATATTTTTTCCCCAGAAACATAGGTTTGTGAGGACTGAAATGGTTTGTGGAAGTGAGTTGAATTTGGCAAATTGTTTCAAGTGAAGAAAGAGATCTGGGAAGGCTTGAGAAACTTTTAAAATTATTCATATGACCTTTTATAAAGGACAAACTTCTCTTGTTTTTGTTTGTTAGTGACATGATTTGTTTAAAAACTGGCCATTTTATAGATCCTTTTTGAAGAGTCTGAAATACAAACAGAAAACTAGGCCTTGGACCAGATGAAGTATTTCAGATTTATCCTGAATAGGTTTTTGTGGACTTTGTTTTTATGACTCCAGAAATAGTCAAAATTTCAACATTCGTGTTCACATGTAATTTATGAGGGGTCTTTTGACAGTAAAACATATGTGGATTTTATCCAAATTATTTTAGCTCTAAATCAAAGCTATATGTTGTAACACTGAGGAGTACTGATTTTGGTCTTTGATAATATCACTTGGGGGGATATACCTATATACATGTGTATATGTATGTTCACAGTGACTGGATATGTTATGTGGTTCTTAGTATCTATCACTTGTCCAGTTGTGAGACATGGCTACTCGCATGTATACTGTCATTTGCGTAATATCTCTTGATTATTTTTCACCTATTTTTCTGGTGGGGAAGATTTTTTTCTTAGCTTCATTTAATGCATGTGAAATTCATGCATTGTCCTGAATTGAAAAACAGAGTATCCATCTCAGATGACAAGATGAAGCTCTCAATGGAGTTTATTTTTCCCAATTAGGCGTTTGTCATTGTGTATTCTATATAACAACATATAAGTAAACAATCATGGACCTTTTGAATAAATTTATTGGGTTTATTTATGTTACTGGGCATAAAAAAAATCTATAATTACCAGGTACAGCCGCAATATAACTGGTATTTAATGACAATTACTTTTTGTTACCATAGAAATGAGTCCAAAGTAGTTACCTATAATTTCTCATTCCCAAACCTCACACATGTTGTATTGCAGTATTACCATAGTAATTGCCTGTTAGTCATCATAAAATAAGCAGTTACCCAGAAGATATCAGGACAGTGTGAAATTTCTCATCTCTTTCAAAACTTGCAGCACATGCCGCTTCTCGTCTTCCTTTAGTGGGATTTTTGCCTGAATGACAAGAATGTCCATTGTACATTAACCCAAGGGAAGAAGGGATGTGATAGAGAGAGAATTGCACTCCAAAAATACACCAGGTCAGGGAAAGTATGTTCCACCCTCCAACAACATAGAACTATTTCTTATTATTGACAGGAAAAGTATGTTTCATCCCCCAACAGCATAGAACTATTTCTTATTATTGAAAAACAGGGATTTTTCAATCCCACGAAATGTTCCTTGCCATGAATTTCCCTTTTTTTTTTTTTCCCAATTAAGTTGTGACCAAAGCAGAGGCTATACATCTTAGGGGGTCTGGGAGAGCAGCCAGGCTGTGTCAGACCTCACAAGCCCAGTACCCGCTAACGCAGCAGTGGACAGTGCCACTCTCCTTGTAAGAGCAGGAGATGCTCCTAAGATGCTTTCCCCCAAGTACTTTCCCAGCTTCCAGTGATTTTCTTTTCATACGTTTTCTGAACTCACGGGATTTCTGCCTGCTCAGTTAAGGTGCAGTGGATTTGTCTTCCTAGTACTTGTCCAGTCTGCCCTCAGACGGTAAGCGGTAAGCGTTGGCTCTCTCAGGCTCCTCTGGCCTGAGGCTGTTCAGCTCCAGCCCCGGTGCAGGAAGCACCACTCGCTTCAGCCTGCGGTGACCTTCATGGACTTCTCCTCAGCAGCCCCTTGTGCACCTTGTTTGTAGTCTTGATTTAGATTGCATGTTACTGAGGGAAGTGAGTGTCTCTCTGTGCCTGCCTAGATCACATTTAGTATCAGCTGTGTATCATGTGGAGGCAAATGCTGTTCCCCTTCGTAGCCGGGACTAGAGGAGAGGCAGGCCACAGGTGCCGAGTGCGCGACTGACCCCCTGCTAGAGTGGCGGCAACCGAGATCTTCTCTTCTCCTCCCTTTCCGATTTCAAAATTGGAAATCCAGGGTGGCTTCCAATGCTCCAGTGTCTTTTGATAACCTGTTGGAATAAAAACACAGCTGTGGCCAGGACCAACCACCCTGATAATGGGGAAAAAACAAACGGAAAGAGACCTGTCCCAGTGAGGGAACGGCCATTTCCTCATACTGCCTTCCCCCACGCGCCTGGGGAGAGGGCGACGCACGGCAGAAGCTTTCTCCTCCCCCAGCTCTTGCTTGGCATTGAGGACAGGTCAGGGGTTTTCTGTGCTGTCTTCCTCCTGCCTGTGTTTGCGTCTGTTTTGGATCTCCCAGCTCGTGCAGTGCGCCAGGTCGAGGCCCTGGAAAGCAAAGTCCGGGGTGGATCTGCAACTGTGACACAGGTGGGCTCTGGGCCGCAGCAATGGAAAAGACTGGGGAGGCAAGCGAGCGGCAGAGGTTTTCTCTGGCCCTTGCATCCCTCTGGCTCATAGTATTCCATTCCTTTCCTGCTTGGAAGTTTTCTCTCCACTGTGGCTTTTATTGCCCAGAGAGTGCCGTGATTGTAAGACAGCTACAGTGGTTGCTGTTTTGCTCACCATTACTTAAAAAAAGCTTCCTTGTAAAAAAAAAGTTGTCATCCTTTATCTTAAAACAAATACTAGGTTTGCAAAAGGGTTCCTATCTACTGCCTTTGAAAATGTGCTTTATATTGATGTGGTAACTGCTCATTTAAACCATATTACAGCTCCTGAGTATTTTTCAGTTGCTATTGATGTGACAAATTCTCTTGCACAGAGGACTGCACCAATCAATAGAGTCAGTATGTGTGCTTTAACAACAAAGCCACATGCCTTGGGGTTCCAGCTGAATCTGAACCTTTTAGTAGCATTAAATAAAGCTATATTTATTTTGCTTTTGGTGCAAGAAAAAAAAAATCCGAACCCAACCTAATTTAATACAACTTGTTGGAAGGGTTTGAAGGCAGCATTATGGGGCCATTTTCACATGTGATGAATACGTAACTAGTGTCAGAGCTGCTATTTTGTTGTTGTAAGCGAACCCTTCTCTTTTAGTTAGATTGATCTGGGACTACAGAGTAGCCTTTTAGTTTTAGATGAGCGGGGAGAGAAGTTGTAATGAGAAATATTGAAATCATAGCTTTTTTATATCTGCCATTATTCCACTGAGAATGAGACATGATGTCCTTAAAGAGACAGGGCTATTTATTTTCCATTTAAATAGCACCATTTGTGATTATTACCTTTGAGCCGTTATGCAGAAAATAAGCACCCAACTCATGAATCCCAGCCAAGTGAATCAAAGTTTTGTACCATTTATGTCTGTGAGTTGCTGTAGTAGCCTATTCTTGACTTTCACTGACTTTATTTTTTGCACGTTTTTGTCTTCTAGAATGTTTTTGTAACTAACAGGGGTCTTAATGTCAGTTTGGTTGAAAAGTTTGTTTCCTTTCCTCCCCTCCTGAATAGCTGATCTTAGGTTTGAATAATCCCATCTGGGTTTCTTAGCTTTACTCTCAGTTAAGCAACTAAACATATTGGGCTTTCTTTCTCTTTTTTTACTTTCCTCTTTTTTAAGTTTGGCTTGTACCTCTGGTGATTTGAGTTCTTGTTCATAGCAGCAAACAAAGGACCAAAGTCTCCAGTGGGTTTTTTGTCAGTTTGTTTTCGGTTTTTGTTTTGTTTGGCTTTTTTAATTTATTTTTTTTTTAAATTCCGCAAATGACTTGGTAAACTTCAGCCAATTTGCTGTTAATCTTTGTTTTGGTATACACATCTACAATTTAGGAATAATTAGGCCGCACATGTCTAAAATTAGCTGTGGAGCTACATTTATTAGTATGTGTTAAAAAAAGAAAAAAAAAAAAACTACAAACACAAAAACCCCCCCACAACCATGTTGCATTCCTTGGCTTTGAGGCACTATGTAGGTACCAAGCAGTATTGTTTAGAAAAATGATATCTTTAAATACACCCATGCAATCAAAGCAGTGCTTTATTGTTCGTTTTGCAAGTGAGAGAAGGGAGAAACCTGCGGAGTTGGTCTCTGTCTAATGTCATAACGAGCTGAGCTCTGCTTCTTGAACAGCAGTTGCCAGGCCGCAATCCGTGGCATTTAAAAGCTGATACAAAAGACTGGAGGGCTGCTCCGAAAAGGCTATTTGCCAGACACAGGAAGTTATGGCTGTGACACAACCCAAGAAATAAGCCATGTATTCGCAAGTGCCATCTGCTGGTACAGTTTATTGAGCTATTTCCAGCGGCAGGTGCAAGACATGCCTGTAACTGGCTTTTTTTATTGGTGGTCTTCAGGCAGCTGCCTGCTTACACGGCACATTTTGTTAGTTTCTAACATGCATTGCACCTAGCTGCAAATGCACCAAAGCGATCCTCCTGCCCTAGCAGTTGCCGTAAGGCTGCTGTGCCAAAGTGCCTTGAAAGAGGGGAGGTGTCAGCACAGTGTCAAGGGGCAGGAGAGGTGTCCATGGGGCACTTATCCCAAGAGGACATGGTCTGTGGTATGGAAAGTGTTTGTGTAGCCGTCAGCAATGGGGATGATCCAGCTTCCAGTTCCCAAGGCTTTGTCTCCTCCCTTCCCCCAAATGAAATCGGTGATAACTGTTGCTTTGCTGAAGGTCTAGTTCAGGGAAGCGCTCGGAAGTGTCTCTTGCAAAGAGGGCTGTGACTCAGGAGCGTGTGTTGATTCCCTGTGGGCTTTCTTCCCCTCCTGCCCTTGCCTTTTGTCCCTCCTTAACACAATTACTGGCCCAAACAAAAGGTGTGGTTCCTTGCAGAATTCAAGAGCGGCCAAGCTTAGTGTGAACTGTGCTGCCTTTGTCTGCATTCTATTTGCCTTGCCAGCAGCATCACTGGGTTGTTGACTTATCTGGGAGCAAATCCCAGAACCTGAAGTGTTGATGAGATTGAGCTCAGCTCCAGCCCTGCCTGAGTTGTCCTGCCCTGGGGTGCAAGAGCTGCATCCAGCCCCGTGGACACCTATGCAATTGAAGCTATAATCAGGGATTCAAGCTGTCCTTGTGCTATCAGTTATTGAGTGTGGCTGTTCCCTAACTAGACTCCTCCATTCTTCCCCATCTTTGGGAGTTTCTTTGGAAGAGTTTTCTCTGTCCTGACTCCTGGCTAGCGTGGAGTTATTGTAGTACTTTGCAGTACTCTCCTGACTTCCTGGAGAAGAGAGGGCTCTGGAGAGACCTTGTTGCAGCCTTCAATACTTTAAAGGGGCTTATACGAAGGATGGGGACAGACTGTTTAATAGGGCCTGTAGCTATAGGACAAGGGGTAATAGTTTTAAACTAAAAGAGGGTAGATGCAGACTAGAAATAAGGAAGAAATTTTTCACAGTGAGGGTGGTGAAACACTGGAATGGGTTGCCCAGAGAGGTTGTAGAAGTCCCATCCCTGGAAACAGGACGGGGCTCTGAGCAACCTGGTCTAGTTGAAGATGTCCCTGCTCATTGCAGGGGAGTTGGACTAGGACTAGGTGACCTTTAAAGGTCCCTTCCAATGCAAAACATACTCAGATTCTAAAACTCTCGAGAACCCAGACCCTCCTGTCTGTTGATCCAGGGGGCAGAGCCAGGCTACTTTTGTGTTCTAGCTTTACAGGTTACACTTACATGCTGGTTCGTGCCAGCAGGGTTTTTCTTTGCAACAATTAAGTGAAAAATGGGAACTACAAGTCAAGAGGAAAAATATTTTCCTTAACTGTAGAAATGACCTATTAGAGGTCAAATTCTGCCTTAATGAGAGCACCTGTTATTCCTTCTAGGTGAGCAACGTAAAGAGGGAGAGCGAGAAAGGTGTTTTGCCTGCTATCTGTGAGCATAGGAAGGCTCAGCATGTGATTAGTGTGTATCCCATTTTTGGATTGTTCCACCCCCAACAGCATCTTAGAATCTTTTCCAATGTAACTAACATTTCTTTCCCCATTCCCCACCCCCCCCCATTTCAGCAACATCTGCTCACCTAGACCTACAGATTCACCAGCTTGTCAAGGAAAGCAGCTGAGGGATTAATTCCTTATGAAGAGCTTTCTGGACAGAGATCCTGGGATTTTCTGAAGTTGCATCCATTTACACAAGTTCACCAGCAACTAGTGATCACTCCTGTGATCTCTGCAACAGTCCCCTTTCTTGTAGTCAAGTTTTGCTATTTTATACAAGCGAGGGGTTCAGTACTCACCTTCAGTTCACCGGAGAAGGATTTATCACCGATCAATAGAAAAGTCCTGTCCTCCTGTTCCAACTGCCGCTATGTGGGTGGGCAGGGGGAAATCCCATCCAAGTTATTAGGAAAACAATGGCAGCCTAAGGGAATGTTTGTTTAGGTTGCTTTTCTGTTGTTTTCTTTTCCTGGATGACAGCTGTTCTCTTTTTTTTTTAAATTGCAGCACTTAAAATGATGGCAGCTTGCTGTATAATTTATAGTATTAGTCCTAAGGGCAGTGTCATGTAACATGAAAACAATCCTGAGACAAATCTAAATAATAAACATTCATTATCTAAAACAATATTGCATTAATAAAACAATATTAAATAATCTGAGGATGTACATCACTTCCGGGGAGTGTGAAGGCAGATACCTGCCCAAAGTTCTCACTCACGTGTCTTGGTCAGCATGTTGGCTCCCAGACACCATAATCCCTTTGTGACGTAGAAGAGCCTTGTTTTCTCTCTTTGCGGTAAAGGCTCTCTAAGTGGTTCAGAGTTGTGATGTTTCGTCTTCTCTGTTTGGAGAAGACAACTTTTTTCTTGGGTTACTTCTCATAGGTGAAGTGTTGAGTTTCAGGAGCTTGCAAGGTGTTGAGCTCTTGAAAACCAGTCCTGGTGCTCGTTTGAAAAGGTAGGTTATGTCTGTAAAGGAAACTCTTTATATAGCTACTAGTACAGAAACGTTTTCTGCTGAAGCAGAGAGAGATTGAGGTCTGCTGTTTCACAGCTGCTTTACGCTAAGGGAAGTGCCTGCTAGTACCCAAAGGGGTAGTTCAGTTCTGTTTTCCCTCCTGGTTGTGCATCCCTGCCATCTCCTTTTTGCCAGGGCTGCTGCTTGTGTGGCAGTGCTGTGAGCCAGAAAAGGACTGATCCTGCAGAAAACCAGCCTGACAAAACAGTTCTCGCATGGCTCCCTCCACAGCCAGAAAAATGGGACGAAGACAGGAGGGGAGGAGTGAATAGAGAGGGATCCCTTTTTAGTGGCAGCTTGGGTGTAGATAGGCTTAATTTTGAAGCCAGAGCTCAAGATCTAGGTGGCTGTTGCGCATTTATTCCGGGGATCTTGGAAATGAAAGACAGTGGTAAACTGATTTCTTGAATGGTTGTTGGTGTTTTCAAATGCAGCCATGCCTATATGATCTCTTTCTTAAGATTATTATTTGCTAACAGCAGCAAATAATTATTTATACTACTTGTTACCAAGTTGGGTGACTCGACATGTCCATTCCGGAAAGCAGGGGCTTTATGGTGTCAGAGGCTGGAAATGAGCTGTTTCCATGCAACTGTTATACCCTGTTACGTACACACGGTGAAGAACTGTCCACAAAATCCTTTTGTCTCTCCACTCCCTCTAAATACAGAAGCCATCATAGCTGTGTTGACATGGCAGAGGGAGCAATTAATCTCATAGCAGATTACTTCTCTGCTGCCCTTGGCGCCAGGCAGAGGGGGACATCAGGGTAGTCTGGGAGGAGGTAGATGTGACAGCTGATTGACAGCTGATGGCTTTGCCTAGTTGGTGCCAAAGAGCTGGAGGAAGAGCCCTCTGCCAACATGGAGGAGTTGGGATCAGAAAAGGGGTGTGACATTTCAGGACACACAGTGTTGAGCCACAAAAACATTAGCCATCTCTGCCAGTGTGAGTGAGACAGGTATTCTGCCTCTTCTTCCCCTCCCAGACTGGAAAGGATGTATATTAATACAAGTATACGCGACTTAACGTGCAGCTACTCGGTGTTAACCCAGGTCCCTAGGGAAGAGAAGTGCTTATTTCAGGTTGCGCAGATCATAAACCTGCTGCCTTGTGTGGTGCATGTGCTCTGAATACTAATGCTCCCTTTCCCTTTTCTTTACTGACATGGCCATTGAGCTGATGAATTGTATGGATTATACAATGATAATGGATGGGGAAGGGGAATTTCATCTGTCTCTTAAACCAAAATATGAACAGTAAATCCTGCCTGTTTGCAGAGAACAGCTGGATTTCTAATAACACTGGAATGCAGTTGTGGTGGGGGGGGGGGGTGGGTTTAGTTGCCCCCTCCCTTTCATCACTGCTATTCAGACATCCAAATGCTTGCAAAAGGACTGGAGCTTTCCAACACCCTGAGGCTAATGCAGCAGTTATCCTGGGAGTCTGCCAGCTCTGTTGGATCTAGGAAAAGCCTGAACCCCTCTATGGTGCCTCTGCACCATGCCCAGGAAAAGAAAGCGAGGCAGGGGCCTTGCGTTTGATTCTCCAAGTTAACATCTGGGTGAGAGAATGGTTTTTTCTTGTAAACAAGGCCATTTTCTATTCACAGAGTGGGGCTGATCCTGTGTAAAGCAGCGAGTGAGCTGCATTGTGGAAGGGCTTATGGTAAGGTGGTGTGTATCTTTGGGAATCTCAAGAACTGAAAGAAGGATGTCACAGAAATGTGCAAAGCCTCTCAGCCTAGTCACAATTTGTATTATTAATAATTCAAATTAATATACAAAATTTATTGAAAAAGGTTAGCAAGGGATCCTGAATGTTCAGATGATTGATAATCCATTGACACTGCAGTGTTGACCAGAAGCCACAATCCTGTTCTGCTAGGTGCTGTACAAGTACATCATAAATGATCCTCACTTTCCCAAAGTGCTTTCAGAGCTAAAAGAGTGTGGCACAGCAGGTGGACAAGGCAATCAAGCAAGCTGTTATAGCAGAGGAAGACAGAGTACTAAATGTAATAGGATGAATAGTGGTAAGTTTTTTTCCTTTTTTTGTTTTTTTTTTTTTTTCCGCCCTCTGGTTGGTGGCAGGAAACACAATAAATAGCTAACTATTCAATCAGGCTGAATACCCTTCACGTATCAACTGATAGTAGGACTACTCTAAATTTGGTGAACCCAGGGAAGGAGCTTTCAGTGACAAAATACATTTGCAAAGGAAGGTTGACCCAAAAGGTGTGTTTCTTCAGATGGATTACTTTTAGATGTTCTCCTGTTCTTTACTTCTTGGGCAAAACTGTGGAGCTCTACTGTGCTCCCAGCTTAAGCATCATTTAAATTCTAGCACTAGGATTTTAATTTTTCTCTTGCAGCTGAGCAGTATTATGGTTCTACCTATTGTTTTACATCTGGATTAAATTGTCATTTTGTGCATCTGGAGGTAGGTTTGTTCAGTAGGTTTTGGAAATCCACAGACATTCAAGGCCCAGTCAATCTTTTGGCAATGTTTGCTAGTGAAGAAGGTACACAGAGAGAATATCTATTCCATGCAATTATTCCCAGCAAGTTTTGTACCCCAGCAGTTGTCCTTGGATAGATCTTCTGTCTGCTCTTCCAAGACTGAAAAGAATCAATTGACAAACTGCCAGTCTATCTCCTTTACTTTCTACTATGCCTTTGCTAATCTTCTGTACATTTTCAGCTGCTAAAATCTGTTTTGTTTTTAATTCTTCCAGTAGGGTTTACTTTTACTCCTGCTGTTGACATGCAAGGAGGAACTGATGCTGGCGTAGGTTTGTTCTTGACATCTCCATCTTGCCAATGCTTTGCTAACTAGTGTAAAAGAAAGACAGGTCACATCTAGGAGATACGCTGTTATTGGTATGGGTGAGAGGCAAGTGCAATCCTAGCAGACAGTTCTTATTCCTTACATTGGTCACCTTTTCAATTACAGATCTGATCTGCTAAAGTCTTGTCATTCTCATTCTAGTTTCTGTTAATGAAATGCATTTAACTGTCAGCTCTTGTTAGCAGTAACAACACAGCCAAGGATTCATAAATTCCCATGGAAGTCAAATGACTGCTACCTTAGAAGAACTCAGTCAAGTCCTTTTTCATCTTGGAGCTGGAGGAAAAGACGACCATAGCTTTCTTCATCCAGCCAACTAGAACGTTTTGAACAATGAATCTATCGCAGGCTTTTATTTCTGATTCCTGTCTGAAAATGTCTAGGTAAATATTCTGTTTCTAAGAACCCTGGTTTTCGAGTCCATGTCATCATTCATTTGTGCTCTTTGTATCTTGGATCTACCTCAGATTATTACTTTTTACCTGGAATACTCAGAAACTCAACTTTTCAAAAGCTAGTCAGACAAGTGCAGTCCATAGATGTGTACACAGTTGTGTTTGGCACAGGTTCAACCCATTCTGAAGAACTACAAGAATGAGAAGAGAATTGGAAAAATTGCTGTGTGACAAGACAGTCCTGGAGCTGAGTTTTAGATTAACAGACAGCAGGCAAAGGAATGAATGACATGGTCTGAAACCATATGTGGGGACTCATCAGCCTGGTGGAAAAGGACCTGGGGATGTTGATTGACAGCCAGCTGAATATGAGCCAGCAGTGTGCCCAGGTGGCCAAGAAGGCCAATGGCATCCTGGCCTGTACCAGAAGCAGTGTGGGCAGCAGGAGTAGGGAAGTGATCGTGCCCCTGTACTCGGCACTGGTGAGGCCGCACACCGAATCCTGTGTTCAGTTTTGGGCCCCTCCCTACAAGAAAGACATTGAGGTGCTGGAGCGTGTCCAGAGAAGGGCAACGAAGCTGGTGAGGGGTCTGGAGCACAAGTCTTATGAGGCGTGGCTGAGGGAACTGGGGTTGTTCAGTCTGGAGAAGAGGAGGCTGAGGGGAGACCTTATCGCTCTCTACAATTACCTGAAAGGGGGTTGCAGACAGGTGAGTGCTGGTCTCTTCTGCCAAGTGACAAGGGATAGGACAAGAGGAAATGGCCTCAAATTGTGCCAGGGGAGGTTTACATTGGATATTAGGAAAAAGTTCTTCACTGAAAGGGTTGTCAGACATTGGAACAGGCTGCCCAGGGAAGTGGTGGAGTCACCATCCCTGGAGGTATTTAAGAGACGTGTGGATGAGGCGCTTAGGGACATGGTTTAGTGGTGGACTTGGCAGTGTTAGGTTAATGGTTGGATTTAATGATCTTAAAGGTCTTTTCCAACCTAAATGATTCTATGATCTGAGTCTGAGTACGTACATAAGGAATATACTAACATGGAGTAACATGAAGGTTACTTTTCAGTATAATAGGGGAGGGCATAAAAGAGCAGAATGTCTTGACACTGATGTTCAAGAAATGATGATTCATTTCTTCAAATGAAGATTGAGGGCATGGTTAAAGACTGTGGTGTATTTTCCCTGATGGACTGTTTTGAAATGAAAGTATTTTCCTGAAAGGTCTGTTTGGGGATTTGTTTGTTTTGTTGGGGTTTTTTTGTGTATGGGAATGGCTTCAAGGGAGGTCTTTGTGTGTGAATGGTAGACCAGCAAAGATGATCACAGTAGGCTCTTTTTGGCTTTAGAATGTATGATTTTCAAACTATTGTACAGTGCTGATAGTGGGTTTTTTTGCAAGAAGCCCATATACCTGATAATCTCTTGGTCTTAGAATTATAGGTTTGTTTTACTGGAAAAATTGGTCACACTGCATATAAACTTAAATAATTCAATCTAGTTGAAGTATTCTATGAGTTCTGGAGAGAATTTCTTCCTTTCAAGTGACAAATTCCTTTAGAATCAGTGGAAGCTAGAGGCTTTTTCTTTCAATTGTCCAGTGCAGAGGGGTTTACGGTTTGGTATCGTGGAAGCTTAATAGGGTAAAGAGGAAACATCACAAAATAAAACTTTATAATTTCTCAGAAAATCCAGTAAACTTTTGCTGATGCCTCCCTGAACACTTGCTTAAACAGAAGCTGTTGGGCTGAAGCTGTATAAGCCCTGTAGTTGTTCCAGGTCTGCAGAAGCAGGAGGAAGGTCAGCTTTGACCATTTGATTATTGCTGGCATGATCAGAAATGGTTTGTACCTGCATATTCCTCAATGACAGTTAAGTTCATTGCAGACATGGTGCTTTGTTTTAAGTCAAACATTAAAAAAAATAATTTTTTTTATTAAAAAGATACAATCTCTAACCTGTAAAACAAAAGGCTGGAACATGGAAATAGGAACAACTAATTAAGTTGGAAGCAGACCATGACTAAGTGCTGGCATGAACAAAGAAAAAGTGTGGCCACATTCTTTATAAATGGATCTCTCACTCCATATCTCTTTTATTTAGTCCTGGAAACAATACTGTATTTTCATATACCTGGGGACATAAATTGCATTAAACTCTGAGCTCTTAAATGGTCTCAATGTGACTTTGACCAGTGGTCAAGGTGAAAGCTGGTGTTTAGTTCTGTCAATAACAGAATATTTTGTCTTTGGCCATCTTAATTAAAGTGATCACCTAAACTTCTCCCTGTATATGTGTTCATACTACCATTTAATTACCTGAAGAAGTTGTCTTGCAAATTACAATTACTGCCAATGATAAATTGATAAAATACAGGAGAAATGCCAAGTGGTCATTTACATGATTGGAACTACTTTAACATAACTGGTTGATATTAAGAGCTTTGTTTTATACCACTCTGTGTTTCTTAATCAGTACTTCAAGAAAACCACAAGGGAGATTGAGTCTGGACATCAGTTCTGTGCTCTTCAAATGCTCCCGTGCCTTTCTCACTACATCCTGTGGAAGCAGAATAGTGTGCAGGTACCCAGCTGGACAGTCCTGTTCTACTTGTGAGGAAAGCCTTAGGTGTCCACTGCATTTGGAGGCTTGTGCTCAGGTTTTCATAAGCAGCTGGTGGTCCTCAGGTGCTGAAGTTTTAGTTGCTGACACTGAGATATGTCAAAGGCTTCTGGAGTCCAGATGAAGAGTGTTCAGCAGTTTTTAAAAATACAGGCCCTTCTGTAGCATGTCTCAAATCAGACAGCTAAATAGTTAGTAAATCTTGAAATTTTTGGCTTTGGAATTTAAACCGTATTTCCCCGTTGATCCCATGGAAAGGCTCTACAGTTATTTGTGTTGCAAATGGAATAGAGAGGGAAGTGGATTTTCAGATCATAGAATCCCTGTCCCTATCTTCCAGCTCAGGAGGCTGGGTAGCTGGACAACAACTGGTCTTACTATTAAAGACTGAGGCAAAGAAGGCATTAAGTATCTCAGCCTTTTCCTCATCCTTCATCGCTATGTTTCCCCCCCCGTTTACTAAAGGATGAAGATTCTCCTTGATGTATGAAGCTTTCTCTTTTGATTCCTGTTTTATTGCTTGTTTCCGTTTAGATGCACGTGTATTGGTGGCCTGTTTGGCATTTCTCATCTCCCACAAGCCAGACACCCAGATCAGACCCACAAGTGGTGATAACAGCTTGGTTTCCTAACACAGCTACTGCCACCAGATTTTGTTCCTTTGCAGGAATGAGTCCAAAAGGACAAGCGGGCCTAAAGCGGCTGCAAGTAAAATTTCCCAAGGGATTGCCTGCAGGCATAAATGCGTGTGTTGGGACCAGAGCAGCTGCCTCTGTCCTGTTAGCTAAGGATCTGTTTTGGGGCAGGATGGGGCGTCTCAGGACACACGGCATATGAGGAATGGAATTTGGAGGAGAGTGTTCAGTCACAGGAGAGAATTATGCCTTGCTGTACTCCCCCTCTCTCTCTTCTTTTTTTCTTTGTTTTTCTCTTGAGACTACTAAAATTCTCCCAAGAACAGCCTGGAATCCTGAGCTTCTAGATCTGTTTGTTAAAAAACAAAAAGAAAAAAGGCAGAAATATTTGGCATATATAGTTTTTAATGTTTCCCTTTGTCTAAAATTTTGTTTAATAAATAGGACTTTTCTGGGTGCTTGTAGGTTATTAATTTATTAAAAAAAACCCAAAAAAACCCCAAAAAAGCCAGCAAAGTGTTTTCTGGTAAAGCACAGATTTGTAGAACCAGCTCTGTAGCTCTCCTTCTGCACATAAGTGGATGTTGTTTTACATGAATACATATTTCTGGAAGCAGTTGATGCCATCACAAATAAGATCCTGGTTGTCTCTGCAAGAAATTATTAGATCTGTAAGTAACAAGAAGATAACAGCTGCATGTTTCAGGGCTCCTCTGGAGACTATTTCCAGTCGTCCTAAAAGAGCAACATGCTTTGAGTTGTTTTCAGAACTCTCTTTATCCAAATTAAAAAAAAAAAAATCCTTTACAGGGGGTATCATTAACTGGGCATTTGCCTATATAACACACTTCTGTACCTACAGTACATAGGAGTCTCAGTCTTCTAATCTGAAAATTTAGTATAGAACAGGCCTTTAGTATAGAGACCTGAACAGGAGGGAAAGTGCTGTCGTCTGCTTTTTTGTCTCTTTAAAATACTGAATCCTCTGCCCAGATTTTAGGAGCGAAGGTCTGGCTTGAGTGCTGTAATACGTAATTGAATTATGAGCCTCGGTGTAGTCTTGAGAGAGGACTTAGCGCAAATTCTCATACTGATTTTGGCACTTAAAGTTCCTTTTAACCAATGACACTTGCTTTAATTTGAGTACCTGGACTGCAGCTACTCTGGGGCATATTTTTAAAGGTAATCTGTGCCTAACTCCTATTGATTCCAGCAACATGTCATGGGACAGAACCTGCTAACAAGAAATTAAGAATTAGCTACCTTATAACTGGCAGACAAGGACCTGATGTCTACCACCCACAGGACATACCAAATGTGAGCTCCAGTAGGAAATGACGGAAGATTGCCATTAGTGAGAATTTCTGTGGCATTCCTCGACTTGGGAGGAGATAGAGTTCAGGAGACTTTTGGGAATGGCTGTGGGGAGCAGAACTGTAATAACATTTGGTACTCTGTTCTGTGCCTGGGCATAAATGGAGCCAGAGCGTAAGAGCTAAAATCTGCTCTGAGCATGGCTGATCATTTGCGAAGGAGGAGGGGAGCCTTCTCTCTTTCCTTGCTTGCTAGTCTGTGTTGGTGTGATTTCCTTGCTAGTTTCTTCTACCAGGATGACGTGCCATTGCCACTATCGTGTTTGACACTATTTGATGTGGAAATACTGAGTGGAGTAACTGTTAGATTTTTATTAGCTTGGGCCTGTGTGACATCCTCCTCTCAAAGTTCAGGGAAGCTTATATGTATGTGAGCTACGCTGAGATACTGAAAGAGCTCGGTTGAGTCACTGGGCTAATCCTATGCTTTCACCTAGCTAATACTTGTGCACTGACTCTGCTTTGGGAGGTTTAAAATGGGAGTGTGGAAAAGAGAGGCAAAGATCTATCTGAGGTCTGGAAAACATATCTTGTAGTGCAAGATAAAGGAGATAATTCTATTTAATATAGGAAGCTGATACCACCATCATGCATGCATTCAGTCGGAGGGGCGAGGCAGGCACTGAAAACTTTAGCAGAGGAAGATATGACAAAAATATTTGGAGAGTGAAACTTGCAAATAGAAAAGTAAATGTTTCAAATGGGGAAACAAGCTACCAAGGCAAGTAGCAGATTTTTATCTCATGAGGCCTATAGATGAAGACCAAACTTTTTCATTCCTTATGGGTGTGTCTGTAGAAGCTTGGTGTCATTGAATGGTCTGTTGTTTAAAAAAGTCAGCCTAGATGAATTGAGGGTCTCCCCTGGCTTTTCAGAGTATGTGAATATTCTGAAGTTCATCACAATTTTCAGGGCTCCTCAAAGTCTAGTTTTCTGGTCCGGTTCCGCATAGCTTTCTAAAAATCTCCTACAGGAGTGTGCTCTGCTTCCCGAAAGATCAACAGCATTTGGCAGCACTTGGCACCCTGCTGACCAGGGCTTCCTTTGATACAAAAACACATTAAGCAGAAATAGAAAACTTACTGAGAGAATGATACAAAATTGTAGATGCAATAATTATACTCGCTCATGTCAGAGCACTGTTATAACAAGAAATAATAATGAAACAACATTTACTTTATTCTTTTTCAGGGGCCAATAAAGGATAATGTGGCCATATTAAAAAAGAATCTTTTTTTTAATGTTCTATATTGCCTTCATTAACGGTTTTTTTCATTTTTTATTTTATAAACCTTTTAATTGAAAGGGGGTGGAGGAAGCATAAGAAGGACACATTTTGGAGGAACAACAACTAAGAAAAGTTTCCTCCTAAGTATTATTGGTTCCACTACAGTACCAAGAATGCTGCTGCCACTCTGTATTGCAGCACCTTGGATTAGAGATTTTATTAAAATCTTTTGTTGAAGGTTTTTTCACACAAAGTTTTTCTTTGGCAGTCTCATTTCATCCAATTAACTTTTCTGTATTTTTGAAGTTCAGCCAAGACCAGCGAGACAGTGACTGCTTCTTCCTGGGAAGCAACATATAGTAGCACAGAAGTCATATAGGGTAACAAAGCTCTTTTTTTTTTTTTTTTTTTTTTAACTGCAAAAGAGGTAGGGAGGATTTGAGAACCCTTCGGCTTTGGACACCTTTTGCCATTCTTGAGGTTCATTGATTTGAGTGCTGTGGGAAGGGAATAGCCAGTTGGGTGCTTTTTTGGTGGTCTGTTCTTGTGCACGTGAATTCAGCTGCCAGAATTTTGCAGCTATTAATGTGCTTTTGGATTTACTCACTATGCAGCAGTGCTTTGTGTGTTTGCATTTTTAAGAAGGATGAAAGTATCCTTGTATACACATTCCTTGGATATAGAGCAGCATCCAATGGAGAACAGAACTGATGCAAGAGAAGATGACTCAGTGAGCCAAAGCTCTCTATGTCTCCCCCACAGGGCAGACTCCCAAAAGTTAACCTAATTAAGGAGGGCACTTAGGCCATGGGGTTAACAGCTGTTCAGGAGGCAACAGAGAGCTCCTTTAGGAGATGAGGTTGGACTTTGGAAACAGCTCCTCGTGGGAGTATGCAGGAAAGCTGCTGTGCACGTGTGCATGTATGTGCGTAGAATGCAGAACGAAGGGTTTAGATGCAGCAGCACTGACAAGGATGGAAATAGGTCAGTCAGTCATTTAAGTGCTTTCTACGTGTTCCTCCTCTGTGACAGCTCTGAGTAGCAGTTGGAAGACAGCCTGGGATTTCATTTAGAAGCGTGAACCAGAAGAAAAAGAAAAAGAGAAAGGAGGGGGTCATTTTGCTTGTTTTGATGCCCACGTGCCCCATTTTCAATTATCCCTCTCATCTGCTCTCACTGGGATGCAGTGAGATGCCTACAAATGAGCCATGAGAGAATTTCAAAGGTTTGGATGCTCCGTTCGGAAAACTCGGTGAGAAAAAACTGTGCATCTCTTTGGGTTGTGAAACTTGACTTGAAATTGCTCGAGGACAAAGTTTCCCTTGGGGTTTTAGTCTTTTGAAAAACCTTAAGGACTCTGTGTATCTGATTAGGGGATTACTATCTTCTTGTTGTCAGATCTTGCCCTATAGATTCTGGACTTTGCTTAGTAGGTATAACACCACCTACACTCTAAATACCTTTTTGAATAATACAAGTTGGTTTAATTTTGTTTAACTTTTAGCAATCTAAAAGTTAGTCGTATACTCTAGACTGGTCTCTTAGAGCTGTCTGTGGTCAGTGGGGCATTCCCAGAAAGTGATTTGTATCATCTACAGTAAGTGGGCTAAACTGCCATATGGACAGATTTCTCTAAGCCTGTTAAATTGTGGGAGCTGAGGGGGCTGGGGTCAGACTGAGATTTATCTTGCCTTTCTTAAGATGTTTAACACGAGTCAGAAGATCTGCTCTCCAGCTCCCATAAATTTACTGATATCCATGCATACAGTTATCAACAGAGTTGTACCAGTTTACATTGACTGTGGATCTGCCCCACTAGATTTTTTTTTTTATTAATTATTCTTTTAAAAAAGATTAATAGTAGCAGATGTTGCTATCACTAACTAGACTCTAGTTCTGGCTCAGTAATAGTACATGAATGGTCAGTCTGATTCCTTATTAGCACTGATGTGTTTTCTAAGAACATGAGAATTGCTACAGAAGACTAAACCAACAGTCTATTATTTAAGTATCTTGTTTGTGATGAGCTAGTGCCGTATGTTGACATTGATATACTGGTCTCAGTAATGTGTTAAGTATCTTGGTTTTTTTCTCTTCCTCTATGGCTTCCTCCTTCCATCTTTCTCTCTTTTAATTTTGAGATGTTTCCAAACACAATTTTACCCATTTGTCACATTTTTGTCTGGGAATCCTGTATGTGTTATGATGAAAGTGACTACATTTGTGGGCTGAGTTTGGATGACGCTCTAGAAATATATCCAGAAGCCAAACTTCGTGATTTACTCCCATTCTCTATATGTCATAAACAGTGACACAGTCACCTCTGGCCACTCTGAATGTCTCTTGTCTTCTGGCTAGGTACTCTCCACTTTTTGTGACCAGCTGTGTGCTCAGCTCCTCCTCCCTTCCACCTTTATCCCTTTTATTCTCACCCCGCTTTTCATCACACCCTTATCTTTTAGTATCCTCAGTCCTTAGTTTCTTATCCTGATAACTGATCTACTGCTTTTGTACATCTTGCCCCCTGCCCCGTCTCCTTGAATTGTGAATCTAACACATTCACTGCCATTTGTCATAGTGCTTTTCCATCAAACCTCTTCCCCCCACCTTTGCCCATGACTGTCTAGTCTTATTTAATGTGTACATTCCATTGTGTCCAGGGCTGGCTACTACTCTGTGTAGTATTCCCTTCAGTCCCTTAAGTTTAGAAGTTTCTCTTATTTTCAAAATTTCTTGTCATCTGCTCAAATATTAGAGCAAGCAGCATGGCACAGTGGAGAAAGAAGCAAACAGGGCTAAAGACATTTTGTGATGTCAGACTTTGTCTCCAAATGTCCCTTTCTTGCAACAGAGGATTAATAAAAGCCAAATGCCCCCTGTTTGCAGTAGGGCTTTAGGTTTTTGCAATGTTAATTTCTCTTTTTTCATTTTGGGCAAGCTGTGAGCCAGGTTAATGATCGCCGTTTGCTGAGCAGTATAGCCACAGTGATGGCTGCAGAGCATGTTTTGTGCCAGTGCAGAGAATGCTGGTGTTGGCAAATTGAAGTCCTGAATTATAATTCAAGGGGCGGGGGGAGGTTAGAAGAGCTATGAACACAAATTTGGAGAGAGACTTTTATTGTTTCAGAATTGTCCCCATTATTCTGATGGCCTCAAGTAAGCCACCTTTCAGTTTTCAATGATATGCTTGTGTATTGTTCATTGCTGGGAAGCAGTTTCAAATACTTCTGAAGGAGAAAAAAGTTGATAATTGGGCTTTTTCTGCTTTACATCTGTCTCTGAACCTCCATCTGATAGTCACCTTGTCAAAACTGTCAAGAGCAGTAAAAAGCAAACAGCCTTTTTAGTCCAAATAATGTATTTTCAGTTTTCCAGTTAAGCTTGAATATTGCATTCTCAGGAGTGGGGAGGTATCTGTAGTGCTTTGGTCAAGCTGGTCTTTGGCTTTATTTATTCCCCCCCGTACACACCAGTCAAGCTGTTGTGCTACATTGCATAGAGAAATATCAACACTAATTTGTTTTTAGCTTGGCTAAAGTTGCCCGCCGCAGTCTAGGGCAAGTTGCTTTTTCATATCTGAAGATAATTTTGCTAACCTGGCATATTTAGCTGTCCTGTGTCCGCTTGGTGAATATCATCTGCTGTTTATTCCAGCCTCGACAATTACCCATGAGAAAACATGAACAAATTCGAACTGGAGTTCTCTTCAGATAAATAAGGCTTATTGAGATATCTCAAATCCTTATCTTGGTTCTTAATCATTCAAATGAAATTCTTGTGAGGATATGTGGTTTTTGCACATGTTGCTTATGGCTGAAGGTCTGTCTGGACTTTCTGTGGGAATGACCTTGCTCAGAATAGTGATATTTCCTTTCCTGGCTGTAACCCAGGAGCATGGAAGGATGCATGCAGTTAAAATTAACTAAATATTTTGCTGCTTCTTCCAGGGAGGGAGGTGATTTATTTAGTTTTTGCAGAGTCCTGATTTCTATTTATGACTCTGTCAGACAAGTCCAGAATGATCTTGGATGATTCACTCAATCTCCCTCTGTTTCTCGGTCGTCTTAGTTGCAAAGTGAGACTAATACTATGCACCTGCCTCACTGAAGCATTGGAGGACATTTCATTAATGTTTGTGAAATGCTCCAAGAACCTTAGTGAAAAGCAAACTGTAGATGTCTGCATTTTAGGGGATTTGATTTAGCTCTTGAAGTACAAAGGCTTTGGTTCTGGAAACCAAGAAAACTGTGTAGAATTGTAATGTCTGACTGCAAAATCTCCATCCCTAATGACAGGTTATGTGGAATTGTTTATAGTTTGACCTGAGCTTCACTCTGTTAATGTTGGACCCCTAGAAATAAACCAAATAGATTGTTTCATGGCATGACATGGCTATCTGTTTGATAGGGTATTGGATTCTTGTGACCTATGGGGAACACAACACATGAGTAAACCTGTAACTAAAGCGTGGATCTTTATGAGGGTGGGGAAAACAGAGAGAGCAAGCTGCTGGACATGATTACAATAGCTAGAGTGGTGAGGATGCCATGCATTTATGCTTTCTACCTGACTGGGACTTAATGCAGGATGAATTCCTCTTAAGATGATTTGGACTTTTCTAGATGCATTTAAATTCTTTTTTTCTTTTTTTCCCCCTCTCCTACAGACAAATGTTTCTTCAGATTTTGTTATGTGCAGTGTGTTAGAACATGTTATTTTTGCCACTGGCACTAACATATGGATTTTGTATTTGTGTGACAAACAAGATAGCAGTTTGCTTAAGAATTTTTATTCCACCTGTTGCTCAAAATCCACAGCTTTAAATCTCACTCTTTAGTTGGAATTGTTTTCAGGCATCTACTGTGACACTTCATGATTTTACAAAAAATTTAAAAATTCAGCGTGTGAGCTGCATAATTTCAAGTGGCTGTCCAGATATCAGATCTTTCTTTTCTGTAGATTTTTCTATCACCTTGCATTGTGCTAAACAATAATACTAATCCATTCAATCACCTTGAATATTTTGCTAATCTGCACTTATCCTGTGAAGTTATCTTCACTATTTAGATAGGAAATGCAAGCTGAGACCAGGGAAATACAAAGTGATTGTGATGTTCTTTTTCTTTAGAAGGAAGCATTTGATGTCATCTTTCTTAAATGCACATGCTTTCCAATTTGGTCTCATGTTATTGATAATCATGGACTATTTCTCTGCACTGCTTTTGTTCAGGAGCCATTACAAAGCAATCTCATGAATCTTGCTTTCTTTCCTGTGTGGCAGTGGCATTAGCGTGTTTCTTTCTTTGCTATGTGGTAATGACATTAGCATGGGTTTTTTGTATATAACCTGCTTTGTTGGGATGTTTTGCTCAGCATGTTGTGTGGTGTTTTATCCTATGGGTTTTATGGGTTTTACTATAGATTCATGTATCTTTCATTCCATTATTATCATATGTTCAGAAAATACATGGACTAAATGGAAGAAGGCACCTGTGTCCTTCATTTGAACAAAACTTAGGTTTGTATAAGAAGTTAGTCAGAAACCATATATGAACATGGCCTAATTTTTGAAAGGATGTTTTGAAAAAAAATTGTGTTATCTTCCTCCACCTGGATTTTCATCTTCCTTCTCATAATTTCTAATCCTGTTGCCAAAAGTGCTTTCTCAACTTTACAATCTTTCTGGAATTAAGTGGCTTCTGGATCTTGACAACGCAACATTTTGATGCATGTGTTTGTCACATCCTGATTAGATTGGTATAACTTCTGCTCTCTCAGGTCCCTCTCAAAACTCAATTCATAAACCAGAGTTTCATACAAGATGCTACCACTAGGGTGATGAAACAGAGAAATTCAATCATACCATGCATAGGTTATCCATTTTCCAGAGGCTGATGGGAGAGATTGGATTTTCAGAGCTCTTCTGGGCTGTTTTGTTTTGTTTTTTTCTTTGCTTCTGTTCTTGTCTTCCGGGCTTCAATACATTGTCTTTTAAAGTGGAGAAAGTCATTTTCATCTCCTCTTTTCCTGGCCATGAAACTATTCTTTCCATGTGCTGCCATTACAGGTGAGCCACTTAATTTTGGAAGCCTCAAATTTGCTTGCCTCCATCTTCTCTTTCAAGCACATGCATGGTTAGGGTGTCACCCATTTCACTACTGTCAAAGTTTGTTTTATTTTATTAATTCTGCCCTGTGAGTTTCAGATAGGGATACCACAATGTTCTGGTCAAGCCAATGTAGAAGACTGGTTTGATTTTGAAGGTTGTGACTTGCTCTTTTCTCTTCAGTAATCCCATTTCATGAGCCTTACAAACAAGTTGCCTTGCATTTTTTTGTCAGGAGGCAAGAACAAGAGTCAGCTGCTGAAATACTCGAAGGTGGGAGAACTAACTACCAAAATCAAAGAACTAAATCAGTCCACAGTGGAAGCCACACCACTCAAATCCTAGTCTTAGCTTGAACAAACCAGGTATCATGACTGTTGAATATTCTTCTGTCTTGCCTGCCAAATATTGAAGTATTTCCCAGGGCAGAGAAGAGCTAAAGGGACTGATTCTGGAAGCCCATCAGGAAGATGATATTGTGAGATGAGCTGGGAAAAATGGCACTTTGCTTCATCATATCAGAAGCAGTGGTTTTAGACGCTTAGAAGTGTAGTCTGAACTAGTGTTACTCATTTTTGTCAGCAATGCTTCAAAACAGACTTACCATGGGAGGCACTGCAGGTGCTAAAGCAGTGAGCAACAATCTATGCAGTTAATAATTGCTTTTACTACTGTGGGAAACAGCAAGCTAATGGGCAAATCAGCTGGGAAGATGAACTTTGTTTGTCCATTTACAGCTCAAATGAATGTCTACAAGAATCTGTAACAGAAGCAAGCCATCTCCCTAATCACTTCATAATCACTACAAGATCACGGCACTGCCTGTCAACAAAAAGGTGAAGAAATGGGACCCCATCTCAGATGAGTATTTTGAGTTTTAGTCCCATGTCAGCACGGAAATGGGCAGAGGATGAATTTATGACAAATAAAGGAGTGGAAAATATAAAATTCAAATAGAATTTGCAGGCTCATAAAGACACTTAGCTCAGTGTGAGTTCTTTAGAAGCTATTTCTGTGGCTTTCTCTAGAAAGTCATTAGACTGCTCTTATTTTTCCAAAATCTGTTCACCCATTCCAAATTTTAACTGAGATTTTAAAAGGTCATCTTTGTTAAGGAGAAAGCAACATTTGACAGAGCTGGCTTATTTTTGACAATCTGGGGGGTAGCAGTGTGTGAACAGAATTGTTGTTACAGCCCCAGTGAATGAATCAGGCAAGCTTCATCTTTCCTTCTGACTTTCCTAAGGCTTTAAGCAGTTTTTGAAATGTTCTCTTCGCTCCAGGCTCCCTAGTTCTCAGTCTCCCTGTGTGTCTAGAGGACACTGTCAATATCCCCCTCCCACCTCTGTATTCTGAGGATGAATTGTTTCATGTTTGTTTATGCTAAGCCATGAAAGCTTGAAATTGAAATCTGTTTGCTCCTCCAATTCTCACTCATATATGTTCTCATTCATTGTACATTTTTGCTATAGGATTTTATCTCAAGGGTGCTGAACTGTGTGAGGCTGCAAATATGCATAAAGAAAAATAAGTCATTCCATGAGCCTGTGAAGTCTGCTGTCCCACAGCTGGGTTCTCTGGTGTCTACCGAGGTATGAGCAATGACTGAAACTTTCCCTATATTTGAGACTTTCATAGAATTATGGGAAAAAGAGATTAATGTAGACTTCTGGAGGTCTTCAGTTCAAATCCCTTCTCAAAGCAGGGCTAACTTCAATGTTATGTTGGTTTATACAGTCAAGTTTTTAAAATCTCCATGGATAAAAAGTCATAATGTGGGAGGTTTTTTCCCCATGTGGATTCTCTGTTGCCTAATAAAGATTGACTTCATTTTATAATCTTTTCAGTGGAGATGTTCATAGGATCGCCCTCTTTCTCTTCTGCCTAGCTGCCTATATTCATAGAACTAACAGCAACTGAAAATCTTTGAAGTTATTGTCAAATTTGATTGAAGTTCACCAGTTGACCCAAAAGTTACTGAAATGTAACACAGGCATGGGAACAAACAGTATGATCTAATCAGCCTTGTTTCCTTTCACTAAAAGGAGACAAGTCAAATGGTAAGTCTTTCCTCTTCAGTGCTATAGGACAGGATTTAGGACGTTATGTGCTGTGATCTCTAAATTCTTCTCTGGTTTCAGCTGGACATGGTAGAGCTTAACCCTCTTAAAGTAACAGCCTTGGTTGAAATGAGTACATTCTCCTGTGTAGTGACTGAATCCTGGGAGAGGAGGAAGTGATTTCTAGTGCCAGGCATATCTGCTGGAGTATCTTTCAAGCAAAAAGCCAAAAATTCACCAAAAACTCCTCTCAAACTTCCAATTTCTCTGATATCTGTACATTGCTGATTGTCTGTGTGGACCGCTTCTCATGGCACTGCCATGTCACTGTACTTCATCTCTCATCCATTTAAAGCTGCACATGGAGCCAGATGAAGAGCAGAGCTAAGGCCTGGCCGAATTTACAAAAAAGCTTGAAGTGCATCTCCCTCCCCAAGCCTGATGTTTTTCCCTTGTGCACACATGCACATACGCATTTTATACGCACATGTAAGCCTCTTTACCATTATGTCCCTTTCTGTCAAACTGAGATAAAATTGTCCAGTGGGTTTAAAAGTTAGATGGGGTACAGGAAGAGAAGGACAGAGAGGCAAAACCACACTTTTGTGCATGATCAGTATGGTTATTCAAGTCTTTTTTTCTTAAGAAGGCAGACTGAAAAGTAGCACTGCTCTTGCTCTAGCACAGATGTGGTGAGGAAATGGAACTCTGACAACAACCAGCATGGAAAAGCAAAAGGTATTGAGTGCTGCAGCATGCACAAGCACATGAGCATTTGCACTTTTTAACCATGAGACAATCTTCTACCTAATTTCCTTCCACTGCTGTGGCATCTTTCATTTCACATGTAATGTGCTTAAGAGAACAGGTATAACATCCACTGTCTCAACAGAAGATGACATAGGGCTGACTCTTGCACTTGTGGTGTTGATAGTGTCAGGCGTAAGAATTTCTCAGAGGTGCTACTGAAGTAAATATAATTTTCCCTATAAAACTTGGCTAAAGTAATATTGGGCTTGTACTCTACCTATTCACTTTACTTTTTTGAGCGACAATGGAAAATGTTGCCAGGGAACCAATATATGGTTGAGCTCTTTTGTTTCAATTTGCTTACATGATTCTAATGTACTTGTGTATCTTACTGCTTTAATATTAATCAGTAATTTCTGGCTGATTGAAAGGGAGGGGTCACTAGAAAAATAATATAGACTATAATGCCAGAGAGATACAGTTAGACTGAAGGGTGTATGCTTGTCTTTGACAATTATGGAGCTCTCGGCCTTCTACAGTGAAGTTTGAAAGTGAAGTATCTAAGGATGAGAAGAGATGTATAAAGCCAAGTCCAGTGGCATGTCATAATTTCACATTGAATGATGTCTCAAAGGATTACATAAGGAAATTCAAGTAACTGGACTGACAAGAAATCTTTCATTTATGAATATTTAGGCAACATAGCTGCTTTTTTGATTGAGCTAAATGTATGGAGTAGGATAAGAAGGATGCTAAGATCAGCTTCCACCTGAACTCTTTCCTGGTCTGCCTGTATAACAGTCACCTGAAGATTTAGTTTGGCATGGTGTTTCATCCTCACTTCCTTTCTTCAACTGTTACATGTCTTCAGTAATTTTTGCATTCTTCTATACATCACAGAAAAGGGTATAATAATAAAATTTTCTATTAAATAGTAGACTAAAGTTGCTTTTCTGACCATTTTTACCCCCAAGTGCCTATTGTTGAGGGATAATAACAAAAAAAAAGAAAATGCTCCGAATCCCTGAAGGTTTAAATTTTTCAGACTTAACATTCTCATCAGGATTCTCAAACTAATCTTTCGTTGTACCATTATTCATTGCAATGAGATGTTTCAGTGCTCCGGAATCAAAATGTGTAGTTTCAGCTTGGCTTGGTATCAAATCACATTCTGCTGGTGCATTGCAGTGATTGATAGAAGTTACAGTTTGAGTGCTTTACATTCCCATTCTTCTGCATCGGACAAGCATCCGTATCAGACAACTGACCCATATCTCATGTGATGGCACCAAATCGCCTCATACATTGTTTTGAGTTAGTAAGAGAACATGTCATGGAGTATTATGAGAAATATATCTTTGCCAGGTAGCTTGCCTTCTAGGGCATATAGCGTGCTTAACTGATGGGATTGGTGGAAAATATAAAGCCTAAGTGATTTGAGGTAGAAATTGGTAATGGAACAGAGACCACCATCCTGTCAAATAGTTCCTCCTTCCCTGTGTTGTTTGGGCTGAGGCAATACCATGCAGTGAATCTCAGATGGTAAAACTCTGCCCCTTAAATTAACAAGTGATTGGAAAAGATCTGAGCCTGATTTAACTCCCTTTGAAAGCATCTGGGCTTTTTGTTGATTGCAATCAGTGACAGATCAGGGCTTTATAGCTTGCCTGCCATCTTCTGAAATGTTATGTGACAAACAAGACACTGGTATTATTTATGCTGTGAAATGTTTGTTATTTTATCATAGCAGTGATTATGGGAAGAACGTTTGCATCATGCTCAGAGTTTCTAGTAGACTTTCCAAAGATGAAAAGGTCTGGGGTTTTTGGTGGTTTTTTTTGTTTGGGTGGTTGTTTTTTTTTTAAACTGGCTTGGCCACATTGTCCCTTTGCTAATGCAGAGTAGTCAGCTGGCAGGTACTGAAACAATCTAATAGAATAAGGTTAATCTTCTGCCTTTATTTAGACAGCAATATGTAACACACCCAGTGGGCCAGATGACCTTGAAAATTAAAGTAAGAATAGAGACTCATTTAAGAGGAAAATATCTTTAGTTACAGGGGCTTGGGGGTAGAAGAAACAAGAAGAAATGTTCGCTCATATAACAAAACAACCCCACACAATCCTCCTCCTCCTCCATTCAAACCCTCGGAGAATTTCTCTCATAAAATGGACTGGGATATCTTATTGCTCCTACAGGCATTTCAGAAGTGTTTGTTAAATGTGGAGTAGTGCAATCTTGTTGGAAGTGAATGTCACCAAAATTCAGGGTCTGTCAGAAAACCTTTCTGCGATCCCGTAAATCACTTAATCTCCATCTGTAGAGCCTCATATATTCCCATCACTGTAGCACCAAAGTACTTCATAATCCTTCATGTATTTCCTCTCAAAACACCACGGAGGGTTGATAATATAATTATTTTTACAAGAGAAGAACTGAGGCATTGCAATTTTTCCCTAGGTAGCATAAGAGGTCTTAACAGTCTCGTGTTGTCACCCTAAGTGAACCACTGGGTCATTTTCCCCTCTTCTCTAATATTACGAGACCTGGGGTTTTGTTTCAGGAATTTCCACACAATAGTAAATTTTTCACTTAGTAGTGGTAAACGGACTTTGTATTGGAGTGCCTGGCTAATGGACATATCCCTGACTCAAACTTTTGATGAAAATTATACATGCTAACTAATAAAGCAGGGGTAGGCTACTTGCAGACAACATGTCTGTGTTGAGCAACACTGTGCAGAGACAATAAAAGGGGCCTTATCTCCCACTAACCCAAAATAGATGGATACTTATGTATCTAAAAAGTTGTTTGCAAGCTGAATGAGTTACAGACATGTAGGAATACAGTCGATATTCTGGCTGTGTATGAGAGTGAGAAATACCTAAGTGTGTTAGAGCCTGTTAGCAAACATAGTTACAAAAGGAAGCCAGTGATCGTGCTCTCTGGTGCTGGGCAGTTAAGCCTTGCTAGTTAGTATTCAGCCAGCAGTCTGCCAGTCCCGTGTTGCTTTTCTGCTTGCTATCTCATCAGAATAGCGCACACCCTCTTGACAGTTTTGGTATCAAATCAAACCCTCGCTTTTGGATATCAAAGAGCAAAAGGCCTTTGTGATGATGGAGATGGACTTCTGGCTGAGTTTTGGCACGACCTATTGAGAATGTGCGTGCAGCATCACTACCTTTGCATAAGTGATGTTCTAGATGCAAATGTAATGTAGTGGAGTAATAATTTAATCCTATTCAGGAGAGCAAAGGCAATATGAGCTATAGTGTTAACGCTAACCACCACATATTATAGCAGGTTCTCAGACACCATTGAATGCAGCAGTATTGGCATCCAAAGCCAAGCAAAATGGCTGAATTAAGGTATAACTGAAAAACACCCCAAACCCATTCATGATCCAGTAATTTCTTACCATTTTATAGTAACCTCCAACTATGTCCTAATTCCACAGCCTTGGATGTTTCTAATATTCTATCCACTCACATTGCTATTTTTGGGGTTAGGTTTGGAGAAGTCTTGAGTACAGTCAGCTTTAGCTCAAATCAGGCTAAGTTAGATGCCGAACATGTAACATGCTGTATAAATCTTAAGTTCTCTTAAACAAAAATCCTGTCCTTGGCCTCTCAGATACGGTGGCTGAAATTAGCAGGTGTCTCTTATGTAAGTCACCTTTTGTCCCAATTGCTCTTTTATGAATTGGGGACAATGTGGTTCACTCTTGTACCAGTGCTGTTGGGAAAATTAGTCCATCAGTGTTTAAAAAGCAGTTGTCTCCTGTAGTGCTAAGCACTTTAGAAAAGGCATGAAGAACTGAATAGCTCTGTCCTCAGAGCAGGCTTTGAGTAGCATGCAGTAAGCAGGAGCCTAGGGCTGCATATTCAACAATGAGGAAAAGCCAAAATATTGAATAATCCACTCATTAATGAACAGTGTTGATCCTGTGCACAGAATAAAGCAAGAGCCCTGTGGAAAAACACCCTGTGCTCCTGTAGTTAAAGGCTGTGTCACAATAATGACAGACACAGGGCTCAATGAAGGTTGTATGTATCTGTGCAGCTGTGGCATATCCAACCTTCTAAGAGCATAACTTTGAGACATTAAGGTTGGCTCCTCTGAATGCAGCTTTCTGTGTGTAATAGGTCTGATATAAGAGATGAACCATCTTTTGGGGGTATTCATATTATGCCAGTCTACAGGGAACAGGACACTCCTTCCCTGTTGCCTGAAGGTGAGTAGGTTAAGCAAGACTGCCAGCTTCATCTGCCAAGAAGTATGTGAAATATATGTTGTAATGTGGGGGAATGTCATTCTACAGCAGCTGCAGTATTCACTAATTGTGAGGTGTGTAGTGTATCAGATTAGTTGCATAGTCTGAGGAGGGGCAGAAGTGGGAACAAAAGTCTAATTCAAGATAAGCTGTGCCTCCAGAAATGCTTATGTGAATATTAGCTGTTTTCTGTGAATCGCTGTGATGAGTTTACCTTATCTCCACCCACCCACTCTCCACCTCCAAGAATGTGGAATGACAAAGAAATACAAATAGTTTAAAGAAGGTCTGCCTGTCTGAAGGGAAAGTTTTGTAAGGAGACAGGATTAGGGCATTGTGTGGAAGTGTCAGGCAGACTGGGCAGGAGGGCCTAGGGGAGCTTGACCTGTTGACAGCGCTCACAGAGGTGGGAGTACAGTAAATTAAGCACATGTGAAGTAAATATTCTCTTTTTCAGTGGTGTACAGCTTGTGATCCATGAGTTGCAGGTGGCTTTTGGATTACATCAGGAAAGAAATTTCATATAATACTGCATTATGGTCTATGTATGTGAAATTTCTGAAGGGTCAATGCCTGCAGTGGAAAGTTTTCTGGATCCAAAAGTTGAAAAGAACCCCACTGTCTGCTGTGTTCCTCTCATTAAGTCAATGATATGTTTGGTTTTGAAAAGGCCAAACAATGAATCAGGCTTTAAAATGGAAGTACTGTAGGTGTTCTCAGTAAGTTGGTTAAAGCATTTGGGTGCACAAGATTGATGTGCCAGCGTGACTCAGCGTGCAGCTGGGAGTGGGAGTCCCGAGAACACCTTCCAGGGGCAGGACAGACGAGACCTGCTCCTGCAGAGCATTTGTTCGGAAAGATCCACACATGGGGCCAGACATGTGCTTCTTGTGGGAGAACTTTGCTAAACTGTGACTTGCCTCTCAGGGTTGGTGCTGGAAACTGTCCCTTGAAAAACTGAAAATTGGACTGAGCACCATGCAGGAACATATGCAGGGGGCGATGAGTCCTATGCTAGCTGCAGGGATGAGCCATGCTAGTGATAGAATCTTACCCTCTTACATTCCAGGCACACTCACAGGGCGTGATTTTCCTAACTGCGGGATGGGTTTTTACTTCCAGCATTCTGCTTAGTGCCCAGGAATCCTTCTGGCATTACTTGAGGCCCCGAGGTGTGTAGGAAGAGTTAAGTACTGGAATTGAGATATACCCTGAAGATCAGAGAAGGGAGTCTGCCCGTGTCAGGTGGGGATGCGTGTTCTCCTTGGTGCGTATGTCTGTAACGCCTATTACTAGCTCTGAGAAATGCATGTATTCATCAGAAGGAGAAAATATCCCTTTGTGTTTATTCTTATTTAACATTGTTTACACAGAAAATGGAGAAACACATCTTTAACCGTCATGTACTATTTAAAATTATGTCAGTACACCATGCAGTGCTCATTCTGTAAACATCTACTCCACCATGTGGTCTCTGGAAGCTAATGCTGTTCTGCTCTGCATGGCCACTTGTGTTCTGCCTGGAGCACACTGCAGTGGTTATGTCAAATAGCCTTTGTGAAGGTTTCCAGAGCTCTAAATTAAAAATGCAGAAAACTGGGGAGGGGGAGGGAGAGTTGGGAGGGGGAAATCTCTCTAGCTGGAGTGTTAGGATGTCTTGCTACCTAATTGCCTTAGAACACGTGGGCTTGAACGAATCCTCTTTAATGAATAATAGGCAAATGCATAAATCGCAAACCCTAAGCACCCGAACGATGAAATGCACACTAATGAAGAGACTGACTTCAACGGCAGGTGTAGAGTTGATTTGTAAAATGTCGTGAATATAACAGGTTTAAAATGATGTGTTTATTAAAAGAAGCAAGTCTTCCATGTGTTCCCCTTGTATTCACTCTCTCATACTGCACACCTACTCTTCCTGCATGATATTGCAGACTGCAGTCTCACAGCAGTTCCTTGCTGTAACTCTTGCTTCGAAGAAGTGTAACAATAGAGACCAATTACCCTCTGTCTCCACTCTTATTGCAATAAGCCTGGGGAAAAAAAAAGTGAGTGCACCCCCTCCCCCCACTACCTTTTCAATTTCAATTCCTAACCCTGTTGGTAATGCCATTTGTGGATTTGAACTCCCTGGCTTTGTGTGCAGTATTATCTGGAGATTCACCTGGTACTGATCCAATGAACCAACGCAACCTTACAAAGCTGAAGGGAAGAGTGTAGACTTCTCTTTGTAATAAATCATATGCCATGAAAAAGGATTTCTTTAACTCCTTTCCTCCATTATTCTCCATATCTCACCTTGTGGAAATGGGTCTGTTAGTGAGAGACTTAGACTCACATAGTAGGAAAAACGAACAGGGGAGGGAGAACTGAAGTGAAAGGACGGCAGAGTTCCTGAAGGTTTCTATAACTTGGAGATTCCAGAAAGAAGAGGAACAACTTGAAAGAATAGGAAGCAGCCCTAAAAAAACCCCAGCATAGGCCTTGGTACTAAACCTTCCTCACTTCTAGAAAGGGACCAGGATGTTTTCATTAAAGCAGCTGCATAAGAAATCCTTAAAACCAGTGATGACTTCAGTCCCCAGATGCAAGGAGGTTCTGTCCAGATAATTGCCCAGCCAGCTGAATGCTGGTCTGAACATCTTTGGTTTTACTGAGTTGAGCTGGTAACCTCTTGAGATCTGGCTGTCTCCCAAGAAGGGAGGGATGAATACTGCAAAATGTTTCAGTTTCCATTTAGGTTTTCAAACTCATTTGCTTTGACTAAATTTGCACTGTGTTTATGTATATTTATAAACACTGTAATAAATTTATCTACTTATAGAAAACAGAAATTTTGGAAGAAGGCTGGAGAACATTTGTGAAACGCAAATTCTAATTTAACAAGTATAGTCACAGAACCTGATTTAAATGTACATTCAATCACAAAGCAGAAACATAGTATGTGGTCTGTATATCTAGCAAACCCTAAGAAGCATAATCCAAAATTTAAACAATTGTTAACGACTTAAATATTTTAAATTACATACATGGCTTTTTTTGTGGTGGCAATGACTATGTGACACACAACCCAGGTTTTCACGGTATAAATGAAGACCACAGTCAGGTAATAGTAGCAGTTTGGTACTTTTCTTGCTTTAGAAAGCTCAGCTACTTCTGATTATACCTTTTTCTAACCTATGCCAACACATCATTCTTATCTGGCTCTGCGTCAATACTACCTGCCACATTTATAAAAGCATTCATGGGCATGGCCATTAAACCTCATGGAATGGGGTATTCTCCAGTGCCCTTACTCTGGAAATGTTTGTATGCTCCAACCCTTACTAATTTTGAAGCTGCTTTTGTCTTTCCTTGCACCTCTTGGAGTCTGTAATGTCTCCTGTTTTGCTCTCCTCTGTATCCCATTTCAAAGATCATCCTTAAAAAGTCCTTTGATATAATTTACGGTGTTTTCCCCTTGTTATTGTTGTACTGAACACATTCGTTTATTTACTGCACAAAATAAACCTAATCTGTGTTGGACAGATTTGGAGGCCCTTTCTAAATCTGGAGAACACTTACAGTCACATGAGGAACCGTACCGAAGCCAATGACAACACTCGCCGCCTGAGTAAGAGAGCTGGTTTTAAATATGGAAAGGCCCTGTATTATATTGGAGCACAACTGTTTCCCATTGTAGAGCTGCTGTTTCCAGAGCGTACCTACGTTTCTACTTTACCTGCCCAGTGCTTGAAGCAGCAGGTAAACAGTTAAGCAATGGAAGTAGCAAGCAACGTGTGCTAGAAATGAGCTGGTTTAAGATTGGTAGGGGGAATTAAAAGCAGTACAAGATGCAATTTTTAAGTTACCCTGTTCAAGTTCATGCATTGGAGGTATTAGCCGCAAGGGAGATCACATCATCGGGGAGCAAGAGAATATAACGAATGCAGGATCTCTAATAGGCATGTGGGAGACTCTTACCGTATGTTTTGGTCATGTCCTGATATACGTGAGCTTTGGGAGACAGTTCTACATGTAATAGAGTCAATAATCAAATCTGAAGTACCAAGGAACACAACTTGATGTTTCCTTAGAGAGACCCCAAGTTTGCAACTGATGAATAAAGAGAGAATATGGTAGATACAAATTTGTCTTTAGACAAAAAGGAAAGAAAAAACAGGGGAAAAAAAGAAAATTTTACACTGTTCCCATACTGGAAAGAAATAGTAATGACTACATCAGAAATTTAATTAATTGTTGTTACACTGATAAAGATGTGATATACCACATCAAAGACTAGCTAAATGATATTTGGAAATTAATTTGGGTTCCTATTAAATAGAGCTCAGAGGAGCTTCCCAAATGAATAACTTGTTTGTGAAGCATTGATTCCTTCTGTTTATAAAGCCTTCTCAAGTAAAGACTACTATTTGCAACTGTTCGTGTTGCTTGAAATGAACTATGAGATTCATCACTAACCAGACATTCATGCCAAATTCAAATATTGCAAATCACAATGCCTTAGTATCTTCCAGAAATTAGATACTGCTTACTTCTGTTCCCTATAGGGATGACTTACATAAAGTTATCTAAAATGTCCCAAACCCCAAATTTAATATTGACAATCCATGTTTGAATTTAAACTTTGCTTGTGGTACTCTGTAGCTTGGCCACTTCAATGTGCTTTGAAGATGAACATAATAGAATCAAAATATACTTGTTTTATGTAGTGTTATTAGCTTTAAATATTCTTAAACCAGAATGTAAATGTGACACATTAACCATATAAGGGGATATGATTTCAGGTTCTGATCTCTTAAGAAAGTTAGCCTGTAAAGTCAGCATGCTGTTTTCTTGGGAACTGTGCCAAAATGCAGCAAGACCCATGATGTTTCTGTGCTTGTTAAATGAAAAATGCATGTCTGTGATTCTGCTCTTACATCAGTTTTATCCCAGTGTAATTCCACCTATGTCTCTGGAAGTACTTCTGATTTTATATTAATGTCTGTAAGTTTAAAAGAAGATAGGATTTAGTAGAACTGAGTGGAGAGAGTTTACGTGAAGACAAAAAAAAAAGAGAGAGGGAAATCTTATGTAATGTGTTTTGTTTTGTAGTGGGATGGAGACAACTTTCAGAGTTGTCTGTGGAATTGTAGCTGTTGGTGTGTCCAGAGAAGAAATCCACCTGTTCTCTAGACAAGCAGACAAGTAACCACCAAGGTCAAGCCACCAAGGAGGTGGCTTCCTCCACTGCAGCAAGCCATCCAGCTTGTCTGTACACCAAGTCAGCAGTGATGGAGTCACAGAGCTGGCAGTTGGGTGTCTGATCTCCCAGACAGCCTGATGGTTGGGTTGTCTAAGGCTAAGGAGCAAGGCAGCTCCTGCCTGCTTAGCTTCCCATAAGAATTTTTACAGAATAATGTCCCGTTAACTTTGTATTTTTTGGTTCACAGGAAAATATTCGTTCATTGTTTTTGGAAATGAATTTAATTCTCTGGTTTCATCCCCTCACTTTTCTTAGCATTTCACTTCTCCGTCTTAGTTTTTGCTTGGGTTTGATGTATGCGATCATCTGTTTCGGCTGTTAGAGAAGTGAAGCACTTTCCTTTCCTTTTGCCAATTAAACTTATGTTTTTTGGTCATCGGATTCATAAAATTTTTGTTGAAGGATAGCACTACTGGAGTTAAATCTCTGTTGTTTGCATAGGTCTGTTTAAAAGGTTAAGGCTGAACAGACATTCTCATAATAGACCAATAGAGCAGGACTCTTCTCAAGAAGCTTTAACACTTAGCACTGAGGTTGATTTGTTTGTTTGTTTTAAATATAGAGGAATTTGCATCTCTGCTTGGGATTTTATTATTTGTGTGGTCTTTCACAGAACTCCTGAGCAAGAGCTACCCAAAGCCCACTGGTCCCAAGCTCAGCTTGAGAGGGCAGAAGGGACTTCTCTCTCTGCTTGTATCAGTGGCCACAGATTGTCTAGGTGATCTCTGCGGTAGGCAAGGGACATGATTTCCCTCTCCTATTTGTGCCACTTCCAGCTTTTTAATTTCTTCTGTGTTCACTCTGTCAACAGCCCATTGAATTTCAATGGGACTTCACAAAGAATGGGGTATTACTCCATGGGACTGGGAGCAGCAGAATCGAACTCAAGACAATGTACTGAGAGGGATATGAGTCAGGGCAGGAAGGAGAAGCCAAGGTGGCATACATGCTTCAAGGCCCACAAGATTTGACAGCCAATAAGCATTTTTACTTAGTGTCTTGGTTGGCTAACTTCTGCGTAGGCAATTGCAGGAGAGGAAGAGGCTGAGGCCCTGGGTTAGTGGAACAGTTACATTCATGCTTTAAATCCCTTAAGCACGTACTTAATGGCAATTGATTTCAATGCTTGTAACAGCTTTGCTGAGTCAAGGCCTGAGTGAGGGCAAAGTAAAGCTCTGGTGATGCAGTTTCTGAACCATCCTTATAGCTACAGACCCCCAGCTAGAGCACTGGAGAGAAGGGAACCTCGAAGGCCAAGCAGGCTCTTCCAGTGCCACTGTGGCAAGCTGGCAAAAGGCAAAGGGTAGAGTGAGCATATGTGTTGTGGAGGGGAAGAAGGCTGAATAACCAAAGATGTTTCCGTTGATACTCTGCTCTTCACATTATTTTTAACAGTGGCCATTGCTGCAGGCTTTCCTTGTCTTGAGGGGAGAACTTGTTTCTGTTTTTTCCATGAGAATAACTTGTTAAAATACATAAGCTGCAGAATATAGCCCTAACTGTGCAGCTGAAGCCAGAAGAGGCTGCAGCCCATGTAAGTCCTTTGTGTGTGTCCTTTTTTGTGTGTGCAGGTGCTCCCTGATGGGGTTTGATTTAAACCGGCACTGGGCAAATCCATCTCCTTGGGCTCATCCCACACTGCACGGAGTGAAACAGCTCATCATTGAGATGTACAACAATCCGGTGAGTGGGGAAAGGTGATGCCAGAACAGCCACTTTCTGAGGTACCAACTCTTTCCTGCTGCGGGGTTGTGCAATATGCCCATAACTCTGATGTGGCTTAATCCAGTGGCAAACCAAAATAAGCGAGAAGTAAACAAATACCACCCCCACCGCATGAGATCAGGGAACATTTCTGTCTTTTGTCCCAGGAAGCGTCAGAGTGGAGAGAGCAAGTGAAACGAAGTTCAGCTCATAAATACAGAATAATTCTGAAAGCAGGGCCTAAATTCAGTCGGGCTGCTCTCGTGATGTCCTGAGCTGGATTCAAAACAGCAGGCCCCCCAGATTGAATTACTGAATGGCATTGATGTTTAATCCAGAGCTCCGGCAGGGGCTGCTATGTCGCGTGCAGAGCAGGAGGGGGATAATATTTGCAAATATTGTATAAACACAGACGCACACACTCATGCTCATTCAGAGAAGCAGAGGTGTTCTTGAAGGTGGAATCTTAGGTAATCAGAGGAGATGGATTGCAGAGAATATGGAGAAGAGGAGTAGGAGGGAGGCAGACAGCTATTGAATGTTTGACATCAAAGCACAGAAGGATTATTGAACATCGTACTTAAAAAATGCTGAACAAAGGTGGAGATGGGTAGGAAAAAATTACCACCAAAAAATAAGAGGAGATTTTATAGATTATTATTTTTTCTGTATGGAATTCCTAGTATTTGTCCTTTCTTTTTACTTGCCATTAGGGAGATGGCAGTTGGATCTTTAATTCCCTGAAGTTTTGCTAATTATTTTTTTTTTTTCTTTCTGTTAGTGTGAAAAAGGACCCGGTTTGCCTTGCTAATAAAGAAAGAGGATTCTTACCCCTGGCTGCATCATGTGTAGGATAAGAGCTCCTTTAATTTAACTGCTGGTTCTCCCAGTACATCTTAATTGGACTTTTTATCTTCCAGCTAGTAGTAATACCTGTACAGAAGGGGTTTTAGGTACAAGGAAGATAGGTTAATAGATAAGGTTCTTACCTATGGAGTGGAATCCAACTGCACGGAAAATATTTTCGTAGACTGCTAATTGTTTGGCACAGAATCTGTCTTTCTGTTCTGTTTGTGCAGCACCTAGCATTGTGCCTGTAACCAAGGCTCCTAAGTCCTGCTGTATTAGAGTGATGATGATGGAAAGTAAAGAAAGGAGCTTTAAAGCCAGCCTGGTCTTTCCTCTGTTTCCTACCCCAAACAGCAAGACAATTTTCCTTCTAGATGATGGAGAGAGCATGCAGGCTGCTTTGCCTGAGAAGAAAGGGTTTTTTTCCAAGAATAAAGAGCTCCTTAAACATTACAAGAAAGTTGGGTGTAGGGGAATGCTTCTAGCTAGTAAAGCGACAAATCCTGGCAATATTAAAAGTCACTGTCAGTAAAATAAAGCTATTCTTGGGGGGGGGGGAGGAATTCTTTTCAGTTTTGTCCCATTTCTGGAAAGCTTTGAAAAGCTGCCCGATGTGTGAAGAATGAATTTATTTGCTGTGGTGGCTAAAATGAAAAAATCAAAATAAATGGAAACCTTTTTTTTCCTCCATCTCTCCGTTTCCCACCCCTCCCCAGTGATCAACCTGAGGATGAACCAGTTCCAGTCCATTTCCTGCTGAGGGAAAGAAAAAGGAGCCTTTCAAACACAAATGCAACATTTCATTTTCAGGGTTATTTAATTTTTTTTAAAATACTATTTAGGAATCTTTTTTTGGATTAAACTACTAGCAAAGTTCAGGTGGCTCTTCAGAGTTTCATTTCTCAGTGAATTAGCTACTCACCAGAAAAACTTCTTGTCTGGTTTTATCATCCCCTAGTCAATACCAGCCTTTCTGACAGTTTGAGAGACCCTCAGCAATACAATGCCATAGAAGGGATTATTGGTTTTTTCAGGCAATACCAGATTCTCAGTCCTTCTGATCCAAGTAATATTTGTATGAACAGACCACATCCAAAGTGCTGGAACAAAAGGGGAAAACGTGCCAGCTGCCTCAGAGAGAGGGCATGGGGACTGTATGTGTGCCATCCTGCTTCAGCAGTGACTGGTTTTATTAAGTACTTGAGATTAAAAAACCCACCCGTCCCCTCCTGACAGAGTGCCAGAATAAAAACCTGCTTTGAATCGCTTCAGGCTGCTAAAGACTTTAAGTACTGTCCAGGTGCAGAGTGTAACTTTTAGATGAGTAACACATGATAGATGGTTGGCTGCATGCATAGGTGAACCAGTTGCAGGGGGGCTGTTGTCAAATTGCGGCAGATCAGGCATTATGCATTTGTTCTGCCAGCGTCTCCTCACCTGAAGTCTCCCCACACTGGGGAATATGAAATGTAATAAAATGCAAAGTAAGGTTCCCTGCAAAATAATGTAATAAAAAATAACCTTCATCCCTCCCATTCTAGACAAGATCTGCCCTGAGGAGCTGCCCACAAGAGATTGGATTGTTTAAAGCAGAGGAAGTTCAGCTTCATGTTGCTACTGCAGAATGGCTCAGCGCAGGCCTTTTAGATGTATTTATTCCCTTAAATCATTTAAGGAAAATTAGCTGCCATAAGAGCATAAAACCACATATTAAATATTGCTGTATAGGAGGATTTTTCTTCTGCTGCTGCAGTATGGAAGATAAGCTGTTCCCTTTGAAAAAAGTTCATTCTGGAGGGTGGAGGATGACTGACACAGAAATCAGTGAAGTGGGTATGAGACACACACACAATGCCATAGCTGCAGTGCTTCCAGCACTGAGTGGTCCATGACTAAGTGTTTGCTGTAGCTACTGTATAAAAATAAGCCAAAGCACCTGTGGTTCTCTGTTCTGGGTTTTAAAGTGTGCCTATTTTATTTTTAAAGTGTTTCAAATTCCATAATGACCGTATCATCTTTAGGAAGGAAAGTGGATGGGTCAAGAAATCAGAGAAGCTTTTGATCTCCATGTCACTGATTTTGAAACAATCACGTGTGGTGGTAAATCTCCATCATTGTGTTGGCCTATGTGAAGTGAGTGGATATTCTCAGCTGTTTCTAGTGGTGTCAGTCTTGCAGATGAGACTGAAGTGACAGACTTGCTCTTCTAGATCATGTGTTGTTGGCTGAAGATATTGCTGTTCTTAAGTACCTTTCCCTGCCCATATGCCAGACATCACTGCCTTCCCACCTCTCCACCAGATGATACATGTAGATGGTTCCCCTGTCCATGCTGGAGCAGGTTAGCGGAATTAGCTCAGAAAATGAAGGTATTGTTTAAACCAACTCAGCTGACTCTGTTCTGAAGTACATACATCAAAGGATGTTCATATGAGCTGAACTGTGGGCCCAGGAAGTTCTTCTTGGACATGATAACACACTTAGAGAGCTGTTTGGAGAATGAATGTCTAGGTAAGGAATCTAATAAAGCATATAGGCACAGTTAGGTTTAAACACGTGAACAATCTGATTGAATTCAGCAGTGTTCCTTGCGTGCTTACGGTAAAGCAGGTGCTTAAATGTTTTGGACTGGGGATCAAGTGCTCAGCACTGGCAAGCTCAGGATATGGATCGTCTAGGGAGATCAAACAGTCCGTATCTCTGGGATAACATGAAGCCTCAGAGACAGAGAAAGCTGTAGAACTGCTTAATTGTTGGATGGGTTTCGCGTGGCCATCCAGCACTTTTCCCAACAAGCAAATGCACTCTTTAAAACAGATTTAATGAGTGAACTTAGGTAGCGTGTTCAGTGTGAGCTCAGTCCACTTGAGTATGTGCATTGTGATATGATCTTTAATCACAGGGGCTCATGTTAGTCTCTCAGCTAGATCCTGGCCTCACTGAGTTCTCCAAATGGAAAACTTTCACATAATAAGCAGCTATTCGGCATTTTGTTTTAGCTTCAGTGTTCATTGTGCAGCCCTGTCCTGTATTTACTGTGAGATATTCAGATCCTGCTCTGAGGAAAGAATTGTTAATCTCCTCGTGGGCTTTTTTGTTTTGCTCATTGCTATACCCTGGGAGCATTTCAGCAGCATTAATTATTTTTTGGGGGACCCCTGTGAGAGACAAATATGTTATCCTTGTATGCATAGGAAACAGAGGCAGAGACAGTTATGATCAGAAGTACCTACTCATTTGACGTAAATAATTTAAGATCCTTGGGATTAGATTTGTTTCATGTCATTCACCAAGGTTTGATAAGTTCATTGTCTCGGTTCTACCCCTTTCTTCTCCAAGGAAGATTGGAATAGACTATTTCTGTCATTTGGAGTTCTTAGGACCTAGAAGACAAGGAATAGGCAGTGACTGACTGCTTGGGAAAAATCTGTTTCAAGTGATTTGCCCCTCTTAAATGAAAATGCAGAAATGGGATGTAGTGCTCCCATGCACTCTCATTGCAACACTGTCATCTTGCATTCATCTTTCTTCTGTTCTGCCTGTTTTCCACCTCCATTGAAGCTGGAATCCTACATGTAAATGATTCCCACATTGGACACTATTCACCTTGTACCCTGAGTGAGCTGGAGACCTGACCGAAAAGAAAAGAAAAAACCACCTGCCTGGGGTGTGCTCATTAATTATCATCTCGTTTGTCATGCACACATTTACCAAAGTCTTAAATTATTTCTGCATAGGCAACTTTTCTGTTTCCATTCCTGACTTTGGAGTGCTTGATGTTGCAGCCTTTACGTACTTTTAATACTATTCTGGGTGAAAGTCTTCATTGATTCAAAGCAAAACATACAGCTGAAATGAAGCCCTGGTGTGCTGAAATCTGAGTCATCTGCTGCGCTGGAACCTTTAGATCCACCACACAGACATCTGTCACAAGAGCTGATGAATTAACTGATAGAGGATGGCAATCTGCTATTGCTGTGGACTGGCGTGAGGGAGAGAAAGAGACACTTTGCCTGTGGGCTTTGTGGGTATCTGCTGACAACAGAATTAATAATAAGAAAGGATGAGTAAACAAAATACTGCAGGCATGTGGGGGGATATTCAAGGCTGAATGACACCTTTTATGTTTTTGAGAAGGTTTTTTAAGATCCCATGTGCAGGCTTAGACTTGAACAAAAGCATACATTTCCAATCTTCCTGTCTCTGAGGAGTCCTTGTTTTTGATCCAGGTAGGCTTGTGTATGCAAGCCATAAGACTACAGATGAATTAACATATGTCTGATAAGTCAATGTAACTCTGGATTCTTTGGCAGATGACTACATTCCTCTCTATAAAGAGAATATATCTACTTTCTTCCAAACATACTGAACATACGCTCTTCTGGTTCTGTGTTATCATCTACCTTTAGACCCTTCTTTAGAGACAGATGGATATCCTTCACTAGGGTTGGCTCCCCTCAGTACATCATGCACCTTCACTACTGCAGGAAGACAGTAGAGATAGCTTGGCCTGGGGAAAAGGCCTGAACTGATCTCTGAGTTCCAGCTTGTTGCTTTCTCTGCTGATAAACCCAGATACTAGAAAGCAGATGAGGTTGAATATTGAGTGGTGTGTGAAGCAGGTTAGTGTAGCCAGTTGAAGGGAAACACATTCCCTCCCTGACAATCTGTAACTCATTAGAGTTGAGTGTATTACTACGCTAAGTGGTTTCTCTACGTTCTCCCATCATCGTTGCCGAAGAGTACAGGCTCAGCCCTCCCCTGTGCTTACAGACTTTCTTTTCACCTTCTGTTTCTTCCATTCTGGTACTGAGCTCTGTTCATCCCTGTCAGGAGACTACACATGTTCTTACTACTCTAGACCACTCATCTCTTTCAAAGATGCAATTCAGATGTTAATGCTTGATGTAGGCCCTTAGTCGCTGCCCTTTTGCATGCTGCTCTCACTGACCAGTGTTGTCTTCAGACATTGTTTAGACTGGCGACAGTCAATGCTGTTTTTCACACTACTTCATTTCTAGGCCTTCGGTAGCAGCATCTAGAGCATACTATCAAGGACAGTAGTTTTGACTGTGCAGGACCCATGTCCAAAGTGTGGTGATGTGGGAGTGCTCCATGTGCTGCATATCCAACCCCCAACTTTCTTCATTATCCTGAACTTTTGTAGTGATTGAAATCAGGATCTTTTTTTCTTCCTAGTGTCCCTGGTTATAAAGGCAGTGCCATACTTTGAGGGAAGAATTCTCGTTCCATGGAAAACTAGGTCACAAAATGAAGACTTAGAAATGTGTAACTGATGTTTTACAGCTTGCAGCTATCCCTAATGGCAGCATTGCTTTAGTGACCTCCCATCCTCTCTGCCTTTGGCAGCGCTACATTCTTCACCAGACAACTCCACATTAAGAAAAATGCAGCTGGTCTCCAAAATGCATCTACTTTGCTGGAGCGTGACATAAATTTTATTTTTGTCAGTCCTGCAAATCTTACAGACTCAATCTTACAGACTCTACTTCCACTCATCTTGTGAAATGATATTATTAGTATTATCATCAATGTGATACTGGATAGTTGACAAATAAAGTATAATAACAGGTTTTGCAAGGGTTTCACATCAAAATTGTACACTTAGGCTTCTTATACTATAAGCCCACAAGTAGTATTATCGAATCTAACGTTTGAATGACTGGAAGCAATTGTTTTCTGTTCAAAAATTCTTCTTTTCCCTCATCATCTCCCCTGCTCCTGTTATAAATTGGAGCAGCAAAGTGGAATGTATTTCACTGGAAAATTATAAGCTGATTCTCATTCCAGCTGAAGCCAGTTTGGATGTTAATAAATATTTGGAAAGACTGTGGGCTGGGGTTTGGTATTGCTCAGAAATCACTTGGAGCCAAGGAAATCAGCTGAGGTCTGCATCATCTGGTATATGGAGTCATAACAGATTAAGATAGGGTAATGAGATCTGTAGCATAGCATGCTACCTGGCTCCATTTTGCTGTTAGCAGAGCTCTTAGACTTCCTTCCCCAGCTAAACACCACAGTAGTAATGAATAATCATTGTTAACACAATATTGAATTTTAACAACCTACTAAGAAGTGATGTTCAGATAGTTCCTCAGATATCCTGGGTTGTCATTTGTACCTGATGCTTTTCACTCAGACATCAAACCAGCTATCATAGTGCATGTTGTTCTGAGTTCTTCGCAGGCAAAATGGCCAACATGCTGCCTCTCATTTCTCTCCTCCTGAAATTAGAAGAGATATTACCTCTTCTTACGCAGTATGTGTTCAACTGATAATCCTGTGGCTGCTTACTGTGGTAACGTTTGTGTTTGTGCCAGTTTGTTGAGATTGTAGAAATGCCCTGTATCGCTTCTATCTTGCAAGTCCCCGCTGACTGAAGTGTAACTTTTTTGTATTGCAAATATCATTCTTATGTCAGTTCTCTGTTGAACAAAACGGTAGTAAGGGGAACCTTTGTTTCACTGGTGCTAGGGTGTAATTTAACAATGCGATGTACAGATCAGCGTCTGATTCTGTAGCTTTTGCTAGTAGGTGCTTAGGATTTAGACTCTTATTTCCCACCTACTGTTGGACTAGCATAATAAGAGTTACTAATGCTCTAGCTAACATTATACTTCATAGAGACCGTTTAAAAGTATTCCCATTAAACTCTTCCCATTGTTAAATATGAATACATTGGGTATCTGCTGACAGAAATAAATGTGATGTGCATGATCATTTTGTTAGCTGTGGTATTTTCTGATAAGTGATCTCATGAGAGTGGGAGTAACAGTTGAGAAGAATTCCTCAGTTTCTTTCACTCAGTTTTAACAAATCCACTTCCACTTTGTTCTGGAGTAAACATTCTTTCTTGATCTACTAATACATTCTATATTTCTGCTAGGTAAAGCAGCTTCTGATCTTAGCATCTTCCTTCCCACGATCCTTTAAACACACACAGTATTATGCGAAACTTGCTAGCAGCAGAGCTAGTTTAGCACTAGAATAGATTATTTACAGGAGATGCTGAATCTTTACCACTGGAGGGTTTTATGACAGGTATTTATTGGGAAAGGTTTAGTTAGAGTTAATTCCCTTTTGAGGCAGTTGAATAGAATCGATAACCTCTACAGATTCCCTTCGCATCTCCAATTAATCTATGGTCTTTGCCCCTTCTCTTTGATTTGTTTTCAACATGTAAGCTGCCTACACGTATATCTTCGTATATATAAATGTACATATAAAAGTGAATATATAATTTCTCTGGTAAGATCTTAGGAATCATTGATACAGTTACATGAAGTCCCACCTTGAACTGTGAGCTATCCCTTAAAGGGGTAGTCATGGAAGGCGAGTGCTGTTCAGGTCACCCTCTGCTAATAGCCTTACTTTTTGCAAAGCCTCTGGGAATTACAAGCCACATTTTCATCTAAATTAGACAGGCTTTTTGGTTGGTTTTGTTTTGTTTTGATCACACTGACATGTTCATAATCTAGCTCTGACTGATGCTCCACTATACTTTCGTCAAATACTCTAGACTCTCCAGGGAATGCGTCTACAGCTACCAAATTCCTCTCTGTTTGTGCTTAATGTGGTAATCACATCACTGTAGTGGTAACCTCTGACACAGGTTGTGTTTCTTTGGTTGGGTTTTTTTGCTATCCCCATTTAGTAATGTTTGTATCTAGAATAGGAAGAGTTTCAGCTAAAATTCATCTCCCAAAGAAGAATGAAACATTTTAATCCCAGAGACTAAAGCCAAAATCTCCTTTGTTTCAACACAATGATGGTCAGTTTTCGTTTGTGCCTAAGATGTTCTTCTCCATTGTACACAAACACCTGCTTGAAACACTGTAGACAAATTATCATTGGTCCACTATCATATATGTAGATAACTTCCCATTTAGTTAACTCTTTCAGTTTCTCAAATGTATTAATATTTGCACCCTGTGACTTGGGGTATCTGTGCAGTAACATTTGCAGGTTGCTGCTCTGAACATCTAAATCAGGCACAAGTTTGGGGTTTTTTCTGTAGGTCACCATTCTGAGAAATCTTTGTACTGCTGTTTTTCATTTGGGGCAGACATGTTAGTTATGACCTCGACTTTGCAGTGATCTACTGTACACCTTACCTTTTCTTACAGGTGTTTTATTGCTATGACATGGAACCTGTGTTGTTGCTTTCTTAGTTTTAGCTCAGCAGCTCTGTCTCTTTCCACAGCTCTTTAGGGCCTTTAGTCAAACTCCTCTCTTTTACCTTGGATCAAAATATTATCCATCAAAGCTTTAGTATCCTCTCTACCATCAAAACATGGTTGTATTTTCCTGGGACATGCCTAGGGGGCTGAACACAACGCAAATATCCCTCTGAGGAAATAGTGTCTCCTAAAATAGTTTTTTGAAGATGTACAGCCATGTTCTCTGTTTTTCTAGGGGCATCTGCCAGCACCCTGCTGATGAATCAGAGCCATCTCTTCAAAGAATTTACCCCTTGTCAACGGAGGAAAATATTCCCTTTATATAGTACACACATTTTTTCTTGGTCTGAGTGTACAAGAGAGGTTCAGTATGGATTCTTTTCTCGCCTTCTTGCATCTTCTCTCTGCTTCTACTTTTTGTGATTCTTACAGCTGTGATGTTATCATATTCCTTTTAGTATCTGCATCAGGGAGAGAGGCTTTTTTTATTTATTTATTTTACGTAGCATTAATCAGGAAGTGGCTGACATATTCTGTGCTGTGTTGAGAGTTTCCCTGAGTCTGGAAGACATGTTTAAGCTCCTCGTCAGTAATTCTGGTTTCATGTGTCTCCTTCCCTTCTCTGTTTTTCAGTGAGACACAGGGGTTGAGATTTTCTTTTTTTTTTACCCACTTATGAAAAATTCCCCCTTTGCTTCTGCTCCTCCCCCAATTGCTTCTATAAACTGGGTCAGAGTCAAGGTCACTGACAAGTCTGCTTCAGTCAATGGTTGTATTTGAACTGATGAGCACTGAGGAGAACGAGCTCCTGAACGATGCAGCAGTCAATTCCAGCTGGCTCTTGCCAGAGCTTCTTAGGGATGGGGCTTCTCACAAGTGGAAATGTCTGGAATGAGCTGATCCATTTTATTTTTCCTACTTCAGACAGCATTGGGAACATGCCCTTTGTTCATGTAGCTCAATTTTCCGCCTGGGATTGCATTTGCCTTTTAAGACACGGGGCAAAGTCACTGCCAGGGCTTTTTTATTTAATACAAAAGAGCTCTTAGTATTCAAAAATGATTTACAGACAGCTGGCCAAGTGTTTGACCTAACTATGTCTGTTCGTGCTATTCTACTGGTACAAGATAGCTGTAATAGAGGCTTACCCAGCCAGTGGAGAATTAGCCCAATGTATGCAATGAAGATGGGTAAAGAGAAATGCTGATTTTAAATGAGGATATTGACATAATAGCATCTCAATCAGTGAGCATTGGAATAGCAGTGTAAAATTACTCATGAATAGCAGAGGAAACCAAGCCAGTGGAGGAGTGACATTATAGTTAAAAGAAAGCTCAGAAGCAAAAAAGGGAAAAGAAAAAAAAAGGGGGGGGGGGGGTGGAATTGTATCAACAAGTGCTGAACAATCTCACAATCTCTAGGCATTAAAATTTCATGCCAAAATGGGATGGTAACAGTGAGCATCTTTATAATAGCATGCTCAGACTTACCAAAGAAGCAATGAGGACTCAAAGAATGTAATGACGGGGACTGATTAAGTGTCATGATCAAATGTGATGTAGAAACTGCATTTATACACTTTAAAAATGACGTCTTCTTGAAGCAAGAAATCAAAGAGCCCAAAAGAGAAGACTAGACTTTTTATTTATCCCTGAGCAAGGATTAAGTCTTGATTGATGATGTAGCTGTCAAAGAATCGTTCTGTAATAATAAATATAAACATGCTCAAATTTGTCATTTCTGGTGGAGTACAAAAGCCAAAAAGTCCTTAGATTGGTACACAATTCTGAAAGGGGACCAACAAAAAATGGAAAGAAAACTAGAAATAGTAGTTAAAAGGGCAAACCAGAACAAAATAACACTTTCAGGTGACATGGCAACTATATAAAATCACCGCTGTAAGAATGCATTTTTGCCGCTTTACCATTAGAGAGTAAGTATATTATCCCTATTTGAAAAACTCCGCAACTTTATAAAAGGTCGCATGAGAAGTTAGTAAAGGGGATTATTAGGCGGAAGAAGGCCATTAGCATTAAAAGGACACCCTTTGAAGTCTTGCCCAAATGAACTAAGGAAAAAAGCCCAGTACACTCTGGCAAGTTAAATGCAAAACCATAATAATAGAGGACAAAAACAATTTTGAAGAATAACTTGCTAAAGGCATAAAAACTAATAATAAATACTTTTTCAAACACATCAGAGGCAAGAAGCCTGCCCGAAGGTCTATAAGGTTGATAGATGATCAAGATGTAAAAGAAGTGCTCAAGGAAAAGAAGGTCTTTGCAGAAAAGCTAAATGAATTATTTGCTTTGGTGTTCACTGTGAGGAGCCTAGAGGGAATTCCCAAATTAGAGCCGCTCTTTGTAAGGGACAAGTCAGATAACATGGATAACAGTGGTTTAATGGTATGTATCATTTTGGAAGAGTAATTTGTACCTCGTACATCTGTTAGCCTTTTTTGGGTGTATTGACAAACACGAAGATAAAGGCACTACCTGTTGCGTATTCGGAATTTCTGAAAAGCTTTGTCAAAGTTTCTAACCAAATGATTTTAAAGAAATTAAGAATCCAAGTTGTCATTGAATATGTCATCCAATCCTTCCTTGGGATTAAAGACAAATGAAGTTAAAAGTGAGTTTTCACATCGGGTGAAAGTTATATGTGCAGATTGCTTGGGATTATTCAGAATATTCTTAAATGATTCAGAAAAAAAGAATAAATGGATTTTTCTGATGGTATACAATTATTTGATGCAGTCAAAGCTGCACCACAGAAAGATCATATGATGCTGAGTGATAAAATGACAGATGAAGTCCAGTGTCAATAAATGCAAAGACACTTGTGTGTCTTTGTGATGAAAAGGGAGGGAAGTCAAGTCAAAGAAGCAGACAATAAAAAGTCCAGTGCCAGTTAGTAATACAATACCACTTGGGAAAGAAGCTCGTGAGACGGCTTTCAAAATACCTATCAATGATCAGCTGTGCTCAAGAAGGCAAAGACCGTGTTAGATTCATCACTATGGTACTTCATATGTTTACCTGTATCTTGGGAAAAGTGTACGATTCTGACAACCTTACCTCAGAAACGACTGAATAAGTATTTTCTAGAGAAGGGTTCAGAAGAAAGAAGACAAGAAGTTTGAAATTATTTGTGTATGACAGAATTTTATATAGCATAGGCCCTTCAGCTTGGAAGAGATACTTGAGGAGGGATAAATTAGTTTACAAAAAGAAAAGTCAAATATATGAAAGTTATCAAAAATAGAGAAACAAGAAGTAATCTGCCAAAGGCTATTAATGCTATCCCTGGAGTTGGGAGACCTAGAAACTGCCAAAAATAGGGATGCTATTACATGGGGAAGCATTGTTTATATTTGTGGTTTTGCTTGCATTCTTTTCTTAAACATCCTGTCCTTCCAAATCCAAGGATGTCTGTATGGCCACTCTTATATGAGTTCCTGCATGGCAAAGAACACAGCTTCTGCTACTGCCCTGTAACAGTCTCCTGTACTATTCCCAGAATGAAGTAGAAGGGGGTGGCTCTACGACGGCTGGATCGGGATTATCGGTTTTGTGGGCAAACAACAGTATTCTGCCTAAAAGAAAGCTCTGTTCTTCCCTTCTGATTATCCTGTGTACCTCTGCATTCCTGTAATTATGGTGCTTAAGGCTACCTGAACCTTGGTGGAGGTAGTATACAGTGTCATACAGTATCACTAAATTGCCAAAAAAAGATGTGAAACTGTATTTTGAATGGGAAGAGGAAAGCCTACAAACTATATGATTTCCCTAGATAAAAGAGAATTATTCTCAGTGGAGGTCATTATATTGTCTTTGTGACAATACACAAAGGTATAGGCTAGGTTCCTTGATTTCTTGGCATATCTCATTCCAAAATAGTAATCCCAAATAATCCTGTAGATCGGATTCTCCACTGCTTAGTTTCATCTCGTGCCTATTTTACTGTGTCATCCAGAGCCTGGGGTTGAGAACAGGAATGCTGTGAGAAGAACACAGCAGCTGCCTAACAGCTTAAAGAAAGGTATAGTAACTAATGGATCCAATGGGGATATTTTAGGCAGATAGGCTTTAGTTACAGATTGGATGACTAGAGCTGAACAAATAATACTGTTGCTCTTTTGAAAAGTATAATAGATATTCTTTATGATTTCAAGTTGCCAGCATCTTTACCTCTTTGAAAACTCATCCTATGAGAATTATAATGAAGCAGAGCTGCTTCCAGAGTTACTATTTTTCTTAAACCTGAAAAACTGCACTTTTAGACTCATAGGCATCAAAAATAGCTTAATGCCGGTAGCATTGCTAGCTGGATTTTGCAGGCAGCAACCCTGCAGTTTTGCATATGTTTTCTTGATCTAGAGCCCAGTTTAAGCTGTTGAATGGGGTCTGTGTCTATAATGTTCCCTAAGTGCTATTATGCAAAGAGATTGCTTATTTGAATCGTTAATCAGTCTCTGGATGGCTGCAAGTTCTTGTATTTCATGGCTGGTTTTCATGATGTATGTGACCTGTTCATAGTGTTGCTCATGCTGCACTGGAACAAGACTTAATTCCTATTCTTGTTAAAGCTTTTCTGCTGACTACCTTCACTAGTGTATGCTTAGAAACTATCCCAAACCCAGAGGACTACTTTATGCAAAACTGCTGGGAAGGTTCCTCAGACAAGAAAACTATATTAGTAGCTTAACTCTTTCAAGTCAGAGTTAACATGATAGATCGTTGTTTCCTATATGGATGTGTTCAGTCATCTTTTCAGAATCTGATTACTATGTGTCTTGTGGAAAATCCAATTAAAATTAATGTATTAATTAGCAGAAGTTTAATTTTCTTCTTGTCAGGAGATACATTGTGATGTTGGAATTTTACAGCGTCAAAGTTAGCAATAGTCCCCCATCTTATAAGTATTTTGAAAGCTTCTGCTTGCTGTCCTCTGCAGTGCTGACACCAGTAGATCAATAGGTTTTTAAAACCAGACAGGAATCACCGTGATAATCTAGTCTGACTTACAAAGTACTAAATATCATCCATCATGGTTTTCCTAAATGGGCATCAAAGTCTGAGCTTCCCCAACTTCTGGTGGCTTAGCTGTTAGAGAGAATGACTGATCTAAAAGAGCTTAGAGGGTTTATCTTGCAAGAGCATCTGGAATATCAAATCTTTCTCCAAATATCTTCAAAACCCCATCCCTGTGCTGGTAAGGTTGTTAAGCTCATCTTTTTTGTTATTTTTCTTTTTCTTTTTTTTTAAACAAATTATTTCCTTTTCTCTTTGGTATATCTACCTGCTGGGAACTAACATATAGCAAACTGCAGTGTGGAGCAGGATTACTGAGTTGGGTCACTTTGATGGCCTGAGCTGCAGAGTCTGAACATACTTCATGCAATAAGCCTGCCTAAGTGTGCAGAAAGCCAGGGGTACTCCAACACGTGAACGGCCTCTTTCATTTCTGTTGAGGCTGCTTATGTTCCAGGGTGACTCCTTTAGAGACAATGCTGATAATTATTGAGCTATTTCTCAAACCATGGTAAGAAGAAGAGGAAGGATCACGTTATGAGGACCGATAACCCTTGGTTCACATAAATGTATGTCTGGGAGAAACAGAGGATTGCCTGAGCGTAAACAGCAAAATCTAAGTTAAGATGAACACACACCATGGAGCGTTTGCAGCAGAAAGGAGAAGTGAACGATGCACTTAATATTGCTGAAAAGGGAGCTCTGCAAAGTAATTTGCATGCAAAGTTTGTAAAGCAAGTACAGCTTTGCTCCCTCCTTCATCATGGCATTTTAGTCTGGTTTACCCTTTTTATGTGTTGATGTATAGAATTTGATGGGGTTTTTTGGTTTTTTTGGTGCTTTTGCTCAATTAATAACACTGTAGAAAATCTAATGCTACTAATGTTACCATTTTATTGTGTTAAATAGGTTGTTGCTTTAAATGTTTTTATTTATGGACTGTCGCCTAAAAGATCACTTTCTGACTGTAAGAATATCTTGCATTTACGTTTGGATTTTCAAAAGCGCCTTCTGAAATAGGATCCTGTCCTGTTAAATCCAAAGTTTAAATGCAAGTTAGGAATCAGTTTATGCCCTACTGAAATGTAGTCACCTCTGGAAAAGACCCCATCAGCAGAGTGCTATTTGAAGGCTGTTTACTTAGATGTACATCAAGAAAAATCTTTTTCTGTTCTGAGTTCAGCTAATCTATTGTTTTGTATTTTTTGAAAATAAACTGCTTTCATCTTAGTATTGGTCTTCTGCTAGGGAATTTGTGGTGTTTTATGACTTACCCCAAAAAGGGTACTCACTGTAGAATTAAATCTCAGCAGGAGCAGATTTAATCCTCCCCGACGACTTGTAGTCTATGGAAACATTATTGCCTGTGCTTGTTGGTGAGTCTGCCCTTCAGGAGTTGCATGTTCTCCTCTTGCTGCAGTTAACTCATGCAATAGAGACAGCTTTTTATTCTCTTTATGTCCCTTGATAATGGCTGTATTGATCTGGCCTGATGTAAGCAAAGGTTCACAGTTCACCAAATGTTGCTAAGGGTACCAGACTATTACTGCCACCAGCAGACGCATTCCATCATCCCTCAACCTCAGTGTGTGAAAACCAGAGCAGCACGATGCCACACGTTGGTGACTCAGGAGAATGGCGTGTGTCAGTATCTGGCGTATGTTGGACTTGGATGCTTCTAAAATTAGAAAGAGTATGGGGTTTTTCTTGTCGTGTTTGTTTTGTCTGCCAAGCAATGCAGGAGCATTTAAAAGTTAGCCTAATTTTCAGTTGTTTGGAAATGAAAGCCACAATGGCAATGCTGTGCAAGAACACCTATGAATTTTTATTTTCAAATAAGCTGAACGTTCCTTTCCTTTAAAAAAATATAAAAGTTGCTGAAACTGACTTGAGCCAGGAGTAGGAACGGTGAGGGCGGTGGGCTGTTGTCCAGCCTGACAGCTCTAGGCAAATGACTTAATTATCTCTTTGCTTGCTCAGTTCAACAAGGAATTTTCACTAGAAGGCGAAAGCTAAGAGAAAAGGTTTTGAGCCTAAATTCTTGCTTGCGGCAACTCAAAGTAGAGCTGTAGAAGTGAGAACTGCTGAATCTCTGAATACTGCTTGGGGGATTTGGCTCTTTGTTTAGAAAACATTTTAAATCTGTTTACCTGATTTTTCTAGCACAAAATCCCAGTTGTCCTTTGAAATAAGAATTATTCTAGCTCTGCAATGATGAATATGTTTCATCATGACAGAATAATTTGACGGGTTTTAGACCATTTTTAAAAGCAAGAGGCCTGAGACTATAGATGGTAAGGGGTGGTAGTGAGAGAACAGGACTAGCTATTAGATTATTAGGTCAGGTTTTTTCCCAGAGTCCAAGGTGGAGGAGAGATTAGCTGATTTAAAGGGCAAACTGTTTTCATTTTTTTTCTTCTCCTTGAAAGCCAAAAAATGCTGATTGCTTTATCCCATCTCATCCTGGTTCTAGTCTGTTAATTCCAAAGATCATTCTCCAAGTGGCATGGTTACTTTCTAACAAGATTAAAGGGAGAGAGGCAGTGAACTGCTCAGTTGCACTCTAGAGACGCTTGGAAAGTGTGATTTGGAGTGGGTTAGCTCGAGAGTAGTGCAAAGAGATCTGTCTGACCTAGCGTATTATTGCAAGGATTTTACATCTGTCACAATAGTGGATTGTTCTCTGCAAAAACAAATATGTAGCAATTATTGGCTGTGTTAGTCAAACTGATATATACCACTATTGTATAATAAGGTGGCATTCTGTACAGAGTGTTTGCAAACGACTTTGTTGATTTCTGCAGTATTGTAATAGCAAAGGGCAATGAAAATTTATATCATAACAGACATTGTGATTTTACATTATTAGTGAAAATAACTTCAAATACAGTTCGCTAGGTCTGAAACACAGAAATTCATCCAAGTGAAATATTATTTTAGTTTTCAGTCTTGTTCTGAGAGTGGCAGTATCTTCTATTGAAGTCAGTGGAAGCTGTAAATGATTACTGTAGCTGCTTTTAGCCATTCAGATTGATTTATCATCTGAACCCATTAATATCTCTGCACTGAGAGCAGTAGGAAAAGTGTATGTGCATGTGTTTATACATATATTACACCTATAGTATGTTTTATGCATTGTTTTCCTGTTGATTATGTATTTTGCAAAGGTATTTATCTGCATCTCTTCCCTGTGGAGTTCAGAAGTATGACTGGATCTAGTTATGCTGCAGTTCAGAGAGAGACCGGAGCATTTGGAGTAAAGCTTGGGAGCCATTTACCAGTCCATTACAAAAACTGTGGTCTGCACTGGTTACCCTGGCCCAAAATGCCAAGGAGAAGCTGCCATCTGGCTTTGCAGGCTGGCCAGCATCAAAAGGGTCTGTGCTAATTGGAGCACAGCCCCTCAGTTAGCTATAGGGAGCCATCCTGCAGGAACTCGGAGACCAGCCGGATGACCTGGTAGGAATTCTCCTTCTCTAACTTGTGTGATGGAGAGTTGGCTGGAGTGTACTGCCAGCTGCCACCCTCTTTCAGGACTCTGTAGAGAGAATAAAGCTGAACTTTGGCTAACTGGCTCTGTACCCTGGCTAACTTTGTTAATAACGAAGTCAATGTCCTCTTGAACCACAGTGGGACTTGATCAGGTACTTTAGGTTTTTTATCCTTTGGACTGGAATTGATAGAGCAGGCTGCAGACAGAACAGATTGAATTATCCCGTCCTAAGTATAGTTTTCACTTGGTCATTGTTTTCCTCAGCCTCGTAGAGTAGTTGTAATACATAGGTGGAGCTCAAAAAGTTTGCGTAGGGAATTGTTACATTTCACAGAGAATGGGCAGAGTGATACCCATTTACCTTAGGGTATGCAAATGTTTAAAGTCATCCCGAAATCAGTACTCGCTCTCTATGTACTCTGAAAACCCCTCAGATTAGTGCTTGGCAGCTGCTTAGCCTGAGCATGAGTTCTCCTCAACACCATGTCTGAGTTTAACTGAGGCTCTATTCAGCCCTCAGCCCTGCAGCTTGCCCACTTTCCCTCATTCTTCAAGGCGGGGACTTGTCTGGAGCATCAGTTCCTAGCTCTGATCAAGGAGGCTTCAACCCTTTGGTCCCCAGATAGGGGAGGCATGCACATGGGATCTTCCAATGCATGCTGTAGTCTCCCTCTTCCTGGAAATGGCCCTCTCATGCCTTCTGCACCCAAATTCCTGGCCATGGAATGACCATAGAAGCAGTTAAACTCCCTAGGAAGGCTCCTAGGAGAAGTCTGCTTGAGGAACAATGTGCTCTGTAGGTATCTTTTGTCATGGCCTGTAAGATAAGATGTAAATGGGGAACAACAGATTGGGGGAAAGTGATTTCCAAAGCCAACCCTAAATGTAGACTTGCTTATTTATGCATGTGTATGTTTGGGTCAAATTTCTCTGATCTGGCTGTCTAGAAGGCATCTTTATGTCCATACTGAAGGTTTGAAAGACAAACAGCATGATTTCCATCAGTCCTGGGCATCGGAAGGCACACTTGGTTTCCGAACATCTGAAAATTAGGCTGCTTTGACTGTCACTTTCATAAACAAAATAGCTGGTTCTGGTATGCCAGCATGTGGATGCTGTTGCAGCTTCCTCTGAACTTTATTATTTTAGTACTAGTAAACTCCATTTATTTTACTTTTCCTCTGCTCATCTGAACTAATTATACTTTGTAGTCCATACTTTTATCATGGCACTACTCAGTCCTCATGCATTAAAATTAAAGGGGAGGAGGAGGGTAAGACAGAAAAATTCAGAGAGTAAAGTGACTTATGTTTAAAAACTAAGCATATGGGAAGGGCCAATTTGGTTGTAACAGTTTGACATCAGAAATCATTTTTGCGAAAGGAGGATATTTTTAAGATCTTCTGCTTTTTTCTCCCCTCTCACAGTATCTTTAAAAATGCATCTGGTAATGGCCTTGAGGATTGTAGCTTTCAGAAACAATTCTCAGACAGGATATGTATGAAAAACCTTGCTGAAATTTCGCTGAAGGTGCAAAAGGACAAATAGTCAGCCAGACAAATGGAGACAGAAGGGCAGAGAGAGGATGTCAGCTTTCCCCTGAATTTCTTGTAGTAGTAGTAAGCATCTTAAAGTAATTTTGAATAACCTTATGGAATATGAGGGAAACAGCTTTACTGTACATTGGGCAATAACTGAGCAGGCTTGACATATTTTGCGAGGTGACACCCTTGGATGTAATAAAGTGGATGGATTGAATTTAGTAGCAAAATAAATAACACACAGGTTATTAAACTCCCTGTGTTATTCATGACCATATTGCATTCAGCACAACTTTCCATTCTTAAATCTGCTGCAAGCTGCTATGGAAAATCTAGTCTGTCGCAGGGGAGCAACACAGGAGTCCGGGGAATGCCATAGCAGGCACATGGCCAGTTTGTTTTAGAGCATACAGAGCCTTGCTGATGCATTAAGGTGGTGTGCTAAGAGAACAAAACCTTCTAAGAAACAGTTCATTAGACTTGTCAGGCAAGTTGCTGACTATTTTTATAGTATTATAGGAGGGGGTGACCAACTTGTCTCCTGTGAAGACTTGTCCTCCAATGTCCAGCCAAATGAGGAATCCTGAGACAAAAAACCGTACCTGGCTATTTTTAAAGGTATATCAGAAAGGAAAATTAGCTGCAAATTTTGCTTGAGGGGGCTGCCTGGTGCCAAGTGGCCTTCAGGTATTCAGTCGCCTGGCAGCAGCACTTCACTGCTTGAAGGAATCTTAGAGCTATGTGTGAGGGATAGATAAGAGTACTTGGGAAGAAATGGCATTTATTCTGAATAAAGATGCATCTGCAGCCTCCCTACTGGAATATAATCCTTGCAGTTCTGGGGTTATTCCGATCAACGTTAGAAGACCACCTCTTAAATCTGTCTGTCATTCAAATGGATTTGCCCACTGCAGCAGTACCACAGCCACAACCAGCTGTAGAGCATGCTGCTATCCCCACCATAACAAGGTGGTGCGTTAATTTCTGTGTTAAGCACCGATGGAGCCAAAGGAAAATAGAACAGGAAGGTGAGCCTAATTTGGGAGGGAAGCAGTCAGGAATCAAATGAAGCATGTACCTTTGCTAGAAGTTATTGGGCCATAAGCATGTCATGGTTGGCTGAGTCCATGCAAGGAAAACTAATCACTGTTGTTACCAAACCTGCCTATTCTGTTACCTGGTCAAATTCTGTCCCTTTGTGACTGTATTTAAAAGTCAAACCCCATAGCTGATACATTTGGGCAGAGAGACCATTACAGTTTCCCACTTTTTCCTTTCTAAGCAATTGACGGTTTAAAAGTTAGGTCTTAAGATTCATGTCCATCTCGCACTGGATCAGGTGCCGGGTTCACCCACCCGAGGTCAGTCTGTAAGCCCTGCCAGCACAAGGAGGAAGGTGGAGGTGCTCTCCTCTTCCTCCCTGTGGGGAGCATCATTCGGTAAAGGAAGGAGCTGGTCCCTTTTGCTGTAGGTGGTTCACAGGCTTGAAAATGACTTTTTACTGGTGCAACAAATGTTTCACTTTGTGCAGGAACTGGCCTGTCCCTTTGGACATTGGATGAGCAGATGCCTAATTAGCCTATTATTTACCACGGTTGAGATAGCTGAATTTTGATGAAAGAGACTTTACTTTAATCATTGATTCATGACACAGATGCTCATACCGCGCATTAGGCTGTTTAACCTTCCGCAAATACAGTTGCCCCATGCACCCTTTTATAAATATCCTGGCAACTGCTCTGTCTTCCTTCATTCTCTGTGAGGGGGAATCTTGGGAGCTCCCAAATTGGTCCTTAGTGCCGGTAATGCATGTATCAAATGCGAGCAAAAGACACTGAATGGCACCAGGGCATTGTGTGGCTTAGACACACTGCTAGCTTTTAGGAGAAGGAAGAGAGCCCTATGCTGGGGTGGAGGGGGCTTGCTCTGAATCCTGCCATGCACTGCCTGAGTTTGGAAAGCTGAGCTGGGGCATCCCAGAGAACAGGTCTTTCAGGAGATCCCTGTATTTTTGGAGCAGGACTGCAGCTGTAAACCCAGGCGGACAGTTAGATGGAGATGGGATTGTTCCAGGCTTCCCTTCCACCACTCCCAGTGTGGTTGTTAGACCCTATCACCCTCAGCCGTTCATTTTCTTCTCTGCAACAAGTATTGGAGACTCTTGGAGGAGGGACAGTGCTAGTCTGATCGCTGTGGCTTTGAGGAAGCTGAATCCCCCCATGGCAATAGCTCCTCCCCATATTCTCTTTCTTCTTCTGGTCTCCACTCCTGGGCTAATCATACTTTGCTGTCAGAGGACTAAGAAGAAAATGAGAAATTTCTGTGTCAGAGAAAAGTTCAGCCGTGGTGATGAGCAAGGCTGCGTGCTGATGGGCTGGGCTGCGCCGTGCAGCTTGCAGCAGCCCGTTCCACAGTGGTTTCACAGCTGGAGTGCTCCTTAAAAGTTAGCCAAATCTGGTTTAAGCAGGTGCAAAATTTCTGTGGAAAGTGCAGCAGAAAAATTACCTGATGCTTTCTAAAGGCCTGAAACTTTCAAAGAATCCTCTTCCTCAATAATGACAGACTTCCCTAGGTATGATCCTGAATTCAGGAGAGGATTGTCACAAATACCATTTGAATGGGCTAGGTGTCAGCAGGAAAGCAGACCCTTTTTAAAAGGCCTTTTCAAATGCATTTGTTATCCACCCCTTCACACCCATCTCCCCAAGACACTTTGGTTCTCATATGTTCCCTACTTTATCAGTTGCCTGCTGTACCTCCAGTGGTCGGAAAGTGAGGAGCCCAAAGAGGCAGAGCTGTAAAAAGAAGCTGGATAAACATCGATTGTGTTTTAAAATCTGAATAATTGTTGGGTCTGTACTGTTGGGAAGAGAAAAGGAGTTAAAGATTTGCTCTCTGTTCGGTGTGATAAATGGCACGTTCTATGTAATACCAATGATGGATGCAGCCTGAAAGGTCAGGGGAATTCCCAGCACAGGGTCTGACCTTTATTTTACTCAGTTCTCCACACTGAGTTTAGAATAAATTCACCAGTTAGAAGGAATCTACCACTGGAGGTTTTATCTTTGTGTTTTATTTTTGAATGAGCTCTTTCACTTTAAATTCTTCTCAGGGATTTTTATTTTTTGTGGGGTGGTTTTTGGTTTTTTTTTTTTTGTTTGGGGTTTGTGGTTTTTGTGGTTTTTTTAGTATCAGGAGGAGGTGAAGAGAAGGGAACATTTCTTAAAAATATTTGGAAGATTTCAGAGGCCGAACAAAGAAGAAACGCTTTCTTTTTTGGAGCTTTGCGATTAGTTATGCTGCTGTCTGTTTTGGAAAAGTGTTGATACAATAGAGAGCCCAATCTTGTGTTAATATGTATGGACTGATATAGCCTTCTCTATGCTGCAGAAATCCTTCCAACTGTAATAAATTGGAAACTCTTTATTCTGAGAAGAGCAATTATCAGAATCCAGCATATTTCTCCCCCTCCCTGTCACCTAACTTTGTGCTCTCTTCTAGATTTTTTTTGACTTGCATAAGCCCCAAAGAGAAAAGGATTTATTTAGTGTTGACCGAAGGTTTAGCAGTTTAAGTTAACAGGAATAAGTTAAGGGGAAAACTTCCCTTACTATGGGTTCTGTTAGACTGCTGGAGTAGTCTCCTAATTAAAACAGAAAAAGGGACTCATTTTCTAAGTGATTGAAAACTGGCATAGAGAAATTCTTTAGGTATTTGCTGCGTCAGAACCATGACCCACTATTTAGTAGTTCTGTGGAAATCACTAAGAGGGTACTTGTAGTACGTGATCCTAAATAGGAGGATATGCACTGGTGAAGGATACGACATTGAAGCAACTCATAGTTCTCATAGGCACTGGTGCGCCCATGCCTTCAAAGGGTATCCGCTGTGAGTTGGATGAGTTATGTTACATCAATATTTCTAATCAGGAAGCTGAATTAGAAAGAGACTTAGAAACTGCACTGGACTCTGAAAACGGATGCACAGCAGCAGCTGAAGTCACCAGGAGAGGACAGAAAGGTAGCATTAAGCTGAAAATGTTGCTTGCCCAGGAAAATGACTGTAATTTTGTGGGTTAAATTAAGAGCAGCCCTTTCTCACGCCAGTAAGTGATGCAGTATGGCGCAGAAACCAACTAATTGTCTTCTGCCCTGCATACCATTGAGCCCTTCTGTCTCTGTTCATCACCTGCAGTTTCTTTTTTACATTTTTGCAAGGGATTTCACAGATTTGTTGAACTACACAGTGAAGACTTCTGGGAGACATGGGGGTATTCTTGTGGGACGAGGTGTAATGTTACTGTGGCAGCCATGGTTTCAGAACAGAAAAGAAGCAAGGCTTTTAAGAGAAGAGGTAATAATTTTTCTTAGCCCAGCTGGTACTGTTGGACAAGGAGGACAAGCTTATCATTGTTTTATGACACAGACACTGCCAGCAAGTTGCATCTTATGAATCACATCTGGTCCCTGGAGAGCTGGGCTGGATTTTCATCTGGGAAATACAGGCTCCTAAAATTATATTTAAATTGTGTGTATGCTGGCTTTATAACCAGGTGATCATAACAATTTGTTCAACAATTTTGGGGCCTATTGAGTGTAATTTGCGTGTTTCCCACACAGTGTGGTGTTTATGAAATAAGGATGGAGGGACCATTCTTCTTTTCTGAAAAAGTCCCATAGGTGGAAAAGGTGAGGAGCCTGTAACATCTGCTGGACATCGTTGGCTATTGTCCTCGGACTGGTCCTGATTTACCTGGGGGAACTGGGGTTTCTCTACCCCCGTCTCACCCCAAGGAGTTTCTAATAATTCAAAGCCTCTGAATATGGTAAACATACCCAGAAGAGCAACCCAGCCCTAGCAATAAGCCTGCCCTTACCAGTTTTGAACCAGTCATAATGAAGATCTTACTTTTTTTGATTTAAAGTTCAGGATTCTGTAACTGGATGTTAAATCATTGCATACTTAGGAGAGCAGGTCTTTCAGGAGAAAACCCCACTGAAAAGCAGGTATCTGAAAACCAGTGAGAACTGCAAAGCATCCCCTTCTCTTTTCTTTTGATTCCTTTCCCACTTATGTTTCACATTACTTCAAAAATACCTGTGTTTCAAAGCTGAAATTCAGGACACAACTAGCAATACAGAAGCTTTTTTGTTTTCTGAATTTGAGCCTAAATTCAAGAGTGTTGCATAAATTGGAGGATATTTTTTTAATATTCATTTGACTTGTTCAACAGTTGAAGTAGATTCCCATCTAAGCACTGCTGAAGACAACATCTTTAGTTTCTTCCATCTAACAGACATCATTTGCAGAAGACACTTAGTAGGCCTTTTTCCAAAAAAACTATATTGAAAACATGATAGAAGAAATAATTTTTTTAAAAATCAGATAAATGGGTTTCTACCTTTTGCATATAGCAATTCCTGAAAAGAATTAACTTTGACCAGTTAATCAGTACTAACATTTATTACTCAAAATGTTATCCCTTTTGATCTGACAGGCTTGTTTTGGATAATTTGTTAAAGATGACAAAAAGGCTCATATGCCTCTCGTTCATTTTGACCTTTCTTACTATTAGGAAATTAATTTCAGAACTGAAACAAATGTATTAGTGTTGTCATTTTAAAAAAAAAAAAAGATGAATACCTTGCCTTCAAGCTGTTTCTTCATATTAATCCATCACACTGTAACATGATCGCTTTTTGACACATAACATCTTACCAAGATACTTTCGACATTCACACCAGCTCTTATTAAATACTGCACATAAATTCCAAGTGCTGGAAGTTATTGATAGAATAGGGTGAATAATAAAAAGTATACATACAGGAGACACATAGAGGGGAGAAAGGTTTTCTTTAGAGAAAAGGTTTGTCATGCCTGGACATGTGGTTTTATGGTTGTCAAGGGTAAAAGCAAATACTCAGTTTTTCCCTTGATAATGTTTTATTTTGTAACTCACAGAGCAGGGATCAATAAAATCTTCCAATCAGTAGCTTTCTTACTGAGAATTTTTAGGTTTTCTTTCAGTATTGCTTAGTGGAAACAAGTTTTGATCCAGTCAGATTTCAAAGCCTGGAACTGCATTTTCTTCTTCTTGTTGTAGCAACATTTGTTTCCTTTTATTTCATTTTAATATTTACTGCTGTTTACCCATAATTCCCACCACATCCTCCCCCTAAATTGCCTGTAGCTCTCAGAAATGTGTCGGTAGGTGCCTTACTGAATAACAGTCATGAGCGATCCCTTTCATCCTTTTCAGTTATACATCAAAGCAAGCGTTTGAGCTATATGGACAAATTAAATGATGCACTACTCCAAGACATAAAGAACTACAGACTAGCTAAGCACTGGTGGCTGTCAAGCATAGTCGCTGGGTAATGTTGAATTGGAGTCACAGTTGTTAATGAGGGCTTAAGCCTGGCAGGGTTTGAAGTTCAGGTGGTATCTGAATAAACACTCAAACATTTGGATACTTGTTAAGAAGAAATTTTATTTACTCTTTGTATTGATATGTCTGTAAATCTGGGCTTCACAGGTTTGGAAAACTTCAGTAAGGCTCGTGACATAGGAAAGAATGAGAATCACACTAAGATATTGTTGAGATGCCTTTTTATCCCATGCATTTAGCATGTGATGGGTCCTTTCCAAGAAATCCACTTAATATGTGGATTTTAAATCTATGGTTCGCAGATAGACTAGAGCAGAAGGGTCACATCAGCTGCATTTTAAATACCATGTGGATAAATCAATCAAGTATTATCACATCAGAACAGCAACACCTATTATTTTGCAAAGAAGAGTTCAGCAAAGTGCCAGTTATGCTCTGCAGACAGTTAGGTTTAGGCAGCTACCAGCAGCTTCTGCTTTCCATTTTCATAGCTTAAATGGAAGGCAGCCTCCTGAAAGTAAAGGACACATTTTGTTACTGTTGGTGCTGCTGTTTTCTTGTACCGTGAGATCAGAGTAAAGAAAATGTTGAAAATGATTTTTAGTGAGGGGGAATATACAAACTCAATAAAGAGAAGGGAGTTGCAGAGGGGTAGAGCATCTGTTTGCATTGGGACGTGACGGTTCTAACAGGGAAGGGTGTGCGTGCCAGGCCATACGTTTCAGCTCCCGTGGTCACCACCATCTCCCTCTTCCCCCCACCCCCTGGCCCGTTCCTAATAACTTGGTGTTGAACTTGAATCATGATGTTGACTGCGGTCATGCAGATGACCTTGAATTCCAAATCCAGTGTCCTGGGAGGGGCATATTGAGATGTACATGGTAAGGGAAGCCTTATGTTAATTGTGTCACTCACTGTTTGCTGGCTGTTTGAAAACATGTCAAATAAAAGCAGTTGTGCTAAGGTTAAGGGGGACCCTGTCCCACCCTTTCCACTCCTGTTTCAAATGGTGAACAAGAGACAATAATTTTTCTTGAATGTCATTTGAGGAGCAAAGCTAACTTTTCAGAAATGAGAAAGAACTTTGAAAAGAAGAAATAAAGCCAGAGAGTCCAAATAGATGTTTAGAAGGCTTTGTGGAGGGGAATGACGTGATGCCTGCTAGGAAAGAAGGAAAGACTATGTGCCAGAAAGAGCTGATCAGTTATCTGTCCGTGTGAATCAGTCAAAGGCAAGTCTCGGGTATACATAGACCATTGCAGCCAGGAAGCCTCTCCTGGCTGAGCATCTCTGTTTGCTGAGGACTGGGTTACCTCATAAATTTGATTTCTGGAATTTGAACTTGTTTTGAAGTATGAAAAATAAGGGAGAGGAAATATCTGAATAAATGTATTAGTGACTGAAAACTATAATTCTCCCACCCTCCATTTATATTCTTTGTGTTGTGCTCAGAGAAGTTGAAACTGGTTTTCTTTGAAGTTTTGTTTTGTTTTACTTTGCTTTAAAATATCCTTTCTGGCATGTAAGCAAGAATAAGAAAAATGCAATCCAAATAAAGGGGAAATTTACAAACTGTAAAGATGGTCTGAAAAGCTGAAAAAATGGTGGTGATAGCTGAAAGCACCATCTCAACCAAAAATACAGCATTACATACATATTACTAGAATACCTTGATTTTTTTTTTTTATTACCCTGAAAGTATTTACTAAATTGGCTAAGTGAAATAACTTAGATTTTAGAGATTTTCTGTCTCTCTCATCTCACCTCACTGAAATTATGTGCGAATACCTGCGCTCTGGCTAATATTTCAACAGAAACAGGGAATGGATATATTGTTGAAAAATTTGCTGTGTATTTGTAAGAGCAAATGCATTGAGCTCCGTGTACTTTCTGGAAGATAATGTCAATGTGAGTTGTGGGTACACATTGCTTTCTGAAACTAGACCCCATCTGATCTTCAATCACATCATCACAATCAGGAGGCACGCTTGTGAAACGCAGATAATTGTGAGTCACCTGTACTGGCTTCCTGGTAGATTTGTCATTTCTGTAGCAACTTGGAAGACAGAGATGGGAACAATCTGTTAGATTAGCCAGTCCACCCCCACAGCCCGCCAAGTTGTTTCTTATCCTACTGTGTTTTTAAAAAGCACTTTGCTCTGTTCTAACAGTTATTTTCTTTACTGTTATGAAGAAACCCACTATCACATTGAAGTTGCATTTACTCAAATATACAACGATCACAAAGGGACACTTCTGTGCAGCGTGTCAGACGCTTTGGACTACATACATAAAAATGGCCATGTTAAAGCAATATTAGGAGAGTTCTGGTCCTAGGTTTTTCATTCTTTGTAAAGCTTGTGACATACATACTTTAGTTTTTATTAAAATTAATTCTCTGTGTGATATTTAGCTTAAACACAGTTTAAGGATTTATTTTGGTGGGGCACAAGAAGAGAAAAATACATTTTTGCGCAAAGCATTCCCTTCTAGGCAAAAAGCTTATTTTTTTCCCTGAAAAACTATGTGCTCTGTCGTAGTCCTTTTTTAACTGGAAAGGCTCAGGCAGTAACTCTTCGGCCAGCTCCACTCTCTTCTTTTGGAGGATATGGGCTGCTTGCACCTACTCCCTCTGTCAGAGGCAGAATTCCAGTTGGTTCCAGTGAAAATGTGATGAACATCTTGTTTCCTGCTAGGTTTCCCATGTGGGTAGGCAGAGGCACATACATACTGTTGAACACACCACTAAAATGTCAGCTGGGCTTGATTCCCCATCCAGCTAGCTGGTGAGCCACCAATTCAATGAGTCAGAATAGTGAACTGACTAAAGAAAATCATTGATTTTGCAATGTGATCGGTATGCTGCTGAGTTCCACGAAAAGCATGTGACCATTACAGCAGTGGTTGGTTTTATGGATCACCCTATGCCGTTTCTTCGATCTCAGTTTTCTCCCATCATCGCTAAGATACTAAGGGATATTCCACACTTTCTTTTCAGGAATGTAAGAATATTTAAACCCAGCAAAACAAGCAGTCCCTTTTCTCATGCCACAGATCCATAGTGGTAAAGAATAAGTGAGGGATCGAGTTGAAATTAATCTCTTTCTCATCAAATCTTCACAGGACATTCACAATTTTTGGAGCAACTTTGATTAAAGGAATGGAAAATGATGACGGCTCTCAGGTCACAGGAAAGAGTTTGTTGGTAGGGAAAGGTAAAGCTGGTAGAAGAGATCTGAAAATCAAACAAACCAGTTGAGTCCAGTCCAGCTGAACGGCCTGTGGCTGGATTTGGCCAGCAGGATCCTTCCATATTCTCTGCTTTCATCCTCCTGGGAATAAGCAACACCCCAGCAGACAAATCCCACCTCTTGGACCTCTGCTTACAGTTGGGGCTTGCTGCATCCACAGAGCTGGAAGAAGTGGGAGTAGTATAAGGACCACTGATATTCAAGGTAAGGAAGGACGGGTGGCCCAACACCAGACATGCCTCTGGCTGGGTTGGGGCACTTCTCCCTCCTTACCTTGAATATCAGCGGTCCTTGTGCTGCTGGTGACACTGCAGGCACGCAATGGGGCACAAGGAGCAGCTGCCGTGTTGATGAGGCTCTGAAATCTGCTCTCTGCAGCTCTTATGGGGGAACTGTCTGGGCTTTTCATTTCTTTTTCTTATCATGGGCTTTTCATCCAGCTGCACTCAAGGACTCTGTGTGTGTGTGTGTGTGTGTGTTACTCCTTGAAGTTTCTTGGACGGGCCTGTGACTGTCTCCCCACTGCCTCCTTAAATCACTTCTGACTATCCTCGAAAGGGAGAGCCTGACTCAGACCTAAAAGTAATATCCTTCCTGCCCCTTCCCCAACAGCACAAAGCTGTGGAGAGCTGAGGTTGGAGTCTAGACCCTAACTCCTTGCTCAGACCCTTGTCTTGCTCTATAGAAATAGGAGATATTATTAAATTATTTCCCCAGCTACGCACGTATCCTTCATGCAGGTGGTTTCTGTACTTGAACTGAGCAGGCAGTTGCAATGTTCAGCCCCCCAAGCCTCAGAAAATGCTAACTGTTCCTTTAAAACATCTGTACAGTGACTTTCCTTTTCCCTTGATCCTGCTTCTCACTGCCATCTTCCTAACAAGGGAGTTGTTACCCAAAGACTTGTTATCCCTCTCTCTGCTGAGGACTCGCCTGACAGCTCTGTCTGTATGTAAATTAACATTTTTTTTTGTTTTATTTTTTATCCAGAGGCATCTCGGTTTTGGCAGTCTCATCAAAAAAGCATATTCTGCTTTAAATTACTCCCAGTTCTCCAAAATGCCTCCCACACCACGCTTAAAAATCATTCTTTCTTCTTCTGATTGGGAATTTCAGCAACACTTAAGTCTTAAAATAAATGGCTTGTTTGTGGTTGGATGCTTCCCCCACACGACACCTTTTGCTATCAATAGCTGCACATCTGTTTGTTTAATTATTTGATCTCCTGCATGAAACCGAAAGTCATAATTTTTTTAGAAGTTTGTGCGAGCTGATCAAAGAAAAATCTTCTCATTTGGGGTCACAGCAGCTTTCGTTCCGTCGCCTTTTGGGCAGCAGTCCAATGTCAGTCACTTATCATAAATAATCAGTTTCATCAGGTTACTGCAGAGATTCAGCCAATTGCAGACACGCAGAGGCTAAATCTGGCCTTAACTCCAGGCTGAAAGTGGCCTTTCAAAACTAATTTGGGGATTTACAAAACGACAGGCAGGCTCTCCTTGTGTGCTGAGTTGCCTGCTCCTCGTTGTTGCTGGTTGAGTGTTTTTTTTTTAATTGCCTAGTTAATATAATCTGACACACTTCTAATGGCCCGCTGGTGAGTTCAATAGGGTAGTCCTTTTCATCAGGTGCTGGTAATAGGGTAAAGGAACTTGGTTTAAAACCTGTTAAAGATGCAGCAATCTTTTTTAAAAGCTCACTGTTAGCAGCTCTTCTGGAGCCTGTGCTAAAGGATATTAATGTCGGGAGCTGCTTTGCTTCCAGAAGCTTAAGCTGAGTTGTGCGTGCTCTTGTGTACATTTGGTAAGTAGGAAATTGCCAGCCCTCGTGACAAATCCTGGAGTGGGGCTTTGGGATGCAGAATTTGCAGCTGAGTCTGGGGCAGAATAAACTAGGTCCCAGGAGAAAAACCCCACTGAGTGTTGCAGAAACACCAAAGGGCTTAGTCTGTGAGGTCCAGGTCCTGGTCTGAGAGCAGGGGCAGATCTGGTCCTGGCTACATCTCTTTGGGGAGAGGTTGTTCAGGGAAGAAAATCTCCATTTTTAGAGAGCATGCAGGAGGCGAGAGAACCACTAGAAAGCCATAGGCTGTATGTTTGGAAGGTCGCATAGGAACTAACCAAGCATACAGCATCCTTCTGAGCCCGAGCTGAGTATTGTGTCCTGTGCCATGACCATTTAAAGTATTGAAATGTTCAGTTTCTCCTGATAGAGTATGATCTATTTAAACACTGCTGCAAAGAAATGACCACTTTTAAATTCCCTGAATGCCCCAGCAGCTGCTCTTGGCTCTATTTCTCATCAAGGAGGAGCTTGTAATGACGGGCTGAAAAGTATAAAGTCCCAGTGAAAAAGGAAGGATTTTTTATGCTACAATTTCTCGCTGAAATATGTTGCTTCTTCCAAAGCATTAGACAGACTGCTGGACCTGAGGAGGTTTCCCATTTGTGCACACTTTTAATTTCCTGTTCTGCATTTTGCCTTAATTCATGCTGCAGTTTTGCTTAACAAAGTTAAACATTTGTTGAGATTTCTTCTGTTTGACAGTCCTGTTTTGGAGTGAGAACCTGCAATAATTCTTCCTTGCCCCTTGCTGTGAACTTCCCTTCTCATGCACCTGAAGGGTGGCAAACGTAACTAGCTGTCAGCCCTTCTTCGCCTTTGCAGATAAGGATGGATCAAAGCTGTGGGTTAATTTAGTTTCAAAATATATACAGTTTGGCTACAGGCTGGCACCTGAACTTTGAAGCACAAGTTCACTTCTAATTGCAAACCACTCCAGCTTTATTGAGGTGGCCAGTGTTATTTCGTTAGAGCCTTTTGATTTTCATGGTTTCTTGGCACATGTATCAGTAACTGAACTACCACATGTGCTCTCTGACCCATGCCATGCCTCTGTTACACAGTCTTTACTTTTTCTGCCTGAGGGTCTTTGATTGACATCATGAGCTAATGGACTCATAGCATGAACTATGATGCGGAGTTTAGCCCTCTGTATTTTCATTGCAGATGGACCACACATACTGCATGTGAAGTTTTAGCCACATAACAGCCTTGGGGGAAACAAAAAAAAAAAGACAACAGAAAGTCAGGACTCCAGCTTCCAAATAATAAAAGGAGAGAGGATATTTGAACCGGATGTTTCGTAAGTTTTTCCACGCCGGTGTCAGTGTCTGCCTGCTGTGTCCAGTCACCCCCCTGTCACAGAATCACAGAATCACAGAATCACTACGGTTGGAAAAGACCTGTAAGATCATCAAGTCCAACCTGAATGCCTTTGCAGGCATGCTGCAAAGAGCACCAAAGCAATTGCAAAGGTGATGTTTTCATTTTGTGAGGTGTCTGGGCTGTGGGGAACCCATGAAGATGCTTGTGCACACAGTGAGCTGTAGGACTGCCCTGTCTGTTCTGGGACAGTCGAGGTCCAAGGACAAAGATACCAATTTTCCTTGGTATTGAGAGCGCATTGCTTTCCTCTTCTGTTTTGTGCTCTGGCTGAGATGGGAAAGCCTTGCTTGTGCCCTCATATCACATTGCTATCCCTTTTATTTTCTTTGCGATCACCGCTGGAAATTTTGTCCGATTAGAAGAAACTTTTACCTCTATTAAGCCCCCGAATCTCCATCAAGCGTCTGATAGACTGGGCCCTAACGGCAGCCGCTTTACTTCTTTTCAGGCACCATCCATCAGGCTGACAGTGACTGCCGATGGGCCAGTCATATTGTCTATATTTCATACACAAACATCAGGCCTGCTGACAGCACTTTGCACACTCGGAAATTGCTTTTGCTGTGAGCTGAATTTCAACTAGAGCTTTTTTGCTGGCTCCGTCTCTCAGTGTTTATGACCCTCAGGAGCAGAGGAACTGCTGTGAATAGATAATGCTGAAAGCACTCTTGTAGCACAGAAGGTTTCATGTCTGAAGTATTTAATGTTTACAGCAAATTTGGTGTTTGTTAATTTGCATTTTTATTCTTTTCTTAAAGAACTGTCACCTTATTCTTCTGCTTGTCCTTTGTACAGATGGGTGGCAATTTGTGCTGGGGGGACAGCGCTGATGGGGTGGGGGGAAAGAGGAGAGGAGGTGTTAAGGGGTGGGAAGAAGGCTGGGTAGAGTTACAAAATGCTCTGTGGCTTAGGCAGCAATTCTGAATAATGCTGCTTCGGAGGATGGGGAAGGAAAGGCTTCCAAGCAGTGTAGAGCTACCCCTTTGCTCTAAGTCAGAATAATTTTGATAGATAACCCATCATCAGCTTAAAAATCAAATACATTAGCATATAGGAAAAAGACTGTAACCTGGAAGGAATCGTAGCTGCTTGTCCTTTCCTCTTAGAGAGCAGACAAATTATTTTCATTACGGGAAAGGACAGCTCCCTGCTAATAGTACACCCCTCCCAGCAGCTGAACTGTATTTCTTCTGGGTATAGAAGTACTTCTGCCGGAGTGTAATTATTATGTTTGTACAGATACGTGGATTTGCACTTGGATTGGTACGCAAGGGACTGTGTGTTTGTGGGTAGGCCTGAGTCTTTATACTACTGTGCATGTTTTTACAGGAAGAAATATGTTTGTGTTCACCTCTGTATTTGTTTCCAACTATCCTTGAGAAAGTGTGTGCCTGGGAATCACTCAGAAACTGAAGAGCGGATGAGGAGGAAATAAAGATGGCTGTTTAGAAAGTTGTGCAGCAGTGTCAGATGAACTATGGAGGTCACATAGATTAACCTACCCCTACCAAATGTTCCCCAGGCAATCAGAGTACTCTGGCTGGCCAGGCGGTTTTATAAGGACTGTAAAGAATGTACAGAGACATATCCCTGTAAAACCACCTCTTACCTGAAAGCTCAATGAGCCATCAAATTCAGGAAAAGAACAACCATTTCTTGGGAAAATGTAATGTTAAGTGTCCCAAAATTAAACTCCAAGCCAGTATATTTTGATGTGCATCTAGAGTAACCTATGTTCAAGAAATATTAAAGAGAAATTGTCAGAGTAAAAATCCCATGTTAACAGGGAGAAAAAAACCATTAGACTTTCCCCCTGGTATCAGGAACAGCTTATTGTATGTGGTTGAAACAGAAAGACTTTTGAAGTGTTATTTATTCTTTCAGTTGTCCTAATGTTCTGTTGGTTTTTTCCTTTGGTCATTTTTTCATCTTGGAGAGAGCGGGAGACTTGACTAGTTGGCTTGTCCGCATATGTGCGGTAGATTTTATTGTCATGCTCTAACTCGGTGATCTTCTGTTTGGGTTGCAAACTATAAAGGGTAACATTTAATCTCTGTTCTTTCTTGTCAGGCCCGACTGACATTTGTGTTAGTGATTTTTGTTGGGTTTTTTTCCCCTACCCTTTTACAATTCGATTTTTAAATGGAAACTGAACGTTGTGCCTATAAGTTCCTGACAGGGTTAAAGAATGACACTTCTATTTCAAAAATAATTTGACTATATGAAAACTGTAGAGCAAAACTGATTTTCAAGAGACAGTATTTTATTGATGATATATTGTATGACCTTTTGCTTCATTATTGTTGAGTTATGGGAATAGAAGGAGTATTTCCTGCACTGATTTAACCTGAGGTACAAAATATTAAATACAGAGTAAGGGCGGTTTCTTAAGTAAACAGCACCTTTTCAAATAACAGGTTATTTGGATGTTCCTGTTACAATAACTCTTGCACTTCCATCCTGAAGCACAATGAAAGGGAGTTGTGTTTAGGTTTGCATAGTCACAGGTTATTTGTAGTACAGCAGTTCCTGGGAGCTCCTGTTCTGATCAGCATCCCATTGAATTTGCGCTACTATACACTATGAGAAAGTGCCTTCCATGAGGAGGTGGTGATTTATGAAGATTAGACAGACTGGCATTCTGCAGTCCCCACTAGAAGAGTGAGAACTGAGAGGAACTGAATGATTTGTTGAAGGTCAAATGCAAAGCCCATGTCAGAATTGAGAAATCTATGCACATATCATTTCATGATATGGAGGCTTCCTGCCCCTTCCATTTCTGCTGGCTTGGGAACAGTGGAGGCGGGGTGTCCTGAAGCTAGCATTGTAGCAGGAGTATTATGAAACAACAATCTTCAATGTGTGATAAATGAGCACAGTGACTTGGGAACCAACCACAAAAATCCACAAAATATCAGAGCACTGGGAGTTATGCACCCAGGTAGCTGACACTGTATCCTTATCTCCAGTCGAGGGGAACACAGCCAAAATTATGCATTCATATTGGAATACTTCTTTATATCTCCACCCCAAAATGAAGGAAGCAAGGTTCACAGTGTAGAAGTGCAGAAAATAGCAAGGATGTGTAATAGTTTCCATGAAAACCATCTTCTTTCTACCTCCTTTGCCCACATTCGTTAGTGGTAGAAGCTGGACTCAACTATGAAGACTTCCTGTCTCCCCTAAATTAAGTACTTATCCAGAAGAAGTAGGAGAAAAAGAGATTAGTAGCCTCCCATCTCCATGTCATTTTTGCAGTTACAACCTCCACCTTTGCTACACTTGAAAACGGGGTCTAACGTAAAAAAGATTTCAGTTCAGTACCTGGAGCCTCTACCTACTGCTTCAAAACAAGTAAGAGCAGCAGCATAATGGACAGAAATTGAAAGTGTTGGTTGACTTCTTCTAACACCCTGCATGACCTTGGGCAAGTTGTTTTACCTTTGGGCTTCAGTTTGCCAAGCTACAATGTGACACCGATAACATTAAGTTACTTGGTGAGGTGTTTTAAGACCCGCTAAAGATTAGAAGTGCCACAGGGAGCACAGGCATATCGAACAGCAGCCAGTTATCTGTGATGCTTATTGAGATTTGTTCCATTAGGAACATGGCAGTGGTGGCTGTAGCCCATGAAACAGTAGATTAATAGATTGAGAACCTATCATGGGACCATCTCTATGATTTCACTACAGGAAATTTGACAATGTTCCTGAGCTTTATCTAGCTGCAGTGTGAAGGAAGAGGAAGGATGCACAGCTATTATACAATGTAAGTTATGATGGCCTTGACTAAGGAAGAGAAAGAATGCAACCACTTAACTCTTCTCTTTGATAAATCTGCACACAACTGTTAGAATATAAACAGTTCTGAAGCAGTGAAATAAGTGCTTGATGATGTTTTTTATCAACTAGGTGACTTTTGGGAGTCATGGAGGCTTTCAGAAGCAACTATCTACCATACTAGGCAGCACGATAGTCTAAGGCAATAAAATATCCTCCAGATCCTCTTTGATGTAGAGGATGTGTGGCAGGTTCCATCTTGACAGGGAAATCTCATTAGGTATTGCTGGAAGGAAGTGACACAGTCAAGAAGCTACTCAACTTCTCTCTTATCATGTTAGCCATTGGGAAGCAATTTTCTTTTGTTGTTTTGTGATTCTTGGAGATGAGCTGATGATCACAGCCTTATTCTCTGAATAAGAAGAAAACGTTTTGAGGTTTTTTTCCACCCCCTTTCCTGGTATTTGAAAACTATTTTCCCAGGCCCTGTTTTGATAATACTGGTATCTATAATATGTATGTGAAATATCAGAAGTCCCACGCAAGCTGTGTCCTGTTTAGGAGCACTGGAACCTCATGTCTCCCTTTCCCCTCCACACACGTATATGTGCATACAGTTAATCTTCAGCATTAAAAATAACATTTTAAATCTCCTGAGAAAATTTCAGTGATCCTTTCAGGTCACTCACTGTGACACTTCCATTTGAGTTCAATAATTTCTAATAAGCTGAGATCACTCAGCAAATACATGTGGGAAACTTTTTTTCCTGCAGATAAAAATAAGAATTTATTTCCATGTCAAAGGGTAGGTAAATTTTGCTGCATCATTACTAATCTTTCTATTTTCTTGATGATTCTACAATAAATGACAATAAGTTTGTTATGGAAGGGAGATCTAAAAGGTGTGTAATTCTCATGATTTGTTCCCCTGGAGCATTCCTGATTATTGATACATTCTGTCAGTTAAGATTTACATCATTGATTAGTGTGATTTAGGGTGTCATGGCTTCACATTCTTCCAGCCTTTCTAGCAAAGCAAGCAATTTAAAGTCATTGCATGTGATACAAGATTTCAAAGCAGTAATTCAGCTGCAGTGTTATGTTTGATCCAGCGTTTACTGCCTACCTACTATAACAACTGGCAGTTTATAAACTTAGAGATTAAAGTGATGAGAGCTTTAGAAACTCATATAACAATAATGAAGAAGTAGTGTGTGAATGCCTGTGATTTTTATTTTTTTTTTTTTTCCCCCCCTGCAATTTTCCTCAGCATGCTCAGGTATTTGGCAGATATTGGGGATGTTCACAGATGTGTGCCCAATCCATGAAGTGCAGATCAGATATCATACTCAATCAAGCCAGCCAGAGTTCAGAGTTGGAGGGTTTGTTCATGTCTGTCTCCCAGATAATTTTATGTAATCTGAATATCTGCCTATCTGCAGTACATCTCTGCTCAAAGTGTGAAAGTGAACTGCATTTTTTATTTCCTCCAAGCCTCATAGTTATTTAGATTATCGCTGGATGTTGTATTGTCTAGGGCTTAACAGTGCCATGAATTAACACAGTAAGAAACAAGATGCTGGAGTGGATGGACTTTAGGTCTGACTATGCCGAGCAATCTTTAAATTCCTAACTATGTCCATGCTGTTCAGGAACTGGACTGGACCTCTCCAATTCTGCCACTGGACTCATATTTTCATAGCCCCAAATTTTCATAGTGGAAGTTGTTTAAAGGTTGTCTCAGCTGGAGCTATGCCTTGGCTTATCAGATATTACATTACTGCTGTTCCCAGAGAACTAAAATTTCTCCAGGTTCTTTCATGCAGCCTATTTGTAACATACCTGTTGACATGAAAACAGAAGTTTAAAAAAATGTAATTCATAAGAGAAGTCTAATTATTTGTGACATTTCATCCATCATGTCCTAAGCTTCTCCAGAGAAAAGTAGTAACATTTCGTCTCCTTGACAGCAAACAACACACTGACGAACTGAAAAATGTTCTGCTATATTTCAAACTGCAGCATTTATGAGTAAAGAGCAAGTGCAAAATAAATAGCAAGAGTAAAGAGCAGGAACCCACATAAGTAGGGGGCAGAAGCTTGGAGAGTTTTCTAAAAGCTTTCTCTTGGGTTAAAAAACAAAACAATCTTTCAAAAATAACCAGAACATTTCAGGGTAAGCAATCCATTGGATGGAAGCCATAGCAATACCACTCAGCCCAATCTGCACTGGCTTCCCTAACCACTCCTGCAAGGAGATGTCTTGGGTGCATGTGGCAGCATAGTGCAGTTCATGGAGAGCTACAGGACCTGACTGAAGACAGGTTGGAAACAGGGTTTTAGGATATCCCACAACTCCCCACCCCCAACACTTCAGGACTGCAAGAGGAGTGCTTATATCATCTAAAGGGAAGAGAAGCAGAGCAAGACTATGAAGCCGGCCCTCCTAGTTTTTTCTTTTTGAAGGTGATACCTACGCACTTGAAGCATTGCTGTTAGGTCATACCAAAACTGACTTTGCTTCTGAATGCGCTCTCTGTGACATGCCAGGTTAGGTAATTCCCCATACTGGCATTCTCCCTCTCCCTCGCTCAAGTTTTGGTGACCATCTGTTCACGGATGACTCATCTCCTTCTGCATGGCTTTTGTAGTCCTGCTTTTGGATCTAGATGCCTCTGGTCCCGAACTTTCAGGTCTCTCCCACTTCACCAAAAAGAGAGTCTGTTAGTAACCCAGATTCCTACAGACATGCAGATATTTAACTCCCACTGTTTTCCTGGGTACTCGGAGATCTCATGTCTGTGAAACATGCTGTTTCCATCCATTGATGGAGTGTGAAGGTCATCTGTGTTGGCATGCACATACAGCTCTTCAGCTGTTTTTCAGACCCTTTTTGGTATCCTGTTGGCAGATCTCATGCTCTCCAAACTTCGTCATTTAAACAAAGAAAAGTGCAATATCCCAAAGTAGGGTATCAATCAAATCTTCCATCTCAGAAACCTAATGAAGAATAATAATGAGTAGGAGAACTTTGAAGTTGTTTGGATGTTCTTTCTTTTCTGATCTCTTGTTTTAGAAGAAATACTTACATGCAGAAGCACATAGCACAGTATTTCTCTTTTTAACTCAAAGGCTGCAATTGTTCTTTGAGGAAAATACAAGTTTATGCAGCCATTCCTAATCTTTCCATTCTTTTTCTCCTTTTTCCTTTTCTGTTATGCACACACAAAAAAAACCTCAGGAGTACATCATGAGCCGAGCTGTATTTTCTGTTTATTGCCACCAGGTTAATAACAGTAATGGTGCGAGGAGAAAATGAAGTGTTATGTAAAATCCTGCATTGCAGATTTTGGTGCTGATGCAAAGAGCTCAATAAAGTGTAACACGTTAATCATGGAGATAAAAATCACACAGCAGCTTCACAGTCTTCCAATATGCAGAGCCTTAAGACAAAATAGAAGTGAGAGAGAAAGAGAAACCGACAATATTATCGAGTCCCGGAAAAGTTAGGGAAGAAAACAACTCACTTTCTTTTCTTGTGATGCTTTGATTCAGTCTTTGTATTCACAAGATAAACAACTGAAAATGTGTGTATATGAATTTCCTGGTATGAGAGAGAGCAAAATGCCACAGCCTTATACGCAACTCAGTGACGTTTACAGGAACCTGGAAACCTTTAAAAAACAAAGCGAACAACACCCTCCACACAAACAAAAACAAAAAGCCCACAGCAAAAATAGCCCCAAAACCAAAAAACCCACCACCAGAATTTCCCCCTCACATGGTATGATGATAGGTATTCTTTTGTTCAAGTAGGCAAGCTGCCCAGCACAGTTGAAGCTATGGTGGTCTTGAGTACAAATTCAGCATGCTAGCACAGAAGAGGACTCAGTTTTAGATGGTGCTTATGCTCTGCATCTCTTCACTGTCACTGAGCTTTGTGTCTCTGCTTCCCATCTGCAGTTTAAGATTATAAGACTGTCAAATGACTGTACATAAAGTTGTAGGTTGTTGGCTTGTGGGATTATTTTGGGGGAGGGGGGGAGGAGAAGGAAGAGTTATGTGAAGATCTCTCCTCTACAGGGAAATTTGTGGATATAATGACATGGAGCACTGTACTAAAAAGTTGGGACGGAGCTAAGGACTGTGTATCTTTGAGCTGGACCAGTTGCAGTGAGGCACCTGACTGCAGTTGTGTGCCAAGTTTATTCTTCTTTGAAAAATGTTTCCAAAAAAGTCCCTTTCCCCACAACTTGGCTATTGAAAATAATATAAAGATATTATTTGTTGGAACAAACACAAAAAGTGTAGAAATACCTAGTTCAGGGCCAAGAAGAATGCCTCGGGTAACTCAGGAAAGTGTCACGTAGCTTTGCTCCTAGTATCTGGAAACAGAGTAGCTGAATATATAGAGAGAATCTCTATTGCAGAGCCCAGTGACCATCCAGGCACCCTGGAAGATATTTCTTCACACCAAGGTGGTGCAGTGCCAGCAGAGAAGCCGTTCCAGAGAAGTTACGTATTCAGCATGAAATGTAATTCAGTTTTAGTTGGTGCCTGGCCCTTTGGGGATCAGTTGCCATTACTTGGAGGAGCACAGAAGCCTGCTGAGCTGAGTTGTCTAGTATTCAGACAAGCAGAAGGATGGGGCAGTACCTTAGCTTTATTGTGGGGTTTCCATTGGCCCCGCTCTGTCCCAATGCTTACAAGTTTGCAGCCAGTTAGCACTGACTGTTTCAACCTATTGCATAGTTATTCCCTTGGGTAGGATTCAAGGTTAATTCAAGGGCATGCTAAACCTTGCTGGGGCTTGAAGGTAACCCAGAAGGTTTAATGTTTCTACAAGCTGTGATAATCACGTGCCTAAGTGTGGGACCTACGGAGACAGAATCAGGCATATGTATTACTGGCTTTTGGTATCTGATAAACTCTGTCATCACTGCTTGCCCATGATATGCCCATCATAAAGAGTGCCTGATTACATGGCTGGCTTAATCCGTATAGCATGAAAGCTGACATTTTATATTACTTTATATCCTCTTGTCCAGCTGAGTTCACTTGTGTGGAATTAACAGATGTCAGATTTGGACATTATGGGCATGGATGCCACAAGAAATGTGTGTAAATAAACCAACCCTCGTGTAGTATTGTTAGAACAGGTCGTGGTAAGAGACAGCAAAGAAAGGCAATGTTTCACAGGACCCTGTAATATTTTCTTGGTGAATTTTCGGGAGGGCTGAGGGATGAATCAAGCTGATATCACTTAGGAAGCTAAAATCTTCTCCTAAGGGTTATCTGAAGTACAAAATTCCTGCTTTTTTGCTGAGATATGCCTGTGTCCATGAACAGCATGTGTTTTCCCATGGTGTGTTGAAATACTACAGCAGCTGTGCAGCTGTAGTAATGGCGTAGTGATCTCAACATTATCTTAGTGTTATACTTCATATTTGGGGTAAAGAACCAGGTAGGTTTTAATTACCAGCATGTCTTGAAAGACAGTATATCTGGTAGCCTTGAGCTCATCCATAAAACTGAAGGGACAGTGGGTCTGGGAAACCTGCCACATCATGTTAACAGACCTTTTTTGCTTTTGAAGATTGCAGGCAACTGGATGGATTTGAAGGGTTGCCTTTTTAAGGACAGAAACAAATAAAAACAAGGCACTGCGGGTGTTAAGAAACAAAACATCTGTGGAGGCTGTGCTTTGCAGGGCAGGCCTTTGCCCAGATGTGGGGTTCATCTGGAGTCTCTGCTCATATGCCTGGGTGTCCTCCCAATGGAAGCCAGGGAGCCTGGCTTCCACCCACCTTGGCTTCACGTGCTGTGTCTGTGACTGGAGCGAGGCAGAGGCCTTTAGGGAGTATCACAGAGCACAGCTGGCCCCCAAGGATAGCCACAGCTGTAGAGATATGAGTTTGGGAAATGGGGCATTGATCATCTATTTCTTGAGCAGACTCCTCAGACCCACCTTGTGATACTACCAGACGGATAGTACTCAAGTCTCAGTGCTCCAGATGCAACAGGATGCTATTTGGGGAGAAAGCTGAGAGACAGGTTCTTCGTATGTTGTTGCGGCTGTCCTGCTGGCTCAGTTAAACCCCTTTTTATCTCAGGATAAGGCTTAAGTTCAGAATCAATTGCTTAGGATATTCCCATTCTCTTGTATTTTTCCTTTCTCTGCCCCAGCCCCTGCATACAGTAATTCTGTATGAATCATACAATTGATTCTTTGGGTGGGGGGACAATATATGAACAGCTCAAGCAGCTGATTGGGCTGGAAAAAAGATAAACCTCCAAATATTTAGACTTTTTTTGCCTAGTTGGATTGGTTCCCTAGATCATGAGGTGGACTCCCAGCAAACCTGTGCCAGCTTATGGTGTTGCATGGTCCTGGCAATGAGTGGTGACCCATCTGTGGGAGAAGCGGGGAGGATGGAGTTTCTGAGGCTGTCCTTGTTGCCAGAAACATGCATGTGAAAACAAAGGGTCAGTCCATAATGGGGCTGTGACACCTTCTGAATGAAAGGGCTGGCAGTGGGGGTGAATGCATTGGAATTAATTAATGCAGGTAATGCTTTTAAGTTGGGAAGTGCTAGAAAAACTACCACCATTTGTGGTAGAAACAATAGACTCTTTTGCTGTTTGTGAGGGTGGCAAAAAGCTGAACTCGCCAAAGACAGAGGGACCAATATGATGATGGATGAACATTAGAATATACTTACTGTTAGTATTGTAGAGACTGGGATAGCTTCTAGTCCTGGGAGACCAGAAACACGGTTTGCAACTTTAAAAAGAGCAAGTCAGTGATTTCCTAGTGCTGGGTACATAGCAATAGTGCTCTTACCTCCCAGGCAATTAGATTTTGTGTGTGTGCCTTTTCCAAACGTTTATTAATATTTCCTCTGCTTTTAAAATACAGCCACGCTATCTTTACTGGGGGGGAGTGGGGGGTTGGGGTTTTTTTGTGTGGGTTTCACTCAATATAACACATGAGAGACAGTTAAAAACAATCGACATAAAACCCTACAAAGTGCTAGCTGGATCTGTGGTTAACCCTTGTTTTAAAAAATATGAGGTTACTTTTTGCCTGTGTCCTTTTAACACTATGGATCAGCTCTATGTCAGAAAAAGCCAGAGAGGGGCAGTCCAGCCCAGAATTGAATGAGCAGCTATGGTACATCATCTGTTACTCTGGGTGTGCTCCAGTGAGTCAAAGTGCTTAAAAATGTTTGTAAACCTTTCCGTGGACTAAGGTGGCATTCTCTGAGCACGTTGCTTGCAAGTGTACTTGTTTGATAGACTCCTTGGTTAGAATCCACGCTCATTTGCCTTGCCAGGAAGAAAATAAGAAAAAAGGAAAAAAAAAAAAGTAAGGTAATTGATGGCAAGCTTTAAGGGTCATCCCACTTCCATTCTTTTACAATGGCTTTAATACTGTGCAATTATGGACTTGTTTTAAGTCTCCTCATTTTCTCTTACAAGCGGACCACCTCACGTTTTAAACATCTGCAGTAGTTCCAGCAATGAAACCAGGGCTATTGTAGCACTGAAATCTCTAAAATTGCAGTGATTTTCAGTTGGATAGTGATCCACTGTACATCTGGAAAGATAGGTGTTGCCCTCAGAGAGCTGTATTCGGCATAATTTCCTCCTTGGGAACAGGACACAATGAGATCACAGCTTCTCCTGGTCTCAGCTGCTGAGCAAACCCCTGTCAGGCCTAATAGCCAGTGCTCTTTTCCCCTTGATCAGCTGGGCTTTGGTCATTGCTGAGCTGAACATAAGTGAATAGCTCCCAGAATGCAAACCTCACCTGTTATCCTTCCATTTAGGAAAATTGAGTTTTTAGTCTTTTGTACTCTGCATTCAAGAGATGAGAGGGGAAAAAAACCCACCTAAATGCCTCCATTTAAATGTAAATTTTGACTTTTCATGTCTGACAAAGTAGGGTGTTTGTTTTTATAAACAATATATATATAAATAAAAGCCATGGAATTGAAAGAACAAAACCCCTCTCTTGTTGATATTGATATATTTTCCACACAGTAATCTTTGCTCTCATCATGTTATGTATTTTTCTGTTTCTTTTTACTTTAAAACTAATTTTGCTGTGAGAACAAGAACATGAGATCGTTAGGAGGAAATACTCTGGCGCTGGCTTGTGCAGAGAAAACATGCCATCTGCCTAATGTGTTTCATCTTGTGTCAGCCTAAGATGTGTTGTTTGGGTTTAACATGCCAGTCACTAGCCTAGAAAGAGTGCAGGCAGCAGCTCTGACACATATCCTGGCTAGGGCTCCAAATCCTTCCTGCTTTTCAGAGATTACGCTCACTACGAAATAGGCCACAAGATTTTGGGCAGAAGGTACAGTTCTCATCACCTACTGTGGCCTCACATTGGAGTCCAAGAGGCATTTGTGTAAGGAATTGAAGTGGTTTGGGATATGTTTTCAGTCTTCACCATATCACACTGTTAAGAAGCCAAAGCAAAGTCCCAGCCTGGAAGTGGGTTATTTCGAAGAGGTCTGGCTGGTGGGTCTGAGGGGCTGGTGGCTGAGGACGTGGTGGTGTCTCCCCAGTGGCAACCACACAGTACAAGCTTCACCCTTCTCTGCCGCATTAGGGAAGAGCTGGAGAAGCCATTTGGCGTAGCATCACACAGAGACAGGCATCTGATTCCCAAAAGCAGAATAGTCATGCAGTGGAGCCCTCCTTGCTCTGAACTGGCAGGTCTCTACTGTCCGTCTGTCTGGAGGTGGGTCGGAATGAGTTCAGCGTCCATCCCTGCTCCACTGTGCAGTGTGGACTCGGCTGCCTGCAGGGACGGGGCAAGTTTTGGGGCTCAGCGTTGTGGTCGGAACCCTTCAGTGGCCAGGTTTCAGAAATGGGCCCCCCTTCTTTATCAGATGTTCCCTCTTTCAGTCACAGAATTCTTACCTGATAAATGGATGGCGCATGTCTCAGCTGCGTAAATGTAGCTGGTCATATTTTGTTACACTGTGTGTAATAAAGACTTCAGCTTATTTTTTTTGTTAAGAAAAGAAGTTGGCAGACAGCTTTAAATGTCTGCCTAAGGACAAAACAAACTGAGTTTTGTAGATAACTGCTTTTTTTTCTTAATAAATAAATAAATGGAAAGATTTTTATGTTGATAATAAAAATAACTAATGCAGAGCTTTTTCCACTAGTGCCTGGAGACATGGACAGATGCAGGATTTCAAAGGGATAAAGAACTGAAATCTGGTGGCAGGTAGTTGCTATAAAAATTACTATCCTTCCTGCCTCTTATTACAGACCAATATTCAACAAATGAAGAGTCTCTGAGAAAGCTAATGATGGCAGGATCAGGTTCCAGCCATCAGAGATAGCAGAAACCTCCTCCCTTCAGAGAAATCTAAAGTTACAGGGAAGTGGTTGGCAAAGTTGGGAGCTTTATTAAAGTATACTTCCGGACTTTCTCCGCCTCACAGTGTGGTGTGTGGGAGTGTGGAGGGGAGGAAACGGCCAGGGAAACTACGAAGAAACAGAGCAACTTCACTGATGGTTTGGTTTACCCACGAGTTTTGTGCCGAAGTTTTGTGCGATTGCTTTCTGCCTCCAGAGGACTGTCACCACGCTGCTGTGGCACATAGTCGGTTCCTGTCTTGCTGTGTGGTCTGTTGTTGGAATAAGAGGGTAAACCTTGTTTTCTCACTTCTACCTTTCCGATTTTCTCTCCCATCCCACTGCGGGGGGAGTAAGTGAGTGGCTGCGTGGGGCTTAGCTGCCTACCGGGGTTAAATCACAACAATATTGTTTAGCCACGCTATCATATTGTAGGGCCAATCTCCTGAAGCAGTCAGTAACGTGGATCGCAGAATTGGCTACTCACTCTGGTGTTTGGTGATTCAACCTGAAAAAAGCATGTGGACCATCAGTGTTGATGCAGCGTTTAGGAGAGCAAAGATCAAATGTTGACCTCATATACCTACAATCCAGAGCAAATTGCTTCGCTGTCCATTATAGACAGCTGTAACAGTTACCGAGGAGAAGGATGAAAACAAGTTCAAAATCTTTCTTTGTATTTAAAGATGCATTTTTACACACACACACTTATAAAGGTGTATATATACACACATAGAAGAAAAAGCAGACAAAAACTGCCTAGATCTCTAAGTCAAGCACTGGCAGTGTGGGTCAGCTGCTGCTGTCTACGGTGGGAAACATCCTTCTTCAGAGTCCTACTATACCTTTGTTTAGTTATGTCCCGGTGAATCCTCTTGCGATTGTCACTCTCTGATTTTTTCTTACACCACTGTGCTGAATCTTGAGTCCCTGACGTTCTGCAAGACCTGAATGTTCTTTCTGTAGGAAATGGTGAAAATAATAGTGGTCCCCAATATATGCTTGCAGGGGATACATTGTCTTTGAGATCTTGTGGCTTTACTTATAGGCACAGTTAGCTGCCCTGCTGTTTGGTCTGACAGGCAGAACACAAGGTGATATTGCCTGCAGCAGTATGGTTACCTATTGGCCAGTGTCGGTAGGGGAATATTGGAGGAAAAAAGTTTCAGATACAACTGATGCTGGTAAGTGCCTTGCAAAAGGCATGATATGTTGTGCTTTCAGTTGTAAAAGCAGATCCTTCCAAAATGACCATTACATTTTAGCTTTTATAGCACTGTACAGATAATAAATACTGCTAGATGTAAAGCACAGAGAAAACATTCTGCAGTTTGGTGCAAAATGCTATGCTGATCTGTCTCTGAGTAGGTCAAACCCAAGAAAACCTATTCTTCCAGCTGTGGATGAATCTTGGGTCAACAAGAGAATATCAGGGAACATTCTTTTTTTTTATTTGTTTAGCATGCTGTCCCTCCCTTCAGTAGCTATGTCGGATGTATAGTTCCTAATCTCTTTCAGTGTCCTTGTGTTCCTGTTTATCGGTTTTCCCTTTTATCTCTTACTTGAATGTGCTTGTTGCCTGCACTGAGGACAAGGAAGGAAAAGAAAGACGCAACTTGCAAAGGAACAGAATAAGACTAATGACCAAGGATAACTTCTACTCGTGGCGAGGCTATGCCAGGAAGACGAAGAGAAAGAGTTAGTTTGCTTTTCAGCTGTCAGTCACTAGTAAAGCACATGCACAGTGTCCATCCACAGCCTTCCTGTCTTCCCAAGCAAGTAAGCGTCCACATAACCCTTGAATGACACATATAGTGTTGTTTCCTTCCACCTGACTGGGCAGGTTTGCAGTTTGCATGTAGGTATGTTTGTTTATTTCTTACTCCACGTGGATCTATGTAAAATAAGAACAACCACTACAGGTCCTCTCATAGGTCCAACTAATCAGATTTTCTGGGTATGTTGTTAGTAGGCGGAAAAAGACACTCAGCAGCCTGTAGAAGAAATTTTACATGTGTAAAATGAACCTTTACCTTTGATGTCCAGCTTGTAGTAACCATTGGTTTAGGGGCTCCTTGAGCTGAAAGCTTTATATAGAGTAGGACCTACCTTACAGTAATTTGTCTAATCTCTTTTTAAAGTAGACAGTTTAAACTGTAGAAATATGCATACTTTTCACCACCAATCAACACCTTAACTTCTTAGGAACTACAAAAGTCTCATTCTGCAGCAAAAATTAAGGTCTAGTTGGAAAATAAGAACAGTGATGCTGCATCGAACCCAAGGTCTATTTCGTTCAGTGTCCAATGACCTATTGCAGATGCTAAGGGATAGACTAAGAACAGGGCAAAGCTTCTGGCAATGTGTAATTTGGGGGTTTTCTGATCAAGAAATTGTGTCCACTACTTTGCGTGTAATAACATAAAGGAATCTTTTTCTTTGAATTTATCTAATTGATCTTTGAGTTCATCTGTGTTTTGGCCAAAATCTGGTGGCAGTGAGTTCTGCAGTATAAGTACAAGCTAATGTAAAAAGCACTTTATTTTGTTTGCCTTAGGTCTTCTGCCTGATGACTTTATATTCTGCCAGCTGTTACTTATTTAGTAAGAAGTAGTGAATAATGCCATATATTATTGAGAGACTAGACAAACTGGTTGTTATAGAATTTGATTTCACTACACGCAATTTCTCCAACTGGAATAGTTCCCAGGAAATTAGGGGACAGGGAGTCATAACTCCTAGCCATTGTTTTTGAGTCTACCACTCTTTGCCTCTGTAATTGGAGGAGAGGCAGGCAATGTCTTTGGGCCTTATTTACGTACTTGCAAAGTAAAGACTGTGTACCTTGGTCAGAAGGTTCTGCAGAGGTGTAATTAAAAGTTATTGGTAAAACACAAAACTGTTAATACTGCTGTGAAGTGAATAGTTGAACAGGAAGTTTTGAACTTAATATAGTTTCAGGTGTATAAGCAGCAATTAATGATGCCTGAAGACATTTAATGACTTGCGTATGGTTACACAGAGAGCAAGTGGCTGTCTAAGGAACAGTACTGAGGAGTGCTAAAACCCTCGATACTGTTACTGGGAGCATTTCAGCTGAGGAAACTTTCAGAACCAGACCAGAGCCAAATAGTATTATCTGGTGAAAACATGGTTGTTCAGATATTTCTGATTTGTAACCCAATTATCTTGCTTTAATTATCATAATAAGGAACAGTTACTGCCTCAGCTTCTTTCTCCCTTTTTTCTCCCTTTCTTTCTTCCTTTTTCTTTTTTTTTTTTTTTTCCTTGTTTTTTAGTAGGGTTCCTTCCCTCTCCCAAAAAGCTGTTGATTCTTTTGCCCTCTCTTTTCTGTAAAGCCCTCTTTCTGTAGAGCCAATGCTGTTCAGTAGCAGATAGGTGAGCAAGGCAGGATTTACAGAGCTTGTTCTGTGGGGCGTATGGTGGGGACATGCAAGTGAGGTCTGAGATGGGCAGAGCCAAGTGAGCTCAGCAAAGTTTAGGACGAGGTAATGCCCCAAGACCCAGTTCAATCCCAATGCTTTATTGTAATTATGCAGGCAACTAAAAACTTCAGAGCTTGCTAACATCAGAACCCATATTGCTGAGTGTATGTGCATGTTTGCCCCTATATAACGGAGAGGGAAAGGATGAGACAGAACAATGACTGTCCTTGTTCAGACTCACCCTTCTAGTTTTGGCTTGCGGTCAGGCCCAAAATCCAGACAGAGTTCCTATTCATTTAGGGTAAAAATTATACAAGAATTATCCATGCAGCTGACCCAAAAGCCTTGTCTAAACTTCATCGGGATCTTAACATTGTCTCTTTGGCCCCTCTCTAATTTAATATGCATTTGAACAGAAGCGGCTTCTTGATAGAGCCTCTCACCTCCAGGTCACCCCTTCAAATCCAATTCAGGCCTGTCATGACCAAATGTTACTACCATCTGACGGCTCTTCTGAGTCCTGTGTGAATTGTTGGCTTCAGTCCAGTAGCTGGTGGACAGGTGCCTGAATTGCAAAAACTGCCAGAGCTGACACTAACTGGACATCTCTGCAGAGGGGTCAAAGAGTGAATCAGCCTGGCAGATGAATTAATACTTAACTTGTATGCACTGTGATGCTTTATATCTTCAGAGTGCTTTACAAATGTCAGCTAATCCTCAGGAGGTGGTGTTATCTGCACTGGCAAGTGAGAGAAGCAAGCAGATAAAGAACAAGGATCAGAATATGCATGTTGCTGACCTCCCACTCCGAGGCCAAGACTATGAGTTTAGCTCCTTTCAGGGCTACTGATGGGCACACCAGTATTGGGTTCAAGCTCATTTGAAGGGGTCTCATATTCTGTGGATAAAAGCATCTCTTGCTTTTTAGGACAGGCAGGAAAGCGGTATTGATGGACATGCCATCCTTTTGCTGTATGAATCCATGGATCCAACAGAAGTCTCTTCTCCATCCTCTTTGAGGCACTAATGAGTCATGTTAGATTATGCCTATCATTAAAAGGTATCATTATTCAGATTGAGAACTTGCTGTGTAACTGGATCAGTAAATAATTGCTTTTGAATGGCCACTGGATTGGAGTGGTTCATCCTGAAAGACAACAGCTCTCGGAACATCATTGAAATAATCTGAAAAAAATGCATGAAGTGTTATGAAGAATTGCTAGAAGGTCATGCAGAGTTAGTGGTACATCACTGTTTGCAAGCTGCTGCTGCAGGGACACTTAAAAGACATTGTCAGATTGTGTACAGGTGTCTACAGGAATAAGGAGAAATTGGCTTCTGTGCTTCATATCAGTGAGAATAAGAGTGGCGCTAAACTGGCATCTTCCTTTCTCTGGAAGTAAGATGAGGAAACTTTTTTTTTAAGGTTTTTAACATTTAAAAGGTTTTTAAAAATAGTAAATCACTTTTATACTATTCATTTCTTATGTAAACAATTGTTGTTGCCATGGTGTTTACAAAGGTGTATGGAACAGGTTGTCCATAAGATGATGAATGGAGGGAGAAAGATGTTGTCCCTATGGTTACAAAAGGGTAGTGGCATGCCTCTGAAATAGTGCCTCTAATAAGGTGTGGCTTACATCATCTGCAAAACTGGAGATGATGCTGTAGGACTGACTTGTCAGAGATTATAATGAATGGCAGAGGAAAATGTTCTTGGAAGTATTTGACTTTTTTTTCCTTTTTTTTGTGCGGGTTTATGCTGGCCCTTTCAAATTCTGGGGGAAAAAAACAGGTGGCGAAGGTAGCTGTAATAAAAGTGATTCGGGTAAAATTCACCTTTCCTGGCATCCAAATCCAGGTATTTCATGGGAAGCTTGAATATATGAAGCATATCCAGACAGTTTGAATTCCACCTCATGTTCCCTTGTATAGTCAGGAGGAGACAAGTGTTGTGCATCTCTAAAGAGAGATTCAAGGCACTGGGCAGAGTTCCCTGGAGCTGAAAGGGCCGGGACTGAAGCTTTCTAGCTGAATGTAGACTGCTGAACATGTGATGCTGAATGGTGAGTTTTCCTTTATTTTCCTTATTTACACATTGTGCGTGTGTTTTCTGTTGTCACCACTGCAGGCATTGCCAAAATAACTGAGCGTGGGGTACAGTGTGTATGTCAAAACGGGTGTATTTGAGACCTGTGCAGAATTTTCTTTTGAGAGATTCTGGACCTGAAGAAGCATTGAAGAGCCAGTCTTCTGGGAATTTCTGAATCTTTTCTGAACCAAAAGGGCCAAACTCCTTATGCTGTGCCAACTGTTGTATGTCCATTTGCTTCAAGCAGTGGCTGAGCAGTAACAGTGCAAAGTCTGCTTGGAGGCTGTTATGTTTTCTACCCCTAATGACAAGCCATGGTTTTAGCAGCTTGTATAAAACATTGCAAGGATTTTCTCCCATCCCCTGTATGAAATATTGGAGTGAAGAAGGCTTTTGGACACTCTCTCTCTAAACCAATCGCTATGCCCAAGAATTAATAAAATCCATATTGAGGTGACAGCTGGTGGACAGAGCTGGCTTCTTCCTGCATCACTTGTCTCTCTAGTGGCCCATGTTCTGGGCTCAGTGCACATTTATCCTTTTATTATGGCATTTATTTTTTTTATTTATTTATTAAATCTCTGTTTCCTTAAGAATCATAATTGCACTGTTCAAAACCTAACTTTGGTCATACCAGCACTAGCTATTAACAACATTCTTTCCTTATGCTCTTTAATTACTGACCTTCCAAAGGCATTCAGCTAATGTAATAAAAATGCAGACAAGTGAGAATATATTTTCTCAAAACTTTACATGGCATCATGAACCAGTTTCCAGCTTCTGTGCTACTTTGACTATTTCGTATCTTGACAATGAATGTGAATTCTTATTCTTTATCCATGATTTCTTTCAGTTTTCCCCCTCCCTAATTTCTACGTATATTTCTCAAGCTGCCAGAAACTTTAGACTGACTCAGGAGAACAATGGAAAGTGTGTGTCACAAAGGCAAGGATTCAAATGAACTTTAGAGCAGAAATTCGTTTGCTTATTTATTTATTCTGGTTTTAAGTGGTAAGTGGCAAGAAGAGGCAAAGACTGTTCTTTTCAAGGGAGAGAATGTTAACTGTTGTTTTCTAGGAAGTGGGGTTCAATCATTGTCTCTGTCAGCCTAGTGAATAATCTCTGTTTTGAGACACAGAGAAAAGAAAGACCAAGTTTGCCTTTATTTTCTCCAACTCTGTAAACTGGGTCATCCAGGTAATTACAGCTTTACTTAAGAAAGAGGGTGTGAGAGAGAAAATCTCTGCCGCTGCTTGTAAGCGCAAAGAAAAGACACTTGAGGGAATTAAATTGCATGATGATTTTTATAAGGCATCTGAATCATTTTGCATTCCACCTCTAAAGCAGAAAATGATGAGTTTAATATCACATTGTAGGATGCAACTTGTAAGTCTCTCAGAAGGCAGCTATGGCATCCAGAGATGTTTGAGGCTGGTAATTCATTTTTTTCTGCTTAAAGGCTGAAGCAAATGTGACTATGAGACTTTGAGCCACCTCTAAATTTATTTCCATTCTTACTTGTAGATGCTACTGGATTAGAAGCCATAATCGGGGTGGGTTCTGCTGTGTAGATGCTGACAGAGACCCCTGTGGTCTAACAGCGGATAGGATTGGTTTATGTTTTAAGTGTGTTTGTATGCGCACATGTAAATGCACACATACTTTTATTAACTTCAGTCTTCCATTAAAATTCTCCGTATCTCGAAGAGAAACAATTTCAGAAGGTCAGCTCTCTGCTGATTTTTCTGAAATTCCCATCAGTAGGTGACAGTATATATTTAATAAAATGTTAATTCTGTGATCCTGCCTAAATTGCAGGAGATCAGTAATTATGTCAAAATATTCCAGAGAACCTCAACTAAAATATGAAACTTTATTCCCCAGCTTAAATTTGTAGCGTGGCAGTGGGTGAAACAGTTCCTACATGTAAAGTACTTATGAATATGTATGACTCCAAAGAGAGAGAAGAAATACCTTTATCATTCAGGAATATATCTTAATTCTTTTGCGAAACTTGCCTGCAAACAAATTGACTACTACTCGGTCTGCTACTTGGGGCACGAGGTGGCAAACTTTGAGTTTAATGTCCCAGTGACTGGGCTGTTATTGTCCATTTTAAGGCCACAATATCTTTGTATCTGTGAATAAAGAGAATTTTTCCATTACGAACTCGTGTTTATATTAACAATGCACTGAATTATTTTGTTCTGTAATGGATAATGCTCAAGATGTTTCCCTTTGATAAAATAATGAATATGATGAGAAGAAAAGAAATGTGAAACACTGAAATATTGTTCTGCTCACATACAGCAGTGTCTGGGAGTAGTACATCTAACTGGCAGTTACTCTAGCAATGTTTAACAACTTACTGAATAGGATGGACAATTGCAGATTTGGACTATATTTAGTGAGCAGGAATATGTGAAATAGAGATTTTTACATGTTCAGTAGGAGGGTAAGGAACAAAGACCAGAAAAAACAGTTGAATAGTTATTGTGGGCTGACTTTTGAAGGACTTTTGAAATACGTTACAAAGAATGACTGGATAAATGTTTTTAAACACTTGTCTGGGTGATGAGCTATCTGTTGAATGTCATGGTTTCTGAATAAGCAATCTGGAATCTTTAGGTGAAGGTGATACCTGTGAAGGACACCATTCCCTCACAAATAACCATTGTAACCAGACTATTTGAAAATGGTTTTGAAGATCGAGAAAGATCTTCAAAGAAATTTCAGCACCCCAAGAGATTCTAAAGTTCTCTGGAACACTTTTGTCAGGAATTTTTTTAGCGAGAATCCTAGGAGAGTCTAGAAAATATTCTCTAGTGATGCTGTATTAGACTGGATGACTTGATCAATTGAATACTAAGCTGAGGCTCAGGTCACCCATGTTCTGCAGGTGAATTTCTTGCTGGATAGCCTATGGAAAGTTATCTGAGTAATCCGTGTCTCTCTGTCCATGTTTGTAGACATTGTAGACCTTCTTTTGGAAGCAATTTGATAACTATGGTTGAGTAAGTATAGTATAACACAGCACAAATCATATAGTTTACGCCAGCACCTTTATTTGTCTTGAGACACAAATGATACTAGTCTATTGTTATATATCTCACTGTGCTTCTCAATTACTTTATATTAGTAAATATGTCCCTATAAAGAATTCTGTCTAGTTGATCTAAAATGACTTAGGTCACTGACTTCTATGTGAAGGACATTCATGCTTTACAAATATCCAGTTTAACTAGATTATCTCCTCACTTCATCATCAAATCACTGTTTTGAGACTTTACAACATGTTCTGTTTTATGGTGATATGCCAGTGTGCATCTGATCTCATCAAATTCTGTTTCTGATGGGGAAATTATCTTACGAAATATAATATTACTCAATCTTGGTTTTAATTTCTGTATGCTTGGAGAGGAAGAAAATCCTATGTGGTATTTCATCCTGTCAATGCTAATCTTTCTCCTCAGTGCTATATCTACGAATAGCAGATGTGTGCTTTATTGCAGTGTTGGTCCTCTATAGCACAGCATAACTTTTTGGCAGCAGCAAACAATTTATTGTATTAGAGTCAAACACAATCAAATGTTCCTTTTCCTATGAAGCGTGGTCAGATATTGATATTGCATTAGCTAACATTTTAACATAGGCGAGGCTTAATAAGATACAGTATTACTCTCTCTAGGCTGTTTAATTAAACTAAACAGTCACTGTGTATTGTATATTGGTTTTCTGCCAAGGGAAAGTAAATCTGTATCATATTAGTTTCACATACCAAATTATGTTCTTCCCCCAACAGAGACTCTCTAGAAGAGCTGACACTGCTGTCACATGAACTGCATAATACAAACTCTGTTTGTAGTGCATTGGACTGTCTTATATCACAGCATTCTCCAGTAGCCTGAGCAAGCTTTGTGTGCAGACGAGACATGGCCTGAGAGCTACATGTTGTATTTTACTCGCCAGGGTCCCTATTTGCCACCGAGGGGTACAGGGCTAAGCATTGTAATCCTTGTCCTACTAACAGAGCTCTTCTCCATCCCCCTGTTGGGGCAGGGAGATCTGAACTGTAACCTTCTGGTCACCAGGAAGGTTCTTACTGGCCCTGTGGTGGCCAGGTGACAGGGGAGAGTTTGTCACTGTCTAGTCACAGAGCACCATTTGTTCAGGACCAGAAGGTGCAAGAATTTGGGGAAACTCTGGGTAATCCAGTGGTGCCTGCTCTGGTAGCACTTTTTAGTACTGGATGTTCCCTTCTCACTACTGTCAGTGGCACTGTACATGGTGATCAAGGTGAACATTCGCTTTTTGCCACCCTGATGGCAGGGGAAGTAGTATCACTTATATATGAGGTGAGGAAAAAGATGTGTCCCTGGACTGGAGACTTGAGCAGCATTTTCTTACAGAGCCTTCTGGCACCAAATTGCCAATCCAGGAAGGGTATGGGGAGAGCAGGAACTTCTGTGTTAGGGGGTTCTGGTGTTCTCTTTTGAAGCAAGAGTCAATGTAGTATCATGTGGGAAGCTACAAGTGGAGAAGCATTCAAAGCACTTGCTTTTGGGAATTGTTCTGTTGAATTACTACTACAAAGCAGAGAAAGACAAAAACATTTGCAGTATTTCTCCTTATAAACTGAAATAAACTGCACAGGAAATACTGAAGTCTTTTTTACACAATTTTGAGCCTGCCTTTCCTGGCAGAAGGGTACATCTGCATATTGTGATGCAGAACTGTGCAGAGATGGCAAAGCTATACCTGAACAATCATGCTCTAGAACTGAAGGTGCATATTTTTATCAGTGGCACTGAGCCCTGTATCAAAGCGAAGGATAATGCTTTGGCTCTATTTTGCACAGTGTCCTGTGCTGCATAAATGTTCCAGCCTTCTCGGAACAGGTGAAAAAATGTCTATCGTGGTCCTGTGTTGCATCTCGCATGCACACACAAAGAGGCATGAATGATTGGATGCATCAAAGCAATGTCTTTAGCATGGCTCTCTGATGCTGGCACCTTGGTGAGATTCAAGGATGGCAGTATTGGATTCATGGGAGGCTTCACCTACATAACACAGTTATGATTTATCTCACGCTGAATGTCTTGTTGTTGTTGTTGCTTTCCCTCAACAGAAGATTAACCTGGAGTTCTATATTGACATCCATGCCCACTCCACCATGATGAATGGCTTCATGTATGGGAACATCTTTGAAGATGAGGAAAGATTTCAGCGACAGGCTGTTTTTCCCAAGTTACTCTGTCAGAATGCTGAAGACTTCTCTTATGTAAGCAATGTTTCTCTAATTAATTTTTTCCTAATTTATTTTTTAATGATAAATCTCTGGCTGTGTGAATTTTATTTTAATATGGATAGAAGGCTACTTAAATTTTTTGTCATTATTACTTACCATCTCCCCTCTTATACTTACCTTATCCAAAAGTGGTAAGTTGTGATCTTATGCGTTGTCATTAGACACATGAACAGAAGCAAGTTCTTCATCTTCCATATTATAAACTTAGGTTCTGAATTGTTGGAACACTTAGTTTTTATCAGAAGACCTTTTGTTTTTTGATCAGCTGGATCAGCTTTATTGTTTGATTGTTTATATTATATTGGCAACTTTTTTTACTTGTACACTTCAAATAATAATGTAATAGCAAATAGAAGTAAAAATAATAAACTTGAAAGAAAAGGTTAGATAATTTTCTGTTGACATTCGTGGCAGAGGCAATGTGTGCTTTAGAAATTCTTTGATATTACCATGGGAAACTGTTCTGCAAGAAAATCTGCAATTGCTCAATACATATCTTGTAACTTGGAAAAAAGTATGTGTGTAGGTATCTCTGGATATTGGAAATAAATGGTAAACTCCTATAAATGAGTTGGAAAGGGGCATATGTTTTCAGAGCAAGTTTCAAGTAGAGTAGAGCAGATCCTCAGCACACATTGGTTGCAGTAGCTCTGCAGAAGTCAGTAGATTTAAGACTCTGGTCCAGTGTGTTGCAACTTTGTGTCCAAGTACAACATCCTGGCCCTTTCCATAGCCTCTTTTGTGCATCAGTTTTCCTTGAAAGCTGTGCAAGTAGAACACACAAAGCCCAAGCCTGCCTGCACCTGCTTGTTTGCTTCTCCTAGCCCACCTTACACACCTGTGGATCTGCCAGCTAAGCTACTTCTATACAGCTATCCCTTGCTCTGTTTCAACCTATGCACTCTGGGTTTGCTTAAGTAGACAGTCTTTCAAGTAAGAGGTGTTTGATGTCCCATTTTGCTTTGACTGGGATAAGGAATATTCAGAAATACATTTCAGCCAAGGCAGTGGGAACTTCCAGCCATGAGCTGTGAGGAGGGAAGGCAGTGGATGACATTTGGCAGCTATATAATGGGAACAGGCTCAATTAAAAATGACTTTGGAATCCTGCACCAAGCAGAGAAGAGCAGAAGATCTACTGTTTGGGACCTGATTTTATGTCTTTTATGTTCTTAACTCTTTTTGTTACCCACCATATATTTTCCCAGTCTCTGCTGTCCCCTTTTTGCTTATACTTCATCCTCCTGGTTCTGAGAGATAAACCTGGGCCTCCTCTCAAAGATGGGGACAGCTGGGGCACACTGCCTGCCTCCTCTGCAGTGCCATCCCATTCAACCTGTGGCAGAGGTGGTGGGTGGAGGAGGATAGGAACCCTGCAGCATTCCATGTGTTTAGCTCTAGAGAAACAAAATTTAAAACCAGATACAAAAGCAGGTAAGTCTGCTCATCTGTAATTGGAAAAAAGGCCATTTTCATCATGGCAAGAATGCTAGCCTAAACCGTTCTTAACAAGATGCAGTAGAGAATTTTTGTCTTGTGTTTGTGCCTATTGTACTGTGGAGTTTGAGTGGGAAGTGAGTATAGAAATGGAGTTGTGCCACTGTTTTCTTGACAGATCTGTTCCAGCAAAAGGAAGGAGGAATTGAAACCTCCTGATTCCTGTCTGTTTCTCTATTCTAAGGTAGTTTGTTTTATGCAAGAGTGGGAAAAAGTTTGGATCAGTCTCTGACTTTTCTGAGGCTAGGCAGAAGATATCCTTTCCTCTGTCTTTTCTATTCCCAGGAGGGGGGCCTCCAGTGGACCAAATATTTCCCTTTTCTTCGTGGGATGAGCAGTGGCAGCTGGCTGGGTAATGCCTGGGAGGGTGTGTGGCTGCTGTTGCTTCTTCTGTTGCCTCACAGTATTGTTTAACCATTGTCAGTATTGTTTAACCATTGTCTGTATGTTTTGGGGGTTTGGGGGACTGCTGCAGTGTGAAGCTTTCTGTGGTCAATCACTGCAAGGGCTTCTCAGAAAACTGTCCAGAGTGCAGAAGACCGAATCTATACTAAATGAGGAGGGACAACAGCTGCAGCTGTTCCCAGCTGTTTGGAGCCCGGGGAAGAGGGACTTGGGTTCAAGGAACAGCCCGTTCTTGTCCAAGAAGACCTCAGTGATTGAGTTTCTTATCTGCACCTGGTTGTTTCAAAAACACATTATAGATAAGGGGGCGTTCACCGATCGTAGCAATGAAAACCTGCAATTGGCAGGAGTTTAGAAATTTTGTGCTCAGGTGTGGGATTTCTCTTTGTTGCTGGGGGAGATTAAGTGTTCCTCGTAGTGCAAGCCTCAGTTGACAAAGGGAAAATCTTTGAGAAAATGACATAGGAAACAGAAGCCAATAGCTAAATAAACAGCGCAGTCTCTCCCCTTTGACTCCCAATCTCCTTTCTGCAGAAGCTGGCAGTCAGATATGTATGTTGGCATCCAGTGCACCACAGTTTGACCTAGGTGCTGCTGGCACTCAGTACATTGGGCTTTCAACTCACATCCTGCTGTCTCTTGAGACCGGAAGGTTTTCCCCTGCCATCCATCCAAGCCATTCTTCTCAGGGCAGCTGAGGGGATAGAAGTGTTGGAAATGGAGACAGCCACAAAGTGTCCGACCTGTGTGAAGCAAGAGGAGTGAATATTACTGCTGTCTCCAAGTGGGAAAGTCTCTGTCCCCTTGTTTTCGGCTCCAGCCATGTGTGTTATGTGACTGGTTGGAAATATCAGGGGTGAAGTTTGCTGCTCGAAAGAGAGGAAAGGAATCCAGAGCTTCATGCATTTAAAAAGCAGGGGGGGGGAAAGTGTTGAAGATTAAAAATAGTGTATGTAAATATGCCCTATTGACTGCCCAAAGGGAAGGGGGGAAGTGCATCGTTAACATTACCAGGCTGGTGTTTGAAAGTGTGGGAATGGACGGCTGTTGTTACTAATTAATTTTCCAAAGCTTCGGGAGGTCTCATTTACATTGTATGCTGCTGCGGCCATTTGTTGGGATTATAATACTTCAACAGCAGCACTTCAAGTGAAAACTGGCGGCTGCATGAAGTGTTGTCCATAATTGACTAGCTCCATGTCTTCACACAGCACAGAGACAATGTTCCATTATGTTATCCATTGACAGTATCATTGAAAAGATTACTCTCCTTAAAGCATCTGTCAACCTTGATTGATTTACAAGGGACAAAGAACTGAAAAGGTTTGAAGTGCGGGTACAATTTTTGCCACCGTTTAGCATACATAATGGTTCTCCTTTGATGTCAAAAGCTCATCTTCTATTAATAATGCAGAGGGCTTTTGAATGCAGGCTACTTGTATGGAGTTCCACACTAATAACCTACTTGCTGTGAAATGGGATTCACTTTGGAGAAGCAGTCATTTGTCTGGGTTTTACATGTTCGGAATGAATCCCGGCTCAAAGGGATTTCTTTCAGTGCTCTGCATGATTGCAGCTGAGCCCGGCACGGGTTAGGGAAAGCAGGCAAATCCTAGCCTGCTCCTCCAGCCGAGAATCTGGCAGAAATCACGCGGCCAGATGCAAAGGAGCATGAACAACAAGCCTAAGATGATGCGATCAAATGCCTTGTGCCGTTTTGTCTGGCAACCTTCTATTAATATACTTTAGAGTGCATTTCATGCCTGGACTGCTTTCTTCACCTGTCATTTCCAATAGGCCTTTTTATTTAAATGACAGCATCCAAGGGAGATTGGTGATTAGAGTAGGGGATGGATAGGGGATTTGTGCCTGCATGCCTGTTGTAGGGCCAAAGGCAAGTCACCCAATGTCTCTGTACCCTATCTGTTGAGCAGAACACTTAACCTCACAGTACTCTGGAAGACTGACTGTGGTTTGCAGGTAAAAGTTGCGAAAGGGACCAGAAACTCTTCATTTGTACATGACTTGAGAAATAGAAGCCTGCCTTTGGCTTAGCTGTCAGCACGTGAAGAGGAAAGTGAAAGAAAGAAAAGCTAGGAAGTTTTGCTCCCAAATAAATAAATGAAAGAAGGATTCTTGGGCAGCTGTCTGGGGTAAAAGGACAAATTCTGTAAGGAAAACATTTTATGTTTTCAGGGTTTAAGAAGGATAATTTTAAACATTGGGGAGTAAATATAATGTGTATGAAAGCTCTAACAGTGAGAGCTGACAAGCTCTTTTGAAAGGCTGACTCATTGGGTTTTAGGAGCAGCTGTTGACACCATGTCTGAGCGCATTACACATCAGCCATGGTTAGGAGTTGTTGAAGTATTTGGAGGGGTGTTCTTCATTTGACCTTTCTTGTTCTGGAGAGTGGATTAGTCATAACGACTGGACACAAGCACTTGAGCATTTCAAGAACCTGCTAGTCTTAGGGGTGGCTAATTTTGACCTTTGTGACAGTATGTGAGGAGACCATCTGTTCTCTCTGGTTCATTTAAAAGAAACAACCGCAGCCATTCTTGGATGGCTTCATCACTTCATAAAGATTGCTTTTCTTTTCAGTTAAAGGATAAAGACTGGCCAGAAGTACTTCGATTAATCTTGTTGGTTTTTTTTCTTTGGACTCAGAACTGGTGGTACTTGGGACACCTTTGAGTTCTCCTTTCATTTTCTTGTATTCAACTTCCCAGCAGAGCACCTTCCTTAGAAACACTATTTGTTGTCCTTTGTGTGCCGTGGTTAGCCTGATAAAAACTTGGGGTCCTGTTATGTTGGGCACTGGGTAACTACTGAGAAAGTCCACAACCCCAAGAGCTACCGGTCATGCTGGGAAAGAGACAGAGAGTGGGTGAGAGTTACTTGCTTGAGGAAATTGGAGAACAAACCCCAGGTTTTTTAAGTGCCGGTCTGGTTTCTTTGTCAGCAGTTCCCTATGTTTTACACCACACTGCACACTCACCAGCGAAGTCTCTGAACAACAACCCAGCCAGTTTCCTTTAGGGAAACATGTTGTTAACCCCAGTGCCATAATGCTATGACCTAAAACATATTTTTGAGACTATCTTTGTCTTGGCAATATGAGAAAACTCAGACGGGGAGTGCTTTGCCCTAGTATTTTTTTTTTACGTTTTTTTGGCTTTTTTAGGTTGGATATCTAAAATTGAGCAACCAAATAAAAGATTTTAATCTATCTATATTTTCTATTGTTTTCCTTTTATCCACATACTCCAGGTCTGTTCTCATTTCCACAGCACTCCCCTCACCCATCCAAGCTTTCTTAGGGAAGATGTATTCCTCCCAGCAGACCTCCTCCCATCTACCCCTGGGCTGTTATCACTTACCCTGGCTGGACATCTCCCTCTCAGTCTTGTAATCCCCATTACTAATCCCAGTGTGTTTTGGGCCATGTTCGAAGGAAGTGATAACAGCTCATGAACATTGAATGAGCAAATCCCAATAATCTGTTCTGAAATAAAGAAGAACAGTTTGTATTGCATGTGGCTAGTCAGGGAAGGGGGAGCAGCAAGCAAGTTGCTCAGACCTAGAATTCATCCCAAAGTAAAATCCATGCTCACTTGCACCACCATCTCCTAAGTGCCTCTCTGCTGTTTTGGCAAAAAAGACCCTTGTCCCAGAAAGGCAAAAGCTGTTGCATTCAGGTAGGTTTTGTTAACATCATGCAAGCTTAACAGATCTACTCAGAAATCTCTTAAAACCTGAGGACAACAAATGATCCTAACTTCTTTTTTTGTTGTACCAGGGCATTTCCAGGAAGACAAATACAGAACTATTATATGCTTTAGCACCCCTCTGGGATGCATTTCTGCTCACTGCTGCTTGGACATGTTGCTCCATAAGTTCATTTATTTATTTATTTTTCCTGGAGGCTGGGTGAGGGGAGAGAGGAAACGTATTTCTGGTGGCTCAGGGAACAGATTGTAAAGCCTGTGCTTCTAAGCATTATAGGTTTTGGTCTCACAAGAACTCTGCCCTCTGGAGAGACGCGGCTAAATGAAACTGCTCCATTACATTGTGCTGAACTAGTCCAACCCTCTTTTTGTACAGAGGGTTGAATTAATTTGTATTTCAAAGAAAGGGAAAAGGAGGCAGGAAAAAGTATTTGAGTAAATGGATTTTCTTTCAGTACCTTCTTGTTGTGTTGTTTGTGCATATAGGAGTTGACAGTCCCTTCTCCATCCCCACACAGGTAGAAATTTTGAATATCCACAGAAGAAACAAGTTTTCATAGCAATTGTATGGTGTATTTTCAAAGACCATCATTACTCTTACTTAATGTCAACAAGCTGGGAGCCTGTGACAGCCTCCCAGGGTAGCACAAATGAAAGGAGCTCCTTTACATTCAAATGCAAGCTACCTCTCTTGCAGAGCACTGCAAATTTCACTCGGCTGGGACAAACTGTGCTGTGAAGGAGGGGTAGGAAGTTGGTTAAGAACTGGACACCCGTCCCCCTCACAGGATCTCTTTCTGGGTATGACCTCTTTAACTGCGTGATATTTTAACATATGTAGAATACAAGTCGGGTTCAGAGAACTGTTTTGGAGCAGTGGGAGAGCCCAGGAGGAGTCTGAGCAATGGGTTGTACTGGGTTGCTCTGGGAGCAGTGTACAGCCTGCTGCCCGCCCCACCCCCCTTAGGAGGGGTTGTAATCGCCTGATTTAGACGTACAAGTGAGCAGAACAACTCTTTGCCACAGAGCAAACCACTTTTTCTGCAGACTATTCAAAGAAACTGCATGCATGATGGTTGTATTTCCCTTTCTGCTTCTCATTGTCCTAAGTTTCTGTCATTTGTATAAATGATTATGAAAGCACTCCCAGGGGACCGCACACACGCTCATAAAACTATTGTAAAGAGAAACATTGCAGGCTATTGCTAGAGGCTATTTTATTGTATATTTTCAGGAAACGTCTCGTTTTCTACTGACAAATAGGGAAACTGAGAACTCCAGAGACACGAGTTATTTTCTAAATGGTGTGATTATTCTGTAGAGCTTAGAGTAGGAAATGCCAGCTTTGGCATCTTTGGGGAAGGATGTGCTCTGAGAAGCAGAGGTTGCTATTAGTAAAAAACAGAGGGGGGAAAGCAGAGCTTTTCTTCGTTATTACCCTGAAGTATTTGCAGATCCCTTATTTGTGTATATCACTGGTCACGGCTGGGGCTGGCTCTTTAGAGGAAGATAAGTTCCAGACTAATTCTCTGGTTTGTGGGTGACGGGTATGTGCATAGGTTAATGGTTGTGTAGGTGGCACTGTCACGTGTGGCTAAGTGCACTTGTGGTGACAGGGAGAAGGAGGGTCACTGAAGGAGGAGCTGAGAGGACCTGAGGAAGTATATTTTAGGAGACAGTGCACTCTGCGTGTGTGTGCCCGCACGTGTGTGTGTCTTTGGAGTGGCAGAATCTAGTGGCAAGAGGAGCTCCAAACAAGGTTTGCTTAGAGGATGGGGTAAAATCTGCCTCCTTTTCTAAGTGGGTTGTGATGGGCTGCTCAACTCTGTAGGGGAGCCCTTGACTGACTTGGTCAAGGTCTCAGGTAAGGCCATCGCCACCCTGCTTTGTTTGGCTGCAGGGTGTTGTTTAAGAAGCTCTCTCAGAAGAGCTGCTGCTTTGATTTGGATTCCAGTTGCATTAGCTGCTATGGTGAAGCCAGTGAACTCAATAAGCCTCTTCAGTGCTGTAGCACTCGGGGAGGCGGGAGCTGTGAGTACAACCAGTTTCAGTGCATGAATTCTGGGGAATGTGAAACTCGGGCCAAATCCCTGCACTGGTGCTGCCAGCATAACTGGTACAAAGTGCAGACAGACAGCGGGCCACTGAGACCTCCATCAGTAGAGCACTGTACAGAATGGAGCACGGATATTAACAAGCAGTGAAAAGAAAAGTACAGCTATTGTAATTCTCACAGGTGAGCAGCTGAAACCCTGAAGCATGAAACCCAGTTGCTTTTCTAACTACAGAGTTTCCAAAAAGGGAGCTCATTTGGTAGTTTTGGTTTTGAGGCATAAACTGAGAGCTTATAAAGCTCTCTCCTTCCAACCCCTCTGCTAATGACCATGCAAATATATGTTTTTATCAGCAAAATTAAGCAGGCATGACTGAAAGACACTTGGGAGGGATGGGGAGGGGGAAAGATCTGGTATTCCTTCACTACACATTAGAGGGATAATGAAGCCCCTCAGGGAGCAGATGTGTGTGTGGTGACAAAGTAACTTTAAACTATTATTTCTCTAAGGAGAGTTGCCCTTTAAAGCCTGACAATGTGGTGTTAGGGAGGTTGTGTTCACGGCACTCCTACAATGTGATGCTGCCTTTAAGAAAGGGTGATTGTGGTCTGCTTTCCACTGAGCAGTAGGAAGAAAGCAAAAAGAGACAGGTAGTAGAATGGCGAAAATCTCTTAGGATTTGAGGCTATTTGGTCTTCAGGTTTCAGTTTCAGGCTTTTCTCTCTCACATTCTTAGGACAGGTCAAACTGTTTCAGATCTCTTCTGCACGCCTTTTCTCAGATTTCTGCAAATCAGATTCTAGTTCAGAGAATATTCCCTTGTTAAACCCAAAGTTTCCTGCCCATGTCAGTGGGGCACAGAAGTTATGAAACAAAATGCTGTCAACTGCAGAGCCATCAGTGAGAGTGAGTGAGTCCTTTTCACAGGAATATCAGTCCAATCTGGCTCTCCTTAAGGGATCTGGAAAAACTCCAAGTAATGGGATCCCTCTTTGAAATGATCCTGAACTTTTCAAAACCTCCTCTTCCCAAATTTCAGTAGTCACAAATGATTTTGAGATGAAATACATTTTCCTCCTGTGCATCAGAAACACAGCAAAGCTGCAAGGTGAGATGAGTCAGGGAGTAATTTTGAGCTCTGTTCCCATTTCATCATGTCTCTGCTCCCAGAATCCTTCCCCTTTGCCTGCTACCTCCTTCAAAACAGCTTTCTGCCTTTGGGATTTTTTTCCTTTTTCTTTTCTTTCTTTCTTTCTTTTATTTTTAATAATTCCATCTACATTTCAGATGCGAGCTGCAGCTTGTTTGTAAAATAAATTGGAAGAAGGCTGCCTGATAGCAGCCTCTCAAATGCCATGATTTCCAAGTCTCCAGACCCAATTGGCATGGAGTTGATAGTCTGTCACAAAAAACACTAACACATATGCTTTCCAGTCTATTAAGAGAGTTAATGGAGCTGGTGAGAGGTGGGTGTGAGGAGAGAGTTAAGTTGGCTTTTGAAGTGAGAAGTTTCCTCAGTGCTTCCAGAGAAGTAAGGAGATAAGTTTTGCTTTGTAAGACAGCTTGATGGGCTACCAGGTGCAAGAATAGCAGGGTCAAAGCAGTGACTGCTGGGGACACCATGGCAGTAATTAGCTCTATCCATATGAGGAAAGCGAACTGCCAGTTGCACCCCTCTTAGAGCACCCTGTGGAAGGGCAAGCAGAAGAGTCACAATTTGTAATATTGCTATTTACAATCTTCTGTGGCAAAGACTTCAAAGCCAGTGCATTTCTGGGCTCTCTTTCTAACTTCTGCAGACTTCAATAAAGCATTCTAGAAAATGAGAGTGAGTGAGTTATAGCTGATACTGTAAAACTCTTCACTGAGATGGATTTGACATTGTCTGGGCTCCAGTCCATTTCCCAATGGCACGTCTATTCTTCCTTGATGACAAAGCGTGTCATTCCTTTTTTCTAGAGCACTAACTACTAACTTTTTTATTACCACTTTTTTGCTACACTGGGGCAGTGAGTTGAGGGCTCATAGAGGTCAGACCTGCTTTAGAAAAAAAGCTTGCTCTTCAGCTATAAGAGCAGCATCAGCAAATAATGCTGGTGGGGTTGTAATTGAGTCCTCATTACACTTGGCCATTGCTGGTGCTGATAGGTGAAGAACATGAAGCAATTTGTATGCATAATCTCAGTTTACCCCAGTAGGTAAAGTGCTTATTGCTCAAGTACAGAACAAGCAAAATGTGGGCAGTTTTTCCGGTTTTGGGGTTGGTATTTTTTAGGAATAGTTAACCTCAGTTGTGAAATACAGCTTATTTCACAAATGGAAACGGCATAGGGTGACCCAGCATATTTTTAATTACATGCTGTGATATGAAACCGTTCTCTAATTATGAATCCTTTTAGTGTTTATCTCTTTGCTCTTCTCCAGGAAGGATTTCTAACATGATTCTCTGATTCTTGTGAGCATACAGTTGAACATGCTACATCCTTTTGTAAACAACTTCCTGGACCTACATCATCTATCTATTTCAGCAAATGGGAAGATCTCTTTATTCTGAGTTTCATGCAGATACTCCGTTTGTGAGGACAAATGATCTTCTGGGAAACATTCACGTGCACACTAGGGCTCAAGTCTTTGAAGATATATGCAATTTGCTACTTCATTTCATGGGCACGTAAACAATCAATTGTGTTGCAGTGGATGTGAACAGCTGGTATGATCTATCTGTTGGATTTCAGGAACCCCCTAGACCTTACTACATCAGAAATTAATCTTTCTCAATCTGTCAAAGCCTGTGACCAGATTTCTCTCTGGTTGAGGATTTATCTTCTAATCACTTTCTGAGTAATCTGTACCATGTAGTTTCTTTTCTTGCTGGGTTGGAGAAACACCTTAGGATTGATCATAAGTGATGTGCAGTCTATACCCTGGTTTCCATGCTAGGAGCCTGGCAAAGTCTGACTTGCACTGTGGTCATACCTTGATCCTTTTTCTCCCTAATGTGTTGAGCAATTTCAGATGACGACAAAGATTCTTTCCCCAGCAAATCCTGCATGAGAAAGTACCTTTTAGTACCCTGTCCCTTTGCTCTGCCATCAGTGAAAGGTAGAACTGAAACTCCCATCCATCACTGGCTGGACACTGAGCCTACTTGACATTTCAGCCCTTTTTGGCATCTCTTCTTCCACTGAACAGTGGATCCAGGTTTACTGGGTTTTGCCTCCAATTTTTCCTTTTGTGCAGCCTGAGGTTTTCTGGTGCTGTAGCAAGACAAGTCCCCTGTGAAGTCACACAGCCTCCTGAGGAGGAGGTCCCACCAGTGGAAGCTCCCACCAAGCAGAACCACTCTGATTCCAAGTCCCTCAGGGTGCCAAAGGGTGGACTTGTCCAAATTAAGTCTCAGATATGTGAGAAATGTGCTGTTCTCCCTCTTTGTCTTTTGGAGCCACTCTTGTGATAGATTGATACAGGCATGCAGATGCAATCAGTAAACTGCCTGCCCGTACCTTGTGAATATGGGCTGCTCAGGGCATTCATTCCAGTAGTTGTTAGCAGGACAACGGAGCAGTGCTGAGAAACCAAGAGTATCCCTCAGCCATATGGGAGCTGCCTAAGCTGTTGAGCTTGTAAGCTAGCTACCAGGGGGTTGAATTCACTGAGGAGAGACACTGTATGGTAGAGGGTGTCCTTACCAGCCCGGAGATAAGACCGCCTTGGCGACAGGGGTTATGGCACATTGTGAGGTCTGACCAAGGGCCAAAATTTTTTTCTGCTTGGGGACCACTCCAGAAAGAATTTGCATGCAATTTTTTTTCTTATTTCCTTCCACTCATCTCTTTGTCTGCTGCAATGTCTGAACGAGGTCCAATTGGTTGACAGATTTCTTTGTGCTGCCTGGCTGTTCACTGTCATTCCCAGTGAGGAAACCGGTCATACGGAAGGTATTCAGCACAGCATGAGGAGGAGGCATGAAATCTGGTAGGAAGGCCTGGGGAAGCTGCCACTAATGCCTGAGATGTAGTGAGAGGGTCAGCACACCTTGAGGCTCTCAACTGTGTGTGAAATCCAGGTGTAGTTTTCTGGTGGGTTTCTTCTCACCAGAAAGTGGGGGAATCCCTTACCCTTCCTGCTCTGCTCTTTTAACATTGGATTCTTGTTGCTTGGCACCTCCTAATCCTATAGATAGCTATTTGTTCACTGAATTTTCTCATGCAAGCTGGGAAGCAGAGTGCTTCTGTGAGCTTTAATGTATCTGTATGTTTTAATAATGAATTACTGTTGATTTTATACAAATATCCCTCACTAAGAACTTCAAAGTCTTTGGTGTTTCCCCCCACCCTCCAGACTTTATACTTTTTGCTGTTGCTCTTGTTGACACTCCCATGCGATTCAGCCTTGGAGAAATAAATATTTGTTTAGCTGTTCTCCTGCTGTGCCTGCTCAGTGCGTTTACTTAATGATGACTTCAGTTCAGCTTTGCAAGGGTTTTAGGGCAATAGATTCTCCCAGAAAAACAAGAGACACGTTTGCGGACAACCTTACCTGTGTTCTTTCCCCCCTCTTGCCCCCGCCCCCCTTTTCCCCAGATCAGAGTGTGATTAAATAAATGGGCATGCAAAATGTTCTTTCTTTGCCATGATAGTACATGGCTTTTTATAGCCTTTGTTTCGTATTATCAGTTGCTAAGATCAAAGTTGCTAAGGTCAAAGTTTTGCCTGTTTATTTCTCCACTCTGTTTATCTTGACTTGAAAGAGTGAGTAGAAGGTTGGACTCAAGTAAGTACGTGCTGCCCTTCCGTATCATTAGCTGAATTTTTTTTTGAATCTGTAATTTTCTTCTTTTCATCTAAAACATCAAATCACATTCTGGCTTATAACATTTGCTCTAGAGCCGAAACCAAGCCACTGTTTCAAAACCTGCATGTGTTCATATTTGAAGGGTTTACGTTATGTTTTCTCTACTTCAACCTTCTTGAGTCAAATCAAAGATTTTATTTTTTACTCAGACATCAAGTTGGTCTATGCTATCAGATTTTTTCAAAATGAGGACAAATTTAACCTCTAAAATCTACATTTATGCACCTAAATGAAGGCTCAGCTTTTTTTCCATTCCTGGAAGTGCAGCACTACCTGGCAAAGAAATGAACGGGTGATTTTATTAATGCCATTGCCGTTAGAAGTAATTTTGCACAGCTGAAACTGGAACTCTTCTATTAAGAAAAAAATACAAAAGAAAAAAAAAAAACCCAACCCAAAACCCCCAAACCCCACAAAATAGCATTATAAAAATTCAAACTCTGGAAAGATCCAAATTTGGGTCTTTTTTGGCCATTTGCAAAACCTTCTTTGAATTATTTAAACTACTTATGCTTCACTTCTGAAATATGGCAAGTATAATTGTGCCAACAACTAGATCCAACTTCTGAGCTATTTTCTGCCAGAAAGCAAAAATCATTTCAGTGAAGTAATACATCAGACTCTCTCTTCATCTATTTCCAGCTGATGAGGTTTCAGCTTATAGCAGAGATTGTTTTTTATTAGGCCCTGAGTACATGACCTGGCACTTGTGCAGCTGAGTTTCATCTGACTACTATCACTCTGGTCCTCGAAGTCATCCCAATGCTTTTTTTTTTGTATGAGATTCAGAGCCTCCTCCATAATGATGATTCATTCCGCAGTGTGTCATCAGCAAATTTTATTGGCATGGTCCTCCTTTACCGTGCCAAGAACTGTGATGAAAATATTATGTAAGATTTATCTCAAGAATCATCTATGAGGAATTAAACTCATAACCTTCCTATAACCTGACTGAAATCATGGGAAATAGAGCTGAAAAGGACCTCAAGTCCAAACTGTATCCCAAAGACATGAACCATACTCAGCAGATCCTCGTCCAATTTGTTCTTAAACATAGTTGATGAGATTCCATAATCTTCTTAGATACTCTATATCAGTAACTGAGTCTCCTACTCACTGGAGTACTTCTGTCCCTAATGTCTGCCCTGAATCACTTCTCTGACATTTTCCTTGTTTTCACTGTGCCAAATACAGCCATAGAATTAGCTCATTCCCCTTGTGAGTGATGCTTCTGCTCACAAACCACAATACCATGTTCTGACAAGTTTGTTGTCTTCTTACTTTGAGCTGGCTCCATACACCCATATTCATCAGCTGATGCTTTTGTGCACTAAAAGTTCCACCACAGGCATTCGTTTGAACATGAAGCACTATCCTTTGAAATGAATGGTTACTTGACTTATGAAGCAATCCCCGGAGCATGACTATCTTCCTTTATGTTTCTGAATTTTAACTCATGACAAAGCTTCCTTTTGGAGGAAATTATATGATATGTACATAGTGGAATACATTCTGTGTACAACTTACCACAAAGCTAAATATTATGTTACCACAAAGACAACAAGTTGCATTTGGAAACCCCTATATATAATGCTAATAAGAAACCCAATTCCATCTTATTCTAATTAACCTGGAAAGCCTTCCTTTTTATAGCATGAGAGAGACTTCAAGACATTCAGAATGTTAATAAACCCACAGGTATTTCCATTCTTTATACCTTCTGGTATATCCACTGTTCATCAAGAATTGTTGCTCATTTCAGTATTAGTCTTGTTTTCTCGGTCTAGAGAAGTTTAACATTTTGAACGATGGCATCTAATTTTTTTAAATAAGAAAGAAATCTTATTTTGTCTGGTTTTGATAAGAGATGGACTTGATAAATAGTAACATTGTGTTAGCAAGAAAAGACACTAGCCTTAAGGGTCAATAGGAGGACCCTGGATAGCTCAAAGAATTCACCATGGGCACAATGACTGAACAGTAAGATATGTTAAGGGTCCTTTATGTTTCACTGGCAATGTAAAAGTCTTAAACCAGGAGATGTTAAGGCCTTTTATGCAACAGATCCAAGTTGGATCTACTAAGTGCTTTTTTTTTCTTTTTTTTTTTTGTGGTGGTCACTAGCTTACGCTGAGCCCGGACTGACTCAGTCTAATGGTTATGAGGTTTGTGAGTAGAGTCTGATAACCAAAATGAAATCAGAATCCATTTTTCCGTCTAGTTGGTAGGAACAAGCTCTGAGACTTGAATCAACCTGAAGATGAGCTCCCCTTTAGTCTCCAGATGTCATGCCTTCAAAGGAGAGCTAAAACTCATTTATGGAAATACCTGGAGTTCTCGTCTCCACCCCTCAAATGAATAGTCATAAAGCTGTAGGGTTCTTAAAGTCCGATCTTCAGCAATAGCACAAAATACTGCCTTTTATACTGTACTGCTAATGCTGTAAAATAGCGCAGTATATTTTTCCACACAGAGAGGAACACCCAGTTAACATTTAAGTTAGTGAAATGGAAATTTGTGTGACCTAATTTAAGAACCAGTCAAATGTCTTAGGTGAGAAAGTTTCACTAAAACGTAAATGCCACTGTATTTCTACTTTGCTTAAAAGAGGCCAGGGTAAGGGACTGGGGAGAATGGTTATGATACAGGGGAATGCAGTAGAGAGAAGGAACCCAATATCCAAATAATAATCCAGTTTACCTTTGAGAATGGAGGGTCTGGAAGGTTCACTTTCAACTGATGCATATAACAGGCTTTCTTTGTGTTATCCAAAAGGGGAGGAGAAAAGCTGATGTTACTAGCAAACTGAGATTAATTTTGTGAAAGTTTGCAAGGCATTATTTATAGTCTGCGTGCCAGAACTGTGTTTCCATTAATGGTCTCTCCAGGCCATGCTCGAAAAATAGTGCAGTCTCATATAGTGTAAATGAGACTTGGCAATGTGACTTTAACTGTTTCCTATTTTAACAGACTCCTTTCCAACCCTTCTCTTGTTCCACTCATGAACTGTCTTCATGTCTTTGTGTTCTTCCTCCTGCAGTCCAGTACATCGTTCAACAGAGATGCTGTGAAAGCAGGGACGGGCCGGCGTTTTCTTGGTGGGCTGTTAAATGATACATCCTACTGCTACACTCTGGAAGTCTCATTCTACAGCTACATATTGGGTGGACCTACTTCTGCTGTCCCCTACACAGAAGAAGCATGTATCCTTTTGAAATCCTTCCTCCTCTTGCAGCACACGTGAACTGGGCACTTAAGGTAAATACTTCTATCTCACTAAGAGTTTGCTGAGATAGGAACACACAAGTGGAAATGTGAGTCTGCTCCTGATGCTTTAATTTCCCTCATATTGATTCTCCATACTGTGGAAATTCAAGAAGAGAAAGGCATATTAGATCAAATAAGCCATTTCCCTCTTGTAGGAGATTGTCTCACACACTTGTAATAGAAACTAGTCCTGGAGAGCCTCTGATCCATTCCCTTTCACAGTCTTCCATTTCTTTTTTCATTTCTCTCCTTATTCTCTCATTATCCCTGTGTTTGTATTATTGTTTTAATAGCAAGTTGAAAGTGCATTTTTGGTACTGAGTTACAATATCTTCTCCGCCTTTGAACTGCAGCCAAAAGGCTCTAAAGGATCCATTAGGTTCTGCAGCTGCCTCAGGGCCAGGCCTTTAATACTAGTTGACAAAGAAATGGAAAGCGAGTTCTGCAAAAAAACCTGACAAAGTTGTTCGCATTTTTGAGTGCTCAAATAGAGGCAATGCTCATTCCTCAAAAAACACGTATCCATCTGGCTATCTCAATGTATCAACAATTTGTAGAATTGTTCTGACTGGTCTTATGATCTGTTTTTATGTTTTTCTCTTTCTTTTTGTCACCATGCTCAATCAAATAACCAGTGCCCATACTTCAAGCTTGGGTGTCTTGTTTCATTTTGTCATTCTATCTTGGTAGCTTTTGAAATTTCCACGAATTTAGAAACACTGCAGAGGGAAAAAGATTAGCTATGATTGCCTATTTACCCCTCCAGTGCATTTCAGAAGCTGGGTAAGGTTTACAGTTTTAGGGTAGTGAGGGGGAAATTTTCATGAGAGACATAATTCTTCAGCATCCATGCATATGTGCACACTGTGTGGGAATGAGAATGAGAGACAGGGAGCAGGGAAAGTAATTCTTAATCATTTGGGGTTTTCTGATTTGGCTTCTCCACTGAAAGTGAACTTTGGGGGAAGGAGGGGGATGAATATATTCAAGTGACTTAGACTTGAGCGTTTGGAATACAAGCTCTTTTTTGCCTAGCAAGGTTAACTCTTTCCCAGGAACAGCTTCTTGCAACATACACATATATACTACATCTTGCCACTGAGGAAAAAATTGTCATTACTGTTAGGTTTAGGAATTAATTTTCTTGTGTTGGTATTTTGGCGTTTTAAGAACATGTGCCTTAGTTTCACCTTTAATTTTCCTCCTCACTTAGTACTCATTGTACTGACAACTGCTTATTTATCTTCCTTATTTATCAAGCACAGTTTTTGCAGTGAGGGGTGGGAAGAGTCCCTATACCAATGACATCATGATTCCCTTGAATATATTTTTCTTGATGACTTGTAGGTCATGCTGGCTTAGTTTCCTTTTCCATAAAGATTTTTGTTTTGTGCTGCACATTACAGAGGTTTCAGGTGTGGGGTCTAACATTATCTATTTGCTTGGCTTGCCTTCTGCAGACAAAGCTGCATCACTCTCAGTTCATTCATTGTGACCATCAGCAGCTGGAGCAGAGAAAACAGGCCCCGGATCACAGAGATCCTTCTTGGTGGTGATGTATGGAAAGCTCAAGCAGCAGCTTGATTTCTACAGTGACAGTTTCACCTAGCTGAGAGAAAAAGGAGGAGAAACTGGTTTTGACTGGCCTGGCAGACAGCAAGCAGGGAAGGCTCTTTGTCCATGTAGTATACTCCGCTGGCATTTTGCCCTGGTAGGTTTTATTATTTCCTTTGCAATGGAGGGATTCTATCAAGAGTGTGGCTTATGACAGCTCTTCCTCATGTGTGCAGTTTCCTAGTTCAAGGAAGGAATGGAGCTGCTTGAAGCAGTCTCCTGACTGGTCTGCTCTAACACAGGAGTGGCTGGATTTATGCACATCCTATCCTGGCAGGGGAGAAGTTTCATATCACCGAAGTGCCTGTGACTGAAAGTAAAACAATTGCAGAACGTTCCAATTTAGCCTGAACAGCTCTTCCAAGCTATTTGCAAGTCAGTGATTAATTAATGCTCAGATTTTTTAATGGACCTGAACCAAAGACACAGCCAGTCAGTTCATATTGGCCTCCAAGGACAGGCGTGATTTTATTAACTATCTAGCTACATGCAGGCAGCAAGTCAAGCAAATAAATGAAGAAAATACAGTGAGCCCAAAAACCGTGAACTGATAGGGCAAGTATTCAGGAAATCTGCCTTCCAAGATGTATTTCTTAGGACTTTGTTCATCCCACCGTGATGTTATTGGGTTGTGGATTTTTTTGTTTTGTTTTGTTTTTAATAGAAGCAGGATCAGGGAGGCTAGGATTGTTCAAGCTTCTAGTGTCGGATTAAGATGTGCAGACTGAGGCTCAGCCTCAAATTCAGGGACCCCATGGCCTTGAACGGAGACTACAAGGCAGATCACACCCCGCATTCAGAAGGTAGCCATACTGGCTCCATGTAGAGACCAAAACAAATTAGGATCTCCAGGTTCTACAAAAATACTTATTTAGCCTAATGTTATTCCTGTTGACAGGTAAGAAAACTGGACAAACTCTGAATAGTCCTCTGTTTGCGCTGCTGGCATGTCATTCTACCTGTCAGCTTCTTTCCTTTACAGCATTCGTGGCAAAGAAGATCATAATACTACCCTCTTTCATGCTATTATATAAGTGGATTAGGTTTGTTGTTGGGTTTTTTTTTTAAAATCTCTTCATGTTCCTCAGGGTTTACATGCTAACCCTATGATCTATACAAACCTCTATGTGAGCCTGTAATAGATATATTTCTACGTTGGGTAGGATTATGCATTTTGTTCAGACTTGTGTGACTGAAACACACTTTGTAATTATTGAGATAAATGGATACTTTACATGCATGAAAATGGGAGACAGACTTCCAGTCTGATAAGTTATTTGAATTCTGACATTGTTAGTGTGGACAGTAACTTTTTTCAATAAGAACAGTAAGAAATCTAAAAAAAAAAGAAGGGAAGGTATCATTAAAAGTAGAAAACTGCTCCAATTTACTCCAGTTAGTATGATTGAAAGTATTCTCCTAAATGAAATACTTCAAAGATTCAGGATTTAGAGGATTACACCTGGTATGTTCTATAAAAAAAAATTTGCCCCTGAGGCTGCACTATTTAAATGAAATCCAGGAGTGAAGGATCTTCCATCAATCTGTGCAGGGGGTATGTGTTTGGGACATATATGGTGGGATAACAGCGTCCTGCGGAGCGTTGAATTTCTGGCCTCTTCTAACACAGAGAGCTAACAGGGTTGCATGAATACCTCGGGCCTCAATTAGCGTTATATCAGTAACGGTTACTGCTGGAGTGTCTCTTGTATTTTCATCCTGCAAACAGAGCACTGCATCAGGTGCAACTTCCCGAATGTCCTGTTATACATTCCTTCAGAGGTATGTGTGTGCCTGGTAGGTCTGTGTCTAACTGATATGTACCTGGTGTACGAGAAACATTAGGGATATGTTCTATAAGCCTGGCTCTGCAGAATACCCTATGATAACATGTGCTGTAGATAACAGTGAATGGACTCTGTTTTGAAGGCATAATAAGAGGATTGTAGGCTTGTCGGTTACTTGCCTGGAAGTGGACAGAGAAATGTTTAAAACCCTTCTCCCACACGCACACATTTGGTGGTAACTGATTAAAAAGGCAGCGCAGCAACAGTTTGCTCAGCACCAGGTAAAGAAGCTTTAAAATGAGCTGATATGCTTCCATTAAATACCGTGTTTTACTAGGTATTTACAGGGCTTATGACACAAGGCATGTAAACTGCTCTGTAACATTCACCACCAGCAGCTCAACTGCTGAGCTGTCTAGATACACACCAGCCTCATAGCTGGGCAGGGAATAAAGGATAAAAGCGGGGGAGGAAGGATGAATCCCCAGCTGTAGGACTCTGAGCGCTGCTCTGATAGCACACCCAGAATTGCTTTCCACTACAGCTGCTGATCAGCAGCTGTCACAGCCTGACCTGAGAGTGGCCAGTAAAGGAGTCTCACATCAACAGTTTTAAAATCTATTGGGTTCATTTTTTAGAGTGTTTGAACTGGATCCCTGCTGCACAGCAGGCAGCCCATAAGAAAGCATAAAAGGTTTTACTCTTCCAAAGACTAGCCATGAGGTAGGAAGACAGAAATGATGGAGACTAGGCAAGAACTAGTATGATTGTAGCCTGGTAGCTGTAGGGGAGAATAATCATCAAGATGGATGGGCACAACAATTGTCAGTGTGTCCATGGCTTTTTTGTGTATTTTAATCTTAATTCTAAGCTTCCTCCAGGTGGGGAAGGCCCTCATCCAAAGACGGGCCTTTAATCATCTATGTGTATGGTTTTACTCATTCAACAGGAGACTGGAACCCTGGACTGAGAGTCTGGTGGAACAGTTCTCCTTTGTACGGCTTTTCTAAGCACACCACTTCACCTCTCTAATTTAATGTTCTCAATATAAAGGATGGATTCAATGAACCTTCTTTTGTAAAAAAAAACCCAAACAAACAAACAAAACAAAAAACATTTTGGAAGCCATGGGTGAAGAATAAAGAAGAAAGAGCCACTACTAATATTATCTCAAGGTCTTTCCACATTACGAAAAGCTGAGAAATTATGTCAATACTTTAAAACAGTATAGCTGAACCAACTTGCAAAGATATCACTTGGTATCTTCTGTTTCACTGAACATGTTGAATTGGAAGCTTTGCATCCCTTAAACAGAGCATAGTTGCACTGCTGAACTCTCCTGTTTATGCACATAAAAATGTATTTATGTGGCTACAGCCACAGAATGAAAGCTCGGATTGACTGGAGTCTCTTCAGGTGCCTAACAGGAACTCGCATCTTGGACTCTTGGCACAGTTGGGACCACTGGGTCCGCTCTCTTTCTTAACTTCAAGCAGAATATCAGCCTGCTGCTTGACTGGGGACTTGAGAAGTTAAATCCCCAGGAGGAAACAGTCATTTGCTTATATCCAGATTCCTTTTAAAGAGTACTTGGATCTCAGTAAATGCCTGTCCTGGGGAAATGAAATCTGTATGCAAACTACAATTCCAGTAAAAGCATCTATAACTTTTAGAGCTTCATGGACCTGCCAGTCCTCTAGGGCAAATGTACTTGGTTATTTTGGGCTTTTTTACAGTTCTTTTTTTGGCAATTGCCTGTCCTGATCCTCCTAGCTCTGTTAGTGATATCCTTAAGAGAAGATCCTCATGAGCCAGATTATGGCTCATTCCCACCCAGTAAAGGCAATATTACTAGCAAAAGCCAATGAGGTATGAAAGGCTGTGCTGATAAAGCTGAGGGAGCTCTGCAGAGGTTATCCAGTGTGGCTTATGTTTGAACTTGAGTTAGAGCTTGTTGCCAAGATGATTTCAAATTCAATCGGGCACATGCTCAGGAAAAGACCTCCAGAGGTCTACATCTTCATCCTTCCTCTGCTAAGCTCCTAGAAACAGGCTCCTTTCTATGTGTTGCAAAAAGTGGCATTAATCCCAATCCTGCCGATTTTCCTAAGAGTGACCTCGTTGCACATCATCTCTCCAGTATTTGGTTATTTCTCTGTACCATGTTTTGGGCTGTCTTTGAGGAAAGGAAACAAAATCCCCTTACAACTCCCCAGTCTGTGTGAAAGTGTCAGGGTTTACAGCCACAATTTCAAATGCTCTTAATATTACTGGAAGCATAGAGTTAAATTATAGAGTTGTAAAGTTACTTTATAGTGATAACGCTGTCAAGCATCAATATCTCTGCCCCAGGGCACCATGGAAACTCAGTTAATGATGTAAGAAGCTGATATTTTTCAGGGCTGCAGCTGTTGGCTCATACCCAGAAGGAATCTGTGTGTTTGTTCATATTGGGTATATACAGGGGGACCTGCTCAAAAAAAATTAAGAAACAGTGAAAGTCTGTTTAATGAAGTGCAGTGGAATGAAAGTGCAAAGCAGTATATGGTGTTGCAGCATGCACACCTCTTTCCCTCACAGTGTTCAATACAGTGGACAGTGCTGCAGAAAAAGACTTATTTTACTGTAAGAGAGGCTGTTTGTGGGGGGGAGTATGTAGATTTGTTTATCTAGTTCCCTGTAGCACTGACTGCATCAATCTATGCAGACACCGTCTGGGAGTATCAGTAAAGAAATGGAAATTAAGGCAAGTGACTACAGTCAACTTAGGAATATCTATAATTTTTGTAATGGATTTCTTAGCATCTGTATCCCAGCATGCTTTGATAGCCTCAGTTGAAAGATGCTATAAAAGTGCAAAGTGTTATTATAAAGGTGTTTTTTTCTTTTAAAGAAAGAATTATATTTTTTTTTGCTGACATGTAGAATATCAGTCTTGGAAGGCATCTTCAAAGTATTTCCTGGGGACTTAACCATATTATTCCAGTTACCTTTTGGCTAGGAGCCAGGTATCAAATACCATGCATGTTAGTGGGGAAATGGTCTTGTAGTTAACTGCTGCAGTAAGAGCCATCCTGAGTAACTGGTTTATTTCTCTGTGTGCCCAGGTGCTTTTTATGCTGCCTGTTTGGTAAGCATCCGCCTGGCTTTCTGTGCGGAAGGAGGGAGAGCAGGTCTGACTCACGGTCCTGTTTTAAGTAGAAGTGAAGGGAGTTTGTAAGCTGAGGATCTAGTCTTGAGGGGAATGAAGCATCAGAGGTACTGAGAGCCTACCTGTCCTATCAGACTTCAAGGTACAATTTAGACTGAGCACCATGGTTTGCTCCAGAGTTGTGTTGTCCCTGAGCATTGTAAAAGAGGACCCCATGAGGGTGTAGATTAATTTCCTTCCTCTTGTGTACACAGATTTCTTTCCCAGGGATACTAAGGTTGAGAGAAGAGAAGAGATGGTTGTTGTGGGACCAGAATGTAAGCAGGGTGCATATCCAGACCCACAGAAATGCTCTCAAGTCAGTTTTAGACATAAATGCAGGAGCTCATCTTCTTTGAAGAGCAGAAAGACTTCTGTAGCTGTGAGGCTGGACTAAGGAATTTGCACAGGTTGATTTGAGAGCCGTCAATATTTACAACCTTATTCGGGAACAGGGACCTTGTGGACAGTGGGAGCATAAGCATCTTGCAGAGACACATGTGCAAATATCGTCCCTGCTTCCTGCCAGCTGTCTTCAACTCGGTGCTGGCAGAGAATGTGCTCTTTGGCCTAGGTAGGGCTGTATCCAGTGACACGGGAAGACTGATCCTTATAAGCCAGCCAAGATGAGGAAGCCCAGCTCTGAAAATGATCTTATATCCAACGCAGCCTTCGGGGTTTCTGCTGAGACAATGCCTGCTAACTGGTGCCAAACTGCCACTGAGGTTTTACTGATTGAAATCCCCATCAGTGCTTTCCATTCAAGCTATCAATGACTTAAGGTTGCTATCAGGCCAGCTAAATCAGTGGCCCGCAAGCACAGAACTCTCTAACTCAAAATGGTTTTGATGGTGGTATAAAAAACCATAAACTTTGCCAGTTAATAATAAAAACAGTTACATTTTTCTATTAGTATTTCTCTTACACACGGGAGAAAATAACTTCGACCAAGCACAGGTGATGCTTTTGCTGAATGGTTGGAAGGTGAAGTTGATTACATGAGTGATTGCAGAGTTGTGGCTAACATAAACAAGGCGGGGAGCTCCCTCCAGGCACTGCTATCCCTCTTGGAACTGGCTTTCAAGGTCTTGAATGCCTCTCATGAACTGGCTTTTCTATAAACTTGTATTTTTCCTTTGTCTTATAAGCAACTTAGACAAAACTAAGCATATGGAACTGATAGTGAGGCTCTTGGGTGCTCAGAACACCATACAAATGCTATTAGACCCGTAGTTAAAATAATTCTTTGGTAAATGTTAAATTCCTATTAGTAACACTTGCTAAACTTAAGTGCAAAGGAAAGGGCAAGGCTAATCTGAAAGGCAACGGAGAGCAGGGCTTAAAAGATATTAACAATTTGTTGGAAATGTCTGAGGGGAGTGGTTAATATGGCTAAAGAGTAATGTCTGTGGGTTGAAGATTTAGGTTGGGAGAGGGCTTTAGCCAGTGCTGTGCTTTGGAGCTTTCCCAAATGTCAATGGGAATGAAAGGAAAAAAGCCATACAGAATAAGGCATTTTTCAAAAAGCAATAAACAGAAAAATTGCAGTGCCTCTGTGATAGGTCTCTGCTTTTCTGCCAGCTTGTAGTGGCATTTGTGTGTCTCCATGTTTGCCATCTTTTTGCTCTTCTCTGTGTCTCTTCACTTCTAGCTGAGTCTTCTCCCCTGTGCCTGCCCATCTTTTGCCTGTATCCTCACCATCTTGTTTGCAGTTTTAGGTTGTTACATCTACCCCATGCCTTTCTGTCATCTCACCTGATTTTTTGCAGGTGGCGTTTCATTAATCAGACACACCCAGTCTCTGCTTTTGTTCACTTTGTGCTGTCTTTCACCTAAACTATTCCTTTTTTCTTTTATATTTTGCCACTTAAAGGCTCAGCAGGGCTTTTTGGTGATTAAACGGAATTCTAGGGTGGGAGCAGAAGTTATTCTTTACTACTGCTTCTTTAGTCCCAAATACCAACATCCTGAAGGGGAATCAGAGTTGTTTTTTAGGAAACTGCAAAGAAATTAGTGTCTTTGTGTGTCTGTCTTTCTCAGCTACTTTACCAATTGCAACTGAATTTGACAGTGATGAAGGTCTCAGAGATACTACGTTCCTACAATTTTCATGAAAAATAGCTGGCTGAATGAGTAGAGAGACCAAAATTAATCTCTCCAGTAGGGACAGCTGCATCTCTATTGTTAGAAACCAGAGGAGGACAGTAGGCATGAAAGTCACAGGAGATAGATCCCACATCTCCTTACCTTCCTGGGCCTGTCACCAGTGAGTAGAGACCTCACTTCACTTCCCTTTACTCTACTAACATTTATCACTAACATCTCCGTAAACCTTAACAAAGCAGATTGCATCTTCTCCATCGAGCCACTGTTGAAAGAGGGCAGAAACCTGGCAGGTACTGTTCACAGGTGAAGAGAATACCCATCCAAGCCAAGGCCAATGCATGCCCACCCCAAGCCAGCAGCGTTTCTTCTCACCTAGAGGTGAAACTTTGTCCAGGGTTCAGATCAGTGAAGTCTGAACATGTCTCAGGCAGAAACTAAAGATAATCTGCAGCTTTGATCTAGTGTTCAGAAACCTTTGTGTTTTGAGAAGGGCAGGATGAGTCTGATTGTCCCATGTCTCATCTCTTAACAGAACAGCCAAATCAGCTCAGATCAAAATCAGTCCTCTGCAGTGTCTTGTCTCTGACAGAGGCCAAAAGCAGATGCCTGAGAAGAATATAATAATGGAATAAGCATATAACAATATTTCCCCTCAATATTCTTCCAGCAATTAGTGGCTTGGGGATCCCGGAGCCAGAGATGTTGATTATGTCTGTAGTAACACTTAATGGATTTGTCTCCCATGAACCTGTATACATTTTTAGCATCCACAGCACTCCTTGCTAGGGATTTCCACAGCTTAATAATATCTTGTTTGTTTTAAGCCTACCACCTGCAAGCTTTATTTTGTGATTCCTATTTGTTACGCTGGAAGCAGCATTGATCCCCATCTGCTTTCCCCATGGCATTTATATCAGCCTTCTTTTTTTCACATTTGAAGTCTCCTAGCCTACCTAGTTATTCGCTGTCTGAGTATTTATCCTGTGCACCGTAAGTGGAAAAATATTACCAGGTCAGAATCATTCCTTCATTTCTAGAGTTGGTATATCATCCTACACTTTCTTTCTAGGTACACACAATGGTATGAGTTGCCCAGCAATGGAGAATCAATTCCAGTGACTCTAATGGCAGAGTCTGTATTTGCTGTGCATGATGATTTTTACTTTTGCTCAGGATAAATCGTGCCCGGGTCGCACAAGCAGCAGGTATGAGCACCAAAATGAGAGATATGGCTTTCAGTTTCAGAGTACATGCTGTAATCATCATGTGTCCAGTTCCTCGTGCACTTAACAGACTGTGTGTGGTCTGCTGTACTCCTCTCTTTCCTAAAACTTAGGTGGGATTCAAAGCTTGTTAAAATAACTGAATTTCTGTTCGGTATAGGCTGGAATTTTGGTCATCTCGCTAAGAGCATCTAGGAACCAACTGCTGCTGGAGGAATACATTGTTTTTGAAAATTGCAACATCCCAAATATCTTGCTTTCTGTGATTATGATTGGTGTGCATCACTCTGCCTCAGCAAACCAACTTCTGGATAACATGCACCCACAGTCAGGTTGCAGTCACGATTCTGTCAGGCCAGTTGTTTCTTTTTCTAAAACTAAGCAATCCTTATTAAACCAGCAACTGTCATCTGGTGCCACAAAAGGCCAAATGATAGATGACAATCTATTCATCTTTTCTTCATCGGCCAGTCCCTCAAGAAATCCAGTATGTAAGTTAACTACTCAAGACCTCTCATGTAGCAAAAGGATCTGCAGTGCAGCGGAGTGCCACGTGTAGCAAAAGCTTACATTGGAGTGGTTTCTGCAGACACTGTTGGAGGACATGTGCAAAGTGAGATCTCCATCCACCATATCAATCCATGACAAATCTCAAGCTTCCTTTCAATAAATCATTAACAGGTGGTTCAAGTGGAACACAGCTGGTTTAATCAAGGTAGGGGATGGAAATGGCTCAGAGGATCCCGTTGTCTTCCTGGTGACTTTCTATAGCAGAGGCAGCTGGATTGCTAACCCTCCTATGTGGTGGAGCCAGGACTGCATGGTTCTGCCAGCCCAAGGGGAGAGAGTCTACAGTACCTCAGTCCCATTATTCCTGTTTTCAAGCCTTTTCGTCTTGGAGTTTCTGTGGATTTCTTCAAGGTCTGGTAAGTGGATGGTTCTGTTGGCAGAATACAGCTTCAGGCTCTTTGTCTCTTACTGTGTAGCAGTAATACCTCCTCTTGAGAAGATGCCCATGACTGTACCTGTTAGCAGTCTCACAATCTCATATTCTTGCTGTGATACTGTGAAGATATGAGACTGGGCTATTTCTGGGCCAACAAGGGTTAGCATCCTAGTGTCCCTTCTTCCTTACTTAATGATTCCTCTTTGCACCATATCCATCGCATGTCTGCCAAGTAGAATTTGTTGCATTGACTTTCTTTCCAAAGCCTGCCCAGAAGGACAGCTTTCCTTCAACCAGGACACAGAAAGGGCCTGTGTCTCCAGAACCATCAATATTTTTCTTGAGATGATAAATGAACTGCCAATAAACTGAGGCAGCTGCCAGATCCATCTGAGAAACAGACCTTCAGACCCGATTTATCCGTGCTTGGTTTATTTATGTGTCTGGAAACTTTCGAGATGCAAACAGAGGACTAACCACTCTGAGGCAGCCACTGAGAATTAGATGGTATAGATACATGCAGTGGGAGTTTATGGACTGGTTCAGATACATTAGCTATTACTCTATGCTAGACTTTCTCAAACAAGAAAATGGCTTGAGATTCATCATAGGGAACACCACAGAAAAGAAACAAAACTCTCAAAGCCAGACCTAAATTCTCATACTTGCTGTATTGTTCACGTTGTTTTTCTCCATCTCTTCTGGTCTTTCTTGCCTATAATTCAGGTTTTTGCATAATCTCTGAAATTTGTGTTGTCAAGGTTTTTCTAAGATGAGACATAGCTGATCATGTTGTGCCTGGAGGCATGGGACTAGTGTATGTGCTTCGACAAGTAAGCTTTGTAGGGACATCAATCTGGTTTTGAGCCAGCTGATACAGACAGTCTTTGTGTTTAGGGTCCTTTTGCTGGGGAGCAGGCGTGTGTGTGTGTTTCATATACATTCACCCCAAAACTTCTGAGCCCAGTTTTTTGGTTCCAACCAGAGAGAGTTCTCAAAGCTATTGAGTTTGGGCAAGTTTTATGAAAACAGGCAGCTGAGCAAAGGAAAAAGACTCAACTAATCCTCTGCTGGGGGAAGGGCTGGGATAAGTTTAAATGTTATTACACACCAGAGGCTCTGTGTGGGGGAGCTACTGTAAAATGCTCCAGCACAGGGAGAATTTCAGCTGGCACAAAATCCATATTGCCAGAGAAACCCAGGGTCGGGACTGGGTCTCCGTAGTTGCGCTGTTGTTGGGACAGTTACTTTCTATTTCAAAACAGGCCTGGCCTGACGCAGAGCCCCTGTGACCCAGGAGCACACGCTCGAGGTCTTTGCTCACGGAGGGGAACTTGAGCAAGTCCAAGGCAGCAAAACCAGTGAGGATGAGCGCTCAGTGTCAGCTCTTAGGAGGAGAGTGGAGGCCCAGCAGCCTGGTCCCTTTTTGCACCTCCCTGTAGCTATTTCCCAGTGTAAGGTTGGGCTTCATGAAGCGATTTCCCCCTCCCCACCTACTCTGCCTGCCTGCCTGGGTCAGCACCAGGCAGCACAGCTCATGCTTGCCTGTAGTTCAAGTGCCCTCTTCTGGCACGAAGCGCTTTATTCCTCAATGGCAGACGATTGAAGAGAAGTGGATGTTTTTCTGATGGTTGCTGAAATCGAGAACAAAGCAGGGTTTCTCTTCCTTTGCTTCCCTTCTGTGTGCCAGCCTGTCTTGGCAGGCAATAGGGGTCAGAGAAGAAGGAGCCTCCCTGTTGTATCAGCCTGGCTGGGTCAAAGCTTTTCTGTTCGACAGTGCTATGATGAGATTTTGTTTGCATCTGAAGTCATTAAATAAAGATGCTTTTATTCTCTTTTGTCTTTTTTTCCCTGCCTTATCTTCAGCTGGTGTAAATCTGTAGCTATCTTGATTTACACCAGCTGAGAATGTGGTGGCCTTTCCCTGCTTATGTTTTCTGCTCTCTGTTGTATAAACTGTCTCTTGGCTAGTCTTGACCTGTTGATGTCAATAGTTTTCACCATGAATCCCAATGGGATCCAGATTTGACCTCTATTGATTAGCAGGGAATGCCTGGTGATGAAGTGTGGGGAGAGGGGAACGTGCAGCCGCTGTCAGAGATGTTCCCATACTATGCACTCGGTTGGAAAAGGAAAGTTTTGATACACTTGTTAATGTGAATTCAAGGTTAGCAGTACACAGCACAGCAATTCCATCTGTCTGCAGAGGGATTTAAAATCAGCCTTTAATAAGAAAAAGGAGTTTCCTGCACTGCTTTATCGCATCAGTTACCATCAGAGGCCTTTGCATGTGCTTTGGATTATTCTCTACATTTAAGGAGCATTTCAAGCCATAATTGATTATAGCTGAATTTGTGTTACAAAGTAGGGAACAGCAGGTCAGGACATTTACGCTATCAGACGAGACTGAGCCTGATTCCCACTTAGATCCTTTATAGCAGAATGGTAGTGGTTTTTTCCCCTGGTAACAAGCAGTGTCTCAGCTATTGAGCACAACGCTGTATTAATAATTCTGTACTTACTGTAGGCTCTCTGAATGCAAATCCCTCACACACAAGCTGGATTGGCACAAACCGGTTTAGGAAGCACACATACAATTTGTACTGCCCTCCACCGGGTTTATGAGGAGTAAAAGGAGCTGGAGTCAGGATTACCAGGTTTTGCAAAGTGCAGAGCTGGAAGTGAAAATCCAGCTTCTCCCTTCAAGGTGAAAAGGACATAGGAGATTCTGGTGGTTTTGGTCTGCCTGGGGATCTTCCTGCAGTGGTCCCTGCTCTGTTATATGCATGTTAAAACTGTCATATGCTGACATTGGTTTTTCCTGGTCACTTCACCGTTAGTTAAATAAGGTCTCAGGACTGAAGTTCAGGAAATGTGGCTTCTAATCATGCCATTTTATTTAAACTCCGTACCTGTGTTTCATCTTGCATTCCTTCTCAGTCCTGGGTGATTAGGTGGTAGGTATTTAGGCAGAGATGATCTGTGGCTGAGGATAAATACAGCACCCTGGAAGTGTTACCACACCAAACCGAGGAGTGCAGGGACAGATAAGATCATGTGCCAGGAACTGAGGTGAGACAAGGTGAGAGTTTCCAAGCAAATACAAGTTGAGATATTGAAGTAGTTAATGTGAACAGACATCATTGAGGATAATAGATAATACTCAAAATTTACCTTATGACTTTCAAGGTGATTATCCCAAATACGATATAAGGATAAAGTGAACATGGTCATCTTCTGACATCTCACTTTAAGGTTGCTACTCTGCATAGGAAAATGTATGTGTGAGTGCATGCATAACGTTAGACATGCATATATACCAGAATTATATTTTTTTCTTAAGTACGTTCTCAAGATTCATGAAGGAAATTAATTATGACAAAGAAAGAAACTCGCAGGCCTCTCTTTGTGTGGGGGAGCTCCAAGCCACCACTGCAGTGAACAAAGATGCCCCTCTATCAGTCCTCTGCAGACAGCCCTGGAACTGGAGCAGCCCGGAGTAATGGTGCTGAGAAGTTGGTATGATAACAATGCAAAGCAAGTATAGCCTAACAGGATGACAGCGCAAGGCAGCAAAAATAGGTGGCTTTTGTATGACTATAATAGCACCACCTGCTTTCAGAACGTTAGTCATCCCATAAATGTGTCCATTCCAGTGAATATCCTTGAGGGAGCTGACACAGAAATCCATAGAAACGAGGCACCGAATCTGAGCAGAGAAAAGGGAGAAGAGCAAGGACTCGCCAAGCTGAAAGGAGCCTGCTGGTGGGGGGAAGAGGAGCAGCCTGGAAACGTGTGCGTGCATGTGTGGGTGTGTATGGGGTAGCAGAGAAGTACGTAAGCTTCTCGAAGGGAAGAATTTGTTTCCTTCTCATCAAACCTCAGCCCCTGCTGCTTTCTTTGATTTTTCTCTAGCAGGGCCAATCTAGGCACTCAGTGATGATAAATAACCCAGTATTACAAGCTGACATGCACAGTGACACAATAATATGGAGAGCAAGAGAAGAACCCAAAAGGACAGAGTTTCTGTGCAATTTATTTATTTCCAAGTGTGCTCTGCAGTGCAGGCGGTTTGGGAACCCCGTCCCACTGGCTCCTGCTGCAGGCTGGTGGGGGGTCTTAGGGGAGCCTGAGAAACCTCAAACCTTGCTAGCATAAACAGTCACCCCAAAAAGCTGTATTTTTCCTGGTGAGTTTTGTTTGCAGTGACCTTGGTAGGATGGTTTGGTCCTGTTTTGGTTAAGGGCATTTTGGGGACCTTGTGTTGAGGGGTAGCTCTGCATGTCAGGATACCTGCACTTGGCTGTGAGCTCCATCGCCGATTCCTTGCCTGGCCTCCAGCAAGTCGCACAATCTTCCTCCCTGCGTTTCCCGATTAGCAAGCTTTCAGCTTTCTGATCATAACGGGTTTTTTAACATTGCATTTGTGTGCAATTTCCTGGATTTTGTCAAAGCAAACTGAGAGCAGAAGTGTTGTTGTGCTGACACACACAGTACATCAGCAGGGCCGAGCCTTCAGCTTCACCGAGCAGGATGCTGCTGCTTGGGCTAACAGAATAGCAAGTTGTCGTTCTCTGTTGGACCAACATAAGGAAAGAAAAAAGGTACATTTTGCCAGAGGGTTTCCTGGCCATTTACTGACAACTAGGGATGTTAAGACTTGGTGATCTGAATTCTGTTTGTGGCTCTGTAAAGAGCTTGCAGACTCAGTGCCTGTCCTTTCCTCTCCCAGCCCTTTCTTGGATGAAAAAGCAGGACAGGAGAAATGGTGTTGTCTAGACGATGACACAGGGCTAGGACACAGTCTAGTGAGATAAAAGGAGAATGGAACAGGCATACAGAGCAAAGTGATTTGCCTAAATCTGCACAACCAGATCTCCTGACTCCTTCACTCTCCCTCCTGTGGCTTCTCCTTAGGAAATGAAGTTGATTGATTGAAATTGCCCTTTTTACTGATTACCATTTTAATAATCTAACCAGTAATGTCAGAAATCCAGCGTGAGGGGGTTTTATTTTGGTGCAATCTGTTTGTTACTTGCATTTCTCTCAGATGGGCACCAAAAGCAGACTAGGTGGGTTCTCTTGTTATTTACATTTGGGTTTGTGTTCTTATTGTCCACATATAGCATAGTGTTGCTGCTGCAGTTGCATTCTCACATGACAGGGGAATAATCTTATTACAAGAAAGTGAAAATTAAAAACAAAACACCCCCTGCCCCCAAATAAATCAATCTGCAAAAATAAATCTCGATCTCATAGGTCTTGGGAAAATCTCTTTGTGTATCCATGCATGCTTCATCTCCTTGGCAATTCTCATCTTGTGTAAAATTTCTGTTTTCTGAGCGTGGGATGGAAACTACTACCGTATTCTACTTTGACATTTCTGTTTCCTCACAGCCCCCTTTGTCTGTTCTCAGTCACTTCTCATGCCACATCTGACTGGTCTTCAGTGCTGATAGGGAGTCTTTGCCTTGGAGTCTTCCATGCACTTAACTGACCACCCAATTCCTTCCAGGTTTTAAATAGGCAAATAATAACCCAGCTTCATGCCCCAAGGTTTTGATTCTTGATGGGTTTTCCCACGTGCTGTCAGCCTGCAAATAAATAATACCTGCAAGAGAAAGGGACTGAAATCATCTCGGCTCTTTTCGCTGAGAGCCAAACGGACCAGCGGCTGGCATGCAAGAAGAAAGGATATTCCAATGCCCCCCTCATTTGGCTGACAGCGTAATCACTCAGAGTAATAAATCTTCATTGGAAACTTGGATGAAAACGGAAGAGGAATGAGAGTGCTTTCAGAGAAGAAGCTGGGAGGGGGCTTTTGTCTCTGTGGAAGCCCAGCCCCAGAGGGAGAGCAAAAAGGCTACAGAAACGCCCTTGCTGCTGGGTCCAAAATGGCCCTTAGTGCCTGTGACTGTGCCTAAGAGCTTGCCCCCCTCAGCCCTGGCCATCCCCCTGGCCCTGGCCCGTGCCCTCTGGTCCCCGCAGCCCTGGGCTGTAAGGAGCAGGGGTTGTGTGTCGGCCCTGTAGTGGCCTTAATATGCACCTGAGCAGCTTGCAGGGGCCTGAATAGGGGCCAGGAATAAATCGTAGAGATCTAGAGCGGCTGGCTACCTGCTGTGCTAGCTCTTTAACCCTTCAGGAGCTGGCGCTTTCCCACAGCCTCAAGAGCAAACAAGGACAAAAAAAGCAACCACAGAGCTGAAACATTTTATTTCCCCTACTGGGCCTGCCAATTAACCCTGTCAGGAGCTAGAAAACCACACTGGGCGCATCAACAGAAAATGAGCTGTGGAGGGAGAGTGTTTGAGGAAAGCAATGCAGAGATTTAATCAGCTCCCCATCTCCCTGGAAGAGCTGAGCTGTGGCACAGGGACAGCGGGAGAGAGTTTGCAAACACCTCTGCGCTTCAGAAACCACTGCAGGGCAAACAGAGACTCCAAAGACCAGCTCCTGGTGGGAGTCTGTCTCCAAGCTATCTGGCTGCTGTGTGTCCGTCCCTTTGCAAATGCCACTGTTCCTGCCCACCCCCTGGTTGCTGTATTGTCTATGACGGCTTTGCAGTGTGTTTGGGGGGTTTGAAGAAGACTGGAGGGAAGAAGGAGGCAGCAAAGGCTTCCCCTCTCCAAAAGCTGAGACTCTCTGTCCGGGATTCATGCTGCTCTCAATCTGCTTCAGTGCTGGGGTCTGTGTGTTTTCCCTGCAGCGTTAGGTGAGCTGATTGCCTCTTGCTTTGCTCCAGGTCGTGGAAAGTTTGAGCTGGACTAAAAATAAGGATAACTGGATGAGTTGGATGAAGCACGGGTCACCCAGAATGTATTTTGTTTGTTCCCCTCTGACAAGCATACAAGATGATGTGTAGGGAGCAGGGTCAAGTCAAGAGACAGTGGGCAGAGCAGGGCATTGGGCTTGGTGTCATCCAAAGGGAGGCTTGGTCCATTCACGGTGAGGATGATGAGGAACTGACTTTACATTGGGGCTGTTTGGCATCTTGGGTGCAAGTTTGTTGAAGTTGGTTGGCTAATTTCCTGCAGCAATAGCCTGCTGTGTTTCTATCGAAATCATCCAAGTGACACCAAAGATGAAATCTGTCCCACAGTCACCTCTGCAGCCTTTGGATCAACAAAGCACATGGAGCCAAAGAAGATAGGTAGGCACAGTGTCTAAATAGCATTGCTTTTATTCCTTTCTGTAGAAAGCAATCCTCCTTTCTGCTTGTTACTTTCTTTGGGAAGAAAAATCAGGTGTTGCCCCCTCTACTGTGGAACTTTCTGACTGGCAGAATGGTCCCGCGTGCACTTATGGGTGAGCCCAGCCCAGCCCTGCAAGCCCGCCTGCCTCCCTGGCCTCTCGCTGCAGCACGCGTGCTTCACTGCTCCCTAATCCTCTCATTCCCAATTACTTTTCTAGTGTCTCCTGGACACTGGTGAGCTGGAGGGGGTGACACGCAGCACTCTCCCAGCCTTGGCAGAAAAAGGTGGGACAGCTTTGGCTATGAAGAATAGCACAAATGGAAAAACAGGGGCCATTTTGGGGTTGAGTGATACAGGGTTAATACTCTGACTCTCAGGCCGTGAAATCGATCTTCCAGGTGAATTTGTGGTCTCTCGAATTCATTTTGGGCACAACATGCACCTCAAATGGAACTGGCTGTGGCTCTTGACGTCAGTAAATTCTTTCTTCCCTTCAAAAGAACACAGCTTGGATTTCATCTTGTTTTTACACCTTCACTTCTCCTTGTAAGGCTCATTGTCACCACCAGGTCTGGTGTCATCCAACTGCGGCAGTGAGACCAACACTCTGTGCTGCAGAAATTCCCAGAGCACAACACTCGGCAGCTGCCAAAGCTTTCTGCTGGCACCTGCTCAAGGCAAGAGAGAGAGAAATATCACTTTGTCTGCCTCCCTTCATTCCTGCCCACCAGGAAACCAGCATAGACAGCACTTTGCTCCTCTGCTTGAGAGACGTGCAGGTTAGATGAGTGAGGCGGACACCTTGAGCCTTTTTGACCTTTTCAACAACCCATGTCCCCTTTGTCCCATCCCATTTTTTTCCAGTCGAATTGCTGCTGCCCCATATCACCACTCTCTAGAAGGCTGGCAGGGAATAGCATTTTGCTGTGCTTTTCTTCTGCTGTTTCCCACCTGCCAAAGTCCTTCCTTTAAATGCCACGAGTCTAATTATTTGGGGCATGAGAGCTGGTGATGGCTGCACTTGGGCAAACAATGAAAGGATACTTTCAGCAAGGCAGCTCTGAGGAAGATCAGACATTTCTGATGGTTGTGGGGACAACTCTCCTCTCACCAACTTTCTCCACCTGCCTTCATTCCCTTCTTACTCATGGGTGGCTGCTGTCTCCTTGTCTTTCCATATAAATTGAGGTGGTAATAAATGTATTAAATCCCTTCTTTGTGGAAGAAATTCTGTAAGTTAAGAATGTCAGCTCATGCCTCTCACTTTTCCAGCTAGCTCAGCTCTAAGCAGCAGAGCAGCCAGTTTGAATGACAAGAGGAGGCATCCTAAGTTCAGATATTACAAGGTGTGCATGTGGGAGAAAGAGTTAATTTAGTGCTTGTAACAGCTCTGCAATGAACAGTGCAAAACTGGCTGCAGGAACAGAGAAGGTGCAGTGAAAGCGTTGTGCTGATCCTTGCCTGCCTGGAGCTATCTGGGGCCTTTCTCTGAAACTGCCAACAAGGGGGCTGGCATGTTTGTACGTGTCTAGCGCTGATTTGGTGGGTGTTGTGCTGGCTTGGGACCTGACATGGGCACACAGTCTGTGTATAGTTCCCTGTCAGCAAGGTCATCCTTTCCCCAGTCCTCCACCAAGCAGCAGAAGCAGGAGCAGGACTGTACCCAGCCTGCAAAGCTGGCCATGACGCTTTCCCCTTGCAGCAGCAAACCCCCAGGGTGACCTAAGAAAGTCATCAAGGCTCGTATGCTTAGCGGTGAGCTGTGCAGCTTCTTGTCCACTGTCTTCCCTTAAACCTGCTGCATCTCTCTTCTCCTCATTCCCCTGCTGCTCAGCCCACATTCTCCCCTAGTCCGCAGGCTAAATCATGTTTCCAAGATCTGCCTCTGCTACATCCTCTCTTTTGAATGTTGTCAAGCTCTTAACACCCTTAATGTTTGGCAGCAAGGAGTTCCACAGGTCACCTGTGTATGTGGGGAGTTCGGTGTCCTGAGCAAGCCCTCCATACAAGGTCAAGACCCGCCTGATCTGGCCGCTCTATAGCAATGCTATACACTTTGGCAAAGCTTCTGCTTGACTGAACAGATATAAAACTGAATTAAACTGGGAGATGCATAACTACATCACCCCAAAATGGCTTTAAAATGCCTAGATATAGCATGAAGAAATATTCTGTCTTATTTATTTTGAATTATATTAGGGACAAGATCTTTCCCTGCTAGGGAAAGTGGTAGAGATGGTATAGAAATGGGAAATAAATGTTCTTTTCCAGTGCAGAGAATATAGCCCCACCAGGCAGCTGGTGTGCAGCAGAAAATTCAGGCTACGAAACTACCCAAACTTGTTTCTGTGTCCCACTAGGATGAAATGCACCAAAACGTAATAAAAGGAATCATGATTTAACAGTTAAGAGTGAATCAGGTAAAAAAACCTTTCTTCCTGGTGCTATTTGCAGCACAAGGCAGAATACATGGAGGTTAATTATGTTTCAAAATCAGTGTTCTTTAGAGATGGGCCAGTTTATGAGGAGAGGCTGGAATTGTTAAAGACAGATTTTCTATGCATCAGAACAGTTCATATGAGGCTCAAGACTTGGCTGGTCTGACCTCAGGCAACGCTATGCACTTTGATGAAGTGGCAATAAAGTTTTACTGAATAGTACCAAAGATGAAGCAAACTGGGAGACATAAGGCAGAGGAAACTCTGAAGTATTCACCCAGTTTTTGCAATCAGGGCATCAGGAACTTCCTGATCCAGAGGATGCATCGGGCCATCATCTTTAATAGCCACTGATCTATTTGTGATTCCCAATTTAGTACCGAAATATTAGTTACAGCAGTGACTCAAAGATTAGGAATCTGTAAAGAACATAAAAATGTAAGAAGGTACAATAGCTTAAAAGGAAAAGAAAGACAACAGTTTTTTTCCCCAAGCTCGTTCTGCAAGAGAGGGGCAGGAAATTGATTTACAAACAATAAAAGGAACACTGTTTCTTGACCAGCTGTGTCTTGGCCTCATATGGAAGGCTTACTCGGTAAGATGAACACCCAAGATTTGGAGGGCAGGTCTACTGTGATTCCTCCAGTCCTGCACTGGCAATGCAGCACTGCTACCCCTCTCCTGATTCAGAATGCTACTGGATGGGTGGAGCTGATACTGGTACTGTGATGACTGCCTGGCCACACTTATGTCCTGGCATGGGGCAAATGGTCCCCAGTGTTGAACTACAGCTTTGTGTGGGGATTTTCCAGGTTCTCTGTGCCCTGCAGTAGAGGAATGTGCATGCGCTTGTGACTGAACGTGTGACACTGGGTCAAGAAAAAGTTGAGTGACTTGCAAAATGCAAAGCATCATTTTCTGGAGTTTACATTTGGAAATGACTGGGATCCTCTTTAGACAGGATAGCGTGTAGAAGTGGGGACTCCGTGATAAACTTGTTTATGTTACCCTAAGAATGGTAAAGTAAATTAGGGTGTTAAAATATGTTGGTTAACTGTAACTGGTAAAGTACAATGCCTGTCACTCATCCTTTTTCTTTTTTCCAATGTGGGCTTGCTTGTTGCTTTGTGATTGAATTGTATTAGGGAAAAGATCTTTCCATGCCTCTTTGGATGTCTAGCAGGCTGCAGGGCGTGCCTGTGTGCAAATACTCTTAATTGCTTTGTAAACTTTGGGGAGTAGAAACCTCTGATAGCGGAAGGGGGAGATTTGTACCATTCTGCAGGTTCTGTGGTCCAAAGGTATTTAGCTTAGGGTAAGAAATATAACGCCTTCTTGGTTGTTATGCTAAAGGAAATGACATTCATAAAAAGGTTCAAAATGGAGTTCAACTACACAATTGTAACACCTTGATGATGTTGCAAGCATTTAACTTAGAGTAGCTAATATAATAATCTAACACATAGTTGGTGATTGAAAGACTACCCAAAAAAAGGGCAGGTAAGGTGTTCTCACTACGTGGATTGTGTTCTGTGTATTTTTGGCCTGATGCAATGTGCACTGAAGTCAGGAGCAAAATTACTATGAACTGAACATTGAAAGATCAAACCTTTGTGAAGATTAGATCCCAAATCTATACTGGCTAAACCTGCTTTTTATTGTCCCTGAAAGTTGTATAAGCTCAGGGAAGAAGATAGGAGCAGCTCTGAATTCCTCTTTTTGTCCATTTTGTGATTGCTTGCTCTGAACTGGGGGAAAAAACCGAAACATGTTTCCTTGACTACAGCACTTGTGATGTCATCTGTGTTGTATTTTTTATTCCCTCCCTTTTAGGTTCCTTTCTGAACTCGTCCTCATCTGCTTTCCCTTTATAGCCTACAGTAGTCCTATAGGTTTCCCCGCTGCTCATTTCACTATTGCAGCATGTATCACTTTGTTGTATCTAGGTCAGTCACTTCTCACACCCTGTGTAGTGTATTTGTCAAAGCATTGTGCAGTCTGGTTTTAATGTCTGAATTGAACACCAGTATTCCAAAGGGTTTCCTTCTATGTCTTTTTATGAAGATGGAGGACAGTCTGGGAAGTTTTGTTTTTAAATGAAGTTGATTGTGCTTCCTTTTCAATTTTAAGCTTGATATCTCTAGCCTGCCCTATGCTGCAGTGTGATCAGTTGGCTATGCTGAAGTGGATAGTGATAGAACCTGTGTGATAGTTCTTCTGCAAAATTGTCTTCTCACTGCCTCATCTGCTAACAGCTTTCAAGTCCTGATTGTTTGGAAGAAGCCATCCTTGTGCACATTCGGGTGTGAGGCACTGGAATCAATCTTCAGGTAATGGCCAGGTTTCCCTAAAAACACCTCTCAAAGGCTTGGTTTTCATTTTGGAGCTCGTCATTTTTGGACTCTAGTACTGCTAGTGTAACATAGGAATGAAATTTCTAAGCAAACTAGAAAGCAGTCCTTACAAGAAGTAACCCAGAATTAACCCTATCCCCTTCCCATCTGGCTCATGCAAAGGTTACTGCATTCACCTATATCAAGGTCCTGTTTATGCTCAGGCTTTGCAGAGTATTAGCTATGCAGATTTTTTGCCAGCTAAAGACTTTGCTGTAAAGATGTAATAATAGATGCAGGTCCATTTTGTTGCTTTTTGGGTGTTATCTTTAAGCAACCTGAATGTTGTTGCTTTTTTTTTTTGTTCACCTTGATTCCTTCCTTAGCTTAAAAATGAATTACATGGCTGTGCCACCTGGCCTTTGTGAGAGAAGCTTACTGTCTTCCTGCTGTAGCCATTTTAGCCTCACCTTGCTGAAGTCCAAAGCAATTCCCATTTTGTCCTGAGATCTTGAAAATAAATTGTATTGCTTTTGCATTTGTGAACATTAAGAGTTATTTGGTGCACCTTGACCAAATTACCTAGCAAAGCTAAGAACTCTGTAGAATTTCTTTGCTTGCTTTTTTTCTTTCCTCTCCATGTCCACTTCCCCAATTTTGTGTTGTCAGCAGGCTTAACCAGTTTGTAGTCAGCTTCTCTAAGCCATTTATATAAATTAGGCTTAGCAGGGGTTCCACGGATCGTGTGGCGATGAACATTACTTTGCATTTGTTGACTTTAAATTTTCTTTTGCCGTATGTTGACCCAGTTCTAGAGTAGATCTAAATTGTTGGATATTTCTTGGCTGCTTTTCTCATGTCCATTATACGGCCCCACTGGCAACTGCAGGAACTCTGAAAACGACCTCACTTGAAGTCATTTACACAACCTAAAACTTGAGCAGGAAGGGCCATATTCACTGACCTAATTCAGTGGGTCTCATCATTTAGGTCTCTTAATTAACGATGACTCTGTTCTGCTGTTCTGTAGCCTGATCACTATCTGTTCTCATTTGCTACGCTAACTCCTTGCAAAATTTCTGCTGAATTTGCAGCTTTCCGTGGAGTATTTAGCCAAGCTGCCTAAATAAGCCACAATAAATTGTATGATGTGTACCTTACTCTTTGATTTACTCCCCTCTCCTTCCAAGCCAAGGAATCTTTTAAAAGTGTTTGTCATCACTTCTCAACCTTAAAAAATTAAAGCACTTGGATGGAGATCAGAAGCCTGTACTTGTCTTCGTGCTACTTACAGTGACTTGGTAGTAGCAAGAAATACTTTACACCATAGTCTCTAGGATCCCATGTGCAGATCCATCTCTCAAAGGGCAAGCCCTCTGTGGTGGCACTAGCCCATGCCACTCATAGTCATTGGGCCCTCTGGAAGCCTCTCTAGACTGGGAAGAACTCACAACCCTTCTTTTCACCTCATCTGGTCTCTGAATGGGTTCAAGAAGGCTACAGGGAGCTTGTCACAAACCAACCTCTGCCTTTCATATCCCTGCCCGAAAGGAGAAAGATGATCATTAAAACGATTTCTTTTAGGGCTCATTTACCCTGTTGTTAGCAACACATGCTGTGGTGCTTATGACTGCTCCAAGGCTGTATCTAGCAGAGCTCCCAGGAGAGAGAACATCATGGATGTGCCTCCAGGTCTGCTGTGAATTTGACTGAGTTGATCATGTCTCCTTTTTTTTTTTTTTTTTTTTTTACAGCTTGTCCAGGACTTTTAATGCTTTATCTTAATAAGAATGGACTGGTCCCATGCTCTCACAGCTTCAGGGCCTTTACTCACCAGCAGTTTGGAGCAGCTGCATTTATTTGCTTCTGGGTTTAGGGGAGAGAAAACCCCTCTTGGAGCTCTCCATGGGATTGAATATTTCCATGTAAATTGTACCTGAGGGCACTGTTTGGCCCAGTGATTTTAAGGACAGTATGCTGAAATTACACCTGCATGATTTTAGAAAGGCATGTAGATACTACAGCATCATTCCATCCTGCCTCCCTATTCCAGCTGTTGAGCGGGCAGGAGACTGGATCAAGTGAGAGTCCTGCTTTTAGAGAGAGACACCATTTTCTAGCCTGTGGATGCCACAGCATTCAGCTATTGTTTGCCAGCCTGCCATATCTCCAGTAAGGATTTGTAATCTGCACACAACGCAAGTAAAGCAAAGTAAGAGAGCTGCAGCGCTTGTTTTGCTGCAGTGTCGGAATAAACACTATGGGATTATGACTTTGTCCCTCCAGCACCTGAAAATAAGAATCCTATCCTTATTCTTCCAGGCAAAATAGTTCACACAGGTTCATTGCTTTCTCCAAGGCACCTCCAGATAGGAAAGGCAGACTGCCTGCCCTCCTCCTATGCCCCCTGAAACTGGGTTTCCAATGAGACAATCAGCTTGTTTCATTTCTCCAGGGAAAGGACAGCCAGGGCTGTATTTCAATACATCAGGAGCCTCTTGAAAAGGTGAGGCCCTTTCTGTTAGTGCTGTAATGGAAGCGAAGCCTAAAGAGAAGAAATGTGACCATTTCAGGGGCACAAAGTCATCGCATTTCTGCTGTTACATTCTGGGAACAAAAATAGCAGGGACAGGTCCCAGCTGCCGGCCACAATGTGTTTGAAAAGGTTATCAAGACATTATAGCATGTAAACAGCAGAGCTATTAGCTCTGAGCTGTGAAAAGTTTCTAACCTTCACCGCAAAAACCTTAAATTATTTTTGAAGTGTTAATGAAAGTCAGCTCTCCAAAGATGGATGTGGAGCATGGAATTGCATTAGACAAATGGCAGTAACATTTTAATAGTTATTGCTTTGAAAGCCCCCCTCTGAGAGGATTCAGGGGGGTTGGAGACCAGGCATTTTCATGAACGTCTTTTTAAGGGGGGTAAAAATGTGTGGTTTATATTGAGCTATTTACAAAAGCACACAGACGTTTGTTTCGCATGTGTTTGGAACCCTATTCTTTCCTCCTTCGAACTCTCAGAAGCGTTTAGTGGCTCAAGGATGTTTAACGTGGTTTTAAAGCTGGCATTACCCACTCAGCTCAGGTGTGGACCAAGGGAGCCTGAGTCTGGCCCTGTAGGTATTGATATGCAGGTGGAGGCAGCCCTGTCATGGAGCTGCCTCTGGGGTAGGGGCTTCTCTGGGCAACAGCCACAGGCAGAGTCGGGGTGCCATCCCAGCCGGTGAGCAAACCCCCACCCACTTCACTGAGGTCGAAGTTTCCTGCTGTGTCTTTATTCTCTGTGTATGTGCCACTGCCCAGATATGAAAGACATATACTAGTGCACGGTACTTATCTATGTATATGTCTTTTGTGCTATTGTATATAATTCAATTACTTAATTGCTAATTAACTCTAATAGGCACTCAGAGAGAAAGGCCGCACAGGGTGTGCCCTTCATCCTCAAGTGCCTGTCTTAGATGCCCTGTTTCCACTGCACATGCAGCCAGATTTAACACTGCTACATAACCCCGGGTCTGCCTCAAACAGCACAAAATGCTGTCTAAATCACAGGTATTCAGCTGGCAATGCTTAGGCTGGGAGAGATGACCCTCTAAAGATCAAGGTGTTGACCTGTTACAGTGGTTCTCTCCCACTCTCAGTCATATCTTGACTGTGTGCATATATTTTTATGGTTTAGTTTATATTAGGAAAGATGAGTCTTGCTGAGGCCTTTTGATCCCGTGAGGAACTTTTACAAATGCTTCATCTGGGACACAGGGATAGAGTGAGTATGTAATTCTCTGCAGGATCAGAGCCAGGGAGAGCACGGTTTTGCTGTGTTGTGCCCTGGAGTATCTGCTAACGTTTCACGTTAGAAAAAGATCAAGAAAAGAGGTAACGTGCAGACTGTGGCTGTATTTAAACGCTGGGTTATCTATGAGCAGAGATGGATTTTAGCTGAGTCCCCTGCACTGAGCAGCACCAAGGCTTGGTGAGGTTCTCATCTCATCCTCTGCACTCCTTCTCTGAGATCCATTTGGTGCTTTTGCTTCCCTTACACATTTTTGCAGGTAGAGCCAATTTTATATAAAAGACTTACCTTTCTTTCAGTCACTTTTTATTGTCAGGTCAGGTATTTCTCCTCTCCTCCCCTTTTTGCAACAAGGGGGAAGAACAACCCTTTCACCAGCTCCATAACCATTTCATGCATAATAACGTTTTAGGCTTTTATTACTCTGTTGAGACAAAGCAGGCTCTGATGAATTTCGGTTCAGCACAGAATCGACCATGCTACAGTGTCTAGTCATACAGGGAAGAAAACCTCTCCAATTCTGAAACAGGTTGAAAGACCAGCAACTGTGATTATAATACCAGAGTCAATAAAGCTTAAAGCTCTGTCTGGCTTCCCCACTAAGGAAGGTGAAACAAAATCTTCCTACCCCCCACAAATCAATTTTAAAGCCATTGCACGGTGATGACGTTCATCAGCATTTTCATTGCATACAACGTGGACTCATTTTTGTGCTGAGTGTTTAGTTAAAGGGACCCTGGCAGCCCAGGCAGGTTTTGTAAATGAGTTAATTTCTGGCACTGCATCTTCTCCTAATTCTCGCCTCAATGTTTTTGAACTTTTACAATTATGTTTTCCTCTTCTTTTTTTTTTTTTTAAATTCTCTCTTCTGTTTTCCTGTGCACGCAAGAAAAGCTTGAAGTACAAGGGAATGCACCAGTGAATCTGGAATCTAGCACTGCCAGATGTATTTGGGAGTCTTTAATTTTTTTTTTTAGTCTATTTTTAGGTCTGCATACAGTTGCATTATTAAGTTTTCCTCTCCAACTGTGAAGCCTACAATTGCATTTTTAAATGAATGCTGGGGAAACCTCAAATAATCCTATGGCTCCCAGAGCCTAGACTTTCACAGCAAGTACTGTAGACCTGAAAAATCTGCAATTCTTTGTAATCGTGTCTGCGTTGCCTGGGAGAAGGGGGAGCTGGATGAGGGTGGCAGCTCTCTTTTCGATTGTGTGCTCTGCTTGAGAGTGGCCAAACTTCTGAGCCAAACGGGTGAGGTCCAGCCATACCAGTCCCCTTGTAGACACCGTCACCATGCAGCTCCCACATCTCTGGTTGTCAGGTCACATGGAGTGGGGGGGTGATCCATATGGTCCTCTTGCAAGGCCATAGTAGCTCAGGCTCAGGAAATGAGGCAGAGGGATGGGAAGGGACGCTGATGACTTTAGGTACCTTATTCATGTTTTCCATTTACCACTTAAAAAAAAAAGTGAATTTGGTCCTCAAGGTAACTCCTCTAAGTATTTGCCTGTTTGGGAGTGCAGGAAGAGATACTTTGCTGATTCACTGTATGGTGCAGTTCCTTATCTAGTGTGAGGATAAGGCAACCAGCTGGGTAAAGCTGTCTTGGACTTCAGGCTTCTCTTTCTGCAGAGGAGTTTATCCAGCTCTTCCCTGGATTTGTCCAACCTTTGCAGTATTTTGTTCAGTAATGGATGTCTTTGCATCCTTGGTGATCCCTCATGTACTCACATTGTTCCAGTGCATTTTCCTTTTCTGTGAAAAGCACTGGACCAGTTTGCCAATGTAGCTCTGTGAAGTCAGATATTACACAGGATAGAGAGAGCCTGCTTTGATCAGCCAGGTATTAAACTTACAGGGAGGGTTTTCCTTAGCCTGAATGTATTACTCTTCTTGGAATTAGAAGTTAAGGTAACATCCTTTAAAATAAAGTGGCATGGAAAACCTTTGTAAAAGTGACTCAGGCAGCCAGCAGCAGGAGCTTTGAATTTGAATTGCCTGGAAAGACTCCTACAGCTACTTGGAGTATCACATAAGCTTCCAAGGAGAAAGATTTTGGTGAAATTCAATGGAGGCTTCATATTTTTTGGACAGCAGCTGAATAGAAACCATATGCTTAAGACACTTGATATACTCACTTTCAGCCTTTTTCCTGTGAAGTGTATCCATGGTTAGCATGGGATGAGTTCTCCTCCTCACCAATAGTTATGTAAAGAATTTTATGCCCCTTGGCCCTCTCCTGAGAGGTGACTAATGTATTTCAGAAAATGTCATAGCACACTCCTGAGACGGGATGATGCTTATTACTGTACTTAAAATAGGCGAACTGAGGCAAAAGACGGGTGAAGGTTTTTAGAGGCATTTAAAATGCACAAAAGTTTCTCCCAAGACTTTGTAAAACATCTAGGGTTTGAACCCCTTTTAATTCCAGTGATGTCCTAGGAATTATGATTGCATCTTGACTGCCTGTGGAGGTTTTAGCTCTGTTTGCGCATCTGGCCCAAAGGGATCCGGGGCATAACGTTTCAGGTTCAAAAAACCCATGTGGGCAACCCAGATGTCTGGGTAACGTATCTATTGCTTTTGAGTACTATATAGACACTAGCAGCCTTTTCCTTATTTATTCTATGCTATGCAAAGGGAAGGCAGCAGGACAGGAGGTTAGCTGTCCCTCCCCGCCTTCCTTTCAGTTAAGGCCTTTGGCTCTGTGGCAGCAGGAAGATTTGAGGCCCTGAGATCCTTAATGATCTCTGTTGCAAGGAAAAGTTGCTTTACACAGGGCAAGTACTTGATTCAGAGCCTCGTGCCGGCTCAAATTGTCAGTTCAAATTGAGCTTAGAGTGCTTCAGCTGATGAGAATTTGGCCCCACCATGTCGTCTTCCAGTGCATTATTTCATGGTTACTGTTTGGAGCAGGGAGAGAAAGAGATTTTAAGAAATTAAATTAAAAGAATAATAAAATTACATAGAAGTTGCCTGAGGGGTTTAAATATCCTGCTCTTGGCAATATAGCTTCATTTTCTGTATAATCCTTGCTTTACAGTTTTTGCAAGGGGTAAAATCTATCCCTCAGGGTAAATTTTCCACCCCACTTGTAGACAAACCTCTTGACTCTATTGACATTCATGCCTTCAATTCAAGCCCAAATTACAGTGGCATAAGCCTCCATTTAGTGATGGTGAAGCTAAAAAGGCTTTGGGATTTGGTTTAGCTTAGCTGAAACATATGAAACCTTCTCCCAACCAATTAGTTCTGGAGCTCCTCAGGAGAAGATGGTTTCTTAAGGAGTGTTTGTGTCACTATGTTTTTACTAATTTCAGAAATGTCTTAAATCCCACCCCCCTTCTTATGGTTTTCTTTTTGTTTTGTTTTGTTTTGTCCTTGGCAAGTGCCTTACTTTCCTTCTGTGTTTTCTGACATCAGTACGGATGCACAGAGTCACTTTGCTAAATATGAAACACAACTGAATGTTTTCAGACTTCGTAATCCTTGAGAAAAAAAAAATGGGGGAAGAATGAGAATGAAGGAACTGTTCTGATGATTAAGCCAAAGCAACCCTAGCAAAGGATGCTCCACTCCTGAACGTGAAGTGTATGCCTTTGGCAGAGCCTGTCCCCCACACCCAGGCAACCCAACACTACAACACTCAGGGAGGAGGGAAGATAGTTTGTGGATTTGAACCTGTTTAGTGAACTCCCAAAATAGTTGGCACACTCCTCCAAGTTGTTTTGTTGGAGTCAGACATGTCTGTGCTGACTCGTATCAGCCTGAGGAATCGATGCTGTTCAAAGGCATAGTTGGTCTTTCAGCCCAAAGTGTTGCCACAAATCTGTTTACCCGTGTAATTTGTTCTGAAACACTGGAGAACCCAATGAAGCAGTGCTGCTGAAACACTGAGAGGGCTGGAAAGCGGCCTGAGGACAAATGTGGCTTAGTAGAGCCACACTGTGATTGTGTTGTAATGACATCACTAGCAATATCATTTGGTCTCAGTCTTGACCTGTTGGCTTGTGATTTTGTACGGTGTTATTCCTACTACCTGCCTACTTTCCCTCCCTGTTTCTGCCTCCACACTGCAGTCTCCAGCTCTTTGGAGGAATAGCCTGTGCTTGGCAGCGTTCCACCACACTCCCTGACCCCCGCCTCCTTCCTTTGGATCACCAGGTAAAACCAGCATATATTAGAATCATTAAGGTATTAGTATTTAGCAGTTTTAGATCTCAAATCAAAAACATCACTGGGCTGTAGGTTTTTTCATCTATGTGCAATAAATCATCATCAACCTCTTTATTTTGTTTGTGTTTCCACAGTGAGATGGGAGCATCATGAAAACAAATTGAAAAGCTTTGGTTTGTTTTTATTTCATATGCTAGGGACTTGCTTGCGAAAGGCAGAGTGTCAATGCAGTGGGGGATCCCCAATGCAATCAGCAAGCCTCACTGAGTCCAGGAGGGGGTGCACCAGAGGAAGCCTGGAGTGTTCCAGATATTATAGTGGCACTTGATGTGTCTGCGTCTGCTGCTCTCCATGGATAGAAAGTACAGCAGAGCAGAAATTGCCCTGGAAAATAATTATTAAATGGTTTCCGCTGCTCCATCTGAACAGCACCGTTTACACTAAGCCAGTCATGGTGGCAGGACTAACTCAGGGACTTCCTCTGCCAGTGGTTAACTCTCCTGTCAAGCAAGTAAGAGAGTCACTGGAAGCATGGTGTCCTGCCCACCCTTTGCATGGCTGCCTTTGGGCAGTCTGTCTGGACGTGTCCATCAGTGCACAAAGTTGTCTGCTTTACTGTCCAGCAGTGTAAAGTGGACATCCTCCTTGGATCCAGTCCCCTGTTGTTGCAGACAACCCGGATATTTTTGGGACCCTTTCTCTAACTTGGGTCACCTCACCCTGCTCAGAACTGTGTATTTTCATGCTGTCCATCCAGCACGACTGTGTGTGTCAGTCCAGGGTGTTTCATGTCTTCTTCCCAGGAGAAGATGTGCTTCTCATACACAGTGCATACGGGAAAAATTTCATCGCCCAATGAATAACTACATCGCCTGTTTCAAATCTGGAAGGTGTCCTGGACATTAAAAGGACTGTGTACCTTCCCCCCTCTTCGACAATGGCAACTGTGATCTTTGTTTTAATCAGAACAGTTTTTCTAGCTGGCAGTGAGAAAGCACTGAGCTGTCTGTCTAGCCATTGCTCCCAGCCTGGTTAAATTAATATTAGCTCTGAGAAATAGGTAATTATTTTCCCTGTTTATTTGGTTGCACCTATAATTATTGCTTTACCTGGTGGGAGCCATAAGCTGTTGTAATTATGCTTCGTTAAAATGCTGATTAATAACAGTTTGCTTCTGAAAGGTGTGCTGTGGGACCTACTTCTCCCTGGCTAGGCTTATTAATTGTAATGTAGATCTATGTACCTATCTATTAACTCTGAGCTAATATACATAGAAATGATGCTAAGATCGTATTTCAGCACCTGACTTAGACTCATTAACACTAGGAAGTCCAGACCTCAAGATATTTTTTCTGGTCCAACAAAGATTCTTTCTTGCTATAAATCTATTGCACATTTCCAAACACATCTAGAAAGGACAAGGTGAAAAAATGATAGTAAATATGTCCTACATAAACAGTACTTCTGAGCTCCTATATAATAGCCTTTACGTTCATGAATTTTAGACTGCTTTAGAAAGGAAGGCCAATATTCTTTCCATTTTATACATCAGGAACATGAGGTTTGGAAAATGATTCACTGGACTATAAGAATACTGTAGAGTATGTGTGTGTGTTTATGTGCACAGGCTTTGACATGGTGTAGTTAGCCAAACAGTAAGGGCGCACCTTACTGCTTTATCTGCAGTAAGGCTGCAAAGCAGAATTTCAGCTAAAACCAGACTTCACCAGCTACCTGCTAACTTTTGCAGAGTTATTTTGAGATAACTGCTCCTACCTTTTCATTTTCTTTTGTCCACGAGCTCTGTTATCAAGCTGGAGCAGGAGGTGAAAAATGTTGAACCATCTTGATCAAAATACCACTTTCTCCTTTGAGGCAGAACCAAAAGGTGCCTTTAATCTTTTGATAGCAATTGTTCTTAATACAATAGCAGAGCAACAGTTAAAGAGCCACATAATTTGAATACTCTAATGCTCAGAAGTTGAGTTGTTTTCCCAAAGTTTTTTCAAGGTTTGTGTTCCATCTGTCACCTGTATGCGTATGTGCTGCAGAGAGGGTCCTCCCTTAGTGTCAGCTTAGCTGAGTGGTACTGAGAATTAGGATATGTTTGCGGGAGAGAGTTAAGGATCAGTGTTCCTAGTGTTATTGAGTGATTTGGTGGCTCAGGGATTCAGTACTTTTAAAGAAATAGTATAAATGTTCCTATGATATCACCAAGGATACCTGCCTTTGAGGTTTGAATCCTGCAAGACTGGTAAGCTTTTTGACTTGTGTGAACCAGAAATGACTCTTTTTTTAACACCCGTTCTGTTGTGAAAATAATGCAAGCAGACTTTGATTTGAGAATTCCTTAGTCCTGAAACAGTGAAAAAATTCATAGATAATGTTCCCATTTGGGCCATTTCTAATTACATGCGTTAATCAAGCATACTGTTAGAGTATTTTTTGCTTTGTCTGGGCTTCCTAAAGGTCTTCTTTCTCCTAATTTTTCAACAGCAACAGCTCAACCCAACCAGTACAGAGTCCAGTCACAACAAAGTGCCCTCTAATAATTATCCATTCTTTAGATTTTGTATCAAAATCTGCAGCATATGAGGATCTCTGTCTCTATAGGACAAAAGAAGCAGTTGATGCCAATGAGTGTGTTAAGGATGATTGAGTGGGCAAAAGCAGCCAGAGCTTAATGTAAGTGAGGCAAAGATTCAGTCTGTAAGTCCATGAGATTGAGTCTATACATCTTCATTAGTGCTTTATGCCTTAAAACATGGTAATGGTTTCAAGAGTGAACACTGTATTTGTACATTAACTTTTTCACCTCTGGATACCTTTTTTCTACCTACTTTGCCTGGACCAGAACTGATACTGGGATCATTTACTGGGCTCATGTAGAGAGTGGTCCCAGCTTTTGTATGTTCCCTGTTCTTGACTTCAGTTAGATTTGGCCATGCACTTAACTCATTACAGAGCCTGTTCTGCTCATGGGTTGTCTTGTTCAATGCAATCTTATTAAGTGCAGTTGTATGGCAGGTCCAATACAGGAGCTAGAAATTAGGACTGGGGAGGGCAAAGGTTCCCTCCTGTCATGAGAAATCTGTTTTCCAGCTGCTTGATCTTGTTTCAATTCAAGTCCATTTGCTTTCAGGATTTCTATTCTTTTTCCAGACATAAACAAAAGATACTATGGGTAGGACCAACTACTTTGGAGTGAGTGTTTCACTCCCAGCCCCTTCTAAGCAGAGACTCCATTTTCTGACTAGACTAAAAGCATCCGGAACTGCGAAGCCCTCGGCTACCTCTGCAGTAGAAACGCTGATGGTTTGGAAGATGGCTATGTACCCAACGAGAAATGGAGCAGAAAGGCCCTGTTGTGAGGAGGTATGGGTCAGTGTGTGCATACGCTGGAAGGAAAAAGCATTGTTGTTACATAGTTGGATCACTCTAGTTCTTCCAGATGCGCGCTATACTAAACAGCTCAGTTCTGCGTAGAGGTTGCTTAAAGTAAATCTGTGATTTACCGCCATTATTCTGAAATGTCTTCTTTGTTGTAATTCCCTCAACTTGACATGCTCATAGAATATAATAGTCTGATTCCAGAGCTCAGGTACTACTTTGGATTTTTGTAAATGTGTCAACTTTACTGTATCTCTGTGCATCCCTTTGGAGTGCAGTTTGGAACTACTTAGCACTGTTCTGAAGTCAGGGAAACTGAGGCACAAGTGACTTGCAAGGTCATGTTATAGGCCAGAGCAAGGATTAGGTGCAAGACATCTCAGTCTGTTGGTTCTGGGAAGGGTATAGTGTGAAATTCAAGCCTTTTATCTAAAATAAAGATAAATTCAGCAGAAGGCCAAAAGACTGCAACATTTTTGGGAAGGACCAGGCAGCAGAGTATGGAAGAAGACAAAAATTTAGAAGGTTTGATCAGAAACTAGGGTTGCACTGGACTAGAACTTATAGACAAACATGGCAAATTAAGAGGAAGTTTGTATCTGAACTTGGACCTTGCTCATTTTCCAATGGATTTTACCTTTAAAGTGGAGTTGATGCAAGATCTGAACAAGCAGAGATGTTTGGGTGTTGCAGATATGCCTTCAAATCTTAATTTGGTAACTTAAATTCTGTAGCCAAGACACGAACAGTGATCCCAACAGTGGTGCTGAGTGCTCCTCCATTCCCATCCCACTGGAGAAACTAGGCTTTCAGAAATGTGACTGATGTTGTATAATATGCAGAAAACTTTGGGATTGCCAGGAGCTTTGGGGTCAAATCCCTGGGTAATGTGCAATTGAGTGGGATGAGGGAGTAACAGTGTCTGTCTGCTGCGAATCTTGCCATTTTTGTGTGTTTCCTGCATGAAGGGAAGGTTGGTAAGAATGGGATCTTTTCATTCAAACATATTTCCTCCCTCCCTTTCTAAGAAAATGTTTGTATCAGCCAAGACATCTAATTGCAGGCCAGCTGATATCACTTGTGTGGCTGGCTTTACTGTCCTATTAATCTCTTAAAAACTAGCAAAAATCCTTCAGTCTGCTGGCTCAGTTTTGGGAAGGACATAGTGTTATTCACAATCATTTCCAGCTATGGTATAAATTATTTGGAAAAATTGATACTGCATATTTTAAGGAGCTAGATTTCTCCTTTTCCTTTTCGTCCCCCTCCCCCTTTTTTGGTTCTGATTAGACAAATGAATCATGCAAGCGAGTGTTCCCTGCAATGCCACTAATTGATGGGATGCTATACAATTGCATTGCAATAACAAAACACTTTCAGCCTCTGAGAGATTAGTTGCATTGGCCTGGGATTAAGAAACCTTTGAAATCCTGAATCTAAATTACCATTCTTTTGACTGCTGTTTGTGACGCTAATTAGCTGTGTTAATTGGATGTTTTGATACTTGAAGAGCAGAGCAATCCAAATCTTTTTTTTTTTTTTTTTTTTTGGAAAGCCAAAATTATTAATGAGTTTGGCAAGGGAGCCAGAGTTTATTTTAATGCTGTACACTTCCATATTCCCATTTTTGTTTTAGGCTGGTATTTTTGTTGTTTTTTAATGTTGCTATTATTATTTTTTAAGCACTCTGAGTGAGTAATCAGTGTAGGAGTGAATAGTAAATGTTTGAATGTGCTTTCCAACAGAGAGCTCTGATGCATCGCTGTCTCCAAATTATTGAACTGCTGGAGAGAAAATATGTCCAAGCCAACATCATTTGTATTGTTGGAGAAGTGGGGAGATAAAGGGGGGGAAGTGTGAAACAGATGAAGAAAATTAACGTGAAGCCATTTAGATGGAGGGGCTTCCTTTATAATCGCACGGTAGGCAACCTGAAAGGAGCTCAAATTTAGTTCTTTCTGGATTGTCATGTACTAGCTTGCTACTCTTGCATCAGACATCATGTTGGCTCCCTAGGCTCTGGACTCATAGAAATTAATTGGTGTAAATAGTCGCATGGGTGTTCAGGAAGGGGTAGAAATCGTTTACCTTGTAGGATTAAAACTCAGTATTTGCTTCCAACTTCTGTTACTATCTACACAACTTTATGGTCTCTATTCAGTTCTGACAGACAGACCTTCTTGGCAACGGCCTCTTCTTGTTTCTGAGTTTAAAAGAAAAAAAACCCAAGAACCAAAACCAAACAACAACAACCTATGCCAACTTCTAGAGGAACTGCATCACATTTTACTTTGAACCCAGGCCACGCTGGCTTGGTATTTTGGAAGCAAAGACATATGTGGGTCGCGCCTTACAGTTCAGGTATAGTTGGTGACTCCACGCCTATGCCTAAACGCTTTCATCTGAGAAGGTCTCTGAAGACTGCACATCAAGAGTGGTACATCATGGAGGCCCTTGCTATTGCTTGCTGTTCTTCAGAGGTCAGCCTACAGGAGGGCTGTGAGAGCAGTGGTACAGGGTGGTGCAGTCTGTGGTGGGAAGGCAGTGGAGGAGATCTGCAGTACTGAGCCTGCATCTGCGCCGTAAAATACAGGATATGAAGTTCGGATCTAGGAAAGGACTTGGGTACCCAAACCAAATTCCATAGGGACTTCTGGCATATGCTTCAAAAATTGTGTTCCAACCTGACCTACCTTTTAAAGGCCACCTTTTAGAGCCCCTCTTTTAAAGCACTTATTGACACCTCCCTTTTTTGTGCCAATCTTGTCTAAACGCCCAGACTAACCCCTGTGCTCTGCGCAGTGTGCCTCGGAGCCTCACCGTCACTGAAACCGCAGAGCGGTGCTGCAAAGGGCCCACTCTGACCCACACCCTCTGAACAGACGGCACCTGAAGACAAGGTGAGGCTTTCCCCCAAATCAGATGTAATTGCTTTGTTCTGAAAATGGAGGTAGGTAGCACCTTGCGTAGAATCATCTTTTGGGTAAACGCCTACCCCCGAAGCAGGGCATCCCAATTAATGTCATTCCCAACTCAAGAAGCACATTCTTGGCCTGTCTCCCCGGGTGATGGTTTGGGTAGGAGCATCCTACTCTCAAATCTATGCTCCCTTGTAGAAAGGAGTGGAAGAGCTGTGGGGTCAGAAGGAGGTTGAGAGAGGCCTCAAGGCTGTGGAGCTCAGCAGGTAGGACCTCCCTCTGGCAGGAGGGAGCTTGGAGGCAGCAACTCTCTTTCCAGGCTTGTGCGTGGGATTTCTGTTAAAGCATCCTGACATACAAGTGGAAACGAGTCCAAGGACAAGTGAGGATGGGGGAGCCTTCTGTCCAGCCCTGCTTCAGGCACCACAGAGCAAGAGGATTTACGGAGCTCACTTGTGCCTGTTGTTTCCTTCTGGCTCCCTCTGCAGAGCTCCTGCTCAGCATGCAGTGCACCTCTGTCACCTCCTGGGGTGACACCAGCCTCTCTCCATGCGCCCTGCAAGGAGTGGAGGGGCCAGACCCTGACCCTTGGGTGCCACCTGGGCCCCAGCCACCAAGGGTCAGGTCTGTGTGGCTCTTACAGATACCTGCGGCCTTTAGGGGATTTGGCTCTTTTTCTCCCACCCTCTCGCAGCTGTGTTTCTTTCACAGGCACAGAATTCACTCAGTTACATTTTTTGTTGTTGTTGTTGTTGAGTTTTTAGTTCAAGTTTGAAAAGTGTTGTCTGAAGATTTGCATCCAGTTGGAGCACCATCTGGATGGGACAGGCCGGAGAGACTCAGCTGCCTCTAAAAAGATCACCAGAAAAACATTCCAAATCTTAATGTGTAATTACCGTGTGAAACAACAAAACCCCGGCTCAGCAAGCTTCTTGGCAGCTTTGTGCTTTGGCCCTAGGGAGATTCGTCTTCCAGGGGAACTTAGGGACTCAGTTCCTGGGCGAGGAAGAAGAGTGAGACACGGTGGGAAGCCGATGGATTTGATCTCTAGGGCAGGACTGGTTTTTTCATGACTTTCACTCTCCATCTGTCAGAGGATTCATGTGCTGACACTGACGACTACTTTAGAGGAAGCAGCACCTCCTGGCTCGGTGGCAGCCTGCTAGTGGGAGGGCAGAGGACAGGGCTGTGTGTGTGAGTATGTCTCCAGGGGAGGCTGGAAGCCATACAGAAGTGAAATGGAGCCAGGTTCAGATGTCTGCAGCTGAAATGCTTCCAAAGCGGAATAAACAACACAACATTGCAGCTTTTCACCATGAACAATAATCAGCTTTCTGTTTTCAAACAGTTTTCTAAAAACAACACAAATGCAGGAAGGGCATCAAAACTGTTCTACAAATGTTGAGCTTACATGGGAAACCCTTTTACAAAATGCTTTTCAGCAACAACTTCTTCCATCCCTCTTGTGTCGGCTCTGGCAGCCAAAGCAGCAGTGGACTCCATGAAGGACTAATGCTTCTGAGGGTCAACTGGAGGTGTGTCAAGCGTGAAGGGCCGTATTTTCTTGGGGAACTCTTGATCGGTCTGGCCTTCCTAACCCCTTGTGATCCTAAAGGAAGTTCCCTTAATAACACCATTGTGATTTAAGGGGGTGTAATTGCTCACACCTTACACAGACAGTCCAACTTGCTCATTCCCAGCGTCAGCACAGACCAAGTTCGGCCACACATGTCATGGCTGCATAGGAACCCAGCAACAGAGCCCTGAACAATTTTCCAGCTCAGCTTGAGTTGTTCAAATGCCAGCTCAGGGGTCTGTGATGTTTCAGAGGGCAGACATTATGGCCCTTGTTTCTGACACTTGGTATTTTGGATGAATGTATCACCCACAATTCATAGAGTAAGAAGCGACAGCATCTGAAAACCTGTCTTCCTTTGCTTGTCTGGAGGAATATCCTGTGCAGGATTTTGAAAATGATGCCCTACAGTGCACTCATTTTCAATCAGACCTTGCTTTGCAAATGGTGCTACATCTAAAATCCATGGAACGTGCTCAACGCAAACATTTGCAAGCCTGGCTTTCTCCAGAGAAGAATATGCCTTCCTCCTCATTAAGGCTGGTTGTCTACCCAGCTATTCCCACTGCTGGCTGCCGGCAATAATGCCTGTTGTAGTGTGGGTGGAAAATATGCAGTTTTCAAATCTCATTTATTCTGTATAGTATTACATTCTCTCATGAACAGGCTGCTCGTTCTCTGTGAAAAAACAAGCCAAAATGCTCCAGGAGCAGCGTGGTCTCTGCCCACACTTACGGCTAAGATGAGGGGACGTTTACCTTAGTATCCCTTTTCCTCTACAAGCTCTACTGCTTCTGACTCCCATGGTCTGCACCGTTTTTCCTAATAGTTTCCCTATCCCTGGTCATCCCTCCACATCTGATTTGGTGGATTATTTGACTGTGCGGGTTATCTGATGATTTATTTTCCCAGGCTGGTACTCTTAAATGGGTGTGAATTATCTGATATGGGGATTAAACACATGAACATAAAGTAAAGGCTAACATGGGGCATCCCAGCCCACTCTAAAATGCTGTCTGTACACACGATGATTATTAGCAACTCATTTCACAGTAGCCCCTTCAAACCATCGTCATTGATTCAAACTAATGATCTAAGAAGGAGTGTCTCTGGCATTTCCTGGGGCCAGTCAGTTCCAGCAATGGCTGAGGTTTTTGTATAAAACCTCTGAACATCAGTTAGCAGATCCATGTCTTCTACTGTCCCTTGGTGAGAGAATGTGATTATTTGGTGAGCAGAAAGGATCAGAACACCCAGATTCTAAATTTCAAGGGATTGATGATTACTTGAAATGCCTGGCTAAGTCTTATGCCTAACTGGTATTTTGAAACACTGCTTAATTTTTCCTCTAAGCCTTAATGTGCTAGAAAGAGTTGGCAGAGATTCCTGCTCAGACAGACTCAGAGGATGGACTGCACTTGCAGCTGATTTGACTGATATGCAGGGCATCAACCTTGCTAAAATATGGGATTCTAATAAAAGAAGATCCTTCACTAAGAACCCATTCTTTCTGGTGCTTTACACCACTGCATTGGTTGTGGATATTGTTGGGATATTGCTGTTTTCCAGGAAAGCAGATGACAAAAGCTGTGTCATAACCTTAGGTCTGATTAGAAATGGACACACACTTTTAGGAACAGTGACAGAAGCTGTAGACTGGGAATAATCAATAATTGCTCTTTTGGCAAATAGATGACCCTGTGGACTCACAGAAAAGATTTATGGAAGGCAATGCGTTTTTCTTATGAAAAAGAACAATAAGGGATAAAATGTCTGTTCCAGAACTGTCGTCAGTATATAAGAGTGGCTGATTTAAACTGAAATTCTGTTCCTTCCTTGTGGTGTATTCGCATTGAATGTGATGAAAAGGCAGGCTAAAAGCGCTGTGAAAAGAGTACGCATGCACCACATCAAACAATAGGTTCAGTGATGCTGTGACAGCTGCCAGTGTGTCTCATTGTACAGGATGCGTAGGCACATCAACTGGTTAGCGAGGGAATATTAGCACAGAGAGCCTAAAGGGAGGAACAGATACTATGAATAAAGTAGCGAAGGGCCATAATGAAGGGAGACTTGAGTTTTAGACCTTTCTTCAGCCCTGACTGAGATGACCATAGAAGGAAAAAAAAAAGTTACACCACTCTGAAAACACTAAGCAGGTGCCTTTGCTAAAACTGGTGTGGTCTGAGCAGAAAGGAAGTTTCTAATTTTTATTTGGTGTTGAATTCAGAAGTTGGACTGTCTTAACAGATGCAGCTGAGCAGGGGGAATCATCTGGTATTATTCCCCAACTAGAAATGTTAGACAATCCATTTGCAGGGAACACTGAAATGCTGTGACTTTTGAACCATGAAATGTGGATCACTTGAACGCACGATAAAGTACTGAAGGCAGGTGAACATGTCCAGAGCAAAGGCTTGTAAAATGTGAACAAATATTCATGGGCATTTGTTTGCATTACCCTCCGATCTCTGTGAAGAAGCCCTTTAAATTTCATTTTGAGATGCTCTGGCAGTGTGAATACCTGTACTTTAATTTAGTTTGCTTTAGCTCCCAGGAAACTCTACTTCCAATAGTGATTTGAACTCCAAATCCTGGCCTGATTGATCTTGTCTCACCTGACAAGTCACAGTTGCTATTGTTTTAGTGCCTGGCTTGGTGCCCAAAAATGTACGTATTTGTACAGGGGTATGACTTGCCACTCTACTAAATGAAGCAATACAAATAATAATAGTTTTCACTCTGAAAGAGCTTTATAGCCATCTCTGATTTCAGCCTCATGCTGGCTCTGTACCGTGTGCTGCTAGGATTTATTATGGTTTTGTTCATGTTGAAAGACCCAGATTTTCCTGTGTAAATTGGAGCCCCCTTGTGCAAGGGACGGTACTGGTGCTCAGGGATGAAGTTTGAGGTGCAGCACAAACAAAGGGAGGAAAAAAAGAGTTTAATGCTTTGATTTACACGGTTAGGGAATAGAACACATAGGCAAAATGTATTTGTCAATGGGATCATATGCCCTCTCGCAAGATGGGTCCTATATGTCAAGCTGCAGTGGGAGCTCCTTTCAGAGCAATGGCCAAGCCTGATGTGGCAGAGGATAGGACAAGCTCTCCTCCACCACGACCCTGCACGCTTCCTGGTGAGAGAGACCATGGCGAGACTTTGCAAATACACCACCTGTGAGCCTAATTGACCCCGATTTAGACTAGCTTTAGAGAAAAGCAATTGATTATATCCTATCTCTGTTTCCTTCATCACTGCCACACACACATAACAAAATTTAATGTATTGCAGACATGACCGTTTAGTTAGTTGAGCAGGCTGTGAGCTAAGACCATGTGCACAGCCCCCTTTGGAAGTCAGGCCCTGCATGACATGCCCAAGGTCACCTGGGAAGTGTGTGACAATGACAGGAACCAAACCTGATTTACTTGAGTGTCCCAGGTTACTGTCCTGCCCCTGCATTAGTTTCTGGTTTAAGGATGACCTCATGTCCAGAGATGGAAAAGAAATGTGTTCTCATCTATTTATTTATACCAGTGTAATCCAAAACATATTTAGCACGTGTATAACTGGAAATAGTAACGCTATTCCATGCAGGAGTGTATTGATTTTCAGAGAAGGAATGGCACTCTCAGAATATGGAGCTTTTATCCCATGGACTTATTTTCTGCAAGATGTCAGGCTGTGTAATCCTGCAAAGCTACGAGCCTGGCTGCCATTGGAGGAGGCTGACAGTTTTTCAGCAGTTTTTTAAGCTCTACCATCCCCCATGAGCATTTGTTCTCTCTGTGTGTAGGTGGATTGATTGCTAGGTAGCTCAGTAAATAGGTTGGGAAAATAATACTTAATTGATTTGATATTACAGGTGACTTGAAGGAGTTGGGAAAACAATGTCAATTAAACAGTGCAAACATATATATGTATGTCTGTGGATAATGTTTTTAAGTGCTTTTGGAAGCGGAAAGTCCTATAATTTGAAATGCTATTCAGCTCTGTAATGTATTTAATTGTGTGTGTGTGTGTGTAAGTGGTAAATGTAGCTAAAGCTGTAGTTTAATCAATAGCTTTTCCATAAATCTCATCTAAACCAGAGCCCAGCTCAGCAGATGTTGATGGCTGAATTTCTAATGTATAAAGACCTCTGTCAGATATTACCTGTGATTCTGGATCTCTTGTGTGCTCAGATTTCTGTATGCAACAGCTCACAAATTAATACAGCAAAGTATGCTCTCTAATACCAACAGTGCTTCGAATCACTTCAGTTGATTGAATATTGCATGAGACAGCTCCTGAAAATATCCTGGGCATCTTTATAGTATTTTCTTAGAACTGTCTGAGCTATAGTAGAACTCTGTAATCCAAATAATATGGCAGTCTGGCTGTCCACAAAACATCTATCATTTGCTCCTTCCTAAATATGTATTTGTGTTAATTCAGCATTCATGACATCTCATAATGGACCAGGATCCCACTGTGCTAACGGTTGTATGAACGCAGAGCAAAATCTGTGCCCTGCAGAGTCTGCAGTCCAAGTCTCCATTATCGCTAGTGAAGATGCCTTTACTGGTGACAGCAAACTAAGTATGCCCATTTGTTTTTAGTATAGTTTGTGCTACAACATTAGCTCTTAGTTTGGGTTAATAAATCACTCGTAAATGCATACTCACTTGTTATTTATCAGTATTTGCTGAGTGGCCTGGACAAAAAATTACTAACATCCAGCTTGTTAGAGAGCTGCTCGCAGTTGACTCTTTCTTGTGTAATGGAGCAAAATAGTCATGTGACGTATCTGTTCTCCCATTTGCACAGTGTTAGTTCCATTACAGACTTTTTTTAGGCAGAATAATCAGGCTTTTTGCTCTTCTTAATTGCTTGACTTACAATACTGCTCCAGACTCAAGAGGAAACAGGAGCCCTATTGAGTGATGCCATATACAAACACTAAGAGAAAGACCACCCTTGCCGAGAAGGCTGTACAATTTAGATGGACAAATGTATTATGGGAGAAGAAAAAGGCATGTGCAAAGTGAGATAGGAAATAAATTGCAGAGCTGAGAACAGAACTTATGTCTTGTGCCTGCCAAGTCAGTGCCGCTTCCTCCCAGCCGTGGTCTGGAATTTGAAATCTCAGCTGCAGCACTTAGGAATGGACTGACCCCATACATTATAAAGAAAGAAAGAAAGAAAAAAAAAAGACAAAATCCTTGTAAGCTAGCAAAAGTAACCTGAAACTTGCAATTGAGAACATAATGACCACTTGGACTTGTTAGTATGCATTTCAGCTAGCTCTACCGGGTAATTCAATTAGTGATGGAAGAACTGAAAAATAAGAACTCCTAAGTACCAGCTACTGCCCATAACTCATGGACAACCTGAACCCTTGTGTAATTTTAAAGATTTGTTGAACTCTGACCCTGTTGTTGCCTATTCTTTTCACAAGGTTTTTAGGAGGAGGTGAAAGGCCTGACATGAGAACAAATGCATCTCTAGGCCCATCACATAGTTTTCATGTATAATTGTATGCATGTTTAGATTAAATAGGTATGTTTTTGGGATGCTTACCTGATTAATCAATGTTTTTCATATCCTCTGAGTTTCTCTCATCTGCGGGAACACAACACATTGTTTACAAAAGCATCAGCTCTTTTGTGCAAATCAAAATAGCAAATAGTATTTTCACAGCATACCATACAGTGATGAGCTGCATTTGCCCATTGCTTATTAAATGGTAAAGCTTCAAGTTGGCCTCAAATTATCCCGCCTGCTCCTTGGTATAAATCAACACTGCAAAAAGTTACTCTCATACTGATAAAAAAAAAGTCCCTGCTTCTGAGGCTTCTCTGAAAGAAAAGAAAGTATTGGCTCTGAAAATGGCTGCTTACTATCAGATTGAGTGAAAACTGGAGTATAATAAAATACCTGAAATTACATCTTCCTTCCTTCTTTTAATGCATGCCACTAGCTAACCAACACACGGTATTTGCTGGGTTCTTTTCCTCTCTCTGCCACTCCAATGATATGTTAGGAAGATGAGGACAGAGAGATTTTTAGCTTCTATGCAATATGGTGCTCAAGCTACTGAAATAGCACAAGAAGTGTTTCCCCGAGTGCCTACACTAAGCAGCAGAAATAAATACCAGTCAAATTTGCTCCAAGGACCATTGACTTTGTATATCCCAAGTCTAAACCAAATGTTTTGTTGGGTTCAAAATACCTGCATAACAGCCTTTTGTTGCTCTTTTTATTCTGTGTTCTGATAGAAACCAGAAGTAAGAGTGACCATAAATAGCTAAGAAGAATCCACTTGTACCCACCTGGAAGTGGGATATGGAAAGGTCTGCTTTTTTTAGGAGTTTCTGTGAATCCAAAATGTTGAGTGAAGTCCATCCTCTCACTTCTCCAGACCCCTCCATTAAGTAGTTCTGAATGAACACAATTAAGTCTATACTTGCTGGAGTAACTGTCTGTCTGTCTTCCACTGGCTCAGAGGATATAGAAATAATTCAGTGCTTCTTTTTTTTAAAATCCATATGCCCTTGGATTATATGATATATAATACTAAAGCCTGATATTGGTGTTTGATGTTCTAGCAGCTACCTCTCTTAGCCAAATTGTGATGCAGATGTAATGTAATGATCTTTTATCTCTCTGAACTTCTCATGCAGACTCGTTGCTCTTCATTCTTGTCTTAAAGATTTTTTAGTGTTACTGTACACTGTTAAGCAGTTACTCATATATTAATGCAGAGATAGCTCCTTGTTAGTGGTGAGTAAAAGTCTAGAACATTTTGGATCCTTTGGGGAAGGAAATATTAGTGCTGTTTGTAAGATTATTCCAGTTCATATATTTTTATTGGAGAAAAAAGGGGTATAAAATGTAAAGTAGGTATGGAATTTCAGAGCATGCTGTGAAATGTAGAGGCATCACTAATTAAAAGGAAAACATGTCTAAATCCCCATACCAAATCCCATAAAACTCTGTTGTCAAGCTATTGAGAGACTTGCTTTAGGCCCAAAGATAGTGGTATCTAAATGAAGAAACTTACAAATTCTGTGTTTAAAGAGATTTCTCAGTTTAATAAGATCAGACAAAATTTTGACTTTTTTTTCCTTGCTTATTTTTATTTTTATATAGCTATTTTTCTAAAATCACTAATTAGGTACTGTTCTACCTTTGGCATTTCTTAAAATATAATGTAGTGTCTCTTCCCCTCCAAGAGTAAACCATGCTTGTTTAGTGTCACATCTGTCTCTATTCTAGAAATGAGATAATGTTTTGACCTAACACTAGCTAAGGGGTTAAACACCAGGACCTAGATACCAAGAGGAGCAGCCCAGGTCTGTCCATCAGAGGCCTCCTACTTCTTAGCATCTTTTTATTTAGCCACTAAAATTCAGTGCTGCTGTTATACCTGAATTCCTCCTCCTGTGCTGTGCAGATATCACCCTTGAGTGAAGTCAAGCACTTTGTCATGAAGTCTTTCTGTCCAAGCATGTCTGCTATTTCCTTATTGTTATCCCTTTTATTGGGGGTTGCTAGTGCTTCTTCATCGTAAAAGCAGCCTGGCTGGGGAACCCTGCTAGTTCGAACTGTACGGTTTGCACAGTGCAGTGTCAGTGCTTAGCATACTGCTGGTAAGGAAAGAATTGGCTTTATTTTGCCACCTGGACTGAGAGGAGACAAAGTTATGTCGCCATTTCTGTAATGCCGAATGCTTCTCCAACAGAGTCCAAATTGAAGTTTGCAAGAATCAAATGCGCCGTGGAAGCTTCTTGCTGAGCACGCTTTCATCAGAGGTGTTTTGAAAGTGGTTGTAACTGTTTCCTCTTTCCCTTAGCTCACTTAGCTCACAAAAATAAAAGATTTCACTTAATTGCTGTCAGAGGTGGAGCTGGCAGATCCATGCCTCAATACTTTCCCATAAGATGTGTAAAACAGGTGAAAATTGGTGAATAAAGAGGACTTAGTATCCAGGAAACTTTTTGCCACAGATACTGAGCTGTGAACCTCAGTGTGGAGGGATATTATTCAGAAAAATATTTCAATGGATATCTTAAAAGACAAAAGGATTGGATGTGTCATTACTTTGAGAAGGTAGTGTTGAGGGAGCTGTTTAGCACACAAAGCTTGCAGTGGCTTGAAGGACAGGCAAGACTTGACCTGATGGATCTTGTGGAATGATGCAGGTGAGCCATCTGGCAAGGAAAAAGTGGCAATTTGCTAAGAGGTGTCCAACTGTATTGGGGTATTTGGTGGATGAGGCAATTGCTTTGGGCACAGGTGCCTAAAACTTCCTGATTTGTCTTCACCTGGGGCAAGTTGTGTGTGGGGGGGTGGATTCAGTGGCTGACAGGAGAGTTTTAAACTCAGAAGGCTTAAAATTCCTTGTAGAAGGAAGTCTAGGAGAAGAAGCTGAAGAAAAGATGGTACTTCTTGAATGAGTGTCACTTTGCTAATATTTATATTATAAATAGCCCTGAAGTGGTTATCCTTAATCCACACTACAGCATAGTATCACTGGGTCTCTGCCTACACATACTGTCAAACCATGGATGTATCCTGCAGGAAGTAGCACAGAGAACTGAGCAGTATCAGAAAGTGGGTACTGTCCTTAGGGGGTCTATCAGTCTGTCCCAGTCTGGCAGCAGGCATGTTCCCAGGGTTCTGCTGACCATTTAACACATACATTCACTCTGAGGTGTTTATTCATGCATTGCGTGGAAACTTAGAGAGTGCTTTATTTTTTCTCTATTTCACTGCTGGTCTACTACAAGCACAAAATATTGAGTGAGAGGTGCATTTCCTCTCTCTTTTGAATTCACAGTTCTTTGTGCATTATAGATGCAGACAGACAGGAGCGTGAGTGAGGAGTTTCTGACCATATTTTTCTATTGGACATGCTCTACAGTTGTGCTTTTCTTCCCTGTGATTAGAATTAATTACTGCTGCTTCCCCTATGCAGCATGAAAAAGAGGAAAGCTGAAGGTATCTGTCAGTGGTGGTTGAAAACAAAATGAGAAAACAGGGAAATGAGGACGGAATTGCTTTTTGAGGCCAGTGGATGTTGAGTGAATAGTTGTGCTACTTGCTAAAGAAGTATGTGTCAGTTCTATATGTCCCCCTCCCTCCAAAATCAGTAACATATCAACCAGTCAGTCCTCTGAGATGTACAGTGTGCATATAGCATGGAGATAAAAGCAGGTAAGAAACTACTTTTGCATGGACAGTAAATTTCTCTGAGTAGGAAGTTTTTGATATGTTTGTAAATTCAATCCCATTGGCTTTATTTATTTATTTACTTTGTATTTTTATTTTTGGTATGTATTAGTTTTCTTTTCCCCAGATTGTTTCAGCATGCCATGCAATGCAATGCCAGTTTTTTTCCAGTGAGCTGCTATTTCCATATAAAAGGTAGAGTGTTTTACAGTAAAGCATATATTTTTAACACTGGGGAACTTAAACTGCACTGTGTATTTGTAGAGCCTGCTCAGTGCAAGAGCTTCCCCTTGAGAAGATCAAACAAATTGGAGAAATGTTCTGAAAAAAAATGAAAGGGAGGGAGGATGCAATTCAGTGGAAGTGAAGGCAGGAGTTTATACATAGGCAGGAAGAATGGGCTGTACAGATTGAGGCAGGCGGCAAACTAGTTATGAAAAGGGCTTGGGAACTGTGGATCACCAGCATGACGTAAATTCTGTTGGGGGGGAAACCAGCATTCTCCCTTGGAAATAGGTACTGGAACGACCCCTCTACTTTTCTCAGCATTATTTAGGTCACAGCCAGACCACTGTGGCTAGTTCTGGGCGCGTTTTTCCACAAAAAATGTGGGTCAGGAGGAGAAGAGCTGCAGAAACAATTGGAGATCTGGAAAACAGGACTTGTGAGGAAAGGTCAAAAGAACTCAGGGTTGTTTAGCACGGGAACAAGTCGGATAGAGGGAGAACATGTTACAATCTTTAAATACCTGCATGACTACAAAGAGGAGGGGAATAATCTGTTCTCCATGGCCATGGTAGTTAAGAGTAGGAGTGATGGGTTTAACCTGCAGCAAGGGGTGGATTTGTCTGAGACATGAAGAAAGTACTGAGGGTGTGATAGCAAGGTCTTCATTTAAGCACTGGGATGGGAGGCTCAGGGATCCCCATTGCTGCTTTCAGAACAAAGGGGGCACCCATATGTCAGGAGTTGTCAGAGCAACCTGCGGCAGAGAGAGAAGCTAGATAACCTCAGATGGTCCTTTCCTAGAAGTCTCTGTGTTTGATTTTCATTTGAACAGGTCCATTTGATCTCCAGCTCCTCTGCTAGACTGCAGATGTAGGCCCAGCGGCCGTATGATCACTAGTGTGACTCAGAGAAGCTCTGTGACAGGCAGTTTACTTCCTTGGATCTCCCACCCACGCCCAGCTGGAGGGTTGGCTATCTGATAAAAGAGCTGTGCATCTCAGAGTGTCCATTCCAATCTTGTCATGGATAACACTGCTCAGTCTGTTCCTATAACCCTTCCTCAAAAGCTAATGGGTAGAATTCATCGGAGATCCTCCATGCTGAAATATGTCAGCCTAAAGCAACATCTTGCTGTCCAGGAAGAACCAGTGTGGGACATTTAACTGGCTTTATATTGGCTAACAAGTGGAAACGACAACTACAGCCAGATTCTGTTTAGCAACAGATACGTAAAACTGACTCCCTCTCATTCTCTATTTCTCTCACCTAGCTAATTCTTCTTCGCACTTTTCTCTTTCACCATTGCCAGCTTTTGAGCTTAGGCCATAGACAGTTAACCTGGAAGATCTAGGAATGGCAAATCCAAGAGGAGGTGTAAAGAATGGAGAACTACTTTGTTCTGTTGCTTTGCAGAAAGATTTTGTTACCCAGTGACTGGAGGGAGAAAAAAAAAGTAACCTTGCTAGTTACTTCCAGCTGAAATAAATCCAAAGGAGAAAATACTCATACAGTAACAGTCTCTAGATCCCAAAATCTGTTTGTAATTTTTCAATGCCTTCAATTCACTTTCCTTTCAGAAATACAGGGAAGCATCCTTAGCATTAGGCTGCAGAGGAAAAAATATTTGTATTTAGGTCTTCTACAAGTCAACTGTTAGCCCCAGGAAGAGAACTGCTGTGATAGAAAATTCACCCATGGAAAGTTTCTAAGTCTTTAACCTCTGAAATGTAATCTCTAACCTCTTTTAATTTTCTGGAGTGTTAGATATTGGGTTATGGTTCCTGAAGACTAGTGCAGCTGGTGTGCCAAAAGCCCCAGACAATGATCCCATGTAACACAGTTTGCTTAAATTCCATGCTGGTGTAGTTAGTAACCAGCAAGCATATTTGGGTCTTTTGATTGTTTTATCTGCTTTCTGCATAATTTTATCCCTCTCTTCCTGTTTTATATTTGGGGGAATCTTGCCTGGATTAGAAGATCACATGTTTCAGTGCTCAGGGCACAACATTTCAGCATCATGATTCTTGCAGAAAGCCCCAGAGGATCATTCAGAACAGGAAAGAAAGCCTTGAAAATATTGTTGTGAAAAATATGGCCAAAAGCGTATTTAACTGCCATGTACCCTGTGTATCGGGATCAGTTCAGGACCAGCAGAGAGGGGAGAAAGCTGCTTGTCGAAACTCCAGCACCACCTTGTACAACAGCTGACTGGTCCTGGGAGGTTTCCCATGCAGCTCATAACCAGGCAAGGCTCTGCTTCATGTGCAAGACTTGATGGATTCACAGCCCAAATTGCTGGCTCTGTTTATCTCTCTGAGTGTGGTACAAATCCTAGTTATTAAAAATCAAGAACAGAAAATCCAATTCTAGATGTAATATCAGTCCAGGTCCAATTTTGAGTAGGTGAAATAAACTAACTTCAGACACCAATGGACAGTTGACTGCTGCACAGTAACACAACACAATTTAGTACAATTTTCCACAGTTGACATATGTTGATCAATATAGGACTCAGAATTTAACAGGCATAGAATTTCAATTAAACTGAATTACAGACGAGTATAGTCATCACCATGCTACGAAAGAGGTGTTTTAGCAAATGAGACAGACAACCCCACTTTCTGCATGCTGTGTTGCAGCTGGCCTGTGAATTAAAAAGTGGGCTTTAGCTTTCAAATTTCCATCAACACTTAATTCTTAACCAAACCGTATCGTTAAGGTAAATTGGGGTTTTTTTTCTTTATTTTCTTTTTCTTTCTCACCTTTTCTATTACTATTGGGGCTTTGAAAAGGGTAAGCCCTGATTGCCTCTGAAACGGCAGGCACTTTGTTCCCTGAGTGGGCATGAAGCAAGATAAGCAAACACAAGCCCAGGTGGGTCAATTCCATTTTGATCGCGTTGGTCAGCAGATGTGGTACGCTCAGCCAAGCCAATGGGGGGCACAGCCACATGCACGTGCTGTGTTGTGCATATGTATGAAAAAACTTGTGGATGTGCATTACAGGCTTGATTGATGCTCACCAAAATGCACTCGTGTGAGTGTGCACACTTCACATGCCCTCCTGTTTGTTGTTCTTCATGCAGACACTGATGACTTGAATTCAGAAGACCTCACTTCATGGTTTTGTCTGTCCCAGTGTCCACTGACTGTGTCATGAAACGGTTGCAAACATTGACAGGAAGAACCCAACTGTTGTCACTTAGTGGTGTTTATATTCTTTACAGAAAATAGCAAAAAGGAATCGACTTGTTTCAGTGAAGTAGATGAGTGGGTTTTGACTGAGGTTAAGAGGTAGTAGAAGAGCAACACAGTCACAAGTGACTAAATTCCTAGCTCAGGAAATTTGCATCGTCAGCACTGTCTTCCAGCCGTGGCAGAAATGTTTGCCCGAGTTGAATGAGAATGTAGCATAGCAAGACAGACTGCTACTTACCGTGCTGCAGCTGGGTGTTTCAAAAGGATCTCACCCAGACACCAGGAGGCAGGTCTAGGTTTCCCTGAAGAAGGAGGTGCTTTCAGCTCCTTCCAGCTTGTTTTGCTCTGGAGAGCTGTTGAGTGCAGGCCGTCTTTTTCAGAGCACAATGCTCTAAAATGCAATCAGTGTAAGGCAGTTTCTGTGTTTCTGGGCTCTTCCCTGAAACATCCATTACCAGCCAGGCCACCGGGGTGTAGGGAAAGGCTAATAACTGTGCGTTCAAAGGTGACCCAGTGTCTCTAAGACTCGGTAGGTCTGACTGTGCTGTATTTGAATGCTCCAGAGACTGGCTGTGAGGTACTGTGAATGGTGTGACATATACAAGGAATTGCTTTTATATCTTTTGATGAGAATGTTGTGCGTGTGTGTGAATTTAGTGCTGAATTAACACCCCAAAAAAATGTATCCATGGAGGAGCTTACCCATGCCACTGTGTCTTAGCCCTCATCTGAAGGGACCAGATTTAGAGGTGAAAAGTAAAGACCTCTCAATAGCCCACTGAGTGCCTTGTTTCTCTGTGAAAATATGCAACAAGGGTGCCAACCCTGGCAGCAGGTTTTTTCTTGTGGACACATTTCCACTGGCAAGTGGACCTAAGACCACCACATTCCCTTCAGCTGCATGATGCACAGAGTGGATATGGTTTTCCAAATAGTTATCTGCTCCAAGCTGACCTTCTCCAGCATTTTGCAGGTGCCCACCTGACCTTCTTGCCCCCTCTAAAGCCCAGGCCCAGTCCATATGAAAGCCTGTGACACAACTGGTGAGACGTGTTTATCAGCTTCTGGCCATGGCAGGCGCAGACTTAAAACGCCTGTTCATCTCCATTTGGAGACAGACCATCTTCACCTGCCAGCCTCTGGCGTGTTGTAGAAAGTTAGATTTGAGTTTGTCTTTCTGGATGCAGGTGAGCATGCTGGAGCTGTAGCACCTCCTCTCCATTTCTTGGTGTTGATCATCTGGAAGGGAGATACTGTGCAGGTCTGTAAGATGGCCTTTGGGACCTCTCTGCTTCCTTTTCATTTAAAGCCTCCAGCAGCCTCAGATACTGACGGTATCCGTATTTTAAATAACAATGCCGTCTTTTCTCTCTCACTCGCTTTCTCAGTAGGCTCCTCCTAGTTGAATATTCGGGGTCTGATTCTTCTCATTTAGAGAGTAATTGACATTTCCATCACGCTGTACTTGTAGTTCTTCCTACTAAATGTCATTAAATTCACTTCTCTGTGGCTAAGGATACCTCTTATTTACACAAGAGTCCTAACATCCCTGCATTTGCAAACACAGTAATTACATATCTTTTTGCTGTTAGCTCTGGCAGGTTTAGAGCGTAACTAATGGCATGGTGGCTGCAGTGCTCCATGAAGAGTAGCTCACTCGGATCTCACCTGCTCCAGAATACAAAGCCTACAGAAGCAGCACGAATTTTAAGCTATGCTGGGTACTCTCGTGTTCCCTGCTCTTCCCAGGCAGTCTTTGTACCTTCTGTGGCTTTGTGAGGTAGGTAGGACCTATTTGAATCCTCCTCTGGATTGAAAATCAGATTTATTTTAAAGTATCTGTGACTACTGTGAGAGTGGTAAACCTTTTTGGACAGGGAACCAGTGAAATCTTTCTGGATTTCATAGTGCTCTCCTGCCATCAAATCATATTCAGGTCACATACAACTCAGGCAAGCTGTGATTTCTGTCTGTTCAGGACACTGCAGAGAGGCATTGTGTGGGCCACAGGTTTAACGCTGATGGTCCTCAGGTACCATCTGGTAGGTCCGTACTGCAGTGGAGTCATGACATTGACTCCATCATGGCTCTAACCAAGGTGAGATGACTTAGGGGAACTGAAGCTTTGGAATATCTGTAGAGATTAAAATGTTTGCTCATTTGCACTCTAGTTAAGAAAAGAGAAATAGAAAAAAATCATCTATGTACATAACATATATACTGACTCTCCAAAAGTCTGTTTTTCCTGCTGCTGTATGGGGACGCTCATTAGTGAGACTGGGTGTGATCAGTGTAAATCTCCTGTGCTTCAGTGGAAGGATCAATTGCATTTATATGACATCCCAAAGAGGATGGTTCCAGTACAGATCAAATACTGTCTGGGTCAAGTAGGGCCTTGCTCATTTTACAGGCTGCCTATAAACAGATACTGTTAAGGTTTTTTGGTTTTTTTGGGGTTTTTTTAATTATTCTTTCAGGAATTACTATTACTTCTGTTGCTATCACTAACACTTCTGTCTTGGTGAAATAAATGGAGAGAAAACACAGTCAGTCTCTACAGCATTGCTTTTTTCTTACTTTCTGCAGTACCTGCTAATTAAATGGTTTGTTACATTTCCCCTCTTGTATGAAATGTATTTGTTAAACAAAAAAAAAAAAAAAACCAGCCTGACTGCAAAGACACAAACCCTTGCTGAGAGAGTCAGAGGCATGTGGCCCACTGGAGATTGCATCTTCTGGGTTTCAAATTTGAGATTTTCACAGGAGTGCAGAACGTCATAACCAGTACTTGAGTTGGAGATGGCTGACCCCAAAAATAATGCTGTAAGGCAGGAAGGGAGCTGAGCTGCTGGCAGAACAGCACCAGGGTTAACACTTGTGAATAATTCTCTGCCCTGTGCTAGCTCCAAAGATTACAACAGCTGTTTCTTTTCAAGTAATTTCTACCTGGTTAGAAGCCTGATCCAGGTCCTGCTGGACACAGAGGAAGGCTTCCTCCTGGGCTGGGATTTGGATCTCTTCCTCCTTTTGTTCGGGAGTGCGTATTAATGGCGCACTCGGAAAAAGGGAGGTTGATCTCCAGTTAGCAAATGGAGAAATTGCCAATTGTTGGCCATCAGGCACCTATGAGAATAGAGCTGTGTAAGGCCAGTAAAGGTTAACCCTTGTTGACAGCCACCAGCTCTGGAAATGGATTTTGGAAATGTTGGGGATAGCCAAGAAAGCCGGGCAGGTGGTGGCAGGTCAGCACACCAGCAATGGTTATTGTTGCTTTTGTCTGAAGACCGACAATAAATAACAAAAAGGGAATGTTAAAACTGAATTGGACTGCAGCCCTGTACAAATTTTGTGTTTGCACACATTTGGCAAAGCCAGAGGTTGTGACCTGAGGTCCCTGCAAGTTGATGAGAGGGGAGCTTGCCTTGGGGAGCGCTTCTCCATTCTTGCAGTTACAGAAATCCGTGGATGAGGTGAAAGGAAAGGATCAAACACATTTATGCTTAAATCTGTGATCCCTATGTGAAGGTTATATAAACATCTAGGAGTATAAAACTGGAGAGGAACTATATGCTTACTGAAATAGAAGAGGAAACAGTTTTGTATAGAGAGGATGAATAGTTCAAACAAACCTGTATTGTCCCTAAAAATATCACCCACCCTCCTCTAAATGCTATTGCTGGGTAAGCCTTGCCTTGAAATCCTTCAGAGACGCACCCCCAGGAAGCGGTCCTTAGGAACCTGTCCTGGCTTGCTGGAAACGCCAGCCTGTCCTTTCTGGTTTCTGCAGTGGGCTAAGAGAAAAGAAGGGTCCAGTTTCTGCCTGACACCTTCATCCAACTTGAGGATATCCTTGGACATAACTGGGTTTTGAAACATTTTGTTCATAAAAATTAAATGAAGGTGGGGGCTAAATCTTATTTCCCACTGTTCCTGCTCTTGCTCATCTCTGACACCAATACTTGATGTATGTAATCAGCTGATCTGTGCTGGAAAGGTTAGAAGTGAAGGATGTTCCTGTCTTACAGATTAGCAAAACGTTAGAGTAGCTTTGGCCTTATGAGACTTGAGGTAAATTGGCTCAGCCCCTGCAAGTGCAAACTCACAGTTTGCTGGACAGCTTATAGCTATGGACGGAGAAGGAGAAGTTTCTTTTGGATCAAGTTTTGCTGTATAGACTTGAAAGGAAACTAAAGCACAGGATAGATTTTAAACTGTATAGTGCCAAAATGTCTTTAGGTTTTGGCAAGTAATCTGGCAAAATCAGGTTACTTCACAGGATTTCTGTCATCTTGCACTGCAGAAATCTTGTACAACTGCGAATTCTCTCAAGTTTTTCCTTAATCTTTAGCTCCCAGGTATACGATTAAGCTGAAGGCTGATTTCAGTGCCAGGATCTTGCTGGCCACGGATAGCATGGAAGTCAGAGGCATGTTCATACTGCAGATTTGAATCCAGTCCTTTTCCTCCCTTCTCCCCAGTAGCCACATTTCTATTCCTTGCATAGCTAGGCATAGACTTGCAAAGAGAAATGCTTTAGAAAATGCTCACGATCTCCCCTAAACCGTGAACTGTGGCCTTTTTTCCAGTTATTACTGGTTTTGTGAGATACAAATGTGCGTTTGTCCAGGCGTGTGTTCAGTTGCTCCAGGCAATCTGGATAAGCAGAATCTGTCTGACAGGATTTGAGGGTCAAATGACTGTGTCACTTGAAAGGTGGCTTCTCCCGAGTTGCTACCTGTCTCCAGACTGATCTTGCTGGGCCTTCAGCTGCAGATGGATTGCCCCAACACACCCCAGAAACTTGTGCTTTTTCCTCAGCACATTCCTGCAGAAAGAGTCACCACTGAGCAAGAACAGCTTTTACCTACTAAGAAGCAAAACCTCAAGGAGGTAGATACAAGTAGGAAGTATTCACCTAACCAGTAGACGCCTTCTAGGTTCAGCTGATGACTTTGCTTCACCAATTCCATTTCGCTCCTCCTATGAAACACATCCTGTATTCCTGCATCCTAATTTCAGTCTCCATAGTCTCCGCTACCTCTTCTGTAGTTAGATTTCCATATGAGTTAGAGCAGTTCTAGTCAGCGCAAGTTTCCTCACATTAAGTGACTTGTGGTTTTTGGTTTGTACCTCTCTCCTGCATTTGTCCTTTGCTCCCAGCCTCTTACGCCCTGGCTTGTGGGCTATTCAGAAGGGCTGCCTTTGGATTTTTGAGTTGGTCATCAAATTAACCAATATTGATGCATCTTTTACTCTTCCACATGAAGAGGATGGGAGGAGAGGCAGGGTTTTGCTGGGAACAAATGTGCTAGTAATATCCCTTCAGCCTGAAAGGCTTAAGAGAGTTGCCACCAATTCCTGACGAGAGGCAGATTCACAGTCAAATTGTGCTATTATTATTATCATGGGGAAACTGAGTCAGAGACATTACAGCCAGTATTTCGGCTGAGAAATGTGGCAGTCCTTTTAAGAGCCTTCATTTGGATTTAGGAGCCAAGGGCAATTCCATATCTGAATATTTAGGTTTCTCTGTCCTCACTTGATGCCAAGCTGGACGATCTGGGCATAAAAGCAGGGCGTCTCAACTCCCAGTCCTGCGCTTTGTCAGTTGTGGTGCCTCCCATCTCACGAGATTTCATGGAAATCATTCTTCTCCACCGTGCCTCAGTTTCCCTGCTTGTAAAATGGGGAGCCTGATCAGTTTGGAGAGAGGGTGCAGAAGCAGTAAGTCACGTCTCGATGGTGGGACAGGAAAATGTGGAGGTGACTCTAGTTACTGGCTGTGCAGTCTGTGTGACCTTTGCTTTTAACAGTGCCACAGGACGTGCCCATTTGCAAAGCCCCAGACAGCCTGACTGCAAAGCTTTCTATCACCCAGACCCCATAAGATCTGATCCGTCTCCAGGCAAGGTCCTCATCACTCACTGAGCTTTTAATTCCTTAGAGCAGCAGAAGAGACAATATTCAGCAGCTGGTTATTTCTTCCTTTCCCTCAGCCCCTCACACAGAGTGTCAGTTTAAAAAAAAAAATGGCAGAGAACTGGCCATTAGCAAGGAAAACAGTTTAGGGAAGAGACGAAATAAAAATGCAATCAATTATCTCTCGCCGTGCCCAGGTGTGTGGGTGCAGTCAATTTTCAAAGTCATCGAGAATTTTAGATGAGAAAAGAGAAGCTGTTCATGGCAAATTGCAACTGTTGGGAGAAGGGGGAGGGAGAAGGAGAGAGAAAGCAGAGAGGGGAGAGAAGGAGAGATTAATTTCCCTCTTGAGTGAGAAGTGTGTTTGAGACAGACAGATGGGCTGTAAATACTCCAAACCAAGGACAGGAGCTGAGACAAGGGAGAGGCTGGTGATTGAAGTGTGACTGTGATGGAGGTAGTACATTTCCCGGCCAAGGTGACTGGGTTTGTTCTGAAAGGGGGAGATCTCTGAGATGTGGCTGCCGTGCTTCACATCAACCTGGACCAGGACAGCATATTTAGACTTGATAAGTGATACCCAGGTCCCAGTGGGGTTTTCCTTAAGGGTCAGCTTCAACTGCCTGCCTTGTAAGGGAAGTCTGAAGGGGGAGAGGGGAGGGGAAGAAAGAAAGAAAAAAGGGAAGGGGGAGGGGAAGGAAGGAAGGAAGGAAGAAAGAGAAAGGCGCTCTTCTTTCCTCGTTAAAATTATTGAGCTGTCTACAAGTGGTGAGCGAGGGGGCCATGTGACCGGCAGTTAATCACATTGCTGTGAAATGTGACTGCTGCTGATAATAGGATCTTTCCTTCAGTAGAATTTCTGTTTCAGAAGTAGTGATTTTCACAAAGAAAAGAGGTTGAGGGAGATATCATTTCAGATCTAACAGAGCCTGTGTACATTTTCTTCAGGGAGAAAAACCTCCTTTTTCCTTTTCCGTTCGGCATCCCTGTTTATCATCATCAATTTTTCATTTTCACAGCTCAAACTCACTGAGTACAAATGTAACCCAGCTCCAGTCTGTCTGCTAGCAGATTAGTTCCCATTTAGTCATAAAGTTAACCAACCTTGTTCCAATCAATTAAACCCCATAGAAGCCTTAATTTATTGATGCCCCAGTCTATGCTAGCCATCGAAAAGATGAACATCCTGCTTCAAAATGAACTGGTCTGTCTTTCCTCCAAGATACAGGAATTATAAGAGGTTGGTAGTAAATAAGCATTTAGAAATCCCTTCTGTACAATCAAAGGCAATGGCAGCACAGAGAAGAATAAAGGGGATTTTAGCAAGCATGAAAAACAGTGCAATAAATGAATCAGGCTCTCAGGACAGGAATAACAGGGCTGTGGAGCCACTGTGGGCTCAGCTGAGTTGGATCTTCTGTCATAAATTGATCTAATGTATGACAGGTTACTGCAAGAGTCACGGGAAGGTGAAAGGATGTTGATCTAGACACCTTCCCACCTTCAGATTTTGCTTGCCAGAATCTCTTCACTCCTTTTTGTGGAGCCTGCGTTACTTTCACCCTTGTTCTCTAGGCTTTTGACTGGATTTACTGGTTAATCCAACATGAAACTTCTCCAAAGGACACTGAAATAAGTAGGAGTCTCTCTGTTGTTTCCCTGGCTTGTAGATCAGGTGTTGCTAAAGCATATGCTTTAGTCAGAACTAATTAGTGTTGATCTGGTTGCATAAGAGAGAAAAAAATGTAGCAATGAAAACATTGAAATACTGAGGTTGTTTCCAAGTTACAAGATTGGAAAGGACCTATTTTTAATTTTCTCTCCATATTTTAAATACTAGTTGTTCTTAACACATGTTCTTCTCTGAAAAGACCAGATTTGGAAAACAAAGAGCACCTATAATTGTTTTGACATTAAAAAACCCTAAAAAACAAACCAAAAAAAACCCCCAAAATCAGTTCAAGTGTTTCTGGAAAAGCAAAAAAAGTGCAGGATGAGGTGCTCAGAAGGGCCTAAATAAAGGCCAGGTCTCAGCTCTTGTGCCCTTTCAGCCACAGGACACACTGTGGCCTTTCGGACAGCTTTTGCCTTCTCTGATCAGTCTGGCATACTTTTCTGCCTGACAAATAATCTGCAAAGAGACCCACATTTTCTCAGCTACATCAGCTCAAAATTACTTTGCCAAGCAATTCTTGGGTGGTTGTTCAATTGCAGGGCGTTCTTCATGGGAGCTATGTTTTGACAGGCGATCTACTTGAAGTAGGCTCTCCTCTCCCATGGGTTTGTTCCCATGTGCCTGCATTGGCTGAAGGTGGGTGAGGTGTCACTTCGTGGTTGTGAGAGATGAGCCAGCCGAACACTTACGTCTTGCAAACTGTGAGAAAGGCAATGTACAGCAAGCACAAATGTAGCTGGAGCAAAGGGATTTTCTCCTAGAAAATCTCTGTGGAAATATTTTTGATTCTATGCCTTCCTTGGTCTCCTCACCAGGCAATGTGTCTAGGCTGTCTCCTCTCATGCAAGAATCAGCTTGACCAAGGACAGGCATGTTCTTACGGACCAAGTGAGGAAATGGTTCCTTTTCTTGTTTCTGCTGCTGTGTTTCCTTCGTGGGGTTGCAAACATCACATTCTCTTTTGCGCTTTGGTTTTAATCTACAAATGGAGGAGCCTGGCAGTCTTTAAAAGGTTTTTACTACTGGCAGATATCGTTTTATTTGTTGTTGTGACCAGCTCCTTATGCCTCATAAGTTCTGCATTTATTTTTGCATTTGGGAACCCCATTTAAACGAACGTGCTGCCACAAATGTTGATTCCTGGCTCGGTACTTGAAGTTGTGCCTGTGCAGTGTTCCCTTTGGTTCTCAATAGGCTTTCCTGGCGACAGAGAAAGGAAATTGGTCCTGAAAATGTCTGAGCCGTGTTTGCGCAGTCCTGTGCCCAAGCTAATTGGGGCAGTTAACTGATCTGCTCAGCTCAGGGACAGCACCTTGCTGAGGGAGCAATACTGCTCCTTTTACCGGGAGAAGGGTCTCTTCACTTGGAGTATATCTTATATTCTTCCTTTGCATACTGTCTGGTGACAAAGACAGGCTGTTGCAGTAGGTTAAGTTTGGTCTGACCTGGTTTGGTATTTCTTGTGAAAGAATCCTGCTCTCTGTGGGGTTTTTCTAGCCAGGCCAGAAATTCCCTGTCCTTTCTGCTTTCTCTGCTCTTTGTCTGCTAGAATAGCTCAGGTGTATTTCTCTGTTAGCTGCTTCAGTCCCTGCAAAGTCATACACAGAGCAAGGACCGATTTCCCATACATTCTTACTAACCTGAATGGTTATTGTATCAGAACACAGTCCCAAACACATCAACTCTCCTGACTGCTGCCAGGCCCTTACAGCGTGGTCCAGCTGCCTTTCCTTCAGGTTTCCAGCATGCTCGAGGTAGGCCTAAGGGCCCTATTTGAATGCAGTTCAAGATACATAGTTCTGCCTCATTTCCAGCCTCACAGCTTCATTCTCTAACCTGTCATCCCTCGTCTCCTGTTCCTATACCCTACAGCACTGCAGCCCCACTTGCATATGCTTCTTGCTTCCCCTTGATTGCTTTTTGCACTTCCTTTGCCCACACTGGCTTGCTTTCGCAGGCAGTGTATTTACTGCTAGCTGGCAAACGCAAGTGCTTGGACATACATTCAATTATCTTTGAACAATTTTCATTTACTCTGGTTTTGCTTTTTTCCTTTTCAGTTTCACTGAACACTGCCCGTATTTTCTCAGAGCTTGTTCAACTGCAATACAGTCTGTTTCTGTTCTCCCAACTTTTTTTTTTTTTTCCTGTTTTTCTTTCCACATTTTCCATGTTTTCATTAAACTCCCTCACTAAACTCTGGTGACCATTTATCCACTGCTGCCCTTTCTGTACATTTGCACTGAGAAGGGTCCAAGTTTAACCTCAGTGTGTTAAATGCTCCCTTCACCTGGAAGGAAGTCAATGGTACAGGCAGATTGGGGCTTTATCTACTCCCCAAAATGTCTTTCTTTTTGATGTAGAGTAATCTCCCCCTCCCTTGTGGTTTCACTCTTATCTGTTTTTCCATTAAAACCTGACTTACATGCTTTACTTTTACACCCATGGTATACACTGTGGAGATGATAAGGGTCACTTCTGCTTACAGTTTAGGTAAAGGTGTGTTTTTGATCTTCAGATCAGTTCTCAAGTACGTAATCTTCCCTGAGAGCTTGCCTACGCTTAGAGTTGTGGCTTTGCACTGCTTGTTCTCCCTTCCCTCTGGCTGGTAAAACATGACTGTATTTGGACCAACTCTTTCATAACATCTCTTACATTTTTGTAAGAGAGACAGTTTGATTCAGTATCCACAAAGAGATGGGATATTGCACAAAAGGAAAGTGCTTGTCCATCTCTGAAATCATCCAGACTGGATGACCTTGTGGAAGAGTTGCTTTGGTCAAAATCTTCAGGAGCAGGGAAATATCTGCAGCACAGAGGTACTCAAGCTATTTTTATACAAGCTGGCTTAGGCACAGGAGAAACAGCGTAAGGTGAGCTGTGCAGAGACACATGATGCTGTAGTTTGAGTGCTTCTAACGATAGTTCAAGTAGCACTGTAATACGCCACGGTTACTTTTGTGCCTGAAGCATAGAGGTCCTAGCCTGTCACACAACAAAGGACTCCTCACCTCCAGTGGGGCTCTCTGTACTAATAACCCTTGACTTAAGCAAATTCTGGTCATCTGGGTGAGAACCTGGAGGGATATCGAAAAGACAGGTTTCATGAAATTTATGAAAGATGGCAGAGGGAGATCTACCCCTATGTGAACATGAGCCACATGTCTGAGCCGTCCTTCTCCACAACTCCATTAGCAACATTAGCTAGTGATGGGCGCTATCATGATGGTATCTCCTTTCAATACTCTTCTTCCACCCACCCACACCAACGGTTTGTAGTTCCTGGTGAGTACAGCCATGAGACAAAGGCCTTTATCCTTTCTCCTGTAAGTACTTGGGTATTGTTTACTTATTGGGCGTGGAGCTAATTGAAGGGTAGTTAATGCCATCAAGTATTAGGATGTATTTATATATTTAACTACATGTAAGTGATTATCAACATTATAAATAATTACAGTCTGCCTCCCAGCCCCTCTGCTCCATTCCACCCTGCTAATTGCAATGCTTAGATCTCAGTGAGCTCATTATGTTTTGTCGATATTCAGCTCTTTGGCTTGCTCACTTAGTAGGGACCAGGGGGACACAAATGGGAGCTAAAGATTGAAAATGCCAAGCTCCTAGGGATTTGAGTTAGCGATCATCACTGCTTCATCTCTATGCACAATTTATTCAGCACTCCACCTTCCCTAATAAATTATAGATCCCTCAAAGGTAAGCTTTGCCAAGGGATGGGCAATTGCCTTGCTCATGGGGGAGCCCATTCTGTGCGGTATTGAGCATCTTTGACATCTGGTCCTCGCAGGATTGGACCCCTCCTGCCCTTCCCCTCCACCCGTCTCTTCCACCCCTTTTGGGAAGCGTTAACCTTTTCAATGTGATGTATGCGAAAGGGCGACAGTCAGCAGTGGCAGTTCCTAATGGATTCTGTTTGTTTGGTTGTTTGTTTGTCTGAACTGCCTGAAATGCTGTCCAGACCTCTTGGAAAAGCAAGCCAGAGTGCAACCAATATTTTAATTAGCAGCAAAAGGCAGAGAGGCTTTTAAAGAAGAGCCGTGTTTGAATTCAGAAGTAAGGAGCAGATGAATGTGGGGCAGGGGACTTGGGATTCAGTCCAGCTGAAGACAGCAGCACACAGTGCCTTTAGGAAGGGGTTGAATTTTCAATCGCAGGCCATAGTAGTGGGTGGTGAGATGGTTATGGTGGTCTTTTGGGGCCTCTGGACTACAGAAGGGTGAATTTGTGCCCCTTACTCTTCTTTCTGGCCGTGCAAAAGGGGAAGCAACTTCTCATATCTGCCTTGCCAAAGACTGAGAAAAACCCCAGTGGAGAGTGCTACTATGTGACAAGATCTGAACCTTAGGAACTGAGTTACAGGGCAACCCTTTGCCCACTCCTCTGTCCTCAAACAGGATCGGTTCTACTTTACCCTCTCCTGATATCTGTTTTCCTAATTCTGTCTTAAGACGGGGATGCCACAGCCTCCCCAGGAGATATTTTTCTAGTGCTTCAGTAGTCTTATCACTGGAAAGGTTCCTCTGAAATCTAATCTCAATCTGTTTTATTGTAAAATAAGGCCATTGTTTCTTGTCTCATCACCAGCAGATGCCGAAAAGTTTATCCTGTTCTACAGCAGCCTTTACCTATTTGTATACTGTCTCTCTCTCTTCACTGTTCTGTGGTCTAAAGGCCACAAATTTTTTCAGTTTTTCCTCCTCAGGCTTTCTGGACTTCTGATCATCCTTTCCAAAGCCCTTAAAGTCCCCAGGCAATTAAGCTGAAATCAAACCAACCTCACGAGCGGCAGAGTCTAACTCAGCCTGGTGACTCCACAGCCAAACACTGCTTCTTGCAAGAGCTCGGGACGCAGCTGGGACCATCCAGCTTTGCAGCGACCAGAGAGGGCTGCTCAGAGAAGAGTCAGTCAGTCTCAGCCCTCTGCATCAGGGTCCACAGCTGCAGCAAACATCCTTTGGCACCCGCAGGGGAATATTCCCCAGTGATTTGAAGCAAACACCAGTGTCTGAAGTGGATCTGGGAAGAGGGAGCTATCTCCAGGTCGTGCAGAGGCTGGTGCTGCTGTGTGACCAGAGCAGTGGATCAATGCGAATTCTCCAGGACAATACTGGAACTTGTGAATGGAGGCAAACAAGGCTCCTGGAATTATTTCTTGTCAGTAATACAGAGATAGAGATGGGCAACACAAGCAGACAGTGAGAATGTGGCAACAGCAAAATAAGATGTGGCCTCAAAAATGTGAAGGTTTAACAGGAAAAAAAATCATATAAAACAAACAAACAAACAGCCTCCTATACTTGTTATCTTTATCCACTGGGACTGTTACTCAGCCCAGCCTCTCATTTTGTTGCACAGGCGCTGTGCCAGAGTAAGGAGCAGTGCAGCAGACAGGCCTCACCGCTGTAAGGAGGGTTTGAAGGGGAAGAGATTTTTATAGCCATAAGTGACACTCTGGAAAATGGAGAGATGCGAAGTTGCTGCTTAGGTCTCTCATAAAATCCAGAGCTTGCTGGTTAAATTATGGTCACAAGCATGTTGTTATGAAAGCCCTTTTCACCAGGGAAAGCAGTGACTCTAAAGCTGCCCCACCAGGTAATGCTCAATCCCCTCACAGGCACTTGCTTTGAGATGCCCCTTTTAAAAATCAAGGGCCACTCCTACATTGACTGTAGAGCAGTGTACTTCCAGACACTTCAGTAAAGTCAGCTGTTGTTTCAATGAGAGGAGTTGGTGGATCTGAAGTTTGCAATGGTTTATTCCCACCCCATCGGAGAAGTGAGGGGAAGAGACAGGCAGTGGAGAAGGGGAGAGCTGCAGACCTTTCCAGCATCTTTACCCAGACGCAGCCCTGTTGCTGCCAGCAGTCCTTCCCCGGGGGACATGATGTAGGAAAAACACCAGCTTGGGTGAGTCGCTTTTTTAGCAAGGGCTTTGTGACAGCAGTCAGAGGAGTGTTATTTGTGGCAAGGACTATATATAACTATATTTGTGTGTGTGTAGATTAAATATATATATGTAGTGCCTTATCACTGCATTCCAGCTTGAATGTAAAACACAAAGGAAAAATCAAAGAGTTTAGAAAAAGCTAAATTTATCTGGGAATGGGAATTATAATAGCAAAGAGGCAATTAATTGTCGGGGGGGGTGGTGGAGATTATAGTAATATTTTACTCTTTCCCTACAAAGACAAAAACAGCATTACTTTCTCTACCTACTAGTAACAGCTCTAATTCTCTTCTTTCCATTCACCCACACCACTCTGGAGTGACCACCTACAGATGAGGTGCATCCAGCTGATGTGAAGAGAGCGTTGGCCCAGCTGATGTGTGTCCCTGCTTTTGGGAGGAAACCCCCCTACAGCAGATGGCCTGAGCTTAAGGGTGGCATTGACCCTTGAGCCTGCGTCAGCAATGCAGGCAGAAACAACGTCTTGGCATTCATGAGCTAATGCCCTTTCTTTCTCACTTTTCTTCATTTAACTCTGGTTGTCCTCTCATCCTTTTGTGCCACTCAATTCCAAGGAAAGCACCCAAAGACACTTTCATCGTTGATTCATCCCTTGGCCTGGACCCACTCTGCCACCCCAGCCCAGCCTGGTCCTTGCAGAGGGGAGGTGCCCTGTCTCTGGTTTGGCCAGGCATAGTTCCCGTTGCAAAACCAATCCCCAGATCTTTTTTGTGCTCTGACAGCCCTGGAAATGCACCACTCACAGCAGAGGTTTCTGCTGCTGGCAGCCCATACCACAGTGCCTTATTCTGAATCAATACTTGGAGATACTGGAGATAACTCAGGGAGAGAAATACATTAATGTAGCTGAAGAAACAAAGACAATGATATTTTTTCTTCCTTTTTTCTTCTCCCTCCCTTCTCCCACAGAATAGAATTTTCTTTACTTCTCCCCCAAATCCTCATCGCTATGATCTGCACTTAGCAGGGCTCCAGACTCTTGAATTATTTCCCACTTTTCAATAAAGCCTTAAATCTTTTTTAAAAACTGCTTGTTTTAATTGAAAAATTTCAATCAATCAATTTGCCCCTTCTCTACCCTCTCGCCTTCCTCCCCTCCCCCAAACAGACCCATCTGCAGTAAATAATCTGTAGCCAGACTTTCTGCTCTAAAGAAATAAATAATTCTGAATTTGCTGAATCCCGCCTGATCTCCCAGCTTTAAATCACTGCACTTTGTACTGAGCTCAGCCGAAATGTTGAACACACTGAAGCATGACTATTACTTGGAGACTGCAAGTGTTTTTAAAGGTACAGCCTCCGAGGCCATGGTCCTTTTTCCTCCCAGGACAGTCTGAGAGAGGAGCTAAGCCAATTTCTGATGATAAGTTGTCTCTTCCCTGCATTTTGCCCCGTACAAATGCAGACGTTGCCTTGTCTTGAAAGGACTTATCAAAGACTGGCTGAAAGCGGGAGAAAAAACAGTGGGTGTTCGAGCAAATCCTGAAGAAGAGGCATCTTGACTGAAATCATCTAATAGCCAGAGTCTGAACTGAGTCCTTTTTCAGATGGGTGGTATAAGGTATGTTCCAGGAGGACCTCTGCATCTGCTCAGACACTGCAGAGCAAGTGCCCGTGTTCCCAAGTGCAAATAGTTGCACTTGAACTTAGAAGAGCCTGGGGTATCCCAGCCAGGGGAGGAAGGTCCCCAAAATCATTGTGAGTCTTGCAATCAGTGTCAGCATTCTGCAATTCTCTTTAGCTTTCCTCCACTCAAAAACTTTCAAACCAGTTATCTGCAGGTTTATATCACAAAGGAACACAATCCACATATTTCTTAATTCCTCACATTTCTTATTTAATCATATTTCTTAATTTCTTCTTTTTGGGATTGCTCTTGTCAAAGCTATTCACTATGCCCTGTCTCAAAATGCAAGCTGCAGCTGAAGAGGGAAAATGCATCATGCCAACAGACCACTGATGCCTAGTTACGATTTATACAACTCATGAGCTTCCAACAATTTAGAGATGAAAAATGGTTTATCCACACTTTGGAGTGTTGAAACGCTCTTTCTACCATTTATCTTGAAACCGATTTTATTTGGGTGGTGGTGAACGTTATGCACAAAGCCGTGAGTGGAATGTCTAACGGGAACTGTGAGACATGGGACAATGTGTGTCATCATGCTTCTGGGCTGAGGTGTGAGGGACTAAGAGGATCCCCAAAAAGTTCAGCTCCCGATTTTCCAGTGTATTTTGGGGGTTTTGATTAGAAACAGAAAGTATTGTACTGTTCATGTATTTCCAACCAAACTGAAAACGAAAACTGTTAAGACTTAAGTTTTCATGGTGCTTTTCCCTTGTGGATTTGAGAACATTCATCAGTGACACGAGAAGATTATGAATGCTGGATTTTCACCTGGAAATTGCTTCCCCTCTCCGCATCCCTTTTTGGTATATCAGAGAGAATCAGCTCTGTAATTTTCATTGACTGTGGAAAGAGCTGAGGTCAGCTAATCCACAAGGGCTCCTTCCCAGGTTTGGCAAGTGACCAGAATTAAACAATAGCAAAGATCAGAAACGTTAAAATCACAAGAAGAGACTCATCCTAGTGTTTTCCCAATACTCTATATAAAGATCTGTCAGACATTAATGTGAGACCACTAAATTTTGGGACAATTTTAGAGAAGATGTTACAATCAGGTTTTAAGTATATAATTTTTAAAGTATACCAACAGATAGAGCAATGCTGATGCAGTATTTTCATGAATTAAAATATACTGGTGCTGAAATTCACTCTTTCTGGGTTTTTCTTTTTCAGCTCTGAACTTGGTTCTGACCTCTGTCCCTTAGATAACCTCATCGGGAGTCAGCACTGCCAAGATATTAAATAAACCATTTTCTTTGGCCATTTTATAATTCAGGCCAGATTGCTATTTACAGGAAGGCCCATTTCCATCTCCCACTGGTGTAGAGGGACTGTAAGATGGATAAAATGTAACTTACATGGAGCAACATGAAGATGGCATTAGCATAATGGAGCAGCAGCCGGAGGTGTCCCTGCAAAATCATGCTCATAGTGCTGCTAAATGGCATGCGTATTCAGAGGTGGGCAGTGGCCCTGTTGTGTTTCCAGTGTTACTTTGGTGGTGTCTGAGACATCTTGCTCCTCTCTGTTTCTGTGCTTGCTCGGGACAGCCCGATTTTCCTTCCCCCATCTGTGTGTCTCGAATCCCATGTTGAATTAAGTGCTCCCTTTTCATGGCCAGTGGTACTGTGGTACATGGCGTGCGGTAGCATCTCTGCCGCTCAGTATTGCATGGAGGTTTTCATCAGTAGCAAAATGTGTTCAGCTGGGTAGCTCCTTCGCTGGTGCCGCTGTGTTGCAGAGGGAGAGTTGGCGTACACAGGCACTCCACCACACTCCCTTCTGCTCCCCTTGAGTCTCTGCTGCCCTTCGATGGCAGCACCCCGGCACGGTCAGGATTGCTTGGCTCTCTCCTGGCACTGGCTCCCGTGCAGCACCTCCACCTTCTTGCCTTTTTCTCTGTTTGCCTCGAGATCCCTCCATTCTGCATATCCAGGTGTTAGCAGGAATCTGCCTGTTTTCAGTTTAGTTCAGGAGAAGGGCAGAAGCGATAGCTGATACTGAAATGAGTTAATGGGAAATACAGTGTGGTCCTTGCGGCACAGCCCCCCCGGCAGAGATAAAACAGTGCTCTCCAAAATACATGTTCTCCAACCTGCTCTTTCAGAAGAGGAGAGAAAATTACAGCCCTCTGATTACTCAGGGAGAAGAGCGCACAACTTCTGTCCATGTAATTTCTTCCACCACAATCCAGCATTTCAGGAAAAGGGCCTGAAATAGTCAGTCAGGGATCTTTCCGCCCAGTTCCTTCCCTGATAACACACAAGAGGAATAAAAATGATGACTCATCATTGCTGTTATGTTTAATTTCCAAAAGCATCTGTCCCATCTGGGATCAGGAACTGAGGCTGTTGGGAATGGAAGTACTCTCCTTGGGGAAAGTCCCTTTGCTATTTCCAGGCTGGCCGTGTTCAGGGCATTTATCGATTTTAAGGCTGGACGGTCTGGCTGCATTTCACTAGCTTGATCTGCTGAGTACCATGAGAGGGTGTCACCAGGAATTCCCACATCGAGCCTGGGTCTTACACTGGAGCTACAAAAAGCCCCGTTCTCGTCTTAAGTGGCAGGCTCTCCCCAGCGAGCATGTCCACGTGCACCTCGCAGCCCTGCAAAACCAACAGCCTGAAGCTTTGGTGCTTGCCTGGCCAGGTCCTGCTCCTTGAAAGGCAGAAGGAGGACAGGGTAAGTCCCATCCCCTCCCCACACTCCTTTTTTGAAGCTTCCTCCTTTGATAATGATTTGGAAATAGGTAACGAGATATACTAGACATTGTGAGCCTTGTTTCGCTGGAGTGACAGTCTCAGGGAACGATGCATCATCAGCACCCAGACTTGCACTATGTTAAATGCTGATGAAAAGCCACAGAATAGCCCCTCTCTCCCCCACCCCACCACCAAGTCTCTATATTGCCCCAATTACACTTTGCTTGAAGTGGACCCCCCTATTAGATGTGGTATGGGCAGCATCTCTTTTTTATTAGAGAATAGTGTCAGCCCTGTGAAACAAAACAAGTAAGTAACTGGTGAAAACAGCTCTGCTAAAATAGAGGACTAGTTCTGATCAGGCCGGGGGTGATATAGCACGGTGGTTTAAAGTGTGTAATGCCGTTTTCCATTAGAGCTCTTGTTCGAGTCAGGAAGGGGGTTGATCCATTGATGGAAGCTGTTAAAAACAGACGAGAAAACCTCATCCATATTTCTCTTGAGATTGTACGAAGCTGACAATATGCTAGCTGACCACAGTCATCTGGGACTCTCCCACACAAAATAACGCTCTTTTCATAAATAACAGGATTGTTGTTGTGGTGGACTGAGATCTGCTGTAGAATTCAGTTTTGTCAAACAAAGGGATGCTTCTGGTTTTTAATTTGAGCTATTCAAAAGGTTAATCTTTCTCTTTGTGTCTCATTTTCCTTCCCTTCTTTCTCTCCTCCCTATTTTTTTTTCTTCCCCTCTGTCTGTCTTTAGGATAACTTAAAGCTGTTTGTCTGAAACAAAAGACTTGCGTGGGTCTGGTCAGTGGTGCCTCTGGATTGAACGGTCACGATTTCAAATCCTGTTTAGGACTAAACTTGGATGAATTCCATAAGCTAATAACCCAGCGCAGTGTTTCAAATTGATGGAGGTGCCGTCCTCTAGATGAGACATAAAAACAGAGATCCAATCTGCTTGGCAGAGACCCCACAGGACTTATCAAAGATGAGTGGGGGCTGCTAACTGTTTTGCCCTTGTCAAATCCTTACCACCACCACGGCTTCTCTTCCTGTTCCAAAATGATGACACTGGACCTTATGAAAATGAGATGGTGAACTTGAAGGAGCCATTCTTTTTCTAATTATTTAAAGCAGTTTGCAGTGTCTGGCAAAAGGAGGAAAGAGAGATAATCCAGTCACTTGAAAGTGGAATGACCCTGAATTTCAAAAAGCAAAACAAAAGCGAGCGAATGGTGCCACCATTCTCTGCAGCAGTGACATTATTAAATGATCAGTGAGCTATTAAAGCAGCAACATTTAGTACCTCCCCTAATGACTTGTACTGCTAACTGGTTTCCAAATTGAGATTTTTATTGCCTCCACACGCAGACAGAACAAGGCTGTGTCTGTGCTTCTAGAGGCTCCAGCTTAAGCAGACTGTTCACAATAGGATCAATGAATCTTCTCAGTTGAAAACTAGTAATGGCTTATGAGATTCCCCACTCCTCTGTCCTCTTTTCTTACCAGGGCTGGAAGCTTTGGGGTGTGAGGTATGGTAGCGATCATAAACACGGGGGATTTTGCAGAGAGCCCGGCACGATTCTTGAACTTCCTAACATCTGTGAAATTTGGCAGAGTTGTGCATAAACAGACTGTCCTGAAATCTCCCCAAAACCACTGATGCCATTCAAAGAGCGAACGCTGTGAGAACGGCGTTTGCAGGAGGGGCCTTGGGCACGCTGGCTTGGAGCATGGAGGAAGGAGTCTATGGAGGAGGAAGGGAGAGGAAAGGGAAGGGCAGTCACTAGTGAAGGTGAAGATTCACCCAGATGTTTCCACCATGACTCTCCCAAATGGATTTCTACTGTCCCATATGAGCTGAGCTCCCGTGATGGGAACAGCTGGGAAACGGCCTTCTATGAAGTGCAGTTCAAACTAGGTAGGGAGCTCCTGTGGGCAAAAGCGCAGCATGTGTGATTGCACAAAGGAAGCTGGTTAAAAAAAAACGAAACAAACCACCCTGCAAAAGTGGGCTCTGGTTGCAGTTGCAGTTATTTATGTGCTCGTGATATACTGTAGGCCAAAGCGGAGTCTGGGTTTTCTGTGCACCTGAAATAAATGCAGATGTTACTGCTTTGATTTGTTTTTCTCCATCGGTTCTGCACACGCGTGCCACCTGCACTTGCTGAGTGAGTCGGGCCGTCTCTTGCCCAGGCTAGGCAGTCACAGGGAGAGACTGTTACTGCTGTTTCTGGTTATGTATCAGGTGCCTGATTTCCATGACAGGAACTGCTCATCCTTTGCAGAGGCAGCAGGCAGAGCAGAGGAGGTAGGACAGCCTGAGAGACTAGTATTAGAACATGCACATTTTTTATGCATGTTGGTTCGAGTCTCTTTCCATCAATGCTGACTGCAAGTTGTTCCCATTTTGTGACTTTTCGGTGTCTGCATGTGGCACAGGTTTGCATTTCCAGTTTCTTCACAGTGTCCGTCTATCTGTGTGTCCACGCTCCACAAAATGCCTCTACCTTTCCTGGTAATCCTAGCAAACAGGAGGTCTGTGTGGGCTGCAAAACATGTTAAGAACTTCAGAAAAATGGGATGAAGTGGCCTTAGAGGCTCTTCTATACTTCCTTTTCTGAACTTCATGCGGGACCAGTTAGACCTAAACCATTCCTGTCTGCTGTGGGTTTAACCTGTTCTTGAAGACCTCTGGTCTGGAGATTTCCAGATGTGCTAAGGCAGGTTATTCCAGTGGTTAACTGTCCTTGCCTTTAGAAAGCTGTTCCTAAGACCTAAGTTCAGCAGTAGAACTGGATTTCTCCAGGCCAGGGTTAAGGCAGAGTTGTAAGGCACCAAGTAGGAGCTCATGTAGCCACTTCCTCAGCTGCACCCACTCTCATGTAAGAGCTTCCTCCCCCAGGACAGCAGGTCAGGTGTTTCCCACTGTGCAAACACAAGCAATGTAGAGAGACAAAGAAAAGGGCAGCAGGGCCATTTCTGACAGAGGAGCCTTCTGAGATTGGCACTGACAAAATGTCCTAGAGAATTTACTGAGTCCAATTACCACTTTACGTCTTTAAAGTGCCGAGTAAATGAAAGAAACTATGAGATCAAGCCATGTTAGTCTTCTCAATCCCTTAAATGTTTGACAGCCCTCTCCCCTTCTTTCTCGCTTTCTCAGACTACTTTGAACTCTTAACCTTTGCCGCTGCTTTGAGTTCACATCTGCAGAAACCAAACTACCCCCAGCCATGCCCAAATTCCAGTAACAGCCACAAACCACTTTCAAAGCAATGCTGCCCTCCCTCGAATTGATAAAGTTTAAGCTGTCTCCAACTTTCTGAACTTTCATGCACGTACGGTTAGTCTCGTCCGTCAGTGTTGGCAGGCTGAAGGGGAGCTTACTGGGTACTGCGGCAGCCGTGAAACAGCCGGTGCTGTTTCACACAACCAACTATCCCTGTCCATGCAGACAACAGCCGTGAACACCAGCTGTTCAGGCTGTGCTGTACTGTTGGGCAGAAGAATATAGATGCCCGCAGCACATATGGTATTAGGATCGCAATGAGCGTATCAGGATAGACCCCGAAACAGAAGGGATAGATCCATGTAACCATCCCCAGGCACAGCAGTGGGAACTGGAAAAGTGGGACCAGATCACTGGAGCGAAAAGCAGTGTCAGGAGTCATCCTCAACCACTAGAACTGGGCTTGACTGCAGTGCTAGCAGAGCTGGTGGCTGGCTTTTGGCAGAACTAGAGCTAAAGACTGAGTCACATCAGTTCGACCTCCCCTTTAAATAAATAAATAAATGTTAAACAGATCTCACAGTGATGCCTGAACCTGATGTCTCATGCTCACTTGTTTTGATGTGTCTTATGTAAGTGGGCGGGTAATAAAAGCTTCATTTAGAAGCTAGCGTCTTCACAGGCGCTGCTGGAAGCCCCTGGGACACTGCATTTCTGGAATTTTCCTCTAATGGAAACATCCGCAGATAGCTATTGATAAAGCAGAACATGCACGCATGCACATAAAACAACCCAGCAACGGTTTATTTTCCTGGACTGCTGGGTGTCGGATGCAGAGGTGTATTTAGATTCCCCAGGTTATGCACCCACCTCAGCTACTGCATCAGCACTCCTGAAATGGCCATTACGATGACCATTTGGGGCAGTGCCCTGGAGAAGTATGTGGTTACTCGAGCGTGGGTAGGCATCAGTTCAAAATAGGCAAATAAAGGAGTCCTCAGCCCCCATAATACAGCTGTGGATAACGGCACCGACTGCATTTGTCCCAGCTGGACATCACCCTGTAGATGATAAGCAGGCGCTGCTCTGTAACAGGCAGACCCAGCGCTGACATTTCACATGAGCAGGAGATTCACCCCATGGACATGTTGTCTAGGATATTATTTTTCAATGCATTCGCAGGTTATTCAGCTTCATTTTAGGCAACTGAGTCTTCAAGAAGGTCTAGTTCCTGTGCCTGCAAGGTCTCTGTGGCAGCTCTGATGTGCAGCACCTGCCTAGTGTTGGGCTCAGGGTAAGCTGAAGGAGGAATCGTGGCTAGTGAGGAGAGAAGAGCCCCTGGAGTTACTGCTGACCTCCTTTAGGTAATCTACCATCCTTCCAGTTCAGTGCTAAAATCACCGTTTCAGGTCCTGAATACAACACAATTAAAGAACAGTATATTTTCCCAGGACAGCAGGGGGGTCAGTGCTAAAGGTTTGGAGGGCTACAGCTTTAATCCCAACCTTGAGTTTGTACACTGGTCCATGGCCGGTTCATACCATGACATTGCTGACTTTGTTTCCTGGATACAAGCACAGAAATACTGCCTGTATCCAAGCATTTTTAGGTAATTATTTTCCCTGAAAGTGGAAACTGGAGGACCCCTTTTGTCTAGTGTATTACTTCATGACCACCTCGGGGATCTGCAACCAGGTGTGGGGGGAAAGGGATTGTTTCCTCCTGTCTGTGGTTCTATGCAGCATCTGCCTATGAAAACAAGAAGCAAACAAGATGATCCCCACTTTAACTGCTTGCATAAGTCATTTTGCCTGAAGCCTGAGCACTGTGGGATGGTTAATGTAAAACTTGCTCATGCATCAAATAGCAGTAATTTACCTTTAGTCTCTGCTTTTTTTTATTATTATTATTATTTTTAATTATTTCCAAAAAATGCTCCTTAATTAAAAACTCACAGATATGAAGCTTGGAAGAAATGTGGCCAGGACGTTCTTGGATTACTACAGGCTGAACTCCTTGGTAGAGAGACCACTAGCACCTACTCCTAAAACTCGGTAGGTCAGAAAGCAATTTCTCTTGCTTTGGCAGGGCTGCTTTTTTAATACCTTTCATGACTAAACTTCAGTGCTACTGCATTATGGCTTTATAATAAGCGTGCTAGTCTAACTGTGCTTATTTTATTGAAATTCCATTCGGAAGTAAAGCATTTATGATCAGGAAAGATACCTGGTTTATGTCTGAAAAAATATTCAGAGGATTTTGGAGATACCGATATCTTTCCTGAATTCTGTCTGCTGTACACCAATCTCACACCAGTATCTTTAATGGACTTACCCTTCATTTATCTCCTGAGAGTGAGAGGAGAATTAGACCCACTTTATTTTGAAAAGTTTTAATTCTGGAAGTGAAAACTTTTTCAGTGCTTCAGGAAATTACTGGCAAACCTGTGCTAAAGGCAGGGTTCTCCATCTCCCCTTGGACCTGCCACAGTGCTGGCAGCCATATGGCAGGTTCCTTCCGCCAGTCCAACTGGGACCCTTTACCTGGGGACCCCCTCTCACCATAAATCCTTACTCCAGCTTCACAACCAGTTCAGTGGATGTTTGTCCAAAAGGAAGTCTTTTTGGACATGAAGTCATTCCTTGAACAAGCAAAGCTGTGTAATAACGTGAGGAGGGGAGCAGAGCAGGAACCACAGCTCCTGTTTCATGGGAATCACTATATTCAGAATTTGCCTCTGTTCTGAGAAAACAGCAATAACGCCTCCAAACTCAAAATTTCCAATTAAATGCATTTGGGCCAATTGGAACGTTGCATTTGGGTTTCAAATCTTAACAGCACAACCAAGTATAATTTATATTTTGCAGTGGAAAAGCCAATTTCAAACTGGCAAGGGAGGCAGCTGAGCCTTGAAATTCACTCCCTTCTCCCCACTTTTTCCCTCCTTAAAAAAGTACCTGTGGGAACAGTTGCTTGTTTGCAAAGGAACACTTTCCTACTGAAGATTTTCCAGTGATGCGTAAGGTGGATGTTACAAATATCAGCCCAGACCATACAGCGATTGCTGGAGTTCCTTCTGCAGCCTTTAAAAATCCTCTCAGTGCAGCCATTCTGGCAGTCCCTTATATATGTGGTCAGAGCCAGCCTGACTGCGGTAGGTGGTTAAATGCCCTGCTTTGAGTCCATCTCCCTTTCTCTGTTCCTGATCTTGACACAACAGTTTAGGCTGGCTCAAGGAGGATTGTCAGCGCTGCAGTTCTGAATGCTCTTATCTGCAGAGACCTGCAGGGTTAGCAGAGAAAAGCATCCAGCATCTTCCTCTCCTCCGGAAATTGAATGTATCATTTCTCTCAGACTCCCAGGGGCCACAGCCTCCAAGGCTAAAAACCCACAACTATTACTGAACCTAATTACCACCTGACAGCAAAGTGCTTTTCCGTAGCATCGTTCAGTTACCTCATCAAAAGGAATGTTTGTTTGCTTGCTTCATTTTAAATTAAAGAACCACTGACAGTGGTAACTGAAGCATTTTAATCTCATCAAATATCCATGTCCATCTCTATAGAGACAGCCACGCCAGCAGGGAAAGATACACATCTATAATCGGGTTGCACAGAGCAAATTTTTCACGTTCCCCCACCAGAGTCTGATGGGGTGAGGGATCTTTTGTTTGGGGAGTGCTACCCCGCAGTAAAATCCTAAATACGGTAAATGTTCAGCCCAAAGCCAACAGATGTTTAAGGAACAGATTTTTAAAAATTCATGTTGTTAATTTCCTGATAACTTTCAAATACCGGCTTTTCCTTACAAGTAGACAAATGCCTTCTATTTGTATCCTGGGCTTTGTCACCTGACATTTGATCAGAGCCTGTATATATATAAAATGTACATCAATGAAATGAAATTGTTCTTTGAAGCTGTCGTGTTAATGCAAAACTGTCCAAAAGAAAATCTTGCAAACTGCTGGGAAACAGAAGAGAGATGGCTGTGGTTTCAAACATGCCTCAGCTAGGCAGTGGCACGAGGAAAGGACTGGAATATGTAAAATGATACTAAATATCTGTGTAATCAGAACTAATTATATGGCATGGTTATTAGCTTGAAACAGGACATGTTGTGCCCACAGTTTATGAAAATATATTAAAACATTACCAGATTCCACATACTCATTGAAAGAAAGCTGCAGAGTTAATAAACGTGTAAGGGACAACTAATTGGCTGCTTTGTCCCAGCCTACTACAGGCAGAGCAATTTCTGTTTGAGGGAATTAGTGCAGCCAAAATGTGTTATAACGATAGCCCTGGAAATAGCAACAACCTGCAACACTTCCAGAGCACATCTGACTGAAAAATCTTAAAGAAGGAGATGTTTATGTTGGTATCACGCTGTTGCAGAGAAGGAAATTGAGGCACAGAAATGGAGAGATGGTCCTGAGAGTCAGAAATATGACTGGTACCCAAATTCAGGCACCTTTCAAGAGTTCAGTCCACGCAGTCAGGCTGTCTGGCAACAGCTGTCCTAGAGCATAGGCGACGCGGGCAGTTCAGTGGGAACTGAATTAGGGTCATCTGGAGCAAGAGGCAAGAACTGATGCAACAGCTCTGGTTACAGAACCAAGACTGAGGCTGGGGCTAGGGTACCCTCTGCTATCCCGTATACTTGTGCAGCTTATTTCAAGAGGCAAAGAGAAATAGCTATCTCTGTATAAGGCGCTTCTGTGCCTGTAAGTGAATCCAACCGGTCAGCTGGACCTGTGGTGAGATTCTACCTGCCCTTGTCTACAGAAGCCGCTGGGACAAGTGTCACCTGTAGATGGGGCCTTCAATTCCTTGCCATGGAACTGTGCCCACCACCCTCCCTCCCAGGAGTCAGGCTCCACCGACCGCCCTTGAGGCCACCATGAACGGGAGGTTAGGGCTGGAGCCCGCGGGTGTTGGCTGAGCCTGCCAGCGGGGGACAGCAGGGGTGCTGTGCTTTGTCCCTGAGGGGTCATTGCTAGAAATTAACGTTGAACCCATCGTTGTAGTGGTGGTCTCTGAAGGGTTGGGGTGAGCTTCGGTGCACCTAACTCTGCACTGGGCAATCCTGTTCCCTCCCAACACGTCCTCACCAGTGAGAGGAGGTGTTCACAGTTGCAGGGCTGTAAACATCAAGCTTACAAGCTTCTGCTCCCTCTGTAACCAAAGGAACCTCTGGGCAAACCTCAAGTCCCCAAGGAGCTCAGATCCCTGAGAAGACCTCTGGACTGTGCACTGACTCTGTAAAGAGGCCAGACAGGAAAATGAAATGCTTAAAGGGGTTTTTTTAGCACTCTCTACTTCTTAGACAGTTCTTTCTTTATCCCCTCCCTGTCCAGCATGGTTATTCTCCTGTGCACCCTCCGTCCCACCACAGCTCATCCAGTCCCTTCCAGAACCCTTCAGCCCCTTCCCTCTGGCTGAGCTTCCTCCAGCCTTCCCCCAGTTCCCCTAGAAGCCCAGCCCAGTGGCCGTGCAGGGTTTCCCACAGCCTGCAAGGGAAGGTCAGGACTCCTTTCAAATAGTAACCCCAATGTGTCCTGCAGTCCTCATCATGGGAAGACCCTGTGATCCCAAACAAACGCCCAGTTCAGAAAGATAATGTCTGCTGTTACCAGCATGCTAAGCAATTATTTTCTGGAAGGTGATGTGTCTGCAGCAAGATAGGAAAGCATCAATGACTCAGCTGGGGAGGGCAGGAAGGTTAGAATATTTTCCTATGTGAGCTACTGAATTAAAAGCCTTGCTGAAGATGCTGGACATTTTCTGGAGTGACAAGCCGGTAGGCCTATGAATTTCTAACAGAGTAAAAGAGACTGCTGTGCTGCCTACAGAAGCTGCTGGAGAAGAGCGCGCTGCCACTTAGACACACTTCAGAGAGGCTCAGGGAAGTCCGTCCTGGACACAAAGACGTCTCTCTTAAGGTTGGGTTAAGTGGGCGCAGAGCAGGAGAGCGCAGTGCAGAAAGGGGCTGTCGGGTGGCAATGAAGGTTCATTGCCCTTCCTCTCCTCATTACTGTCCTTTTTTAAGCTGCTCGGTGACCAGCAAATTCTGCTCCCACTGCACTCTACTGGAAAGCATTTGAGTGGGGCTCCTTTTGATGCTGCCGGCGGAACAGGGAGCTCCTCCTTTTACCGAGTCTCTGTCCTGCACTCACCACATTCTACTTGTGCCAGAGTAAAGGTTAAGATTGCTTGGGTCGAAAGGGAGAAATGTCCTCCACTGAAATATTTGGTAAAAGGTGAAAAATTTCTAAGAGATTAAGCGAAAGCAGAGTACAGCTGTTACAGAGAATGGTTAAGGTAGGAAAACACAATTTTTGCTGAAAAATTTGCAAATGCCAGTCACCTTGCAGTGCACCTGCCTTAAGTTCACCCCTTTGCCCATATCAGCGTTGCTCTGTTCTTTCACTCCGGCTCATTGACTGCGCAGCAGAGCCCTGCTCCAGCACAGCATCAGCAGAGGAGCTGCTGCCTCTTTAAACCACTGACATTTTTTCTCTGAGAGCCACCACTTCCATGTTTCTCATTTTCTGGACACACTGGAGTTCAAATTATAGAAGTGCTGAGTGCTTACAGCTCTGGCTGAGGTTAGGGGAGCTGGGCTTTAAACAGAAACAACGTGGGTATCCTGAAAAATCCCACCTGGGCCTCACTAGTGGAGCATTCTGCAACTCGTGTCTGCACCACGTTTTCCTGTAGGTAAAACCCAGGCTCTCTGCTCACAGGAGTGTTGGAAGAGAAATTTCTTCCTGGGTGAGAAGCTCACAGTTGCTGCACTGATACACATGACAGAAAAGTCCGGGAGAAGATGAATAATTCTGTCTAACAGCAGGGATTTCATGGCATGCAGCAAATAATACCTGGGGCCACACACTGAACAAAAAAAGGACAGAACAAAATATTGACTGGCCCTTCATTAACTGCTGTCTGTCCATCATGCCCTGAATGAAGCAGCAGTCTTGTTGAAGAAAAAGTAGGCTGTGATGAGGTAATTAAAGACCACATCAGATGGCATATCCACCAGGAGGTTGAATTAAAATTGCTCTGACAGCCTTTATTCTGGCAATTCCTCCTTTTGCTGCTTGACTTTGCAGCCTTAATGATGATGTATGAGTTCACAGCTGCATATCCAACAGGCTGGATAGGCCCACAGGACTGTCCTGTCATCCTCAGAGGTGATGGGCACCGTCATCTGCATCATTCTGGGTGGAGCTGGGGAGGAATGTCTTCCTGTGTATGGGCACAGTCTGATCAGAGGCACTTCTGCCAAGACAACTCAGCCTTTCAAGTTTTGAGCCCCATCTTGACACTAAAGAGCTGTGTCCAGAGGTTATGTGGTCTTACGGGCTCAGACCAATACCATCCCAGGGATTTGCTGCTTTCTGGCATGTGCTATGTGTGGGTCCTTCTGTCCCACTGGGTCTGGGATGTTCTTCCCAGTCCACCTCTTCCGTTGTTTCCGAAGAACTCCCCTCTACACTTTTAAGCTCTGCCTCCAGGATTGTTGAGGTTTCACCTACACCTGGTAGTGCTTTCTTTGACCTGGCCATGACTGACATGAGAGCAGGGAGTGAAGCGAGCTGGGAGTGAAGCCACCTGTCTGCTTTCTATAGATGGCTGCTTCTTGTCATTCTCTAGGGGCTCTGTCTGCTGCCAGCTCACTTCTCCCAAACTTAAATCACTGTCTTGTCATCTTTTTCCTCACCATTTTCAGTGGCTAAGAGGAGAGCAGAGTCTAATAAACAGAAAAAAATGTTCTAGACCAAATTTGATCTCAGTGCAACAAAGACCTGAAATAGTCCACAGCTTCCAGGGCACAATAACATTGCAATGCTGTGAAAGTGAGAGGAAGGAAAACCGGCACCTTTTCTTTTTTTCTCATGACTTCTCTCACATGGAAGGAGACGTCGCTGGCCATCTTTGAGCCATTCATTCCTTGGGCTCTGGTGACAGGGCATAGACATGTGTTAGCATAGGAAAATATAGCCCAGTTAGCAAACTAGTTTGAATGAAACGTCTGTGTGGCCAAACAAACTGCACATTCTCCAACACATGGACAAGGAGACAGCTTAGGTTTCAGCTGCACATTTCAGCCACACTGAGAGGCTACCACTGCTGCTAAGAGCAAATTCAGTGTCTCCGTATTTTTTTAATTTTTTTTTTCTGTTGTTATTGCAAAATAGAACTGACTTGGGTCTTCATGGAGAAGTTTTCTAGAGCAATCCTGGGTTTTCTAGAGCAATCCTGGGCAACTTGGGGGTCTGGCCATTCCCCTTGCCCACAAAGGATATATGCAGGCTCTTTACCTCCCCAGGCTACTTGTAACATCAACAGCTCACCCTACTATGCCCCTGAGGGGGTGAAGGGACTCCCAGAAAGTCCCAAGGCACCAAAATGGTGCCAGTATCATAAACACTACTGCCAATCCCTCTTGAATTGTGCAGACACAGCAAAGTAAATGGTTTGTTCCCCTTCCTCCAGTGCTGCTCCAGAGAAAGGTCAGCAAAACTACTTACAATTTGTAGAGAAAGAAGACAATGAAATGAGGGCAGAGAAAAAAAAACGTCAGCTGCAAAACTCTCCATCACCATCCCGGGTCCCTTGGAGGAAGGATTGCAACCTATCTCAGGGATTTCACCAGGACCTGGTCCATGGGCGCCCTATAGCTCTGTCGCTTTTGTAGGGACAAGTGGGACCAGACGGTATTTAAAAGTCTTCCTTATGTTACTGGCAGGGCTGGCCAGGGCTGCACTGGTGCACAACCCTACCAGCTAGCACAGAAACGCCACCTCGCAGCCAGAGCCTGCAGACTGTCTTACCTGGCTCCCTGCATGTTCAAACAGTGCAAAGCTCGTATGAGTGTCTAAAAAACTGCTTGCTTTATCCTCCCACATTGGCCGGTGCTCCTTTAAAAGGAAAATTTAAAAAAACTGCTGAGGAGTCAAACAACTTCAATCTGATTTCCAGGGCTGTAAAGTGTATTAGTAATGGGAGCACTACTATGGTTTAAAGGCAAATTATATGTTTTGCCTCAAAAATTAATTTTTGTTTTTTCCCCCTTCTCTATTGGTAATTATAATCTGTCAGCTCACTCCCACACATATCTGCATGTTTTATGCAACTCTTGATGCTTGTAGCTGCCGTTAAAGAAAACCTTTCAGGTTTTAAATGGTGACACATTTGCGTGGGTTCAATGAAAAGGATCCATTTGCAGAGTTTGGGGAGATTTGCAGTGCTTGGCCCGCTCCCAGCAGAGGGCTCACCAAAATACCACATTAAAACAATTACCTTGTCAAGTACTTGGGAAACAGAGTGTCAGCTGGAAGGATTTTACCCTGGATTTAAGCACGCACACACTAAAGCACATGCAAACAGCCAAGTACACCTCCAGCTTGGTCCTGCTTTCAGACAGTCTCTGAACAGACTGTGTGTAAAAATACTTCAGGACTAGCCTGGGGAGCCTGGGTGGCCCAGCAGGAGAAAATAATCTGCATTACTGTATGAAGTAGATTGGGTCCATGTTAATAATCCCTTTCAAAATGAAGGTGCTGTCAGCTGATTTAATTTAATTTACTCTACCTTAATTTACTTTTGGAAATGAGCTAAATGAATAAATTGAATTATGGCTACTTTAACTCTGAAGGAGCATATCCACATAGGAGCTTACTGTGGTTTCAGTAATCAGCTTTACATTTACACCCTAAATGTATTTGGATTAGCTCTCACAGGCATCCTCATATAGATACGCCTGGAGATACCCACCTGCTTTCCTTTTCCTTCCTTGGGTGTGTTGCTCTGATGAAGCCAGGGCTCGGTAAGCAGATTTACAGCATCTGTGTTATTTCATGCCTCATCCCTGTCTAGACTCTCCCTGTATTTCTAAAGAGTAGGATAGAGCACTCTGCCCTGCAAGCAGAGACAGCTGCTATGTGTAGGGTGGATTGACATGGGTAATGTCTGATGTACATAGCACGTTAATCCCAGTATCATATTGCTAACTTGAACAACTTCAAGAGACGGTCATTTTCTGCTAGTACCTCATCAGGTAAGTGCAACCCATTATTCTCCTGTTGCTCCTTAGGAAATAGGAGGATAGGAGACAAGACAAAACCTATTCCCATCCTCTCTGCAGCTTCCTGCTCCAGGGTCAGTAAAGATATAGAACAATGGCTGGGTCTGAGCCACATGCATTGCTTGTAATTGTGCCTACTTCTTCTCTTGTGTGATAATATGATTCCAGTTACAAGCTAATTATTCCTGCCTCCGTGCACTGTTTGCTCAGTGAAGCAGATGTGCCTTGCTGCAGTGAGCTGGGGAAGGAGGGCAGGAACCGAGGGATGGACAAGTAGCAGGATCCCTTCTGTGGCAGAGGGAGAGACATCTCCAAACTCTCCTGGGGAGCAGGCTCTAATATGATGCCTTCTCTAGAAGGAGCATGGAGCAGCCCCTGCATTCAGAAAGGTAGAGCCACAGAGTATGGACCTGGTAAGACTGCCAGGTAGTGCTGGGATTCTTCATGCACCGAGTTAGTGGGGTTTGCATGGCCCAGAAATCATCATCTGTTGTAATAGGTGGGTGGTCATCTGGCAAGCGTGAATTTGGGCTCACTTTCTGGAAACAGACACTGGTGACCACTTGGAAAAAAAAAAAAATCAAGCCTGCAGTAATGGCTGAGGATTTCTGACCTTTGCTCTAACATTTCAAATTTGTTTTTATTGCTTCTAATTGGCCTTGCTTTGGAGCACGCACATTATCTAACTGCCAGGGCACTGGCTGTCATTATCTGCTGGGCCATTTGATTTGTGTTTTTTATGTTTGAAACTTGTCAGACGTTCCCAGAAAATACTGCGCTCCCCTTGCAGTGTCAAATATGGGCCTGGTTAATTGTGCATCCCTGAGAGTGAAGCATTTGAAGTAATCAGGCATTGATTGTTTAGCTGCAATGGAAACGCGTCTTGTCTGTATGGAGGGGAGAGTGTAAAAAAATTAGATCAGCAGATACATGACAGCAGCCAGATTTCTTGGTTTCAGGGATCAGAGGTTAGCCATTTTCCAGCCTTGATGATTCATTTTTGATCCCACTCACGTGGCTTGGATAACTTCATTTTCTCCTCCCTTTGCAATTTAAACACAGAATTCTCATCTATTTCGGCCCTCTTCAACATGCTGGCTGCAAAGTCACTAATTCATATCTATTGCTCCCCACCTCAACTTGCTCCCCGGGATGGAAACAAAAGTCAAGAAATGTGTGTGTGAAAGAGCTCAAAATGCCGCAGTGGCACAAGCGTGCTTATGGCGGTGGCTTTGTAAAGCTCAGCTCATCTAAAACATCAGCCTGGGTTTTGAGCCTGCAGATTCATTTAAAGACCTTTAAGGTTTACGGTTGCCTAACAATGAGAAATCCAGATATGGTTGTTTTAGATGTTAACATGTACGCTACATTTGGCGTAGATGTATATAGGTCTTGCCTTCCTGCAGACGGGCTGAGAGCGCTAGAGGAAGCAATAGGAATATCCTCATTTTGCAGATGTGAAAAAGAGCATTGCTGGAAACACTGAGATGTTAGAACTCAATGTGAATTATGCATCTGCTGTATTTAGATAGAAGCAATTTTGCTGTTGAAATCAGAGGTTGGCATTTTTTTCCCATGGGGTTCCGTAACTCAAAATTGTGTTGAGATCAAGCATGTAGTGGGGTTTTTCTTTTAGCTGTAAAGGTGAATGTATTCAGATTATTCAAGTGGTGATTTTTTGGATGTACAATTAGTTGGCTGAGAGATGTGGTATGAATTTGGTATTGTAATTGCTATGCCTCTGAGATTTCAATTTGCAAAACAGTTCGCATGGCTGCAAGATTAACTGTTGTACGTGCGATGAGCATGCAGCAGAGTTGTGATTTGATCATGACTGTCTGTCAATTGGCTGTATGTCAAAAGAAATCACTTTGTCACAAGTACCTGGTGTGAACAGAATGGTTGATAATCATGATGCTTCAGTTCAGTGGATACCTGGATAGCTGCTAAAAAAGGCCGGTGTCTAAAAATCCCACCTGTAAGTGCGGTTGGTTAATCAGGATTTCCTTTTTCTGTGTTACCCAAATAATGAAAAAGGAAGGAGGTTTGAGACCCACTTCTGTCCTCTTTGCATGTTTCCTATTACATCGTTTCCTTCACTTGCAGAGAGAATGGGAACGACGTTCAGCAGCGCTGCTCTAGTGGACTGGCCGAGTGGGAGCAGGGAAATGGGTGTCCGTACGGGAGCGCCAGCCTCAGCGCGGCCAGGAGCCGAGCCCTGCCTGCCCGTCCAGCGCTGGCTCTGCCCCTGCGAGCAGGCAGGCAGGCTGGCAGCAGTGACACGGGCAGTGCTGATGCAGCCCCCGGGCAGGGGGTGGGTTGACTGGCTGCCTTTCCTACGTTTTGTGTGGTTCTCTGTTTGGTCCACAGCTGCTGCTGTGCTTGGGTCTCCAGTATTGTCTAGGAACATGTCAGTGTAATTATACACAGAACGAGAGAAACCACTTTTTCTCACTTCAGTGTGCCGCTCAGGTCTCCCTCCCAGGGTCCCAATTTATTTATTTTTGTCTCAGTGTTTCTCTTCAAAATACCGCTGTGCCTTAGGTTGGTGATTGAACTGTGGAGATGCAGTAGATGCTGAACTGGTGGCAGCTGTGACGGCAGTGGGGAGGGAAGGCCTGGTGCAGGTAAAGCCCTCTTAGCCCTGTGCCCCATCGCCCCTACATGATTTCAATTCTTTTAAAATATATTTTGAAACCTCCTTCTGCAAATAAAAGCAGAAGCACTGACAATCACACACCTGCGTGGTGGGGAAGGCAGGTTTCTCTCTGTCGCTATGGCAGGCAGGTTTAGAGGGGCCCAGTTCCTCACGGCTGAGTCAGGGTGAAGGATCAGGAAACCTGGGTTCCCATCTCGGCTCTTTTCCTTTTGGTTCTCCTCAAGTCTGCTCCACAGCCTTCAGTAAGTCACTTTTGGTGACATGGCTATGTGAATGGATACGTCCTCCCCTTCCTAGTGTTTGTGTCTCAGTATGGAGTGGTACAGCACCAACACCAGCTTGGCTTGGCTCTCCAGCTGCCGTAGCAAATACAGACAACTGATATTAGAGGGAGCAGACTGAGTGCTTAAAGAGTAGATCAGGCACAAGCAGAGGACCCCCTCCATCTGTGTCCTGCCATAGCAGTGGGGGGTGAATGAACAAAATCGGCAGGGCATGGCAGGTACTGGGGGGGCCAGGAGCTGTCTGAGTGGACACCCTGAAGGCTCATCGGAACCCCTTGGCTGGTGTGAGCAAGGCTGACAGCGCAGTTTCATTTCCTTCCTCGGGGTGGGAATGGATAGTCGGGTTTTGCCGCTTTTAAAAAGGAGAAGCCATCAGAAGTTTTATCTGCTTTTACAGCCGCAGCATGGCCAGCTTGGTGAGGGGAGGTAATTCACACTCTGCCAAGTGGGAGATACAGCATCACAGGGTTGGCGCTTGGTACGCGCAGGGGATGATAATGGCTGCTCAGAGCTGGTGATGCCTGGGGTGAGTGCGGAGGGACCCCACGCTCTGCCGGCAGCCTGCAGGCAGCATTGTAGGGCTGCCTTGGCTGCCAGCGGGCAGCCAAGAGCTGGTTCCTGTGGCTCCTGGTCCCAGCATTTGGCTCAGAGGCACCTTTGCAGTTCCAGTGCAACGTGCCAGTGCTGGTAGGGGGCTGTGAGGTGAAGCTCGCCGCTCCGGGGTGGCCGGGTGCTGGCTGAGTCTCCCTGAGCAGCGACGAATGGTGCTGCAGGACCCACACCCCTTGTCATTGAGCTTCTCATCAAAGCGAGCTCTCTGGGTACAACAGTATGAGTTGTGCCACTTTTTTTCCCAGGCCTGGCTCTGCCCAGCAGCTAGACAGACCAGGGCTGAAGCTGTCCGGTCGCTTGTGCCCGTCTTGCTATGAAACACAAGTGCTTCAGGACCCGGATGGAGGAGAGGTGGCGAGAGCGCTGGGCTGTGAGATGGGGGATTTTAATTAAGGCCTTTAAGCAAAGAGGCTATATAAGTAAATAAAACCAAAATATTACAGAATTAACTGATTAATAAAGGATAGAGATTTACTTTAAGGAAAAGTAGCAAACATCCACTGTGCACACTGTAAACACACAGCCAGCAGCACCTTGTCTGGGAAAGAAGTAGTGAGATTTATCAGGAACCAAAGCCTTACAAAGTAGGTCTGTTCCCCCAGACAAGCTGCGGGGAGCAAAGGAGCTCTTTCTGTGGTGCTGAGTTGTGATGAGCTCAGTTCTTAGCCCATGAACTCCTGGGGCATCACTGCAAAAGTACTTTGTATTTAGTGTATAACTCTGCACCTTTGGCGGTCAGCAGTTAAACTCCCAGTGCTCTATGAGGGCTGTAGACCGAAAGGTGTGCTGGAAACACCACACTCCGGACTACAGTGACAACTAAAGTTTTGCGTGACCATTAGATAATTGGAGTTAACAGGCATGGAGAAATAGCAGTATCACATCGGGCTCTTTGAAGGCACTGGTCTGGACGCTGGGAGCACTGGCATCATGTGTCAGGCGACGGGTGCTCCCCGGCCACGCAGCGGGAGTCTGTCACTGAAGAGTTTGGCCCCAGCTGTGAACATCCCTGGCAGCGGGGGCAATCCACTGGTGAGCTGACCAGTGAACCCAGCTGTCCTGTGAATGGTATATGCCCCAAAAGGAGATATTCACAGTGATACAAGGGCTGTTAATGAGCAGAAATGAAGTGAAATGTTTCAGGCGTGTGGGGGTTGCAATGAGGAGAAAAGAGCGGTGAGTGCATTAGCCCAAAGGGAAGCAGTGGGGCCCTTCTCTTGGAGAGCTCAGAGCTAGTGCAAAGCCCTTGAAGTCTCCTGGAAGGACTAACCCTGCTCTGGCCGGAGGAGGATGGGACCAGCTGGTCTTTAACCACCTCTAATTTGTCTCGAGCTGCCAAAGGCTTCCTTGCAGATGCACTTCACTGTGAGACTTTACACATGGCTTCTCCTTGGAGCACACCCCACACACAGCTTACCTGCTGCTGAAACACCGCAGCATTTTACAATACCTGTCCTCTCTCTCTCTTCTTTTGGCAGGAAAGAAAAACTGCCGCTTTTTAAATGCACTACCCAGCGGGGCCAAGGGAACAGCCATGCTGGCGGCAAGCCAGAGAAGAGGAGCCAGGCACGTTTGAAGGACCAGTCTCGCTCCACGCGATGAGAGGAGGGCTGGTCTGCAGGGCGAGGCGGAGGAGCACGTCGGGGTCTGGAACAGATGATGTTTCTCTTTTTTTCCCAGACAAGTATTTCTAAGATAACAAATAGTCCAAAGGTGAAAGAGGGAGATGGAAATAAGCTAGAAATTTTACTATTGATTCTTTTTTATTTATAGATGGTAAATCAATTTTAGGGCTTTTTCTTCTTTTTTTTTTGCTTCATCTCTGGGAAAAAAAGGGTGGCCCGATAGATTTACAGAAATAATTTGCAGTGGCTGAAAAGCTATTTGTTAAAATGAGAAAGCCTCTCCTTCCTCCACCAGCCTTGCTCTCTCTCTTTAAAGGGGCAATCCATACGATGAGCTAACGAGGGAGTCCTGGCTCCCCTGCTGCACCATGTGATGTCTCCCCTTTTAGTGTCAGGCTCAGAAGCTCTTATGCCAATTGCATGTGCTAGCCCTGTTAGCTTGCATTAAGAGAGCCTGATAAATAGCTTCTGGGAGTCAGGCAGGCGCTCCTCAGTGTGCCGTTTATCACCCGCTGCATGGTTAGATTTTTTGCTCTTCTATCAGATCATTTGAGGAAAGGGGTCATATGAGAAATGTTACTGTCAGGCTGCAGGCACGAAACTCCCTGCAAGACCTGCCTAACAGGCAGGAACCATGGACCTTCAGCAAAAAGAATGGTTGGGGTCTAGAAAGACGGGACTTCCCAACAGATGACACCTGAGGCAATATGAGCTAGGGGTAGTGCTGAAAGGGATGAACAGTGTTGTGCAACTACTGTAAGAAATCCCAAGTAAAACCTCACCATCTTCCCATTACATGGACAGCACATGAAATCTCTGCTTGAAGCCACCGTCACTAGGCAGTCCTGTCTCCTGTGTTGTATGACTAACTGAAACATCTGCCAGTGATGTGGATTTGAAGTGTGAGGCCAGTGGTTCTCAAACTGGAGAGTTAAAGAGGGTGACCCTGAGGGGAGTCTGAGTGTCTCCCAGGGGATGGGAAGGGAGAGTGCACTTAGAAGTGCCTCTTGCCAACCCAACAGAAGCCTTGGGAAGCAGCTTCTCTTCACTGTCTTCCGCTAAAAGCTAGGCTGCAATGGTGGCTTGGAGGAGAGAAGGTGCCAAGACCCATTGGACAGAGAGGGAAAGGATAAACCAGACTGAGGGTGAAGAAAGATGTGTGAAACAAGGCTGAATGAGCTCCTCTTGGTGTAGGGTGGCCCTGAAGAAGTAGTAGCCCCAGACACTCTGTTCTCCAGTAAAAGAGCTGGGTTGGTTGCTCCTCTCTTTCTCAGGACTTGAGTGCCATGATCTAGGAACAGAGTCAGACTCAGCTGGGTCCTTGTGCTGGCCTCTGTGTGAGAAGAATGCATCCTGGGGATAAATCAAAAGGTATGAGAAAAACTGAGAATTACAGGCTAAAATAGACCTTCCAGGTAACTTAAATTTACTGTCTCTTGTGACAGTACTCCCTGATTCTTCAGCAATGGAGACCTGGCTGCACAGCCTGAGCATGACCAACACTGAACCAAGGTGTGATCCTAGGAAGAACTTGGGTTGCATTCATGCAGTCAGGAGGCTAGTAGTGCTCATCTGTCTTTGAATACGGTTCCCATATCTATATCTCGATGGATAGAACGGAGTTCTGTGTAAGGTCCTTGAGCTCCTTTCCACACAAGTAAACACAAAGCAAGCAGTGTCAAGGCTGAGTTCTGTGTTCTGTGTCTCAAGAACTCACATGCACTTCCGGAGCCCCATCACAACAGACCTCCTGGGAGCAACTGGCACATGGTTTCATTCCAGGGAGCTTTACTGCAGCCAGAAAGAGTGAGCGGGTACAAAGCGGGACAAAAATTTGGCTTTGCATGCCTCTGAAAAAGGACAAGCTACTCAGGATCTGACAAAACTTCAGGTGACTGTGTCTGTGCATTAGCCATCCGTTAGCTGGGCTTTCATTAGTTAAGTTAGTTTTTCTCTGATGAGGGGAACTTGGTTGAGAACAAGAAATAGATATCCCACTGGAAGGAAAATTATTTAAAACACCAAGCAAACCTGATACTGTCAGCATTTCAAGGTGAGGGGGTTAAACTGTGCACGTTTTTAGGGGGAATAAAATGCCTTCATATGATGAATTCCAAGGCATCCAAAAGGCACAGTGCTGGCTCTCTGTCTCCAAAAGCAGAGTAATGAATAGCAGTGACAGTGCGATAATTAAAATGACCTCTTGGAGATATGGATTAGAAGGTATGCAGAGGGGGGATAAGTTGTCCTTTGAATTAATCTAGTGTTAATTTATGACTATCGTTGGGTTTTATAGGGTTTTAGTGGAAGACTTTCAAAGTTGGTTTACTGGGGTGATAAAGTTCCTTCTGCATATTCATTGGAAAAACACTTGCAGAATTCCTCATTATTTCTTTTTGAATGGTTCTATATATACATATATCTCTCTATATATAATGACAGAGTTTCAGGTATTTGCTTAGCTGCTAAAGAGTCTACTCCAGAAATATGAATAAAGTGATAAAAGCAGCTGTGGAATGAGCATGTTGTTTCATTTTCATTCTTTCCTCCTCACAGGCCCCCAGAGTCACTTCAAAACCAAGACATGGACAAGCGGGTTCTGGGAAACCCTTGTGCTGCCCTGCTATCGGTTGTCAGAAGCTGCTGCTATCTGACTTGTAAAAGTCAGTCTTTTAAATTTAGATTTAATAACCGGATCTCCCTGGAAAACACGGTCTCCACTTCTTACTTGTCTCCTGCTACCCATATCTGCCCCACAGCCTGCAATTTCCAGGTCTTAGTATAGACCTAATGTAGAATGCTCATCTCTGCCAGAAATGCTTCCTTTCTGCTGAGATATCCCAAGCTTTTAGTGGGATAGAAAGGACAGATTGGAGACAGTTACCCATATGGGAAATGATGACATCCCATTTGTCAACTCCCCTGCTGGTAACCTTCTTCCCATCCTCTCCACCTGCCTAGCAATACCGTAACATCCAAACATAAGGTTATCTGCCAAGAGCATCTGCCTAGCTCCTCAGCTGGGCAGCACGCCTGCTCTGGAGCCCACCCTCCCCATCCTTGTTCCAGCACGTCATGTTCAAACTCTTTGCTCTTGCCTTCTATTTCACACCAGTCTCAGTTTGTCTCTGGCACCTTCTGGTCCACTCACAACCACAGCTGCCCCTACCCATTTCTTCCACCCTGAGATCCCAATCATGTCTCTTCTGAACTCTATAGGCAGAGTTGACTCTATAATGCTTTCTCCAGAGACCCACCTCTGCTTTTGGGGTTCACCAATAAACCATGTTTCTTGAAAGCTCTCCCTGACCAGCTGGGGATGGGAGCCGGAGCCTTTCACTGCAGGTTCTTTGCTAGCTTGCATGAAGATGGCTTACACTTTGGTGTGGCAGAGTATGTGTGATGTGCGCATACCATTTCACAAATGCTTGGGGAGAGTATCATGGGAGCTGAAAATATGAGACCTTTTGCTCCTGGTCTCTAGTTCACCCACACAAGCACTGAGGTCCTTTTCCTCCATCTGAGCAGAGAGATCCTGCTTCAGAGCCTACTTCTGGCCTGCCATGAGCCTCTTCTTCCTGGAGAAGACGAGCTGTGTCTCAGACGTAAGTAAAGCATGTCATACACTCAACTAGTAATTCTTTACTAGTCACTTGTGTCAGGTTCAAGGTAAGGTAACACCAGGGATTTTGAAAGGTTCAGAAGTCAATACAGGTCCAAAACTGGGCGTCTAATTTGACAAAACGGTATTTACTCTTCAGAACAAAGGCAGGTGTTTATCTGAGCACAAATGGAGGGTTCTTCTTGTGGGGAGACCAGAGTCCCATTGCATTGCCCTGATTGTGTCCACTCTTTGCTTGGGGAGCTGGAGGGCTCTCCCTGGGAGCGGTAGCAATGTACTTACCTCCCTTTGTACAGGACTGGGTGATGAATATTAAAATGCCAAAATTAACTTGTTTTCTGTGCATTCTGCTCTCCTGACAAGAAAATCCCGCTACAAACCCCTGTGCAGGCAGTCTAACTGCGCTGAATTGGACCCTCGCTGTGAGGGGATTATATATTCTGATTGGGGCTGCGTTTGCAATTATTTTCTCTGCCACACCAAAGACCTTTACTGCAGAGCTGCAAACCAGTTATAGGAACATGAAATGCTTTGACTTCTTCACTAGGGAAACATTAATCCAATCACAGGTTATGTCCATTACAGACTAGGGCAATATTGTATACAGGAATTCCCAGGAGAAGGTTCTACAAAAATTGGAATCTCTCTATAACCATGTTATGAGATTTACTGGTGTGGATAAAGTGGGCAGAGTTAAAATTACCAGGCTGGCTATCTCTAAAAGACAGGTGAAGTCTGCTGGCTATCATTTCTTCATAATATTACAAATGGAAAAGCCCTGAAGTAATTGAATAACACATCTGCTGAAAAAACCTTGTGAACTGCTATAACCTAAAGATAGACTGCAAGGAAACAATGTATGTACAGCACCTGGTTGAAAGGAAAAAGATGCTTTCCTTACCTGGTGCAGGAAGATATCGTAAATGCAGATACAGATTCTCTCTTTGCCTCCTAGATTATATGCGTGTGTGTGCTTTATATATATGTGTGTGTGTGTGTGTTTGTGTCTGTCTATCTCTTTTCATATAAAATAAGTTAAATCAGTTTCCTCAGCAGCCAGAGGCATGGTGCTGGATGGTAACAATTCGTAAGCAGAGCTCACTGTGTTTCCTTTTGTACTGGAGGTTGCTAAAAACATTTGACATGGCTTGCAAAGGAGCTGATTTCTGTCCCCTTAAAGTCTCTCTCTCCTTGTACAGAAAAAGATTTCAGAGCACTTTGCAAGCGTTGATTAAGGTTTTCCCTGTGCTTTAGTATTAGTATTCAGTGGTTCATAGCCACAGTTTAATAGCGGAGCGTAACTTCACTGGGTGGCTGCAAGCCCGGGGCTACAAGGAAGATGTGTACTGCTATAGCTGCTGCAGCCACGGCCAGGAGCAGTCTGTGCGCGTAAGTGCGTGTGCCCTGCACGCAACATTCAGAAGGGGAGGATGGCCCACAGCCTGCCGACTGCCTCAGTATCGCCCTGTAAATGCAACCATGTCACCTCCAGGCGTGGAAGAGCCAGGCTTCCTGGAGCCACAACGCTCCAGACGCGGCAAAGCTGACCAACCATCGTCCCATCCATTCTCTGGAGGTAAGCGCGCTCTGGACTGGACTTCTTGTGGTGCATGAAAGGGGATTTCAGATCAGATCATACACAATACATCCTGCTGTGGTTCTGCCTGGGCATGGAGCAGCACCTCTCATTACTCACGTTCTTCCTCATCTGGTAGCTCCGAGCAGAGGTCCAAGGGCACCTGACATGAACCGCATTGCAGCAGCATGGCTGTCAGGGGTTGGCACAGCTGGCCAGTACAGGGAGGTGTGATTTATTTCATGCTTCGTGCACGTCTCCATGGCAGACTAGCACACATGGAAGGAAGATACGCTTTTGAGAGAGTGAGTCTGGAGGGATTTGAATCCTCCTGTGGAAGGAACACAGGGAAGGCTGAGAGTATGAGTACTGATGGGCATGGTACGTAAAAGAACTTTGAAATCAGAGTCCTTTTTTTTTCATGAAGTTGTTCATTAAAGAAGATCTTTATCATTGAAAATGTTTATAAAAATACAAATCTACCCAATATAAAAATGCTGCTTTTCCAGTAACGGTGAAATTTACTGTCTGGAAGCAGTGGGAAAAGAAACCATCCAACTCTAACTTAAGCTGCAGTATCAATAGCCTGGGTATATGAAGGAAGATTTTCTTACCAGCTAGTACGTGGAAGAAAAAAGTACTAGAGCAAGTTATGCCATTGGGGACGAAGCCTTTATCACAGTCATAAGGGAGCCAATATCCTACTGTGATCCCCTGTTACATACACAAAATTATACTGAGTATAAAGAGTCCCCTGTTCATTTTGCACATGTAGGGCTGTTACCCCTGGTACTTTCAGCCAAAGCAGCCTGAACAAATGTTGAGGATTTGTACACATTTCCCTTCGGTGCTAGGTGAAGGTGGGGGATTTTTTGGTTTTGCTCCATGTGTGTACCACTAAGATTAATGAGGATTGTTCTGTAGCATTTATGACCCATTTTAAGGCTGGATTAATAAATTTCTAGAGGTGTGATTTTTTTTTAGTCCCTAACTGTTACCCGTGTTGCGTGATGCAGTTGCGAGATGCCCCTTAACAGAACTGTGCTGCCAAAAATGACGCGGCCGCTTGCTGGTGTTTGCAGTGCTGAATGCAGAGCACAGTCCTGCAGGGAGACAGTGTGCCCTTGGTGGGGAAGTTGTTTTCTGGCAAATCCATGTTGTACTTAGCACTTTCATTTCTTCGTCCCCTAAGGCAGGTTTCTTTTCTCTCTCGGTTGGTCACAGCCCTGTCACATTCCCAAAGAGTTTGAGCAGCTGATCCTGAGTCACCAAGTGGAAAATACATAGCATGTCCGGGGAGGCTTGGCTAAGAAGCAGGAGGAGGAGGGGAGAAAAAAAGACGGAGAATCATGATTTAACTTTAGCTCACAAAACTGGTTAGAGCATAGAGGTGCTCTTTAGCACGGGAGTGGCTCTTGCAGCGTTTGTGGTTCAGCACTGAGGGTTAGGTGAAACCTTTGGTCCTTTTAGGTGAAGAAGAGTTTTGCTATTCTTCTAAATAAAGCCAGGACTTCACCCTAGAAATCTTGAATACAACTCTCAGCTCTTCTATGGATTGGATGTTGCAAGATTCAGTATAAGGTGAGGAATATTTATTTTGTGATTCACCTCTACCATCCAAAACCCCATGATATTTCTACCTCATACTAATGTTGCTTTATATACCTTTTTCCATGCGAGGAAATACCCATTTCTCACACGGTGGCCTAAGACTTGGGCAGCTGAACGGAGTTGGAGCAGGACAGAAGTGGGTCACAGGGCAAATGAGGGAAGTGAATGAGACTCCACGGCTGAGCCACAGCAGTCAGCTGAGTGATGGCAGTGGGTGCTTGGCTAAATCATCACAGATGCTCCCAAGGCAGTGTTGGCAGAGAGTAAACAGTAATTAATAATGGCTGTTAAATGCAGATATTTCATACCTCTCAACCTTGAAAAAATGGGGAGAAGGATTTTTGCAAAATACTTCCTTTCCTGTCACTCTCACACTACACGTGCAATACACCCTCCTCCTGAACTGAGCTGTCCTTCAGCCATCCTGAGACTTCCCAAACCACTCATCTGAGGATTTCTGACCGAAACGGCTGTAAATATCACAGTCCCCAGGTTATTAGTTAGTTCCATGCCCACGATACGACTGGGGGATCTGTGAGATGACAGAGGTCGTGTGGAAAGCCACACAAAGAAGAACCCCAGAAACCCCCATGCCACTTGCTATGATCAGGGTAGGAGCCGCCTTTTGGGGTTAATCTTGTTTGCCCAGGACAACTGCCACATATCTTTGATGGCAAATCAAGATTTCCTAAGCTTCCTTGCTCAACTTCATCATAGTTTCACACTTCTTGTATCCATGCAGCCCATAAACAAAAAGCTAAAATGAACGTACTTCATTTAGGTGTTGCAGAGAGGTACAGAGATGGTCAGCTGGAGTAGTTCTGCCACGAATGCCAACTGTCCTGCCTCCTGATACAGTGGAGGTGCAAGACATAATAGGGACAGTTTGATGGTGCAAAAAAAATGGTCACAGCCAAGTTCTCGCTTCAACCTGAGGCATGTGGTATTTGAATGAAACTGTTCCCTGCTGCCAATGCCATTTTTAAACAATTTAAAGGGTAAATTTCAAATCTGTAACCGGATTTAGAGCAGCCTGTGTATGGGTTGAAAAAAAAAAATCTCTAATTTTCATTGATTTATAAAAATGGTGGCAGTCTGCACAGTGTGGGGCCAGAGGTGGAAACCCAAGCCCTGTTTTGAGCTAGGGTGCCATGTAGCATGGAACATGCCAGGTCAAAAGGAGGGCCCGTTCTGAGAAGGGGCACCTGTATTTGGAAAACATCAAGGGCCATCAGAGCAACTGGTGCTTTCCAGGGTAAATATGCCTGAGTTTTGTTCCAACCTCCTCACTATTTCAATATCCAAATGCCTGCAGTTTGTATAAAAACATGTTTGTACTCCAGGCTGTAGGTTCAAAACATTGGACTTGACCGAAGGCACAACTGAGAGGGACAAAGAGATGCATATTGATGCTTTTTTGACATGAGTTTATCAGCACGTTTGTGGTCAGTGTCCTGTCTGCATGTTTCCATGATACAGAGGGGGTACCTGGAGGTAGCAACAACCCTCAGACATTTTTTTAATCCCTTAGTCTTAAATGCATGTAGGCCAAAATCATTTGTTATCGAGAGTCCTCTGGGTGAACACCTATAGGCGAGTTAATACAAACAATAATAATGATCACAAGCATATGTATCAGCAGTGGAACAGACTAGCCTTGTGTTTCTGTACTTGAGAAGGAGAAGCACATCCAACATATTCAGCCCTTGCCTGCCCCGAAACATTTTCTTATGCCGTTGGAAAGATGGGAGTGCTGTGTGTTTCTGGAGAGGGGATTAATCAGTGGAGCTAAACACCACTAACTCCTTGTTACTGCCTGACACAAACTTAACCAAACCTAACAGAAAGAAGGAAGCGGTCCCTGGTGTAACCATGGATGGCAGTCTGGAGTAAGACACACAGACCACGCGTCCAGGCAGGGACAGGGCTGCTCACCGTGAACCAGGTACATCCCAATCCCATGTGGGCCAGTTCTGGCATCAGAAAAGCAGTTCAGTCCCAAACCAAGCCACGAGGCTAATCATTCATCAGCACATCTGCACTGATGCCAATGCAGAATAGCAGGAAAGGCTCTGTCCCATGTACTTTTAAATCATCAAGCTAGTAAGTACCCTGGATGATAAGATGTAATCTTTTAAATGCAGTATGGATTTCTTCCCTGAATTACGCATGATAACATCTTTAGGCATGAGCTTTATTTTTTTTTTTTTTTTTCTGAAGGAGCTGTCTTGTGGTGGTGGTGGTGGTGGCAATCACTGTGGTTTACAATTCGACAGGCTGGCCCAGCGAAGGCTCCCTATTGCTAGACAATCTCTGCTAACTTCCTAGGAGTGTTGAGCCCTGGGATGGTGCCAGAGCACTTCCAGGAGATCTAACACTGTTAACCCACTGATTCAACAAGCTGATACTGGTCTTAAAGCAAAAGTAGCCAAATCTCACGTCGAGAGAGATCAACAGGGGAAAAGAGAACGAATACCCAGGATTTCAAAGGTGACTGGACAAATTCAGATCATATCTGGTCACATGCAGACCCCATCTGGGGCTCACTGGTTGCTCAGGGGTGTATGGGGATCGCACATTACACAAGAGACAATGGGCACAAATTAAAACAAATACATGAAATTCCATCTGAACACAAGAAAACACTTTTTTAACTGTGAGGGTGGTCAAACACTGGAACAGGGTGTCTAGAGAGGATGTGGAGTCACCATCCCTGCAGCTATTCAAAACCCAGCTGGACATAGCCCTGGGCAACCTGCTCTAGCTGACCTGGCCTGAGCAGAGGGGATGGACGAGACAATCTCAAGATCCTTTCCAACGCCATCCATTCTGTGATTCTGTTTCCTGATTCTTATACTTGTTTCTGATCATTTTATTGGTCATTTTGCAGCAAGCAGTGTAATAATATCAATATTTAGCTCTTTTGCAGCATTTTTCACTCCTTGATCTGCAATGCCTTTAATGAGGTTTGTAGTTCATCATCCCTTTTTAACAGCTAGGGGAACTGGGGCAGTCAGAAAACAAGTGATTTGCTTAAAGACATTCAGGAAGATAGGGGCAGAGGCACCAACTTCCTGAGTGTCACCTCTCATTCCTGGACCAGCACTGCAACTGCAACGCCTGTGCAAGTGGTATTTCGAGAGAGATGCCTGGTATATCTAGCACCCAGTGACAGCAGAGGCTGAAGGCGCTGGATGCAGCACTCTACCCACAGATGCAGCCCTTGGACTGTAAATCACAGCAAAGGAGAAATGCTTCTGTGCTTTGCCAGGGAGACAATGGCGCAGGCAGCTCTGCTCCAGCAAGCTCAGCTGAACCACAAACAAGCAAGCTGGTGCTCTAATGAAGGTGTATTCACAACTGGTAAAAACAGTCTTTACCCACCAGTGCTTCAGACTACAGGTCTAGTTTCTGTATATCATGTGATTTATTTTTTCCCCCCCCCAGTGCTTCTACGGCATGTCTCAGATTTGGCCAAGTTGCAACGCATAACAGAAACATTCTTTCTTAATAGTACTATTATTACCAATCCTTAGAGATTGATGTTTCTAATATCATAAATATTCCTTAGCTAGAGCTCACATTGCTGTGATTTTGCATCTCAATGTATTTTGATCTATTGACAAGTACACCTTTATAAAAAAAAAAATCTGATTTTTCTCATGAATATTGAAAATCAGACAGAAGAGCAGATGTGCGTGCATGTCTACAGACACACAAGCACAGAGCCCGCACTTTAAGTACTTGCTTAAATCCCAGATCCTGACAAATAGGAATGATCTGCTTCTTACTCTTTTGGTGAGCTGAATAAATACGTGGACTGTGTTTGTATGGAATAGAGGAAGCAGGCAATGGCCATTTATGGACGATTAATCACAGCCATGTATTCTTTATTTCCTATTTATGGGTGATACAGTGGGCTGAATTTTAATCAGCTCTCACTATGGTAGGTTTTCATGTTTCTGCTTTCAGCAGTTAACACTTTAGAGATATCAGAAAACGAAATGAGTAGAATGGCTATGGACTGGGATCACAGTCTGGTTTTAGCGATGACTTTGCTTACATCCTGAGAAGGAACAAAATACTGTCTCATAAGTGTGGGCTTCTGAGAAGGTAACTTGGAAATGGGTGTAGTTAATGGTACCATCACGTAACAGTCAGTAGAACAGTGAGCTGAGTTCAACTAAAACCAGCTCTGAACCCAGATTTCCACTATCTCTACCTAATACAGCTATTAAAACTAATGTAAACAGGGAACAAAAATGCTACCACTGGCATGCAGGGAACATTCCTATTTGGAGGTGCTTTACAGCCATTCGAGTAGGATAGTTGTAAGCAAGTGGAAAAGGGAGGCTCCAGTCTCGTGCCCCACTGAATCGGCAATTCCTCCAACAGCAGGAATGTCTACAAATAAACATGGGGGTTTAATGTTTTCTGAACTTGTTACTCAGCAGACGAAGCTGACTTTTCTTAATGGTCAGAACTGGGAGCTGGCTGGAGGGGGAACGCTGCCCTCCCTGGTCTCTGACATGAGGCAAGGGGTTGGTGCAGTTGTAGCTCGAAAGATTGGCAGAGCAAGGGCTGTAAGATTTCAGGTAGAGTTCAGCAAGGCTCATTTAAGTATTATTGCAGGAATGCCTCCTTCGTTCTTCCTTGTTTTTGTAACTTAAATATGCACTACGGCAGAATGCTCTTCAGCAGAGACACAATCTTCATCCCTTCGTTCAAGGAGTGGAGAGAGCAATAATTAGTAAAGCCCCTACCTCTTCTCCTTGGATGATGCTCAGTTTGACCTTTACAGTACTAAGTGGTATTAAAATAAGAATCATGTACTGTATCCTGTCCTCAGTTACACCATGGTACATTTGAATTTGGAGTCAGACCACTAAAGTAATTAGATTTGACTGGGACTAAGACTGGTGCACGTGGCATTTATATTCAAGGCAGTCAGTGGGATCCATTACATCACCCCACGCCTGACCTATGCATGCCGCACACAACGTGTTTATTACGCATGGTACTAATCGCACAGCAGGCGATTAAAATGGAGAGCATTTTAAAAGTCAAATTGGCCTTTTACATCACAAAATTTGGGATGGGGGCCAGATTGCTCTGGATGATTTAGATACCTAACTCAATCAATGAGTATGAGACATCGAAATGCCTTTGGAAAAAAACCTGCAGTCCCTAATCTTTAAATTTCATCTTTAATTTTGGAGTGAAATTGGTGCTTAGAAAATATAGCTCAGGGAGGGCAGGGAAGGAAGAGTCCAGTGAGCAAAACTGAAATCTCGCTGAGCCAGGGACTGTCATCAGCTGAAGAGGAGATGGGAAATTAGGACGCAGCTCAGGCTGGCTCGCTCGCAGGAATACATTGACAAAATCAATGCAGGGAGATGACGCCATCCAGCCCCTAAAAACCTACAGTCCTGTAAATGAGGGCCCCTGGGTGACAGATACTGTTCCAGGCATTAAGACTCTGGCAGCCCAACCAAAGTACAAGATCAAGAAAGTAAATTTGAAGGAGTTACTTTATTACAGATAACACTGCCTTTTCCAGATAGCCACGCTTCAGTTAAACCCACCGAACCAAACACCACGTTGCAATTCAGTCAGGAAAAGCAGCTTGCCCTAAGATATGATACAGGACAAGCAAAATTAATAATTTTGAGACGTATCATCATAGGAAGAATGTGAGGAATTTTTTTTCTTCTTTTTATCGGGACTCTTTGAGATTCTCCTTCTGGGCTACTATTTAAAGCCCAACTTTGTTCATGCTGCTTTGATCCAGTTTTAACACCCTAGCATAAAATCAGACCTCAGAAAAGAAAGCAGCACTATATTCTGCCATATGTAGTGGGCCATGTGGAGAAGAGCCACTTCACCAACGGGTGTTACTCAACGATGGGAAGAATTTAAGTGGTTTTCGTGAAATGAGGATTTAGCCCACAAAGGGGCTTGGGGACATGGAGACTATTTAGAGATTCGGAGGCAAAATGATAGACCCTTGCTTTGAAGTCAGCCTAAGACTGCAGAAAACCACTCTGAAATTATCCGCTGGCTTCAGGTTATCCTTTGTGTTGGGATGGGGATGCTTCAGCTGTCTTTTCTGGGGCTAGTGAAAGGTCTCAGTCTTCAGACCTGCCAATACTCCAACACTGGAGGTGTGTGTAAGTTGTGACAAATAAGATGGGATTTACAGAGCAAGAAGTGCTGTGCCAGTACAGTGAGGAGACAATAGTTTCCTCCTGGATACACAAATGCTTTTGGGGCTTCTCAGGGTCTTAATTGCTAGCCCAGTTTGAGAAGAGAACAACATTGCTCGTTTGGGTGCCTATATCTGAGTGCTCGTGCAAAAGCACACACACGTGTGCATGGGCAGTCTGGTGTTAACAAAAGATTTCTGTTGATCCCCAAACGTGGCCAGTTTGTCCTCTGCTACACCTAGGAAGTGTGAACAGCATGGAAATTAAGATCTGCTCCTCATGAGTAGTCATTTAGCTCTTTTATGCTGCAATGAAGATTATTAAAGCTGCCTTCACAATTTCCAAGTCCAATTCTTTTTTTATTTTATTAGGAATTAAACTTTCAGATCCCACATGTGGCTTTGAAAATCTCGGTCTGTAGGTCAGAAACACCACAGAGATTTGTAACAACTTACTCCTTGCCATGGGCTTTGTCCACAAACAAACACAGGTCGATGGATTGAGACTCAAATGATGGATGCAGGCCAATGACCAACACCTTGTACCTTCCAAGCCCTGGGACCACAACACAATGTATGTGGAAACCACAGCAGAGGATCCAGCTGGCTTCATCCAGTTGCTTTTGTTACCCCATAGCTTCCAGGGAATACTATATTAGAGCAGTGATTTGATCTTCAAGGGCTGGATCATGCAAGATGCAAAGCAAGCCAGCACAATTCCTCTTCAACACTCAGGCAAATTAATATTAAATTCAGGTGCATATTTGATTGCCCAGCGTGGGGAGCAGAGGGGTCAACAATGGGGGATGTTGGAGATGGCCATTACAGCATCAGCCTGGGTTGTGAGGATCCTTATACTAATTTCCTTCTCTGACCTCTAAAGTAATTCTTTTTTTTTTTCAGTTTCCATCTAGATCAACATTCAAAGACATGAAAACTAGTGAAGAATAGACTAAAATTTGAGCTAGAGTCCAAGCCAACAGGTCAATGAAGACATAGTTCAAGATGGCAGCACCATTCAATCGCCTGTGCCCACCTGTCAGCTGAAAAGGAGCCAGAGAAGGATTGTGCCTTCAGTCTGCTGGTTTTTGTCCTCCATCAGGCCTTTGCAAGTCATGCCAGTAAATGTGGTCCCCAAATCCCAACAGTTTAGAAGAGAAAGCTATTCCCAGGGCATCTTTTTGGAAGCAGCAAACTTGCAGCTTTAGATTGATGTTCATTTTTATTTTGTGATCATAGCTAATTAAAAGAAATTAATAGAAACATAGCCAGATCCAAAAGTTTATTAGAAAAGCAGCATTGTAGTTTAATTATGCCACTATGTTGTGTATGACACAAAGCCTGCTGAAATCTGAATACTTGATGATCTCTGGAATTTGACTAAGAGCTCTTCGGCCTTAGGGAGAAACTTGACAATTACTAATCTACATATTCTGACAATCTCTACATATCAGGGGCCCCATGAGGGTCTTTAATTGCTCTGTAAACTTCAAACTGGAGTGTTCTTCAGTAGGAAAAAACAAGATGCTGCATTCAAGCTAAAGAAGAGTGGTAGTTGACACGTTTATTAAATACCCCCAGGCCCCGAAGGATTGCAGGGTGGAAGGTTCTCTGGGTAGAAGTTATAAATGCAGCATCAGATTTATTCAAGACAGAACAATTATGTGTGAATGTTCAGGTGCAACTATGGCACGATGGATCCAGGAAAACTTTCTGCAAAAGAGTTTCCACAATTCCAAACTGCATTTCTATTCTCTCACTTGCACAGCCCTTTTTGCCACATTTGCTTGAGTTTTACGACTGCGCATGCAAACTGTCTGCATGATTTGGAAGTGGGCAGTGGATTTTATAAGGTGCAGACCTGCGCTTTTGCAAAAGCGAAATCTGCGACATTTGCCTTACTGTTGCATAATTGTAGGTAGTGAGTTTTGTCCACGTATCTGGCAGGGGAGGGACTTCTATCCTCCAAGATACCTTCAATACAAGACTTGAATTTATGCCAGAAATTTTAATAGGTCTGGCTCAAAATGTAGCTGCAGGAAAACTGATCGTTTCATAGGAGAACTGATAGCTTCATATTCCTTCCCTTTAATTTACAGTTTGACACAAACTCACACTCTGATGATTAAGGTTACTCGTGTGTTATGGACAGCACAGAAGGTTATTCTGGCTCATTCTCTTGTTGCTGTATTGACTTGATGATGTCGGCTTTGATGTTTACCTTGTATATTGTCAACATAATTGCCAAGCAAATTCTGATTGCTTCATTTGTCATTTTATTTATTTGTATTTCAGGAATGTCTAGAGTTATCCTCCCATTGCCATGAGGGTTCACTGCCCCTACCGAACTGGCCACGGCGCACAGAGACAGAAATAACAATAACCCCTCCAGAACCATCCGACGCAGCAGCATCGGTCTTGGCGAGAGGCTTTATCATTTCTGGGGAGCGGAAGGAATAGACAGAGCTTGGACTGCACCCCGGTGGGGTGTGTAGCACTCACCATTAGAGGAACACCCTGCTTTGCAATGAAGTTGATCAGGAAATAATTGGAGGGAATAAGTCTGGACATTCCCAGTGCCAGCTTCATTCTGGGCTCTAACGACACAATCCAAACCTTTGAATTAGGGGAGGGAGAGTGTTATCGACGCAACACGTTAAACAACCTTAACTCCTGTGAGCAATGGCACCACTATAACACTTGTTTATTAGCAAAATGCATCTGATCTCAAAGGCCTGCATGACAAGTTCATTACATATCAATTTAATTAGCTGATTTACATTTAATTTACATTTCAATTAATGTCTTTAGCAACAAAACGTTGCCTTAATAGGGTAATTGCCTGTTAGGCAAAATGTAAAAGAATAAATAGTCACATTCTGACAAAGAATTCCTATTTTCAATTTTTTATTACCATAAATAACCTAAATAATTATTGCTCTTAAGGGGCCACGTCCCAGTTCCCTTCTGGGCCTAATTATAAAGACTTAGTACCTCATTAAGCAAAATGGTTTCGGAGTCACAGAAAAGCATTAGTCTAATCGTGACTCATTAGTTTCAACAAAAGAGGGGAAAACTGCAAAAGTCGGCACATTTCACCATATTATTCTCGTGGTTCATAAGCAGCAACACATTTGAGAAGTGGCTGTTACAGCTGTGTAGGCGTTCCTGTCACAAAGCCCCATTTTCAGAAAGGTTTTTTTGTGTAACTTTGGTCATTAAAAGAGAGTCACGTCTGACTGAAAAAGCTGGCACATGCACCCCTGGCATGGAGCAAGACACTTGAGCAAACTTTTGGTTCTCTGTTCCCTGAGAGCTCATCTTTTCCCCATGCGGCCACATGCATGGTGGCTTGGTTTGAGGCTGTAATGTAGGATCCATCTTCTCCTACCATGCCAGAAGGGTTGCTTTCAGCACCATAATATATCCCAGTGCATAGAAAATGGACATGTCTTTCAGGATTTGTTTGAATTCCCTGATGCTTTATCACAGTGCTCCTTCCTTGTAACTAGAGAGCAAAAATTGACTGCAGGCTTGGGTGTGACCAGACTGCAACTTTAAGGCTCTTAGTGTTGGATCCAAACCACTGTGGCAATCTGATGTAAACCACTGATCTCATCTACACTCACTCGGCTGGTTTAAATTTGTTCAAAAAGGCACGGAAGGTTTGGCACGGTGCTGGCGGGTTTTATGCTACATTAGGCATTGACTCTCTGTGCTAGTCTAACGTTACACTGGATCCGGCATCGTCTGTCCTTCGGCAGGCAGTGCAAAGCCAATGTGAAAGCATTAAGCTGGCACAAACTATGTCAGGAGCTCTGGCTGATTTGATGTACATGCCTGCGCTTTGTTTGGATGAAGTTTGTTCTGCTCGCGATCCAGTGGTGCAGAGATCCAGAACTGATGACTGGAACTAAGGCATTGATTGCATTTGCTTAAAATGATGTCGTGTAAGGAAGTAAAAAAAGGACTGATTAAGATTTTGTTTAGCAAATAATAAATTCATAGTATTCTAGGAATACATAGAGCTTTTAAAAAGAAAGTGTTTAACTAATGAGAAAACAACCTTTTCATCTAGTGTTAGTTTCCTCATTAACCTTTAATGATGATTCACATGTAAAAGAAAACTAAACCCAAACACCATGCTATTCTTTCTTACATTGTAATAAATCTAAAGCTAGAAGTCGGATTTCTTAATGATAGTATTGCACAGCTTGTAAGAATACATAATTGGTGCTTTTTTTTCCTTTTCTTTTCCTTTTTTTTTTTTAGTGACTTACTGTCCTCATTTTACAGGTAGTTAAAATGGCAGCACAGAAATGTTAAGTGACATTTCGTATCTCAGAGCTGTAAGGAGAACCCCTATCCCCACAGTCCAGCCATCCTGCTCTAATGTCTACTGAAGTCAACGACGGCTTTAGTGGATTTTGGAACTCATCTTCATCCCCAAGGTCTTCAGGCAACTCAAGACTGTGATGCAAACAGTGCATCATACTGTGCCAGATTCTTACCTGGTGTAAGTCACCCAACTCCAGAGGCAATTCATCTGGACTATGCGCCTGGGTAAATTTATTGCCAGAGACTGGGCAAGTTCTAGTTCCTTAGTGCTTCATTTTCCTATAATAGGGTGCTGTGTGTATATACCGTTAGGACAGTGAAAAAGAAATCAGGTGGTAGTCACTTTCTTCTAATACTAAATGCACCCTTTCACTGGGATAAGGAAAACAGTGCTGTCCTCAGACAGAAAGAGAGATAGAAGCTTCCGCTTCCAAAAAAGAAGTCTTATTACCTTCAGAAGTTAATTGCTTAGGACTCGGATGTATCTCCTGGTATTCTGCATTTTATTTTTGCTCCTACAGTGGAATTCTCTTCCGAGCTGCTAACTCAATTTTTGCCTTTTAAAGCTCATTTAAAACCTTTCCTACTTTCCCGTGTCTGTGATTAACACTAATCCACTCTACCCTTTCTTTTCCTACAGCTTCTTATATTCACCCCTTGCTGCAGCCTGCAAGAATTCTAATTGGCATCTGCTCTTCTTTTTGGGTTTCCATTTTTTTCTTTCTTCCTGCTCCATTTTCTCTCTGTTGCTATCTGTGCTGCTCTATGCCATCCTGTTATAGTCTCTAGCCCAGATCTGCCTAGTGCTGTAAAGGATTTGATGATTTTCTTTAGGAAGGACTCTAATAATAGCCACAGTCCTGCCCCTTTACAAATCTTCTTTACAATGAAAAAAAAAAAAAAAATCTTCTGCCCTCCAGAGTGAATTCCACTGAAAACCAAAAGTTCTTGTTAAAAAAAAAATCCCTCTCTGTTCCTGATGGATTGGAGAAATTCTAAAGGAGCAATGTTATAATTTATGGGGAATTTGAGCATAGATCTCAGAGCTCCCTATTAGACAGGGTAACTTCAGCTATTATTTAAAGAAAGTGTTTCAGTTTTCCTCTCTAATATAACAACAAGCTACAATTTATAACAGGAAAACAAGCCAGCCAGAAAGTCCTTGCGGTTCTCTAGTGACTTCGCTGTTGTCAATCAAATTAACATGGAAGATGCTCAAACCCTGCTACTTTAATGGGCAGAGGGACAAAATTCCTGACACACTGCAGAGAGGCTTTTGAAAAACAAGCGACTAGATGCCATCTGAGCTGGATGAGGCTAACAGAAGCCAGAGCCTAAGACTATAATGGGATGTGATGGATTTCAAGTTTTAACTGCCATTTCAGATGGCCTATGCCAAAACTGCCCCTATTCAGCTGCTGCCTCAGCCTGGCTGCCCAGAGGGGAAGATTTTCCCCCTTAAGCCTTGTGTCTGACGTTCGCTTCCTGGCCATGCTCAGAAGTAGCACAGTTAAGACAACTCTGACAAGCTTGGAGCCACGTACTGCCTTTGCCCTCGGAGCCTCAGAAGCCAACGCTCCCTGCTGCCCTCCCAGCATCTCCTTTGGCAATGCCAGGTGCTGCAACACACGAGCTCCCAAGCGAATTGTTCAGAGCCCTCTCCTCTGTTCTCTGCTAAGTAAGCAGTACTTTACCATTTACTTTTTTTACATGCTTTACAGAGTCACAATGTTTACAGATAGAACATACTGTTAGACCGTTAGGGTAGCCTCCTGTACATCATGGACCATTGAATACTGTTGTCACTTTTCTTTTTGTTTGACTAAGATATGTTTTGTTTTGACAAAAGCATTTATTGAGTCAGCTCCTCATTTTCCTTCGGTACTGTCAGAAGATGGAGAATTCACTTTCCCTTTGATAGCTTGTTCCAGTGGTTACTCACTTTCTCTGTTACCATATAATGCCCAATATCTAATTCAATTTTTTGTAGCTTTAGCTTCTAGCAACTGCCTCTTGCTATGCCTTTCCCAGTTATATTAAAGAAGATCCATTTAGTATCCTGCATTTTTCAACACAAAGGTACATATCCACTGTAATCAAGCCACAGCTTTCGGCTTTCTGCTCAGGCCACTGTGCTATTGCTGCTGCAGCTACAGCCATGACAGCTAACTTGCCATTGGCAGAGGTTCTTCAATGCAGAATACAGGTGCCCTTTTGTACACTTCCAAGCCAGCTGCTCCAAGTTTCTGCAGAACCAGTCATTGTCTCTGGGATGACAGAGGAGTGGACAAGAATAGTTGGTAATTTCTGCTTCCTCCATGACCATCATCTTGAGTTGCTTTGCCAACCCAACAATGTTCTGTTCCTTGCTTTTTAAATACAAAGCCATACATACATAAGGAATAAAAAGCTCTAATTTATTCTACAAAAGTGTTCATCAAGTGAGAGACAGGACTCTGGGAAAAGATTAAGAGCTTACATTTTTCATTTGACTTATTTCACATAAAATTTCATAGAGGATAAAATGATGGGAGGCAAAGAAGCAATGATATTTCTGTTTTATCTCTGTCTAAGGACCATAAATCTTTCTGAAGTATCATTAATTATAGCAGCGCCATCCACAACGCTATTGTTAAGGGTCTATCAGCGGTTCCATTATAAACCCCTATTTTCAGGGGTTTATAACTTGGTTAGAAGAATTTTGTTTCAGGCAAAAACTTTGCAGGGGCAATGTCTCCATCTAAGACAATTTTTTTAAAATACAGAACACACAGAAAAGTGTTACCTCTTTTGAACTGAGAAAGGGAGAGCCCAGGAATTTTCTAGGGGTACAAAGCTAATGCTGTCTTGCCTGACTGTATCTGTACCATTTGTGAATTCATAAGACTGTATTCACAGAAGTTATGTCTTAGATGAATTTAGATCATTCCTTTACAATGCAAGTTTCCAATTACTACAACTGAATTCAAGATCTGGAATATTCCTCTAGTGGCTGTAATCAAATCAGATTTGATTTCTTCTTTAGCTGCAGCCAGTCGAGAAAGAATTTAGCAGACCTGGAAAACAGCTTACATCTTAAGAAAACTTCAGTGTCTCTAGGTAGCTGGCCTTTTTTTTTTGTTGCAGGCATGACATACACCAAGAATCAGTGAAGTTAATGGTCACGTCCACCAAAGCAAGTATTGGCTTAGCAGCAATACAGAGGAATTGCTCTGTCATGGCTGACGCATGGTGAAATGTTAGGGACGTGTTTTGTTTCTCCAGATGTGTAGTGAAAAATGCTCTTCAATAGGCACCAGTGAGACTGGGAGGGCACAGGGAAGAAAGGTCGCTGCTTCGCCTACATAACACGAGCAGGCGGCCTTTTGCCTGTAGCAACTAGTAGGTTCATCAAGGAAGTCTGAGAGTTCTGCCCAGTTGTGTCCTTGCACATTAGGAAAGAGCAAGATGCTCAGTAAGATGGGATCAACAAAATCATTGTGGCCTTTTTCTAAAGCAATAGATATTAATGAATGCTAACTTTTTGGCAACTTTTTTTCCTGCTTTAAAGTAGAAAGATTAGACGAAAATGTATTTTACGAAGAGTATGCTGACACCCTCAGGTAATCTCCATCCTCTGTCCTCATCAATAATATAACACTCTACCTTCCCCGTTACGTTACTGTCTGCAGTAAAGCAATTCACTTTGGTCCCCTTAGATCCTAGTAGAATCTCTCACATTACAAAATTCTTCCAGCTCTGCTCTATAGCGTACTGGGATTGTTTAGTCTTAACTTCTGCTGGCTGTTTTTCTCAACTGCAATTCTTTGCACAGGAATTGACTTTTGTGAATTGCACATTTAAGCTAACAGTGAGTGAGAAGATCAAAACAACTAATGCATGTGGGTATTGTCCTATGGGGTCCCTAAAGCGCTCTGATTCTGCTTTGAACATTGTTGAATATATCTTGTAATAATGAGTTCCACTATTTAAAGTAGTTTCTTCTATCAGTTTTGACTGTGTTGTCTCTTAATTCCATTGCATGTGTCCTCTGAAAGGATAAAGAGGCATGGGTAAATAGAAGAACCCATTTCTACATATCATTCAATCCCTTATGTACCTCTTTTGTATTACATCTTATTTTTCTCCTCTCTGAAGTAAAACAGGCTTAATGTTTTGTTTGTTTGCCTTTTCTAATATGAAAATATTTCCATATCTCATAATTTGTTGCTGTTATTTAAGCAGATGTCTTCCTGGAATTCCTACAGTTATTCATGACAAGACAATTGTACTCGGTGATGATATCTAAACAAAGGGCTCGATGTGCAGAAAGACAAAGATCTCTTTTGGCTGCTCCGTCAACATCAGGGGCTTAAAGTAGGCAGAAATGGCATGCTGACAACACTCATAAGAACTGCAGTAGAAGGTGGAAAAATGTGGAAAGCTTCTTTATTTCCTTCATTCTTATTGCCAGAATGTGTGTGCAATGCCACTTTGCACCCAGTGTAATGCTTCCTAAGTTTAAGGAGAAAACCATTCTCAGCTTCTTAGCCGAAAGTGAATCTCTGACAAACTCGGTGATGTTAGACTTGCTCTCTGATCTCCAGTCTTATCTGATCTAATTCTGTCTAATCCACCGTATTTTTCAGATTCTGAATTTTATAATACCCCTTGTTTGCAAACCTGACTCTTCCCATTTTTCCCACTTTACCTATTTTGCAGCATATTTCAATACTTTGAAACTCCTGAGGCCTGACCCTCAGGAGCACTGCAACAATATGGCATGATTATTGTGATAATTATCTTAAACCAGCGCAACCTCACTCTTTTGACAGTTACTCCTGGTTTGCAATGATAGAAATAAGAGCAGAATTGAATATTTTGATGATACCAGGGTTCTTCCATAGCAGGCATGTCAGTGGGGCTGGAGGACAGAAAAAGATGAAACTTTTAAATGGAGGAGATTGCAAAAACCTTAATGTAATGCAGAACTGTCATCCAGGCTCTTTTATTGCATGGAACTAAGCATAAGTAGCGTTACAAGAAGATTTACTTTTGTAAAAGCAAAGGAATTCATGTGCTTTCACAGCAGGGAAACTTTATAGCAGTTAAAACCTCAGGTCTATTAAAGTACCATGCACTTTTGTGGTTTTGCTTATTAGCCAATGGATTTGTGCTGAAAATCAGGGTTTCCCCTTATTGTCCCCCAAATCCCTGCATCATTGTTGCGGCAGTGCAAATGTAAGACTAAATTATGCACTCCAACATAAAAAGAAGGTCCAGATGGATCTTACACTGCTGCAGAAAGGGTTGGACAGGAAAAACACTGCAGCAGCAGCCTTTCTTTCCAAGGCCCAGCGGGGCAAAGTGGCAGAAACTTTGCAGATCAGAGGGACGGAGAAGTATCTCTGTGCAGAGTGCACATCCCTCCAGTCTGCCCCAGATCTTCCCTGGTTTACCAGGCAAAAGCACTGAAATTCATCGTTGCCTTATCACTTCGGAGAAGCTTTCTGTCCTGCCTTGTGCTCCTTTTTCAAGGGTTATAAAGTACTTCTGTTCCAGGGCACTGCACATGGATATTACATTTTCATCACAAACATGATGCCATTTTTGATTTCAGCATTTATCTATCTTCTGTTCTTATATGGCCAAACTTACCATAATATCTCATACTTCACAATCTTTAACACATTATTTATCCCTCTAAAAAGCATGTATATGAAAGGTACCTGAAAATAAGCAATAAGCCATTTTAATACTGTTACCATCTGAGGCTATGGATCTTTGAGAATTTTTTTCTCATTAACTCTGGAATGCTATTCATAACCTTGAGACTGATAATGCAGAGAAAATTATTTTATTTTACCCAAGTGTAAAACCCTCCTTAGTATATGTATTAGAGATCTGCAATTCAAAAATGAGTCTTTTCCAGGCCCTAAATACAAAATCCTGTCCTTTGCTCAGATAAAAAAAAAGACTTCCAGCTGTCACACGAAGTCACATTAATGAAAATAAGGCCTGCATTTCCAGTCGTTTATTTATTTTAGAAGATTGGTATTGAGTATTAATAGTGATAGGTAATCCATCTATAGATTTCACTTTTGTCTGCATTGGTATATTATGTTCTTTGTATAGTTTCTTTTCAAAAAATCAAAACATTTTGAGAATGCTGTTTCTTTCCAGATCACTTAGCAGTAGCTTTCTAGATCACTCAGCATGATATTTCTTTGAAATTGTAAAATTAAAATGGGATGCATTTGAGCCACTGCTCTCTTTTGGAGGCAATTAAAATTGTCCAGAGTTTCCTCCCCTCTCTACAGCTGTACTTGTGAATTTGGAAAGAATATTTAAAGGCTTAAACCCCCTCACAGCCTGAGGCTGAAATGAATTGCAGTTGCCAAAACAGAAAGTCAGACTAGTTTGGTGTTATACATGACTGTAAATGCTCTGAGAACAACTTAGCAGCAAGGACGTTGGGGAATACCCTTGATATAATCACAACGATGATCAAGATCAGTGACATAAATTTGATTTTTTCTAGTAATGAAAGCAGAAAAGTAGGCCTGAAAAGACAGTTTCAGATATGAGTGTGGAGACAAGTCTCTGAAGATGGGACCAGTCAGAATATACCCCATCCACTCTGTGTCTCACCCACAGACAATACTAAAATAGGATCCTCAAGGAGTCAAAAGGGCCCAGATACCTGAATCAGGACGTAAGTGAAATTCAAACAAGCATCAAAAGGAAATAAAAAAGACAAAAGCAAGCATGGAAATTCACTGCTTTTGGGCTATTCAGCCCTGGAGCTGTGTAAAACTTGGCTGCTGTCCCCCTTTTCCAAAGGGAAGGAGCTCTTGGCAGCTGTCCACAGGAGGACTAAGAAACCGTGGGGAAACAGACACGTCCCAAGCTTCGCACCCCCTTTTAGATGCCCCACAACAGCTCTCTGCTCTTGTGTGGCCTGTCCGGTTCCTTGCTCCGTGCCAGGCACTTCAGATTTTGCACCGGCGATCCATCACTCAACACAGCACCTAGAATTGTCTGCCCTTTGGGAGGCTGAGGGGTTGGTAATTACTCCACTTTTGATCCACCCTAGCAGCATCCCATCAGCACAACGGGCCCCGGAGGAAGTGCCAGCACAGGCCAGGCTGTGAGGCACAGAAAGAGGGTGGGCGGCGCCGCCTGAGCAGAGTGTGGGGATGAACAGGGGCGAGGACTGAGGGCCCTGCGGAAAGCGGACCGAGGGCTGAGGGGCGGCACTGGCGGCCCCGTGGAGCTGCTGACTGGGTGAGGAACGGGTACAGGAGACAGCACGGCATTGTGGGAAGGGGCCGCGGCGTTGAACCAGGGCATTGTGGGAAGGGGCAGGCGCGGCCGCGCAGGGCACTGTGGGAGTGATGGTGGTCGTGACCGGTCGACCGGCGCAGGGCATTGTGGGAGGGAGGGGAAGCTGCGCCGGCGGGCGGAGCTGGCGCCGCCGGGGCAGTGGGGAGCGGCAGCTCGCGGCAGGCGAGCCCGGCCCGGCCCCGCCGCGGCCCGCCCGCGAGGGATGGTGCGCATGCGCAGGGCGGCGGGCGCCGGAAGCGCCCCAGTTGCCGTGACAACGGCGTCAGTCCCGCGGCGCGGCTGAGCCGTAGCGGGCCGGGAGCAGACGGGCCCCCACCCCACCCCACCCCACCCCACCCCGCCCCGGCCCGCCCGCCCATGCCGCGGAAAGCGCTGCTCTGCGTCCTGCAGCTGGACGTCCGCTCGGTGAGTGCCCGGGCCGCGGCCCCCGCCGTCCTCAGCCGGGGCGCGGCGGGCCGGAGGCTGGAGGAGAAGCCGCGGTTTGCCCTTCCGGCGCCGCTTCCCGCCCCGCTCTCAGCCCGGGGTTCTTTTGGGAGGCTGTTGCCGAGCGGGGGGCCGCCCTCCCTCTGGAACTCCAGCTCAGGGTGGCTGCTGGGCAACTTCTGCCCTTGCTGTGTGTGCGTCCTCCGGCAGCCGGTCCCTGTGCCTCCCTGTTGGTGTTAGCAGCAGCTGTGCTCTTTCATAGCTCTCACTTTCCTGTGAAAGAGGTCTTTTTTTAAGAGACGCTGATTCTTGGGAAGCTGTATGGTGTGGGAAAAGCACTCTTGAAAAAAACAGAGAACAAAAAATCCCGGGAAACAGCAACTTGTACATGGCATCTGCACCCCTGTGAGCGATGAGGTCCCTGTGAGGGGCAGGATGTGGCACTGGGCAGCTCGAAGTACCTGGGTGTTACATGGCAGGGGTGTGAGGTCAGTAGGTATGAAAGCGGAAAGTTTTTACATTAATCATGTTAGGACACTTCCTTCTGCAAAGCTTGAAAAGTTTTCTGCTTACATACAAGGTGGGAGGAAAGTAAGAGTCTGTATCATTCTCCTGATAACTTTTAAGAAGTAGTTGAGGTAGATAATGCCCAGTAGCTCTTGGTAGACAGAGTTGTTGGCTTGATACACCCTGATCGCTGTAATCCAGAGGTTAGGCCTCCTTGCAGGGCAAGTGCTGCCAGAATATTTGCTGCCGAAAGGAAAACCTGAGGTGCTATCCAAAAAATTCAAGTGCAGATCTAGAAAGTACATACTGGGAAATGGACCTGGTATTCCTCATTGCTTAACCACCTTTGTTCCCAAACTTGTACAGCTGCTCTGAAATAGAGCTGTGAATTTCTACACGTAGATGGTAAGGGTATCACCCTAATGGTGTCATTCTGCTGTCTCAACAGCTAGTGTTTGTCTTAATAATAAGGTGTATAATGCAATATAATGCAAAGGCCTGCTTCGTTCCTGGAAAGGAGCAGATGTGCTTTCCTCTTCTATTCCTACTGCTGTGAGCTATTCATGTGCCAGGAGAGAGTACAGGGAAGGTGTTCACCCAGGGTCAGGCTTCTTCAGTTGTGGGGTATTTGTATTCACACTGCTCCCAAGGCTACAAATAACAGTGGAAAGGGAGAGAACATGAAATCACCAACACAGATCAGAGTACCCCTTTCAGCACATGTGGGTTGTTCGGTTATATCCCTGCTATGCTATATAATTTCTCTCAGATAACCCTCTTAATAAGTGTATTTAGTCTCTTTTTGAACCACTTGTTTTGCCTTTTTTCCCCCCACTGGAGCCTACTTTGGCATTTCACTCCTGTGATGGTTTGAAAACTTCCCAGCCTGAATTTCCTTCTGGCTAGTTGATGCCCTACTCTTACACAAATGTCAACACTGGCCTTTCACTTAAATAATTTTTTTTTCCTTCCTTGGTGTTTGCTCTCTTGATGTATTTTTTGGGCAGCAGTTCCGACATTTCACAATGCATCTTTGTCACCTAAGATTCTTCTGGTAGTATTTTGTGTGATAGGCTCACCAGTCTTCTGATCATCTTAGGGATGCATGTTACTCTTCCACTTTGAATTTGCATTGATCAGGATTGGAACTGAATTCAGCGTTCCAGATGGGGTCTCACTGTTGCCTTAGGTGATGTCAAGGAAAAAAAGTACAACATTCGTCCTATATATCTTAATATTAGTCTCTTCACAGCTGGACTGCAGTTATGCTGTCATTTATTAACACACTCATCTTCTTCCTCTCAGTCAGCTTTGAAGGTGAGCCTCCCAGTGAAAGCAGAAACTGTTGTTAATACACAGTAGGTACATCTTGTCTCTATTACTGTGGTCCTGCAAACAGTTTTTTCTGTATCTTTTTGTTGACCTCTGATGATTTCTGGATTTTAATTGGAAAAATTTCATGAACACACTCTGACTTCTTGTGTCAGAGTCATTAAAAGTATTTAAAAGGCCTGGATCCCGGGATATATAAAGGAACATTTTTAGTAGTAACCCTCAGCTTGATGCCTCCCAGTTTTGCATGTTATCGATGCTGTCCTTTGTCCAGTTCTGTACCACCTTAGGACTTTCTTACTAACTCCCATCATCTGCATCATAAGTAATAATTTCTCATGTGGCACCATATGATGTTACCGGTGTCCAGATAACTTAGATATCCTTTGTCCTGAAAACAGGCTTTCAAGAAAATGTCAGGTTTCGCTTGACTGATCTATTTTTATGAAACACACTCTGCTGGGCCTTTTTCTAGTCATATTTTCCTCCATATCCTTTATTCTTTACTTTTGCATATTTAAATATTCTGATTGGTGGGGTTACAATTTTTCAGATCTCTTTTTCTGCCTTGCGTGGGCCTTGCGTTTGTTATTTTTCAGCAGATGGTACTATCCTTGTTTTCGTGACATAGGTTTTAGTAATGTGTGGATCCAGCAAGAAAAATTATATTCTTTCAGAACCTGGGCTGAAGATGATTCAGCGTCCCTGTGGATCCTTGGTCTAGGCCTAGTGCACATTGGGTAACTTCAGTTTCTATCTTTCCATTCTTTAAGTTGTTTTTTTGCTCCTGTATTCAGTATCATGAAAACCAAGACAAAATATTCAGTTTTGTTCGGGGCATAGATTTGTTAGTTTTCATATCCTGGTTGATTTATACTACATGTACTTGTTTTCTCCTTGTTCGCTTTATTTGTGACTAAAGTCTTGTCCAAATTTCTGATTCCTTTTCCCATTCTTTTACAATGCTTTGAGTATTTCTCAACCCTGTTTCAAACCTATCTGCTTGAGTCGGAAGTTCTGTCCTTTTTGTTTTTTTCCCTTGCTTTAGGATACAGATGCTTTTTGCTCCTTTTGACTTAATGAAATTCCAAGGTCTTTCCTGATCTGAGTCCACGAGCTCTTTGGTTTAGTTCACTGCTAGTTTTCTTCATTTCTGAAATGCTGCTTTTCTAAAATGGAAAACCTTAGTTAAAGATCTTATTTGGTTTATCCTGCCATTAATTTAAATTGAATAATTCATGATTGCTCAGACTGAGATTTTATTGTTATTTGTATTTTTGAGACTAATTTTGGAGCCTACCTCTGCTGCTGGAGCCTACCTCTGCTGCTGGCATTTAGATTGCTCATGTAGCAGCAGAATGAAATTCACATTTTTCTTCATGTCATTGCTACATGGGGAATTCACAAATGCGGCAGTGAAGGTAGGTAAAGCTTTAAGCACTAAGATGAATTAATAGCATTGTGGATTACTGCCAGGTAGGGAGACTAAAACAGCAGCTCTTCACATTGAGAAGATTATTTTTGCAACTCTTAAGTCCAAAACGCTATTCTATCTGGAAGCTTGGACTCAGTAGAAGTTAATACTGTCCATTGCCCTTCATAGGGAACTCTTCTTGTTTTGATGGTAATGGGCAATTAAAGGGATTTTTCAAGGCCTGCCTTTTTCATTGGTTACATATGCAGCTACTGTTTTAGGACGGCATGTAACAAAAACAAATGCCACAGGGGGTTGTGGATCAGTAGAATTCTGTTCCTTTCCATGAGATGAATTCAGTGATTTCTTTATGGCTATTTGTGATGTCCCAACACGGGGGCTGGTACACATTTTCTATCCTCCTGCGAACTGCAGCAGAGAAGTCCAGGGTAACACTGTCCCAGACATTTATCATAGTCCTCCTGGTTGGTTGTAAGATCAGTTAATTGCAGCACTGATATCCCTCTTGATTAGCTGATCCATAGATAATACTATTACAGTGTTTAAAATGTCCCTCATCCTGCCTGAACAGTTTGCAGTCAGATAAGAGCTTCAATTTGTCTCCTAAGCATTATGCAGCTCCATGCATCGTATATTACAAAATAGATCTCATGAACTGCAGCTACACACGTGTCATTCATTACTGGAGCTGGCTTAAAGTTACATGAACATGTAGATTTGGTGTTCCAGCCCAGCCAATGAATTGTGCAGTTTATCTCAAGGGTAGTAGAAGCGCAAGTTTCCACATGTGCTATCTTGCCCCACATGCTGATTTGTAAGAATTTGTTTTCTTTCACAGGATAGCCAGAATAAATGGCACCTGTTGTTTGCAGTTTTGCCCTCTCCGTTGTCTTCAAACTTCTCACTTTTCATCTCAATAAATAGGCAAATATTGGTTGCCTTCTCTAAGGTGAAAGTCATGAAACCCCAGCTAAAAATGACTGTAAATTCTACAAAAATGTCAAGAAGATACACGAGAACTAACCTCATGTGACTTGTAGTATGTAGTTTGGGGGATCTTGCCTTGTATGAATGAAATCTTTCACTCACTGCTATTCACACTTGCAACTGCATGAGTGTCATGCAAGCTGTTTAATGCTTGACAGTCTGTTTCAATTGGGATATGTATTATTCTGGCACTTTTCTTGAAGATTTGAAGCCCTCATTTACATGGAGAGAACCCCCTTTTTTTTTTTCCTCCTTGGATATTTCTGAGTAGAAGCACTATTTTTTAGTTTATACTGTATTCATAATAATCTGTCACCCATTGGTTTCTGTTATTTCTTTCACCTGAGGCTGTTTTTCTGCTGTTTATATAGTTTTCTTTTAGATCCAGTTAGAATTTCTCAAGTAAAATGTTCATTTGGGAGTAGGAGACTGTAACCAAAGCACTTATTTTAATTCCTGTCACTCTCCTCCTTTGTCTTTCTACCTGGCAATTGAAAGTCTGAACACTTTCTCCAGCAACCTTATGTTGGAAGAGACAACCTCATATTTATTACACTGCAATAAAAAGTGAGCAGTAGAACTGAAGTGAAAGGTGACAATTCTCTGGCTGGGTAATAAAATAAAACCATGTGCCTTTGCGAAAATAGCACATAGTTTTGCAATGAGTTGTGTACATCCTTGGAGTGAAAACACAAGTAAGAATGTCTGATGTTCATCAGAGCTTTAAAAATACACCAACTTCTCCTACTTAACTTTCTCTGGACAGTTCTTATTCTTTGAGAGATTACTGGCAGTATCTGGCAGCCTACTGAGGAGCCTTCCCCGTCTTGAATACCCTCCAAAGCGGCCAAACTTCTCAGATAAAACTTTGTGTGCCGTGGGTCTGATAGTAACGGAACAACAGTTGCTTTTTCTCATTTACATATTAGAAGAAAAAGTTAATATAATATTTGCAAATAAACTTGCCCTTTTTGGTGGCTGGACAGGATATGGATGTCTAAGCATGTACATTTACCAGCTTCATTCTTTCTCTGGCAAGGCTAAAATTTGGATGGATTTTTGTGTCTTGGCATCATACAGAGTTCGTTGTACATGACTTTTCGTATAGAACCTGATGTGACCCTTGATTAACTCTTACATAGTCAGTGCATGCCTTTAACTGTATTAAACGGGGATTGGGAATACCAGGTTTCAGTTTTGGTTGAAGACAATGGAGTATGTTTACTTACAGTATTTGGTCCTGATTATTTTAAAATTATGACTATTTTTCCTGGTCAGTATGTACAAATGTAATTGCTTTAGGAAAGAAATTTTTTCACTCTAATCTGTTATAATCTGACTCTCAGAAGTCAACCATTTCAGCCTTGGCCATTTAATTTTTATCTTGAAAACAGCTGTTACTTCTATAACTAAAGTTCAGTTTGTTTAATGAATGTGTTACTCTTGCAGATAACTTGCCCCGGAGTGCTGCTGAAAGACAAAGAGGAACTTTATCTCAGTGTCTCTGTACTTGGACAGTACAAAAAAACTCAATGTGTCCCTGCAGCATTTCCACTCTTCTTTCAAGAAAAACTAGTATTTGAAAAGGTAAGATAATGTCAAGAGCTAATACAAGCCAAATAAAACCCATCCCAAACTCCACAAAAACTCGCTGCAAAACTCCTGAGCACAAGTAATCACACTGAGGATGGCATAGCATTATAACTCCTGCTTCTCTTCAGTACAAAGGAGGTGTGTGCTTATATTATCCACACAGTGACTCAAGAATTGTGCGTACTGAAGATTATGAGGTATGATGAGGCTTTTTAGGTATTTGTTCATTCTTTTGTAAACCGTCCTTTTTCAGTGTCTGTTTTCCTGGCTTGGAAGGAACTGAATGTTGCTCTAAAAATTATGGCAAGGTGAAGAACAAAGACTATAAGATATAACAGAGCCAACTTAATTTAGTAGAAAGATAGAATAGCAGTTCAAGCCTTTTTGGTGACGTCTTTCTCCCTGTGAGATACTTTTTTCATGGTTTGTCATCAGAATTCCCAGGTTGGTACTCTGGCCTTATAATTTATAGTTGTTTATCACATTCTGAGTCCCTACTAGCTTCATTATTAGTACCACAGGGATAATGAAACACAGTATCTTACAGATATGATCTGGCTTCTTGACTACCTATGAATAATAATACTTTGCCCTTTCTAGTTCTTTTCCTTTAAGCATCCCCCAGCACTTTGAAAACCAGACTGAGTAAACATCGATGATGCTCTGGTGATGTGGTTAAGATACAAACAGTGATCATTTCACCAGCTACTGAAGAGAAAAAAAACCCATAGTTCTTTAAAGGCAAACATACCACAAACTACTTAAGGGAAATGTACTGAATACTGTTTTCATTGTAATTTAGGGGAACTCCAAGACACCAGGATCTATCTCCTTACAAAAGAGGTGAACAAGAAAGCTGAGAATAATGTCTGTCTTCTTACAAATAGCTATTAAATAGGTCTAGATACTTGTGGAGCGGTGGTACTTTGGTATTTTTTAGTGTTAGTACCTTGAATAGCAAAGTGATCTACACACACCACTCTGCTGAGACTTTTGTACAGAATTAGGGGGAAGTCTATTAGCTGCTGAATATCCAGTGCAACATCCTCCCCTATTCCTTGCCATCTATTCACGTGGGATTCAGGTCAAAAAAAATCCTGAACAGTACTCTCTACATGAATAGTCACTTCCATGAAAATGAAGCTTAAAGCATTACTAATATATTAAAGAACATATTCTTCATATATCAGAATTCTAGTACATTCAGTGATTTATCTTTCTCTCTTGAATTTTTCTCAGACAATACTTGTCTCTATGTGTTCAACTCTTCACAATACCTCCTAATTTAAATACGGAGAGGTAACCCTGAATGGCTAGAAAGCATATGACAAGAACTGTTACCTTTCAATGAATTTGATCAGGTGCCAAATGATAATTTCAGTTTCCTTTCTTTTTCCAGTGCAGATAGGACTCTTGGCAACCATCTGAAGCAAGGAAGAATATTGATTTTTATTTTTTTTTTTTCCCTTCGCATTCCCAGAGGTCCATCTGATGACTTTGACCATGCCGTTATTATTATTTATTAATTTCTTTTCCAGGCATTTGCTGATATAGTTGATCCTGGAGACCTTGTGGAGTTACTGGAACGTAGGTTCTGCTTTTTATGTATACTATGTTGTATGCATTAATGTCATGCATGTATGGACTCTAAAGACTTTGGAGGTTTAAAGTATGTGATAATTTTTCTGTCAGGAGCCTGTTCTCAGAAAAGCTAGTGGGTAACCAATGTAGTATATCATGTACGAAATAAGCACTACTCTAGGACTAGTGGATTTTCAGAATAGAAGATTCATTGTCAGGGCAGCCAGAGGTTTTTTGCTGTCTTCTGGTTACTAGTAACTTACCCAAAATACTGTTAACTAACAAAATGCCTCTAGAAATGTATGCTACGTACTTTAGAACAGGAAAGGGGTTAAATGTCATAATTAATGGAAAATACAGCTGGTTATCCAGACAGGTAATGGATTCCTTTATCTGATCATTTATTTGATTAATTTTCAAATAATACAAGCATAAACCTTTGATTTTTGTAAAATAATTATTTTCATTTTGTAAGAAAATTATATGTCTTGCCACATGTGGAGCATAATCAATTGTAGTGAGACAACACTGACCCTGAACTCAAACTCCAGGAATATGCTCCCTCATACTGGGAGTTATCTGAAAAAGTGGCGAAGCTTGCATCATCTTCTTTAAAAGCTATCTCCAAAGGACAAACTTGGCAGCAGATAGAACTTCCCAAGTTCTAAGTCAAATTTAGAGTTGTCATTTGTATGCTACTAATGCCATTGTGTTCATCTGTGGTATTTATGTAAGCTGTTCTTAATTTTCTCTTATTGTTGGTGTAGTGGAAGTAGTGTAGCTATGTACAGTGCTATGAAGCTTAAGTCAGTGAACCGTTTTCTTGGGTTTTGATTATGAGAATTACCTTCCATTTTAGTTTATTTAACTCATGAAAAAACTTTTTTCCTTTCTAGTTGACACAGCAGTACTTGAACTAATACAGCTCATTCCTCCAGGTATTGTATCAGTCTCTTCATAAATTATGCAGTTTAGTAGGTGAATTTCCATGAGGACATTGCCCATTAGAGCACAATCACTTTTTCCAACACACAAACAACGTAGAAAGCTCTTCAACAAATAGTCCTCTGAATATAAAATGTTAATAGATCAAGAGGATCTCATTCCTGAAAGAGACTAATAACTGAAAATTGAAATGTACTATACTCAGGCTTAGGAAAGTGATAATATTTTAAAAATGGAAAATAAACTGAAATCATCCAGTGCACACTTATTAACTGCATCACAATTCACTTGCAAAGTGGCTGTCTGTGAAATTTCAGAGTGCATAATCTTGTTCTCAGAATGACGCTTTTTTTTTTCCTTCCGTTTTAATGGTGACCATTGGGAAAACTGTTATCCTCACTATAAGTATTACAGGTCTCTTGGGATATGTGAAGATAATAAATAGAGATTTGTCATACTTCTGTTATTGGTTTGTGTGATTATAAAAATCTATTTTAATGAAATTCAAGTGTTCCCATGAATAATGTAAATCTGCACTTTATTGGAAATAAAGTCAAGTTTTAAAGAGGACTCGTTTGGAAACTGTGGTATTAAAAGCACTCTCTGTCACTTGTTCTTAGTACTTTCAAGGAAATGATTGCTTCTCTCAGGTGACGCACCAGACTGTTTACTTAAAGAAATGTACCGAACGTGGCTTTTTGTTGTGGGAGGGTAAAAGATCTTGGATAAGGAACTTAATTTCAGGGGTCAGAGACAGGTGTGATACAGCCCCACATAAGCTGACAAGATGACTGCAATAGCACAATTTAAATTTTTTTATAATATACATTCAAGGTTTTTCCCTAAAGAAAATATTTTTTTTTTAAAAGTAGCAAACCAGGATAGTGAGAAAATCTTGACATAATGATTTTGATGTTGCTTGCGTTTCTTTCATACTACCATGCCTACCATTACTACTACTATTACTAATCTGTAATATGGAATGATACAGTTTTTCATAAGGGATTGGCTGCCATTAAAAAAAATACTGGTTTCTTCTATGGCATGGAAGAAAAAGAAAGAGGAAAAGTACTGAAGAATTGGCTAGAGAAAACTTCTCATGTCTCTTAAAGAAGATTGTGTTAAGTGTTCTATAATTTTTTCACAATAACAGTGAAACATATTTTCAGAGCAGATTCTGCACATTTCTGCTGCTGATTTAACTTGATGAGGTTACTTCCTAGTGTGATACGAGTTTTAGAGCCACGCTGTTAATTTTTAAAGAACAAAGTTTATCTTAGTTTCAATATGTGGTGTCTGTGTGTGGTGTCTGTACTATATGGCTTTGTCTATTTTCCAACTGAAGTATATATTTTCTTTTTAGTAGGAAAAATTCTAGCTACATATGAAGAAAATACAAGAGATTTCCTGTTCCCTGACCCTAAGCTTACCTGTGGGCACCATGGCTTAGATCGTGAGATTTTAATGAAGAGGTCCTCTTCTTTTACAGTGAGTGAATATCTGTGGATTGTATTTATGATACAGTGTGTTTCACTGAAGAAACCCTTTGAACTATTTCAAATGAAAAGTGATTACTTCTGACAGATTTTGCCATTTCAGGTGTCGAACGTACAAATCCACAGTTGAACTTTGGTGAAGGTATAATCTTTTTTCAAAATGCTTCAAGAAATTATTTAATGTGAAAAAGTTAGTTTCCACTTGTTTTGCAATGTGGCGCCAGGACATGTCTTACGTTCAATTTAATCTGTGGTGAGTTGGTAGCTGAAGGGGATGCAAGAGAAGACAGAGATGTCCTATCAACTTCATGGTTCTCAACAGATAAACCATGTAACCCTTCCTTCTCAGTCTGTCTTTGTAGCATTTTGTTTCAGACCATTTTTGGTACTGTTTAGGACAATGACAGTCAGTACAAATTTATAGTGCTATGCCATCTGTCCTGTGGGCCTCCCTGAGGTGCAAGATCACCATTAAAATAGTAAGTAACTGAAATTTACCTTAGTGCTGCATGATTGTTTTTCAGTTCCAAAGCCTGTTTCTTAAGATCTGTTCAGGCCATTCACACTCATTTAGTAACTTGCCTTTTCTACAGTTTCAAAAAAGCTATGATAAATGACAACTAATGGCACAATGAGTACAATGAATGAATGTTAATTTTCTGGAGATAAGGGCTCAAGTTCATACTAAATGAAAACGAATTTCTCTCACGCTTCCCTTTCATAGAGCGACTGTTGAATCTTAGGTATCAGTGGAGTAACTCAGGAAGGTGCTTTGAAGATGACGGTGATGTTGTGGGAGATGTGTTTTGGGGTTTGTTTTGTTTGTCTTATTTTTGTTAAATTTTACTAGTGGAGTGGCAAGACATTTGGATTGGGAAGACAGGGACTCAGTTGCCCTGTCCGTTGTGATTGGATTAAAAACACATGGCAGGAGGGAAATGCTGATTAAAGGTCATTGGTATCTTCTAGCTGCTATAATCTTTACCCTGCAAGGGCAACCTGGAAATTGCCCAGTCACTTGCAATTAGAAGTGCTAATTTGGTGTCTAATGCTGCATTGCATTTGAATGAATTAAAGCTGTGATTTTGTGATACAAAATATATGGTTCTGCAGCAGCTTAAACTGTCCCTGCAAAAACAGCCATCATTTTTTGGCCGTAGCATCTCTTCGATATGGCTTATCCTATACATGTTAGTGGTGGCTCAAGAGAGGGGATGGGACTGTATTGCTTTCATATTGCTTCTAGAATAGGTACTTTTCTAGTATTGAGAAAGAATAGACAGGGAGGTAGTAATAAATGAGGTGTTATTGGCAAAATTATTTCAGGTTTTTTGTAAATGCAATATAATGAATCTTTGTAGAAGCAAAGCCACTAGACAAGTTTGAGGTTTTTTGTTGGACTGACTTCTTTAATACAAAAAGTATGTATTTTCTAATAGAGTGCCATAATTTGTGAGCTGTGAGAAGATGTGATCAGAGTCATTTGGATGTGTAGCTGAATGATGACACTGTAGTAGCTTTAAAAAGTTGACTGATGTAAGACAGAAATGTACTTCCATGTCCTCGGGAACAGTGTAAATGAAATCCGTCTCTGCCCTGGAACAAGGACTGCAGAAGCATCTGTTGCTCCATTCCATCTCCATTGCAGACAGAATAGTTTAAGAAAGGATTTTGGCATACTGACCTCATTTTCAGGAGTAATAAAGAAGCTGTGTTTGATGGAATTGGAGGGAGGCTCCCGACAAGAACTTGTGGTTCCTCTCCTTGCTTGCCAAATGGGATAGCTGTGAGAGGATTTTTACCTCCAGTAGAAATGCAGTCTCAAATGCCTCCACCTTCTAGTGTTCCCTAAGCTTTACTGACAAGTGTGTCCTGCTAACTCTGTCAGCACCAAGCACTGAATGTGAATGCTAAGCAAAAGGGAAAGTGTTAAACAAGGTCTTGAGAACACTCACATTATCCCTATGCTAGTGAAGCCATCTTCTTCCCACGTGAAAAGTTATTTATAGCTAGCTGAGATGTTGAGTATTTTTGACTGACAGCTGTGCTTCAGTGGCACTTTAAGTCCCAATAAATTTTTCTTTTATTAAAAAAACATAAAGGTAGCAACAGCAAGGTTACGGTTGTGGAGTACAGATAGGCAGTGACAAGCAGTGTCTGATTAACACTGCTAATCTGCCAGTTGGAAGGAATCCCAAGTTGAGAGGATCAGAACTCCTCCAGAAATCTGGCACTTGGCTGATAATGTCTCTGGCTAAATGTCTTATGAGGCTTAAAACACAGCACGCATACAAGACGTGCCTCGAGTTATCTCTCCTGGTCCAGTGTTGCCCAGCTGAGGCTTTTGCTGGCTCTTCTGTATTTCTCTGCAACCCTTGCCTTTCAGAATTTGTTTAAGCTTTGACTGGTTGTGACTTCTTACAGACATTCTTATCGCCATTCCCCACCCTCATGCAGTATTTCCTATGTTACTTAAAACAGTTTATTTTTAGTTATGTTATCTTTCATTAGCATACCAATACAAGACCTTCTATTATGTTCATATATACTTTTTTTAAGCTACAGACTTGTACTCATGCTCCTTACAGTCAAAAGCACATATTAGACTTGTTTTCTAACTTAGGTTCTTCTAAATATGAACCACCTTTGCAGTTTTTCTATGATGAAAATTAATATTATGTCCATATCACTTCTATTTAATGACTGGTACAGAGGGACTGACAAGCCCGCTTAGGGCTGCAGACGCCACTAAGCCTGAGGCAGAGGAGTAGATTCCAAAAACTTTCTGGCTGGTTTTTCATTTACAGATATGTTTGGGTCTATACGACAGACTTTACGTAATACTATATTGAATATCCTTCAGCAATCCCTAGTTTGGGAACTGCAGAAAACAGAACTACTCCTCTGATTGCTTTTGGCCTATAGGTTACTTTTGACATATCCATGCCTATGTATGCGAGTGCCATCCCATATTCCCTTTCCACAAACCATTTCTCTGAAGAAACCATGGTTTTGTGTGATTTGTTTAGCTATGAGCGTTTAACAATTCTGTAATCATTCTCAGTCTCTGTAAGAGCAGTAGGTGCTCCGTTGTTGCTTTTTATAGAAGACTTACTAATTCTGAGGTATCCTTTTTTAAATTGTTGATAGCACTTGACAATTCATTAGTAATAAAAATGAGTTGATTAAAGACGGTCAGCTTTAAAATCTCTTTTATATGCCATAACTTGACTTGATTGAATCCTGGACTCTGTTAATTGCTATGACTGAGCTTTCTTGGCATTTTTGTCATTTCATGTCCACAGTCTAACCTGGGGCCAGATCATATTCCCTTATGGGAAATCAGTTTGTGTTTAGGCAGATGGTAGAGAATAGACTTCACTCATGAAGTTCCTGCTAATTCTTAAGAATGTGGGGCAGAGTCACAAACAGACCAGCTCCTTTTCATTTCTCAGTGATTTTGTGTGTTCATGTGCACAAATGCCCATGCACACAGATGCCTCAGGGCAGCAAACTGTCCATGCTGAAAGAAGAGAGGGTAGAAAGTTTTAAGGATGCTTGATTCTCTCTTTGCTTCTGCAGAGCTGTGTAAGATGTACTAGATGGTTCCCACTTGTTTATAGCATATGTGGCCTTTAGTTCTTTTACGCCTTTTCTAATGTTGCTGGTTTGGGAAATAACACTTCTGTGTCATAATCTCTGCCATTTACAGCCAGTAAGTTTTGTATATGTGGCCCAATTCTAGCTAAATTTAACAAGAAGTGGAGCTCTCAAAGGTATTATGTTGAAGAAGATGAGTTGAACAGGAACTGTTAGCCATGTAAAGATGGAAGGACCTGCTGGCCATTAGTACATGTGTGCTGGTTGACCAGGAGGCCCAGTTGGACCCCACTGACTCCAGATCGGTCAAACTAGGGCTGCCTCTTGCCAGCCACATATGTGAGAGGGGATTGAAAGGCAGTGGAACATGGTTGTAGAACATGGGAGACAATCCACGGAAATTGGACTTTGCTGTAATGGTTACAGAATAAAGGGGATTCTTAATCATACTGTTACAAAATGAATAGTTATTTGCAGGGTAATTGACTAATTTTCAAAATGTTTTTACAAAAAAGATTGCACAATTGAGACTATTTATAAATAAGTTTCCAAAGTTAGCATTAATGAAACTTCTAGAGCATGACTGGAATTTTTATTGATGCTATATAGCATGGCATGAAAAATCTTTAAAAGTGCTTTTGACAAAGAAATGTATTGAAATAAAAGTCAGACCTTAATTGTTGTACGAAAGCAATATAATCATCTGTAATTGAATTGTCAGAAATGCAAATGTTAGCATCTTGACATTTACCATTGCTGTTCTGTCTTTTCTAATTATCTTTATTAAAGGCTGAAATTAACAAAGGAAATGGCTGAAAATTAGGAATGGTTTGTTACATTAGGTGACATTTACTTCCTTGATACCCTTTAACTTGAGTTGGAGCTTGATGTTCAATTATTGTCTCTCTTCTAGGGAATTGCACCAAAATTGAGATTTTCTACAAGCTCCCTTATTACAGAAAGTCTGTTAAACTCAGGAAGAAGTCACAAACAGGTTAGCATAATTTAATTGTTTCTAGATTTAATATTGATAGCCTTGGTTCCAATTTTTGCATGTGCTGCTCACTTCAAACTTTTCTCATTCTTTTGTTGTGGTTAAAGCAGTTGTCATGGGTGCTTGACAACTTGATTAAATTTTTAATCAAGTATGAGTAAAGAGTGGGTTTGGTGCATGACAGTAAATGCTGAGAGTTCCTTGAATCTGAAACAATTATCAGCTGCTGTGTTCTATGATCAGCTGAAGTGTCAATCCCTGGTGTATTTGTAGGTGGGAAGATGCCTTCTCACCATTCCTTACTGACACTTAAAATTAAGGTGGGACAATGAAAGCTAGGTGAAGTCAGAGAAGGTACATTATCAAACAAACCAATTAATTTAATTGTTTTCCATAACAATATCAGTAACAGTAATGGAAATGAAGATTTCTGTTGAAAAGGCTGTCACCAATATTAATCTGGAAATGCTGTTTCTGCAACGAGCAAGTTAAAGGTGAAGTAGCTGAAAAGACTGGAGAAAAAAAAACCCTTTCTGATGTGTTTGTTCATTTGGTAGCACTCTTCTCTGGTCTCACTGATTGGAATTTTTGGTTGGGTTTCGTGGCACAAGCCATTACATGAAGTTACTCTTACATCCTCCTTTTTTTGCTAGATTATTGAAAAATGGTGCAACATCATTAAAATGGAATGGTTGTCAGGAAGGCTTGCATGCAAAGAGGGTTAGGTGACTTTGACCTGTTCGTGGCATTGCTTGTTCACTGAGAAGTTTACTCCAAATTTAGCAAAAGGAATATATTACTTAGGTAAAGAATAAAAAAAAAAAAATCAGTGGAAATTGGCATTGTCAGAAAACTAACTTCACTGAAGGTGACTTCAGTAAGGGCAGTTTGATTTAAAATTAAAAATGTCCTTGAAAGTATTTAATATATTATGAATGGCGTATCAAATTTGCACGTGTTGCGGTGAAGGTCTAGTTTCGTGATTGGTGTAAGCCAGAAGAAGCACAGCCTACTTCTGGTGAAATTGAAATTAGTCTTAGAGAATTAGGTCTGGTTTTGCTAAGGCCAGTTCCATACTCTGGCTCACTACCAGCTGCACAAGTGCTAGTACTGGCGTGAGAAAGACAGTGGCATGACCAGTCTGTGTGTTGCCAGATTCAAACTATGTTGTTGCAAAACAAGCACACAACCTCAACCTCATTCATTGTTGGGTGTAGAGGGAAAGGCTTATAAGCAACCTGGATATTTTATTTCTGGGTTCCTCTGAAGTAATGCATACAACATTCAGATTTAAGAGTAATGTCAACTTCCTCAAGCTTGAAAAAGAATTTCTAACAGGAAGAAAAGTCTTGCTGTACCAATATTTTTGATCTTTTGTAATGTGAATTTGGGCCAGATTTGACCAAAAAGCCTAATTATCCATACTGCGGTATTCAAAATTAAAACACACTGCTGACTAAGTAGCCTGATAAGAGCTGTATAATCTAGACTGCCTTGACCTATAAAGCTTGTAGAGTAATTGAATGCTCCTTTAATGCTAGGAATTACAAAGGAATGATAATGTATTTCAAACAAAACTTCAGTGTTGGAAACAGTTTCCCAGAATTTGAAATTGGTCACTGAAGAAGTTAATAGTTATTTGGAGGGGGTGTCAGTCCTGGTAGTCTTTGCTGGTAACAACAACAAAAACTACAACAGCACCACCCCCATCCTCTGTTGAGAGAAGGGAGGTGGTGAGGTTGTGTCGTGGTTGAGTCCCAGCCGGCAACTAAGCACCACACAGCCGCTCGCTCACTCCCCCCCAGGTGGGATGGGGGAGAGAATCGGAAGAGTAGAAGTGAGAAAACTCGTGGGTTGAGATAAAGACAGTTTAATAGGTAAAGCAAAAGCCGTGCAGGCAAGCAAAGCAAAACAAGGAATTCATTCACCACTTCCCATCGGCAGGCAGGTGTTCAGCCATCTCCAGGAAAGCCGGGCCCCATCGCGCATAATGGTTACTTCGGAAGACAAACGCCATCACTCCGAATGTCCCCCCTTTCCTTCTTCTTCCCCCAGCTTTATATGCTGAGCATGACATCATATGGTATGGAATATCCCTTTGGTCAGTTGGGGTCAGCTATCCCAGCTGTTTCCCCTCCCAACTTCTTGTGCACCCCCAGCCTACTCGCTGGTGGGGTGGGGTGAGAAGCAGAAAAGGCCTTGACTCCGTGTAAGCACTGCTCAGCAGGAACTAAAACGTCTCTGTATTATCAACACTGTTTTCAGCACAAATCCAAACCACAGCCCCATACTAGCTGCTATGAAGAAAGTTAACTCTATTCCAGACAAAACCAGCACAGGTTGGTTGTTCCTCCACTTCCCTTCATTCTGCTGTATGTAGGTATTTTAAAAGCAGTATCAACTGAGAGATAGACTTTTAAGACAATATTTGATAATGGTGTGATTTTGATAAATTTTAGCTACAAAATCCGTATTTTGTATGTCAAATGCCAGTTTTACAAATAAACAGCTGCTTTGCCTTTTCTTTTGCAAAACTATTCACATGATTTGAGAAGATATTTGGAAGATGGTCTTTAAAGTTTTTGGGTGGGTTTTTTTTTGGGGGGGGAGTGTGAGGTTTGGGGGTTTTTTTACTAAACATAGCTTCTTGATTATAGTGATCTTGATTAAAGAACTAGTAAATTCACCATGATCCAAGAAAATATAAATATCAGAGAATGTAATTACACTTCTTGTGAGGCTTTAGGCAACTCTAAATGAATATAATTTAAACTATTAAACAGGCTTCTATTTTAATTTATTTATTTTATTTTAAAGGATAAGAATTTTAAAAGGTTAAAAAAAGTTTAAACAGATGAAAAATGCTTCAAATCTGTGTATGTCCAATCCAGGTAAAGTTTGTGTTAATTGAATTTTGTCACAAGTTCATTTTAATTTTTTACAGTCTCTGTACACTAACTGTGTGAGAAAGCTAATCGGGTAAGTATGAGACACTTAACCTTAACACCTAACATGTAGTAATCTGTGTTTTAACCTCCTTCTGGTTTCAGAGAAAATGGTAAATACATTGATGATTTTTAAATTGCTGTTTGATTATAGTTTTGTGAGGGGAACATCAGCTGACATGGTGTTTATTTCTGTTAAAATTATTAGTTCCCTGTTTGCATTATTTTCAGTGATCTTTGTTCTGCATGCTGTCAAACCAGATAATTTCTCTTTTTCACTTTAGGGTGATTTGAATTGGGTACATCACTCAACCCCAAATGGAAAACTGCAAACAAAGTTACCAAAGAAAAATACTCTTTCACCTGAGAAAAGCAGGCACAGCTTAGCAACAAAGAACTACGAGCAGCCTACAATAGCTTCTAAATCACGTTCTCCATCTCCATACACAAAAAGACGAATGTGTGAGCTATCAGAAGAAGCCAGGCAACGACTGGCCCATTTAAACCTTGGTCCTTATGAATTCAGAAGAGAAACTGATAAACCTCCATTTGTAGTTAGACGGGTTTGTATTCTCTCCAAAGTGCTTCCAGCTTAAGCTCAGATCAAATATTGTTCTTTCACTAAATACTGCTCCAAAAATTCATTCAGCTCTTAGTTTAGATGAATAATTTTTCTCTCCTTAACAGTCTGTCACATAGTGATTTAAATGTAAAATTAACTAAAATAAAATTTCTTTTATCCGCGTTAGTAACAGACAAAGATCAAATTCTTTCATGAATATCTTCGTTAAATTCTCTGAGGCCCCATTTCTTTTCTTCCAGCGCACTAGACAGGATAATAGGTGTATAAATTCAGCTTGGAAGTAATTGATATTGGTATTAAAAATTCCTGAATAAGACTTTAAAGAAAGAGTGTCTAGTCACATTATGAACACTTACACTTCCTCTCTTTCAACTTTTTTTATGTTGGCATCCTATGATCTTTGAAACACTTCCTTTGCTCAGAGATGCATCTCTAACACTTTGACTTAGAGTTCGTAACCAACCTGACTTAGCACTCATATAAGGACTTCTTGTTAACCATACGTGAAAAATTGTTCTGAACTTAGGTACTTATTTAAAGAAACTGTGTTTAAGTGCTTTAATATGAATGGGCCAGATTTCCCAGCCTCTTGGAGGATCATATTCTCTTTTTTTTTCCCTCTATTTTTCTTATGATTGTAACAATCCTTTATTTTTAGAATACCACTTTGAGCATGTAGTGGCAGAGATGGGATTGCTCTGACTCTGTGCTATGACATTATGATTTGGCTACAATTCTGGACACTTGTCACAGCCATTGAGATAATTTAGTGTTTAATTAGTTTGCTTCTCACTTTAATTTTTTTCTAGTTGATGTACAAATGAATTAATAATATCTTGTCAAATTTTAGAATTCTTTTCCAAGTTTTATTCTACGTATAGATACCTGTTGGAAATTCAGATTAGCCTTAATAAGCCATTAATCATTTATCAACCTAGTGTTTATCTCTCTCTCAGATATTTTTCTTTTAACTCCTTTGTATCAGTTCTTCTGGGTTTTGATGTATAGGTGAAGTTCACTGTTTAATTATAGCATCTTTAAACACTGATTATTGATTTTGATTGCTTGGTTATTTGTACCAAAAAGGAAAAAGCTTGTCTCATAATGCACCATATCCTGACTGTCATGGCCTTTCTAGATTGGGAATGCTTGTTTTAGGGCATCTTTACTGCTGAGGAGTGTTTTGGCCTGGAGATTTTGTGTTATGTGAAGATTAAAATTAGATTATGTTAAATGTAACTTTTTTAATTAGGAAGAGATTCAGATCTCTCTTGGTGAGATCTGAACTGTTTGGAATAAATTTGAGATACCAAAAATTGTTTAAAAAGACTGCAGACATTATAGATGAAGGAGAAACTATCTGCATTTTTTTTTCTTTGAACAATATGATAGTCAGAGTATTCTAGACCTTTCTAGTACTGTTTTTGTTTATGCACACTAATGCTAATAATACACATAATATGAGCAAAGCGCTGTGAAAATAGTTTTAAATAGTATTTAAATAAGAATAAAATATTTCAGAACGGACTAGATGTGATCTTATGAACGAAAACAGGACAAGATAGAAATTGATAGATCTGATACTGAGCATTTTAACTGTATTTTTGCTTCAGGTTGAACAACCAAGTCCTGGTATTAAACTTCATACCTGGTATCCCACACGAGAAAATACAGTGGAAGCCTGGACCAAGGTAGACCATGGTCAGTATTTTCTACTATATATCTCATTAATGCTTTTATTTTCTGCAGTAGTTTAGTGAGGTTATTTTGTTTTGGGGGTTTTGTTTTGTCTTTTTTAATTTATTAAAAAAAAGTCAGTCTATAATCATTGGGATCAGTAAGTGAGAGCTTAATAAAAGGTGTGCGACCAGAAATTTAAGGAAGTACCCTAAAACTTTATTTTATTGCATGTGTCTGGCAATATGAGCATTTTAATGCCTCATTTTTATTGCACTCCTCGCTAATTATAAATTGTTATATAGCAAATCATAATGAACTTGTTATTTTACTTTTGTTCTTTGTAGTAGCACTGGGTGGAGAATTTTAAAGGTTTCACATTTCCTTTGGGGTCATACTTCCCAATCTGCAGTAGCTGGATAACGTAACAGACCTATTATCATCTGATACCATTGCATACGTACGAAATGAGTTGATAGTTTCTGGCTGGTGGTTAAGAGACTGAAATCTACCTCACTATTCATAACCAGAGGATTCACTGGTCACCTGCCGCTGTTTTGAGGCTTTACTGTAACTTCTGAAAAAAACAGATTCCTAGGATTAGATATCTTAATACTGACAGCACAGTTTAGTCCTTTTTTGGTTTTGTGCAGGTAACTAATAGAGGGGTGTCTTTACATTGCTATACAGCATAGAAGTATCTCTTTGGGCTTGGGTCACAGTATGAGGGTTGTTCAGTACAGGCTGATATACAACCGATCAAGAAGCCAGACCTAATTTAATGTCAGTCCCTCAGGGGTGAGGTGTGTATTGACAATGATGAAACATCCTAACCCGGTACGGACCTAATAGTTTCCCCACGTATGTTTCCATGGGCTTCATACTCGTGTTTGTGGGTCAGTGGTGAGGGAAGGAATGAAGAGGTCATGGAAGGAGAGGTGATCATTGGGAAGCTTGTTCAGAAAAGGTTAGTAAGGTAGTGTGATATACGTTAAGAATTTTTGAGACTGGTAGAGCTTGATTTTATATTGATTTAGGCAATTAATAGTTTAACAAAATGGCCACTTCTGTCTATGCAGAAGACGGTGCTTACACCATTCATTATTATAAACATTGTATTCCATTAAATGTGAAATTATTGTTTTCAGCTAAAGAAAGTGATTTCCTGAACTATTCTGAGGAGACTGTTTAGAATTTCACAATGTATAATAATAAATTGCTTTAGTACTGTTTGGGAGGAGAGGTAAGCTATTTTGTAAAAGATTTTGTAACATTTAAGACTTTCAGATTTTCTTTTGAATTTCTTCTGGGATGTACCTTTTTTCTTTCTCCAGATCCTTCTCTTCTCGGCAGCTACAGACCCAAGAAAGCCAAAGTGAGTACTTTGAAGTGCTGTTGTTTACAAATTGTTTTTTGGGAAGCTCTGAGTGAGAAGGATTGTCCTGTGTACGTATTTTTTAAACTTTATCTACTATAGTATCAAAAGCAAGAAAAGGGACATTTTAAATCTTATCTAACCTGGTTTAGACCTGCTGACAGATTATTTACAAATAGAAATGTGAAACTTAACACTCTATAAGATATTCATGCCTGTAGGTACAGAACTTGCTTCTTGGCATTAAGGCTCGTGACAAGGCTGTAGAAGAGCCTTTGGAGGCAGTTTGCATGTGCCTTCACAGTCATTCTGAGAGCACGCTTCATTCCAGAATTGTATGCAAAGGTAGCACTGGTACAACTGGCAAGCCATTGTTCTGTTATTTCATGTCCTTGCTTTTTCAAATTTTAGCTGCTTTGTGTATCAAATGGATCTGAAGAGTAATGTCAGGGTTCCTTTGTTTTTTGGTGATCTTTATTCTTTCCATCCTCATTTAACTGGTTTTGCCTGTGTTCCTGAAGTACTGCAGAAATTGTGGATTTAGGCATTTAATTATGTATGTCCTCTTAGATTTCCTAATGGCTGGGAAAACTGAAGGTAACAGGGAGGAGGAAAGAGGGGGAATTAAAAGGATAAACCTTTATATATGTTAAGTGCACTTTTGTCAGATTCTAAACTTTTATTACCAGGTATTGCCATTTTGCCTACCATGTGAGTCTAATATATTGTGCCACTTCTGGATTGTTCCATGGCTGTAAATGAGAAACTGTAAAGAAAATAGAGATCATCTATAAAATATCCTAAATATGTCATTGGTTTTTTGTGGTTTTTTTAATGATGGGGCTATTTTAACGTTGTGTTGTCCTCCTCATCCCTCTACTCCCCAATGGGAAAGTATATTTTAGGAGCAGTCATTTTTTGGAGAATGTAGATAGCTGAGCTACAGGTCAATTCATCATGTTCTTGATGCCTCTAATCACTTGTGATTCTCACAAAATCAGAGCTGAAGAGAATGTATCTTTCTCTTGCCAGAAATATAATATAGCTTTGTTTAAGAGGAGGTGTTTCCCAAAGCTGAGGAAAAAAACACTGCAGCCTGGAAAGAGCTAATGAATAACCTGATTATTGTTGGTCTGGTTTTGTTGTAGTTTTTTGGGTGTTTTCTTCAGCTTTGGGAAACAGCTCCTGTAAAAGTCCCCATTCCAGGTAAAAGGGGATGGTAATCCATGGAGACATTTTAGTGGTACATTTCAGGTTAAGAGGAACTATGAAAGGAGTAACTAGAAGAGGGATGGACCTGAGTTTTCCCTTGAGGAACAGCAAATAGTGAGGAAAAAAAAGTCTAAGAACAAGGGTTCCCACACTGAGGAGGGGTCTGAGGTTTGTGTTGTTTAGACTGTCAGGCATCATTCTGAATCTGTGAGATTCCTGGGAGGGGTAAGCCTTTAAATTGTGCAGTCAGAAAAGGGAATTAAAAGGCCTGTTACACTAGACTGTGCCATAAGATGGTGCATTAGATACCAGTGGAGTTCTCTTGACACTTGTTGGTTTAATTTAAACCAGGGTTCTTTCTATGAAATGAGGGTCCTTGTTCTTTCCCCAGGAGGCAGATATTCCTACATGTATGTGCAACCTTTAACCTTTTGGTTTGAAAAATAAAAATATGAAAATGTACGTCTTGATATTCATAATAAATTTTAGCAAGGTTTGGTGGGCTTTTTTACAGGTAAAATCTACTCATGGAAAAGACTTTGACAGTTCTGATGTTTGCCATGAGGATGTGATCTCAGATCCACCCAACAGACAGTCCCATTCTGGTTCATTAGAGCATTCAGCACCTCCAGCATTTCAGAAGCATTCTCTAAGTTCTGTGCTAAATCGATCTTCTCTAAGGGAAAGGTAATGGCTTGGTTTTGTTTGTGAAATTCTGGAACTATTAACATAAGCAGATGATGTGACAGTACTTGCATGACTGTAGTTTACGTGTTTTGGAGGTGTGCAGTCTGAAGAGACTGAAAAATCTCTGCCCAACAACTATGCTGTTTGACTTTTCCTCAGGTGCTGTGTTTGCCATCACCTCTCTGCTTAGTGAATACAAATCCTAATAATATGTGAATGAAAAGGATCTTTGACATCTCTGTTGCTAACCTTTTCTGAAACAATGAAGCCCCAGATTTCAGACTGCCAATGTCTGTCTAAAACAGAGAATGCTTAAATAAATAATCACTATTTCAGAGGCGATTAGAATCTCCGGAATGTAAATATAGGTACATGTCAAGTAGGCTTTATGGAGGTACTTGGAAACCTTTTTTCCTTCTGACTGTTGTTCAGCCTGGTGTTTGTAAGGACATACTCATGGCTATTCTGTAGTCAGATGTGTGACTAGTGTGTGTCACATGCTTGGGCTATCTTTAATCTAGTCAGTGTATTATCTTCCAATCTTTCTTCTTTATTGACATCCTAAGATGATGTTTTGTTTGAGTTGAAGTGTGGGCCTCTGGAGCAGTTGTGTGTATATTAATTGCTATATTTAAATTAGTTTTCTTAGTGGTCTCCCCTGTCCCCGATGGGGTTGGTGTGGAGACAGTTTCTAATATCCCTTAGGTCAGTGGATTTCAATTCCTGGGTTAATATTTTGGGAAAGCCTCACAGCTTCAGTGTCTCATGAGGGTGGGTTGGAAGAAACGTCAAAAAGCAACAGATTTCTTCATGCTTAAGTTCTCCAGTCCTTCAAGGAGAGTATTCCCTACTTCCTGCTGAGTAGAACATGTGCTTGGTGCACAATGTTTCTACTCTACATTCAGTTTAGTAAGTTACTAGATGGCTTTCTGGGAGCAAAAAAACTAATTACAAAACTGGGCCTGAATAAGGAAATACATAAAATAATTGGGAGACGCTCGGGATCAAACTGATGTCCTGTCCTAAGTGCTGAAGTGTTTACTGAGGCCCTACTTGGAGATATACTTTGGTGGCTAGTTCGCACTCGTTCCAGGCTGTTTCATCCTTGTTACTGTTGGTACCTCAGTTAGTCAATGCTCTCAGGGTGCATTTTATAGCCTGCACACAGCCTAATGCTTTTTCTCAAAATAGAAAAATTGTCTCAGTTTTTTTCTTTAAAAAGAAAAATGACAGATGGCAGGTGGGGATTGAATTTTTAATACTTACAAAGATCAAGTTGGTGTTTTAACATCTTCCTCTGCTTGAAAACTTGCTTGTTTGTTGTTCTGTGTAACAGTATTTTGTGAGATCTGTTATACAGAGATTAGGATGTATCTGGGGTTTGGAGGAGGTTTCTTTGTCATCTTGTCTGCCTCCCCACTCTCTCCTGATGTTGTTTGTGCATTAGTTACCCATGTCTGGGGAAGAGATACTGTAATGGTGACTTTCTTATCCTTCTTTTTTGAACTGGACTCCTTTGGGGGGGGGCATAAATTTTGAAATTTATTATATTTAAAGCCTTATATTGATAGCAGGAAAGTCTTGTATGTTGTAAGCTGCTGTTACTTGCATAGTAATTTAGTCATCTGCCAGTTAATCTTGAAATTATCTGAATATTCTTGCTTTTTCTTTTTATGAGACCCTCTCCAGAAGAGATTTGTGATCTTGTGAAATTATGTTTTTTCTTCTTATTAGAAAAAATGTTCTCAGCTCTTTAGAGATGTAACATCTCTTTATGTTAAAGATGTAAGCATTTACTTTTGTCATCAGAAAAAATTCAAAATGAGAAGGTAAAGGTCATAGTCTAAAAAACTTGATCTCTGTTTCATGCTGCTGAGATAACAATGGCTTTAGCTGACTGTATACTGAGAGCTATAGTTGGAATGACGATCATGGATCAGAGGTCGATGTTTGGAAATGCAAGCAAACGCTGTTCTTCAGATCAGAGAAATACAGAGAAAATCAGTACTACTGAAACTATACCAGTGTTAGTGTACTTGCAAGATCACAGTCTTATCTCACAGTATTTGGTGTTTATTTCCTCAATTTTATTTTGAATTACAAAGACAAAGAGCTTAGCATATCCAGGCTATTTTTTTTAATGCTAGTCAGCCCACGGTCAATATGAAACTTGACTCCCCACCTCGACCTTTACTTCCCTTTTTTCCCTTTTTTTTTTTTTTTTTCTTTTTTAAGAAGTAGTGTGAAGTGAATGTCAGTCTTCTTGGGAGTACTTCCCAGAGCACTGCTGAATAGTTGTTAAACCACTGCAATATTTTTCAGTGATACAGAAATTGGGATCTTGCATAAGGTCCTCTGAGCCCTTTTTCTAGCAGTTTCCACTCCCTTTCTTCTATGAGCCTGCTAGAGAGACCACAAATCAATCCTCTCTCCTTTTCCACTGGGTTTGAGCCAGAAGCAGAACTGTAAATAGATTTACTGCTGAACAAGTCAGCAAAGTTTTGAATATTTATTTTCATACTTTATTTTTACATTTTTCATTATTTCGGTCACCTAAGGAAACCATTTGCTAGTGTTGCAAACTGACACTAAGCAGAGTGATGTGGCTGTACAATTCTACTTCTCATTTTGATTCTAGCTCCTGTGCAGAGCAAAGGTACATGCACACTCTTCAGTTCCTGCTCGTGATGTGTGGCCAGCTTCAGTCAATGCAGTTGACTTACCCCCACAGGCTGGTTGGTTGTCCATAGAGAAGTATCCTTTTGGGCATAGATAAGTATCCTGTATGCTCTGTGAAAGAGCACTAGCACTATATTCTCTCGAAGTTGCTGCAGGAAAGCAAAATTCAAGTCCAGTCCTTGCTTTCATAGTGCATGTACATCCTCATGCACTCCTAGAAGATGGTGTTTTTTGTGGAACTTACAAGGTAAACCTTCCTTGCAGCACTGAAATCTGCAGCGAAGTACCTTTCATAAAGAAAAGGAGAAACGCTGAGGTGGATTCTGTAAGGTAATGACAGAAGTCCTCTGAAGGGAGCTATCTGCTGGTGCAAGAGGAATTCTCTTCTCAAGAGACTGCAGCAATCATAGGAGTATTTGACGATTCCTGTTATGTTGAGAGGCAAAGCTACTTCTCATGCATTAGGGATCAAAGGATTCTTTTTCTTACTATGGACATGGCAGGCTTTTGCTTTGTTTTTTTATCATTGATCTGAAGAATAATCATTTCCAGGGTGAAGTCCAGCTCAATGTCTTTTTTACGTTCTCCTGCTAATATGTGATCTTGCCTACTATAAAATTTAACAAAAATATAAGTTCTGTTGGAAGAAAGACAGAGGTTAACTGTATGGATCAGGTGCCCTTCTGTAATATTCTTCTATTGGTTTACTACCATCTTTTTATGTTATCTTTTTTCAAGTACTAGGGAAATACCAGCATGAAGTTAGCTATTACTGATAATAGATATAATGACAGATACTAATAGTTAGATACTAACGAAAGACTAGATCTTACATGAAGTCCTTGAAAATTCCAGTTATCAGAAGCTTTGGCTTCAGTGATCTTGAAATGTCACCCCAGGATCTTGTGTACTAGTTTTGTTGCATAGCAAAATCCAGACCACGGGTAATTCACCTAGTATTTTAGAGAGTGGCATGCATCCTAAGACAGGGTTTACTTCTGTGAGAGTGTATTTTAATTCTGAGAACTTTCTACTGCAAAGTGGAACACTGAAAAATTTAGCAGACTTTTTAGAAAAAAAGCTTGCTCTAGGGAGAGGCTGCAACTAGGTTTCCTGTCTATTTCTAGTTATTTAAAAGTCATTATTTCTGGTTTTTTGGCATTTAGTTTGGTAGTAAGGTTGTTCTTGAATCTTTTGGGTTTATCAGTCTCGCCTCTTGGGGAAGTTTCCTTATTTTGCATTCTTTAAGTTAAACTCTGGAAATCAACACTTGAAGAATATGAAGTTTCGTATTATAATCTGCAAAACTGAGGAGTACCTAAGCCTTATTTCATATTTTTGACCAACATCTGTACTATTTGCCATCTTCATTGGTTGATTTTGCTGCAGCGGTAGGTAAATTTGAAATTGATTGCTGTCAAAGCTGTTTTGTGTATAAATGAATAAATTCAGAGACGATAGAAGGTAATGGAAAAGCTTCCAAAGAGGATAAGGAGGTGCAGCCCATTTATGACATACTAATGATTTAGTACAAGAACGACTTGAACCTTTTTGGGACAACTGCTCAGCTAGAGTATTGGGCCTTCCTTGAAATCTCGGAGGCTGTCTGCCACTTGGGATTCACTTTTGACATGAGGATGATGTATCATGCCCCAGTTTTGAGGACTAGATATGAAGCTTAGGAGGCAAAAGAAAACATTTACCAATTCAAAAACTCAGTACTGAATGTATCTCTACTTCTTCAAGGTCTAACTGTAAATAGGGCTTTTGAAGGTAAGAAAAACTATTTAGGAAGGATGAGAAATTTTTACTTTTTAAAAATTTCTTACTGAAGAGGGAGAGCAAATGGGTACACAGCTAAGCTGTCAGTTTCTGCTTCCAAATATATAGGCTGCTGTGCTTTGATTTAAGGCCTTGTCTGTGTGTAATTGTTTCTGCTTCGCAGTAGTATCCTGGCATTGTGAAAGCAGCGTACTTCCTCAACTTAAAATCCTTGCATTCTTACAGTATTTGTATGTCAATATGTTTTCATTACAATTCAAGAACTGGTATGTACCAATACAGTCTCAAACACTTTTGCACTGGTGTAGCTGCATCTATACTAAGGTTCATAGCCATCAGTCATTCTAAGAAAAAGCAAAACAAAATTGCCTCCTTTACTAACTAGACCAGTGAAACGCTTAAGTGTAGCCCAGCCTTTCTATTGTGCCTCCATACAGACCAGTATACACTGAGAACCAAGTTCATTGTACTGAATTGCCACTTCATGTCCTCTTAAATGAGAATAAAGCAACTTCTCCACTTACTGTGAATGCTGCATGAATACTTACTTGGATATAAAATCTATGAGGTTTATTTCTATTTTGGAATTAAATGTATTTGGTTTTCTTGAGAATCTCTCTTGTTCCATGTGTAAGTTCTTGCAGATTGTGGCTTTTCAGGTTATACTTAGCTTTAAGAGTTGTTTCTCCCTCTTCTCCCCAATTACAGTAGCGTTCTCTCCAATTGTGAATCTGGTACTACAGTACTTCATTGATTTCTGTCCTCTGATAGTTTGTCCTTGCATGTGGTTTTGCTCAGCATGAAGTCTGTGTCTTTGAAGCTGATAAATTCTTCATGGAGGCCGCATGCACTGAGTTGTTCACAAGGCTAGGAGGTGTGATGGTGGGGGAAGGGGTCACGATAGGCATTGGAAATATTCTGCAGTAGGCTTTTGCATTAATTCTGCTGATATGAAATGTATTAGTATCTCCTGCTGAAATGGGATATTAACATTTTTGCTGTATGCAAGTGGATGATTGGATTGTCTGACATTTGAAAATTCCTATTTATTACAGCTCTCAAGTTCGCAAGCTGCTGTTTGACTGGAGCACGTGGGTGCATATATCCTGTTTGTATTTCTAATGGAGTATTTCATCCCAATGGATAAAATTATACATGAAAATAACTTTAATCTTTAGCACAATCTTTAGGCTTCTTTTTTTTCCATCATGGTAGATGTTGTCTGTATGACCTTAAAAAAAATCCTTATCTCATAAAAGAGAATAAATGCCTTTAGTCACATTACAGGGGAAAATGGTTCTGTTTCCTTGATCGTACTCGACACAACATCTTTGAAATTAATCTTGAGAAGTTCTCTGATTGATCTGGCTTTTTCTAGGTCACTGAGCTATATTTCCAAAGTGTTTATACAATCTATTGGAATCAATAAACAATTTAAACTGATGTAACTGCAGAATGTTTGCAAGTCCCAGGGAAAATTGAAAGTATGACAAAGAATACAGCCGTGGAAGTTTATTTTGTTTATCAGGGCAAACAGTCATTGAAATGAAATGACTTTCCTTTCAACATTGCAATATGATAGTGACACCTTAATCACATAAATAAGCAGCTAGTCATTTTAAAAACTCGTTATTGGTGACTTTGGGCAAATGGAATCCCTTTATTTGTACTTAAGAAGCTGTGCTCTAAAGCCTGTTTTATAAAATATTTCCAATAGGAGAGTTAGAGTATCACAAAAAGGTTTAACTTCAGATTATGGTTGTTACATTTCAGGCATGATTTTATTTTAGTTTGAGTTTTGGCTGGTGTAAATATTAATATTATGACTTTAAATGTGGGTTAGATGATAGTTATTACTAAAATTAGAGAATAACAATAATAAAAAAACTAATTAAAAGGAAGCTGATAGTGTTTTTAATCACACTTAAGGTTTTGATGTTTTTTTCTCCCCCCCCCCCCCCCCCCCCCCCCCCCACCCCTTTTTTTGGTTGAAATTAAGTTTGGGTTATGTGTGAGTGGCTAACATTTCTTATACCACAGCGCACACTAGTGGATTGATCAATAAAATCACCTGAAGAAAGAAAGCTAATAGTTCTTGAATTAAGTACTTAAATCATCATCTTCTTCTTGCAGACATAACCACGTATTTTCTAAATGAATACGATAGCAAGCTGGGTTTCTTTTTTTCCAAAAGTAAATACATTTATGTCCAAGTATATTTGTAAATTTAAGATTAATAACGATGATCTGAAATCTTACATATGAATTTCATAAAATTTATTTCCCAAAGGCAATCTATTCCAACTTCTCTTCTCAGTGCCAGCAACCTGGATGTTGGAAGAACAGCAGCTGCTGTATAAATAAGAGAAAATGCCATGACTTCATGGGTCTCTCTTTTATTTGTCAAATGGGAAATGACTCACTCTTCCTGCATCTAGGACGCGGAATTTTAAACATGCATTTCGGAGGTTCTTTAATATTAGTAATGCTTGTAAATGCTAATGGGAAGTCATAAGATGATAGTAACACTCCAGCACCTTTCCTTTACCTCTCTTCTTTTAAAAAAAGAGGGGTTTTTCAAAACACTGCTAGTGATAGAGCATATGCATTGTAATGCAGTACATCAAACTGGGTTTGACTGTGTTAGGGAAATGAATGTTCCTGCCTGCTTAAGGGGCTTAGACTTCTGTTTCTTTAAAGGCAATGCTTTCCTCCCCTAACAAAATTCACAAACCGTTTTGCTTTCTTTTAGGAAAAGTTATGTGAGATCTTTCAGTGCAACAGATTGTTAGGTTCTAGTATACAAAAGAATTGAACAGTATGGATTTGGCATACATGCTGTTGGGTTTGAAATTAATTGTAAATGTTCAGGATGCTAATATGAATGTTATAGCCAGCTTTGTGAAAATTCTCGCCTGTAATGATCCAAGGATAAACAATGTTAAATGTCATTATAAATATGGAAAATACTTCCCCCTATAGATTATATGATTCATCCTTCCAATACTGTGTCCTTTCTTGGTACCCTTTCTTGAAGAAAAATAAAAGCACTCAGAAATAGACCATTTGATTTAAGGAAGCTCATAAATAACCTGAACATATTGGGGCTCTTTAGAACAGAGAGAGATATTTTGGAAAGGTAAGCAATAATAAGTGAGTCCAAATAAGTTGATTAGATGCAAGAAAACAGAAGAAAGTTACTCAAAAGCAGAGAACTGGTCACTTTCTACTTACATTTCTATCTCTGGTAATAGAAGGAATGATCCAAAAGATTGCAAAGTGTTCCCAGCCCTGCCTGTAACCTTCAAGGCAGCCTGGCACTTCCCATTTTCAGGATCCTGTTTCCATTACTAAGTTACTTGTTTTGGACTGAAGCCTTCTATGTGTACTTAGTTTGTTCTTTTTGGAAGGAGCTGTACAGTTCTTTAGCTGTATTGAAATTTCTGGAAGTTTGATGAAGGTAAACTAAGCCAGGCATGATCGGATTGGGGATGTCAGAGACTAGATAACACAGGGAATGTGATAAATTGGAGAGAAAAGGGCAGAAGGGCTTGCAGTCTCAGTCCCACAAACCCATCCAGCGCCCAGCGTAGAATCTCAGGGTTCCAAGTCATGATGTTTCTCCACTGCATCAAATTTGTGAAGCCAGCTATCAAAGCATGTTGCTGTTTCTTGTGCTCCTAATCCACCCAGAGTATGGCAGCCCAGTACTGCTGTTGACTGTTGTTCCATTAGCTCAAATTGCAGTGGTATGGCTTGCCAGCTCACAGCTTGTCTGGTGACCTGTGTTCATATTAGCATGATACCACATCATGAATTTTTATTTTCTTGGTGCAAAGTCAGGTTCTCAGAGGTTAGGAAACATTGAAATGAAGATGCACAATCTTGATTTGGTGCCCTGTTTCTATCCACTGTGATGAGACTGTGTAAGTAAACATTTAATAACTTTTCCCCAATAATTCTTTCCTTATGTTGATCTCTCTTTTTTTTTTTTTTCCCCCTTACATTTTTGAGTGTACTAACATGTGGAGGTTGGTGTGTAAATGATCCTATTCTTAAAATCTTAGTTGCCTCCCTTAACAGTCTGAGAATAACTATTGCTGTGAAATTTCTGCCAGCTTCTGAACTTGCTGAGAAGGATGAGGGTTTTTTTTTTTTTTGGTGAAGTGGAAAAAAATGTGCTGCAAAATATAAAAGGGTAAAATCCAAAAGTAGCTGTTGGTTTTAAGTCACTCATATCAAGAAAGCTACCTGGTTTTTAATGTAAAAAAGCCACTTAAAATGCAGTTTCATCTTGTGAAATAAAGGTTGTGAATGTGCAGGTTTTTTAACTCCGTGAGCTTTCCAGTTTGCACGTATTGGGGTTATCTTCCTGTTGATTTATTCCAGTGAAGAGATCTTGATGTGTGTACTACTTCCTTTAAAAAGAGGAAAATGAAACCTGATCACTGGGAATAGAATAACTGTACAGCTTTTCTATTCTGCAGGGACAATACAAACATTATGGAAATATTACTCAAGTTACAAAATCATCAACATTTTCTATTGTTTCGCATCTTCTGTTGGTATCATGGATGCATACTGTTTATGCGCTGCTTTGAAATGTTTCTTTACTTGTACCCCAGAGGAGAAAAAGAATCAAATCTAAACATTGTGTATGTTCCAAATAGAAGCAAGTAATGCATGCTTCATAATTTTAAGAAAAAATAAATCTGAGTCAAAAGCATGTTTGAGCTTTTCAACAGGAATATATGTCTTCTGTTTGTTTTTTCCTCTTGCTCTTGCAGATTTAGCTCTGGTTGGCCTTCACAAGCAAATGGAGATGAGATCCATAAAAGAGTGAAAAATATTTTAAGGACTCACAGTGCTAGACAGCGCCTAATATTTGTAAGTTTGACTGCAAACTAAATCCTTTCTTTTCTCCAAGATGGCTGAGGAAGAGAACTGTGCCTACAGTCTTGGATTTATTATAACGTTGTCCTTTGAGGCAGCCTTGATTGTAGAAATATGGATTTAGTATATAAGCTGAACTGTTTCACACTGATTTCAGTAGCCTCCTTATGTGTAGCCTTTATGGACAGCTGGTATAGGTAACCCTCTCACAGGGTATTGGGGACAATTACGGGGGGTTTTTTTCATATCTGGTTCTCCACTTCCAATTTAAGCAAAAAATATGTTACAGATCTATAGTAGATCAAGGCTTAACATGTTGTGCAGCTGCACATCAGCAGCTGCTTGTGTCCAGCTGTTTGTAGAGCTAATACTATTCTTCAGATGTGTGCTTTTTTCCTTTAATTACCTGGTTTTCGATGAACAGAGCTCTTTATCTAATGAGATTATGCCTGGGATCAGAGTATTTTGTCCTTGAGTCTAATGGAATTTTGAAGTGTGGTTTTAGACAGATAAAAATTTTTGCTATTGCAATTTTGAGAAACCCATTTGTGGCACAGGAGCTCCCTGGCCAAAGCATTGTGCAAACTGAATAACAAGGTGGTTCATCTGCAAAGAGCTTAGGGTCTTAAGTGTGAGGTGAGGTAAAAGAAAGGTAAGGTAAAAGGATGTAATAGATGAGAGATAAGAATAAGAGGTAAGAATAAGATTAGGAGCTCTGGTGAAATTATTATTTTTGTCTGACAATCTAACACACAAATGTTATCAGTCAGTTAGAGGAGACATGAGTCTCTCAAAATGGAGAAAGACGTCTTTTTTGCTTCAGTTTTTCATCTTAGAAAAAGGAGTGTTGACAGAAATCTGCTTTTGAATGTTGCTGCAATTTTAAATTACTGCTGTCCCCAACTGTCCACCTTTCCCCTCTAACATAGTTTACTTTATCAGTGGGAAGCATGATAAAGAGTGTGAGAGCGCTGGCCTCCCCACCTCACACTTCAACACAGGAACAGCAGGCATAACACTAGTACGCTGGCACTTGAGCTGTGCTGGCTGGGATGCGGTCACTCCACTGTCTACAGTAAACCCATGGCCGAGGGCTGGGACAGAAGTGAAGGTTGTTGTCTCAATTTATTGTCTTTATTTATTAATTCATTTATTTATTTCCCCAAATTAGCCATCCTGGGCAGCTCCTTGTATTGTCTGCATGCTCTCTTAGTCTGATTATTTTCTCATTTCTGTTTAATCTTCATTTTTAGCTTAGTTGAGCCTTTTTTTTTAAACTCAGAAAAACCTTTTCTCATGCATGCTACGACTGTTTGATCTAGTTCATGCTGTACCTCCCTGAGTTTGTATACAAACGTTATGATCTTGTGAGCTGCTACCTCTCATACAGAAGATGCCCATCGCATTTTTCTGTGTTTCAGCCACTCCAAAATAGGTACAAATCATGTCAAATGCTTCTCTGATATTTCAATGAACTTAAGATAACAAATTGGATTTCATGATGGTCCAGCACCTACATGTAATGAAAGTTTGCACAGCCTGAACTATCTCCAGTGGTCCTTGACTACTTTCCTGGAACAGTAGACCATGACTTCACAATAAAAGGTTTACTAGTTTGTTAGGAGACCTGGATGGCTGGTTAGACAGTCTCTCCATACAGTCATAAAGATTATTAAATATAATAACGGGTAAAGGAGAATTCAATAATTATAATTTTCTTCCTATTTACTTATTTTACTTACATAATTTAAAACATTCTACTCTAGAATGGCTTACACATATGCTGGTATTCACTTGTTACTGCGATATTGCACAAACGCACACAAATTTGCAAGCACGGTGTTAGATTCTTGAAGCATGGTGCTTTCTTTTGGCTTTCTGTTAGCACAGCTTGTCACTTCCAGTATCAAACACTTGCTGAATACTCACATTGATAATCAGAGATGATGCTTTTCTGTTTCCTCTTCTGCTGGCAAACATCAGGTTTCTGCCCTAAAAAATCCAGATATCAGGGTATTGGGTAAGATTTTTTTTGAGTCCTTAGTTACCAACCTGGTCAGAACAATGCTGGAAAAGGACCATTTTTCTCACTCCATTTTCTTCCACTGAGCAAAAGGAATGGGAGGATGTTACAGAGAAGTCTCATGGTGTTTGATAATCATGTACAGCTAACTTGTGAAAGCTGTGCTAACAGCAGCTGACCTGCTTAAAAAGAAAAATCAGGTCTGCTTGCAGTGAGTACTGTAAAATACACCAGGATGGGTTGTGCTTCCCCAGATGGCCCAAAATCTAGGCTGCATTGTTATACAGTGGATGGATGAGGTGAACAGGTCATTTTGAAAGTGAGGGAATAGTAAGGCAAGTGCACTGGCAATGTGGTGAGTAGATTTTGGCTCCAGTCTGGATCCTTTTCCAAACTTTGAAAGGTTAAAAAGTATCTCTTATTCTGTTTCGTTCCAAAGAGCCTAATGCTAAATAACCATTCCCAGAAGCATCCAGCTGTGTTTTCCAAAATTTCGTTTCCATAGTGCTCTGTAAAAATAGTGTGATTGGAGCTCTGCTGCAGATTCCTTAGGGTGTCCACTGTAGCTTTCTGCTGTGACATTCTGACAGTATCGTAATGTTTCCATCTTTTTTTGCTTTCCAGAACATAATTTGCCTCTGGCAAATGCTGCAGAGTTTTATTTACCACTGTACCCCATTTCCTCTTCAGTGTTTGTAGTCTGTGACTGCTGAAGGAAGAGAGTTTTCCTGTTTACAAACACACATATTACCTTGTATTTCACCACAATAAATTGTGTTAGGTTTTTCCTCATCCATATGCCTGCCGTTCAGCTTGCTCTGCATATTACTGCCATCTACCACTGTATTTATTGTCATTTCTCCCCAGTTTTGTGTTACCAGCAAGCATGATTATTTTTACTGCACAGTCTTTTTTTCCAATTATTTCTTCAATAGCATGAAAGATTATTTTGTTTACTAATCCTTACAGCAATTGGCTTCTGCTAAAAGCATCACTTAGCGTCACCTCTTAAGTAGGGTCTTTGCTCTTCAGAGTAGAGTGAATGTGGTTGTGTGTCGTGGAATTTCTACCATCCTGTGTCAGGTGAGCAACTGGCTCCCTTCACATGAGGTGTTTTGTTTCTTACTTACTTAAGAGGGCAAATATGGGTTAATTAATATCTAGATAGCATTTGGAACATAAGACTGCTTTCTAGTGACTCCTAAGAATACCACTGAGGGGTTATTAAGTGTATCATAGATATTTTTTAAAGTTGGGTAAGCATGTTCTCAGTTCTGTATATGGAATCGAAGTATCGATGTGTAGAATGCTTCTGTCTGGTAAAATGCATTAAATGGATAATGATAGCTCATTATAAAAGCTAATAAATAATAAGCTTTACGTTCTTTTTCCCCTCTTCTGCAAGAAACAAAAGTAAGGTAGTGAGCAGTAGGTTTCATAGCATTTAACCAAGTTGTTTGTTGGGGATTATTGAAGCTTGTATTGTCTGCATAGTTCTTTAGATCTACACTGTCTAGAAATTCTTTCCAGTTTATTACCTGAAAATTATTAGCTGAGTTGTACTGAACTTAATTAAAAGTGTTCATAAATGGCATTTGGCTCATTACACTTTGTCCCTTTCTCCCCCAAGAAATGTTAGCACTTTAATAGTCTTCTACTAAATGGAAAGAAAGTATTTTTGAAATGAGATCATTGTAAGCAGAAACCAATGTAACGAGAATTTGATTTCTGTTTTTTTAGGATGAGAGTAACGCATCAAAAGGAGACCTGACTAAGACAAGAGAACCTTTGCATAAAGCACCCTTATCCATGAGTGAACTGCAGAGCAGGTATGGAGTTTTTCTCTGACAAGACAGAACCTTCATACTCATGATATTGCCCTTGAAATTTAGCTAAAAGTTTCTCTTTCTATTTTGAACTATGCAATATATTGCACTGGGAAAAGGCTTCTGTAGGAGTTGGTCCTACCAAGCTTTTTCACCTAAAAGCAAAATACAGTTAACTATCATTATGCCTTTGATGCTCTTTGGCACTGTGTCAGTATAGTCTTCACAAAACACTGATTCTAGAACTGGTCTTGGTCATAAAAATGATCCTTGGGCAGTAGATTTTGGATTTTAGCAACCAGAGAGCAAATGTCACTTTAAAAATAACCAATTGGTTACTTTTTTTCTTAAAACTATGGGAGTGCAAAAATAAATTGAAGTTTGTTTAGTAATATGGTTTTGGGCTGTTTTGTCATTTGGGGTTTTTTTTCCAAAACACGTATTTGGAAAAGAGAAGCATCTTAAAAAACACAGCAAATGTATATACTATGGTTTAGTGATTCAGCATGCCGTATTTCAGAAGACATCTTGAAAACCTGAGATCTTGAAAACCTGGGTTATGTAGCTTAATTATTCTGTGTACTCCTTACATGTATGACTAGGGTTTCGTTCAAATATTTTACTTAAAAAACACCAATTGAATTGATTTTGACAACTTCTGTAGTAGACGTTATCGATATCAATGTTCTTTATGTATGCATACAGTATGTCATAGAACGTTTTGGGTACTTGTTGAAGGAAAGATACTAAGTAATGTAAAACATTTTTTGGTTTGTATGGCTTTTCTGTTTTTCTTTATATTGAGAGAAGTCCTAGAACTGTGGTGCTAAATTTGAGGGGTCTTGACATTAGGAAAAAAAAAAAAATTTTTATAATTAAATGTGATGCAATATTTTGTAACAAATGCTTCCCCAATCACCACTGTATACCACTGAAAGGAGGATAATTCAATATGGGTATCATAGTGAACTTCTACTTGCAATTAGTAAGCTCTAAAAAGTTTATTTATGATTTGTTGGCTTTTTTTTTAATTTCCTGTAATTTGTAGTCACCTCTGTGCAAGGGATCTAGTTAGTCTTAGATTTTCACATTTATGTGAAGTTGCTACTAAAGTTGTTAGTATTTCTGTACCTGTGCTCACTCCTGTATTCTGCATGTAGCCTTTTTGCTCCTTTATCCTTTGTCCTGACAGCTGCTGCAATTAAATTGTGTAGGATGTGTTTGTGAGAGAGAAAGCGCAAGTTTTTGTTTTGAGGCAGCTTTGGGACTTTGAGATTGATGCTGAAACTGCAGACCATGAAAAAAGAAGAAACAAATCCTAATACTACAGAATCAAGAAGTGATGGGATATGAAATGTAGCACTCAAGTTGGGAAAGGACTGCTCCTTGGGTTTAGAGGCCGGCAGCTCGAGTCCTATTCACTGAAGGGCAAGACATAAAAGGAGTCAAGGACAGTCTGATTGCTGAGTGTTTGCCACAGTGCTCATAAACAGGATACAAGGACAGAGACAGAGTTCATAGAAGGACATGGTACTGTCGACCAAATGTTGGCAGTAAAGTAGATGATTGAAAACCACTGGGAGTAAGGAAAAGGTCCGTGTTTTGTGAAATATTTAGTATATGATTCACTCAGAAAAGAACTTCTGGGACTCTTAAAGGAGATGTATGAGGGAACAAAAGCATATGACAGGTATTTCAGAGCAGGGAGTTGCGTGCAGAAATCCTGCTGTTAATATGATTTGTGAGTGTAATTCCCAGATTGCTTAGCTCAGGTTGTCAGCTGGTTTCCAGTTGAGTCAGGAGTGGGACTCTTCCCTAGCTTGGCTGTATCTTTGACCACATCAGTGCTAAGTATCTCATGTGTAAGGACTGGCTAATGGAAATATACACACACACACACACACACACACACACACAAACATATCCCCCTGTGCCCCCCCCCCCAAAAAAAAAAAAAAGGGAAAATTAAGCTTACGTCTTTTTTTTAAGTCTTTGTAAGTACCAGAATAAGGGACTTGTGAAAGTTACTATTGTTTTTTGAGTCTTTACTGCAGTTAAAGTGGTTGGATTTTGAGTGTCTCTATATAGATTAAGCTTTTAGTAGAAGAAAAGGCAAGCATAAGGCTGACTGCAGGAAGGAGATTCCAAGGAAAAGAGTGTCAGAGCTGTTTGTTGTTTAGTTACAAGTGCCACTCCTAGTGCTGTGCTTATTTGTTGGCCTGAGAATTCTCCATCAGAAGTGAGGTAAAACGAACTGCAGAAAGGAGGAGGTAAAACTTCAGTTGTTGATGGGTCGCCAGGGTATCGACTTGTCTACATGTAACACAGGTCTGTATAACTTTTCTATTGATTTTGCTGTTTGGTATGTTGGTTTCTTTGTGTCCAAACTGTGAAGCACAGTTCACCCTCTCCAGGATGATAAACAGGTTTAAATTTTTGTCATGCTGTTGACTGACTTTAAACGTTGGAGTTTTTTTAAAAAGTGTGAAAGTGGCCTTCCTCCCTTTTTAATATTGGAGCCACATAAAGATCATCTTGTTGTTTTATGTGGTGTAGATTGTCATCACCATAATATTTGAATGTAAAAAATTTAAAAGAAAAAGCTATTCCTTCTTTTGTTTACCATGGGACAGTGGAAGCTTAGAAATGTGAACTTAGAAAATGGATCCTACATCTTCCTCTCCTTCCCTCACCATTTTCCTTTCTTAAAGTGAAAACCTTGCGTTTTGATGCAGCTAGCTAGATGTATATTTGTGGATCCTTTGACATAAGGTTTCTTTCAATTTTGTCATAGGTCTTTCCTGTTATTAACTTGAGGACAAACTTTTAAGTACTGGTTTGATAGTAGTAGATTAATAAATGATATGCATATAAGAAAATGTAAGGCTTCCCTGTGAAATGTAATCCATTTACGAAGTGAAGATGATCACTGTAAGCTTCACATTTCCAGTTTCATTTCCCAGACTGAGAACATTCATGAAAGGCTGAAGATAACTCAGTCCTAATTTTTAAGTGTCTTAAGTGCCTAAATCTCTGAGCAGATGTGAAAAATGTCACCTCAGGAGTCATTTTTGCCTGCTATTTTTGAACTACTTGTTTCATGCTTTATTAAGGGAAAATGGCTCATTTCATTATATGACACAAGCCTTTGTTTTGAAAGCTTCAGGAGAAGGCAAATAGTCATGAAGTTTGGATATACATACTTCAGATCCGTCAGTGTTTCATAATAATTTTCAGAGAATAAATTTCACATCATAGATCTAGGAAATAATTTCTCAAAGCAACTAAAATACGAGACTGTATTTGTGTTTAGTATTAAAACAGTGACACAGAAGATGGGGTGGGGAAGGAACACTCGATTGCCACTATGTCATAATGTATTTGGTAGAATACTTAATCCAAGATGCTTCCGATAGAGCACTTTACAGCTGCAACCACAGTAATTTAATATACCTCTGATAGATTGTCTTCATATTGAGATAGCTGCTTGTGGTTACATTTTGACCTTCAAAGGAAACAAAAATCCTGCTGTGTTGCTCTTGCATAGGCTTAGCGCCTAGTCACACTGCCTATCAAAATGCAGCAAAATTACTCTGAAAATTAACTCACTTTCTATTTGGGAGGTATTATCAAGTGCACTCAGTTAAGTGGGGGAGAATTTGTGTAATTGATTTATGTGGGGCTCCCATTTCTTAGAATTAGCTGCAGTGCAGTTTTTGTTTCAATTTGTGAAAGATAATCTGTGTTTAGCAGCTCTACACTTGGATTTCTGCTAGTTTTGTGCTTCTGATTCCTGTTCCTTATCTTGATTTGATCATTATTTCTTGTCTTCTTTCTGTTGACAGTTCACCAGTGCAGCAGAACACTACTGTTCACTTGGATAATGGTGAATATTGGTCTAGTCGTGCAGCTGTATACAAAGGGAAGCCTCACAGAGCGATCTTTGAAGAGAGTCTTGAAAAAATATACAGAAACATGTACCAAAAATCTTCTGGCACTGTTTCGGACAAAAAAATGCACTCCTGATAGCAATTCACCTGGAAATGCACAGTATGCAGTGTTCTTATTTGTAATGAAACCTATTTTTATGTAAGAAATACTTGTACTCTATTTTTAAGATGTAATTATGGTTGGGCAGGGTTTTGGAGAAATGGGGTTTTGGCCAGGGTTGCCAAAAGGAAGCTATTAACATCCCCCTGCCCCCCACCCCTTCCCCCAAAAAAACCCAACAACTACTAAGTCCCTGCACAGTTAATCAAGATGGTGTTGCTCCTTTGAGACTATGAAAAGATAGTCATTTGAAGACTAATAGGTCTGCTGGACATTCCTGTCTGACATCAACTCAGGTTTCAGCTGCAGCCAGTTCTTATTAAATAATTAAAGCTATTTAGTAACATGAACAGAATCAGTTGAAGAAGCAGTATGTCCTAGTGTTCAGAGAGGGGGTGTAAAAAGGAAGGTGGATGTGAGTGTTGATTTAAAAGTGTCCCACCTGGGACAAAGGTTTTCTAGAAAATTGCATTTGAATTGTTTATTTTTGAGATGGGCAGAAACTCTGATACTGACCTATAGACATGCTTTCAAAGTGGTTTCAAGCACCTTTAGTCACAAATTTTTCTAATACTGTCAAATTTAAAAAAAAAAAAACCCACCCAGCCCAGCAGCCTTTGTATCAGAAGAAAGGTCATCTTGACATACCCTGTGCATTTGGAAGTTTACAGGTTCTCTTGAATGCCGCCATGAAATTTGCCAATCTACTTGTAATTTTTAAAAATGTTAATAAGAAAGGAGTGTGGAGGGGGAGAGACTGAAGCTAGTCAGCAAGCTCCTCATATACCTCGCACAGGCCTTCTGAAGTTCCTGCATCACAATCCCACCTAATTTGGAGCCTGTCCTTCCCAGTCTGCTGGGATCCTGTTGGCAGAAATCGCATCGTTTTTGCTAAAGGCCACCAAATGTTCATCGGCAGTTCGATGCTTTCCCCAGGGATGGAACCTTTTCAGCCTTGCATTGAACAGATCCCACATTAGCAGACCAGGGCAAATTGCCCATCTATTGAAAAGCAGAATGTTTTAAAAGGGCAAGAGTGTCCATCTCCTGCTTCCTTTCAGAATGGGGGAAAAAACAAATGCCTGTTCTGGCTCCTTCCATGACTGAGTGAACAGATTCAGTTACACCATTGCCATTTTACCTGTTACGATTGGATAAAGGATAAAGCTAGCAGTACAGATGGCAGAACATATGACTGTAACCTGCCAGCATGCCTAGATAAACAAAAAGTTGGTCTACTCTGCCTTCCATCCTTTAATGCTGAGACAACATAATTGATTTGAGAAAGCAGTTGGTGAGCAATTATGCTAGTGGGAAAGCACGTTGAAAGGCTGTGTGCTTCTGTTTCAGGAAAGGGGACTCTCAGAGGAAGTGTCTTGCATATAGACATTTCTATTCCTCGTAACTGTTAAACCAGTTGAAGTGGATTAACACTGATAACTTCCTGTCCCTGAAGCCATTTAGCACATTAGTGCTTTCAAAGGGCATTAGTTGTGCAGTCTTATGCTATGGATAAGTGTTGAGTCACTCTATGAAGTAGTAGTACGCTTTTTTTTGCAGAAGTGAAAAGTAAAACTTACCCAAGCTGTGCCACTGAAGGCATGGTGGCCATGGAGTATTGTGCTACCAGTACCTGGTATTCATTCATTAGCCTATTCCTGTGACCCCATATGAATCCATAAAGGAATAGTTTCTTTCTCCTTGATGCTCAGGAAAGTATACATATTCAAATGGACCCAAAATAGGCAAGGCACATTCTGAGAGATACTTTCCAAGCTTTTGGTTTAAAATGAATCTACTGAAATCTGAAGGTTGCTGTGGTTTCCTGTATGTGTTTGAGCCATAAGATTTACTGTTCTTCTCATGGTATCCCACAGTTTTCATTCAATATTCTCTGTGTTTTCCCTCCCCAGTGTCATAGCTTAGTAAAAGTTACAGTGTTCTGAAGATTGGCTGCTCCCCTTTGGCCTAATCTGGTTCTGTGACATAGAAGTACTGTTTGATGATTATTTTTTTTTCCCTCCCCGGCAATCCAGCATTGCAGATTTTAGTGCCTGTTTGTTCAATGTGTAAGAAGGTCTGAATGCCGAGACTTTGGTGTTTTTGTATGGATGAGTAAGGACACAAGTTGCCATGAATTCAAGACACAAGGAGGGGATGAGGAAGGTTGGAGGCCACCGTGAAAAAACAGGGTAATGTTTTCGAGGAGTCCGGAGGAATGGCTGGGGTCTATCTGTTTAATTCCCCTATCTAAAGGAAGCAAGCATATGGTAATATGGCAACCTTCAGTTTTTCATCAAAGGTGAAGACTGGATGGGAGGAAAAAAAGTCCTATATTGAATTTTGGCCGATATGAATATTCTGACTGTAGCCTTCGTATGAGGATAACAACAAATGAAGCAGATAGACTATGAGTCTTTGGCCGTGCTCCAGCTGCGAGGGGAGATGGTGTGTATAATGTCTTTCTCAATCAGCTGCTGCAGGATATGTTTCTCTCTTGGGTCAGAGTCATTCCACAGCTTATATGCTGTGATACAGCAAAGAGTGTTCTATTCCAAGCACTGTGCTGGAAATACGGTTTGGTTAATGGAAAACTTTTCTATGAAATGTGACTTAAAACCCAAATTACTCTGATCTGTCCATAAAATCTGCAAGCCACTTCGTTTTCAGAAGCTTTTGGCCCCTTCCCTGTTTGCTCAGCTAACCCTCCTATTAATATGCATACAGCTCCAGTGCACTGAGCACGGCTGCTCCTTTGCTACTGCAGTATGTGATAAGTATAGGTTCAGGCAGTGAACCAACATAGTAATAAACTGTAATTGTTTAGTGCACCTTGCCTTCTAATACAATTTAAATCCCTTCTATCGAATGCAAATTTCTAGGTTCCTGAGTGGAGCTTTAAATAGCATTTTCTATGCTGATTCCTTATCTTTTGCCATCCACAAAGTGGTCTGTTAGTGACAGTGGGATGGCATAAATCCACCCCCCATCATTTTGCCTCCTAAAGGAAAGCTGCCTACTCAAATACAGAAATAATGGGCTAGATTAAGAGTGAATTAGTGTTTTTCTGTAGAGTCTGTCTCTTTCTCTTGCCCTCCCCAAGTTGTTATAACCCATGAGTATTCTCACCAAATGCTATTCAGCATCCAGTGTTGCTTGCAGTATTCAATCAGTGCACTATTTTAATCACTTTCATTTTAGTAAGTCAGAGTCTGCTTCCTACTTGCTCCCTTCCCGCTTTCCTACAAATAACTTCGTATAGTTTAGGATCTTGGGGTGGCTTTAGACAAACTACCTGCCTGTGTTCAGTGGAAATGCAAATCCTTTGCTGAGTAGTAGTTGCTTTGGAAATCAGTCAGTCATTGACCTGTTGTGGATTAAAGGCAAAAATGTCAAACTCTTTAATGATTTGCCTTATCTAAGTTTTCAGCTAGAAGAAGGGAAGCTTAAATTGGTCCACTGGGGACAAGAGGCATAGGGATGGCTAGAGCAATGGGAACAGGTAGGAGCAGCTTTGTAAGATAGATGGGCAGCAGTGTTTATACCCCAAATCTGAGCAGCTTGGAAGATGATAAGGGCTGTTCTTTAGATTGTGCATCACATGTTTGAATTTCACTATTACTTCAGAGGCTGCCAAAACAATGATGGGAGAAAGAAATCTACCTATAGGTGTTGGGAATCTGTTTCTTGGGTAAAATAATGGGACATTTAGCTCTGCTCAGTATTAAATAGTCTGTTCCAAACTCCTTCTCATTGTTACCTCAGCTGTAAAATGGGGAGTGTGTGCTCTGTTGAAGCTTAATTAAATGACTGTGAAGTGCTTGGGGATCCTGAGGTGAATGTTACAGAAATTATTTTGTGGAAGCCTGCCTGAAAAGTCCCATCTCATCTCCAGGTTACTAAAAGAGCTTTGTTCTAATTTTCCCAGGTTTATTATGTTTTAATCAGACAATTATTAAGCAAGTCTTAATCTTATCAGGATAGAAACCTATTAAATCTAAGAGATGGCTGAAAAAGATAATGAACTGCTTTACTACATGTGCTTTTAGGAGCTAATCTTTACAGTGGGTATCCTACTCAGCTTCTGTCTCCTGCATGATCTGGGTTCATCATACTCATACTGATTGCTCTCATGATATCTTTTTTTTTTTTAATACAAATTATTTTTTCGTTATCCTGATGTCTTAGTGCTTTCTGCCATGTGTACTAATCAGTACTATTAACATCTATCACATCATTTGTTCTCATCCTCTCCCCAGGAGCAAGGGGTGCAATGGTGTGTGCAACTTGACACTGGAAAAGTTTGTGTGGTGTGCCATAGGTTTGTCAGAGAAAGTAAGTTGGAAAGAATCTCTGCCTTTTCGGTCCGTGTGCAAGGAATAGCTTATTATATAATTCTGCTCTTCCTAATTTTTAAGCTTGAAAGTGTTTTCTAGAACACTGAACTATGCAACAAAATTCTTAGCCTTTTAGCAATGGTCACACAACAGTATAAATCTTGTATTGTGGAATCTCTGGGTCATAGGAAAGCCTACCATGATGTTGATTACTTCAGTAGTTATGGAGTGATCATTATTAGGATGCTGAGGGTATCTCAAGAGATTTGTTTATTAGTCAAGGAATTCAGGGAAACTTTCAAATCAATGAAACTTAGCTCCTTGGTGGTTCCAGTGAAAACAATTGAAGCTAAGAGAGAGCAGCACTTCTGTGGATGATCTTAATGAGCTACCTCACTGACAGAAATGATGTCTGGTTTAGGTGATGGTCTCTGGTAGCAGTAGAGAACTGGTCTTTGCCCAGTTCCTTTCAGTTTCAACAAATAAACCAGTGTTGTGGGAAGTGATTAAGAACACCTAATATTCCCGTTTCTATTACACCGTGAACTATTAAGCACAAGCCCCATTGATTGCATTGGTTTCTAGTGCTTTGTCCATGGAATTCAAAACATCATCAACCAAAACCTTGAAAAGATGAGGCTGTAGCTCCTTTTGTTAACAGTGTTGGCTTGCCAAAGACATACAGTTTTTTTCCCTGTTTGTCTTTAGTGAGAAATTCTCTGAAGTGCAGTGATAATTTGTCTGGCTGGCAACATGAAGGAACTGTAATCTTTCTCTTTGCTTGATCACTGTGGAGATTGTGCTTTTTCTTCTTGTGGACTTCCATTCAGTTGTGGGTGATTGCTTCTGACCTAGCAGAGAACTCTCTGCAGCCTGAGAAGTGGTGATCTGAGCCGCCTTCTCACCTCTTCAGGGAAAGGAGTTTGCTGTTGCAAAACAATGTCCCTCTTGGTTCCTAAGAACTTACTGATCCTGAGGATACAGAACAAAAATTTTGTTCCGTGGTCATGCATTTGCATAACCCTGTAGCGCTGGTGCCATTGAATGAACGGAGCTTCACACAAAGTGGGGGTGGGAGGCTGAAAGCAGGGGTAGACTTTGAGAGTGGTTTGATGCATGGCATGCCATGAATTATGCATTTGTATACCATGAATTACCAGTGTATAAAATAACCTGTGAAACTTAGAAGTAACAAAAGCACCATTACATCACTGGATGGTGGTGAATTCTAATGCTTATATTTGTATTGTTACACTGACTTGAATTTTTGTATGTTTAGCTAATTGTGTTGTTACTAAGACTATAGTTGTATGAACTGTTTCATTCAGTACTCCATTTTCTAAGAGGTTGCTTTTCCTGCCTGCCTTGTTTTCACCACAGTCATCTAGTGTTTACATACATTTTAGCCTCTGTGCCATTTTTGAAGGCTTTATTTGTCTCATTTACGTTTTTGGTTTGGATAATACTTAAATATGAAATCCATCTGGGAAACATATTGTATATTCACGTTGAGGGGTAAAACCAGTTTTTAATTAAAATTTTATACAGCACTTGTATTTCACTTTGTCCTGTTTTATTATGAAACACTTCAATCTTCTTCCTAAAACACATATGTCTTGTGCGTTTCAAGATGTTCCTTGTTGCTCATGCAGAACCAGTTTCTGAGCTCTGTCAGCAGAGTGCCATATGTTCTGGGGTTCATTTAGCTTCTCTGGCGTATGTGTAGGCAGCATATTGGATGTAATGCAGCTAAGCTCTGCTCCATTCTTTTCTTTGTAAACTTGTCAAGAGATGAAAAAAGCAGGGAGAAGAAAGCACTGAATAATACTCGAGTGATTTGAATTATCAATAAGTTATGGTAACTTGGCCAATCAAAATTGAGGTTTCTCGTGTACTTGAGGATTTTCTTCAATTGCGGCTTGTGCATAGCCTATAAAGTGATGCACCCCTCAGTGCTACCCGGTATTACACCCAAAATGAGTGCTGAAGATTGAGATATAACCCAAGCCATTTGGAAATGACAAGCATTAAATGCTCTTAATTTTGCATTGATCTGCTATTTTAAATTAAAAAAAAAAAAAGGGAGTAATAGAAGATGGGCATGTAAGGGATTGTACTCCTCTTTGTTGTCTTCTGGCTTTGCGGAAAATAACTCTCCACTTTTAAAATGCCTGGTACTGAACAGAGAAATCCCAAGACTGATGGTGCCCTCCTGTTTAAAAAAAAAAAAATAAATCATTTTTCTTACCAATCCATTCCTGTTTCTTCCCTGCCCCCCAATAATCTTGACCATGAACCAGTAGGTTCAGTCTTTAATATACTGCTAGTACGTAGGAACACAGCCCTGACTGTTTATTGATAGTAGCCATGTATTGTCAGATACTGCCCTTACCTGCCGAAAGCTTCTCCGAACTGCCGCGGTGACTGTGACAGAGGACCAAAGTATTTCTGTGATTCTGTAACTGGAGCTTAAAAACAGAAAAAAGGAAAAGAAGGAATAAGAAACTAGCAAAAAAGGAATGCATCTTGAACTGTTTCCCCTTTGCTGAGGTATGAGGCCTGAGGGAAAGGGCTTGACTGGCTGCTTGATACGAGCGCGTGGAGGAGTGGGGAGGGAAGCTTCTGCAGTTCTGACCTAAGGTCGGTCAGAAATAACCAGCTGGAGTGACATGAGTGTAAACCTGGTTGAAGTGACGGGCAGCTCAGCTCCTGGGACTCTATTTACATATGTTTAAAACAAACAAAAAAAGCTGCCTTTGTTCCCCAGGAAAATGTATTTACTTGGCATTCAGCTCATGTATAAGCTGGAACTTCTTTCATGGAGGATGTAGAAACAAAGCAACTGACATTTCTGCTTTGATGTGAGGCTGAAGCTAAGGTTTGATTTTGAAATATGAAAGTAAACTGAAACTACCTCCAATTTAAAGGTGGGTTTTTTTAATGACCTTAAAAGTTTTGAGAAATTTTTTTTCCTTCCCCTTAGGGACCAGAAGAAATTATAACAGTAATCTTACTTATAGCTGTAAGTCTACAGAGACAGTGGCTGTAGGTTAATGAAAAATTGACACTGCTACTTGCCTGTGCTTCCAGCAGAATTTTTTTTCTTCAAACTGATGTGAACTATTGCACTGCGTGAGTTGGTTATGAGTCTCACATATTAAATTGAATGCTTCTTTTGTGGAAGCTACGGGAGTGAGTCACAGCTGAGTGTTTTGAACAACATTCCTGTTTTGAACAAACGCAGCAAAAACTATGGATTTCTTAAAATGGTTACCCTGGTCCTTCCCCCCAACACACAGACACTCAGAAATAAAGCCTGCTTTGTTAGTCTAAACCAGAAAGTGGGCAGAGGAATCGTCCCCGATGATCTCCATCCCAGTACTGACTCCGGAGTGCTGTCAACCCAACCTGACAGTAGTCTAGTAGGGAGACCACACCATAGAGCAGAAACTGAGCGTGCAAGTGCAGTTGCTCTTATGTTTTGCATGCACGTGTGTACTGTTGTGCACTCTTACGCACGCTTCCCCCTGTGTGGCACTGGGACTCCTCGGGGGGCACCCTGTGGCTCACAGGGCGCTGTTCAAGTGCCCTCTCCAGGAGCATTTCTGCAGTGTTTTTTGGGACAGCTTGTTTCTCGTTCCTGGGAGTCGTGCACAGGAATGGCATGAACTCAGCAGCTCAGGCTGACTTTGCTTCGTACTCTGACAACTTGATATCTCTGTTTGTTGTCCTTGGCATGGTGGTGCCATCTGGTCTTGCTTGGACAGCTTATCCATAATATTGCACTGCATGATATTTCAGTTTTTGCTTATGAAATCTTGGGCTGTGCTTGAATGGCACACTGATACCTTGATGCCAGCCTTTGTCCAGATGGCACATGCTTAAATAACAGCCCCCCCATGTACTGTGATGGAGATGGATACACAGAGGTGTTGGAAATTGCATTTGAGATAAGGGGGGGAGGAGGAGGCATGAAGGTGGCTTCAGGTATTATATGGGATCTCAGGTCAGGAATTAAAGAGCCATTGGATGTCCACAGAATACCCTGCTCACCTTGAAGGACTTTAAACCTATAACAGACTCTGAAGAGTGCCCAGTTCTTGGAATGAGGGGCTGTTCTGGGGCAGAAGCATTCTCCATCTCTCTTGTTGGAGTTTCAAGACTCGTTGGGTCACAGAAAGGTGGAGAAAACGCATGACTCTGAGGGTCAAGGTACACTTGGGAAAAGGCAGTGTTGTGTGCAGAGGAATTTGGGACAATGATTGGCAACACCAACAAAGACACCTCACCTCCTTGAGCATTGCTCTGACAAGGACATTTGTATTTTGGTGTTCCCAGTGGATTTGCCATCTCCACTGGGGAGAAGGTTACATTTGGGTGATGAGGAAGTCATCGTCTTTCACTTCTCTGAAAAACAGGCAGTGATGTTTCCTTGCACTCTTTCACAGCCTTGAAGGGTGCCTTCATCGCCATTGCAGCAACACTGTGCTGGGGCAGCAGCTCAGCAATCGGCTTCTTCACTCACAGTCACCTGCTTCAGAGGAGGTTGTACAAAAAAATCTCAAATTGTTGTGACACCAACATTTTACCTATGCTAAAAAAAATCACTTTCACTTACTGCTCCCTGTGTTGCCTTCACAATACCCTGTACATCGCTGTTACTGCTGAAGGCAAACAAACTAAAAACTGTTCATACCCAGCTTTGGGGAATCACCGAGGTTGAATGACACCTCCCACATTATGCTGGAATTAGTCTGAAATGGGGAAAATAAATGTACCCCATTAAATATATATACAGGACTGTGAGATGAGAGGCTTGAATTTGTTGTTTGCATCTACTACATTTTGTCTTTTGCCAATTTCTTTTGACTTGATCCCCTTTTTTTGCCTTTCCATGATTATAAAGCCCTGTTTTTCTGCATACATTGCCTATGGTTTTTATTTATGTGGTGTAAATTCATAACAGACGACTGCTTAATGTAATAGAAGAGGCTTGATGAAATCCAGCGGTTGAAAGGTGGAGATGCAGTCACGCTGGAAATAAGGTGCAGCTCCTTTTTTTTTCTCTACTGTAATGAGTATTTAGCTTTTAGAGCACCTTAGCCAGAAACTGGTTTCTTGTTAGCTTGCAGTCTTTATGCTAGGATTGACAATTATATTAAAGGAAACATGGCTAAGCTGGCAGTTTGATAAAGAAATAGGCAGCAATGTTCTGCCCTATGCATTGCAGCTATTGCTCAGTGAAAGATCCCAGATCCTACCAATAAATGCTAGGTCAAAGTAGAAAATTAGACCTTTTTGAAGCTCGGAGTTTGGTCCTACTTCAGCATGCATGGTCTGGACATGTGCAACCTGAGCTCTTGCCACTTATGAAACTACAAAGTGTCCCCAAAGTAACTGGAGATACATCTCCAGCTTAAACAGAGGGCCAGCTTGCTTCTGTTATTAACTCATTACCTTTTAACCTGCAGACAAGCCAAACCTGCTTTGGGGTATATTCAGGCTTTTCTTATTTGATATAAATTTTTGAAGACCTATGCTACATTGATGACTTTTCTTATTAAAAAAAATCCAGAAGACTTTGTTATGTGGCTAGAAAATGTATGGTTAAATACCAGCCAATTTAGCGGGTGTGCTTTTGCTGCTCTGCAGAGATACACAAAGGCACACTTGGAAATCCTCTTGCCAATATGTCAGCATTTTGAAACTGCTACAGCTTGAGGTTAGCATGGTTATTTTCTTTTGTCTGGGGTTTAAAACATTGCTCCTAACCTGGTATCTGGGTAAGATAAGATGAATCCACTGAAGGTAAGAAGTTGACTTTATTATCTGTGGGAGAAAAGCTTCTTGGCTATGTAATTCAAAATTGTTTTAAGCAACCTTCTCCTCTCCCCACCAGCAAGGAAGAGGAGTAATTTGCTGGTGTTGGAAGCACTGGGCACTGAGAAATGGGTAAGTGAGCTGCAGTATTGGGGAGGGTGGGGAAACACCTTCCAGGCACAAGGCTGTGGAGGGGAGTGGTGGGATTCCGATTGCCGGAGATGTCACCGCCCAGAGCCAGGCACACGGCACACAGGGCAAGTCCCGCAGAGCCATGGCAGTGGGTACCTGCACCAAAACACGGCTCAAAAGATAAGTTGATGGGTATGAACAAAGCAATGCAAAGGCAAAGTTGATACTAAGTTTTTGCATTACTATTCACAGTAAAAGTAGGAGGGGGGTTCTGATGTGTTCTTTGGTGTATATTTGTTGTTTATTATTATTTTACTCAAACAAAGGGAAGGAAAAGTAAGAAGAGAATGCAGAAGAAAAGAAACTAACCCATGTAAATTTACTGAGTTTGTTTCTTTTCCTCATAGGGACCAGAAGTGCAGAAGGGTGCTGGGAGTCTGTCAACCCACGTGTCCCCTCCTCTTCCTCAGATCTCCACGAGCTTTACCCTGGCGAAGTTTCCCTCTACAGGAATGCAGGGAGGGCAATGGCCCCTGCAGGGATGAGAGCTTGTGATCCCAGGTAGGATCCACTTTAACCCAGAAGCAGTGACTTCCAGTTGCAATTCACCTGGGCAGGTACCCGTCTGTGCACGGCAAGAAAGCTGCATGCACTGCTCCCTCCTTGTCCCAGAAAACAAGCACAAGGAACCAGAGGAAAAACAGTGCCCTGTTTGCTAACTTACTCTCCACCCCACTAAAATGCATGTGGTTTCATTTCTTTTCTTTGTAATAAATGGTGCCCACCATAGCGTATATTCTTTTAAATAACATTTTAAAATATTTTCCGGTAAATTAAAGTGATGACATGTTTGTAGGGTTCATTGTTAATTTCATTTCCTTTGGCTCAGCCAGCCAGATAACATGCAATGTTATTAATCTTTGTTTAAAAGAAGATCCTTTGCCGAACAGTAATAAATGATCTTGATAGATTTGTCAGGAAAATGAATGATAATCATTTGCAGATAGACACAAGCCTAGTATGGAAGATTAATAAGAAAATATGTATTGGCATCATTAATAACATCTGCTGCCAATGGACTTGTATATTGGTTACAGCTCTGAAAGCGATGCATTCTTGTTAGGATATTGCAATTCATCACGCGCTGTGAGGAGCGAGGCTGTATAGCGTTCCTGGGGCGACGACAAGCTACTCCCCAGGAAAGGCTCGCGAGGAGCCCAACGCTGAGGCCGCGCCACAGCCTGCCGCATCCGCCGTTGGATGAGCCTGTCATCACCGAAGCCCCAGTTCTGCGGGGCTCTGACTTCCCACGTGCGTTTCCCCATGTCACTGCTAAAAACTCTTCCAAACCCCAGGAATTTGTTCATTCCTTGCTTTTGGGGCTATGGCTGGCTGGATTCGCAGATAATCCTTGTTCTGTCGGGAGCAATGCCCTCACGGTGTGGGCTGAGCAATGCTGGTGGCGAGGCTGCTCCCGGCGCAGAGCAGCTTGGGCTGCAGCACCTGGTGTTTGACATACGCTTTTGCTCAGGGTCTGCGCTCATCCCACCTCATGTATCTCTAAAAAGGTTCTTCCCGAGTCTGCCACAGGCATTTAAGCACCTGTATGTCTTCAACTGACACAGTTTTAGAAAGTACCCCCGCTTCACTGGATGCACAACGCGTGAGGAGATAAAGCTCTTCACAGGTGCTGCATGCGAGTGTCGTGGGCCTTGGTTTTTAGGCCTTGATCATCCCTGTTAGGAAAAGAGCATTTTATTTTGGGCTTAAAATCACTCCACCTGCAGAGCCTCTGTTGGGGTTTCCCTCTTAAAAAACCCAGAGCATATCTGAGATGTTGCAAAGAGCTGCATGCTCACAGCAGCTCTCTCTGCCACAGCATCACCCCTGCAGCGGCAGGGAGCCGAGAATCATCCCACCCCATCCCATCCCATCCCATCCTGTCCCTGTCCTTGTCCCTATCCCTGTCCCCGCGGCTCCATGGCACGCAGGGCTGAGGCTGACGGGGAGCTGCCGGGGCAAGCAGGGTCCCACTGGCTGCAGGGAGGAGGGTGGGAGCTGGGGCTGGAGGGACTCTGTGTGTTCAAGTGCGGACCATGGGGAGATGTAGCATAAACTGGAAATTATCAAGGAAGGAGGGGCTGGGAGATGCTGAGGGGAAGAGCTGCACGTGGGTGTAGGCAGAGGGAATGGGTGTGGGAGACGAGAAGGAAGGAGCAGAGGGATTGAAATGAGGAATAACATGAAAAGAAAACTCTCCCCCCCATCCCCAGTCTTCAACCAGGAGAAAAAATATAATCTCTTTTTGGTTTGGTTTTAATTTTTTTCAGCTAAATATGATATTTCCCTAGAAAATACAAGGAAAGGTCAAGATGTTTTGAGATGACTTTGGTTTATTTCAATAAAACATTTCAGACTCCCCCTCCCCAATGATTCTTTTTTCTTTTGTTTTGTTTTAGCAGTTCAAAGCAGAGTAGTAAGTCAAATAAATTTACCAATGAAATGTGTTTCTCCTGTGGGGCACACAGCTGGCTGCATCTGGCAGTGCGGATGTCTCCATTCCTTCTGTGGGCCAAGCTCAGGGATGCAGTCACATCTCTCAAAGCGCATTACTTTGTTTAACTGACATAGACATCATCATTTTAAAGGAAACCTCGTCTTCCAGGGTCCATGGGGTGAGATGGGGAGGGGAAGAGGTCAGCATCATGTATCCAAAGATTAAAACTATTTGTGTCATTAAAAAAAAAAAAAAAGACTTAGTAAATTTCACTTCTATTCTCTGCAAAACTGAAATTTTCTTAGGGGAAAAGAATAATCTCAAATGTTTAAAAAAACTGCACCAGTATTCCTCATCCTGCTCCACATTGCTTTCCTCACGTCTTTAGCGGTGTGTGGTCCGAAAAAGCCAATAAAGCCATTGAGCTAAGTGCTGCTGAGGGGCTCTGTGGCTCAGGAGCACTCAGCACCTCGCTGCTCTAGGCGAGGAGGCGAGAGCCCTGGTATTTCTAAATGCGTTAGAAATGCGTCTGTTATTATTAGACATTTATCAGCTATTAATCACAGCTGGTAACTTGATTTCCTCTAAATGTTTTGAGGCACCCTCTGATCTGGGCACCACCTGCTCAAGATTGAACAGTGGAAAGGCAAGGCAAGCTCTGCAGCGTATGCCTCTTCCCGCGGGGATGGACGGGCGACTGACGAGGCTATCTCCCTTATTCAAAGAAAATATGCGTTTTCCTCTTAGAAAAAGCAAATGCTTGTATTGACCTGCATGAGCACAGCACAGATCCTGTCCTGCACGGCTGATTCAGTCTCTTCCATCCAAACTGAGGATGAGCAAGGGAACCGTGGCCCGAGCTCCCTGTGCCAGCTGGGCACAGAGCCTTTTTTTCTCCTCTCCTTGCTGGATCATGATGCATTTTCTTCATCTTTATGGCACTGTGCTTCACCGCATGCCCTTCACCTCCCCACACAGCCCATGCCTGGTGGCTTGGACATGTCCCTTGGATGCTGGAGTGGAGGGGTCACATCTCTGTGAGCCTTCTCCAGGTGAGCATCCTAACCACCAGACAAAGACACTAAAGGGGGTACTGCCACCTCTTCCTCCGGAGGTGGTTTAAAAGGTTATGGCCACGCCACATTTCATGATGATCCCAAAGTGGGTCAGAGGAGACCTCCTTGGACCTGGCCCAAGGAGGGATATTTCTTTTCCTTACCACAGCCAGGTCACTGTGGTCCCAGGGAGACCTTTGTGCGTCAGTGCAGGATATATAACCACAATAACCCAAAGTCAAAATTGGCTTTGTTACTAAGGCACCTTTATTGCTGGTAATGCTGTTAAGGGACAGGATCGGCCCGATGAGTAAACAAGGTCAGGCTGTTGTAAGACCCATTGTCACATGGCAGAGTGGGCAGGGTGGGGGGGTTCAGGGATGGCGAGGAAGCCCCTGTCCCCACTGCCAATACCAACCTGGGGGGGGGGTCCAACACAGGTCCTGGGGTGGCTGTGGGAGCCAAGGTTGTCACTGCTGAGCTAATCCAGTGGTCCCACACTAACTCCATCTGAATTTTGGCCATATAAAAAACCTGCAGGTAGTACTTAAAGCTCCTTCCCCACACCAGTGTAAACCAGAAGTCCTTCCACAAAAAGCAGCAGTGCAAAGTGAGCCCTGAGCTGGTGCATGAGGGGAGCAAGGACCCGGCCATGTCACAAACAGACTTTCCAAAGCCTTTGCTCCTTGCTGGGCTTGGCTCTGCACCTTTAAAATTAACCCCAGGTCTCCTGACTTCACCCACGTGCTGTCCCACATGTCCCCTGCATCCTGGACATGTTCAGTCTTGAGTCTTGGTCACACCTTATGTTATTGAGAAACTGAGCCCCGCAGTCATTTCCAGCAAGCAGTGCCTCTGGGGAAGGGCTGCGCCAAGGCTTGTCGGCACCTCCAGGGACCATCACCAGGGTCTCTGTCACCTGACGCCTCTGGCTTAGACATGAAGATGAGGGCCCCTGAGAGAAACCAAAGCCACATGCTCCCTGACCCCACCTCAGCCAAAATATGCCCACAGAAAGACATTAATGCTCAGCAGGAGAATAGCATTAACATTGCAAACAGTCTTCCACAGGGGCTTTTCCTCGATGCTGGTGAGTCTCTGCTCCAGGGCAGCTCTCTCCTCCTGGGACAGGGTGGGTGCAGGGCCAGTGGACAGACCGCAGAACCACAAATACAGCATTTTCCAGCAGGGAGGCTTGGCTGCTGCGAGAGATGGACGAAAAAAATGGGTGTTATCATCTAGCTGGGACTCTTCCCTCCATCCTTCCACTAGTTTGGAGGTTCATCGACCAATCTGGAGTGGGGTTGAGATACACCTTGGATGGGAGATGCAAGATGGTGATGGGAAATGGGAAGGGAAGGGAAGGGAAGGGAAGGGAAGGGAAGGGAAAAGAGAAAGCTCTGCCTCAACCATGTATAGCACAGCCTGATTACAGTTGGTTGATTGCAACACCAATCGTTCATTAGTTAATTAACAGATCTCTTCCCCCTCCTCCCCAACCCAGCTTCCATCCACTTTCACAAATTCCTGACAGCATGATGGTCCATTTAGAGATATCCTGGCTTATTTATTACACATGACGTGCCGGGTGAAGTATGTGTTTTAATTGTCAGCCCTGTGCCATGCGTATTTCACTGGCTGTTCATTCCAAATATAACCTTTTCTTGAAATGCAGAATGTCATAAGGCCTTTAAAAAGGTGTTACCCAAAAAAACCCCTCATTAAACTGTCAACTGCTGTGTTTCACATTTCCTTTCCCATCATTACTAATTACCAAAATACCAAGACATTTGTTTATAAAAATCTGAGCTAGTTAAGTGAACTAGGAATTGATAAGAAATAATAAATAATGCTGAATGGCTGCATTCAACTTAAACCCAAGGTTTACTGGGGAAAAAAAAAAAAAATTGAGAGATATCTTTAGTTGTTCACTTCTGTTTAGCTCGGCTGTAATTGGTACCAGTGTCCTTTGAACTGACCAGCAAAAGGAAGGAGTGAAGAAATCTTGTGTATGTACCTTTCTTCTGAGTTTTTCTGCTCTGTAACCTTGGAAGGTTAAGCTTAAAACCAGAAAGCTGCATTTTTTTTAATGGATTTGCAGAACAAACCTCTGTCTCTGAAAAGAACTTGCCTATGTAGCATCTCCTGCTACTGTTCTGTCTCCTGACAACTCTTTAAGTTCATTTGAGTCTTTGCTTTCCTTCTTATTAAGTACCCTTGGTAGGACCCACAGCTATTCTAAGCAATTTGGGTCTGAGTTTTAACCATAGCTTATATCCCAAGGGAAGATGAAAGATACTATTAGTATAATGTAAATGAGAAAACTGAGGCTTGTGGATTTACCGTAGGACATCCACAAAGTGCACACATCTGCCCCCAGTGTCTCATGGTCCCTTCAGACTGGTACAGTATGTTACAGCATCACTGGTGAGTTTGGCCAGCAGATCCCACACGGGGGTAAGGAGGAGGCATCTCTAGCACATACACAAGGGTTTTATCTCCTAGCAATGATGAGGACAGGAAGGGATGCCACTTTTATGTGCTGAAAGTTGAAATTACAGATCCTGCCATGACTTTCATAGTGCTAGTGGTAGCTGCTGCTTTGGTTATGCCTGCAGTGGTGCTATGGAGCTCCTCAAGAGCATCTTGGCGAGGCAGACAAATAGATGAAGTGCCATGGCACAAAGCCTCAGTGACAATGGGGCAAGGAGCAGTGTTCCAGCAGCACAGACCTCCAGACTCCCAAGGGATGTTCGTAGGTGGCCATTGACTCCCAACTAAGAAGTCCAGCACACCATGAAGTGTCCAGGTCTGAAGTGCTAAAATAACACTGTGACTTGGGCAGAACTGGACTGGGGTAGTTTGCATGGGTAAATAACTTTTTCTAGCAAGGAGGGGGGAAAATGTTTTAGTGAATGGTGGGTTTTCTTTTTTTTTCGGGAATGGCAGCTCTTCTGAGCCATTCAGAGGATTGCAACATGAAGGTAAATGCTAGAAGATAACTTGGGAGGACCAAGAACCCCAACACTTTCATTTGTCACGTCCTTATAACTGGTATACCCATAAATACAAGCCCCACCTCCAGTCAATTCAACAGATGGCCTCTCATGAGCTTTAGAGGGACTTGCATGAGATTTTGGCTGTGCACTTGCATGCACATGAGTGTGCTTGTTCACTCACAGCCACCCTACCTGCCTCCTCCTTATCACCCGAATCTGCACTTTCGACCAAGTCACACTCTCCGTTGGCTGGATTGATCTGTGCTGCTTCACTCTTATAATTTTTCAGGTCAATGGCAGGTGCTTTTCTGTGTCTCGTCCACCACGTCAGGGAAGCGAGCTGCAAAGTGGGGCAGAGAACAAAGAGGTTATTGCCTGTCAGTCCCAAACTGGCATGCCCTCTCTGAGGGGGACAGATCCAAGATGGTGCTGAGAGACCTGTTCTGGGGCGACGGTTGTTCCCCGACTTTCTCTCACCTTCCTTCTGCACAGGTGCCCACACCCTGCAAAAGAAAGCTGGTACCATCCAGTTGGAGCTGAAAAGCTGAGAAAAAGTGTGAAGTAATTTAGTTTCTTTCCTTCTATTTTCATACTTAACCTGTTCCATCCCTGTCTCTACAAGGAGTAACCTTTCAGTAGACATTGAAGAAGCAGCTTCCTATTTGCTAGGCTCACTTGATTGACATGAAGTAATGATGATCTGTGTCCAGAATGGCAGCCCTCTAACAGGGAAAGGTAATAAAGTCAATTAAAAAAAAAAAAAAAAGCCACAATAAACCTCTCTGGATACAGTCAATCACAGACAGCAATTGTACCCTCAGCAGAGACAGATCAGCTGGGTGCTGGCATGCAAATACATGGCCATAGGGACACAACACAGACATATGGCCATAGGAACACTGGTATTTGAGCAGCTCCTTCTCCGGGACATGGAGGATCTTCTGTCTCGTCTCAGTTGTTGTTTTATAGGAAAAGAAAACCCAATGTGAACATTAAACCCCACAGCTGGGACAAGCTCACATCAAAGCGGCAACCTGCACTTCCAAACGAACTTATCACAGAGGTCTTAGTGGGAAAAGCAGCAGTATTGTGTCTCTGCTCTGTGACTGCAAGTATGTGTTCAAGAAGTGCAACTATGTGGGTAGACAGAGCCAAGACAGCAAATACCAAGTCACAGTTCGCAAGGAGGATTATACCATACATTAGACCAACAGCTGTAGTTACACGTAGAAAAAAATGAGCTCTGGGCACACACTGTAGGACTTGCCCATCCAAGCACCTTTTCTCTTTTTTGTTTGTTTGTTTGTTGTTTTGGCTTTTTTTTCTTTATTTTTTAATTCCAGTTTTCTCTATTAGGCCAATACAAGATATTACCTCTCTCTGCAGTCTTTCAGTGAAAGAACCATTGAAAGCCATGAAAGACGATCAGTCCTGGACAGGCTGCTGTGGCTGCAATCTGCTCTGGTTTACAAAAGCAGGAGGTCTGAAACACTTACTTATCCTAGGGCAAGTCTGAAAGTCTTCTCCTCCCTGGGACACAGGGAGTGCACAGGAGGCATTAATCTTGCAGACCTCAGGGTGGTCCTTTTGAAGCTGTGGGATGGGGTTAACCGCCCCAGGGGCTCAGGTCTTTGAATTCAAGCCAGGCCTGCTGCTGCTTTGGCTGATCATGGCACATCCAGCAGCTCGGTGGCATCGGCACTTCCTAACCTCTGTGTGCCCTGGCTGAGCCAGGCAGCAAGGACCATGCTCATCAATCCCACTCAAATGCAGCTGCCCATGTCCATGGGCTGCCCTCCTACTCCAGCCCATCGGCTGCCCTGCAGAGGAGCCACAGGATGGGACCGGAGCAGCGAAGCTGCAGTGGTGACAACAGGTCAAGCAAAGTCACACATTTGCCTGACGAGCGGCTGCTTCCCTGCTCTGCTCATATGGAAATGAACACCTCAAATGGGTCACTTACAAAGTAACACAAGTTTAATTTTTGAATTTTACACACACAAATCTAGGCAGGAGTTTCCAGATGACACAAAATATTGCATAATTTCCAGAAGATTTATAGCTTTATTTAAATCATTTTCAACCAAGATGAGCATTGGGCAGGGCTAATCTTTCTTGTCACGATGTGCTAAATTGCTTTGATTTGATGATCCTCATCTTTCTCAAGGATTCTTTTTTTTTTTCTAATCACTTAGGAAATGTCACTGGAACATAGCAAAGTTTCAGGGTACTAAAGGATTTCCAAAACTTTTTTTCTTTTCCCTCCTCTTCCCATGCGTCACTGAATGACTGTCTCTTCACATTGCAGCAAAATCTGCAAGGGCTGGAGTTTACCTGGGGCTCAGACTCTGCCAGACGGCAGTGATTTCCAACGGAAAGTAGCATAGACACACAGGTAACCTCATTGCGTATCATCCCACTGACCCATGCAGGAGCTGGTGCTTTGACCATGGCCAAATAAGCAAACCACCACCCTAGAGGGCTCCTCAGTGAAGCATCACACCCACGCTCCAGCTTCAAGCTCCCCCACGGTGGGTTTTGGCTGGCTGAATTCCCTGAGTTCCCCCTTTCTCCTCTTTGCCATCGCCAAAGACACATGCTGGGGCAGACTGGCAGCATTGTGTGGCCATGGAGGCAACCACAGGGCTGGCTACGCTTCCCTGGCACAGACTCACAAAGGGATGGGGATGGGGGAGGCAGATGATGGCACATGTTTTGCATGCCTGGAGAAAGCAAGCAAGTACATAAATAAGAAGAACTGCTGACAGGGGAGCTGCGTTAGCATAATTGACTCAGACCTTGGAAATGCTGCCTGAGGCTGCCATGCCCAAGGGTGGGGGAGAAGGGGGGTAGCCACTTGGCAGGTCCCAGGGAGCCCTGTGGCTCTGCTCCCCACGGCAGAGCCAAGTGTGGGCACCGCTCTGGGAGCCCTGTGTTCCCCCTTAGTTTGCTCCTCTGTGACTGCCTGGTTCCCAGAGGAGCTGAGCCCGCTTTGCTGTCAGTGGTACTAAATGATGCTGTGGGAGCTTCAGTTGCAGCACCTCAGGAGTGCACGGTGTGGGTTCAGGCCAGCCCAAGTGAGCTTGGTGCTGCTCCTGGGCCAGGCACCTAAAGGAGCCACTGAAGCCAGACCTCAGGACCCAGGGAAAACATCCCTGACTCCAGAGCACATCAGGTGGAATTGTCAATCCACCAGCCTGTCTGGGTGAGCCCTGACCCCTGGGGAGGTGACCGGCTCGTGTAGCACTTGTGCTTTGTGGGCTCTTCCTCTCCCTTTTCACCCTCACATTCTCCTTGGACAAGGGAGTTTGCAAGAACTCAGCAAAGTTTTTCTTTTGTTGTTTTTAAACTAGAATAAATCCTTCTGTTCCAAAATGCCATCTGGCACCTGACAGTTGTGTTTCAGCTTCACAGCCTCAAATTTAATTGTAAGCTCTTTTGCAGGGTTTTCAAGGACGGTGTGACACAATATGGACTACCTACAATGAAGACGTATGAACTCTGGAGCATACCAAACAAATTCCTTGCATACTTGTTTTCCAGCACAGCATCAATCACCACAGGGATGGGAGAGTGTCCAAAACAGCAGGAGAAAATGCTACAGCTTGCAGTTCTTGGACTGTAATTCATTTAAAGCCAGGCACATTAGCTGTACCACTGTAACATCAGATACAAATCTCTTTTCTCCTTTTGCCCATTTACTATCTGCAAAGCATTGAGATTCAATATTTAAAGTTGTCTGGTGTAGATCCTCAGCTGGTGTAAAGCAGCATAACTGTGCTCAACAGCTGCTCCTGGTCTTTGAAGGCGATGGAGCTATGCTGATTTACATGCGCAGAAGTATGATCTATCTCTATATTTCCTTTTCTTTGGTGGCTTGTTTTTCTTTTCCTTTTGCTTGACAAAATAAATGGCGTAATTCCTAGCTCTTATATGGTGTCTTTCATCATTACATCCCAAAGCACTGCACAGATAAGGGCTAGCAGAACTAGCCCTATGCAATTTTTATGGGGGAAATATCTGAGGCTCATAAAGTGAATTGACCAACACATGCAACTGGGAAGCACCAGAGCTTCAGATATCCTCAGCCAGGACACCCGCTACCAGCCTCCCCCTCTCAGCCACTACCACGGGGACATACAGGCTCTTCGCCACAGGTCTGCCCACTTGCAAACCCAGCAACCCAAGGTCACTAATGGCCAAACACAAAGTTCCTGTTTCTACCCAGAGGGTCAGATCCTGACAGGTCCAATCTGATATCTGCTTCCTGCCCTTCCTTCCCAAACCCCTCTGTCCCTGAGCCATCTCAGCACAGTCACAGACTAACTTGAGATGAGGAGACAAGCCCTGCTTGCAGGACTCCGTGAGGAAACCATGCCACCAGGAGTGATGGTCCAAACCTACACCCGTGCTCATGTCTAGGGGAAAAGTTGGGGTGAGTCTGACTGTGTGAAAATGAAAAATGTTGTTTTAATGCTGCCCGCTCAGATTCATGCCAGACAGGCAGCAACCCAGCAGTGTTGGCACCTACCACAGCTTAAAAACCACAGCTTCAGTTTGGCTGTTCTCTGAGGATCAAGGTCAGACCTTTCCTGTTGAAATTGGGGATAAATAGTAGAAACTGAATGGAAATCAGACTAAAACCAAATACGGGCAGACTCTCCCATTCCTACCGAGCTATGGGAAGAGGGAATTAGCTACCACTTACTGGCACAAATTGCCTGGCAGCCCATCTCATTTTCCTTGTGGTGGGAAGATACTGAGGGGTGGGGGGCACATGGGATATGGATGGTCATCACCATCATCAGATAATAGATCTGAGTCTCTGTGTCTAGCCTCTCACTGCCACAGGCAATATCATTAACTCTTATTAATTTTCTTCAACAGAATCTCTTATACAGAGGTCAAGCACTGAGCTCAGCACTGTGTGGGGTCCACAGCCTACCAAAAGGTTATCTCGAACATCCCTCTTTAGAAAACTTTGCCATAAAAGTCCAGACTATGTTTGTTCATAGCTAGCACTGCTCTTTAGCAAGCTCTCCTCCCCCCCAGGCTCCCCTGGGGGGCCAGCCACCACCCCTCATCTTTTGTTCCTCTGGGATAACTGCACACAGCTGTTTCAGACAAAATCCTATCCTCCCTGACCATCCCATTGGCTTTTGTCCCTGGACTGCTTCCAGTCTGAATCCACCTTTTCTGAGCATTGGCTTGTTGAAGAATATGTCAAATAAGGTCCCTTAAGTCCAGCACCTATACTCACCTATTTCTACTGAAAATCTCCTTTAAGGAATCAGTTATGATCTCTTCCCTGATGCTATTACAGTAGGTCTTCATTCTCAAACCCCCCCCCTAAAACATGCTTTAAATGTTTTTATACTTCTGAGGTCAGACTAAAAAGCCTGTAAGTGCTGTAGCCAGTTTCTTCATTTCCTGAACTGTTGGTGTGATGTTCTGTTATGTTAGTGCTATGTTAATGCATCTTATCTTCCTACTGCTGTGGGCAGAGAGCACCGCACATGTTTAGTTATCACAGGTCAGATGATGAGTGGGAACTCATTAAACCACAGTAATTAATTGCTGGCAACCATCTGGCCACCCCTGAGCAGCAGTGAACAACGTAAGCAGCAGAACTAATGGTGCCTCCTTGCCAGTATTTCTCTCTCCCATGTGGATCCTCTGATAGCTAATAAAAGCTGAGACTTTATCTCAAAGCAGACACAAAGACAGTCTCTCTCTCTCCCCTTCTCCTCTATCTGAGCACCTGCTTTCATGTAATCTTTAGGAGCTGGGTATCTTTGACACCACTAACATTCAATCAAACATTGATGGAACCGGTTAATGCTTTACAAGTTATGAGGAAGCAACAGATAGAAAATGCTATGATGGCATCACCCTCATTTCCTCATGCAGTTAGACAGGAAAAAAATAGGTCTTTTAAATCTATCCAGTAACCTTTGTTTGGAGGTAGATGGCAGGGTTTTTATATTGACAGCTGCTTTAAAACTTAGGACTGGAAAGAGCTGCTTTAAGGTTTTATTATATAAAGCCTCCCAACTCTGCACCATTTTAATGTGTTAAGTAAAATAAAGTTGTGCTTGACTCAAAGTTATTAAACGTAATTGAGATCACATTGGGACAAAATGTTATTTTCCTAAATGCCCATGTTGCAAAAGATATTAATCTTGTTTGCCTGCAAGATTGATGCTGGCTCTGCTGAAACAGGGTAGATGCTACAATTAGATACATTTAATTCCTTCTCAGCAGTGCTCTGTAATATGATTTCATCTCCGTCCCCTTCTTCTTTTCCTTCTATTCCAGTTATGATGGGTTGTGGTGTCTGCCCAGCTCTAGGCACAGCATGGGAGCTCACACTCAATTTGAAGCACTCAGTGCCTCAGGAAGCATTAACACTATGCGACCTGGGGAATAGAAAGCTGAGGAGCAAGGGCTTCTTTGCAGCATATGGATTACACACTGTTTCTTAACCATGGGAGGAAAAGAAAAGGACAGATTTCAGAGATTTTTGGAAACAAACCAGGGGCTCTGAGAAAAGGGTGCCACTGCAAGTCACTTACCTTTTCTTCAGGGATCGGTGGGGTGCAGAGACTAATAAGGACGATGACAATCGCAGTGAGGACACAGAGGATGAGGGCAAAGTAGAGGTAGTGCAAGTCCTTTAGCACAGCTGGTCTTCTGTCCTCCTCACCACAAGACGGTGTGCTATAAATAAACTCGATGATCATCCGAACGAGACCAACAGCTAGCCCAACCATGAGGCCCCAGAAAGCACCCTGAGAAAAGGCAAGCACAAGCACTGCATGTTACCTTTGGTTAAAGTTTTCTCTTCACTTCTCTTTTCTTCTTTTCCTTTCTCTTCTCTTTTCTTTTCTGCTCTTTCTTAGACCAAGACCTTCCATGCCTGATGGAAACCCACACTGACATGCATCAAAGGAGGATGTTTTCAGTTAAAAATCCTCATTTTCTCTTTCTGCCCTTGAACATGGAACAGATAGAGCACAGACAATGCAAGAGTCTCTTCCTAGCAACATGCCTCCAACTAGACTTTGACACATCATCCCTAAAGTGTGAAACAACTTTGCCTTTCATGCTTTCAAATGAGACTGCCAAGAAGTACCACTAGCAGTGGCTTCTTGGAAGCAAACACACATAGACTAGAGACTGGACTAAGACCCATTAATGCATGCCAGGGAAAGGCTGTCTAATTGTCACACTTTAGCTGGGCTGGCTTTAAGTTTAAAGAGTCTCAAAGGCTAGTTAGTGAGGGGAGAGTTAGTTATTTATTTTATCAAATTAAATATGTATATCAACTGGATGTTGCAACTCCACTTACAGGCTCGTTAATCCTCTTGCAGAAGATTGCCAAGATGAAGAGAGCTGTAATCGGTGGGGCTAGATAGCTGGTTATGGACTGAATGTAGTCAAAGAGCTTGCCGCTGTTGGCTGACTGAATGATTGGGATCCAGAGAATACTGATGACTACAAGGATGAGGATAAAGACTCTGGAAGATGAAGATAAAATTATATTAGCTCTGCAGGTGGTGGAGTCCACCTGAAAATGAAGTTTTGCAGCAAAACACATTTCCAGTCGCTCTCAGAATTTCCTAACAAAAAATCCACAAATCACTCTCAAGAAGAACCTTTTCCCATGTACACAGGAAAAGAGAAAATTGTTCTCTTCTAGAAAGTCAATTCAACCAATTCCCAGAGCTACCTTCACAGATTTCGGAGTGAGCTGAGTGAGGACTTGCCAGTCAACATGCATGAGAGATCCACAAGGGCATGGTGGCTCTCACCGTGAGCTGGATCAGTGCAAGCCATTCAACCTGGTGTGTCCTAGAGAGTGACATATTCTTCAGAGGACTAGCTCTTGGATGTGACAGAGAGAGGGAGCTGGAAGCTTGTGGAAGCAATCTTTCTGCCACCTTTCCAAGCAGTTAACATGCTCAGCCTTGTGCCTTTGCCAAATTCCTTTTAATTTTCTGCTTATTAAAATTGCTTCTGGCATCTCAGGTGCATACCATCACCCTCCTTCATCTTTGCACTGTATGTTATAGAGGTTTCTCCATATTGCTGAACAAGAGGTACTTTCCCTTTCACTACTGTACAGTGATGGAGTATGAGATTGCCTGCAGCCTTCACCCACCCCACAAGAAAGTTTAGAAACTTAATGCTCATGACGGAAGAGGAAAAGCACCACAAACAGGCAGAATGTAGCTTAAATTCTGCTATCAGGAGGAGAACTTTATATGCCCCTGATATAATGCAGTACCAAAGCTTCCTTGCAAAGGGCACTGTAACTTCTCAGGGAGACAGAGAGCTGGGAGGCCCAGCTCTCTGCACTTTCCCCTGAAAAAAGGAGTAATTGCAATGTATCGCTCCTGTTTGATGCAAAAATAACTTGTTCTTAAAGACCTCTGGTGACAGTGACTCCAGAGCAACTTTGGCTTTTCTAAAAGTTACATTTAAGACAATATTTATATTAACTTTAGAGAAGAGAGAGGCAATGATCTACCTAGCTCAGTGGTACGCTCAGTGTTTCTCTTTGACCAGGTCTATCTGAGATGAAGATGGAAAATATAATGCTTTTTCCCAGGCTGCATTCCTGTTCTATAATTTAGGCACCAGATTTTTCTCAGTGAGTCCAGACTGAAGAATGTAAATGCTGCACTTAAAACACATGATGAGAGCAACGAGACATAAAGAAATTTAAGGACCTGCCCACAATCATCAGCTCCTGCTCCGAAGTCTTTCTGCGGATCCGCTGCCAGATGTCTATAACGAAGAGAGTGCTGCTGCTGTTGAAAATGGAGGTGAGGGAACTCATCAAGGCTGCCATCATCACGGCAATCATCAAACCCCGGAGCCCTGGGGGAACAAAAAGGGGAAGGAAAATCAGGACTAGACTTTTGGCCTCTCAGCACTGTTTTTTCATCCCGATGTCTGGTAACTGCAGAAAGATTTCCTCATCCTTAGGATGGATAAGGACAGAGCATGGCTCAAGCCCACCTCCACAAGTGTAAAGGTTTCTCACCATCGGGCATGAGTTCTATCACGAGTTTGGGGTAGGCAATGTTGGAACAACCCACTGCAGCTCCACAAACCCTTTTACAGATGTCTGGGTCCACGCAGCCCACTTCATCTGTAGAAGACAGGAAAATAGCAAGAAGTCAGTGTAAACCCTGTTAAGCCATAGGTTGTTTAATTCAAGGGAACAAATCTGGATGCCTTGTGTGGATTCACATAAATTCAGAGGTGCAGCTGGCACAAAACTAGAATGAGTGGAGCTGAAGAACATTTTACATCATAAAATAAAGCTGAAACTTTGAGATGATATTTTGCAATTCTCTTCAGGGTACAGATATAACTCTCCTGGATGTTGCATAATTGTAAACCTTGATGATTTGTTGTTTGTGAGAACTGGACTGTTTCCATGAACCTGTCAGCTGGGTTACCAAGGGTGTTGCAGGCTGAGTTACTCCTATTTGAGGAATTCTGGGAGAGAGGCACTTGAGACACTTACACTTTCCTCCAGGAGTGGTCCTTCTAACCAGGGTATTCTTCCCGGGAAGTGGCATGCTCTGGAGAAACCAGCAATGAGAGCTCCTTGGGAGACAACATGAGGGGAACTCCTGCTCTTTCACAAAGGAGGGCCATTTTGCATAATCCAGCAGGAATTTTAGCAATCATCTGCCTAAAACTCTCACCAAATACTTAATGAAAGTAATCCATAGAACCTGAAGGACAACCTCAGTCCTTTGTGTATTTCATCTCACTGATTTCCTCTAAAGAGTCAGATGCGTGCAATGTCCACAGCATGGACCTATATGCCCCCAATGGTAAAATATGCCCCATATGGATAGTTCCAGTTACTTCTGCCACTGTGGGAGCACTGGAAGTGGAGGAAGGGCATGGGAACATCAGTGTACAATAGGAGTATGTACAAGTGTGCCTGCAGGACAGCAGAGTTTCTGAGGTGTAAAAGTGCTGGAGGACCGGTGTGGGACTAGTGGCCATGGCAGGTATAAAGCCCTGTGGCAAGGAACATGGAAATGCTTACCTGGGTAAAGAGCTCTGCTGATCATTCCTGGCATGACAATGAAAAACATAGGGAAGATTTTCAGATATCCTCCCAGCACTGACCCACCTTTGGCATGGGAGAGGTTCTTAGCAGAGAGAGACCTCTGGACTATCACCTGCAATCAGTGCAGAAAAGGAGGAGAGAGTAAAACAGAAGCACTACAGAGAGAGCAGGATCCATCCTCTCTGTCTCTCATTCTCATGGATGACTTTCATCCGGCAGGACCCCAGGGTGTTTTGCATGCCAATGGCAACTTTCCCATCTCAGTTGACTGCAGCCTGCTGCCACTGCTCAGAGCTCAGTGCACAGGCTATAGGAGAGGGCAGCATGGAAATTTCCTTTATAGGAATCATTTCGCCCTTGACTGAAATAAAGCCACATTGAGGACTGGAGACAGCAGCTGTACAGCAGCAAGAGACAAGGAATGAAGCAGACTGTGGGTGTTTTGGTAAAAGTTCAGTGGTGGGTTTTCATAATTATCCCATCTTAAAGCACAAAAGCACCGTGTCTTGAGAAACAAATACAGTTTTCCTTGTTTGTAGCTGGGAAAGTAATAAGAAACGTGAGACCTCCGGGAATATGAATGACCTGTCTGGAGGTCTACACAAAGTCACTGCAGAGATAGCTCCAGATCCACATTTTCATATCCCTGTCACGCTAACTGCATGAAGACCCCCGGTACTCACCAGACCACAGTGGGATAAAGACAGAAAAAAATAACCTACTCTCTCTGCACTAAGAAGTACACAAAATTTGCAGCTTGCTGAGAAGGTGGAAGGAGTTAGATATTCTGGTCTAGACTAGTAAAAAGGTAGTAACTCCAGCACAGTGAGACACAGTCATGTTTCAGCTCACAAATCCACAAACTGAGCATTAGACTGGAAATAATATTGTGGTGGTTTGCCTGGAGAGGGAAAGACTTTCTTTACCTGGTCAGTGCACCAGCACCAAAGAGCCAGCACAGAGAGGCCAAATATAAGGCCAGGCCAAGGAATGTCTCCTGTCACTGGATCCCTGAACAAATGAAAGGCATCTGCACGTGGGAGGTGACAGGTCGTGTTTGGGACTATGATCTTTGGTATTGCTGTGCTGTATTTCTCCTGAAGTCCTTCATACCAGCCAACTTTTTCAAATCCTGAAAAGAAAATGACAATGATTTAAGGTCTGGTGCTTCCTGCAAAGTTATTTCCTTATCTGAACCTCATGATTACTTTTCTTTTCTCCTATCTTCCTCTCATCTCCTTTCCTTTCACTCCACCCTCACTTCTGGCAGTCAAGGTTTCTACAGGAGTAGTTGGATTTTGCACAGAGTCCTTGTGGTTTTAACAGTGCACCCTGGAAAAGGATCAGTACAGGAACATCTCCATGATCCTACTCCCCACAATGTCTTCTGCATCTAGTCTTTGCTCATACACCCTCCTAGAGCTGAAGCAGGAAGGTATGACATGAAACAAGATATATCTATATTTCTCTTTGCCAAGAAGGCTTAAAGCAAAGACTAATGATGGTCAGTTCCTTGTTGCTTTTTTATTTTTTTATAATGCTCAGTTAACCCAGATGAATGCACAGTAACTCCCAAAGTCAATGGGGAAAGTCAGCAGAATTACTTTGAATTTACATAAGCATAGTGAGAGCTGAATTTAGCTCTGGGGATGCAGTATTGCAAGCTCTTTGGCAACACCAGGTAAACCCAAACCGGCAAGGTGATTATCCAGAACCTCACTTCCATACAGTTAGTGCAAAGGATGAAGCAAGACTGATGACTTGGCCAATGAGAGTTGTGCTGGCACTACTTCTATGAGTGGTTAAAACTCATTTCTGCACCATACGTGAAAGGGTGAGGTACCTTGCTAAGGTCTAATGACCTTGGAACCATTAAACCAGTGTATGATGCCACTGCAGGTTCCCCTTACCTATGAACATGAGGACCAAAGCTCCCAGCACCATGATCAGGGTCTGTAGTGCGTCTGTGTATATCACAGCCGCTAAACCACCTGTCAGGAGAATCAGAGAAAACAGGCAGAGTGTGTCAACATGCACAATGAAACAGGTACCTCACCTGGAAAAAGGTTTTCCTGGCCCCCAGCCCTGTGATTTCAGGATAGACCCATTGGGAGAAGCTGGCACTGAACTGGTCCCCAGGACCCTATAGTTGTCACAAGCCCTTCTGTGAGGAATGGCCTGAAGGGCTTGTCCATGCTCATGAAAGGACCTGGAGGCAGTCCAGCATCTTAATGTCTAAAAATGCTAATGTTGCAAAAAAAAGAAAAAAAGAGCAAATATGGGCAGTGGTAACTATCTGCACAGAGGGAGTCAGGAGCCTTCTGTAGCATTAGAAAATTCTCCAGAAAACAGTAATGTTCCCCCAAACCAGTTTCCCTTGGGCCAGGAGGGGAGAGGGGAATAACCAGAGGTCTCCAACAGCTGGGAGTGACAGGGCAGGTACTACCAGCAACCGGGGGAATCTCTCCCTTAGACCAGGAGCTGAATACTTTCCGCTATGTAGGAAAGGGGAAACTTATATCCTGGGCTCCAGTTTATAGCATTTCTTTTAAAATCAGCTATTTACCAGCTATGGTGTAGACAGCAGTCACTGCTAGCAAGACCACAGTGGACAAGTAGAGGTTCCAGCCCAAAGAGATTTGGATGAACAATGCTCCGGAAAAAATGTCTGTCTGGAATAAAAAAACCCAAGGGCAGTCTGGCATTAGTAATGGCTTCGTGCAAGTGAAATCTAATAAAGCAGCCTGCAGCCCTCTGCGGCTGAAAGCATTGACGAGGGAGGACACCACGAAGGTGAAGTGGAAGAGGAGGAGAGAGCATGGGGCTGTTGGTTGTGAACCTCCTAAGTCTCGGTGTAAAGAAAATTTTTCCTCCAGGTCAGAGCTGTCAGCATTTGGGAGCTGGGGCAGCAGGAGGATGAAAATCAAGGTCCCACACCAAGGGACTACAAAGCAACCAAAAGACCATCTTACAGGTAGCCTTCATGGCATGTAATCCTCACTGGCACAGACAGGTATTGGTGGAAACTGCCACTCCTTTTGCTGACTGAAAACATCTGTGGGCAGCAGGAGCCAATGTATCCACAGGCAGACACAGGATGGAAAGCAGGGCAACTAGCAGGGACCAGGTTCTTCCCAAGACTACTTCTTGGTGGCCTAGTGGCCAGGAGACACTCCTTCTTGAAAGACCTATAAAGAATCACTGATGTCTTGTGCCATGATTTATTTATCTGAAAAGGTCAACAGCTTGCTTTTCTATTCATGCAGTTCAGCATACTAGAATGACTCCAGAAAAACAGGTTATACCTGCTGAGGACCTCACTAGAAATACAGAAACCCCCATCGGCTTTGTTTTGTTTGGATCTACTGGCAGAGACAGTGAAACCAGAAACTGGGCGAAACCTGGAATTATACAGATAACATCATCTGAAAGCAGAAGGTGATACGGGACATTTGTATGTTGTGAAATCAATTTGAAGGACACCTGCAAATCTGGTATGGGGTGAGATACAGGTAAAGACATTTGCCAAGGGAGACAGAAGGGATGGGACAAGATTTCTGTTTGCTGTGCCTGAAATAAGCACCTTAAAAGCAAGCACCCAGTGCAGCTCCTAACATCTGCAACCCTGCAACAGGACAAACACTGTCAGTACACAACAGGAACCACTGTGTCTTCTGGCTTTTGACTTCCCAGCAGGAAATACAAACACCTCTGTAGCCATGCAGGATCAGTCCTTTGACAATGCTGTTTATTGAGGCCTCTCTTTTTCTTTGCAAGCAGGGAAGACTCTGCAATGCCCTAGTTGCTAACCTATGTTTGGGCAAAAAGCACAGGCAGAAAAACCCTTCTTGTAACCAACTGCCTGCTGTCCAGCCAGCCGCTAAATGAGCTCTCTACAAACAATAGCACTGCTTAATAGAAAGCACCTGTCATGTCCATAAACTCCACCAGTCACATCCGTCAGCCACGCGTGAATTAGCTGCACAGAGGAGAAACCACTGAGATGTAACAGCAATGACTGAGGCCAGGGTCCTGCTCTGAAAGGCACTGGCAAATACCGCTCTGCTGAAGGTCATTTTGAAAGACTGGTCTGTTTTCGTCACATACGTTGACTGTGTAGCTGTGCAGATTGTGCTGCTGTTGCAGGAGAGATCTTCCATTTACCCCGCATGGGTAAAGAGGCTTCAAATGCCTCTTTGCAAGACCTCACCCTGGGCAATCCTTCAATCCCACAGAGCAAATCTCCTGGAGGCAGTGGAGACAGCAATGGGTGACATGACCAAGAGCTGGCCATTAGATGAGGAAATCTATTCCAAACTCCCAGTCTGGAACTCCTCTTAATGCATCTCCCAGGACCTGAGACATAGTAAGTCTGCGAGAAGGACCCTGAAGCCAGCTGCAAAAGGCACATGGGTGCTTCATCTCCAGTCAATGTCTTCCAAGGCAATCTGACATCTAAATACTTCAGTAGGGTCTAGTGAAAACTGACTTGTAATGGCCATGGGACAATCAGCTGGAGACAAAGGACTGACATTTTCAGTCCCTGTAATGGACTCCGAAATACAGTCCTCTCCCTCCAAGGGCACAGGTAGTTCTTAGCAAATCTCTGAGCATAAGTTCTGCATCTTTATTAATGACATTTAAATGAAAGAAAATACCCAGTAGCTTACATTGCTTTTTGGCTACCAGCAGGGTACAATGCTACAAGCAATCCAGGAAAGATGCTGAGCTTTGTCTTAAGCCAGACCCTACCTCCATTTCACCGTATCCTTTTTATACAACACAAGTGACAGAACGAGAGAGGAATAATCATAACATACCTAATGCTGAAAACTCAGCTACAAGAACAACAGTGGATTTATGATAATTTAAGAGAATTTCACATTTACAAGATGCAGCCAGCCAGATCCTCAGATGGAGTAATGCTGCAGTAACCCTGTCTATATTGCCTAAGATTTGATCTGATAGAAGAGGAAAAGCAGGCAGACAGCTTATGGTACTTAGAGTGTTTAGTAATTAGCTGTCATAGCCCTGTAAAGTTCTCACTGTGCATTGCTGTTTAATGAAGGGTCTCTCTCTCAGAATAGGTCTCCATGATCAATAGAGGCAGGTATTTACTTGAGCAAAGCAGCACACTAACACACTGCTGCTGTTTCTGGTAGCTGAGCTGGTCCTTTCAAGGACATCTGAATTCTCTCTAAGCAGCCCTGCATTGTACCAGAATGACCTATCCCTGCCCTAGACAGAAGGGTTGCGTTCAGTTGGATACATACGGATATCTTGGTGAATATATAGAGAATGAGGGACAGTACGGACATGTAGATTTGTATCCTCTGCCCTCCAAATCTCTTCTGCAGGTATTCAGGCATGGTGACCACTCCTGCCGCGATGTAAACAGGCACAAAGATCCAGCCGAGAGCCAGAAGTGCCCAGGTAGCCTGTTAAGGAGACAGAGAAAATAAAGGCACATGATTCAACACATGGGAACGTCCTTCTCTGCTCTTTCAGTGGACATCCTAAGAAAGTAGAAGGGTACAGTGCCATGTGATATATTTGGGAAGCAGTCTGACTTTTTCCCTGCTCAGAAAATGAGATGACAAATGGAGGAATTATTACAATATAATTAGAAGTTTCTGAAGTTATCCTCCCAAGCCCTGTGTCTCTCTGTAATGGGTGGCACATCCTGTTCCATCTCCTGGTCTTTTGGGCAAGATGGTGTATTCTGTTTCTCTGGATCTCTGAAAGATGGTGTTTTATTTGGTGGCCTTTGAAACCACTGATGCTGTGGCAGTGAAGAGTTAAGTGATTCAGAGAAGGATGGGAGCATCTGTTTGTTGCTTGATTAGCAAGTGATGAGGCTGAGGCAGCAGACTGTCCCTGCGGAGCATAAAAATAAGCAACAGCAAGACTCTGCCTGGATGTTCTCCTTGCAGGCTGACGCAGACGTGCCTCTGTCGCTGGTAGATAAAGGGGCAGCTCAGTTGCTTTGCCACAGGTGAAGGGTCTTTTGGAAGGTGTAAAAGCATCTCCAATCGTGTATTTCTTCTCTGAAACCCAGCAAAAGCCCAAACAGGAGATCACGAACATAAATAAAAGCCATTGGATTATCAAACCTCACCTCCTGACTGTCTCAGACCATTACCTTTCATCCAAGTACCTTACATTAGTCCAGATTTTACTTTGAGCAGTTATTTAAGTTATCAGAAATGAATCTGATCCCTGTGAGCAGAAATTGTGACTGATTGAGGAGAACAGCCATGGCTCCTGCAGTAGCAGAGACTGGCTTAGCTAAAAGATGCTCATATGATCCCTGCAGCTGAGTGATGTCCCATGACAAAAGGAAAGAATAATGGCATATCTAAGGTCCCTTTCCAATCTGAAAGAAAAGAATCTAAACTCCTGACGTTATATTTGCCCTGACATACAATCTTGTCTTCATGGGCTTCTAAAATGACTTGAATAGATTTACTTAAAGTGCAGTGATATTGTTATGTCCTACATGCACCAGGCTGAACACAGGCTCTAGTTTCTTCGCAAAGGACTTAAAGGTGATCTTAATGGTTTACAAAAAAAACAGTGCTGTGAATAGATATCCCAGGAAAGAGTTTTTGGTGGGCCCTACCTGTGCTTGGCAAGTATCTGGCACTATTAGCAGTCTCTGCTGATATAGACAAGAGATTTAGAGTTAGGTGAGTGATGTTTATTGTGAGGCTGGCACTAATCTCACTCCTCATCACTGCAGCTGAGAAATTTCATTAGCATCACATGTAAAGGGCCTGGTTTTCATGTTCTGTGTGGTGTCAGTGGCAATTTTCCAGGCCACTTCAACAGGGCAGAATGAGACCTGCCTTCACACCCAGATGTTCACCCCAGAGACATCACATTTTGGCAGCTGACAGGTGAATGCAGTGTTACCAATTCTCATGGCTTTACACTGAATTTAAGAGCACATGCTGCTTTTTTTCAAACTCCCTGTACCCAGAATCCTGTGATTATCCAAATACCTTTTCAGGATTCATTATCTTTTATTTTAATCTTGATGAGTGCAGACTAAAGCTTAAAAATATGGCCATGTGCTTCTGGGAAGGTCAAAGAGCTAATAATTTTAGTGGATTCCACTTAAACTAAAATAAAGTTCTCATGTTTTTAAGGCTGTCTGAATGTCTGGAGGCTTCTCTCCTGAGGCTTGAGAACTTGTAGTTGCCGATACTGTTAGCATCTGATTTTAGAGACAAACCCCCAGTCCCTTTGTAAACAGTGACATCTTAGTTGACAACATAACTGACTCTTACATTCCACTCAAAGCCCCCAACAGCAAGGCCTCCAGCCGCTCCAGTGCCTGCCAGACCGATGAATAAGCCACTGCCCACGTTGCTTGACATCAGGGATGCTCCAATCTGAAACACATGGCACAGGCATAAAACCCAGGAAGTCACCTTGAAGAACTCCTGCATCAGCCCAAGCATTTCCCCCCAGTACTCTCTTTCCCCAGGGCCTCGTCTCCTTGTAGGCAGGTAGCTGGGTGCTAATGGAGAGTTGGGTTTTCCTTTTAAAGAAAACTATGTTTTTATATCTTAAAGTAGGTGTGCCTACTCCCTTCCACCGCCCCCACTCCAATGCAAAGCTTCATCTCAGAATCGGGGTTCAATTTGTCAATGGTTGTGCTGAGATACGCACATGTTATGGGGACTACAGCGGGGTGAGGGAGGTCTGGTGGCAGCCACAGATACCTCAGTGTCCATGAAACATGATGGATTTCTCCATTCCCTTGTTACCCAGCCAGCAACATGCCTTCTCCAACCTTGCTGACCCTTGCTCTACCTCCCCATGTCTTGCTGACAGCCCAGCCGCTTTTAAGTCTTGCACTGAATATGTATGTGGTGGTTTACACAGCCAGGGTGACAGGAGTGCTCTCTTGGAGCTCCGCCTAAGGGACGAGATTCCTGAGCCATAGCAGGGACAATGTTAGAAACATGCAGGCCTTTCGTGTTTAATGTCTACACATAGGTTCAAAGATACTCAGCTCTGCAGTAGGCTGGAAAATACTAATGCCTCAGGTTAACTTTAACTGTAGGCTGGAGGCATGGTAGGCTGTCCCTACCATGGCTCATTGACACCCTAATTGGAAGAATGCAAGCTCCAAGGCGGTTTAAACGGGGCAAAGGCTATCTGACTTAATTACTACTTTCATTTGGCATAAAGCCTCACCTCCTTTCTGTATGCCAACACCAAATCTCTCTCAGGTACAAATGAGAAGTTACCCAAAGGACAAGTCTAGCCCTTTTGTCTCCAGGGAAAGTTTGCTTTTAGCCACATCGCCTACAAGGAGCTTTTCTCTCCTTAGTACTGCTAAATGTGAAATAAAGAATGATGGAATTTGATCTGCTTCTCGCCTTTGACCAAGGTAAAACATTAATATGGCATCAGCACCCACACGGATTCCTGCCAACAACCCTGCCTTCTTGTCTGTCTAAGAAAACTCCTGATCAGAGAGCTGGCTGCTGCATCATGAATTTGCAACTCAGGTGGGGACTGGTGCTCTCAAAAGATGTAAACAGTTTTCCTGATATCTATAACACACACAGAAATACAAAAGATATATTGCACAGGAGCAGCAATGTAATATCAGGGTTTGGTTGAGACTGCCTAACACACAGCAGAAATTTGTCACCCCTGTAAAAAAAGATAAAATACATGTAAGGCAGTCATGTACTCAGGGTGAAGGCCATGAGGAGCTGAGCCTGCAGGAGTGCTGCAGAGGTGGAATCAGCTCTCTGACAAACAAAATTGAAAAGTTAACAGCATTAGTGGTTGCTATGAACCTAGAAAGGTAAGTCAGGGGAGTCAAGAGCCAACCTGTACACAACAGACTCTGTGGCCACCTGTGGTTGAAGCCAAAAGCAAAGAGAATGTTTTTGGGTTGGTTTTTTTTTTTTTTTTTTAAAATAAAAGAATGGTGTTGCGGGAAATTGTTCTATTTTAGTATCTTTTAATTTTCCCCGTCCTAATTAGAGAAAACCATCAAGCTAAGTTTTTCCATTAAATGTCACTTGGCCGAGACAGAATTATAAAGAACATCTACGAAATAACAGATTTTAGAGAGGTGTATGTGTCTCTGATGGAAGAGGTTGAAAATCTAGCCTAGTGAATTTATGGGCAATGTACATCCAAAGGAAAAAAGAAAACAATACAGTGTTTTGGTTGAGAAGTGCATTCCATTACCCACGACTCACTGGAGAGATATATGGTGCTAGAGTCTGGGATCGGCTGAGAAGGATCTTTATTCCTGTGGCATTTTTCTTCCTTTCAAACTTTAAATAATCTTTATATGTACTTTTCACTCCCAAGTAAATGCGCCTTCAATAGATTTTTTTTTGCTTCATAGTGAAGATTTATACTTTGGTGGTTTGAAGTTTATATCCTTTACATAGTTAGTCAATAATCTCAACTTTACTCTATATAGCAAGGGCTCAGAAAGTCCTAGGCTTTGGGATTATTTTTTCTTCAGTCTCTACATGCTTTTTTACCGGATAGCACATTCCTAGATTACCTAATGCTCTCTTGGCTTGGGGACAATGGTATCTTTGGTGAGTAGGGGCCAAAGAGTTTCAAACCCACCTAGGCAGTCAGCACTCCCTCACTTCCACCAATGTGACCATTTTTATTGCTGACTTTAGCAGAGAAATTGAGAGTTGAAAAAAACTGAAGATGCTGAACTGTCCTTTTGGACCGGCAGCTCCACGCTGTAGCCCATTAGCAAAGTTGCATGGGATGATTCCTGGTGGATCCTCTTCATCTCAAGACTACAGTCAAAACATGTATGGACTGGGTCCCCCCACTAGACCTGCCCTCCTTACATCTGGAATTGCTTTCAAACCATAAGAAACAGAGGGCTGCACTTCACTCACAGGCCACCAAGTCATGGATCGTCCAGCTAGGAAATAGCCTCCAATGGTCCCCCGGCTTGCTCGTATCGATGACTGGAAGCACAGGAAAAAGAAAAATTTTTTCCTCCATTCACCCACCCTCAAGTTAGACCCAATGCCCATCCCAGTAGCCTTGAAACATCCCCTTAGCAACCTCTTGCACCACATTAGTCCTACTCCCTTTAGTGTCACTGCAGTCAACTGGTTCACCCTACTCAGAGCAGCACAGACAGGTAGTGCATGGCTCTGATGCAGGCTGAAGCTGGGCCACTGTGAAAGACATCTAATTTTGAGAAATCTACAGGTTTGGCTGCTCTCAGCCATGTGAAGATAGGTGTTTGCTGCCCACCTTCTGACGATAATATGCATTAAGAGAAAGCATTTCCCTCCTCCCTGTCCAGTACCCCTAGCAAATGCCTTCAGAGCCAAACAAGTGAGAACATGGCACAGGGGTGAGAATCAGAGGACAACCTTGTATCCCATGGGATACCTCAAGGATTGCATTTGAGCATGACATGCAGGTGCACTCCAGGATGGCCAGCAATGCCCTTCTGCAGTTCCTGCTGCCTTGCTTCTTCCCACTGCTGTGGATTCAGGGTTTCCAGCAGCCCACATTTTGTATGGCCTCATCATGCAGCCCCATCTAGGAACTGCATGAGAACTGCAGGGATGTCCATAGGCCAGCAAGCCTCTCCGATGTGACTGAGGCTGACTGTGCTTGCTTTTTGCAGCAACCAGGAACTTGCAGTTGGGCACCATAATAAAATGGTTTGCTGCAAAATGCTGATGCACATGGCAGCAGCCAGACTGGTGAGCAGCACTGCCACCCAGACAGGAGAAGCCTGAATGCCTGGTCTAAGCATTAGGTCCAAAAATTGTTTTGTGTGTCTGTTAAGTACACCAGGCTTCACCCATTGCTTCTGACTCTCTTTGTGCAGGTTTTTGGTAGTCCAGCTTTGGAAAGAAGCTGCTTATACCTATTTAATGACTTCTCCTTGAATGTACCCATTGGGAATGAGAAAAAAACACTTCAGCCAACCAGAAGATTGTAGGTCTCTATGAAAGAGGCCTTTGCAAAGCAACAGGAACAAATAATTAGTAACAATATTTCCAAAGCTTTTTAAAGTTGAATTTCAGTCTTCTCCCGCTCAACCCCAGTTTTTCTCGTGCCCTTGCCCCCTACCTGCCCACACCCCAGTGTGAGACTACTTTGCAGCATGGGAGGTAGACATCATCCCCAGAATAACCTCCAGGGAATCACCCCATGGTTGTCCTAATGTGGGGTAGGGGTGAGGGAAAACAGGGAGATCACCATCAATCCACACACCTGCTCAATAGGCCATGGGATAACAGTATGTGCAGAGGATGCCCTTTGCAAGCAAACACCTTTGTACCCAGGAGGGGTCTGGGGAGGATCAAAGGTTCTCTGCCTCAGGCAGACCTAAACCCAGTCACCTTGGGGACTCACCCATATCCCGACGACGAGGACAAAGGCGAAGTAAAAAACCACAACGATGATGTCTGCCACCCCAAAGGCCACTGTTGTGTCCCCTGGCAGCACAGGCAGCTCTGTGGTGGCTGGGGTCGGCTGGCTCATGGCTGCGAGTGAACTGTTGATTTTCTCTGTCACACTGGACTTTGGTGCACGTTGGCCTTCATCGCCTCCCTTGTAATAATTAACAGGATGGAAGGGTGTGAGTGGGGAGCAGGAACCAGGCAAGACTGTGGTTAACGTTTCCCAGCAGGCCCCAGCAAGAGTTTTGGCTCCATGGTTCATCACTGAGCACCTCCCCATAGCTCTGTGGTGTAAGTGTCCCTCCTGGCTGCTCCTGCACCCTTTTACCAGCGGTCCCTTCTCCTGCCCATTTACCTGGTGACAGCCTCTGGGATGGCAAGTGGATAAGCATCAAATTGTCTTGTTCCCACCCTCTTTCACATCACTCTCTCTGCAGCATCCTAGAGGGGAAAGTTCCTCCTAAGAGGAGCTGCCATAGAGGGGAGTTGGTCATTCTTCCTGGTGTGGGCAGTGAGGATACCGATCTGTGCAGGATGGGTGCAGCACCTGCACCCACCCCCAGGGGCAGGACCAGCTGCAGGCAAGGGCACCGGTGCCCCTTTCCTCACTCAGACCAGCCATGTGCTTCCTCCATCCCAGTCCAGTGCTGCAGCTCAGGGAGACTCCGTGCTGCAGAGAGACCCGCAGCCCCCACGGATGGTCAGCAAACAGGGAGCACGTGTTACGCTGTACCTTCACTTTGCAGATAGCAACAGGGAGAAGTTCAGGGAGGAGACAGCTGAGCTTTCTTGGCAGGCCCTCCAGCATGCATGTGGCCAGAAGCAAAGGAGTTAAGCTTCTTGAGTGGCAAGCAGAGCAAACACCAGGTCACCTGTGTGAGTTGGGAAAGCTGCTGTGGCAGCAGGAGCAGCAGCTGTCTTGGGGCATGGGAAGGTAGGAGAGGGCTGTCCCCTACCACACCAGCAAACTGCAAACTGCAGGTTCTCCTCCCCATCCTGCTGGCTGCTGGTGCAGCAGAGTCATTTCCCAGCTCTGTGGGACGTCTCACCCTTCTCCACCTCTTAGGGCTGAGGCCAGGCAGGACCTGTGCCTCCACCTCCCTCTGCACCAGGGCCCTGCTCAGAGATGCTGGGAGGAGCCCAGGACGGTCCCTGCGGGTGCTTCAGTTGATGGTTCTAACCCAAAAGCCCAAGACAGGCAGACGGGCAGAGACCTGGCTTGTCAGCGTGGTTCCTAATGGTGCTAAAAGACATTTGCCTCCCACAGATTTTGGCTCCTGGCACCCCCCTCAAAGCCATGGGTGCTTGTGGCATCCATTTCCTCCTTAGTTTATAAATACAAATATCTCCAGACCGTGGCTGACTCTGGTCACCCCCTGGAGATCTCTCTCCTCTCTCTCCACCAGTTGTGAAAGAGCAACTTTTCTCCTTTCCACTGAGTGCCCCCAGTGCTGTGAATGCTCCTCCAAGACAGAGTCAGTTCCCTGACTCACTTTCCCCACCTGCAGTAGCACCAGGGAAATAGCAAGTATGCTGGAGATGCTGCTGTAGAAGACAGGGCAGTGCGTTGGGCTAGCAGGCAAAGGCAGGGGTTACAACTGATGTCCTCTGGAGAGGTTTGGTTGGGGGCTGCCACCCTGGCAGGTTCAGCGGGGCTTACCCTGGAGCCTGTCAGAAAAGAAATCATGAAAGGCTCTAGCTGGATGCTAAAAGAAAGAGAACACTTGGGACACACACAGGGTGGTCCTGACTGTGGCACCAGCCACCAAGACTCAAGGTCCGACGTGGCTGCAAATGTCCCTGCGTTACCTCTGTCTGCAGCTATCTCATACCTGCTAATGGGGGACAGGACACCTCAGCTGAGGGCACCAGCCTGGTCTGGAGACAAGGTGGAGACCCTCCAGCACCAGCCCAGCTCTCCTTGACACCACCAGACCTCTGAATCAGGGCACAGGGTGTGGGTCACGCCGCACCTCTGCTCCTTTGTTGGGACAGCTTTGGAAGTGTCGCCCAAGGCTCCTATCGGGTTTGCAGAGCCATTACAGAGCTGGCTGCGGGGCACGAGCCTTCTCCAGGCAGTCTCCTGGTCCTCAAAGCAGAACCATCTTCTACTTCCCCCACCCTCCGCCATCCGTGGTCCCTCGCCCCATGACATATCAGGTGGGATGATTTATACTTAGGTGAGTTTTGCTTGTTCTTGGTTTCAAGGGAGGTGACACAACCTCTCTCTCATTTTGTTTTATCCCCCTCCCTGCCAGAGTTTTCTTGCAAATGCTGGCTACCTGCTTGCTCATTAATTGCACTGCCAAAGCAAGGCCCTCATCCACCCCTGCTCCCCAGCCTGAGACTCTCTGGGACCGGCGCCTCCCCATAGTCTCATTATCCACAAGAGGCTTTTCAAGACTGAAATGTTTCAACAAGCTGAAGTACAGTTACCAGAAATTAAATATCTGGAAGCCTAAATCCCCTGGTGTAAACAGGCAGCTCTCCCTGCGCAGAGCTGATTTACACTCACCCACACACTATTCCCTCTTAACACCACAGCACCTGAAAGCAAAAAGACAGTTGCCTAATCTTGAAATACATCAAATTCCTTCCCAAGAAGCAAACAGAGCCAGTATCTCTGGTCTTCCCAAACCAGGAATCCTGCTTCCCACAGGGAGCCCAAACCAAAGTACTTGCCCAACCCAGCCCTTCACCCCACTTTCCCAAGGCACTGTACCAGCAGCAGTTAACACTTGCAAACACTTGAAAGCTTGCACCCCTGAAAAGTAAATACAACTAATAAGCCATTCCCAGCAGCTGGGAGCTATCACGAGTACGTTGGACCCACTAGAATGATGTTGGCTTATGGCGACAGGACCCTGTCAAGTATTATTACACCGACCGGATCATCCCAAGCCGTAGTGGCCAACCCCATTGCTCGTGCAATTGGGTAGGATTGCAGTGGCTGCACCTCGAATGCAGACGATACCTGGAGCACATCTGCAGCGGTGCCCTTCTTTGCTGCTCGGTGGTCTCGTAGCCCTCCTGCCCTTGGTCCTGTTCAGGCAGCAGTCCCCACTCCTCGGGGCTGGTTGCAGAGGTGTGCTCCTCCCAGGACGTGGCCATTGTCCCTGCCCACAGCCAAGGGGATGACGCATGCCGGTGCTGCGTGACGCTCGCCCTGGCTCCCAGCCCCGCAGCAGGAGCCCCAGGCGAGAAGTGCAGCGCACGGTGCAAGGTGCTTGGCTCCGCCGGGCCCTGGCAGCAGGGCAGTGCTTATCTCCTGCTCCACGTCCTCTTAAGTCAACATCAGCAGCTATCCACCCCCAGGAGACGTGGCACTCCTTGCCCTGAGAATGGATGGAGGAATTCATGTGCCCGGGAAACAATAAAAATTCAACACATTTGACAAACAAATGATCAGCCATTGGATTGAAAGATATGACAGCAGCATAAGCCCAGCAGGTGCAAGCGGGCAGATATCTATTGATTCTGGGGGAGGCACACCCATTTGTTCCTGCTAGGGACCTAGCAAGGCACCTCAGATGCTCTAGTTAACTGCTACAGCAAACCCATCTTCCTCAGCAGGCAGAGCACCTCAAAGCCTCTCAGACATGTAGGCAAAGGTGAATTTTGCTTCCCTAAAGCTAAGGGACAGGTTGACTTATGTTATCTGTGTTGGTGGGAGCAGTGGTGGTGGCAGAGGAAGTGCTGGGCATGGTGGGAAGGGATGAGCGGGTGAGCACAGGGGATAAAGCTGTTGTGGGGTGTCACCCATGGCATGAACAGGCACTGCTGGAGGTGTTGGCTGTACTCACGGGGGCACAGAGGGCTGAGCTGAGGAATACAGAACTCCATCCTCTCCGCATTCCCCTCCTGAGACATCACTTCTCTGCCTCCCAAAGAGCCTTTCCTCCTCCCTCCAGGACTCACTCGCTGGTGCATGCCCAGCTACATGCAGTCTTTCTTTTGCCTTCGTGAGAGCTGAGAGCAGGGCTAGCAAACCGGGGCAGAAGACAGCCTCTGGAGCTCAGATAGTGGGGCTGGGGCTACCTCATGTGCCTCATCTCCTTGGCCAGAGCGCCATGACCTCTCCCAGCACCGTCGGGACACCCAGCAGAGGTGTGGGGCAGGCTGCAGGGGAGCAGCAGCCCTGTGGAACCGCACAGTTTAAGCAGTACCTCGGAGCTGCAGCCTGCCTGCTGGAGGCCTCCTGCAGCACCATTAATACGTTCTCCTCTCCTTGCAGCAAAAGTGACAGGACGTTTAGTGTCCTCTTGTGGAGTGTGCTCTCTCACTCATGTCACAGCAGCTGAAAATGAGCCCTTCAGGGACTGGAAATTATAAGTGGCGTTTCAAAGCATGCAGCTCAAAAAAAAAAAAAATTGTGCTGAAGAGCAAGTGTTTCTGGGGCAAAGGATGTTCAGTTAAGTGACAGGCAATTATTTTTGCAAATGTTAACGAATAAATGGACTTCCTCTTCATTACTAAGCTACTTCACAGTCGTCAGCAAATAGCTCCAATGACAATTAGTGACTTTTTAAATGGATTGAGAAATTGGCTTATATACAGGTAACAATGCACCGAGGCAAGGCGATAGCCAAGCCTCACTTCTCACCTTACCTCCTGGGGGGATTTTTTCTGCATGTTGGATGGGTGAGGCATTCAGCTAACCATTATTTTCTTTTCAGCCCTTTCTTAAGGTAAATGACTCTTGAATAAAATCCAGCAGTTTAATTTTGGTTTGATATGAATGGGCTTTAAATGTATTTAATGTTTAACGGCAAGCTATTCAGCTCAGAGCCTGCTCCGGAGGAGCAGCGCAGTGGGGAGCAGGCACTGCAGCGGGAAGAGGAGCAGACCCCCGGGAAGCTGCGGCAGTGCTACCACAGCTCTTTTCTTCCCTCTGCAGGCCACACTCTGATTTTCACTCCTGGACCGTCCCATAAACCTGGAGCAAGTCCATCACTTCAAGTCTCCTTGCATTTTTATTATATCTTTTTTTTAACCCCAGGGTGAGTCAGGGATACCGGTGCTGAAGGCAGTGGTATAAATGCCGTGCAGAGGAGCCAGGGAAGGTGCTGGTTTTGGTGGTAACCTCGGTATCTTGGCAGGCTCCTTTGTGCACCCATCACACCAGGGGGAAAGCTCACAGCTCTGTGTGCTGGAGACTACTCCTGTCCACTCCTGGTGTGGGGGAGAGCCCTGCAGAGGATGTGTTTGCTCAGCCTCGGCCATGCAATGCTGGTGCAGAGGCAGGTGGGCTCACATAGGATGTGCTTTGTTTGGGCTTTCCCCTCGGCAGGGAGATGCGATCATGGACCTCTCCGAGGAAGCGACACTGACCACCGCTCATCCCCTCCTCACTCCATCCCGAAGACCACCTGTAGCTCTTGCCTGAGCACTGTGGAGCCATGACCCTGTCATCTGTGTGTAGATTAAGGATAGCCTTGACATACAGGGCAGTTTCAAGTTAGCATATAGTTTTTGCTGCACTTAATTGGGACAGTTGCTGAGAGGAGATGCCTTGGGCTAAACATGGTGTTACCAACCAGCCAGTCTAGGCTGAAGTGAACATTACTGAGAGTGGAGTCTCATCCCATCTGTCTTTATCCAGACAACTCATCTGCCACCCCAAACAAGGGTTTGCACCTCCCTGTTCAGCTGAGCTGCCGTCACTCCGGTCACTCCTTCCATCCTCATGTACCCTGCTGGGAAACTTCAGTGACGACTAGGAAACTAAAGTGAGAAGCCACAGGAGGAGTTCCAAGTTGCGCTTTCAGCTGTGGCTGCCTAGAAAAATCATTCTAGGACCAAGTAGACTTAGACTGGATAAAATATGTCACATTTACTGAGTGACTTTTCTGACTAACAGCCAGACTTTGAAAGATATTAGCCAGGGTAAAACATTAAATGACAGAACAAGGACACTTTAGATGAAGGATGTTGTTCTCCCTTTAATTTACTCCCCTGTACAGCCTTGCAAAGATCTCAGCAGAGTAAGTGTCCTTATTGATGGATACGCTATCCTTGTTAAGATGGGACAATGTACTTATTTACAGCTTTCATCATTGTCACGAAGGCACAAAGCAAACAGATATAACTAATGAAGATTTAGCTATTACATAATGTCGTTGCCAACTCCATGCAGAAGTCTGAGTAAAAGCCCTGGGAATAAATCTTTTTATAAGAGCATTTTTAATGAATTTAAGACATGAAGAGATCTACTTGTAGTTTGTATTAGGACTCTGGGTATTGCTTTTCTGGAACGACGTTTCAGGTCTGGAGTGCAATGAAATGATGGTCTGAGAAACACCAAGGAAGAAGTGAAAGACACATAAGCCCTACGACCTGAGCTACGAATTACTGTGTTCACGGGGATGCTGCACAATGAGGCTCATGTGAACTGTGACCGTTAGCTACCACCAGCAAGATGAATATTCAATAATAAAGAATCAACATGCAAAAGAGATGGAGGAGTTGCAGTAAGAACATGTCCACCTTATTTCATCCTCTCCGGATGACAGCCAGCCAAGGGGAAGGGCAGGATGAGGCGAGTCACGCTGCCTGAGACAGTAAGGCTCTACAGCAAAGCAGATAAGATAATGCTTCACAGCCCCTGCAAAGGGCACGTTTGGTAGGTACTACAGGAACAACCAGTTTCCTTTTATGTTCTCCTGCATTCCGTTGCCCGAGAATCACGAGGAACTTAGACCAAGACCGGTAAAACTGGAGGTGGTGCAGAATCACCTGGAAAGCTGCTGTAGGGCACGGGAGGGGGTGGGCTCATACCCATCTCTGTTTCCCAGTGTGACCTTGCATAATCCTTTTACAGATCACACAGTGGGGAAGAAAACAGTCTTTGCTGAATAATTTTGATATGTGCTCTGAAAAAAAAAAAAGCACTCCCTACACACAAATAAAAGTGTTCCAATGCATTTAAATTTTCACTGTGTGGCCCATTTCAAGAGAAAAGGCTCCATGGCAAAACCACAGATGTCAACAGCCCGGATGTTTTGGAACTGCAGAGTCAGATAGGTATCGGCAGCTTTGATCCATCTCCACTCGGTGACTATTGAGAAAATCCTTCTTCTTCATGTCAGGGAAAAAATGGCAAAAAAGATTTAGATCCTTCATTTTGGAGTTAGGAGGTGGGATAAGGACATTCTCCCCTTTGACAGATTAGTCAATGTTTGGGGGTTTGGCTGTTGTTCTCACCAGGAGGTAAAGTCTGGTACAAACCTGCTTCTTTAGAAATATTGAAGTCCAACAGAAGGAATCAAGGAAAGATTTCTTCCCAGCTGGCTCTTTGTCCCAGAGTTCTGCAGGGCTTTTATTAAAGTTACAAGGTCTTCCCCATGATGATCTGTGCTCCTTCTTTCCCTCCCTCATACGCAGCTCCCTCACTTAGTGTCTGTTCCCCATGTCTGCATCAGGGCTGCTGACCCTCCCTTGAATGCAGTATTGAGAGTCTGGGGCAGCAGCTCCTCTTGCTCCAACGAGCAGTCTATGAACATGCCTAATTTCTTTTCACATCCAGGCTTAATGAAAGACAATTCAGTGTCCCTTCCCTTGAGTCACTGTGTTACAGACTCTCACAGAACTGGAAGTGAAATCCACATCTTTTGAGTCAAACTCTATAGCTGCAAGATCCTCTTTTTAGGTTCAGCAAGATCTTTCTACAAAGCCTGTTGATCCATTTCTAGCTGGAACACTTTCCAAAGCGAACTGGACAGATAAGATACAACTTTTATTTTTGTAGAAAGGAGAATTTTTGAAGGATGCTGCATTTCCTTTGACTAGTTGATAAAATAGGTGTTGAAAAGCTCTAAGGATGATGGATATAGATGAAGTGAGTACGGTCTTCGGCGTTACTATCCCTAAGGAAAAGAACCAGAAAGGAAGGCTGAGCCAAAATGGTTGCTGAAAGAACGAAAGGGGGGGGGGGAAGGAAAAAGAAATAAAATCAAGCTTAATGGTTTGTTACAGTTTGTGGGGACTGAGGAAACAAAGTCTGTAACTGAAGGAGTTGTCAGGCAGTGAGATAGGGTTACACTTCCTCCACACAGAGCCTGCAGTGTTGGCTTGATTAGGCGAAAGAACTTGGGATAGCTACAGAGAAAGCCGCCTTGCTCCCTGTCAACTTGCAAAAGCTAATTAGCATCCCAAAATGACAGCTCCCTCCAGGGCTGAGATTTCTTAAAACTAAACTAAAATAAAAATAAAAAGTCTCCTTGGTCCAGTTTCAAAACTAGCTGCACTACAAAAAAAATTAGAATGAGATAGAAAGACTATGACATTCTCCAGCAACACCCCCAATGCTAATCTTCCTCGTGATAATAATAATAATAACAACTTATATGACTCCTATACCTTAGTCAAGCAGCTTTTATCCTGAGGAATACATCAGACTTGATAAACTACTGCCATCAACTTGCACAGCGTGATGAGACTTCGCGTGGGAGGATGCTGCTGTTTCGTAATGCCCTGGAGAAGCCGAGGACAAAACGTGATAAAGAGCCCCATGTGGAGCTGGATTTCCAAGGAAGGGTTTTGAGTAAATGGAAAGGTAATCATCTGGTTTAGGACACTGGCCAGGACACAAGAAATAATGCCCTTATTCTTGGCCAAAACATCAGTGGAGTTCTGTTACTGCCAACTCCAAGGCTTAAAAAAATCTTGAGTTGGGGGCCAAAATTGTATGATATTGGCTTAGGTATCATAAGGAATTCTTTTTTTTTTTTTTTTTTAAGCAGTGAAGCTTTTTTGTTCCTTCTGGTTTCTGTTCTGGGAGGGTGCATCTTTATACTTTTCTCTACCGCAAGTAGTTCTAGAAGTGAGTCTCATATTTGCATGAAATTTGGGATGCTTACTGCAATACCATGACTCCAGAAACTGGGACTTTAGGGAAAACAATAAACCTCACCAGTTCCACAGGAGAATTGTCAATGCTGGTGCTCAGCTGAGGCCCTGCTGTTACACTCCTCCACTGTCCTAGCACAGTCTCTGCTCTTCGATGTGCAGCCTTCCAAGCTGCAGCTCAGAGGGTAGGTCTCCAAGACAACCCCAAGAAACAAGCTCTTCTGTGAGCAATTAAGCTGAAGAAACCTGCTTTCCTTTGGGTGTACATCCTAGGATAGGATGCTCTGGTGTTGGAGGAAGATGTGAGGTCTCACACATCCATTCTGGTGGTCAGAATACACTGCTGCTGTGGATTCTTTCCTGGTTAATGAGGGTTAAATATCACACTTAAATTTTTCCTTTGCTGGTGGGACTGATAGGGTCTTTCTCCTCTGCTCCATCATTTATTTTCATGAATTGTAAGAGCTTCATATATTCAAAACTATTAGTTCTCCACCACTTTTAGTTGGTGTTAACCAATGCAGCCACTAGTGACTGAGGCCAGAGCTGCTGCTCACACGGACCAATGCACCCTTGCCACCTCCTCCCTGGGATCCTCCCAGGAAATTCCCTTTCCAAATCTGGTGAAATAAATTCCTGAGACAACTTGTGGCAGTATCTGTGGCTTTTCGCCTCCCACCTACCAGAGTCCCGCATGCAGGAAAGGCAGGAACGGCATCACAGGGCCTGGTGCTGAGTGGGACATTTTCACACTTACTAGCTTTATACCATAACCCAAAGCAGAAGGGGTGATGTGTTGGGCTGTACGCAGAGGGGATGGATGCCTGCTGGCAGGTCACACAACAAGCCATGCCTGGCCACCGTGTTACGTGACGCACCTGACAAGGTCCAAGATAAGAGAGGCAGCTGCAGTGTGGGGCAGTGGAGAGTGGAAAGATGTTTCCAGCCCAGCCAGAGGTGCAAATAGTACCGTGAACCTACTATTCATGCTGTGAAGGACAGTTAGTATTCATGCAATAGCCCTGGGACACATCTGACTCGTATCCTCTTTGGCAGATATGCAGCAGAACAGCTCTGATGTTGCAGAATTCAATTAAAAAAAAAAAACAACAAAAAAAACCCAAAAAACCCACTACGCAAAGACCCAAGCTCTCAATAACCACTTCACTTTTTGCTAACTTGCTTTTCTGTGCCTAAGTAACCAGAAAACAGCAGAAAGATATTTTAACAGATTGCTTCCCACCTCTTCCCCGCCTCCCCAAGGCAGGTTTAATATCCCTCCAGAAAAAAATTAGTCTCCAATAAATCATCAAGTTTACTGCAGCACTTAAACCCTGCTTGTCCTTCAGTGCTCTGCTCTAACAGGATTGATTCACACACAAACACCTTGAAACAAGGTCCTTTTAGTTCAGGTAGCTCTTTGCCATCTCTCCTGCCCTGCTTTGCCCCGAGTGGGGTGGGAAGCCAGCAGCTCCTGCTGCAGGCCGCTGGTCCCCAGGGATGCCCAGCCTTTGCAGCAGCCAGGGAAGGTCGGGCAGCGAAGCGCTGGCTGTCCGGCCCCGGCACGGCGCCGTTACCAGCAGATGGCAGCTGGGGATCGCTGAGGTGCCGCTCCTCCGAGCACAGAGAGAGATTTGGGTTTTCTCTGGCCTTACAAGTGCAGCTTGCAAATACTGGGTGACCTTGGCACAGGCATGGCCTCACCACTGAGCGGGGATGTGACCTTCCTGCTTTTCACCCCGAGTAGGGGGTGAATGCACTAGGAGTCCCAGCAAGGACAGAGAGAAGAAGCTGGAAGGACACAGTGCTTATTCATCCATACATAGGGAAAAGGAAAAAAAAAAAAAAAAAAAGAAGAAATCAACCAATTCACAGCCCACAACTCTCCTCCCTCCACCCCAAGCTCAACCTCTCAAACCAGAGTCATTTAGATCTCATTTTCTAACCTGATCCCACCTCAGACTTGCTCATGCAGGTCCCAGCCAGTCCCCAAATGCATTTTGGGCAGAGTGACTCAGAGTACAGGAGCAATCCCTGCTCCCTCTCCACACCAAAGCCTCAACCACAACACATCACACTGCTGCATTGCAGCATTTCCCCACAGCTCCAGGCCCAGGAGCGAGCATCAGCCTGTTAGCATCACTTGCTCCTTTCATTTTCAGGCCCCACTGCTCAGGAAGGTCCCTCCCTCCATCCCAGTCAGTCTTGCAACAGGAGCATCTCACTGCACTATGCCACAACTCCTACTCCAGCTCCACATCCACTTCTGAGATGTCCTTGTCCTTCTTCTTTTCCCTTTTTTCCGTCCTCCACCTCCTCCTCCCAGCTGATGGCCCAGGTGGGCTGTCTCAGAGAAGAGAGAAATATAAATCCCAGCTTACACAAAGCAGCTGTGGGAAGTGATCAGTCTCACCTGCTCACCCAGAGAGGCTTGCTTTGAGGAGCTACAGAAATGAGAGGATCTGCCCATTCCCTGATGTATTGACTGATTAATTGATCCTCTGTCAAGGCTCTGCTAATGCAACTGCTTGGGTCTCCCTCTCAGGCCAGGCAATGGGAACACTTTATATTGAAATATAGGAAATTCCCAGAGATACCCCATCAGCTTACAAAAGTCCCCTGTTGCCCGAGGGCCAGATCCACACCTGATCCCAGAGTGTAAGGAAGCACTGTGCATCAGCTCACTCCCCTGCAAAAACATGTAAGGCAAAGAGTAGGCGGTGTGTCCCACCAGGGTGACATCTGGGCAGCCTGCAGCACCGCTGAATCTGGGTCCACCGTCCCCCTGAGCAGTGTTTTACTCCCAGGAGGATCCTTCTATCCTGGCTCCTTGCAGCCTTCCACAGGCAGCACAGAGACGACTCACACACAGAACACGGTGGAATAGACTGCCCAGGGAGGTAGTGGAGTCACCCTCCCTGGAGGTATTCAAGGAGCGTGTGGATGTGGCATTGTGGGATGTGGCTTGATGGGCATGGAGCTGTGTGGTGTGGGTGGGTGTGGGTGTGTTTTTGTTTTTGTGGTGGTTGGTTGTTTTTTTGTTGTTGTTGTTGTTTTTTTTGGGTTTTTTTTTGTAATGGTTGGACTTGATGATCTTACAGGTCTTTTCCAACCTTAGTGATTCTGTGATTCTGTGATTCTGTGAAGCTTTTCTTGGCAAGGACAAAAAATGGAAATATCATTTTTCCTCCCCCTCCTCTCCCCAACCCCCAAAGCTTCAGTTCTGTAGAAACCAATGGGGCCAAAAAAGGGACTAGACAACGCATCAAGCACTACCAGTTTAATCCAACCTCAGTTCCTCATTTGCCAACATCAGCCTCCTGTCCTAGCTTTCTTTGGCTTTCATCTCTTCTTTTATCTGCATGCTGTCTCTGGTTTGCCCCTTCTGGTTGCTACTGCTTTGATCTCTTGAACCTCTGTAATCCACAGCCGAATCCATGATAGCTTATGCTGAAGAATTTGCACATTTTTCCTGTTGTTACAATCTTTAAATTCTTTCTTTTTTTCTCCCCTGAAACTTCAGGCAGACTCCTTCTGTGCAGGAAATGGGCATTTTAGATGTCCAGCCTGGGCAAGTGACCCTTTTACGGTTCCCCAGACCATTGGACCTTTGCATCCCTCTGCTGGTTTTTGGTTTCTTCCATCATAACATCATAACATCGTAGCCGTTCCCACCATGCAGGCTAAGGGCTGTATGTGGCTTGTGGAGGTCTGCAAGAGCCCCAGGATTAATCACAGAGGTTTGCCTATGCCATGTCATCCAGTCCCTAAGTGGGACAGGGAGTGTCTGCTATTTCATGAATAGTTTCATTGGACAAGCATGAGAGACAATGTGGGAACTCAGTCCATGAGCAAACTCATTTGTTTTCAGCTATTTTCAGATCCAAAGGTGGATGGTGATTCTTTATTTCACCATGAGTACAGCAAGACAACAGCAGAAGGACAAACAGGAGCATTTAAGAAAGTTTTGCTATTGCCAGGTAGGGATGTAGCCATCAAGCAGTTTCCCATCCTGGAGAGTGCAGGAGCACTACAGTAGAGCCAGAGCACTGCAGTAACCCTGTGGATTCCATGTGAATGGCACTCCTAGCTTGCTTGCTCAAAAAGCAGCCCCTCGTGTTGTTCGCCAATAGTTTTAGAATAGCTATGTGCAAAGAAAGCGCCCCCATATTTAATTAAAAAAGTGGGAGAAGGAAAACATGGTTGTGCTTTGAACTTCCTAATTCTACACTGTAAGGGACAGTGTCAGCGCAGAGACTGTCCAAGCTCTTCTATGCGCCTTTAGCTGATGTGCACCCAGTCAAAAAGGAGCAGTGAGTCACTGCACTGAACTTTCTGCCCCAGTTTTCTGGCGTAAAGACCTACCTGAGACCAGCCTCTTCCCCTCATCCGCAGAGCCACTGCAGGGTGGGGGCTCTCCTGACCCCGGCCCCCGCGCTGCTGCAGGGGTGCAAACCACTGGTCAGCTTTGTCTCAGCATCAGGGGGCGGCAGCTGATGCAGCGAGATCTGCCTCTCCCTTACAACCAGCCGTCCTGAGCTGAGGGCCCTGCTGCCTCTCCTCAGGCTGATTCCTTCTGAAAGCAAAGCACATAACATCAGGCTTGTGTTTATTTTCCCCTTAAATTAGGGTGGCTGTATTTTAATTGAGAGATCTGCTAGAATAAGGCACGTTTGTGCAGCTGTCATCAGAAATGCATACTTGTGCTTCCTTTTTCTTTTTCTTTTTCTATTTTCCTTTTTCCTCCTTCTTGTTTTTCTGTTTTTCTTTCCTTCTCCTTCCTTCCTTCATTATTCTGCTTTCATTCCTTCCTTTCTCACTTCCCTTCCTCCTTTCTTTCCTTCATATATCAACTTGTTTGATGCAACTCTTTCCAGGCTGAGTTGCCTCACTTACAGACATGAAACAGGACAAAAGGGAGTAATTCCCAAGGGAGCTCTGGGGGACCCAGCTGAAGTGGAGGTGTCACCTTCCTCTGAGGACAACCCTGTCCCCCATATCTGATGTGCAAAAAGGATGCTGTGCTTCACTGTCCCCTGTTCACAGTGATCTGGCACATTTGTGCTCATATACTGGGTTGCACACTGGTGGGACTGGGCAACCTGTGCATGGTACCCTCCAGGGACAGGGCTGCAGGGGACAGTCTGACACAACCCATGTCTCACAAGAAGTTTTCCACTGCTGTGGCCCAGACTTCCCTATAATATGTGGAGTCAGGGAAGCCAGATGCTGAAGGAAGGCTCCAGGTCCATATCATTCCCAGACCCAGAGCTGAACAGCACAGCTCTGTTTCAGGGCTCTGACGGACAGTGGTCCTGGATATATGACACTGGGAATGGCTCTGAAAAGAGGGGGAGGGGTCTTGCTGGTGTCCTGTATGGCATCACCACCCCAGCATTCTCTAACCTCTCTAACCCCTTGCTTTACATCAAAGAAGTCTACCTTACGCTATGGAAAGCAACCAGGGAGATACAGCCCTGCCTGATCCTTTTTCTCATCTGGAACAGCTGGAAAAAGACAGTAGCCTGAGAAATTGGCTGACCTTCTTGATGAATTCAGCTCTCTAGCCTTATATTTGTCCTTTAAATAACTTGCCAAAAAACAAACAAGCCCAAAACAACCAATCATTGGGAAAAAAGAGCCCAAACAAAACAAGAGAGACTTCCGTTTCCAGCCTTGCCGTTCTGCAGTGGCTGGTCTGAAGTAGTTTAATCTAAACCAGGCTTTGGCAATTGCTGGAGAAAGCAATGTCCGTGGTGGGTATTTAGAGACAGGGGCTCGCCTGCCATACACTATCCAGGGGTTTATTACCTGCTGAAAAAGCTTAATGTGCTTCAGGTGCTACATGATGTCCAGATGTTGTGGCAGAAGCAGCTTGGAGAGTGCTGGTGATAGAAACGCTGCTGGATGAATGCAGAGACCTTAGTGCCGAATGTGATATTCAGTCCCAGCTCATCTATTAATACAAAAACACAGGAATGGCCAAACTGGTTAGGACAAAAGGTCCATCCAGCCCAATACCCTGTCTACAGCAGCCAGCCATAGTAGGTACTTAAAAATGATATCAGAACAGGGCATGCAGATTGTGGCTCAGGGCCAGTGATTTGTGGTGCTGGGATTTCCGGAGCCAGACACGCTGCCTTTGTATTTAATAGCCCCTGGTGAATTTTGCTTCCAGGAATTCATCCAGCTACTTCTAAATCTCTTTGTATCCACAGTTTCCTGTGGCAAGCAGTTTCACAGCTTAACAACACGTATTGTTTAGTGTTGCCCATCTTTTCATACCCTGAGGCTGGATGAGTTTCCTATGTTCAATGCCACTCAAGATTAGTCCTGGATCCAGCTCACACACGAGAAATGGATGGATGGGTGGATGGAGTCTGAAATAATGTGGCTGTTATGATCAGATGTGCAATTATCAGTAGGCCACAAGCAGGGTGTGTTTTAGGAGCCAAGACACAGCTCCTCACCTGTCTGGTTGTTAACAGGTCACATGTTGCTGCCTGCATTATGGAAAAAGTGAGTTTTCGAGAGTGAACAGGAGAAGATGGGCACAACCTGGGTAGTGAATGAAGGACAGCATGGGAGAAAATGTGTTTGTCAGATTGGTAGAGAACAGTGTGAATGAAGGTGGCATCCTTTGCCAGGAAAGCGGAAAAAGAGTTGCAGGCAGTTGTTTGTATGCGAAGGCTTGGAAGCAAGACCTTAAAGAGGGAAATCCTACAGGGAGAAAGGATACAGCACCCACTGTTGCAGCCTATGAGAAGGCTGATTTCTCTGCAGAGGTCAGACCTGGCAGACACGGCTGTCCCTTTCATTTGAGAACAGCTTTCTGGCTAAAGCCCACCAAGTGGCTAGGCACTTGCAAGGTAGAACAGCTGTCTTTGAATTAGGTCACCCAAGAAGTTCATCTTATCGAAGTCACCTGCATCATTTCCACCCTGATCAGGAACAGTAGTTGATGGGAAATGTTCAGCTATCTCTCAGGCATGGGGGATTTAGAAATTACTCTGAAATCCACATACGGTAAAAGCGTCACAGTGCTTTATTTCCCCACCAACATGACTGATGGAGCAGAAGTGGGAATGTTTTCTACTTAGAGTCCAATTTCCAGAATTGCTCAGCTCCCATTTAAGCAACAAAGTCATTGGCCAGATGTGGGAAAGAGCCAGTCAAAGGGTTGGTGCTGAGCAATTGTATGTCACCCCTTCCTTGAATGAGAAATTCAAAGCCTTCTCAGTTGACTGGCAGCCTTGTCCAAGGGCTATTTATGGATCCAGAGCCAATTTAAAAGCTGCATGGTTGACCTCAGGCACACGATAGATGGTCAGCACATTTTTCTGGGAAAGTGGAGTGCAATTCATGATTTCTTGTAACTTTTTTTGTTCACCTGACACACTCGCTCCAAAGACAGTGAAAGATGAGAAAATAATAAGGGCTTGATAAATGACCAAAAGAAAGTTTCCGATCTGTAGCGGTTCCCATTATTCTTCTTATTCTTGGCATCAGCTCAGTTATGGCAATCTTCCCCCCATTCGCCCCCTCAAGCTCTACTCCCTCTTAACAATTTTTTTTTTTTTTCTGTCAAATTCACAAGAGTGGCACCTGGGAGCATTTTGACCAAAGGGAAATTGACTGAGCAAAGTTGCCTCTTTTCAAATACATTTTCTTAAGGGACTGGAATGAATGAGAAACATAGTCATAACATGGCTAAACAGTCTTTGTTTAACTTAATGCAATATAATAACCTAAGTGTTGCAACACGGCTCCTTGCTGTGACATCCTTTTTCCATTTGCTTAATTTTCACCCCAAACACACGCTGTTAATAAGCTGCTGAGAAAATACAGCTCTGGTGACAAAATCCAGAAACTGAGACCCTGTATGGTGTGTTAGATACACAACTCTTATTTGGACTGGCAAGTGGCACTGAAATTGGTATTGCAAAATAGATCCATTTTTCTTGCTGCCAAATGTGATGGACAGATGAAAAGGGAGGGTTGAAGAAGTGGACAGCACAATAAGCAGAGAACAAATAAAATAAAATCCCTGATAGAAAGTAACATGTGAGTTAGAATAGACATGTGATTGCCAGCAGGGCAATGCAGGATGCGGGGTGCTTTGTCAACAGCCAAAGTTAAAATAAATGTCACACTGGCACTGAAAACTGCAAGATTAAACTCCTCCTGGAGATTTATAATTTAAGAGAGAAAAAGGCAGACAGAAACCCAGTGACTGGGCTCAAAAGAAAAACTCCTATTGACTTTAGTGCGTTTTGGAGCAGGTCCAGCACAGTAAAGGTTCAAATCTGATCTCTGGAGTCAGAGAGTGTTTGACCACTGATTTTAATCTGCAGAATCAGGCTCTTAATCAAAGTTTGTTTTACTTTTCCTGCTTTTTTACTTGCTTTGTAGCAAATCTGGAAGTCATACTTGTTTTGGGGGGCTAAGTGAAAGTAAATAGACTGCCATAAAATTTGTCACATCTTTAAATTAAAACACAGTTTCATTAAGGAATATGACTAAACCTTTCCCTTCCATTTTCCCAAAGCAGCCCGATGCTTTAGAAAAGTCTGAAATAAACTCTGGTTTTATACAAACAACAATATTTTGAAAGTTTCACAAATTGTCCTGAAGATTGTTCAGGAAGATGGTTTTTCCTAAGAAAAATATGCAAAAGACTGTCTTAGTAAGTGAAAACTGCAAAATGCTACATTTTATGCAATTTATATAAAACAAATATATACAAAAATGACATGGGACCATGTGGAAAATAGGAAATAAGATGCAAAGACATTGGTTCTCAGGTCTTTATCCTTCCCACACCTATAGCATTCTGTGACTTTTTCACTAGGGATTTCCAAACTGCAGTTGAAGAATGTATTTGCTAGGCACTGAATACTGAGGTCCAACCTGCAAAAGCAAGGACAGAATTAAAAACAATAAAAAAATTCAACTTTGGCCACTCAAACCCTTTCTAAGAGTCTCAAGCATGGTTTAAACAACTAGATCAGTGTTTGTGGAAGAAGTGTTCAGCACCTTATTTCCTCTGCAGAAAAGGAAACGTCTTACAGAGGCGTTCACCTCTGTAAGAGTGGATGGTTCATAAGCATATAGAAAACAAAACGGATAAATACTGTCGACGTTTTCCACTTTCTGGAAGTGACTGTTCAGGGGCTCTGATGCTCCCCAGGTTGCTCTATTAGCTCTGGACAACTTGGCATTGGCATTCAAGCCAAAGCAAAGATTGCTTCTTTGACGTGCTTCCTTCAGGAATACTTAGCCAGTGAGAGAATGGGAGGGAGCCAAAGGTAGACTTCAGCCTTACCCAAATGGTCTACCAAGGGTGGCGAATTCAAGCACATTTTATTTGGTTATTGATAGTTTTACTCTTATTTATTTATTGGATGAGTATGTTTTACTTTCAGTTAGACACCCTGAAAGCTGGAGCTTCAGCAGGTGGCACCCAAGCTATTTTTAAAAGCACACACAGGAGACTTTGGTCACCAAGTCATGGCAATGCCACACAGAGATGGGATCTTCCTTCCTCATACCCACCCGTTTTCTAGCCAGCTATGTGCAAGCAACAGTTTCATGACACCCGTGAAGGCTTTGGTACAAGTTTAGCAGAAGGGGAAGCAGAACTGCTTCCATACCCCAAATTTATTTTAAGTCCAATGAACAAACACATATTGAAGTGCTAAGGAGAAACTGCAATCCACAGAGAGAAATGGACTTTACTGTGTTTCTTTAAAAAGTCTCTAAAAACAGGCAGATTTCAAACCTGAAAAGCCTATGACTTATCAAAAGAAGAAATGTACTAATTTTCTTGTTGTACAATAACTAAGAAAATTACTGTGTATCTCTTGGTTTGTGCTTAGTTTTCTGTAGCCTGACCGTAGATTTCTACAGAGTCTCTTATTTCTATCTGCTAAAAACAAATAAAATGGATGATTAAAAGTTTCCAGTGTTTCAGAAGTTATATCAGGCTTTTTCAAAGAGCTCCTGGGCAGTTCAAAGGGCTGTCTGAAGGGATTACAGCTCTTTCTTGTGTAGTGGGATCATCTGCATAGAGAGACCTAGCTCAACAAAGCTGAATCTCAGTCATGGTTTTGTGAGCAGAGTACTTTCTAAGAGTCAGGAGAAAATCCTTCTCCATGCCATGCTCCTTCGTGGTTCTGACTCTCACGTAGAACTATAGACGAAAGTCTCTGGAGCAGAAATTTCTCGTGGAAAAGAGCCAATATACGGAGCAGGTATTGTTCTGGCCCGGAGACCATGGCTGTGATCATCAAGGAGAGGAATGACTAACTCAGTGGGATAGCTAGAAATCACGTAGCTGAGATGGGAAGATGTCTTTACACCAACACTAGGAAAAGAAATAAAAGCTAAGGACAAGAAAGAAGGTAAAAGGTTTTCCCTGCAGTTGAAAAAATAAAAGTTCTCATAGCAGTTGCTCTAATGCAAAAACATTAGCAAAAACCTCTAGGAAAGATCTCTACTTTGAAGAAGGGAGACATCTTCATTGTTTGAAGGAGTTCCTTGCTGCTGGCAATGAGAAGTCAGCACAGCTGCAAAGTCTTACAGGTCTTAGGTTTGAAGGACAAAATTACTCAGGAGAGTATGGGCAAGATTGCCCACGTAAGCTACAAGTGGAGACAAACATGAATCACATGGACAAATAAAAAGTCCAAGAAGCAACACCCAGAAATTTAGCGATGTCTGTCTCTGTGAGACTGAGATTAGATCACACATTAATTGCGATTTTTGTTGGACATTAAAGACACCTTTGGAGCAGGCTTTGTGTAACAGCAGCATTGCTGGAAAGAAAAGGCCCTGAAAAATGTCTTCATACTTTTCTATATATGCGTATAAATATTAATCCACCTTCCTTTCAGACACGCCACTGAACTCTGCGTTTGTTTGGATGTTGAACCTGGAAACTTCTCAGAAGTTTTGCGTACGGATAATTCATGAGTTAAAGCTCAAATTGAAATGCCATGTTACAACTTGTAGAAATGTTAGACAAATATAATGACCATATTTTCCAGTTACCTAATACCCACTCAAAATATAAAACCCAAAAGAAAGGAATTGTTTTCATTGCTGTTAACCAGACAATATCACTCCAACTAAATATAGTATGTGATGAAACCAATTTAAATATTGTCCAAGTATTTAACACTGTAAATATTAGACTTAACACTCCATAAAACCAGGCTTTGATGATGCAGGCTGACAAAAGGAGACTAGTTAATTGCAGATTACATCATGGCTAGGACAGCATCACTGCTAGGACAGCCACGATAAATGTGAGGTGCAAAGTAAATCTAATAAAATAAAAATAGTGTCTGTTCAGTGTTCACCTTTATCAGTTTTGCTAACCTTTCTTAGCAAAGATGGGGGAAAAATGTAGTCCCAGGTAAAGGAGTATCTGGAGTTCAATGCCCTCGTGAAGCTTGCATTTAGGGCCAGATTCAGAAAAAGATCCAAACCTGTGTTTGACTTCTAGGATGTGTTTATGTCCCTTTCATTACAGTGGGACTCTCTACTTCTGACATTTTCCTATGGTGGGAAGCTTTCCTGAGTCAGGGTCTGAAGTCTGTATAATCTGCTGTAGGTTTTGCAAGGGATAACCACATGTTATTGTAAAGCATGTCACCGCTCCATCAAAGGTGAGGAAACAAAGGTCTAAAGCTTTTGGTTATTGATAACTTAAACGGATTTATTAAAATTTTGAGCTCAGGTAACTATGCTGAAAATGGGGACAATTTCCTGGCATTGCAGGTCTGACTTTCTTCTCATAGCAAACCTGCATCCTTGTGTGTCTATCAATTTGAATAAATCTTCATTGATATCTGCCCAATATTAATGTCAAGATGGATTCTGCCGTGTTTTAAGAAGGCAGGTCAGAGCAGTGGTACCAGGATGTCCCCAAAGCCTGGGGGTGGGGTGTTTCTACATGAGGATAACTTCAGATCCGTATCAGTAGGAGATACAGCTTCCAGGTGAACCCTGGCTTCTCACTTGCGCTCCTGAATGATAGGGAGGCATCACTTGATCACCCTCTCCCCTCCACTGAGGGCTCCCAAATGTGCCATATGGAGACCTGCATTCTCACTTGCCCAAGATAACAGAAGTGCTGTTTAATGGACTACAAAAAATGTATTGATTTCCCTGAGAGGGTAGCGAATAACTCCTTGTAAGGTCACAGCTGCTGTGGTGGTGAGCTGACAAAGTATCTCAGGGGGGAGTCATTTATTGTTGAAATCACTGGAGGTGCTTCTGGTGGCTGATGCTAACGACAATTGGTTGCCACCATATTTTGGACATAAAGCTCACGTACCTCCCAGAGTGCTGTTTCCCTCTCTTATTTCATGGATCTTTTTTCTCTCCTTCTGCTCTATATAAGCCGAGTTCCTGCACTTCCTACAACATCCTTCAGTGCCTAGAAAAACAACTAGAAACGCTGATGCTGGAAAGAGCCTCATGCTAACAAAAGGTCTGGTCCCAAAGTGGCTCGTGAGGCCTGTTAACATGTCAGAGTCATACCAAAATAATGATATTATATAGAATAAGTGAGTCCAGCTGTCGATGTTGACACTCTTTAAGCCACAGAAGGAGAAAAGTGATATAACTTAGGATAACTGTGGTTTGTGCACGCCCAGCTACATTGTCTGACTTTGTATTTGCGTTACACACAGAGGTGGTTACCTGCAGACAATGCAGTGGTTTGGGTAAGTTCATCTTGACCTGGTGGCCAGCATTACTTCAGCAGCAAAGCTAGTAACTGAAGTCTACACCTGAGATAAAAACTGCCTTTTGCATGTGTGTGTGTCTTTGCTTCTCCTCCATGTTGGGTGGTTACCTTCCTCTGTCTGGAGGGATGCAGGATGACCCACAGCCATGGTCCACTTTGGTAATTGTTGCTGAAGAGGGGTATGTTGCACAGATTATAGCAAGAGAGCACAACTTCCACAGGCCAAGAGCACGCTGGTCACAAAAGCAGGCAGGAATGGGATGGAGGGACCCCTCCAGCTTCCCTTGTTTCCACTGTATTTGTCTTTTTTAATTAACCCTGCACCATGTTACTGACCCAAAGACATGGCAACAACATTGTTGAGAACTGCAGGGATTAAGACATTTGCGTTATAATGCCTCAGCCATGAGATCATAAATGCCTTTATGCTCTATTTTGTTATGCTGGGTTGATAATGGAGGCTGATAAAACTCCCACTTTCTCTCTGTATTCAAGTGAGCTAATGTGTCTGGGCTCGTGAGATCCTGGCAGGCAGAGAAAGCAACAGCACAAAGTCCCCAATCTCGGATGTAATCAAATAATGAGGCTGTTTGAGGACATTACTTGTTAACATATTAGCAGGTACCAGGGGTAAGTGAGTGTTTATTTAGTCCTGGTGTAAAAGCATGTCTAAAATGATTTATGCCGGAAGCCGTTTCACAGCAAACAGGCTGCTTTCATGAAAGCAGGTCAATCACCATCTCCCGTCTGCCCTCATAAATCATATTCAGGTGCTAATGTAACCAAAAGGTTTATATAATCTGCACAATCAGCGTGGAGGTCTGGGTGGATACAGTAATAGCCTGCCTGCATAAATGCCTTCTGCGTCTAAAGGCTGATATTTGAGGGGAGTCAAATGATTGATTTAAAGAAGAAAGAAAAGAAATAAACTGCCATGACAAGTAACAAAGTGTATGTACAGTTTTCCAGCCACATTTTACATACACAGGAGTAACTTGCCACTGTCCAGATCTGCTGCTGGGACTGTTTTTGCACCAAGATAGCTTCCTTACATATGCTCTAACAGAAAGTAGACCGTGATTTCAATGCAACAATGACAGATACCAGAAGCACAGCACCATAAACAGAGATTGGCTTTCTATGTTCCCCAAATTTCTCTAGTCAAAGGTCAGTGTCACATTATTGACCTCTTTTTCATGCTGGGGAAGTACTCCTTTGAGAGATGACATAGGTCTGGAAGGACCTCCTGAATCTACATCCAAAACACAGCTTCATCAAGTTCCATCTTGAAACTTGCCACAGATCTTTTTTTCTGATGTTTGCTTCTTCGTCCTCCCTCCTCTTGTTGTAGAGAGTTACACGACTGCATTTCCCTTCTTCCCAGTTTTCAGCCTGAACTTACTCATGGCCAGTTTATATTTACAGCCAGACTTTATCCTATTCATGTCCTCTTTCCTATGCCAATGTTGTCCTTTGGTTTAAATAGCTTTTCTCTCCCACATGTATTTACTACTGGATGTTTCTAGCTTGGGACTTCATGAGGTCTTAGACCACAGAGCATATAACCCCCATAATATGGCACGATCCAGAACTCGAATGATTTGTGTTCCACTTCCTTCAGACAAAAATTTTATCATTTTGGTTCACATCAGTCAATAGTATCTTCTCTCAAACTTCAGTGGTTCATAACAAACAAGAGAAACCATTTGTCACATAAAACTATTTCAATCAGTCTTACAATGGTACATATCCCGGAGTAGCATCAGTAGCAGACACCTTCTACTTACAAAGCTGCAGCTATCTGTTTTGCTAACACATTCATCAGCCAGCAACTTCGCTAGCACTGTTAGTGCTAGAAACAAGGTTCCAAAATATTGTACCATAATATTTTGATTTGGGGACAGTATTTTGTGAATACAAGTGGCGAATGTATTTGTTCTGAGGAGTAGCATCATATTACTCGTTTGCTGAACGTGTCTGGAGACTTATTGATGGACTATGAAGCCGAGACTGTAGGTAATAACTGTGTTGCTAGGACTTCAACAGTTAATTGCTCTTCATTATTTGCTTCTTATGAGTCATATTATGCCATTGTGAAGTCAGAAAGCATTAGGAATTGAATAAGAAAACAGAAAGGGATACTGTACAACATAAATAACCAGTCATGTGCAAAGATCAGTGAATAGTTTGTATGAGCAGATTGAAGGTAACAAATATTGTTAAAAATTAATATCTGGTGAGCAGGTGTGAGTAAGAAATTAATTTGTGGGAGTATTCAATAATAAACAAGTATTCTGTGACTGGCAAAGCTAATTAAGATACACTCCATGGATTTGTGTCTTTTTAAAATTCTCTCCTCATCACAAGAACCCACTTTTTGTTCTTGGTAATAACCTGCTATTAGGCTATGGATAGCCGAGCTTTTTGTATATGCTGAACTTCTTACAAAATCAACGTAAAGAGGAGTAAGTAAGCCCAGACTGTGAAACAGCTCGCTGGGACACAAGAAGGTTGAGGTTGTTTGATGTGCATCATAGATAAACAAAGCTGCATCTGGAAGGCATGCAGTAGTTTGAGCTACAAACACCGCATGTTTGTAACGATCCCTGTATTACGTCCTCTTTGATTAATTTGTGGTAGACCCACAGTATCTTTTACAGCAAGCATAGGTGCTGGTCGATTGCTAAGAAAGCTGATTTGTGAAGAGCAGAGGAACAGTGAGTCTAGGAAAACCCAGGCCAGTGGATTAGATGCATAAATGACATGTCCTTCTTTCTTGATTGGGAAAACTGATTTCAAGATGTTCCTAGGAAAAGAGGCTCCCAAATGTTCCAGTCTTTGACTAGAAGATCTTTAGACAGTGACTTCTTTCTTCTACAAGAAAGTAGTGCCATCAGTCCTTCTTTTTTTTTTCTTTTTTTTCTTCTGTTTTTGACACTCTAAAGAAGATGATGGGAATCATGGTCAGAACTTGTATCACCTTGTATTTTTTCACATTTTTTTTCCTTCCTGTTAATGTGTTGAATTATTTGAGCTAATCTAACAAGGCACATTGACAAATAAGGTTGCCTTAATTATTCTTCTCAAGTCTCTTTGAGTTGCATGTTAATTAGGGTGTGAACTTGGTTGGGTGTTGGTTTGACTAGTTGGCCATCACCAGATGGGTACCCACTGTCAACTGCTCTATTCCCTACTCCTCCAGAGACTTGCTGCATGACGTTGGGCAAGTCTTCTTGCCCTTCCAGCTTGTTCTGTTTAGCTTGAAGTTCTTTGGCACTGAGGTTTGTGTCTGGCTGTAGAGATGGCTAGCACTCAGCATGGGGATGGGGGGTCTCGAACTACACAATTCTAGTACAAAAAACAAATTTAGAATAAGACTGTTTATTGCACATAATGGACCAGCTTAACTGTGTCAGTCTCATTCTGAGAATGTCATTTAGGCATCAAAGCCATCACCACAGGATGTAAATAGTCTTTCAAAAATCAAGTAAAGATGACACACAAGCTGATTTTTAACTCTTTTAATCCAAGTCATGTACATATTGAGGCATTTTTCTGTGTCAATTTATTTCAATTTTCTACCCTTCTCCAAGAACCATTTAATGACTTAAGTCATCTATTATTTAGACAATCAATGTGATCCTGAATTCTGACTTAGAAATCAATATAATAGGGGACATAGTTAATACACCTATTGCCAATGATTAGGCACGTCTAACCTGATTAGCCAGCCAGCAACACACACGCAAAGAAGAATCATACAAAGAAGAATACTAAAAAGTGCCTTTTTGTATTACCATTAAAATGTACAATTAATCATCAGCCCAACAGGAATCACTTCTTATTTGTCAGTCCTAGAAAGGGAAATACATATTACGTAATGGCACAGAAGATGGAACTCCCTTAGAAGTCTTTTAAATGCTGTTTTGCCTAAATAAAATAAAAATTTATCTATTTGCCATATTGTTCTCAAGACGCTGTTGTTGTGAGGTACAATACTGTGTTACCTGTACAAAAGGAGAAGAAAGTAAAAGTAGGTATTAGCTCCCCAAGACTTGTTTAGGTCAATCAATAGTCAAGCTGACTTGATTAGACATTATGTACCTCTTGATGCATCATCAGACTAGAAAACAAGCTGTTCTGTCTCCTATGCCACACTCGCCTGCTTGTGGATATATGAATGTGGACTAAGGAAGAGATGAACTTTATTTCAGGAGAAACTGCCCTTATTAAAGTCCAAGTGACTCTGTGGTCCAAGTAACCATACAAACCCTGAGCAGGAGGATCCTGCTGCCGTGGAGAACTTCCAAACTGAATACATGAAAGAAGACAAATACCAGGAATTTTCAAACCAAAGTGAGAAGTGACCTAGAGTCATGTGCTAACCCTACACTGTGGGTTGTTATCTTTAGGTCCATGACTGCTACTCTCCATTTCCTGCCCAAGGACCCCAGGCTGGGCTGTCTCCCACCTCAGTCAGCCTGAATTGCCTGTTGTTGAGCTGAGTTTCACAGTTACGCTAGCCATGATACCTAAGATGTGAACCTCTCTCTCATTATGAGACAGTTCATGGCAGGATTCCTCTACCCTAATTGTAGTAATTTCAAAGTTTGGTTTCGGGACTATGCCATTTATGGAGAATCCCATTGCAGGAATGGAGAGAGATTGGAGTCTTCCGTTGTGATTCATCTATCATGTCCAAGATAGCTGAGATGAATGGAAGAGATATTGTGCAATGACCTTGAACGAGATACCTGTTGTTTAAAAGACTGAAGTTACAGGAAACAAATTTCACCCTTTCACTGCAGAATTAAAAGCCAAATTACCTGAATCCTAAAACAGACCCACTGAATAACCCTGCTGCCTAAACCCCTGTGACAGCCTTTCCTCAAGGTCATAAGATGAATGTAGGATAATGTTCACACAATCACAGAATCCCTAAGGTCGGAAAAGACCTGAAAGATCATCAAGTCCAACCATCAACCCAACACCACTATGCCCACTAAACCATATCCCACAGTGCCACGTCCACATGTTCCTTGAACACCTCCAGTGATGGTGACTCCACCACCTCCCTGGGCAGCCTGTTCCAATGCTTCACCACTCTCTCAGTAAAGCAGTTTTTCCTAATATCCAGCCTAAACCTCCCCTGGTGCAACTTGAGGCCATTTCCTCTTGCCCTGTCGCTAGTCACTTGGGAGAAGAGACCAACACCCACCTCTCTGCAACCCCCTTTCAGGTAATTGTAGAGAGCGAACAACATAGACGGGAAGAGAAAACAGAAGGAAGCAGGATGTGCTGCTGGGAAAGGCAGAAACAATATCTCTATGGTACCACTAAACAGGATTGCAGGGACCATAGACACACATCCTCCATGCCTTGGGAGAAGTCCCAGGTAAAGGTCAGGAACAATAGAAGCAAATATTCATTCATTTCCTTACTACAGTTTTGTTACTGCCCACGTGTGAAAAAAACATTGCTGAGTGGCTAGCCAGGCAGCAGTCAGAAGCTTTTTCAATCTATAACAGCACTCATCCATTAACCATAAATAATCTATATTTATTTGAGGGGTCCCTAACAAAGCCATGTGTACATTGCACAGAGCATTAGACTATCAAGGTATAAACTATTTAAAGCAGCCGGTGTTTGAATTGTCATTTTTTAAGTTTCATATTATGTTGTTTCAATATCTAAAGCCTCCTTCTCAATGCAGCAAAAATGCAAAACACATTGAGAGAAAATGTAAAACATACTAACTTGATTATTATGAGTGCTCTGGACTGTGTCACAATTCACTATTAATTTAGACCACATTCCAGTGGCTTCTCCCTTGCCTCTGCATTCTGGACCAATCTGTCAGAGAAATACAGCACTGATTAAATAAAAAATATATATGTGCATATATATATTTTAAAGCCTGCTGCTTGGAGGAAATGTTTTGGATATGCAGTTTAGGGAGAGTTGTTTTCCATTAGGAACTTGAAATGATGGGCTGATTTTGAAGGTCATTTGCATAATGAATTTCTTCTGGGCATCAGGGACATCCAGCCGGTCAATTCTACGAATACCATCATGGGCTTAATGGTGAGGCTTGTCTCAGCTCCGCCTACCCATGACGGAGACCCAAATGATGGTTAAATCCCCTCATTGAGAAATTGTTGCAGCCAGAACCAATTTCTGCTTTGGGAGAGGAGGAATGGCCTTGTGGTTACAGCTCCATAACACAGCTCAGCAAAACCGGGTTGTGTTTCTGCCTCTTTTATAGACTTCCTGTGTGACCTTGAGCAAATCACTTACTCTTTTCCACCTGTAAAGTGAAGAAAAGGAATTTTCCTATTTTCTCAGCTTATGGACATAAATTCTTTGGGGTAAGGGTAATCTTAGCTTGTGTTGTGTTGTGACAGTACTAGGCACAATGGAATTCTTGTCTTAATAGAACTATTGTGAACATAATATTTACTTAGGGCATTTTGACATCACTTTGTCCAAAGCAGCTTATGGAAGGTATTTTTTTCTCATGCATATAATCAGACTTTTCAGAGGTTCTAGGGATGTTTTGCCACTTTTCTGGCCACACAGCATGCAACCAGTATGTCAGGCATGTATTAAAGAGGCAAAAACTATTCCTAGTCATCTCTGTTGCTCTTTTACAAAGCCGAAAAGCCAAGCTTCAGAGCATCTTTTAGAAAACCCACAGAAAGATTTTATCTCCCAGTAGAAAATTGCTCAGAATTCACCCTACATAACAACAAAAGGACCATGTCATGGTTTAGCTCCACCAGAACAGGGAACAGATCATTCTTGATCTGTGAGGTTTTGATGTACTTGCTTTTTGTGCTCGGTGGTGGTAGTAAATTTTGGGCAAGCAATTTGGGATCCAAACTCTTTGTAGTTGGACAGCACAGCTGCAATATCTCTATCCAGTTTGTACCCAGAGGGAACCATAAACGCCCAGCTGAGCACTCCCACTTCTAGTTTCTTGCTTATGGGAGAAGAACATGTCTCTCAGGGAGGACATCAGCTCTCCAAGTCACTGTCAGTTTCCATGGAAGAAAAGTTTAAGGGATTAAGTAAGAGAGAAAAAGAAAAACTTTGTGATCTGTGCTAGGCAAATCCCATAGGTACATCTCCTGAACAGCAGAAGTTTTCAAAGGCCGCCCAGGGTGATCTAACTGCTGAGTCCCAATCCCAGTGGGAGCAAAGTTTGGCAAATATGGGGCAGGGGTTGGGGAAAATTCTTCCCTTGCTGAGTGGTTCTCCTTTAAAAATGATCTCTTCTTTCTCCAGAGACACAGACCTTTCATGTACTGATGCTCAGCTACTACTCTGAGGGATAAAACCAGACTATGAGGGGTTTGCTCCAGGAAGACTGGAGCTGGGTTCCAGTCTGATAACTCAAAAAAGTTAATAGCTACGGCTCCAGTGTATCCTTGTCATCTTCTGCCCTTTATTGTGGTGTCCACGCTAGGACACTCATCACCCTATGCTCCTGCCGTAGCCTCTGGCAGAGCAGAGTACCTCCAGGGGGTCTCTCTCAACCCCAATGATCTTTTCCACTGACTGGAGAGGGAGCCTAATGCAGGTGTTTCAGTGAAACTTATACAATCCAGATGTAAATCCAGTGGCAAGTCCCTTAAGATTAGACATGTCTGGAAATGAACATTATTGGGCTGATAAGATTTCTGAGCATTTTTTCCACAGGAAACCCACTGATTTTCATCTCTGGGTTTGGCATCCAAGCTCCCTAAGGCTCCTGAAGAGGCATACCGTGGACTGCATGTGACAAGATATGAACAGGAGAGCTCGAGCTGACATGAAGAGCCAGGCTGGGATCGCAATAAGGAAGGAAAAACCACTCTATTCTTTACTGTCGACTTTGAAAATGCGTTCAGGAAAGGATTACAATGTCAAGATTGCAATACTGGTTGCGTAAGAGTCGCTGTTTGGAGGCAATCGTTATTTGGAGAAAAAGACGAGAGAAGAGGCCATTCACTTCATTCCTGCTGATACGCCAAATAAAAAGGAATCAGCTAAACACAGACAATCCCCTATTTGCTTTTGTAGCTGTTCATTTTTTCCATCAGAGCTCAGACCATGGAGCTAAAATTCAGTAATGAAAACCTTCCTTGCAGCCCATGGCTTTGCAGTGCCCTAGACCAGAATGAAATTGAGGTGAAACAGAGTCGATCCCCAATTCTCCAAACTGCAGCAGGACATACGATGGTCCGGGCTTTAATCTTCACACAGATGAAACTGCTGCAGTGGGACTGGTTTCCAGGCTGATATTTCTCATCACTCAGTTATTGAGAGCCTGACAGGGAGCGGAGAAATGTTACCAATTCCCACCGCTCCGGACCATCAGTCTTGCTCTGCTGGCATACCTGACAGCTCAAAAATGATCAGGTAGCAGCTGCTTTTTCATTTCTTCTATTATCTCTAATCCACTGTCTCATGAAATAGTTTGTTAATGCTTTAAGGACATCCTAAGGAGGGGAGTGTGGTTTCCCCTCTAGCCAGCAGGTAGAGCCAGCAAGCCTTGCATCATGTCACAGGTTAATAGCAATTTCACAGAAACCTGGATAAACAGATAGCTTCCTCTCTCCCTTCCTCCCCCAGCACCGAGTCTAACAGTAATCCTAAAAGCCTGTGTAGGGAATGAAGCATTTCACAGTTGGAAAGTACTTGCACAGGTGACCTTCTGTAATGAAGATTTCAGCGTTTGCAGAAGTGACTGCACAAGTAAAATCAGGGTATGGGAATATCATTGGATATAAACCAGAATCCAAACTGTGCTAGTTCTGTATTTGGCTTTTTTGTAGGAAAACAGAAAAGAAAATAAACACCACCTTGCTGCTGTCCACAGATATGTTCCCTACACTGCAAGGGGTGTTGGCCTCAGGCAAGGCTGTTCTGGGCACGTTTGAAGCCACAATGCACTTCTTTCTTCTTCTCCACTGCAATGATGACTTTGGGTCGTCATGTCCTTTCTTTAGCATTTAACAGTGAAAACAAGGTGGTGTGTCCCAGAGGTTCTGTTGGTCCATGCACTCCACACCACAGGCAGCAGAGCTTCATGCTGACCACCACCTGTGCTTCAGTCCCCATCAGAACTCATCTCTCTGTCTCATGGTCAGGGACATGGCCTTAAACAATGTGTTTTACAAAAGAGTACACTTCAGCTTAGATTGAACATTGTGTTACATCTAAGACAAAACCTAAATAATTCTACAGACAATAGCTATATAGCTATAATATATAATTACTTATGATAGCATAGGTACACAAGCATCTTTGATTATTTTTGTGAATCCTTAGATTGTTCCATTTCAGCCTGTAAGCACTTTGTATACTTTCATTTTAATATCATTAATGACCATAGGTCTAATTTCTTGTTTCAGAAATATAACTAACATTATAATCTAACTACATTTTTTATATAAAACATGTAGTTTCTCTTTTTCCCCCAGTGCTATTAAAAAACCTTTTGAATTGCTGTCCAATCCAATTTCTAGGCTTTCCCAGCACAGTCATTTATCTCTGATAGGCACAGTTTTTCAGGAAGAGGTCAAGGATGGTGAAAGTTGCTATCACATCACAAGAGTTGATAGTGCTACTTTCCTCTCAATGCTTTCTTTTGCTTGCCTTGCAAGGCCTCTTTCAGTTCCCTTGACCCCGCTGCCCTGCTCTTTTCTACTGATACAAGAGAATTAATAATAGAGCTCCGGTTTTCACCGGAGCTGCACAGCCACTGGGATATGGCAGTAAAACACACAAGCATACGCATACAACAGCTAACCCCTCCACCTCCTAAAATCCATTTTCCTTGAGGCCTTTGATCTGGGGCAGGTGGGAAAGAAAGCAAAAAGCCTCTGGGAGAATTACGACCGCAGTGCCTTCCTAGGTGGCATCGCCGCTTCCTTGGGACTCCCCACGCCATTAATGGCTCCTTTGTGCCACTGTGTATCAGACCACCAAGGAATTTACCCAAAGGCTGTGGTTAGAATAAAAAGTAACATTTTGCCGCTTCTTTCTGAAGGTCAGATTCATTTCAGTCACACAGCAGTTCGTGCACAGGCAGACGGGTAATGGGATAGCAGGTTGGGGGAAGAAGTGGTTTTCTCATCTCTTTCTCTGTTCTGTGGGAACAGCCATGGCTCCTCACACAAGCGTGTGCTCCCTCCCCCCAATGTGGACTCCCAATCTCCTTAAATGACTTGATAAATCCCCTTTTGATTCACCTTCCAAAATTCACTAGCAAAGAGAAATAGTTCATCCCTTTGCACAGTGTCATTGTGGCCTCAAAGGCCTGGACTGAATAAACATGCAGCCCTGCTCCTGGACATTTTCTGCTATTGCAACGGCACCTTGCCAGGACTGACAAAATGCTGGTGAGTCTTCCCATAATTTGCAGAGAACACGTGCTGGACAGGTGATATGGCTGGTAATCAGCTAACTGGGATACCTGAAGGAGACCTCTACTGTATGTCTGCACATAAGTTTCAAGGACTGGTGAACAATTCATACCTAGCCCTGTGTTGGTTGTGTGCAGGAGAGATCAAAGAACCACGGAAGTTCCTCCCCAGTCTTGTGAAGAATCTTAAAAAAAGCAGAAGTCTCCAAAACTGGTGTTTCACATCTAACAGACATAAGGGAGAAATGAGTAGGTTATACAAACTCCTTGTGCATGCTCTGCCCCATCAATGGCATCAGGTACGAGAAAACTCTAATTGCAGCTGAGCATGGAATAACTAGATGCTTCTACGGAAATGCCCTGCTGCCCTGGAGTGGAGGTTCATGGAGAAGACAAGCACCTTGTTCATCTTTGTTCCCTCTTTCCATCCTCTCAACCCCCTTTTGGCAGCAGGAGCAGCAACCCACAGCCCTAGGGACCTCCCTCTGCTTCTCTGTCCTACTTGCCCTCTCATCCTGCTCCTGCCACCTCCTCTCCTCCCCTTAGGCCTGGTACTCATCCACAGATGACTGCAATGCAGCTGTGCCTATTTCATGGAAGAGCCTGGAGCCAGTTGTGCAGGACACATTCAAGCTAAGGAGACTGTTTTGCTCCACCAATGAATGCTTTCAAACTGCATGGAGGGTGTTCCAGGCAGAAAGTCTGCTGGGTGTGCCTCAAGCAGTGCAAGAGCTGTTTTAAACCAAAGGCAGAAATGTGACTATCAGGTTAATCTGACCCCTATCCAGCTGCCTTGCTTTGAAGAGAAACACAGGTGTATTATTTCACCATTTTTCCTGAGTCTCTCTGAAACCCTTTACATTGAAGGCTGCAGACACAAGTTCTGAAGTGCTGGGTGTCCAAAGCAGTGTCCAAGTGGAATTTCGATTTACAGCCAAAGTGGCTTTGGAAAAGTCATCATATTTTTGAAACAAAAGAAGGAAACAGAAAAGAAAAATAACAAGGGCTGATGATGTATCTCCGTACGACCTCTTGTGATAAATTCTCAGTAAGGGTCAGAGAAGCCCATTCAGACTGAATAGAAAAAAAAATGCTTGAACCCATGATCGTTAGGCTGACTTGGAGGAAACACTCATTGACTTCTCAAATCTCATGCATCTGTGAGTGAAGTATTGAAATCGGAAATTGAGAGTGATTCCTCTCCCCAGCTACCATTCTTAGACAACGCTGCTCAGTTGCGTAACCCCCTGAAGACATTAAAATGTCTTTCCCTTCCTGTAAGAAAAGATTTTCTTTTCCTTCCCTTAAGACATTAATTACAGGGTCACTGACTTTGGCAGATTACTTGCTAAATTGAGTTGCATCCTGATAGCCTATATTTTATTGTGATGACCACCCATCTTGACAGCCACTTGGGCTTGACCTGAGATTATCCAACACTGAAATCATGACTCTTTAAAGGGAGAGGATTAATGGCTGTTTTAAAGTGATCTAAGATCATCGAAGAAAGCCACAAGCACTCGCCTTTCTCCAGCTCCTGGCCATACAGACCTGCTCCCCCTTTTGTCTTGACATCAGAAATCACATTGATGGGGAGTTGAATCTGTTTGGTGATCTGGCTAAAAAAAAAATAATTGCAAATGTCTTCTTGTTCGGGTGGTTGTAAGCTGGATCAAAGAAGAGGTTTGAGTCTTCCACAACCATGGATGTCACCAGAAGAAGGACGGACACAGGAGTAAATGCCTGCTCTGGCAGTAGCAAAGTCCTGGTGAACTGTGGGAGAAACAGTGCCTCCTCATGGGCTCCAGGGGTGGACCATGGGAAAGCGCTGAAGAGCCACGAGCCTCAAATCAGGTCAGTATCTACACTGTACAGAAACTACCAAACCAAGGAATGGCACTCATACCCCACCTATCTGACCCAGGTAGCAGCTCAGAAGGAGCAGCAGAGAGAGCTCAGGTTTGTCTCCTCAAAACAACAGTTGGTTTATGTGAAAGAAGACACAGAAGCTGGTCCCCAGGTTCTTCAGTCTCTTTCTCCTCCCTTGCTTTCACCTCTTAGCCTCTGGTTGTATGGAACACGGACGCAGTGCCATTCACTGGATTTCCATAAACCCTCACTCTTCCACTGAGTCTTTGAAGTGCAGCCCATTATCAAACTGAAACAAACTCTCTGGCATTTGAAAATTGAGAGATTTTTGTAAAGCAAATTGTTCAGCTTGTGTTTTGAAATTGGTGATAGACAATCTCATAATTTAGCAGCTATCACAACAATGTGAGTTAATACAGAAATTCAGCCTTCCTGATGCCCAGTGGAAAAAGAAGTGGCAGAGGGGTTTTTTATTGTCCCACTTGCAGGGAGGGGTGGAAACCCCTGTTGCACCCCAGGGCTGGTGGAGACAACCCCTGGCTGCAGTTTCGGATTGGCACAGTGTCCTTGCAGAGTCGTGGGTCTGGCTGAAGCATTCCTTCATCAATAGGCACCATTTATCACCGAGATGTGACTGGGTTCCAACAGCGACAGAAGGAAAACACTGGCAATGTTTTCATTAAAAGGTACAAAAGATTTGCAGCGTAGTTGACAGAGGCCATATGTGACCTGCTTAGTGTTCAGCAGGGCTGATAAAGAGCAAAAGGAGTGTCCCATGAAGGTAAAGCTATACCTCACCTTAATGAACAGCAACTCAGGGTAGGAGGTGGGAGAGGATGATCAGATTTCCTCTGACCTGGAGTTCAACTTCTTTGGATGCAACCAAGAGTGGCTGAGATAGCAACATAGCCCAGCATAAAGGGGGTGAGAAAGGTGGTGGTGGGGGGTGTACCCCTTTTTCTTCCTTAATGGAAAAGCTTGGCCTGGGGCTGTTCACAAGCTGCCAGCAGCAGCAATGGTCTGCATGCAGAATGGTGTGTTTTGCACGTCATAGCAAAATCCTACCAGGAGGAGCACTGGGATCAGTGCAAAAGTGTCCCCTTCTTCCACGCACGTGAACATGCAGAGACACATGAGCACACAGACACTTCCCTATTCTAGGGCCAATAAAACAAACTCTAAGACCTCACAGAGATGAAAACAGGGGCTGAAACATGTTCCACATTCATGGAAACAGTGGCTAACATGGTGTTTTGCCCAGCAGACTTAATCGCTTTTGAAATCAGGCCTCTCGGGTGAGCCCTTTCTACACCCTGATCTTGCCCTTTAGTAAATCTGAGCTAGTGAAAGAAGCTAGTACAAGTCAACCTGTGTAAGACCATTTTGGAGGTGTGGAGGAGCAAGACCCACCCACACTCATCAGCCAGCCTTGCATGCCCACTGGTCACTGTGGGTGACCAGCCACAGCAGTGGCAGGATCAGCAAGATCTTGGCAGACAAAGCAAGTCCCCTTATCACCCTGGGCTCTATCAAGAGTCCAGAGAGCTGCATCTCATCTTCTAATTTTATATCCAGGATGCACAGAAGTGCTAAAGGACTGTGGGCAGAAATTGAGATTGTTTCTTACAGTAAGGAGCCCGGTCTTCTCTCACCTGAGTCAAGACAAGATGCCCATCAGTTCTGTTCATCTTATTGCTAATCTTCCCATCTGCCCGCTGCACGAACTTGTTGCATTTTGCCTGGCTTTTCTTAGTTATGTGTTTACACAGTGTTTCATATTTGTCACCTTTTATTTCATTCTAGTGTTTTCAGCTGCTACTGTGAAATCAATAAAAAAATCTTACTAAAGCAGCATAGGAATGATGGTCTGTATAATCATACCAGGTGTAAGAGAAGAGGGAAACAGACCTTGAACTTGCTTCATGCTGTTGAAAAACACTTGAATAAATCCAAACATTTCCTCAAAGTTAAACTGGATAGAGGAAGAGACTGGAATTCATTCCCTTTAGACTTGAGATCAGAGTGAACCACAGCTAGCTTGTAACACCAGCTACTGACACACAGCCAGGTCTGAGGTGGCATTTGGCAATGTTCAGTCCAGCCAGACCAGAGGCTGCAATTTCTCTGGCTGAAGGCACCTAGTGCTAGTTCACCTGCCGGCTGCTGGGGACCTGGTTATGGCAGTGCTGCATGGAAAACACTGCAACTGCTTTATCAATTAGGGAAATGAACCACGGTGAAGAGCTGAATGTCCCCACATCTAAAAGGTTAATATAAATAAGTATATTAAAAAATGTTATTTATTGTTTCTTCAAGTAGCAGCCCTTCACAGCCCCACACTTCTGTTGCTGGAATATGGTTTCACAGAATTTACGTGGGCACTTGTTTAGGGGGGGGGGGGGGGAAGATGTATGTTACAGCATCCTGACACGCTCTCATTGTATATCACATGTTACTCGCCTCACTCCTGCCCTCTGCTCACCTCCTTCACTGCCCCATCTGTGCAAAGGAGGCTTTGTAGAGCTGGCAGGGTCAGTGATTAATTACACAAAGATAAACAGAGTTAATATTCTTCCTGGATAGAACTAATTACTCAAGTGTTTGCTTTTATAAACCTCAGATTGATTGTCTCAGGGACAAATCAGTCTAATTGAAAAGACCGTTTGTTTTCAAAAAAGGAAAAATAGCATGTTTGTGCGTCATGGGGTTTTGGGGGCTCTTTTTCCCTCACCTTTTCAAGGACATGGAAGCAGTGAAAGAGTTGGTGCATATTGTTGCATCACTCAGTGGACATCACAAATGCCCCTGTGGCTGTGCCCCAGCCATTCCCCAGTCCATTTTCCCTTTAACACAGGCTGTTATTTCTCTCACCAGCACTCTGTGGAGGATCCTGGTGTGTGAGGTGGAGGGTATGCACATACTGAAAAGCAGCCCCAGCACAACAAGCTCAGGATTTAGCTGAACAAAGGCAGGAAGAGAGAAGGGGCATGACTTGGTCAAGAGCGCTAGAGTACACTCACATCTTTTGCTTATATATTCTCTGAATTAATTCATGAAGCCTCTCACATCTGGGAAACTGAAAACAACTGGCACATCATTTCTGCTCCAATGCACTCAAAACACTTTACAGCCTTTCTGTTGCCTGAGTCTGGTGTGTCACCTCCTACTCTCTCCTCTCCATGGCACCTCAGCATCTCAGAGCTCTTTGAACTACTTTGTCTTTCCTTGCAACTCACCCCCTCTGATGTCTTCTATCACTGATGTCTCCTCTGCCCTTTTTCATTTGTCTTTGTTCCTCTCCAGTAGACTTAAGCACACAGGATTGGACTTGTGGAGCAGCTACAGGACAAGAAAGCTGCCTGGGTGTTGTAACAGAAAATACTGACACATAAGACAAGGTATAATAGAGAGTTGGCACAAAATGCATGACTGGGTCCTTCACCCCTGAGAAACCTGGTTCAATGGACTGAAGCAAGGAACGGGAAAAGGGGTTGCATCTCAGGAGGGACCTTGATTATTGCTAGATGAAGATGTCCAGCAGTGTAGGCTGAGGCTGGGCGGCTGATCTCCAGCTCCTCATCCCCACTTAAAGTACCAACCTGCTCAGCTTATGTCTGCATCACTGTCCACATGACATCTTTTGAGTGGAAGGGAAGAAGTTCTTGCTGGGGAGTTGGGCTTGTGAGTGAGCAGGACACGTGCATGCCATTCAGTTCAGGTTAGTATTAGCCAGGGAACTACAGTGGCCATGATAATGCAGAAGGCGGGTGAAATTCTGTGTACTTTGCCACATGGCGGAGCAGACCACTTCCCATTTTCACCTCTGATCATCTCTCAACAGAGATGAACCCCGTTGGTCTGCTTCCTGCTACCTATCACCTGAGTGAGGCTGCAGGACATGAAAGCCACCTTCCATCCTGGCTAAAAGTAATCAATTTTAAATTGTCTGTGCTTAGTGATAACTGAGACAAGGGAAAACCACCTTCCAAGCATTCAGCTGTGTATGGGCTAAATCAGTGAGGGACAGGAAGCATTTCCAAGGAGGGTGATGGTTAGTACAAGGGCAGGAGATTGATCTGAGAGTGAAGTGGCAGAACAGCCCCAAGAGCTCTCAGAGGAGACATGAGAGAAGCCCCAGAGACTGCCAGGGGAGAGTTAGTAGCATCATCCTGCGGAAGAAAAAGCAGAGGCTCTGCAGGCAGAAAGAGGCTCAGCGCCACATGCAAAGAAATTGTCTCCTGCTGCTTGTTTTCATCTGCTTGTTTTCAGCTGTGCTTCGGAAAACATAGCAATAGGGACATTTTTCATAAACATACATAGCACTCACTTCTTTGCCAGTGAAAATAAGCCTGCAGACATATTGCTAACTAGTCAGGTCTGAAAGGAACAGAAATATCACTGCTGAATTAAGCTCAGAAAGAAGTGGAGGAAAACCCCAATATGCCAAGTCTGACCCAACTCCGTCTAGCACTTTTTTCTAAAGTAAGAAGATTTAATGCAAGTTTCTCCATTCTCCACCACCAAGAAAGTCAGGTGAGCATTTTACTTCTTTAATGAATGCAAAGCATAAAGCAGGCAAACACTTTTTCACAAATACCTGCATCAGGCAACTAGCCAGTCCTTTCATTAAGCCACGACATGGATGATGATATGCTGTTGCACTTTGACTTAGGATGAGAAAGCCCAGCAGCACCTTGTAAATCCCAACACTGCTGACAGCCAAAATCAGCAGCAGCTCATTCCCCTGGGAAAAAGATTTGTGAGAAAGGTGCTGAGCTCTCCTTACCCATATGCTTTCTGTTCTCACTACATCTATTCCTTCACCTGCTTTCTGTTCGTCTCTGTCACAAAATTCATGTGTGAGAGCCCAGAGATGAGAAGGATTTTCCTTTTCCCTTCCCCATTTCCCCCTCCTCTAAGAGAAGACACTTTTAAGTGTTTGAGCATTTCCTTAAAAAGGGCTTTTCTCCAGCTCCTGGCCTTCCCTTGCTGTCCCTCTCTTTTGTTCGGGATGAATTATACAGTGTCAAGTGTCCTCAGCAGCCATCCCTGCTCCAGTCCAGCACTGCAAAGTGCAGAGATGCACGGCGGAGAAAGAAAAGTGCAGAAAGAGAGAGAAAAGGAATTACCGGATATTAAAAATTGATGACCCTTTACAACTGTTAATGCTGAGAGAGGATTTTTTTTTCATGTGGGAGGGCTGGGCAATTTTCACAAAATTGCTGGGCTGTTTGGTGATCAGGCAGAAATTCAACTGCAATAACATGTTCTCCGGTTTCCTGCCCAATTACAGAGAGGTTTGGAGGTGAAGCCACAAAGTTTGACGCCTTTGATCAAACCTTTCCTGCTATTGGCATGAGTTTTCATGCTGAGCGTGATATGCCTCATTATGGAGGTAACAACAATAACTTTCCTCCTCCAATTTCAGGGCTGATGCCACAGAAAGCACCTGCGTACTGGTACTGATGGTATGGAGAAACGCTGCAGAGCAACAGCCTCTCCCCAGGCTCAGTGGGAGCAGTTGTCAGTGGAAATTATTTGGGACATTTGCCCTTTCCCTTTTTCAGTTCCTGCTATCACTTTTTATTTCGAGTTGCTAATATTAACCATCAGACTGATAAGCAGTAATTCCTACCTTTACATTGCAAAGAAAATCAGGGTCTTTTTTTACAGAGGGGGAAAACGAAGGACAGGGAAAGGCGAGGCTTGCCCAGCATCACCCAGTAAACCAGTGGCATACAGCCAGATCTCTTCAGACCCAATTCAGTGACATAGCTCAGAAGAAACGCTACCTGACAATAAATGTTTCATAAGCACACATACATATATACGTGGATAACAAGGTAAAAATTACACGATATTTCATAACAGTGCTGCAAATTGGTTCATGTATTTGCCAAAATGTTCTCCATAAGCAGCCCCAACTTCTGCTGTCCAACAGGCAACATGATGAAGCAACTCATATCCTTGTAACCACCTCCCTCTTGCTCTCCTTCTTCCTGCCACCTCAGTCATCTTATCTCATCATTGAATGCTAAAAGTCAAACCCCAAAAGTTTTCATAGTGTTTCATGACAAGAGGTTTGTGGAGATCAACATGCCTGAAACCATCTTAACTCTACAAATATCAGGTTGAAATGCTCTGGAATTTACTACACAAATAGATCCTTTTTACAGGTATTTCTGTTTGTTTATTTCAATCAGTGTAGCCTGGACAGAATTTCCTAGTCCATCCAGAGGGAAGGGAAGGGAAGGGAAGGGAAGGGAAGGGAAGGGAAGGGAAGGGAAGGGAAGGGAAGGGAAGGGAAGGGAAGGGAAGGGAAGGGAAGGGAAGGGAAGGGAAGGGAAGGGAAGGGAAGGGAAGGGAAGGGAAGGGAAGGGAAGGGAAGGGAAAAAACTTATAGAGGAAGGTTGTGAACAGAGAACATCAGCCATAATGTGGCATAACATCAGTCCACCTAGCCTTACATCCCGTCTCTATGTCAGTTGTCTGGATGATAATACTAGACAGGAGTAGTGACCACTTTTTTTTTGCATCAGTGACATTTATATCAGAACTGCTACATCTTTTGAATGGTTTTGAATGCAATTCGCAGAAGGGACTTGACACTGGTCCCCACAGCAGAGAAGGCTTGGCTGACTGAAGTGCCCTGCTGCTGTTTAATCCATTGAAAAGGCAGACACCTTGCAGGACTCATGTTTCAGTTTTTTAAGCAAAGTGTAGTGTTGCACCAAGTCAACCCCCCTCCAGAATATCTACAGAAATGCTGTGATGAAGGGCTCTTTACGATGCTTATCTCGCCAGCAGAGTAGAAGGTGTTGGTAACAGAAAAGCATGCCATGAGTTTTCTCTCTCTGTTGCATTTGTTTTCTGGCATCTTATAATACCGTTCCATAACCTTGTGTTGGATGCTTATGTGTGAAAATAAAAATATGGAAAAGTGGGTTTTGCTTCAGGACTGCACAGCAGTTGATAGGAGCACTTTGTGGTCAGATATAGCTACTGTAAATTTTATTGAATTTGAAACAGGCACTGCAAAGCAAATCACTTTGCAGATGTCAGGGCAATTCAATCTGCAAGGAACCTGATCCTAAAAGCATCTGCACTGCACTGGCTTTCAAACATTAGGAAATTTTAAACATCTAAAAAAACCACTAGAAGTTAAAACTTCGTGCTTACTTGCAATCACAACCTCGTGGCTCACAGAAAGGGTTCAAGTGTTTGAGTGAAGGTATATATGGCCTTTCTAACAATACATGAATGCAATCGTGGGTAAGATCAATGGTCCACATAGGCTGGCATTCATTCCCCAGCAGTTTCACTTTGACCCACTGAGTATCCTCAGAATCTCTTTCACACACAGAAAATATTGAACAAACCCAACTTCAAGCAGAAGATGGGACCAGATTGGAACCTTAGTGAACCAGCTGAGCAAACGGTGGGTTTGGGTACACTTTCACACATCTGTCTTTGCCCTTCACTAATGGGGGTGCTGGGTGCACCTTTCTTAAACACCTAATGTTCTGCTCAGCTCAGAGTTGCATCTTGAACAAACATTGTTTTGTTTTGTTACAAGAATTGAGCACTGATTATGTTTAAATCGATTAAAAGGAAAACACTGAATGAGCCAGATTTTCTAAAGGAAGCTGCTGAACAATAAGAAGTAATTTTTTTCTCACAAGAACTGAGCCAGAGTGAGATAACTGCAGCATATCAAGTGCAGTTTGAAACATTTTGTTTTTCACATGTTCATTTCTGACTATTTTCTCCCAGCTTAAAATTTCTTGTAAACTGAATCAGGATACTGACATGAAAAGCCTGGGAGTTTATTACCTCGATGGAGCGATAGCATTCCTGCTCAGGAAGTCAAAATCAGGAGGTCTTAGTTTTAAGCCAGAAAATCTCTTTGGAAGGTAAGATTGTAGTAATTCTAGAGGACTTGTTCATAGCTTCATAGCATGAAAACATCCTGCCATTACGTAGAAAGCAAGGCTCCACATCAGCTGTTTATTCCAAGTTATTCTGTTTTGACCTGCCTCAGAGCCAAGCCCCAAATTTAACATTCGAGGTTTGAATCATGCGTTACAAGATAAAACAAAGTCCCCAACGTCCTCCTCCCTCCTCCAGCTAAATAAAACCAAAATTATTTCAGGCAGAGAAGTCATGAACAAGCCAAACACAGCAGGGCCATAATGTGCAGCCTGACATTGTTGGCTCTAAACAAACAAACAATTGCACATTCATTTTGACAAACATCTGAAGAGCTGCACTGCACAGAAAGAAGAGTCCAGGGGCCAATATTCATTCCCAGGGCAAGTACGTTTGCTTTGGTGGAGTTACTCAATAGGTTTGCAGAGCCATTGTGCTTCTTTCACTTCCAGCAATATCCAAGCACATCTGAATCACATTCTTTTGCTAACCATTTCCTCTCCCCCTGTACAAGAGCAGCCCTAACAAAAGGAGCAGCAAAAAGATCAGGCTTTGTTATCTTTTCTGCCTGCTCCAATATTTCATGTACTTTGGGGCCTTGCTAGTTCCCTTGAACAGCAGCCATTTCTTGGTTTATTCTGCATAAATTATACAATTATGTTTCATATCATCACAAGGCATCCGCAAATGAATAGCAGACACCCCTTTGCACTCAGCCTGTTTAAACAGGATGCCGACGGAGGAAAGAATGTGTAATACAATGACTGCACACTATTTCCAATGGCAAGAGCCCTTTTACACCTGCATAAATAGAGCCGAGTCTGGCTGGTTGTAGAGGTATTGTGTCTTCCAGCTACATGCCCAGCTGTTATACCAACCATTGTTTTCTTTATGGTTTGGTGTGCTGGCTTGCCTTCCACATTGACTTAAACCTCTACCTGAGTGATTATCTTTGTGAAAAGACAGACAAGTAACAATAGAAAGTAACAATATGCTGCAAAGACATTGCTGGAGCTCTTTAGTACAGCAAAGTTTCACTGAACAAATATGCTGCTGAATCTGACCCTTTGGTTGCCATAGATGTGAAAAGCAACTTGTTTCATTTCTTCCACTGGCTATTGTGAAATTTGCTATAAATGGTCCCAGTGTCAATAGACTTCAGATTTTACTGACCACTATGGGTCTGAGCTCCGGCTGAACACCTCTGTTGATAGTTCAGGTGCAAGCCACAAGCTTCAGCTTTCAACCAGGATCACTTTTGAGGCACTCTCCCTCCTCACATCAGCTCTCCAGAAAGCCTCAGTGACTCCTCTCTTTCCCTCTGATGGGGTCTGACTGGGATGCTGCAAATAGCGATGTGGTAGAGCCTGGGAATTCAAGTGGATCCCCTTGGACACTGAAAGCCTTTTCAAGCCTAGCCTAGTTGCTAGGCTTATATTCAGACTTCCTGATCTGGTCCTTAAAATGGCCATGGGTACCTGCTCTTGTTCCGGTGAATGACTCAACAAATCCAGCTCCCAGACTTAATCCCTGGAGGGAAGCTCCCCAGAAATAATGAGGAACTTCAATCTATCTTGGGTATCAGGGGTGATTCCCCAAACCTAGCCATGGCGATAAAAGGTTTTGTGCACAACTTGTCATGAATACACTGAGGGAGGAAAAAAACAGAAGATGAATTCTCCAGACACTGCAGTGTGGGTGGGTGAAATGCCCCATCATCAGCTGTCAGGTGCCATTGGATGATCGGAAGACTTTGATATTTAAAACAGACCCTTAAACCAGATGCAGTGTTAGATTAAAAACTATAAACCTGTTTAATTGTTTGGCATTATGCAAGGAACGGTTTGTTTAATTAGAAGGTATTTGGCAACTTGTTAGATTGTAAAATGTTTGACAACATGCCAGTCAGACCATTGAAGCTATAATAGCAACATAAGATTTGTGCATGTTGTACATTTTGTGCCACATGTGGGGTACGTGTCTTACAATGGAACCATTTTGATGTGGATTTAATGGCTGGAGAAGGTGCCGGTTAGGCAATGCAATTATTTTGCAAAACAGCTACTGCATGAGCAAAGTCAGTAAAGGATTTCTCCAGGCACTGTCCAGGTAGGACATCTCTAGTTTTGGTCCTCAGCTCTTCCACTCTTACCCTCTGCACTAGAGTGCTTGGCCCTGCACACATTGAGAACCTCTGGATCTTTTTTACCAACCCCAGCATTTATCACTCCTTGGTACATGACTCAAAGCATCTCTTTTAAATCAGGCTTTTAATAGCCTACTCTCTCATCTGGTTGAAAAGGTGGACAGATAAAAGACATCAAGATAAAATGCTACTCCCTATAGTGCATTAGCTTTTCTGTGATTGTCTGTGAAGGACAAGATACAGACATGGACAGCATGACACCCACCCAGATAAATATGAGCGAGCCATGCACATGCAGAAATTTCTGCTCATATTATCATGTTTCCTGCACATGTTTTAAAAAGTGAATAGTTAGTGGATACCAGCACGGTTCTTTGCCTTTTCAGAGGGGTAAGCTGACTTCATTGTGTTGAACATGTTGATACAAAAATAAACAGATGACAACTCAGAATTTTCACTGATTGGAAATGTGAAGGGATCAGGTCCTTTGGGGTTATATCAGGTAACCTGGCTTCCAGTTAGAGCAGCTTTTCTCTGTGTTTTTTTCTGGCCCTTTTGATTTTGTTCTAGCAGAGAAAGAAAATGGGAATAGTGAAAAATGCATGAACAGAACTGCTCAAAAAAGTCAGTGAATAGATTCATGTTAGAAATAGGCCAATTTGAATCCAGCTTGGCTCAGCAAAGCGTTCTGATACTAACAACTACATTTTTGGCATGAGAGGAATAACAACTAATCAGTTTGCTTTCTTTCCTTTTCTTTTTTAAATGCTAAAATGTTATGTGTCAGTGATAATGTTCTGATATGTTGTTTGAATATGTAGTACACATCAGTTATTACAGTACATTAATGTGTGCATCCTTTCATACTTAACATTATGCTTCAGCTTTGAATTGAACATGTTATCTTGAAGTTGATTCTCAATAAAGATATTTCAAAATATTGGAATTCTTTGCAGACTGGAAATTTTGGGGGTTTTGTCAGTTTTCATTAAGAGCACATATAAGCAAACTTCCTAAATCTTCAAAATGTAAACATTTGGATCAATTTTGATTTGTTTTTTATTTGATATCATGCAGTTGGCTAATTATTTATTTTTAATATTATTCCCTGACAATGTTCTTTTTTGCTCAGTAAGCTGATAAACTCAGGATATTTGATTTCTACTCCTGCTCTAGGTTACCCATTGTGCCGTCAGTAAGTTGCTTCATTTTTCTGTGCTTACATTCTCTACCAGGTAAATCATAAAGCCTGCTACAGAACTAAAGACCTGGAGAGCTGTTACCAACCCTATCTTCCTCCATCCTGCTTTTAAAGACCTTCAGTGGCAGAGACTCCAAACCTTTCCCAGGCAATCTAGCCCTGTGGTTTTCTTCCTTCCCCTTAAAAAGTTTTTCCTCCTGTCTAACCCAAACAACCACTACTGCAATTTAAGCCCATTACTTTTTGCCTTATCCCTAGTGGATATTGAGAAGAGTTCATTACCTCCCTCTTCACAGAAGTCTTTCACATATTTGAAGGCTGTTATCATGACTGTCTCACAGTTGTCTTTTTTCTAGACTAAACAATCCAAGTTCTGTCGATCTTTTCCACAGAAGTTCTATTTTCAGTCCTTCTCATTATCTTTGTCATTTTCCGCTGGATTGTCTTTCATGTAGCCACCATCACACTGTCTTCTTTCCACCACCTTCTTGGTTTTATCTTTGTAGCTGGAATGATTTTTCTCCAGGTACACATGTACCAGCTGGCACAATTCAAACTTGAGGTGGTGTGGCATTGCTGTTATACCCCTAGTAAATAACAACAGCATGCCATGAAACAGATCACCAAAAGTTACTGACATAACATCAACTCAGCCACAGACATCAGGGCTCTATGTTGAAATACAGAGAGAAATATGGAGCTCAAGCTGATCCTTGGCATGAAAGGCTTTTCTCTTTTCTTTTCTTTTCTTTTTTCTTTTCTTTTATCTTCTTTTCTTTTCTTTTCTTTTCTTTTCTTTTCTTTTCTTTTCTTTTCTTTTCTTCTCCTTTCTCCTCTTCTCTTTTCTCTGCTTTGCTTTTTTTTTCTTTTTTCCTTTTATTTTCAAAGAAGAATGCTAACGAAAAAATGTTAGAATAAGGTCTATAAGCAAAACATCACTGGTATGTAGAAACCTTCTCAAGAGGTTGGTTGCCTTTGAAAAATATTGGGGGACATAGTTTTCTTGTCGGGTCAAAATAGTGATTTTTATTTTATTGAAATCAACTGTTTGAAAATCTGAAACTGTTGGGAAAAAAGGATGCCTGGCAAGTGTGCCTAACTATATGAAACCCCCCAACCAGGTCTTTAACTTGTGGTATGAATGCTATTTACATCTGGGTCATTACCAAACATTTCAGCAATACAAAACTCCAAACTACTCTGATCTAGTATCATAAGCAACATCTACTATATTCCTAGATATACTCCCCACAATCACCATGAAGTGCCAGATCTAACACGCCAGGGGTGACTAACATTTATGGTGTCCCTCTGCATACAACAACCCAAGGTGTCTATTATATAAATCTGGGCTGTTTTTTCATGCCGTAGATCTCTGAATAAATACAACTTAAAAGGGAAGATAATTATTTCAGCACAAGTCTTAGTATGGCGATTTGGAGAAAGGAGGTAAATATTTATTCTTACATTTATTTCTTGGAAAACCTTCTTGGCTATAAACTGTTCCAAGCTTGTAAATTCCTCTCTGAAAGCTAGTCACAGGCATATCTCAGATAGGTTCAGAATGCACTTTTGTTTTAGATAAGCTATATATGCTTGAGAGACTTATCTGGCTCTCCCCTAAATGTCTTCAGTTTGCAAAGCTGAGCTAGAATTATCCTGACAAAAAACTTCTATACCTGATTTTTTCTACTTTTCCTTGCACTGAAATTAGAAGAACAGCGTTTCAGATGATTCCTCCAATGCACTCTCTTGCTGGCCCTGATCAGAAATAGGAAATGCAATAGAAAGCAAAATTTAGCCACTGTGTATTAAAAGGGCACACATGGAGTTATGGGCAAAGTATCCCAGTAGGCCTGGTTTAGTCAAACCCAAGTGATTGGGGGCCATTGAGGAGAAACAATTTAAGTCCCTGTCCTTGTTGTGCAGGAGATCACACACAGCAGGGTCACTGTGACAACCTCTGCATTTTCTTGCCCCTCTACAGGGCGTGCTGACAGCAAAGGAGATTCTACCCTTTGTTTATTTTTGAATAAAGCTGGAATACTGACTAGTTCATCTTTTCCACCGATCACTGTAGTTCAAAAAAGGCTAGAACACTGGTATGCCCAGGGCAGGCTACGGTGAGCTTATGGGCAGTCGCTATCCTTCGCTGTTGTGTTCACGCAGGCATTGGGCACTCAAGCACAAACCAGGCAGTCGCAGGATAAGTAGTCCTTTGGCTAAGCATTTTGCTTTGCTGCATATGACTCTCCTAAACAGAAGTCTTCCATGTTTATACTAAAAATAAATCCTGTTGAAAAAGAGCATCTCAGGCCTTGGGAAAAAGCCAAACAAACAAACCAACCCAGCCCTTTCATTTTTTTTTCTGAAGAATCCTGTTCTGCCTCATGGATGTTGTGTTCTCTTTCATTGCATCATTAGCAATACTGCCTGGGAATATCCCTTTTCAGCTGGCAGCCTTGTGCACCTGCTGCATCCAAACCTCCTGTCCTGAGGTGATCTGAGCTGCAGATTGACTGGAACATCAGCTCCTCTTATTTCTGGTTGTAACTGGAAACCACAATGATAAAAAGCAGATTGGATCCTCAAGTTGGCATCTAAACTGTTCCTCCTTCCAGGGATGCACTCTCAGAGATCATCTCTGATGAGCCTTCTTGTTACAGTCAGCTGGTTAGAGAAGGAACTGTGGGAATGTCACTGCATTCATATTATCATCACTGTTTAACATTCACAAGGGCTTGGGACCTTTTGCAGATCCCACCCTCTTTGTGAGCACAAAACACATTAAAAAAATCATGGTCCCAAGGAGCTTGTTATCTAGTTGGCAAAAAAATGCCCATTCCCAAAACCACAGAGGAGGAGGGTTGTAATTGTAAGACAGAGATGGGGGTGTTTTTTTGCAATAAAACTCTAGTGCTGGGAAATACTGGACCTGTTAATATAGCACTGACTAGGTTACACACATGGTTTTACCATATAGTTTGGACATTTTCAGCTCCCACAGATCCATATGTTTTATTGGTGGCCAGGACCCAGTCCTTTTTATCAAAGAGGATCAATTCAGCCAAATGCCAGGTAAAGAAAGAAATCTTTCCCTGGCACCTCCCATCAGTTCTGCTCTTCTCCTTTTGAGCATCCTTCCCCTCCAGCCAGGGGGGCATCTTACATGTGCAGTGGGGCAATTCAACTTAAGTCAAGGGGAGAGGGCTAGTAATTTTTTGTCCATCCATCCCAGTGTCAGAGGAGACCTCCTCTTCCTCACAGCTCCTGAAGGGTTTCTGGTAATCAGCGGGACCTTGTGCTTCTCCTCCTGGCGTCAGCAACTTTCTCCTTTTATCACATTTGCTGCTGACTCCTTCCAGTCTGCTGCTCCTTGCAGCTGTCTGCCAAAACCAATATTCTCACAGCTGCCAGAGGCAGCTTAGACTGGCACATCATAAAAGGCAGCAAGGGCCACATTTCCAGATTAAAATAAACCCAGCCACTTCAGCGCCTTCTGACAATGTGTTTGACATGCCTGTGCTGTGGCCTCACTCCTTGGCTCTGAAAAGACACAGACATGACCATGGCAGCTCACATGGGCATCTTGCTCCCTCTCCATATGCCCACCAGGAGCAGCCGGTAGGACACAGTGCCATAGACCTAATCCTGCTTCTCCCTCATACCCACCCTTTTTCCTTGGATTACAGAAGACTGTGGTTGAATACCAGACTGACCCTGTTGCCTTTGGTAGGACTTACCTCCTAGCCTTGCCACGATTAGGTGCAGCTACTGTTAACTTATTTATTGCCACCTCCTGATACTGGTAGGAATAGGAAGAGACCTTAGCCATTACAGTACAATACATCTTGTTTTGGAAGGAGGTTACACTCTGTGTCCATCCACAACTAGTAGCAAAAGGGAAGAGCATCTCTACACATTCCCAGCCAGCACTACTTTCTTCTTTTCTAAGAAAAAAATGATGAAACTGGCACAGCAGCCTGCAATTCCAGAGGACAGGAATTCCTAACCCAGGTGGTCCTTTCCCATTTGCTGTTCCAAAGAAAACTTTGGCTTGTGAACAATGTCTAACAGGAAAGAAATTCAGTGCAAAACAAAAAGACTGAGCCCTGGGCAGAACAGGATAAACAGTACCTGAACTTTCTGCTTTGGGTAGAAAAGATATTCACAGGCTTTGAAGGCATAAAGCCTCTTGCGTTTTTACTTAAGTTGGTCAGTAAAGTCATTTGAAATTCTCTGTGGAAAGGTCTCAGGGCATGTGTTTATGGGTCACTGAGGGTGAAAACTCTTAATCCCAGTCATAGGGTAGCAATCAGTGTTTACTGAAAACTCATCTTGCAAGGACACAAGCTCCCATATGTTCCTCCTCAGCATGCTAATAATATGGGGGCACATGCTGTGGCACTAACCCCTTTTAAGGATCAACAGTGATCTAGGGGTCTGTCTTTATCTGTTTCTACTTCTGACACCATGAAGCAGGCACAGTGTTTTGGGGCAAGTGCCAGACTGCCTTACTGCTTATTTTCCCAGACTCCTACCTTACTGCTCTTCCCTTTGCATGCCACAAATGAATTGACAAGTTCACAGCGTCCCCTCCTGCCACCTCCCTTCACCCCATGCTAGGATGCTTTAGGCACAGAGGTTGTTTTGTAGGCTCAGTGAAACTTAACAGCCACCAAGAAGCATTGTCCAACCTCTAGACTGCTACAATCAGGATGTTGGCATCAGTGCTGCTATGAAAATCACTGGGTGTTTCCCATCACAATACTCACTAGCCAGTTGCTGTCGATCTTGCCAGACATTAATTATTTGAACTGAAGTAGTTTTTCTTTCTCCATACTCCTAGTGAATCTGTTCTTTTGAAACAAAGGCTTGAAATTTGGCTGGAAAATATCTTTAGGTGTAGCCTTGTGTTGTCATATGAAAATCCACCCAAATTTGATCCAGTGAAAATAAAGACTATACCATGTCTGGAGGCAGAAGCTGTTTTTTAACATAGTAATGTTGATATATTATATTTAAGGACATTTATACCAGCTGCAGTTAGTGAATCTAATCAAGAACCTTTCTAGGTCTCTCTCATTCTGCCTCTCCCTGGACCTCTTCATTTATGTGAAAATCTTTGGGGATAAAGAGCTGTTCCCTGCCTCTTTGGGGGTGGGAAACACGTCTTGTGCTGGGTAGTTTATCCATTCATACCATCTTTATAAACTGATGGTGGGAATGAGTCAAGTATCTTAGAGGAGTTAAAATGGTGCAAATACATTGTGAGATGCATCTTCCTTACTCACAGCCATCCAAATTCCTCAAATTTTAACACAGTTGTAAAATCAAAGAGATGAGTTTCTCTCTAGAGGTGGCTGTGTCTCTACACTGAGCATGGAAGGAGCTGAAACGTTGCTTAGATTAGATGTCTAAATTTTGCATGAGTAAAGTTAGTGCCAGTGTGAAAGAAAAGGCCCTCATAAATCTTGGCTATGGAAGCTGAGAATATTACAGCTTTCAGTCTATCAGCTGCCACTTGTATGCTTCATTAGCAAACAACTTTGTACTGTTTTTTTAGCGTCTTGAAGCTGTTTCTTAATTTCTGAGTGAAAAATTTTCCCATGAGAAGGCAGGGCGTCATCTCATTCAAAAGTCTTCCCTAAGAAATGGCTGATTTTTAAAGGAATTTTTGCCAAGAAAATGAAGATAAAATATTTCCCATCAGTGTTACACTCTGTATCAGCCAGGGTGTTCCTCATGGAAGTTGCAGTTCTGAGTTTGTAGTGACCTTTTCTTCTCCTGAGCTGAACATTATCTCCACAAAAATATTTGAAGGGTTGGTTTTTTCTAATTTTATTTGCCTAAAAGGCAAGCAGTTAATCAAATGGCATGTCTGGGTTCCTCATCTATTCAGTACAGAGAGCAAAGTATCTCCAAACATGCAGTGATCTGTTGTATCTGAGATGTGGTGTTCAGGATGAAATGACTTGCATTCTAGAGGCTCATCCCTCTCTTTTACTCATTTTAGAAGACAACTTCTAGACAACTACAGTTATAGGAAATGAATCTGAGCCTCCTATGACTGAAGTGTCACAGTGCCTCAGGATACTCCGTACATTTGGATGAGAACTAATTAAAATCTGATAACACCTTTCATTCCACTGGGGGAAAAATTGGTACTCTCCTCTTCCGCTCTGACATGGGATAAAACAAGTATGTGAATTTCCCATGAGTCAGATTTTTTTTTCCCATCTATTGCTATTTTTTTATGCTGTGATGCTATATGTGGAGTTGTAGAAGAAGGAAAGCTTGCCAAAAATATCAGCTCTTCCTAACCAGCATGACAGATACAATATATGTAATACAGATGGAAGACGGCACAGCGCGGACACTTTTATAGCATGAAGATTCTCAGCACTGTCAAAAGCAGACTGTAAAAACAATAGGCTTGACTTTCCTCCCATCTGTCCTGGTGTAAATCAGATATAAATCCAGGATGGCTGCACCTCTATAAAACCAAGAAGTGAGAAGAACTGGGAAGTGGACCCATCTCACCTTCTAATCCCTGCAATAATTCAAGTTAACACCACGTTATAGGCCAACTTTTATGAAAGGCAAGAGGAGAAATGGGCTTAAGTTTTATGTAGAAATTGAAGGTTTGCATAAATTCCTGTCCTCCCCTTCTTATATGCTTACAGCTTCTGAAACTTAGCAAATGTAAGTTACAAAACCAGATATTCTTTCAGGACAAAGCTGTACCACCTTCACAACAAAATATGTAACCTAATCACTGCTGTCCAGGTTGCTCCCAAACTCCTGTTTCTCCTTCCCCCCTGAAACTACAGAAAAATCTTCCTGATCCTCAGTCTGTTACGGTTCTTAACCTACCAGAAGTAAAATGGCAAATTGATAAAGAAGCAACATGAAAAGAGATGACTGAGAAGGGGAGGCATAGATGTCTGTAAAATCATGACTGGCCTGCAGAAGATGAAAACAGAATAATTATTCACTCTCTTCCAACACAAGAACAGGAAAGAATAAAACAAACTGGAAACTCAAAGACAAAGTTAAAAATAAAGTTGGTTCTTCACAGAGCATGTAGTTAAGCTGTAGAAATGCCTGCCACAGGAGATTGTGGAAAGTAAAGGTTAACAAGAGCTCAAAAAGTTTTTTTGGGGAAAAAGCCCAAATCTGTCCAGAAATGTTAAATACTCCAACACAGGAAGTCACCTGAACCATATCATGCCAAAGCCCAAGGGGTATTCTCTGGACATATGCCTACATATGCTGCCTGGACATTCAATGTAGGCTGAGGGATGGACCTTTGGCCTGCCTGCACACAGTTGTTCTTCTGACGATGCATGGGATGCAACCTTCTGGGGCAATGTCTGCATCTCTTGATCTGGGAACGGGTATGACTGCAGAATCCACATGTTCTTCCAAAAACAGCTCTAGACTTGTGTTCATCCCCAGATGTCTGGCATTGCATGTTGCCTACCCGGCAAGCCAGTTGTAGGAGACCTGGCTGAGTCTCAGGTTCACATGGTAGCTTCCTTCCTTCCTTGTTGATCCTGTCAATCCCACATCCTGCTCTCAGCTGCAGAGTGACTCAAAATCCTTTTGACAGTCCTTCAAGGCTGTGGTCCAGAACCCCAGCATTTAATAATTATGCTATCCAAGCCATTTAAATCATGGATAAAGAAAGAACAAAGTGAAATCTGCTCTCTGCGCCCAGCTGCACACATAATAGAGGGTTTTTACAGCCTAACCCCAATGGGGCATTTCAAACCCTCGTTGACTCAAGAAGCCAGAAGATATTCTCCCCAGGAGAGAGTGCAATTCTGGTGTACAACCCATCTGGATCAACACAGAAAGAAACAAGGCAGATGAGAAGAAATATGTGGAACATAGCTAGAGGATGAAGGCATAAAAACTCGCCCAAGTAAGACCACAGCAAATTTCCCAGTAATACAGCATCATCAAAAAGAAATCCTTCTTGAGAGAGAGTAGAGCATAGGATTGGAGAGCCAAGGGTCTATGCATGCTGGGGAAAGGGCCAGATGACTGACTTCGCAATGCCTGAAATCAGACATCTGTTAAGGATTGTACATGATAAACTCTTTGCAGAGAGTTAATGAGGTCACTAGAAATTGCTCAACATAATAAATTTAATGAGGCAATAAAAATAATTAGAAATGGCCTGGCTTGTAAGAGTTTGGATCTGAAATTCCTCACAGTTCAGGGCTGTTTGGATTGAAGGCTTTTGGCTTGGCCCGTTACAGAGGGAGAAGTGAGGAAGTAAACTGGAATTCATATCTATTCTCTGCCACTTACGTGGTTGGGTGTGTTTTCAAGGCGGTGTTTAGCCTGTTCTTATTTCTATGTTTTTATGAGGCAGACACTGAAGTCATACTACATGTAAGATGGCTACGTTGTTTGAATCTGTTTAGAGTAACGGGTATTTAGATTCTGTGACACTGAAGGCCACAAAATGCTGAACAGTTAGCTGGGAAGAAAGAAATGAGGCTAGGAACCATTCAGCCTCAAATCCTCTAAAATTGGGATTTGGCTATGTAAAATGTATACAGTAAAATCCACTATGTAATCCACCTACTTTTCAGAACTTGCAAATCCATTAGTGTCTAGCCCTTAATTACTGTCTTCACTGGCCTGAAAGTTTCTTAGACTCTGGAATTAGATGACAACACAACTCAGAAGTATTTTGTCTATGGACATATACCTATCTCCCATCTAAAACTCTGCTGTGATCTGGCAGCCACAGCTACCTAAAGCCTTGGAGACTCCTGAACCATTAATACTAGTCTTAAGCACAGCAAACTCATTTTAATATGATGATGTATACTGGTTAAAGACCTTTCCTGTTATGTTAGTTCAGATTTCCTGAAGGTAACCCTAGAATATGTAGCCATCCTCCAGGACAAATGTTCTGGCCACAAGATTGTTACCACTGCTTTCTTTTTTTTAACAAGAACCAGCCCTGTTTGGGAATCTTTGTGAAAAGGAGACTTAAGAAACTGTATCCTGAATGGACATATGTCTTTATAGAATATTGGTTTCCTACTGTAAAGAACCTGCAAGGAGGGAGGTGGACACTTAGTCTTGGTGGAAGGATCTCTGCAGGCACCCAGAGGGATCTGCCACCCTACCCTGACAGAAGACAGTTGGGTGTTTACTCTGGACGTTTGAATTACACTATAAACAGAAGATAAAAGTTTCAATGTAGGTGAAATGCTAAGTTCTAGGTGCCTAAATTAGATACACTAGATATTGTCCTGCATTAATATTTACATAATGAATTATACATGCATTGCATAAGTCAGTACAGTCAGTTACTTCTTGGAGACCAAAGTGATCTCTGATACATGGTACAGCTCAAACTGAAGTTAAAGGTCGAAACCATGTGCCATTCCCTCACCTGTGCTCTGCCAAAAGTCTGTACAATCATGGCAGCCCTTTCTGGTATTACTATCTACGGATCGTTATCATATACAGGTTGGCTGAGAAACAGATATGTTAAGAAAGATCAAAAATGATCATGCGTTTGAGAATGGGCAGGCTGAATTACGCACTCCACACTTCAGCCTACTGAAAGCGCCCACGTTATGCACATGGCACAGCCTTCACTTAATAACTGATTTCAAACTAACTACTGATCCATTCAGAGCATGTGCTTCTTATTTCAGGTATTAGCACAACCTGTCTCATACTGCATCTGAAATGTGGGCTTCCTTGCGTGCTTGATCAAGGCTTGGAGGCTTGGGTTCCCAAGGAAAGAAAGCTGCTTCCAGGTTTTAGTGGTTTTGCTGAACCAATTGGAGAAAAAGAAATCATTAACACCTCAGCACAATGACTTTTGGACCCTGCCGATGTTAAGAAAAAACACCACAAGCCCAAAATCAACTGAAGCCAATGGGAGCTCTTTCATACCAGTGACTTAAAGGTGCCATGTGCAAAATCTGAAATATGCAATGGAGACATGTTCACACTTGTACACAAATAAAACTTGTCTCAGGCAATAACACACTCTTCACACAGCTGCCTTGTTCCCTTTTACTTATTTAACTTCTATTGCTGTCTCTTACTGGCTGTTTAATCCCACAGCATCAACCCTACCAATGTCTGCTCTCACATTCAGAAATACCTACCCTGGCAGGGACAATGGAATGTATGGGACGATGTGGAATTCAAACACGGAGAAGGTAAATTATGCTATAAGATCCGTGAGCACCAGGGTCAGCAAAGGAAGAGCTCCATTGTCTCTGTAGGCTGACAGGACTGTGCCAGTTCCCCAGCCTTATTGAGAGCCCATGTGTGAGGATTGCTTCAGACCAAAAGGGTGCAATTTCAGCAACTCAGGCCAATAGTCTGCAGATTTAAAACTAAGTACGACCTATCTTGAGCAGGGAAGCTGTTATATCATTGAATGGAGCACTTTTTTTCATGCATGGAACACATGTCTATTTTGTCACATCATTTGTAAATCTCCAGTAATGGTGTAAGATTTTTATCTCTGACCTTTTTTTTCATGTTGGGTTTTCGACAAGGTAAATGAAAAAGCCATCTCATTTGGCTGAGTTACAGAGCGTAACTTCAAGGGCATTCTTTCATTTCCAACCTTCTGTTGCTTTTGACATAAATCTTGGGAGCTGGACTACTTAGAAAGCAGCAGGACACCCCAGTCAACATTTCCTATTCTTTCCTTTCAAAATATTCTTGTTTTCATTATAAGGTACTCTCAGAAAGGGGAAGGTTTTATTAAATTTCTTTTTTGCAATGCTACAAATATGAGGAGATCAAGAGCAAAACCCATGTCAAACAAAATCCGTAGCTGCTAAAAGTGATCCATTGAGTTGTGCTACATTTTGCATATGTGTGTATTTAACCTCCATGTTGCTACAGGATTTTTCGTTACTCTTTCTTCCCCCTCTTCCAAGTGCTGATGGAGTTTTAAGATTCCAAGGCTAAGATATTTTAAACTTCAGTATTAACTGTATGTTTCCTCTGGGATAGCCTAGGTAAACTAAATGCTGATTTTCTTGGCATGCTCTGCGAAGATTTTATTTGTATCAACATTTTCTGTGTCTCAGGTCACATGGCAGCAAAGTTCCTCCTGAAAGTTCAACAAAACCCACACTAAGAAAAAGACCTTGTCCCCTCATTTTAAGCCATTATAAATTAGGCTTTAGTCATATGGGAAATGAGGGGAATTACTACAATGTGTTTATCTGTATACAAGAACCAAACATGGGAAGGTATGGCCCAAGACTTCAGAGATCAGAGTGTTAGAGAAACAAAATATAGAAGAAACATATCCTTTTTAAAGAAATATTTGTGTGCACACACAGATATGCCTATGTGTGTGAATATATACACATATCAGCCAAAACATAACTGAAAAGTATCAAAGTGATAACCCTGCAGAAAGGGTATGACAGAGAGATCCGACACGTCACTCTTTTATCATGTTCCCAGGCTGCTTTAAATGCAGCTGTAATACCAGACTACAAAAGGCAATTTTGAATGTAGTGTCTATTTTGAGCACATGCATGTACACATAAATGTTAGGAAGTGTGTACATGAATTCGTGTCTTGTTCTGAGAAGACCTACCTACCCTTCAGTAAGATGTCGTACAGGTTCTCACAATTGTCATCACTGAGCTTTCCAGGCCCTTTGTGATTTTTGCAGCCAATACTTGGGTTGCTATTTTTGGTGGGTTTTATGGTACCATATGCTCTCGTGCCATGCATCAAATTAAAGGCATAACTACTAACAAGCACCCATGTGCATGTGGCATCTCGGGTTCAGAAAGGGAAAGAAGGAAACCCAAATACCTCTTCTGCTGGGAACTGCCTGTGGGAGGCAAGACGGGGGGCTGAATTCAGGCATAAATCTGTTCCCAGTTAGGTGGGAATTCTCATTACTTTTAGACCATTTGAATCTTTCAGTAAGAACAGTTCACAGGATGATATTGTTTAAGAGTAATTAGCAGATATTAAAAAAAAAAAACACAACACTATCCCCCCAAACCTAATCGAAGCATCTTAGTATGAAAATACAGGTAATTAATGGGGATATATTTGACTATGTAAACAATCCAACTTGGAATAGAATTTGAGTTTTGAGGCTGAACTATAAATACTTTACACACAACTTTCTGTATAATCAACTTTCAGCTGGGGCCTGAGTGAATAACTGATCTGTTTCAGCTCACCTTCCCATCTGCTCAGCTCTGCCAGTGCCGTCTGCCTTGACATCCTGCTCTGCTGTTTCTCTAAAAACATGACCATTCATGATACCCTGTCAGGTCCTTTCAGAAGCCTCAGTCTTTCAAGGATGCCTTCAGTTAGCCTGGTAAAAACTCTGCTTAAAGATGATGTAGTCTTTCATTGGAAAGAGGAACTTTTGGAGACCAGACAAGTCTGCCTGTTGGAAACTAATTTACAGCTGCTGGTAGAAGAGACACAAAGGTGTTAATCTGTGATGAGGAAGGGGAAATTTATTATATTTAATTTCATTTATTTTAAAGTTCTCACTCCTATGGTCAATGTCTTGGTGGGGGAAGACTTCTTATTGAGTGCTCTTTGGGAAAGGAACTTCTTAGGGGCTTTCTGATGTAATAGAAAAATATCTAACAAGTTTCTGTTACAACTGCAACAACATCACAATAGAAAAAAGCTCCATCTGGGAATTTTCTGTAAAGATGTTTAAAGGACTTTCTAGAAGGAGGTGATAAAGGAATCTTCATGGTCAATGTCCACAATTTATCATGCTGAGAATGAAATCTCACATGTAAAACAGCCTCAGATGAAAAAAAAGAACTGTTTTAACAACACTAGTCATCAAGAACTCTCAATGCCTCGCACTATATTCTTCCATAATGCAAATTGTTCTAGGTTTATTTCCAAGTGTCAAAGCCCTGTATAGAATTGGATGCTTATGTCTAGATTTCCTCTCACACGGGCATATCTTTCATCCATGCTCACAAGTACATTAAGAGTTTAGGTGTCCCCATGTGCTCATGAGTGCTCCCTGGTCTATCGACCCTTTCGAAGTTTCTGTTGGAATGGTAACTGAGGAAATCACAAGACTGCATTATTTATGGAGATCGTCTGGTCTTACAGTTCACTATGCAATATGGAAACAACATGTAGCTGGATATCAAAGGCCATGACAGCTGCAGAGGGCCACATCTTTTTCCAATATCACTGCTTTGAGGGGGGAAAAATGTCTTCTTTCTGAGTTCTTCTGGATCACTGATTTGACTCAGAGCCTGCAAGGAAGGTCTGCAAATCAAAAGGTATCAGTGAATGGTTTGTGAGTTATTTTGTGAACAAAGTACAGATCATTAAAGCTAAGTTTCCTTCTGTTTCTAATCACTTCTCCCTTAATTTAATCCCTTTACAGTAAGAGAAAATACAGAATGAGTGAATGGCAGAGTCTACAAAGTGATGGTCATGAAGGTGAGACAAAGAGCAGTTCATTCTGGTCAGGCCTGGACTAGACTCAAGGTTAACTGTGTGGTTGACAAAATACAAGTAGGTCTGAATTCAGTTAGTACATGTGTAGGGAACATGGTTTAAAATGGTAGCAGCAACACAGTTCTGAAGAAATCAAATGATCTGATTTGACTCACATCAGTCCCTAATTTGCTGTTTCTAAATAAGATCACTGGAAAAAGCTGTAAAGTTGGCAATGTGCTTCTGTTGCCCATGGCAAAGAAGCTGCACCCTTGAGACGCATCATTTGGAGTTCTGCTGTCTCTATAGTTTGAGTCCATGTCGTACAAAGGCAAGACCTGGCAAGTTGAGGAAAAAATAAAGGAAGGCCTGTGGCATACCCAGAAGGGCCACAACCCTGTCTAAGTTTCTGAGCATAGCTGTTTCATTGAAAGAACAGCAAAAAGAGAGTTCCTCATACCTCAGGCAGTCCTGAGAGGATAGTTGCAAAGAGATCCTAAATTCCATGGCACTGCTAAAGCAGGCCAAAATTTGCTTCAGGCTTTTATTTTTCTTCCACCTTGGCAGCCTTCTTTTCCTTAAAGAGATACTGAGAAAATCTGTGTAAGTCACTGCAGAACAAACAGAAGACATGCTGCTCCTTTTGTTTGCTTATTCCTTCTGGACTATGCCAAAAGATGATGTGGAACTTGTTACTTTGCAAATTCTTCCCTGAGAAAGCACTTGACTGATGCTGAAATATGACTACTTGGCTTCCTAGGCTGTCAGTTCTGATTTACCAGTTCTGTGCTCTCAGTTCAATTCTATAAGCAAAGGGAGCAGCAATAAAGATAGTAGCATAAATACAATAAGCTGAGGGTGGCTTTAGGATGGGATCACATTCCACATACAGTAGTCAGTCTGACTTCTTGGTAGAAGAATTCCTAGAAAAAGAAGGAATTGCTGTTTATCCGCCTTTCTTTCATATGAAGACTGTTGGGGAAAAAGAGCTTTTTCTTCCCATGCACCTCTGTTCTCATCACAGATGTTTGTGCCCTGGTGAATATTCTTTAGTGCTTTGATGATCTCAATTTCAATGGCTGCAGAGAGAAGTATTCCACTTTTCTGAGACCTTCCCCCTAACAGATCTCTCTGTTAAGCTATTCTATGTCCCCATAGCTTCTTTTCCTTAACTACACTAATCCTACCTACTCAGACTGTGTGAAATCACTCCTTTTATACAGGATTTTTATTTTATATCTCATATAAGGAGGAGAAGAAGTTGCAGGCATGCACTGTCCCATCTTCATTCTGTGGGGTGTTTTTGGACGCACCCAGAGACCATTACTGTTGATAACGTATTTCTATGTGGCATTTTTTAGCCACATTTATGTGCTCTTGGCCACACACCATGCAACTGCAGTGGTGAATGCATTATAATACATAGACAGAGATGGAAGCAGGAGGATTAAAAAAATAAATGTGAAATGGAACTGTAGATAGATTTGACATCCCAACATTTCCTTATCCCTCAGCAGATACATTTATTATTCGTACATTTCCAACAGTGTCGAAAATGCCTTTTCCAAATTCCCTGCATTGAAAGGTAGATAGTTTGACCAATGAGGGGGATCGCAACATAATTTGTACAGATCAGACCTCCAGCTCTGAAACCTCTAAGCCACGAATATGGCATGTGTCTACAGTTAACATGCTCAAGAAACAACATGTGGCACTCTCTACCAGCTTCAGATTGGACATAAAGGCCATATTACTGTCACCCAATATAGAAATGATGAAGGTGCCAATCATTGAAGGGTACAATGCTAAAGGAGTCAGCAATCAGCCTCAACAGTCTGGATGAGAAACATAGATATTTCCGTTTAGAAGGGAACTGTTTTGTGTTCAGACCTCTTGAGTTCCTCCAATTTCTAGAGATCTTGAACTTGAGTCTGCTGCATGTGTCAACAGGTCTTTCCACTAACCCCAGAGTGCTTTGGATGAGCAATGCTAGCTTTGAAGCTGGCAAAAGTCCGAAAACTTTGCATAAAAGAGGGCAGCTTCAAGCAGGACTTAAATGCAGTCGATTGCAGCCCTTTTCCTGACAGCAGAATAGGACTAACCACCATTAGTCACACTTGCAGAACAATTAATACATTTTTCCTTTGCTAAACAAATGCAGTTTGCAAGATTAAACCATACAAAAGGGTGGAGGGGTTTTAACACATGCCAGTTGTATTTGATTTCTCTGTTTCCAGATGGCAGCAAGTATAGAACAAGGCTGCATTTCTCGGCGTGAACATGAATCTCCATCTACAGCCTCTGTATGCCACAAAGCCTATGACTCATTCAACTGCTTTGCACTGGCTGGGCTACTGCTGGGTTTGTGTAACCATGTTCTCTCAGAACTGGGTCCCCAAGTGCTCCAACAGACAGGCCCAGATCTGCACATGGTTAAGTCAGAAGAAGGCAGATCTAAGCACATCAGGGATCTTTAACCAAATCTGACAACAACCACTGAATTCAGGATTCAGTTTCTGTCCCTGAAAGCCTATCTGCCCCCAAAGCTCTTGGGATAATGCCCAACACAACCGACTGACCTGCCTGCCCTTGTGTTTTATACTTAGATTGAAGAGCACTTTTTCAAGTTTTGAAACTATTCTTATTTCCAGAAATGTGAATGAAGGCGGGTCATGCCCATCTATACAGACTGACTACAGATGCCTTTCTCATCTCTTTTCTTCAGCAAACTGTGCCCGTCCCTCCAAGTTTTGTGCAGGTCACTACAGAAAAGAGATGTCCCCATACTTTGTATGACCCACACCCTTTGAATGAGAGGCTTGCCTGCAAGAGGGATGGATGGTTTCATACCAGAAGAACCACCAAACATAGGCAGTGATATAACAGTTTTTCTAACGCTTTTCCTAATACTCCTCTAACAAAAAGTACTGAAATAGTTCATAACCATGAACTTATGTGAGTGCAAGTCTCTATTCATGCAGATGGATCACTTCCATAGCCATTTGGATACCTGCCTCCATTTGTATGTTGGTGAACTCTGCTGAAGTCATGCAGTGGAATGAATCAAATATCATCTGGTCTTCCAGCTCTACCCTGTCCAAGTTTTGTCTTTGGTCACCCATTGTCATAATACTCCCAGTTTCCTTCCTCGGTGAGAAGTGATATTGTTTTTATTTGTGTGTGTCACTGTAGCTTGGCAGAGCTGTGTCTGTAACCCACAGAGGTTACTCAGGATGAAATAACATTTTTATCATCTAACCATCTGTGATGGGCAAAGGTAGAACAAGGGCATTAGACAGAAGAGGAGTCTGAACTTCTGTCTTCTAGCACTAGCTTAGTCTTTAGACCTTGTTATCTCCATGGTAAACAGCAATCCTCCCATACTGGAGATATATCAATGAAGTTCTTAGGTTTCTCTATTCATGGGAGATACAAGTGGGAGAAACTTGACAGATACTCATTTATATGTTTGTGATATAGAAAGATTACCAGCTACCATGGAGATAGCAGGCCTAAAAACTATGTGACTGCTGTCTAATGCCCAGCCTTTGCAAGTGCCAACAAACTACCATCATGAAAGGGGTGGACAACTAGGCGCGCCTGTTGTCCCCCCTCTCTGCTCACTTGCTGGTGCAGCATAGAAATTCACACTAATTTCCAAACCAAGAAAAGCCAAAGCTACTTCTGGGTGCCACTAGGAGCCTGCCAGGACATATGACATGGCATGAGGGTTCAGATGGAGGGAGCTTTATTCCACACACTGCTACAGAGGAACACAGTGCCTGCGGGAATTCATGCCTTTGTCAGTTTTACAAGGCTCTGAATGTGTAAGACTGAATTTATAGAGTTTTCTTATTGCTGTTTTCTCAGCATAGTGGCTCCCTCTGTGAGAAGAAAGGCAAGCAAGCAACTAGAACATTAGAAAGTATTGTATTTATTGGGTCCTGTAGTCAACAAGAAAGTGGGAGGCAGAAAAGAAGTATCCTCTCAGGAGAGATACAGATTAGACTTTGAGTTAGTCCTACAGCCAGCTGCTTTAAAAGCCCCAAAAGGGGCTTAACTATTTAAAAAATTATTTAGCTGGTGAAACTGCACCATATGAATTACTTGGTGGAATTAAGGAGACAAGAATGATGAAGAAGGAGTGAGGGGCTTTATCGACTCAGCACTAAATGTTCAGCTGAAAAAGGGAGTGCAGGCAAGACAGTTCATAGAGGCCTGTGATTTCCAAGCGATCCATGAATGTTTATTGGGACGTCATGTCTCTGACCCTGGAATGGGATGCAAGCCAATCTGTATAAAAAGATACTCTTATATTCCTGGCATAGTTTTGTGGTGAGCAGAATCTGCTGTATGTATATTTTATGTTTCAGGTTGCAGGGCCCTGTGTGGGAGTTTTATATAATGTCTTTCAATATTTATTTGGTTAAACTTTACAATTATGATCCTTAGAGAAAATGATTCTCAGATGCCAGATCCTTACTGTATAATTTGAATGAGATTATGCACACACACAGAGACAACTTCTTACTCGTACACAACAGCCACTCTATCATGTATGCTTCTCCCGCCCTCCACTTCTAAATATCTCCGATAACATATTTATCCTCACAGCTATCATATGGATAAACCAGTGACAGTCTCCCCATGACAGATTGATAAACAGCCTAGATGCAGACAGTGCCTACAGTTAAGTGTCTGTCTCCCTGGGGTCCTTGTAGTCAGTGAAGACAAACTGGTATGTCCAGAAGGTGTCTAAGCCCACCGAAGACCTGAACTGTCTGTGGAAGGCAGAAACTTCCAGGAATCTTTATTGGTTCCCTGCAGAACCAGTAAAGCACAAAAGTTTCAGCAGTTGATGTCAATATATCTATGTCCAGACAAAGTTAAAGTCACCACTGTAAGTAAATTTATTTTGCAGACTTCCTTACATCTTTGTCTTCTCTGAAAGGATCCCCATCTACAAGTCTGATTTGTATCAGGGAACACATGCCTGCTATTGCCTCATTTCATACAACTTCTCTAGAGCACTTGAGAAGAGAAGTGAAAGGTGTCTACAGTTTAAAAAAAAAAGTTGAAACTGGAGAGATTAAGGTAGGAGAGGGAGTGTGTTGGCTGACAGGATGGGGGCTGGGAAAACACAGCTAGTGATGGAACAATAATTTAGTTAAATACCTATTCTGCTGTACATTGCAGTGCAGTGGGAAGAGGGATGTTCTCCAACACAAAGAAGATCCTTTCCTCCTTAAGCATTCCAGATCACAGAAACTGGAACAATTTACTGGTACAATGATGGTCAAACAGATCCAAGAGTCCTCCATCAGCGACTTCAGACACCAAACATATTCCAAATATTATTCCAGGCTATCAGTCTGCTCCCTGTTAGTTTTTGCAGTTCAAAGCTGGTATAATCACAATGGTGTTCATTGGGAAAAGCCCCCAGTGTTGTGCTTCATCCCACTGTCTCTTCCACGTGGACCTCCCTGATTTTTGAGCTCTTCACAAATTATTTAAATTAAGCTAAATTAATAAAAGTCTGTTCTTCTACATCCTTCTCCCATATATAATTATACCCAGAAGGTTAAAGGAGATTACTTTATCATTTTGGGTGCATGAACAATAAAACTGGCCAGCGCTTGAGAGATTAAACTGGGTATGGGCTGGGTTTGCTTGGTGGTAGTTGCCTGATGGTATCTCAGATGAATGATGAGACAAATGTGTGCCACACCAGCCACCAAAACTCGAGTGGCTTGGAACAAGCCAGGGCAGGCAAGCATGTAGGTCTACTCACACTAGTGAGAACAATAATGTCTTTACCATTCACACGTAATCGAAGCAGCCAAAGATCTGTCAGCACAGTAGTTCTCATTAAACATAAGCATTTGCCAATGGTGAGTAGAACCTGGCATTTCCCAGACAGAAGTATGTGCACAGACAGTGTGTGTTGCACACACACATTCAGCCTGAAGTTTCTGGGAAGCATCACGCCATACAGCTACTCGGTGCGGGCCCTTAAGACCAACATCTTTGGTTTGTACATGGCTTACTGCACACTGAAGAATCTCCTGTACAGTGTGGGCACAGTCAGTCCAGAGCTTCTGGGAAGTACTGAGCTGTGGGCACCAGAAATGGCTGGGATTTTCAGGTGTAATGGAGGTACGATCAGTTTATTTCCTTTGAGCACTGCACAGTAGCTCTCTGCTCTTCCTGCTGGCTAAGGAAATCCTAGACAAATATCAAAAATCCTCAGATTCTACCAAAAATGATTGCCTAGTAGAAAACAAGCATATGTCTATGAAAAGACAGATGTGAAGTTACCTTAAGCTGTTGCACAGACACTAGGGACAGCAAAAAGAAAAGTTAGGCTCTAATCACTACTATGCTGTGTTATGTTTCCTCTCGCATTCCCATGTGGGTAGGAGGGAGAAGGAGAAATCAAATATCCTGAAGTTGAGTTTAGGTCATCAGGAGTCTTCAGGGTTAATGGGAACCATTATTGCTGAGATGCCAGGCAAAACTATTTCAGACCTATCTGCTCTGCCAAAAAGAGCAAAATCAATCAAACATTTGAGTTCCTGTGTAGGAAGTAAAAATAATTATTCTGTTATTTATTACTGTAAAAAAGTTTCATTTCAGCCAAAATGTCTGAAAAAAAAGCATTCAAATTTTATGCGTTTGTGGCTGTAGGAGGATTTGAGTTGGATGGTTTAAATGAGTCCCTGTGCGTGTGTGTAAATGTCACAACATGCCAAATAAACAAGGGTCTGAGGAGTCTGAATACGGCTGCATTTGAACTTTGGGAAAATTCAGATTCATGGCCTGCTTGTATTTTGGCACAGCAAACTGAGCCAAAGCCTTTACCCAAACACGCCCAGGACTGTGAAAAGCTCAACCCTGAATCCAGTCTCTGCTTCCATGTCTGCTGACACCCTAAGCAAGCATGAAATGGGCTGCATAGGCTTTTTGTGTGTCACAGATGGACCGATATTTTCTGCTTCAATTTGGAAGTGCCTCTTGTTGTAGCTTCATAACGAGCTGTCTTTATAGCAGACGTCAAAAGCCAAATTAAAAAAGTTTATTTTCCATCCTGGACAGAGTACTTCCTGAGAAAAACAAACTCTTTGTGAACATTTAAATCTGCATGGTGACTTGCGTTGCTCCAGTGGTAATGCTTTATATTGCTAAGAAAGAAACCAGGAGCTGATTCCCAATCTCATCTTTTCCTTCCCACGCCATCGGAAGCCAAGTGTTCTGCTGAGGCAGCATGCTTGGACCTCCGTGGCACTGAGGGAGACCTTCCACTAGCGAAGCTGATCAGAAAGCCATAACTTTAATTGTCTGCAAGCTGCTGTGCACACCCCTATGCTTAGTGTCCCCTCTGGCTGATGATATGTCTCCTCAAGTTTTTCTTGGAGGGCTCTTCCTGTAGGAGCATTGTTTTTGCAGGCAGAACACCTCCAGCTGTTGCCAATGGTAGGCTTTCACCTCCTACCAGAGTGGGCTAGAAAATAATTATTTCCCTACTAATTTGCTTAACAGTCATTCAGTTTAATAGAAAAATCACATTACAGCTATCAAATTCTGCTGAATGGTTCAATAAACATAGGTGACAACCCAATTCCCTGTTACTTATATGGAGAGATCTAAAATAACACATGTAGATGCTCTGGGCATCATCCTTACTCTTTTAGATGATGCTTTGCCACAAAAGCATTCAAAAAAATAAGCTTGAGAGTTACTGTTTTCTCAGTTTTGGAAGATCACTGGGAATTGGTCCAAGACTGGATCTTACTTCAGGGAAGATTTCTCCAAAGGGAAGTTCCACATGAGATGAGTTCCCTAGGGATGGAAGAACTCTTGGCTCTTGGCTGCTGCTTTTATGAGATGTATCCGGAGAGGCCACAGTGCGCTATGAAAGAGACTTTACCAGAGAATACTTTACAAGGCCCATTTTCACAATGATGGCTACCTCCAAGGCTATGCAGTTGAAAGTGTGCATTCACCTCCTTGAAAACCAGGGCTGTCTTGACAATCTGCTCCAGTTCTGCATACACTGATCTTTTGGTTATGTTATGGGTGACCCTTTACACTGTGTTTAATGACTTTATGGGAATCTGGGAAAACGTCCAATCATTCATAGTTGAAATATTGCACTTTGGACTTGGTACCAATACAAGCAACCTTGTACTTTATAAAACTGACTGGGAACTGGTTCCCCACCCCTTTTACTCTTCCAAGAACTGCAGCCACCACAATAAAGTAGCAGTAGAATTTATGATCATTTACAGTAAGTGGAAACAAAGCGCTTCTGGTATCCCATCCCTGGTGCTAGCTATTTCGCTTAAAGCATTGAGGCTCCTATGAAATGCTTCATGCACAACTGCATGCCTGGTACTGCTTTGACCTGCCCGGAAAGTAACAGAAATCTCTTTGCAGTTACAAAATAACACACATGTTAGCTCAGATCAAGTCACCCGGAAAGGCGGCACTGCTGACTCAAGGCCTATAAAGAGTCTCTCTCAGTGATTTTTTTACTTCTTTGCCGAAAGTATGTTTTATAAAGGTCAGTCTTCATGGTAAGGCTCTCTTATACATCCAAATGAGCTCCTGACAAATGTAGAGGCAACTTTAAAGTAACCTGGACAGAGATGAAGGCTGATGGTCTTTAATTTCAGAAAGAGCTGAGGGAGGGAGATCTTCCCAGCTGGAGTGATAGCTCTGCAATTTGAGTTAAGACAAACACAGTTACCAGCCCATCGCTCCAGTATATGGACTGTTTTTAAAAGAAGGAGATGTTATGTCTGTCAACCTGCCCAGAAATCTTTTAGCCAGCAAAAGGAATCTGAAACCGAGATTGTCAAAAGCCAAAAAGGAGTATTTCGCAAAGGCTTCAGGGGTGTTGGGACTGGGGAGGGGAAGAGAATTCCTAGAAAACATATCTGAGAAAACAGACTGGCCATTGACTCGTAACAAGAGCTTAATCTGCTGTAGTCAAGAATAAATGTGTGGATTCCCAGGGCTGTGACTTGCTGGACAGAGAGAGTAGCCAAATGGAGGAAGTGTTGCCCATGGTCTTACTGTGTGTAAAATGGGAATGAGCATGTAATATAGATAAGCCTGAATTATGTAGGGGTGGCAAACTCCCCTACGGTAGCTCCTGTACTTTCTGCATTGGTATTGCAATTCAGGAGCTTCTATCATAAGGACTCGACGCTCCAGAAAAAAAGTCTGGTTAATTTGGTATGTGAATAGAAGAACTGGGAAGGGGCCATGACCCTAGAGGCCATCCTTTGGAAAGCATGCCAGTGTGAACCTTCCTGGTTCCATAGTCCCAGGAAGGACTTTTTATTCCTCCCCAGGCTCATAAGCCTTTCTCAGCCTAACTGGGGATGATGGTTAGCATGAATGTTAAAGGCTTGCCTTTGCACTCTCAGAGGAGATGGGAGCAAGCACTGCTGAAGCTGGTCCTTGTAAGATGTCCCCTCATCACTGCAAAACTACATACAAATAGATTCATGCTGCTTGCAAAAGCACCATCAGTGCTGCCTAGGAGCAAGCAGTGGAGTTTAAATGTATTTGACAGCTGCCTATAAGGCATGTCATTCGTTTTCCGAGTAATTGTAAAACAGGAAATTCAAGAGAGATGCCTATGACAGTCCGTGGAACTAGAAATACAAAATACAGAAGTTCAATAGATTGTTTTGGGAGTTTCTCTCAACAAAGGTTTCCTTTAGATGTTTATGAATAATATGCCTTCTGTGCCACACATAGACCTCACAGCTCAGCACTGATCAAATAAGCCTTTTCTCTCAGCAGTGCTTTCCATTGCCACTGGCCTAAGCACCTCATCGGCAGTCAGTTAGCTGCTATAGCAATGTGGGTTGAGGCGCTTCACGATTAGTTATCCAAAAATGAGGACACTCAGGCTCTGAGCAGTGAAGACCCCCAGGTCACAAGGGGATCAAGAGCAGTGCTGCATCTGAAACACAAGCACCTGACATAATCAATATAATTCAGTGTTTCCCAAAATACCCTGTGATTCCAGGTGTGGGGAGGTAAGAGGAATGGGTGAAAACAGAAAGACCTCTTAAGAGCTCCTTTACAGACTCATAGTCTCAGATCCTCAGAAACGAATAGCTGTCTAAATACACCTAAAATGAAGTAACTAAGGTCCTAGCGAATAAATGTATGAAGATATTCTTGAAAAAGTAAGGTATAATCTACGATGCTACATATATTGCATATTTGCTTATATCTATCCTACAGAGTTTAAACACTGTCTGCTATAGTATATACAGTAGGAAAAACCTGTAACAGATGTAGTGATAATAAGGCAGCAATGGTACCCTGAGTTTGTAGAGAGCCTGAAAGAGTAGCTCCAAATTGCTCCTTGCCCTCAGGGCTTGCTTTTTATCGGTTTCACCGCTTAAAGCATAAAAAGAAGCCCATCATGAAGTGCTGCAAAAGCTGCTGTCCAAGCCTTTGCTGAATTTATATACTCGGGTGGGGGTGGGGGGGTGGAGTGCTTTCACCTTTTTTTGAAGAGGCTCGGCTTTCAAAACTGCAAGTAAAACTTAGTCCTTAAATCATGCTGCCTCTCCAACACACAATTAGGAACTGACTATGCAGGTTGTTTTTTTTCCTCTGTATGTCTGCATTTTTGAAGTCTGCTCTGCTAGTTCCGAGATCATTCTTTGAAAACTGTAGTCACTAGTTTCACAGTTAAATAACCTGAAAATGAAATGGAGTGGCCCAAATTGACTGATTTTATTTTCTTTGTTTCACCAAATGACAACACTATGATTTGGTCTGACAAAATACAGTTCTATCCCTCCCTCTCCTAATTTCTCCTTGTGACCACTGGGGGGAAAAAAAGCCATTCTTCCTGCAGGTCTGACTGATAGGCTCACCTGCAAGTGACCTCATCTTTCTATGGCTGATTTGAAAGCAACTTATGTTTAATCCAGAAATGCTGCTTGTTCATGGTCCTTCTATAGTACACAGAGATAGTTTTTGCTAACAAATCTCTCTGCAAAAGCAAGCAACATCCTAGAAACTTGCTCTGACTGCTTTATAGACACACAGGAACATGTAGATTTTTCTTGGCAAAACTAACCCATGGCTCCGACATAGTAAACCCAAAAGTCATAACAACATATCAGAGGGCAGAAAAACTCAGAAAAAAAATTCTTACACTTCTTGACATGATTTTTTGCTTTAAAAAGCCTTACTCAGAAAGCATGCTAGTAATTATGCATCTGCACATTATTGTTTGTTTAAACATGTTAAAAAAACCACTGACAACCAAAAAATAGCCCTCAGGTTGGTCAAGCTTTCACTTTGGAAACCAAGAGCCCTCATAAAATTTCTCTCTTAAAAAACTCCCTTGTCCTCTAGCAGTGCCCTTCTCAGTGAATCCTGCAGGTGGACACACTTGGCCTCTTTCAGGATAATTTGTGTGTAAATAATAGGGTTCATTCCAAAACTAGGGGGCACTTAGAAGCAATGTTGTGAGGAAAAGAAAAAGAACCAAAGCAGTTTTGAATAATTCAGTCAACAAGACATTTTAGATTTCCCACGGTATCTAAAGCATCTTGACATGGTAGGCAGACATCACAAAGACCTGGGAGAGATCCAGATTTATCTGAATGGCAGCTGGAAGCCCCAAGTGTACCTTATGGCACTAGACACAGTTAGATAGCTGAATCCTATTGAGACCCACTGAGTATCATGGTCACACATCTTTTTAATTAAAAAAATAGGCCTGGTAAAGCCCTTTCTCTTGGTTAGAAGGAATCTGCTGGATGCCTTCCTGAGGAGATAGCAATTTCTCTGCCCTTTCTGTAGCCTTCAATTTTCATTAGCACTGTTATGTAGAAGGAATAACAAAACTGCCTTAAATATTTCTCCTTCTCTTTCCTTTTTCCAGAAGCAGCAGCACAAGGGGGTGCCAAAATGAGTGCCTTCATTAGCAGGCTGTTTATAACAAAAGGGCTTGTTAAACACAAACCTGCCCTGCAGATAATTTGTTAAACTGCTCCTGTGGTCAGAAGTGTGGTCAGGCAGTGATGTCCTGGTGCAGTTAATCACCTGTCAGCAGACACCTGTAATGTCTTTTGCAAAGGAGGCCCTTCATGGTACAAGATGCCCTGCACAGGGAAATGGGAAAGGAAGACAGGGTTCAGGAGCACTGGAAAGAAGAGAGACTTCCTGAGGGATTGTAGGGTTGTTATAAATCACATAACATGACACCTGCTCTTCAGTTACAGTTTCACTATTTCATGACAGTGGCATAGGCCATACTGTAGAAACAACTATTTGTTCCCACTGCTAGTGGCTTCTTCACATTATAAATTTTAGCTTCATCCAGCTTCTAGCTGAGGGACTTAGAACGAGTTACAAAAGGACAAAAATAGAGCGGAAGCAGCTAAAACAAGATTTAGGTGCTAAGACCAAAACTGCAGTCCAAAAACTCTACAGGCACCTAAACGTGCGGGTTTTTAGAACTTGCCAGTCTCCTCTTTCGATGTGGCAGTTTCCCATACACCTGCAGTTTCGCTGCAGCCCAATACCACTTCTCTCTTGCCCTTTGGCCCCATCAGTCTTGGATTCCCCTCTGTAAAGCTTCAGCAGAAGAGAAGGGTGCCCCACAGCAAGGTTGAAGGCCTCCTGAGGAACCTCTTGGGTTCCTCACTTGCCGCTCTGGTGTTCTCTTTTAAAATAAAAAAGTGAGAGCCCAGATGAGATTTGCTGGAGAACAGAAATTAATGTCTCTCCTTATGAGGAGATCCTGAGACCCATCTGTCCCATGGCTGAGTTTTGGAGTGGGGCAGGAAATGAAATACTTTTTACTAGTAGTGCCCTACTTAAAAGGTAGATTTTGGTGTGGATTTGAGGATTTTTCAGCCCTGTGGGATTGAGTTCTGTGATGGGAAGAAGGCATTTAAAAAGTGGGTAGGTGTAGAAGGACTTCACTGACCCCAACACATCCCAGGAAACTGAGAATCAGCCTTCAGATATGGGAGGACTCTTTGCAGCTACATGGCAGGAGTCAGCTTGCTACTATCCCTCACGCTGTTTCTGGGCATGGACCTCTCTGTTCCTCAATGGGAGGAAAGACTGGCAGACTGAAGGTAGTTTAGAAGACTGCCAGAGGAAGAAGACAGAGAAGAACAATGCAAATACTGTACATTCTTCATACTAGGAAGAGAATGAGGTTTTTGTCTTTCAAAAATACCTGAAGAAACAGATGCTACACTTGCTCCCCATGTCAGCATTTGACCTAGATAAATCAGAGAAGGCTTCTGATGCGTTCTCTCCAGTAGGGAAGACACTGCAGCTGTTCCAGCTTATTCTGGACTTTACTCCTGAAGTAGGATCAGCTACTGTTTGAGGTAACGCAACAAAAGTTACTTGCAGCTTCTTCCCAGGATGAGCTTTCTTATTCTTCATCCCTTGTTCCAGAACAAGAAAGCTACTTAAGAGAAACATTAATAACTGTTGTTTAAAGAAAAATCTATTTAAGCTGTTATATAAATTGCATAAGCTACTGCATGATTTCAAAATCACATTATTTGCCTTATTTGAAGGCATAAGACTCTTTCTCTGGAATGAAAATGGCAGGACACAGCAGAAGAGGCTCAGAAGAGCCTGAATATAACACCAGCTTTGCTTTCTTCCTCCCTCTCAATTCTGAACAAATATAGCCAGTATTTTCAACAGGGTTAAGTATGCAGAGGCTAGGCCAGGTTGCGAGCAGACCTAACTTCTCATTCATGCATCAAGGAGAAAAAGAAAGCGTTGTATCCTGAAGCCTTCGAAGTGAAAAAGCACTTCAGGCTTGAACTTTGCACAGCCATCTGCTTCTATTAGCTGTAAGAAAAAAAAAGGCAGGTTCGCATAATGTTTTTCATTGCAAACACTATCTGCCTAAATATGGCAAGTACTCTCTGCTCTCTGCCCACACCTCAATGAGTTACTGAAGCTGAAAACTTCTTGCCAGTGATTGCACTTAATGACTCTTCTCTCACTTACACAATTCACTGTGTAAGGGTGTGAAACCATCTGCTTTTATTCCTTGGAGAGCTATTGAATTCATTGTCATGACAAAGATTCCTTGCCTATATTGTAACAAAAGAGGAGGAAAGACAAAAGAGGAGAGGCTATGATTAAAATGGACACACTACCTGGGTTATTACAACTTTCCCTCTCTCCTGGTACTCCTGTCTCCTCAAACCCAAAACACTCAGGGTGGCACCCAGCATGTTCCTCACATCATGAGATCATGACATGATCTCCTGATCTCTGGAACATCCTCTTCCCCCATCAGTCTCAGGAAAAGACAAGCCCAGGAAGCATGGGGAGGAATCCAAATGAGTGGCAGTCATGGAGATCCTGGCTTCTTGAAAACTACTTCAGTAAAGCTAGAGTGAGAGCTGTTTCTATACCTTTCATAACTACAGCTCCCTAAGAACTGGCTTTAAGACACACTGTATGACAGGAATCTCCCACAACATCACAACACGTTCTTAACTAAAAGATTAAAGCCAGAAGGGTATTCTTGTGTTCTCCATCCCCATGCGTTCCATTTTCCCCAGGTACCTCTAAATGAAGTATGCAGACTGAGATTAGCCCTAAGCACCCCTTTCCTGAGGAGACTAAACTCTCAGTCATAGATACCGAGGTGCCAAGAATGCAAAGCCTCTGCAAAGTCATGAAGATGTTGTCCACATGATTAGACAAACCACCCCATCATGTGGAATCTCCTCAGCTCCCTTCCACCCTTAGCTCCACTGATCATATATAACTTTGAGAGAGTAAGATACACCAGGGAGGCATCCAAGGTAGACAGTAGTCTGTCTCCATACTGCTACAAGGTGGTGCTGGAGCCTCAGCATCATGCCTTCAGGTATAAGGGATCTCTCATGTGTGAGGGGAAGGTGAAGTGATAGAACAAACCGCTGTGACATACCCAGTTCATTTATTATCTGGGGAGTGGCAGACAGATAAACACCCAGTGTGCGGAGCTAAGAGCATCTTAGTGGTACATCCCTCAGCACAGCTGCAGCTCAACCAACCTGGAGAAGACTTTTGGTTTGAGAATTAAATAACTTTCAGCAATAAAAGTGTGAGTTCATGCCAAATCATGATTATAGTTCAAGCAGCAGGCAGAAGCAGCTCTGGAGCACCCTGCTACTCCAGGTGAAGTCTTCCTCTCTGAGAGTCCCCAGACCATAGGCCTACATATGCCACCTCCCATCTTCACCTGCCTCTTTTACTTATCAGAGCAGTGACTTTCATTTGCGATCAAATCCTGTTTGAGTGACTTACTGTGAAGCTCTCTGCACTCACCACGCTACAAAGCCCACGATGACCCTAGAGGGTGTTAAATGGATCCTTCCTTCCCTCTCCCATACAGTTAACACCTCACAGTGCTGACAGGGGATTCCTCTCCCTCTCGCCCCACAGTGTGACTCCACTGTCCCTTCGCCCCTTGGATTGGTGCTTTGGAGAAGGAGCAAGGGAAAGTGTTTACTCAATTGCTGCCCATGTTTAGGATCTCAGCCAACTTCTTGGATTCTGACTCCCAAGTCTTCCAAAATGTCAGGGGTTTGCCCTGCTCTCTCAAGCCCTGGCTGGGATGGAGAGCAGAGTATTGGCTCTGACAGAAAGCTCTGGCTAAAGACTGCCCTGAAATAAATGGGGCTAAAAAATTTCTAGTGTCCTCACCTGGCTGAAAGACTCCCCAAAGAACTAGTCTATTAAAATGCACTCCTTTATTCAGTTTTTGCTGTGCATGTTACTGAGAGTCCAGATTTCTTTCTGCCTTCCAGTTTGGTCTTTGTTGTTATTGTTTTGTTTTAAAGGAGTCTGTTAGACATAAGAAACAGAATGTCTCAGCACACAGTGCCTGGCTCACAAGTGCACAGGGGTGCCAGGCCTGGGAATGTCATTAGCAGACTTGTTTAGAGAAAAGGGTTAGTTAACCACAAAACTGCTCAGCTGATAATTTGTTTAACTGCTTCCGTGGTCAGAAGTGTGGTCAGGCTCACAGCATCCAGGAGCTGTTAATCACCTGTCAGCGGGCTCTTGCAGAGTCTTCTGCAATTGCAGCCCTTGTTGTTTGAGGCCCTGTCAGCAAGGGAAATGAAAAGAGCAATATTCAAAAAGCTTTCAAGAGAGACCAGAGCTGTGGCTGAATCTCATCTGTGGTGTATCTCATCTGGGAGTGGATTTAATTTGCTAACGGAAACCCCAATTCTTATGGCAGTAAGGGACCGTGCAATTAGCGTTATTTTGCAGCTGATTTTTTAATGAATCCATACAGCCTGTCTTTATTTTTCTGTTACTCTACCCCACCCCTTACAACTTCTGAACACGTGGGCCAATTTCAACAAAACTGGACACATGGGAGAAGTCTCGTGCATATTATGTTCCTACATCTCACAAAAACAGGGCAGACAGAGAGAAGAGAGAGTGCTTAATGCCCCTCCTGGGAGAATACTTTCAGTGCAATCTCAGCTCTTACGTACCTGAGTCCAAGTGCCCCAATTGCAAACAAACTTGTGTCACATCTTATTCACATCAGAGAACCCTGTGTCAGGACCCAGAGTCCCAGGCTCCTGGTGTGTTAGGACCGCTGTGGTTTTGCATTGGAGCAGGGCTTGGGGCTGAACCCTGATCCACCACATAAGTCCCTGCACTGACAAACAGTCCCTGCTCCACAGTTACAATCTGAAAGGCAAAGTGGGCCAGAGCACACCAGCAACTGAGGCAAAGTGAAAACGGCTGAGGACATTGCTGAGAGGATATGTGTATTTCATTAATCAGCCCTAGTGATGCAGGACAAGGAAGAAGATGTGTTTGACAAGACTGTCACCATGCAGGTTTTCTCTGGGATGATGCAGCGTAGAAGCACTTAAAAATATTGTGATCGAGTCATCTGCTCACTTCATTGTTTCAATAGATCATGCTTGATCCCATACCTAGACACAATTCCACTCCCTGACTCTCTCCAAATATCTGCCTCACCAATTAAACACAGGGTCACCTGGAATATAGGGATCCATACTGAGCATCATCCTCCTTCTGCCCACCACTTCTTGTAAAACCAGCCCCAGTCTTCTCCAGCTAACTTTCTCCACCCCAAACTTGATACCTTACCTCCAGGCAAGGTCTCCTTGTCTGACCGCACTGCCCGGTGAACCTCACTGCACTCCTTGCCCAAGTCCCTCTTCCAGAAGCTTCTGCACGCCAGATGCCACTAAGGCCTGCTCTCAAAACCCTTTATCCTGCCAACACCCACACAGAGACATCTCCTCTTCTCCCTCTGTCACTGAGCCCTGCGGCTATCTTGCTTTAACCAGTGACTTTTGCTCTCCTTTGTGAAGCAGCAGCACTGACACATTTTATCCTTTCCCTCTTCTCCCATCTTAGCTTGTCATCCCACTTCACAGCAGGGGTGGAAAGGGAGAAACAGCCAAATTTTTGGTCCATCCCCACATGTTCTCCACCAGGGACCCTGGGCCTGCCAGGTCAGTGTGTTATGAAGGTGAAAAGTGGAGAAGGAAAGACACAAAGTCTGGAAGCAATTCCCCTGTGTTACTCTGCTGCGGGGTGCCCCTTTCTTTGGGAATCGAGCACCCAGAGTCACTAGATTCATTGCCTTGGGGGGCTAGAGGAGTCCCACATGATCCCTCAGACAGATGTGCTGAAGAGCACAGCACACTTTACTGATGTCCAAACAGTCCGTATCAATGAGTCATTTGAACCAGAGCTGGGTCCTGTTCTCTCCCCCCCAGCACTGGAAAACTTCTCAGGGCCATGCCTGCAAATCAGAGAGGGGAAAAAACAGTGCTGGCCATGAAAATTAAGAGCAGAGAGGGGAACTGCAGCTTCAAGTCTGTATTAGAGGTATGTTTTACCCTTTCCCTGAGGAAAAAGAGGAAAACTTGAAAGCTCAAAGTAAATGCGTATTTCCAAGAAAAATGCTATGTGATTAAGTGATAAGTTTTGATCACTAGTGGTAGGTGTTTCGTCACACAGGAAATTACTGTTAAGGGTCACTGTGCACTAATTAAGCTTTATTTGCTCCGCATCACCTCATCACATCCCACAGCGTGTGCACCACCTTAACTCTGGCTGCACACGTCCAGTTCTGGGCACACAGACAGAGAACTGCTGAAACAACGCTGTCTGCTGTGCGAAGCACTGCTCCCCGGCCATGCTGGCAGTCCACGCTGTGCGGGGAGCTCTGCTCCTCACCCCCACGGCCACGACTTGCGTACATAAGAGCACCACCTCGCGTCTGTCCTCGAAAGAAATGCCCAAATCCACTGCGTTCTACTGAGGCCTTTTGGGGCTCTGTTTTGCCGGATGATGTATGCACATTTTTGAGAGCAAGCATAACCTTGTAAGGAGCAAATCCGTGGCTCTCCTCTCCTGATAAGAGCTGCTCTTCCTTTACACGGAGCAGAGAAGGGCTGTTTATTTAACCACTGTTTTACATAACACAATAAAACTGTGTGTATGAAGGCGCGGGGGGACGTTTCAGGTTAACAGCGTAGCTCGCCTTGACAGGAATCAGTCCGTGAAGTTTACAGCAGCAAATCTGGCAATTACCTTGATCTCCGAATAAGGTGAGCTCATGTCAGTCATTGCTAGCTGCGATTTCCAAACTAACCCCATCGTGCTGCTTTACTGCATGAGCTTGCTGCAGAAGGAAAAGTGGGCCGTATATTTAGAAGTCGCTGCAAAGCCCCAGCAAGCCCACGGGAATCCGTACGTTGATTTTGATGGGCTTTAGACTGGACCATTACACTCCAGCAACCTGGTAATGCAGAACAGTGATTTCAGCGAGGCTGTGCTCAGGCACATGAGGCAGTGTTAGTGAAGAGGACGAATCAAAGTGACAAGGAATAGATAGACGGAGAGTGACTTTGAGGGTAATTAGATACAGCAGTGATGTGGGATTCAGACCAAAACTCAGTGTGTACTGGAGACCCTCCCTGCTCCCCTGCATGGGGAAATCCTGTTTGGTTTCCACCTGGATGCAGGTGTATCCCGGCTCTGGAGCTGAGGGCTGTGGTGAACACAAGCCTCTGATTGAATATTTATCCAGGCCAGACGTAAGCTAGACAACATCTATTGCTTACACTGCTCTGGAAGCTTCTGGACTTAATTTTCAGAACAGCCAGTAAGCAGAGCCATGGGAACCAGATCCAGCCCTGCTCTGCTGGGTTCTGAGGCCATCAGGCACTTACAAGCCTCTCGGTTGACCTCCTACAAAACTGAGTCCATAAACTTCACCCAGAGTTTCCTGCAAGTGGGCCAAGAAGATGCAGGGAATGAGGCTAGGCCTTCAGAGCAGGGCTGGCTGGCTTTCTACTGGACTTCTTGCCAGTTACTACCATGGGACCCCACGGGCTTCAGACGTTTTGCGCCACGGTGTACATATAATATCATTCGGCCATGCCTTTCCATGCTGTATCTTGGTTAAGCCCAAATATTTCTGCCTACTCAGTATTCAGTTTATCCTAAATAAAACGGTCTGTTGCCAGCATGTAAAAGATATACATAATGATCTGTCAAACCTGGACCCTGGCAAAGCTTTCTGAGACTGTAGACCAGGGCATATGCCCACAAGCATGATTTCTGTTTCCTTGTTGCCAAGGGACTCATGTCTATCTTACTGAGTTTATTTGTGGGAAGGAAAAAAATGGTCAATAAACATAAAATGCAACAAAAGAAAATGCCAAACTAACTCTGACAGGCTTTCTTCATACCACTTCCTTTTGTGGAGAAACAGCATCTGTCCACTTAAGTTAGAGCAAAATATTGAGAAGATGTTTCCTAATGAGTTGGCAAATAAAGATGCCAAAGGGGTAAGAGCTGAACTCTGGAGAGGATATTAGCTTTCCTCCACGATTCAAATTCAGTCTTTATTATTATTATTTTTGCTTCTTCTTTCCATTTCATTTGGCAACGGACTTTTACAAGAAGTAAGCTTTTTAGTGTTCTCCCTTCTATGAACTCAGAATGAAGACAGCCAAAATTAACTGCTCCCTGGGAGGTATAGATAGAAGAAAAGGAAACTAATCTTCATTTCCTACCTCCGTCCCCCTGACATTATATCCTTTATTTGCAAGGCCCTCACATCATCTGCATATAAGAAAGAGAAAGAAAATAATATATCAAATTGGAACCCACTATCTGGAAATATTTATCCACTTTACAATGGCATTGCCATAAGTAGTTTGAGTTCTCGTCTACTCCAGATTGCACTGCTGTAGGAAAAGTAACCTTTTTAGCCCACCACTGAATTCTGTGATTCATCAGTGAAACAACAGGGTTTTGGAGGATTCGAAGTACTTCCTTTCTAGTCTGACAATACAAAGAAAAAAAAGGAGTTGTTTCTGGGGAGGGGCCAAAGGGGAAGAGGGAGAGGTTTGCTGTTCAAAGCAAAGGATCTATTGAAAACAATGGAATAAATGGACTTTGATGATTTTTAGACATACACTTCAGAGTGTGCCTTGAGAAAGCAAAACAAATACTTAACTAGCATTTAGTTAAAACACTAGTAAGTATCTCTTTTGCACTTAGGCACCCAGTAGGGAGAGGTAGGAAATTTTGTAGATTCTGCTGGGAAATATTCTGACTTCCTAACTGTAACACTTCTGATTTTATAATGCAACTTTTCCTACAGGTTCTTTCAAATGTAGACAATATAAGTCTCATATTTTTGTTTATGCTGCAGTCAGATATAAAGGTTGTAAATTTGAGTTGATCACAAACCTTGTCTAAAGCACGTGTGCACTTCCATGACACTGTTTATCTTCAGTGTTTGGCCAGTTCAGATAACACAGTGGTGTGTCAAACACGTGACATGTGTTATCTAGATACCATGAACACTTCTGTTGCAGGGACATGTTGACACAGCACTTTTGAGTAAATGAAGACAACATGATGGCTCCACTTATGCTAAGGAACAAGACGAGTGTTTTTACGTTAACCCTCCCCCCCCCCCCCCCCCGCCTAACACTATCAGCTTGAGCTTGCAAGAGGGAACTGCTCAGATGAATTCAGCGATAGAAATGTTAAAAAACAAACAAACCTTATTTGGGGTATGAGAAGGATTTAATTTTGTTATTGTGGAATTAGAGAGAAAAAGGTAGCCAGTTCTTTTATACAGAAAATATGTACCTGCATGGGAATTGCCTTCTGGTTGTTGGGTTTTTTTTTAAATGTTCTTTTCCTTTGTTAAGAATAAAAGCACAGTATTTGAGACTAACAGGCTTGAGGACATTTGGAGTGAGAAAAATTAAGAAATACTGTTCTTAAGTTCCTTCTTGACCACTCGCACAAATCATAGCTGGGGCCTCACTAAGCATCACATGCCAAATTCTGTCATGCCTGTATACCTGATAAAACCACAGTATTTCAGGTCTGCATCCTTGCTTGGGGGACTCTACAGTCCACTCTGCGCACCCTACTGACATCCGTTGATGTACAAGGAAGTCATAAAGGACAGAATTTAGCTGGAAAGCTGCATTTTTGGGAGTGCAGGGAGAAATTTAATCTCAAAATAAATAGCTCTTTAAGAGCATGTCTACCCTGTGACATGGAAGACAGCAGAGAAGGGCAGGATTTGGTAGGGATCTGAACTGGAAGTCCACTGAGCCCTGCATGAAGTATCAGATTAGGTCTGGAAGTACGACAGCCACATTTGTGGGATACCAGACAATGCCAAGCCTCTCAGCTCCAAAGGTAGGACTGGAACAGGATGATTTCTGGAGGTAACACTAAAGAAACCAACCTGGGTCCAGCTGAATCCCAGCCTCCCTCCCATACAAACGATTTCAGGGGAGGTGAGGATTGCATGACAAATTCAATTAGAGATGAGCCTGAGGGGGAAAGAGGTTGTCAAAACAGTTGATTAAAATGAATGCAGTTTGAAGCCAAGGGGAGTAACCAGCATTAAGTCATGCCCACAAGCAAGGAAAAATAACGTGCTAGGAGCTACGAGGTAAAGTGGACTCATTTGTTTTTTTCATTGTGTTCCTTCAGTTTCTCATTTTCCTCCCCTCCCACTCCCTATAATGCTACTGCTTGGCTACACATTAAACACTTTTATGGTCACACAAAATCATCTAACATTTCCATGGCAGTGAAACACTAAAGCATAAACAGTTTATTTCTTGTGAAATTTGTAAGGAAAACAAACATTTTAGAAGGCTCCAGTTCCTTCTGCCTTTTCCTCCCCTGTAGCCCCCAAAATTATTACCAATGTAAAAGACAAGAGAGAAAATAGACCTTAAGTAAACAGAATGGTGAGTGTTATTTACTATCCGCTGGTTATATGCCAAGGAGATATCAACCAAGCAGACATTAGGAAAATATTTATCCAAGCATTAACATATTCTTTACACATGACACATTGCACATCATTATTTAGCTGGGCTGATAACACGGAAGCTTTACTAACAGCATATTTCTTCCTGTGCTTAGAAGTCTTTAAAGCATTTTTAAGCCTAGCAGTAAATCACAGCCTGGTTTGCAGATATATTCTGTATATACATGCATATTCTGCTTCAGCCCTTCTAATCACACAGCTGAATGTCCATGTCTTTTTTCTCTTGGTACTTGAATGCCATTTTTGTCATTGAAAAAGAAAAACAAGCAATGTCTGCCACATCCTAAGTTCCTACCAAAATTCCCAGCAGCAGCCATTTCCACTGCTTAATGAGGGGACTGATCAGGTGAAGCAGATCAGATAATACAAGAACTGAGACAAATCTGAAAAGACTCCTGAACAAATTAGGAAAGTCTTTAAAATGTCTAAAGTACTCTATTGTTCCAGGGCTGGGAGGTGTTGGGCTTATCCTGGTGATCTGTCAATATGTCTGTCCCCAGGACAAATCCCAAGAATTCTTATTTTTCGTCTTATTCTAATTTTTGTTTTCCTAAGTTTGGCAGATGAAAATATTTGGGTAGTTCCCTTCTGTCCTAGACGAGGAGATGAACCTCTAGCTGTTCATACAGTTCCTGTGTAATAAATACCAATTCCTAAATACAGGAAATTAAAGCAAATCTGATCATATTGATCAGAAATGGCATTAGTGGGCACAGAATTAGAGGCATGGATTTCTTAACTGTTTCGTAAAAGATGTGGGACCCACTGACCAGAGGACACCATGGACTAAGTTCTGAAGGGGAGGGAGAAGGGGGACAAGGCACAGACGTGGCTGGATTAGAGGGTGGGCCCCTAAGTTTCCTTGCATCAGACCTGACACCAACCCCACCAGGACTTTGAGCCCTTTACAGTGTTGTCAGCAGCAAGCCTAGGGGAAGGACAAAGATATGGACACCGGGCATCCCGTAACTCAGCACTGATCTGAAACACTTCTTCGTACTTCTCAGTGATGCTATTTAGCCAACCCTTTCTCTAACTAAACAAAACATTAAAAGACTCCAGATCTTATTATGCCTGTTTTATATGGAAAGCTGGAGCCTGGAGAACTTTAGTGACACGGCCAGAGTCGGTGACACTCTCAGGAACAGAAACTGAGTCGTGACTTCTCTTGTCCTGTCTGAACTCCCAGGCCCTCATCAAAGAGCCTGGACAGCCTTTGCAGCTACAGCTTTGTGCAGCAATCCACAGGGACTTGTAAAGGCTACAGCTGCCTTTAAAAATGACTTCTTAGGCATGCAAAGGCATAAAGTTAAAACTTTCTGAGATAAGTTGTAACTTACAGCTCCAGCACATGCCTGCCTACTAATCCATCTTTTCAGTAAAAAACATCACAAGAAATTGTAATCATTCTCTTTATAACAGCAAGATCCACAGGTCACTCAGTCCAACGGCAATCTCGCTTTCACTTAGTTAGGGATTTATCATGCTCTCTTACAAAGGCTTGACTAATAATGTTCTAATAATTCATCGCGTTAAGAAGAGAAATAAAAAAGGGAATTGTTAACACAGTGAGATTTCCCCCCCACACTTAAAAGTTCGAAAACTGGGTCCTGCGACCTCTCTGTGCCATTGGCCGGTGACATGTGTAACTGCGTGCATCTGAGACCTGATTTTCCAGCTCTTGAATCAAAGGGGAAACTTCAAACCCCCCCAAAATCCCTAAGAGTACTGAAGTGAGTTAATTGTTCCAGTTAGGCTTATGACTATTGGTTTGCAGTTTACCAACTATAGCACACTCCAGCCATGCATTTGACAGAAAGGGAAGGGGAAAAAAAAGTCTGCACATTATTTCCCAGTGAGAAACTCTAGAAGAGATAAGAACATTTCAGAAATAACTGATAAGCTACATCCTGCTGGTGTTTGTTTTTATTTATATTAATGGATTAGCTGAGCTGAATCAAGGATTCTGGGTGAGGAATGTCTCCAAGATGAATGGGAAGACAGCACTCGTGAGTGATGCTCCATTGGCAGAAAGGACTGAACATTGCCTATTGATTTAATGGCAAGAGTAAGGCTTGCTTAAGGAAGTGAGGCTTCATCTCATAAATTGATAGATTTATTTTTAAACCCAGATGGGATTATTATCCTCGGACTGGTCTCCTATATGGCAAAGCTTTTCAGCAGCACCTGCCTCAAGCCCATAACTTCCGTTTGAGATGTAACACCTCTCTTTGGACTGTAAGCAGTCTGGATTGAGATATTCCAAATGACAGGCTGCACCTTCTCCCAGAAAATGTCTTCAATTTCAATGCAACATTGATAGTCTATCAAGATTCATAACTTGTACTTGAATTACAGGTGGCAATAACAATATTCCAGCATGGTTTATTTAGTTTGTTTAGAAAGTCTACTACCATGTGTTTTGCTAGTATCTTTCCCATGCTTAAGCTGACACCAGTTAATTCTGTTTCCTACATACCTCTGGGATATACATCTCTAGCCTAACTGGTGGAAAATTGGTTGTTGATGCTCAGGAAATAACCGATTTTCCATCTATTATAATGTGGCCTTACTGAAAGTATATGCTGCTGATACACAAACCACTGATTACAGTTTTTAGTTAACAAATGGGTTTTGTCAATTGCCCCAGGCACTGCCTAACCAAGTTTTGCTTAACAGCTAAGACGACCAATTTCTTTGGGGATATTGCTTAAACGGAGCACAGATCTAGCAAACACAACAGTTGCTATTCATCAGGCACTGAAAAAAAAAAAGCCTGGCAGCAAGCCAGAAATGTAAAGCAGCCCTATAAGTTGGCAGAGTAGTTTATAATTACTGCTATTAAAATACACACACACACACATATATATGCATACACATACGTGAGATTTGCTGAGATATAAAATGCTGATGCTAACTTCAGGGCAATATTTCTATGATGATTTCATTCCATGATTTAGTATTTCGGAAGGAAGATACAAGATATTAATTAAAGCAGAGGATAAATACCTTCTTAATTAGCTGATGAAATACAATTTGCATGGAAGTGAATTCTTTTTAATAACTGCTGAATGTGCCTGGGGCAATGTTTCAGCACATCCCCAGATTTTCACTTCTGTCATCCTCAGGGAATTCTAAATAAATGTTTAGAGACTAATTCTAATCTTGTTCACTGTTTTTCTGAATTCATTTCACTTTGGTGGAATTACTCCAGTCTCAGAAATCAGAAAGAGAAATCAGAAGGGGAAATCAGACCAGCTGATTTTGCTGCTGCTTCTTCCCCTTCCTCCTGCACAGCAGAGTGAAAAGAACCACTCCGAGCAATGAAGGGATGAGATATCCTAGGTCTGAACACAGAAGGGAGCAAGAGAGATGCTACTGAATGGGTGGGCTTTACTACTCTGACGCTATTATCATGTAAATTCTCTTTTGGGTCTGTTTGCTCACCCTCTTAGTTTTCTGACTCCATTAGATATTCCCTGCTTAGACATATGCCAGCCCAGAAACGTTGAAGAAGGATATTCTTGCAGCTATGGAATTGCCAGCGGCTGAGAGATATCCTTGTTTATTTGTTTTTGCTCTTTTGGTAGCATCTTTGCCTCGTTTAACAGCCTGCAAGGAGTGCTAACTTAATACGCAGATGCCGAATATTTTACTTTAACATCTATGATCAACATGTGGTCCCAGGTCATCTCTTTCCAGCACACTACTCAAACTCCACTCTGAAGTTGGGATTATTCATTTCCTTGTGGCCTCTTCTATGTCATTTATCATAAAGGAATCCAAGCATTTAATAAATGATGATGATAATGGGTTTATTTTCACAGCTTACTGGTGAGGAGTTTGGCTGGTGTCACCACTGCTTTATGGATGAGTAATGGATGCACAGATGTATTTAAGATCCACATTTCTCCCAAGCCTCAGACATACAAATGTCCTGTGACTTGGTTTTTCAGCTGATAGTGCATCCTGGCTCATTGCATATGTTCTGACTACTTTTACCACAGGTAAAACTGTGAAAGCTCAGGACTTCCATAAACCCAAGCTTTGCAAAGCCAGGACTCATCTAGATAACTTTCAACGAGAAACTGATTTAAGGATTTGCCCAGAGCCAGATCACAACATGGTAGCATGTTCTGCCTCCTCCAGAACCACAGGCTGAGCTTTTGGCTGCACTTTCCACATCCTTTTCTCACATTTGCACCTCCTTAGTCTTACAACACCTCTGTATCAGCATGGCCAAAATAGGCATCTCTAATACTGTAGAGAAGACAATTGATGCCCGCTTTACAGGTGGCATCTACTGATTTCCCAGAGCCTCCTAGGGAGTACTGGATGTGGTCCAGGTTCCCATACCATGGAAATCCCACTCTGAATCTCTGACCTCATGAAGATTTTAGAGTTTGCTTCCTCTTTCACTACGTATTCCTTCTAATACAAGTGGTGCCTGGCACCATGTAGGGAACAAAACTGTAGTTTTGGAGGGTTTTTTGACCTTCCCAGTTGGCAGCAGAGGCAGATGTGTCCAGAAGATAACTTATTTCAATCTGTAGAGTGAGACTTTACTGTACACTGAAAAAAGGACTACAGTTTGGGATTGGGAGGATTAGGCATATAATCATCTGAGACAGTAAAGACTGTCATAAAAAGAGGCTGAATTGACATTTTCAGGGGCATTTGGCTTCATTATTAAACAGCTAACAAAAGAAATACAGAGACTGCATTATCTGGATGGGACAGACTTCAGCCATCTGAACAAAGGCCAGATCAGCCAGCTCCATAAGTAAGTTGTCATCTCAGCAGAGCACATTAATAAAGGCAGTTTTCCCCTGGGACCCAAGGTCTCTGCTGACAGCTGAGGAATGGGAAAAGCCAGGTATTAGGTTCTAAGCTCATATATGAGTGAGGCGTTGTAAGTGGTCTCTTCTTCCCGTTCTTTCTAGAGAACTCCATTTTCCTCATTCTGTTCCTCCTGACAGAAATTCAGAACAAAAGAGGAATTGGAAATGCCAAATTAGCTATTTCTTTCACCCTGCTGTAACTAGAAGGGGGAAGCTTTAGGGGGAGGGAGGAGATAGCAGAGGTATTCACAGGCCATAATGTGCTAGCTTCAAAGAACAGCCCCCAAGTTTATACTTTTCAGATCTTTTGAGATTAATATTTGTGAGTTTTACACAAGCAAAATAATGTATTTTTCCCCTCTACATACATTCTAGGAATTTTTTCTTGTTTTCTTTTAGGGCAATAAAGTCAATGTTGGCACCCAACTTGTTAGATTTCAACCCAAATTTCAACTACATTACAAACAGGTGAAAACAGAGTATTATAAGAACAAGGTCTGGCCCACCCTAATAATACAGTTGTGTTACTCTTCCTGATATGTACTAGCCACAGGGTAGGTGAAAGACTGCCTTCCTCAAACAATATTGAAGGCACAACTTCAGCCTCGCCATGCAGACCAAGATAGAATTCACAGCTGCCTCCTCATTTTAATAATATCTCCTCACTGCAGGCATCAAAGCCTCAAGGCCAAATTTCTCCTGCATGCTTCTATCCTGGCACCAATATGCTCCCAGTGCTGCAGAAAGCACAGCCCCTCTCACCAAGCAAATCTCTTCCACAGCCCAGGTTACACAGCTAACTGTGTAAGAGTTACACCTTTTTACTGGGTTACTAAACCTATTCTGGTTGTCTGTTCTGCTTTATTGCATTGGCAATTTCCTTTCAAAAGTTCAACATTTTCCCTTGGCTTCTTATTTAATTTTCCAAAGCATTTTCACCATGCTATCAGGAGAAACTTCATACTGAACCTACCCCTCTTCCCTCTCTGGTGCTGCATTCCTACCTGTCGGGGACGGACAGGTGCTTTCAGACGCACTACAGGCCCACAAAGAGCAGGAAATCCTCTGTCCAGCCAAGGATGAAAATAGTTACCTGCCCTGGCATTTGACCCCAACACCAGAGTAACACATGATTTGGGGAGAGGGAGGAGGACCCTCATACTGGGTTTTTAATAAATGTCATCTAAGGCAGGACCTTAGACTGATGTCACATGTGGATGACAACACAGTGCTTCTCAGGAAACATCTAATATAGCATATAAGCTGGGGAGGATATGGGCATATTATTTTTTTTGTGTGATTTGTTTTTAAAGTGTGGGGGAAGTGAAGGGGGAGAAAGCAAGGAGTTGTATTCAGAACTAGAGAGTTCAACAAATGATTTCTACAAAGAAAAATGCTATTCTTTTTATGCCAGCACCTTTTAGTTGTAGGACTTAAAAGGGTTTGGGGTTCTTTGTTAACCACTTGGACTGATGCCCAACAGTTGTTTTCATTTATCCTCGACATTTTCAACTGCTCCCATTGAAGTGAGATAAAGTAGCAGAAAGAAAAATAAACGGGCTTTTCTTTCTCCCCTTTCTCCCCAGCCGCTTGGGTCACTGTTCTGTCTTGCTTTATGGAGATCTGAACGGGTGCCGTACAAGCTGGCCGAGCAGACGTGAAGGGTGAGGCAGGAAGGACAGCCTGCGGTTGCGGCGAGGGTCTCACAGCGCTCGGGTGTACCTCCCAGCTCTGCTGCAGCCTTCCTGCACTGTCTTTGCCAAAAGTCACTTCACCTCTCCATGCCTCAGTTCCTCATCTTGTACCAGCTTTGTGTCTATAGACCAGAAGATTTTTCAGGCCAGGGTAATTTCTTACTACCTGTTTCTTACCTTGCCTAAAACAATGGGGCTTTGGTCTGTTAACAGAACATTTAGTTAACAGAAAAATTTAGCTAATAACAAGAGTACTTGTCCAGATCTGCACGTCCTCTGGGTTTGCCTTAGCTTCCTCATGGCCAGAGCTGTTGAACAGTTTTAATCACTCTGTGAATATACTTGACAGCTTTGAATCAAACCCAAACCCAAATTGAAAACTGATTTGAATTATTTCTTTTCAAACCCAGAACCTACACTCTTACTTTGAAGACTATGTGGGACTCAAAAAAACCCCAACCAACAGAGCAAAACTTTCTCTATAGCTGGACCAGAACTCAACTAAAAAAATGGCTGATTTGAGTCCATAACAGATTTACTTCCTTGCTGATTTCAGTTCCCTGTTATTCATCATGTCATGTTAGCTGAAGTTATTGGGAAATCCACCATTATTTCTGTAAAAATGAATAATTCTTGAAAGCTTTAAAGACTTTGGCATAAATGCTTACTTGGTAGAAACTTGTTATGAAATTTCATGGTCACTTGCAGTCAGTCTTCCATTCAGAAAACTTTGGTTAACTAATTAGGGAGAAAACAAAACTAATAAACAACCAAGAAACAACCTGTAGATGGCAAGCACTTCCCTGAAACCACCAAAAGAGTTAAAAATAACAAAGGTCAGCCTGAGAGAAATGGTGTTTGGATCTGATTTTCCAGCTCAGTTCTGGCTGCTGATGTGCCTAAGTTACTGTGCTTGGACTTGAGTTCCTCTCAGTTTCGGTTAAAAAAAAGGTAAAGAGGAGCTTGGGATGTTGTATTCCAGACAGTGAGGCAAGTGGTGACAATAAAACCCAGACACAGAGCTAAAATGCTCCTGAGAAAGAGTCATCCCCATGTCTTGCCATATGTCAAGAGATACAAGTTTGCACCTTTCTCTGGATTGCTATGAAAAGCTGTCCCCTGTTAACGGAGGTGTGCGAGATACCAGGTCATTCCTGTTGGGGAGCCAGAGGCAGCTCAGTAAAAATGCTAGCTGTGCCTTCTTTATGGCTGGCCAGGGAGGCTGTTGCACCTTAACCGTGCTAGCTAGAACCAGTTGGAATTTCTTCCCTCAATTCAGTTACATTTTTTGACCAAGTCTTATGATCCAGCACAAAGTATACATTATGTTTTGTCTTCTGGTTTTCTAGTTTGACTCTGAAATGAAAAGTCCTGCAAGAAACTAAGTATCCAAACATTTTACTTTGATTTTCATGAGGTGTTGGTGTTACTTACCAGTCAGTCTTGTGTATTTAGGTACAATTTCTTTATGGACTTTGATCTTCGCAACTGCAGACAGCCACTGTCAGAAGCCAACATCATTACAGATTATCTCACATGCGAGACAGGCGTGCACGCGACTCTGCTCTTCTTGGAAACATTTTGCCTGCTGCTGTTTTCATAACCATAAAATCGAGGCTGTGTTGAGTGAACAGCACAGCCTTGTTTTTGACTGGACAAAGAGAGAAAAGAAGAGAGAAGAAACAGGCCTGGGAAAAGCCCAGGTACGCCAAATGCCTGCAATTACCTGCCTCTGCCCTTCCTTTCACCATCTGTGAACAAGTAGTGACAAGTGACTGTAACGACTGGAGTTATTAATCTGCAGCTCAGATGAATTAATTCTATTTTAGCTAGAAAAAATGTTCCCAAACACCCAGGGCTGGGCCAGCAAAATTAAGCAAAAGCAGGAGAAGAGGGAAGAGGGGAAAACAGCCATTGCTCCAAAAATCCTCATATCCTCTTCATTCTCACTCTCACCCTTCCAGGGAACAACTTCAGTTCCAGCCCTATCTGAGCCTTTCGCAGCCACGAGAACAAGTGTCTGGATGATGTGACAAGGCAACCAGCAGGTCAGGAGCAGTGAAGCAGATATGTTCCTGTGCAGATTATCCCCTGTGTAATATTTGAGATTTGTTCCCCTAGATGGGGCTGTAAAACACGTTGCCCACCACACAGCAGGTAAAAAGAAGGAGCAGCCTTCCTTCCTACAGGAGACACTTACAGGATTGCCCTTTGTGAGCACTGTGATACGGTGATATGCCAGAAGAGATGCACAGAGTGCATCTGTGCATGGTATGACAACCCCAGTTCATGTTGCCTTTCCACTGGTGAAGAAAGAGAAGCCTGAAACCAAAGGTGAATCCCTGCTCAGGTGTTGTTCGTAGCTCAGATGGAAAAACAAGCAGACAAGAACGTTCGAGACACTCTCTTTGGGAAATAGGAGGGTTTCTACAGGCAGTAACCGCTGTCTGCCTCCTAAGGAAGCCGCAGCCATTCATGAATGCATAAAGCCCATGTTCCCTTCGTATCGTCCCTTCCTGCACCCACAGTTTCATGGCAGCTCTGCCAAATCTCTGCTACCTACAGGGCTGACATGGCCAGACCTAAGGTGCTGTGCATGCAGCCCAGTGACAGAGATAAGGCCAGTGGTGTTAGAGCAGATGTATTCCATCTCTCCAGCTCCCTCCCTTGTCTGTTGCTGTGACCTGTAAGCTATTTCCTCTCCACTAAGTGACTGGTGAGTCACCACAACTCACTGTGTTGGGAAGATAAAGGCAGCATCTGGAGTACCGTGTGATCAAATGCACCCAGACACCTGACAGAATCCTCCCTCCCTCTCTCCTGCTCATGGAGGGTCTGTAGGCAGTCCCTCCTGCAGGCTTCTGCTTACTTGACCGTGTTTGAAACCCTCTTCTGTGACACCTATGTGAAGACTGGCTGGCTTGGGCTAAGTCCTATACAATAATTCTCTGGTCCTCCCCCTCTTCTGCTTTGAATGGTGAAGATGGGGTCAGTGACTTGCGAAAATAAGCCAAACCGGATCAGGTGATGATGTAGGATTAGGTGTGGTTCCCCACTGGGTGTCAAATCCCAGCACACCCACTGCTAGCCCATTATATTTTAATGGGAGGAGGATGGTAAGTCAACACTTCAAAGAGAGAAAGAAGGCCATGGAGAGCTTCCTGGATTCCTCTTTAAGGGGAAGAAAGAATCAGCCTTAATTGAAGTCACTCCTTATCTGCTTCCATCATTTTTGTTTCATGAAAGTGGGAGGTTAAAATGGACAAGAAGAATAGCACAGGAAGAGTCTGAAAGAGAAAACAGTTTTTCCCTGTTGCTGCATGTCCCCTTTGTGATTTTCTCCCTTCGCCCTGCATGGATAGAATGACACAAACCTGCCAAAACCTGCACAGAGTCAGATTCTTATCTCCACCCTCCATTACCAGAGCTTTGCCCTTCACAGTTTGCCAGACCTCGCACTCTGACTTTCGTCCCTTTGCTCCTGTACCTGAAAGGAGAGTTAAGAGAGTTGACATCTTTTGGATCTGCTGCCACCTAGACAGATGTAATTTGGCATTTATGTCATTGTGCTGGAAAACAGTCGCTGTTTTCGGCTTTCAGGTTGCACCTCAAGTAATTTTGCGAGGCCCTCAGCTGAGAAAGAAAAGCATTGGCTTTACCTATAGCAAAAGTAATAGCAAAGGGCAGAATTGCAAGGATTTATGTTGCACAAGTGTTTTCACAAAGCCACAGAGGCATTTTTTTACTGAGGGAAGAGGCATATGTCTTTTTGAGTTTGCCGGCATGAGAAGTAAAATGACAAAGTCAGCGAGGATGGAGCAGCAGTCGTAAAAGTATGTGGTGAGAGGTAAATGTTGGCTTCTCCCCATAACCTTTACTGTGGCCTGCTCACACTTGTTCACACAACAAACTTGTCTCCACTAGGTTTTCACCTCAGGCCAGGTGCCTCATGACAGTGAAACCCAAAAAGGAACACGATGTTTTCTTCTAGTGAAGGCACAGCCTGAACCTCTACATTCCCTCCCTGACCTACTACTGGATGCAACGGCCTGGGCAAGATGAACAGGAGCAAGAAGTAAAGTAGGGAAAACCCTAAGATCACTGCCACAGACTAGCTTCAAGCTCATCACTTACTGTGCCAGTAAAGCATGGTTTGTTTGTCTTTTCTTCTATTTTTTTGAAGAAAAACTCCCATTTCCTGTCCCTCTGGGGGAAATTTTTCCAAAGCCCATTGTTACAGAAGCCATCACAAGAGAAACTACTTGGCATTGAAGCTGACCCTGATTTAAGATTTGGAGCCAGATTCATGAACAACTATTATACCCTAAAGGTAACTGTTGCTGTCCTGTCATAGACACAGATGGTGAGATCATGCTGCTGTTTCTGCTGCACTACGTTTGGCAGAGGCATGGATTAAGAAATATTAAAAAAGATATTTTTATATCTCTAGTATCTTTTGCATCTCCCTCCATCATATACAGAAACCATGTTATGTTCTGCTACTTGGAAGAAATGTGAAAGTTAGGACCTGTAGCTCCTAGGGAAAATGGGAAAGAGAGCAACATTCTGGTGTGAAGAAGGCGAATGGCATGATAAAAGGGTCTGGGTGAGATGGATCAAGTGTACAGTCAACAGTGCTCTCACAGAACTAGAAGATCACCTTGGTGAAAATTGAGGTCAGGAAACAAGAAGGCATCACTGACTGCACTTCCAAACTAACAAGGAATAAATGAAGCACCACCTTCAGAAGGGGAGCTGGGTAAAGGAAAACCCAACGAAAATGTCAGAAGGATTTACTTTTAGATTGGTTTCACACGGAAATTAAACTTGTGAGCCTGTCCTGTTTGTGTCTCTGTACATTACATGAAATACATGATAGTATTTCCTAATAATTTTTAAGTCTGTCTGCTTCTTCCAACCAAATTTAGCACAGATGTGGAAGAATAAAAAAAATATGTTCTCGCCTATTTCTTAAACAGAGGTCAGTGGGTAGAGGCAAATCACTCATAGAAGGACTGCATGGATATTTCCACCTTAACCATTGGAAAATCCACATTAGCGTGCCACCCTTGAAGCACAAATTCATAGGAGGTCATTGAAAGCGATGCTCATGGCACAATCTGTTTTAAACTGACACAGACTTAGATCATGAAACAAGTTCTCCATAATGTCAGGGTATGCCCTTAGTGAAGATACCAAAAGGTCAGACTAGCCAAAGCCTGTTCCAGATAAATGTAAATGGAAAACACGATGAGTGAAAGCAACACAAAGTGAATCCTCAAGATCAGGGAAGACAAGCACACAAATCCCCCAAACTGAGTACAACATGCACAGTGGGAAAATATCCATCATTTCATTCCTACATACTTGAGTTATAAAACTGCACCAGGTTTTATAATGTAAGAAGCCATATAGGATTGGATTGCATGCATTCACACACCCAGGTTACAGATACTCCACATACTGATTAAAAACTCCATACGTCTTACAAACTCTTCCACTTCTAGAAATGAACTGGTAAGAATGAAGCCACTTGTTACCAGGACAGAGTGGACACTCTACACACCTCCTAATCCATGCTGTTGGTTTGTTCAAATACATCTCATAGATCAGCTTGACTTGAAATGGATATGTGAGCAACTCCTTATAGCTGAGGAGACCTGACACTACTTTTCCAGTAACTCATTGGACTGAAATGGCAATTTGTGGGAAATCTAGGTGTTAGACTAGGAAAAAAGAGTATACCACTGCAAAATTATTTCTCCCTTTCCCTAATAGGCATATGCTGCTCAGTGTATTGTAGGTGTTGGGTGGGCAGGATTCATAGCAGTATGGAAGGAACAATGGAAAATGAAAATGAAAATGAAAGGGGCAGAGTGTTCAGATACCAAATGATTCCATTTTACGCTGCTGATGCAATCTCAGCAAACCAGCAATTTCCTTTCGGCCTCTGTTTTATGAGCGATCCTATTCAAGCTTTGATAATAAAAGGAACACAGGTGGGTAATTAAGGAGGTGTGAAACATGAACGCATAGCCAGCTTTCTGCTAGTGCTTTTTGCAATGTGTTCTGGAAGGCTATCTGCATCGAAGTGCTGAGTGATTGAGTGACCTCACAGACTGACCTGGGGACTAATTTTCTTCCAAAACAGAACAAAACTCAAAAGGTTTCTGTAAAAATTTTGCTCTAAAAATTGCTGACAGGCTTGCCATTCCAAGAACTGTTTAGTAACAACACTACCTCACTTGTAATCATGCTTTTCATAGATCGCAGAAACAACCATACTGGCTCAAACCAAAGGTCCATCTAGCACAAGATGCTAGATGCTAGAAGTCAGCAGTGATGTTTAGCAAAGCATGTAATAGGGCAAGTACAGTGTAATCCTTCCCCTCGCATTGCTTCTCGGTTCTTGGTTTACAGACTTACCAGAGAGGTCGCATTTTAACCAGCAAGTTTAATAGCCTTTTACGGAGGTCTCCTCCACAACTCAATGGGAATATACCATCTACATACCAACTTGAGCACCACCCCTCTGAAAACTGGCAGAGGTAACTTCCATCTCCTTCGGTTATTTTTTTTTCTGTTTCGGTCTCCTGGGAGAAACTGAGTACTGCTTGCCTTTCGAGCGAGGTCCTGAAAGAGATATCTTGATTTGGACTATGAGGTTACATTCCAGCAATGGTGATCTTAATTTTTCAGCAATTCCACAGTTGCACAAACTTCAGTCACCGGTAAGTATATAATTCAGAAACCCTCACTCCAAAAATACAGATTACTCATCAGAAGTATAGTAACACCTGCAGTGTAAAACCAGAGAAAGCCATGCAGTTACACGCACTTGCAGTCTCAAGTTCTATCTATCTAGTTTGAGGGCACTCTTTACACAGGACTAAACCATGCAGTTAACATTTTGATCTACCTAAACATGTAAATACATATATTTTTAACACGTGTAATATGTTTTAATATGTATTAACAGATAAGCTTCTATGAATATGTTTAATTATATTACATATACTACGTAAATATTACATATGCACATAGGAGATGAGAGAGCACTAACTGCTTTTTTAATTTTGTTGAAAAGGCTCACAATGAAAAATGTATTTAATCCATCTCAGACATCAATTTTCTTCCGTATTAATTTTTCTAATATTCAACTCAGACAAATTTAATTTGAATGCATTTAGGGTCAACAACAGAAAAGTTTCACTTAGAAAACATTACAATGAAATTAATTGAGAATTTTTTTTCTTCTTCCTGATACAAATGCCTTGTTAAACAAGCAGGAACAGATCCATATATGCTGTCTTCCTCAAAAGATCAACCGCCTAAATCTGCCAGGAAATCTTACGAAGGCAAAATACAGAGGACACAAGCAGCTATACTGAGTCACAAAAAAAGGTCTTTGGTCCGGTACGCTGCCTTTTGTAGCAGCTAGTAGCCAGCGTGCCAAGAAGCAGAAAAAGGCAACTACTGTAAATTTTCCCCTCTACCCTTCAAGCTCTCAGTAAGCAGCAGTTCATGGTCTTCTTAAGCAAGAGCTGCCTTTGGACAAATCATGTTTAACAGTCTGTGCTGAATTTCTCCTCTGCTAATGTGCCCAAACCCTTTTTAAGATGTTTATCCTTGAAAACTGTGTGTGTACAGCCAGGTGAATTCTTTCTTTGCTTCAGTCTTTAATAGTAAGACCAGTTGTTCTCTGCGTAACCAGCCTCCTGTAATGGTAGATAGCAATGGGGAGCAGAATGAAGCCCCTACAATCCAAGGGGAAACGGTTAGTGACCTACTACACCACTTAGACACCCACAACTCTATGGGACCGGATGGGATCCACCCAAGGGTACTGAGGGAGCTGGCGGAAGTGCTCACCAAGCCACTTTCCATCATCTACCAGAAGTCCTGGCTAACCGGGGAGGTCGCAGTTGACTGGAGGTTAGCAAATGTGATGCCCATCTACAAGAAGGGACAGAAGGAGGATCCGGGGAACTACAGGCCTGTCAGTCTGACCTCGGTGCCGGGGAAGATTATGAGCAGATCATCTTGCGTGCCATCATGTGACACATACAGAACAACAAGGTGAACAAGCCCAGTCCGCATGGGTTTATGAAAGGCAGGTCCTGCTTGACTAACCTGATCTCCATGACCAGGTAACCCACTTAGTGGATAAGGGAAAGGCTGTGGATGTTGTCTACCTGGACTTTAGTAAAGCCTTTGACACCGTTTCCCACAGCATTTTCCTGGAGAAACTAGCTGCTCATGACTTGGATGGGCACACTCTTCACTGGGTAAAAAACTGGCTGGATGGCCCAGGCTCAAAGGGTTGTGGTGAATGGAGTTAAATCCAGTTGGCAGCCAGTCACAAGTGGCGTTCCCCAGGGCTCAGTTTTGGGGCCAGTTCTGTTCAATATCTTTATCAATGATCTGGACGAGGGGATCGAGTGCACCCTCAGTAAGTCTGCAGACAACAGCAAGTTGGGAGGGAGTGTTGATCTGCTCGAGGGTAGGAAGGCTTTGCAGAGGGATCTGGACAGGCTGATGGGCCAAGGCCAACTCTATGAGGTTCAACAGGGTCAGGTGCCGGGTCCTGCAACTGGGTCACAACAACCCCATGCAACGCTACAGGCTTGGGGATGAGTGGCTGGAAAGCTGCCCGGTGGAAAAAGACCTGGGGGTGCTGGTTGACAGCCGGCTGAATATGAGCCAGCAGTGTGCCCAGGTGGCCAAGAAGGCCAACGGCATCCTGGCCTGTATCAGAAACAGTGTGGCCAGCAGGAGTAGGGAAGTGATTGTGCCTTTTTACTCAGCATTGGTGAAGTCTCACTTTGAATAGTGTTCAGTTTTGGGCCCCTCACTACAAGAAGGACATTGAGGTGCTGAAGCATGTCCAGAGAAGGGCAACAAAGCTGGTGAGGGGTCTGGAACACAAGTCTTATGAGGAGCAGCTGAGAGAACTGGGGTTGTTTAGTCTGGAGAAGAGGAGGCTCAGGGGAGACCTTATCGCTCTCTACAACTACCTGAAAGGAGGTTGTAGAGAAGTGGTTGTTGGTCTGTTCTCCCATGTGACAAGGGATAGGACAAGAAAAAATGGTCTCAAGTTGCACCAGAGGAGGTTTAGGCTGGATATTAGGAAAAATTTCTCCACTGAAAGGGTTGTCAGGCATTGGAACGGGCTGCCCAGGGAGGTGATTGAGTCACCAGCCGTGGAGGTATTTAAAAGACGTGTGGATGAGGTGCTTAGGTACATGGTTTAGTGGTGGACTTATCAGTAGCAGGTTAACAGTTTGACTTGATGATCTTAAAGGTCTTTTCCAACCTAAAAGATTCTATGATTCTATTTTGGTCCATGTGAAAGCAAATCTAAGATCACTGGTGCTGCAGCTTACAGCCTCCCTCACCATTTCTCACATTCATGGACATCATGGGACCCAAGAAAATCAAAAGAAAAGGAAGCCTGAGCATTTAGAGAGCTAGATCCTTAAAATTACTCCATATACAGTTTCCATCTGACTTGTGGGGTTAAAAAGGTTTATATCCTTTCAACTTCTGCCTGTATCACTGAACTTCCAAAACTTAGCATGTTTTACTGGAAACCATGATCCAAATTCTGCTTTGATTTTTCCACTGTTATTTCAGGTTAGTATTTTGTTTTTCTGGTGTTTTTTGTTTGTTTGTTTTCCTAAAGACTACTTCAGGATGCAGCAAAGTTTCTAAGCCACAGAAATAAAGCTAGATTGCAAAGCTGATGTCTAGATGCTCCTTCTGGGTGCAGTCTAACTTGCTGGCATCCTTTCCCAGGGATAAATTTTGAGGCTAGCTGATCACAGTCAGCTAAAAAATTGCTATCTGTTCTAGCCCTCTTGTCCATGGCTTAGCAGTAACAGTTTTAAATGAGGAAGTCACTGTTGTAATTAATCCAACCAGATCACAGTGATATATCCACAAGAAACACAACTTCAGAGTGCATATATACTGTTCCCAGGGATAATTATCAGGACTTCTAAAAATGCATGGATGTGTGTGTTTTGGTCTTTTTTTCCTCACCCAAGTCCTTGCAAACTGGCACCGCCTCCAGTTCTGGAAAGGTCCCTCCTATAATGAAATGAGTACAAGAATACTGTTCCTGTGCATGTCCTTCTCATCACCTAAAGTGTGGAAAGCTGGGTAATTACAAAGTGACCCCAATGGCTCCACAGAGAACTATAATCTTGAGATTAAGTCCATTTAAGAAGCCTGATACCAAATATCCAACTGCAGCACACAGTAAAAACAAAATTCCCTACTGACTATCTCTGCTCATAAAAGTGATTTAGATTGGTTCTCCCCATACATGAGTTCTCTGCTGGCTGTCTGAATCAATTAACAAAACAAATAATAGATCGCAATGTTTTTCTTTCCAGCCAGGTTTGTGCTTTATGAGAGAGCAGTTAAAACATACATCTTAAAATGTAAAATCCTGGAACCTCAGAGGTCCCTTAGCTGCCGAGTGAAAAGGAACCAGCAAAGCTCATTTGCAGGGAACAGCAACAGAAGTCTTGCCATTCCTGCTGGAGATGCTCAGTTCAGGATAGGACTGCAAACTAAACTCCTCAGATCCTCAGCTCCTGTGTGACCACACCAACACTGACCTTATTAACTCAATGCCTTTAATTTTTCAAGGGAAAAAATGGAAAAGGACTGAGCCTTTAACCAGATCCAGTTTTATGCCTTCTCTGTGCCCCTAACTTGATTTTCATGCCATAATATGGAAGCAATTTACCAAATTCTGCTTAGCTGCAGGCTGATGCCTGGCTATACACACAGCCTTGCTACCTGGAGAGATCTGGGCACTATTTATCACTGACCTCTAAGTCACCCTTTTCTCTCACAACTCTTCTGTGCTGCAATGCCATTTTCCAGCTTCCATTATCAGCTCTAGCTTTCTGCACTGGCCTCCCCAACAATTATCAGTATGCATTGCCTAGGACTGCACTCCCAAGGACTCCAGTAGGCTTTGGGGATCTCAGCTTTCTCTTAATATCAAAAATGTCCAGAGTACCCTGATGAACAGAACAGGTTTCCCCACAGAGAAATATTAAAACTTTATCACACCCTCCATGTGTGTCACATGGAGGTGCATCCAGAATCTGCAAACACAGGCTCAAACCAGTTCTCACCAACCATAAGCTCAGGACACAGCCTGAGGCACAGAGCTCTCTAGAAAAGACCTGAACACCCTTAGCATCTTAGAGCAGGCTCAAAGGAGACAGCCCAGACCCAGCAGCTTTCACACAGCTGTGGCTGCTTTGAGCTCATGCTGCAGCCAGACCAGCACTCAACAGTGCAACTGAGAGCACACAGATCACAGCTGAGTGTGTTTATCACTCTTCTTGAGCTCTCTTTCAGCCTTGCAGGGCAGACACAGACAATCTACTTTTCTCATGTTTCAGCCTGTCATGTAGTAAATCCTGCTAAGGACACAGGGTCTCTGAGTTCCCTACAGATGTGGAATATCACCCAGATCTGAAGTAACATGCAGATTCCCTGTGTGCTTGTTCATGGCTTCTACAGAAATTTAGCAGCCAAATTCAGGCTAGGCTGAACTCCTAAAAACATATATAGATTGGCTGATACATCTGTTAAATCCCAAAGGGCAAACAGCAGAGGCTGTTCTCCCCTCCAGCAACTGTTGCAAGAAATGCCACATTGTGCCCTTTGGGACACAAAGATCTCCTCCCATCTGGCTGCAAGGTTTCTGCAAGAAGGAGGTGATCCTGAAGTGACTGCCCGTCTTATTGCTGCTGGGCAGAGCTCTGGAGGTAGATGGTGGGGTCTCTGGCTCAGCGAAGCCCCAAGCGCACCAACATGACTGTACAGACGCACAAGCTAGGTCTGGCACAGTCACAGGCAGCCAGCTGAGCCTTTGCCTGTGTTGTTGCTGTTTTACTGTTCAAAGTAGCTGCAAAGAACATTGTTGTCCCGGCAAGAGCACGAGGGATTTACATCCTTCTGGCATAACATGGGCGGCGCATACCGCCAAGTGATGTGACTGAACAAACAGCCCCAGAAAATCCCCAGAGCTTGTGCAGATAAAGGGGAAAGCGTCAGGAGCTCTGGAGAGCTGGCAAGATAAATTGCAAGAGGACTGAGTAGAGAGTAGTACAAAGACACAGACACAGTTGTACTCTATTAATTTTCATTCTCTTTGAAAACTTAGAGGCTTCCATTGCCTAGGGAAAGATGTGGAAAAAAGTGGTCAGACCCCTAATTATCACACAAAGTCTCCACCATCATGAAATCTCTAGGGTCTTTATTCTTTGGCAAAGGCACTGGTAAACATGTTTTATCAATTGGCCACTGTAAACAATGCTGAGTCTTGCTTTGGAGCAACATAAATATGAAATGCAAGTTAGGTAGATGCCTGCTAGCCAAACCTGATTCCTAGGAGAGTTGGGGGAAATGCAGAAAGGAAGATCCTTGTCAGAGCAAAGATGAATAATATCTTGCATGTGAACAAATCAGATGCTTGAGAATCCAAACTAGGAACTATCGAGTTTCCAGTCACATCATCAGTGTTTACTTTGGAGTAAAAATTAGTGACTTTTTCCATTAAATTCTATTGATCCATTTCTCCACCAAGAAGCTGCTTCATCTAAATCACTGGTTTATTGTGCCTCTGATTGTTTAAGCGGATGTCATGGGAGCCATTGAAGAGTCACTTAAAATGCTATTCGTCCTATCACACATAGGCAAGCTATGTTTCCGTTCGAAGCCTTTCTGCACAAATTAAATCTTTCAACAAAAAGTGGGCTTTGTTTGCAAAATTAAAATAATCTGTATATGTGTTTTACATGTTCACAGACTCTTGCAGAAGGATGGCTAAATCACTCTGCTGTTCAGCTGTTTAGGCCTCAAATGCAAAGGGAGTATTAACGGATGAAATCCACATACACTGGTTACTGCTTTCTAAATGGGATACAGGTACATGATGCTTTTGTATCAGCAGCTGTAAACTGGGTTTGGCAGTTTGCACGCATACTTACAGATGGCTCACTCAGGGCCTAAAATAGAATATGCTTTGTATTCCAGACTGCTTACCTAAGAATAAAAATTTGGCACTTTTGTCAGCTCAAGTAGCAGAGATTTTTGCTTTGACCTGGGAGGTCCTGGCATATCCTCTGACAGCCAGTGATGCCCACAGTGTATTATGAATGTGAAAAATAAATGAACAGCCAGTGCTGGCAGCAAGCAGAAGTTCACTGTTTGTGCACTGTATTGTAGGAGGATATGCTGTTTGGAAGTATGCCTCCTTCCAGAAGATGCCCCTAAGCATTTGGGATGAGAAAGAAGTTCAAATGAAATATGGTCTGAGAGACAGTCCTCCAAAAAAGGGGATACAGCTCCCTTATAACACCCTTCTTTCTGGCAGCATTACCACAAAACTTTGGAAAAGAACAATTTTCTGGTTATCCTCAGCTTAACAAGCAACAGAACATAGCCTTCTTACATATTCATGTATGTTATGCTTTGGGAGAGACACTGATATCACAAACTTGGAAAACTAACATTACATGAAACAAATAATCCCCTCCACCTTATATCCCAAGATCTCTGAACTTCATTATATTATCATACTGTCCAAAAATGTTTAAAAGTGTTTCAGGCATTCCACTGAGCAACTAAATAGACATTCCTTTCCCAAATCATCTAACATCTATGTCCCAAATATAGAATAACAAGCAGTGGAGAAAAGTTGGGAAAAAAAATAAGGAAAAGAAGGAAAAGAAGGAAAAGAAGGAAAAGAAGGAAAAGAAGGAAAAGAAGGAAAAGAAGGAAAAGAAAGAAAAAACTGTCTTCCATTTTGCTGGCACTTTATCCTGGAGAGGGATATGTTCAGAAGCCTTCAAGTTTGAGAAAGAAACATTTTACATCTTCCTTTCAAAGTACCATGTTGTTTTGACATTTTTAAAATCTTGCATCCCACAAGGTTTTAAGAGTCAGCACTGAAATCAGACATGCTGATTTCCTCAGAATGAAATACTTCCATCTGTCCCAGAAAAACTTACTCACCAAATTCTTTCACAAAGAATTTGCTATTTCAAATCAGAATTAACAAATCTCTGAAACTTTTTCTTCTCTGCCTGATTTTACAATGTAAAATCTGGTCTCTTGCAAGCAGATGAGGAGAACATTCCTCTAAGGGGAACTGTAGCTCTTCAACACCTAAGAGTCAGTCCCACCAAGCGTACCACAGCCCAACACAGAAAAAGGGAGAATATTCAAATACCTCACTTTTTCCACTGTTCAGCTTTTCTTGGATTGTTATGTGGATTTTCATTAGGGTCCCAAGTTTGGAGAACTTCTATTGTTATAAACTCTGCTCTTGAAGTGGATTTTCTAACCCTTTCATGCCAGACATTTGGCTAAGTTCAAGTGTAGTATCAGTTTAACATCTGACACATGGTCTTGTGGGAACCATGTCCTGCCACTGACACAGGAATAGATGTTGTCATCAGATAGATAGAAGGTCTGCACTTCTAGCAGAGCTACCTGGTTTTAATAACGGCGATATTTGAGGAAAACATCTGTGTTATCTCAGCATGTGACTAGAGTTCAAGAGAACAAGCCACACGCTGCAAACATTTCTTGTAATTGTGAACTACTGTTCTATTCAGCATTCAGCTGGAGGTTGATATTCCCAATTAGTCGTGAGTGTAGATCAGCAAATTACTGTCTTTCATCTAGAAACTCTGATTCCTGTGTCAACAAGGCCAGGCAGGATTCATGACTGCCTCTCTACCATCTGTGGTTTCAGACCTCAGATGCCTATGAGACAGCTCCAACTGAATGAGGGGGGCTAATTCTTAAATGACAAGTAGAGAACCATTACTGAAGTCTAAATGTGTTGAACACAGAAGTTATTCATTACTCTGGTTTTAGTCTATTTAGTAATATTCCCAGCAAGTTGTGTAATGAATCTGATGTGTAACTGGGGACACAAAGGGGTGTCAGTTTGTCCTGACATTAACCAAGGCTTAATACTTTGAGAACTGACCATCTCCAGAACAATGACAAGATTATTCAACTCTAATTTAATGGAAAGCAACAGCAATCATCACCATTCTGGGAGAATCCAGAACTGCACAGGACAGAACCATATGGCAGCTTTCAAATTTCTAATATGACTGCTATTGAAATTCAGAAATTCCATTTCCTAAATTATGACTCAGGGAAGATCATGCTTTAGCATCTGTCCCATTTCCGATCATCTCCTGGCACTGTCTAGACATACACTCGGGCAGCATCTCCATGGAGCTTGTTTTCCTTTCAGTCATGTGCAAAGGAAAAAAAGGAACTTGGGAGAGAATTACTGTTATTTTTGCATTCTTCTGCAACTCAACCTACTTCCTATCTCCAAAGCTCTTTGTAAAACAATGGATTTTACAGTACATTAGGACTTGCCACTAGCCCAAGGATTTTCGCTGCTCCTGGCAGCCCACTGCATTGGCAGAGTTCCCTCTGCATCCTCGACCTGCTGCTGATTGATCCCTGTAATCCAATCCATTTTCAACAAGCCACTTTGGTTCCAATAAAAACAAGGGGCTTTGCTGATTGCTGGTTTCAGCTGCAGCTGTTGGAGCCACAAAGCTGAAGAGAAATATTTTAAGTCTATTTGTAAAAAATCTACTGGTAAAAATAAAATTATTCACTGGTTTTATTCAGTTAAACCCAAAGGGAAATTAATTTCATCTTCTTTTTATGCATTGTACCTTCTCCATTATTTTATTCCTGTATACACCTCTCTTGTTGTGATCATGGTGTTCCTCTAAGTAAATAGGTAAGGAAATGTTAGGACCAAATATCACCAGGGCTTTGGTATATGTAAGCATGAAATAGCTTGCATAACATGGGTGCTGCAAGTATTTCATAGACCTTAAATCTTTAATTTAGAAGAGACTGTTCTAATCTGCCCCTTCTACAAAGCACCAGCCAAATAAAAATCCCATGTCACTCAAGAATTCTTGCACTACAATTACAATTTCTATCTGAGCTGGGAAAAAAAACATTGCAAGATACAAATCCTGCCATCCAGACAGCAAACTAGAGACAATTCCCAATGCTTTCAGGTACATTAGTCCAGTCCTGCAGTTACCTGCAAAACTGAAGTTCTGCATTTTATTTTTAGACTGAATTTGACAAGCTGAAGCTTCCAATCATGGGATCCAGCAAGGGTTTTTGTTGGTGGTGGTGTTGTAGAATAAAGCGGTTATTCCATGCAGTTACTCAAAAAGAAAGTTTAGACAGCTTATAGATCAAGCCATGTATTTTGGGAAAAGATTTCAGAAAATAGCCAACTCTGTCTCTCCCCTTTGTAAAGAAGGTTGTCTAGATGCAGACCAACATTGCTTTTTCTCATATCTTTTCCAGCCTTCTATAACTGTATTTCTCTATTAATATTTGCGGTTCTTTGTTTTGACTAGGGTTGCTGACAAAAATGGGGACTCTGATGGGATCTCCCAATGTAGTAGCCATATTTTGAAGACAGCGTATTACACAACCCCTTCTAGGACTAAAAGTCACAAAAGGAAAACTGGTATAGGCTGATATATCATAAAAATGTAGTACAGAGAAGTCTACAACAGATAGCTGACAACTATGGTAAAATCTGTTTGAGCTATAAATTTTTCAGAGTTATTTGTAATTACTTTGGTTCACTGCAGTAGTTAGTGGCCTTTGGCTAATACTTTAGCTGTCCTTTTGTTTACAGCTGTTGTCTGCAATAGCTAATTTTATTATGAAGGGCAAGGAGGCAGTAGAAATAGAAAGTATGGGCCAGAGAATTGTATGGGGAAAATTATGAGAGCCAGCGAAAGTTTTTTCATTGAGCCTTATATGCTACATTTGGCACAGCAGGGGTTTAATGAAATTTTATTGATTCCAAGGCAAGCTTCCAATGGAAATCTGCCCAGATTCCTGGGGGTCTCTGCTGAGGCTGGAGACCTTAGATGTGCTGATCCTTGGCTGTAGCCCTTCTGTTAATGGGTCTGTCCTTCAGACAGCAGACCAGGAAAGCCTCAAAGAAGCTGCTCTGTAAAATGATACTCCTCTCAGTAGTGCTGCTGCCATTTGCTCAGAAACTAAAAAGATAATAGTTTCCCAGAGCACTTGTAGGGTCTGGGAAACTTCTGGTATATTAAGAATGATAAAGAGAATAGGTTCTGGTCCCATTTAGCCAAATATTTGAGGGGACAGGGAAGAAAAAAGGAAATCCTTACAAGCTGAAAAGCCCTGTCCCTCAATATCAATGTAGAGCAGAGAAACGCTAACTGAGAGTTTAAGAATGAAAAAATATTTGTCTGGGGAAAGCGAGAAGGATGGAATATTTGTCTGGGGAAAGGGAGAAGGATGGAGAGCTGATCACCCAAAGACGCAAAAAGGACCATCTCAGTTTCCTTGCAAAGGAGAGGACGTATACCAGTGGTGAGGAGGAATGGAGCTGTCACTACCAGATAAACTAGAGTGGTAGAGAAGGATATAATATTGACTACTCAAGTCCACAACCAAGAAAGTCTTTTAAACAACTGGTAAGCTTTGAAAAGGACACCTGTATCAATAAAATAGTTTACAGTCTTGAAATACACTCAGTCGATGCCAGCTGTATCCATCCATGAACAGAAATTAAGTAGTAGAAATCTCGGGTTGTCCAGAGAAATCCATCACAAACAGATATGCTCTCTCAAAGCCTGCAACTGGGAAGCAAGTTCTGTTGGTTTTAAACCACAAAAGACTCCCGAGAGCCCAGCCTGAGGAGCTGGGGGGTTGTTTGCCATTTGCACGTTTGGGATCCACCCAAGACTTAGTTCCCTTTGACCATAAGAAGCATGTTTATTGGATGGAGGAAGGAACTCTTCAGGTCACCCTGCCCTCAGCTACAGCACACGATTTCCTCTCTTACAGTACATCAAGAATTAATTTCTCTAACACACTTCTGAAGCAAGATTAATGTAATCAGAGTGTGAAGAGTAGTGCATAACTGGAATAACAGCAGTAACCTTCATTTAATTGAAATCTTCCCTTGAAAAGAGTCCTAGGATAGGGGGTGAGCCTTTGAACAGATGAGGCAGCGTCGTAGTCTATCTCCATGCAATCTAGTTTTATTGTGGCACTGCTACTAATTTTCATTTCTCTAATGATATCTTCTCCATGTTGGGCTCAGAGGGACTTCTTTCTGCAGATCTCATGAAGCTTCAAAGGAAAGTATGAGTTCAATTTCTTGGAGCATTCCAGTTGTCCTAAATTAAATTTTTCTCCTTGTGAGGAGTTTAATCCAATGTGTAGTAAGGGGAGAATTTACTACTGTGGAGAAAGTCACTGCAGCAACTAGTCATCACTTAACATGTAATTCTCAGTTCAGATTAATTTCATCATTAGCTGAGACACAAATTAAGACTTACCCTTGGTCGCCCCTTTGTGTAAACAGAAATGTTTTCATGGGATCTTCAGCCAAGCAGATTAGGTTTTCCTGCAGAGGGGTATTTAAATATTCCTTGCTCTGTTTCCAAGCCCCACAGGAAAAAAAAAAAACACACAACACAACAACCAAACACAACTATTGCCACACTGTACAGATCCAGTTCTAAGCAAAAAACACCTTTTACAGTAAACAGCCACAAAGAAGCAGGTGTCACAAAGATTTTGCTTCCCACGTTTACTAGAGCTCATAGGAGCCCTCTATCAGAAAGCAGGGAACCTAGGGGTTGAGTAATGTGCAGAAAGAAAATATGTACGTCTTCATAGCACTGACACCCAAAAGCTGGGAAGTTAAATCAGCTGAAAGGGAGTGCTCTTGGGCATCCTTGTGTCAGACAGTTCACAGGGCAGGGTCACCGCTCCAGAGCACAGACCGCATCTACTCTGCACTCACATTTCCTTCATTCTCAGATGGGGTCAATTCCCCTCACCTCTGTGACCTCGTAATCTTGTTTCTACCTTGTCTGTGTTTCTTTAAATTCACGATTTAAAAAGCTTTTTAAACAACTGGCTGTTCAGCAGCAGAAGGAGGGAGGGTAAGCAAAGCTGAGGCTGGAGCAGCAAAACAGGCCTATGAGCATATCCACTTTGTTCTGCCCGATTTTAAGAGGCAGCACTGCCTCACAGAGCTTGCAAGAAGGGGCAGCTTTCACACAGCCTATTCAGCAGAGCTGCAGGTTGGGTGGGATAGGAAGCCGGAAGAGAGAAATTTCAGACTAAATGTTGGGTGCCAGGCTCCTCCGTGCCTGCACATGATTTTGCCTAGTTTTGTGGCAGAGACTAATCTGGAGAAAATATTGATCTGAAGAACGCCAATTCACTTCAGATCAGCTAGGAAAATAGATTACTATTAAACAATTCTTTTTATACCATCTCTGTGGCACAGCCAGCTCCCAACTGATGTGGATTCAGAGAACGCCAGCTTGGAATGAAACCACCTGAAAGTCTCTAAATGTTTCAGACCATTGCCTTGTGCAAACTGCAGGCAGGAGCGAAGGTTGGCTTAAAGTGGGGTTTATGCAGAGGTGGAGAAATGGATGAAATTAATTTGGGAGAGTTCCACTGCTTGGGTTGGAGAGTCCCATTAATCATATCAGTCTGTACCCAAACAAAAAGTTTGCCTGTAGAGACTATCCTCATGGATGTGATAGATGATAATAATTAATAAAGGCAGGTGGTTTAGGCATAGACTCAAGGCCCCTACTGATAGAGCACCACTGGCTTCAAGGGAATGACTTTAACCCTTAAGATAGAGAAAAATGGTTTCTATTTACTTTCCAATGAAAATTACCTTAGAAAGCAATTCCATCAATGTTATCCTGTTACAACAAATGAAAGTTTGTGCTCAATATTTGGGCAAGATGCGCTATAGGAAGAGCTCACAAACACCAGTGTATAAGTTGTTACAAAGCCGCCAATGTTGCTACAGTTCTGGGCCGCTAATATTGGCAAAGAGGGAATTGACCATACAGTGTGGCCCATCAGCACCATCAGTTTTATGGAAGAAAGCCCAAGAGACTCCCCCGTTCAAGATTTAGTGAAGCCGAGGATTTCCATGTCCTCTGTGCTCTTCCAGTCCTATTCCTTTTCCTCCTAAAACTCACATCCTCACCTCTACAGTTATTAATGTTTATTTTTTGTTCTTCCAGTCTAATTTCTCCCTTATCCTTCTGCATTGTTCACCGTAGGTACTGAGCAATGCACAATTCCCCAAACCAGATTTCACTGTGATGCAAAGTCAGCATCATGCTTAGCTTCTAGATGGATTAATTACTGATCCAGTTACACTGCTTATTAGAATGGCAGTGCCATCCTGAGTACATCTATATAGTGTTGCTTTGTATGGTGTGGATACACTCCGAGGCCAAAGCATTCGGCCTTCTAAATCTGTGGCGGGGGTGGGGGTGGATTTCATTCATCTGCCACCTCAGAGAAGTTAATATCTTTCACAGCCTCAAATTTCAGTTGAAAAGTGAGAAGGGGAGCTGCTTAGGAGAAATTGCTTGAAAAGCAGCAATCAGGGAGAAGGGATGGTGCACAAGAGAAGAGAACAGAGTTACAGGATGGAGTAGGTTTAGGTATTACTGCACATGTTGGAACTGACATAATGCATGTCGTGTAATTTAGAAATGGTGCCATTTCCTTGCAAATCATAAGCTAATATATGCAGCCCTACACTGTGCAAAAATCAGTCTTTCACCTTGCCTTGGAAAAAAAAATATACGCTATGATTTATGGCAGAGGAAAAGAAGCTTAGATTTTCTTTGACTTCATGCAGTACTCCTTCCACATGTCTAACGTACTGCCTGCAGCTATGTTTCTTGTGGAAGGTGAGTGTGTGTCAGCACTGCCCCTAACATACTTACAGAGACTGATGAGTTTTTCTTACGTTCTCATCTTTTCCTTTTTCTTAATTGTCACTTCTTGCTTTTCTCTTTTAATCCATTTATTGCATTTGCTCTTTCAATCTGCAAGCAGTTTTATTTGTACCGATTTAAGATTCTTGGACACTTCGTGATGATAAACGTCTCTAGTGAAATACCCATGAAGAATGACTTAGCTATGTGGTGGGAGCAATTAGTGTTCCGAGTTTGACCCCAGAAGCCACATCTAGAGGTAAGAGAATAAAGTCCTTAATTGCGGTCAATTGCATCTTTGATCTTTCTACTGTGCTGGCCCACAAAAGGGCAAATGATGACAGCTCTGATGATTTTTTTACTGTAAATAAGCCCATATTTCTGGACATTTATAAAGTATTCATTCCCATGTTGTCTAGGAAGAATGACTTAGATCAGCAGGTTTTGAAATATAGGTGCATAAACGGCCTTCCAGTAGCACTAATAAAAGCAACACTTTGCAAATCCTCTCTGCAAATCCAAAAGCAGACATGTAATAACTGCTGGTCACTCCTGATCTGGAATGGGTTTGACCTGCTGACCTCAGGGTGAAAGGCTCTGCACTGCATTACCACTCCCAAGAGCTCTCTGACTCTCTCTGAGGCTGGGGTTTTTATTATTTTGTAGTTAACCTCAGGACAGCATCATCTACAATGGATAACATCTGCAGAACACTATTGAGGCATCTGAAGATTTTTTTCCTTTGCAACTAATCATTGGCACTCAATGAATCTGAAGGTTAAAAAGAAATTGCAAGCCCAAATACTCACTGCAGAAACAGTGAAATCAGAATGTGGGAGGAAAAAAACCCTTAATAGATCCTTCTTGCCACTGGTATATTTTTTCACTTATTTATAGGGTCTTGACATTTCTTTTCAAGTAATGGAAGTTGTAATGATTTGGGGGGAATTCATCAAAATTTTTTCATTTTAGCAAGAGAAAACCAATCAACCAACTGCCCTCAAAAATACCCAACAAACTATTCTAGATTAATATCAAGGAAATTTTCATTTGTGTGATGCCTGTACTCCATTTTTACCACTCATTCAGCTATCCATATGTTTCACTCATTCATTCTGTTGCCATCCCCTGTAGAAGATGCATACTAACAAGCCTTCCAGTGGGATAGGCACCATGGAAATACATGTTAAATACACTCTTCCAGGTTAGAAGCAGTCTGCTCTTACTAATTTGTTGCAAGCAGCCATGTTGGTCCTAAAATGTCCACTCCTGAATTCAGAGTCGGTTTTCCCAAAGCCCAACATAGAAAATATTGCCCAGCATGACAGAAGTCTTAACCACAAAAAAAAATGCAAAATGCAACAAAACTATCCTTTACATCTCAATGACTTTCTGTCACTGGCAAAAACTATTTAAATACCTACCTGGCATTCTGTAAGGAGGATGTTAGTGACCTCACTGTGGAGCTAGCCACAACAGGAATGAAAGAAGATGCCCTTTCAGTGACATTAGGAGAACTGTATAGGGCATACTGATCTCTACCTACAGTAGATCTGATCACTGGAAGACATATTTCCCCCATTAACAATGAGTCTTTATTAATTCTGATTATTTGGGAAGCTCTGCTTATGTATCTTTGTATACAAATGACAAATCATCACTTAATAAGCATGAACTGATTTCACATTGAACTGTCCATCTCATAAGCATCAAGATGTCCAAGAAAGGAAACGCGCTTTTTTATTCCCAGCAGTGCTTTGGGATACAGCCTGCAAAAGCAGTGGGAATTAGACATGAGGAAGCAGCAAGATATTTTCCCCATTACATATTCACCCATCAATCATAGTTCTCTTTGAAACCTGGCTACTGGCCACTGGTCCCTGCTGGGAAAATGCTAGAAGTGCAAGAAAATGGGACATTTTTCCTCTTTGTGCCAACTTTCAGTGTAGAGTTAACCTGAAGCTGCAAGTAGCACAGCCCCACTCCTCTCTGACAGATCTCTGAGAGGAGATCCAGTGTGGAATTTCACAGCTGGATCTCAGCATCTCATTCTGCTCCGTGGTTTGACATTTTGGACATGTTTCACCATTGTTTCCCCAAATTTTCATCTGCAAGATGAAAGAATAAATTAAAAAGAAGTTCAGTCCATCAGAGAGTGTGTTCTGTTAAATTTCTTTTTCCCAGTATAACAGGAGGCCAATGAACAGAGAACTGAGGGTGGACACATTGCTGTAGATATGGTACAGAAGAACAAATCAGATTTAGAGAAAAACCCATCTGATTGAGCCAGCTGGCATTTTCTGGCCCAGATTTCTAGGACTTCATAAAGCAGTCTGGTTTGTTGGGAGAAGCAGCTGACTCTGGGGTGGTCATTTTTTGTGACAGGGAAGGCAAAAGCAAATATCACTACCTCTTGGATGAATGAAACAGCTCCAGGGAACATGGAGCCAACAGTACTGTGGGGAGGTGCAGTGTATGCCCAAGCTTCTGATCTCCTTTTTGACACTGAGGAATTAGGAGGAGACCAGGCCACAAATCATATGGGAAAATATAACCCCAGGAAGTGGTAAAACCAAAAAATAGTCAAGGCAGAAGAATGTTCCTGGGGAAATTAGGAATACACAATGTGAGGATGACAACTTCTAAAATGGCCCAAAACCAACATTTTAGAGCAGCCAGATGTTGAGTCTGCAAGCAGAGAATCTCTCTAGGATAAGTCTAGCTCATAGGCAGAGAATCTTTCCTCTAAACTTCTTGCTTTGCTTTTCCATTTTGGAGGTTTATTCTGTCTGACAACCTCTCTCTTTGCACTTACGTGGCACCTAGACACAGTGACTTTGGAACAGGTGAATTTTCACGTTCCATGTTTATCATTCAGACATCCAGCTGGTGCTGGGCTCAGTGGTGAATCTGGCAAGGGCAAGGATTTAGAAGGAAGATTGAAAACCTGCCTTGGAAAAACCTCTCTTACAATTGATCATTCATGATGCAAATAATTTTTCACTTTTGGCAAAACAAGGGGTCCTGTGTATTCCTTCCTGTATCATCATTACTTAGACATAAGGAACTCTGCAAATCAATTCCTAGGCTTTCTGGAAAAAAGAAAAAGGAAAGGAAAAAAAAAATAAATAAATAAATAAAGAAGTTGGCATTCAGGTTGACTGTGCTCTCTTCAAAGCCCTGGACCAGTTCTGAGCATCTTCTGGATCTGGACTCTCTCACTGGAATGGAATTTCCCAATATACCATGGTCATTCTGGCACCTGTTTCTCTGCAGCACCTATAAATCTCCTGCAGGTCACAGGACTCTGTAAAAGGAAAAAAATTTACCCAAGTGTTCTTAGCCTGGGCCCGGAGATCAGGAGAGGGACAGAAATGCATGCCTCATCCAAAGAAAACTCTCCCTGGCTTTACACTGCTAATAGCTCAGTGGGAAAGCCTGTTTAACTGTGCACATCCTGCAGAGGTTTCTGTGATATAACCTGTTAAGAGCCTCACCTAGAACACATTTCTTCAGCTTTTGAAGGCTTGCTTGTCACAGGGTATCTGCCAAGCAAAAGAAATGAAGATTAGGGAGCAAAGAAACCCAGTGGCAGCTGTGCATCAGGTCCCAATTAAGACATCAAACTAAACCCTTCAGCCCTAGTTCTCAAACATCCTTGTATATAATATTTCCCATGAGGCTGGAATTCTTCTGCAAGGTTTATGCTGGCTTTAATGTATAGGATCAGGGTTCAGTAAGCTTTCATGGCATTTACATTGCTGTTTGAGACAGCAGGGTATGTTTTTTCACGCTCAGCCCTCAAATTAAAAGATAAGGGCATGCCCTATGTTATGACATTACTTGACTTGGACTGAGGGAGCAGGTCTGAACTGTTTGGCACGAAGCTACATTTGAATCTGCCGCTGCGTCATGCTGGTTCTGAGCATTCTAATGTCCTGAGTCCTAATCCTAGCCTTAACTTTATAATAGTCATTTGGTCCATTACACATTCAATCGAAAGGGAATTCAACTGCCAGGATCAATCCCACCTAAGACTGGGTAGAGAGGGCAGGTCTTTGTACAAGATGCTGAGAAGTCTGTGGGGTAGAAGTCCACTTACTGTGGCTTCACAACAACCGGATTGTGTTTAAGACACTCCCTGTACAATTCCTTTGTAAACCAGTGCACTTCGGACCTAATAACCACTTCAGTTTAAGGCTGAACTTTAGAGGCAATTGATCAAGACCTCTCCGTCATGGCATCTGATTCAGGTTCAGGTCCCAAGGACTATTTTGCCCTTGATCTCACTAAAAGAAGTCCCATCTGTACACTCCCTGCATTATTGCAGGAAGTCTTGTATTTCCTACCATTTTCTGGAGTCTCTTGGAAAATAGTCATAGTAATACTGCAGACTGTCACCATGAGGACAGTGCAATGAAACCATACATTGCTCCCTGCTGAAAGGACCTAAGTCACCCAGCTGTCCTCACTAACAATTAACGGAATAATCCTGCAGGAGATCAGTTAAAATTCCCCTCACTGCACTTACAAGACAGGCCTGCTGTGAACAGGAACAGCATGCCCAGAGTCAACTCCCACTGCTTCACAACAAAGAACAGATTTGGTTTGAAAATAACAGCAGTAGGAACATCTATGCTGTCAAATAGCTGAGCTCCGTGGTTTATTGTCAGATCCTGGTTCTTTAGTTGGCTATGGTGCTTTCCCTTGGGATCCCTTTGGGAGTGGATTAGCTAATTCCTTCAGAAAAATCTCAGTGTATCTCCAGAAGCAGCTTGTTCCAGCAACCCTTGCCATTAAGAAGGTAAGAGCATGCTGTCCAGCTCCCTGAGTACTATCACAGTGAAACATATCCCTCATTTCAATATCCATGCTGTGAAACATATCCTTAATGCAAAAACATGGCTACTGTTACAGGCTATGACACAGTCTGCAGCTTTTTCCATGCAAAACTACCTGAAATAAGCATACAAATAAATTCTTCTTACATCTCAAAGCCATAGGGATATTACACATGGCTCAGAAGGGACCAAGAAAAGTACTGTAAAGTGCTAGACAAGGCCCACTCACTTTGGAGAAGGCTGGCTTTGAACTTTGTGGATGCAAACCACTTTTCTCTACATAGAGCCAGGAACCACTCCTTGAAGCGGAGGCCTTTAGAAGCAGAGTTGTAGCTGACAAAAAAGCCTAGTAGGATTGTGATTCCACCAGTCTTGGTACCCACTACTAGATTTCCCAGAAACATCACTTCTGATGGAGAACAGATACAAGTTCACTGTTGCATGGGCACGCAATATGATGTTTAACCTGGCAGTACACCAGCTGCAAGAAGGCAGACAAAGCCTGAATCAGAATAATGTTAGATAGGGTCTAACATGATTCATCTCTTCCATTTCATTACAGTATCTGGTACTATGAACCTGGACAAAATCCCTTCTCTGAATTTCGTTGAATTAACAGAGAGAACCTGAATCATTTCAGTACTCTACATGACAGTAAAATCCCAGGATGTTTCCGATCTTGAACTAAACATTCAAAAGCCCTCTTCAATGTCTTTCTGAGACATGGCTGAAAGAACTTCCTTTTAAAACTTGGAGTTCAGCTCAAGTACTTGAGCAATATAAGTCTTAAGTTTCTGCAGCTTTTCTAGGACCAATAAGCCAAATAGCCAAATAAAATGCGCATAATTTCTCTGCCCTTATTGAGAAAGCATTGAAAACCTTCCTTGGGGCAAGTTAGTTATCCAAAGCAGGGGATGACAAGGCAAAATGGCTCCTGCAGAACTACTCTAAGGTTGTGAGTAACAAAAGCTGTATGAAAATCTGCATAGTGTTGTAGCCAAAAATGAAGAAGATACACCCAACAGGAATTTGGGTAGATTGCTGTCGAGAGGAGGTCTTAGCACTCCTGGTCTCTGGCTGCGGATTGAAGCATCAATAGTTTGAGTTCACTTTTAAACACATGCATGATATCAAAATGTGATTTCTGGATATAACTGTTCTTCAGAATCAAAGAAATAAACATGCATTTCTAGGAGTAGCAGAACTAGTGAAGCTTGGTTTCCTACAGATGAATGTCTAAGGCTAAATTTCTTTGCTGTCTAACAAGAGTAAGCTTGTGCTGTAAATTGTCTCACGTTACCCAGCCTCTGATTTCCATGACATTTCTAGCAGCTTTATATTTTTGGAAACTGCACTCCTCTGTTATGCTTGTGGTTAAAATAAATCAGCAGATTTTAACACTGTTGGGGCAGGCGGGGGCGAGGGGGGATGACAGAGAGAAACAGACATACAGAGCATGTAATGGCATGTTTCTCACTTCCTTAGGAAACCAATCTTAAAAGATAAAGATGGCAGAGCCCTACCACATTCTGCTGGAGTGGAGTTTTAATTGGTGAGCTGGATGTCAAGAAAATCCCCTTACTAAAGAAAAGTAAGAAAAAGAGCTTATTGCTCTTTTATGAGTCATCTCTATCCAGCCCCTTAAACTACACAACAACTAACACCTTTGTTGGAGGTAGAATAAGAAAAAGATGAATTACTTCAGAAAACTCAAGTCAGATGATGAGGATAAAGTTTTAGAGTGGATAATTCCCCTTTTCAACACCGGATTCAGGCAAAATTAGTGGTTCTGAGTATGATCTAAGGTTTACCCATCAAGTTACTTCCTGGGGTTAAACATATTAGAGAATTGGAACAGCTAAGGAAAGGCCCCTGCATATACTTTTGTAATCTGATTTATGTTCTCTTTTATCTCAGACTCCACCTCTTCAAGTCATCTTTCAACTAACCTACTGAAAATACAGAAAAGGAAGACAGGAGTTGGAACATTCCTGAAATTGTCACCGCAAGACACACATCAGCAGTTTACCTGGCAACACTTTCCTAGGGAGCACTTTGGTTTTAAGAGAAAAAAACCAAAGAAAGACATCAGGAGCGACAAATGATTCCTAACATCGCAAAACACTTCTAAGTTTGATGCAAGCTGTGGATTGCTAAGTATTAATTAGTCAAGCACAACAATGGCTCCATAATTGTCTTGATAGTATTTATTTCTTTGTTTTAATATTTCATGGTATCTGCCTGTGAATGCTGGACATTCACATGACGTTTAGGAGACCTTGCTGAAGCGGTCTGTCTGATTTTTTTTAAGACTCTAGTCTGGGTGAGCCCTTGAATCTCAGGGCCTCTTTTGAGCACTCTTATGATGTCTAGCTCTACCTCCTTGTGGTTCAACTTCTTATCCCCAAGGTCAGTCCTGACCCTGAAATGTCTTATGCATTTTCTTTCCCTAATCAAAGGAGGAAGCTTAGCACTGAAAAGAGCAAACCAACACAGAAAGGCTTCACATGGACTTTATACGCACTAGCGCTTTAACTTCAAAACATAAATAAGATTACCTACAACAGGAAAGGCAAATCGCCACACTGTTTCATGCTTTCCTTGGAAGTCCTTGGAAGACTTAGCCAGTGTGCAAGGGGACAGGGCTGGTAGGAGGACAGATGTGCTCCTGCCTTTTATTATTTATTACCCAAATGATGCTTTGATCAACCTCTGCAGGAATCCCAAACGCCTGCCAGGAGATTTTATTTCCACAGAAACCATCTTCTCCAATTGCTGTGTCAGCCAGCTCTCCCTGGCAGTGCCTACCTCACCACTGTGGTATCACTCCGACTATTTGGTGTCAATAGTGGATCACTTATGCCAATGGCATCTTGGTGCCAACTCTGTGCCAGCACCTGCAGGGTCTATACATCAAGAGGAGCAGAAGCAAAGCGAAGATCAGTATTAAAGTCAACAGCCAACATGTGGACCATATTCAGAGTCTGTGTTGCACAGTGTTTCCAGTCTAACAACATTACTCCTGAGCAGTACCTCCAATCCACTCCCAAATCATTAGGGAACAATTCAGACATAAATAGGCAGAGCTCTATTTTTGCAGGTGAGAGAGGAAAAGGGACAACCAACAGGGAAAACAGAAGGTGAAAATGAGGCCATGGGAAGCTTCTGAAAACTTGTTGTTCAAGTCAGTGCTTTTCCATCTGTCTCTGATTGTTGTGCCTGCAATTCTAATACTGTTAAATGCCCTTTCAGTTGTCATCTGAACCGGTCTGGGTCCATTCTCAGAGCCAAGTTGCTCCCTAACAGAAAGCAAAGACAAAAACAGCCACAAGGAGATGGAGGAGGGAATAGGAGCGAGAGTGAGGTACTGACTGATAAGGAAAGACATTGCCTCTCTCTGACCTGGCCACAGCTTAGAGGTAGGTGGGAGTCTTCCAGGGAAATTTTCAGGAGCTGCCCAGCTCATTTCTTAGACCAAAAAAGTCCAATTTGGAATCAGCTTTTTTTTAAGCCCAGTGTGCTTGGTGAAAGGACCATCTTTTCCCTCTCACAGAGCATCCTGCCCCTGGCTCCATGCCACTGCCACACTTCAAATACAATCGAATACATTCCCAAACATTTTCCTGACTCCTCTCTTCTTGTGAGAAGTTCCCAATTGTTCAACTCAACCTTGCTCTTTTCCTATTCCCCTGGAAAGAGCTTGGGAAAGCAGACACCATGCACAGCCCTCTGATGACGTAGGATAACTTTGGTTCCAGGGAGATTTCAACAAAATGCCACAGCTGTGTTTGACATCGGTACAGCCCAGGCAGAGAGTATTCTGCATTGAATTCTAGCACTTGTTTTGGCTTAGCTGGGTCTTATCCTAAAGCAGCCGTCCATGTATTTGACTATGCTGTGAGGCACAATCCTTCAATTGCCTAAATGCATATTTACATAATGTTCACAAATCTGTTATGTTGAAAAAGATCTATCCTTTAATTATCCAACAGTCAACCACCTTCGTTGGGATCCTGCCCAAGTTTATTTAAGAGGAGGAAAAAGTTATTATGAAAATTACCACAGCATTTTTTTCTTTTTGAAACGAAACATTTTTGTATCGATGCATAAACCACAAGAATGATCATCAGTTTAATAGTTTCCTGCGGGTGAACTCTTTCAAGTTGAGCTGTCAGTTAGGAGCATGGGTGGGGAGCCCATTTGGAGGAAAAGTGGGAATAATTCCCTTTCACAACACCCCCTGAAGGCAGCCAATGATCAGAATTACGCTGGGACAGCTTGCTTCACCCTCCACATGTTGTGGGCAGGTCTCAGCCTTCACCATTCAGCAGCTTCACATGTGCTGAGGAAAAGCCATTCTTTAGCAGGTTGATACCTCTGAAAATAAGTACACAATATTCTCTGATCTGCAGGTGAACAGAAAACATTACACCACTGGATTTGTGCTGCTGCCTCGAGTGCTGAATCATTTGCAAGACTCAGAAAAAGTGGTATTATGCAGGCAATGAAGATACAGGAGAGGGTTGCAAAGCAATTGTTTTCCACATATGGTAGTGTTTGGGGTTTTTTAATGCAGACTACATGCATAACCCAAAATGTGAAAACCTAAAAAACAGGGGGTTTTTTTCAGAAGAGCTGCTTTTATTACATTGGAGGCACATATAATAATTTTCTACATTGAAAATGTTAATTGCAGGCATGTAATTAGCAAAACAATATGTTCTTAGGTGGAGGGAGGGAATTATGCTAGTGCAATGGGATAGTCACCCTTCATCTTCCAATGTGACAAATGACTCTCTTCTGATGAAGGCATTGTACGCTTGGGACCTTGGATAGCCAAAATCTCTTCCATCAGTGGCCACATGACCTTCTGTTGACCTTGCAAAGACTCTCATCTCCTAGCTATCAGAAGTCGCTTCTAATTTTGTCTAGGACTTGCTGTCATTTTTCATTACAAAACCATGGTTTTTCTTTAAATACTTGCAAAAACGAAAATATTTTAGTAAGTGTTTTTATTGAAAACCAGTGGCTGAATTTAGGGCTTTGTGATTTTTTTAAAACTTCAAACATACATCTCAGCTTTGAAGATGTTTCAGTGTTGGCACTGCTTCTTTTACCTCTGAGATTTTTACAGGGGATCTGGACAGAAATGAACATTTTCTCATGCTTTCTCATAAAAAGTATATGCCAAGTAAATTTCCAAGCCACTAGAAGCTGAGGAGCCTGATTTCCAGGTTGCCCAGTTTCAGAAACATCAGTGGAGCTGATGTTAATGATCTGAAATCAAAGCCCACTTTTTAAGATGTCCATCTGAACTTGCCCATTTTTTATAGTACCACTGTGACAATAGTGTTTCTCCATTGTAATTCATATTATCATTGCACAAATATGCTCAACATGTTTGAGGGATACAGGAGGAAAAAAAAAATTCATTAAAAACCAAAAACAAATAATGACATATAAGCTCAGACAAATCAAAATGAATTATACAAGGAGTGAACACATGGGAGGGAACAACATGACATCAATGCAAGTCAACCTCATGATTCAGTATTTCTCATTTTTTGTGTTGGATCAGGAATTTGTTTTGTGTTGCCTGGAGTCCCACAATGCTGGGATCCTTTCTTGTGATGAAGTTCACCGATGTCCTGTCTCTCTCTCCTCCCACATGCATTACCATGGTAGACAAATGCTTCTCCAAAGCATGTAGCGTGTACAGAATAGTCTGCCTATCCCTGCTCCTGACACACAGAATAACCTTGAGTGAAAATTCACCCACTGCCTGCACCTTAGCTTTTCAAGGGCTTAATAATGCCTATAGGGAAGGTAAGTTGTGGCATAGTTGCCAGCAGTTTAAAGAAGTTCTGAGATTCTTTGATGGCAGGATTATAACTGAACCTGCATTTGTAATAAATTTTCAAATGTCTTTTTGCTAACCCATCTTTCTATTTCTCTATTCTCTAAGCTATAAACAGGGCTTTCCTTTTCCTCTGTGTAATAAAAAGAAAGAGTAAAAGGTCCTTTGGTAAAATGTCTCATTGGTATCATAGCATCTTACTTTAATTAACAATGTAAATTTAAAATAATCACAGATCTTTACCCATTACTTAGACTAAAGCATTAGCATGATCAAATGTAATTTAAATTATTATTGCTGTAAAAAATTATGTTCTGGCTTGGTAGGAGCAGGGACAGAGATATGAATTGTTTCCATCATATTAAAACAGAAGCTTTCAACCTTTTTCTGTTTGAGGACCCTGAACAATTTTCCAGTAAGGATGAATAATGTTTAGAAAATTCAGATGTGGGATCCTGTATCACACAGTACAGCTTGATTTTGCCCCATTTTTAGAAGCCTGCTTCACAGGCTGAAAATCGCTGACCTACATGGTCTTCCCCCAGATTTCTCCAGGCACAAGCCCCCAGAGTTAAAGCCTGCACCATGCTATGGAGTGTGATGCCAAGACATCAATTTCTAGTGCTGGAAGTGAACTGAGCTTCACTTTGATGGGTGAAAACTACGCCAGAGAGTACTTTAGACCTCCAGAGCAGCCCAAAACCTGAAGGCTGCAAAGGCAATTCAACCTTTATCAGTGGGGTTGCTGCATTGCTTCTGTTTGGGTGGGGTTTGAGCTGCAGCTTTCAGAAGGAGCACCATAGGGAAGGTAGCAGTCAGTAGCTGAAGGTATTGGGGGTTTTGTGTTTGTTTTTCTCCTTTCAGGTCAGCAAATCTGAGTTCTTTTGGGGAATCCTGTCATCTGCAGACAGTGAGACAAAACCAGATATCCTTTTCTCACTCATCAAGGAAGCATGACAGCTGTGGTCGAATGCTCTGGCATTGGAGCAGATACTGAAGACTAATTAATTGACATCATAATTGGGATTTGCCAGAAAAATCTGCCCTAATTAAAAACTGTCAACACAGATTTGCAAAGGAGCAATGATGATTCCAATTGCAAATACAACTGGGTGGGTCTAAAAAAACATGTTACCTATATACCCTGAACACAACTGTTAACATTACTGACTTGCTGTGGTTCCAGTAAACAACTGAGATCCTGTTGTGCCACGTACTTTGCAAAGAGATGATACAGATGGCTCTTGCTCTAAAGAGATGAAGCCTATTCGCACTTTACACTAAAGTCTCCCCCCCTTCTTAGAGAGATTCATCTTCCTATGCTTCAATAAGCAAACACACCCTCCTTTGCTAGGTATCCAACCCTGAGAAGGATTATATGCCAAGCAGCTTATGATGTATGGGAATACCAAGATCACACTGGAGAGCTATGGCACATGAGTTTGGCATGTTTAGGAGAGAGGTTGAAGTTTGTAACAGGGAATGGAAGGCCCCATCATACAGGAGTTCACATGCAGGTAACACTCAACACACCAGATCTATGAACCGCACCAAATTTTCTGCTGTATTGGCTGAATTTCCCACTGTTCCACTCATAAAGACATCTGTGAAACCCATCATGACATAATTCAGGGAGAAAGAGATCAAAATGCAGGGTGATCTCCAGTTATTGTTAAATACTCATTTCTCAGTCATCCAGTGTGTTTGGGGAAAAGGGGGAAGAAGGGCATTTAAAGAGGAAAATACCCTTTCTTCTTGGGTGAGAACAGTCCAGGCACCAAAGAACAAGAGCTCCCAGGCTCTTGTAAGTTGTGCCTCTCTACACATGGAGATGGACAGTGGGAAGCTGGAGTCCTTTTTTTCACCCTTAATCCCAGATGCACTGAGCCTTAACTAGAACTCAGATATGGAGGATTCTTGTAAGAAAACAAATTCTGTTGTGTTGAAAGAAGGGGGGGGGGGGCAGAAGGGGGGGCGCAGACAGAGACGCAGCTTTAGGGATGTTGATCTGTTAGATATTTTGCTTCAAAGCCACAGTTAGCAGTGACTACCAGGGACTTTGGTGGAGCTCTGAATGTCTGAAGCCTTTGTGTGTTTGCCCAGCTCCTTGGCTCACTCCCATTAAAATATGCCTGGTGAATCATTTGTTGAACATGGACTACAATCAGCTCTTATGTGCCATCAGGTGGGCAGTGGGATTTCATGATGTTTCAGACAGTGAGACACAAAGAAGGCATACCCTAGATCTCCGTAACATTTGCTCTCGGTCATAGAGAGAGATATATTTGGCTAGACAAAAGTTCCTTCATCCCAGAGAAAGAAATGTACCCAGGTTCTCTGTGTTGAGTGCTTCTGGCTACAGAGGCACACAGGATGCTCGGAGGCATGGCTGTTTTGCTCGTGGGTTTGGCTTCCTGAATTACTCTGCCTAGTATGAAGTAAGAGCGGGAAATATGGCCACATTCCCTTCTTCCTTGCACCTTGTGCTGGCAATCTGAGCCTGTGCAAGCCTGCACAAACAGTTCCTTACTGCAGGGAGCTCCCATTAGTAACACTGTCTCTAAGGCATTCTGGTGGCTTTTTAGCCTGAGACTGAGGTTGACCTCATACCTGACTTTGTTTTGGAGGGAATGACTCCAATCCTGGCCAAAACCCCATGTAAGGCAGAAGAAGGCAGTGCCCACTTAATCTAAGGCTGCCTGCTGTCCTTGTTACAGCAACTCCTTCTGCAAAGGATTCAAGGTATGTAGGTGGAAAATGGAGAGAGATTATTCTTGCTCTTTCTTTGGCCTGAAAGATCTTGCTACAGGTAGTATTTTCCCAGATTTCCTATTTTTCCACCCTCTTGGCAGAGTTGCAGTACTGTATTTATTCTTAATTTCCATATTCTGCCTCCCTTTCCCCCTCAGCTGTGCTTTCTTGCTTTATTCTCCCCTCCCCTTGCTTTGATGTCAACTGTGAATGAGCAAGGACATTCTGAGCACCCCAGTGTGCAAGGCAGGCTGAGGGCATGAATATATATTGTTACTAAAGAGGATTAATTAAATAGAGGATTTTATTCCTCTGAAAGTGTAGCCTGTCCCTTTTTACTACCTGGCTGCGCCTGGGGATGGTTGCACTAAATTAGAGCACCAGTAAAAATTTAGAAACAACCATTTCTTGTTTGTCTTTGTCTGGAGATGTATCTTCAACAGGAACAGTCTTTGGGTACAGTTCGTCCCACATCATTTTGTCTTGTTGATTGCCTAAATTGCCTAAGCATCTTGACATTTAAAATTTCTAAAATCGTACATGTCATATTCTGTACTCCTCTTCCACATATCTCCTTTCACTGTGGCAAGCCAGGCCACTAAGCAGTTGAAGGAAAGCTGTCTCTAGATGAATTAAGGTGCTGGGAGTTACAGGCTTCTGTTTTAAGAACTCCTTTCTGGGTAGAGGAATTCAGATTTTATGTACAGTCGCAGACACATTTTTTCCGGCTTCTGCCTCTCAGTAGCCCTTCACAGTGAACCCCTAGCACATCTCAGACCTAACATGCATCCTCCAGAGGAGATGTTTGGCTGACCCCAGCAACAGTACAATTCCCTTTCTCCCCTCATATTTCTGTTGCTCTTCAAGAAACCCTGGGTCAGGACTTGAAAGAACACAAGTGCTTCACTGTCAACTGCAGTCCAGAAACTCACATTTTGAGATTACGAGCCTGTGCTATAGCACAGAGCTGCCTAACTCTGCTGGCGTGAAGTCAGTGATAAAACTATCGTTGGCTTCCACAGAAGCTAAGTCAGGCCAAAGCAGGGAGCAAGGCGCACATGAAAATTTCACCTGCAAGGTCTTCTGGCCATCAACACAGCATTTCATCCCTGTCTGGTTGCCGTGTGTGAGGCTGGGGTTGGAACTGGTTTTACTCTGACTCACTTTTTCCATATAGCTTCCCTTAAAACAGAGTACTATTACAGAATTAACAAAAGTTTTGCAGATAAAAAAACCCAAACAAACCCATGATGAGAAACAAAATATTGGGCAGATGAGTCATGATGAGGTTGAAACAACAGAAACTTCCATATCAGCCTAAATAATGGGAAACATTCAGTTTAATTGAGGTCTCTTCTTTTAGATACTGCAGGCAAACCAGTATCTGGTTATTGTTAGTGATGAGAGGAGGGTGGGGAGGGGCTGGGAGTCTCAAAGCCGCTCCAGAAAGCATCCAGGAGACAGGATCTCCCCAGCAGCCAGTTGCTCAGTGCATGCTCTGTGGGCTGGACAGCACAGTATGCAGACAGCTTTCTCTGGCTTGGGTTCCTTCCAAGATCAAAAATTGAATCCACCTGAGGTAAACGGACTCACAAATCACCTTATCTCACGTGACATGACGGACAGATGTTTTCCTGTTACACTGAACTGTGCAAATGGGACATGTTTTCCTCAGGTCAGGTTCCCAGGTTAATGCCTGGCACATGGAGCTGCCTTCTTGCCTTTCTTTGGGGGGGAGACCAAAGGTAAAAGAGCAGACGCCATGGGCTTGCCAACAAGTCAAGGGTTGCAGAAACCAACCAGAGGGTCCCAAAGGTGCTAACAGCATCAAGCCACCCCTGAAAATATTCCTTGTGTCGTTTCATTTGGACTAGAAGAGATGGAAACAAGGACACGTCCATTGCTAGATGCTCATACAGCAAGGACTGCAGTACGAAAACCAAAGTCCATTCTGCTTTGTGACAGTACACGAACTATGCAAATACAATATCCACTCTCTTCCCATTTCCTGTGATTTGAATTGCCACATGTAAAAGAAGAGAAATTCTGAGTCCAGATGAGCACAGCTGTGTTCACGGGCGTTGAGAAGGAAGTCTACACTGAAACATAACGATGCGTGTAGTTGCTACTGTGCCCACCTATCAACTGCCACCTGGAGACTGCTCCCCAGCCTGTGGAGCACAGGGCTTAGTACTGTGTCAGGACATTCTGCTGCAAGGACACATCAAACCTGATTCCTTACAGCACAGCAGCGACTGTCTGGCATCCATTCTTCATTCCCCAACTAGCAAATTGTCTTCTAGAAGCTCAAAAATACACCTGCCACAGTAAAACAAAAAGGCTTTATATCAGTAATTTGGGGGAGCCTTTTTAACTGCAGGGGATATTCCTATCAGCAAAAGGTAACCCCTAATGAAACAGCTCTATGGTCTACCTTCTTATTCTCCTAGGAGAGCGCTCTGGTAAGCAATGTTAAATATTTAAATTATTGCTCTCTCTAACTCCCCTCTCTTCAGTGACTAAAGACAGCACCTATGTAAACAAGCTCCCTAAATGTGGTGATGTGTTTGAGTCATGTGAATTGTCCTCCTTCCTTATATTTCATTCCACACCAAAATGCTATGGGACACTAGGAGCCTCCTCGCCCCCAGAACTCAAGGCAAAACCTTAGTGATGGTCATGATTTGAGGGTGTTCAGCTTCTTCCAGAGCAGGGGCTTTCATTTTGCTTTCTCTATAGATTTATGGTCAGGACTATAAACTGGCAGATCAGTCTTATCAAGTTTCTGATGATGAACTAGGGGACTGAACATGCTTCTAACACTTTTATCCAAACTTTGAATGGGCATTTTTATGTTGTCCAGCTTTGCGGGATCAGCTGAAGTTGTTTTGTTGGACAATCAGAATTACATGAAATATTGCTCAGTGCAGTACAACAGCTGGCACCAGACCAAATGAAACAAGGATTTTCAGAGACAATTTGATATTCCTTTACCTATTTTCACATGTAGAAATCCTTGAGTTTCTGCACAAACAGGATCTGCATATACAAATGCCAGTGCCCATCAACCATCGGTTTGAAAGAAGGATCCCTGAACATTGTGGTATATAGCCTTCACAGAGAAAAGATGTTTCTAAAATCTCAAGGCATAAGGCAGCCTAAGCCAAGATAGATGAAGAGTATAGAGAATTTATCCTCCCTGTTGATATGATCATAAAACTGTTGGTACAAATGTCTCCCACCAATATGGAGCATGGCACTTCAGCAAACTAGCCTCTATTGTTTGCCTGGCTTTCTTCAACAAGGGGACCACTGAGATGCTTCTGGGTGTGGATCTGGGTGCAAGCTAATATGTATGCAGTGTGACTGACTGGGCAAGGAAGACCGTTGAACAGAACAAGGAGCAAAACAGCTTGCCAGTGGGGAGAGACAACTGAGAAAGCTGACCTTCATGGAGAGCTTTGTAGAACATCAGGCTGGTGTTACTAGCTTGAACCCAGTCTTCACCACCCAAAAGAATAGTAAACTTAATGAAACCATCTCATCTTTATCCACAGAGGAACTCCACAAATAAAAGATTTAAAAAACCCACCCCATAAAACAATTAATGTTTACATTTTAGACACATTGAAAACATTTTTTAGGATTTTTTTCTCCTTAAGCATATTTTCCAGGAAAAAGAGAAAGTAAAGATTTTTTTTTAACTATCTAATAGATCTTCTGCCCGATATGTCGAGATGATCCACCTCAGTTCTGAATTTTACATTGGAATTCAACTATACTTTATGGATTTGTGCAATTACTGTATTTTATATTTGTTCAATATTTTACATTTATCTTGGCACAGAGGTTTTGCTAATGGTATGTAGAGACTGACTCACCAAATACCTTTAGCCTGCACCCTGCACATAGGAAGCTCTTGAATTAAGTAAAAGGAAGACATAATTTGCATGGCTAATTTATAAATTCCCAACAAAATGCAGTTTTTGGCTAGGTATTGCTGAATTTTCTGGAGGTGCTCAGAAAAGAACTCATGGTAGTAGTACGCTATTCTAGCTGTGTCATATTGCACTACCCAGCTAAGTTTGAAATCTTACCATGACAATCTGCCATTTCTGGTAGCATCCAGTGAATTAACTTGCCAGAGAGGGAGAGAAACACAATTTTAAAAAAGATAAGATTCATAAAATTCAAACTGAAATGCCATTTCCAAAAGATCAAAAAAGGTAAAACATGCCGTTCAAAAAATTGCCCAGGTTGTGTCCATTTCCTCCTTCCTGAAGACAATTTTAAAAAAAAAAAAAAAAAAGATATAAACCAGTTTATATTAACCCCAAATATTACTGTAGTTTTGTGAAACAACAGTTTTCCTTGTGGATCAATGGAAATTATTTTAGAGCAATTATTTGATTTCTTGAGTGGCTGAAACAAAATAATTATTTTCCTGATTCTCATTTATGATAGTAAGCATTCAAGCAGATAGTGAACGTTTTCAAGGTCAGAATCAGAAGTTGTATTAGCACATTCCTGCTTTCAAGTTAAGCACGTGCTTAAGTGCTTTGCTAGGCTGAGACCTGACACCTGTTTAAATCAAAACATAACTCCATTGAACTCAGTGGTGTTGCATCTGTATGTAAGCAGTATATGTGAGAAGAAAATGAGACCCATATGGTTTTGAAAAAATTATAGCAAAATGTTGGACTAGTGTTGTGGATTAAAAGGAGGCCTAAAACTCATGGAACTATTGTTATTTTAGTTGACAGTGCTGTATTTATCTGGCATATCCTAGCTGTCTATTATATATTTAAGATAACATAGCCTCATCAATTTATACCAGCTAAGACTTTGACCCTAAAAGTGAATTTTAAATGTGTTATGCATTCCAGAAATCTAATCTTGAGAATTACACTCCTTTAATCAGGGAAGAGAAGTGACATCATACGCTTATCACAGCACAGCTCAAATTTCATATACTGTGCTGCTAGGAACAATCCAGCTGAGTGAACAAATAAAATCTACAGGACTGAAGATGACATCTGAGCAAACTATAAGGACTCTGCCTATGAAGAAGATGATAGCATTCATTAAATGAACTATTTCTTTCTAGAAAAAATATAGAGATGTTGCACACACACACACAGAGTACAGCTACGCTGTGATCGTGAAAGCCAGTAAGATAGTTAATGTACCTTGGACTGAGAGCCGTAGTCTACAACTAGATTATCAGTGGACATGTTTAGCTAGACTAGAACAAGCTATGTTTCCATGACCCCCATACAGACCTCTTTTCATTGTCATTTGATAGAATTTGGAGATAAATGTCAGTCCTCCTACTGCTTCTATTGCTTGTGTTGTACTGTACTTCTCTGAACTATTTGTAAAGGCTCACTGAATGGACCAATATATCATCTCTATAGGCTATGAAACAAAAGTTCATGTTTTCTTCTTGAAAAAAGTCTGTTTCTAGATTGACCTATTCATTCAAAGACATAAGTAAGTGACACCTAAATTTAAAAAGAGTTGGCCTAGATTCCCAGCTGATATAGCTTGGCAGAGCTCCACCAGTGTCCACATAGCTAAGGTAAAGATCTGGTACTGTCTGGTTTCTTTAAAGACAAGTCGGGAAACTGATTCAGCAAGCTGCTAGTGAAAATTTTCTTCTGAAAACAGCATAGTACTTATAACTCCCATCTCTTGCCATGAACACTTCAACCAAAGAAATATTTAACACAATATGCAGAATTCCCATTCATTTGCCCTGTTTATTTGAAAGAGAATTACAAAGTGTTCTCAAGATTACGTAAAAAAAAAAAAAAAAAAAAAAAAAAGACAGTGCCCTGTGCAGTTTTCTTTCTGCTGTTTCAGCACAACCCTGAGGAACACTTCAGCTTTATTCCCTTGCAGAATGATGGTTTGCACACTGCAGAGAGAATCAGCCCAGAAGGCAATGTGTATATCTGATTAATATCTCAGACTTGAGAATTAGATACCTTCTACCTTATGACTGGGGTCACTATAACAGTGCTACACAAGTTTCTTGCAGAACTATTATAGTCAGCAAATCGCAATTAGCAAATATGAAGTCAGTATTCTTTCCTACTAGGTGGGTGAGCCGGGAGGTAAACACTGATACCCCAGAGTGGATTTCTGCAGGTGCATGTCATTGGTGTGTCAGTCTGACTTGCTACCCAGTGGAGTATAACACTACAAACACTAGAGGACAGTAAATGTCATTATTAGGAGTGAAGACAAAAATGACAAAAAAAGGTGCCTCTGCATGGACCAGATAGATGAGCTGCTAAATCCTTGGCTAGAAGGCATTGTGGACACTAGGAATTTACACAGACTCAAGGAGAGAGTGAATAAGTTCATGGAAAAGAAATTCACTGAGGTTACCACCAGCCTGTGCCTGCCTTAGCAAGTTCAAGATGATAACAGTTAGAGGTCAGGAACGCATTAGGGAGAGCTAGAGGATGCACTTGCCCGTTTCTCATACCCATTGCTAATTCCCTACTCCAGCCATGACTGGAAATAGGATCCTGAGTTTGATGGAACTGTGGTCTGGTCCATTACAGCCATTCTCACAGGGCTCTTCATGGCAAAATAATCACAGAGCTGCTGACCTACAATCTGCCATTTTCTAACAATCATTTGTTGGTTGTACACACACTCAGAAGTATTCCGATCATTACTAGTTGCTCTGGGAGGCCAAAAGCCAACATTTGAAAAAAAAAATGCCTTGGTGGCAAGCATATAAAGGCAGTTGACAATGCAATACTGACATCGGTAAAGAAACTCTGCTACCCTGGCAATGTGCTGTCTTGGAAAGGCATGACTGCCGAGAACAAGCCAGGGTAGCCCTGGGGAGATTAATGCAGTGTGTCTGGAATGAAGGCGACATCCAACTTCACACAAAAGCAAATGTCTACAACACAGTTGTCATTACTTTTTTGTATGCCTGAAAAGACGGGACAATTTATAGCTGTCATGGCAAGCGGTCTAGTCAATTCTTCACACACTGCCTCCGAGTCTTGGCTGGTACAGAAGGGCACGATGAGATCTTCACAACTGAGATCTTGGAGTATTGCCAAATCCTCCTCTGCTCTTCAGAAAATCTGGGGCACGTGTCAGTTAACAGCAAGTTCAAAGCCATCTCTGATGGCCCACTCTGACAGGGTAAGGAGTTGAAAGACTCTGAAGAAATGCTATCAACCCCTGCTTAAGGCAGACCGTTAGCCATGGGGCACAATGCTGACAAACTTAGCTGGGACAGAAGACAGCCCAAGTTGTCCCAGGCTAAGAAGAGTAATGATACGGTGCAGTATGAACAGTGACACAGGAAAGCAGGCATAAGAAAGCCAGGAAAGCAGGTGTAAGACAGTCAGAAATCTGCAGCATTTGCTATCTTGGGGAATTATAAAACTCGGTCTTGTTTCTCACCTATAAGGCCACTCAATACTTGCTCTCAAGCCCCTGCACACCAGACAGGCATTTTGCAGTGGCTGGGGATATACTCAGACTCTCATCTGCGCATAGGGAGTGGCTGTTTTCCCCTGGGTAGCTGGTTTTGTGGAGGTTTCTATAGCACTGCTGACAAAGGGAAATGGACTGGATTTTCACTGACTGAAACACTGGCCCAGGACAGATAGGAACAGCCAAACGGGCCTACAAATGTCTTCTGCGCATGGAACTAAAGGCTCATGCAGAGAGGAGAGCCCTGGACTCTGGTCTCACTCACTCTGATGTGAATGCACATAACTCCGCTGGACTCAGCACGGGCTATTAGTCATGTAAAACAACAAAGTTAGCTCCTTTAATCTTTATTTTTTTTCTTGCTCTTCTCTGAACTGTCTCCAATTTGTCAATATTAGGAAATCAATGTTTGGCCCCACATGCCAGGTACAGCCACAACAGAGGAGCTATTACTTCCTTGCTCTGTAAGATGATGCCTTTTGCATATGCAGCCTCAAAATTTTAGTTGTGAGGGGTTTTTTGTATCCCATTGAATCATTTTATGTGCCAGAATGATCCCTCCAGAAACACCCCTATGTTTCCACCAGTCTTGCTGCTGCATAAGCTTCCTTTTCCTAGTAATTAGATTGGTTTCACATTTATTTTCATCATAATCTTCTTGCTTACTTGCTTGTTTCTCTTCCTCTTGCGTTATCTTTCTTTTTATTAACCCATCACTGTCTTTATCAGCCAACATCCCATCTCCCAGTTAAAGACTGGGGCAGATTTCATGACCAAGAACATATAATGCTCTTGAAAATTTGTTTCGTTTCATTTAAAATCAGTTCTGCAAGTCAAGAACCTAGATCTATGTTGATCTCTTCAGTGATCCACCAAAAAAATCCCCTACCTGCATCTTAAAGCTGTCTGTTTTCATTACTCTCTTAGAGAGCATTTTCAGCCCAGCAACAGTACCTCTCTCCAAGACAACCTTGCATTGATTACCTAAGTAGGTTTCATTGCAAGACACTGTGATTATATATTTCCTTAAAACCCAAGTAAACTTAAAAACAATACAGGTTTGCCAGGCAACATTAACTTTTTATAAACCTATACTGATGATTTTCATTATTAAAATAAAAGTAAAAATCCAATCTGACAAGAAGATCCACTTCAGGTATGGCAGCCCCAGAACAGATCAGTAGAAAAGCAATTGCAACATTCACAAATTTTTTTCTGGACTTGAAGATGGACTGTGCTGCTTTCCTCTGCTCTTTCACTGCATCCCATCAAAGGCTTAAGTTTATTAAGCTATTCCCTAAACATCCTAGGATGCATAATAACTTCTTATCTCTGTACGTTCACATGTTCCCCTAACACAGTTATTGAGGCTGGGTCTTTCTGACCTGACTTCGCGTATTTTTCTTGGAATAGGATTTATTTTTAGAGGGGATCACTATTTCATCCAACTTTTGCATCATTAACCACCTCCTCCTCTTTATTTATTTATATTTTAATAAACCACTAATTTCCCAATCAAGGAACAAGGACAGCTTTGGCTAAAAGCCGAACTCAGACACAAAGAAAACAGTAATAGAAAAAGCTACATGAAACCATTTTTTTAAAGAAGGAATAGATAGCATTAAATATCAGTTAGAAGCTATGAACTGCAGGTAACTGATAAAGGAGGCAAAAGATACCGGGAAAATTACTGCTGGAAGAATGCAAGCCAAAGACAAGTGCTTAAGCAAGAATGTAGTAACAGAAATTCTAACAAATGCAATTGTATGTTACCTAACTGGAGAGTGTAAAATTGCTGATAAGAGACAACTAAGAAAAGAAAAAATACTCAGCAAGTAGTTTAGCTCTGGATTTGGAATACTTATAAAGGAGGATAGCAATATGGAGAAGGATGTTTCACCTTAGACAGTCTGGCCTATGTGCATATGCAAACTCCCAAAGACTTAACCAAATGTCAGCAGATGATTAGCATGTCCTAAAAAGCTGAGAAATTCAAGAGGACTGACACATGGTAAATACAGGGTGAGTTTCAGAAATAAAAAGCATTTTTACTCTGCCAATTTTAATCCAGGGAGCCTGAAACCAACAAAGGCAAAAAAATGGAAAAGTTGATAGATGATTCAGCTGAAAGGCAAAGAAAGAATGGAAGGCTAAAAATAAAACTAATGCCAGTCAAGGAAGTTTTACGGAAAATAGAGTTTGATATGCCAACCTGATATCAGTTGGATAGATGGTTGGTAAATGCAATGTGTGAAATCTGGGTATGTATTTGACTGTACACAATACAACATTCCACAATACAAACTGGCATTATAACATATTGATAAAGGCATGTTTTAGGCAAAGCTTGGTTATTTGAGATCTGCACAAGATTCTGGAGAGGGCATACTGACAAAATGGAAAGGAACTAAATATATGACTTTTACTTGACTAGATCAACAGAGAAACAGACAGCCATGTAGGCAGATGGTTCTCTGTCTTTGTGTAGTCTTGGTACAATACCAAGACCAGTTCTTGTGTGAGTAATTAAAATACATACCAAAGTTTGGAGACGGGTTTTTTGGGGGAAAAAACACAATACCAGAAGTAAAGAGATAAACAAAACACTTCTTAACAATTAATTTAGAGCTTGATTGGTTATCAAAATGGATAGAGACAAGTTGATTAGAAGAAATAAAAATATCTTCCCCCAGTGAAAACACCAGAGGTGAATGGACTCTTTTAGCCAGCAAAGAAAGGCATAGTTACAGTCTGTGCCTGAAAGGCAGAGCCAGAAACTGAGAAATAAAAGACACATTTTGAACGGAGTGGATGATTAATTTTAGGACAAACTACCAGGGGAAGTGGTGAATTCCTATATGATTCAGGTCAGCACAAGGTGGGATCCATCAGTCAGTGACACACAAGGGATCTGATTAAATCATTTGCAAACCATTTCTGGCGTTAAGGTCTCTACATTGCTGAAGAACCCTAGCAATAAGCCACACCATCTGACCCAATAACCTGCGGCAGGAAAAGATCTCTGGTCAGCTGCACATTGCAACCTCACTCTACCTTGCTCCCACTCACGGAATGGATTGCTCCCTCATAAAGTGCCCATCCTGGCAACACAGGAGCTTAAGAGATGAACAGAGCTTGCTTTGAATTGGAGGGAAACTCATATACATACCTTACCAGCAGGGAAACACATACTTTACAAGGTAAACCGCACCTAAGACTTTTTTTTCCTTCCTTCTCTTTTCAAATCAATCAGGCCCTGTAAGTTTGACTCTATATGCACCACTCTTGCTTTCTGTCAAAGAAAAAAAATTCAATTCTAGGTGAATATACAATCTCTTCCATTCAGGACTGGTGCTGGCAAAGCACAGGATGGTGGGAAGTTGCTGCTGGCAACATGGAGGTGGGCTGTGGCCACAGAAATTCAACGGGATTGCCACATGCTGACAGAGCTTAGATACCATCAAGAGTTTGGGGATTTGGGTCACTCTGCTCTGAGAGGCAGGGTGCAGCAGTCACGTTTGTTACACCTCACTCAGGAAGCAGCAGCCACCATGGGAACCATCAGTCTGCCACAGACACTGGTCCCACCACCATTGCTGTCTTGTCCCTTCTCCTGCTGGAGCTCAGGTCCACACTCAGCCCTTGGCATCCTGTTCATTATCTTGACACAACCCACATTTTGGAAGAGCCTGGTTGCCCCACACACCCTGAGAGAGGCTGGGTACCAGTGAGATCCCCTTTGAGAGACTTCTCTGAGCATAACTCAAAAGCTGAAGAGACATTTTAGACTTGCTTGTAATTTGGGCTTTGCCAGGTCTGAGCATAGAGACCTTCAGTTTTCAAGTCTGTCAATCCAGTTTCCCATGCCAGCTTCATATTCACTTGAGGTAATAAATGAGAAAGAAGGGGTGGGAGAGATGGACTTTGTAACAAGCCACATCAGTGTAGGGAAGCAGGGAAAGGTAAGTAGAGTTTATTTTATCAGCACTGCACAGGAAGTCTCACTACCAAAAATTGCTCTCATCCCAGCCAGCACTCCATGTTATTTCTGGCACCTTTGTAAATTGGTTTGCAAAAAACCCCTAGGAGTCCCTCAGCAGACCGTAACTCTCAGCTCCCTCCACCTTGTGCATTTTACTGAAAATGAGGGCTGTTCCTAAACTGTCAGGTTGAAGCTTCTCTTGGGGGCTAGCAATACTGCAGCCAGCTTAAACACATTGACTCCAGTTGCTAAATAAGAAAGGCTGCCTCTGGGCAGAGGCTGTTCAAAGAGTCAGCTTTGTCACTAGTACTACCCCAGCATAGTAAATTAAGCCTGTTTAGGTATGCAGATATAGAGACTTTGCACCTTCAACTGCGGTACAGGTCTAGTTTAAGGGAAGGGTCCTGAGCAAAACGCTGCTGCCTCATTTTCCTGGATGTGACCTGTTGCATTTCATTCATGCCATGTTAGACCTGATTAAGAGCCAATTTACTTTTTTTTTTTTTTAATTTCAGCTCTTGTTTTCCAAAACAATCATGCTCCTCCTTTCTGAGGCACATTTATAAAGCTCAATTTCAAATTTTGTTTCAAAAAGAACTTGCAAGTTAGTCATAAATGTTGTCTTGGTCAGAGGAGTAATCTGCTCATTTCACAATCTCCTAAATCTGGTTTTCAGGCATGAAACTGAAATACGGGGGTCAGAGTCAGGCCCATCGTTTTGTATGGACCCATAGAGGGCACCAGACACTCATTTTTCAGTGCATTGGCCAGGTGCTTATTCTGTCCTCCCCAATAACTCTGCAGAGGGCTGGGGATTCCTGGGATGAGGAGTGGAAGCTCCACGGAAATATAAAATTTGAATTCTAATCTGAACTGCTGGAATGATGGGTATTTCAATTTCCTGTCACTTCTAAACTAAATATTAAAATAAATTGTTGGCTTGACCTGAAATTTCTTTCTCAAGTATCTGATGAAATGGGGAAAAAATCAGCAAAAGTATTTTCTTTTCCACTTCAAGAATTCAAACAAGAAACAGAAACTAATCTGTGGCACAAAAAGACTCTTCACATGGGAAAATCCAAGCATTTCATTTGGAAAACATCAAAAAGAACTGCTGTAACTTCTTACTTCTTTTTTCCCTTTCTGTAACAGAAAAAGAAATTAATTTACAATTTGGTGTCACTGAATCTGCATTTTTCACCAACGAAGTTCAAACAGGACACTTCATCCCCCTTTAGCCCCAATTGTCTCAAATCAGTGCTCTCCAGAGGAAGTGTTTCAGTGGCCTTTGTAAAGATCACACTCTGAGAAACTCATTTCACTATTTACCCACCACCAGCGATAAATGAGAGGTAAATGAACGGGAAGAAAACAAACCCACTATGTGAGTCACTCTCATGTGAGAAGTGTGCTGTCTGCCATAACCACAAGTCCTGGTATATTATCACAATGGTTTATTTAATCTGTGAGTGAACTCTAGATATCATCTACCACATCTGCTCCCATCTTGCAGCCCATGGATCTCTGTCCCACAGGCAGAGACTTTTTGAAGCTTACTTCCACATCTGACAGGGTAAACAGGAGCTTGGGCAGCCCCACATGAGCAACAGCCTGATGTGCCTTATGATACAGGGCATCTGAAGTACCTACCAAGACTGAAATATTACAGAGAGAGCTGCATAAGGACTTACCATTACACAAACATGGATATAGCTAGTTAAACAGATAGGATCTAGGAAGTTGCTCTCAGTAAATCTAAACAAATTTGGGAAAGGGAGGGCAGGAACACCAGACTCAGAAGCAAGATTATGATCAAAATATTAAGGCAGTTCCTCTCTCTTGGTAACTGTCCAAACTAGTATCCTCAATCCCAGACGCTCCAAGCCTCCCTGGGTTTGAAATCTGCTTGCTTCTGTGAATTTCTCAGTTCAGGCTTCTCTCTTATTTTCAGCAGCCTTTACTCCCCCTTGTCTCCCATGTTTCAAATGTCTCCGAGCTTTTGCAGCATAGAGGATGCAAACTTCACAAGTTTTTCATCAACTTCAGTGGAGTTGGATTAAGCCCCAAATTCCTGCATCAACTGGAATTTGGGTGTCTTTCTAGGACCAAATATTTTTTACTGTGTAGGACAGTCTTTGCTCTGTACTCCTCCCCCATTTCTTTTCCTTAAATAAGAGATTAGATTATCCTTAAATAATACGTTTCCCAACTGTTTTGTGTGGCAAAACCTCTCTGCTTCCTGCTTTATACGTGGTTTGTATCCTGTGCACATGGCCTAAGAGATCAGTTGTTCAGCCTCAGGGGGCAATTAATCCCCAGCACTGTAATCTGCACAGAGGCATTTAATCTTTCAGGAAAGATGCACCTGAAAGGAACTTTCTGAGAAGCACAGGGCTGACAGAAACCACTGAGTAAAGCCAACAGCTTAGCCAGAGGCTGGGAATCTCCTTTCTGCTCTGATCAGGTTTCCCTAGCAATTAAATGCGGAGCCTTCCAACAGAAGAATTTTTTCTAAGGCTGATGAGCAAAAGTCTCTGGGATTCATTTTCAAGATCTTCTCAGAGGTCCCTGTTGCATAACCTATCTTCTCTCAGGGGAGTGTTTGAGTCTGCTCCTGCTGGTGGGGGAGTCTTTCCTGGCATCAGGTGGATCTTTCCTCAGCTGTCATATAGAAGTTCAGTCTCCAGATAGTGGATCTACAGGGCAGAGACTCTCCCTCTTGCACAAACTCCAAATATACAGACGTCCTAATCTCTCCTTTGGGTCTGGAAGTGCAACTAAGGCCCCAGTCATTTGAAAGCTCTTCGAGAGGTAATCACCAAATGATGCATCCTTCATTTTGCCACCTTGCTCTGCACCAAGATATTCTGGATGACTTTTCCAGCCTCTTCGACTTCAGGATGTTCAGACCTTTCCAACAGAGCCAATACCAAACCTTCTGCCAGGGATTTCTCTGGAACTTGGCTGAATTGCCAAAGCTATTTTTCATTTGGCTTCCTTGACTTCTTTTCCATTTAGGCTGTCCCTACCTGTCCCCTTCAATAGCTCAACCTTTATTTGCTTACAGGGTTGGCTGAGGACAATGGGAAACAGCACAGGAATTCTACTTTTAAAGCAGTAGTGAACTGGCACTACATCCTCTTCTTACGACCTACGCTTAGGTGCCCCGATAGGAAGTGAGTACTAGGATGTGGACATCACCCCCTTCTGCAGCACGCTCTCCACACACCCAGGGACACTTCACAGCCATTCAAAACTTAGATTTATGGCTCGGGAGACTTGTCCCAACTTAACCCGCTGCAGGGACTCCACGTTGGGAACCACTGCACTTTAACATCCCTCAAAAGAGATGAATCATCCTTCTTCCACTGCCTTCCCTGTTTCCACTCTTTCTGCTTCCTCAATCAGGAATTTTCACCTTTTTGCTCAGCTGCAGACCATTAAGCATGGGTGGAAGGGGAAAGCAGGTAGGCTTGCTTTTCTGATTTACCCATCCTCAGCACACCCTTTTCTTCCCACCCAGTCCACCAGAAACACAGCCGCTGCCTTCAAACCAGTGCCACCCAACTGCATTCCCCAGTGCTCTCACACACACAGCTCCTCTCCGGCAGTTGGCTCAGCTGAGTGCAAGAAACAACATTATGTTCTTCTCCCATCTTTGCAATTGAGCTGTAGGTCTCTTCAGCCAAGTCATCTCCCTACTGCCTATAAAGCTACACCACTGAACCAGTGCCTGGATAAAACAGCTGCATTTGCAAGGTCTAGTGCTCTCCCTTTGACTTGCCTCACCTATTGAACAGGTCTGCCAGGCACGCAGGTGCAGAGACCCCTTCATTTGCAAGAGGTGAGGCTCACAGGTCACCAGCACACATCAAAAGGACTACATAAAGACCTACATTCAGGGCTATGTTTTCAAACGCAGGAGACAGATGGACAAAAAAACCATTAACCAGATAATAAGTTTTAGGCAAACATCTCTTGTGAAAATGGCTCCCTGGAAGCCTATAGGCTTTTCCTGCCATTAATGAAGTTCCTGCTCTAGGCTAAGAGATGTCTGTAGTGCATATCACATAGGAATGTGTTCAGGATAATGGGGCTTTAAATCAGCAAGTAGTGCTGGACAAGCATGGGATGAGGTCAGTCTTAACAAAACTAAAATTAAATTACATTTGAACTTGTGTCAGATGAAAAGATGTTTTCCACAAAGCTGGTCTTCTAGGAAAAGCAGAAGGAAGAAAAAAAACACAAACCCAAAAAACAACCTATGAGTCATCAGGTTGAAATAGTTTATTCAATCACAATGTTCTGCAGCCACATTTCCCCTCCAGTAAAATGGGTCTGAAGTTTGGAGTCTCATGAAATATTCGGGAAGATGAGCTCAGCAGGATGGACATGAGAAGAACTGTCTTGTCAGACCAGTCTTTTCTGCCAAGTCCCACCCGTCTCCAGCCCTAGATTGCTGCTGTGGCTCCTTGGACAACTTCAGGGAGTGGCTGGTGCTGCATAAGGAGTGTCCCCTTCAGTGTCCCTTTCTGCATCCCTGTTGTCAGTTATTTTTAAAAACATTAATATTTTGCCCCATTCTTTAACTGATTATCTCTATAATTGTTTGGTTTCTCCTCAGTTTCTTCTTCTTTAAACCCCGTTTGTAAAATATTGCTCTTAGGTCATTTTAGGGATGGGTTGATGACACTTCTAAGGGGAAGACAAAGGGGAAAAATGGATGTCTTGGGAAAAGAATAAGAACAGAGAAAATATACAGCAACACTTCTGAAAAGCCCCAGCCTCCAAGGGCTTCCTGAGCCAGACTGTTGCTTTGTATTTAATAGCCCTTGATAGATTTTTTCCCCATAGACTTATCCAGTCATCCTTTGAACCCCTGTAGGTGTTTAGCAAGCATAACTTCCCCCAGCAAGGTGTTCCAGATCTTCACTATGAACTGGCTACTGTCAAAATTATCACCTAATGCCATATTACACTTCTTCAATGTTTAGCATCATTATAGTAGCTGAATTTCTGGTAGACTTTCTGATAGATCTAACATGCACACCATCAGCAGATGACTGTGTCCTGAACTCTGGCTGCAGGATTTTTCAGGTGAAAGTTGACCTAAATGTAGTCACTGAAATCAGTATTAGTATTATTTTTTTTAAATAATCTGAAGGGAAATGAGCTGTATTTTTAAGAAGAAATATAACTGAATATCCATTAAGAACTGGTGAACTTTTAAAAGTTTGTAGGGTTGAATATATATCAACATGTGTTAGTTGCTTTGAGAAAACTTTAGACGTCCAGTCTGTACACAGAAAAAAGAGGAGAAATCCACTTCCAGAAAGCTCCTGTCCCGACTTAGGCAAAAAAGGAAAGCAAAAAGAAAATAAAAGGGAATAAAAAGGGCTCAAGTGTATATCTAATTCATCGACCCCTCTCTCCTTATCCCCCTCAGCATTGTGAACAGCAAGAAACCAAAAGGAAACATTTAATTGCCTCCAAAATAAAGGGGCGGAGGGGGGAAGCAAGTTTGAATTTGAGTTTTAGGCAGACACTTCCATGGCTCTTTTATTTGAGTTGCTTTGCTCACTAGTAAAAGATACCTTCAGGAGCTCCTCCCCAAAACACTATCCTTTCCCAGAGAAGAACAATGCAGTGATTTTATCAGCCCTCCCTCCGCGGCATTGGGACTGTAGAAGAGGATAGGCTTCCCTGGCAAACAACGAGGAGTGTCCTGCACCTCAGCACTGAATCCAGCCACTGAGTGAGTCAATGCAAAGGGAGACTGTAAATAACTGCAGCCTGTGTTGCACAACTGGCTGGTTGGGAGGGAAGAATACAGCCCCCGGGGAAAAGGAGTAGCCAAACAGACTGAAAAGTAAAAGTCACCTGCAGGGACTACAATCCAGAAACCTTAAACTGAACTCCACGAGATTTTCATCAGCATTTCCAAAGAGGAGGTTAGCAAACTGTGGATTGAAATGTGAAATCATTGGGCAAACTGACTGAACCACAAGATGAGTAACTTCCTCCGGGAGCTCTCCCGGAGGGATTGGTATTGCTTTAAGGTGCACGGCCTCTGTTATGTAAATTGTCTTGAACCCTAAGAGGTTTTGCAGATTTACATGATAAGTAATTGTTTTCCCCCCCAGCTATTAAGCACGGTGTGGGGGAGACATCTCTGAGTGAAAAGGAAAGCAGAAAGCTGGAAGGATGCTGTAGGGAAGGAGGTTCTTGCAACAGGCTGGTAAAGGAGACTAAAAGTCAGTGGGGTAAAGAGAGCGAGAGATGGATTTGGGCAGGGTTATGCAAAGGGAACTCCAGGCAGATATAATAAAATCTGGAGCCAGTCAGGCCTAAGATCGATCTACCAGTGTATGCTTTCTTCCAGGGCACCCAGGTGCAAAGAGCTACAAGGTAGTCTAGGACCAAAGCAAAGATAGTCCTGCTTCTCTAAAAAAATTTCTCCAAATTTCAGAAATCATAAATTCAGGCAATTCTGAAGCCAGTGATAGTGTCTTTGGATTTAAAAGGACTTGATGGATTTTTCTTCCATGAATTTGCCTAATTTTTTGACCCCCATATAAACTTCTCACTTCTATGGCTTCACATAGCAATGAGTTCTATTATTTAATTAAATATATAACACATCACCCTTTCAGAGAGATATTGCTTCTCCCAGGAATGATGCTTTGATCCAACCCTGCAATGCAGGAGGAGTTGCTGGGGTTGTCTGACAGATCAATCATGCAATGATCCTTTGAGTCTGGACAACCAATAAAAAAGGGTCACAGAGCCTTCAGGTATTGGAAGGCTCAGGGAAGCAGAAAAGTTCTTCATGGTGATAGGAACAAGAGCAGTCTAGGGAGCAGAGTATACAAGCAATGCTTTAGGAGTTGAAGGCCATTTTCAGGCACATCATATATAGAAGGAAATAGATGAATTGGCATAAGACCATATCTATAAATGCAGTAGCGATATGAGCTGAGGTTGGAGAAGAATCTATGCCTCAGGCGCTCCTCCCACGGAGGAGCAACAAGGCAAGCTTGGGAGCATGGAGTGGCTGCGAGGCTAAGATGAAGACGTGAGATAAAGGGATGTGGGGAACTAATGTCATTCAATGAGGGGAACAGGAACAGAAGGCTGACATAAGCGATTTCTCCATGTCTAAAGGAGCTTTTCAATTCTTTCAGAGAACATTTTTCATCTCGCATTCCTCCAGGTCTTCTCACAACAGAAAGCTTCATTCTCTTCATGTTCTCAGTGGTGCAAGTCCCTTCACATCAGCAAACTTATATTAATAAAAGAGAGCAGAATGAATCCCAGGGCTGGAAGAACAAAACTCCTTCATCATGAGTCCCCTGGTGCAGCATGTGAGAAGGATCTTTCCTTTTAGCCTTGGAGAGGATATCAAATTGCTTTTAATGTTGCATCTATCAATGCTGGGCCACAAGAGGTTTGTTTGCTTCAGGTGTCATGGGAGCTGAAAAATCTTTTTGCGGGGAATGATATTATCCCTCTAAAGTCTTATCTTAAGGAAAACATATGCGATCTTGCAGGGAAGCCTTTCTCGGTTGCATTTTAACTTAACAGGAGGTTCCTTTCCCAATGTATCTGTTAGCACAGGAATATACGCACAGACACATACCCACACCATTTTAGCAACCAAAGAATGCAGAACCCTCCTCGGATGGGCTGGGGGAGGGAGGCAGCTGCGGGAAGAAGGCTTCTCATGCCATTCCAGCTCAGAGATATCCCTGGAACGAAGGGGTAATTACACAAAAGCCAGTGATGTTGGTTCTGAATGGCTGCCAGCTGGCGGCCACTATGTCAGCAGGGCCCAGTCCCACCATCCTCCAGTCGCCACCCTGGACTCTCCCGTGGCCCGATGCTGTCAAAGGGATGAGACACCTCCTGGCCTGTGCCAAGAATCCCAAACCTTGCTCTGAAAAAGCACTTACTGGGCTTGTTACAGTGCCGTAACTTCACACTGACCATAGTGTTGTGGGTCATGGCCATGTGAATGGGAGAAAGTAGCTCTTATGCTGCTGACACTGCCAGAGAGCGAACGGGTGGATTCTGTGGTCTGAGATAGGGCAGAAGAGGTTCAAATTACTGACAGATTTTGGAAAGCTTTTTAAGTGGTATCTTCAAAGGGTATGTTACTTGTCCTAACTCTGATGGTGTCAAAGAATGTTTCAAAGGGGGCATTGTCTGAGCACTTTCAGATGTCTCACCTTTAATGTCTCTGAGCTTCTGCTCCTCCTGTATAAATGTAATTGCCTACCTTGTCTGTGATTTACTCTATAGGGAAAACTTTTACCCTCTGGAAGGCTTCCATAGTCCCTGGTATTGTAAGGAACGGGATAAATAATCCCACCAAGAATCTCTCTTACAGTCTAAATGTTGCGATTGTTAGAAATTTAATTTTTACATTGTTAGCACAGTTCTGTAATAAACTATTGAATTCACTTACGCCATTATTCTCTCCTTACCTTGTGACTGTTACAATTTTCCAGTATTTGTTTTCTACAGCAGAACTTTTTTTTCAAAACACATTTTCATTTAAAAACGTTAGCTGTTTTTACCCATTGCTATCTTATTTCATTCTAATGAAAGCTAAGATTTAAGTAGAAATATGATCATGGCTCACAGGAAAATCTCAGAAGTCAAAATACAATGAACTAATAAAAAGGTAGATGTCACTATCATCTTTCCAACTCATTTGGGCACAGTTATCTCTGCTTGGGATGGGTTTGTACAGCACCTTGCACAGTACTAGAGCTTGTCTAAGGTTTGTGGGTTTCACTTTTATACAAACAGCAGTAGGAATACAAAATCCAGCAGCATGAGTTCAGTCCTGCTGCCAAGGTAAATGCTTCATAGGACCAGCTAACCCTGATCCCTTCCAAACCCTGAGGAAATCCATCGATTACACACCATATCTTGGATTTCAGCAGTTTTAGGTTGTTTTGAATTGGGGGTCTCTTCTAAAACAAACTTAGATCAGCACATATATATACACCCTCCTGTACACACAAACCACATATATAATTTGTATGATAAAACCCTATCAAAACAAGCAGTCCACTGCTCTCAGATAATTTACTCCCATAAGAAGATGAAGAGAACGAACAGTGTCACAGACACAAGTCATCTCTACTACCAGACGTCTAAAATTTTGTGGTGATAAGGGTGACATGAAAACATAGCTATAAATGAACAAGAAGCATTTGGAAGCATAGGTGTTTTCATGAGGATTGTGGCTAAAGAAGGAACAGGCAATGGTAAATGGCAACAGGGATAAAAAACATAAGGAAAATTCTGGCCTTTAGAGGATCTGAAAGAGACTGTAGCATCTCAGGACAAACGCTTCTGTCTTTCCTGCCTCCTCCCTGAATGCCCTACTGGAAAACAGGAGGTGGGGTTTCAGGCAGAGGAGAATGTGTCATTTACTGGTGCTGTTTAAACCTCCCTTCCCCTGGCACTCCTACAACAGCTGTGGTTTTGCTCACTGGCCCACTACAGGTAGGAGGAATCCTGTACCCAGTCTGGAAACACCAGTAAGGAATGAAGCAAACCCCAAAGAAACCCTGCCCCTGAACTCAGCCAGAGTGCTAGGACAAAAACAGAGCCACTGGCCACCGCACTAAAGCACAGATCACTTTTGTTTCTGCCCAGCAGCATCTTACCTCATTCATCAGCCCAGGCTACTTTCTTTGACTGCAGTATGAATGGAAACTTGCAGCCAGAGTATTTTTAATTTGTGGGTCTGGCTGTTACCTCAAAAGAAAAAAAAAACACAAAGAAAAAAAAAAAACAAAGGAAAAAAAAAAACAAAACAAAAGAGAGAAAGAAGGAAAGAAAGAAAAATAAAGACATTCGTTAGTTGAATTTTACATCCCATAGTGGCCTGAATCAGAACAGCATCCTCCAGCATCCCAGGCCTTCTCCCAATGCTGTGCTGTAGCACTGATACCTTCCCTAGAGTTATTAGGACCAGAAATCAGTTTGTGACCGGCTCCTCTGTCCTGAGGGATTAGAAAGACCTCCATTTTTTTTCATTGTGGGAGAACATTTTGCCTTGGGTTTTCCAGGTCTTTGGTGCAATCCTAAGGCTAAGCACTACTTTAAAAACGAAAAAATGTATTTTTCTGGCATTCATTTCTAGAAGAACTGAGAAGAGCCCAATTTAATATGCAGGACTTCAAGAGGTCAAGTAAAATATATTCCTTGTATACAATTTAATGCTTTTGCCGTAAATTCAGATTTGTTCATGACCACAACAAAGCCCTTCAATGCTTGAGGAAGATCATTACAGGATTTTCCTTGTTATTACAGCCCAGCAGAGAAAGCGGTTTCAGCACAGCTGACAGAAGTTTCCATCTAGCAAACTCTGCAGATGGGCCACAGGCTTCCAAAAACTGTATCAGTCAGAGATGAATTGGATTAAAGATAATCTGTAATGTGAAATCCTGTTAGAAAAGCCTACGGGTCTCCTCTGCTTCCAGAGCTGAAACTCTCCTGGACTGAAAAAAGGCAGCTGATGTTTGTTTTGACAGCTGCGTAGAGTAAGAGGTGTGTGTGTGTGCCAGGGAACAACACATATGGTGACCATGTGACACGACCCACAACCAGATGAAAGAAAATTGTCTAATATCTCCAGCAGCGTGGTTCAAATTCCACTTCAACCAAATTGGCGGGCGTGACAAATGCCAGCTAGTCCCTCTTCCCTACACTGATTTAGGAGGCAAAGTACTCCATTTGATCACCTGCATGCTGTGGTTTTCATCTACTCCTAAAGTTTTGGGACACAAAATAAGAAAAAGCTGCTGGTTGTTAAATCATCTCATTGCTTCTCCAGTTCAGTGTCTTACTTTTCCTCCTCCCTGTTTAAAAATGGGTTTTTCCTTGGAGGCTAATGCTATTGTGGCAGCTCTGGGAAATGAAACTTTGTGTCCCTGCAGAAAAGCAGAGTGATGCAGCATCAGAAAATTGACCATCAGGGGACAGGACAGAAGCCCAGGCTGGAGCAGAAGGGATCTGACCTGAACACAGACAGGTTCAGGAAGTGACTCGACAAATTCATGGAAGAGGAATCCATCTGCAGCTATTAACCAAAATGTGACCTCTGCTCTCAGGCCTCTGTTGAAAGGGTCTGCAAGGGAAAGAATTGCTCAGCCCATGCTAACAGTTAGCTGTCTGCATTACCATTAATTCTAAGTGATAGAGAGATGAACAGGCTTAGGGCTCTGCCCCCTTCACCATTACCATCGGAGATGGGGCTTCATTAGCATCTGCTACAGAACATCCTCCTTGAGCCCATATGAATAATACCTATTACAGTCGTCTTTTACTTTTGACAATAGCACTGATGACTGCTTCATGTCCATATGGGACTCCCAAATATTACTGTGGCCAAAGGAGAAAAGGTTCCTCCTGCCAACCAATCCATGGATGACACCAGTGCTGAAACATATGAAAATAAGTAGCACACACCCTTTTAACATATTTTTATCCTAGGTCAATTTTAATACAGAGGAATCCTTGGTGTGTTTATTCCTCATCCCTGTCTGCCTACGACAGGTCACAAAAGATGTATACTATTTCATGCTGGCTGGGAATGAGGGGGTCAGTCCTAGGGAATATGCCACTGAGGTGGGAATTTGGTGACTTACAGTTCTAATCTTACTTCCATAATTGGCCTCCTCTGTGGCTTTGGACAGATCTATTTTCTTCCCTCACTTGTGTCTGTCTGGTTTACTCAGGCACGTCCCCCAGTATCAAGGTACCTGAAAGGAAGTGGCTGATCAGGGTCTGTGTTCAGTCGCTGTACATAATGCATAGTACAATAAAGACTTGATGCTGGACAAGTCCTTCTGATCCTGCAGTAACATAGTTGGCATCAGTGGTTATTCTCCACCCTCCTAAGTTATAAAACTGGTAAGAGTCAACCTGTAGCTTCACCTGAGTTTCCAAAACTAAGCTAGGAAATTCCTTCAAGCACACTATCTTCCCATGAAGTTCCAGCTGGACTTACCAGTGGCACCAGGAAAGGTGTGAGTACTGTCTTGCTTCCCAGTCTATTAATGTGAAATATTGAAATACAACTTTTTCAGCAAGGGGAGGATTCATCTTCTCTAAAGACGCTCACTAAAGAACAGATGATATAGTCCAAGCTGAAAAGAGACCATCTCTCAGTTTGACTATCGAATATTTCTATGGACAACCAATCCAGAAAAAGTCCTGACTGAGAAGCCGGAGCACTTTGTTGAGTTACTGCAGAGTGACTTTCCCACGAGCTGCTCTGGTTGCATGTGTCCCAAAACACTCTGGGCAGAAATCTTAACAGAAGAAGCACTGTATTTAAATGAGATAAATACTTTACACTGATGATGCTAGAAAGTGTCTTGCCTTTTCCAAACCTCTCCTTTGTGAGGAATTCAAAAGCAAACTGGGTTTGTGGATTATCCAGCAGCTAATGCTCCCTCCCTGCCTTGAATGGAACCTGTCCACACAGAAATCACTTGAGTTTCATTTGAGTTCTTAAGCTGACTTATTAAATGAGCAGAAAACCACACATAATGAGTACTTAGTTAAATTAAAAATTACTTTTGTCAATCTTAAACCTTTTCCTAACCATTTTAAATTGGTATTACCAGAAATTTATTTATGTAAGGCTATCCACACAAGTTTTACATTAAATCCATTAGGAGAATAATCATACCTTTAATTCAATCAGCTCAGTGTTGATTGCAGACCAATGACCATTAAGTGGCTGCAAATAGGCTATAGTTTTGTCAAAAATACCTTGTCCAGTTCTGTAGTGAGCTTTGCTAGAAAACAAGAGTAGCTTGGAAGCTTGAGCAATGGTAACCCAAGGAAAGATGCTACAATGCTCCCTGCTTTTCCGGTCAAACTAAAAGTCCCTTCTGCAAGTGGTTGCTGAACATCACGTTAACAAGATATACTTAAGAAATGAAGACTGTTGCCGACAGTAAAGGGTGTGGGGGGGAAATTACACATGACTCAACTATTTCCTTGCTACAATTTATTAGATTTTAAATGTGTTCATGTTGTACCCATCAACCTCTCTGCTGCTATGGAGTCTGTGCCAGAATTATGACAAATTAGATTTTTCTGCTCACTACAAGTTTTATCTGAATTATCTACCATGTTAGAGGTCATGGGTATAACACTTCATTTTTCTCTGTACCATAGATATACTGAAAGTGGATGCCAGATCATGAACTACTTCACAGGCCTGCTGTCATGAACTCATGTGAAAAAAAAAGTAATGCACAATTAGCCTTATCTTCAAGAGTTCCCAAGGATGAATTCCAGTCTACACTGATTTATCTGATCTTTGCTGTAAACTAGAATGAGGATAGTGTGGGGGCACAGTATTCACCCTGTGTGATTGTGGCAGAAAGAAAGCAGGACGACAGGAATGGTGAACAGTACTGTCAGAGTGGAACCCTTATATGTCTTAAACAAACTAGTCTTTGAAACAGATTGTCTTCTTCTATGCAATGACTTGGTAAAAACAAACCACACGCTGAGATAGCCAGCTGACCCTCACAGCAGAGGAATCTCTGCCACCCGTGTAGAGAAAGAGCTATAGGGAGAGCTTTCTGCAGCTGCTCTTGACCCTTAGATAGTGCTGGAATGACCAAGCTGGGATAAAGCCCAGTTAATGTCTTCCTCTCAAAGACGGTGGTGATGCAGCTTTGTCAAAGTTTGGGGTTACAAAGAACTCCAAAGCACTGAGAAAACAAAGCAAGAACATGTGAAATGTGGGATTATCCCAGATGGTGCACTTTAACTTCAGTTGGCAAAACCATGACCCCAGTCACCTAGTGAGATGGATTGCAGTGCAACTGGATGTATATTATCCATATTATTGGCCTAATATTTCAAGCTGATCTTCTGCTTACAGTTCACGTCAGCACATAGACTGGCTTATTCAACCTCTTGAAAACATCTTGCAGAGATAAAACACATGTGTATATATTATAATCTTTGGTAAGTCAGCATCTTCTTTTGTGAAACAGTGACGTTTATGGGGGGGTCTGATCATTTTCAGATGTTTTGTTTAATTCAACTAAGCAGTTAGACAGATACTAACAACACAAGAACAGTACTAAACGTTTGAGAGTCAGAATCTTTTCATCACCCTGGACCAGTCACTGATCTGCAGTCCTGTGAACTACATTTACACTTTGAGTTTCCTTGTCATAAATTGAAACTTGGATGTGCCACCAGTTTTAAAACCTATTGCAACACTGTCCCTTTGAGGAGCTCATGGGACTTGTGATTAAGTGGGATGTCACTTCTTTGAGCTAAGCCATATTCTTACACACACACACTTTTTTTTTTTTTTTTACTAGATGGGAACCTCAAGTAGAGACAGGGACAATGGAAGATGCAAAGCTGAGCAATTAATTAGAGCAGAAAGAAACACTAGAGATACAGTCATTTGAGCATACACTTGTTACATGCATAGCCTGGTGAATAAAAGCTTCCAGCCCACTGTACTACAACACCTGAAAAACCACTTGATATCCCAGAAGCTGGCCCCACTATGTAACAGGAGATTGCTTGTAAATTTAGAAAAGAAATAGCCAAGCTACTGAACTACCATGGGAAACTTGCCAGGGTATCACCTTAAGAAAGGCAGCCCTGGCTACTGGGACTGTGGTTGCCTCTCATTAAATGCACGAACAGCTTCTGGAATAAGACATTTCTCTGTAGTATTACTCTGGCAGACTGGAATTAAGGAGTCAGAGAGGACAAGCCCTGCTCTCAGCTAGCGGGAACCTCACAGACATTTTCTGGCCCTGCTTTCCCAGCTGCTATTTGGAAAGGATCACCCAGGCTTTCCCTTATGGGGCATGACTTAAAAAAGCAGGTCTTTTGTCCATAGCTCTTCCTTGTGCAGTTTAGGCATGACAGCAAATCAACCACAAAGAATACATTAGTAAATACATTATAAGGGAAAGTAAGAGAATATTTTGCTTATCAACTGTTTGGGCAAGAATGCTAGCTGGTTTAAATGGCACGGTTATGTTGATTCCAAAAGACTGTTACAAGTGAGAAAGCTCAGGTGACACCCAGACACCTCAGTCCTGTTGATGACCATCCAGACTTCCACAGGGAATAGAAGAACAAGGACTGAAGGCTTGAACTGCTGCACAAACCACCAAGATCAACCACTCTTCCCAGTTGTCCCTAATTACAGTGGAGCATCTCTTTGATTTCAAGGCCAGAAAGCTACATCTACTGCAGAATCAGGATGTGGCTGGCTGAGATTAGGGTGTGCAAATCTTCACATATAAGCTTCATTCTTTTTGATGAATGTCACTTGATGAATGTCCTTTTTTTTTAAAAGCACTGAAACAAAGATTGTGTTTGCACAGCGATCAGGTCAAAACACCCGTTTTGTTCCCTTTACCTAAAAAGTTGAAACAGACTTGTGGTATTTAAATACTTAATGATGATGAAGAACACCAGGAATCAGATCTGCCTCTCCCAGCTGCAGAGAGCTACAGAATAAAATACCAAAAATGGAAGATACTTGACTGCACTTTGTCCACAAGGTGAAATGAGCACTTATAGCTGTGACTTCCCTGAGCTATTTTGGATGTCTTTCTAAGGATGGGATAAACTGCACTCTGAAAAGGCCCATTTCTCTCTCAGTTCAGTGGTTTTTTTTTTTTCAGAAGCACTAAGACATTTATCTGCTATTGAAGTTGAATTCTTAAACCATATGAAGACTGCAAGTGTGGCATGCTTTATCTTTGCTCTTCATGTGAGGACAAAGTTTTCCTCTCAGGGAAGAGTTATTTCTTTATGGTGTTTCAAAGCTTGGCTAGTATTTGATACAGATCAGTGTGCTCAGGTGTGGAAGGATCTATAATGCAGATTCCTTGGAAGTCCTGACTATTCTCAAGAAACACACATGAATTTTTATGCCTTATGACCTCTGCAGATATTGATGGAAATACAGTTTCTTCTGTTAGCTGTCAATGACTCAGCTTAGCTTTGTCCTCATCATCTGAAGCTGTACAGGAATAGTAAAAAAAGGGAAAGAATTAATTGAATATACTTAATCGCAAAGACAAAGTGGGACAAAGAGCTGGAAATTTGACAACTGAGTGGAAGAGGCAGTTCCCAAGAGCTTTCAGACACTTTCCTCCCTCTTCTGATGGTTACTTCTTCCTATACAACCTTTTTTCCTGTACAACCTTTGATCCAAAGCCCTGTGCAGAGTTACAGAAGAAAGGAAATTTGCTGACTGTCCTGCTGTCTCCTTGTAGAGAGAAGAGAGTCTCTATGAAATGCTGCAATTATTCCAGCAGAGTCAGAAGTGCACTGTGCTCATTCTTCAAGTCTAGACACTGCTCTTGAAGACCATCTGGAGAGAAATTCATCAGCATGGCTGCAAACATTTGCATCTGCACAGTACAGCAGAGCCTGAATTTTATCACATATTATAGGATGGCTGGTTAGGCTTATTTAAGTGTGAGATGGAAAGATATTTTCATTAATTAAAACAAAAATGTTTTCTATTTTATATAGAAGAGGTGAATGTGGCAGAGCAGCTAACAGTTTTGAGGCTTATGCAAAATGCAGTGAGAAGCTTTCAAGACCATCTGCTCCAGAAGGTTTTCTGCATCTCCAGCAGACGTGTTTGTGACATACTAGGCATTTTCCTTGTCTCTTGCTCTCTTCTTAATCAGACTGCTGCTTTGGGAAAGATAAAGAAAAACAAAACAAAACAAAACAAAACAAAACAAAACAAAACAAAACAAAACCAAACCAAACCCAACAGGCTATTGTACAACTGGAAGTCTCACTGCCAAGAATGATAAAATGTTGCTTTTCCCTTTGTTTCAGGATTTATTTCCCGGAGGTTCTTTCCAATCTTGGGTAAGCCTGAAAATGTTACATGTTCATAGTTTTTCCCATTTATTTTGAGACCCAGAATGGGAGGCAGATTGCCATGCAACGTGTATAAAATTCTACTAAATGGAATATGGGTTGTGGATGTTGAGGGGAAGACACAGGTGAAAAGTGCAACTTATGTATAGTTTTGTGGTGCAAAAAGGCAGCAGGAAAAACATGGCTTGAAATTGAACCTCCAAACTTGTCCTAGAGTGAAAGAGAACTACCAACCCTATGGGTATCAGTCTGACAGATACAACCATTTTCTTAGCATGTACTTTTTAAACCTGTAGCCCTTCTCTTTGCGTTCTCTTAGTGCCCTCCTTTGTCTTGCTACTTTAAACATAGTTTTCTGGCTTGTAACATCCCATCTGCACCCTTCTCTGCATTCAGTGGCACAGGTCTTTGCCTTTATAACCCACCAAATATGGACTTTCTCTTTTCAGTGTGTTGCCATCATGCTAGGGAGGGCATTCCCATGAAGCCATATAGGCAACTTGTTGCTTTCCTTCAAAGCTGCAATGCAGGTAAAAGCTTTGATAATAGACTGACAGACTGAGGCTGGTGCCTTTTATGATGAGGAAACAATGAAAGATTATTTCATCAGCTGTATCTACTGTTGTCTCTCATCTCACTCTTCAGCAGGGACTGCCTTTAGGCACACTACCTTTATCACACAGCACCAACAGAGTTAGCTTTTCTCCTGGACAAGGGCTTCTGAGAGTTCTAGTAATGCGAACAAAAATTACATGTGACCTCTCTCCGCCAGCACCTCTGGCTTCTGCATTACATCCTGCACCCACCAGCACACACAAACCCTTAGAAGTGCTGAAAGCAGACAAAATGGTATGAGCTATGTGCTAGCTGCCAGCAAGCACCAGTGCTTCAACAGCAGCCAAAGTCGCAGCTTTCATCTCTGTTATTCACTTAGCCTACCCTGGAAAATGTTTCTGAGGTAGTTACAAATATTACCATGATGGCAAACTATCTTCAGCATCAGCATCAGCATGCCTTGTAACTTCTACCCTGAATGAAATACTCCCTGCCCAAAACGGGTAAAAAAAGCTTTCTCCTAGTCCTGTCTCAGGATGAAGATGGTATCCTATGACTCAAGATGCTTCCAGGGTGTAAGCAGTCCAAGTGAGGCTTTCCATGTGAGAGCTGCTGGGTAATCCAAATTCCTAGCTGTGGCAGGAAATGAGCCAGCAGGAACAGCTGAGTCTGAAAAAGATGGGTTACTTCAAGACACTTCCCAGTGGGACTCTGAAGGGAGCCACTGTCTCTCCCTGAGAAGCAATCCTGTTTTCTGAGAGATCTACTTTGAGTCTCGTGGCTCTTGGTTACACGAAGATTTTGCTGTGAGGCAGAGAGTGTTGGGAAAGTAGGCCACTCCCTCAAACAAGTCTTATGCTAGTCTAGAAGTACCCTTAAAAGTGAAATCACATTCTTAACTTATGCTGGCAAGTGATTAGGGTAGACCCAGCATGAGGCTGCCAATAGCAATATGTCACAGTAACTATGAATAACTTGGGTAGGTTTCATTTCCTTAACAACACATTGCAACCCATGGGTCATGCGTCTGCCAGACTCCAGCATTTGAATCTGCATCACTGACATCGGAGCAGCCACTGGCTGACATTTGATACTGCTCCACTGAGCTCACTAACTCTCTCTACTTGTCCTGCTGAACTTTTTGTGGCCACTCCATCCATTACAGCTACCCAAAGGGACGGGAAATCAATGCTGGTATCAAGTAAATGCAAATTCTGAGTCAGCCACATGGAGCAAAGGAATCACAGCTTCCAAATATGGCATCAGACACAACGTGGAAGCAGAGAATTGTGGTTAACACAGCTCTGAATATTTCTGGGCATTTTACCCAACACAGCAGGAGCGTCTTCAGATGAATGAACTGGGCTCCTGACATTGTGTGTATAAATTTTCAAGTGGGTTTTACTGTCTCCTTTCTCCAGAGGAAACAAGGGCCACGATAGACACACACATATACACACACACAAACACAAAAAATCAGTAACAGAAACACACACAGACAGAAGTCCCCAAGATCAGCTTGTTGATGTAAACCATAATAGAAAACACACTTTGGTTTGTGGAAGATTCTCTGGAGACTTGCAAGGAAAAAAAAAAGTACGCACACTTTCTCTCTGCTATTTTTAAGCCTCACTTTTAAATGGATACTCAAGGTCACCTAAGCTGAGCTTTGACAGATGAGATGTTTAACTGATTGGGAAGAAAATAGCAGGGCGGGATGTGGCAGCAATAAAATATTGGCATTCCACTGTCACGCCTTCTGAATTGTTCAGCGTCTGTGGTGGGACACTGCACTTTGTGGACCAGCCATCTGGTGGGAGAGTCCTTAGATTTAGGAGGATCTGTCAGATTTCTGGTTTCTCCATGTGTCCTCCTGGGATGAGGAAAGATGTTAACGACCCATGGATGCTTTGTGCAAAAATGTAGCATTCCATTGGTAATGCGCATGGAAAAGTCTAGCTGTGGAGGGCAGAGATAAGATTTAAAAATGATACTTGGCAACTCTGTTATACTGCCAGCCCCTTCCCCTTCTCCCTTGGGGTCCATATTTTCTTATTGCTGGGGTTACGGACAAAGGGTTATTGTCAAGATAAAAGACATACAGTCAAAGAATCCAGTGATAGTCCCCATAATTACCAATTTAGGTATTCCAGTCTGCCCGCCTTTCTTGCCTGGTTCAAAACAAATCCAGAAGGTTGAAAACATGTTCTTGGAGTTGTAAAATCCTAATTTTGGGGACAGCGCTAGCAAATCTCTTTTTAGACTATTTTGTTAATCATCTGGATAATCTCTCTTTGCCATTCTGCATCTTAAGCTCAAATGCCTGTGGAAAATTTGGGAGAAAAACATATTTCTGCTAAAAGTGTCACTGATCTCAAAAAATGCTTACAGCCACCACCGCCACCACAAAGGAAATCAGGGGTGGTATATGGACTCAAAACTGAATCTTCCAAAGTCCAGGCTAGCATACTATCATGAAGAATCCTTCCTCATGACCAATCTGATATTCTTTACAACTACCATAAAAGTTAAAAAAAAAATGCAGGAAAATTCCAACCTTCTTTAAAACTACAAAAGGCAATTATTTTGGTTTTCAGACCTAGATCAAAAAGATTACTCTGTGATTTAAACACATTGCATTTTTGCAGCCAGCAGTAAAAGCATTAAAACGAGAATATTTCTGTCCTGAATGTCTCTGAATTTACCATCTGCAGAGAGGAAAAGGCCCAGTTGCCTTGCACAGTTCACATACCAATGGCCTGGTTCTGCCTTGAGCTAAATTCCATTGGATTTCCACCACTGTCCAATGAGGCCAATACTGTTCCCTAAATATCTATCCAACGTGGAGAAAAGTCAGTCAAAAATGTACTCAGTACAGAAACAAGTCTCCCCCTGCGCTGCAATGCTAAATGTTTAACTATTACCATGTACTGAAGACTTGCTAAATCCAGAAATTGTGGCCTTAGTATAGTTTCTCTTCACGATAAGAAGTTATCTTTCCCCCCCTCAAACTCCATAAAATATGTAGAAGATCTTCAGTCTGTAATCTGAATATCATAATCGTTAACATTTTTAATCTTCTTCCAGCAGGTGGAGGTAGATGTGTGCTAGATTTCCTTTGGGAAAACAAGTGAGATATATACCTCAGAAAGCAATTCTACATGCATCTGAACAACTGTTTGCAATATTTGCTGTATGATCTACTGTTTCCCTTTATTTACGACTCACTTTTGTTTCCTTCTCAACACAGTTGAGGGAATGAAGAGGAAAAAGATTTCTGCATCTGGAATGTGAAAATACCTTGTCTCCCTTGAATCCTTGGGAAATCCTGTGTGGATACAATTAAAAACTCATCACAAAGTTGAAAAAGTTCCTGTTACTCTTTATTTGTTGTCTCTAATTTTGAGCTTTTTCCAGAGTCTCAATTTGGAGGTGGAAAGTCAGCACTGTGCTGGAAAATGCTTTTTTCCAGAAGTCTTCTGTCTTGCAAACAAAGGCCAAATGTTTGAGGTAATAGGAGTTTGATCACATCTGTAAAGCCCGTGTGAAGCTTTCTTTACAGGCTTCTTCCCTTCACCTCACCCTTTGCCCTAAACACTCATGAGAAGGAAGAGTTTCAGGAGATATTCTCCATGTGGGTTCCCTCAGACAGCCCTTTCTCAAGCCAATTCCATGAAATTATTGGTGTCCGGGCACATACAAGAGAGAGGTCACAAACCTTGTGAGGAGCTCTCAAGGGGAGCTTTCTCTGAGCAGACTTCACTGGGTATGGAAGGGCCCTCCACTAATGACTCAGATGCTCAAGTCCAAACATTCCTATCCCACATTGATCAGATAATGATCTTTAAAAAATTATAAATGCCATTACAATGGAGAGCAGAGGAAGCTGAAGACTCAAATTCCTGGAGGATTTGTGTTCCAACCTGAAGGAATCCCTGCCTTGTCAAAGGGATTAGGGTGAGCCTAACAAGGCTCATCCACATCTTCTCATGGAAGTTATTTGAGTACATTTGGGGCAACAAGGATTTTTCTCATCGGGTTTCATTTGCAGCCCCCTTTTGATAAAAGCTTTCCCTGGAAAGCCTCAGTTGTCAGGGTTAATGGCTTAAGCAGTGTTGATAGATTCTGTTTATGTTGGGTGAGGGCGTTCAGGTGGCCCAGTCTAATGTAAGCTTTCTGTCAACTGTAAACAGCAGCTTTTTATGTCAAAGCCATGTTTCTGCCTTTTGACAAAGCATTAACAGATCTATGAAAGGAATAACCCAGGGTGACGACAGTGGGAAGAGCAAAAAGGTTTAATAGGTCATTTCCACCACAAATTCTGATAATTTGACAAAGTAGCATGTCTTTTCTGCCAAGGCCCCAGAGAGACTTCACATCCGCCATATTCTGGCTCCTGTTCTCAACTCTGCTCCAAGAGCTGTAGGGAAATTTGTGTCGGTGTCTCTGCCAGCTGGGAGGAAAAGTCTTTCTGCTGTCTCTGCCTAGACCCCCCCAATTTTATGGTGAGCTAGGGGAGGTTCTGCCTTTGACCACAGCCTTTTCCTGAGGTGCTCATTTAAAAATGGCTTAGCTGAAATGGGTCCTGCCTGGGAAAATATTTCCCATATGGATTCAGAGGAAGCTTCCCATGTGTTGCCTGTAAGCAGAGCTATTCCTAGTCTGTCAACTCTGTGATGACAATCAGACTAAATTAAGCCTTACTTTATGCCTGTGGTCTGGCATTCGGACATGACACCTTGGCTGGTATCTTCAATATCTGGTCCCACCCAGAAATGAGATAGGTCCAAGACTCTTTGGCTTACAAGATCAGCCAGTTATGAGGAGGGTTGGCCACTGGCCCAACATAAGAGCAGAGTGAATGTGGAGCTGTTTATCATGTGATGCAGGAACACCATCTTTCCTCTCACATTCCCAACCCTGGTGGCTGGATGTGCAGAAAGGGTGAATGCTACAAAAGACATTCTTTGCCCCAGGAGCCCAGATGAAATTGGTCCATGGGCCAAAATGTTGGCTCATGAGTAAGGATGAACATTCAGTCAGGAAGGGCAGTGTGAGCCTAGGAGTCCTCCTAGGAACAGGAGAGAAAGGCCAATGTGGGAGATGAAATTAATTTTACCCAGAACAAATTAGAGGGGGTAGGAGGAGGAAGGGATTCTGTGGGAATTGTATGGTTAACTTACTGCAACTTCTGTCCTATAAAGAGACCATCCATACACTGAAAAGCTTGTGATGAAAAGCCAGGTTTTCAGCAACATTATTTACCCTTTTACCTCAGCCACCAGTAAAGGTAAACACAGTCCTGTTTTAGAGGGGAACTGTGTGATGATGCTTGTGTAATCCAAGGACCCCACTACCTTTTAGCGTGGGAGCATCTCAGAAACTTTAACACACAGGGAGCCCACTCAATGGATGAAGACCTTAAAATCCTGTGTAAATGTGATGGCATGTAAATAAGATTGGTCAGGTTTTGCCAAAGCCATGTTTACCAAGGGCACTTGTATGTGGCAAAGTAAAAAAGGTACTTGGGTCTGCTCCAGATCCCCCTTTCTCCTGTAGCAAAAACCTCAGAAGGGAAATGAGGAGCTGTGCAGTGTGTGACAGCCGTCTTACTGGATGCACGTACCAGGATTAGAGAAAAATCAGAGATGGAAGGATTTTACTGAGGTCACACATCACAGCTTCACTCACTGCTTCTGACTTTGTGGAGCATACTGCTTCCCAGCAAGCTCTTGCCTATCTTTGCTCTACCAAGAAAGCCCCAAGCCGAGACCACCTCTTGCATCTTTTGCTTTTTGCAGGGATCTTTTCCATCACCTGCAGGCCTTCAGGATAAGATGGAACTTATCTTTATAACCATTTATTAATGTCGTCGACTGATGAACTGGCAGGAGAACAATCTGGTGGAGCAGTGAGTCTGCCGAGAAACGACCAGTGGGAGGGCTGGGTGAGACAGCAACGGACTGTAATCAGGCTTGCACCATCTGATTTTGCATTTCTTATGCTGACAGATTCTTGGCTCAGACCCAGTAACTTGCAGAGGGTAAAGGATGGCAGCTAATACTTTGGCATGGGAATTAGCAGAGCTATCCTGAGATGGCAGTACAGGATGTCAGAGAACCATCCGCTCAGAGGGGTGCAAGGTGGTAAAAATGTGGCTTACAGGGTTAAGGCATGTTAGAATGAACTTGCTCCACCAGCCCAAAACAGTTGAGAAGTTGGTTATCTCCATTTATTAGTTTAATCCTTTAATCCACCTTGCTGTCCAATTAGATTAATGAAACTAGAATACTATTTCCAGCTTGACCCATGTTATCACACTTATAAAATGGGAATAAAGGTATTTATGTGTCTGAAAAGGGCATGGAGGTCCCTGGGTGAGGACCACCACACAGTTTATTTACTGAGGGCTGAACAGCTCATTAGTGACCTGAAGAGCATAGGAGGGCTTGGGAGAATAATCCACTGTCGGAAGACAAGGCGATGTTCACACTATGATGTTGCCTAACAAAAATTTTAATGGTTCAAAGGAGAATTTATTGCTTTGCTCAAGTGCTCCTGAACTCACAGATTTTTACCTTTTTTTAAAATACATAATGGCTGTGGCTAAACTGCTTTATATATTAAGAAATGGATCTGCTTGGAAGCAATATCTGTGATAACTATTTAATGGAAACCAGTGAAATGTTTTGCTGGCATGTCTGTAGGACTTTCCTTAAATTGCTAGAGGTGTTCAGATGAGTTTCCCTGACAAGCGCTGAAACTCTTTTTCTCTTTTCTTGGGCCAGATTCTGATCCTGTGACTTAGTCTCCAGAGCATTTTGACTTCAATAGTCCTCTTGACCGATGAGACTGCTTATGGAGAAAGGCCAATGCTGAGCCACTCTTAACAACAGAGACTTTTGGAAGTCAATGGGATTGAAAGAGTAACTATTCACCAAAGACTCTTCTGAAAGGACTCCCATGCTCCACTTTATACAGTGCCTGAGGTGCATATGTCTATCTCAGTATCAAATTAAAATTTGCTCCGTGTGCTGAAGCATGCTAGGTAGGGAGGCAAAAGTGGTTAAGGCACTCATCAGGATTTGGGAGACCTTTGTTTAATTCTCTGCTCTAAGACTGGTTCCCTGGATGACCCTGAGGCAGTCCCTCAACCCTGCAGTGTTTCATTTGTAAAATGGGCAGGGTATCACAGCGTTCCTAAACAGGAATGCAGCAAAGAGAAAGTGTTAGAGACTAGGATGTCTTTAATGTACCGGTAAAGATAAGATACCATAGAAGCTGTAAGAGCTTATAATCAATTGAAAAAAAGCTCTGGGAATTCTCTGTGTTTCTTTATTTCTTTCTGAGCGTTATCTGCACTAATAGGTGAGGGTACATGAAAGGTGTACTATTTTTTAACAGTCTCTCAACTCCTGCCACTTGTTCTTTGCCCCCAAAGTCTTATTGCTACATTTGAGATGCTACATGGTAAATCTACCCTGAACCACATTTTTTTAGTCACTCTGTACCCTGTGATCTCTGAACTAACATCTGTCAGAGACTCCTGCTTTGGTCAAAGCCACAGGAACATGAGGTAACACACAGCTTTCTCATTCTGAAAACCTGGTGTGGGAATGACATGAGCTCACCCACCACTTTTACACTGGGTAAACAGCTTGCAAATGGAATAATAAAAAAAAAGGTGCTTATGATTGCAAAGGATTCTGGGAAAAACTTTTTAAAAAGCCATAGTGGTGAACTGTTTCTAGCCAAGTTTCTGGCAGTCACATTGTTCAAAGATAAACCTTGCCCCTGCAGACTTTAGTATACCCAAACAAGTATTTTCTGGCACAGGACCTTTCTCAGAGAGGCTGATTTGATGACCCATAGCCTGTAAAATCACAGAATGTTTTAGACTGGATGGCACCTTTGGAGGTCTCTGGTCCAACTCACGCCACAAGAATTCTATGGGTTCTACCAGCATCTGTCTGGAGGAAAAGGAAAGATAATATGATGGAGATAGCTTTGGGAACTGTAACAGCAACATCTTTGATGATTAGGATGGTTTTATTACTTTTCCTTTTAGGGAAATTAATAAAGGTGTCTTCATAAGGCAGCAACATCCAGCAGGTTGGGAACAAGGAATTAACAGCCAGACCTTGGCTCTGTTTTGAATATACATTCTCTTGCTGTAAAACACTGAATAGAACAATTGTTCTTTTTGAAGTGCCTAATGAAAATGCTAACATCACCTTCAGCAGCAGGAACAGAGCGTTTTGTCTAGTGGATAAAACACTTCCCAGGAGTCAGGAATCTTGATTCCAGCTCTGACACTGGCTTGCTCTGACACTGGCTTGCTCTGTCACCTCAGACAACTCACTTTAATTCTTGTCCTCTTTTTCCCCCCATCTGCAAAATGTCCTTTGAGATGTACTGATGAAAATCTCTATGAGTGAACTTCGAAAATACAACTTACTGTATTAATTGGGAGTATATTTAGTCCTGCTTGAATGACTGAATGCTTGATATAAAAAGCCTGGAAAACATAACTTTTTCTTGAAACGAAGTCAGGTGAAAGCTGCCAGAGAAACAGCATTTTTAGCTTTCAGTATGTATTTACCTGAATCCTACTTGACTTGAAAAGTTCTAGGTTTAATGAAGCCCAAGCTCAGGGCTTGGTCAAGTGAGCAAGTTGTCTGTGCTATTTGCAAAACAGAGATATTTCTTGAAAGCTGGACTACAGCAAGCATGGTCACTTCCAAACACAGGGCTCTGAGCACAGCCTGACTGTGCTGTCTGCCGGGCTCACACTAACATTAGGGCCAAGCAGCATGTGACAGCCCAGAAGGAGTTATAAGCAGAGAAACTGTTTCCATTTTTATAAACATTCAGTTTGGCTCAACAAGTAAATGTCACTGGGAAAAAGCTCTCAGATCCTACATTTTCAAATATGCTGAGGTTAGGCTCTGCTCTTTGGAGGACCCTGGACACAATATTAACTGTCTTTAGTTCTGTTTTGAAGCTGATTTTACACATGGAAACAGCACGATCTGTCATTATGCTTGAGTGGGCACAGAAATCCTGGGCAAAGAAATGGAAGAGCACCTCTGTCCCATGTAAATGAAACCTTAGCACCCTCTATCTCAATCCAGAGAGACAATATTGCTGCAGAGCAACTGCACAACCAGGTCTAGAACATGCCCCTTTTCTAGAACATAAACCAGCCATTTCCAGATGGTGGAAGAACAAAGGAGAAAGATGATAATTGGATCTCACTGTTTGTGGTTTTATTTTCTCCTCTCCCTTGGCTCTCTAATGAGAGTCAGCAATTTGAAAAGTTTGTGGACATAGTGTTCACTGGAGGAGCTTTCATTTCATGGTTCCCCATTTGTGCTCATTGCCAACTTTACAGCTAATTGAAACAAAACTGAGCTTGTAGATTAAATGGCAACCCCTGGGATTTGTTTCTGCAATTACCAGCACTCCTCCTAGACAGATTCTAATTCAATAGCAAGTTCCTGGACCCACATGCAGAAAACACTGGGAAAAATCCCACTGCCTGGATGACATCAGAGTTAACTCTGTCCAGTCCATTACAGCCCCTGCAGCCCTTAACAACTGTAGGCGAAACCCTGGCCTGTTGAAATCTGGGAAATTTGCCACCAGCTTCATATAGTTAGACGAAGGCTAGGATTTCACCTTGGAAGACTGAAAGAACTGTCTTTTCTTGACAGCACAACATTTCCAGCTTCGCAGCTTGCCTTGCAATGGCTTAAGTTTTACAGAGTGCATTTTCCCTCAGTGTGGTCAAAGTTATTCATGCATTTCATAAAAACACATGCTTAGCTTTGGAGCATAACCTTTTGCAAGCCCCTAGCAGATACCCTTGTGCCCAGATTGAATTCCCTGGGTGGGAAGAAAGAGGACTACAAAATGCAGCATTTGCAAAAAGCTTTTTGAAAGCAGTTTCCAGAGTTTAAAAAGAATCCAGTCACCTCTGAACTACTTTCACCAACAGATACTCAATTTGAAAAATATTCACAGATCAGGGAATGTATACGTGGTTAAGCAGATTCATAATGCGATCACTAGGCAAGAACAAAGTTGGCTTTTGTTGTATCTTCTCACTGGCAAACAGAGCTAAAGAGAACACACACTGACTGGCAATGATTTCTACTACCATATCCGTTTCCATGGTGTAAAGCAAAATTCATCTGCCAACTCACTGACAAACTTTCTCCACTTCTAATTCAATTGAACCTGCTCTCACTCCAGACAGTGCAGCTGGAGAGTTAACCTGATAGAAAAAAGTGGGAACCAGCCATATCTGGTTCTGGATCACCTTTTCTTGCCCTCTTTAAGCTCACCAGTAAAAATTTAAGCATGGAACAAACCCTAAATTGCTCTAAGTGATGTTACAAGCCAAACAATCCTTGGCTCGGCCCTGGGAAACAGGCAGTTTTCATCCAGCTTTTCACTGAACATCAAAGGATATAGTAAAACTGGAATAGGTATGGAAGAGAATGGCTGGAGAACTTCTGTGTGAGAATGGACTAAGATGCTTGAACATAGAAAAGAAGACAGATATGCTCAAGGTCTATAAAACTACAGGGAGCATTGAGTGAGCGATGAGGGATGGACGGTACCTTTCAAGTTCCAAGAGCTGCAGGACATCAGCTGGAATCAGCTGGAGGTGGGTACAGCGCAGAAGAGGGGAGATAGGTCTTTACACAATTGCACAGGCAGTTAAACTACGGAGCACTCTGCCACGTGTCAGCCATTTACATGGGCTCAAAAGTTAGTTAGACAAAAGCATGCAAGAAAAATCAATTGCAGAGGTATTAAAACACAACAGATACCACTTCTGGCTAAAAGTATCTGAACCACAATTTTCCAGAGGCTGAGAGAGAACACCTTGGGGAAGTATCGATATCATCTGCCTTGTCTTTATACTTTTCTCGACATCTGCTATAAACTACCAGTGCAGACAGGATCCTTAAGAAACTGGGTATAAGAACATAAGAGCTGTCCCCCTGGGTCAGGCCAAAGATCCACCTGTGCTCAGAACCAGACACTTGCTCATGCTAATGGAGGGAGCAGAAGAAATACAGCCCTGCTTCTCTCAGCATCTGCCCCCTGCCACTCAGGTTCTCACAATCTGCAGTGTAAGGGCATTCTGAGCCAGAGACTGGACACAGATGTTTATTTACCTTGATAGATTTAAAAAGTGATTGAACAACTCTAATGTGAGGGAAATCCACCTATGATTTCAGTCTTTACACAAGTTCAGGTGCCTGAGCATCTCTGCCTTCCTTTCTATCTCCTTTCTGAAGCATTGTCTGATTCAATGAAGCACAATGGAGATGGAGAGCAAAGTGATACTATGTTTCTCCACATCTTGTGGAAATAGTCAGGTAGAGGGGAATGAAATCTTATTAGGTCTCCCAGGGAGAGAAAGCATGCTCAGCCTAAGCCCTATCAGACATCAGAGAACTCACACAGGGTGGTGTGTATTGGAAAGGTGGCAGTATGTGTTCTGCCCTCACAGGGTAATTGGTTTTGTTGTCAGGTTGGCTGCTGAGACCTGGTCCATTTGCCCAATTCAATCCACACTGGGCTTTCCACATCTTTGCTCCAAAGCCCTGTTTATGAAGACAAAAACAGGGACTTGGCGGCTGCCATGCAAATGTCACATTTTATGAGCAAGACAACAGTTGTAAGAAGGGCTTTTTCCTTCTTTTTTTTTTGGCAGGCTTTCAATCCATGGCCTGGGTCTCCATGCCCCCCGGCTCCCCTACCACACAGTACAGAAACGGACACTGCAAATTTCTGTCTGAGGCCAGCCTTGGCAACAGAGCCAACGAGAAGAGAAACAGCCTGTGCTCTAATAAGTAAAATATTTATGTATTGCTTTGGCTAACATACCCTCTCTCAATAAAATATTTTTCCCAGGAGGAAATCTATGAAAGGGAGGGGGTTCCTTTATTATGTCCCCAAATCATTCTTTTCTGCTCCCCTTTAAAAGCCTCAAAATCAAAGGACACTATACTCTGGAGCTTTTTGTTACCATTCTTGACTTTGTTAGCATTAGTTATTACAATCATTATATTGATTAACATTACGAGTTCTCAGGAGGCCCTGGCTAATCAGCACCCCATTCCAGGAAATACTCTGACAAATCTCTCACAGCATATGCATACACAAAGCTTGTAGTCTAAAAAGACCAGCTACACAGACTGTTAACCCGTTCCTATGCCAGGGAACTGCAGCGCCGAAAACTGAAGCAGTTTAGCGACAGCCACTGTGGGAGCCCGGGTCAGAGAGGGAACAAAGCTCTTAACTGATGCTAAAGAGAACAGCCTGGTCATTTCTCACTGCGTTTCCGGTGACTATTCTGCCACATGAAGAGATCCTTGAGAGACTCTTCACCTGCAGAAAAGTCATTGATGGTCTTCTGCACTTCAGCTCATTGCTAACCTTACAGCCAACCAGTGCTCCAGGTTTACAGCTCAAATAGCATCCCTGTGATATAGGGCAGGCCTTAGTTCAGGCGGAGGATTACTGGCGTGACATGTACAGGGCAGACTCACCCTTCTGGGAACTGCCACTCCTGTGTATCAGGATAGACAACACATACTGCCTTTCAACAGAAGACTACGCTGCTGCTCCTGGGACCACTAACAAAATTGTAACCTCTTTCTGGACACATCATCTCCACCACTCTGCAGTGCAAGTGACAAGATCACTCACGGCAACCGCTCTCTCTTGCTAGTGTTAAATTACAGATGCTTTTGGCCTATCCCAGGTGATGACTTGTATTACCTTCCTTGACAGAACTCCTGTACCCACCCAAGTGAAGAGGAAGACTCTGAGCTTTGATGGAGCAAGATTTCACCTCAGAAAGCTACAGGAATGCAATAAAATTTTGATTCTTACAAAGATGTGCCCATCTACACAGAAACAAAGCTGCGTTGTCACTAACCACAAGACACATCCTTGCCAATCTGAAGTTCCTCCCCCCAGTTTTGCTGTGACTAACTGGCAGGGATTAACATGAAGGGAGGCAGTAGACACCTCTGCTGTTGTAGAGATACCTCCTCCTCAGAATGCTTTTTGCTCACTGCTTACCTGTATTTCAGATCAACCTCACATGCACTTACAGATCATTCTTCGCCATCTATTTCTGGGTCCTCATTTCCATAACATCACAGAGCTTTGTTTATATGTTTACAATACCTATGTGTGAATGCATGAAGCGGTGTTCTTGGGGTAAAACAGATGAAACATCATTTTCTTTACTTGCCTCAGGCCTCGTCTGCAAAGCAATTGCACCTTGGCCTTCAGAGTTTCCAAAAGGCAGCTGCGGAACAATCCAGGAGGCACAGCTGTGATTTGAGCTGGTCCTTATTAGATCCCCCAAAGTATATACATCACCGAGATACCAGGAATGTCTCAAACTTGAAAAAGGTTTCAGTGGCGACTCACCTTATTATATCCCACAGAATCCAACTCAGTCATAAATCCCTAGTAACCAGCCTTCATTATGTTTTTGTGATGGAAATCCAGATACCAGCTCTCAGATGGCAAAACCCTCCAGATGTCACTTACTTCAGCTCTATTTGAACTAATATTCAGCTAATATTTGAACTGGTATTCAGCTCCCTGAGCTGGAAGACAAGGATGGAGAGCAAAATAAACTCCCCATGATCCAGGAGGAAGCAGTTAACAACCTGCTATGCCACCTGGACACTCACAAGTCTATGAGGCCTGATGGGATCCACCCAAAAGTACTGAGGGAGCTGGTGGAGGAGCTTGCCAAGCCACTCTCCAGCATTTATCAACAGTCCTGGTTAACAGGGGAGGTCCCAGATGACTGGAGGCTTCCCAATGTGATGCCCATCTACAAGAAGGACTGGAAGAAGGATCCAGGGAACTACAGGCCTGTCAGTCTGACCTCGGTGCCGGGGAAGATTATGGAGAGGCTCATCTTGATGGCATTCCCAGGGCATGTGCAGGACAAGCAAGGGATCAGGCCCAGCCAGCACGGATTCATGAAAGCAGGTATTGCTTGACCAACCTGATCTCCTTCTATGACCAGGTGACCTGCCTAGTGGTTGAGGGAAAAGCTGTGGATGTTGTCCACCTAGACTTTAATAAAGCCTTCGACACTGTCTCCCACAGCATTCTCCTGGAGAAACTGGCAGCTCATGGCTTAGACAGGTACACTCTTCACTGGGTAAAAAACTGGCTGGATGGGCGAGCCCAGAGAGTTGTGGTGAATGGAATCAAATCCAGTTGGCGGCCGGTCACAAGCGGAGTCCCCCAAGGCTCAGTTTTGGGGCCGGTATTGTTTAATATCTTTATTAATGATCTGGGTGAGCGGATTGAGTGCTCCCTCAGCAAGTTTGCAGATGACACCAAGTTGGGCAGGTGTGTTGATCTGCTTGAGTGTTGGAAGGTTCTGCAGAGGGATCTGGACAGGCTGGATCGATTGGCCAAGGCCAATGGTATGAGGTTCAACAGGGCCAAGTGCCGGGTCCTACACTTTGGTAACAATGCCTTGGGGGGTTGCCCAGCGGAAAAGGACCTGGGGGTGCTGGTTGACAGCCGGCTGAATATGAGCCAGCAGTGGCCAAGAAGGCCAATGACATCCTGGCCTGTATCAGTGATCATGCCCCTGTACTCGGCACTGGTGAGGCTGCACCTCGAATACTGTGTTCAGTCTTGGGCCCCTCACTACAAGAAAGACATGGAGGTGCTGGAGCATGTCTAGAGAAGGGCGACGAAGCTGGTGAGGGGTCTGGAGCACAAGTCTGATGAGGAGCGGCTGAGGGAACTGGGGTTGTTCAGTCTGGAGAAGAGGAGGCTGAGGGGAGACCTCATCGCTCTCTACAACTACCTGAAAGGGGGTTGCAGAGAGGTGGGTGTTGGTCTCTTCTCCCAAGTGACTAGCGACAGGACAAGAGGAAATGGCCTCAAGTTGCACCAGGGGAGGTTTAGGCTGGATATTAGGAAAAATTTCTTTACTGAGAGAGTGGTGAAGCATAGGAACAGGCTGCCCAGGGAGGTGGTAGAGTCACCATCACTGGAGGTGTTCAAGGAACGTCTGGACGTAGCATTGCGGGACATGGTTTAGTGGGCATGGTGGGGTTGGGTTGATGGTTGGACTTGATGATCTTACAGGTCTTTTCCAACCTTAGTGATTCTGTGATTCTCTGATTATGTAATGACCTCAAAGCAAAGGGCTCCACATTTGACTACTACTCCACAGACTCACTCAGCCTCTCCTTCTCGGTCACCAGCCTCCCAGAAACCATAGTATGGTGGAGAGGAGGAGGGAACGAGAACAACAAACAAAAGCAACCCCAGACTCTGTTACCTCTAAAGGAACCACAAGAGGAAAAGTCCCATGGATACCAATGGCAAAAACACATACAAACTGCAAGGAAAAGAGAAAAGAAAACCCTATTTGGGATTTTAAAAGAAGAGTTGAGCTTGCACACACAATACCCTTTGGCAAAGGAGCCCAGGCCGGAAAGTGTTGCAACTCCAACATGCTGTGCTCAGAGAAGGTGTTAATGGTCCAGCTATCCTGTATTATTACACACAAACAGGAGAGGCCCTGCAGAACTGTAGGGGTCTTTAAGATCCCCACCCAGATGGAAAGAGCAGAGAGAGTTATGTAGGATTAACGCAAGGGGAGAGGAAGGAAAGGGGTGAAGGAAAGGTAATGTCTCAAGCACTAGAGCTCTGAGCTAACAAGGCAGGTCTGTTGTGTCTCACACATTGAAATGGGGATGCTCTGGCTGCCCCCTCTCCCACACCTTGGCTTCTGCTTCATGCACTCACGGCAGGACACCAGGGCTCCCCTCCTGTCTGGGACTCTGGGGGCCAGACCCGTGATTTATTGACCAGCTGCATTTAGGGTCACCAGTCCCAAACCCCTTTAAACTCCCAGTAGGAGTCAGAGGTTTCAGCCACTTTGCTTGGAAGGAACCACCGAAGATGTGTTTGCAGCTGACGCCTGTAGCTGTGGTCTCTTCCTAACATGATGAGAGATACTGGCTCTTATGCTTGGGGAAAGAAATATTGGAAAGGTTGTGACACTGGCCTATGTGTGTTTGTTTAATGAGAGCTAGTAAAATCTTCATCCAAGCGTCAACCCTCCTGGCCCTACAACCACACACCAAAATCTTCATGTGTCTACAAACTCCCATGCACAAAGCTCTGGGTGAAGGCCACGAGTGTGCATGCTCGTGGTCGGGGAATTTACATGCAACATGGAATGGGTGGTATCTTCCCCAAAGCCTGCCTCCACAAACAAAGTGGGATACCCAAGAGCTGCTTCGCTTGGCCAGTGATGCCGTAACAAAATCTCATGTCCAGAAAAAAGAATTGGTCATATCCAAGTACAGGCTAAAGCTTTGCAAGTATTAATACTGAGGGGAGAGACATTATTAGACTGCACAGGACCACAGGGTGTGGCTGATTCTTCATTGTGCAGAGGTTTTAATAAATACTGAAATTTTCTAAATCAGCCACAAATTAAATGGGCTTAGATGGAGGACACACTCAATGAAGTTCTGCTAGCTAACCTCTAAAAGAGAGGTAGTATTGAACACTCATGAATCTCTACTGCAACACATAAAGTTTATGCATAACCTGCATAACCAGCTGCTATGAGAGGTTATTCATGTCCAGAATAAAATACTGCTGAAAATTCAAACAATAAGCTGAATTTCTGGAGAGGCTTTCACATTTGCAGACGTGATTCACCGCCATCATCTCTATAAGAATTCTTCTCAGAAATGTTTGGAAACCATTTTTAACTTGTCTGTCAAGGGGCAATTCCAGAGTTATAATCAACTGCACACTACTAGGCAAAGTGCTGGACTGTTGAACTCATGTACAATTTTCCTGTGGATTAGATCAAATTCCTGATGTAGGAAAAACTATTAGGGCCTCCATTCTGTTTTCACTTCTGAGAGCTTAACACACATGTTACTGACTTCAACCAAGTTATTTCCAACATATACCTGTGAGAATGCAGGATCAAACCACAATGTGTTATGTTTCAAAATATTTTTTCACAATAACTTGGTTTAGTGAACTCACTTTTCATCCCTAGAGAACTAACTGTAATGAGATCACACAAAGAAAGGATATGGAGTTTCACCCTAATCTCCAGGAGACAACAGGCCATATCCAAAAATCCTCTCTCAAATCAGTAGTACTTTCAGTTGTGGAGCAATACCATCTGTGGAGATAATTTGAAGAAAGCAGCGAGGTCAGAATTTCAACTGTCACATGAATATTTGGAGTGTATGTATCAGGGATGCTGTAAGGATATGTTTGCTCCCAGATTACGAAATGCTTCAGTCTACACTTCCTAAAGCCTCGCCGCCTGGAGTCTTGTGAATATCTGAGAAATTTTTTCTATTGTTCTTTTTTTTCTCTACTTTAATTTAGAAAATAAAATGTTCTTTGGAATCATATTTTCTAATAGGAACAACTTCAAAATGCATCACAAAGGTGGGACCACATTTAGTATCTTACCGTGGATAAACCTCCTGTGGCTTTTCCTTTAGCAACAGAAAGCAGCATGACAGGTTGATTTCAGGCACTAGCTAGATCAGATCTGAACTGTATTGCCACAAGGAAATGAGAATCATAAAAGTGACTCTCATAAAATCGTGCAGCAAATTAGTGCGATCAGATTGCACTAATCCTAGTCCAACACTCCAGGTAACAAATCTGTGAGGGCAAATGTTTGTCCCTGCCCTATCTGCATCACTCCAAGATTTAACTGGTGTATTTAATACTTCATTTTCAACACTAACATTTTACACTCAAGAAAAAAAAAGTGGTGTTCGTCAGTTCTAATTAAATTACATGCTTTATTTTTTTAATTAAATAGCCTAAAAGGAAATAAACTGGAAGAAATCTTCTAACAAATGATTTAGAAGTATTTCATATGTATCTAAGAAGGGAGCCAAATATAAATTGACAGCTTAGTGCAAGAGAACTTCAATCTGGGTTTTATTGCAATAACAAAAGTGCGTATTTAAAAGCCTTCACACAGAGCATCTATTCAGAAACAAGCCCGAAGACAGTCAGGGAATTAAAAAGAGGATAGTGTTTTGAATTAATCTAGAACATTTTTGTGGATTAGTTTACAAGCACAGAATGCCTCAGGGGGCTAGGGAGAGCACAGAGCACTGAAGTCAGAGGGATCTGTTTTTTTCCTGTTGATGGTGATTAGTTCATATCTCTTTGACACCATGTTTACAAGCCCCTAATTGCCTCATTAATACCTCATTATTACTTAGAAAGTGAAGAAGCTTTTAACTTTGAAGCTGTTTTGCTGCACTTGAAGGCAAATATAGGGTGAATTTTGAATGTGTTGGTACTAATTAAAGTTGAAGTCTGTTTCCTGTTGCTTGTGGGTGGGTGTTAATAGCTTCAAAGAAAAAATTAGGCTTCAATTTATATTACATGCCTCCCAACTTACACACACAGGAATAAGTGCAAGTAAGAAGCCCATTTCTGCAAACTGGATTTACAAAGGGACACAGATCCCCACGTCTGTTTTCTTTCATGCTTTTTACACGTGGACCAGACTCTATGAAGGCTCGTTCACACTATATCAGAATGCCTGGAGGAGACTGAAGCTGGCCAGTTCAGTTCACACAGATACAGCACATACCTTTCCATGCTGTCATGCATGTACAGGGCAAAATATTCTCCTTTTGCACCAGAACCAGGAAGAGAAGCAGACTAACCACTGTGTAAAACTGACCTGGGTCCATCTGCCTCCTGCTCTGGATGGACATTGTTTCCAGGTCACCCTGGAAAAGCTAGTTTCAAAGCAAAGCTAAAAGCAGGCACAGAAAGCTCATCTCATGATCTTTCACTTCCAACCATATGTACATATTTTATATATATATATATACACACGTATGTATAATCACGTAAAAAATAAGTATGCATGTATACATAAAGCACATTCTTCCTGAAATGTGTCTGAAGCTGTGAGATCCAGTTTTCAAACAACTGTGCACAACTATTTCAGTATACAAATTGCAAATAAGCCAGTGACCACAATTATGGTTACTGGATTATCATATAAATGAATAAATGAGATGTTCAGAACCTCACTTGGGCTGTAGAGATACACTGGCTGATAATGTTTTCGAGGAATTTTCTTCCAGCCCCAGACAGAAGAGAGACAAAGCAGACATTAACCACAACAAAATCATTTCCATGGGAAATTTTTAAAAGAAACGTGCTTCCTTTCAATTAGCTTGTTTTCAGGGATCTGGGGCATGTTGTGAATGGAGAAGGGGGTGAAGGGGAAGGAAAAGATACCCATTTTTGGTAAAAGCATTCAGTTTCTTAATAAGAATTTTGGATGAGAAAAATAGTGAAAAATAATCTTTGCTGAAAGCAAATGTAAAACCCTACATAGACTGGAAGATTTGGATACAAAAATAAAATGTTTTCCATACGAATTAAATTCCCAAAGAGGCATTTTTCACCAACATTGTTTTTCAGCGGTGGGGGCTGGGGGTGGGCACAGAAAAAAATCAAGTCTAGAAGGTTGAACATTCCCCAGTGAAGTCGTCAGGATTTGGCTAACCGTCCCCAAGACTCAGGATTTAGCTTAGACTGCTCAGAGTCGCCACTGATTAACTGGCCTTCTTGTCATAGGCCCAGGACAGCAGGGTCTTGGCTTACCATTAGCACTCTTAAGGCAGAGCTCAGAACAACTCAGCCTCTCACGTTCTTCTCATACCTTGCATCTCCTCTAAAAGGAGGTAAGTTAATAAAATTCTGACCTTATTTCAGCATTAAAAACAATCTAAAAATGTTGATGACATTAAATTACATACCTAACTTGACAGCATCCTTTTACATACAGGACTGTAAAGAGTACAAATAAGAAACAGAAAATTTACCTAAAATTATTGGTCAGAAAACCCATCTACAAAATGGGTAAGGAAGGAACCCCCTCCTCCTGAGTTGTATTTACAGTATTGTTGATTTATATAAAACATCTAAAAAAGTATTAAAACAAAAATAATTAAGGCAAGCCAAATCCTTTTCTTGCCAGCATGCAAAGCTTGTCCGACTGGACATATTGAGGCTATCAATTGGTGGTATGTATTTATAACCTAGTGCTCAGACAACTTGGAACGACAAATGCAAACAGCCACAAAGAAGTCACTTTGTTTGCTTGGCACAAACAAACCCCTGAGATGAAAAGCAGCCTAGCGTTTATTTTGGGCCAAGCTTCCTCATCTTACGATCCACGACGTGGCATGGAAAGGGCAGTGTTACCAAAGGACACAAAGCACATGGAGATGCATCATTAGAGCAAACACAGACTGGGGTGCCAGATTTGTTATTCTTGTTTCTTCCTTCCCAGAATGGATATCACTTTCCCTCCCTTCTTCTCCCCAAAGCACACTGGTTTGAAGCTTGTTTTTTGTTTGGTTTTGTTTTGGTTTTTTTTTTTTTTTTTTTTTTAAGGACCAGGCTTGTCAGCACAGCCTGAAAAGCTCTTACAGCTATAATTTAAAATTGAATCGTGTTGATTGAAAACACGGCTAGCATCCGACTGCAGACATGTCTGAAGACTTCCACATGCGTAGCCAAATAAGGACTGGTGAGGACATGGTAAGATTTGCCAAAAATATTAAAGCAAGCTCTGCAGGAGGCATGATCCACAACTGTGCACTAGTAGCATGCAGCCTGGGAAATGCCCATCTAGAGATCTGGTAGATTCCCTTAACCACTGAGCCATGGAGACCTGAGCTGTCTGAGCAAACAAGACACTGTGGTAGCCAGTCATTCTCAAGAGGTTTCTCAGAACAGAAAGTTCAAATCCCAGATTGAAGAAGGAAATCTCAGTGGGCTCCAGGTTGATTTGATATTGATATCTCATTTATTCTCCTACCAACATGACCAAAGCACAAGAGAAGCAACCAAGGACAATGGGAAGAGTGAAAGAAATCCAGCAGAGTGGTTAGCCAGTGAACATGCAGCTTACTGGAAGGATAATTCATTGCCTTTTGTGGGGCGTTAGCTGTGAGAAGGCCAGCAAGCTAACAACTATCAAAAGATAATGAACAGAGGTTGCAGGAGACCAGGTGTAGTTGGGTTTTAGGAACGCTGATACATGTTACTTCAGTGCAAAGGGAGTATCTTAGCATCTTCCACGGCTCCTTCAGGGGAGGATCTGGTAAGGCTTCTAGCCCTTACCTCAGTGGGCAGACACTGACATTGAGCCTCAAGTCACATTGTCCCATGCATGGATAATGGGAAGCTCAGCTGTTTGATGGTATGACGCCTTCATTCTTCTCATACCTTCATCCCCTTAGACATGTCAGGGAGCGAAAGGCATGAGAAAGTCTTAATAAAGTTTTAACCTTCTGATGACACTCAGGCTTTAAAAGGAGGGTCATAGGTGATTTGGGATACTTTTCTCTCATTTCACTTAAAAAAAATGGATTTCCCATAGCTCCTTAAACACCGGAATAGATATGCATATATTTTTCAGTATATGGATTCAAATCCTTGGTTTCTTTGGCAAAAGGCCATATAAATTCTCATGGATTTGTTATTGCCTGCTATAAATTTACTACTCAGAAAGAATAATATTTCATTTGCTTTATCGTTGGTGCCTCTAAAGAGGGTGAAAATGGATTTAAGTCTTCCATTGGGCATCTTGATGAGGGCAGAGAAGGACCATGAAAAGAAGCCAAAAAGGACACATAAAGAATTGATATAAGGCTCCATCATCTATAATTCAGTTGATAAACTTGGGTCTCCTTTGCAATGAATTACAATGCCAAGAGGTTTGTTCTGTAAATTCTGTCTAGAACTTGGCAACATCATTTCTAAGAAAGAAAGCAAACTCCTAGGTTTAGTTCATGTAACCCTGGGGACTTAAGCAATACTTTCCATCTGAATAAGCAAAGGGTTTGATCTTGCTCATGTTGGCTCTTATGCTCTTCCTATTTTACCCAGAGGAATAGGGACAGTAGAGACAGGTAGGAACAGGACCTCAAACTCATGTTCAGTTTACGTATTCATGGGTACATACACAGCTTCATGAAGTTAAATCCATCAAGCTAAAGCCATTCCCTGGGCGTCTCTACTTATTCCATGATCCTTCACTGTCTCTACAGCGACTTCGTTTAGAGAGGACACTGCAGGGATCTTATCTCCCTGTATCAGCCCCAAAATAAGGTAGGCTTGGGATGAAGAGACCAGGACCTGGACTTCAGCAGGGGGCTATCCAAATGCACAGAAAAGCATGCTTGGTTTTGTGTGATGGTATAGAGTGAAATCAAGGATTCATGCTGTTTGTGCTCTGGAGCTTCTCCAAAACTTATGTTCAGACCCAGACTTGTCTCCATTTATCAAGCTTATTTAGCTTGAAGAGTCCGACCATGTGGCTACCACCATATCAGTATCTGAGATATATTAAGTTTACACTACTGAACAAATTTATGACTTGAAAGCCTGATCCTTGTCATTGGGGATCCAAGATGCGGACAGATGAAGCAATTTGCCCAAATTCAAGAAAAGGGTGGGTTACAAAGCTGAGGATGAAAGCACAACCCCTGAGTTCCATGTGGCTGGCCAGATCCCAGGGTGATCCCTTCTCTAGTGATTGAAAGATCAGTGAATTGCTCTCTAAATGCTTCCAACATGAACTCTCCGAAACACAGCAAATGGGATTTTTCACACTTTGACTAATGAAAGCTTGGCACATGGCATGAAAAATAAAATCCTCACAGCCAGCGGTACATATATATAAAATAATGTTTATTTCTACAAGGCTTGTGAATAAGCAAGACATTTTTCATCCATGAAAGGCAGTTTCTGTGTGCATGTGTAAGTTAGCAACAACAACAAAAAGTATGACTGATGATCCCAATGAACATCATCCCAGTGAGATTCAAATAGTCGTAACTTTTGCTTCCGAAAAGAAAGTCTCTTTTTTACCTCACCCTGCAAACTTCTGGGTTTATTGTGGCTATATTTCTCTGCTCTTGACAAAAATATAGACATAATCTTTCCTTTTGTTTCATGTTTATAGAATAGCTATCATCATAGGGCTAGGCATTTATAGATAGAGATTCAACAAAAGGATGTGCTCAGAAAGCACAGTTCAGATTTTACATTGCCTGCAAGATCTACTACCATATGAAAGCAAAGCTAGTTTCTGAAAAAGTGTGGAGAGCTCATTCTTCTTGCCAAATTATGACATTTTTCTTATTCTGTTCTTTTTTCCCAGCTTTGTTGATGCTCTCCACATGACCAATGCTAACAACAGGAGAGACTAGCCTCATGCAGGCAGACTAAAAGTGATTAGACACAAATCGGGACCAACGGTACACTATAAACACACTTCCAAAACAGACAGTATTTTCTCTTTCTCTGCTGAAAATGTTTTGAAAAAAGAATACACTGAAAAAAAACCCTGAAAATAGTTAACTTCTGTGGTAAACTGATATTGGGATCCTACCACATAGATAAAAGATGATCCGGCCACAGTCTTCCCATTCACAGCTAACATTCGATACCCCTAAGGACAGAGCTCTGCAGAGGAGCCCTTGTAGGCATTTTAGGGACTTGCAATAGTGTGAAAGGTTTACTTTTTCTCAAGTGCAAAAGGATTACTGAGGCTATTGTAAATTTGCTTCAAAGAAACAAGAGAAGAGCTTTACAGTTCTGCAGTAATCAGAAGACATGTAAGAAGAGATAGGTAAGTTGTGATGTACTTTAGCATAGCATAGCATCAGGTTTTATTTGATTAATTCTTCCCTACAGCTTGTAATGGATATACACAGTGTGATTTCAGGGCAGAAGTAGCTTCAAAGTACAATTTGAGTATCACAGATCCAAGCTTGCACAGCTGGATCTCAAATATACAAGCCACTTTCAGTTACACAGGAGGAAGGAAAGGGGAAGATTACTATGATCTGAAATGTTAACGCTTCTTTCACATGATTAAGTACATTTACATGTTTTAAACAAACCAGCAGAAGTTGTTTCCAGGGAACAGAAAGAAACAAGTAGGACTCCACACTGTGTGTGGATGTACAATATACTTATGTCCTGCTCCTCACCTGTGGCTTCCTAAAAATAGGGCAAAATCACGTTCGGTGACTTGGACAGAGAACTGGCAGTGTTACAAAGAAAATTACAGGTATTGAAAAAGCTCTCTGCCATTTTCCTCCTGTGGGAGAGGACAAGGGATACAGCACGGAGAGGGGTAGGATCCCCTCTAATAACCACCACCAGGTTTCTTCAAAAATGGAGGCAGCCAAATTTCTCCTGCAGCAGCTGCCCTAGAGGACTATGTAAGGAGAGGGCAGCACATACTGCTGCAGCAGCCCCAGTAGCCCATTTATCAGGAAACATTGCCACAGGCTGTGTTGACATCAGGAGAGAATACCATCCCTGTGATGACCTTGCAAAAGCATTGCTGCAATGCTGGCATAAACCTCCAGCCTCAGGGTCTCTCAGCACCGCTAGCAGTTCTGCCTAAAGCAGAGTCCTTCTCCTTAATCTAGTGATGTCCTCTCTAATCTTACAACTTCTTAGGCAAATCTGTTATTCACCCTTTTTAACGGACTTAGGATGACTTGTAAGGTCTCATCAAGTATTTGCATACAGGTCCAGAGGAGTAAGAGTACACTTTGTTCTGGACTACTATTAAAAAACATTATGCAGATGACCAGAACCTAAAAGGCATCTGGTGGCCACACAAAAGGCAGCCAGGCAATATCACTCCCTTCTATACTAACTGGTCAGCTGGTACAGTCTTGACCATAGTTTCACTCAGGCAGGATCTTGGACTTGCCCGTGCTTGATTTGAAACAGCACGGAGTCTGAATGACCCTCCTCTGAAGACATGAAAGCTTCTTAGTGAAACTTGGCAGCTGAAAAATCTAATCACCTTCATGGGGAGATCACCTAGACCACCTCGGACAAACTCCATAGCTCAGAAAAGTAAAATGGCTATTGTTGGAAGAACTTTCCTAGAATCCACCTGTAGGCCCAATCTTCTGCTCAGGAAAATGGGGACAGGACATGAAGGAACCAGCTGAGCTATACTTGCTGATGCATTAAATCTCTACCACGGGAAGTTTTTAAAAACAGATTAGATGATTGACAGGGAAAGAAATAGCTGACTTTCGGAGAAGGTCTTTCCAAGCACAGGTGATCGATGAGACATCTCACACCACGGCACTATCCAGGAATTAATATGGGAAAGAATAATTTGGGCACAGGAGGGATGAAATGAGGCCAGTGGCTATTACTGCGCGCTAGTGCCAGCCCCCACTCCTAAGTGAGATGGACATTTGGTTGGCATAGTGGAGGTCCATCTGACTAGATGAGACCCCTTCTAAACCTGCTTGTCTAAGGTTCATGAAACCCATCATACAAACCCATATGGCACTTTGAGATTAGGGAAGTTCAGATCCTGGCCAATTTCTATTGTTAAGCTCACAAAACACTAAGATAAATAATGAAAAATGCTTCAGCTGCTATTTATTTAGGGCAGTTTTGCCATGTGACATCAGAAAATATTCCATGTTGGAATTTATTAACATAAAAATGCACTTGGTGAGACTTTGCGATCTATTAAACTTCCAGCTAACTAGACTTTTGTTTATCCAATCGACAGATGGTGTTTTTCTGAACCAGTTATGTTGATTCACAGCACTGAAGTGGTTACTGGAAGAAAGGACCATAAGTTTAATAAGGAGCAGGCCCATACACATGCAACAAATGTGAGCCATATTCCACCAGCTCCAAAAGAAAAAAAGCAGCAGTTTTTAAACCAAATTACCAAAATATTGGCACATTTTTACATGTCCATTATGCATGTTCAAAGCCCCCGGAACAGGAATGCTGTTGGTAAATCAGCTACTTCAGACATATGCACCAAGTTATTGCATTTGGTTGGGATATTCTGCTCCAGTTTAGGAGAAAGACAGTCACGCACAGACTCCTCTCTCAGAAGTGCTGTCCTGGAGGGCTGGTTTAGCTGTTTTGTAATAAAGACTCATCCCACTTACAAAACCCCTCTCAGGCTTCTCATTAATAAATGCCAATGAACATAATATGATACCAAGGTTGTAGAAACCAATGGCAATCTAGAAACCAGCAAAAGAAAACATAGTGAATGACAATAAAGAGTGGAACATTTAGAGGACTCTCGAGCAGCTGAACTCCCAATCATTCTTCAAACATGAAAGAGGTTTGAACTGTTTATGAAATTAGGTGGAGCTTTTGGAACTGCACACTGAACTATGCTGAACAGGAAGAAAGCTCTTTGCTTATTAGACCTCAAGGAGATAATCTATTGTACTAAAGAAACAGCTACAGCCTTTGCTATGCAGCAGGGAGATTACTCCTGTTCAGGTAGATGAGTTGCTTTCAGACCTTTTGTCCACCATCTCTCTGATTTAATTTTAGGAATGGAACAGTAATGTTTTGATTAAGTTGCAGACAGAAGACCTCAAAATGCCAGGATCCACCATACTTGTAGTAGAAGGACGGGAGAGAAGGACCGGCTTCTGCCTCCATGGGCTCAAATCCAGAGTATCTTTGAGAGGATGGGAAAAAGAGCTGAAAAGCATATAATGGAGTGTTAATAGCATTCACCTATCCTATCATTTTGTGTGTATGCATGCATGTGTATATATATATGTATAAATAAACACACTAATATATATAAACACACACACAGATACTCACACCTTCCTAGGTGTGTGCATATGTAATATTATATACATACCCAAACGCAGACTAAACTTTATACAGAGGGAGAATGCATACCAGAGTCTGACACTGGGAAAGGTTTTCTTCAGCGTATTTACACGCCTAGTCTCAGGCAGGATGTGGTCTGTCATTGCAGAGGCCACAGCACAAGGTGAGACTTTGCAAAATGTAATACAAGCTATTAATGCTGGTTGGTCTGCAAAATTCATACCTAGTCCTTAGAAGGGAGGATGTTAGGATTGAGAGGGGATTTTCTTCAAGAGCTAGATTGGTTGTTTCTAGAACGCTGAGACAAAAGACACTGTATTGGACACATGAGGACAAACAGGAAAGGAAATATAAGACTGACTACAGAGACTACATCGTATTGGTGCAATACACAGGGAAAAAAGATGTTAAACTTTAAAATTGTGATAATTCAGCAGTTTCAGTGTGACAGCCTTAAGTAGTAGAGGCTTGTTCCTCTGACAACTGCACGTTTCAAATCATGAATTACACGACTGAACAATGATGTTATATGTGAAAACAACTGCTAACATCAAAATCAATCTTCTGCAGGAAAATCTGTATTTGCTAGACACATCACAGCACAGGTGTCGTGGAAAATAACAAGTCATGGCATGATAGCTAGCAGTGCAACTGCTTTAGGCTTATCGCTTTTTGAGTCCAGGACAGCTAGATATAATGCCACCTGTGCATAAGAGAGCAGAGAAATCTAATTAGGATTCTTATTTGGATCTGAGCAACCTGATCTAACATAGAAGTTAACCCTGCTCAGAGTGAGGGCAGTTGGACCAGAGACTTCATGGAGTCCCTTCCAACCAAAATTATTCTATGATCTGTAGCATGCAGAAAGATTGAATCTCATCCGCCATCTCTGGCAGGAGCAGAAGACACCTTCAGCCTCATTCATGGAAAAAGGAAAACCTGGGTTCTGACTCTTCCTGTTTTGACATAGGACAGCTTTTGGGAGAGTCAGTGGGTCAGAGAGAGTTCCTTATTACAGGAAAGGCATAAGAAATGCAGAGACTGAAATCCACTGGGTGCTTTGAAATTCTTCACAGGAAAAGTACACCATGGCAGAGACAGAGAAATACTGATATGGCATAGGCCAATAATACGATACTTTTTGCAGGAGGAAGGTGAGAGGAGAGGAAGAGACAAAAGGGTAGTAAGCCCTGTAAGGAGCGCGTTCTGATAAAAGTGTTAACGCTTCCCTGCATGAAAATACTGATCCCTCACAAGCTGTTTCCTCTCAGATCTAATAATCTTCTTTACCTGTTGGAAACGCACTGTAATTACAAGTTCCAGTGCCAGCTTCTCATTAACAAAGAAAGGTGCCCTCTATTCCATGGGGTTTTGTTTTGCCTGATTAAAGATATTGTTAAAGCCTCCACAAATATTTTTTGTACCCACACAGACTCCTTATTGAATCTGGCTGTCTTCACTTCCTGTCTTAGTACAACTTACTTGTTAAGTTGTTGCCTCATCGCACCCCTGAAGTGGTTGCCTTTAAGTGGTTGGTGAAATGATTAATATTTATTTAGTAAAGCTCTTTGAAGATGATACATGACATAAGTATCAGTTAACACTGTTATGCTTCCAAAAAACAATACAGCTTTTGTAAGATTAAAAGCCTATTCCCCCATTAGATTTCTTGAAATTTGTTAAAACAAAATAATGTAACCTTCCCTTTGCAGTTTATCCCTCTTATCTCTTCACAGTTTTTAATAGTCAGTATTTCCCATCTGATTACTGCTAATCACATTGTTACACTACTTTTACAGCCTTGGGGTTTATTACAAAGCTTCTCTATTACTCCAGATAGGCACAAAACAGTAGCAGGTAGGGAGCAATATACGTTTTCCAAAGATCAGAACCATTATTTAATGTTTTTGTAAATATTTACTTTAGAAGCAGGCTAAACGTTACTTAAGATTCGTTCTAAACTGCTGTGTTTAAAGGAAAAAAATCACGAGGACATATGGAACTCATCTGAAGGAGAAAAAAATGTTACAATTACACAAAAGAATTAATTTCCCTTGCTGTTACCAAAGAGTTGTCTTCATAAAAGCTTGTGGCATGCTTTTGTATCTTAGGTGGAACATCGTGATACATATCATGTGGTTTGTGGTCTCCTCTTCCTACTGCCTGAAGCTCTGGCTGCTGTTTCCCCAACCTGACTGTCCCACCAAATCGGTACACACCCGCATCGTGCTCCCACTGGGATTTCTGTTCCTGTTCTGCTCTTTTTTTTTTTCCCCCCCTTCTTCTTAGTCATCTTACCCACAAGCGGCATAAATCAAGGCGAGGCTGTGTTTTCACAGCTAGGCAGTTCTTGCAACATCAGAGATGAGTTCAGGGAAACGGCTGGAAAATTTGCTATACCCACACACACACACCTGCCTTTTGGCTAATGGAAGATGAGCACAGTGCCAAAGATGTTTGTTTGTTCTTGCCCTGGGTGCTTTGATATGTATGCCATCGATGAGGGTAATCACCCTACCTCACAACACGGCACCCATGACTGAATAGGGCTTCACATCTCCTTATAGACCTCCCAGGCGTCTTCTCCAGCGCGTGAGAAGTTGGGTCACGTCACTGGAGATGTCCCTAACAGCCTTCTGACCAGGCCCCTCTGTTCTTTCACTACTTAGGAAGAGATTTGGGAAGGAGCTAGAAAAAGGGTGAACCAAGTCAAATCCACTCAGCCAAGCTGGCGCAGCCATGTCATTTTGGAAGTGGCACTTGCTGAACACAAGGACGCAGTTTGGTCCAGCTGTGAACAAATGCAGCAGACCCCCATGCTACAGTGTCATGACAGCATCAAGCCTGTAGCTTTTAAGTGGTTTGTGGCAGCTTAGGGAAAAACAACAGGATACAGTGTTGTGATTGGAATTAGCCGTTGTGGTATCACATCTGCTGGGACATGGGCTCCACAACCCTTCCTGCTCCAGACTTCATTTCAGGGCGGGGACAGCAACTTACAGTGACCACCCAGCAACCTGCATGCTTGAGGCACGTTTGGGAGAAAGGTGGGGCTGCTCAAGAGAGAGACGTGGCGTGGGCACGTGCAGCCAGGCCCTGCCCTCCCCATCCTCACAGCAGCGTTGTGTTGTCACACCGTCACACCGTCAATGCTAGACACCGGCAATGCTAGGGCGGCAAGCTGAGAGGCCCAGTTGTCGCATCCCCCAAGGGCAGATGGGGTGGGGAGCGCACGTGGGAGCTCACTGCCTACAAAGCAGCACATAACTGCCTGATGCCACCCTGTGTCCCAACAGCACAGGGCCATGGGTGACTCCAGGCCACTGGAACCCAGTGCAGCCATGACTCGGTTGTCTCACTGGATCATCCTGTGCCACAGTGCCGGGACACCCTGTGGGCTAAAAAACCTTCTGGCTCTTTTTGTCCCTTTGTGTCTTTCCCTTATCTCAACATCATCCCTCAGGATAGAACAAGAAAATGAAGTATTTCTTTGCAGGAACTAGAAATGCCATGAGGAAAACCAATCCCTTGCTCCTTTGCATGATTTTTACCTGGCTGGAAGATGTGGGAGGACAGGAGAGAGAAGAGGATGAGAGCCTCCGCTTAGGAGCCACTGGTCCCGACACCGCAGTTAGGAGAACTCTCTCCTGCCTCTGGAGGGCAGGAGCAGAGTCCACAGGACGTGCACACCGTGGTTCGAAAGTCCCTTCAGCAGCCCATGTTGCTGCATCAGTAACCACAGCAAGTGGTGTCCCTCTCAGTCTTCACAGGGCTGTTGGGAAGCCACGTTTATAGCCAGCTAGGCCTCAGTCTGCCACGGTCCTTGGCAAAACCCCTGCTGGTTCCACTCTGAGTTTTGCTAGAGCAAGGACCCCACCTCATACTAGTAATTACTGTATTTCATCAAGAAAACTTTGGTAGCTTTGATTCTTCTCAATACAGTGAGGAACTTCCCAATTTTGGAAAGGGTTCGCAGTCGTGGAGGTGGTGAGAGGGTCAGGATTCAGATCCGCTCTGCTGTGCAGACTGCATACAGCAGGCTGGGTGGTGGAGTCACCCAGGGCCACCAACACAGCGGGGCTGGGTGGTGTCCTGCAGGGAGAAGGGGCTACATCCGGCACCCTGACCCCCATCCCTGCCCTGAAGGGATCCAGAGACAAGAGTTCCTGCAGGCAGCAGCAACAGGCATTGTCAGCCTGTCCTCTGCTCCAAAACCTCCCAGCTTTAACAGAGAGCGCCGGCTGCAACAGCCTCCAGAGAAACCTCCAGACCCTCGGGGATCCTGGATGTACTCCTGCCAGCAAGAATCAGCTCAGGTCTTGTTGGAGGAAGGTGCTTCCTCCTGCGGCTTCTCAGTCTGAGTGGAAGCTGCATAGCTAACAGCACAAGCAGGACAGATGCACGTCGTGAAACCACACAGCAAAAGCTTTCCTTCCATCCCCTTGTGAGGCTGAAGAGGCGGGGGACCCCCCTGGGGTGGCCATCGCGGGAAGGATAGCTGAGGCGCAGGGTATGGTGCCTCCAGCGCCAGGCAGGGCCCACGTCCTTGACCTGCTCTCCACCCCACCGCTCAGCGAGGCCTCGCCGCCCCTGGTTTCAGAGGGGCCAGGGGAAGGCGGCGCCCGTGAGGACATGTCGCCTCACGCCTGGGAGCCGCGGAGGGTCAGAGCAGCCGGCGGAGGGCTGAGGGGGAGCGCCTCAGGGCGTCCCCGAAGGAGGCGGCTGCTCTCAGCTCCTTCCCGGGACAAGCCCTGTCAGAGCGATTCTGTGACTTCTTTTGTGCGCGGGAATGTCGAAACTTTTCGATTTTCTGCTTTTAGTGTCGAAAGTGAGGGAAGCGCCACGCAGGTGCCGCCGCGGCTGAAGGGCAGCGGGCGAGGCGGCGCTGGGCGAGGCGGGAACGCCGCCTCCCCTCAGCCGCGGCCGCCGGGCGGCTGCGCTGGGCCGCCATCGCCCCCTGGCGGCGGCCCCTGGCGGCGGCGGGAGGCGCGGGCGGGCCGGGGCGGCTGCGCGAAACTTTCCGCCGGAGCCCGAGTTCGGCCTCCCCGGTGCGGTGTGCGCCGCCGCCCCGCGGAGCAGCGCCCGCCTTTCCCGGGGCGCCGCGGGAGCCCCTCTTGGCCGCCGAATTTAAAAAAAAAATTTTTTTAATATTTTTTTTACTTTTTTATTTTCCGGCTATTCCTCCCCCCCACCTCCCCAACCTCCTCCCGAACCGGCGGGGCGGGAAGGGAGCTTCTCCGGTCTGCAAAATCAAAGCATGGCGGAGGCTGGCGATGAGAACCGTCCTCCCCAAAGCATCCAGCGCCTCTGACAAGCCCGGAGCCAGAGGGGGTGGGGGTGGGAAAGGGCGGGAGGGGGGAGAGCATGGGAGGGAGGGGGCGGCCAGTCCTTCCCCCTGCACTTGTCAGATGCAGATGGGACTGGCAAAGTTTGTTTGAATAAAAAAAAAAAAAAGCCAAAAAAAAAAAAAAAGGGGGAAGAGCAGGAGGAGGGGGAGGGAAAAAAAAAAAAAAAAGATCCTAGAAATCCAAAAAGGCTCATCTGGGAAGGAGAGAGAGGAGAGCGAGAGGAAGCGGGATGCAACTCAACCTGACGCTGATCTGCTTCGTCTTCGGGGGGTTCCTGCCCGACGCCGCGGCCCGGCGGGAGCAGATGGACACGGGGCAGTGCGACCTGCCCCGCTCGGTGAGCCGGGCCGGGCCGGGCCGGGCCGGGGGGCGCGGCCGCTCGGGGATGCGCGGACGGCCGCGGCGCTCCGCGGGAGCCACCGGGGCGCGCGGGGCGGGAGGGGGGGCGGGGGGGCGCGAGAGGAGGGACCCCCCCCCCCTCTGTGCGTGTGCGCGCGGCCCACGCGGACGCGCGTGTCCCCGCAGGTGTGGCGCTGCCCCGCATGTCCCCCGCGAGGGCTGCGGTGTGCCGGCGTGCGCGGGCGCCCGGCGCGGAGGGGGCCCCTCGGCTGGGTGCGGGTCCGGAGGGATGGGGCGGCTGGGTGGGTGCCCGTGGGGGAGAGTAGGGGTCACGGCGGGACTCTGCCCTAGGCGGGCCTCTTCGTGCCCGCGGGCTTTGCTTGCTCCAAGCCCGGCTAGGGCTGGTGCAGGGAGGTGGGGGAGAGGGACCCCCCGAGGGTGGTTTCCCCCCGTGGGCTGCCTCCTGCCCCTCTGCCCCTCTGCCCTCTGACCGGCCCCCACTGTTCTCCCCCCAGCAAGGAGAGCTCAACTCCTTCCTCTGGACCATCCGCCGCGACCCCCCCGCCTATCTCTTCGGCACCATCCATGTGCCCTACACGCGGGTGTGGGACTTCATCCCCGACAACTCCAAGGCCGCCTTCCACGCCAGCTCCAGCGTCTACTTCGAGCTGGACCTCACCGACCCCTACACCATCTCGGGGCTGGCCAGCTGCCAGATGCTGCCCCACGGGGAGAACCTGCAGGACGTGCTGCCCCGGGAGCTGTACCGCCGCCTCAAACGCCACCTGGACTACGTCAGGCTGATGCTGCCCCACTGGATGACCCCGGACCAGCGGGGCAAAGGGCTCTATGCCGACTACCTCTTCAACGCCATCGCCGGCAACTGGGAGCGCAAGAGGCCCGTCTGGGTGATGCTCATGGTGAACTCCTTGACGGAGACGGACGTCCGCTCCAGAGGGGTGCCGGTGCTCGATCTCTACCTCGCCCAGGAGGCCGAGAGGATGAAGAAGACGACGGGTGCGGTGGAGAGGGTGGAGGAGCAGTGTCACCCGCTGAACGGGCTCAACTTCTCCCAGGTAAGGAGGCTCCTGGGCCTCGTGGCTTATCCCAGAGGTCGGGGCCGTTCTTCTCGCATTTCGGTCGGTTTATGGGGGCGAACCCCAAGCCTGTTGCAGCGGGGTGGGTCACTCGCAGGCCTCAGCAGCCTTTGCGTCGGGCTGCCCGTTCTCCATCGCGCCGATCCGTGCTGCCTGCAAAAATCCTGCGATCTGCACAGCGAGTTGATCATGTGTATTATTCATTTGAGAGGCAAATGTCCAGGGTGTGAATGTGTGTGTCCGCTCGCTTGCCACTTGTGAGGGAAACTTCCACGCCTCCCGTCCTGTCCCCGAGCTGGGTAAAAAGTGCTTTTTTTGTTTGTTTGTTTTTAAGTAAAGCAGCTCTGTGGTACTTGTCAGGAAGAGGATGAAGCATGAACAATGAAAAAAAGAAATTTCAACATTGTTCAACTAGATTTAAGTATGTGCAAACTGTTGGTTGTCTTTTTAGTAGTCACTCCGGGTCAAAACAAACTGGCTCACGTTGCCCTCATGTACTGGGGGAAATTAAGTGCGCAGTCTGCATGGATTTTTTTCATTTTAGAACAGGTAAAGTTCAGCAAAAAGAAGAGGATGTAGATTAAGAAACAAAAGTTATTGGTGTAACTGGACTCCAGAATTCTTTCCCTGGATTTAGCTTTAAACAACCACATACTAAGCCCTGCGGTCTATTTCATTTCAGTGGATTAATCAGGAACACAGTCACAGCTATTGACTTTGTTTTGTGAAACTGTTTATATGAAATCAGATTTACTAGAAATTCAGGAAATGAATGTGTGTGGAAGAAAACAAATAATCCAGGGGAAATTTAAGATGGTGTCAGTTACTGCTATGATATTTCGTTTTTAACCTGCTTTTCATCATTAGTTTTGGATCAGCTTATTTCCAGCTTTATCTTACTGTCCTACTTCGAGCAAAAAAATTCTTGGTGATGTGGGAATAAGGATTAAAGGACTGATCTTTGGTGTGATTAAAACGTCCTTACAGTGCCTTCACCCCCTTCTCCCTTGAAGTCTAGCGGGAACTGTTTTAAGAGGAAAAAGTCTGTCTGTCACTAACATTTGGTTCATCTGATATTTCAACTAGAAGTCTAACTCTGCATACAGCCTTCAGAGAAGTGGTTGCATACGCGTTTGGAGGGATTTTCTTGTTTATCACCAAAAATAATTAAAGCCCATCAGGACCTTCGCATTGATTAACACACACGCAAAACAAGGGATTCGTTTTACCCTGTTCTGTTTGAAAGGTTTAAGTGCCTATCCTCTCTGTTGAACCCCTTCTTTAAGGTGAGGTAAAAGTAATTAACCATTGCAGACATCCAACAGCATTTGGTTGTATTAGGTCAAAAATGGCAGTTAGAATCGAGCGCGTGAAAGCGCTTGGTTAAAAATGTACCACTTGGATGCCTTTTAAAGGTGAATCATATTACATTTTTTTTCTTTTTAGAGAGAGAGCGCGACAGAGAAAGGAAAAGGGACAGAGTACAAAACTCACTGCTGCTCTTACCATAATTTTGTTTTTCTCTCATTCTCTAAATTTTAAATAGAAACAAAAATTTCCCCTTCGTTTTGCTACAATAATAATCTAAAAACAGCAATGGTATTACTGCTGTTGGCAAGTAAAGGACAATCATTTATGCAAAAAGTTTGTGCTGATTAAAAAAATACGTTACGTTTTAATTATTACAGAGAATTGACATTGCTGCTAAAATAGAGCAGTGTTCAGGAGGATTTTTCCTAGGTTGAAGCTTTTCTGGGAACAAGGCCACCAGAACAACATGAGATAAAATTAAGCAAAACAAACCAGATATTTATTTTCTTGCTTCCTCTAGATTTCATGCATCCTGACACCTGGCTAGTTGTTTAACAATAGTAATTTGTAATGTTATCACACTGTCTGGCAGTCCTACTGCTTGGTGTATTACTGTGCTAATTTAGTGGAGTGGATTACTATTGCTAGGTTTTGCCTCCCAATTCCAGGTCTTGGAGCCTTCCTTAAGCAACACGTAATTAAAACACACTAAAATGGAAATCAGAAATTGAGCAGCTTTTGTCTTGTAGGGTGTTTGCACAGTTTGATGAGAACATCTGTGATAAATTACAGTCCCAAATCTGCTAAGGGCATCAGCAGTTTTTACCTGTTTTCAGCATTACTGTTACGGGAATACTGCACGTACTTTCTGCATTCAGAATTCAGGTTTTAAAACTGTGCCTTGCTGAATCGTGTCAATGCTTTTGTTTCCCCCATCGCCGAAGTCCAGTATTTTTGCCTTTAGCAAATTAAAAAAGAAAAAAGCTTTTTTTGACTTCTTCCCCTCAAAGGCAGCTTTGTGCTACTGCAAATATTTAATCTGACTACATGCACCAAATCTGTTAATCTGATACCGTGAGGAGGAGGAAACCTAGGAGTGGTCCCGGTGTGGTACTTGGTTTTGATCTGCTCTGAAAGAAAGCGGATACACTTGCATTTTTGACCAGGAACAATCTTTGAAACGTTCTGTGCGTCGCTTTGAAATGTTGATTCTCTTAGCCGGATGAAAAGATTAAGGTGGCTCATATAATTGGCTGCTTCCTGGAGAGCCAGCTCTTGCAGGTAGAGCACGGCGCATTGTTTTCTATTGTAAACCCAGAAACTTTGTAGTTTGATGCTCCGCTCCCCCTGAAATCTCTGCTCAGTGTTTCATGCCGTTCTCCCAAACTGGCACCGCTCCGATCGCCCTCCTTTCCCGCTGACCGGCTGCTTTCCTGCACGGCTCGCGGAGGGAGCATCCTCGCTCCCCTGGGGACTCCGGCAGCTGCTGGTCACACAAAGTCCGGGCCCCGGGTATTGTATAGCTGGTGGCAAGGTGTCTGAATCGCAGCGAAAGGCTGCGTTGGGAGCCTGGCAACAGGGCGATTCGGATCAGGTTTGGGTCAGATCGAAATGTCACCGCTCCTTCGTGTACCAAGTTTCAGGGTTTTCACTGAAGATGGGACAGAAAGAGCTGAGAGGCACGAAAAGAAGAGGAAGCGGACAACTTTTCTGTCTGACAGCATAGATGTTTATTTACGGAGTGACCAGAAAGTGCAAAATCAAGTGGACCAGGACTGAGAAGAGCTGGTGAGGGGCGGATGGCATTCAGGGCCTTCTCTTGTGGGGGTGCTGGCAGGGGCACTGTACCAGGGGCCATGACAGGCCGTGAGGACTTGGCCACGTGTCCTGTAAGGGCCAGCTCAGGAGAGGATTAAGCTTTCCCATCCTCTTTGTGACCCTCACACAGGTCTGTGGTGAAAAGGTCTCCCCGGGCTGACATATACTATCGTTGGAGTAAGGAGGATGGTGACGGTGACTCCTACAGCTGCTCAGGTCCGTCTGTGTCCACCCTGATCACCCAGGGCTGCAGTGGGACCCCCGCTCAGCCTCGGGGATGATCGCCCTTGGGCAGCATCGTGTCCCCACTAAAAGCCTCTGCAGGCAGCAAAGGAAAGGTCTTACTCCTCCACCCAAACAGCTCAGCCCTGGGGAGGTGGATGGCAGCTCTCGCTCGTGTTTGATCCTGTCTCTCAGCAGGATCCCCAGACTGAGACAGTGTTGATATCCCTTCCTCCAAGTTAGGAATAAAATCCCTCTCCCATCCCATCCCGAGCTCGCTCTCTTCAGGGAGACTCTGCATTCAGATGCCCTTAATCCCAAGGTTTGTGGGGGGAATTTCGTGTCAGGGCCGGACTCCATCCTGACCTGTTGGCGGGGGAAGCCGTCAGGCCGGAGGGGAGCCGCCAGCACCCCCTTTTCTCTCCCTCCGCTGGTCGGGGCTTACGAAGCCCCGACTCCGGTCTTCTCTGGCCTGTATCATTTCCAACTGCAGGGGGAGATGTTAAATATCAAACCGGTGTTGATTGGATCAGAGGCTGCCTCAAAGAAAGAAACCTTAGACCGTGCCAGATTAAACTTCACACTTCACCATTCTTCCCCTTTCATTTCTCTGCCGCCTCATTCTCTGCACAAATAAACCTCGTCTCCCTGCTTTCTACCAATGAGACAGCAGTCAAGGGGCAGGAATGACTTTGTTAACAAAATCAGTCTTCATTTCCCAGGTCCTGCTGTTCCATCAAACCCTGGGACATGGCAGCTTTGATTACGCTAGTGATAGGATTAGAGGGGGAACAAGTGCTGGTTAATAAAAGGCCGATGGGTGGTCCATCACATTTGGTCACTGACAGATCTGCAGTCTTGAAACTGGACCTTCAGTGGCAAAACAGCACGACACAGTAATACATAGACAGGACCACGGCCTGGACTTGCTATTCCAACTCCCCTATCCCCTTGAAAAATTAAACATTTCTGCGATCACAAAGCTGGGATTCTCAGAGCTGACAGGGACTGACTGGTATAACTGACTTCAAGGGAAATTTGCCTGTTTATACTAATGAAAGATCCAGGCTCAAAGTTTTCCGAACCAGATTAAACGGCTCAGTTTCGGAGCTAGTTGACTTTTGGCAGTCTGTGTAGTTTATTTGAGGGAGTATTAATGATTTTAAGATTTTTATCTCATTTAAAGAAAAGTGGGTTTTGCCTAATAGAAATCATGCCGTTTTGCTTCCAAAAAATTTCAGGCTTCATGAAAAGTCATCAAAAATAGCTTAGTATCATCTCTTTCGATTGCTGAATATTGTTGAAAGAAATGTTGTTAAATGGTTTGATTTTACATAAGTTATACATAGTGCACATAGTTTTCAGCTTGCTGGCTTTAATTAAACTATCACCCTCTTCACCCCCCAACACCCCACCTCAGATTACTGAGGGAAAAGAATTCCCTCAGTAAAATTAACCTTAGGGTAGAAATTCATACAGCAGAAATAGAAATCCTTCCATTTAAATCCCTTTGAATATTAGTGGAGCTGCTTTACATCTTTACCAGGGGAACTGTTGAGGGTGAAACTATGCAGGTATTAAAACTACAGTAGTCACAGTAACACCTGAAAGGATCAGCAGCTGATGTTTTATAGCTGTAACTAACTGTACGTGTTGCTCTTTACAGCCAGTTACTGTGTGCTTCTTCACCACAGCCCCCTTGAAAGGCCCACCCTGGCATTTGATGCCTACTGAGAAAAAAGCCAGTCAGTTAATGATGGCTCGAGGGGCAGCTGGCAGTTCATCTATTGTATTTGTTGTGTATATAACTGCAAGAAGTGTTTGTAGAACGGGTTAGATATAAGCCCTTCCTTTCCCTCTGATCCTTCACACCTCCCGTGGTAAGATCCAAGCCCAGGACAGGTGTACCTGCTTCCCATGAGCGGATCTGAAGAGGACTCAGCTGGTTGATTTGTTTGCAAAATTATGGGTGCTGCTTTTGATCATTTTTAGGCAGGAATTGCATCTTTGTAAGGTAGGTTTTAACAGAAACAAACTGCCAGGCAACAGCAGCGAACAAGCCTGGCACTCAGGGGAGTCCATACCATGTTTGAGGCAACTGAACGTTACCAAAATATGGAAGTGAAATTGCAGAATTGTGCCATTTTCTTCTCTCTGTGTGGTGAGAGGTGAGTTGAGGTGAGAGCGTGGTCTCTTTGGCTCTGGCGATGCCTGGTCCCGGCAGCAGGGAGCCCTGGTGCCTCTGCAGCATAAGGGGCGCGGGGAGCACCCGGAGGAGGTTCACTCCCCAAGCTCTGCTCCAGGGAAGGAGATCAGAAGAGGGACAGATGGCCTAAATCCATCCCCATACTTAGGCAGTAACGCTGCTTTCAAATCCCTGAGGGATCTCCCCTGGAGCAGTTTGCCACCTCCGAGCTGCTCGCCCAGTAAGTGCAAAATACCCCCCTCTTCAGTAAATGATATTTCCACAGTGATGATTTTCTCTCTGTTGTCTGCTGTCAGTTTCTGATGCTCTTGCAACAGCAGTCAGGATCCTGCCCCGAGCCCAGAGTGCTTTGCTTATAAACAGAACGAACCATTGACCTTAAAAACCTCAACTTCAAGTATAGTGCAACCTACAGTCCTCAGAAAGTCTTTAACAGCCTCCCCTCAGCTCCCTAGTGAGTAGCAATCCACATTATAAAGCCAGCCCACATCATTCAGGCTAGTCAGAGGTTCCTGTATTGAAAAGGCCAGAAATGATCTTAAGTAAGGGCACTCATTCACCTTGCACTCCTGCGGAGACGGAGATTGGTGGCAGCGCTCCTGGCAAAGCATATTTGGGAACTTCAGAGGGACATACTGTAAAATAACAGGTTTCCCCTGTGCTAGGCTTTACACTGCAAACCCTTATTAATCTCTTCACTGTCATTAGGAGTTGATGAGACAGGTAAAAGGCAGAAGAAATCACAGAGTTACTGCTTGAGCCACGTGAACTTGGTGTGATTTCTTTCATCTTTTGGTCCTATTAGAGGGGTTCCCTGCATGCTTAGATGAGGGATTGTAAAATTACTTCCCCAGCTTCAGTGTTCAGGATAGCACAAAAATAGAGATTTTCAGCATGACCAGTGTTTTGGGAACTTCATTTTTTTACTTTTCAAGAGTCAGCATCAGAAGAGCCCTGTTTTGCAGGGAAACATATCTACCTTATGTCCACACACTTCACCAAATCCCTTTTTCAAGCTGACAAGCAATTCAGATCCTAGATGCTACTAGACTTAAAATCTGCAGAAAGCTCTGTGGGTTCATCACAAAACTTCAATATCTTTCTGAACCTCTCAAGCTATTTATAGGTTGCAGTCACTAAGACATTTTTCTGAACATTGCAACAATTTGTGAACCTAATACTCTTTCTGTAACCCATAAAGCATTATGGTTTCCAGCTCGCTTGAGACACCAGAAATTAAACTGGTGCTTGCAGAGCTTAAAACTGCAGCTATCAGTGTTTGAACTTAATATCTCAGTTCTTGGACTGAAATTGGAACAAGGCTATACTCTCTGCAGAGTGGGAAAAGACATGCAACTAAAATGCATGACTGGTTGTATATGCCACAACAGCTAGTAGTTACGGCGTCTCATTCATCTCCATAGATTTGCTTTTTCTGGTGTTCAAGAGAACAATATAGCTGCCTTGTGTTATTGTTACTGTTTATTGGATCTAGTTGTCATTTAAATGCACAGAGAATTAGAAGTGACATGGTTAATACCTGTGTCAGAAGCTGAAGCAGGAATTAGCACAGATGACTGCTGCTTTTATCACTAGTTATTCCAACAGCAGTCCTTACCATTTGGGTTTCCAATTTTTAGAGCTTCTGCTGCAAGTCACTTCAGGACTTCTAGCACAATATAAATGAAAGTTGCTAAAAACTGTAAATTAAAACCATGTGTTCAGCATTTTGGGATGGATGTTGTATGACTTGAGGAGGCTCATTAGCAAAAGTATTTTTAGTTTGAATGAGATCAAAGACCCTAGATTTTCCACTCTGAGGGTCATTTAACATAGGCCTAGACACCCCATTTCTCATTGTACATAGACTCCCATAGGCCAGTTACGCCTGAAGAAATCATCATCCCTGAAATATTGTAATTAGATTTAGTATCAGTGGACCACTGCTGTTCACCTCTGTCCAGGCACTGCAACAACACTGAGGGTTGAAGAGTCTTGCAGATGTCAAAAGGGAATTTTATTACTGACTTCTTCAAAATCAGGATTGCAGCCCATGCCAGTGGGTAGCCGTGTTAGATGTGAAAGACTGTTGGTATGAATCAAATCCTGTATGTTGTACTCATTCCAGAGTGTCCCTTGAAGCCACGGATAACACTTGAACCATTCCCAGAAACTCCTATTGGCAAATGGAGAAAGGATTGTAAAAAAAAGAAAAAGAAAGTGTTCTGATATCTTCTTTTCCTAGGCTCAGTTAACATGGAAGTTACGAAACCTTTGAAATGAATTCCAGTCCAGAGGTTCTTCGTGCATGGGCATCCCTGCAAAATCACAGAGTTCATTGAGATGGGCATGGAGAAAAGCTAGCAATTCAGTCACAGCCAACATGTTAGCTGTAACAACACAATTAAGGGTATAACACCAAATGCTTTACGTTTTCCCCAGATTGCATCAAACTTGCTTCTTCTACCCTAACTCTTGTATTGGGGCACCCGTTGGGAGACACAGATATCCCCAATACATAAAACAAAGAAGAAGCTGCCTTCATAGAGCAAAGCGATATTCATCAGGCTCCCTTCGTGAGCCAAGGAATGAGAAAAAGGAAACAAAGTTATTTTCAAACCTCTTTCCATTTTAATAAAAGTCAACTTACAAGGAACACAGGGAAAATATTTCTTTAAAGTGGGAGAGTCTAGGTTTTAGAAGCATTCCCTCAATATTTTAGAGACTGTATTAAATCCAAGGTCTCCATTAGGCTCCCTCACTTTTGTTAACAATCACAATGAAGACTGATTATTCTCTGTACACTTCCTGCCACCGCACAAATTTTGCTTTCCTTTGATTTCTTGCAGGCTTTTCCTATTACAGGTGACAGCATAATAGTGATGGGGAATATTTATTTAAATGTGAGACAAAATGCTCACAGTATAGGAGTTTGCGGTGTCAGCAGAGGGGGAGAGGCCAAAAGGGTGATTTGAGAAACATGCCCAACTTTTTTGAAGCTCTTTGTATTTCTGGCATGTGATTGATTTACAATTTGAGAAATGAACGTTGAGATTAATGTTATTCCAGCAGTGAAGTGTGATGGGACACATCCCAATGTGTCCCATTGGTTCTAAAGCACTGGTAAAATCATCATAGCACTATTAATTGCAAAAGAGCTAAGCCTTACACCATGTGAAGAGCTGGTCCTGACATACTGGGAGACAACTGGGATGCTAATTGTAGTTTGCTTTCTAGCTAAGGTAATTCTTTATTTTTGGGATATCACAGGAGCAAGAGAGGCGCAAGTATGCTAAAGGGTCTCAAAATGATTGTTTTTATAAGAGTTAACTATACAGAAAGCCCTTCTTTTTTCTAATGACTTTCTTTCCTGATTAATACAGGAAAAAGCTAGAAAGAACATTCTCAAAAAGCTCATTATTTGCTTGCTGAAGAAGATAACTCACTAAGACATAGAATCGAACAAAGTCAAGTTTCTAGTACCAAGTTATGGCCAAAACAATTCTAATATGGCCTGGCCTTCAAACAACTGGGATGCTCTTTTAGTGGGCAGTTACAAGCAAACTGAAGTTCAGTTCCTTCAACATTTCTCCTTTCCATTTGCAGAATACCAGGGAGATATTTACTCCCTGGTGTGGGCATCAGGCCATGAGACCAGGTTACACCATCCTGAAATAATCCCGGTCTTTTGGTGGCAAGATGAAGTTCAGAGGGTCAAGGCAGCAGGCATTCACAGGCACGAAACACTATTCGACTTTATGGATTGCCTTGTTGCTGTATGCAGACTTGCACTGACTAGCTTTTTACCCAGCTGATTGTGTGAGGCCAGGGAGGATTTTCTTTATTAACTCAAGTGGCTTGGCTGTGAAATGAGACATACTGTACAGTATATAATTCAAGCTCACTTTCAAAGGCATTTTTGTTAAAGCTGGGTATCCAGAGAGACCTGAGCCTTTAACATGTATGCATCTGAAACACACTCTAGAAACTTAATAATTTAAGGTCGGCATTTGCACTGGTTCATGTTCCAGTAATGGAATAGTGCTTGCTTTAAAAAAATACTCTATTTATGTCTTAATGTATAAAGGTGGGTTTTTTCTGAGAAAGAAACTGATTGCTTTGAACACTTGCTGTGTGTTAACTATGACTGGATAAGCTTGTAAGGGACGTACCATGTAGAGGCTTCAGCAAATCATGGCCCTGAAGTTGAAAGCAAGCGTAGTTGGGTGCGCTCGGTGTAGATTCTCAAACCTGAAAGTATAAGTTGTTGAGAATCACTTGTAGTAGTACCCTTTTGTGTCTTGGGAAGTACAAAGAACTATAATCTCCCAAAAGGTGTCATATTTTGGCATATTTTGGATGGATTTTGTCATTACTGACAAAGAGATCCCGGTGGAAGATATCCCTAGGAATGCAAAACACAATCACCAAAACCCACACAAGATCCCTTATCATGTTCTCTCTAAAGTTGTTGCAGATTCATTTGAATTACACTGGAAAGATTTATCTCTTATTAATGGAGCACTCTTCATTTTTTAAAATTGAGTTGTTGTGCAACACATCAAGTAACAATGTCATAACACATCGTAAATCAGTTTGTTCGCTGAAGGATTCTAGATGAGTTAATCTAACATCCTGGACACAGTTCATGAGCAGTTAATTTTAGCAGTTCTCTTTGATATATATCAGTTAAGGCAAAGCAACTCCAGCCATTACGGAGTAGAGTCAAAACTGGTTAACGGCAAAGCAAGTACAGACAAAGATTGTTCAGAGATAAAGCCTTTGGCAGATCATTCAAGGGATCTTTGCTTTATATAGAACAATTGTAGCTCTAATACCAGCAGTGCAGACACTTTGGGACAAAGAGAAAGCACACACACACACCAAACCACAGAAGAAAACCACACACACCACTTGGTACTTGCATCTAACAAGAAAGTCAAGCTAAAGTTCACCAACCCTGACGTAGTTTCCAAAGAACTCCATGTCAGGCAATGAGATGGGAAGAAATACCCCCAAAAAGGCATTCAGGAATTATTCCCATTGTTAGTGGGAGAAACTGAGAATGTTTGATTTGAAACACAAAGTCATCCGGCAGCCTGCCAAATGCCATTTATCTCAAGGTCATGCAACATAAATAACCCCAAGGGTTAGCTTTAAAGTGGAGGAGCAGGAGGTAGCTAAACAATAATAGGGGAAGGGATTCTTTCTCATCCCTGTGGATGTTCGGCATGCTACTGACAAGGTTTCAAGACCTGGCACTCCTGACGAGTCTAGTGTATTAAGGGTAGTAAAACACACCAAGAACAGGGAGTACAGCTGAATGTAGCATCATGGAAGGGACCACGGTTTCGGACCAAGCCACTAAGCTGTTACGCATTTCTGCAAGAATTAGTCAGGGAGACTAACTAAAAAGGAAAAGTCAGCCAGAAAATTTTTCATCTTGGAAGTTTAAGTCTGAAAAGTTTGATCCCTGTTATACAGTAGGGACAACCAATGTTTATTTACTGTTCGATTGGGTGGTCAGATGCATTTTCCCATTCTTCCAACACACTAAAGTATCAGAGCCTTCTTAAGTTTTTTAAGAGAAGAACAAGCTTAGCAACTGTCACGTCTAGTAATCCATCATCCCCATCAGTCAGGGAAGGAAGGGGTGTGTTTTGCTGAGATTGCTTAGACCTGAGAATATAGCTTTGAAGATACCAATGGGAGAATCCCAAAGGACTTGGCACCCATTCTTCCATTCTCTGGGGTAAAGCTCAGTGTGGTTCCTATTAAAACAAATTAAACAAGTATGCGTTCCTTGAACCTGGAACCCAAAACTGTATCTCTGTGGTCCTCGAAACTGGGCCAGGTGTCGTTCCCACTGGATTATGTAGAAAGGAGTTTTGTGTAGCCAAATAATTCATTACGAGAATTAGGAAGAAAAAAACCTTAGTCATTATTCTTCTAATTTATTTGTGATTTAGATAGGCTTAAAAAGCAGACTGAGTGGAGTTACTTGTCATTTCATGTTGAATCCTTGATGCTAAGAAAAAAGCGAACTAAATTCACTGAGTCAGAAGGAGAGTTTCAGACTGAAAGTGTTTTGATTCAGCTTTCCCTTTCCTGGTTCAGCCAGCACTGCTAGAGATCACTATATAGAGTTGTATACATCTGCATAGTCTGAGCACTGTTCCTCCCAAACAGAAAGGAAGGAAATTGGGCATCTGGAGGAGGATATGTACATATAGGACAATTTTATATCTGTAGGCCTTACATAATGTGTTGGAAACTGAGGCATGACTTCAGAAGCTGAAATATCCCAAATATGTTATTACATCTGGGTCTAAAACTGTGTTTTATTCATCTATAAATTTCTTTTATCCCTTTCAATTTATTTAGTTCTCTTAGAAAAATATTTGTATGTGGAGGGACTAGAGTCAATGAGATGGTGATGTGAGGGGGTCATCTACAGAAGTCTAGGCTGATTGCAAACTCCAGAACCTACAGTTCTTCAGGTGAGATATTATGGGACATATCTCCATCCCTTGGCGAATAGAGCAGCTCCACCCATCTTTGCACCCTATTTTAGTCCCTACTGAAACTGATTTTCTCAAACCCAAATGATCTTTAAAAATGGCAGAGAGCATAGAATTGCATCATTAGCAATGAACCAAAGGCTTTTGTGTTGCAACAACTTTTGTTGAGGGATTATTGTGTTGAAAATCCACTGATTTTGGCACAGGCTGGAGAACTCAGCAGTTCCACTTTGCATGTCCTGCCATCATTCAACAAGCAGACCCTGTTGCTAGACATCGCAGTAGGGCAGCCAATTGGCTTCTCCCAACCTCCTTAGGTTTCCAGATGTCATAACAAAATGAGAGAGAGAGACTTAGCCATCTTTCATTTGTTTACGCTGGAGCTGCTAGGCAGAGACCAAGCCACAACTCCGCACAGCTTTTCAAAAAGGACTTAATAGGCCTCTCTGTAAACAGATCTAAATATTTGCTCCAGTGACATTTATCGCATCACACGTCTGGCGCGAGTGTTTCGTCCTTGTTTTGCTTGCGTGTTTGGATTCTCTTATAAACATTAATGAAGTGCTTGAATACAAATGAATAGTCCTCCCCCCTTCTTCCCACCCTGGAGGGGAGGGGAATGGGAGGGCATGAAGTAATAATAGTTCAACCTTCAACCCATAATTGCTCAGTACATTTTGATGACAGCTTTCGTTCTCACATGCTTTAAAAGACTTTATTCGGCGTGTACATCCATGCAGAAGGCATTGCACCTTTCTTCAAAGGCAGCTGCAGCTGGGCTTGGGGTAGGAGGCAGTTAGCACACACTGCTGTGTGGCATTTGATGTTTGATTAGTCATAGCAAGTTGACCTGCTGCGGGGTTCCCAACAAGACAGCAGAATTGTGCCCCATCTACAAGGTTTTTAACAGGGGTTATATTTAATGTATTCTTCCTTAGGCATCTGCTTTTGGCTATGGGGCGGACAGAATAATGGGCCTGAAACACCTCATATCTAACTCCATATGGCTGTTCATCTACCTCTTGCTGGAGAGCCGAGGTCATTTAATAGGTATTTTGCAGTTACCTACAGCTTGAATATGACTGGAGACAATGTGCTTCCATATAGCCCCTTACATTCTCTCTCAATGCCTTTATGGAGGACATAGGCCCTAGGAAGTGGGCAGCTTGGTCTGACTTTTGATTTCTGAAGGAGAGGTGGGGCATGGGTAAGGAAAGACTGACTAAATCTTATTTCCATAAGTGGTTACTGTGGAGGCAACCTTTAGGATATTTTTACATTGTCTAGGGTATGAGGCCATAAAACAAACTTGTTAGATGCCTGTTTCCTGGTCATAAGAGGGGTGAAGTTGTGAAGCATATAAAGGCTTCATCTCTCAACCTGCTCCAGGCTGCGGAAACATTGAGGATCTCGTTCTTGTGTGGAAGCAGTTACCCCTTTCACCCTGTGCAGTTCAAAATGTCACAGTATCTTCCATACACAATGAGTTATCATGATATGCTGCCAGGTGGGACAGCGATTTGCTCAAGACCTTACTAAGCGTCTTTGGTTTCTGCAGCTGAGCTTGTAGGAGTAGTGGTCTAGCTTGCTTGGAAGTCAATAATAAAAGAAATGCCGTATTAGCCAAGCGGGTCTCTTCAGAAATTCCCCAAACTCATGCGACTAAGCTTTCAGTTCTTTGTTAAGAACAAAACTGATGTATTTAAGCTGTGGGACATAAAAGAAGTAATCAATGCCTAGAAAGTAATCAAAAATTAATTCTTCAGATGATCTTTAAGGAAAAAATCATCCTGTATAAGACATCTGTGGGTTTGTTGTCTGCAATAGTACTAAGTGAAAAGGATTTATCTCCCCATAATCAGGCTTTGGGAGGTCAAGATTAATACCCAAGAGGAAAAAAATGTGTGCGTTTCCTTCATCTGAGTGGTTAGGTATAAAATGGGTTAAAAATTAATACTGTCTTTGGTTCAGCATGTATATGAAACCATTCAGTCTGCACATACTTGTGTACTATTAGAAAGTGCCTGTCAACTCCATTAATTATCAAATTGCTTATTCAGTCTATACATTCCTTGCATAAATCCATATCAACTTTGCCTCTTGTAACAGTATTTGTTTATATGAGCCGGAACTCTCAATCCTGAGCAGTCTAAAATGCCTCTCGGAAGAATTTCTTCGTCTGCGCCTACAGGGGCCCAGACTAATTGCTATTGAGAGGATGCTCTGTGAGGTGCTTTTTCGGTAGGGAGTTGGGAGTAACAAAACTGTCTAGCAAGGTGTTCTCTTGTCACCTCTGTCCATATTGATGGTTAAAATAGAGGAGACTAAAATTGTTACAGTTCTCAGCAGCTGTGAAGTGCACACTGGAAAAGAAAAAGCTGGGAGAAAGGGACAGAAAAAAATAATTTGCTGATATTTTTGTCATTCTTTGCCTGATGTGCCAAGACTAATGGAGGGTTTTTTTTAATGCTAATTTATAGTCCAGTGCATTCCAGGGTCCCCGTCGCTCAAGCATTCTGCCTTTTGCTCATTTGCTGGAACACAAACATGGAAGTGTATTTGGAACTCGCTGGAGTCTTAAAAAAACAAAATTAAGGCAAGCTGCCAGATCAGAATCTAATACACAACATATGTTTACAGGGTTACAGTCTCTTGCCATGCTGGCTTTAGCAGCACTCCAGTGTGAAGTAGAGTAAATGCCTTCCAAGACCTTTTATCATCCATCGTGCTTATCAAAACAGTAAAAATACTGTTTTTATTTCAGCAAACGTGCCTTTCCTCTTGTCTGAAGCCTTTTGAATTCCCCACCACATTTGGGATCAATGGAGGAGCGTGTCCTTGGTCTTGTTTGTCTAGTTCTCCTCCTCTTCACAAGAGCTCATCTGCCTCAGGGTTGACTGGGTTCAGCCACGACTTTGGCAAGTATCCCTGAACAGGACCCCTAGTTTGTAAGGGGAGAGCAATGTTGACCCTCATCTCTCTTGTGCATTTGTAGTGTAAGTCATGGCACTTTATAAGGAGTCTATAAAAAGGAAAGGGTTGTCCAAGTGTAAGACACAGAGGATTGAAGTGAACGAGGTGTTTCAAGCTAACTTGGGTTACCTCAGCTTGTCCAAATGCAAGACATGCCATTGATTCACACTTAGTTAGGGCCACAGGCTATAAAGAATTAGCCAGCTTTGATTCAGTTTACCTGTTGTCACTTTTTAATATCCTGAGTTGGCCATTATCAGATTTGAACCCCAATTTAGAGACAGAGTGAGAGTTCTTGATCGTAGAATCATTTAGGTTGGAAAAGATCTTTAAGATCATCAAGTCCAATCATCAACCATGTTGATAAACTTGTAAACATGTATAAGCCATTTCTAACCCTGGAAAATGAGACCAGACTAGTTCTAGACAACATAAAGCCAAACCAGTCCCTTAGTTTTGTAAGGAAAAGTTGTTGCTTCAAACTTTAGCCCTTTCTTGGGAGCCTTCAGCACTACAGGGAGGTTAATGTTTGGCGTGGCCAATGAGTCCCGCTAAGGCTTTGTGGCTCCCTTCTGGGCTCTGTTACCTATGCCTTACACAATGCTATCTACTCATCCAGCGGTGCCTCCACTCAGTCTACAGCAAGATAGGAACATTGAGACTGGAGTCTGCTGCAGCGGAGAGCTGCAAGCTCAAGGCAAGGACTCTTGTGACAGCCCAAGATTTAGGAGTGGGATGCAATGGACAATGCTGCAAGCCAGAGGGAATGGAAAACAGGGACAGTTACGCCAGACTCCTGTCACCTCCTGTGGCTGCTCTGCCCAGCATGCAGTAGACTAACTGAAAAGCTGCTACAGCAGCAGCTGGATGTGGCTTGCAGAATGGGTAATCAGCAACAGTATGCAGAGTCCAGGAAAATTAAACTTGAAGTGTCTAAAAATGTTCTGGGATGAGTCAAAGGCTTGGTGGGTGTATGAGGCTCTGAAAGAGCAGTAGCCCTTCACTTTTTCTTCTTCTGCTCATTTTCCATATGTAGGATATACCTCACATGATCCATGAAGCATGCTAGGCCACCTGGATCCCATGAGCTCTACTTGCACTACTCCAAGCTTATCAAGGGCTGTGCTTGCAGGCAAGCTGTATTAGCAGGAGGCAAGACTTGTCTGGGGCCTCGGAGGCAATCCTGACGTGGCCCTTTGTGTTTCAGTTCTCTGCATGCAAGATGGGCAAGAGCTATTTATTTTTGGAAAATGTTTTTTTTTAAACAGAAACAGTGCTCATGTAATTATCTGTATTTGAGGGGAAAAAAAGTTCCTTGAAATGTCTCAATTTCAAATTTACAGTGAAGTTAGAAAAACCCAGGAGTCTCGTCAGCAAAACAACATTCTGGTGACTGACCCAAATGGACATTTTTGTGCTGTTAGTTCATAACAACACATGAAAGATAGAAAAGACTGAATTCTTAACTTTTTTCTTGAGATACAATTGTTGTTCCCTGCTGAACTGTGGAAAGTAACAGAGGTGGAAGTCTCTTAGCAGCTTTGGATGAGTATGTTAATGGAGGAGAAAGTCCTCGGGTGCTTCTTTGATGGGAGCTCTCTAACAAAACTCCAGGATGCCTTACTAGCAGGTTGTTTGAGGTAGGGTGACTTTACCTCTATAGAATACAGACATCAGGAAAGTTATAGTGCTTTACAGCTTATGAGTTATTCTTGCCTGTAGGAGACTTAATATATATTTTCATCTGGTTTCCAGTGGGTCAGATCATAGAATCATAAAATGGTTTGGGTTGGGAGGGACCTTAAAGATCATCTAGTTCCAACCCCCTGCCATGGGCAGGGACACCTTCCACCAGACCAGGTTGTTCAAAGCCCTGTCCAACCTGGCCTTGAACACTTCCAGGGATGGGACATCCACAATTTCTCTGGGCAACCTGTTCCAACTTACCCTTTTACTTGAAGAGACAGATTGAAGAGGTGGTCATGGTTTGGACTTTCAGCCCCTCACCTTTTTCTTCACTCCCAAGAAGTGTCTTCTCTCTATCACTGAGGAGATAGGCTGCCTAGTTCAGCTTTTGAGTCAAAAGTTTAGCCTTTTGCTTGCAATGCTCATTTGTCTTTGCTGCTTGGTTTTAAAACAATTTCTGTATCTGTTCCCCATTCTGTTTCATTTGACTGGTAAGTGCAGAGTAAGGTTTAAAAGAGTCAGTCAGTAAAAGTCTATGTTGGCTAATTCCTTGGACACAGTGACTACTGGGACAATGACGTTTCCCTGACATAGGCTCTGTTTCCTGTATTTCAACAGTATTCTAGGTCCTAATCACTTGCTCTGTGCAGAAAGCATTTACTGTCTGTATGCTTTGCTGCTGCCCAAATGCAGATGTAGGTTTCGGATTATGAGATTTCAAGTTCTGAGAGTCAGCATGGGTTTTAATGCTCTTGATGACACAGCCAAATAGTGTTGTTATGATAAAATTCAAAATTCATCTCTGAAGCACCTCTTTCTAGCGTTGCCTCATGCATTCTCAACTAGCAACGTATTCCTTTGTCTAAGTGACTTCCACTGTTGGAACTTTTTCCTAACATATTTAAGGTTTTCCTTTACTACTTCCAGATGTAGTCCCTTGTTTTACCATTCTTTGACTCTGTAAATATATTTTCTCTGGTACTAGTACTGCTCAGTTATTTGGATAGAGCTGTCATGGTACACAAGATCATGCTCTCCCTCTTTTAGGAGACATTTATTAAAGAAAATTTTTACAACAACAGACAAACAGACAGGCTTCTGCAGAGATTGCATTTCAATTTTGTCTTGTTTGTTAACCAAGACTCACACCCTTTCTGGGACAGTTGGTAGAGACACCTCGTGGCTGTCAGGAGCTCTACAGAGCACATCGCAATCATGTCAGATTGATTTATACTAAGCCTTAACATCCAGAGTCATTTGTGAAAGAGTTATGAGGGAGGCTGCCAACCTGCTAATTAAAAGCTAGAAATACTTTAATTTCTGTTCTGATGGAAACAAGTAAGCAAATCTGTTCTAAAGTGGAATTGCCCCCAAAAAACCCCAACAGACGCATGTTGTCTGCCTGAGTGTAATTAAAACTATCAAATGAAATTTTCTGTTTAAAGATAAAAAAATGTTGGTTAGTTCCTAGATTCCCACACTCGGTTTACACTCCCACTCTCCCCATTCTGTAGAAGTAATGTAGAAGTAATGCAGGCAGCTCAGACTGCATGAGTGCAGTTTGTTGATGTGATTCTTAACTTCTCAGTCAAAAGCCACACTCGTCAGTGTCAGAAAAGCAAAAAACCAAGCCCCATTCCCTTCAAGCACACAAGTCAGGAGTGAATTAGACAGTAAGCTTTATACAAGAGAAAGCCAGACTGACTTCTTTAGGTTTCAGGTCATCCATTAATGTAGATAATTTAAACAAGTGAGTCCTGGTAAGATTGCTCACCAGGCAATAAGTCTTTCAAATGGTAAGTGAGCAAGACTTTGAATCCACTATCTCCCTGAATTGGCTGTGCAGCTTTTCTTCTGTTTCATAGAAACTCTTCCATGAAAGTGGTATTTTAAGGAACAGAAGCCCTTAGAGGAATAAAGTATATAACCACGCAGTCTTACTGGATATAATTGCTCTAGACTTGGCTGAATAGAGGCCTTGTGATTTCATTGGTCTTACATGTTTAGATCCAATTATTCAAAATCATATCATATCATAATCAAGCCACAATTTTTTTTATATGTATAAATCAAAAGGACAGGTAGGGAAGTGGAAATAGTCATGAAGTATTTGTCATTTCTGTTACCTCTTCTTTTCTCAGTGAAAACTAAATCATGCAAAATGCTGGAAACCAGCAGAATGAAGTCCTTCATGTGCTTTGCAAGCTGAAAGAGGCTTTTCCTGGATAAATTAGTCAAAAGGTCCAAAGAGTCCCTCAAATCCAGAGGTTAGTTCCTACTTACAGCTGCAGTAAGGAGGCAAAACAGTAGCAAGGAGGACAGAGTTATGGAAAGTTTGAATTCAGGGTATGTTTCTCTTAATGGTCAATCCCCATCTTCATGAACATAGAAACAGGGGAACAATAAAATATGTCTGTCTGCCTTTCTGATCTCTAGAGCACCTTGGGGGAGCAGGAGAGTGCCATTACAGAAGATGACAACTCCAAGTCAGTAGAGGGACTTCATAAGGATTTTTTTGCCTTACTCAGAACCTAAGACTGCCTGAAAAGATTAAAGCAAGGTGTGCATGTTGAGTGCTTGAGCTGAGACCGTATCTAGGGGTACTTCCACGCATTTTCTTTAAATGCCCATGCAGTCTCCTCGCATTGTGCTGGACGTCTAGCTAATACTTCTTTCTGTTCTATGAAAAGCATACACTACATAGGGTAATATTCAGGTCTTCCAAGCATTAAGGCTTAAAAAAAAAAGTCACCATGTTTACTTCAACTTTCCCTTTCTAAATTGCTTTGACAGCCCTGTGCTTTTCTAAGTCGTTTCAGGGAATATCCAGTCTGCCATTGGAATTATTTGAATTGTACAGAAAGAAAGGAGGGCCTGTTTCCCTCCGAATTCCATATATTGTGTCGCTGGAGCTTTTCATGTTCCATAAACAATGCTCTCTTTTTCTAACCCTCTCCCCCTCCTGCCCATAGCCTGACTTTCTATAATTTTCTTGACATGGACAACTCAGCATTTTTGTGAAAAGCTATGACTGATTTTCTGCAGCTTTACAAACAGGAGCTTGCTAGTGATTTCAAGAGGATCAGGTAGTTTGATGCAACCGAGATAGGGTAGGGTCTCTGGAACTTCAAACACATCTCAGCAGTACATTTGGTTGTCAATGATGGCATTCTCTTAAAACATTCATGATCTCCCATTCGCAAGCCTCCTTTCATAACTAAGGAGACATTTGGAAAAAGGTTGGTACTTTCAAATGTATTCTTAATCCCTGTAGATCTTTAGCCGCATACAAGCTAGAGGCTTAATTTTTCCACACACCACTCTTTTTTTAGTTAATAATTCAGTTATTATGCAAGTGAAATCTCAGGAGGTACACGGAGTGGCAGGCGCTCTGGATTTTAAGTTCATTTCAAGCTTCCTATGCGTCTCTTAACGTTTGAATGGTGTTTCACGGTCTGTCTTTGGTGAAGATCCATGAAGTTGGATCCCAGGTGAAAAACCACAGCCTAGATAAGTAACCATGGTAGATATTGCAAAAGCAATATCTGCTTCTGTATCTCCTCAGTGGCTTGATGCCTCAGTATTTTTTTCTTTCTTCACCAGGAAGATGGATAATTTCCAGTCTTAACGACCACGCATGGGAAGGATGAGTAAGCAGCATTTGGGAAGGTTGTCTGATTGGTCACACCCTTGTCTGGCTGTGCTTGCTGGTGCATTTTGCATAGCATTTCTGGAATACTTTTGCAGTAGTGAAAGGGTTATTGCAGCATTTGATTTTAACCTTATAAAGGCTTTGAAAGAAGTGCCAAGCCCCTGTAGTCTGGAAGCAGCAACACTGATCGTGTGCCATGTCATGAAGAGGAGAAAAAATCCCTTTCAATGTTTGCACTGAACATGAGTGTCACTTTAAAGCTCTAGGTTGCTTTTAAAACTGCCTTGCAGCCCAACAGCTTTGCGGTGGACCTGAGAGGTCTTGGGTTAATGTCATCTAATGCATCCTAATGGGTAGTCTAATTGTAACTGCCATTCCAGCTGTCCCTTGTGTTTTTAACTCATGTAAATGAAAAACACAGCTTTCCAATTTAGTCTTCAGCTTGAAATATTATCTTCTCCTTAAGTAACGTGTTTTAATTGCAGAAGCAAGATATAATATATATGGAAAGAGTGGGTGAGAGCATGAAGATTGTATATAAATAGCAGGGCTTCTTAGCTGTTTCTTTTCTTCACTGTTGCCCTGTCTTCTCTCAGCTGACTGCTGACTAAACGGACACCGAAAAGGCCCCAGCTGATCCAGAGGGGGATATGACAGCAGGTAGAGATGTGCCGTCACCTATCCCAACTCCCATCTGCTGAAAGATGTCCAGATAGTTAGACAGCAGCAGTCTGAAGCATGCACATGCCCACTTGATGTCAGTCTGGAGTGACTCTCCTGATTTACACTGCAGAGAAGATCAAAACCCAGCTTAAAAATTAGGTGGCGGAGACAAAAAAAAAAAAAAAAAGAAGAAAGGAAAAAAAAAAAAGAGAGAAGTCAGCAGACACTCGGAGGCCAGGAAAGGCTGCCAAACAAGCATTCCTGCCCTTGCTTATGATTCTCCCCCACATACAACTGGCTGTGTACGTCTGGGAGCAGCCAGCATAGTGATCTATTCATAAAGGGCCAAATTCAGGAACCGACCTGCAAGGCTTGAGTACACTGACTACACACGGGGAAGGTGGAGCGAGGGCTCAGAGGGGCTTCTTGGAGTTGTGCAGGACAAAAATCCCCTTCTTTCCAGCTAGCTGAAAAGCAGGCATACCAGAGGGAAAGAATGGTGTAGTGGTTAGGGCTTTAACCCTGAGACTTGGGACAGCAAGAACCAATTCTCTAGTCCATCAGAGACTAGGTCAAATTTAACTTCTGGATTATTTTCTTTCAGTACAGGGGAAATACAGCTCAGCTCTCTCTTGGCTTGACGTTGGCAGCATTAGGAGAAAACTTACGACGTGTTGGGCTCGCAGAAAGCCACTGCCTAGATAAGCACCCTGAACAGAGCCCCTCTCCTGCAAACGGAGGCAGCACTGTGCAGACTGCCGGCTCTCTCTGGGCCTCTGCACCCTCGCAGTGGCATGCAAACCAGCTGTAGGTTTGGCTTTTCCTGGTCATTGGGAGAGGAGACATGAGGGGTGGAGGCTGAGCTTGGTGTGTCCCTCAGCAGCCATTAGAGAACAGCAGTTTTCTCAAAGCATCTTGTTTTGTAGTTTGCAGTCAGCAGGTGAAGATTAATACCCTCCTGAAATGTGCTCCTGGCTCTCCTGTCACCTAGCCAGTACTCTCAAAATTGAGACAGGATTATTCCATTTAGTCTTTCAGGAAGAGGCATCTAGGCTTGGAAAGCAAAACAGAACGTAAACCCTGCTGGCATTTCACTGTGTGCACTGGGGCTGAACTTTTCAAGTCGCTTAGCCTTCCAAAAACCAGAAAGTACCAACATCTCCAAAAAGACGAACCTGAAAATGACGTTAAAAGCTCCTGTCTGTGTTTGCATGTCCTTTGACTGGAGCTGGAGGTAGTCAACAGGCAGACCACTGGGTGGTCCTAAAATAGTGGCTGTAGACACAGTGGAACTGACAGAGGAGTAACAGTGACCTGAGATGCCTCTTGATTGCCCCTTTCTGCTGAGAGGAGAAAGAGCATCCTGTCATCCCGCAGGGGTAAGGAGGAATCTGGAGATGAGCTATGGAAGAATTCATCCACCCCCTTTCATTTTATAAACATGAAAGGAAGTTGAAAGGAGAAGGATGTCAAAACATGAATAATTTCAGAAAGTTTTGAATACACTGCTCTGTTTGAGATTGATTTAATGATAAAGACAAACTGCTGGGTTTGTAGGGATGCTTGATTTGAGGGAAAGAGAGGTGCTGGTTCCACCTCATTTATGCAAGGTAGGAACCACCATCCCTCACAGCTACCAAGGTGCTCCATGCCGGCATGGAGAACAGAAGGCGCTTGCTGATAATGGCCTACTTGTGCAGACACAGAGACAGCTTGTGCTGCCCAGGGCTAGAGAGAGGAAGGGGACAAAGTCATTTCATTTATAGGTTAGTTGAGTAAAAGGGAGCGATGTTTTCATTTTCCTGTAATCTGCAGCTGCCTGGGTTCTTGTGAGGGACCTGTCATTTGCTTAGAGCTCCTGCAGCGATGCTCTAAGATACTGCCCCATACTCACCACAGGCCTGAAGCAGAGAACAGCCAACACTGCAGAGCTATGATTTGGTCTTCCCTGCACTTGACTGGTTGACCTGTGACATGTCCAGTCCCACCAGGGTACGTCATGGAGAGATACATTCATGCAGCACGTAAAATACTGTCGTCTAATGATGATGCTGTTTCTTTGTGCCATTAGGGAGGACTGCATTGAGACCCAGTCTTTGCTTGATGTAGAGCTCTTGAGTTGGCCAGGACAAAGGTTGTGAAAGAGAGAGGATACTTCTCAAAATGGGCAGGCATCTGATCTAGCTGTCCTTTTCAGGACAGGGGTTTGTGTGTTCTCATTATGGGTTGTGTGCTCCTAGCCTCGCTTCGTCCATCTCACACCACAGGGAAAGAGCTTGCGATGCTACATATTTCTGGGTCTCTTCTCAAGTCCCGGTATAAAGTCCCATGTGTAATCCACAGCATTGGGTTACCCAATTAAAAATCTAAGGCAGAAGGTTATTACATGGAGGGAAGGAGATTTGGGTTAAACTCTGCTTCATATATGCAGGAATGATGTGTGGCTTCTGGAATTATATTTTTCTGGGGTTTTAAGCTCCTGTGTTAGATGTGGAGAAGTATATGTAATACCATTGCACTAATAGTTGGAGACAGAGGGGGGAAATTTGTGAATAGTTTTTTAACCTGAATAAACTGTGAATATCCACATGTAGGCAGGACAGGAATACTTTCCTTCTTGTATGTTTCTTTTGAAGCAAGTATCTGCCTTTTTTTTAATCCCTGCTATTAGATAAGAAGTGATCAGCAGTAAGAGATGACAGTACTGTGCATGCCCTACAAATTAGTGTGGTGAGGAAAACACAGCCAAAGCCTAAAAATGTTCCAGAAGTTGTCATATTCTACAACAGACACCAACAGCGTATAGCTGGGAAACTACTTCTTTTTAGAGTTGTACCCTTCCAAATTCATGTCCTCTGCACCCTCCCAAGACACTTGCCTGGGATTTTGGTTTCAGATGTGCCTGAAGAGGAGGAAAACACACCATGTCTAGACATGCAGTAGCTTTAATCTCTTTGGTCAAACTAATAGGTTTTGGTGGTAACTGTATGGCAGAGGCACAGAGGATTTCATGCCAGTGAGAGTTCTATAGCTACAAGTGTGAGGTTTGAGATTCAAGCCTCTGACCATGCACTGGCCTCCTTGGGACCAGAGAAACCCCTTGGGAAGTACTGCACAAGCTCTAGGAGCAGGGCTCAGCCTGAACCAGGACATTGCTGTGCATCTAAAAGTTAATAAAACATAGCCCTTGTCAGTAGCATTCAGATACTGACCGTTGCTGTCAAGAGGAGGGGAATTAGGTTGATTTTTGCCTTCTTTCAGCTCTTTAAGCACAAATTGAGGTGAGTTTGTATCTGATCTGAACTGGCCTGCCCTTATCCAGTATTTAGATATCCCTAGTAGGGTCTTCTGGGTCAACTGCTGGTTGAAAAGAATGTTTACGGGGAGCTTCAGCCCTATTTTCCTGCCCTGCTCAAGATCTAAAAAAGAAAGTAAATCTGATCTCTGTGGCTTCTGAGCTATGTTTAGGAGAACAGTTTTTGCATTTGAAGCTCATTCAGGAAATGTTTAATTTCTCCTGTTATTAGTGGTGCGTAATTGGTAACCAATCACAGTGGGAACACCTCTAATGTGATTAGTGAGCCATTCCTAAAAAGGGACAGAAGGACCAAATGTGAATGATGTATTTTTTGCATGTGCCTGAACAGTGCTTCCACTATCTAAGCCCTTATATAGGCTGCGGAATATTGCTGCTCTCGGGTCTCTTCTCATTGGTACCTTCTTAACCTCTGAGGTAACCTCAGATCAGCATACAAACATGAAAATGCAGTTACCAGTTACTCCAAGTCTTTCCATGGAAAACCTACTTGCTTTAGCTCAATATTGGCTTGTCCTTTTCTTTTTTTTTGCCATGCATTTTAAGATAACTTACCTTTGGGAAAGAAAGCCAGTTGTGGCACTGAGCAGATGCTTCTCCTCATTTCAGCTGCTGGCTATCCCCATCCTATGTGTACACAGGAGTTACCATGTGTTTAAATGGCATTGCTTAAACCAGAGGAAGCTGGCCATTTTTCCCCAAGTGCTGTCAGTGTTTGGCCATGGCATTGCAAAATTAAGAAGGGAGACTAATTACAAGGCACAAATGCTTCGGAAAGGAATTTCTTTGGTGAAAGATCCTGTGTTTATGTGGCTGGGCTAAACTGGTTTCTCCATATCCTCTGTACAGAAATACCTTTCCTTGCACTCATACCTCTGTGAACCCACATCCCTGATGCTAATCTCCAAAGGGTTTCAGACAACCTGGACCATTAGGGGCTACTCTCAGTTCTCTCATATGGTACAACATTTACTAGTACTTACATTTTGCCCTAGTATTTAGACTAAGAGCTCTTACAAAGAGCAGGTTTAATCCCTAGATGGCAGTTGCTGTGTAGGACTATGGAGTAACTGGACTCCATGATACAGGCAGTACATAGTATTGCATCTATACTGATAGATTTTACTTTTGAGAGGTGAGGTTATCACAGGTAATGAGTGAGTAAAAGTGTAATCTTGACTCAGGGTTTGAGCATGATGTATTTAAGAAATAGCCTACAAGGTAGATGGGTTGCTTCGAATCTGCAGGTTCTTTCAGCGTTCTGTATCCCTAAGGTATGTCAGGCTCTGCCAGGTTTTAGCTTTGGATGATATGAAATTCAGAAGTCAGTTACTAACAGCTACAGCTTGATTGCATATGTACACACAGAAACACACATGCTGAGGGAAACTAGAAAAACAGATCTACAAAAGAAGCTATTTATCCCGTTCTTTGTTTTCCTCCTTCGGCATGTGAGAGCACAGCTGGGAATCTTGCCCTGCTGGGTATTTGCGAGGGGGCAGACGGTTCATGCAAAGCCTTCTGCTGAAGGCGAGCTGGGAGTTCAGATCATGACTCCTCCACAGAGGTAACTCAGTGTGAGGAGCAGAGCTGGACTGACCTCACAACGTGAGAAAATGAGGCTCAGTAAGTGATTTGGCTAAGAAAAATGGCAGAAGAAAAGAAACTACAGAAAGCCTCTTCTGAGAGGTTTCAGTGGCCTATTTTCTACTGATCATTAGAAGATTAACTGCCGGTCATGTTCCCAGTTAGGCACTCTCAGAGCTTATTTGATCCTGGGCAACAGGTTTATTTGCCTAATTTATTGTTGCTCTTAGACTTTTAAACTCAAATATAAATTAAAGGCTTTTGTTCTGTACAATTTAAAAGCATGTCCAAGATGGGGGGCTCAATATTTGCCTTGGCTTCATGTTCTGAGATGTATTTCAAGAGCTTCTGGGCATTACCAAGGTGAGTTTGGGGCTGATGTTTGTTTTCTGAAGTATTTTGGTGCTTAATGTTTCTCCATTAAGAAGAAAGGTCACTGCCAGCTGTTAAGCACTGAAGAAGAGCAATTGTTGTAAGGAACCTGTAGGCAAGCCAATTCTTGGAGGATAGCTTATAAAACAGGAAAAAGTTAGAAGCTGTTTTGTTATCACAGATAATTTCTGTGAGCATTAGGGATAATACTCCAATTTGGAAAGAAACACTTCCAAAGAGGTGGTGAGTATACAAAGCCTAATGAGTTACAGTTAAAAGATCTGCCGATTATCCTTTAAGATGACTCAGAATATATCTGCATCTAAGAAACTGTGAATCCTTCAATAAGCTTAATAAATGTATGGGGAATGTGAACAGGCTGGCCCTCAGAACGAGCTAAGATAAAAACATCTCCAGCAAAAAAAGAAGAGTGAGTACAATCCATGCTGAGGGAAGAGAAACAAGAATAAAAAGTGTTTCTCGAACCTTATAAAAATGAGTTTCTGCTGATTTAAGGTCCGGTGCAAAATAGAATTGAGCTCCATTAAGTAAGTTTCATTTTGGTGACAGAACCTTAGTTTTTTTCAGAGATCCCAACATTGAAAGAAGGAGGACCTTACTTTATAGGTTATACTGTCTTGGATGGAGGTATTGTGAGTCTACTGGATGAAGTGCTGGCTTGGGACTTCACCATTTCAACAGTGGTTCATCATTGTCCTTGGTGTGCTTGGCTGAGCCAGGGCAAGTAATTTCAACTCTTCCAAATTTTGTTTGCTTACTGAGGAACACTCTGAATTGTGATGGATGGTATTTATACCCCCACTATCTGGGGAGATTGTAGGCAAGGAGATCACATCTTCATATCACTTCCATCCAAATGCTTCTGCAGTGCAATGTCTGCCAGATTTGCTAAGCTCTTCACAGTACTGAGCCTCATCTCTCTTTGAAGTTAGTTGAGATATCCTAGCCCTCAAAAAAGATACATTTGGGATGTCAATAGTTGGAATATATTGTTCTTGGCCCACAGGGAGTCTGACACAGCAGCTCTACCTTAAATACAGCAATCAGCCTGCACAAGCCAACAAAATTCCACAGACCAAGTGATAACAACTGTTTCACTTTCTTAAATCTCCCAGTAATCTGAGGGATGAATGAGCTTCGTAGCTGAGAATTGCTCTTAAGTACAATTTACTGGGGTTTGTTTTTTAATACCCGCATTTATTACAATTTTTTTTTAAAGGAAAGTCTTTTCACAAGATTTGCCAAAGAACATAAAGGTTTGTCATAACGGATCAGATCACTTATCCTTATAAATCCAGTACCCCATATCTGCCAGTGAGGCTTGGCTCAGCTTGAGAATCAGCTTGTATAGTACAGCTGGGTGTAAGCATGGCTTTACTAGAGGGCTAAAAGTCTCCATCCTTCCATCTCCCATTAGACTGACTGTGGTGGCCTGGTGTTAGCATCCCCTTCTCAATACTGGCAAGGCTGCACTGCCTCTGGTTGGGAGGGGCTCAGAGGAAGCAAGCGATCTCCAGGGAAGCATGGAGGCAGCTTTGTACTGAAAAGCTGTCTTCTGGCCAGGTAAGCACGAATTGTCCTTCCTCTTCTTTCATAGTGTTCAAAACTTCAAGGGAATTTGATGTAGAGTTTTTCGTACCTTGGGTCAAGTTGTTTTTGAGGTTGGAGTGGTGGGAAAGAGAAAACCAAAATCTGGAACGCAGTGTGCAGATCACAACCATGCATAACAACTGCCAAAAATAATAGTATGGGACTTGTTCTCTGGGTTATCTACAGTAAAAACAGAGATTGAGTAAGAACTTCATCAGTGGTCAAAGGCTTTGAGCTCTATTTCTCATGTGCGTTGATGTCACAGATGCTTCCTCCACTTCCCAGAGATGAAGCTGCAACAACTAGAAGGAGGTGTCAACCATAAGCTGAAGGGACAACCTCATGCTACTGTTCCTAAGGTTGCAGAAAGCCTGAAAGGCATTTCTGCACTAGGATTATTTAGACATTTAGTTTTTTTCCTTGCATGTTACGGGGCTATACCCTTATGGAAAACGAAGATTCCTGTTGCAGTGAGGGACTATCTAAATCCATCTGTCCTGGGACAGTCAGTGCTGTACAAGGGAGTGGGTAAAATATTGTTCTGAGATAAGAAATCCAGCTGCTCTCTGCCAGGAATAGGCTATGTAACTTTGGGCCAGTTGTGCTTGGTTTCCCTTTTTTTTACCTTATCAAGCTTTAACCATGTGCCACAAGAGAGTTGTCTGTTGAAGGAAGGGGCTCAGCCTGCCATTATGGGGAGATGAGGGAGAAGAGAAAAAATTGAAACCCCTCATGTTTGGGACAGGAAAAAATATCCCAGTTGTGATCTGCTGTTGCATGCATAGGTCAGGGAAGGATTACCCTGCGGTTGAGGAAAAGGATTGTATCAAGGGACAAGTTCTGTTCCCAGCTCAGCCACAGACTTCCTTTCGGACCCTAACACTTAATTCTTTGTGACTTTGTTTACTCACCTGTCTGATGGGAATAATACCGCCTACATCAGAGGCAAGTTGTGCTACTCTGTGTTGATGCACGTGGTGTTAGTTAGGAACATTAAAATGCTTTGTGATCCACGGATTTTAAAAAAATGCAGTATAAATGGTCAGGGCTGTTACTTGAGATTTTAGTTCCAGACACAGTGTCACAAATCAAATTATCTCCTTTTATTTCTCACTGTAGAGGGTTATAAAACATCCAGTGGTCATAAGGCTGCACTTCAGAAAGAAAGTGCAAGTTTTGGACATCCCAACTAAAATAGTTTCATTTTTAAGCTTTATATATGCTTTAGTTTCCATAGCTATTTTCCATGTTACTTTTATTTTATATTTACTGGCAAAATGCTCCTTTGAGTTTGTTAGTGTTAGATATCCATTGTCCAGTACCATTTGCTTCCATGTTTGGTATTTCAAGTTGTAATGTAAATCTCCCTTGGCTTTAGAGAACTAAATTGTTCCTGTGCTCATTACTCAGCTGAAATTTAGAAGGAGCTTCAGATCTTTTTTTCTTTAAAGTCTGCTTTTGTTACAGGCTTCACTAGCTCAATGAAAAATCTTTTAAGGAAGACACCAAACAAGAAAGTGCAAGCTTCAATTCACTAATCCTGTCTGAGCTCAAGCTGTCTGACAGTTGAGGTCAGCTACAGAATATTATTTTATTCAGGAGACATCCTATCGTATAAAAGGTACAAGGTTTATATAGAGTATAAAGGTATATAAAAAACCCTTTAGAACAGGTTGTCTGAGGTCATTAGGAACGCTGTAGCTTTAGGGCCACCAGTTTAAACAGCCTCACAGGTTTATAGCGGAGAGCAAGCCCCTCGCCCCCAATAGTGGTAGAGCATTAAGATGCAGCTCCGTCAGCCAAGCTCTTCATCCAGCCATGCCATAAGAGCAGCAAGTGCTTTATTGTGTGTGATGAGACCACAGGCGAGCCTGTCTCACAGGGCCACCACAAGGAAACCTCTCATGAGCCTGTGGTGGTTGGACAAGCCCAGAGCTGGGGAGAAAGAGCTGGTCCAGCTGGGGTTGTCTTGAGCCGCAGTGAATCCAGCAGCCCTGACAAAACTAAGTGAGGCAAGTCATATGATACCTCACTAGTGTGTTGGAGAAGAGTCAAGTAGGGAATGATTACCAAGGAGGCCGGGGTGCTGTAGTCTCTTGTGTAAAGAAACTCAGGACCAAGGATCAAGTCCCTTTCTCATCCCATTTTTTCCCTTTCAGAAGAAAGCACATGAAGAATGCTAGAGAGCAAGGATTTGCTACTCAGTGTAAGAGGCAGCATTGTATTACAAGAGTAGGAAAAGTATAGCATCCATGTCACCTGGGCAGGGAAAGCCCTGAACAGCACTGTTTGCACATTATAACAAACTGCTTGTTCACCACAAAAAAATAGCCCAGTTCCATTTGATTAGAGATCAAGACAAGCAGCAACCTTGGCAAGGTTCATCTGCTATGGGTTTCCCCCCACCTTTCCTCCAAGAAGCTCAATCTTAAAGCCCCATAGGAAGGGAGTTTTGTATCTTCCTTTCAAGTCAGATAGGACTAAGCGTAGGACAAGAAAGAAGGAGCCACAGGGGCAGCTCTACAGGCAGTCTCTTATCACAGCTGCTTCCTCCATGTCCTTGAGAACATGAGGAGAACTTTAGAGGTCAGAAGAGAAGAGTCTTGGTTCATACCCTAGTTTTCTTGCTGTAGTTTTATAGAGTCCTGTTGGCTCATTTATACACCTAATTCAGTTTAGGAGACTTCAGAAATCTTTTTTACCCACCAGTACTATCTCAGAAGCCCTAAGGTTAATTTCCTCTCATTAGCCCTCCATACCTTCCCTCTGTCATTTATCAGGTGTATAGATACATACTCAGGGTAGAGAGGCAGCTAAGAAATATCTGTACAACACATAGAACAGAGCATGCAAAACAGAATAACTAGAAAAAGAATAAGGTAAATAAAGGAGAAAAAACAGAACCAAACTCCATCTAATCAGAGAAGCTAACAAAGAGACTAACCCCAAAGCCTGTCCCCAGCCAACACTCATAATCAGCACCATCTAAAGCACCTCCTAAGAGTGAGCACTTACCTTTTTTTTTTTTCCTACCTAGCTGAGTCTGACCCCCAAAACTCAAGCAAGCCCCAGCCATTCGTTTTTATACTTCCTCTGGATGAGTCATTCACCCCAGGTGAGGGTTTAAGTACACCGGCCTCACAGACAGGCTGTTTGCATCTTCATTAATGATGAACACCTTCATGGGGCTTAATTGCACTGGAAAGAGAAGTAGATACATGTTTGAGCTGTGTAGGTTATAGGATGTGATTTGACTTGTGTAAAGAGGGGGGTAGCTGTAAAAGCTGTGGCAAAATTTTAGTTTGAGACTCTGATGTCTTTTTCATATCTTACTCTAAAACCTAGACTTCTCTTTAGTACTTTGCAAATCCTTACTTCTAGACGAAGGTGTTTAATTTCTATCCTGTTTTCTTATCAGATGTTTCCCTGGGTGTGAAAGCAGTATTTCTGGGTTAATGTGTTGTTCCTTCCCTATTTCTTTAGCTAGCCTTGGGGTCTGTAAGCAGGGCTCACAACATCTTCCACTTCAGCAGTCTCAGGGGTCTTTCGCTGGCCCTCACCAGGATATTGTTGGAATTTCATACCACTGTTATCTGTTGCCCACGCAAAATTAGTGAAGGCTATTTGCGTACTGCCCTTGTATATAAGAGACACTTCCTCAGGAGTGGAGACAGGAAAATGGGGGAGGGACGGGGGGTGGTGAGAGGGAGCGGGGGTCCATCCCTGTGGTGCGCACGTCTGGATGCGGAGGAAAGAGATGAGGGGAGAGGGGAGGCATAGTTTATTGTGCTAAAGGGAAACAGAGAGGACATTCTCCCGGTGCTTATTGACACAAGCCTCGGCAGTGACTCCGCGCTTCCCCACCGGCTGTGAGTGACGGGCAGAACAGGCTGCTGCCTTGTTCGATGGGATCTTGTGCAGACAGACTTCTTGTGGAGGGATGGATCCTCCTTGGGGAGCTGGCGAGAGGACAGAAGTGCAGAATCCTTTTGCTGACAGTCTGGATTCAGGGGACACACATTTTAGAAAGGCTACAATTATTAAATTAGGGGCATCTTCCCCAAGGAGCCACCTTTGACTTCTCCTCAAAGGCAGCTGTTCAAAAGTCAGCGTTATTTCTGTCTGGGATGACCACATGGGACTCATCTAGCCTCAAGCTCACATCCATAACCAGTGTCCTCAGCGTCCAGGTTGCCTCCCTCTTGGCTGATGCTGTTCCTGGTTAGGAGTGACAGCAGTGGATTTCCAAGCAGAGCAGCTCAGGCATAGGGCAGAAAGTGGCTCATCTGTGATGTGCTGTTTTGATCTGTGAGCCGGTCCTGCAAGGGCTGAGCTGGTTCAGGGGACCTGAATCAGAGCCATGGATGCAGCACATCCTTGGTGCATGCTGTGCCCTGGAAATACAGCCAGAGAGTGCTGTTGTTCATTTAATTGTAATTTAGGTAAGGATTTGTATTTTTGTTCTCGGAAAGGCCCCCAGAAGAACCCTGTGTACCCTGGTAATTTATCTTTCCCATTGTGAACAATAAACATGCTGTTCTAGATTGAGGAGGTGGTATGAAAATCACTGCAGTTGGCTAAGACAGAGACATCAAAGCATTACAGGAGTTGGCTCTTGCATTATCGTAGGAGTTTCCTTCAAGTAAATGGCTTCTGCTGAATGGTTGGAAGACCAAATTGGACTGGTTTGGCTCTAGATTCACATGCACATCTATCTTGACAGGAAGAAGAGAAAAGAGGGAGCATTTATATATGGATAAGCTGCCATAAAATATGTAGTGAGATAGAGAAGGATGGGGAGTTAAGGAAATCAAGATAAAGGGGGAAAAAATGTAGGAGAAAGCACTTGCTGTGGCACTGACCAGTGTTCAGGACTGTATTAATTAGCTAGTGCTACAAGGAAGTGATGGGGATGCAGGTGAACAAGATGTAGATCAGCTGGAACTTGCAGGAAAGGTTTTGCCATTAAGTGTGGTACTCTTCTGACTGGGCAGGGATATTTGGAGGTGTGAGGAGCTCTGGTTACAGGTCTTTGTGTGTGGGAAGGTTTCTACATTCAGCTCAAAGGACCATTAATCAACAAGTCCAATCACTTGTTTATCACAGGTCATTGAGAATGGTAGCTCATTATTCCAGTGGAGAAACCCATAGTGGTTGGGTGGCCGAAGCATATTTTCCAGAGAGTTGGCCATTCTTGATTTTAAAGATATGAAAAGATGATCATGGAAACATTTAGGTTGGAAAGGACCTTCAAGATCATCCAGTCCAGCTGTTAACCTAACACTGCCAAGTCCACCACCCTAAGCACTGCATCTACATGTCTTTTAAATACCTCCAGGGATGGTGACTCCACCACTTCCCCGGGCAGCCTGTTCCAATGCTTGAAAATCCTTTTGGTGAAGAAATCCACCTTTTCTCTTGGGAACTGAATGGTTAATCGCACCCTCCTTTTCAAATCTGCACTTATGATGCTTGTCCGGATTTTGCAGGCATTAGAAGCTATGGGGTGGCTTCTTCAGGGGCTTCTTAAGGCAGGCAAAGGCAGGATGAGAGCAGCTGATGGCATGGAGAATTTCTTTGAAGGTGGAAAAATACAGGCAGCTGACTTTCAAGGAGAAATGTTCCTTTGCTAGAGGTAAACTCGGGTGCTGCCATTCCTGTGAACTTCAGCTGTGTGAATTAGGACCAATAAATATGTTGCTCTGCCAAGGTCTGGGCTAACTGAGGGAATGCCCAATGTTGTTAGCTGACCTTGAGGGAACACAAGTCCCTTTAGAGTAGCAGAGTGCTATAGGTGTTTGAAATCTGGAGTAACTGAGGTTTTGCTGTAACCAACTTGGAGCTCATGAGTGTACTAAAACGTCACCCTGAAGCCACAGACATGTGGAGAAAACCCCATTGTATCAAAATTGCAGTTAGACAGGACAGTCACTGAAGGTCAGTGGAATACAAGGCGAGTACTGTGTACAGAGGAAAAAAACCACGTTTTCTGGCACTATGAAACTGAGACCAGGGTGCTTGTTTATGGAGAGAGCCATTTGCAAACAGGGAAAGGCTGCCAGTGATATGAGAAGCTTTTCTGATGCATAGCAGGTGCTCCTCAGACCTTCGTGAAGAAAGCGGCAACTGGGAGGATGTTTTTTCTGAACATTGTGAACTAACAGAAGACAAACAAGTTTCTAGGTCTGTAGGAAGTAGCAGGAAAACAGATTGCTGCACTGGAATAAGCCAAAGGTTCAAGACACATGATGTGGGGTATTTAGCTGGGGCATCCAGGGGTCGTGCAGTGGGAACACATGTGCGGGGAGTTGTGTAATGGACAAGAGCCTGATCTTGAGCCGAAAAAAGCTGCGGAGCAAGGATGTTTAGAAGGGCTTCTCTGGGTGTGAGCATTTGGGGTTATGACTTTTCCAGTGCGGGGCGACCTACCCACCAGAAAAATTTTTGCCTAGTTATGGGTGCTTTATGCTGCACTGCTTCATAACTGTTTTTTCCGTGCACAGGGAATATCAGTATTTCTAAGTAACTTTCCTAATAGGAGCAGGAAGTCAAAATACTTGCCAAGGAGGTGGAAGATGCAGTGAAATGAAAATTTCAGGAGAGTTTTGAGTTAGAAAAGTTGCACTCTGTGTATTCAACCTGAGTAAAACACTTAGATTTGACAGGATAACATTATTCTCATACGGACAACAATTCCTAATGAAACATGCCAGTCTGCTGGGACTAGTCGATTCGGAACTATTTTAGTTTCAGTGCTGTGGATAGGAAAACCAAATTAAAACCAAAGCAATTTGGAAATTTATGGTTTTCCTTCTTACTTACACTAGGTGAGAATTTGGCTCAGACAGCAGGTCACCGTCTGGTCTTATGGGGGATTTAGGTCTGAGTGTCTCAGAGTACTGGACATATTTGAATTGAGGCCACTTGCAGCCTAAACCTTGAATGCAGTAGTGCTTTGCAGCTGCAGATAAGGATGAGGTCATACGCCAGATTGTGGTCTCCACAATACATCATTACCAGGATAATCACATCTGCAAGAAGGACTGTTAGCGTCATGCATTATTGAATGAGATCAGGTACTTGTATTGCTGAAATAAGTCCAAGACTCTGTAATTTGCCTGCTTATTAGGTTCCAGCATGAAGCTGCCAAGAGACCATTACCAGGAGTTATGTGAATTGACAGGGAAGGCTCAGAGGACAACTTGAACCCTGTGATGGACAGTCATAGATTTTGCAGTCAGCGGGCTATCAGTTCTAGTTAAAAAATGATGGCCTACAGACATCCCATTTCTGGTGTATTTGCTATATCTTTTTCTTAATTGCCTGATTTCCAAATGCAGCTATCTCTGATACTGACATTAAGGATCAAATCCAAATGGTTTAATTGGATGCTGTTCATTTAAGACAAACAGTTTTGGTCCTGAGAGAATTTAGTGTTTTAAAATTTCCACTCAGATATTTGGCGTCACTGGGGTATGTCTAGATGCAGGCAAACTCACTGTCACTCTGCTCAACAGATGCAGGCTCTTCTGCCGGCATTCATCCTGAACAGACATTGTATAGGCATATTAACTCCACTGTGAGCTTGAGACAATGCATGGTGGCTTTCAGCATGGTACACCCAGCTGTGTAGCCACAGCCTGCATTTGTTCTGAAGCTGGCTCATTTCTAGCCCATTTGGAGCATAAAGGAAGTGCCGGACCACATCTGCTGGCAAATTCCATCTAGACATACCCAGAGACAACAGTATTTCATAGCTTGTTACGCTGCAGTCTGAAAAGTAGGGTTTGGGATTTAGTCATTGTACCAGACATGCAAAGGATAGCAGACCAGAGGAGGGATACCGAAAATTGGATGCCCAAGCCTAAATAGTTGAAGCAAAACCTGCCAGAAATGGCCAGCTGTACTGGCTATTTCAGCTGTAATGGACAACTTGAATCCTTTTTAGAGAAGTCCTGAATTATTTTTTTTAGGCTTGCTCTCGGCACTTCTTTTAAATCAGGACTTCTGAGGCATCCTAAAGGGAGCACGTCAAAATGGCTAGACTCTTTTCAGGAATGTAGTCCTAAAATCTATCCTGTGGGTCCTAAATGAGTGGCTGGAGCTGCACAAATTCATAGGTTTTATAATCCATAAAGAGCTCTCTGGTCCAGCCTTCTGCATAACTGGTGAGCCTTACTCAGGAATTAAGCCCGTTGCTTCTTTTCGAGCTATAGCAGAGTGTTTGGAAAGACTGCAGCCTTGATTTGAAAGACTTTGCTAGAAGGAGGATGTACCCTGGTTCCAGGGACAGCAGTGACGCCTTTGATCTCCTCTAGTTCCTTCTTCTGGTGAGTTGCAGTTGTGACATTTGGTGTCTCACCAGAGTCTCAAACTATAGGTTTTTGGGAGCTGTTTTGTGGCCTGGGGGAGGGGTGGCATATGGAACAAATGTTCTGCATTCAATTGCTCCCCTGGGCTTCAATGCAGGCTCAACACACTAGAAGATCTAGACAAAGGAACATGGTATTTCTAAATTTTTGGGATTTGAAAAACTATTAAAGTCATTTTACCACTATAATATACAAGGATTCTTGAAACAAAAATAAGTTCCTGTCTCTGCCACTTACCCAGAGCTTTAGAGATGCAATCAACCCAGCAGTCATCCCCTTGCCAGAAATAAAAATATCCGTGGTGGGGTTTTATTTCCTTCTTCTGGAGACCTGGGATAAGCAACACATGATTTGGTGCTGCTGACATCTGGCAGCATCGTTCCTATTTACTGTAAACACGAGTCATCGCCCATGGAGTATTTTATTGCTTGTGGTTTCCATCTTGTTGTATGCAGCAATTATGCACATGGCGCAATCTTTCCATGTCAATAAAAATGTTTCATTCTCAGCAAGGAACATAAGAATAAACCCAGCAATTCTTATGGGCTACTGTGCTGAGTTAAATGGGATGTGATAGGGAGGAGCTCTGTGGGGGGCTTGGCGTGGAGGCCAGGGTGTCTTTCTTCTCCGGGGTCACTAGGTGGGACTCAGGGACTCAGGGGCAGTGGACAGAAAGTCGGTGTGAGCGATCGCTTCTCCAGCCTGCGGCTGAGAAAAGGCCTCACAGCTTTTGTTTGCTTTGTTGGCAAAATGTTGTGCAGCAGGATGCCTTGTGAGTGCTGCTGGAGACTTTCCTTCATGCTAATTTCTGTTTCTGTCTTTATAATTTTTTTTCTGGTTATCCAGGAGTTTAGAGATGTTTTCAGTAAAAGATTAATGAGAAAATCTTCAAAGGGGACTACAGCCAGGGGAAAATCATAAGCATGAGTGGAAAAGTAGTGTTTTAAATTAGTATGAAAGCTTGGGGGAAGTCACTTAGGCCCAAATCCACAAGTTGATTTAAGCCTCTTATTCCTGCTTAGGTGCCCTGCTTTCCCTTTGGAATTAGGCATCTCAAGGTCTTTATGATCAAGCACTTCCCACTTCATTCTTCCCTTGGCTTACTGGGAAACCGAGTACAACATTTGCCTGCTTTGGTGGGAGCACGAGGGCATTTGTCTGGGGCTCCAGACAGTTGGACTAGTCTTAGCAAGTCATCCAGCCTCTCTCTACAGTTGCTGGGGAGGGACAGGCCCTTCTGGTGGGTGATTCATCTCTGTGGAAGAAGATAGGTGTCTGAGATACGTGGGATGAATTGCTCCCTGGAGTGCCAGCCTCTCTCCACTGGCTGTCAGCGGAGCCTAGCCAAAGAGTTTAGACTAGGCGCCTAAGTTTTAGGCAGCTAATGGTATGGGAGGCGAATTTCACCCCCAGGAACTTTGGGTGGAATCTAAGCTGTCTGAAAATGACAGTTGTGCAAGCAATAATAAACAGTCTGTAGCTCCACGTCTGGAATCTCCTTATAAACAGGGGCATGCAAATCAATTAGATAAAAATCTGAACATTTCTGAATCTCCTGCCCAAACTTGAACAGAATCTTCTCTTGGATTTGATGAAAATCTCCTTCACTCTCCAAACTATATATATCTCTTGTTCTGGCACACAAGGAACCTTCTTGATTCACACAGGGATGAGGATGCAGGAGCCCTGGGTTGCTCTCAGAGTGTCTTGTCTCTGGACATCCCTGACTTGGCCAAGGCGGTGAGAGTCGGTGTGAGTCGGTGCTGAGAACCTTCTGGGGAGAGCCCAAAGATCACACTGTGGCATGATTTCTGGCTCAGTGCTGCTGATCGAAGTGCTCCAGATAAGCTAAGATGTAGATAAGCACCCCAACTCCTGAGTGCTTATCCAAACCAAACCTTTCAACATTTATCCACCTTGACTATACATGACTTTGCCCTTAGCAATGGAGATTACACCCACTTTTTTCTCCTTCACTTCCAGCGGAGGAGCAAGAACCTACTTGAAGACAAGTAAACCACCTTAGGCTTTTAGGTTCCCACACCTTTCTTCTTTCTTTTTCAGAAACTAGTCTAATTAAGTATTCATTTCTCATTGTAGTCACTACCTGAGAAACTGCAAATACAGGTACCGGTGCTAGGCAGCTCGTTGTGAAGTCAAGTGCTCCCTAAGTCTACTAGAATGAGTGGGTAGGCCAGGGCATGTGGGTCTCACTTTCATCAGCATCCATTAACAGTTGCTCTCGGAGATGGGACTGTAGGCTCATGGTACCTGCCTTTGTCTGATCCGCCTTGGTTCTACTGGCTGCCTACAAAGGGGAGGATTTTATTTATTTGTTATTTATTATTTTTCATTTTCTCTTCTAGCCTTAAATGTTTTGTTGGTCTTGGGTTTTTCCCCCCCTCTTTCTCTTGAGTCCCTGGTGATAAGAGAATAGAAGTGACCCCATCCATTGCTCCCTTTGATGTCATAAAAATGCTCAGATGCCTTGCGGCTGTGTCTTGTTCATGCACTCAGGGTAAAACTGAACTTTTGACTTAGGGTTAGGAAGAATTTTTCCCTAAGTTAGACTGACAGAAGCCATTCTTTTCCTTCTGTTTCTGTGTGTTTCCTAAGTAGCGTGGGGTACGGGCCACTTTCTCTGACCAGTAGGCATTATTGCCTAACAAATTACCTGTTCTTGCAGGGACTTGGGGTTTCTTCTTTCTGCCTGTGGCGCATTGTATTTTTTTGTGGCTTTTGGCTTTTCAAATTAAAGATTTTAAGTTGTTAGAGATTACGTGGAAGTGTTTTGTGGCTTGTGGTGTGTAGAGTTATGTGGAGTCAAGTTTGGTGGACCTTTCTGAATAAATGTTGTTATACATTGACTGCAAGGGGCTGCATGTGATGAACCAGGAGAGTTCTGTGTTTGAGCCCAGGGGTTCTTTGGCTTCTCCATTCATTTGGGCACATACAAGTAAATGTTACTGCACTTCCTTTCAAAAACTGCCTTAATCTTTAGATTTATGGGGAATTCAAACTGTCCAGAGGTGCTAACTCACCAGGCAACCGTAGACATTCATGTTCTCTCATTCGTTATTCATAGATCAAGCAACTCATTGGCACCGGTATAAGAAGCTTCAGTTCTTACCTGGAAGATCACCTCTGAAAAGAGGCCTTTCTTTTCTTATGTATCTCTCCCCTCAGCCTTTCTGTTAGGAAGGACTGGGCCAAGAACACAATTTTTTTCACAGAAAATTGAACTAAAAGTAGTTATGCTCAAAGAAAAAGTTTTGTTTATTAAGAAGTAAAAAATACGTTGATGTGTTATGTATATACATGTTATGTAGTAAATACTAAAAAGCTTCCATTCTACACCCTCCTCCCCTCTTTTTCTTTACAACAAATATTCTGGTTTCAGTCCCTTTTTTGATGGATTGGACAATTCAGATGCAAACGATTAATTTTAATCCATGAAGTGTTAATTTTTGACAAAACTCCCACTTTTCATCAAACATATTTTGATTGAAAACATTTCAGCTATTCCTACTGTCAAGACTCCAGGCACAGATGCTAATTGGTATGAATTGTGGCATGAATGTGTATGCACAGCAGCTTATTTCCTGGAATCCTTTGAATGGGCATTAGATGGAAACACTTTTGAGCACTAGTGACATGACCTGCATTCGACCATAGTATCTAGAACCAGTGGTCCCATATCCTATGAGTTATCCAAGTTTGGCTATATTTACTTTTAAAATATTGAAACAGTTTTCTGAGTAAATGAAAACTCTCACTGGCAGAATGTGCTGAAATACACATGGATGTTAGAATCTTGGACGTACACCTTAAAAATAATAATTAAAGTGCAATTGCATTTTTTGTTTTGCTTTTCCTCAGGAATAAGACCAGACACACCCAGAGAGGTTAAAGAGGGAAAGTGTGAAGAACAGTTTCAATGACAGTGTTAAGTTCAGTGTGACATGGAGTGTTTCTGACTTTAATTCTGGTTCCTAGGAGTTAAAGCTGATATTACTAGTTTTCTCCTGGACCATGGGTTGGGTTGGAGGAGCAGTCTGGAGGTCTCTAATCCAACTTCTTGATCAAAGCAGGGCTAACTTCAAAGTCAGGTCTGGTTGCTCAGAACCTGGTCTACTTGAGGTTTGGAAACCTGCAAGGAGAGACTTGACAAGGTCCTCTCTGGATGCCTGTTCCGGTGCTGGACCACTCACCCTGTGAACATTTTTGTTTCCTGATACCCAGTTGCAACCTACCTTGTGCTATTTGTGTCCGTTGCCTTTTGTCATTTTTTCCAGGCACCTCTGAAAAGAGCTCAATTCCACCTTCTCTATAACCCCTTTCTAGGCAGTGGTTAGCTCTCTCCCTTTGCATTTGCTTCTGGGTACTCAACTAAGAAATATTTTAAAAAATCTCACTGAAGTACTTTGTATTGGTTTAAAAAAAAAAAACAAAAACCAAACACAACTTATTAAACAGCACTGGCAGTTTTATCAGTAATTTCCAGGAGAGCAGAGTTAGCCCAATAGTAAATCCTTTCATGAGTCTACTCCGTCATGTTTTTAATGCGATTTGCAAACCAAAAAAAGGTTAAATGCTCCCTAATACTCACCTTAACCAAACAGAAGTTCTGACCTCTCTAAGCTGTGACCTCTAAGGGCAATATTTGCAAAACAAAACTGTCTGGCCAGAGATGCTAGGTGTCAGTAAGCGTTAGTGGTCAGTTGGCTGTGCAGATCTCTCTCTTAAGACAGTTTCGGTTTCAGGAAACTTGCCTGAGTTGCTGTCTTATGAATGACAACAAAATGAGAGCTTTTGGAAGTCAACCTTTCCCTTCTTCTGGGGACAAGCTTGCAGAAACCAAACACACACACTTCGGTCTGTGTATGGAAAATATGTATGGCACTCAAGCACTTGTGAGATTGTTTAGGCAAGGGGAACCTAGCCAGCCCAGCCAGACACTTGCACAGATGTGGGAGGTTGGTGGGTGGGGATGTTTACCTGCTTGGCATATGCTACTGCAGTATGTCTGCCTTTTTATGTGTGTATCTCCTCTGTGCAGACTTCACCCTTCTGCCCTGAGCACTCAGGATCAGGAGCAGTTCCTCTGCTGGTGTATGTGCCTGTAAGCCCCAAGGAGTCAGCTTGGAATCTTCCCTAATATTTTCCGTTGTCTTTCCATGGGGTAAGAGCAACTCTTTCCTAGGTATAAAATTATGAGCATTGAGGAGCGCTTAGGTACTCAGAAAAGCTAAAAATGGCCTCCTCAAGTGCAGCTGGATGGTGGTCAGAAGGATCTATTTTTACTTGACTTGCGTTTGCACAGAGGCATCCATGCACGACTTTCTGTTGTTCCTGGAGTCTTTCAAGCATACGGTAAATAGAGTTTCAATGGGTTGGAACCTATTGCTTCAGGAAATGTTGTTACAAATTGTTTTTCCACTGCAGTGCATTGAGGGTTTTTCATGCCGCCCCCAACGTATGCTGTGAAATCCAAGTGGTCTCCAGAACGGAGTGGCCAAGAGGTTTTGAGGCGATGTGAAACCCATTAGGCTTGCAGATAAAGTGGTAAAAGCATCACAAAAACATATCCGAGTGTTGAAAAGCAGGGGCTATTACTCAGAATGCAGTGAAACTATGTTTCTCTAACTAGATTAGTTTACATCTTGTGGTATATACAGAAATAAAAATTACTTAGATTGCAATAAGCCGTGTTTTTTTAACTAAATAGATTGGCTTACATTTTGTGGCAGGGGGGGAAAAATTACGACTAAGAGACTGTTCTGGGGTTTTTTTCTCCCACTTGCCAGACTGGATTTCTGATGCCTGTGTTGTTTAGTGATAATCTTTGGCTATTGCTATCTTCGGGGCACCTTCTTTTTTGGCTAGCTCTTCTCCTTAGATGCTTATGAACAGAAGCTGCCCATAAACACCAATGGGCAAAGCATATCACTCTTCATCCAGTACAACTGTTCTCCATCTCTCTGGAACCTCAGCCTCACAGGAACATTTCTATTATATAGGGTATCTCTTGATCATGAGATCCTTTTTCAAGGATCAAGTGTTCTCATCTATTTTTCCTGGAAAAACACTGTATCTGTTTCGAGAATCTCTTTCAGACAGTACACCCTTTATGATGTGAAGGTCTCATCCAGTTTTCCTCTCAAATTAAAAAAAAAAACAAAACAACTAATGTATATGGGCAGAGATCCAAGGATTCCAGTGTGTTTTCCATTTATACCAGCCGGCAGATCTCATTTGGTGAGTTGAAAACGCGAGAAATTGAGCTGAATGCCCAGCACAGCAAACTGTCATAGGTAGGACTAACGTGAAGGCTGGCTGCAAAAGAAGGATGGATTTGTTGCATATGGGAGACATGCAGAGAGCTTGAACAGAAATAGTGTCTCACTTCATGGAAAACCCTTAAATCCACAGTGCTGTGATAGAGTTTGAAGGATGAGATCAAGGCATCAAACTTTGATTTAAAATTTTTTTGGAAAAATAATATCTTTCCTTTCTGCTACGCTAAAGCATCCACTGGCTTTTGTGGCATCACGCTTGTGACCTGGGTTTGGAGGAAGACAGCCAGTGGACTGTCAGACAATTATAGTTTTGGTTCAGATCATAAACCCTCTGTTAACTGAGCACTATAGAAAACCTTGTTTTTTCCTCTGAAGCAGCTGATATTGCCTATGCCAAGATACTGGATTTTGAGGCACCAGTGTTGTGTTGTTATCTGTCAGTTCCTATGTTTCCACAGGTTAAAAAAACCCCACAGTCCTCTCCTACAGTGTATGCAGACTCAGAAATAATTACCTTCTGGCAAATTGTGGTGCCTCCAAATTGCTCTTTGTAGCTTGCTGAAATGCTGTCTTCTGGGAGTCAGCTTCATACAGACAAGGTATGCACTGCACATTAGCTGGGTAGACACTAATCAAATTCATGAAAGTCAGAGAAGCAGATACTCAGCTTGTACCCAAAATGAAGAGCAGGCAGAGTAAACCTGGCACAGCAAGGTATCTCTGTGTGGATGAAATAATTAAACAAAACAGAAGACTATACCTACCTTGAAAGCCTGCAAGAGTCAAATCAAAAGCAGATGGAAGACATTGAGAAGAAATTCAGGCTGGCTGAATTGCATTCAGGCAGATAAAAGACTTTGCTAAAGAATATATCTTCCACTTAACACAGAGAGGTAGTCCTACAACTCATGTGGGCTTCAAGTGATGACATACGGTTCAAGTATCATGGTCCTCTTCTGAGAAAACAGCACAAAGGCTTGTCACCGCCCCGGTGAAACATTCAGAAGGCTGCGACAGGGCTGAGTCTGTTCTCTTGAAGCAGAAAGCAGAGCCAAGCACTCTGATGACAACAGATGAACAGAGCTGATTTTTTTTTTTTTTTTTTTAAGGAAAACCAGCTTGTAATTAGAGGCCTTCAACCCCTCGCCTGTAAAGGATCTGCCCTTATATTGCATAGATATGGAGCAGGTGTTTCAACTTACTGAACTCTATCTGTTGTCTCCAAGTTTAATGAAGGAAGAATTGGCCATGGATGTCTTCAGATCCTTGAGGCTTGGTGTGAAACTGCCTCCTTCATAAACACACGCAGCAAAATAAACCACATCTATGAGGAAAACTTTTTTTCTTTTATTTATTGCTTTTGTGAGGCTGTAAAAAGTATGTGTCCTCTTGTTACAGTTGAAGATGAACTCTTCTGAGTGTGTAAACCACTTTTGGGTTCGCTATGATTACCGCCAAGTCTCTTTAAGATAGTAAAGCTTGTGACAGTTGCAAGATGCTTGTGGATAACCACTTTCAGATTTGAAGTGACACCTGCTGGTGTTGAAATTTGAGCCAAAATGTGACAATCATCTCATCACGGTGCAGAATCGCACTATGTGAAGCACAAGTTGTGCCCATTGAAAAATCTCAGTTTTCAAAGATAAATTGAATCCCCACAACTGCCCGTAATCAGACCTCTCTCCCCCATTATTCCTGGCCCTAATTACTAAGGAAGAAAATTTAAGTACACGTAAGGCGGTTGAGGGTGTGTGTTAGTCACCCAAAGAATAAACAGGGAAATTAATTAAAATAAAATGATTCATTATAAATTACTCTCCCAGCTACATTCATAATGATGTGAGAAATATTCCAAATACTATTAGAAAAGCACTCCCTCCGCCCCTAGTATTTCTGGCACCTCTAGAAACAGCAAGTGCTGAAACTCCCACGTGAGGGATGTTTCCTGTGAGCTGTACTGCCAGATTGTACCTGTATTTTTGGATAAGTATTTGAACATTTGCCTGCTTATGGAAAAAGAGCCCGAAGCCTGAACTTTTCTGAGGGTAGCTGTTACCAGGTGGATCCCCACATTTCTATGCTGGGGCCAACCCCAAGTAGTTAATAGAAAGAAATGCGAAGTGATGCGTAGGAAAGGTGAGAGGTGAGTTAAGGCAGTTGCTCAGGATGAGGCCCTGGAGCACCGCGATGGGATGGTTGCAACCCTGCTTAACTCCTGGAGGTCAGAAGGGTCCTTGCATTGATTTGACCTCTGGCTTTTTTAAAGGGCAGTGACTTCTTCCTTTCCCACTGAGCTTTCAGCAACGCAACACCACCCGTCACATCAAGTCCTTCTACTTGCTCGTTGTAAAAAACAAAACATGTCCCCTTTCCACCCAAAAAACAACCCCCCTACCCCCCGGTAACTGTCAGGGTCTCCTAAGGTGCTCTGAGTGAGTGTGTGTGTCTGTCTGTCTGTTACACATGTGTTTAATTCACATATTTTCTACTGGAAGGGATGTGAAAGTGTGAGTTTAGAATTTGAAACAGAACAGTTTGGGGTTATAAAAATTTAGCTTGGCTCAGAAAGGCTGTGTGTAAGCAGAGACTTAATTGACTTCTGCTGCCTCTGATGGGTCTCTGCCAGTCATTCAGGCTAGATCGACGGGCTGTCACGTAATCTCTGCATTGGGGGAGCTGGACCGACGGTTCCACAAACTGGGCATTTATTTTAGACTTCCCAAGGGGATCCTGGAGGACCAGCCCCCAGATCCCTACCCTCTCTTGGGACATTCTTTGTGAGAAAGACATTAACCTGCTCTGCCTTCATGACTTTGTTGCCACTGTTTAATTTGCAGCCGTTGCCTTGCCTTGCCCCTTTTTCCTTTTGCTCCTGTGTCTTACAATCTCCTTTCTCTAACTGCTAAATAAACACCCTGCAACGGTGGTAGAAGTCCCTGAAGAGTCAGCCTACCAAGTGCTATAGAAGGAGAGGTTCGCAGTGCTGCTGGAGGTGGAAGACAGTGCCTGGTAACTTCACGTCGATGTAAACAACAAAAAGAAATTCAGCAGAGAAGCCTGATGAGTAATCTCTGTTGAATTCATATGGGAAGTTTTATAATACCCCAGGGCTGTTTAGCAATACCTTTCCAGAGTCCTTTTCTGCTTAAGGTGATCTTCATGTTCTCAAGCTCCTGGGACCTTCTGGTCCTGCATTAGTACTGTCAAATTCCTAAATCCCTCCCTGCAGGAAGAGTGTAAGAAGTCGTTTCAAGCCAAGCTCTAGGTCTGCTCTGGGCTGTGTATCTGGAGAGGAGTCCCTCCAAGTATACTGAAGCAGTTTTGCCATTCACTGAAACACAGTGTTCATTGAAAAACAATGTTCCACCAAAACACTGAAGGGGAAGTTTTATTCTCTTTCATTTGTTTAAGACCAGAGAATTGGCCTGGGAATTTTGTTTATTGAAATATCGAAGGAAAGTCTGTCTGGCCCCATCTTTGTAGTATGTGAACTCTTTCCAAGTTTTTGTGGGTGGGGTTGCAAACTCAGACTTCTCAGACCCTTTCTCATTTCTCACCCTAAAAGTGGTATGACAGTATTTTTTGCTGTGTCTTCACTGACATAATGGGGCATGTTTTTACCCAGTGGTAACTTACATGTTCTAGTTATGTGCAATAAAAATACAGCCGGGCCTTGCAGCAGTGTAAGTCTCCAAGATCAGACAGGGACGCTCAGAGTACAGAGCTCATCATCTCATGGGGGAAAATGGCAAACAGCCTGGCCTTAGGTTAGGGTTTTTCAGAGATATTTATTATCTATTAAAAATCTCAAAGTACTTTAATACAGTATCACAATATGTTCAAGGGTGAAATTTTTATCACTGTTACTCCATATTGTGGGGAAAGCCTTAGTTGGTATACAGCACTTGAAAATTGCGTATGAAAAATGTATCATGTACATATGAAGAAGTGATCAGAGGGAAGTGGAAGGGAGAACTTCTATACTTAATCTTGAAAATGGCAAAAGTTGATGCCATCTTTGCTGGGAGCACAGATGACCAAAAAATGCTCATTTACTTATCGTGGAAGACATTGTATCATTTTTATTTACTCTAAAATGATGCTATTTAAATTGCAGAATTGTTTGGGTTTTCAGTTTATCTTTTTAGTCAAGAAACGGCCTTCTACTATCTTTTCTTTTAAAATAATTTGAGTTCTAAAGATGAAAAATTTTTTTAGAAAATTTGGTTTTCGTTACTGATTTTAATTGTCACAATAACTTTTGCACAATGTATGAGGTTTTGGTGAGAAATACCCCTTTTCATTGAAATATTTCAGTGAAAATACATTGCCTAGCTCCTCCTTGGCTCCTCTGTGTTTGTGCCAGGTGTAATTTAATGATTGTGAGATTGCCAGATAGCTAAGATAAGTGGGATGTGATTTTTTTTTTTTAAATCTACTAGGGGAGTTTGTTACTCAACTTCTGTGAAATTAATGAGAAAAATGTGGACTTTGAAAAGCACAAACGCCAGTTTCCCTGCACTTTATTTTGACACTTGGTGGGACGGGTGTAGCCTTGATTTACTTCTACTGTAAAGATGCTTATGTTGCACAAAGAGGGCTACCCGATCCAAAATTAGACAAGAATAGCCAAAACAACTGTAGGAAAAGAAATATCTGCTTGGTCAGGAAATGAAGAGACATTCACTTCTCATTTCGCTAGTTAAGAAGGATATTTTAGGTGCATTCCAGCAGGGAAATCCTCTCTTGCAAACAAGAATCTCAGGCAACGTTCCTCAGGGTCCCATGAACCTCTCAGCAAACATGAGTCCATTTGGACACACGAATGCTGGAGTGAGCTTGACCTGCAGTTGGCCTGGAATGAGTTACGTCTCCAGCTGGAAACCATGCGAAGTGTGATGGTTTCATACGGCTAGATATGACCCTAATCCCAGCAGGATTGCTTAGGCTGAAATCAGCAACTGAAGATGTGAATGTTTCCTCCAAACCACCTTCCAGTGCTTCCTGAAGCTCATCCATCACTGTTCAGGCATAACAGCTCTTAATGTGGTAAATTAGTGACCTTAATGAAGAACAGAGATTCAGTTTGATATCATTTGATACCATTTCACTTGGTTCAAGTCAGTTTGATTAATTTGACTGAATTTAACCAGAGTTAACCTCCCTTGGAGATTGCAGTGATAGATTGGAAGAATAGGTGGTCCCATACGTAGAGTTCCCCAGCTCGGGAAGCTAAGAGTGGGTAAACCTGACTTGTCCATGGTGGAAGTCAGTAAGTGTGCATTTATACTGGGTTGCATCACTAGATCCCTTCTGGTCCCGTGCATAATACTCATACGAGTATCTGCGCTGCCTGTGAATGGAACAAAAGCCCATCCGCGTCTTCAAGTGGAGACAGAGCAAATAGTAAGTGCGACTATGTTTAAAGTGTCACAGATCACTGAGATAAGTGAAGCTGCAGGTGGCAAACATGCAGTGCAATGGAGGCAGGGCTAAAGCTATGTGGGAGCCAGCATAGGAAGTGCGGGCTAAAAGCAACACTCGTCAGGAAATGAATCTGGAAATTATTGTTGAAACAGCCCAGGGCAAAGCTGCAGAGCAGAAATGGCTGCTGACCTCCTAGGGTAAGTTGTAAGAGCTGGAATGATTAAGCAGAAGAAAATAACATAGTTTGGAGATCACAAACTTGTATTTGGTCTGCCTCATAATGCAAGGAGAAGGGGACATTTGATTAAAATAGAAAGGTGGTGAAAGAAATGCTAATAAAAGAGTACTTCTTCACAGGGTACGTAATTAAAAAGGGGAGCTCATTGCTTCAAGGTGTCTTTGAGATCAGGAACTTAGCAGGAATTAAAAATAAGCAAACGCAAACCTCCCAAACCTGTGATATTTCCATGGATAACAAGAATATCCAGTTTTGTCAACAGTTCCACTTCACTGCGTAAATTCACCTCTGACTCGTCAGGGTTAATACTCTGTTCCTCTGAGAACGATACTCGAACTGCTTACTGCCTGCAGTTTTTCTCTGGAAGTGCTGGCATCGCCAGGAGTCAGGCACAAAACAGGGGACTAGGCTGACTACTGATCTGATGCAGTATCCCTGGGTGATGCTTTTAAGGCATCTGGCTCTCGGTCTGTCCTCATAAGGAACATTATTCCGACTGGGGGCTGCTGGACCACAGACAAACATTATTACTTTTGGAAGCGGTTGTCTGGGATAATGAGGTGATAGACAGTCTCTGCGAGGAATGCTTAAAGGATGTTAATCTCACCTAGTGAGAAGGGACTGCAGAACTGTGGCACATATCACGTAATTAAATAGCTCATTGCCACAGGATATTGTGGAGGCCAAGAGTACAGATGGATTTGAGAGGGGAGTAGACACGTTTGTGGAAGGTAAGTCCGTGAGCAGCTCCTAGTCCTGATGCGACCTCCAGTTCAGGCAGTCCTTGAAGTGATGATTTCCAGATACCAGGAGGATGTGCCATGGAAAGCAACCATTTTCTAGGTGACTTTTTCTTCTATACTCTTTCCCTTTCAGTCACTGTGGAAGACAGAATAGTTAACGAGACAGATGCAGACTCTGATTGTTCTTTTGGTTTTACCTTTATATACTGAAGAGGACTTAGAAATTCCTGAAGGGCAGATGACTCACATTGGCAAGGGGTTCAGAAATCGGAGGATAGTCTGAAAACCCTGGGAAGCTAGATGGGAATAAGGCAGACCTATTATGCTCAAAGAGCACTTAAGCATATGGAATAAGTTACTGGGGAATGGCAAGCAATGTAAAGACATTATACTAAGACTTCAAGATGGTATTTTAAGGCGATACTTTCTAAGTTCAAGGGACACCTCTGTCTCTCTTTTGAGGAGGGGCTTGGGAAAAAAGTAGCCTTACAGAAAGGAGCAGGATTAAGAAGATTGCTGGGAAATGGCAGGCGGATTGTGCTGGATGCCCTTTCCCTGTTCCTTAAATTTCTACCGTCCTCATGAGAGGAAGAGAAAATAAACCAAGGAATGGTAATGCTCGGGGTTACACAATCAGGGTTGGAGGCTGCTGACCTTGCCGCTAATGGTTTATGGGCAGCCACAGGCGTCTGCCGCTGCCCCGTGTTTTTGTTACACATTATCTAGCAGTTGCCAAGTGACTCGGTCCCAATATGCAGGAAATTACTTGAGAGCTATATTTAGCAAGATGAGCCCATATCTTGATTTGGCTGGAAGCTGAGGCAGATTGAATTAATCTAGGGGAAAGACGGAGTGTGTGGGGTCCCTACAGAACGTTTTCCCCCAAGTTCGCTGAGGTCCTCTGACCTCCCTGGGGTTTCTGTTGTGGACCAGCCTGAGGGCCATCACGGTGAAGGCTGAAGAAAAGGGGATTTATAGGTTCCTGGCGCTGCTTGTTGCAGCACAGCCCAAGGTAGCTGGTCCCACCTCTGCCGCGCAGCGAGGACAGCCGTGCTGTGAGTGAATCCTCCTGAGGGACCACAGGGTGGAATCCATCCTTCTGTGGTGGCCCTGAGGCTGCAGTCTCAGCCAGATCCTCTGACTAAGGCTGGACATTATCCACCCTTCAAGCACCACGCTTCCCAGCACTCTCCCACCTCAAGCTCTCTCGCAAGCTCCCTGGCTCTCACGCAGCTCTGGTTTCTCAGCCTCTTTCCCACCAGAAACTGGGATTAGGAGGCGAGATGGAAGTTCCTCCTCTAGGTGGTCGCCACTCAGAAAAAGACAGCTAGAGGTCACATTCTCCAAGAGCAGCCCTTGTCCCTCCTTGTCCCTCCTGGTGGGGCACCAGGCAGGTCCTCTGTCATGGGGCAAGCCATGGCGCTGGCTCAGCCCCAGGAAAGAAGACAACCCCAAGTCTTGAAACCTGCACGTGGAGGGTTTCTCTCCGGGTTCCCACCTCCCTGAAGCTGTGCAGGGAGGCTCTCCCTGCGGTTACCTGCCCTTCGTGCAGTTGTCTTCTTGGAGGTGTGTGGGGAGTTGTTTGCAGCGGGCCTGATTCACAGCCCACAAAATCAGATTGGTTTTGGATCAGACCCTGTAAGGGGTTTGTGTTGTATTTCAGCGCACAGGAACACAAAAGAGCAGAGTCTGGTTATTTGCTCAATAATTAGCAGCTCCATCCCCTAAGGGGAGATAGATTAGTGCTGGGATGAGTCTCTAACCGAAGTGCCTGACGTTCCCCTGCAGCTACCACGCAGCAGCCAGGTATTGTGGGAAGAAGGGATTTTATCAGCACTGTGCACTGTTAATGAGTATTTACTGTGCAGTGTGCTTGCACTGGTTACAGGCTCACGTGAGGTAAGGAACGTGATCTCTGGGCAAAGGCAGAGTCCTGAGTTTCTGTTTAACATAGTAGGTGTTGTGCATGGCCTAAACACACAGTGGAAGGTATCTGACGGGAAAGAAATGACATGATAAGTACTCAGTGAGACATCTCCCAGGGAGGAATGCTAAGAGAAAGCCTTTAGCTTAAAGAGTTGGTTTGAAATGTCACCGTTTTTTTCCCATTCTTCCGTATTTTCATTAGAGAGTCAGTTTGCCGATCTAAAAACCGAGATAGTGTTATGCAAATTGAACAGTCCTCCCAGAAGGTGGGCAGTGAGGTTGCTGTGCCGTGGGCATGGCTGCAGCAAAGCCCCCAAGGTCTTGCACAGCATCCTCCACCACGTATAGGTATGTTCCTGTGGTTGGAGCTGGACCTCAGGGGAGGAGGACAGTGTCGGGTTCCTCATGGTCACCAGCTTGTCTTATTTGGGGCAAGTAAGTGATAGTCTGTCTTTGCTGCAGGTCTGAGATCTTGTGAGCTGTTCAGGTTGTGCGAGACGATTGTCTTCATTCAGTGTAGTATTTAAGCATGTGCTGAGTTCAAAGGGAAACCCAAACTTGGGTGCTTTTGTGAGTCAGGGCTATCCTGCCTACTTTTATTCTTACCAAATTAATTAATGAGATTCTTTATAAATGTTGTCCCAGCATTTGGGCTTCTGACATCTGCCCTTTCAAGTGGGCAATGCAGTGACTGAGTAGAGCAGTTGCATTAATTTATTTCTTGTAGGCGATTGTAGCATTCAGTGCAATTGTGGCGTTTTGAAAGCTGGCAGTGCTAGAACATGGATAGCTATTGGCATGCCTCTGATGCCAGCTCGCAGAGAGCCAGTCCTGTCTCCCTCCCATTGTCGAAAACATACCCTTGGTTTCAGCATTCATCACTATTTGTCTCTTGTAATTGCGTTTTCCTGAGTACTAGAAATTAAATCAACAGTGACAGAATATTTACGGCTCAGAAATATTCTGGGTAATTTTAGAGAAGCTGTTTCCAGTTTGGTTATTTATATTCTTTTATCATGGATTTTGTAGTGGGAATGGGGAACTAAACAGCGAAAACCATATGAAACATGCTGAATGATTTCCTCCTTGAGCCAAACATACATTTACTGCAGGCAAAAAGATGCCAGTGTGAGCACACGTGCAGTTCAGAGCATCCAGACCACGGCCAGTGCTTCAGCTCCTACCACCCATCTGCAGAGAGGTGCAAACTGGTTGCTCAGCTCACCTGGCACATTTTCTTCATTTGGAGGTTGCCATCATTCCCCAGAGAGAGGCTGGGCATGGTCTGGGAGTAAAGGTTGGACTCGTGTGGGCAAACTGCTTTGATCTGTTCCCTGCCATCGTTCTCACTCACGTATGGGCACTGCAGACAAAGCTTGTCAAGGGGTCTGACCATTCTCCCACTGGGAGCACCGCGGAGCCGGGCTTTTCCTCGCTAGTCAGAGTGAAAATTGAAATGTCTAAATTTCCAGTGAAACAAAAATTTGGAAGAATGCGTTCAGGAAATTGAGAAGTGAACTTGTCAGGTCCGTTTCTGTGACATCAGATGGTTTAAGACTGACTCACCTCTCGCACTGTCCCACTCTTTTTTTGTCCATAAGCCAGTTGAAATAAAGCACTTTGGCTTTGCTGAAATCAAAGATATTGATAACGTTCCTTGCTAGAAATTTTGCCAATATCAGCATACTTCTGAGAAATGTTCTTGTATTGGTATTTTCTCATATAAAACTGTTCCTTATGCAAAACCAACTATTCTCAGTGATAAGATCTTTTTACAGTTCCTATCCTGGTCTCAGCTCTAGCCTCCCTGTGTTACTGTAAATTTTTATCGCATGCTATAAATAAATAGTAATCATGTACAGGAGTCTTGATCTCGCAAGGCTGTGTCACGATCTAGCCACGATGATGACGTATTGGCAGTTGAACTGATGACCCTGTTACTGATTGCAATTTTGCACGTGGCTTAGATCAGGGTTAGAGATACGAGTGGCCAGCCTTCCTGCAGGATCCCCAAATTTTCTACATGGCCATGAGCCACAGGACATATTGCATATCTCAGAGAGCTGCGGGAAGGAGCGGCTGCTGGGCTGGCTCAGCAGAAGACAGAGGCAGCGTTTCTCTGGGCATCCCCCAAGATGGAGAGCGCTGTGGAAGGGATGCAGGTTCCCTGGGATCCCACTGCGGCTCTGACATGCTGGCCCTTGCTGCCATGCTGCATCCTTTCCAGCGATTTGCATGTTTTAAGCAGCCCTCGTGCGTGAAGGCTTACGGGCGGTGTGGGTTAGATGCTTTCTGTGGTTCAGGACCTCAAGCAGGTTATGGCTGCAAAGATTGACATTGTGGCATTTTTCTGCTCTCATCTAGAAAGAACAAAATAAATCATTGCCTCAGTGCTGACAGCAGTCTTCAGGTTTTCCTCTAGATAGCTTTTACAGCTAGAACTGACTTTCAAAAGGCCCAAATTGCTATTCCTGAGATACTGTAAAGAAATCCTGTGCAGCAAACAGTGCACATACATAAAATAAAAATGAAAAGGAGGATCTTTGTCTGCCTTTAATAGTCTAAGTGTTTCCTCAGGCATTGCAGGCAGCCTGCCCTTCCTGTCGGGATGGCTGGCTGCAGCAAAGGAGATAACAGCGTATCTTTTTATAGGATGCTACAGACCGTAGGTGGAGAGCCCAGTTCAAAGTGCAGGTCACTGAGCTACTATAAATTGCTCCTGACATCCCTGATAAAACCCATGTTCTTCCTTCCTCCCTGCATCTTCTTTTAGCAAGGGGAAAGGGCTGGTAGTAAAGTTACTATTTTTCCACTTCAGTCAATACTTTGATGTTTAAAGCTGTTTAATATTCATTAAAACTGCTCCTCAAATGTAATTGCAAGAATTACACTTCCCTTTTAATGATTGTCTGTAAGCGTTATGGGACAGGCAGTTAAAACCATCTCCATGACCGAGGGACGGTACATCCAGCACAGGGCTCTCCCCCCGCAGAAGAGCAGGATCAGGCCTGGGGTCCCCCTGCCCCTTGACAGAGGTCAGATGTACGGGGGAAAATAGATTATTTCCTGGGAAAAGACGTTTTTCAGTTAATTGAGAGTGTTTGGAAATCTGTGCCGAGTGGTGACATCCCTGCCCTCCCCTTGCATGCTCCACTCCTGGCAAAAGGTGCCGTTTTAATCTTTTTGGAAAGAAACATTTAGATTTCTTATTTCAACATAAAATTCATTTTGAAATTTGTTGAAAAGTTGTATATACCTACTTGTCTTTAAAAGGGTTTTGTTTAGGGGATGGAAAATCTCTGAGAGATGAAGTGAGACACTTGAATTTGAGAATCCTGAAACAAGAACTTTTACTTGACTAAAACTAAGAAAATTGGAAGGAAAAAATAAAAGTCTTCTCAAGGCAACCTAAAGCAATATTTCCCATTACTGCTGACAATGAGTTAAAAAAAAAGAAAATCACCTATTCACCCACCTTGGGATGAGCTATTGGGTATCTTTGTCAAGGTCTTTCCTCAACTCCTGCAATTTCGGATCTGTTCCCTGAAGAACATCTAGGATCCTTTCATGTCTCGCTATGGCAATGCATCTGAGCATTTCACAATGTTTTCATCAGAATGCGCTCACAGGGAAGTGCTAATACCTCTATCGTTTCGATGGGAAAATTGTGAGAGACTGATTTATCTCATCTAATTTTAGTTATCTAAAAATTACACATCTTGTCTAAGCGTCTTGTCTAAAGCCACATTGTATTTGATTTCCTCCCACTGTTAGATCTTCTCATCAGGGTTGTGGAATGTGGGCAGGGAGGCTGTTTCTGCCTTTAGGAAATTTCTGAGCCATATTATCAGGGGAGGAAGAAAAGACAGGAATTGATGGATTTCTTCTATGGTAGTGTAGTGCTCCAAGTGTCTTCTGAGACGTGAATTTGGACTTCTTGCTGCAGCTGTGAGAAATGCTGCTCCTCTGGCCATCTGCTTTTAGTGGATATATGGTTAATGAGGCTGGGGAGTCATGAGTGCTGGAAGGGAAGCCAACCAGTTACCGTCTTCATGAATCTTTGGCTGGGCGACATTTGCTAAGGTGACCAATAGTCCAGAGAGGCTCAGATGGACCTTTCTCTGTGACTACATCTAAGAGAGAGGTTGTGTGCAGATGCAAAAGTCTTGAAACATTTAAACTCAGCAATTCGAGCAGGTGGCAAGATCTTTCAGGAGAATATTTCCACCTGTGATGTTAAGCTCCGTTGGGATTTCTTTGCAGTCCCGCTCCATGCTTCAAGGACTGTCATTCAGCTCCAAATGCACTCCAAGAGCTACAAAAGAGCCACTGTCCTCTGCTTAATCCATGGATTGTATGTCTCTATTGGTGCCTGGCTGAAGTATAGTACACACAGCCCTAATAGAAGCAATTAATGTCAATCAAATGATACCTCCTCCCACACACCATTTGAACTAATACAACCATCTTAATTGCCCAAGTTCTTTGCGTTCAAAAGTATGTTCCGCTTAATGATGCCTTTTCTAACACTGAAAGTCTGTTGTAGCAATCCTGTTACTACCAAAAATAATTTTCAGCAACAATTCTCTCTCTCCCTGCTCCCTTTAAGTCCTTCAACTTTTGCTTCCTTCATCCCCAAGCTATGCGCAGACCAGTTGGCTCCAGCCAGTACTAATTTCCTTAGTTGTCCTCGTGAAGCACTAGCATAAAGGCTCTGACGTTGGACAGGGTGGTATTGTTCTGGTTGTGTTAGCAAAGCTTCTGAGTTGTACAACAGGGTTTGGAAATGCTCTTCTTAGCTCATGGAGGTGTCCCAAGAAAGGAAAAGTGAGTTGGCACACGAGGAAAGTGCAATTGCTCAGTCACATTAGAGCTGAGACAAAATGTTTCTTTTTAAAGAGCTTTAAAATAGTCCCTAATGTAAAAGCTTAGCAGCTGCAGCAACACAGAGCCTGAATAATTTCCGTGTATTTGCTGCAGCGACACGGAGCCTGAATAATTTCCATGTATTTATGTATGTGTGTGTGCCCACATGTGTGTGTATTTTTTTTCCAATCTGTTTGCACCAGTGCCGTAATAAGCAGCACAACGACACATGCTCTCAGGTCAACACTGATTTATTTGCCACTAGGTGTGAAGAACAACACGTTGGGTTATGTCAATCTGAAGTGGGCCATCTGATTTCAATTCCAGCTCCCAACAATTAATGCCTCACACACAATTTCAGCACAATACCCAGCTTACAGCCTATTATGTTTATCATCAGACCATGAAGTTACAGCAAGCCAAAATATGTCAGATACCTCTGGCTTTCTCTAGCGTTCTTGAGAGTGAGTTAAAATGTTTCTTCTATGAGCAGGAAACTGAAGCTCTGAAACCCTTGAACTCACGTGGTCAGCCTGGGAAATCTAGCTTCAATTCCCCTTGCCAAACTGGCTGTAACGGATTTCAGAAAGAAATCAAATTACCAACACTGAATTAGAAGAAGAATGGTATATTCTGTGAGATGGATGGAAACAGGTGAACATCTAGGTGTAAGATAGGAGTGTAAGATAGGAATCACAAGGGAATTGGTTAATTCTTTTAGGCATGGGAATGCAGACACAGGCAAGACATTCATTTCATGGTATTCAGTGAAAAGGTGATTCTTGGCTTAAATTTACACGTTAAGTAAAATGTAAAAGGAGTGCATGCTGGCATCATGGGCCAGGCGGAATGGGGAGTCAACATCATGGCTGGAAGAGCTGAGAAGAAGAACGTGGACTAGTTCAACATCTCTGTGTTTCCTAAGAGCTAGGGTGGGCTGCCTTGGCTTGGTCAAAACCCATGCTAGATGCTTACGTTCTGGCAATGTGAATTTTCCTGAAAGCCCCTTTTTGGATGTGTGTATATATATACTTTTTCTTTTTATCCTACACTTGCTTTTGGAATTTCTGGGAACTCATGAGCTAAAAAGTCCTGATTTATGGGTATGCAAGCTCAGTGCTCTCTGAACTTCTTAGGTAAAATGTTCTCTATAAGCTACAGCATTATAATACTGTTTTTTTCCACGTTTCATACCAGGAAATGAAGAAATATCTTACAGGCTCTTACTCTGTGCTTGTATTGATGGTGTGTAAGTGATCCTACAGCTATAAAGGAAAGATTAAAGTATGGATAGGTAGGTAGGCATGTTTATTTGATTTTAGTGGAATGGATGGAAAGCAGGTAGGTGATGGGGTTCTGCAAGCTCACAGTGCAGAAACAGTCCATTGTGTCTCTTAAAGCAAGTCTGGAGAACCAGAATCGTGTCCTTCCATTTGTCTGCTGATCTGTCAGCATGGTGCTGCTGGCTGTCATTACAGGAGCTGAATGCTCCCATATGAAAGCAATGGCAAAGTGCTTACTGCACTCCCCGTGAATTCATGACTCTCTGATGAGATACTTGTACCTACAAGAACTCTTTGCCTGAGTTTCCCTTGCATGTGGAGAAGCCCAAACATAACAGCTCTCACATACAGCGTTCAATCTATCTTCAAAAAATTAGCTAAGAAATTGCTTTGAGGAATGGTTTTGTTTTCTGCTTGTTTGGTTGGGTTTTTTTCCAAAAGGAAGCTGAAGAGGTAAATCCTTTGATGTATCCTGTTCTGGATGGGACAAGATATACTTAGGAAGAGCATATATTCACTTTATAAATGTGTATTTTTTAGTATCTCCACGTATAAGAAGGGAAAATAAAATGTCTAAAATGATTGGCCCATTCAAGAAGGGAAGAAAGACTGACTTACCAGGGCTAAGCGTCTTGTCACTTGATGGAAGTGGAGGATGATTTCTCAGATGCTGTCATGATACTAAGAGTATTAAGAGTGATTTAATAACAGGTATTTTAGAAATAGTGTGGGCAATCCCCGCAATGTGTGTAGAGCGCAAAGCTCTCATCACATCAAGAGGATGCTTTGCAAGTGGATGATTGGTATGAGACATAAGGATTTTTACCACCTGGCTGTACTCTTCATCTTATCACATAGGGTTTTGTTCTGTCTGTATGTGTAAATAACCTTTGAGTGAGCAATTTCAATTTAGGGGGCTTATGACTCCTTAACTCAACTTTATGCATTCATGCCTGTACCTATGGAAGGATCTACCAATCCCCAGTTTTTCACTCAAGATGGAGGCTGTCATCTTTTGGAGAGATTACATGCTAGGCATTGGGTAATAAGTCTCGAATGGATCATTACCATGAGAAAGCGCTCTTTTGCTGATACACTGATTACTAGCGCTGCACTGAAGAAATTCAAAATTCTTTCCTGTGTTTTTGTATTCCTAATGTGCTCATCAATTCTATCCTAGCAAATACTTACAAGCAGCAAAGAAAGAGGAGCGTCAGTGGGACCAGAACTCAGCCCTGCTATATCAAAGCTCCTTGAGTCTGCAAAAGAGGATGAGAGAATCTTGAGGAACATATTTTTTTGTCACAGTCAAGCATTTTCAGAATTGATCAGTGCTTTTATGTCGTCTTTTGGATTGTCTTAAAAAGTCCAGATACTCAGAGGCTACTACTTACCCTCATTATATATTGCTCATGAGATATTCAAGTTTTCTTGCTTCACTGAGGTCAAAAATGCTTCAGCAAAAGCTGTGTAGTGTTTGAAGTTTCACTTACATGCATAGGGAAAATCAAGAAGGGAAGAGGGAGAAATTTGGACATCTATTTATATGGATTCCATCATCATGAAGTGCAAACTCCTCTCAGTCACCCTATGATTTCTCCTCAGCAATGTTCATGGCAGCAAGGAAGTATAATCCTCATGGTATAGCAATAGGCACAGTCTAATCATAAAATGATAGAATAATTAAGGTTGGAAGGCACCTCTGGAGGTCATTTAGTCCAGTTTACCACTCAAATGAAAGACACATTCAAAGTAAGGTTCAACGTTGAAGCTAAGGTTGCTTAGGTTACCAAGGCGTTATTTGGCAAAGCCAAGAATTAAACTGAAGTTTCTTGTATCCTAGCGTGCAGCCCCTCAATTACAACTCTAACCCATATTTTGTAAGTGATTTAAAAAAAGAAGTTGGAAAACTAGACTAATACAGTTCAGCTTACGAGTTGGTAGCATCATCTATACATGGGCAAAGGGAGTGTTCAGTGGTAGGACACCAAGTCGAAAGAGAGAGCGATAGAAGGGGCATATGAAAAAATAGGTGTTTCACGCTGAACACATCGGAGAAAAAATTTATGATGTATGCTGAAGGTTTAAGAAAGGCACCCAAATGCTTTCTTTTTATACAGCTGATTACCTAATGCAGTGCTCCAAAGTTCAGACTTTTACTAGCTGACTAATATCTAAAGACGTTTTCTGCTTGTTTTCTCTGCAAACCTCATTGCACTGACAAGAAATACATTGTCCATATGGGGTGAAGAATGGCATTTAAGTATCGTGTGTTGAAATCCCACTCACTTTTACACATTATGCTTCAAAGCCCTGCTTCCTGGATACAAAAGTAGTTGTGTTTCCAGCAGAAGGTTTACATAGTTTAGGATGAAGTAAAAGCACCAGGGTATGAAGCCAGCCATGTATATAAACCATTAAACAATTTCGGCGCAAAGCTGCACAAAATGTCTATTAAATTTAACAGTACTATTAAAAATCCACATTTAAGCTTTCTTTGTTTCTAGCAATGAGGCTTTGAAACATGGAAAAGTCAGTTAAAAAATCCCCGACAATAAACAACCAAAACCCAGCCTTTTCTTGGTACGTAATTTCATAGCAAAGACGAAATGTCCCAGCCCCATGCTTCCCAATTGGTCTTGCTCCAATCCTGAGCTGACTTTTAAGTTTTCTGCAGTGTAAATGTTCCCTTTATGAAGTGGGCTATAGCCAATGCCCATGGAAGCCTCTCCTAAGGAGGTGTTATTTTAATATATGAAGGGCAGTCATTTAATTTCATAAGGATAGCTTGTTCCAAGGAGGAAATAAACATCACACTTGACAGATGCAGGGACGCTCAAAGATCCTCAGCTCCTGTGGGGGCAGGGGAAGGCCTATAAAGCTTTTCTGTGTTCCCTGCATTATGGTGCATGGGGCTTTAGATGTCTTCTCTGAAAACCAATTGTGTGGTATAACTGTGGCCACCTAATAATTTTATTTTACTTTAAATACCATGCATGAATGCCATAGGGTGCAGGGAGAAGCACGGTATTATGTGGAAGGGTGCTGATAGCAAATGGAGAAGGGTCCCTAGGTAAGTGCATTACCTCCTCTATATTCAGTTGTAGTGAACTTGCTGGGAACTGGCAACAGGCAAGGTGTGAGGCATTCAAAACCAGCTTACACATGACTAGTTTATGGGAATAGCATCTCTGTTGGCATAACAGAATGCAGGTTAATGGACTTCTGCAACTCTTGTTTCACTCCGCAATTTGTCTGGCCATCTGTCGCAGGCACGTAGGAGTCTGAGATGGTAGATTGCCCCAAAAAAATCCTGTTTTAGATTCCCTCATTTTAAAGATGTTGTGTCCCCAGCACATTGTGGGTGACTGCCCCTTTTCAAGATGGGTGCAATCTGTGTCTTTGATTTAATTCTTTTTGGACGTTGCATGTACTTTGGGCTGATCGACGACTACTTCTGACACAAGGTCTAGAGGCCAAAACACTGGCTTAGCAGCTGGAGGGAAGAGTTCAGATGAAAGGGATGAGAAACCTCCTGCCTTATCTATTAATCCAATGCTGTGTTTGTTATCCAGAAATTATGGGGAGCTGGCTGCTGAGCAGAGGTGAGGCTTATCCAGAGTTATTCCAACCGCATTTCTCTACGTCATGTTTGTTGTGCTTGGAAGGAGCTGGATCTCTCTGTCGTCTCTCTCTCTCCCTTCCCTCTTACTGAACATAGTAGCTATACTATATTCTTACTGGAGACCTGTGGCATTTAATGGTGAACCAAAGTTTCTTCGGTTTTCCCTCATTTGATGAATGAAGCTGGAGTTGAGGTGGGTAGGGGGGGTGGAAGCAAGGAGAGAAGGAAAATTCACCTTGAGAAAACCCAGGTTTCCTTAATGAGCAAAAGATGTTATGCTGAGGACAACATATATTGCAGGAACTTCGTTGGCCAAAAAAAGGAAAAATGCTCTGTCTGTCTCACAGTGCTTACAACCTTTCTGCTCAATGCAAGAATGCAAAGTATATTGGAGAAAAGAAAACTGAAAGAAAGCTTAGGTGAAATTCCCTCTCTGTCATTCCGGTAACCTATATACATGCCATTCTGTCACCCAACATCACTGCTGCTTGAATGAATGCAAAAGAGAGGCTGTGCTGAAATCCATAGTGCTTTCTAAATAAAGCTTATGGTATAGGAAAACATAATTTAATTCCCGGGATAAATAGCCTAGAAATGGAAGAATTTGCTTTTTCATGCACAACGTATAACTTCTCTTGTAATAGAAATACTAATTTCATCATCAGCAAATGCTGTTGTTGTTTAGCATTGTAGTAACAGTTCTGTGATAAAACAATTTGTTATTTCTTTCCTTTTTTTTTTTTTAATGATTCATCATGTATTATGCACCAGCAATAGTTCTTACCAGTAAAGACTGCTGTGGAAATGGCCTCTCAGAACAGTGTTGTATGATGTTGTATCCACTAGTGTCAGGGAATTTCTTACGGAAGAAGTAAATACCACAAAATTAGTTGTACAGCATTTCAATTAAACTTCAGTTTCCTTTTCAAAAGCTTGAAGAAATGGCAGCATCTAATGTATATTTTTTTCCTTGTAAATTTTTATTTCCTCTTTGGATTTTGCTTTTCAGAAGTTTGTATTTTTAACTAAATTAGTTCAAGCTGTCACCAATACATATGCATTTTTGATTTTTTTTTCCACACAGCAATCTTCCCCAAGAAAACAAAGAAAACAATGCTTAAGTCACTGCTTTGCATTTTTCTTATAAATTTTGCATGTATTCTATCTCATCATTTATTTCAGCAGCAGCCAGACAATACTATCGCAAAAGAGTTTTGTCGCGATGGAGGACTTTTTTTGGGTTTGGGAGAAATCTTGGGGGAAGCCAACCAGTGTGATTTGGCAGCTCCATTCTTTTTGCTTTTGTTCTCCTTGGACCAGATGGGTTTCTTACTCACTGGTTCCAATGGGACTTCTTGTGGGGTAAAATACTGTATAGCATCAGCGAAGTTACGACAATCTGGCCCTCCCTGTGCAAAGAGATATTAAAAGTCCACTCCTCCAGGGACTGAGAGAATTAGAGAATCTGCTAAATAACAGCTTTGAAATGCTTTTTCCCATATACATGTACATGTTTTGAATGGGGAGTGGAGTTTCCTGGACTGACTCCAAAGCTGATGTGAAGGAGGGAGGGTGATGGACCAGCTTAGTAGCTGGTCTGGGAAGCCCCTTGTGTGTTAGGTCCTACACAAAGCAAAATTGTCAAGTCTCAGACATCACAGCCTGGCCCCTTGGTTAGTCATTTATAACCATGAAAAATAAGGGCAAGGTGGGTGCGGAAAGTTCTCATTTTGTCCTGGTGGCGCATTTGGACCACTCTGTGTTTATTTTGCTCAGGCATAAGTGACAACACAAGACGTAGGGCACAGTGAAGCAACGCCTGGGAATTCTGCCGCTGATGCTAATGGTGTTGGTCTCTAATCCCTTTCCAGCAAAGGCGAGATGATGCATCAGCAAAATGGCCGCCCACACTAGGAGAGACACCAGGACCATTCACAGTGGCCGAGACAGTGAAACAGTATTTTGGGGAGGAAAAAAAAAGAAAAAGCTCATTCCTTAATATATGGTCTTATAGGGTAAATATTTATCCAGCCATCTAAAGGCAGGAGTAATTGCTGCAGTTTTCCCTTCACTCAGAGACTGGAGATTTTCCCTGACTGAAAAAAAAAAAGAAGTCCAATTTTGTGTATGTGGAGAAATCAAAGCATTGCCCGTGAAATGGGTTTTTCAGCTGTCTCCTGGGTATTCTGGGGTTAGTTTTCACCACGTGAGGTTCTGAAGTGCATACTCAGAGGTTCAAACACAGGAAAATTGGCTATCACTGCCAGCTCTGTTGGGTGGGGAGAAAGCAGTTCCTTTATAGAAAAAGGAAAAAAAAAAAAAAGGAAAGACTTTTTTCTTCTTCTTCTTCCAAGGGACTATATGAGAATGAGCTGGAAGAAGTCTTGACTTTTATTATATCCTGTAATCAAATTTGAGCATCTTATTTGCTTCTTTTCTCCAAGACCACCCTCGTGGTAACAGTCCACACACACACAATTTTGGTATGCATAAACCCATAAATTTCATAACAAAATATAGGAGCTGAGGTTGTAGGAGGACTGTAAGGCAGAAGGTGCTGAAATGTAAAGTCTGTGTGTGTTTGAAGGGATATCATTTATTACATACTTCTGCCTTAAAAAAAAAAAAACCCTTACTGTTACCACACAGACTGTACAAATATATATTGCCTAATGCAAGATGGTGTGGTGTAAAGATTTTATTGGCATGCAGTAGTTTAGCTTGAGTAGCAAAGGCCTGAGCAAGCTCTGTATCACCTCAGATGTGTGCCAAGAAAACATGTCCTTGGCATGGGCAATGAGAACATCCCCAGTGACGCTGCATAGGTGTAAATCTAATGAGGATAATAACCCATATGCTTTAGGGCATCAACCCATTACTGGCTGCCTGGGATTAGGAAGGAATTTCTCCTTTGGTTGTGTTATTCTAAAGCCATTTATTGTGGGGCTCCACACACTTCTCTCTGAAGCCTCTGCCACTGGCCACTGCAGGAAGAGGATAATGAATTTGATTGACTACCTGGAAGGGCCTGAGCTGGCAACTCATGCGTTCTTCTGCGAATTCTGTAATGGTACCTGTTTTATGTGGTTTGGAAAATGGTTTGATGGGGCACTTTGTGCACATCTCTCTGTGATGCCAGCTCCTGTAAAGCTTCTTTCATAAATGCATGGAATAATTTAGGTTGGCAGGGAGCTCTGCAGATCTCCAGTCCAGCACACCACTCCAGGCGGGACTGACTTCAAAGTCGGTTCAGGTTGCTCAGGGCCTTGCCCAGTTCAGCTCTGAAAATCTCCAGGGGTAGGAATTTTGCTGCTTCTCTGTCCATTCCTCCATGGAGACTTTCCAGCAGCTTTAGTAGGAGTGACACTTCTAGATACATCTGTCTTAACTTGAGCTGTAGAAAGGTGGAGTCTCTATAGTCAGTTCTTTCTCCTGTAATCAAGGGAGAGAAATACATGTCTCCTGGTGAAGTTTTTTTCATCCAAAGATAGGCGTCTGAGACCACCCTTGGCCTGAATCATTTCTGGCAAGGTCTGTCTTTCTCCAGTGAACCTGGGAAGAACATAGATGTCCACCTTAGATTTAAGACCTACGTACTAGGCAGCAATAGTTACCTGGAATGAGTCTCAGCCAGAACACAAAGTCATCCAAGGTGAAGGGAATAGTGACAGCTTATGTAATACAGTGTTATGAGCTGACAATGAAAAAAAAGCCCCAAAATACTAGAGAAGGTAGTTTCTTTGATTTTTAATGGTGTAGAACTACTATTCCTGAGCAGCAAGACCTTAAAGGCAGCAAGTTTCTTGATACGGCTTTGTATCTTACTTATTGGTGCACATCTAAAATCAGTGAAGGTTTATCCAGTTGAAAAAATGGCTTTGGATTTCAACAATGTCAGCTGATATTTGAATTCTGAAAGCTTGATGTAGGCTATCCTTATTACAGCTGGTAGAAAAATTCAGACTATTACTGTTTCTTCGGGAGACAGAAAGACATTTCAAATAAAATATTGTGAAAAAACATAACTGTCTTTTTGGTGACAAGGGAAAAATAGTGGGAGGAAAAAGTAGGAAATTCCATCTGATAGAAAAGCAGGCAAAAAAAAATAAATCACAAAATCTTTTAAAAGATTCTGGCAAGAAATCATTGACAGCTCCTAAAATTCCACTGAATTCTAGACCTCCCCAATGAAATCTGCTTCCCTGGAACTGGATCTGGAAAATCCCTGGACATGGTGCTCTCCAAACAGAAAACAAAATCACAGGCGATATCACTTGGGGAAAAGAATCCCCAAGATTTTGGGATGAGATTATTCCAATACATTTCTCCAATGAATTGCTGTTTATTTCTTCCTCTGCTTTATGAACAGAGGCCTAATGCTTGTATGCTTCTTTCAGTCATACAGTCTTTTATATCTCAACAAGTCTCAGTGAATTTCTTGGGAATGAGTAAGGTTTTCCTATTCCAACCTAAAGAGAAAAAGACCTGAAAGGCAAGCAGAATCGAAAAATCACTTTTTATCCCCATCTAAGAAACTTCCATAGATTTTATTAGCAAGTCCAACTGAAGTCCTTCCTGCAAGGCAAACCCTCTGCACACTGTCTTATTTTCAGGATGCCAGGGGAATAAGTGGAGTGATGGAATCTGGAAAGATCTCGCTGCAATTCGAAAAGTAACTTTCTCCTTCCTTTCCCCCCACCTACTGCCACAGCAGGGGAAAATTATGGGAGTAAGAAAAATAAAGCTCCCGCAATGTAAAAGCTTGCTGCTCTGTCAAATAAAATTTTCTATATTTTTCCATGAATTATGAAAAAAGGAAAAAAAAAAAGGACACATGTCTAAGTATGCTGCCCGAATGGTGTGCCAAGCTAGTGCGGGCAACCCACACTAAGAGTCCACAGAGCTGCTGCATTCCTCAACCCGCGCACGTGGGCAGCGCTGGATGGGAAGGGAAGCTCAGAGGAGCAGCAGCGTTGGCTTCCCCAGCCTGGGCGCGGGCCAGCATAGCTGTGGCTGGTGCTCTGGAGGCGGTGCGCAGCGGCGAGCCCGGACCTGGCGCAGGGGGGCTGCCCTTTCTCCCCAGAGCCGGCGAGAGGCCTCGAAAATGGCAAAACTAAACACGCTTTCAGTTGCTTTTTTTATTGCGGGAAAGGGTCTGCTTCTTGAAAGCGGGGGGAAAAGGTTTGTTTGTCTTAAAGATCCTGAAAAGGAAGACGTTTCAGGAAAAAGGAAAAAAAAAGGGTAATGTTTCAATTTGGATACATTTATATAATATCCCCTTTGGAGCTGTAGTTTGGTTAACCTCTGTGGGTCGAGCTCCCAACTACAGAAACCTCTCCTCAGGCTTGCTGGCCAGTGCGCCTCATGAAACAACCACCACCCTGGTGCTTTGTGGAAGATTTAAGCAGGGAATTTGGTCTCTGGAGTAAAAGGGAACTCAACACACCCAAGCAATCATCGCAACGAGATTTTTTTTTTATTTTTCTTTTTTAATTTTGCAGGAAGACTCTTTTCCAATTAACTCTATATGGGATTAACATTCTCTTCCTCTGTTTGATCCCCAGGCCACTACAACTGTGGTTTGCCTCTTGTTTGGAGGGACACGAAATACATGATTAGGGTCAATGGGATCAAGTTGGTTTCTAACAGGAAGAGTATTCCATCCCGTGCTTGCGAATTGTCCTAGTTTGAAAAAATGAAGTTCCCTCAAGTCTCCAGTTTGTTCTTCAGGATTTAGCTCCTGCAGAGCTTCTCTTGATGCTGCCGGTGATCCCACTGATGTGCAATGTGCGTGCGTGTCTACAAAACATGTACTTATGGTCTTGTGAGAGGCAGCAGTCAGTTGGTGAATCTCATTCTCAGTTTGTGGGATGTCCCAGGTCACGTTTAATGAGTGCCCCAGGAGACCTGGGTTGTGTGTTTGCAGTCCTGCTGCTAACATTCTTTGGTGGCCCTGGGTAGATCACCTCTCCTCTGCAATGGGGAAAAAAACGTCGACTTTCTTCGTAAAAGTGCTGTGAGATCTACTGAGGAAAGTATAATATGCAAGTTAGGAAATTATGGTAATAATTGCAGTAGGAGTTTAGGTTGGACCTCTCATTGTGGAGTTCTAGGGATGGGTCAGTTGGGGAGTGAATACCAAATTTTAACACAGTTTGGTTTAAATATACAGCCCTGTGGGTATTCAAGATATTAATATGAGTGGTGTATCTTTTCAGCTCCTTTCCTCTGCCCTGTCTGTCAGTTATCTGGAGCTTCTCATAGTGCAGCAGACAGTGGTAATCTCTTTCAGATGCTCCCAGTATCTGTCTGTCTGTATCTTGGCCAGATCATGACTGAAAAGGGGATCATCAAAACCAGAATAAAACAACACAGCAGCCAACCAGCATGAAGTGATGGAAATTTGTGGGTGATAGAAGCTGAGTTTCTGCTGTTGCTGTTGTGTTTTCGTTTTAAACGCAGAGGGCATGTCACTTCTTCTCAGTTGTCATTTGCTAGGTCTAAGCGATCTGTGGCTCCAGAAAGCTGTGGCATAAATAGCATAGGAAAGGAAATATTTTGTCAATTGCTGAAACTGGCCATATGTTGCAATCAGATGTGCAGGAATTAGAAAAACAAGAACAAGGAAACTTTGTGTATAGCATCAAAGGCAGAGTTGGCTCACACTTTGAAGAGCAGAAGCATGGCCCTTATTGTTTGTTGACTTTCTCCCAGTTTGCGTGCTTGAAGCACTTGAGCTCATGGGCATGTTAAGGGTGTGTTGACACTGGAAGGCAAAACCTGCGTCTCATGGGTGCAGTGAGGCTGTTAGGCAGCTGAGATATCAGAAATAGGTTTATAGGGACATCCTGAGTGCCTGGAACCATGACAAGGATACATCTGCCAAAAAAAAAGTGTCGTTTCAATGGATCATACAGAATCATACCTGATATTTGGGGCCATATGGCTGTTTTAGATTGTTAAGATCTCTCCCCTGGGTATAGTGTATCTACACACAGCAATACAGGATTCTGTTTGTAGATGCTGAGCAGAATCCTTATCACCTTTTTTTTCTGTATCAAGTTGTTGTTGTTCTTTGAAGGTTTGACCCACTGTGACCAAATTTCTGCTGGAAGTTATTTTTGGCTGGATTCTCAGTGTCTAGTAAGGGTTGGTTTTGTGCTGCAGCCATGCTGTTTCTTTTGTGATTTTTAGCAGATTTTTTCCTCCCTCATTTGGTTATTTCTGTTCATGAAAGATGTAGGAATTAGTGACCTTAGTCTCCCATCATTTTGATGGAAACTGGCCTAGGGGGTTAAAAGTTACCGGAGAGCTACTGAGACAGGTAGATCCAAAGGGAGCACAGTTAGATAGGACAAAGGAAATTAGGCTATAAAGAGCATTGAATGAGAAGTTCGAGTAGTCTGGGAAGAACACTTGCACAAAAAAATTCCAGTACCATTTGTTAAAAGCTGGCGAAGCATTGCCGAAACACAATCAAGGTCTTACGCTGGGACGTGTCTGACAATGTTGACTGTTGACTGTAGGCTGATGCAACATCTGTGGAAGCGTGTTAGGAATACAGGTCCAATGTGCACTTCACCTCTCTTTGTACCTAATAATCCAATATTTCAAGCATCCTCATTTTTCAGAAACGATCTGTTACAAAACACTCCTTCTTTGTCCCCTTCAGGAGCTGGGGTTTCTCTTCCTAACCCCATGTGCTAGTAACCCACAATGGGTGATATCTGCTGCCCGTCTTCCCATTCATCCAAATGTTAAGCATGCTCCAAGGATGTTTAGTCCTGAACTATCCTTTTGCATACCAGGTACAAAGCAACCTCCCCTTGATTTTTCCTGAATGAATGGTATCTTGACATACACAACTTCTCTTTTCCATAATGCCTCAAGCACAGTATTGGTTCTTGAATCTGTGTTTGTGATTTGAGGCACGGCAGCTCTCCCGTGTCTTCTCTGATGACTGAATTTCGTCTTTTGTAATCATGGGCACGTTCGCCAGAGATCACAGAAGCTTGTATTCTGTGGCACTCTAGGCCGTGTGTTACCAGATGATCTCCAAATGTTTGTGTAGATGGCAATCATCTCTCTTATCTGACCTGGCCCTGTGAGTGATGGCAGTAAGGAAGGAGCAGGACATGCGTGTGCTGGATTTATTGCCGGTCCTGAAGCTGCTTGAAGTGGTCTAGATGTAGCTGCTAGGTCTCTCAGACTGTGCTCATCCAACTGAGGATCCCAAATTGATGGCCATGACTGAAAGCACTGACCATCTGTATTTTCTGAAGTTACAACAGAGGAAGCAATGGTTAAGGGGGAGAAAAGGAAAGAAGGGGCACTCGTTGCTTCCAATGATTATTAAAGAATCATCAGTTTTATTTAAGACTAAGAAAAAGAGATTTGTATCTAATAAAAGTGGCATTAGTGCAGAGCTAGATAATTAACATAATCATGTCTAATTTCAGTATAATTAGCATGCTGTAATTAGAAAGGCTATTAGTGTAATTCAAACATGTATAAAATTACCACAAAGATATTTTAAGTATAGGGTCTGTTGTACTATTAGTTAATCTGATGTGGTCAGTAAAGCTGTTGTTGTCATTTTGCATTTCAGGTGGCTTCTGATGGGTAGCTAACTCAGGTACTTGCATGGCAGAGGAACCAGTGGAGGGTGGCAGTGGAAGTGATTTGGCTGTAGTTCTCTGCTGTGAAGTCTTTGCTGGCGGAGAGTGTGTTCTCGGGCTAATAATTTTCATGGGAGGATGCTCAAGTGTATAAATTAGCCCTATGTGTATTAGCAAGATTTTCCTGCCTGCATCCAGCAGACAGCACATTTTGGGAATGGCACGTTGTACTTCTCTGGATAAAAACTGTCCTGTATCCTGTAGTCTTTGGCGCGGCTGTTTTCACCAGCCAAAGGTGTAGTGGCCTTTTGAATTGCGTCTGGACATTCATTATTGGAGAGGTTAAGCTGCATGAAGGCTATTTAATTACAGACCTACAACGGTTTCTGCATGCTTTCCCTGGAATTCATTGTACGTTCAGGAAGGTGTGTAAATCAAACAACCAGCACATCAGGCGGGGGGGGGTGGGGGCTGAGCAGGAGGAATTATTGGATGCCCTCATAAAACTTTAAAAGGCTTGAATGTCAAGTTTAAACTCTTGGGGCCTTAAAACTTGAGTCTCAAGGCACTTCTACCTGCTGTTTCATCACATAAGCTTTTCACTGTTCATGAGCTGCAAACCCAGGATGATTATGACTTCTATTTCCCTGCAGTGTATTTAATTTCCCTTTACTGTTGTCATCATACCCATGTCTGAACCACCTTTCATCTCCTCCTACCACTCATCATCCTTTCAGTTGTAGCCAGTGATGCATAGGCTTTTTAAATAGAGTGTTCCTTGTAGGCTCTTATATCAAAATCTGTTTAACCTCTGGTGCTTTCAAGCTTAAGGCAAAATCACTGCGTATTAGCAGTTCTAATGCGTAACTGCACTCAACAGGAGAGTTAGCAAATCTGCAGAGTGATACCGCAGCACAGAGGGGATAAGCGTGCTGCCAGCTGTGGCTGGCTGTTCGGCTTTACGCTCCCTGCTGAAGCCATGGGTGCCTCCACGCTGACCCGATGCAGCAGCCAGAGATCTTCTTGTGCCACATGGCTGTGGATGCCCCCTCTGGTTGACCTGTCCTTATGGTGGAAGGACTGGACGTGGTCCTAAACAAAACTGGCAGAGTAAGGCAGGCACTGGGCTCTTCCTCCGTGATGCCACAGACAGGCTTTCCAGACATTTCCTTGCAATGGTTTTGTCCGGAGGAAACATCAAGTGTCTCATCCTCTGCTGTCCCTGCATCCCAGGGAGCCCCCTTGCATCCTCTCTCCTCGTTCTTTATCTCTGTGTGCGCTGTCTGTCACCGGGGTAATCTTAGACGCTTGGGCCTCTTCTCTGCTTTAGTATTTAAGAGCAAACGCTCTGCACGGACCGTCAAAAATGTTTTACGTGATACCCTAAGTGACATGGAGATTTACAATGAGATAAAAGTAGCAGCATCCACAGCAAAGCAATTAAACTGACAACTCAGTGGCTCAAATTTGAATTTAGAGGAAGTTTAGGGTCATGTGCAGTTGAATCTCCCCTTTGATTAGGGTTGGCTGGAGCAAAGCAACAACAAGTAACATTTCCTAATGTTTCTGCCAGAAACTAGCTCAGGAAAGCTGGGTTGTATTGTTGTTTCTGTTTGGTGGCTGGAGTGTCTTCATATGGGTTCCTTCACCACCCCACAAACCAAACCCTTTAGTAGCAGCTGTAGCAAAAATGATAGAAAATGCGCCTGGGGAGGGGGTCCTGAATTGAACTCTTGGCTCCCCAGTCAGCTCAGACATTACATTTGTTGGGTCAAAGCAACAACAACAACTGTGACAACAGAAGAACTTGTAGATAATGGTTCAGTTTGGTAAGTTCCCCATAAAATATTCACTTAATGCAAGATGCTTCAGTTAACACTCAAGTCCAGGGAGAATCTTATCACTTGATGATCATCTTGCAAGAGAGAGAAAAATTCTGTGCTACACAGTGCTCATTTCCTAGAGTAAGTGAGCCTCTTGGCTCAGTTTAAAGCTTCTTGCCTATTTCCATCCCACATATTTATTCTATCAGTCCAGTTTTATAACATCCTAGAAATAATTCACTCGATTTTCCTTCAAAGAGTCAGAAACCATGGCTAGGCATTGGATTGCAGAGCATCAAAATGCTTTGCTAATGAGAAATGGGCAAATGAATCTAAGGAAATAACTCCACTTTCCCTGAATATTTCCTCATGCCTGGGACCAGGACCAAACCCAAAGCCAAGCTGAGCCTTACTACTAGGATGGATTCGTGTTTCTCCAGTGTTGTTTTTGATTGCTTCTCACATCCCATCCCTGCTTTGGAGTTCGGGTTTGGATAGAAGCAGCAGCGCTGAAAGGTTATGAAATGGTTGTTTCCGTCATGTCCCTGGCCCAGTCAGCCACAGAAATAGTTAGAAGTTTTGGTGGAGCTTCTGAAAATTCGTTTTCAGCCATGAACTTTGGGGAAATCTGTGGATGGCCTGGGAGAGGCTGAGTTCTGGCACTTTCAAAGCTGACTAGCAAGGTTATCACTTTGGAAATGTAGACTCTAAATGGGAGATAATGGAGATGTATCTTCATTTGGTCCTATTTCAGCACCGCTGCTAAGATGCAAGGAGTAAAAGGTTGAATAAAGATTCCCCTTTTATCTCATCTTTCCGATGAGAAAACGGGGTTCTTTGGTTTAGCAAAACCTCATCAGTTGTTGTGATTTGGTTTTGCAAACCTCAGGCCAGGGAGGTTGGGGTCTGGCTTCCATTAAGTTCTAACCAGAAGGTTCATGCAGAAGAGCTTTTCTGCGCGAACTGTCCTGAATTTGTCCTAACTTCGGTTTAATCCCAGCAAAATCTAAACTCTCAGCCCTTTAGGGTCTGTCTGTTGCTGTTGTTAATGTGTTACCATATACTCCGTAGGGTTTCGTAGACAAATGAACTCTTGGAGGATATTTATCATACACGCACACAAACACACACAAATGTATATATAGCAGTATTACAAGGTTCTCTTTCATTTGACCATAGTGGTTTTTACTCAGCCACAGAAATCTCATGCATACACTAGCCAGCTCCTATTTTCATTCGTGCAGGGGTGAAAACAAAATCTACTCAGCGTGCTTCAAATGAAGGCAGACAGTGTGCCAACACCATGCCACCAAGGGAGAGAGCTCTGTGCTGGATTTTGTCTTCTCTGTCTTTATAGTGCTTGGTGAGCTGCAGCCTAAAGTGGACCAGAAAGAGCAAAATGTACATGGCGATTATGTGCTGGCTGTACTGGATGTGAACAATATTGAGAAATTTAAGATCAACCCTTATAAATACACTCACTGTGTACGCATATAACTAAATTAATAGCAGGCATAACTCTTTTAAAAGTCACTTGACTTTAATTGACATATCAATATAATTGGCAATTATCTTAATTGATATACATGGCATAAATACTGTGCTCTGGAAAGCTTCCAGTCCTTCTTTATTAGAGTATTAAGCCACAACATATGCAGATTACATGGAAATACCACTGAAGCATTTGTAAAAAGAAATTCCTTTCTTATGTCTCTTTCTTGTATTTTTTATATATATGTGTATACATATATGTAAATATGCAAAAAAAAGTCATGAGAACATACTGAGTATTGTCAATACAGTCTTTTAAACAATTTCAAGTGATTCCACTAAAGGTTTTCTACAAGTTTCACACTCTGCTTTTGTGGAAATCAGCTTTCAAGTCAGTCAGGCTAGAGATTAGATCCAAAGATTTAAAACCCCTATAGATCAAAAGCAGATGCTCTTAGAAGACATTTCAGCCAAGACAAGCCGTCTGGGGACATTGTTACAGCGGGAGAAGACAATTTATCATTAAAACATGAAAGCCTCTGTTCAATAATAACCAGATGTATTAAAAAAAAGAAGGAAAGGAAAAGAAAAAGAGAGAGAAAGAAAAAAATAGGGGTGTCAAGGTCTTGATTCATTTGTCTCCCACTAGAAATCATTTTTATCCCATACTTAGGAAGCGAGTGCAGATTCTTTGATGCCAAGACATAATATAAGAAAAATTGAAACATTTCACATTGTAAATCCTTGGCAATTGTCAAGGAAATTTTAATTATGTAAAAATCTGTGATGCCTTAGGTAAAGATAAGGAGCAATCAAGTTAAAGAACAGTTTCCGTGACTTAAAATAAAATGGGGGGGAAGATCTGACAGATCCTTCTTTCTTTCTTCGTACCAGTTTTCACCTTTTCCCATCTTCACTCTGACCTAATGCAGCTCAGTGATAGTGCTTAGCTTTAACCTAACACCTCCCCTCCAAACATTTGCAAACATCATTTAAGCCTTCCCCATAGAGCAGAGAGATTGCTGCGAGCCACAGGCGTGTAGGGAAACCGGGGCACAGCGAGATGGGATGAGTTGCCTCCTAACAGGCGGCGTACCGATAGGAGAGACAGGAAGTGCAATGTTTAAGATCCCATTTTTCCAGTCTCGGGCTCTAACCACTAGAGAGCATCCCTTCCCAGTGAAATGTATAGCTCTGTAACACAGGAAATGCATTTGCTGCCAGTACATGGGAAGTAGGAAGTCCTCTTCACTCTCTTTTCTTGTTTTACAGGCCATACTATAAGAGAGTGGGTGTGATTAACAACATTTGTTATAATATATTTAAAATCATTTCCAGGTCTGTGGTTAACATTTCAGGCTAAAGTTCCCTAGAGAACGAGTACATCTAAGGACTCAGAGCGAGTGATGTGAAGTCAGGACATGTATTCTTTGCCATTGCCACCAAGAAGGTCACAGAGCAATCTGCCTGAGGTCCCCGGTCCACCCACAAAACGAGATGAAAACTTCAAAGCTTTTCTCTTAGTAATATGGGAGTGAAATGCACATAACGTCAGAGAGATGGGAGGGAACTTGCTGAAAAATGTTTTCATCGATGTTGCTGGAAAACGCTTATTCTTTGACATGGAAGCTTTTGGGAGAACTATGTTGGTTTGGATAAAGCTCTGGGAAAACTACTCTGGTTCAGGATGAAATTTTTGATCAGTCGAAAGGAGAGACCTGTCCATCCTGCACAAGTTCAGAGGGACACACACAATTTGTAGGGCTTTTTTAGTGACTCCTTTGAGCCAGGCAGATTTGATGTAAAGTCTCTGATTCACTGGGTGTCCTGAAGGATGGGCTCCCCTATCTCTGACTGTGAAGAAAACCTTTGTCCTGGCCCTGAGGAACCTTCCCAATAAAACTTTTGTCAAAACCAATAAAGACAGAGATTGCCAGATTCAGTAGAAAGTGAACCTCATTTTGCCTATCATATTGAGTATCTTACATGTGAGACTGTGTCATCATCTGCTTTCTGTCTAGCTTCTGGCTGCGGTATCCTTGATAGGGGATTTGGAAGAAAGAACCAACTGATCAGATAGGCAAAGGTGATGATTGGCCCCTCAAGAGGATAGGGAAGACAATTTAGACTGTCTCCTAGCCTCTGTGATGAGAAGCTCTGGAGACATAGGACATGGATGTTTGTGGATTTCCACAGCTCTTTGAGCACGGAGCCCAAGACGGAGGTCTCTTGTCTGTAGGTGGCTTCTGGGTTCTAGTCAAGCCCTGCTACAAGGGTTCAAAACCGGGAGATTTTGTCAGGGTGAAAACATTTTCCGGGGGAAGTATAAGGAGACTGTGCCAGGGTCTGGAAAGCGTATCAGAATACCTGCCCTTTAAGAACTGGAAGCCTTTAGCAAACTAATTCCATTCCTTTTTTTTTGAATAAGAAAAGAAAGACGTTGCCATCTTCTAGTCCAGCAAGTACAGTTATGGTAGGAAGTACTTAGCTTTCCGGAAAACTCAACTTGGGTGAGCTGGAGAACGCTCACCATGGAAAAAAAGGACTTAATTGTGTTTTTATTTCTCCTCTGTGTGCCAAGCCCCATTCATTTCAAACAAATCTGTTTACTGTGCTAAGTATAGTAACATTGATGTAAAGTATCAAGAAAGCATGAGATGGATGCTAGCTTTTGACTATTCTGTTGATGTCTCTGGAGCCACATGTGGTAGTTTGGAGACCTGTGCAGACCTACGGACCCACTGGGGATGACAGCCCTTTAGTGACACATTGGCAAGTTGCAACACGCAGCTGTTGGCTGAAGGTATATGGTCTGGTATTGCAATTTCTGCCATTTCAAGTGGGCTTCATCTCCTTTTCTTCATTTGGGAAGAAATCTCTTCGCATCTGCCTTGGAAGGCAAATGTTCATAAGCAGAGTGGACTGAAGCAGAGAAACCGAGTCCAGGGCCAGATTAACAGCACTGCTGTCATCAGAAAGCTGAGTACTGTTTTTCTTGTTTTGACCCACAGTAGAAGATCTGACTTAATTGGATCCAGACTGGATCTGTACATGGATTTGGAAACCCCAAAAGTTTAGGAGTTCACATCTGGGGTTCTCGCCATAGGTTTAAAGGCAGGAAGAACTGGAGAGAAGGGGCTGTTCAGCAATCAGGGGAAGATAAGATCAAGGAAAATATGACTTACAAGGGGAATGACAGGTAGAAACATTTACCCTTTCACCGCCCAATGTCGTTTCAGTTGTACCTATATATTCTGCACGTGTACAACCTCACCCGTGCTTCTAGGTCCCTACTGCCTGGGTTTTGGAAGGTGAAGATCCACTAGCACGTGGGTGCCGATGGCCACCACCCTGGCACTGTGGCTGTTGTCGCTGTGCCTGAACAGAAGCTTGTTTGGGGGACAAAAAGTGGTTCATGTGGCCACATACACCATTTACACAGTGTGGGAGATCACACACATAAAAGTTTAGTGCAGAAGTGCACAAGCACAGACTCACACAGCCCTCGGGCCTTTTCTGTTAACAATCAGACCCATAAAGCACATTAAAATAAACCTATTTTTACAGCTCTGCAGTGCTGTTCAACCAAGCATTTCAAGAAGCAAACAAAAGCACCCACTGCTATGGAAATATGAGACTTCATTCCTATCCAGGAGCACAAATTGTACTCAGGAGGGAGTTATGAAACCCTGTTTAAGTTCAGATTTGTATTCAGTTTTACATACCTTTGATTCACCCTTCTGTAGGAGGTGTTTTTAATTTTTAGCCTTTGATAGCTCTATACTTTTGTTGACAAACCATTTCCAAACAATTTTTCCTCAGGGTTATGAGAGCATGAGGCAGAAACAAGTGAGGTTTTTTTCTCCCCTTTTTCAAATGTAAATAGACACAAGGGGAAAGTATGTTCAAGTGCAGAGAGCCTTCTTGCCGACTGTTTCATGGCTGCCTACACGGTGAGTTAAAGAGGACATGAGAAGATGCTCGCTGTCCACTGCTGCTCTCAGGCAGGGCTGATTTTAGGGTCCCTGCCGATGGACCGTACTGCAGAGTGGCTGAACGCCTCCACATCTGATCCATCCTGATCACTCAGATGAGGACTGAGTTTCTCGCTGGGCACCAAAACATTTTCTGGCTGGAGAGCTCCTATTTGCATCAAGGGCAGCCTTGTAGTGTGGACTTCAGGACTCAAAGAGGTGACTCGGGAGTGGAGAGGTAGCTACTGTCAGAGAGGCATCCTCTGAGCAAAAAAAACCCCAAAAAATAATACTGTCTGTCTTCAGAACAATGTCTTACAGCATCTAGAACAAAAGGCTCTTTATTTTACTCAGAGATTCAAACCCAAAACAAATAAGCATTTATAATAATTGATTGTAAATGCAGAATTGTTTGTTCTCCTTCTAATTTTTCTTTGATTTTCCTGCAATCCTTTCAAATAACATCACAAATCCTTTTGCATTTGTCAAGCTAAGTGAGCCACTCATTTTTCCCAAACCTTGCTTGGCTGTAAGGGCTTTAAATATTGCAATACTTGACATAAAGCAAAGATTTTTGCTGATAAGCGTGCGTAATGGTTCAAAACTGTTCCAGCGAGCAAATCTGGTTTCTCAAAGGTAAACGATACAAAAAGCTGGCCTTTGATTAAATAGTCCAATCATTACATGCTAATGGTGCATGAAGCTGTGATTTATCAGCCAAAACAATGTGCTGGAAAATGAACATAATTCATTAAGCTTGAACCAAACTCCACTTGAGCTTTCCACTCACAATAATTCTTGGCCAAGAGCAATCGGTGTCATGCAGCAGAGGCCTGTTTGTAGGAGACTTCTCATTTTTTATGCTGCTCTGCTCTTGAGACACGAACTCTGGCACCTGAGCTGTACTCTGCAAAAAGCAACCACCTGAGCCTCCATCAGTAGCCCTGGCCTGAACTGCTTGTAAAAGAACTGGGGGCCACAGGGGATTATTTTTCTTGCATACCTAATGTTTCAGGCACAGTGAGCTGGTCTCTAAGTGCCCTGAAAGGCATGATGTTCAGGATGAGCAGAGACAGATCCTCACCAGAGTGCAATTTCAGGGGCTTGCTTGGCCTCAGCGCAGCGATGCTGCTCTTCCAACAACGAACGAAGATGATGAAGAGTTGTTCTAACTCTCGCTGAGTGTGAGCAGAGAGCTAGGAATTACTGTTCAGCTTTGGCGTAGCGTGGCGTACCCCTCCTCTCTGCCGGTTCCCGCCTTGCTGCTGGGAAGCTGCGGGAGGATGGACTGGTAGCAGATCCCCTCACCTTGGCCTCCTGCCTCCGCCCTGTCAGAACAGTGCTGGGCGCCAATGAGCTATAATTACTTGTCAGGCTGCAACATGTTATTTTTAGGCACGCCGATGTGAGCTGGGGACACGGGCTGATCAGAAGTGGTTTCGCGCTCTCTTCTACCTCCAAAGAAGGGTGTTTGACAGCGGTCGAGCGCAGGGCTGGAGATGGTGTGCCTGCTGCTAGCAACACGTGTGGCTCTGTTGTGATAACATCCTGGGGCTGGTTATCGTGTCATAACAAGGAGTTAGATCTGTTTATTAAAAAAAGATGTCTGTTTTGTTACTGTGTCTTTGCTGTAAAAGCAGCTGGGGAAAGGAGAGGAGAAGATGCCAAATTGATTGTTGGTGTAGCTACAGAGGAGGTTCATCACTACAGAGATATTTGTACCATTAGATTCAACTCTTAATGTAAATCAGGGTCAGGAAGCAGTTTAGTCTGTTCCCCATAGTCTCAAAACCTCAAAACCACCGTGATTAAGTTCCTTCTCACCCACTTTGCACATCCAGCCGAACACCGAAGACGTAAACCAGAAGAATTTCCTGCCCCTCACCTTATTTCTGTGTTCACACACACGGAAGAGAAATAACAAAATGATTTATCAAGTTTAACCAAAACCAACATACCAAGCTTGTGAAGCTTTAGAAGGAGACAAGGGGAGAGGGAGGAAGGTATATTTGGCCAGAGAGGTGTACACAGGCGTGTGGAATTCGTGCCCTGGCTGATAACACGGTCATGGGGCTTGAGCAGCGGCAGTGCTGGGACTCACCGGCTGCACCGCTGCCTTCAGCAGCTGCCCCAGATGATAGCATGGTTTTCATCACTCCCAATAAAGCCAGAAGTCCAGATACAACGGGAAAGGGGCCAAGGATGCCAGGCACCATTCAGGAAAGTTGCCCAGCACAGCGTATGTGCGATAACATCAAGCTGCGGTATTGCTGTGCTTTCTGCCCACGTTGCTGCAGCACGGGGTGTCCGAACCATGCTGGGCACCCACCAGTGACTGCTGTGTGCTCCAGCCTGCTCTCCGTGGCCCAGCCAGGACTCAGCCAACAAATGTGGTGTTGGGGCATCACATTTACTGTGGCTTTTCTGCTCCGGAGACAACAGCGCTGGGCTGGAGGGGCCTCTTTGTCCAGGCTTGATGGTTTATGTCAGGGATGATGGATAGCTCTGCTTGTAGAAGTAGGTTACACCTGCGGTTAGCTGGCAGCGCGCACACGGCCGTTCTGGGAAGCTGCCGTGCCACTGCTGCATTAGTGGTGTGATTGACTAATTGGCTTCTCCTTTGATCTAGCAGAAAGCACTTGACAATTTTGGAAGAGGGAAGAAGGGAAAACCCCTCTCCCCTCAGTTGTGTTGTGTAAGCAGAGAGCTGTGGGCTGTGCTGGCAGCGTGCTTCTGGGTGGGGGCAAAGAGAGCTAAGGACCAAGTCCGGCCTCTCAGGCAGGGATCAACGCTTGGCCTCTGCAGCTGGAGAAAAAAGTGGGGTGCTAATCCAGAGAGTGGGGTGGATGAGCTCTTTGTTGCAGCTGGGTTCTGGGAAATGAAAGGGTGTTGGGGGCACTAGAGCCAGGCTAGCAAATCATCAGGCGACTGAAGAGTTGATGGCACTGTAGATTTGAGAAGCACAGGAGGTGGGGAGTGGGGGTGTCCTCACTGAAAGCTAAAGGTGTGATGGATGTCCTGGTAGCTCTGTTGTGTGGACAACAGTGTCCCTCCTCTTTCTGTGTTCCCTCTGCCTCTCCCTCTTCCTCTTGGAGGCTCAAATTAGATGCCAACATAAAAGCTGTGATCATACAATACCCCTGCTGTTTTTAGGGACAGGACCTTTATAAGTGGACAGAGTGCTAAAGACATTGAGCCAGGGAAAGGACACTTTCCGTACACTCAGTAAGGAAAATGGTGATTAAACATCTAGAAGTTTTTCCAAGGTCTGCCACAGACTCTCCATATGACCTTTGGAAATTCCTGCATCATCTTGGCCCACCTTCAGCAGTCTGAGTGCAGCCCCAAGGAGGTGCAAACATGTCCTTTCATCCACTCTTTATTTCAATTATCAGATCCTCTGAGCAGGTGTTGTTTTCTCTCTGGGTTTGTGGAGTACCTGCCAATAGGTACAATGCCATAGCGAGTTGCGAGCAGAGACTCTGATCGTCCAAGATACTTACATGCCTAATTCCCATTCAGTAAGAGCTCCTGCTTACTTTAGAGATCTAGGCTTAGGGCACAGTGGACCACAAATAATCCTCCTGGCACACTTCAGACTTTTGCAAAAGAATAAAATAATTCTTAAAGTCCGTGTGCCTGCATTGCTAACCCCTCAGACACATTTTGATTTATTGGAGGACACAAATTTTAACCTTGAGCTTCCTTCTCAATATTCATTCGTTACTTTCTCCATTGTAGTTTACATTCCCTGTTGCTAAAACTAACAAAATGTTCATGTTAACAGAAAGCCTTCTCCCTGCTGAGCCCCAAATTAAACATTCCTGGAAAGGCAGGAGGCAGTTGCTTTATTCTGCGTTGCGAATTAGCATGTTTGCATAACTTAATGGTCAGTGCATCAGACAGGAATTCCAGAAGAGATCAATCTTCAGCGCTGTGTCTGACTTCGTGGGCCGAGTGTCCTCCTCTCTGTACGGCAACGCCACGTAGACTGCTGAAATGGCCTTCTGGTGTGGGGCTATCCATCACTGTCTTCATGTCTGGTTTCTGTGAGGAAACCACAGAGGATGAAAATACATCAAATAGCCTACTGAAAAGCAGACTTATCACTTCTCCAAGCAGAGAGCAAGCAGTAGCACATCCCATTGAGAAAACCAGCTCCAGCTTATGAAGAAGAGTACTGAATTCTTCCACCTTTAGCAGACACACCTCGAAAAACCATCTTTACCTCCAGCTGCAGCTCTCTTAGTGCTGTGAAACCCCATTTGAGGGATCTGGGGAAACTCAACTCCAGTATGTGTTGTCTCAGCTGCAGTGCGTGAGCGGCTTTGGAGGAGGAAACCACCCATGAGCACATTATTTCCTGTCCTGTGCTCTGCAGAATTTTCTTCTTTAAGGAAACAAGTCAGGATTTTTTTTTTTTTTTTTTAGGTTGGACTTGATGATCTTACAGGTCTTTTCCAACCTTAGTGATTCTGTGATTCTGTGATTCTTCCCAAATGTACATTTTCTGTGTGTGCTCAGAGTGTGTCCCTTGCCAAGTTGAGGCCTGATCCAGGCTCAGTCAGATAAAGGGAGAAAACTCCCCCGGACTTCCGCAAGGGCGAAGGTCTAAAGGACGGGGTGTGTTTGACAGAAGAGGAGGGGAGGTTACTGTGCTTGTAGATATTACACGGAGTAGGAAGTAGCATCACCAATATTTCTAAAATCTGGGGTGGTGCTACCAGGCTCACAAGGTGCTGATTGAAATCATTACTGTGTACCTCACTATTACTGTTTATTTGTGTTAACAAATTGCTGAGGCAATCATGGGCCGAGATCCAAATGGCTTAGCTGCCATACAAGCTAAAACCCAAAAAATAAGCCCTGCCTAGGGAGTGCACGATCTCCGAGCAAGGTTTGCCCACCCTTATTGCCCGTAAGCACTGTCTTATCCTACGTGGTGTTTCACTAAAGTCACCATGCAGGTAGGACAACCTCATGGCTAACATTTGCAGGGGAAGTTTGGGTTAGTAACTAAAATACGAACATTCTTGGGATCCATCCCATTGATGGAGCCTACTCTTCATGTTTCTACCTAGATTCACCCAAAAATTCAGGACACAGTTTCTCATAACGTTTTATGGCAATCTGGGAATACAGAAGGATGATTCCCTGAAGAGCTGATAGGACAGAGTTACTGAACGGCCTCTTTCCCTCCTTCCTAGCAGAGTTACTTCAAAATTTTGGAGTTTAAAAATTCCTAGAACTGATTAAACAAGCATTTTTCGCACCAGAAATATTTACCCTGGTTTCCGAGAACTGATAATACCTGTTCTTTAAAAATGCAACAATATGCAGTATGTTAATATTTTAAATATTTTTGCGAGTTCTGCTTCTTAGAAAATTTGCTGCCTTTTTGCATATTTATCTTACAGCCCATGCAGTATTTCTCAGATCAAGTCTAGAAGAGCTCTTTCTAATCTATCATCTCATTCAATTTCTTTCTACTGTCATGTCAGTATTTCTTTCCAGCCGGTCCCCTCTTGCTTTTATGTTGCTGTGTTCAGTCACCCCTCACAGTCAAGCAAGTTAAAATACCAGGCATTTATCACTCTCTGGTAGTATTTTCTTACTGCTTTTTGCTCAACCTTTTGTGTTTTTCCTTTTGAAGACACAATGGTAGGCTTCCCACACAGGCAGTAAACATTTTTCTTTTATTGTTCAAATCCACTTAAAATCATCACAGTATGCTTAAAGATTTTTTTTTATGTACATCAAAAAAGAATTAAAGAATATATTGAAATTTACAGATAGGCAGTGGTCCTGTAGAACTTGCCTTGTCCATAATCAAGCATTAGAGTTGACAGTCTAAGTTAACAAAATCCTCAAATATCCAGGATGTGTCTCTAAAAAGCAGATAACTCATTTTCTGAAATTTACTGCATAGGACTGAATTTTTTTAGTATATGATCATATTTTTTCACTTTATGTATTTAGGAAATATGAAACTAATACATGTTATCAATGCATAAGAACTCTCCAAGTTCTCCTTTCTAATAAATTCCCTCGTTTGCTAAAAGAAATTGTTTTGTTTGGATGGATAACCACTAACTTCTCTCTGCCATATTGCAAATTATGAAGTGGTTTTGGATGTCTGCTTTCTAAATGAGTGTACTTGATGTAATAAATGCCGAGATGTAACTGTTGTCTTAAGCTGGTCTAATTATTTATTACAAAAAATATTGTTTTGTAACGACATTAATTCTCCTCATAACTGCTCAGTGGACAATTTATGGGAATGCAGGCCATGCCACAGGTTAATTTATAAACTGCTAGCACATGCTTTTCATTATTTATTAATTTGTGATTAATTGCTTGAATCATCTGGTGTTGACTCTGGTTTTTGATTGGACAACAGAAGTGTGATGAACAGGAGAAGAATGAATTGTAAATTCAGATTGGCAATGCAGCAGCATCCATCACAAATGTACAGAAGCGTTTGTAAATGAGAAAGGCGGGCATCACCCCAAAGGTCTTCCAGCTGAGCATCTGCCGAGATGGTGAGTGCATGCAGAAGAAGATCAGGAAAGTGGACTTCGCCACTGTAGTGCTCTTGGTGTCCTGGCAGCCAAACCTCTTGCCAGTTTTATTTTAGGTGAAGGAGAGTTTTAAGACAGAGTCACCAATGGCAATGAGGTGTAGGGAGAAAACAGAAGAGACTGAGTGATTGAATGTGATTGAAAATGTAGCCAGGGGTGAGGAAGGCATCGTGGGACAACTGGAAGTGTAAATTAATCCTTTGATACCAAATGAGAGATTATCAGTAGAAAGAAGTTGTCCTTGAAGAGGTGAAGACAAATAGTTTTGGTTTGGTAGCCAAAGAGGAAAAGAGAGCAAAACAGAGGTACGGGCAAGATTGTAAAAATGATGGGTTTCGTAGCAACAGTCTGGAGAGATATGTGCTCAGAATAACTGTATGTCTCAAGCTCAGAAAAAAAGGTGACAGGAGGAATCAAACAGGTAAGGAGGGGCAGGGTTTTTAAGTGGCTGGATGGAAAGGAAGGCCATGTCTTACCGGTACTTTGCTGGAAAAATGTGGAAGACTTTGATCTAAGTTGGATGTGAAGACCTATGAGACCTACAGAGAGGTCCAGTAGATGAGGACACCCTCCCAGGCTGTGGTCCTCAGGGATGGGCAGGAGAATTACTCTCACCTAAAGGAACCAGGATGTCTCCCTGAAGGGTGGTGGTGGAACTGGTGTCTGTAGGTTGAATAACATCAATTACGGGTGTCTTACTGATTAAGGGAGAGTGCAGGCTGTCGTTCAGGAATTTGGTGATGGTGGTGGTATAGGGTCAATTTTGTTTTAAATGACAGAAGACTAAAGCTGGTGATGTCCTCCTGGGCAGCAGTCAGCTTGAGGCTGACTTGTAGTGCACGCATAATGCACGGGTATATGAAGTTAAATGTTTTAAAGGCTTTCTGTCTTTTTAACTTTCATCCTATATGTAAGGATGTGTGATAAGGCTAGATACAGACCTTACAGTACCTGCAAAGAAAATACAGATATTTGTCCTAGGAAACACGACTTGATTTGGAAGCAGCAATTGGATTCTTTAGTTGGGCGATACACATCCAAAGCAGTGCAGACAGCAAAATAATCTTAGTATCCGCTGGTAGGCCAGCAATGCAGGGGAAGGTTCAGGCCATTCAATAGCGTCTGTCATGAAGCTGCTATTTATTCATCTTTATTATACTAAAGTTCCATGTGGTTTTGCTATTCTATGAATATGCTGGTCTGGCAAAGTTCTTCCAGATCCCTAAAAAGGTGACTGGTTTTAGAATTATGTGTTGTTTCTGGTTTCTCTTTTTTTAATTTTACTTTATTTTTCAATGCCTAGAAATCAATTGATCTTTCTGTAACTGGCAAGCCAGGGTAAAGCATACTTAGAAAAAGCTATATCCCATGGAATTTTTGGCTTGCTTTCTTAAACTGTGGCAGGACATCCTGATGCTATGAAATTACATGGAAAAAAAAGTCTTGGAAGAAAAGGTTGGGATTAGTAGCTTTGTTACTGAATGGATTTGATGAGTTCCTGCTTTGATAGGAACATTATGATGTTGAAAAGTAACAAAATCTTTGAAGAGCTCTGGCAGATTTCTAAATGAAAATTGAATGCAAAACTCTGGAACATTTTAAAGAATAGGCACTTCATGTTTATTAAGCCCCCTCCATGACTTACAGGTACTGAGCTTGTCTTTACAACAGAAACATCTGGCTTCTTTGCTGTCTTTATTAAATTATTCCAGTGATTCAGGAAAAAAATAGCACTAAGAGAAAAGGGAAGTAAAGCAAAAAAGATACATTTGTGGAGAGGGACAGTGAATAATGCAATAATTTCCCTGTAGTTGCACCCCAAATATTGTACAGAGTGAGACTGACACAAGGGAGAGGGAGACAGCGGACATCTGGACCAGCAGTTTTTCAGATTACCAGAAATTTGTGACATGTTACTTGGAAAAGATGTAATTAAGATTTATTTATTTTTTGAATGCTCTGCTCTTTTGTATTGTTTTAGCACACATGGCATTCATAGAAATCAATTATAATAATAATGGCCTATGAATATAGCGTCTCATCCACAGCCCACTTAAGTCTATGGGAGGGCTTTCCATTGACTTCACTCGGCACTGAGTCAGCCTCACTGAGAGCCTTTGATGAACCAGTAACAGCCATTAAATTCCCCCACGTCCCTCTGTGTGGGAGAGGTGGCAGTTTTCATTGCACATTTTGATGCTGGACGCAGCGAGGAAGGGTGTGTGTGGGTGACTGGTTCCTGGTGATGGGGAGGATCACGGCGGGTTTATGTTGCTGTACTTGACAGGTTCGTTTGACTGCTGGAAAGCTAAGGGTCATGAAAGTCTTGGTAGGTAGGTCATGCTACACGAAGAAGAGGGAGATGCTGGAATATCTACTGAAGCCTGCTGCTTTGGAGGAGCCCAGCAGATCATGTATGCTGTTAAAAAGGACCCACTAGCCACTACTACGCTGAGCTGTGGTACCCACGTTACCACCGGGAAAGTCTGACCGCCAGAAATGGTTTTGAACCGACTCAGCCCACTTCCCAATTGTGCTAAGAGCGTGCATGCAGCGTGCTATGGCAGCTCAGCTGACAGCCCATAATTGCTTTAGTTATGAAAGCCCATTTGTTTCTGAATGTGGGACCATGTGTAAGATAGATAAACATGGGGACTGGGAAAGCAGTGTAACAAAAGCGACGTTAAACGCTTGGTTTTAGCCAATAGGAAAAGCAATCAACCCATCTTCAGCTCAGCTATGACTTCTATAACTCACTCACTTAGCTACTGTCATTTTCCCAATAAATATTTTCTGAATGTAGAACTAGGAAAAGAGTCTATTGTTTAAATTGAACAATTCTACACCACATTAAACACAGTGGTTTTCTCCTTATTATCTGTTGATGAAAAGAAAAAGATGTCTTCCTAAGAAAAATACTATTACATTAAAATAAGAAATGGTGGTAAAGGCATAAATCACATTTGCTATGTGATAAAATAGCAGAAAAGAGTCCTCACTTCCCAGTGCCTCTCCATCACTACTGAAATCCAAACTGCTTGGAATTACTTTTTACCGTATGCATTCATAAGTGAAGAGAGTAGGAATAATTAATTTGATTTTGAGCAGTTGTCTTCCAAATAAATTCCATTCCACAGCACTGGTAGTGGTTATTTGGTAAAAGAGAAAAGAAAAAAAGAGCCAGACCCTGCTCAGGCTATGAGCCTTCGGGTTCATTTTCTAAAGGGTAAAGTTATTTTGTTCGCTGTATCTTGAGCTTGGAACAAACAAACCCAGACATGTTTAATGTAAAAGATATTGCGCTAGTATGCTATTGATATGCCAGCAAAGCCCTAATCCCATGCCTGTTAACATTGGTTACTGAGACGCTGTTGACTCCAGTGAGCTTTGGAGCAGACCCAGAGACAGTTTCATGTACTAGCTAATAATCCTACTGCAGGGTGGAACCTGATTCCTGGCATTCGGCAGGAATTTCCTCATTTATTTCATTAGGCTTTGAATCAGACCGATGTGGTGATATTCTTCTCATCCTATGTTAACAATCTCAGGATTTGGTATCTCATCATTTAGGCCCACTTTTTTATCAGAGGACAACACGGACACATTCGGAGGGCAGTTCAGCTCAGCTCAGCTGTCTCAGACTGCCGGCTCTGGCCATCTTTCTCCAGACGCTCCCGTCTCTCTTGGCTCAGTATGATGGAAAGAGCCAAACTGGAGAGATGAGGCAGCTAACTATCAGATAGCTGAAGTCAGATAAAATCAGTCCCACCTCTGTTGATCCCTGTGCAGCTAACTTAGGGTATTCTTAGAGCATGAAAGTCTCAGCTGAATTACTTGGCACTTGAACGTCATTGACAATATCATAGAGAATCAAAACCAGAACTTTAATTTGAATAATCGCAAACATAATAGAAAAAAATAATGAATGCAGTACTTTCTCTTTTTATCCAAAACCCAGTTAGTCCCAAACGCATAAGAAGGAGGACAGGACATGGACAGACCTTCAGCATTTACAAATAGTGTGAAAATACTGCCATCCTGAGAATTACTTTGATTAGCAGCAGTATCAAGTTCTGAAATGAGATCAGGACTCACTGTAGAGGATACAATATGTGTACATGGTAAGGGATGTCCTCTAAAGAGCATGGAGACGGATAAATAAAGAGCTAGTATTAGGAGAAATCAAAGTTAGTGTCTTGCAAAAGTTTGCTCTGTGAGTCAGTGGGAGACCCCAGACCAGGACCCTGCACTCCTTTCTCCTTGTTTGCTGCTCTGTTCTCCCACTTACAGGACAAGTCAAGAATAGAGATTTCAATCCTAAATAAAATTACTACCTGAAATCATTTTGCAGCTTAAAGGAGGAACCTTGACTTGTGTTTGCAATAGACGCTTACTTGTGCTATTCTTAAGGAATAACACATTCTGCTCTTGAATAACACATTTTCTCTTGAAACCACTTGAGTTGGTTTTGCCAGCATGTGTGACTTCTCCCTGGCCTAGAGCCATCACTGCTTGGGCTGTGTGCTTGCCCTATCTCACCAGCTAATCAAGCTCAGGCATGATCTCTCTTTGCGTGGGGGATTGCCAGGGAGAATCCAGGGTGCCAGAGGAAGGAATGGCAAGGTTTGCAAGGCGGGTTTTCTCCCTCTGAGTCAGCGCTGAGCCACTGAGTCAACCTGGTTTTCGGGGGTGGCACGTTCCTTCTGCGATCATGAGTAATCTGCTGTTTCTGCTTAATATCAAAAGGATGCAGTGAATTAAAAGCAAAACAAAAAACAAAACCAAAAAGACAAAGTGGTTCAGACCTTTGCCTTAAATAAATGTTTATTTTACTGATACTTATCTTAGATGAGCAAGGGAAGCCTTGACGAAGTACAGTGAAATATATATGCTAGGGTGAAGGTTGGTAACGGTCTGCTTAGTCTCCTTGCTCCCAGCCCTAGGAATATTCAGGGAAAGCAAGACTGGATTGAAAAATAATTAAGAAAATTGCCTTTTCCACAGAAGATGCCTTTCATTAAGCAGTAGAGCCCATCGCTGGGGGGTACCCGGGACATGAAATTAGCTAGGTTGAAAGGGGGTTGACGAGAAGATCAGTGTGGCCATACCAAGCTCCACCCAAGGGCTGTCACACTGGGGTGCTGCTCAGAGCCATCTGCATTTGCAGCCAAGGTATTCAAGAGCCTTGAGCACGTTTTTTGGAGAGGCGTGAGGGATGCAGGCTGTTTTAGACTGGTGAAGAGGAGGCACAGGGGTGATCGAATAGCCTCCTACAGGGGCTATTTGAAGGGCAGTTACAAGGATGTCAGTGTCAAACCCTAAGGAATGCCACATGATAAAACAGTGAGCAGTGAGCAATAACAAATTGCAGTTTGGGAGGTTTAAATTAGACACAAGGAAAAATTTTTCGCGAGGAGGGTGGAGCAGCACTGGAAGCACTCCTGGTTACCCAAGCTGTCATGGTCTCTCTGTCCTTGGAGGCTTTCAAGGCTTGGCTAGACAAAGTGTTGGCTGACCTGACCTACTGTCAGCAATAGTCTTGCTATGATTGGAAGGTTGGACCGAAGACTTTTAGAGATCACTTCCAACCAGCATTTCTGTGATCTTATGATATCCAGTGTGGAATTTCCTTAAATTTATGTCATTAAAAATTGAGTCCCTGGAACTTGCCAGTCTCTGTTACAAATCCCTTGTCCTGATTTCCCTCCTGCTGGTGTCTTTTTTCATCTGCACTGCCAAATCACATCATACCCCCTCACAGAGTATGTCAGCCAGTGCACCTACATGAAGAGTATCCTCTGTGCTTGCTGAAAAAATATTTGCATAGCAAAAAGCATAGTTTTACTTGTTGTGGTACTTACACCACCTTCTGCAAGTCCATTTGTCTGGCTGATGGCCTGGAAAAGCTTTTTTAGCCCCCAGTTGGCATTGCTTATGCCCACTTTATTTCTAATGAAGTTTTGAAGTACTTCCTGGATTTTTATTTGAATCCTTGATTACTAGCTTCATCCAAAGGAAAGACAAATCCAGCTTTAACCAACACTTGAAAAACAGAATGGGTTACCTAATACCACTCTGTTATCAAGTCTTGTGGCAGGAGAAACCCAGACGTCTTTATGAGAACAGAAGGATGATTTGAGGCTGTACAGTTCTGGCTGCCATCTCTCATTGCTATTGCCATGGAGATGCAGCCACAGTAGGCCCCCATCCGAAGCCCAGCCAGACATATTTTACATAATAAGAAGATATTTTGAAATGTTTAGGCAGATAAGTGAAAAGCAAGTGGCAATCTGCTCCTTTTATTTTTTTGTCACTGGCTATTTGCTTTCTGGGCTGGAATAATTTATTGTTCCTTTTCCGTCCAATAGGAGAGATAAATGAGGGTGAATTCTTCAATGAGCAAAACATACATTTGGAAACATCATTTCAGTATCAAAATGAGATTTCCATAAGACCTTGCTGAATGAAGATGTAGCAGAATGTCTTAATCCCTAACTAGGAAAGGAAAAGCAGTCAGAAATTTCAGAGCTAAATCGTCTTGTAGTTCATCATTTTCTGTCTTTGTTATTTTTTTGTTTATAGAAAAAGTGAATTTATTGAGCATGGAAAAATACCAGATTGACAGCTCTGGAAAATAAAAGCCTCTCTTAATCCAGAGTGCAGATGTGGCACAGTCAGGATTAATGCAAAATGCCTCCCTGAGATCCAAAGAAACCATCGCAAGTTGTTTGGCAGAGGACAGGCACTCTGCCCCTGTGCTTATCCAAGGGTGTTTCAGAGGCCGAGCCGCTCTGCCAAGGGGAAGCTGGAGTAAGGGAGAAGCGAAGGAGGCAAAATGGGGAGGTTTATGCTCATTAAGAAGTCATTTAAGTCACCAAACAGACTGTCAGCAATTCACTGCAATAGAAATGGATGGGGATCCCGAGCGAAACTTTCTTGAGAGGGTTGGCATCATTTCTGGTTTCTGTAGAGACGAACCTGTCTTGAGCAGGAGGAAGCTGAGTTTTGACCTGAAAGCCTGACAGCTTGGAAATCTCTGCTTCCAGGCTCTGGGGCTCAACACCTCTCCAGTTAAAAGCTGGTTAGCGCTGATTTACACAGATAGGAGGTTTCACCGTCCGGCAGCAAGGCAGCATAGCCTAATGCATAAGTGTAGCATCAGTATATAGGATGAGACTTGGCATACACCCACAAAGCACCGAAGTTTGTGCCTGACTTGAAGTGTGGGAATTAATGCATTCTGCAGGTGCCACCTGCCCTTCACACTGCCTGTATGCCGGAGTGTGCCATTGCTGTGGGTCCCGCATGAACCAGGTGATGTCTTTGCACCTGTACAGGCATGGATGTGGTGCATGGGCAGCACTACACAGCCCCTCACCTCCAAGTCACAGGGAGTCAGGGAATTAAGGCTATTAAGAGCAGAGGATCCAAGCTCCTGCCCAGATTTTCCTCTTCACCTAACAACCCTGTAGCCTGGGGAGAGCTGTAGGTGGTTGCGAGTTGGATTTGGTGTATTCAGTCTTTATTTTGCGTGCTTCAGGGGCACTCCGTTGTGTGTGGGGAAGGTTGGTTGTTTTTATTTTGCATTTTTTCTCTGAAGTATATGACTTTTTCATCAGGGTGAAAATCTGTCAAATGGCCATTTCAGACTGCCTAGAAATTATGAGGCTCTGGAATCTATTAAAGCATAAATGTCAAAGAAAATTACTGCAGAGTTTGTCTGGCCTTTCTTGTTTTACTCCTTGATGTTAACTTTCCTTGTTTGCTGATGTATGCTTTTTGTGCAGGGGTTAAAGAAAAAAAATCTTCTTAAAAAAGATGCTACAGTTAATAACTGTTTTTGCATGTCTGCAATGTGCAGGCTCTGTATGTGTGTATGTGTATGTATGGTTTTCCATCAAGATAAACCTGCTTAGAAAAATGTTGTGGTTAAAAAAAAAAAAAGGGAGAGAGAGAGACTGGCTGCCAGAAAACCAGAACCAGAAATAAATCATTCTCTTTTTTCCCTGTGAATATTTCTGAATTATACTTGTAATGCACCATAACAACAAACAACATGTTTTCTTAAGTGTAAGTAGATTTGCTGTTGAGGAAGTCTGTGCCAAAGCTATTTTTGAGCAAGCAGATGTCAAGGGCCTAAACAAATCCTGAAGTGTGCATAGGCATTATGAATTGCACTTGCATTCAGAGACAGACTGAAGACAGAGAGCTTGTTAAATTTTACTAGCTTGTCTGCGAAAAGATGCCATTTAAGTGACTACGTGGTATGAGATTGATTATGGCGTATATACCAGCCCCTTCCAAAACTCAACCTATAATCCTTGATTTTCTTTTCAAGCACTTCGTACTTCCAATATACAATTGAAATAAAATTCAAGGAAGGGTCAGATCCTATGTTGGTTGGCATAACTCACCAGCCTTATTTCTGCTAGCCCTGAGGACACTGGATGGAGACTTGGTCCAGAGTAGGTGCCATCAGGGGCTGAGGGATGTCCCAAGTAGAAGGAGACGAGCGGTACCAAAAACAAGTGCAGAGAAGTGGCATGTATCCCTTCTTCTCAAATCCTGGAAATCACTTCCATGTCTATAGGAGTCATCAGGAGTTACTGGTGTACGCAATACTGGGAAAGCAATCTGAACAGGCAAAATAAAAGACGTCCCAGAGTTTGACTGCATTGTGAACTTCCCTTTCTCCAGTTTCTTTCTGCATAGATGTGTTTAGTTTATTACATACTTCAATATAGCACTGGGAAAAGGTGTTGGACAGTCTGGAGGTTCCAAGAACTGGAAACCTACAATTAATTTTGGTTGAGGAATTGCAATGGATTTAGATGTTTTAAGCAGCAAAGAATGAGCTAAGGGTCTTGTGCTGTTCTGCAGGGCTGGAGTAAGTCCAGGCACAGTTTGCTGCTGGGAGGGAAGTTATGACCATACCATGTCTGGAAGGACACACAGCTTCTCGGTTCGGTTTAGCAAAGCCTGGGGGGCCTGATGCGCATTTACACGAGTGCTCCCTTGCACTGTGGCGGAGGTGTTGATTATCATCAGCAGGCTGCGATGCCGTAAGTGAAAATCAGACGTGTTTTACAGGGAACGCTAGGAAGGTTGGCAGGAGACCCTTTTTCCATGTTTGCAAATAACGTGATGTGAAATTCAGCGGCTTCATGGCTGTTGAGCAGGGTCACAGAGAGTCTATTAGGGCACATGTGTTTCCAAACTTTACCAATGCCGAAATACCTCCCAGTAGCTGTGTATCAAAGAATAAGGCATTAATTTCCCTGAGAACATGCTGTAGCACTGAGCTGCACCAGAAGGGAAGTTTACAGAGTTCAGTTTGATCGGTGTAAGTCTGTGCAAGGGATCACTAAAACCCTGTAAAATAAAGTTGCGGTCCTTAGAGAGTAAGCTTGGTAAGACTGCAGCGATACCACATCCGAGTGGTCCCCTCGATTGTCCTCGGTAGGGCATCCATCACTAGAAAACACGTCTTCTTGTCTAAAACACTATCCAGAACTTGTCACATGTTTTAGTATTACCTCACCAATTATGTCATAGGATACGCTTAATAAAATACTTTGGGGAAAAGATTTAGCAATTTTAATATATGTGCAACACCTTCATTGTACTATGTCTCTTGCTACTTTGTGATCCACCAGCATTTGGTATGATTGGTATTAGCAATAAAAGCCTTCAAGGCCTTCAAGCTGATCCCAGAGCCTGGCTACAGATAGGCATGAGAAGTTAAAAAAAAGTGTTTTCTTCATTTACTTTAGCTTTATGACTGTTAAACAGACACTGAGATTCTCTAAGCATCTCTGAGTCCAGTTAGTTGCACAAACAGGGGTGATGGCAGATACAATGCTTGATTTCAGAAATGATGTTTTACTTTCTTGGAAATTGTTTGTATTTACAATGTATAACAGTTTTTTTTGGGATCTTTGATGTTTTGGAGAAAGTTAGTATTAGTCCCGAATTCAGAACTAGAATTTGATCTTTTTAGTACTGCTTCCCATGAGTTGAATTAGCTGGAACTAAGGCAAATAATATCTTGTTGGATTGCTACCAGCGCTGAAAATCAAATAGTTTGAGAATGAACTCCAAAGGAAAAGTTTTTTTCATATCCTGAGGGATATTAACAAAGAATAGCTTTTAATTCAAACACAGTTTTCAGAATGCAAGATTTTCCTTGACTTCTGACAAAAACAATTGTTAGAGTATTTTGAAAACTCAACATGTTATTAAGATGTCTCAGTCTGAGGAATAAAAGTGTGTAATAATTTATTCTGAGACCTTTGTAGTAAAATTTTTTAAATAATTTTATTTTTCCATAGAAACACTTCAGTGAATATTCTAAATTTATTTAAATTTTTAAAGTGTTAATTTAAATAAAGATCATTTAAATAGATCCATATAACATATGCCATGCTCACAGTTTCTCAAATTTCTAGACAGCAGACATAGAAGCACAAAATGGTTTATTTACTAGAAACTATATAAAAGCATAGATCAAGAGATTGCATTTGCAAAAACTCCTTGCAGCATGTTACTTGTAATTTTTCCTTGGAATGACAAAATTCATTGAGTAGATTTGGGCAGGAGGTGACATAAAATAGGCTTTAAAAAATCCGTGTACCTCTGAATAGGTCAGAGACTATGAAGTGGAAACCAGCCATACTATCGATACATTGTGCACCCTCATTGCAGCTCAGGTGGTGCAAGCTGGGGTCTTTCCCCTCGTACAAGTGATCAGAGCAAAGGCATAAATAAGCTGAAGATACGACTGCCTGACCCAATGCGGAAGGAAACGTTCCTGAGATATTCCACCACCTGAAGTTGGGTGGAAAGGGACCTGAGTTTCTTCTCACAAGCTCTCAACAGGAGTAAGCAAGAATAAGACAAACCCATGGTATGGTTGGAAGGGACAACTTCAGCCTCTGCGAAGCAAACCAGTGCAAATTTTACAGATGATTGTAGGGCTGTGCAGGCCACCACCAGGTCCAGGGCCTCTGAATGAGGGAGGATGACACACTGGAGAAGGCAATCCTTGAGAATGTAATGGTAATAGCAGTCCTAGAGCTAGGTTTGTGAAAGGAAACAAGAAGATTACCTCACAAAATAAATATTACTTAAGCTATTCACTTAAGAAAGGAAAGTTAATGCCTAGGCATCATGCCTAAATGTAAGAGATTTATCCTTCTTTTAGAACTGTGCTTCTTCTGCCAGAAGTTCTGCATTACTGCATTAGGTTCTCCTGTGGGACTACACCGCCATCTGGTTCAACCTATTGTTCTAAGGACTTCTAAGACTATGTTTAAGTATCTAATCTACAGTCTGTATGCAGTTATGCATGGAGTTATTTACATGGTTACACACGTGCACGTGCCGTTTATTGAAAAGCACTGAGGTTTATGATACGTAAGCAATGCCCTGTAGGCTGTAGTAAGTGTTCACAAGACTTCCAACCCAAGGCACAATAGTTCCCCTTATAAACGAAATCCCTAGTCAATGTATGTTTTATTACACTCTTGAAGAAAGCATTTTCCTCTCCAAATCTGATTCACTTACTGTCTGTTGAAATACCTCTTTTTTATAATTCAGAGGGACTTGCAAGACCTGTGGCCAGTAGAAGGATTCTAATGAAATACGTCTTCGGTAGCAAGGGAGAGGCTGCTGCTATAGTCTTTATCCCAGTATACAATGATACGGGCAAGAGTGAGTATGAGTGGATGTCCGTACCCGAAACAAGCCACATGGGAGCTTCAGGCCCTTGTGTGGGAAGATGGACTTGATAGAGGTGTGCTTGTCTGGAGCACTGAAAGGTGCTGAGAGGGTCTCTTGTGTGCTGCTGGGAATTGCACTGAGTGTCAAGATGAATCTCATCACTGTGGCAGGATCAGTGCTTTGCTGTCTTTGGTAATAAATGTTAAAGCCAGAGAACCCTGGAGTAGTGAAGTCTCCCCAGGAGAACTGCAAATGTTTATAGTCAGTGGAAATGGTGCAAAAGCTCATGAAACCCAAGTGAAATGGAGAAACGGGTGGTGCCGGGACCGTGTCGTGCAGGTGGCATGGCTGCTGATGGAGCCAGATTTTCTCCTCACACACATCAGTGACTCTAACAAAGCCCGAACCCATCTTCCACCTGAGAGATCTTGGCCATACATGCAAATGCATAACCAAAAAACATCTATTCCCTGGGCCCCGTTCTGTGGGCTTTACTCCTCATAAGTAGGATTCACTTGTGCAGTGAGTCTGCAGGAGATGAGGATGTTCAGCGCCTCCCTAAGCCGAGACTTTAGCTTGGAAATACAAGTGACTTTCCTCTCCTGACATGTGAGTGCTTTCAGCTACCCATAACTGCAGTTTAATTATTTGGAATTTAACTAGAGTCAAGGAGTTGCTTGTATTTGGATCCTGGCTGGGGACATAGTTGCTTGCAGTGGATTTATCCCTCCAGGTGCAGAGTCACTGGGGTGGCACTTTGGAGGTTTGGAGAACGTGTGTCCATACACAGTGCATCCTTTAGGCGTTCAGACAGACTTTCCTTTCAGCTTGAAACCGGTGGTATATGAACATCATCTAGAGCCGGGGTATATGAACATCATCTAGAGCCAGGATGGGAGCGTGCTAACGATCTGTGTGTGCACGTGTGTGCGTGTAGGCTGGAAAAACATTGCTCCATCCACAGATGGCTGTGAGGGGAGTAACCACAACGCTGCAGAGAACCTCTTAACGCTGTGGGCTGGGGCTTTACAAGCAAAAGAAAACCCCAGTGAAAACAAACAGTCCCCAGGCTAATGATGTGCTGCTCGTGTTTTGTGAATGGGGATGTGGGACAAGGATGCTGGAGAAAGGCAGGGTGGATATGGAGCTGTTTAGCGTGCTCCGTAGCTGGGGGTCTTTTTCCTGTCGTGGCTCAGTCAAGCACAACCTCAGGTTTCAATGGCTGGTTAGCCACATCCATTCCAGGGTTTATTTTGTTATATTTTATTTTTACTGTTATTGTTTTGTAACCAGGAGAGCTGTGGTGGTTTCCAGTGTGCTACATCTCTGCAGACCTTGTGAGCCTCTCCTGTGTGAAGTGGGAAGGAAGGAGAAAGACACGTATGAAATGAAAACAAAATAGGAAAAAAAAGAGCACTGGTATTTTCTGAGAAATGCTTCCCACAATGCTGAAGTTGCATAAGTGCCGTCTTTGTTTCAATCAAAAATCTGCTTTTTGGGTTGAAACAAGGCCACCACTAACAAGGCCAGGAAAGAAATTTCCTAATGGTTCGAAGTGAATTTAGGATTTTGATGGAGCATTTGATTCTGGGTATGGTTCATATAGCTGAAGAAACAGAAATACAGTCCCTCCACATCAGCCAATACATACAAAAATGCCACAGCGTAGATGCAGCCCAGGCACCCTCACCACATGGCTAACGGATTTGAAGGGGAACCCTATTCCTCTATGAGAAGGGGAAATGATGAAGTGACAGATAAGGGAACTCAAAGGGAACGACACAAGGTATTTTGCAGCATTTGGGATGAATTTTATGGTGAGATGGATTGCTTACAGGCGCTGTTATAGGGCCGTACAAATCCTCAATGGCAATGAACCAGCCCAGGCTGAATTTGTCTTAGGTAGTGCATTATATAATCCTCTGAAGTTTGCATGGAGTGTGTTTTCCTATCTATCTGATGTTTTTCCCTCTTTAATTCCTTCATTTCCTTGGTCAGTTCCTGAAACATTCCCTTTATTCTCTTCTAACATTCATCACCCTGAGAACTAGTTCAGGAGCAATGGGCAGCCTGTACTGGTGAGCGTGATGGTTTTTCTGCTGTATTTCTGTGTCTCAGAACATCCTTCTGAGGTTCCAGGAGAGAAGCAGGTGAATCTGTTTGCCAAAAAACACAAGTGCTATGTTGTGGAACAGGCTGCCCAGGGAGGTGGTGGAGTCACCCTCCCTGGAGGTGTTCAAGGAACGTGTGGACGTGGCATTGCGGGACATAGTTTAGTGGGCATGGTGGTGTTGGGTTGATGGTTGGACTTGATGGTCTTACAGGTCTTTTCCAACCTTAGTGATTCTGTGATTCTGTGATTATTCAGCCTCACATCTCTTCTAGCTGTGGGCCCATCCTGCAGTGACCCTGCCCCTTGAGCAAACCATGTCTCTCATTGATCCAGAGCAGCTTCTCAGAAATGAGTATGTTGCCCCTACCATGGGGTCAGATCCCACCCAGCCATCAGACAGGAGCTGGCGGTAAATATTCAGCATGTAAGTGCAGTGATCTTTTCCCATGTGTTTCTGGCCGGTTTGGGGCAGACAGACATTTTGAGAACTTCCTGAGTTGGAGGCTACATCTGCAACAGAGAGCTCAGACCACTCCTGACAATAAAAAACATTAGACAACTTCATCCTGAAGTCTCTCTGAGTGGCCTAGGTTGGCTTTCCCAGCAGCTGCTAGTCAAATTACACCACCTGAAAGCAATGAAACCCAAAAGGCAAGAATGGAGAGAGAGAAGAAAAACACTATCTATTGCTTTCGTAAGCAACTCACCTTTTCTTCCTGTAGCAATAGTTCTTTCTGTCCCAGGTAATTGAATTTGACACATTTTAGCCATGCTAACCTTTGGCTTTCAACACATCTTTCATATTGTGGTCAATTATTTTTCAGCAAGGTGAATACCATCTGCAGTCACACTAGTGTAAATAAAATCACATGGGCCATCATTTCCCATGCTTCAGGCATAAGCTCACAACAGTTGAGGTCAGGAAGAAATCACACCACACATGGCAGATTGAGGCTTTGACACCTTCTCCTGTAGCATCTGGAAGCTGCAACTGCTGGAAGCAGGATAACAACCCTGCTAGGCCAAATCCTGCTATGATCAAGAGCAGCTCTTTACGAGGCTTTTCCACTAGGGAGTATTGTTGTACTTAACCACTTTGTTTTCCTCCCTCGTGAAACTAAGCCTACGTGATTGGCACTGATTACTTTTCATTCTTGGCTGTGCGGGCAGTTGTAGCAAGAGTAGGTCACACAGGAAATGTGTGGCAGAGCCAGAAGTAAAAACCCAGCTGCCTTACCCAAGTCATAGTCAAAAGAGCCAAGCCCAGCTTTCTGTCTCACAAAAAAAAAAGCCATTTTAATGAGAGCAGCCCAGAGGGGCTTGCATGGGTGGCAGATGAATGATTCAATGTGTGTCCCAGTGCAGATTTCCTGGACCACGAAGCCAAAAGTGAGGATTCCCTATTGCTTTTGCTTTCTTCTGTGAAGCTTTGTGCAAATTTCTGCCTCAGTTTCCGCCTCAGTTTCCCCACCTAATATAAAGCCTGATGGTCCTTCCCATCTTTTGCTCAGTAAATTGAGATCTCTAGTTGAACACTGCTGAAGATTGTTACATTGGTACTTTCCTTAGGGGTGGCATAGTGTGATTGGATTGCTTGGTTTATTGCAAGGAAGGAAACTTGCCTCTTCCTCTCCCAGCGTTGTGTCCTGACGGGTTGTGCTATAGCCAGGAGGAGCATCATTGCACCATCAGCCATGCTAGAGGCTTCTCCTCTTGGACAAAGCCAAGTGGACTCATGAGGTTCTGCCTGCCTCTAATGACTGCCCTCGGATGACATTGGCAGATTTCCTTCCCTTAATCATGTAGAAAGGACTTGACAGTCTGTATTACAGCTTTACAAGAACACAAGTTTGCAGGGAATTTTATGGATGAAATAAACCTCTTTAAAGGAATGCCAAGACTCTAGGACACTTGAGATTTGGGGTTTGAGTGTGTATATATTTATTTGTATATATTTATATGGTTCTCTGTTTCCACATGCCTCCCTCTGTGGAATAGTAATGATCCTGCAGATTCCCTGCTCGCATGACCACCATGAAATGTTGATACATTAAACTGCCTGAGCAAGATGCTGATGCCCTCCATCTTCTCCTCTGGGGAGAGAATACAAGGAACCTGAACTTAATGGGGCAGCCAGCTGGTGTGCTGGTGTGAAGCCATTGCTTCCCCAAGGAGAGAAGGTTACAGGCCTAACGAGCATCCCGCAGCAAAAAGTGGATCTTAGAGTTTCTGGGTGGTAATATTAACACTTTGGTAATGGCTTAGAGGAAAACCCTAAGTCCTCTTGGACCTGGCTTCTGCCTGGTTGAGAAACCGCGGAGCTCAGATGAACGTTGTTCCAGCTGGAATGGAGCCTCTGAAATGTTCTGCCTTGGAGAGGGGGAGAGGCAAACCTCTTTCACCTTGAGCAGTTCTCAAGAGGAAGTGGGAGGGAATCCAAAGTTGTGCTTGTGTCTTCACAAGAGTTCCTAAAGGGCATCTCTTCACCTACAGACACAAAGACACACACGCACATTTCCAGATCCCTGTCTTGCACACTTCACATGCTCAGGAATGTCTTGCAGGGTCGTGCTGTCAGCATTTCCAACAAAGACGGTTAATATTCCTACACTTGCCAAGCAGTGCGTGGATATAAATAGGAGAACTCATTTTTGTTTAAACAGCAAAACAAGCGAATAGGTTCCCCATTCCTTCCCTCCTCCTGTCTGCAATTCAAGTGGACTCCTAGTCCTGGGGTATTATTCCTGGCTGAGAAGGCACGTTTATATGAGTCCCTTGTTACTGCTCTTGGCAGCTCATCACACTATTCCTGTAATACTGCAGCACAGGTCTGGCCGGGGAGCAAAGCACAAAAGAAGATGGGAATTTGGGAGAACCAAGAAATGCTTCAGGTCAGGAGCAGTATATCATGACGGGAGATGGAGATATGGAGGTGGGGTGAACAGATGAGCCCCTTCAAGCTTGCATCCAGTTCATGCCCTGAGCTGAGGGGGGAAGCACAGAGCAAGGAGAAGACAACAATCGCCTCTTGGAGTGTTTTGCCCAAATAAAAATAAACCTTTTTCTGAGTATATCCATTTTCAAATTAAGAAGTCCCTGCAAAAAAAAAAAATAGAGACAGGAGGCAAATTGTTGCCACTTGTACAAGTCTCGAAGTACTAGGCTTTAGGTACAGCCAAGGACAGTCAGGTCTGACCTTGGTGAGGTCTTTTCTAGCAGGAGAGGGGGAGAGATTGGGCAAGATGTCGAGCTTCCACCAGAGGAGATTTTTCAGCGGAGATTAGGCATGCATCTGTCACGAACTGGCTTATTTTCTTCAATTCCATATTAGACCTAAAGATATCTCTGCATTACAGATCCCAGCAGGCTAAACACTAGGCTGCCAGCAGACATTGTGGTGGTGGTTCCCACAAGAGCAGAAGACTGCTTAGGTGTTACACACCTAGATAACCCTGACAGACCATTCTCCACCATCCCAGGTGATTTGACTGGGGTGAGGTAGAGGGAGGTCATTGTATCTGAACACTTAAACCGTGCATACCAGTCAGGCATCAGTTTTCTATACTCAGCCTGCAGCACTGATCTAGGCTGCTTAAGCTCACCTCTTCCACTGTTACAGCGTCTACAGAAGGTCTAGATCAAAAATAACCTCTGGACAATTGTGTGTATGTGTATGGGGGAGGAAATCCTTCCTGACCCTGAAGACATCTGAAGTCCTGAAACAGAAGGGGTTTGGAATGCAAGCAGGGCCAGGATTAAGACAGAGTATGTGAGTGAGTCCAAATAACCCCATTCTCCGCAGCCCCGTGAAAGATGAGGAGGAAAACACAGACGGTCATTTCAGATGCAAAAGGGGCCATGATAATCATCCAGCCTGATGCACTGAAGCTGGTTTAAAATGTACTTTCTTGAGAAGATAACTGCTCCCTGGATTTATTTGCTGATGTTAAATACATAAGACAGTAACTCCCTGGCCATTCAGATTAGCAGCATGTTTCATAAAGAATGCAGACTTGAGACGTTTTCTCCCAAAGTGTTTGCCTATATAGTCCATGAGTCATACCGTCTTTAACTGGCATAATCCAAAATCGCTCCTGTGATCGCACCTGAAGAATCTGGCCCTGGCTTTGGTGCCTGTCATATGCATATCGAGTTTCTGTTCTGAATAACACAAATGGGAACAGGATTCTGCAACTTGGGGCAATCACTGAATTTGGAAAGTGTTGCCAGCAAAGCTCTTAAAACTTCAGCTCTCTACCACCCAAACCTCTATTCCGTGTCTTTGGGAAGGATGCTTGGCATCCTGAATGTCTGTTTCATAAGGGAGGTTTGCCTGTGAACTTGTGTGGCTTTCACGGTAATTAATTTTCGTACAAGGCCCCTATGTATTTGCAGAGCTGTAAAAATATGGTCAGATCAAAAGCATAAGGTTTTGCCTTTGGATGAACACTGAAGCCAGCACTTTAGAGAAAAGATGAATGTCGGGTGTGCTCTGTGCGATCTTTGCTCCTTGTACAAGGCGCAGCATGAATATTGAGTAGTAAAAGGAAGGGCTTCTCCCCTCCACATTTCACTCCCATGTAAATGGAGTGATTTCAGTTGTTCTCATGAACCAAGGATGGGACATGAAGGGTCCTTCCTTCCTCCCTCCCTCCCTTCTTTCTTTCCTCTCTCTTTCTGCCCTGTTTCCACAGCCCATGGTGCTACCAGGGCCTGGGACATGCAGTGCAGTAGCAGCTAGGCTAGTTCATGCTCGTGTTTGTTTCATTTTCTGAAATGATGTTTGTTTTCCCCACTCCTTGATAAGGCTGTGGTTCCTGCTGGACCCCAGGAATGTGCACACTGGAAAGGCAGCAGTGAGCAGGGCTGGGTTCGAAGCTCTGGGGAACAACCTGCCCCTTGCAACCTGCTGGCTTGAGACTTGCCAAGGGGCAAGACCAGGACTTGCTGAGTCACGGCACGGCAGTGCCGCAGTTCTGGGAGTGATGACTCAGCAGTTTACAGCGTTGAGTCTCAGCAGTTCCAGAAGTCACAACCCACAAAGGCCTCATCTTTGAAGGAGCTTACTCTCTACTGTGAGAGACCACATCCTCCTTTTCCACTGGTTTACCTCCTTTTCCATGGTTTACCTTCCTGGGGCAGGACTATGGGAATACAGGACTGGCAGAGATCTCCTCCATCACTGCATCCAGGCTCCTGCTTTCGTTAGCAAACAGAGTAATTATTTTTTCCTAATTGCTATTAAAGGTATTATTCTCATTTAAGCCTGTATGTTATATAATTATGCAATTAGGATAATAATGACACTAATAACAGACGCTATAACACTACCTTCTCCCCTCCCACACCCAGGCAGGAGAAATGAGGCAGGTCCCGGATGAAGGAGGAGGGAAAGAACAAATCTGGTTCTCTCCCCCTTCCTCTGCAAAGTCCTGTGTTGCAGACACCTCGGGCTGAGCTTGGATTTTCAACCCTAAATCATGTTAAGCTCCTGATCCCTCTAGCAGGGAGCAGCGATGACACTGTATCCCAGGGCAGCGGAGCAGCAGCTGGGAGCTTCAGGCCTGGGGTATTAAATCCAAGCTTTCTTGCTGGGTTTCAGTAATCCGAACAGGCACCGTTCCCTTTTGTTCACCAACAGGCCTGTGCGGGCTGATGCTTGGTTATTTTACTGGACTGGGAGAACAAAAAGATTTTTAAAAGAACTCACAATAGCCATATTAATAGTACATCTGGAGAGTATGTCATAAATTAAGGGAGCAAATACCTTTGGAGTGGGGCATGTGAAAATTTCTTTGTTGCCTTTCTTCATTAGCGGATAGTTTATGCATTTGAAATAAAAACTAAAATACTTCCTGCTAGGAGAGAGGAGTGCAGAAACCGCAACCATCCCAGCTACTTATCCTTCCCTTTACTGCAGCAATGGGTGGTCATCTGTTAAAACCCCAAATCACACTTCTGGCTGGGAGGAGGACTTGAAGCCATCCCTGGAGAAAGCCATGTCCATGGCTGCCGCCCCCACTTAGGAGGTTGTTTTAGGGCATTTCCAATTGAAGAGCCAAATCCTGCATTACTGGAGCTCCGTAAGAAGCCGGGGGCATCATGCCTGCATGGACTATTGGTCCTACATGTGGTGGTGGGTTCCACCTCCCAGATGAAGATCGCTTCAGCAGCCACGTGTCACACGTGCCCATTTACAAAGACCACTTGGTGAGGACAGATGATGTTAGGCTGAATTTGGGAATGTCTGAAGTTAATGCTTCAGGAAGTTCAGTTGTTCCAAAGACGAGGCTTAGACCCAAGGGGAGATCTAACCTCGATGTTGATGGGGAGTGAGGTGGTATTGACATTTCAGGCTCCTTTGCACTGGTAGCCAGGCTTCTTGTCTTGCAAATATTTCTTGGGAACTGTGGTTAATATTTCTTGGGAATCTGATGGAAGACTGGCATAATCCATGTCTCCAAAAATCTTCCCATCCCACAAGATACCCGTAGCCAACACCACTTCCCAACTCCTAATGGATCACTGGATGGAAGGGATGTCTGTCCAGAGAGTTATACTGCACGTGGGTGTATTTGATGTGCTGCCACCAAGTGCCGTCTGTTCAGAAGCCAGCTGTGGATCTATAGAGTAGTTTTGGCTTTATTTTCTAAGGCATCATTAACGACGAGTCTGGCTTTTGCTAGAGCTGGACCTTGCCTCCAGCTGGACATGGGAGGAAACAAAAACACAGGTGACGATAGTGACAAGACAGAAGTTATTTCAGGACAGACTTGCCTTGGAGCAACTTGTCTCTCTGAAGTGTGTAGTTATGGGGGGAGAGAGCTGCTTGTCAGCTACCAACGCATCAAAGGCTTGAGCTTGAATCTCGCTTGGGCTGCAGCCAGTCTGGCTGGAGAGGATCCATGTGTAAGGCAAGGCTGGAAATCCCCTCAGCGTCGCAGCAGAGTTCAGCTTGGAAGGCATCTCCAGAGGTCTGTAGTCAAATCCGTCAGTGAAAGCAGGTCCAGCTTTGAAGTTACAACCCCTCTACATGTTCCCATGAGCATGTGAGTCCATCTCAGACCAAGTAAACCATGTGATCTTTCAAGTGGATATGTGCTAGCTCTGTGCATTTGGAGAGCAATGGGTTTGGGAGTGCTCTAAGGCACAGCTGAGCTAGCCAGTCCCAGCACCATCTCCGGCAGCGTGGCTGTGCATCTGCGAGGAGGTCATCTCTGGGCTGGAACAGCTGTAGCTGGAAGGCAGTAAGTGATCACAGCCATCGGGACCACCCCTCCCCTCCAGGGACTGGAGTTAAACTGCCAACACAGAAAGAAAACGTGGAAGGGGAAAAGAGAAGTCAAGTTAACGTGCACAAAGTCCATGAGAGAGCTGGGAATAGGAAAAAAAAAAAGGTTTTGGGAGTCATGGGCCAGGAATTATCCAGTAGGCGAGGCAAGCTCTCCTGTGTGGCGTGCTCTGGACATGCTCTTCTCCATGAGCGCTGCCCTGATGTCCTGCTTCCCCATGCCCAGCTGTGCTTCAACGCACAGCTTGATGGCTTCAATCAGTGGGCCTTCAGGGAAAGAGGTGGTGTTTCTGCTGCAGAAATCCCATCTTATGGTCAAAAAGGTTCTTCTTTTTTTTGAGGAAGAGGCTAACATGGTTGAACAAAGAAAATGACCAGGTCACCTGCCTAGTGGATGAGGGAAAAGCTGTGGATGTTGTCTACCTGGACTTTAGTAAAGCCTTTGACACTGTCTCTCTCCCACAGCATTCTCCTGGAGAAACTGGCAGCTCGTGGCTTAGACAGGTACACTCTTCACTGGGTAAAAAACTGGCTGGACGGCCGAGCCCGGAGAGTTGTGGTGAATGGAGTCAAATCCAGTTGGCGGCCGGTCACAAGCGGTGTTCCCCAGGGCTCAGTTTTGGGGCTGGTATTGTTTAATATCTTTATTAATGATCTGGATGAGGGGATTGAGTGCTCCCTCAGCAAGTTTGCAGACGACACCAAGTTGGGAGGGAGTGTTGATCTGCTTGAGGGTAGGAAGGCTCTGCAGAGGGATCTGGACAGGCTGGATCGATGGGCTGAGGCCAACTCTATAAGGTTCAACAGGGCCAAGTGCCGGGTCCTGCACTTTGGCCACAACAACCCCATGCAACGCTACAGGTTTGGGGACGAGAGGCTGGAAAGCTGCCCCACAGAAAAGGACCTGGGGGTGTTGATTGACAGCCAGCTGAATATGAGCCAGCAGTGTGCCCAGGTGGCCAAGAAGGCCAACGGCATCCTGGTCTGTATCAGAAACAGTGTGGCCAGCAGGAGTAGGGAGGTGATCGTGCCCCTGTACTCGGCGCTGGTGAGGCCGCACCTCGAATACTGTGTTCAGTTTTGGGCCCCTCACTACAAGAAGGACATTGAGGTGCTGGAGCGCGTCCAGAGAAGGGTGACGAAGCTGGTGAGGGGTCTGGAGCACAAGTCTGATGAGGGGTGGCTGAGGGAACTGGGGTTGTTTAATCTGGAGGAGGCTCAGGGGAGACCTTATCGCTCTCTACAACTACCTGAAAGGAGGTTGTAGAGAGGTGGGTGTTGGTCTCTTCTCCCAAGTGAAGAGTGACAGGACAAGAGGAAATGGCCTCAAGTTGCTGGATATTAGGAAAAATTTCTTTACGGAGAGAGTGGTGAAGCATTGAAGAGGCTGCCCAGGGAGGTGGTGGAGTCACCATCACTGGAGGTGTTCAAGGAACGTGTGGACGTGGCATTGCGGGACATGGTTTAGTGGGCATGGTGGTGTTGGGTTGATGGTTGGACTTGATGATCTTACAGGTCTTTTCCAACCTTAATGATTCTGTGATAGTTACCTAGGGCAGTGCTGGGCTAGGGCTCAGCAGAAGAGGTTTCTGATGGTGGCCAGGTGTGGGCACGTCACCCTGACCTCCCGTGCCTCAATTTCCCCATCTCTGGGGAACCCCCATAACCCCCTGGCTGTTATTCCTGTGCGTGTTCGCTCACATCGTGCTGGGGCCTCGTATTTCATGGCATTAAGGACCTCTCAGCTCTCCTGCAGTTCAAACCGTTGTCAGGCCCCGGGCAGCAGAGGCAAGGGGAGGATCTAATAAAGCTTGGTGTTGACTTACTCTCGGTGGTTCGGCTGTCAGATAGATAGAGATCAGCAGCAATACAGCTGAATAAAGGCATGGACAGGAGTTTTCCTCCATGAGGAATGACTTTGGGCTGGGGAACAGAGCTAGGGTGCAGCAAGGGTGACTGATGATCCTGCAAGTGGAGAGGACACATTTCTGCTGGTCAGAGCTGTGCTGGCTGTCTTGGGGAGGGCAGGTTTGTTCCTCCAGTGCCATTTCCAGCAGACCCCATGTGTTTCTTTTCCATAATGGAGACAAACCATTGCAATGCACTCATTTTGTCAGGCTGGCACCATCCGATCAGAGCAAGAACCATCTCAGCTGGAAGCGCTTCCCTCATCCCTGCATGTTTCTGCTGTTGTCCCGAAACACAGGTGACACCTGGGACTATGTGGGGTGGCCGCAGTCAGAAGAGAAAGTCCCTTCTCCTTAAAATCTGATAGCATGTTATCAGGCACACTGACAGAAAACCTTCAATATTATCAGGAGACTGGAGATACCAGGCAGGGGTCATCTACAGGGATAGAAAATGGTAATATAGGCTGTTAGGGTGTTTTATTTATTTTTTTCCTAGCCTTGTACTGGTGTTCTGAAATGTATATTCTGCCCTGGAAGCACTGAGCAGCGTTCACGCGAGCCCTTTCTGGTAGCTGCACTCTGAGCATCGCATTAAGCAAACACAGAAATCACCGGCGATGCTCGGTGACCCTCGCTCCGGCTTGACCTGCCGGGCTTGAGATCTCTTTGGTGAAAGTCTGCTATGTGTTAGCAAGTAACTGTTCAAACACAGATGCTGCCTGTGTCAAGGAGGCTTTTTGCTCAGAAAGTACAGACAAATATTGATCCTCTATTGAGCCTGGAGAGCAGGCTGGAGCAGCGCAGTGACGTGTGATAGGAGCTGAAAGAGGTCCCACAGCACAGGAATTGAGGCTACTAAAGGGCCTCTTATTTGCTGATCGGGCAAAGCTTGACGTGCGTCTAATCCCCCCGGCCAGTGTGGTCACGGGGGTTTAGCTTTAACCAATTTCTAATTAAAAGTGTTTACAGATGAGCGCTTTATTTACCCAGCATTAATTATAAACGGCTTTACTCTACCGGGGAGCAAACGAGTTTCCTGTCTGCTGTAGCAAAACCCTTGCTGGGAGCTTGCTTTCCCCAGAAAGTCCATAATAAAGTTATTATAACGACAGTCTTTGTGATGAGATCCTGAGCAGATGGGGGCAGGAGAGGTGGAAGCGTTTCCACCACACATGCGCCCGCTGTCACAGGTTTGGGAGTCCTCTATTTCCATGTTTTCTGCCTGGAAGCCTGCCAGCCACCATCCAAGGTCTTCTGGGTCCAGAAGGCATTAGTTTAAACTCCGGTGTAATCACATATTAAGTTATACATGTGTAAAATGAAAGCAGGCGGATATTGGCAGGTTTAAGATGCTCTCTGTGGTTGGAAAAGGGCTGGGTGCACGGGGGGGCACAGGATCATGGCTCTGCGGGTCCGTGTCTGTCCATAATAAACAGCAGTATGTCTCCCGGCAGCTCGGATGGAGCCAAATGCTAAGTATTATTTCATGTTTATCTGCTTTTTTTGTTTGAGTAAAAGCAAGTTTTTTCCTCCATGCCATGCCCATTTTGACAAGATTTCTCAGAAGGAGAAAAGCCAATTGGGAAGTTTTTGCAGAGCAATTGTGACCTTTGGTTCTGAAAAAGAAAAGGTCATTTTAAAATATCAAGTTTAACAAATTATTCCCTTTTTATTATTTTCTGCATATTTTTTCTGTATTTCTCTACTAGTAATATTTTATTGTACCTTGTAGCAGTCTGTAGTTCTATACACATTTGTAACAAAAAAACTTCCAGAACTGCTGTTCTTGAGAAATTTCAGTTCCTGGGAACGCAGGCTCCAAGATGTTGACATTTCCCACACAATTCGCTGTTCTGGCAATTTTAGTGATAGCCACCACTGCAAGCAGAACTGCTAACACGGTACATGTGAATAAGAGATCAGGTGGTAAGAGCCAGCTTCAGCCTCCTCTCTTTACAGTGATGTCTGTCAATTTATTTTAATAAGGAGTTTTGTTGGACTTTTTGTTCCTGTGTCAGACTTTTTGGTCCTAGTTAAATTTTGTTCTTTAATTTGTAAACAAATTATTTCTTTAAAATTCGAAAGAGAAACTCCAGATACCATAGCCAAGAACTGACACACAGAAAAAAAAGACTAATTCTATGCATTGCTTGTAAACATCTATACTGAATTCAACTTTTTTTAAAAAAGCTGCCATGACATAATGCCCAGATAATAAAATAGTTAGTTAGTTATTCCCTTGTGAGTGTAGTGTTGTGATTCAGATGGCTTTTCTTTAAAATACTGAGGAGCATTCCCCTTGAGAGAGAAACATTCTGGTAAGCAAGCGTATTTGATCATGCATAGCACACGCATTTTAGGAGCAGTCTGTAAATCAGGTATCTTCTGCCTTGCATTTCTTTCATATCCTATATACGATTTTGTTCTTATCACGATCCAGTACACAACCTTGCAATGGTTGTGTTTAAGCCCTCTCAGTCTTACTGCAAAATATCATCCTTTAATAATATGGGAAAAGAAGGGGGGGTCCGGGAGGCATCATTAAAGAACCTCATCAATCTGTGTATCACAGAAGATTGTGGCTCGCGGTACCCCAGCTGCATTTGCTACGCTGTGGACCAGTTCCTCCCCATGCTTCTCTACCAGGAAGGATGCTTTTAGTGACAATGTCGGGTTGGGGTGAGCGTGTGGCTCTTCCTTGCTTGCACACATCTCCCCGTGTTGCCTGGGCACACCTGGAGAGAGATGTTGGCCCGTGGTGAGAGCTCGCTGCGTCTGAGATGGGGGGCTTTGTCCAGGCTTTACTTCACTGTGAATTTGCATAAGGCTGTATTATTGAGCTCCGCAGTTCTCCAGCGATCCTTAGGGTAAAGCTGTGTTCTAGGCTGGTGCCCTGTCTGCAATGAATATGCCTGTGAAAGCCCGATTAATGCCAAATTATACTTAAGGGAAATCTTTACCTTCGGCTGTGATATTGTAAATTATTGAATGCTGCAGAGAAAATTACCACACGGTCCTTCTAAAAATACCTACCTCTGTCATAGTCATACAGAGCTTCAAAAGGTTTATTGAGGGGGACTGGGAGATTAATTTCCGTTAAAGATGCAATTTCCTTATTTAAAAAAAAATTATAATTTAAATGGTGCTATAAAAGTTAAGTTAAAAATGAAGGGGAATCGTATGAATTCAGGGCCATGTGCTCACTGCAAAACTTGCTAGACTCATACTATTCTAAAGCAAGCAAGCGATGGAGGGATTAGGGACTGGTGACGGCACACGAGACCTTTGTTTGCTCTGGTTGTGGTGCAAATGATGCGCTTCACGTCTCGAAACCCACCAGCGCCAGCGATCAGCCTGCAAAACCAGGTGACGTGCCGTGGTGGTGCAAGTGATGTGCTGGAGCTGATCAGAGCATCTCCAGGCGTGACGGGCGCAGCGGGCTGCAGGCTCTTCGCCGGCGAGCTGGGCTGCGAGCCCAGCCTTCGCTCTGCTGCAGGATGCTCTCTGAGGTCCTGCGTTGTGTTTGTGTGATGTTAAATGGTTTAGTGCCTTCTCAGGCATGCCCGGACAGGCTGCCCATGGGCTGCCTGCGGAGGGGCTGTGGGAGGTCCTCTGCCTGCCGAGGAAGCCCCTTTACAGGTGGGAAGTGCCCCAGCAGCAAATAGATCTCCCTCGCTCCTGACCGTCACTCTGGAGCTGTGTCATCTGTGCATCTACTGCAGGGCCTTAGAAATTACCTGAATTGCGGTGAATTGATCAACTCTTTCTGGAGAATTGCCCATTTGGTGAAATGTGTCCCATGAAAAATACCTCCAGTATTCCTGGCAGCAGCAGCCGGGTACCAGTATGGGTTTGGGAGTGGAGCAGTTACCAGTGGGGCCTGAGGTGGGACTGTGCTGAGCACTAACTCAGAATGGCAAGGGAGCTGTTTTGCCTGGCAGGTTGTCCTCGGTAAGTACAAACCCGGTCTGTAAGGACAGACCAACAACCAGCTCTCCATCCCACGCCGGATGCAGGCAGGCTGGGTGCTGGCTTGGTGAGTGAGCTGGCTTGAGCCTCTGGCAGTGGCAAGCAAGACGGTAAGCGGATGAGAAGAGGTGGTGAGAAGCACCTTTGCTTTAGGGAAGTTCTTCACATGGTGTTAGCAACACAGGATGCTTTATTTTTACCTCCATGGTAGCCAGGCGTCTTGGCTTCTTCATGTGTGAGTGGGGCCTTGAGTCCCCTAGTGAGCAAAAATCCCCAAACTCTAATCCCACATATCTTCAGCTGCTGTTTTATATCTTTAATCTGACATGGAGACCCTTTACCCCATGTAAGCCTGCGGATCTTAAAGACTTACCCCACCAATTTACAGACTGTAAGTAATGGTTTTGTCAGTCCTTCATTATAGGACCTCAGTGAAAAATCGTTTCACATACAGGTCCATCGTATACCCCAAGCGTCGTCTGAGGCTAGCAGGGTTTCCTCGATAGCCCTGCGCTGCCTCCCCTCCTCCCTCTCACTCAGTATGTGATTTCATTTAAAATGACGGTGAAAGATGTGAAAGAAGATACGCACAGCAAGATGTAAAGCCCTCCAGTCTGTCAACATGCCTGGGAAAAAAAAAGACCATCACGGGCAGGAGAATTGTAACCTGAGAATTGACAAATTCGGCATCCTCAAAATTAGGGGTTAGCTTTGGTAGGCAGAGAGAAGTTTGGATGGTGGTCCAAGGTTTTATTAACAGGAACACTCCCTGACGATGGCAGCATTGAGATCTTGGCCCCAACCAAGAAACAGGCTCCTTCGTTCTGCAGAACCAAACTGGAAATTTGAGGAGGTTCCTAATGCTTTACATTTTGACAGCATTTCTTCAATTCAGACACCATCTAGGCATTAATAAATGAGACCTCTTGACATCCTTTCTGTGAGTAGAACTACATGGCAAATGGATTTTGCAATTTGTTGAGGTTTTGGGAAGTAAGCAAAAGAAATTTTGTTCCATGTTGGAACAAAAAAAGCAGAATTGTTTTGGATCATTGGAAACATTTTCAATATATTCAAAGCACTTCATTCAGATTTCAACCCCTTATAATTTAATAGAAAGTAGAATCTATTTTAAAGAAAGTAATTTTGCAGGAAGAAACCAAACTTCTCAGTGGAAGTATGGAAACAGACCATTTGAATCTTAAAAAAATATTTCCCTGAATTTTTCCAGTAAAGAAATATTTTCATAATGACTATGAATTTATTTTTAAACCCTTTAATTAAAACAAGAGTTTTTCTGAAGAAAACTGGATATCCAGTTGATACCTTGTGTCAGCTCTGTCTGTTTCTTGCCTGCCCAGGCTGTTCCCCTTCTTACCAGATCTAATTCACAACCGTGGCTAAGTTTAACCCCTTGCTTTTCCTTTTTTCCCAGGGAAACATCCTGCATAGCCACCACAATTAAGAGGATCTCCTTAAATGTCCCTTTACCCAGGGGACAGCTTCAGGCATTGGCCTGTGACTGTTGAAAATCCCTTGTTGGGTTCAGAATATTTTGTGGTGAAAGTTTAATGAAAACTGATGCATTTCCATGGAAATTTTCCAATTTTAACCAATTGGTATATTCTAACAAAGAACATTTTGTCAAAAACCTTTCTGTCCAGTTTTCCTGCCTCCTACCTCAATTAGGTCTTTAAAAAACACAGACACAAACAACACGTGTATAACTGGATAACAGCATTTCAGTAGTCTAGTAAGGGCATGAAAATCTGAAAAAGATTACGAGAAAACAGGGAGATCGCTATTATTTTTGAACAAGGTGGGAGGACACATTCAGAACCACACAGCCCTGAAGATATAAGATCCATACTCTTCCGTGCGCGCGTTTCTGTGCCGGCTGCCACATTCAATCGGAGAAATCTCCCAGGTCGATGAAATTTATGAAGTTGCCCACTGATGGGTCTGCATTGTAAATAAAGGCAAATTAGCTGGCAGTATGTTAGCACATATTTCACTTGTGTCACGGTGTAATAATGAACCTTGTATCAAAGTCTGCAACACCATCTGAGTTTTATATGCCCCATTTCCTACATGTTTTGAACAGTGGAACCAATTTATAACGTAATGATTTTTCCATACATAATTTCTTTCTTATGATTTCCATAACTCGGAGTTTTTACTATGAGTAGGGCTGAAGGCAGCCTCGTAAAGGATATGAAAAGAGGGCTGGCTAAAGTGTCTCATAAAAAAATAGCTCGAACGATTTGCTAGTGACTCTCTGTGGGTTTGATTGTGCCTTGAATTTTGGACCGTGCCAGGAACCAGCAACCTGCATTTCCAACCGCCTTCGCACCGTGCAGCCTTTCACACCAGGAGCAAGGCGTTGCTGTTTGCTGGCGGGAGACGGGAAAGCAGGGATCGGTGGGCCGGGAGGAAGGGGGGAGCTTGGCTACCTTTGCTCATTCAGTGGCCAACAGGGAGGAATAGAAGTTTACTCCTGGTTTAAGCCAATCTGAGGGTGTGTTGATGAACTGGTTAGAAAAGCTCAGTGCGGAGCCAGAAGCACGAGTATGTGCCTGGTCTCAAGCTGGACTCTCTCTCCCGTCAAAGGTAAAAATAAGCTGTAAAAGCAGCTGATTATTAAAAGAGGGTTGGATACGTTTGCCGTGTCGCTTCGCTGGGTACTGTTAATACAGGAGCCAGATTGTCTTAATTGTGCTGGACAACTGGATGGGGCGGGTGAGGAGATGAGCGTACCTGCTCCAGGGGAGCAAACTGTTTTCTATGATGTTTGGCATCACTTTGTGAGCATCTTGGAGTCGGTGGATACAAACCTACCATTTTTAGGCAGGTGAGACAGTTTAGCTAGAGAAGCTCACCTGGTGCTCAAAGGACATCCTTTACTCTACGGAAAACAAATACAGAAAAGAGGGGGGAAACCCCAAACATTTGTTTCAGCCATTTCAAGAAAAAATCCTTCCAGTTTTTGGTTCCAATTGGAAATTAGTAATTTAGGAAGAGTTTTAATTTAAGCAAGGTTAGAAAAGGAAAATTTTCAACACTGACGTACTTTATTTTAGGCTTGACCAAAAACCGTCATTTGACGCAAATGAAAATTTTGTGTATGTTTTAATTTCATTGAGGCTACCCCATAAATCTCCTCCGAAGCCAGCCTGGGTTGAACCAAAATGCTCTTTTCATTTCCACCTTTTTCCACCTGCAAATTGAAAAAACAGTGCATTATCTGTGAATCACAGTATCTTCTGCCGCTGCTCCCGAGATAACGCTATATATCCACCCTCCTTGCTCACTAACGTGCACCTCTGGGCCCTATGTATCAGGACTTCTTGATCATTGCAAGTGAGCTGCCTTACCCCACCTCGCTGTCCTTTCTTCCTGGACCCCAATCCCATGCGCAGTATAACAAAATCCCTGCAAAATAAGCCTCTCAATCAAAGCCACTCCCAAATTACCATTTTGCTTTGGGAACATGGTCCTGCCTCTGTCAAAGCCCTAACCTTCAGTAATACCAAGGGAAGCTTTTCATAGATGCATGCTTTCTTTCCCCGCCCCGGGAAGAGGTTAGTTAGCAGCAGGTGCTTGGTTAGCTGATGCAGGTCTTTTGCCCGGTGCCTGCATCCTTGTGGAGGAGGATGCTGAGGGATAAAGTGGAAGTGGGCAGAGGCAGGTGGGGAATAGGGAACACCTGGCCTAATAAACACCAGTTTCCTAAATTATAACATTAAATCCTTTGGTCTGTGTACTTCGTATCTTTGCAGGATCACTTCCACCATGGGCCCAAGGTCAGCCTTGAGAGTTTACTTTTTTTCTCGCTTTCTTTGATAAGCTTCCCTAGATACAGTTAAGCTGAAAAAAACCTTAATTTTTTTAAAATTTATTTCTCTGTACAACTCCCCAAGTCCTGGTGACTGTATACCAAAAGTGTATCCTACCAGTACTGCAATCTAATCTTGTCACGGGCAGAATTTAAGAAACTGCCTGTTTAACACATCAGATGATGCAGGTCTTGCCCACACTAACAAGGATCACAGAAAACAACATAATCGGGTGACAGACAAGAACATGTAAACATTGCTTCCCAGCACTTTCCCCGTTTTTTATTTCCAAAGTTTCCTTTCAGAAGAGGGAAGGCTTTTATCCAGGTTCTAGCTATTAGGTTGTTAATTCAGTTAGGGAGAAATTGCTTGTTGATAGAAACCACGTTTTGGGCATGGATGTGGTCACACAGTGATGGCGATCTGCTCTGGAAGCCACTGGAGCTTCGGTTCTGCCCAAGCAGGTCTGAAGCCCCTACAGACCCCGTGCGACGGGTGAGTAAAGGCAAAACTGCCTTAGAGAAAATACAGGGTCTTAAGTAATCGCCTCTGCTCTGTTTAGAAATTGATGTGGACAGCGTGCCTCTATGAATCGGGCATTCCTCCTAATCGATATATCTGCCGGGTGCTAACGATGTCCTTTTCCTAGAAATGTATTTCTTTTAATCCGGAGAAATTAGTATTGTGGGTTCATGCCATGTGACTTTTCTCTCAGCTGGATAAATAGCATGAATCACTTTCCCTTTTCAAAGCCTCTCAGCTGCTCAGCTTCAAATACCCATTTAATCTGACTTTATAAGTTAATAAATCACTCACAATAATTAAGCATTAGCTCCATGTGCCAGCAGAGCGCTGGGGAAGGAAGGCGAATGCGTTGGTGCAGTCCTACGTCTTACAAACCTTTTCGCAGCAGAACTGTCTTCCGCGGGGCGCTGGGAGCCCAGCACTGCCGTGTTTGCTGGGGTTGAGCTGTGATCATGTGTAAGCTGGTGACTGGCTGCTAAGTGAGGGTGTATCCTCCCGGGGATTAGCAATAGCTGTGGCTGTTTGCAGGATGAAGAGCAGGTCCCTGAGTGTGCTGAAAGGGGGAAAGCCCTGGGCTCAGTTTGCTGGTCACAGGGGTGCCTGGAAGCCTTGCCATAGCTTAGGCTTAAAGGTGGGGAGAAATGGGACTGGATCTCGCCTGACTTCAGCCATTTAGGAGCTACTACAGTTGAAATGGCTTCCTCAGTGGGCAGTGAAGAGGAGGAGACACGTATAGTCCGCATATCTATGACACGTTGAGGGTGTCTTTGCTTTTTGCTGAACAGAGGTGGGGCCTGGATATCTAAACCTGTGTGTCCATGTTGTGTTTATGCAGAGCCAAGCTGGGGTCGTGAACCTGTGATTCAAAACCGCTCCTACCTGGCAGCGTAGGTGTGCTCAGGAATCGGCTGTGTGGCTTTATGTATTTCGTAGCTATCCGAGCCTGAAGCCAAGATGCATTTGCAGAGCCACTCTGAAGCTCTCTAGTACACAGCCAGGTTTATTTGGGTATCTGAGCTGCTATGATCTGCAGATTTGCCTTCTGTATTGTAGGGAAATTGGTGTGAATATGTGTTTCCCAGGCAAGCCATGCATACCTTGAGCTCTGGTTGTAGCAGCCCACTCAGTGTCAAACAGGACTTGACCACCAGTAGCTCTTTGCCTTCTCTCATCCTGCAGTTGTCGCATCTTTGGCCACAGGTTTTTGAAAGGGAGCATAACCTGGCCTTCAACTCTACCTTCTCCATTAAGATGATGGTCTGTACTGGTTAGCACTGGCCAACTGATGATTTGTTTTTCCGAGATGCTGAGCACCCTGCTTCACCTTGAGTCTCTGAACACTCAAAGCTGTAACTTCGGCCACAGCAGCTTGTGCCTCTGGAAAGGTGTCTGCCTCTCACCTCCAGCCCTGAAAGCTGTAGGTGCAAAATCATAGGTCACTTTTCCCTTGATATCATAACCCCCTCGCTACTACCCCGCGCTCCTCAGCTTTCCTGTGAGCAGAGATTTATACACAGGAAATGGAGAATACGACATTTTTGTTTGTGCCTCTGTGTATGTGTAATATCCTTAATATGAAACTAGTTGCCACTTAATTATACAAGCTAAAGACCTCCATTCAGTGCGTTGTATACAATTTATGAGTCTCAGGTCTCCCAGACATGCATTACAGCCGTGTGGCAACACCCAGGTGACTAACATTCCTTTTTAATTTAATTTCCTTACATAAATAGCTTCATTAAGAATCAGTTATTTGGGCAGAAAAAATACTATTTGAATAGGTCAGACTGAGCTGTTGAATTTAGGACCCTGCTACTGTTAGAGCTGAGAGCAGCACCAGACCTCAGCGTTACCCTCCTGTTTGACAGTTTGCTTTTGCCTTTAGCCCGGGAATCTCCCCAGTGAAGGTGGTGGGCTTATTTCAGAGTTAATTCAATGTGCGAGGTAGGATTGGAGCGTTTATGGGAGCAATACTAAGGAGGATGTTTTCAATCTAGTAGTCAACATCGGTCCTTTTGCTGGGATTTCCAATTTGTTCATTTTTATCTCTCTGATAAAAAGAAGTTCCCTTGCTTTCTAAGTCTGTTCACACAGCACCTAGAAAATTGATTCCCATCTTTGACCCTCTAGTTTTACATCTGTGTGCTGGTTTTGGCTGGGATGGAGTTAATTTTCTTCATAGTAGCTAGTACAGGGCTGTGGTTTGGATTTGTGCTGAAAACAGTGTTGATAATACAGGGATGTTTTAGTTGCTGCTGAGCAGTGCTCACACAGAGTCAAGGCCTTTTCTGCTTCTCACACCGCCCCATGAGCGAGTAGGCTGGGGGTGCACAAAATTTGGGACAGCTGACCCCAACTGACCAAAGGGATATTCCCTATCATACGATGTCATGCTCAGTATATAAACTAGGGGGAAAGCTGGCCGGGGGACCGCTGCTTGGGGACAGGCTGGGCATCCGTCGGAGGGTGGTGAGCAATTGTTTTCATTTGCATCACTTGCCTTTCCTGGGTTTTATTTTTGTTGTTGTTGTTGTTGTTATTTTCATTTTCATTACAATTTTATTATTATTATCATTATCATTATTATTATTATTTTATTTCATTTCATTTATTAAACTGTTCTTAACCTATGAGCTTTCTCACTTTTACTTTTCCTATTCTCTCCCCCATCCCACTGGGGCAGGGGGGGAGCAAGCGAGCAGCTGTGTGGTGCTTAGTTGCCCACTGGGATTAAACCACGACAATCTGGAAACAAACAGAAGTCAATGAGACATTGCTAAACTCCTTGGGAACCTCCTGGCAGTCACCTCTAGCCACTGCTGTGCTGTTCTCTGGAAGTGCAGGGTGTAGATGCCTTAGGGCTCACGGGACTCGGGTCCCAGGCTTCAGGCAGCAAAGGGGAGGGAGAAGCACTGGAAATGGGCCGACCAGGGAGCTATCCTTTCATTCCCTGCACCCAGATGTGCAACGCTTACACTGCATAGCTGCTGTCAAAATACCTGCGCAGTCTGCAAAGGCAGATGAGACCAAAATTTCTAACTGAACATGGAAAAGTTATCTTCAGGCTCTTATATTAGGGAGTTTTTCCCTGATACTGCATTAACTTACCCCTTTCACACAAGCAGAAATACAGTTCGTGTATCAAATTAACATAAGGATAACTTTCTGAGGTAGCCAAGATTTTTTTTCCCCCAGAAACACCACCACATTGCAAGCCTCCAGGCTTTCCGCTCCTGCCAAAATCACAAAACATTGCCAGAAAGGTGGATATTGCTGATGGCTTTGGCATTTCCAGGCTATCTTCACAAGATTGTGCTGTTAAAAGTATATTCCAGGAACAATGGAAAATGTGAGGAAAGTTGGACATTTACATAGCTCTGCTCACTTACATGGCACTGCGTAAACGTTTGTAAGTGGTATAAACACTCTTTGTTCAGGATATAAGCCAAATCCTGACTGTCTACAGGTAGGACATAGCACTCTCGGTAGACACACTGTTATATCATTATCTATTATGTAGAAGCATCTGATTTTTATTACCCTCCGAGATAGGATATCGGGCTCACAGGACTATTGCCCTGAATGTGTGTGCAAGGCGTAGCGATGGCTGTTTCTTAAGACGCTGGCCAAGTGTAAATCTTACAAAACCCTTTCGAGATGGGTGGTCTTGCTTGTTGGACACAGGCTTTCACTTTTCAGCAGGGAAAGGGTTGAGTGATGATTATCTCTCACTTTTTCCCATTCCTTTTCTTTTTGTGATAAATAAAACGAGCCTTGCTTGAAGTGATTGCTTTTTAATGATGCATGTCAGACGTGAAAGCAGTATCGCTCCTGTTTGAAAAGGGCATGTAATGTAACAAGCTGGCTGAGTTTCATTTCCAAATCACCACAGTTCCCTCTATCAGCATAGAAATAAATGAGTTCTCGTTGCCTGCGGAGGCTGGGGGACCTTACCTTGCCTGGATATTACCTCCTTGTTCTCTGTGGGGGAAAGGGATATAAAACAGCAGACCCCCCAACATTTTTTTTTCTGATTGCCAGACGACCTCCAAGTAGAAAATATGTGTGATCCCTGAATACCTGTCCAAGGAATTACATTTCTGCGAGGCTCGTAACACCATTAATAACTACACTAGCTCCCCATGGGGTCCCAGCTCTCATTTGGGTATTGCTGACCTAAAGAATAGGTTGAGCAGTTTGGAGAGAAAAATCTTAGAGGCAGCTGAGCCTGTGGAGAAGCCTTGAGTAGGTCTTTTGTGTTGTCTCAAGGTTTTTCATGTGGACACCAGTGACTGAGAGCTTGTTACTTCTCATTGGTATCGCCAGGCCTTGGCAAGTGCGGATTAAAGTGGGTTAGTTTGAACTGCTCTGGAGAACTATGAAATGCCGCAGCGGAGGGGAGGAGGGGAAGGCTACCTGGGGAGGTTAATACCAGGTATTGATGCCGAGCGTATTCATTACTTTCCTCAGTAATTACCCTCTGTTGCAGGTGGAAGATTAGACCCGGGCTTGATTTGAACCATGAGCTATTTTCAGCCTGGAGAAGAGAAGGCTCCAGGGGGACCTTATTGCTGCCTTTTAATACTTAAAGGGGTCTTATAAGAAAGATGGGGACAGACTTTTTAGTAGGGCCTGTTGCGATAGGACAAGGGGTAATGGTTTTAAACTAAAAGAGGGTAGATTTAGACTAGATGTAAGGAGGAAATTTTTTATGATGAGGGTGGTGAAACACTGGAACAGGTTGCCCAGAAAGGTGGTAGATGCCCCATCCCTAGAAACATTCAAGGTTAGGTTGGACAGGGCTCTGAGCAACCTGATCTAGTTGAAGATGTCACTGCTGATTGCAGGGGGGGTTGAACTGGATGACCTTTAAAGGTCCCTTCCAACCCAAACTATTCTATGATTCTATTTGCAGAGCAGGTGATGGAAGACACCAAGTCAAAGAGGCAGAAATGTACCGGCTCTACCCCTTCAGCCTTCGCATTCAGTACACAGCCTGCCAGAAACTAGGATGCTTTCAAATGCATTATCCAGTCCAATTCGAAATGACCTGAGCAGTGAACCAGCACTTCCCCTGGCAGCTTGTTAGGATGTTTTCTCCTCCTATCCAACTCATATTTCCCATTTCTTTATTTCAGCTCATTACGTCCTTTTGCCTGGCTGAGGGCAAATGTGCTTCACCACTAAACAGCCCACAGCAATCATGACTTCAGTCATGTACCATTAATCCCTGGAGCACAACATTACTTGTTCACCCTGCTGCATGCTCCAGGAGAGAGTGAATGATTGACACTGGTCATAAATGCTTATAGTGTTAATTCTTTAATGTCTTGCTAATTTTAATTTGCTCTGTTCAGGTTGGGAGGGGTGTGATAACAGATGCTGGAGAGAATACTGCCCCTTGTCCGCTGCTTATCACTGCTGGAAGCATGCCTCTCCTATCGTAGTTTGCACCGCCCCAAGGCATGGAACAAAAATGAAGGCTATTTTCGTATAAATAAACACCAAACTGCACAGAGTTCTGCATCTTTGGTGGCCAAGAAAAGGGATCTGTGTGCTGGAATCTGCTCCGTGAAGTAGGCATAACCTTTCTCATGCCCCTTATTATATGCGAGGGTTTTGCCTGGCTACTTAAACCCAACCTCATTTTTAGAAGGCCTTTATACGCTGAAACCCTTTCGTATTTCAGCCTCAGCCTTTGCCAAGCACTTAGGTAGGTGGAGCATGTTAAGGCCATGAGCTGCATTGCATGAGGTGGTACTTGTGCTCATTGTTGCTCTGCTGGAATGTGCTCTGAATTCCCCCAAAGAAGGTGGCTACGTTGGATTCATCTGCTCCCTCAAAATAAATCGAACACTGATTGCACAAAAACACCTTTTTGGTTCACCTTTGATATCGTGTACTCCTGGGAGAGTGGAGTGGGCTGCGTAGTTCAGGTGGAGATTGAGATACAGTTGATGAAAGGGTGGACGCTGAAGTGATCCCATCCCAGCTTTCGTCTTGGATTTGTATTCCTCTGGGGCTGGCTGCATTGTTCGTCATGGCATTTCTTAGCAGGTGGCTCTGTGACTCTGAATTCTCATTTTCATGGTTCTCCATGCCACACTTCTTGGGCTGATCTCGTTAGCGTTGCACTCAAGACCTAGATTTCAGCAGACTTCAAGCCCTGTCTAAACCACCAAACTTTTGCCAGCATTTTGAATGAAGTGGTTAGAGTTGAGGGTGTTTCCAGTGTGGGCAGTGATTAGCAGAAACTTCAGTTCATGACGGTTTGAGCTGAAATTCATTCGTCTTGATGGGATACTCAGGAAGACGAGCACCCCTTACGTGGGTAGGGAGAGCCCTCTGAGAGGTTCATAGAAATGAAAACACAAACGAATTCATGCTTGGCAAGTTGGATAAAGAAATAATTTCTCCTGTCTCTTATTTTTGCTTACAATTTACGACTAATCATAGATTTCCTTTATGTTTTTTAAAATAGCCATTTTTAGACTAATTGCAGACAATAAATCAAACCCTAAAATAAGCAAGAACATCTGACTGTCAGCAGTTGCAAGGGGCCGATATGACAGCAAACTGGCCTGTCTATCCAAACTTAGGTTTTTAAAAAATACATGGAAAATGGTGGGATGTGATGAGAGATGAATCCCACGGGTCACCCTGTACTTCTCTTTACCTTTGAACAGCATCTTGCAAGCGCCAGGAGTAAAGAAAACATTCTTTAAAAGCCAATCGGGAAAAGAAAGACCCACTGGGCAACACTGCCTTGTAACTAATGGGGCTGCGCAATTTCAGGAGGTTGTTTGATCACCTGGTTGCTCCGACAAAATCTGAAGATGGCTCTGATATCATCGGAGAGGATGATGGAGCTGTTGGCATCATAGTATCCCTTACATTGTGGTTACTGATGAACACAGCAGAACCCAGTGGAAATCTTCTATTCTGGAGCCCAGGTGGCAGTAAATTGTACTTAGTAAAGCAGGCAAACCAGATACTTACAAACCCAAGGGGAAAGCCATGAAATTTTCATGAAGTCTTTCTTATGAAAGAGGCTTATTCATATATATATAAAAACACACTTTTGAAATCTATTCAAACCAAATAAGACTTTCTTAGTCACCTTGCGTAAAATAAGAAAGCAGATGACTTCGGTTCTACCTCTATTATATAGTCATCAGGAGACTGAAATAGCTCTGGAAAAGGAGCCTCTGGTGCTCTGCTGCCTTCGAAAGACGTGTGCCTTTCTTCTGGCTCTGCTGGCACTTTCGGCAGAGCAGCTGCTCTGGGGGAAATCACTTGCTGCTACCTTGATGTAGTAAATCAATCAGACTTTATAATTTATCGCCCTCTTTGCAAAAATAATACATAACTGTTCAAATGTATCAAGGGACGAAGCTTTTAAATATCCTGGGGATGGCAATGTTTATGATATGGTGGAGGCCAGGCTGCGAGCATGTGCTCGCTGCCGGCACCCCTGCCCTCTCCATCTGCACCACGGGAGCATCGTTCCCGTCTGTCTCATCCTGCCGTGCCCGTGCTGGGGCTGTGCCGTAAATCAGGTTGCCGACTCCAGAAGCATGGCTGTGCCAGTACAGCTGGGAAGCCCCAATAGAAAATGTGTCCCTGGATAGTGTGCCCAAGCCACGCAGAAACCCAATTCCTTTGCTGAGAGCTTAAATACAGAGACAGCCATCTTCTGTGCTTGTATTGCTTATACTTGAGCTGTCAATAAATGCTCCAATTTTTTTGCCATCGTTAAAGTCCTTTTTGAAAACAAGAAAGAAAAAGAAGGGGGAGAGAGGAGACTGTAAATAATAACCAGAAGATTATTTTAGGAGTTTTGCTTGATGCCTGAAAATAAGTAGCTCTAAATTAGACTCTCACTTGCCTTTTAAAGCAAAGTCATCTGATTTAGAAAAGAGCCTTTTATTCTTATCCTTATTAAAACATAGGAGAATGTTTGTGGTTACATTTGCCAAAGTAGCTTTGGCATTTTCTTTTCTGGGAAATCTGTAAGCAAAGTTTGTCAAATGCTCTCCGTATATTATGACACTGGCAGAAATAGCAAGTTAGGAAGTGAAATCACTGGTGACATTACTTTAATAGGCAAGAAACAGCTGATTTTGTTTCTGTTCAATTTCGGTGAGGAATGCTGTCCCGCACCCTTTCTGTGCTCCCGAAATGTCAGGTACCAGAATAACCAAAGGCTCTCAAGATAGAAGGTATTTTAACCATGCGTATCAACATTTTCCTTTTTGATCACAAGCTTAAGGGTGTCTTTTCCCTATCTGGCATTCTTCTCGACTGGAATTGGTTGGCACTGTTTGCCCACTGCACCTTTGTGAGTGGTGGGAAACCCTGCACAGGGGAGAAGAGAGAAGGAGCTTCTGCTCAGAGTAGCTGTGCTTGGTAGGGCAATTTGCCACCGCTCCACTTAGCTGAATTTTTACTTAATCTTTTAGGTTTCTTTCTGGTCCCTGTCTTCCTATACCTCAGCTGGTAAATACTCGTGGAGTTGTTTTAACGTGTGCTAGCCAGAGATATGTCAACTTGCTGTCTAATTAATATATAGTAAATTCTGCGGGAAGAGACCACTTCTCACTGCATTTGAGCAAAGTTAGCACAGTATTTTCAGTTCCCATGGGAGCTGCCCTGCTTGCTGCAGTTAGATGTCTGGTCTAAGCCGGTCATTTGGTTTCCCTTTCTAATCCATGGACAGGGAGAGACACCTGGAGCAGAAAGCTCACTCCTGCAGTGCAAGGATGGGCAGAGCTGCCAGCTGGGGTCCCTCCCGGCACAGGTTCTCTGTGTCAAATCCTGCAGCTGATTTCAGATCGGGCTGTCACAGGTTGTGGGGTTTATGCTTTTATCTCATCTTCAGGAGAACGTTCCTTGAATGGTGATGTCAGGTCGGGCTTGGTGGGCTTGTGAAGGTCTGGCAGATGGAGGGTGTCCCAGTGATAAGTGCCTTCCCGGGTCGGGGAGCAGAGCCGGCACACAGATATGCAGTGGAGCCCTTTACCAGTCCCGACTGCAGTTACTTTCCTGTGCCAAGAGCCGCCCTGCTGTGGCTGGCATTGGTGACTGTCCTCGTACACGCGGTGGCCGGTGCTGCACTTGTGACCCAGAGTTTGAAAGCTCAGCCCTTCACACTTGTGGCTGTAGCAAAGGTAGAAAGCAGCAAGTACGATGGGTGCTCCTGCCCCAAATCTGAAAGTGTTTTAGTTTGGGCAGAATTGTGTAGTTTCAAGAAATCCAAAATGCCTGTTTCCAGTGTTTCAAAAACACACACCCCTCCAAAGCAAAACCAAACCCTACCAAAACTCCATCAAATGGAGACGTTTTGCACACGGGTTTCCATTTCAGTGGGAGGCAATCTGTTCCTTTTTACTTTCTGTTGTTGCTGGAGAAAAAGGGTTTTCAGTGAAGAATATGAAGGTCCTGTAGTGTAGGTGTGTGCAATCTGACTTGGATGCTGTTCTGCATCTACACAGGATCGGAGAACAGCAGGATTGGAGAACAGCAGGATCGGAGAAGAGCATAGCAAACTGAATTTGAGAAGTAAATGTCTTGGCTCACCAGATGGGATCAGGGCGTTAAGGATCATGCCTGATGTGGCTTCAGATGTGAATTTCTTTGTGCACCTCCTCATTAGCTGCCAGCAGGTACTTAGGGAGGGCTCTCAATGGTCATGCTGATTTCCTTTCTCTCCCCAGGTATTCTTCCATGCACATTCCAGTCCACAGGGTTAATATCTTCATCATGTTTTATCTATGGCCAAGTTTGGCAGCCAAACGTTTGCTCTCACCTGTTTCTTCATTTGTTTCACGTGCACTCCTTTTACAGAGAAAATACCACTGACAAAAACAGTGTCTGACATCACTGTGCCTGGGGTCTGTTTATTTATCCTTTCATCACCTAGTAAGTATCTAGGACAAACAATATTGTACTGGAGGACGCGTACGTACTTTTCATAACCTCTTCATTTTGTTTAAATGCCCCAGCCTTGGACTGTATTTAACATGAAGCTCTGGGAACTGCATTCATAAACCAGATACTCAGCTGTTGTAAGTTACTGTAGCTGCGTTACAATCAGCGATACTAGGCTGATTTATAGTAGCTGACCTGTGCAGGAGCCAAAGAGAACACATATAAATGGCAGACATTCCAATAACTAAATTAAGCATGGGAAAATGCAGGCTGGCTCCTTGGAAAATACTCCTAACCAGGTCTGTAAGTGCCTGGAACAGGTACCCAAGCAAAGTGTTGGAAAGTTTGCCTTTTGTCTGTGTTGCAATATGGCAGGGATGGAGCGTTTGGAGAGCTAGGAACTACCCAGAAATATATTAACCAGATGCTGCACATGCCTGGGTAGAGAGCATAGTAATAAAATGACTTCACTCCTGGGAAAAATGCTCAGATTGAAACCCGGCCAGTTCGCGGGTATTTCTGTACCGAGTCCCAGCGTTTGCTGTGTGCATCTCCTGACGCTGCCCGACAGAGCAGATGACAACATAAATGCAAGATAAAAATTATCAAACCAGGCCTGGGCAAGGATCTGGCTAGTTCAGCATCCAGTGGCCAGCCGCACATTTATAGGCAGATACATAGACATTGTCCCCATCTCCGCCTACCTTCTGACGGTGTGTAGCTCACCTCAGATGACGGCCATGCTTGTATTAAATGTCTCTTGATGGCTTTTTCCCTAAGGTCTAAGAGTTAAGACATCTATTTGCTCATCCTCCCAGCCCACCCTGGTGCTGTGCTCCACCGCTGCATTGTGGTGGTGTGTTCAGCTGTCCATGCGTTTCACGTCCGCGTGTGGTTGCAGCCCTCTGACACATCACACAGCTCAGCTTTTGTTCCTTGGGGTGAGGTAAGGGTAAACCTGTTTTGTCCATCTTACATGACATCATCCGCAGTCCCATCAGGCTGGTGCAGTTTCTTCTGCTGTTTGAAATTCATACAAATTCAGAATTCACTTTGCTGAACTTTGTTTGTTGTATTCCAACATACCTCACATGGATGTTGGAACTGAATCCAGAAAAAGGTGTGAGGATGACTGAAGGTAATTAATTTGAAAAGTGAGGGAGAAAGCTGTATCCCTGTCCGGAGGCTGGACCTGGCCTCCATGCCCTGTGAGTAACATCCGTGCCAGTCTTTCTCCCAGGGGTGATTTTCACCTGGGCTGCATAGTCCTGGAGAATATTCTGCAGCGTTGGCTTGGCTCCAGGCGGTTCTTGCCTGGGCTCTGCCTGATGCCAGACAGCAATTACTTCCATCAGGGTCTTTGCTGTAGTTGCTATCTCGCTGCATGTTTAAACCATTCGGTGGGATCTCTTATGTGTCATCATCCGTCTTGCCAGGAAGCTTTTCACATACTGGTCACCTTGTGCACCTGATGTGCGTCCCAGGAGTGCTGCCAGAGTCTCCTGCTGCCTCATCACAACCTCCCAAGGTTTCTTGAAAGAGCACAGCTTCTTTGGTTTCAGCGTTAAACACAGCCGGCCTCTTAGGAGGAGGACCTGGGGCTTGTTTGGCATTTTTCATTGAAGTGTCTTCCGATGCCTAGGCATGACATAGAGCTCCTTCAAAAGTCTGAGCCCTTAACGGTGCCCATCGTGTCCTCTGTTTTACAAGCCACCAGAAATCAGTCTGAAGAGTAGCACGTACATAACTTGAGCCCTCAGGCTGCTGTGTAATTAGTAAATTAGGCTAACCAGTAGTACCGTGCAGAGGTGTTTCGTCTGGCCTTGCTCTCCACCGGAGTGGGTTGTTCCAGGGGGCACACCATTTTTCATTCCCGCTCTCAGCCGGGCAGCATGCAGTCGAGTTCTGTAATAACAAACAGTGAAAAAGGACTGGGCTTTGTGAGCTTTAGGAAGTAAAGCGGAGAATAAAACATGGTCCATTAACCTGCCAGAAAAGATACATGGAAGACATAGGAACGACTCCTAAACCACCCGACTAGAACATGAGAATTTTTTTTTCCTAAACTGATTTCCTTATGAATTATTTTTTTACTGCATAATAACTACCAAGAAAAGTATGTTTTAGTTATTCACACTGACCTTTTAAACTTCCAAGAGAACTGCATATTTTCTGAGGCCCCATGTAGGGCCTATTAATAATTATGCACTCCCACTGAGCTCCATTGATTAGTTTGGGTCCTATTTCACACTGTAAAATGAAAAAAAAAGTCCCTAGTGTTTGTGTATGTTTTTTCTTTTTATGTTCAACTCTCCTCGGCTATAGATCAAGTTTTGCTGTTAGCACAGGTTTCAGCCCGTATTGATGCGTTGCTGTGCTGTGGGCTCCAAAAAGCAGGGAAAAGGCAAGATCGGATGGCAGGAAAAGGTGTGACCTGTGATCCAGCAGTGACAGCGGAGTTCAGCTGGTGTGATAAGGGGCAATGTGAGTGACAAGACCCTGCATTAGTATGCTACAGCCCCACTCATGCCTACGCTTTCATTTCTGCTAGCAAACATTTCTTTGTGAATAAATCTACTTTCTTGGCAATGCTGTGTTAGTGCTTTAGTTTCATTAAAGAGCCTGGAAACACCCCAGTGGTTCAGGCTGAGATATATAATACTGCTAACACAGATTTGTTTCATAACCCACAAACTATTAAAAATATTAGTGTCCTCCTGGGAGTTGCCTTTCAAGATTCCCTTTCTCTTTCTCTCTCACTTTCAGAGCTGGGCTAAGACAGCCAGCAATAATGCAAAGCAAGCTCAATTTATTCAGCTAAAAAAATAGATAACGCAGTATTTTACTACTTCTGAGCACTTTCTTCGTCTGAATGTTGCTTTGTGTTCCACTTCTTATCCAATGTAAACAGCCATAAAGGAGAGTTGCTGAGACAACATGTGGACATTTCAAAAGGTAGACTTTACCCGTCCAAAGGGAGATGACTTTTTGTTAGGAGTGAATTTAGTCTGGGACTTTGTAATGGGATATGTTGGTCCCTTCAAGACTGAACAGGGAGCTCCAAGTCCCTTCAGGACTGAACAGATCTGTATGTGTGTTGGGGGTCTTTATTCCACCCGTCTGACAAAGAAAATAATAACTGAAGGAAAAGTTAACGGTCCCTGGAGGGAACTTGAGCGGTGAGTAGGTCCAACACCCAAGGTGAGGGCTTTGGGACATAGCGGGAGCAGAGGTCTCCTGGCAGCTGCAGCCGGCGGGGCTGTTGGGACCTGCGGGTCTGGGGGCAAGGACAGGAGGCTGGCTCCAAAACCCCCTCTCCTGTCAGCCAAGGTTGCTCAGAGAGACAGAAGTGCCGGCAGTTTCTTCTTGGTGGGGAGACATCTACCAGCGTATGTTTTACTTTTGATCCAGAACTGTGTGTGGGAGGGAGTCTGGAAAGCCGACGGGGAAGGAAGGAAGGAAGGAAGCTCCAGGAGGTGCGTCAGGGTTTGGCTTTGAGTTTTGTTAATGCACCTTTTGGGTTGTTTGTTTGGACTTTGCCACCAGGCATCCAGGGAGCAGATGAGACAAAGAGCCCAGAGTCAGGGGGTGTGGAAGCAGTTTGCTGTCCAGAGCATCGGACAGCATCATGGATGAACTGGAGCATCATCTGTTAGAGACAAGCAGAAAAGCATAGTGAACATTAGCTTTCCCATTTGCTTATCCCCTAGAGAGTCAGAATGGGGTGGAAATTGTTATGAGGAGCTCTTCTTATGCTGCTTCTGTTATTAATGTCCATCACAATAGCACCAAGAGATCCCAGCAGACATCAGAGCTTCCCAGCTTTCCCAGAAGCCCATGTGGTTTCTGCTGCTTGCTCACGTAGCACAAGCTGCTCCTATCTACTTAAGGAAAAGACAGGGTGGAGGAAAAGTGGGCTCTTTGTTTTACAGAAAGGGGATGGAGCACAAAGAGAAGCAATAACTTCCCCAAAGTCACACAGGGAGTCACACAGACAGAACTGGGAACTGTGATGTAGCTCTCTTTCATCCCAGTCAGTATCCTACCCACAAAATAATCCAGTTTAGTTCTGCTGAAAAAGCAAAATTTATAAATATTTGCTTAAATCCTAGCTACTTTGCATAGCAACCTGATTCGTGTAAAAGTTTTTATATAAGATTGGCAAGTCAAGGCTTGAGATATTATTTTTTTTTCTGGGTCGTTTGAAGAAAGTGTGAAGAAACTTCTGAACTGCCGAATCCAAATCTGAACCAAATTTTCCCTGCTTTGAACTCTGCTTATTGCAGACTGTAATAACATTCATCCACATTTCATAGGGTATCCTTGCAGATGGAAGGAAATACAGTAGCGCTGTTTGACACAGAAGAAATTAGATTTACGTGAAATTCCCTTTCCCTGTGTCCCTCACTTTATTTCCAACAGACCTACAGTTAACAATCAGCAGCGTTTCACTTTCAGACAGTGTGGTTTTCATTACAGAGGCTAAGGGAGTTTAAAATATTCTCCAAGCTCACAGCATACATAACATCCTACCCCATTTCTTTTGATTTCCCTTTGCGGCACTCTCGTTACAGATGCTGTCCAGAACGTGTTAGAGGACACTGCTTTTATTTGCCATCATTACAAGGAGGAAATATATTTAGAGACATCTGTTCAGGCTCTTTGATTTCAACTGAATGTAAGACATCTTTGATGAAGAGTTGGTTTTGGAGCATGGTTGTGTCAAAGCCTGGCAGGCGTGCAAGTCGAGGGAATATGGCATCGCAATATGCCTCCAGCCTAATCGGCAGGTGTGGACAGCACGGCTTTACTGGGAGGGGGAATTTAAGCTCTCACCTTGTCAGAGTTACCTTTCCTCGCTGGGAAGTTCAGCTCTCTTTAGGTTTCACGTGGGGTCAGCTCCGCTCAGCACGGAGGGAGAGGAACCTTAACGTGAGGAGTGATCCCATATGCTGGAAGCTTCCCTCTGCACGGCAATACAGCAGCAAGGGTGCAGTGCCTCCACCTCGCCCTAGGACCATAGGCATCCTTTTTTTTGCCAGATTCAGAGCCTGAAATAAAGTAGGCACAGTGGTTTTGGAAAGTGAAGCATGCTTTTCCTAGGAGATGGGTACTTTGGAAGGTGCTACTGAGACTGAGCTGGACAGAGTTGTGTGCCTTTTCCCAAAGAAATGGCGAAATTTCAAAGACAACACTGGGGATTTTGAGAAGCAGAAAGTGTTTTCAAGTATAAACCATGTCTGTTGGCTTTCAGATCCATGCTTGGGTAACATCTAGGGGCAGTTGTTTTCCTCATAGGGGCTGAGATGTGTTCACACATTGGATTATACCTTGCAAGAGCTTGTTTCCAGAATAGCTCCTTACATGATGCCAAAACTTGTAAGGATGAGTTATATGGGGTTTCTGGGACTGTGAAGGGCTTGTTCTGACTCTCCTTCTGCCCACCTGATCTTTAGGCTGTATTACTGTCAGCTACTCTCAGCCCTAAAGGAAAAGGGCAAAAAGAAAGATCTTAGAGATCAGGTACTTTGTAAATACAGTTTAAAGTTTTTTCCTTTCTACACAGTTTTAGAGTATATCCCTGAAAGGAAAAGTTAGGTCTTAAAGAATTTGCTTTCTACATTTCGATTTCTATAAATATGACAAGCAATATTAAATTTATGAAAACTCTTTTTTTAGGTTGGCATACCACACACCACAGACATCATGTGACACATGCGTCATTGTTGGACTTGATATAACATTGTCTTCTTGCAGTGTTAAAACTATATAGCAGCACAAATAGCATAGCTCACTTTTAGTGGTGTGAATGCATGGTAGGTGGCTAATGCTGTGCTCATTCGTAGTCAATGTAGGTAGAAAACCAAGCTTTGCAGTTAAAAAATCATTGGAAACATGCTTATTTTTGTCAAAATAAGACAATATGGGATAAGAATAAAATCCATTTTTAAAAGTTACATAAATCTAGGTTTGCATCTTTAATTACCACAGGTAGGAAATACTGGAAGCTTCATAGTTCAGACTTTGCAGTGACCCGGGACAATCCAGCTCTTCATAAAGCTTCCTTTTATTCTCTAAAGTGCTAATCTTACAGAGAGTTGCTTATAAAAGCAGGGAAATCCTCAATGAAAATTTATAACCACATTAAACAGTTTCTGGGACACTTCTTTATAAAAAATAAAGGAAATCAAACACTTCAAAATATATGTATGTAATATATATACAGGCATATATGTATATAAATCAGCAAAATTAGAACAAAGCAGTGTAGGTTACAGCTTTCCCTGGAAAATCCTCATCAGCAGAATGCCAGGCTGAATTATAGATCAGAGAAGATCCCTGGTGTTCTCTGTGCAAAATGCTTTATGACGGAGTGACTTCACAGACTCTAGTGTCAATACTGGTGACATATTTTATACAGTTCATTTAAAAAAAGCTATCAAAACTTTTATGGTGGACAGCTGAGTTCTTGACAGTATAACTTGCTGGAGTTTTCTCTTTTTACCCAAATGTGTCTGTTTTCTGTGAGAAGTTGGATCCATATTGAAAGCCCATTGGCCAAACCTAATATTGTTCATTCCAAGAGACTTTGGTGAGTGGCCAAAGGATTAGGGATTTTTCAACAAAAGTGCAATATTTTCCATTAGAAAAATCCCCTACGATTTTCTGGGAAACTCTGGTACTTAGCTTCCCATGTATCTTCTCTTTGTCATCATTGTCAGAAACTAACTGGCATTTCTCACTGACGTTTTTAGGAAAGAATATTTATACTAGAAACAATGCAAATAAAAATACGTTGGCAGAAAGGAGTGACATTTACAGTATGATAGAGTCCTGACATTTTTATGCTACCAGTGGGAATTTCGCCTGTTTGGTGACTGATTCTGTCATTCCTCCATCATCCGAGTAGACGGGTTCAACTCAATACAACTACTTAACTAACATCCCCAGTCTGCTCTCTAGTGAAACTCGTGGCTGGGAAAGGAGGTGAAATGAAGCCTAATGTTGTAGATAATGAGCAATGTTGTTGACTGACTGCGCTGTGATGAACTTCAGTCACCACCTTGGTTAGAATAGCAAGGTTTGAACCAGAAAGCCTATGTGCTACTTAATATAGAACTAATTAATGTCTTCCAATTCAGAGGAATAATTTATTCATAATCTGTATGGAATAGGCACAGAGGGTCCTAAATGACATTATTACTGCAGGGCTGTCAAAGTCCTGCTCTAGAGATGAAACTGCCCTTTATGCTGAGGTCTAGCACAAGACCTGTGCACTGGTGACTGGCCTTACTTAGAAATGTGAATTTCATTTGAACAATTTTCTGACATCGTTCATCCCTGTTGAAAAAAGGAGGTTGAACATTTGAAGATGACAAAAAGGAGCCATGCAAAAACAACTGAAACTTGGGAAAATGTCTTACACTGGTAGACATGAAGAGCTCCGTCTCTTTAGTGTGCCGAGTTGGAGGTGAGGAGGTACTTTGATTCCATGACCAGGTACAAGTACTGGGTACCAAGTGACACTTGTGTGTACCCAAGAAGGACATAACTAGCACCAGCAGCAGGAAACAGATGCTGGTGAAACTTTTATTAAAAAAAGGGCACTGTTTGTGACAGCCAATGTGATTACCTGCTCTGACACAAGTCACCAAAGGCAGGGCTGGGTTCTCAATCTCCTGATGAGTTTTAGAGTGGGTGTGATTTTCATATTCAACCCAATGCCTTCCTAGAAGAGACATCCTCTATATCTTCTGGGCGGGAGTTGGCCTCAAGACCATAATGAAACAATGCAATCAGTCTGAGAACTTGTGATATTTTAGTTTAGGTTATTTCAGGTTTAAGCATCTGAGGGGCGGTCAGATCAAATAATCTGATAATCACTTCTGACCTTAAATCTGTGAGTCTGGGAGGAAGGAGGGATGACCGCCAAGGAAGAGCTTGGGTACCCAAACGCTTTGCTTATTTTTTTCAAAGTACTGCAGCTGTTGTAGTGAGAAGATATTGCCTCTTCCACCAAAACTTTTCATGCTTATAAACCCTCCCTGTAGTTTTGCAATGTTAAAGAAGATTAATGCTAGCATTATTTCATTAAGACACAAATAGGTCAACAGCAGTGGAATCTGAGAAGTGCTGAGAACTGATCAATTAAATCCTGACTGAACGGTTTTTCTTAAAAATAAGGCAGATTCATTGACGTTGAGTATGATTCACTGGCATGTGTTGATTTTGATGGCAAATGAATAACTTTGTATTTCATTTCACTAAGCCTTTGATGTAGCTTAGCTTTATTGATATGATTGATTTTTTTCATTTTTTTCATAAAATATCTTCATCTATTATACTCCAGAATTAGAATTGTAATTAGTTGTTGTTACTCTATCAAAGGAAAAGGAAACAATTTTGCTGTTACTGAAATGAAATGCTTCAGCAGGTTCAAAATGCATTGTTCGTTGTTGTCTTTTGCTCCAGCAGAAACTTTGAAAACTTGCCTTTTTTGTTCTCAATTTGGAATGAAGACAGGCTTCGTGCTTGGTCTCTGGCTGAGCAGAAATGAGGCTTCCTTGCATTGTGGAGGGAAAACAAACAATAAAATGATGCTGACATCTCTGGAGAAAAAGCCCTCCAGGTGAACAGATTTTAAAAGCTGGAAAAAACAACATGCTTGGAGCGGGAATTAGAATTCAAATCCGTTTGGTCCATGTCTGGTTACAAAAAGAAAAAAAAAAACACCTATGTTTTGAAGCAATGGTCTGCTGTTGCCCATTCCTTTTGCTCCACTCAGTGCCACAAAAGAAGTGAAGAGCGGAGCTGAGGAAGTAGACAGAGGTACGTTTTACCTCTGCCGTTTCGGCGACCGGGAGAGCAAACAGCACTATTTTTTTCAGGTCAGTTTAAAATCAAGAGAGACTGGAAAGGGTTGTGCAAGTGGAAGAAAGGGCCAGGAACAGGTTTGCTGAAGGCAGACTCCAACAACATGTCATTTATCTGGTTGCGGGAAATTTCTGATTTTTCCAGGGTGTGTGAATCTACCCACTTCAGTGAGACAAAACAGGACACTGCAGGTTTTCGGATGAGAAATTTCTTCCTCCCAGCCAATGAAAAGCTAGAGAAAAAAGAGGCCAGTTTCCGCTTTCTGAAGCAATGAAGAAGTTAGGATTTAGAGGTAGGGGCGAGACAGAGTGTTGGTTCAAAATAATTCAGAAAAGGTCAAGAGTTGATGTTCCTTGGCAGGTGCTGAAGGTTGCAGAGCTTTATTTTCATGTTTCTCTCAACAGAGAGAACTGCGTGTTCAGGCACAAATTTTCAGAGGAATTAGGTTGGCTGCTTTTGACCTGCATGTGTTCTGGGAAGAAAGAGATGAATAAATTGCAGGTGTCAAACTAGTTAGGGTAGCCAGGTAGCCATCAGAAAGAAGTACTCCTTTCAAGCCAAATTCCTCCAGCAAACCCAACCATTTGCTCCATTAAGCAACCCGCAATTCATAGTATGCTAAATTTTATAGCCCTTAGGAAAAAGAGAAATACAAACACAGGAAGGGAGGAAGGCCACAGAAACTGTTTTGTTAGAGGGAGGTTTGATTTCTCTTCCAAGGCAGCGTTCTTGGTTTTGTTGTTTAGTTTTAATAATAGGTTTTTTTCTCCTTGTGGTAATGGCACATGTAGCTGGTTTTGTTTTCTACATGTCAGGTAGTAATTAAAATTAGCAATTCGGTAATCAGCATCTTGGCCTTGGGTGCTAGAAACAGATGTACTAAATAATGCCAAAAGTTGTTTCAAAACCAAAGGAGACTGAAGGTGAGGACCTGTACTGAGGCAACTCTGAATTCAGTGCATCCAGTTGACTCATGTGGGAGGGGATGAAGCCCAACATTTCAGTCAAGCCTTGTCGTCTGCCATCCCAGGCAGAAAGTAACTGGTTGTGTGAACTTTGCCACAACTTGGCCTGAAATCTTATGAGTAACGTCTTGTGATGGGGATCAAGATCATGTCCATGAAATCTGTCCGTGGAGATGAACGAAGCCTTGCTACACAGCCCAAGCCCTGGCACACACAGCACAAGCCACATTCTGCTGTTAAAGTAATTTTTCCTTTAAGTCTTCTGCAGTTCAGCAGTGGTTGAGCAAGCTCTGAGGAGGTTTTGTTTCCTCGGGAGAAAGCCAGACTGACATCAGCTTCACCCTCATCGAGGAGAGAGAGCAAAGGAAGGAGTACAACCTCCACCTTCCCATCCTGCTCAGCATCTTCTCCTTCCTTGATGGGAAGCCAGGGACAGAGACACAGTCAGGCAGCCCCAAAACATCTTCAGCAACAGGAATTCACACCAGCCAGCCCCATACACATATCACCCCTGCAGAAAAGCCTACAAAGGGACACAAATCTTGGTAGTCTCCCATCATAACCCATCCCTGTATTTCTCCTGCTGCTAGGTCCATGCGCAGGCTCACCGCATGGGCTCGGTCTGCACAGGCAGCGATGGGTGTGGGGCAAACTGGGGCTGCCATCACCCGGGGATGGCACCTTCCCTCCGTCCCCTGCAAGCACTGATGTCCTCTCAGCTCTCTCCCCAGGAGCTGGTCCAGTGAGGCCAGCGCTAAAACCAAACTCTGCTTTTTCACTTATTTTATTACAGTCTGTAAGAGTGGGCATTGGCTGTGTCAGGCGGCTGTGGTCTCAGTGGATTGTGTTTGTGGTCGGGCGCTCGGGATTCCTGATTTCTAGTCCTGGCGCTGACATTTGCTCCATGTGTGGCCTTGGAAGACTCACTTAGCTCTGCTGTGCAGCAGTTTTTCCTTCTGTCGGATAGGGAAGTGACACCTGCATTGCTGAAGGGCCAAGCCGCAGCTGGGATAAACAGTAGTGTCTTGCTAATGAGTATAACTTCTTATACTAGCAGCTCAGGCATTAAAATAAAGGGTGTTACATGCGAGTCCTGTAGCAGTTACTTTCTGTCCCAGACACAAAGATGCTGAGTTTGTGGGTCATTCTTTGCCAATTCTTTGAAAAGAAGGTATATCGTCAAATTGCACCAGCTACTGAAAGTTCATATATTGGCTTATTTCTTTCAGGGCAAGCATGGGCCTGATCTAACTGATAGAAACGGGCTGCATTAGTAACAGGGTGCTGCGTGGCAGTGTGGGGACGAAGGGGGATGAAGCTCCTTGGCTCTCCCTTCTTCTTTTCGCAATGCTCAGGAACTCTGCTTGGAAGCTAATCTGCTTGGTGAGCTCCTGACCCTGTCCAGAGCTGGTTCCGTTGCTGGGCACATGTTTCGTGATGATGAAGGACCCTGTTCTGACTTTTGGATGTTGGAGTTGCTCATTGTAGTGTTGTGGAAAACAGTATCAGAATCTGACTGCTCCCTCATTTAGAAAATTCAGGGGAACAAAACTTTGTTGAGACAGCCTCTGAACACACTGCTCGTTAGACAACATGGTTTCTTTGATACAACGAGCAGGGCTGCATATGCAGAGTTGTGTGCCTCCGTTTCCCCAGCTGTAAAAGGGAAGGGATTTTTTTTCATTGCTCTGGCAAGAGGGAATAAATTACTGTAGCTTAGATCGTTGCCCAAGCTAAATCCCTGGATGGAAACCTCTTTCCATCTGCCTCACCACTAACAAACCTGTGTGACCCTGTTGTCTCTGAGCAGTCAAGGGTATCTGAAGTCCCAAATCCTTGCTGTGAAGAGCAGACGTTGCTGATGTCTCTGTAAGGATAGAGGTCTCAAGTGAGAAACCAGGTGAGGGGCGATTCCTATGTGCGCCCACATGACTTAGGAAGGAGTCTACTCCTTTTGCCTTGAGAAGGAACTGGGTGAAGCAAAAAGTGGTTCCACCATATTTTTGTCTGAGAGTCTTAAGCGTCTATTGGCCTGTTCCCTGGACAAGTGGAAGGAGGGCTGAAGAGTCCAGGTTCTCATTGTACTTGGCTCCCTCCATGCCCGTGGCAGTAACCTCAGCAGAATCTGCCATCAGCTGCTGCAACAGGAGACCTTTGTAAGGTGTGAAGGCATCAAGCCGAAGAAGTACATGGTAAAACAATACCACATGTTGAAAGCACAATAGGAGTAAGTCCATTTTGGCACAGCCTTCCACATGAAATCCCTTTTAATTTCAGTGACGTCACACTCCCGGTCTCAGGGAACCTATAGCAATATTTTCTGTGCCATAAATAAATCCACTTGGGGACTAATAAACTAAACTGTTGCTAATTTGTAATGTGCCACTTTTGCAGCAGTATCCAAAATTCATATGCACTAAGATTCCAGGGCTGGAAAGAATGAGGTGGCTTGTCCCTAACCACTGCTTAACTTTTTAAGTTACACTGGTGAGTCGGGTGCAGTTTGGCTTTTAGTGAGACCCCTGGGGAAGCAAGGCCATCTTAGCCTACGGTCTTAAAAAAAGGCTATTAAAATAAACGCATACCTAGAAATAAAATAAAATTTAGGGAAATGATGTCTTTGTGACCAAAGCAGGAACACTTGTGCCATTCAGGGGCCTTGCTTGCACTTCTGACTATCACTACTGATAAGCACGAGCAACTTTGCCTCATTGTGCTTTATAGGTGCAGGTGGGCTCTCTTGCATTTAGGATCTCTCTGCTTGGGATTATTGCTTGGCTCAAGGAGGCCTTTTGGTCTGAGGTCTGGTTGTGAGCAGAGGGAAGGGGAGTGTGGCATCTCAGCGGGGCGGGTTGGTGCCTTCTGGCATAGCGGGTAGCAGCTGGTCATTACTCTGATTGCCAGTTTCTCACGTGTACCTCGGTCTCCCTGTTTCAGTGTGTTGTGGCCTGCTTGTTGGGGCTGATCTTAGATTAGGCTGAACTTTTTCCAGGGTAAAAGTAATACTCTAGGAAACACAGTGATGCTGCCTCTCCAGGGCAGAGCTTCATGAGAGCTGCCAGGAGACTGTTTTGCATTTGCCCCTTTTGTTGCCACCAGAGAAGGTGATGTTCTCTGTTTCGTCACACCTGGGAGTGGAAAATTTTGCTCTTTCAACTTTTGGGGCTCATATCAACATGAAAGCAAGTGTCAGAGGACTGGGATTTCTCTCAGGACACAACACTTTTTTTTCCTGACAGCTCTTTGGGTGGTTCATGACTGGGAAGGTGTTCAAAGCGACCTCAGACAGCTGAGTACCCTACTGTTATCACAGAAGCATCAAGTCCTTGCATAGCACTGCCTCTTCTTTGAAAACCCTTTCCGTCCAGGACTGGCCCCATCCTCCCATTATACAGATAATGTGCAGCATCTCTCACAGAGAAGTGGCAGTCTCTCCCAAGATGAAGCTGATAGATCCTCCTACACAAGGAAAAGCCGCAGTAAATTAATAATCAGATACAGCAAGATTGTCGTTTGCTATACTGTGAAAAGAAAGATTTGCCAGTTCTCTCCCAAAGAAGTCATTGTCTGACACACGCATCCTATGTGGTTCTGGGTAAATGGGTTAAAGCATGTCTCTCTTCTCTGAGAAAGGACCCCAGATCATCTTTTCATCCTCATATTGTCATTAGAAGGGTGGATGGGACAGCTGAAGTTTGCACATTGCAATGGGCTTGTGCATGCAGTCCATAACTAACACACTGGGCACCGGCCAGTGAAGCTCCTCAAGGTCTTCCCAGCCACGCTAGCTGGCACACTGAGCAAAAACCCTGATAGGGAAGGTCATGTAAGCACCGTAGACAAACAGTGCCTGACAGCCTGAGCTTCTGCAGTGTTGGTTTTGTTCTGTATTTTTACTAGATAAGAGCTCATGTTCTCTTACCATTTCCCTGGGGCTGTACGTCAGCCCTGTGATTCTGCTGCACCATTTGTATGGGGAGGGCATTGCTCCACGTGGAACAGGTCTCCGGATTTAGCAGTTTCTCTGACTTGTTGTCCACAAGAATTGGCATCTGTCTGGAAAACCTTCTCATATCTTCTCTCGTGGTCGAACTTGGTCTTCTCACTCAGAGGGGACCCACCAAATGCAGTGGTTCAGCAGATAAACCACTGTAGGTTTAAATAAGTCCTAATAGGAAGAGGTATTGTTGAGTGTTTATTGCAGGGTCAGGATCTCTCATATTAATCTTTCCCTCCAGCACTGGCAACCCACCCAAAAGTAACATCTAGGAGTTCAGGTATATGGGACCTTTGGGAACTCAGTAAGTTGCTGCCTGCCTGCAGAGCTACCCTAACAGGCTGCACGAGTGCTCTTAAATGATGATTAAGTCAAGTTACCTTCCTGTGCTGTTGTGGCAGGCTGAGGGTTGGCACGTGGACAGCTATTTACACTTTATCTGACACGCTAACTTGCTACATTGCAGTAACTTCAACTGTGGTTTGCGTTCTTAGCCCATGAGACTCCTTCCTATCCCATCCCTCCCCAAAACACTTATAAACCACAGGGGGACTTAAGCTAGTCTCCACATGAAAATAAATTCGGGGTCGTCCACATCAGCATTTAGTTTGGATTAGGAGCTTGCTTTTGAAATACATCGCTCAGTCTTACCCCTCTTGCACCTTGGTGCTTATTGTGGATTCAACGGGCATTCAGTCCATGGGACCAGCCTCGTGCTAAGCCAAAATAAACCTTCTGAAATGTGTATAATGTTTTTATCAGGCCCCACCTCTCCCCTGATCCATTCCTGTTGGGCCACACTACTTGCCAATTTAGCCAATTCAGAGTTTGATTTTTTAATAGCTTCTCCCAAACCCTCCTCCATTTCACACATTACAAGAAGCCCTTTTCACACAGTTTCACTGTAGTCAGTGTGAGTTGATGCAACTCACAGGGGCAGGATTTACTCACTTGAGTAGAGGCTGTGAAGTTGGACTATGAGGTATGGAAAATTGTCATCGTTGAGTCTTTTGACTGATGCTAGCTGACCTAGGCTGACTTGCACCAACTAAGTCTATTGTTACTTCTTTAGCTGTATTTTCATGTTCACTCCTATTTACCTTTCAATATATTTTGTGCTAACAGCATTATGGCAAGGCCAGAGGATTATATTATCCAGACTGTCTGAGCTCATCACGTCTTGCAATGCTTTTAAATCCTTCCTCATTAGAAAATGATCCTGAGTGATTAGCTAGTATGTGATTGCCATAGCCAAAGTAAGATTTCTTTCCCTGACATTATTCAATACACTAAGTAGTAGTAGAGCCTTTTTCTTTTTCTTTTTCTTCCTCTCCTTCTTCTTCCCTCTTCTTCCCTCTTCTTCCCTCTTCTTCCCTCTTCTTCCCTCTTCTTCCCTCTTCTTCCCTCTTCTTCCCTCTTCTTCCCTCTTCTTTCTTCTTCTTCCTTCTTTCTTCTTCTTCCTTCTCCTTTCTCCTTCCCTTCCCTTCCCTTCCCTTCCCTTCCCTTCCCTTCCCTTCCCTTCCCTTCCCTTCCCTTCCCTTCCCATCCCTTCCCTCCTCTTCCCTCCCCTTCCCCCTTTCTCCCCTTTCCCCCTTTTTTTTTCCCCAGCCCTGCCATCTGGTCCTTGCTGGGCTGGAAAGTCACAGAAGCTGTTGTCTGTCAATGTGTTGATATCTTCTTCCTCTCCTAGGCTGGCACAGAATCTGCTTTTGTTAGTTTTCCTTTCAGGAATACATGTGCACTTCAGCATGAGGTCTGACAACCTTGACCCTCCAGGCATGACTAATTCTCATTTACAAGACCACTACAAAATCCATCAGATCAAAAGTGTCAGGAAGTCAGGAAAAACCCGGCGTGTACAGCAGGCTGGAGCTGGTCTCCCTGTGCTGCGTGACAGAGTGCGCTCGGTCGGCCGTGCTTTGCTGCGATGAGGTCAAGTAGTAGTGGCACTTGGAAGGAGCGGGGAGGTGGAGGGGAGGGAAGGAGGGTTTTGCAAGCAGCCAGTGATGTATTGTTTAATACTGCACTGTTCATAGCCAGACACCGTGGCTCTAATAACAGCCAGGGTTAAGGCAATGATATAAATTGAAACTAAGGAGTTACGAGATGTCTTGGGGTGTTTGAAAGCCTGGCAGTGGAAACTTTCAGGGGGTTGAGTTTGGAAGTAGGAAAATAGCAGTACAAAGCTGCTATCAATTTTTTTGGAAGTTGCCTTCAAGTTTTATCTTTATGCTGTTCAGGAGTGGTGGTAGTGATAAACCCAACTGGTTGTGGGTTTTATGTGGGTTGGGGTTTTTAGGTAGTGTTTTTTATACAAGCATGTCTTAGAATTGAGAAACAGGCTGAGTAGAGTGTCCCAAATATCTCTCTGGTGGTCTTATCCAACAGCTTCTTCTCAACCAAACTGACAATGACTTCAGCTCCCTGTGAGGCCAACTCTGAGTGCTCCTCACAAATCCCACCCAAAGAGACAGAAATCAATGTTACACAGACAGTCTGTGGGTCAATCTGTTGACACGTTGTCATAATCCACAAAGCCAGCACAGAAGAAGAGGAATAAAAACTTGCACAGATGTGAGGTCTAAAAGAACGAGAGCGCTGCACGAACGAGGCCTCAGGAGGCGGGAGGTGGCCTTGAGTCACCAAAATGAGGTTTGTATTTAGTTGCCCAAGGGGAGCTGGAAAAAAGAGCGAGAGAAAGATAAGGCCTAGAGGGGACGAACTCTGGAGAGAAGGCAATATTGAAAATAAATGAAGGATCTCAATTTCTGTTGCAAGCATGACCCTTGGACTTCAGCAGGGCTGTAGCAAATAGAGTTTGGTTTTATGGCTACAACTCACATACAAATCTGGGCTGGAGTGCACAAGAGAGGCATATGGATGGCTGATTCAGCAACTTTGCTGGCTTTTTCACTTGGAATTGTTTGAGCCCCTTTTCATTTTCCCCTTTGGACTTCAGGATGGGAATGTCAACATTGTTTAAAACCTTCTCAATCACGTCTCTGAAACCAAAACCTGGTATGAACTATGGGAAGGTGGTTCGGTAGAGCTTCTGTTCTAACCTGGAAAGTGCTGAATTCTCTCTGTGTGGGCCTGATCCAAGATCCATAGAAATCAATCTTAGGCTTGCCATATACTTTAATAGAAATTGGACCAAATTGCAGAAGTTTCCTATTCCTCAGGCCCATTTCTGTGGAATTTTGCCCACTCAATTTAAAAGAACAATTTATATCATGAGAAACAAACCATTTTTGTTGTGTTTTCCTGTGTTTGGATTTTTTTGCTTAATGTTCTTTCCTTACTGGCTGAGACATGATGGCTGTGACTTTTTTATTGTTTTAACGGGACATGAGGAGGAAAAGTGATTCAGACACTTGCTAAAGGACGTTTTCTCACTCAGCTTGAAAGTGGTAAGGTTGGTGTGAATGATGCCACACTTGAGTACTCAGAAGAAATGAGATGTCCACCGTTTGATGACCAATTACTGTGCAGTGTCTGAGGCTTTAGCCTGGAAAGCAGCAATGCTGTGGCAGAAAATACCATGCTAATTGAAGACAGGTCCTCTCAGTGACTGGCTCTTCCCACCTCCGTGCATCACAGTCCTTTGGGACATGGGTTCATGAGGCTGTACCAAGTGACTCATCCCCATCTTCCTGTCAGCCCTTCACAAGAAGGAAACCCATTGTGTCTCATTCTCCTCTTACCAATGAGGATTTATCCAAACCCACATCAGAAAAGCTAACCCACATCTTCTAAACACAAGTTAGCGTCTTTACCACTGGGCACAAACTTTCTTTCTAGCTCCATTGCGAGTCAATAGAGAGACACATTGGCAGAGATCTCGTATGAATTAGGGCTGGAACAGCAGAAGAATTGTATGGGTGGTTGAGCTGAGGAATTAGTTTTTGTTAGCTGAGTCTGTAAACCTCTGGCATTCAGTATCCTGCAATCTACTGGGATTTTCACAGCCTTCACCACCACGGGTCCTCAGCACCTACTGCAGCTCTGGGCCACCCGTGCAGTTTCAAGCTCTGTTGCATGTCAGGATCTGGTTGCGTTATTACATGTGGGGAGTTCACACAAAATGTGCCACCTGCTAGCAGCCTGCCTGACCACGCTTCAAACTCAGCCCCAGCTGTGGAGCCCAAACACTTTGCCTGTGCAGAGCAGAGCAAGGGGAAGCATCATCTCGCCAGGGCTTGTGTCTCTAGGATGAAGTCCTACATGGATTCCTTGAGGGCTGAGTTTACTGCTCAGCCTTCCCTTCACGTCATCTCTGCCTCGTCACCTTTTTTTGCAGGACATGTAGGAACATAATTGCTTGGAGACCTGTACCCTGTCCATCACCTGTCCTAGTAACAGGCAATAAATTCAATAGCTTTTGAACAAGAAGGCTGCAAAACTAGCACAGGGACAAATGCATTCTCATCTCTTTAGGCTTTCTATGCCTTATACACTTTATTTTCAAGGGTGAAGAAATATGATGGAAATCATTGACTTGCTTCAGCAAATACAAAAATCGAAATACACTCAGGAGTGTTTCATCTTTTTTTTTTTTCTCTTTTCTCTAAACCTTGTTTGGTTAATGAAGTTTGTAGTTCACACCACATTTTTGACAGCTTGTACTAATAACTTTGTACAGCCTGCAGGATAAACGTCCACTGATGGAAATGAGAGGGATCCTTTACATATCCTGTACATATATGAACAGTGGCATAAGACCCTCCTGCTCAGCCTTTTGTGGTGATGCAAGTGTTGGTTTCTTGTTCTGGGTTTAGGGTTTGGATTTTTATTTTCCATCTTAATGTACTAACTCAGAAGTAATAAATATTTTAGAAGAAAGTTGGAGTGGCTCATTTAGGGTTAGATCTGACCATAAGCATGTGATGAATGGGCTTCAATTTAAATGCCAGTGGTTGGGATAGCAGCAGGCGGCAGCTGCCACTCGAATCCCTCAGCATCTACGTGTTCCAGCCACAGTGGACCTCATTTAATAAGGCAAATTTAGTAGGGGTTTAGCCTGGCCTCTGGGATTTCTGAAGCTGCCTTTAAGTACCCTAGCTAAGGAGAAAGGAAAGATGTCAAAGTAAACATGACTCTCTGAAGGGAATATCTCCATCACCCGAAGGAAATTGTTAAAATTGGTCCTTCTCAATTTGTCCCTTCAATCAATTTTTGTAATGTATAGGCAAAGAAGGTGGGAGTCCCTCACTTTCATGGTGTAATCGATGGAGTGGTGTAGCTTGGTGCAAATCCATCAGCTTGAAAGAGTTACTGCTAAATTATACCAGTGAGAACCTGAAAAAATATCACCTGTAAATAACTGATGTAAAGGCAAATGTTTAAAAACCTCAAGGATGCTGAGTTCTGATTTAGCACAGCTCAATTTCAGCCAAGCCAGTATTGGTCTGAGATGAGTTTTATTGACATGAAGCTGTTCCAGTGAATCAGGCTTCGTTTCTCCTTGCTGACAGTCAAGCGAAGATGTGTCTCTGAGCAGTAGGCTCTGCTAAAGTGTAAGTGGTGGCATGTCTTACTTGAGCCTCCTCAAGGAAATGCTGAGTGCTGCTGAGTTATTGGGACCAGGTCCTTACAAAGCTCTTCTGATTTTAAGTTTTGTCATAATCTTCCTTTAAGAGGGTTGCGTTGTGCCGCACCACTGACCTGGGAGGGTACAGGATTGTACAGGCTGAGGATCTAGTTCAGAATATGAATTGCCAAGCTTACTATTATGAATCTGTCATTATTATGAGTTAGCATGATATTAATCAACAAAGTGATGGTACTGGGCAGCAAAGGATCTAGAATGTAATAATCAGTGATTTAATGCTTGTTAAATCGACTGTTGGAGGAAGATGAGCGCTTCCTGAGCCTGGCCTTGCCATTTTCTATTGAGTGAAACATATTTTCTAGTGTTAGCCTTTTTTAATTGAAAGCCATATAAGCCTTTTGGGAGGTAGTGGGGAATCCAACAACTGTAGATCTTTTAGAGAAAATAAATAGACTGTCATCTGTTGCAGCACTGTCACATCGGTTGCCATTTACAACTGAAAAAAAAAAAAAAAGAGGCTAAAGAGTGTTTATTCCTATTATTTTCCCTTGATTTGTTTCTTTGTTTGCTTGCATGTGTGGGTGGGTTGTTAAAGTTTTTGTCTTGCTTCATTTTGCAATTTCTTATGGCCTACATTCTGATGTGTTGTAGCTTATCTGCAGGCTGCGAGGCCAGAGCACACGAGGGTGGGCAGTGTTCAGTTTCTGCTTATAACTCAAGCAGGTAGTAAGCGGGTAAGTTATAATTTAGGGAGTGGGAGGAAGACAGTAAAACTAAATGTTTGGGAATTTTTCAAAATGTCCAATGACTACAGTTCCTATGTAGGAGGAGATGTCCTTCCCGTCCCTCTCCTCCCCCTGTTTCTGAATGGTTTTGCAGAGCAGCTATGACTATGACTTCGCTAAACTGAAAGTGCCACAGCCTGGAATGATAATCAAAAAAGATGCGTGTTGTTATAAACACTCAATCATTTTCCTTCTTTCTTGTGGAGTTGTTATTAAGCCCCGAGGTTCAGAAGTTCAAAAATATAAAGGAATAATTTGTACAAGAAAAGAAAGGAGTCTATTTCACAAGCCATTGATGCTTCCACTGGGAATTAGCAGTAGCTGTTAGAGTAGCCGGGGTCATACAGAGCAATCATGCGTTCTGCTCCCACTTAGGAAACCCCTAATTTTTAACTTTTTAACAGCCACAAGCTTAAGTTTCTGGCAATGAAAAGTGGAGGGAATGTTTGAGGAGCTCTTATTAAAAAAATAAACTTCAAATGATGATTGACTCCCCGTTTATGTCTCTAGAATGGGGCCCATAAATCTCAACAGTTTTCTCTTCAATGGCTACTTGTTCTTTTTGGATGGTGACAACTTTTATTTTAAGCATGCTCAATTCTTAAATTAACCCTTGTGTTGACTCAAGCCTCCTTGTTTATCTTTGCTTTGCCTCCCACGGATGGAGAAAAGCTTAGCATATGGTAACAGATCCATTCCCATTTCATGGTTGACATGAAATGTGGGCATTGGTGTGTCTCTGGGAGAGGGAGGAACCAGACTTCAGGAGATCTGCTTCCAAAGAAAGCACTGAGACTCCCCTTTGGGTCCTTGATATAGGACTTCTGATAGGCAGATTTGAGCACAAATACTCAAATCCAGATGTGGGCATTCAAACTCCCAGTCCCATCCGGTATGGATGAGTTCTGGCACTCCCTTCATCATGTTTTTAATAGCAACTATAGGGATATAGCTGTCCAGCAGTCCCTGGATTTTTCCTGCGTTTAGAACAGAATCCAACCTTTGAAGCCTGATGTAAAACCCATAAAAATCTCAAGCAACATCAGCCACTGAACCTACCAGAAGACACAACTGAAAAATGGGTTGACGTACAAGAGTGCTGTGCCCGTGGGTGTCCATTAGTTACCGAGTCTCTTTCACAGGCTCTCGGAGCCAGCAATACTCGTACTCCAGTGCCTGTCTGTGTGTGGCCAGCCAAATTTGGAAGCTCTATCTTATATCTTTCTGTCAGTGACCTGTTATACAGTCCTGGGGCCTAATGCTTGTGTCAACATGAGGTTAGGTTTCATGGCATCCTGAGCAGAGCAGGAATGTCCTGGCTTATATTTGTCTCCCCAGGAGAGGGAGAGGGTGGGAGAGAAGCATTCAGCAGCTACTGGGCAATCTTCTGCCATCTCTTGACAGGTAGTGATATAAATCAGGGGCTTGAGTGGGACACAAAGGCAAGACATCGTTGCTCTGTTTAGATCCCTATCAGCCGTGATTAATTCAGTGCTATAGGCGGAAGGATAAACGTGGCTTCCTGTAATCTTAATTGTTTCCACCGGCCTTTGAACTGATGCATCCATCTGGTAGCATTTAGTTGTGAATACAAAGGGTCAAACTATGCCCAAGACTGCGTGCTAGGCAGCAGGACCAGTTCTGAGAAGTGCCAGTGCCGGTTGGGAATTGGTCTCTTGGTCATGCAGTACAACAGAGGCAAGGGGACTCGAGTTAGTCCTGACTAGGTGACTTGCAGTATCATCTGGAATCTTTTAGGTGCCCGAGCTTCTGAGTTTATTAGATGGGAGACTGGCAAAAGTGCCTTAAGATGGCTAGAGATGAACTGGAGACTTCATGCGATGCTACAGCAACTTCTGCTCTGCCGTTCCCAGTGCTCTTATGACAAGTCCAAAGAGAAGACCATATGGATTGCTTTTCTTGAGCAACTCCCATTGTAACTGAATGAGATTTTGTGGATCTTTTGCAGAAGTATTGTCTTCTTGCATCAGGAGCCCTTCCCCTCCTCTCAAGAAGAGTTTTTAATGGCTTAGGTCTGCAATCTTTGCAAATAACTGACTCGTACACTCATCCATCTACCTTCAGCGCTGTGCACAGGGCTTGACTTTGCTTTGACATTCTTGTGTACAAAGTATTCCCATGATAGTAACTTGAAAAATACCATGCTAGTTTTACTCCCTCTTTAACACCGCCATGTACCTATGGGAAATTCTGAAAAGGGCAACAATCTTGATATATTTGGTGGAGGGGGCATGTTTTGAAAGCAAAAAGATCTTTGGCAAATGCAGCCTGCAAGGAACAGAACTTGCTTATTTCAGCTGACAGCTTTGGAGAAAACCAGCATTGCTAAGTTTCAAATTAGTGTGGGTAGACACTAATAAGAAAATTTAGGGCTAGCAATTCAGAGGGGATAGTTTATTGCTTTTTGGTTAATCCCTTTTCAATTTCTATCAGCATAGAAAGAGCAGAGCTTTTTGTCTCAGTCATTTGTGCCCAAAGCAAAATATGATCAAAACAGACAAACTAAAATGTAATTTAGCTTCCTACAAGCAAAGAGGAGGGATCATTCTACCAGAAAAAAGAGTCAGAATTTGCAGTTTAAACAAGACTCCATGAAGTCTTTGTCTTAGTAATGTTTGTATCCTAATGCTTTGAATCCAGTAACTTCTAGTTACCAGAGCTCAGTAAAGAATGTTTCCTCGGTAACTTCTTTTGCAATCTATTCCATTTTTACCTCTTTATATTAACTGTCTGACATTTTTCTCGGATGTATTCATGGTTTGGAGTCATTTACTGAATAATTCCAGACCTGGAGCTCATTTCTAAGTGGCCCTGAGCATTTGCTATTCAAAATCCAAGGTAAGTTTCTTAGAATTTGATAATTATATCTCAAAATATGAGTAACAATTAAATGGCAAGCATAACTGCCCTTGTACAAAATATAAGCATGGGGCAAAATTCCCTGTCAAGTGAATTAGCAAAGCATGACTGGGGCAAACTGAGCTGACCAACTTACATCTGCAAAGAACTTGGTCTATAAAACCACCTGAACTTACTCCCCTTCTTACCTACTTTAGGAAAGGTAAAAAGATCATGAACAGGGAAGAAATGGAGAACAGATGTTATCTTCAAATTGAGCTGATCCCCCACAGGTTTGTGGAGGATGTCATTTCCTACCCCCTGCAGCATCCCCTTCTCCTCCTCCAGGGTGTGCAGGCAGGATTTCAGCGGGTGTAAATCATCACAACGATGCTAAATTACACCAGCTGAGGCTGGCTCTGAAACTCCTTGTGCTCCTAGGAGTTAGGCTTAAGAAGTTAAATCAAACTTGGAAGTGATCCTCTGGGCTCTGCTTAGTACCCACGCCCCTGCTTTGGGATTCCTCGCTGGACGTCTTCCCTACTGTCCCAAGGTAGAAGAGTGGGCTGAAGCCTCGGAGCTCCAGCACCACAGCTGTGATTGTGCGAAAGGCTGCTCTTCACCTGTATTATTCCAGGGCAACGGCAAAGGGATTTGCTTTGGGGATTTCCTTTTTTTTTTTTCCACCTTGGGGTCTCTAGGACTGGTCTGAGCTATGTCCCCCTGTGCAATGTCAGCAGTGGCTGTAGAATTTCTGGGAATCTTCCTAGTGAAGCATAGCCATAGAGGGAACAACCTGCTGAATGTTTACAGAGTGTTTCAGGGGATGGCAGTGTGTCCTTGCTTACACGTGTGTGTATTTACAGAGCATCAGTATTGATCAGGCAAGGAAAAAGAGGGGAGGGAAAAAGGACTTTTTGGCTCCACTTCTGGGAATGCGTCTAAGGAGTGGGGAGATATGGCTAAAGGGACAGAAGGTGAACCTGAGGTTTATCTCTTTTTCAGGTATTTTTCTCTGCTGGTTCTTTGTGTGGACCAGAATGGTGCCTGAAAACAGCATTAATTATCTTTTTTAAATTATTTATTTATGTGGGGAAATATCCCACCTTCAGGAATATTTGAAGCTGTGCAAAGAATATTGTTCTATGTCCTTTCTTCCTAGTTAGAAGGAAAAAGGAAAAAAAAATGTTACTTTTATGAAGTGCTTTCTTCAGAATTTGCCAATTCATGTAAACTTTTTACAGCAACATCTGACTCTTGGCTCTAGCCAGGAGACCAAAAATCTGTGAATACTCTTCTTGATTCCTTAGCAGTATATCCTCTTCGGTAGCTGGTTTCATAGACGTTCTCTGACTGGAGTGAAGACTGTTTAGCCTAGGCTTAAAAAAGGTTCAAGCAATATGATCTTTTAGTCCCAATGATAATGAAAATACAGCAGTTATAGCTGTCTCTTGAAAGATAACCTCCCATAATTCATAAACAACAGAATTACATTGAGGGAGCCTAATATATAGTAGAAAATAGTGTCTGAATTTATCATTCTGACCTTGAAAGCTAACGGAGTAGTTTGTTACAAATAATTAGTTTTATAAATTTCTTCTATCTTGGCAACTTGACTGTGAATAGGTTGCAGTTTCCTTGAAGCTATTTGTTAGCTGAATTTATTTCCTGAATTATTGATGTAAATAACTCAGTGAATAGTAAGTAATTATTCTTGGCCTCTGCTTAGTTTGAAGGCAAGCACTTGGCTACAAGTAGATGATATTAGAAATTTGAGCTGCTGTGATTTGATGGGTAGGTCACCTTCTTTCCCTGACTGACTGAATATTGAATAATTTTTGTGTAATTTGCTCCTTCCAGGCAAACATCCTGTAGACTGCAACAGGGCTGTAACACTATACAGGGAGCATACAGTACTCCCCGGGCCATAAGGGCAGCAGTGTATGGATCTGATACCTCCTCTTGCCCTTGTGCCCTGAGCTCCAAAGTGACGTTTTTTTGTCTTGGACATCTCTGCCTCTACATTTGCCCTTTGCTGCATCTCCCTCAGAAAGGCAGCTGAAGCAGGAGCTGCTGCATTTATTTCTTGTTAAACTCCTGGCTGCGTCTGTAGCTTTTCCTATCTGTCCCCTTGGACAGAGGACCTGGGGATGAGATCGGTGGTTGCTTGCAGTAAACGTTGCAGGTCCGTGTTAAAACATCCGCCTATCAGCTGCGGTGTTTGGATCGGTGAGAGCATTTTAGAGGGTCCATTTTCGGCAGCAGGCTGCTGCCCCGCAGAGGGACCCCAGCAAGCTGCCTTTGAGGAGCACGGTGGCATAGCTCCAGCCTTACCCTCCCGCAATACGCCTGCTTGTCTTCTCGGTGAATTATGATTGATCACCTTCGGTGCCCTTTCCCAGGCTTTGATAAAATACGCCTCCGAGCAGTTGTCTGCAGGATTTTTGTGGCCATCTGTTGTTACCCAGGACTGTAATGTCACTGCCTAATCGTTTTCCACACAGGCTCCCTTTGCGCTGGCTTTTTGCTGGAGGAGGAGGTGGCCTAGGGCATGGGCCGTTTACTCGCGCACTGCTTCTGCGCCCAAAAACTCTCTCGCCGTCAGCAGGAGGATCGGGGTGAACCGTTCCTTCTGGGCTTAGGGTCGCTTGGGCCAATGCAGCATCTTTATTCACAAAAATCATGCCGTTTGTGCTGGGCTCTTTCCTCTGATACTTTCAAGGAAATGAGCCTTTTGCTCCCGTGGCTGATGTGATGGCAGTGCGCTGCGCATCCCTCGTTCAGGCTCCCTCTCCTAGAGCCGCTACATCAAAGCGTGAAGGGCTGGAGCCGCTGCCAGTGCTCCCTGAATTACATACTTTGCAAGGTCTGCATTGCAAGTCTGAAGCTGATCCTGAGGATATAATTATGAATTTCTAGCAGGAAAGAGTGGTCACCCTGGTGAGGCCACCCGGGGATCGCTGTGCCCCATAGCAGCTGGCACAGGTGGGATCCCATCGGCTGTCCTGATTAATGACATGGGTTTTTCTCTAGGTGAGGAAGGCCTGAAGTGAGCAGGCTGCAAGATCAAGCCCTGTGTTTATTAACAGACATGGGGTACCCCGTGCTTGTTCACTCTCTTCCCACAATGGCAAGAACATTTTGCATAGTAAAATTAATTCAAACTTGAGATAATGCTAAGCTAAAAAAAAAAATAAACCCAAAACAAGTGCTTATGAGTTCAGCTCCCTGCTTCCTCTTGAAGGTTTTCTTTTCTCGTGCTGTTCCAAATCTTGATTTCTTTTTTTCTTTTTTTTTTTTCTCTTTCCTTGCTGACCTCACAAGGACACAGTCACCTTCAGGCTTAGTCACCTTCAGGTTCCCTTTTCTACAGCTTGGCAACTCACTCACATGGAGAGTGGAAAACTGAGACAATTGTTGCCCCAAACTGTCCTTGGCCAGAGGTTGTAGCTCCGTCTGGCTTGTGGGAAAGTGCTCCCCTTCCCAATGGGCTGTGATTTATGCTCCGGCATGCTGACGTAGGTGGCAATTGGCACCTGTTTGTGCTGATACCCAGGGCTGGGAGTTGGAAATTCAGGACATATATCTTTATGTCCCCTTCAGCCGTTCTTGCTGCAGGAGCAGCACTCTGGAAAAGGGCCATGCTGGCATCGCGAGGTGTTAAGCTGGGATGGCTGAAGGAGTTAATCTGCTGCCTCACTGTAATATAATAGAAAGAAAAACATGCCTGTGGGGCTAGTCCATTTTACTATGTAGCTTCAGCTGGTAATTAAAAAGAAACAGTTCAAAATTAAGCAGTAATATGAATAAAACCCCAAATTAAATACACCCAGGACAGGTTGCATTTTTCAATGGGTGGATGCTTAGCATATCATGGAACCAGGCTTTTCAAAATATCTTAGGCTGGGTCCCTAAAACTGAGAGCTCCCCAAACCCCCCAGAGCTTTGCTTTTTTCCATGAGGGTGCCCCTTTCATTGCAGCTCACTCATCACCAGGGCCAACTGGTACACTCCTCTCGGGGCATGTTCCCACATTCCTCCTGTTACGGCGGAGACAAAAAAGTAAAATCGAAACCCCAGATGGGCCTGGTAACAATTTTACTTGCGAGTCAAGAGCGCAAATGTGGTTTCAGGTTCTTGAGAAGGATTTCACGTGCCCCCTTTGAAGGTGATGATCCCGACAGTGAGGACAATGTGCCCATTTAAGGTGGAGGAAAGTGATCGTGGGCACTGCCCTTTGGGCGTTCTGCCAGGCATCAATTTGGGGAATGCAGTTGCTGAGCAAAGTAGCAAGCTGTGACCTTCTCTGGGCATAGATCAGGCAGCTGGCTACTTTTAAATGGAGTGGTGCAACTGCGCACAGTGATAATTTTGAGGTAAAGGTGTGGGGAGCAGGGAGGGTGGGAAGGAGCGATAGGAGAAGAGGTATTTTCAACTACAAGCTCCCCAGCTGGCAGATTTCCAAAAGATGGAAGTGTTGTCTGAAAAAGGCTCACCTTCTGCTCACCTCATTTCTTACATTCTTTCCCAAAGTATCTGTTACTGGACACTTTTGGGGGATGTTGGACTTATCTGGAATGACTGCTCTTGTTTCAATGACACCTTTGGAGCAACATGCTACAGCCCCCGCAGCACCTCTCCTGGAGTGCTGCTTTTCTCCGCAAACCTTCTCACAAACTTATAGTGCCCACAAAACTCCTTAGTTCCATCGGGGAGTTTCCCTGACATTGAGGCAGCGTTTGGGTTTCTGAGTATAGAGGGTTGCTGTTGTCCAGTAAGTGGTGGATACCCACAGGACAGGAATAGCTGAGCAGAGCCTGAGGCCAAGCCTGCCTTGCTGGGGTGGTGGCACAGGAAGGGACAGAGCAGGGACCAGGGGGCATGCAGGAGCTGGGCTCGTAGCCAAGCCCAGGGCATCACCAAATAGGCAGCAGGGCCATGTTCAGTTTGTTCTGCTGGACCACTGCCTGCTTTGCCTGGATGAGTAATGTCTCTGCCTTCCTCTGCGCCTACGGGTTTCACATGGTCTGGTGCTACTTGAGACAGCCATCATCTGGTACCACACAGTCCGTCATTGGGCAGTTGGGTCCAATCACGTCAGTTGAGCACCCCAGCATTTTGTCCCCGTAATGGTCTTTCCGATATCTTTTATGTGAAAACCGAATGAGTCTGTTTAAGATCAAACTCGGTTGCCAGCTACTCAGCCCTGGGAAGAACTGTTATTCCTCTGCCACAGATTAATGTGAAGGGAGTGAAGAAAGAAGTGGAAGGAAACAATTTATGCCATCATGTCTGACTTGATTAAAAACTAGTATGGGATTTATTTTTAGGTTACTGGTAGATATGGGCATCGGTTTCATAGGTAGCGTTTTGTTGTCTAGCAGGTTAACAGTCTTCTAAGTCCCATAATGGAATAGCTGAGATGAGTTCCAGGGAGAAGCCGTTTTCTTCTTAACCACTCTTGGTTCAGCTATAAACAAGAAAAGAAATAATACTGCCTTTCTTCAAGAGTGCAGTCTCATGCCAGGGGTATGAATTGATTTTACTGTCTGTTTACCTTTTTATTGACAAGATCTAAGACTGCAGTCCAGAAGTCTAACTGGTGGCACTTGGACCTGCAAGGTGTCACTGCAGGGCAAGGTGTTGGTGACTGGAACTTGCTGCACTTCAACCAGAAAAACACTTGTGGAAATTGACTGGTCAGAGTGTAACTCTTCTGTTGCAAACGTTTAGAAACTGAGAACCTGGACCTATGCAAGACTACTGGATGCGAGTAAATCCCTCATACAAAATCCACAAAAGCCATACATTTAGGCTGCAAATTCAACAGAGGCAATTCTATCCCTTCCAGTGTTTCAGTTTTGATTAAGTTGCAAATCCTCCCTCCCATTATGTCTTAACTTATTTGCCTAAGCTTGAATTTGGGCATTGACCAAAGCAGAGAGTTATCCTACGGAGTTACTGCTTACTTACAACATTGCAGGTGGGGTGTCAAGCTGAATTATTGGCAAAAGAGACCGTGCCAACGATGTGCTGAGGGCACTGAAACTAAAACATCCTTCCACTGTGGAGTGGTGGTTTACAAAAAGGGAAAGGATGGAAATTCCATATCAAAGCCCTCCTTTTCTTCTAAATTAATCTGGACTCTTAAGTACCTTTAGAAACTAACAGAGTTCGTTACATTTGGAAGAAAAGGTTTCAGGTCTTGCCGTTCTTCCAATAGTGCCTGTGGTACAGCTGCTGTTGACTTCAGTTTACATATTTAAGACCTTGTTTCAGGGTGTTTTGACCTCTTTAATGTGGGTGTAGTATTTATAGTATATGTACTGGGAATGATACAATGTTTCTAAAGTGCTGTCAAGACGGAAATTAACAGAGATTAGGTTTTTACTCCATGGTCTTTATTTGTTGTTTTAATGGCCTTGTGCAAAGGAAGACTTGTATCTAAGAGCACAAACTATAGTAAGCTCACCTGTTCTATCAGATAACCCACCAAAACACCCAAACAACTGCTTCTCAGGCTCGGAGTTAAGGATGTGCTTGCCCCAGCCCTGCTGAAGCCAGGAGGGTGGTGCAGAAGCAATAGTATAGCCGGGTGAGCCCAGGGAACGCGTGAGAGCTGCTATCAACCAGGATAGTCCTTCTCTGGCTTAGGGGTCTTGGGGCTGAGGGAATGGGGGTCTCATGCACATTGCAGTGTTTTCTGTCTAGGAGTTGTTTCTGTTCTTTTCAAATGCCTTGATTCAATCAAACACAAAATACCAAAAGAACAAATGTTGACTTTTTCACTTCTAAGTTCCTCGTGGGAACTTTGTTATAAAGAGAAAAGTCAGGGGGCTGGAGACAAGCTGTTGGAAGTCAACTTCAGCAGCAGCTTTGGGTGTGCAAGGCTGAAGGCTGGAGCCCTAATCTCCCTGCAGCTTTCTCAGCATTAAGAAAACCAATCTTAGTCCCGGGGCTGCACATTAGTAGCATGACTGCTCTGCACCAGGCCATGCCCGCGTGTCACCGTCACGGCTAAGCTGGTAGGATAGGTGGTGGTTAGGGGTTTCTCGGAGCACCTCGGTCAGATTCAAACTGTTTTATTAAACTGGTTAATTGGCAGTTTGAAAGGGAGGGGGAAAAAGTGAGGTCCTTAGGTCTCCCTGGTCAGTGCCAAGCCGCAGACTGTTAACTACTCCTGCCTTTCAGAAGCAATAACTGCGGGTTTGGGGAACATATGGAACCAACTAGCCGAAAGGCTTTTATGAGGAGCTTTAACAGGGGGCACAGTTTTGTGAGCAGAAATTCCAGTGGATGAGTTAATAGTTTCACTTTCCTTAGCTGTCCCTTTATAGGAACAACAACAACAAAGTCGGGCGCGTTCCTCCTGCAGCCCCGGCTGTACAATGTGCCGATGCATCCAGGATTTCGTTTGGACACTGGGGGAGTCCTTTAGTAGATCCCCCAGGACCTGTTTTTTTGGAGCTATTTCCTGATGCTGACCTCATTAGGTGAGTTTCACAGCTCACTAATTCCTAGCAACAGCACAAGAGATTCAAGGAAAGGGGAAACCCGTCTTCTGGAAACCAATGGAACTGAACAGATTTGGGCAAACACTTTTATTGCTTTTCATTAATCTGAAAAATCAGGGACTTGTGTTTTTCTTTTCTTTTTTTTTTTTCCCCAAGCCACTATTTTGACCTGAAACTGTGTATTTGATTTTCTATTTGAGTACAGAGAAGGATAACAACAAAAGAAGAACCCCTGAAGAACCATATATCTCAATATTTATGTTTTGGTTTGTTTTGAACCAAGCAGGAGAGTGGACATTTCTTTTCCAGAGTTGCAATTTGGGCACTGACAGGATGTAGTCACTTAGATGCTTCCAGTAATGCTTATTTAGTATTTGCATTGTGGTGGCACATGTCCAAACGAGAGAGCAAAGGAAAACAATAGTTGCCTGCTCAAGAGCTGACATCATAATACGAAATTTAAGTACTTGTTTTTGTGCTAGTGTTATTAAGCATGGCTCTATGCAGGGTCATCCTGTAACTCCAGCTACTGGAGTCCTGTGAATGCAATGTTTGTAGTTCAGCCATGGTAGGTTTAGGACTGGAAAGTCATTTCTCCCCCATCACCTAACAGTGAAATTTGTCTGAGCACCAAAGTTTGATCTGAGAGTTTTCTCCGGGTTGCTTTTTGTTCCCAAGTCACCTGTAGAGTAAACACAACAGAAGAACACAGGACCATTTCTCTTCAGCTTAAGACAAAATTTGTTTCTTCTGTTGTAATTCCTGAATTTGTTGTCTATTTTATTAGGAGCATAGTTCATAAGAAAGTTTGGGACCACTCAAGTATTTTGTCTAGTAATAAGGTTTCCTTGCCCCTACAAAGCTGTTCTTCCATTGTGGCACCATTTGGGACCGTAGTCTGACAAATTGAAGAGGTGGCCCTGGCAACCTTTCCACTTGGTTAGAAATCCATAGTATTGCCTCCTAGACAAGGTGATAGGCACAGAGTCGAGCCACTGTCAGAGTCTGTCAAAAATTGATTTCTGACAAAGCATGCGAGCGTTCAGGGTAATCAACCAAAGTCAACTCACTCACGTCTGCAAATGTATTAAAAACATAGAGCTGAAAGGATATGGTTAACTCTGCATCCTTGAGCTGATGTTCAGTGGTGATCATGGCAAAGAATCCATGTACTGAATAGCATCTTTTAGAAAAGTGAACATGTTATGTCTTCTTTTATGCCATTCAGGACCTTATGACTGAAAGACCTTACGAGCAGCTGACATAAACCAGGCATGATACTATACTTGATGAGGGATAACTTGGTTTTTGTTTTCTGGGCTTTTTTTACTCTCCTCAGCCAGGGTCAAATGCACTTAAGATGGGCAAGAAGAAATCTCTCCTGTACAAAGGCCATGATTTCTCCTCTTTAGCTACTACATACAGCACTAACATGATGCTGACCTTCAGGAGCCTTTAAATGTCCAGTCTGAAGTTGCAGACTTGTGGCACAATAAAACGTGATGCATGAAAGTTTGCGAGACTACCTTGGAACAAGTGGGATTTTTATTTAGCTTTGCTTCCAAAACCGAATACAATGAAGAACATGGTTTCTGGTGGAAAGCCTCAAGTGTTCCTAAGCCCAGGCTGGGTACACATCTATTCACTTCGCCTCACTATTCAAAAAGGTGGCACTGCTTTCTTAGATCTGTTTCTTTGGATTGGGTTTACTTGCTTAAAAGCCGGATCTCATTAAAATCTGGCATAAAATAAAACCACCTACCCCCTTGGGCTTGCAAAAGGAGGTTCAAACTGTCCCAACAGCTGATACTGTTGTGTATATACCAAAACTTCTATGCAATGCCAGCCCCCTTTGAAACCTTGAGACCCAATGCAGTTTTGTCTGTTTGCTTCATGTGAGGGGTTTGGAGGTTTTCTAATGTTTCATCTTTTGACATTGTAAGTTAAATGGCTTAAACATTCAAGTTGATTTATACATGAGGTAGACTTTTGTAACCCATGCCTTCCATTAAAGTCCTGGCTCTGTAATCCAGAGGCGTGGGGGGGAGAAATACTGTTTGAGTGTCAAGGTAATCAGCAAAGCTGTTTGCTTTATTGGATTTCATCGGGCTTGTTTCATCCCTTGTCAAGGCCTGGAGTGAGCTTGCACATGGGTGGCAAAGGCTGGTCTCTGCAGATTTGGTTGCAACTGAACTGCCCAAGATCATAGAGGCAAAAGAGCAAAGGTTAAAGTGAGGCAGCAGCAGAGGTACTGCTGGGTGATGGTGAGAACAGTTGGCACGAACGTAAGAAATGGCCCAGTCTTGTTCACCAAGAAATGAAACTTGGGCTTTCTGTAGACCTCCCCCTTCCTGGAGATCCTTCAGTTGAAGTCACCAGTGGTGCAAGAGCTGTCCCCCTGCCCAGCTCTGCTGCATCTCCTCTGACCTTCCCGTGGCAGAAATGACTGGTCCAGCCCCCTTACCCTTGAGATGGCCTGTGCTGGTTTTGGCTGGGATAGAGTTAATTTTCTTCACAGCAGCTAGTATGGGGCCATGTTTTGGATTTGTGCTGAAAACAGTGTTGATACACAGGGATGTTTTAGTTACTGCTGAGCAGTGCTCACACAGAGTCAAGGCCTTTTCTGCTTCTCACACCACCGCACCAGTGAATAGGCTGGGGGTGGGCAAGAAGTTGGGAGGGGACACAGCCGGGACAGCTGACCCCAACTGACCAAAAGGATATTCCATACCATATGACGTCATGCTCAGTATATAAACTAGGGGGAAAGCTGGCCGGGGGACCGCTGCCTGGGGACAGGCTGGGCATCCGTCAGAGGGTGGTGAGCAATTGTTTTCATTTGCATCACTTGCCTTTCTTGTTTGTTGTTGTTGTTGTTTTTCCTTTTCATTACAATTTTATTATTATTTTATTTTATTTCACTTATTAAACTGTTTTTATCTCAACCCACGAGCTTTCTCGCTTTTACTTTTCCTATTCTCTCCCCCATCCCACTGGGGCAGGGGGTGAGTGAGCGAGCGGCTGTGTGGTGCTTAGTTGCCAGCTGGGCTTAAACCACGACATGACCATAGTCTGTGCAAAAGAGCTGCTAAAAAGTCTGGCCTGGTGGTTCCTGGCGCTTTGTGGAATTGGTGGAACCCACTCTCTTAGGCAGTAAAACAGGACCCATAGGTCTGCCCGAAGGGCTGAGCTGGTGTCTCCAAACACCCAGATAAAATCTGTGTGTTGGGTTGCTGCTTTGCACAGGAGAATGACACCAATCAGATAAAAAGGCTTCCTCCTGGCAGGGTGAAAACCCCTTTCTGTTGTCCGGGGCTGATCAGTCGCAAACGGGGGCCAGACACAGCCGTGCAAAAATGGCTTTCAAAGCACGCCGATGTGAGGACCCTAAATTGCATGAATAAAAACCCACTTTCCCAGAGCTGAAGTCATAACTTCCCATCACTTCCCAGAACAAATACTGTCTGCTATATTTATGAGGTGGGACTGTGTATAGGCAGTCGCTCTAAGTGTGTTTATTTTGAAGTCATCAGTTGTTCAGTAATCCCAGGCACCTCTGGGAGATTTAACTCAGATAGAGGTTTAGGCTGGAGGTCGTGGGGTCACTGATATTAAGATAGAGAGAAGGAAAGGAAACAGTGTTGTTTTTGTGGCATTATCTGAACAGTAAGAAAAAATAAATTCAGGTTTTAAGATGGCTTTAACCTGACTCTGAAGGAAATGGTCTACAAATCCAGCCAAGAGCAGGCGGCTGCAGCGAGACCCCGCTTCTCTTTGAGTTTGTTTTGAGCCACCCAACCAAAAACCATGGCGGTTATGGCTTGATGAAGGAAGACTTCTCTAGAAATCTGTTTAAGTGGTTACAGTTTTCCTTTAGCATATTCAACTGTTTGAGTTCCTAATTTTAACTTCCCTCCTAAAATAAAATCTCTTGAGTTGCTCTTTGGGCAGTAGTTTGAACCCAGCCACGAGCTCCCTGGCAGTGGTAGCAGGGTGCTGGACTTCAGCTGGTGGCCAGCATCACCTCTAGGTCCCAGAGCTGCTCAGGGGCAGAGAGCAGGGATGTGAACGTCCTGACACTCCTGAAATTTGGGATCCGATGCACGGGGGTCCGTCTACTGTTTTAAACTCCAGATAACTCATTCTGTCTCATGTGGAGTCTTTGATGTCTTATAAGAAGTGAACTCGTACTGGTGGGCTTTTCTGCAGCCCGGCACTTATTTTCAAGGAACATATAGGCAATTTTCTTTAAGACCTCTAACCCTCTGCAAATGTGACTGAAATCAGCTAATAGGTTCCAAATTTATTAGGAGGAGACAGACAGACCCAGAGCATTAATGCACAGGACTGGTTTCCCCAGGAAGCCAGAATAACAACAAAAAACCCCCCCAAAAAAAGCATTGGGAGTAAAGTAAGGATTTGTTTATCGCCTTCTTAATATTTTATCATAAAACACACTGTCTTATCCTCAGGGTTTGTTGGTGGTTTGTATATGTGTGTGCCTGTGTGTATACATATTTTTGTATATAAAAATCCAGCAACATCTATTGTTTAAAAAGACAAAAATGAGAAGGATTTCACTAAAAGCATTTTGGGAAACCTCTGCTCTCAGTTTTCCCGTCAACGTTTTTCTAAGCTTATATTTTTATTAGCCAAAATGTTTAGAATCCCCAGGAAATCCTGGGATGAACCATTTCCTCCTTGAGCTGTAGCCCTTAGGGGAAAAAGAAAAAGCTCAGATCCTTTCAAAGGTTAGAATTTTTTCAAACTGTATTTTTTGCAGATTTTTTAAATTAGAGAAAAACTACGTTAGGAAGATGCTTAACTTCAGGCTGTGGTCCTGGGAAAGACTGATCTCTTTGTAGAAAAGCCTGAAGAGACTCTTAGATCTGGGCAAGGAAATCTTTTAGGCTTGGGTCTTAATGGGGAACTGATTGCTGAATTGAGGTATAACAGGTTCAGTTGAAAGATCATCTTTATATTTTTTAAAAGTAAATTAAAAAATAACATTTGCTTTCCTCAACCAATTTGTATATGTTAGCATGTAACAGCTTTGTATTAAGGGCTATTAATGCCCTGGAGATGCTGATGTGCTGCTGCTGCTATTATTAATAATAATAATAATAATAATAGTCTCAGATCATATTTGTTATATACTTGCGGTTTTGCAGGAGTAAATCCAATTGACTGTTTCCTTTCCTTCAAATAAACTTCAATGGGAATCATAATTTTAAACTAATAAAAACTTCCATCCTGCAAATACGTATGTACATTGTTAATTTTAAAATCCTCTGGGGTTCACTCCTTAGAGGGAGTTCAGTGGGTTCAGTGGCTTAAAGTTAAGAAGGTCAGTAAGAATATGTGTCACAGACTGCAGCCTAACTGGGCCAGCTGGAGCTCAGCATGGGTTGCTTTACCTAGATTTTGAGATTATGGTTATTCTTTGGGATGGAGAGGGCACTGCTGTTATAAATGAGAGAAGCTGAAAAGGTGGTGAAACGTGAGGCTGAGGGATGTAGGAGTCTTTTCATGAAAAAAGTGACGCATCAATAACATTTTTCAGAACTCTGAATTTGCAGTCACTACATATCACTTTATTTTAGGAAAAGTGTGTTTGCTTATTTATAAAATTTGTGAAAAACTGTCTTAACTGCTGTTCTTCTGATTTATTCATCTACTTTTTATCAAGTTTCTTTGGAAGGTTCTTGGAAAGCTGGACATGAAAAGCCCAGACTTGGTGGTTCAGTAACTGGTACAAATTACTCCTACAGTCTATCACAAATATAAAAAGACTCGTGGTAATTCATGTGAAATTCAGTAGCCTTTTTGGTAATGCAAGGAAAAAAAATAACATCTTTAAGGATTTTTTTTTTTATTTTTTTTTTTTTTTTTTACCTAAATTTACATAGTGAAGAGTGCTTCTGCTTTCTTGCTATTTTCAGGTTTGGGATGGAACACGACTAGTCTGCTGGGACAGTGTTACAATTCAGTATCTGTGTTCACTCTGCAAAAGGGTGGGTGAGAGGGGAAAGACAAAAGGAGGGAGACTAATAATGAATTTCCTAAGTTTCTGCTACTAGAAGCATGCAGAAAGTCCCAATACTACAACTGTGACTTCAGAAGTTCGGAAGATTTTGATTTTTATCAAAAACCTTCTGACTGAGTTTGGGCTTTGGAGTTAAGCCAGCAGACAGGAAACGGTCAGAGGCAATAAAAGTTTCCTAATGTAGCGGCTTTTTCATTTCTATGTGTCTCATGTAGCCAAGTAGTCAGCAAAGACAGCCTAAAAGTCCTCAGACTGTGATCTCTGGGCCATATATGTATATGTTGTGAAGTTGTACTTTATGAGGAATATTAAAGGTCTTCTAACAAGGTCTACTAATAGAGGACTTTGCATCTGATCCCCTTTCCAGTTGGGGATGCCTAAAGAGCAGCCCTTGTTACTTTGGGCCAGGATGGGTCAATAGACCTGAGGTGCAAGAGAGTTTTTCAAAGTCTGGCCTTTTAGGCTTTGCTGCTTTGATTCGTAGTATCTTTAACTCCTTCCTGTTTTTCTTGTCTGCGTTTCTACAGGTGCTGTTTGCTCTAAACCAAACCCTGCTCCAACACGAAAGCCTCCGAGCAGGTAGTTTGCAGGCCCCGTATACCACTGAAGATCTCATCAAGCATTATAACTGTGGAGACCTGAACGCTGTCATATTCAACCATGACACTTCTCAGGTAAGCAAAAGCAATGCGAATGGGCCAGCTAATTGAGAAAAATCAGCTCCTTTAATAGCGATGTCCCTTACAGGACCAGGAATTGCCTTCTACCAAAACCCTGATCTAAAATTTCTACACGGGATGTAATGATTTGTATTCATTAAAATTGAGGTGAATTGAGATACAGAGAGATTAAGAGCCCGGCATAAAGCTTATCACGTGCCTATAGCACAGCAATTAGGAAAGCTTCAGTCTCAGTCATCACTTTAGACTCCATCTCCTCTTTCCCCTCTTCCTTTTGATGCCCTGTGTTTTCTTTCCGCACGTGCGTTGTTTGCCTGGTGAGAGAGTGGGGTTTCCTTGGTATTGCTTGGGCTCTGGGGAAGGGACTGCCTGGAAAACTTTCCTAGGAATGTGCCTGAAAAAAGTTAATTATGGATGTTTGTGGGGCTGTTGAATGTAGTCCCCTCATTAAGGGGGGGGAAAAATATCTTTGTAATATTTGAGCTTATATATGAAGAGGAAGTGAACCTTATGTAAATACTCTATAAAGTAAATAACTTCTCAAACATGTCATAACTCAATAATTTTGTATGTGTCTCAGGCAGCCCTTCAGTCTCTGTTTATCTTAGTTATCCAATGCTATTAAAAACTCTCAATGGAGCAGAAATCTGCTTTCCAGACCAGTTTGATAGTTCATGGCAAACTCTTGAGATTCTCATTTAATATGTAGGTTCCTCTTTCTCCTTTCCCGTTAATTCTATGGAAACTTGGTCTTTAGATGTCATCTTCTACCTCTCCTTTTTTTGATAAATGTTCACAGGTTCCTGACTCAGGTGCAGTGACTTACGTGGAGGGGACCTGTATAAACTTTGGCAGCCACAGTATTACGTATGTTTTGCCAATGAAGTCTATTAATCATGATAGCGGTTTACCATTAGCTAATGCAAACCAAGGATAACTATGTGACTTCAAGAGAGAACTGAGACGGGGTAAGCTCAGTTTGTTGATTGAGGCAGAGGTCTCTGAGACATCTTATCTTGCCATCGCTGTCTTGAGTTGCACAGGGCTCTGTGGGCCACTTGTTTCTCAGAGGAACAACTGGGAAAGCGAGGAGGGCCCCAACCTGGCCGTAAGGTAACAAAGTCTCCCAGCCATGTTCCGTGACATGGGTGTTTTCCCAAAGGTCTTGTATGCCCCTCTGAGAAGTTCCAGGTATACATGTGAAAGACACTGAGTTTATTCTGTTAGCAGGAGCTGCTCTTCCCTGTCACCTGTCACAGAACTAGCCTGCCCCTCGACAGGGGCAGAAAGACATCAGCTTGGACGATGAGAGGTCCTTAAATTCTGGACAAATGGTCTTGTCTCCTCTTTTTCCCTATCTGGTTATCATTTTCAAATAGTAGAAAGTGTGGTTGGTGGTAATGAATGGGATAAAAACCCTTTGCTGTCCCAGTTAATCCAGTCCTAGAAAGTGAAGCATTGTTTCGGTGTGACTAAGCAGGACGTAATGGGGTGGTACTGAAACAGAAGTCTGTGTAGTGCCAAAGCTGCCAGAGCTGTTCGTTCTGGATAGCCTTGCACTGAAAAGTAAAGGGAGAAAGCAACTCAGGTAGGAATACATCTCTAAAGATGGGGGGGGTGAGCTGGAAAAGGTAGAGAGCTCATGACTTTAGAGGATCCTGGAGAAGTCAATGATTGTAACTATTCCTGCAACATCGAGGCACAGCACAAGAGATAAATACATAATGATTTTGGAGAAATAACCCTTTCAAGGTGTGGTTGTGTATTTGCCATGGATGCAAAGAAAGGACTACTAGAAGTAAAACCATGAAGTCAGTCCTGGCATCTGAATGTCCTGAGTCATCTTTTAATCTCTATCAATGTAGTTTCTCCACCAATAATGCCTTTGTTTCTGAGACAAGTTGTGGCCGTTCACACTGGTTGCATTGACTCTCAGACATCTGTGATTTGTTGACACAATGTCCTATAACAGACCTGTGGGTTAGACTTGAGAGGAACAGATTGCTGTAAAAACTTCTTTATCCCTGCAAATTCTTGGATCAAATGTGAGTTTAAAAACAGTGTTAAAGAAAGAAGAAAGAAACCAACAGCCAATCAGAGTTCAAGCACTGGTGTTAGTCATGGTCCCAGAGTGCATGAAGTTGATAGAGATTATAACACTTACAGGCCATGGAAAATTAAAATCCCTGTATGTATACTGGTCCCTACAGAACTCTAAAAGTTGTGGAGTATTTTCCTGTCATGGGTTGTTGTTTTTAATTTGGTTAAAGAGGTTTTTTGTTTGGTAGTGTTTTTATAAACCAGCTTTATACCATTCATTTTTAATTGCAAGCAGAAGAAAATAGAAAATTAAAACCTAAAATAAACTCCCTATTCAGGTCAACTTTGGCCAGTTGTGGTACTTCCAAAGTTTATTCTATGTGTTTTTTGCAAAGATGATAGACTCGCTCTTCCATAGAGAGTCTTTGCCATTTGTTTACCAAATTAGATTAGCCTGGCTGAAATATTACACATGAAGCATCCCCCATGGGATCTTTCTCTTGAGACATTAAATGTAGGCACAGGGATTGATCATGGGCTGAGAGTATATTGCAGGTCTCATCAGGTGACCACAAATGATAGGCCTACAAGTGCAGAAAAACCATAAGTATCCCAAGTGAGATGTATCATCACTTAAACTTCAGGACAGGTACCCATGCCAATCTTGGGAGACAAGAGTGTCACAGTGTTTGTAGAAGGTGTGCCCATTCTTCCATGATATCCAGCTGCTGTCCTAGCACTTCAAGAGGTCTGGTAGGTCCTTGCAGCTGGTACTATTAACACAACTTTGAAATATCACGTAGAAAGGAATGAAAGATCAGGAATGGAGCTGTAAGACTCAACACTTATGGGAATGGTGGAGGCCAGGAATTCAGCTCTGCCCCACAGGGGCATGGAGACCCGCAGAAGGCTGTGACTCTCACTCTTTGAGCCTTCATTTGGGGGCTGTTTATAAGGTTACTAGTGCCTGCTTGTCCCTTGAACATTAGCGGGAACTGCAGAACAAAGGTGAACTGGTCCATCAGTTGCCTCAGTTCAGAGCCTTTGGTTTAGGTCACTGTAATGAACGGGGAAGTAGTTGAGAAAGTCTAACATAACTACGGGGACAGTGGTGGTGGTGAGTATATAACTAGGTGCAGTAACTTCCTCAATTCCTCTGGTGTGACTCTTGGGAGACGGAACATCTTCAGTAGCCATCTGCAAGATGCTGAGATGCCTTTAGAGCAAACCTCATCCTGGAGCAGAAAAAAGGGGCAGAAGTGGAAATACTAATACTGTCGACTCAAGGTGTTACAGATGAGTTTCTTGAGCCTCTTTAGTCTCCCCAAGGGAGTTTGGGAAATCTGCAGTTTCCCAGTGCCAGTCTTGTTGACTCCCGCAGCGTTTGGGAGGAGAGGGCAGAGTCCCCGGGGCTGAGTCCGTGCCAAGATCGTGCACAGAAGGGACGGTGCTGGGAGGAGAAGTGCAGGGAAAGTTATTTCCTAGACTGAAGCGGGAGCTTGGGCACCAGGTCAGAGGACAGCTCCTTCGGGGGACAGGGACAGGGACATGGACGGGACCTCCCCAGGGAGCTGCTGCCTGCCTGGGGGTCGAGAAGCCGGGCTCAGTCACGGTAAGGTGCTTGAAATGGAGGGGTGTGAGCAGGCCCCCAAATCCCTGCTGTTTTCCTGTCCCAGAGCCATCAGCACTGATGACAGTGGAGGACTAAACAAATCCTTCTCAGTTTCAGGATTTTTTTTATTTTAATTAAGAACAGTGAAAGGGGGAAACACCTCTGCTTTCCTGTGGTTATATTACACTCTTCATTCCTTTCTCTCTCTTTTTCTTAAATTTTTTGTTTCCAAGCACCATTTTTCCAAACATATAAATCCTTATTTAAACTTAATAAAATTTTAAGGGGCTGAGTTTATTCTGTTAGACTATGACCCAAAAGCAGAGTAGGAAACATCTCTCCTGCTTCTACAGCCTTCTGCAAACACTTGATTCTGTTGTGACTTCTGCAATCAAGAGGCTTACGTTGGAGTTTCTGGGCAGAGAGTCAAAATGATACTGAAGAGAAAGTATTGTAAGTTAAAGATAGGACAGGCATATTTTCTGCTTCTTTCTCAGACTTTTTCCCCTCAAAGAAGTCATAGTTTCTTTCTCTCCTTTTGAAAAAACTTCCCTACAAGTGAAGAGGAATCAGATTAGATCAGCAGCTTTAACTTCTGTATTCTGTCTGATGCTCTCACAAAGGGATTGAGGTCAGCATGTCCAGATATGTTAAAATACCAAAAATCTTTTAGTGCAAAATCAGAAAATTATCTACCTCCAGAGAATTTTTTTTTCTTACCTGAGACAGTTAAGAAGTTGCCTAATGACCTGAAGCTTTGGTGAGGAAAAAGTACGGTGCAGAACAATTTATCTTGTATTCTGTTCCCTAAATCTGATGTAAAGGTCTTTATTTAAACACTTTGAACTGATATGTCTAGAGTTTTGGCTTCAGTGATATCTTGTACAAGTTACTTCCTGTGGTTGGTTTTGAGATGTTCAATTTTTTAAGGACAATTCTGTAAAGTAGATTCATCTTTGCCAGCCTGGAATTAGCAGGTTCTGTGTTTCCTTGTATTCCTATGTACACTTTATTTAAAGAGGGAAATTGAAAAGCTGAGGCTGAGATTTTTCTCTTTCAACCATTCTCAAAAACTATACCTGTGGTCTCCAACTATCTTCTCCTCTTCTGTCCTCAGCCATTCTCCTGACCTGAGGAGAGGCTCCTGTCCAGGAGAAGATGGTTCCTCCTCTCTTGTTGCTGACTTGGTGTACCAGAGGCATGCAGCTACACTGCTTTATAGACGGTTTTCTTCAGGCCAGGTCCTACAGGCTGCGTACTTGTTATTTACCTGTCCCATTTAGGGTTAACAGTACAACTCAAGAGTGATACCTGCCACTTATGCAGCATCTTTCATCTACAGAGCCTTTATGTTTTGCGTGTGTTTTAGACTGTATTGAAAGCCCTTTGAAATAATGGATAATATTTCCATGCCTTCAGCAGGCTTTGTGTGAGTTCCAGTGGCCCCAGCCATCATCTGGATATCAAAATGAAGAAATCAAGTGAAGCCAGTGAATAACCCAGTTTACGGGCTTTATGCACACCTGAGTATAATGATCTTGTTGCCAGGAGAGGTGGGGTCTTAGCTTCATCCTACACAGAAAAGCAAGCTACGCAATGAAGTTGCTTTGCAGACATGTCTCAACACCTTTCGGGTGCTCAGGGCTCACAGTGCTGCCTCCTTCAAGCTGTGTCCATTAGAAAGAACAGAGCTTTTTGTATAACTTACTAGAATGATGTCACCCATATCTTGAGTTGCCTCTGCAGTTCAAAATCCCATGGATTCATACTGAACCACAGTGTTCAGGCAGTGGGTGTTGCCTTCTGAAAAGCATATGATGGTCCCAATAACACGACATTAGAGACCCATACACTAACACCATGTCAGCAGTCAGCCTCCCTAAACTAAAGAAGAAAAGGGTTAGTGCATCACTTCACAGTGCACGTGCTGTGCAGGTTGTGTTATGTGCTTCTTTAAAAATGTTATCGTCCTGCATTTAAACCTGTTGCTTAAGATTTAAGGGTCCTGATAATTCTAATTACATCATTAACTTGCCCCATTCTCATTCTGGATAAAATACAACTGGGTTTCTGGCTCACTTCTCAAATCAATGAAAACTATCTGTGGAATGCCCCAGCTTCAATAACTGCAGAAACACCATTAGGTAGAGTGTTGAATGACAAGCAGACCTAATTTGTTCAAGGAATGGAGTTTTATCTAGGGCAAAGGAAGATAAATCCATAAACCGAAGGCACAGCCATTGTAACGCAACGCTTTGGAAGCGTCTTATCGTTTTCAGCTGTAACAAAGTGCAGGCGAACTGGCACAGCCTCTCGTTCTTCCAGGGAAAATGATTATAGGCTTTCCAGTGAAGCAAGTGCATGGCTGTCCCAGGCGCCAAGGGAGCCAGTCCCACGAGTTTCTCGTCTGGGTCCAGGTGAAGGGTCAGTAACACTTCCAGGAGTGTTTGTTAAAATGACATTGATGGCGGTCCCGACACCACCTGGGTGTTTGGCATCACGTGTGCTCAGAGCTGCTTGAGCTCCGATAGCAAGCAGAGGATGTCTCCCACCTTCTCTTCTTTGGGCTGTAGCACAGGATGCTGCTGGAGAGATGCTGCCTTCCCATAGTTCAGAAGAGCTCCCGACCTGCCACTGTGGGATCGTACTTTCTTTCCGCTTGCACCTGAGTTACAGCTTTGTGTCTTGGTATATTGTGAGCATTTGGAAGTAAAAAAACAGAAGTGCAGCCAATATTTTCAGAGTCTAATTTTCATATTATGTCAGAACAGGATTCCAGATTGGAGCAATATTATATTTTGGCTTATGAGTTTCAGAAAATTGGTTACAGATTCAGATTGTGGGAGTTAAGTCTGCTTGTTGATGATAGTGCTGGGGAAAACACTGCAGAGATTATTTTTTTACTAATAATCTGGAACATGCCCAGATAATTTTCATGCTACAGGTTTTGAAAATAGGTTCTTGCTTGAAAATTTTCATTACGTGTTCGCATTTAGAGTTGTCCTACCTTAGAAGTTCCTTCCTTCTTCTTTACAGTTTCCATGGAGAAAGCAATGGGAGAGGGAGAGAAAGTCAGAGAAAAATTGGAACAAGATATTTAAAAGGCAAAGATTTTTCTTTTAAAGACTGCTGCGTTATTAGAAAAGGAACATACTCACCTACAGAAAAGGGCTGATTTGCATTAAAAACGTTTAAGCATTGTTGACTACCTGTATTTATTAGTAAGGGAATAAACTATAAAAGATTATGAAACAGTGATTGGTAAAAACATTTGGAGTTCAAGGTAGTAGCATACTGCTTTCTGTGCATTGCTGTATGTTTGCTGTAAAGCATTTACTATCCCTTCTTTTTAAAGAGCTGGTTTATGAAGTGTTTCTTGGAAAGATTTGTTCAAGAGAAATGAGAAAGACTTGTTACATTTTTAAACAAGATCTTGTGGGTTGAAAGTACAAAATGCTTTTTCTCCCTTTGTGTTTTATCCAGAGGATGTATTTGTCACCTCATTATGACAGGGAGGGGAAGAAAGCAGGACAAGGGGGCAATTTGGTTGTCCTGGCTGACTTGGCAGGTTTAGCATTAGACATTACCCAAAAAGACCATGTTCCTGGTTACTCCCTGACACAGCATTTCTTGGTCTGACACTATTATTGCGCGTAACCCAATAGCGAACACCACAGATCAGGTTCTCCAGTGTAAGCTGTGTGTGCTCTCTGATGGTGACTTCAGACCTGGATCTTCTCTTCTCTCCTCTGCAAGAGATGATTGCTGATAAACCCAAAGTCAAGGCTATACAGTTCCACCAGCCTAGATGCAAATAAGCAAGTTGTCCTTGAAACTGATTTCGTCTCTACTTCACTGACTTCATCTGAATTATTCTTTATTTTTCTCCTGACTGGTCCCCGTTCCCTTTCAAAATGCTTTCTTGGAGATGTTCTGCATCTTTATGTCCTATACTAGACCTCTCAAACAACCCCACCTTAAAAAAAAAAAAAAATTAAAATTAGTTCAAAAGTCATCGTCCAATTTGTTCCAGATGCCAGCATGGCTGGAAAGCTTAGGCTGGTTGGATTGGGGGTAGCCTGGAGTTTTGCTAGGACTGAACAGGAGTGCAGGGCTCTCTCCGCACAGCACTGCCTTGTGGTGTCAGCTCTGGAGGTCTCGTGTCCAGCCCAGCTGCTGTTGTGTTATTAACCGGCTTTTTGCTCCTTGCTAAGTTATGTGGTATTTTGCAAACCATATCTTTTGGATCACAATTGCCTTGGGTTAAAATCATATTGCAAACTTCACATAAACATTCAGCCTTTCCCTAGCATCTTACTAAACAGGGATGGGAAGAAATTCACTGAAGAGCCCTGAACAATAGATATTCAAGACAACCAAACCTGAGTTTGTACCTGCTACTGACCAGCTGTTCTCCCACTGTGTAACAGAAGACAAAATGAAAAATACCTTTGGAAAAAGAATTGCAATGCTTTAATAAACCAACCCCAAAACCAAACCTTCTGGCCCCAGTTTTTTCACTTTATTGCCCTGCTTCACCATTTGATCAGTATCTTTACTTGAGTGTCATGGCAATATAATAGGTGATGGTTTTAGTGTCAGAACAGGAAAAAAATATTCTTTGTTAAAGGAAACAAAGCATTTGGAAGGGAAATAGAAAAACTTGAACTTTTCCATATGTTTGCAAGCTCCTGAAAGCTGGCCTCAAAAAAATCCCAATGTTAAAGGGGTTTTAAATGGGGCAGGAGTATCATTAGGTAGTTAAGATTTACCCTCCCCACTGAAACACAAACCTTTATTTGCATACACTGCAGGCTTGTCATCCTTATTCAATTAATGAACAGGTCCCTGTAATCTGGGCCTAAATATACACTGCATAGTTGGGTGAAGCTTGCAGAAAGGGGGCCGGGATCATTGTTCCGACTGTGTTTTGTTAAGACTTCTTTAATCAAAACATTCATTCAGATAGAGAGGCCGGCTGCATATTTTGGCATCGCTACCAAGGGGAGCAGGGATGGGGTTGGGGTGGGGAGGGAGGCCTTGGGGGAGGGGTTGGGGTTGCTTCTACTTTCTTTTTTTTTTCCTAAGTGCTTGGAAAGCAGCTATTTAACTGGTGTGGAAAAACAAATAGAAAACATACATGGAGGTCATGACTTCTCAGGGATTTGTTGAAAGTCTTTTTTTTTTAACGGGGATAAAAGTATCACCCCCCAAGCTTCTTTGTGAGTTGCACAGCCCATCCCTGTGGCCTTGCTGCTATTTTTTTTTTAAAAACGTTAATTTTCTATTTTTTTTAACATGCTTTCCTTCAACCCAAATGTATGGGAGGAGAAGGTAAAACGCGGCAGGGCAGGCGACTGTCGTTTGGCTGGTTGCCACCTGGGAGAACAGCAATCGCAGGACATGTTTGGGGCTCCCGGGAAGGGTCTCCCCGCAGGGGTGGCAGGGGCTGGAGCTGCAGGGGCACGGGTGTCCAGGCACTCCGGGGGCTGCAGCTCGCCTTGCCTGCAGGCAAATTTACACCCAGGCCAGCAGTGATTCCTGCAGCTTTTGTGCCACCTGCAGAGTTGGTTTTTAAAAGTATCATGCGCTATCCATAGAGACTTTACTAGCTTTCAGCCTACTTTCACCCTCCACATCCTCTCCTATTTGCGATTTTCCTCTATTTACAATTGTAGATGCTCCAGTGGCTCATAGACCTGAGGTAGCCAATTTGAAACTCAGTTTCAAAGACCTCTGCTTTCACACGCAAGTTGCCACGCCATGCTGAGAGGTACCCAAGCTAGCTTTAAATCGGGTAGGCCAATTACAGAAAGCTTACTGGTGTGAACTGCAATGTATCTGCAATGTATATGGACCCTGAGCAGTGATGTGGGTGGGCAGGGATTAGCTCACAGCCAGAAGTGGCTCCCCAGAGCTGGTCCCAAGAAATGTGCTTGCTCTTACACTGGGTCTCCTTGTGCTCTCAGACTTTCTTCCCTCCCTCACTTCTTCCCTTCCCCTCCATTTTTGCTTTTTCCCATCTGCAGCCTCATCCAGGTATTTTCTGTGGGTTTCTGATGCCCTGCAATATTGGGTTTGTGAGAGGAGACTCCTCTCTTCTTCCTGCCATTGCTGTTTCCAGGGAAAAGGGTACAGGCAGGCTGCTGGGACTGCTAGTCTTGTGCCTCATTCTTCTGAAGCAGCAGATGGAGGAAACAACACGCTGGAAAAGAGGAGCGCTGGGCTCACTGGCATGGGGCTGTGAGACACCCCGACCTCAGCCGCTGCCCCGGGAGCCTGAACACCCCCCCCCACCATGGGACGAGAACAGGGGCCTTATCCGTGCAACACAGCCTGGAGAAAGGAGTCGTCAGCCTTTAGCTCAGAGAGGATTAGACGTGCCTAAGTGGAGCAGAAATGCTGGAAACTGCAGCAACGCATCCCAATTGCAGTGAATCGGAGCCAGAAAATACTTCAGGGTTCATAAGCCCCTCTCCATCAGGCACCTGGTTCGCAAGACCGCACTTTCCACCGAGGGAGAGCTGGCTGTCCCTTTGCCTTGCAGTTTTTCAGGGCTGTTCCCTGCTTGCGGAGGTTTGGTACACTACAGACTCCTGCTAAGCCAAGGAACGTGATGGAAAATCTGTTCCTGCCATGGAAATGCTGAGTTGGTCCAAACCCCAACAGCACTTCCCAAAGGGCTCCGTGGCGTGGGGACGGCTGTGGCCCAGCAGCGTGGCTGGTGGGCGAGTGCGGGTGGCAGAAGTGCAACTGGCTTTTTGATGTGCGCTCAAAACTTGCAAGCCTCCGTCTGCAGTGGGAGTTGTCCCTGGGGAACTGCTCTGCTTTCTGCAGAGGGGTGGGAACAAAACTGGATGAGCACAGACCGGGGATATGTTTAAGCTTTCTGTGACTTCAAATCAGTCTGAGTGTATCCAAGTTTGGTGTCAGGGCATGCTTCTAACAAACCATTTTAGCAGCCCAAAATCCACCAAATTGACAAACCTGTCCTGTCCATGACCTCCAAAATATGCTGGATGTGCCTGTAATACATTCTCAAGACCCATCTTGGGTAGATGTTTGCTCTGGAAAAGGGAAAGGAGTGATGGAACTGACTTATCCTGAAGATCAAAGACTCCTTTTACAGTCCACTCAGACTTCTAACATACTACTTTAAATTTTGGTACTTAAAAGAAAGCAATAATGGGTTCATCACAACGTTCTTGAACTGGACACCATTTTGCAGAGCTCCTTCCTGGTTTCCTTTTTCCATAACAAGCTGGAAGCTCATCTTCTTGGCAGCTGCCAACTTTGGGCTGTGGGCTAAATCAGATTAACCAGACACCCCCTCCTTCGCCAGTGAAGGTCCCTGTCAGGATGGAAACCCAGGAGTGCTGGAGGAAAACCAGTCGAGTCGGCAGCAGCATTCGTCTCTTCAGCAGCCACGTCCTCCTCCATCAAGAAATGATTGCTCTCGCAGGCCGTTCACTTTGCACTATTTGAATCCTCTGTATCAGAGGCTGCAGTAAGTGGATATTGCTCTCCCAGATGCCAGAAGGGTCCATAAATCAGAGGGGAGCAGGTGTCTTCCAAGTCCAGAGCAGTATATTTTGCAGCACTGCAGTAAAAAACACAATGCCCTGTCAAGGCTGGTTAACGGGAGGGTATCCTCCCTTCATAAATGAATGTTAACTCGAGCTCAGATGTCAGCCTCTGACCCAAGAAGGGCTGGTGTGAATTTAGGGCCGTTCAGTTTCTTGGAGGAGCCGGCAGGTTTCGGGATGCTGCTTTGGCTCCCTGGCAGCCCCCGTAAGTCGCGCTGTCAGCTCTTGAGATCCTTATCTTGCGTAGTACTGTCGACCGAATAAAAGTTCCCGACCTGCATGGTACAGGGAAAATCCTTCAAAGTATGATCCCTTACTTGTCTTCCGGCCTCTGCCCACGTAAAGCTCATAAACTACAAGACTAATAAAGAGAACCCAATCTTTATCATGTTTAAAAAAAAAAATTAATGCAGTCAGCGTGACCTGGGAACAACTCCCTGCTAACAACTGGATATAAGGATTACTAGTACGGAGGCTGAGCTTTCCTGTCAGGGAAAGATGGATGGGTTTTGTATTTAGATGCTGGACTGGAACTTGGGAAGCTGATGGCCAACTCTCCGCCTTGCCATAGACATCCCTTGTGACCCTGGGTGTGCCTCCTCCTATTTCCCCTGCTTAGCCTGTGAACGCACTGGGGAGAGAGGGAGACGTAAGGCATTATTGTTAAGAGATTCCCCTGCAAGGATTAGTGATGACACTGTGCTTGTGGCAGTCTGGAGTTTGAATGTTGCACAGGAGGTGAGGCTGGAAAGCCATTATTTATCTGCTCATTAGGAGACAGGAGGAGAGAGGAGTCTCAGAAGCCAAGAGGGTTGACCAAGACATAGGAACATAACGGCGGGAGAGGTTTTTAGGATCACTGTATTTTCCATGGCAGGGGTTGGCTTCCCATTTCCCTATCTCAGCTTCCTCTTCTCCATCCGCAGATCGACTTACGGATGAAGACCACCTCTGCCTGCACGCAGGCAGTATCAGCCCTTCATTCTGATGTTGGTAGTATTGGCTTTTCATTGACATAATCTTACAATTTGAACGCACATTCCAGAAATAGGCTAGCATCACTGGAACAGAATGAGGCTAACAAATGTTATCAGAGGACTGGGAAATATAGTGTATAGAAGTAGGAACGATAACACTATTCCTCCACATCTGATTGTGATTTGATACTGGACTGAATCTAGAGCAGTTCCACTGTAGCAAATGGATCCAAAGCAGGGAAAAAGATTAACCAAAGTTGATAGTGCTTATATGTGTCCAAAAAAATTATTTGCAGATAGATATTCACAACTCTGGCATCGTGCCTCTGCTCAAAAAATTTGTCCAAATATTAAAAAATAGTAAATAAGAAAAACTACTTAAATGTAGTCCAGTGTTTATGAATTTTGAGCTTAACTTTGGCAGTAAGCCCTAAATGTGATAAAAGACTATGCACCAATATATTTTGCTTTTCTTTTCTTTTTTTTTTTTTTCCCATTTCTTTCTCTATGTCTCTATAGACAAAGCTGACAGCATAGCATAGATTTTGAGATATGGCTGATGCATTTTTCTAAGCTAAAGTATGTTGTTAGCTCTCATGCTAATGATTGCAGCAGAATCCCAACCTCCTTCCACAAACTATTTGTGGGAAGAGAGGTTACCACTGAGCATCGTCTTGGACTTTGGATCTTCCTTTGGGTCCTTCAACAGCTAGATTCAGCCAGTGCCTTGTATGTAACACCTGTTCTCAAGTCGGAAAGTCTTGCTGTCCCCATTTTACAGATGGACTTTTGAGAGGCAGGAGGAATAAAGCCAAATGCTTCAAAAATACTTAGTGGAGGTTAAGTGCTGAGTTTCCTTTGAAGGTCTAAACCCAAATGACATGCTTGTGATCATGCAAGAGATTTGTATCGCCCGTGGGAGCAGAACCATTTTTTCAGGGTAGTGTCATAACCACTCCACAATCCTTCCTCTTTCTTCTTCCTAAAGCTCCAACTGACTTCAAAGGTGAAGAATTATGGCCCGCATCCCGCAGCAGTGTGAGCTCGGACATGTGTGCAGAGCTTTACCCACACATATATTCCATCAGGGATACTGACTCAAGTAAAATTACACAGGCAGTGTAATTTCTGCAAGGCTGGAACTTAAATTCTTTTTTGTTCTCATATTCTCTTCCTTTAACCTCAAAAGCTTAACTAAGAAATGCAGGATGTACCTAATGACTGAGTTTGGGGTCCATCTATACTGTCCACAGGAGACCCATAACCCAAAGTAAATAGGAATAGAAAAAAGGAAGAGTTCTAGCTGATTCCGTCAAACAAAATATTCTTTCTTTTGAACACCTCTGAATGAAATATATTATTGATTTTCCATGGGAAATAGGGGGGGGGGGTGTATTTACATATATACATGTGAGTTGGTTGGATTCTCAGAAAACTGCATGGCTTGCAGAGACTTGACAGAAAGAATCTATTTATCTCGTCATGTGTATCCACTACAAAGTGAGCACACCCCAGGTTTTGGGTAGCACTGTGTTTTTCTGCTGATCCAACTGCTACTCTCCTAGATGAACAGCAGAATTAGAAGTTAAGATTTTTCAACTGTCACATCATCCACCCCACTATACATTTAAATGCGAGTAGTATTATTATTCAGCTATTACCAGGAGGTCAGTCCCTCACCCATTGGCACAGCAAATGTCTCATCCATTCACTCTCCGTTCAAAACAACAAATGCCTATCATTAAAATGTTAAAATTAATTTTTACACTGAAGGAAAACAAAAATATTTGATAAAGTGGAAGAGGGAAGGTGCATCCCTCTGGCGCATTCTTCAGCCCATCCTTTTAAAACAACAGATTTTCTATTTTCAAAAAAAACCCCTTAAATTCTGGCTGCAGTTAACAGCTTCCTAATTGCATGTGACTGTTTCTTGACTTCCTGATCCCTGTCTGGTGGTTAGGAATCCAAAGGGTTTCTTAAATCAACAGGAGCAGCTGCCTCCTTGAAGCCAGGCATGGTGTATGTCACCGACTGTGGAAAGGAACTGCGATACAGGGAGGAGCAGAGGTGATTAATGGGGCCAGTGTCGTAGCTCAGAGTGTGGTTGCACTACTGTGTACGGGCATACTTACTTCAGTCATTTATCTTCTGCCCTCTGCCACACACGCGCAGAAACATACGTGTATGTTTTATTTTTGCCAGTGATGGAGCAGTCATTAGAAAGACAGGAATGCACAAGGTGCAGCGGGACCTGCAGTTGATGATGTGCCTCTAGAGGTGATGCCTTCCTTTGTCTTGTTCCTTAGACAAGCATGAGAAGCATTGACAAAACCCAGTCCTTGGTTTTAAATTTATCCTCTGCCATTGGCAAACTCTTTCCCACAGAAGAGAAAGAAAGAAAGGGAAGGGAAAAAAAAGCAAGTAAATGGCTCCATTTTGTGGACGGTATTTTAGGTTAGATAAAGAGGAGGAACAAACTGTAGGTGGAACGTGGATGTAGGATTGCAAGCGATGGTGTTGCACAAGCTGAAGGAAGGTGCTTCCCTTCTTGGCAAAGACCGTCTTGGTCAAGGTCTGAACACAACTTCTGTCCTTGGGCTATCCAGACCTCCAGCATCAGAGCTTTCCCCTGGTTGGAGTGGGATGCACAAAGCCATTCCATCCCCCAGCGTTGCTGCTTCTGCTTTGTATAAGAGCAGGTTGTCCTCACAGGCAGCACCGTACCTTGCTTTCCCCAAAGCATCTCGGGTGATTCGAGACCGGGTATCATCAGCTCCCAGCCTTCACTTCCCTTCAGCCAAAAGTGGGGAAGGAGAGATTTCTCTTTATGTGGGTGTTGAGCCTTCAGATGTTCCCAAAAAATTTTGCCTTCCATTTCAGCCTCTGGAGGCTCTCCTGTCTCAGCTACATCAACCCATTAAAGACAGACCCTCAGTATAGAGGAGATACAAAGGCTTGTGATACCTGCTTGGACCACCTGATTTATACCTTTGCATTGCAGAGGTTATTGCAAGTGTAAAAGGGCTACTGATTCCTCAGACTTTATTCCTACAATAAAAATCTCTCCCTGCCTTTCACCAGGAATCGAAGCCACTACATCCTTTGCTGCTGTATCCAGCAGCGTTTTACCACTCCGATGCCGGCAGGTTGCTCCTCCGTCCCTTTGAGACAAACGCACATTCCTGCCAGACATCGGGGCAGCTTCCTTGTGTATTAACAGGAAACTGGTGCCTCCGATAGGTCTGGGTTAATGGGACTTACTATCTGTTGAGTGCTGGCAAAGGGCTAAACTGAGAACAAGGTGCAAAGCACTTGCGTGCTCTGAGGAGTTCACAAGATATGCTGGCGAAGCCAAGCTATGCTGGAAAACCCAGAGGAAGGAATGACTCAGGGTAATGCAACTGAACCCCTAAGGAGGGACGTGCTGCGAGGAGTACAGTCATTTGGCAAAGCAGGTTGAGAAGTCATCTGGAAAATCCAAGGTCCAGCTGGTCCGTGTGGGCCAATAGACTGGGGGAGGTTGCTGTCAGGAGCAGTATTAACTCCAGCCACATGGGATTCCGCAGCTCAGGAGATGTGGTGCCCATTTCTGTCTCACCCAGCTGGGTGCAGCCTTTGGTGGGAATCCAGAGCAAGGCCTAGGCTTGTCCTTCTGCATAATGCATGGTGAGAAATCTCTGCTGCTTGGTCCCCCACACGTTAGGAGAGCTGTGGATGAGGCTGCAGTGAAAAAGCTTTAAGGAGGGCCACTGGGAAGATGGAAATGAGTTCTTTCCCTAAGACTTGCTGAAAGCTTTTGGAGAGGCAGTATGAGTGACGAGGGTGGGAAGAGACAAAACTTGTTGTGATAAAACCATGTGGCCAAGTGGGAGGGTAAGAGGTGGGCTGAAAGACAAAGACTAAAGGCAAGTTTTAGAAAATGAATACAGGAATTTGGTATAGTAGAAAACCAGAGAAAGAATTAACCAAAGTAACAGAGTCCTTGCATCAAGTATTTCAGCACAGTGAATGAGGGATGTTCCCCTTATGGGCTGTGCATGCAATATCATTACCACCGACTCAGATTAACACTGGAAATCCTGGCAGCTTTACGTGTACCCGGGGACTCAGAAATCTGAATCTGGGTTTTGCAGCTTAAGCTGCTTTCCAGTGGTGAGGCACAGAAAACTGCCGGAAGGTGCCTGGGTCCTGTTAGCAGTCATCAAACACTGCCCACCTACAGCACTTCTCCCGGCAGGGCCCGGAGGCTCCCCAACTCCCATGGTAGACCTTGGACCCTCACCATGTCAAAACAAGTTGCCTGTCCTAATAATCAGAGACTTCTGGCTTGTCTTGGCTCATTCCTGGGTCTGCTGCCCTGATTAGAACGGTCCTTGTGGTTTCAACCTTTCTTCTGTGCCTATGAACGTCTCTTCTCACAAAAACAGGGACTGAAGGAAGCAGTTCTCGTGGAAATCCCTTACTCGAAAATATCAGGAATGTTCCAGGGATTTATGTGTTGCAATGCATGGTCTTCTGTGGTGAGACCTAATAGCATCTAAAGCTGCAAGAAAGATGAGGGGGTTTACACTGTTTACATCTTCCTATGTCTGGATTTGCTAACCTTTCCTACTTTTTTAACTGGTAGGTTATTAAAAAGGAGCATATACAAGCCGAATCTTGCAGTCCTTACTCAAGTTCATGGTGACCTTGGCTGAGAACAGATGACAGGACTTGTTCTGGTATTAAATAGCCAATGACCCATGTGGAACAAGCAGAGAATAGAGGTTTTAGTAACTCACCCAAATGTTACACCTAAAACTACATTCTGCTGAAGGAACAGAGAAAAGTCAAAATGAACTTAAGTTTCATTTAGTAAAATACTAGATTCACTTTTTTTAAAAAAAAAAAAAGCATTGGTTGGTGATTCATGTTTTCTTTGTAGAGTTCCCAACAAGCTCTCATCCTCTAGTGTGGTGGGGGTTTTTGTATGATAGTGATGCTCAGGTGGTTTAAATAAGGCTAGATTAAAACATCCAGTGTTTTGGGGATTACTTAACCACTGTCACCTGATTTACAGTCTGTCTCTCCATTTCAGGTTCCTAACTTCATCAACACGACGCTCCCACCCCACGAGCAAGTGACGGCTCAGGAGATAGACAGCTACTTCAGACAGGAGCTCATCTATAAGAGGAATGAGAGGATGGGGAAAAGAGTGATGGCGCTTTTAAGGGAGAACACAGACAAGAGCTTCTTCTTTGCCTTTGGAGCAGGTATGGCATGAATTTTTCTGTTTTACTTGGGTTATCATGATTGGAAGTAAAGGGGTTTGAATGCTTCAGGATTTTGCCTCTGGTCCTGCAGGAAGATGTCTTAGGGGGCTTCCCTTTGAAGTAGAAAGGCTTTTGTTTTTCTGAACCTGCTTCTAAAATGCAATGAGTTGGTGTAAGAGCTGGGTCTGGGTCCAGCTGGGTTGTGGACAGGCTGCACTCCTTTGCTTTCCATCCGGTTGTAAAAATGTGAAGCTGTTAATGCTTTTCACGTTGTTGTGTTTCTTCCCAGCCCAGCCTGTGGGCTCCTTGGGTTATGTTCACACCATGGTTGTGTTTGTGGCTGCAGGTGTAGGAGATAGTTGAAGTGCCTTTGAATTTGCAAGCCCAGCTACTGACGGCAGTGACTGCGGGAATACAAACCTTGCTGTGGCATACGCATGTGTGCGTGGCTCAGGGTGCTGGCCTGGGGTTTCAAACCTTTTGGGGTTTCTGTAGTTAAATTTTCTCAATGGGTGACTGAGCTGCTTTGGTGGTGTGTCTGTACAGGCTGGCTGGTTTTGGACCTTGCACAAGTGCATGAGTTATGTGTGTAGCTAAATACTAGCATTTTTTGAAATAATTAAGTAAAAATCCAATGCGTCCCTCTGCCTGTTTCAAATTGTCTCCGTGAAGTCTGCAGAACAAAGATGTCTATAGTACTTCTGTGAGTCTGCAACAGTACGTGCTACTGTCCTTTTTCTCCCCCTCCCCTTTTTTTTTTACCCTTTCCAATGGAATTCACATTTCTGTGTGATAACAGTATAAATAATAACTGTTCAGGCCTCAGTTCAGCAGAATCCTGAGCACCAGCTTAAGTGGCTCTTTGAGCTCCCTCAACTTAAAGGCAGCCTGAGATTGTCGTGCCGAGAACTGAGCTGCTCCTCCTGCTCCCTCCCTTTGACAATTTCTCATTTTTGACAGAACTTTGCTTCTCATCCCATGGCTCTCGCTATGAACTTTGGCAACAACTTGCCTTTTGCTACTCACTTCGGTGGGAATTTTGATTAAAGACTGCGGGGTTTAGCAGAGATACATGCAGTTTGATGTATTTATTTTTTGAGTGTATCCAGACTGAATTTTCCCAAGCTTATTTAATCTCAAGCTTGCCTGTTATTTCTGTCCGAGGAGTTTTGCTTGACTGTTTTTACAGTAGGAAAATACATCATGGTGCTTCATAATTGGACAGGGATTCATAAAAAACAGCTTGGCTAACCCGTGGAGGGAGCTTTATCAGACATTATCGAACATGATGGTTTTAATGTAGTCTCCAGTTTTGCAAGTCCCTTAACCAGTATCTACTGGAGCTGGGAGGATAAACTGTGCATCATTGCCTGCTTGCCCTGCTCTGTACACGCTTTCCCCGGGCATCAGTTACAGACCACGGCTTGAGACAGGATCTTGGACTAGATGGGTCGTGGATCCAATCCCCTGCGGCTATTTGTATGTGCTGGTAACAGAAATGAAATTAAGCAAATGGATGCTAATTACATACTGCTTTCTATAGAAAGTCGCGTCTAAGTTGTGGGAGGTTTGAGCTCTCATTCCCTGTCGGAGAGCATCTACCTGTAACTCCTGGGCAGCGTGACTTGGGAAAGCTGGCTCATAAAGAGCAAGTCTGGTTTTGTCCTTTCGTCTCCATTTTTGGGGATGTTGAAAACCGCCTTTGTCGCTGGGTTATTTCTTTCTCCCCGCACTGAATGCAGCAGGACAGAGCAGACACATGCAGCAGGGCTTATTAAAAACCGGGGTGCGGTAGATGCTGAGGAAAGCTTTTTGGTTTGGGTTCTTTGTTCCAGCATCCCTTTGGCCTTTCTCACTAAAGCGGGCCAGGCCTGCAGGCCATCCCTACTTTAAGTACAATTAATTCCCCCTCTGTTCTCTGGGGTGTTTTGTTGTTTTTTTTTTCATGCAGTAAATACTGAGAAAATTATTAATTTTTCAATGCCAAAACTTTTATGTGACCGAAGTGCAAGCAAGTTCATTTTTCTCTTATGATTCAAATGCAGTTTTTGTCCTGAAGGATTTGCTGGGTTGTTTGGTTTTTTCATGCACTGAATTATAAGCGTGGCTTTTATTGATACATTTTGTATTTTGCATTCTTATATCTACTTCTTGAATTTTAAGGGGTTTTTTTGATATGTGCTTGGGTCACGAATTAGAATTGTTTTCTAAAACCTTGAGGGTTTCGTTTTGCTTTTTATAAAAGTGAAGAGTGTTTTTGAGAGTTGAGGCTTTCACATATTCCCATGAACTCCGAAGTGCAAAATTTTAGGAATGCACCTTTGGTTAGGACAGGCATGATAGAGTCTGCAGGAGTGCATTTGCTCTCAGAACAGTGCAAAATTTATTTCACTTCATTTAAGATTCTGCATATTTAAGACTAACATGATGGAGGGGAAATAATTTTTAAAAAATATTCTGGATAATGTACTCCGAAAGGTATGTTCTTATGATCTCTGCACTAATCCATTTATTTTGAGGATATTGGAACTAATGAATGAATAATAATTGAATTATATATGTTCATTATGAATTGGTTTCCAAATTTCATAATCTCCATCATTGTTTCTGGGAAGGGAAGAACTGGATAAAACTGTGCGGGCAAATAAAATTAGGAAAATAAGCCTGTTATGAGAAGAGCACCTTGGAAAAACTTCACCAAACGGACCGGGGCTGCTGTGGGAGGGATTCCCAAGCCCTGCACGATGATTCATTTGGACTCGGTGGCATCCTGTAATTTGCAGGTATATCTGGAGCCAAGGGGCTTGGGGACGGGGTCCTGCCCTGAGAACAGCCCTCCTGAGGCAGAGCCCGGCCAGGTTCCTCCGGTGGCCTCCCCACGGGGAGCCATACCTCCTGGGAACTGCTGATGTTAGGTTTACCTGGCTTTTTCACAGCTGCATGTAGCAATTGAAGCTCTGTTGCCCTGTCAGGGCACCATCCTCAGCTTGATTTAAGATCCCGGTGCCGTGGATGGGTAGTTCAGTGGTGCCTAACACTGAATTAGTGTCATGAGCTTGACTAAGCCAGGAGGCACCATGCACGTGCCTTTGCAAGTTACAGGCTGGTTCCGTTCAGCGTATCCTAAATGAATGCAGCGGCAAGACATTTTATAGACTTCTCCAGGAGTACGTACTGGTGTTCAGAACCAAAGTGAAAAAAACAAACAAAAAAAGAAAAAACCAAACCACAAACCCCAACCACACACAGGGGTCACCATGACCAAAAGCAGTAGTTTATAGGATGAAAACCATGGCTGGCTTCAGCTGTAAAACAAGATGATGATATCCTGGCTGTCTGGTGGTGCAGGAGCCCAGCGCTACTGAGCTGGAGGATGCCGGTGTCTGTCAGCAGAAAGTGTGGTTGGTGTTGTGGGTTTGGACTGGCAGAAATCCCTTCTGGGTTGGAACATGGTAGAGTGTAAAGCCCTGTCCCCATAACAAAAAAAAAAAAGTACTTTACGGGCAGAAAAACCATAGCTCATCCAGCATAAGCTGAATTACCACCTGGCTGGATAAAAACATGTGGCCAGAGGGGAGTGCAGGTGGAGGGAGACATGGCCACTCCTCCTACCAGTTCTAAATAACCTTCACATAAGGCAAGATCCCACACCCTGGTCCCACCAGATCTGGCAGGTCAGGTCACCGCTGGAAACATTCCCACTGGTTTCAGATAGAAAGGGATCAAACCCAAGGAAAGGTGCAAGAAAGAAAAATCGGGTGGAAATCGGTGCAGAGTGCCACTCGGGTACAGCAGCAGTCACCCTGGGAAGAGCACTGCTGTTCTTCTGGAGAATGCTTATTTCCCAGTAAAGCTGTGGCCATTGGGCTGATTGGAATATAGCAGGCAATTAATTTAGTTGTCTGTGCAACTCTGCATGTTTGTGGCCTGGTTATTAACCATTTTATATGTAGAATTTCTACCTTCTTCATCCTGTCTTTCTTTTGAATGAAGGCTGATAAAAATCTTTCAGCTGATAGCTTTTTGGTAGAAAATTTGGCATTTGGGGAAAACAGAATTTTTCTGTTTTGCTTCTGAAAAAGCAAGTCCACTTCTTGCAGGCGTTGATCAAAATCCCAGGTGCTTGGGTGTCATTGTTATCCTCTGTAAATGGGGATTCCTAGTTCAGCTGTTTTGCTATGTGCCATTTAGATCTGAGCTGCAAAGATGTCGTGGTGCATTGTAGGAGAGGTGGTTCAGAGTCTGGTCTGTAACTGAGCACAAGGCTGTGACATATTGAACAGACAAGTCCTGGGGACAAAGGAGTGGTGAGAGGACAGGCATTTGAATATCCATGCAAGCTGACATAAACCAGTTTTTACATCCGCGAAGCGAAACATTTTTATGCTGTTGAAAGATACTTTTTCTTGTTTTTCCAGTCAGATGTATTAAAACAAAAAAATTACACAATTCTAAATGGAGCTCTTCAGTTTTCTGCCATTTTTAAAAATAAAAAGTAGACATTTCAATAGATTTCCCCCTTCCCCGCCTTCCATGGCATTACTCACAATTTAAATGAATTGGAGCAGTTCAGACTTTTAATTTATTCCTTTATAAAACACGTAGAAGTGAAAATAGCCATTTATTCTTTCTACTTCCATTTCTTTCTCCTCTCCAAGAAAAATACAGGCTTTGGGTAAAATGGGACCCAGCTCTATACCCAGCTCTGTACACTTCATTCTTCTCCTGCCAGGGTTTACCGTATTCAGACTTAATGTGAAAATCTCACTATACCTATATTCACAGTAACTATACTCTAGTAATGAAACAGCATTTATTGTTTGTGCAGTTAAATGATATTTTTCAGGTAACAGGCATGGTAATTTTTCCCTTTGAGTGAATAAAGGCAGCTAAATAGAGTACTTCAAGTAAAATTGGGGGGGTTGCTTGGTTTTTGTGTCCTGAAGATCCATCCTGGATTGCTTGGAATTATTGATCCATAGTAACAGTGAAGCGCCTTAAACCTTATATATACAGGCAATTTATAAAGGTCCATTTATAGTCAAGAAGGAGAGACGCGGCCAAGAGCACATGGGCTGTTAAAAAGAGTTAATATTTTGGCAACTAAGGCTATACACATGAAGTCAATGTTTAAGAAAAAAATCACTCTGGTTTATTTCACTTTTATGGGCAAATAATTTTCAAGTAACACTTATGATAACAGATGGATAAATTTATGTCTGCAGTTAATTTGAATGATAATTTCTTTAGGATGTTTTACTTACTTGCATGTCTGTCTTTCTTTTATGAGAGCTGTCAGTTTTGTAGCCGAGAGCTGGATTTACTGCTTCAGAAATTCAGATGCTGCTCCAGTTCACGATGTTTATTAGCAGCCAAATCAGTAGGCTTTAAGACAGTGGTTTTGGTGATTTAAAATAATAAATATATCATGGAGAATATTCTTTTAGTGCTGTGAGAGAGAGTTGAAATGCAAGTGCCATAGCCTCTCCCACAGCAAGAGGGGAATCAAACTGTCTCTGGACCACAGTCCTGGAGTGGAGAAAAGCACATGTTTTCCCACCCCACCAGGTCCAGGCAGCCCCCTGCATCTGAGAGGTCGGAGAAGACCCGGGCTGTTGTCCATGGGCTGGTGGAAGCCGGAGCAGGCTGGTGACCACAGCTCCTAATGAAGTCAGTGTGTGTTAACAGGGATCGATGCGTGTGAAAGTCAGACCTTTTTTGCTCAGCTGTAGGTGTAGGAGGCTGAGATTAGGTACCTACTTGTTGATGGATTAGGTTTAAATTTCTGAGATGTTCTGCAAGAAAAAAAGATGTAGGCTCTGTTGTAGATGTCTCTGTGCTCCCATGAAAGCAGAGGAATTCATCCCAGAGTAGGAACAGCAGAAGTAGGGTTTGGTCGTTTCTTTGCTCAGAGCAGGTGAATTCCCTCCCCATCCTGCAGAGATTTCTCAGCCAGCACTGGGCAGGCAGCATCATCAGTAATGATTCTGATCATCATAAATTAGACTGTTAACAATAATCATAGAATAGTTTGGGTTGGAAGGGACCTTTTAAAGATCATCTAGTCCAACCTCCCACACAACCGTGTTACAAATTGTTTCCAAAGTATTTTGTAAATATTATCTGGTGGTTCTTCAGAATGGGACTCAGAAGCGGGTTGCACTGTGTTTTCACTAGGGAAAGAGAGAATTGTGCAACTTTTCTATAGGATGGGGTTGGTGTGAGAGCACAGCAAGAAAATAATCTCCTTTTCCTAGTCTTCAGCTCTAGCTCTTTCCCTTTTGTCCTCTCCACAAAGGATTCCAAAGGGGAATTTCAGCGCACATCATTTTAGATAGTGGAGATACCAAAGATAGGAACAGGCTCACCCTCCACCTTCTGGAGTGAGTAGGGAGTCACAGACATCTCCAAGGTGACTCAGGTCTTGGGTGGTCAGGATCACCACTGAGATGTGCTTATTTTTCTCTATAAACTAAAGAGCACCTGGGGAGATACCTAGGTGATGCAGCTGTCTTGAACATGCTTCATCCACGGCTAAGAAGGTGACCGCAACTGAGATGGAACATGATGGCTGTTGAATTTGGGTAGCGGGGGAAGATGGGGGGAGGTGGAGGCAGGATATTTTTGTTACTGGAAACCATATTTCTACTCAGTAGTTTGGGAAAGGAAAGGAAGTGATGGATACTATATGCAGCTTAAACACAAGTAATTAAAATCCAGAGAGCCTTTGTGAAAGCCATTAGCACCTGCCACCAGATCTGGCACTCAGGTTCACATATGTTACTTGAAAGTGTTTTTTTTCAAAAGGGAAATGCCTTGAGGCCGCCATCCAGCTGCACACTGAGGACTCAGGATTTACAGATGTTGAATATGCAAATAGCTGTTTTGCACTCCCAACTGATGCGATCTTGCGTGCAAATCGGGCATGAAGTTACACCCACTGTTGTGTTGCTGAAAACCAACTCAGCCTGGCATCGGAAGTCCGGTCCTCTGTCTTCCAGAATTGTGTAGCTCTTTCCCATTGCCAGTCTTTGTCTTGGACCCTCTGTAGAACATAAAAGAAAAAAAAACAACAAACAAACAAACAAAAAACCCACTTGCAGGCTGGAATATAAAAAGACTTTATCCCCCGGGTCAGGCGTCCTGGTCCAACACTGATTAGTGGTGCTACTGACATCACTAGCGTAGTTCATCAACGGGTTGTCTCAGTGGAGCAAGAAGTTGGCGACCAGGAGATTGAACTTGGCAAGCCTACACAAGAGAAGAAAAGGGTGAATTAACAGTTTGCAGATGCTAGAATTCCCCTTGCTCATGTTTATTTGGGCATCCAGATGCTTATAGTGAGGTCGGGCTGTTTTTGTGTATGGACTTCTTTTACTATTAGTTTTTAAGGCAAAGTATCACTTTGCTTTTAAAAATATACTTGCATGCTAATTTTGACCAAAGCCATGTAATTGATTCATTTAAAAGTCTGCATTAAACAGGCAATGCCTGATTCTCTTTTCAGACACTCCGTTGTAAATCAGGAGATACTCCACTGGGGAAAAGCTTGTTCCAAGTGCAAATCCAGCCTGTAGCCTTTTAAAATAAAAATAAAATTTAAAAAAATCGGGGTAACTTTTTTTATGTACATTGATCTTATATCGTATGGAGGTTTGGAAGCCTCTGAATATTTGCTTTTCACCTGAAGCTTAAATCGGCAAAGAGAGAGCGTCTGAGTTAGGGAGGCCAAAATAAACATGTCTGCACTACCCTATTGTGAAAAGGGAACTACCTTTCTGAAGGCCGATCCCTGTAATTCTGATTTAAGAAAAAACTCCTGCTGTGTAAGAAGATATTAATCATAGAAACCCAGTTTAGCATATGCAATGGTGAGAGCTATCTTGAGGCTGCTGTCACCTGTACCAACCAAGGAAGGCAAGAGACATAGCCAGTGAAAGAACATATTCTTGTAATTGGGCTTGCACTTTGCTTTTTCTGCTGGACACTTTGGTCCAGTGGAGAATTCATCGTGCCTGGCCACTTCTCACCATTGCTTTCATCGTTGCTGCACTGAAGTAGGGTACAGCCCCAAATCCAGGCCTTTATGTTTGCTTGCTGCAGGTTTTCAAGTAAATGTTAAAAGCAAGTAAAATGGGCCTTGCAAACTGCAGTGTATACGTTTACTATCTCTGGTGTAATTCTTCCCGTGATGAATGGGGAAAGTTGCCTGTACGCAGTAGGATTTTGGTTTAAAGAAATGCATACATTAATGTCAGCTCCTCTGGGTCCCTGACATTTTCATATCGTATTTATTATTACGCTTGTGCCAAGTTCTACTGTATAAGTCTAATTCTGCCTGCCTGTTCTCAAAGAAAAGAAAGCTATATTGGCCCCTCCTGTCCTATAATATAGAGATTTTGGCTATGCCCTTGCTGTATTTCTCCTCAACATTTGAGATGTAAAAATGCAGACATAATTCATGAAATTCTCTCTTCTCAGAACTGCAAAGAATCATGAGAGATTTACACCCAGGCTTAAGCACTCTGCTGAACAGGAATGGACTTAAACATGGGATGAAATACTCTTTCACCCCCACACACACGCAAGAACTTGCTGTGGATCCACAGGCCACCCTGCAAGCTCTCAGGAGACCAGGCAGAGGTTCCATATAACTCTACATTTCATAGCAGGGGTGTTGAAATCAATATATGGATGCCAGACAATTCATCACTTTCCATCCCAAAACTGTCTCATCAGAAAATTCCTAACCAGCTTTAACAGTGCTATAGGGAAGATTCTAAAGGGGCAATGTGGAGAACCCAAAGACTGGCAGTGTTCCTCTTAACACTGAGGTTTCTGTGGGATGCCTATGTGACTAGGCAAACAGGGATACAGATTGCAAAGAATCCAAGGATCTTGTCTCAACTGGGATACCTTTGTGTGCTGCCTGCAGTGATTAAGATGTCTCAGCACCTGAGTGTACTTCCAGTCACTCTGCTGAGTGGCGTTGTCCCAGAGCAGAAGGAAATTTGACTACTCAGTTTCCTTAAATTCAGAGCCTGGCACGCTAGCACAAATCCTTCAGTAGGGTTTCGTGTTAACATGGGTTTGTGTTCCTTTCTGCTGCCCCTGCTGCCTGGGTTCTTACCTTCAGTGGAGGAGCAGAGATGTCCCAAGGCATCCTAGACCACCATAACTGCATCCCCTGCAGCTCCCCTGTCAGAGCCTCGGGCTATTAGAGCTGGGAAGGGAATTTAGTAGAGCAAGGAACCAGTTTGTAGTGCTCATGTTGTTGGTCTCCTACAGGTTCAAGCATTTCTGACCAGTTTTAGGGCTGAGTTACGGGAGGACGGCATATGGAGAAGAATTAGTGATCTCCTTGATGGACTGGAAAGACAGGGCATGACTGCTGGCTGGAGTTAGTTGTTTTGCAAAAGTGGATGTGAAACTGAAAGCCTTAAAAAGCCTGGCTGTAAATTATGTGGATTTCTTGAGGATTTTTACTGGTATGGAAACTGGGACTGGAAATCTCATTAAACTGGGCGTTCTTGTGAGAGCTCCAGGTTTTCTTGGTCATGGTTATGCCAGGAATACCATCAGAGCAAACTTGCTGAGAAAGGATTTATGGATTTGGGATCGGATCCTATTCTCACTGAATTAATGGTAGTTCTGCAACTGACATCAAGGTGACTGGTGTGTGCACCTGGATGAGACAACATTTATTTGTCATTCCAGTTCTTTAATCTAGGCTGCTACTTTCACATTACTGGAAAACATCAATACCCTCTTCATAAGCCTATTAAATCCCAATTCCATTGTTATTTTCTCTGGTAGATCAGAAGAGACGTGTCAAGGAAAAGAAAACGTGTGCGCAATATAACCCTGCCCAAAAAAATATTTGAATATCAGAAATGTAAAGTGAAGATAGAATTACTTAGAGAGGCGAAAGGGAAATAATTAGAGCTCCAGCCAGCAAGAAGAGATGTCGTAAACTTTAGTTATTCACCTCTCATAGACATTCAAAACACAAACTCTGCCACTGTTCAGCCTTTTTATAGAGGCCTGTAGAAAGCGGCAGAAGTCTGTTGGACAAAATTGCTCTGGTGGCAACTAAAACTGGGCTCAAACCCAAGTCCAATAGCTAAGCTGCCATTTGAAATTGGAAAAACTTCGGGTTCATGCCTGAATCTCAGCTCCCTTTCTGCTCTGTGCAGTAGACCTAATGAAACCTTGAGTCTGGACTTGACTGATGGGGAGTGAGAAGCAGCTCCAGTCCATGGAAAATGTTGCTGTTTCAAATTGGTTTTTAAAAAGATTAGTAACAAAATTTGAAAATATGGGAATTCTTAGCAAAAATGGAGACCACTGGTGTGCTGGTACTGGGGTGCTGCTTTTGGTAGAAGCTCCAGAGCTGTGGCTGCTGGAAAGCCCACAGGTGACTGGCTTGGAGGTAGCCCCAGAGGTCTGGCTCTTGGTAGACCAGTTTGCTAAAGAGTTGTGAACTGAAAAATGGCAAAATATTATTTCAGAACTACCAGGCTTTATTCCTATTGACTTCCAGGCAGGGAGTGGGAAAGAGGAGGCAGGTGAATAAGCAAAAAGCCAGATGAATCTATCTTGGAACTTACTCTGTTTTTTAAGAGATATTCAATGAGATCTACCAAATGCTTTGATTTTGATAAACTGTTATTCGTCAACTGAAAATTATTCTGCCAGAGAACTTACAAATACCTTTTTAATCTAAATACATAATTTCGGTGGATTTCAGCTTTGGATCTATCCCTGGCAGAAAAGTGAACTCTCCATCATTTTCCAGAAGTAATGTTGCAGGACTGAAAAATATGTGACTTGTATCTAAAATAAATAACTTGAGTATTTTTAATATTTTTCTGTACTTTATTATGGGAAATACCTTAAATACCGAGGTTTGCAAACTTTTAAAAATTTTATTTATACGCTGAAGGTAATTGGAGAGAAAAATCAAATGCCACCACTGGGTTAACTCAGTATGAAATTCAGCACCGTTTTTCAGTATTTATACAGAATTCACATTCACTTTGCGTTTTTCCTTGAGGTGTTTGAGGTACAGTGAAACTGCTGTGAAGTTCTTATCACTTAGCAATCTGGTCTGGTTCCAGTTGAAAATTTTGCAGTACCTCTCACTGGGAGGATTGGTTTAAAAGGAACAGAAATCTGCCAAAGAATAAAGACTTCATTATTGACATCAATGCTATTTTTAATCTGGTTTCCTAAGGAAATGAGGCTTAAGCAATCACAGTGTTTGTGAGTATGCGTGTGTGTGTATATAGGTGTGTGTGAATGTCTCTTTCCCCTTGTAAATTTTTCATCTGTTGGCTGATTATAACCAAACTTGACAGATGGCTAGAGTCTCCAAGATAATAAGTTCTCGCATGCTTCATGAAAATAAGTGATTGGATAGAAGAAAAAGAAATTCATAGTGCTCATCCACTGAAAGAGCACAGCATAAGCTCAGCTTTTATTAGATCTCAGAAAATTCCTGTGGGAGAGGGAGGTGAGACACATCTCCATAGGCAACTGCACTTTATTGGTTCCTCTGCATGCGGGAGGATGTGGTGTGTAGTCCATATATCGGTCACGGCATGGTTTGAAAAGAACAATGATGTTTAGAGTAAATAGTTATTATCTAGAATATCTCAGGAGCCACATGTTAACGCTGGGCTGCCCTCTAATGAGGTGTTCATTCTCAAGGCCAGAGCAGTATCAAGGAGCAGGTTTGTAAATGTGACCGAGGCATGGCTCCAGGACTCTCTGTAAACCTAATGAGTCATGGGCACTCAAACTGTACAGCCTGACTACTGCTAATTGGCCGAGTGTGCCATCAACCGTGCCCAAAAATGTTCTTAAGTAGCCAAGGGGTGAAAAGAGCATCAGAAACTCTTAGGAGTCCAGGAGGCAGCCTGGGGCGGCATTCCTGTGTGCAGAGTTCAGGAACGCTTTCTCCAGACTGAAGGTCATTCCCTTGAGAACTGAAACAGCTCACAGGCAATGGGGAACAGAATTAAGAAACAAAGGAAAGAGTAAAGCATGACCTGGAGGAAAGCAGTTTTGCAATGTTAGCTTATCAGACAAGGGGATGGTTGTCACTTAGCAGTTGGAGAAGATGCTCAGAAAACATTGTGGTGAGGACAGTACTTGAAACCTTTCCAGAGCAAAATACAGACAGGGATCAGAAAAGCCAAACCACAGTTAGTTCTTAATTCTATTATTTTTTTCTTTCCTTGAGATGGAAAATTATGCATCTAGTATCTTGGTAACAGTGATAACTGTTGGGGTGGGACTCTCCCTCTTGAACTCTAGGTGTTTGAAAGTTCAGTGCATCTTCTCTGTAAGATCATCAGGTTCCTTTCAAACCCTTAGAGGACAAATCCTCCCACTTATCTGAGATGCATATTTTAAGATGGAAGGAATTGCCCTCTGGAGACATTTTTCCACTGACTACAGAGGAAACCTAGAAGACTGGCCTCCAACAGATGCTTGACTTTCAGATGAGTGGGATTAATTGAACCCTGAGAGCAGGAGTCAAGAATTCTGGGTGATTTGTCCTTACCTCTGCCTGACCTTGAGTGAGCTGCTCAGCATACTAAGAGCTCCCTGAGCAATGTTTTGCATTGCTGCCAATGGAAGAGCCTTATTAGTCCTGAGGAAAAATTGCAAGCAGAAGACTGACATGGGAGTGCTTTCCATCATGCCTTGGAGGGTGCCTTGGCGTGGACTCTAGGGCAAAAGAAAGCCCTCTGCCACCAGCTCCGGAAGACTCATCCGGGGACAGGTTTCGTTGTTGTGGGAGGGGGACAACTGTAACCCTGCTGAAGCAGTGTGCAACTTTTGCATCCTATTGTGTGATACAGTTGAAGCCCAAGGCTGGCCAAGCATTTTGTTCACCATTCGGATCCCCCTGTGAGCCCCAGCGCTCGGAGCAAACTGTCCATTTTTGCGATTCTGTAAAGCCCTTCCACCTTTACTCGCTTCTTGGCTGTAGGGAGAGAAAGGCACTTTGGTGCAAGAGCAGTCGTTCACAAGCCCGACCTGCCTGGAGCTGTGCAAAGGAGACGGAACCACTGATGAGAGAGTAGGCTCTTGTTTCTGTTCATCAAGGACGGTTATCCCTTTTGCAAGGGAAGAAGCAAGCAGTGAAAACCAAAATAATGTTTTCAAGTACCACGTGTCTGATTTTTCACTGTTCTCTTAAAGCAGCAACCAGGTCACATGCGTAAGTGCTGTCAATGAGGAGTGATTCCAACCTGGAGACCCTTTGAAATGGCTTTCTGATAGAACTTGTCGTTTTGCATGCAAGACTCGGGGGGGAAAAATAGGAAGGTGTGTGGGTGGGTATTTTGCTTTGGTTTTTTAGTGTTATGGAGAGACTCACCAGACAGTCTCCCCTGTGGGGCCACTCACCGAGTCTGTAGTATTTACTCAGCATCTCCCTGAAACACCAGCATCTTAGAGGTTGTCTTCCTGAATTTACGTTGCCAGTTCAATCATCTCCCACACAATAAAAGCTCCAGTGTTGGCTTGCCTTCAACTTCTGCGCTGCGCAGCACTCCTGTCAAAAGGGAGCCCTTCCTCTTAGCGTTTTTGTTTTTCTTAATACCTGCCAATCAGCCCCCTTGCCTTTGCCCAAAGTTTGTTGTCTTTGCAGTTGGTCACAGCGTGAACTACCAAAAACCTCACTGAGCTTGACGGGGTATTCTGTTAGCCTAACCCTAACACACGATCTTCCACCTCCCCGGCACACAAAGGGCCTTTTCACCGGCCCACCACAGCCCAAGGATTTCATTTCATGTGTTACAATTAATCTGTATTTATTGCCACTTATCTTAAATGGCTAACAATATCAAGAGTTTAAAAAGTGCTTTTAATGTCAAACTGGGTCAATTAAAACTCTACTTAAAATATTTGCAAAACTTCTAGCCTGAAAGTTGCCCCCTCAGTCTGCTGTTAACCAAAATGTTTTAAATAAATACACGCAGCTTGAGGAGACTGACATTTGGTAAAATTCCTCTTGACATTTTAGGAGAATCCAAGATTAATTTCCTTACTCCTACATTCACTTGCTTTTTTTATAAAAGGACAAAAATGAATAATGTTTAGATGGTTATAAATATTTGAAAGATTGTTTTGATCAATTAAAAAACCCCAGGAGATGGTCTCTTCTGGCCTTAAAAGTTTGGAGGCTATTAGATCGATCAATCTGATCTCCTGAAATTTCATCCTGTTCTTCTGTGGATCCTAATAGCATGTGTTTAACTCTGAGCTTCTAACCATGTGCCACAAGTAACAATTTTATTTCTTTTAAACTCCTTTAGTATTGTGTGCAGGCACAGGAAATAAAGTACTAGAACATAAAATAGTAAAAAGTAAAATAATGAAAGAGCAGCTTTTACTGGTGTATGTTGGGTTTTGTTGAAGGTTGAAGATGGCTGGAGGAATCCACTTTTTCCCCTTCCAGAAAAGCCCACAGTTTTGCCTTGAACTTTTTTTTTAAAAAACCTCAGTTTGCAGGATGGTCTTAATAAATTATGTGAAATAAGTGCTGGTGTACTGCCCATGAGAACGCTCAACTCCTGTGTAGTTCAGCCAAGGTTGCATGGTGTTAGGATGGTGACACACATGACAAGGAGAAGTCCCAAGAGGGACCCCCAGGTAGGGCTTAGTTGTGTTGGATGCAGTAAATGCACAGAGTAAGTGAGATCCCAGGCTGGGAGAATTAAGTACTTAAACTAAAGGTCTGTCCACATGGAGCTATGTGGACTTTCAGCTCTGATCCTCAAACACTTATAGTTTCCATGAGCAGTGACATTAATGAAGCTTGGTTTCCTATGGCTTTAGGTCATTTGCTTGGATTCCCAGCAGTCTAATAAGGTTTGAACTGTAGCTGAGGCATTTCTGTTAATTAGGGCATTCGTATTATCTTTATGGGTCTCTGATGTCCCTAATAAGACTCACCCTGTAACTTTTCTTTCCGCAGGAGAGATTGGTGTGTTTCTATCCAGCCATCTGTTTTCATAAAACATATAAGAAAGGACTGTCTTGGAGACAGCTACTCTTCTGTCTAACAGACTTGAAATTTGCCCATGGGTTCAGAATATTTCAGGGGAGATCTTTAAAAACAAAAGCATATGCACAAAGGGACAGCACGATCCTGTAAGCCTCGTGTTCTTTGGAAACAAGGTTAAAATGAAGTTGTCATATTTATGTAGTGTAAATATTGCACAACTTGAGGACACCAAATGGTTTTGATCATTCCTTTAGTCAATTCTTGTAGAATATTTAATTAAACAAATCTGCCTTTCTTAAATGATCTGTAAACCCATTTTTATAGTTAGGGATGGAAACACATCTTGAAGAATTGCTTTTATGTAAGAAATAACATGAAGAAAATTTTTTTGTTCCTTGCCATCCATAAAAAGAATGTGAATATGTCAATTTGGAGGAAAGCAATTGTTCTTTGGAACCAGCGTTCTAATGAATGCAATGATATTGGCTTGTGGACGTGCTTTTATTGCTCATTATTTGCTGTCCTATTTGTTATTCTTTTTGGTTTTGTTTTTAATCTTAGTCACTGTATCAAGAAGCCAAGTGATGCTGATGACTAATAGCATCCCAAGAATGGCAAATAGCACAAAGCTGACAGCTTGCAAACAAGTCATAGACTGCAATCTGTTCACAAACTTTTTTTTTAAACGCTTGCAAGCAGGAATACTGTGAGTTTCCCATTACTGCTTTTCATCCCCAGAAAACTGAGTCCTGTCAGCCTGGTTTCAGACACATGTGGCACAGAGCCTTACATGGCCCTGATTCATTTGTATTCTCCTCTTTGGATCTGACAAAAATATGTCTCTTGAAAAGTTCAGCTTTGAGAACTTTTTGAAGACCGTTGCCTTTGGCAATGTTAACCAAGGCCCCAACAGGCTCTTATCCTGGGGAAGGAATACTGCCTTAGACTGACTTTGTTCAAATCTTTCCGTTCATCAAAGAGCCATTTAGAGACTGCGTGTTAATATTCAGAGCTTTTTTGTGTGGCGGTACCGAAGTGCTCTGGCCAGCTTCACAGGAGGCCAGGGATGATAAGCTGAGAATTGTAATAACAGGAAGGTGAGATTTGGTGGCAGCGCGTAGTAAGGGAGGAAACTAGTTGCGGTTTCCCATCAGATGGACTTGCCTAGCTCTAAGCATCTCTGCTAGGAACATTTGAACCCATAGGCTAATTTCCCTGGAATTTGATGGAAGGTGGAAGTTCATGTGGTTATGTTCCTATTTGGAAAGAGGTGGCTTTGGCAAGAGGAGGAAGTTTCTGTTAATGTTCCCATTCAGGAAAAGGCTGTGATGTAAACTCAAACTTGCTCCTTACTAGGTGTCGGAAAAGGAGCTCATTCTCCAAACGTGGAGCTGTAGGAAAACACACTTTGCTGGTTCCACTGATCAGGAAAAAACTTGTATTTTAATGCTATTTTCTACTAAACTTAAGCATTCAGGATTCTGCAGGCTCTCAGCTCCTCATCTGCTTCCATTGGATCCAGAGAACGAAGGCAGCTTTGCCAAAATTTGGCTGATATGAGGGAGATACTTTATTGAGTCTCACCAAGGGGCTGGCAGAGAGGAGGCTGGGTACCAGTCCAGTATGGCATGGGCACCAGTCTAGTATTAACAAAATACAAACACAATTGTGTTGAAAATCTCTTCCTGCTGGGTGAGAAAGGGAAATGAATACAGGAGAATAAAACTTGAGTCTTAAAAGGGAAGGGGCTTTGAAGTGCAGTCTAGTTACAGCCTTGGATCACTGTAACTGTGGGAAAATGTGATGAGACAGTGTACCCAAGCACATTTGCTTCTTTTTTTTTTTTTGTTAATTCTGCAGTGTTGTGCATAGGCAGGCAATGATGGATTGTCCTGGAGTTCTGTACATAGTACTGAAGAGAGCTGGATTTAATTGTCCTGCACTTATTGTACAAAAGGAATGAATTACGAGCCACTTTACAGCATCTCCAGTGAAAGTGATTATCAGCACTGCTCCTCGCCAGAGATATAACTCTGTCAAGCAGACTCCCTCCTCTCTTGGGTTCCTCAGAAAAAGCTTGTGAATTTGCCGTCTCCTGCCAGTGAAAGCTCAGGGTGAAACACAAAACCAAAAGCTGCCAATAGCTATATATTCAGTTCAGATGTTGTAGGAATTTCTTATTCCTCCCCCTGACCCTCCCCTTTTTTCCCCCTGAGTGGAAGATCAGTCAGGATTTTTGGAGCATGCCACAGAAATAGTGCAGCAGAATGTTTTCCCAGTCGATGGCTCTTTTGATTTTGTAGGTGAACTGTGTGGTTGAGAAGACTTGGCTGTTGGCTTTAATTAGTTTTGACCTGGACTCATGCACACTTACAATACAATTGGTCATGATGTATGGAAAGGCATCCTTCAACCCCATGCACCCAACTGTATCTTATAGCTGTTTTCGCACTGCTCCTCCCTGCAATGTGCAGATAACCCCAGAAACAGGTTTAAGCTGAGGCAGATATATAAAAGGAATGTTATGATCTCTGCCCCCGAGACGGTACAATAACTCATCTGCAGAAGAGCAGGGAGTTTTGCTCTTTCCGTTTTCTAAAGGACAGCAGGATGAATTGCAGGGACCGTAACATTGCCTGCCAGAAAGATATTTGGGGGGGATGCTCCCCTACATTGCAGAGCAGCAGCTGCAAGGGGAGGTTCTGTGTTAGGGTTTGTTTAGATCTGCAGAAGTATTTTCAGTACCTTCAAGAGAGGTGGCTCACGCTGTGTGCTTTGGGGAGCTATGGGTCCTGTCTCTTCTGCTAGTAGGTTTCTTGTGCTGCCTTGCAAACAAACATGAGATTCCTGTGTGCTCACAGATACTTTTATGCCTGGGATAGCCCAGATAAACAAGTGAAACAGCAAGTAGATAGAGATAACAATGTGTACACAACTGTGCAAACTCTTACAAATGGGTGCCTTTCTGCACCCCTCCACATGTACAGATTTCACATGGATTTATCGACAGGTCTACAATTGCCAGAAAGTCTGTTCTTAAAAAGAAGAAAAGGGGAAAAAAAAAACAAAAACACAAAACTGTAAAAAGCCCCAGACTCTAATGGCACTACCAGGTAGCATGTGCAATTCATTTAACTATGAGTCTACAAATGTGTTAGCTCATAGCTGTGGTAACACTCATGGCAGCAGTCCCCAGGCTGAAAACTGTCCTGCTAATTAATAACAGCTAAGAACAGAGGTTATGTGGAGTGTCATGGCGACAGGTCATGAATTAGGAGAGGAGCATTTGTGGTCACGTCTTCCGTATGCAGAGAATTATTTTTGAAACAATTCCCTATGTAACTGTGCACATGCATTTTGGAAAATCAGCTGTTTAATGCACAAACCAGTGATGAGTCTTTCACTTCTTCCACTCTGTCATTCAATTGATTTATTTGCAGTCCTTTAAGTCAGAGGAATATCAGCTGCAGCAAAGAGAAAATTTAGGAAAAAGGACTTGGAAATTCACCTTATGTCTTGTGGACTGAAAAGATTGCCTGAACATTGAACAGAGTGGCTGGGAAAAGTTGTGGAGTTAAATGGCTGGACGAGCCTTTCATGGGACCAGGAGTCATGGGTGGCCACTTGTCTGTTATCCAGAAGTGGGCCAGAGTCTTCTGGGAAGAGCTGGATGACAACCTTGTAACAAAATCATTCTTCGCTCCAGAATGCCAGTTCATGGTGGCTTTTTGTAGGACTATAAGGGACAGGTTCTTCAGGGGGTGGGGGGAAACTACAACACAGTAGCATCAATATTTTATGCAGTGAGACTTTTCACTTTTTCCTTTGCAAATAGCTGTTTGTCTGGCAGTTGCTAGATTCACTTGGGATGTGGGAAAGAGAAGTTCATGTCCATTCCTGATTCTTGAGTTAACGCAAGCAATTGAGTGTTTGATTTGCTTTTGGAGTAATTGCTGCAAGAGAAGGACAGCGATGGATGGCGCATCCCCAGGAAGAGCTATTACAGAAGCGTTATTGCATAGCAGCTCATTGCGCTTTACCCATCATGGCCAATTTAATTGGATGGCATTTCTCTTCTTAAGGATGCAGTACATGCGGATCCAAGGGCTAGATTTTCAAGTACCCAAAATCTTAAGACAATTTGTTTCTTTAGTCAAATCGAAGTTAAGTGTTTGGTAATCGGAGCCTCTGCTGAGGGCTGGATTTTCAAAAGGCCTAAGCCTTTAGACAGCAGTTCTGAAAACCTGGCTGAATTTCAGTGCAAGCCTGGCTTTAGAAACCTTTTGTATCTTCATTGAGCACAAAGGGACAGACTGTCTTGTAAGTTCGTGCCTTCATTAGGAGGAACCAAATCCTATTGATTTCAGCATGCATTATGGCTGGATCAGACCTCTTCAGTGTGTGACCTGTTAGCACCATACTTAAAAGCACTGCCATGGCAACAAGGGCAGCAACCCCAATGGCAGAGGAATGGGAAATGGTGCAAGGTGAAGAAGGGACATCCTCTTCTCATTGACGGAGATTTCCCCATAATAGAAAAGGGGGGAAAAAAAGGCTTGATAAGTCAAGTGGCTTGATTCATAAGTGAACTTACTCTAAAGTAAACACAATGCCGTATGTGTCTCATTTGCCAGTGAGATCATCTGTTTCTTTGTTAGGGAAGAAAATGTGTTTCCCTTCCAAGTCCAGGGCCACTCAGGCAATTTACATGAACAAATAAAGATGAGGTTTAGCAGCACTAAATAAATAAAATACAACTCTAAGTGGCCACCAAAGAACAGAGCTGCTCGAATGGAATAGTACTGGGACGTGAGCCAGGTGGCTGCTGTTTGCCATGTCTGCTTATGATTCCCCATCCAAGCGCTGCTCAGATGCTTCTTGCTGAGGTCACGTTTACTGCTGTAGCAAAACATATACTGGGAGATAAGCAAGCTATGCTACAGATGAACAGCAGGGCAGAGGACATAAAGTAAATCTGTGCCTTAGCCATGGTCTTTGTAGGAAGTAGTTGGGCTCTTGCCAGAGCAGCATGGATCAAGGCTGACTAGGGCAATGAATATTCATCTCTTGGTAAAAGAGATGGACAGCTTGTTTCTGGTGTCTTTTACCAGCTGCATCCTGTAGTTGTTCAAATATACTAAACGGAGTCATTCCTAATTTTCTCCTCTTTGAAATTAGGATCTGGCCACCCTCTATTTCAGTGCTTCTAGGCATGGAGCAGGTGCATAAAATACCTCACACATGGGAAAAATCAAAACGCTCTACCCCAGAGCTACATTTCATTGTGGATTCAGCTAACACAGAAGGGATCTCAGTGCTGTTGGTTCATTGCTATTTCCTCATCACACTGAGAACTGATGTGAGTAAATATCAGCTGGATAAGATTCTTTCTCCTTCCACCTCCAACTCAAACTGCACATCTTCCAGTCCGGCACAGAACTGGCCACTGTGAGTGGGGGACTGTGACATCCCAGGTGATCCAGGACAGCTCAGTTTGGGGAGTGAGGCTGAGGCACACAAACAAATTGCCAGCTTGTGTAAAACTGTTACCAGTCAAAATGCCTCGTACCACTCATGAGCAAATCACTCCCATGCTCTGCTCATTATGTGGCTTCCCCGTGTAATTCCAGGGTCAAGGTCCAAGATGGAGTCCCATCCAGGGCATTAGTCCGAGCAAAAGAAACATGTTTCTTTGTTCTGTAGTCGTAACTTTTGGCAATAGCTATGTGTTAGCTCCACCCTTAGCGTGGGAGGCCTGAGAGTATGGGACAGCTCTTGAACTGACAGCTTGATTATAGCTTCTGAATAGAACATTATTTCCAGTGAGTGGGGAGATGACTCACTTTGCTATGACCAGGTAGCTGAGCTAATGCAGAAGTAGTTCTCTGGGTTGTTCTGGAGTGAATGCCATAGCACTTACAAATTTAAACTAGAGGAGCAGAGGTGCTGTAGGGTTTAGTATCAGTTCAGCATACATGAACATATCTGAGTAGTGGGAACTCTGCAGTGGAGAATTGGTCTCCACACCCTGTTCACTGCAAATGAGGTGTCATCTCCTGCTTCTGCCAGGATCTCATGTCCACAACTGAGCAAACTGTTTCTGCAATGGATTTATTTTAAATGACTTAACTATCTAAAATGCAGGTGTTTAATCAATAGCCAGCAGAAGTGGGCACCTCCAGAGTTACTTAACTCATCCTAGTACAGTTCTTTCAGATGCCAAAACTGAATCTCTGTTTGCATTTCACTGCTGCCTTTGACAATAGAAGAAGCCAATATGACTATCTTTAATTAGGCATCTAATGTTTAGATGGCTAATGCTGGGTGGGATTAATCTCTCCAAGAATATCCTCTAATCCAAGTTTTCTCTGTACTCGTAGTTGTCCCTGACGTTCCAGTTTGAAAGTCACTGTGTGCAATCTGAACTTAGATCAAAGGCAATTAGCCCAATGCCAAATTCTTCTGTCAGTCTTGTGGCTGCGGTGTTGCTCAGAAACTGTCTCAGGACTTCTTAAGATATATTCTTGCCATGACAGAACTGCCATGCAGGCAAGCTGCACTGGGGCTTCCTTTATGTCCTTATTTATTTGCTCAAGGTTCAGGAGGAAGTCTAGTTTGACAGCCCTGTCAAAGAATGTTTAAATAATTAATTTTAGATCCCATCATTCTCCTCTCTTTCCCTTTCTTGCCTTCCCTGCCCCCATCTCTTGTGACTTCACACCTCCAGCCCCAAAAAGGTGAATTTAAAAGAAAACAAACACCTAGAGCATATATATAGCATTTGACTGTATACACAAGCTGGAATGAACCTAAACTGCACCAAAGTTCTTATTGATACGTACTATTAAACCAATGAAATCTTTCAAAAGTTGAGTTACTATGATGTAAATGTAACTGATGTGGAAGCTGTGGGCTGTAACCTATATGCAGAACAAGAGCTGGATGAGAATATCAATGGGAAAGTCAGTATGATGCTAGAAAGGCCAATGCTTTGCATCTGGATGCATTTGGCCTTTGGGTTTCACATCTGCTATCCTCAAGCATTGCCATGAATGCATATTTCAGTTATAGTTACCCTTGTCTGTAGCTCAGCAGATGGGATGTAGTTGTTCAGTGCTGTTATTAGAAGTATTCTTTATATTAGCTCACTGTTTTGTGGTAGCTGGCTCCAGGTACTTGAGCAAGGTAATTATATTAGTTATTCAGACATTATAGGATTTCTCATGTATATCTCAGGAGTAGGAAGTATACGTCTCCAGAGAAAGCTACAACTCTTCTAAGAGATTGATCTCACTCTCAAGGCGTCTGTCTCTCTGCATTGACTATAATGGAGCCTAAGTAAAGTGCTGTGGTTAAATACCTGAAGTTAGGCAAAATCTGGGCTGGGAATTGGTACATCCCAAGGACCTTATGGGGGAACAAACCAGTGTAATTCTTCCTAGTTGACACATAAGAGACTGAGCTAATATGCCCAAAGCAAAACAGAAAGTCTGTGGCAGATTTAGGAACTGATCGTGGGTGTTCTGAAGTCCAGTTATGGCCTTAACCATTTCCATGCCATTGCTGCTACACACAGCTGGTGTTTTACACCCCTCCAAACAAAATATGTATTTCTAAGATATTGTTAAGATATCTGTATATTTATGTGTGTGTATATATAAAAATTGCTGTTAAGATACACCTGCATTTCCTCATGCCGTAGTTACCAGGTGTTATTGAAATGTACAATTTTTCACAAAAAGGCTGTTGGGCCCAACCCAGCTTTGGCTGTTGTTGGATTGTAAATAAATCCACTGGGAATCACTGAATCAAAAGACCTCACCTGGCTCAGGAAGCCCCTGAGCTGCAAAAGTCTGGAGGCTGGGAGAGGGTATCAGGGGAAAGGATCCCTCCAGAGCTGCCTTGATGTTTGTACTCCTAACTAGACATCTGCGTTGGCCATTGGCAGTGGTGGGATGATGAGTTATATGGACCTTTAGTGTGATCCAGTACCTCTGCTCTTAGGTTGTTATAGCAGAAAATATTTATTGTCTGGTGGGCTTAGCCTAATCCTGGTGGACCCTTCCCATGTCCCAGAAATCAGCTACAAGTTGACAACACAACTTACCCCAGAAAGAGCGAGAGGAGCCTGGGTGGGCTCTTGAGCATATCAAGGAGCATGAAGCATGAATTCAAACTTTTGTTCAACTTTCCAATAACTGCAGTGCCATGAATGCTCAAGAATCCAACATCGGCAATCTCATGGGATAGTGTGATGCTGCTAAATTTAAAAGACTAAGACTATTTTTAGCATAAACAGTTAAGAGTCCCACAAATCATATTGAGAGGCATGGTTCTGATTATAGATCTGTAACACGTTTGCTGTGATAAAAAACAGAGCTGTGTCAGGTGATCTTGTTAACGCAATATTTGTACACTTGGGTAATAGATGCAGCTGTGGCTAAAAAACTTCTAAAAAAAAAAAATAAAAATCACCAGTTCTATTTTACTAGCAATTACTCATTTATAAACTCTAGCAGAGGAGTAGCTAGAATCTGAGGCAAAACCTGCTAGTCTGGAGGTTGGAAAGACTATAAAATGAGAAACATGTTCCACTCCCTGGACAGATGTCCTTTCCCCTTTGCTGACTCTCCTCAACACCTGCTGCACTTTAGACATATGCTTACCTTCAACTTGACTTCATTTTGACATAAACATTGCTTAAAGTTTAACATGTGGTCATGGGCTTTGCTGGATAAAGGTGGACTTAGGTGTGTGCCTAAAACTTTTCTTAAATTGCCCTTCTAAATAGTTTCTTTTAAGAGTGGTGAGAGAGAATTTCTGCTGTCAGACTCACTGATCTTGATTTTATAAGGGGCTGAGTGCGTTTGGAGATGCTGGAAGCGTAGACCCTTCTCAGCCTCGTCACCCTGGTGAATATTTCACATTTATGATATGCATTATTGCCAGGGACCAGGTTCTTAGCCAGTACATGTATAGTTGGCTATAGTGGGCACTTTGGTGTGGGGTGACCCAGTATTTGCCCCAGGCCATTGGGCAATGGGGATGCTCACAGGTTTCACCTCAACCATGGTTGATGGGACTTCTTACAGTATTGGTTTCCAATTCAGTTTGTTCTGGTTCCCTTTGGCTCCAGTCAGCTGTTTATGTAACTTTAGTGCGTGTCTGAATTAAGACGACTGAGCCCTAAGGTATTTTGACTTTGGGGAACATGGGGAAAAATACATGAAGAAACATACTCATTACTTACTTCACCTGTCCAGTTCCCAGTAGGTCTAAGGATTTACAAGGAACTCTCCCAAGAACAGACATCCTGGGTTTTATGGGGCTGAGTTCAGCAGTTTGTAAGATCAAACAGGGAGCACCAAGTCCTGAATTTGTTTCAGATACTAAATTTAAAGTCTGATGTGGGAACTTAGGGATTACTTTTTTTCTGCTGAAGAGGGTTTTTTTTTTTGCCAACTGAAAACAAGACCCGGTGCATAAAATTCCAGGTAATGACTTTCTCTCAGAAAATGTCACTTGCTTAAAATTAAAATTATTTATAGGTCTAATCTGGAAAAATTATACTTTGTGAAGGAAGTTCAGTTGGAGGTTTTACATTCCTTTACTGGGACACCAACATGAGCAGTTCTAGTTTGTAATTGTAGAACAATCTTTTGTCTTAAACTTTTGATTTTACAACATCACATATAAAAAAAAAAAAATTAGTTCACGAGTGCACATAAAAATCTATTTTCATCCTTTTAGGCCTATGAGATGCCTGTGGCATCTAGACATCAGTCTGGTTTCTTGGCTCTTCAGTATCAGCCACATGGCACTGTTTAGTCAGCTGCTCCCTCCTGTGATACGTCCAAGATAAGCTCATGTCTTGGAGAGGCAAAACTGCGCAAATTCCCACCATCTTTGAAATACAACTTCTTATTCCAGCCTGCACCTGTCTTGGGTTCACTGGGCAATGTCCTGGGAGTTCACTTGAGGAGTTTTTCCAATAAATGTGGCTACCGCACTTTTGTCTAGATCACGTTTGAAGAGGCACTTTCTGGCTCTCCTTCCCTTTGAAGGAATCATCTGTGTCCCACTTGTATGATCTCTGGTAGGGTGATCTGTGACTTAGCTTTGCGTTCTTCAGCCCAGACAACCCTAAGCTCAGACCTGCAAACCTGAGCACTCATGAGCTGAGAGAAGCTTGAAACTTAAATCTGGAGCCAGACCCTGTTTTCGTAGGTGATCCCTGAGGGATGCCACGAGTACTCCAGGTCGTAACTGCATTGTATGGTGTCTCATTGCTCTGTGGGGAGGGAAGTGGCTGAAACTGAGGTCCAGGTGTGAATTTGAGGCCATTTGCAGGTACTTATTCAGGTGCAGATTGTGTGGCTGGTGGGGTTGCTGATACCTTTTCAGGCCTGTGACTTCCCATTCAGTAAATGTGCCACAGCCTCCGATTGCTGCACTCGCTTTCATCTCTGCTCCCCTTGTTGTTGGCCTGGAGAGATGCACGGGGAACATTTAAAACCCCTTTGGGATGCAGCCTGATAGCTCTACATCCCACAGCTTCTGAACCAGAGACACCAGCTGCACCTGAGCAGAAGGTAGTGGTGGTCCTCCAGAGGCAGCCTGCCCAGCCTCAGAGGCCAGTGGTGGGACTTTTGAGTGAAAGGAGGTGGATGGGACTGGATGGACCAACAGTAAGGTGGCCAGAAAGAAGTAAGGGTTCCATGGGGTTGTGGTGGAGTCACCATCCCTGGAGGTGTTCAAGGAACGTGTGGCATTGCAGGACATGGTTTAGTGGGCATGGTGGTGTTGGGTTGATGGTTGGACTTGATGATCTTACAGGTCTTTTCCAACCTTAGGGATTCTGTGATGTTTTGTTCGGGATGCATTGGCCCCCCACCATCAGGCGGTGGCATGGCCCCAAGGGGACACAGTGCAGGGCCCAACGGCTTGCATCTGCTGAGACGGAACGTGAGAATCCACAGTGGAGTCAGCCTCTCCCCCTTCCCATTTCTTCTTCCAAAAAATGGCTAATGTAAATAAATTGTCTGTTCACATGTGTTTTGGCATTTGAATGGAAACACTTGTCTGTGCACCCCCACCAGCCCTGCTTCCTCCCTCCCTTGCCACTTTTGCTGAATGAACCTTTCTTGCTCAGCCTCAGCTCAACCCAGAGTTATTCCATAGGTATTTCCCGCTCACACTGATAACGAGCCGAAGGAGCGGGCTATAAAGCTGGTGACATATACCAGCCCTAATAACGTCCAGGAGCTATAAGGTCCCCAAGCCCTGGTTTGTGCAGCAGATAAACATTGGGCAGGGACCCAAGCGCTGCCCAAAACCTGCGTGTTAGGCTCTGTACGTACCGCTCTGCTTGCCCTGGTCTCTGTAGGAGCTCAGACTTGTTAAAAACTCCTCCCTTGGTGCTAGCAAAAGTATGGTAGTATCCATGGTGTTCCCTGGAACACTAGTCTTGCATGGAAACTCTTGATGTGGCTATACCTTAACATTATTGATAGTAAGTTAGCGAAGGGGAAAATAACATATATTTAATAATAGAATTTCATTAAATGATTGTACAAATAGGGAGTTGCAGGGAAAAATACTCATACAATTTCATTTTGACCGGGTCACTCTAACTTCAGGTTGTTTTGCACAGACAAGGAGAAGAGAGGTGGTAGGTCACATGTTCTGAAATGCTTCAGATGCTTCCAGTTGGAAAAATAAATATTCAGGCAATTACAATGCCCCTTGTTAAAGGAGGAGATGGAAACACATTGTCACCCTCCTCGCGATGTGCATTTCCTGTGCTGCAGGATAATCAGCCACCCAGACGTCCTTAATCTTGTTGGATTATTTGCGGCTGCACCTGCCTGAACTTTCTCTCTCCTGATTAACATTTGATTAAATCCACTTTTAAAATGCCAGCATGACTGCAGCACTGGGGGAGCACTTGCAGAGAGTGTTTTGCTCTCCATCCTGATTACATCTGAATTAATTATGCTAAGTGCAGTGACAGGAACAATATTGATGTAACAGAAGTTTATTAGGTTGATGTGGTCATTCAGACAAGAGGGCTGTAAGCAGCTTCACGTGCTTCAGCTGTGGCCTCCCTTGAGGAGAAAATGTCATCTCATTATTATTCAGATTGACCTGATTTGGGTAATTTCTTTCTGGGAGCGAGGTAGTTTTGGAATCTCATTAGCTTACCGACATTTGCATGTGGTAATAGAGTTCTTGCTTGTTATTAATCATCCGTTCCTTCCTTACCATTGCAAATGGGAGTTTGGCGAAAATCATGGAGTTGGGTTGGGGGGCTGAAAACTTTCTCGATGGCATTTTGGACCTGCTGTGCCATCTTCTGTTTGTGGAGCCCGGAGCCCACATGCACCATTGCAGGAAGGTGTTTCCTCTCCCCACGGATCGGGGGTCCTGTGGGGACACAGTTGTGCCACCGCCTGTCTCAGCTCTGCCCCACTGCATGAGCCATTACCTGTGCCAGAGGGGAAGAAGTCCCGATTTCATTGTAAGGACACATAGCGTTCATCAGATCTGGTTTTTTACCTGTATTGTGTACTTAAACACTGGTGCCTCAAGTCTCTTTGAATTCGTCTGTCCTGCTGTGTGAAAATCCAGGAGCAAATCCTGCCAGGAACAAATGTCTTACGAATATAATCCATGTTCAAGTATGGTTATCTCCAGCGGCAGAGTTAGTGGGTTCCCTTTTCAGCAGGCTGTGGTGTGATGGAGGGATTAACCACGAACTCTGCTACACACAGACATCCTGGGGGCAAAGGAGGCTTCTTAGGCTGCCAAACGCTACCCTTTGTAGAGGGAACGGGAAGCCATGTAGTGGTCTGCAGCAGCATGCTCCCGGTTTGGAAGAATCACAGAATCACTAAGGTTGGAAAAGACCTGTAAGATCATCAAGTCCAACCATCAACTAACACCACCATGTCCATTAAACCATGTCCCACAATGCCTCATCCACACGTTCCTTGAACGCCTCCAGTGATGGTGACTCCACCACTTCCCTGGGCAGCTTATTCCAGTGTCTCACCACTCTCTCAGTAAAGAAATTTTTCCTAATATCCAGCCTAAACCTCCCCTGGCACAACTTGAGGCCATTTCCTCTTGTCCTGTCACTAGTCACTTGGGAGAAGAGACGAACACCCACCTCTCTGCAGCCTGGTAGGGTTTGCTAAAGCCTGGGACCTCCGAATGCCCATCACCATGCTGACTGCTGAATCAGGCAGAGGATGGCATCCTCAACAGCAGTTATATTGTACGTTGTACAGCTTAACTATAAAAATCCAGCCTTGTTATTGCCCTTGTACTGGCAGTTGTTGGCCCAAACCTGGTTCGTCTACCTTCATGGTCTTTAATGGAGGATGCTGAGTGACTTCAACTTCTTACAATCTAATATACAATAGATAAGTGCTTGGAAATCTTATAAAAGAGGAGCTTTTAAAGCAGTTTTCTCAGGCCTCATGAACATCTGTGTGCTGTGATTATTTACTTTTTTTTTTCACTAACAGGTGTTTGTGCATGATTTGCTTTAAGAAATCACTTACCTGCCAGGCAGCCTGTTTGGGGGATGTGAAACACTGAACAGATATTTTCTCTTGCTCTGGGATAGCTCTTTCTGTTCTTCCGGATCCTGTGGCCCATTGGTATAAAACTGTAGCTTTCTCTGGAAACTACACAGCCGCTGTCCTCTCCTATCAGTTGATGTTTTGAGCCTGTAACACCTCAGGAAAGGAAGAAAGAAAGTTGCGCTTTTTTGTCAAAAAAAGTATTATTTTTTTCTAAATGAGTAATAAAAAACTTTCTCCCAAATATTTTAGAGATTTTTTTTTTCCCCCCACTCCCCTTTCTGAAAAGGAAAATGAAAAGTCCAATAACTGATTAAAACAGAAACTTGGGGGAAGATTCTTGAGGAAGCTTTCATGGAGGGAAAAGGAATAAATTTTAAAACTTTTTCTGCAAAATGGCCTACTCTGTAACACCTGTGCCTGGAACTAAGAATGAATAATGTTTGTTTGTTTAAAGAATGCTTGGAAAATTCATTTTCAGGCCAGCTACAGATTAATGGTCGAGTGTTTTGGTTTTAGTTTGTTTGGGTTGAGTTTTTTCCTTATAGCCTTGCTGTTTGTTTGCTGTAGACTCATTTTCCTTTCTGCAGCTTCTCTCTCATTGCTGCACCACACCAACTGTGTTCCTCCCATCATCTACTCCTTTCTTAAACAGAAGGTCCTGCAGTGGGAGCCTGGACCTAATTTTGTAGTGTGATGCCCAGTTTGCTCCTGCTCCTTATCTCCACAGTGACTCTACATTTGTTTCACCTTATAATTTTGGAAGGGATTTTGACTAGTTGTTTTTTCTCAAAGGGTTTTCTTGCCTGCTTGCTGGAGGCTGAATGGGTAAACAAAAGCATCTGGGCTAAAAAAATGAAAATAAGTTAATAATAATCCAGATAGACTTGTTTAGTGAGCTTTGAGTCTCTGGCAAATAGCTGACTGTAGCTGTATTACATTACCCTCTGCAAGTATCTAGTCTTCATTTGTAACCCAGCCTTGCAATTTGCTCCGTACTGATTCTGCACCCAGTCCCCCTCCCACAGTTCCTATTTTGAAATGTAGGCCTTTTACTGAATTTTTTTCTCATGATGGTATGGCTGATAATAAATTCTATCCTCATTTTACCTCTCAAAGGGGCCATTTGTAGATTATCCTTACTTTTGCTATATTCTCTACAGGTATTTTCCTCCTGCATAATCAAGCAGTGTGTTTTCACAGTGGGTAGGCTGTTCAGGGGATATTTCTTTCCCACCAGTGATATGAATTATTGAAAAGAGAAGCAATATAAAGAGAATAAAGCAGGTGACATGTCAAAGCATAATTACTGTGATGGATGCATTTGCAGTATGAAGGCAACATTACCATAAAAAGATCTCCTGGAGCTCCTCTGGAGCCTACTCATCTGCTGACTATCAGGGTAGCTGTTTTCAGATTCACTCTCAGACCCTTTCTTTGCATTTGTAAGACAGCTCTACCTCAAGAAACGGTAGAAAAGCACATCATGGCAAATAAAGAAGTTGCTAAGCTCTCTCTTGCTTGGTTATCCAGCTTGGATAGTTGGGTAGTTCCATCCTCGTCTGAATTAAGAGCGAGTAAATGCTGCCCATCTTCATTTACTCTATACTGTCGCTAGCTCTGAGATAGCCACTGTGATTTCCTCAGCTTCGAAGCTGGAGTCTTCATGACCTGGATGACCATCAGTAGGACATGAAGGGAAACTGCTTCATCGAGAGGCAAAGCCTTGTTCTTCTTTACGCTTGTTCTTCGCTGCCTGTATCTGGACCTGCCTAGCAAGGCTGCCCCTGGCTGAACTCTTCTTCATTGACTGGGAAGCCTAAGGAGCATTACTTTGAAACATCTAAGAAGCATCTAACTTGGTGCAAAGATTCAGTGTGAATAACCTGAATAAGGCACCACAGTTCCCATGCATCTGGTGCTGGGATCCCTGTGCGCAAATGCAGAAGCATACTCTAAAGGGGATAGTCTGGCTGAAATGTTTTCTTTCTGCCTTGGCTTCAGGATATGGACATGCATTTGTAGTGTAACCCAGAGTCATAGGTTGAGGTTCAAGGAATTACTGTGGTGTAGCAGAGTAACAATTAAAAGGCTGCAATGTCCCAATTTTATATATGTATGTTCCCAGTACAGGAGATGTACTGTACCTTTTTAAGCAGCTTTATTAAAGGATTTAAAATTGCAAGTGTCCATTAGCTTTGGTGTGTATTCTGGAGGAGTCTCTATGGCTGTGCCACCAGAGGAAAACTCTCCTCGTGCTTTTCTAAACTCCTTCCAAGACAGCGGTTGAAAATTGGGGGAAATGAATGCCTTTATCACCATACACGTGGGATGTTAAAAAGTGGGATTTGTCTTCCAGGGAAAGAAATGTGTTTGTACTCTAAGTTGAATCAAAAAAGCGATGTTTAAAAGGTTTTGGAACAAAAATTCCAGCCTGCCCCAAAATGAACCTCAGTAGAAACCCTACTGTGTTTCCCTTTTGAGGATGACCAAACATTGCCAAGTATAGAAGATAGCAGACTGGCCATCATGCAAAGGTATGATCTATGGAATCATTTTAACGTTGGCATTAATATTTCAACATAACATGGCAGTCAAAAGTGAATGCTATTCAAAAAGTAAATTAATGCTGTTAAAAAGAAATTATGAAAACTCTAACAATGATATGACAATGTCCAAATGATTGAAACCAAATTTTCCCTTTCAGTAATTTTGTCAAAACTGACATCTTCTGCAAAATGTTTTGGAGCTGAGACAGCACCTCCCAGGAGAAAAATATTGCTTAAAATTATTTAATTAGGCAGATTCAGTGCACATTATGAAAATTAATAGTTGTTTAGGTTTGTAAGAGAAAAGCAATGTGGAATTTAATAGCAGAATGTTCTAATGAAGTGCATCTTTTAATCAATAAATTACCATGATTCTAGTTCACCATCTTTCTCCACCTCCTCTAGCAGCTGAGTACCAGCTGTATTGGAAATGCTCTCGTTGATATAACTGAATGCAGACAGATAATTTGGTAGTGTTTTAATCTACTTTGTACTTGTCTTTATCTTTCCTCTCATTTTCACGTGGCCTCCTGCTACAAACCATCTCCTAGATGGTAGGACAAAGGGAGATCTGACGAACACACGTTCTTTTGTGGGTTTACGAGGTTGAATAGCTAAAGGATTGTTTTCATTACTAACATCCTGCTGTAGTAAAAGATCAAATTTAGTACATATGACAATTGTTATATTAATTAATCCACTGTTTGCCTTCTAATTTAGCTTGAGTTTGCCTTGTTATTTGGTATGTTAGAGGAAGGCTACAATTCAGCTATTTGGCATACCCTTCTTATCATATGTACTTTAATATCTCATGCTGATGGAGCCTCCAGCTGTAAGACGTCACAGGATAGCAGTCTCATCAGCTTATCCTAGCTGACTTGGGGGGAGGATGCATCTGTCGTGGAGGATGCACGGTGTCAGTTTTCTCAGATCTCTCCACCACGGTTTGGCAGATCTTTCTGTTTACGGGTATGCAGGTACACAAGATGCCATGTGCTGTGCCGGGGAGACAGGTGTCTGGATGCTGGGTTGCGTGCTTGGTGCATGGAGATTACAGAATGGGTGCATGTCTTTGAGGACTGCTGGTTGCATGGTGGTGAACTGCATCTGTGCTGATTTTTCTGGTTGTTCAAGAGGGTACCTTCATGCAACACCTGCTGCGATAGTGTTGGAGAACAGCAGGACCAAGTGCTGTATCCCATAGTGCCTTCTGGGAGCAGTTCCCAGAATGGACTTCCCCAGGCCCATGCCCCCGTGCCATACTTGGGGCAGTATAGAGCAGGGCAGGGCATGAGCTGACTGGTACCTTGCATCCTTGACCAGGCACGTGGTGCTCAGAAGAGCTGCTTGGCGGGTTTCTGTGCAGCAGTGCACACCTAACCCGTGAGAAGAGAGACCAGTCGGGAAGCACAGAGCTGTAGATTTTCTGTGGCTTCAGAGCTTTGTGCAACAGACATGCCTCAAAGCTTAGGAAAAGCCACCAGACTGTGTAGTAAAGACCAGAAGTGCGAGCAGCATGTCTGGGGAAGTTGGTTCATGGATCTTCTGTGATTCTGGGAGACTGCTTTTTATTAAACTGGTTTTTATTATGCTAGTTTGCCAAACCTGAGAGCAATAGAGAGATTTTCTTTTCATGCTTTAGAAGGCATGAGAAAGTAGAGCCAGGAATTGAGCTACTCTTGAAAGGGCAAGTTGCATCTCCAGGAGCAGGATATCTAAGTGACCTTTGCTCTGTATCTTCAAAGGCAAATCATATGGAAGCCTTTCCCTACCAGGCAAGCTCCACAGAAGGATAACCTTTGTGTAAGGTCCCTCTCAGGGTGTTGAGCATCGTGCAGCCCATGCGGAGACAAGCCTGGCTGCTGCTGGTACGAGAAATTGCCATGGAGTAATCTGTGGCATTGTAGGACTTGGTGAGGTTGATGGGGTTTGTAGGTCGGTATCATGAGTTGCTAGAAAGGTTTTGAACAGTGCTGACCTTCTGGTTCTTGTCATTTTGGAGTCTAGTAAACCACTTGTCTGATGTAGGCAGGCAAATTCTAGATTCATTGAAGTAGACTGAGCTCCTGGGTCACTATTCCTGGGTGCTCTCCTGACTACAAAGTAATGGGCAGTGGAGCACCACTCCAACTCAGGTCACATCCAAATCTCTTGTGGGGGCAGGGGTTTATTTAGTTCGATACGGCGATGTTTAGTAAATAGCTCCTGGGATCCAGGATAATATTACGGTGTTTTCTCTGGGTTTTTTTTGTGGCGGACAAAATGATTCCAGTGGCCTTTTAGGAAAAGTCACACCGCAGAAGTGAAGATATGATTATCAGACTCCCTTTTATTTTGAGGATAAGTGGGATTCAGCCCATCAGAAGCAAGATGTTTGCATGTGGCCATTCCGTTTGTGTGCCACACATGTGATCAATTTAACCAGGGGAGGATTTAGGCAGGGTGGGGAGGCCGATGTTTCTTGTGACATGTGGAATGTTAAGCCACAAAAATGCAACCACAAAATCAGCAGATTAGAATTCCCATTTGTAAGGAATAAATAATCATTATGGTGAGATAGTCCATGAGGGATTAACACGGCTGCTTCCAATTCTGTTGCTCTGTTGTTCGATGTGCTGTGACATTTTTTACACGCACGTATCTCCCTCTTTTTTTTTCTTTTTTCTGGTTGTTATTGTGGTTGTCATGGTGATTTATGGGAATGAATGCAACTTTGCGAGGTTTGTCTCTGTACATACCTCTTGTTTTTCTTCTTGCTTGTAATTATGTTATGCACCTGTTGTTCCCCATTGGGGCCCACGTGCTCGGAGAACCGATGCTCACGTTGCAGTTGGTTTACTCAGTTTTACAACATTTGTTAGTCGCATCTGATAGATCTGTTCTGGCTTTGTGCCGAAGAGCTGCCTGGCAGCATAAATCATTCTTGGACTGAAGAGAAGAGCATGGTATCTATTTCAGGTTCCCACCCACCAGAGCCTCATAAATCTACGCAAATGTTTCAAGAAACAGGTTTGATTGTTTAGAATGAGCTAATGCTGCAAAGCCCTTCTTAGTCCTGAAGTGAGTCTGGGACTCTGACTCCCCAGGCTTATAGGGTTAACTTAGATTTATAGGATATGTCTACATCGCTCTTAAAAAGCAAGCTTGAGAACAGTGGAGAGCATGTTGGCTTCTCAGCTCCAGAAGCTTCTCATCTACACAGAGGCCTCCCCAACCACATGTCTTGGTGCTGAGTACCTGATGTCATGTTAACTGCTCTGTTAACCTGCCTGGCATGCGCAGGCGTGTGTCTGCATCCTCTGATAGGAAGCCTCAAACAGGGGTGTTGAAAGCATTCCCCTGCCTTTTCTCAAAATGCAATGTGCGTGTATCCTTAATTTGTCCTTCTAGCCCAAAGACTAGGGAGGAGGCATAGGCTGCTTTATTAGATAGAGGAGAAAAATGTACATTTCTGAGGATGACCTTAGATGCTCTGAATTTCTTTCAGAGGAGCCTTTCCCCTCCACTGGAGGGAGACTGCCTTTCTAACTTAGACCTCTAGTAGGTGGTGCTACCCTTTGCAAGCCTTCAGGGCCATACAGGGTTTTTTCATCCAGGGTGAGAAATCACCCGTGGCCGTTTGTAGCTCACAGCTCTTCCATGGCTTTCTGTTCCAAATTTATAGCCTAACTCCATGAGCATGGAGTTATCCTTTATCCCACATAGATCCTGTCTAGTTTGTCCTCAAAGTAGACATTCTGTTTTTTGTAGATGTCTCTTCTGTGCTAAGGGAATTCTTGGAACATGACAAAATTCTTTAGCTTTCAGAAATTCAGGTCGTCCCTTGATCAAAAATTTACTTGATGGCAGAGTGTCTCTGTTCTCAACATTTCACCAATGGGCATATTTTCTCTTCTAATATGATCACTGCAACTATTCACAAGTGAGTAAGGAAGTCACTCTTTTGTGTATCATCAAGGAATGTGTCAGCAGTTTCATAATTGTCTTACAGCTATTTTTTATAAACTTTACAGGGGACTAGTGCAGGAAGCAGGAAAAATGTGGCTAGGGTCTTTAGGTTAGGTAAATCAGCATTTGGCAAAGTCTCTGAGTGTGATTTCAAATGTAATCTATAAGCTACAACAAGTCTTACTGTGAAGAGAGCAATTACTGAAGATCTGTTTGCAGCTGTAGTGATTTCTCTGATGCCGAAGAAGAGGTTGTCTCATTTGCTGCAGAGAGAACAGTTCAGTCCTGTCTTCTCTACCTATGTGCCTGTTTGGATGAAAACTGTCAATATTTAAAGTTACTGAGACTTCTACTCTGCTTTTAAACTTTGCTGAAGTGACCAAATCACTTGAAGGTCCCTAACAAAACCTGGGGATAACATGACCACAGAAGCTTCATTTCCATGGGAAGTCAGACTGGACAATAGCCCTGTGGTGAGCAGCGGTTTGACGTGTCCTCGCTGCGGGTGGGAAGCACCAATTCGCAGCCTCCTTCACCCCCTGCATGCAGCAGTGAAGCGGCACCTCCAAGTATTTGAATTTGCAAAGCATGGTCAAGAACAAGCTGGGCAGACACTCCACGTACTGTCTTGTAACATTAGCTTCCCAGAGCATAGGTGTGTTTAGAAAGGACCATCAGAAGTTTCATGCAATATTAATCTTTCAGACAAAAGCATGGTACCATCAATAATTCTCAAGGCACTCCTTGGAATTCAAGATAAAAAAGGGTAAAAAAAAAAAAAAACAAACCACCACTAAACTTGATATTTGCCTAACTTTTCTGTTGTCTGATTTTTCCATGTAATCGATGAGGATTTGGTTCAGCAAAACGCTTCCTGCCATGCCTAACCCTGAAGGTGTGAGGAATCCCATTGAGGCTCTACTGAAACAGGAGCGTTGTGCTTGGCGTGGTGTGTGTTGTTGGAAGTGTGGCATGCACTAACCCAGCAGATTCACATGATTACAAAGTGTTTCTGCATGATTAGTTCCACGAGTCAAATGGGGGCTTCAGGTGTTTCATGCAGGCTTGAAATTATTTCACTTGTGTTGGCAGCAGTGACTTCCAAGACAAGATGCATGAGTGGTTACAGTATTTTGCTATAACCTCGAGGAGTGGCTTTGACATTTGCTCTGGACATGTACTAAAGGCCACTGCCATTTGATCCAGCTGTAAGTGTGCAGACCCAGATGTGATGACAGAGACATCACTCCATTTTGCACTCCAAGTTGGTGCATTTTAGCGATGCTAAACCAAAGAGGTTTGGGTGGATCTATGGCCTTTTTAAAGGTAATTTTTCTTACAAAGTTGCAAGCCTTTAAACAATGTAGGTCCCGCACCAGAAATGTTAAGATTGAGGTATTTATATTTGATAAACTGCCTGCGGTATGTTCATTAGGGATGGGCAAGGGGTCACGAGTGATGAAGCACCCTTGGACTTTGCTAGAGAGGTGGGACTATGTAGTTAGAAACCAGGTAATTACGTCTGACCACCGGCCCCCAAAATGTAGGTGACAAAAACAGGGAGCAATTTCTAGCCCTGACACTGAAAATTCTGGAGTCCTAAATGGAATAGTCTTTTAAGGGAACTTGAAGTTTTACCTCTTGTGCTGTTTATGCAAACCTCAGCAAAAGTGGAGGACATGCAGTTGCAGACCATCGCTGCTGTGGGATAGCTGTGTCAAGGAATGAGGATGCTGGTGAACAGTTTTCTATTAATTGCTCTCTTTTTTTTTTTTTTTAATGGATACACTGAAAGTTTTGATGCATTCATAAAAGACAAGTTCACCAGTGGCTCATTAAAGTTATGATTGAAGTGTAACCTCTGGTTCAGCAATTCCCTAAAGCAGAGAGAGTGGAAGGATATGCTGAGAAATGCTCATCTGTGCCATACGTGTTCTTTCTACTATTTCTCTAAGCACAGAGATACTGTGTAGATCCTGGGCCAGAGTGGCTGCTGGGGAAAATGGCTTGCTTGTTGATTTTAAAATATAAAATCCTCTGAGTGTTGTTTATATCCCTAAATGTAGTAAAAGAATTGCTGGCTATCTTTGTGTTGTAGCCTGTCCTGTTTACAAACAGATGTGTTACTGCCTTAACTGGGGATTTGGTATAAATGGATCAAAAAAACCTCCTTCCAAAATTAGCCTTGTAAAATTCCCATAACGATTGCATGACAGAAAACTGGCCGAGTACCTCGGCGATGCTCCCCAGCCTGTGATTTGGAGAGGCGACTGAATGAAAATGCGGCCTGGCTTGTTTAACTGTAGAGGACTCTTTCCTCTGCATGCAGTTGTTGCTATGTGAGTGAAGCTGTGGGTCTGTCTCTGAGGCCATGAGGCCAATTTTTAGGCTCTCTAGTAAAATACTTCATTACTTAAATATGCGTTGTCTTTGGGGAGCACCTCTCTCCTCTCCCCTCCCAAATACATACTTCATCATAAACTTCTGTAAAAATGTATAAATAAATAAAATAATCCAGGTTCCTTTTTTCTTAAACAAAAATTTAATTAAATGGAAGTTAGATCCCTTTGGAATACAGAAAAGCAACCTTAAAGACACTCTAGACATTGGCTTTAAGGATTTCCTTCCTTCTTTCTGCCTAATAGACTCCAATCCTAGGATTGTATTTCTTTGCTTCAATGCTAAAAGACTTCTTAAAAGAAGCAATATTCAAAGGCCTAACCCAGACATTTTATGGGATGTCATACATTTTCAGCTGTTCATAACATAAAAAATAAAATAAAATACTGCAGGTTACTTTATCAAAGAGAAAGTTGATTTGTAATTCCCAAGGTAGAATTATGAAAATACCTTGAGAGCATTACAGGAACAGACATTTATGAGAAGTAATAAAATTAGCTGACTGCAGTACAAATTTGCTGAATGCTTTTGGAGGAGAAAGTATGTTCCTTCCCCCACTGCCGAGAGAAAATCAGATGAAAACTGTCAATTTGTGAGGCCTTTTCTGCGACAAATCAAAGCCATTCTTTAGCAGAGTATTGTTTCTGTGATGGTACCCTGGGAAAATGATGTAGAGCTGATCTTCCTCCCACTGAAACAATAGAAGAAGAGCTAATAGTTTTGACAGGAGCAGTCCTGAGTATTACCAGTGTGTCATGTATGGGAATGGGGCTGTTTCACGGCCATCTTCCATCCCCAGGCTGTTGATTTAGTGGTTGAGTTGACATGAGGATGAAGGGGGGAGGATGGGAGGACTTAGCAAGGAGTCAAAGACCGAATGTCAGTAAGTGCTGAATGCCTTCAGGGTCATAGAAAATCCAACTCACAGAACTAGCCTGTTGAAAGAGCAATTGTAGAGCTTGTCCCGTCTTCTCTTTTTGAACATACATTGCACCACCTCTGTCCTGTCCCACAAGGAGGAGACCTGTAAGAGTCAATGGGAGTCCCCCGTGGAGCTGCGTCCTGTGTGAGTCAGAGTGTGGCCCTAAGGCTAACAGATGCCCCCAAAAAAATACCAGAACCAGGTGGGGCACTGTCACTCACTATTGCCCTGCATATAACCGGTAATGTGGGAGTACATTAAAATGTATCTTCATGGCATCTGGAGTTATTTTAAGGACATTGAGGGATTTCTCTCCACTTCCCTATGATAAGCTTTTCCAATAGTTTTTACTTGCAACTGGTAAAATAAATAAATAGATAAAGTATCTTCTTTCCCTTTTGAATGTGTCTTGTAATTTCTGACTGACTGGGTTGTGCCTTTTTCTGCTAAACTGATGAACCTTTCACATTCAAAAGTTTTCCTAGCAAAGATGTGTATAACTGCAGTCAGTGCATCTCCGTCTTATGCTAAATTGCCCAAGCTTCTTAAATCTCCTACTGTGAGACCTGTTTCCTGCTCCTTGAATTATTCTGTTGATCTTCTTTGTATTTGTGGTTTCTTAAGAAAACAAGGCTTATGTGGGTATACTGAAAGTGGATTTATGTGTCTGCCTGCTCCCCTCCTTCCCCCTCCCTGTTAACCCTTGACTAATTTCACAAAGGCAGGAAGAGTCTTAAAGATCTTTAGGCTGCACATGTTACCTGAAGAAGTGGGAAGTCCTATTAGTGCTCTAATGAGGGAAAAGCTGGAGTGTTTGTGCTCAGCCGCTATTAAACATCTGAAAATCCATACTGGAGTGACCTGCCAGAACTCGCTTTCTTGAGTTACACTGCTCTTGACGATGCTTCTTTTGAAGGCTGGTCGCTGGAGCTGTGTGTGATGGTCATGCTTTAGTCTCGCTGTACTCAAATAGTGAACCAGGTATCTTGTATATCCAGTCCAGGAGAGCAGAGCGCTGAGAACTGGGGTCTGTGGTCACCAATGAGCATCCAGGCTCATCGTCCCAGAGCTCTAGCTGGTATCCCCCATCTGCAAAAGTCTCTTTCAGCATTGGCTGTGTTCCTGCCTGCCTTGTTTCAAGAGGCAAATCTGTTCAGATGGCTCTATGTCTTCATAAATCCCCACACTGACAGTCTGTCTCGTGCGTGTTGATTTTATTGGCAGCATTTTGAGAAGAACTTCCAAATCATGGATGAAAATGTTGACTAATGTTGGGCTCGTTACCAATCGCTATAAATTTTTTGCTAGAAAAAGCTCCAATCACATACGATTCTCCATTTTTACAGCTGCTTTTTGAAATCTTTCAATATAGTCAGTTTTCAAACTATTTAAGGTGTTTTCTGTGAGTATTACATAGTTCTAGTTCTATAAGCAGAAACTTAATCTCCTTTGGCTTACTACCGTAAATTGATGCAGTTTTACCAACTGAATAGTCTCAGAAAGGAAAGGAAGGGTTTTGGTTTTTTTTCTTCAATATGACTATATTTTCTCTAACATCATATTGACGACCACAGATGATCTTACTTCTTTCTGAAAGATATTCTCTGCTCAGTGAGTACTCTATCCCATATCCCTGTTCTTTGAGGATTTATTCCAAACTAGTTCATTCAACCAAAGTCAACTAAACTGATATAAAAACCGACTTAAATTTGAATTTGTTTCTTTGTTTCCCCAGTATCCTGAGCACAGTTTGTTTGCTTCCCTGAACTCTATAATGCTGTAGGTGGCATTGGGGGGGGGAAAGAAAAAAGGAAAGGCTTTGCAATATCAAGTACTTTAACAGCACAAGAAAACTGAAACTTAAATGCATTTCCTTTTCTCAAATCCGGATTTAATCTTCATTTCTGAGTCTGTGCTTAATTTATTGCAGAATCTCTCACTTGTTCAATTAAATTGTGAGTGTTTAGCAAAATTACTTAAGTGAGAGAACATATGCCTTTGGGATATGTACGTGTTCCCTGGGCTAAATATTATTTCCTTTTTGTCTTCCATTGATTAATCATTTTGGTTTTCCCTCTCTCTAAATCTAGTTAATGAACCAACTTTCTTTAATCCCATGTGAAACTTACTGTACGTCCCATCAATAGCGTTACTCATAAATCTTGTGTTCCCCTGTAGCTAATAAGAAACAACAGTCCAGATATTGTCCATCATCTCCGCTATAGCTGGAGCTCTAGCTAGAGCAATGGAATGAGGACAAATTGCTCGGAGATGCTGAGATGGTGCAGAGTTGTTTATAAATGAGACTGAGGTTAGAAATACAGAAGAGCGAACTTCAGTCTTCATCTGAAACATGTATGAAAGTAAATTATTTTAGGTTTGACTAGAGAACAGACTGCTGTTAGTAACAAATAATACAACTGACATGGGTTGCACCTTCAGGCACTGACTTTTTCTAATTTTGTTTGCTAGGTTGGAGAATTTTTATCAATGGATGCATCCTAGCCTACCACTGTATTCCTTATTTAGACCTCTTGCCATTTTTCCTCAATTTACTGCTTGCCAAATGGGCACTGTTATGGTTTGGTTTTTTTCTTGGTGGGAAAGCATCTTCCTCATGTCACCCTTCCTCAAAATAACCTTTGCAGCTTCATGGAAAAGATGCACTCCCATCTCTGCAGCCCTGCAGCACACATAGCATGAGAGGGAGCACAGTCCCAGGTTTGTGAAGGGTTCAAACACTTAATCCATGAGCGTCTTCTGACCGATACCAAACTGAAGACCTAGAATACAACTAATTTTAAAGTTCTGCTCAAGCAGAGAAGACATGCAGGGAATGTTTGCTACAGAAATAACAGAGAATAATTGGGTGTCTCGTTCATTAGTGAAGTTTCAGCAAAGGAAAATATCTGAAAAATAGCTGTTAAAATTCAGAGGCACAATCTTCACATTGCTTGACCTTTTCTATAAAATGTGTGTACATACATCTATGGAAAATATATATGTGCGTATATATGTATATATCCATATATAAATTGTTTGTGGAAATGATACATACATGCAAAAGCAGTTGCAGAATACGCATTTTCCCACATTGATATATCTTGACCTTGTCAAAAGAAAATTTCTGAATATGTTACAAGAAAAATATAAAAAACAAAGAACACAGTATTTCAGATAACAATTGGCTGATCAAAACAATTTTGCAAATATGTCTTAAAACATTTGTCCTGGACAAACAAAACCAGTATTTTTCTTCTTTTAATCTTTTTTTGATTGATTTACTGAAATAGTTTGTGAACTGGAAAAAGAAGAATCAGTATCTATGTGCATCTGTCTAGATACTCAGTGCACAGTGTATTTCCTCATAAAAGCAGCAATCAGGATATGGAAAATTATTTTCCTTTTCTGTCATTCCTCTTCATTATTCTTATTGCTTGACATGAGGGCTAAACTAGTTCATGGCTCCATTGAACTCGGTGCCATACCATGCAGAGTAAAATGTGGATCCTGTGCTAATACGGTTTTGAAAGACTTAAGCCAGAGTGTGTCAGATTTTACAATGCATTTCGGTAAACTGATTGTGGCTCACTCTGTGGTCACAAGGAAAAGTGTTTAAGATATACATATAATCATACATATTTCTTGACCTAGAGGCTACGGGAATGAGGCCTTAATGCTGTTTACCACCTTGGGGGATATTAAAATGATGGGACTGGAAGGGCTGTTTAGGTTATAGCAATCTAATTACACCCAGAGGAGAGAATACCACAGCATTCAAAAACAGCTGGTAGGGCAAATCTCCTGTGGATCCAGATTACATTTTTTTCACTTAAAGAGTAAGCATCTTGTATGAGCCGAGCAACTGAACTGTGACGGTTTTAAATGCCGTTCATACCCACCAAAAGCAGGGGGGTTTGTATTGGGTGAGTGTGTTCAGATGCTTCACTATTTCAAGAAGAAAACTCGTTGATTTTCTTCTTTATTTTTTTTCTCCTTTTCTGTAGCTGCCGGCAGCACCGCAGGTACAGAATTACTCTGTCTCAAGGCAAGCAAAAGGGCTTTGTGTTGGATCTGCTCAGTGGTGCAAATTTTAAATTGCAGATCACATTACATGGTGCATCTTAAAATAACTGTTCACCGTTGTTCTCCACAAGCAGTTCTTGTTTTGTTTCTTCTCAAATTCAACTGTGGCAGCTAGGTGGAAAGTCTGAATGAAAGGTAGGAGTTTGCCATAACATTGGTGTTAGACCAGACAGGAGACACCTAAGACACTGGACATTGTGCTTTAATGAAAATAATAAAATATTGTAGCTTTCTGGGGGTAACTAAAAGAAAAGAGAAATAATGATTTATCTCCTCTAATGTTAAAATATTTCTGATTCGCTTCTAAACCTTACAAAACTTCATTTATTAATCTAAGTAACCAAGTTTAGATTTAGCTTTGTTTTCGAACACTGCCCAGGCTTTCCCTGGGGCAGCCACTGCATTTTATTGTGTTTGTACATGTGCAGAGATACAGATACAGATTAAACATCACCAATACCTAGTTCCCCATGTCATGGCCTGCTTAACAAAATGACTGTTCAATCTGGAAGTGCTTTCTTTAGGATAGGGTTTCTGCCTGTTTTCAAGGTAAGACAGAACAGTCAAATAATTTATGAATGTTACAACATTCCAGATTTCCTTTCCAAGGCTACTTGAGGCCACTTGAAGAAGTAAGTCTGTCATGGTGATGGACACAAGCTTCATTTGCACGCTTCCTTTCATCTCCCTCCAAACAAACGATTCATTCACACTTCCTAGGTCAGTGGTAGCAACCGTGCTTGGTTTCTCTGGAATGAGCAGGACCTATCGTGGTCATTTACATGATGCTGGCCTGTTACTGAGGAGAGGATTTGCACAATCAAGGCACATGTTTCTCTTTGCTCTTCTTTTCATGTATTTTATATACTCATGAGGACTGCTAATAATCGAGACCCTGTGTTTACCCTGGAATCAGGCAGACTGGGCAGCTGTCTTCCTTGCACAACTGTTCTTCTGCAGATGTTTCTCCATCAGAAATTATTCAGGGACTTTTCCCTAATGCAGTCGCAAGCTACTGCAATGACTAATGAATTCTGATTGCTGTGTACAAGGCCAGATTTGGACCTGCGACTTTGAGCTGAAGGATGACCTTTTTAGTATCTTTCCGGTCCTCCCACCTCTGCCTTTCATGCTTACATTAGTGCTTTCTGTATTCCGTAATGAAGTGACAACGCCATCTGTTTCATAGTCCCTTTTCTCTTGACCTTCCACGGTTGCTGTTGAGTTCAGTTCGACTTTGCTGCAGATGGGGCTCTGTGCCTAGAAATCTCTTTCTAACCCTAAAAATTAAGTCCCTCAGCTGCTGCTCAGGAGACTTGGCTGGATGCTGGGAAACTCTCCCATAACGGGACTGGAAGGAAACCTTCCTCCCAGCTGCAGAGAGAGAGCAGGCCGGTCTGCACCTCCTGTTTCGGACTCGGAGCCCCATCCCCACATCTCCCGCTGCCCCGGAGGATGCTCGTCCCTCTCCCAGCCGAGGTCAGCTGGTGCTGTCCTCCTGATGGTGTGAGGCAACAGTCCGTGGGCTGACCTAAAACAGGTTGTCTCCGCTCTCCACCGATCCTAAGTCAGGTTTTGGTGTTCTGGCCCATCATTTGATGCCATTTCTGACCAATCCTGTCCAGCCATCCGCCCCTGGAGAGTATATAATAGGCCTAAGTAGAGGCAGATGTGGGTTTGCTCTGCTAAACGCAACGCCAGAATTTCTGTGGGTTTGGGGCCTTGTTTTAATCCTTCCTGATAAGTAGCTGTCAGTGTCCCGTGCAGTTGTGTTTAGTGGTTCCTTGTTAGCTTTTCTCAGCAGGGGCTGCTCCCTCCGTGGGAGCGCAGGAGGCAGCTTGAGCGGCTGTAGTTTTTCATCTCCAGCGCTCATCTGGAAGGCACCTGCTGTGTCGGGCTGGGGGGCGGAACGGGGTCGTGGACGGATGGGAAGTTATGATGTGACTTGGAGCAACCCCTGCTCGCTGGTGAAATCCCGGGTGTAAAGGGGTTGCAGTTGAAGCCATGAGGAAAACTCCCATGGATGTCGATCATCTGAGCTTCACATCCGAGACATTCCTCGGGGAGAAAGTGGCCAACTGTGTGTCCCATCAGCCTTAACGAGAAGCGAGCAGATAAATGGTGGGGGGGGACGACTGTGCAAGGTCACCTCCTGCCCTGCCCTCTGCGGGATCGTGTCGATGAAAGCGGTTGAGTCACCTTTCCCTGGAGAAGGCTGATGGATGTTTCGGCCAGGTCTTGGCACTGAAGAGTGAGTTGGGCCTCGCTGCCCGGTCTGCGTCCCCAGCTGAGGCACGAAGTAATGTCTTAGCCAAATGTTCGCTCCAGCACACCGTAGCTGCTTAGCTTCTCCTGTGTGAAAGAACTTCCTTCCCTTCAGGGTATTCCCTTGGTTTTTAAAAAGTCAAGCAAATATTTAAGAGTGGATTAGAGTCTAGCTCAACATATCCATCATTCACCATCAATTATCCAGGTCATTAATAAGATTATGCTCAGCTCAGGACTTCTCTGTGTCTGAATGTACCAAGAGCTAGGAGGAACTAAAGGTGGAAATTTATAGCAAGAACCTTTCCCTCCTCCCCCCTTATTTAATGGCACACAGGCTTTGACCTAAAGTGTAATTTTCTGCAACATTTAAGGCAGATAAAGTGTCTTTAGCAGCCAAAGGAAAGCTCAAAGGTAACATTATCTAACTAGCAAACAGATGGAGGATTTAACATTCCTGGTAGCTGAAATTTTGGACTGTGGCCAAACCATCTTAATGGATTTTTTAGCGGTCGTTCTTTTCCTATGGAAGTGCAGGATGCAGATTGGGGCGGGGAAGAAAGAAAACAACCAAAAAACAAACAAACAAAAGAAAACAAAAAAAAACCCACCAAAACAACCAAGGGAAACATCTAGCAATACAGGCAGCAGCAAGGGAAGATACCAGCTTGATCATGAGCTGTGGGGGGGGAAAAATAAAAGCCTGTGTTTCAAGAACTGGGGCATGGCATGTAGGATTCAATTAAAGAAATAAGCCAGTTCACCTCAGAAACCCCAAACCTTTGACTTAATGGAGGAGGCAAGCCTGTTGAATAGTAAGAGGAATTGCCGTTCAGTGTTAACTTTGCCTTCCTATGAAAACTGCAGAGAAAGAAGATGTCCTTGGAAGAGCTCTTGTTGCAGGAAACAAGGCAAAGCCTAAACTCCCTGGTCCACAGACACATCCAGCTCCTTGTATGCTTGCAGCAAGCCCTGGTGCTCCCTTACAGTCCCTGATATTTTGCTGTGTGTCAGAGGGCTTTCCCAATTACCGCAGCCATAGCTTTCTTGCTCCATAGTATAGTCTTTCTGGGTTTTAAACATGACAGATTGGGCCCTGAAAAAGCTGTGTAATGGAGACCACAGGGCTCAGGAGACAAGAACGTGTTCTCCAGGAATTATTGGTGAAAGAAAACTCTGTGGTGTGCAGAAGGTGACTGAGGGGGTGTGAAACCCTGATATTTTGCCATAACTTGGATCCACCAAATCTGATCATTTACTGTCAGTGAATCTTCAAATCTATACGAAATTTGTGAATTTTTCATAAAATGTCCATATTTCATTATAATAGCTTTTATCGCAACACTTGTTGGGTGAGTTTTGTTGTTATGCTGTATAAAAATTACAGTCTTTCTAGCAGGGAGCTGGGAAGTACCATGTGGCTGAACCAATTAATAATTGCTAGGAGTAAAGATGCTAATTCAGAGACTGGCTTGAGCTGCCACGCACCTCTGCAGAGATCTGGAACCACTCATTTCACAAAGAAAAGAGGCTGATGCTGGAAGGTTGGGAGGCATTTGCTTTAACTAGCCTTGCTCTTTTCCAAGCAGAGGTTTGGGAGCAAATGGATGATATTAACACTCTACACTGATTACAAAACGCTGAATAAATCATACAGAGGTCTAATTCCACCAGATCTCATTACCACCGGATTGAACTTTTCACTAGCTTGCTTGTCTCGAGTGATCTGAGTCAGCACATCAGCTCTGAACATCCCAGGATTTGGGAACGCTGGAAACAGATCTGGTTCCAAACACTGGCGCTCAAGAGCATTCTTACAAGTCATTTTCCAGCAGGCAAAACCTAAAATATTACAAAGAGAGAGTCGGAGGCCAGCAGAAACTCCAGCTGAGAGCTCGGAGCTGCTCCTATGCCAGAGCATCCATCTTTCAAAAGTTTAATGAGATGAGTTTCCATCAGGCGCTTTCACAACCGGGCCACCAGCAGCGGCCTTGGACGTGGTGTCTCGCTCCCCATGGTGTCTGGACAGCAGGAGCTGTGGTTCAGACCTCAGTGAGAAAGCAGGATGGTGAAAATTTGTGAGAGCTAATTAAACGAGACAAGATTTTGCCTGGCAGGGATTCATGCCAGATATACTACATCCCAGGAAACCATTTCAGGCTTTGCCATAAAGTACTTGTGGAGAGAGAGCAGGACGTCTTGCCAGACTTCACTTCAAATATAGTACTACAGCTTTTCCTTTTCTTTTTTGGAATTGGTATGGTCATAAATTATCTGCTTAGCACGAGGTTAAACACAGGACAGTGAGAGCTGTGAAGCCTCATAGATGAAAGGCCCCAGCATAAGCAGGGAAATGGTCATACATAACGTTATCAGGCCGTGTTTCAGCTGAGCGTGCAAAGCATGCTCTGAGAGCTCAAGACACGGCTGCCAGTCTCAGGAGATCTATATTCATATTCCTGCTCTCCTACTGGCTACCTGTTGGTCTTGGGACGAGTTTTTAACTTCTCTATGCTTTGGACTCCCATTGGCAAATGAGGATGGTACAATTCCCTTCTCTGCTGCAAAAAACCCTGAATGCCACACTAATGTTTGGAGACTGCATAAGGAGGGTGGCAGGGAGCTGAGCAGTACTGCTGTCCTCCCATGGAGACCTCCCCACCAGCAGCTCCTAGCTCTAACCTGGAGCCTGCAAGGTCTTGGGCGATTGCCCCAGTGATGACTGGTAGGTGAAATGGCAGTTCATTTCTTGCAGACCCAGCCTCGCGTCCTGACTAAAGAAGTGTTTGAAGTAGCATCATCAATCAAGCACAGGTGAAAGAACAAGCCGTTAGCAGGAGTTTGGTCTCTGCCCAGACACCCCAGCCCACCTGCGGTGTCAGCTCTGCATTACCACAGAAGAAAACCAACTCCAGGATGACTTTAAAAACAGTAGTGGGACCTGAGGAGCAGATTATGTTCCCTCAGGGCTCCTGGGGTACAAACCAGGCTTGCTCCAAACCTGGCCTCTGGGTTTGCGCCTGTACTCTGGAGGTGGGAAGTGATGGCGTTTCCATTTCGAATGCCTTGCTGGATCTGTGACTTAGGGAGGATTCACATAAGCAATTCCTTGGCTCCGAGCTGTAGGCAGAAAAAGATCTAGCTGATACTGAGGAATACTTCCATTGCGGTAGGCAGTAACTAAGCTGTCCAGAGAAATGACACTAACACTACTAGAGACTCTTAGATACTGCTTAGCTAAGATTGGGTCAGTTAGAGATACATTGCGGTTACACTTATATAATCTGGTTATTGTTTCTGTGCAGAACTGTATTTATCACATTCCTCAGCTACCTCCAGCCTTTGAAGATCGCTATGCATCCTAACTTTCTCTGTTAGAGAATCATAGTTGCCGTAGTTACTGTATTTTTTTAATTCACCTGTTTCTGCATCACATACAATACAATTTAATTAACACTAGAGCTAAGGAGAGCCTCTTCCAGTGAAAGAAATCTGAATACTTCTGAGTACTTGAATACTTCTGAACTATATTTCAGAGGGAGCAGTGAGCAGGTGTTGGGGAAAAGAGAGATGAGTTCTGAGAATAAAAAAATAACGAGGATTGGTCTGGAAGAGTAGTAGCCCACAGATGTGTTTGCTGATGCATTGGAAATTAAAAGCAGATATAACAGTTTGGGGAAAAAGTTCTGCAACACCAGGTCTGCCTCTGTGTACAGACACTTAGGGTTTTGTTCCCCGGTTCAGGAAGGAGAAGTTTTTGATGATATATGCCAGTCCAGTCTCATCCAGTCCAGATTCTAGTCTCTTGTGGGTAGACATCAGTCGTAAACAGATTGGAAAACTTAGACACTTTTCTTGGAAGGAAGCGTAGGGGGTTTTTTGTTGTGTATCTTTTTTCAACGCACCGCTGATTTCAAAGCTGTGTGGTTTGGGTGCCAGCCCAGAATTCTTGGTTTTCTATTCTCCTTGTTCATCTTATAAAGCATAAATATCGTATTTCCTCTACAGGAAAATATATACATACTTGTGTATCTGTGTGTATAATACATCTGCATTTGTATGGATGTGGAATTGTTATAATAAAAGTTTTCAGGATCAAGGTACTGGATGCCGAATACAGCAAAAGAGCATTAGGGAAAAGGAGCTCGATGTTGGAAAGGAAACCGATCCCTGTTGTGGCAATCCCATCCTCACGTCTTACTTCTGCCGCCCCAGTGCCACGGGCTGGCAAGTGGTCTTTAATGCTGTTCATTAACTGCTGTCGATTGGCGTGGGCCAGGGATGGAAGAAAGCCGCGGCAGAGAAAACCAGGTGCTGGGGGAGCTGTTGGCAGGTCAGAGGAATTCTCTACCTCATGCATCAGCGCTGGCTGTTCCCCCACACGCCGTCGGGGGACGGCGAGCTCCTCTCTTTCGCAGTGACTCAGGAGCCTTGGGCAGGGGTTGTAGTGACTAATGGTTCGGTAGCACGCTTTGCAAAGAGACTCCTTCCCTCTGATATCCTGGCCAAATTCTTTCCTGGAAAATTGGATGGGATGTGTTTCCCCTGCAATTCCAGATGCACAGAATATTCCTTGCTGCTCACTGTCATAGACTGTCAGCTAGTCAAGGTTAAGGTATGCTGTCTTTTCTGTGATCAGCTAAAGGATTCCCTGAATGTATCAACCATAACAATGATGTTTAGAGACAATAATGGAAAGGAAGCTTGGTTTGCTACTGCATAGTAGTACCGTACTCAGGATCTGTTGATAAAGAAAATGTGTTGTATTTATTACTTACTGAAAGATAGCCTCACTCCTGTCTTCATTTGCAAAAGAAGCATGCTGCAGAGCGCCTATTGCAGTTCACTGTAATGAGTGAAAAAATTGTGGGATCTGATCTTTCCCGTAAGCATAGTATTTACAGGAAAGCTCTATTTTCAAGAAAGAAGCAATAAACACACAACTCATTGAATCTCAGCTGAAAACTGAGCTGAAAGAACTGTCTTTCCTTCTTTGACTGTATTCTGTGCTCAGAGAGGTCTGGAGTTGGGCTTCATCCAAATGGCAGTCAAATGATCAGAAAGTGGGATTGGTGAGTGATGGGTCAGAGGGTGCCCGAGCATGGGTGTAGCGTAACGCACAAGTGCAATGCAAACACTCTCACCGAGCTCTTGCACTCAGAGGTAGACTTCAGATAATGTGTTGACAGCATCAGTCGAAGAAAAATAAAATGGCCGAGGGGTTGTGAAAGGCGCTCTCTGTTGAAATAAAACTAGAGGTGTATGTAACCTCTGCTTTCTGCATGCAGTCGCAGTGACACAGGATGGAAGGGATGCATGATAATACCAAAAGAAAATCCCAGCAACTCTGGTCACAGCAGTAATGATACCAAAAAACAGTAGCTTAATACAGTTCATTGCTATAGGGATTTTACTTCTAAGGTTATAGTTCAAGTCCTCCTCTTTCTCATGAGCAAGTTGCATTGCCTGTTGGTTCAGGCGAGGTTGTATGCAGCAGAAGCTCTGGTTCAGCTATTGGGTTGTGTGAATTTAGGCTACTTAACAAAACATAAGTATATTGTAGTGTGCTTGCAAATCTGGAAAAATGGTTATTTGTCGGTTCCAAAGTAACTGTGTTACTGACCAGCGACGGGGTTTTCTGGAATAGGAACGCTCCATGTTTCAGTTACTTTAGTACAGCACCAGGAGATATGGTTGGGCTGTGGCTTTGAGAAAAAACCACCGTATAAATAATAATTTTTTTTTTAAATTGTGTGGCCACACATTAAGCAGACTTCTGCAAGCAACTCTGCTTATTGCAAGGGGACAGCTTTCTAATTAGCTCCCACTGGCTAGGTAAGGATCACAGCATTGGACCCTACTTTCTGTCCTTAAACTGCTTTGAGATCTTTGGAGGCTGCACATGAAATTATATTGCTATGTATAATTTACAGGGTGTTGTCAGTCGAAAGCTCCTCTGCATTTCGTGCATCAAGCATCATTCAGGCCAGCTGACAGTTGGCTCAGGATAATGATATCATGATAGGAAAGACGGTCAGATGTTGCCAAAGCTGTTAGACGGTACATCTGCCTGCTGTATGCCAGGATCAATGCTGCGCTGCCAGTACCGGTCTCTAGGGTAGAGATGGAAACATCTTCCAGTGTAGGTAATGTGGGTCACAGCTCTTCAGAGAGACACAAGCAATGGTTTCAGTCAGCATCAGGGTGTTTCCACTATGCTTTGTCTTGTTCAGGTTAGTATCACTAGTAACAGCAGTAATATGTGCTAGATGCACCAAAAATGATCAAGTCTGTGGCAAACCTGAAATGTCGATTTAGTCTAAAGGGCGTTTCCCTCAAAACATTTTGACGTTTTGATGGGTTCTGTTTGGCTGTTTGCACTGAGAGCAGAGCAAGTGTAAGGCATTGAACGAGAGCTGGTTTTAATAGAGAAAAATAGCTGTTTTCTCCTGTTATGCTGATAATATGAGTTCCCAGTACTGGTTGTTAGAATAATACTGCTGGCAGAGTAAAAGACACAGAGAGACAAGAGGGATCGTGTTTCATGGGCCATAAACTGGGGCACACTAAAATAATCCTCTCAGATATGGTCAACTGAATATGAATCCATGTAATCTTGAACACACTCTGCATGAACTCAGAATTAATCATCAGAAAAAATGAACCCGTGAACACAGAGCTAGATGTCAGGAGGAATATTTTGTTCTCATGGTGAAATATTCAAGATCAACTTGCGGCATTGTCCTACAAAGAGCATCATAAAAACTAACCCAAAAGATGTCGTTATGAATTATTTGCTGGGAGCCTGACTATCCCTTGCTCAGTGTATTATGATGCCATGTGGCATTTATTTTCCAAAGAGATTAGGAAGTGCAAAATCCATCATTAAATAAAGCTCAGCTGGAAAACAGTGATGTTTTTTCCCCTGATAGCAGCCTTGGGCCCTCTAAGACTGATATTTAGTAATCCTTTGAATTAATACTTCAAACAATTTGAAAGGTGAGCTTCGGTTCTAATACCGAGAAGTCTGTGGGTCTGACGTCTACAAGCACGGAAAAAAGAGGTGTCTGCTGCTCTGGTGGGGCTCTTCGTCCTGGAGGTGGAGTCAGTGATGAGCATTGTGGTGATGGTAGGAAAGGCAGCGGTCGCTGTATCCTGAAGTTCATTCCAAAGTTCAGTTGTCAGTAATTTTATCAATATACAGGCATGTAATGGGACAAATACATCTTCCTGGGAGGAAAGTGGATTATGCATCTTCTAAAGATGGGGCAGCAGGGGCACAGACCAGTTACTTTGCAAGGAAACCAAGTGAGTGTTTCTTGAGAGAAGCAGTCCCAGTATCTTAACCACAAATAAAATATTTTCAAATAAAGTTTTGATTCCAATTTTTTTTTTTTTTTTCCCCCAAAAGTAAGAGAAACTTTGGAGCGCTACTGTAGGATTCCCCAGTCCTTCATTCATTGTGACTTTGAATGCCTGGGACCACTGTACCGATCTCTTGACTTATCATCCTGTTTCTGGAGCCCCATGATGTACCTCGGAAAGGAATGAGAGACAGAGGGGAAAGTGAGACTTCTTAATGTGCCTTGGGAATTCACAACAGATCTCGAATCTCTCTAGGAATGTTTTTCTTGTTTCACTCCATTGGGAATTGGCTCTGACATAGTAAAAAACATTTTCAGAACAAGTCCCTTTCATTTTCTTGGCCTCTCTATTGCTCTTGTCACTGACCCAAAGCCTTTTTGATTTTTTTTTTTTCTTTTGACGTTCTTGAGCTAATTGGCCTCAATGAAAAGTATTTTGTTTCCTGCAGAAACTTGGCTGTGAGAAAAACTGTGGAGGTTGGGAGAAATCTGGGAAGGCCAGTGCCAAAGGGCTTATATAATAGCCCAGAATAGTCAGCCAAAATATAGTGTGAGAGCTTTATAGGTGGAGTTCGGTAGGATGAAAAGTACTGCGAGGTTTGCACACAAAAATGCCAGTAGGGCCAGCAGTGAATTTCTTACTTCAGTCAAGGATGTTCTCAGTTTCATACAGTGAAGGGAGCAGATAATTATTGAAGCAGATAATTATTGGCTGAATTACTGCAAGAATGCATACTCTCTCAGTGCTTTTACTTATTAACATGGGCCTCTCTTTAGGGAAGAAGATGGGACTCCCTAAATAGATTTTTTGGCTCTGCCAAGCACCCACCCTGGCCTGCTTCTCCATGATCAGACATTGAGTTGGCCTTAGCGTGAACCACTTGTCCATGGATATGTCCTTAACAGCCAGGGAAGGTCCCACCACCGTGCTCAAACTTTAAGGTACTGCCCATAGATCTTGAGGAGGAGAGAGAGGCTGAGGACTGGGAATTCATCCGCACTAACAGAGACCTGGGCTAGAGTGGTGGAAATGATTTATGTCTTGTTTTGTCGGCTGAACCAAATGATTGAAGGAAAAGTTATATTGGGTCAATGCTGAACAGAAATGTTTTCATTTTCTCACCAAAACAAAAGCCTGGAAGAAAATTCAGGCTGTGCAAAGTGTTTAATTGTTTAATTTAATGTCCATGTTTGTGTTCTTTTTGAAATGAAATGTAGGTATATTACATTTCAGTAAATTATTTCTGAATGCTTTGAAATAAAACCGTGATTTATTTTTTTTATTTGTTTTGGAAACAGCAAAAGACAGTATTTCAGTACTCTTAAATTCCTCATCAGTATTCCTTAGCAAACATGATTTGGGAACTGTTTTGGTTATCCCAAAAATGAATTTTTTTGGCAGATAAATTACACAGTCTAAACCATCCCCACCCCATGTTCATCCAATTCCCAGCACCATCATGGACTCCCTCTTTAAGCCTGAGACCCGTTGCCTAATCTGTAGGACTGGTACATACACACAGACAGGCAGCCTGAGCACGCGCAGAGGCATAGCTGTACCCTTAGTATAACAGCGGAAAGAGAAGACGGGACTGCTCAGCCTGTCCTTAAGGAAGCTTTCGTTTTCCAAAAGTGAAGTCTTGGGGAGGGTGCTTTGGGGGGGGGGGGGGGGGGTGGTGTTGTGAGGTTTTTTTTGTTTGTTTTGTTTGGGGGTTTGTGGGTTTGTTTTTTTTTCCCCAAAAATAAAATTTCAGTATTATATATTCCCTGTTCCTCTAAGTGATTTCTTTGTGTTCTGTCTTTTGTATCTTTGGACCAGTTGCAATGATGGTTTAAATCAGTGTGACTCAGCTAACGCTATTTAGCTTCTAACCCATAATACTTCAAAACACGCAAGCCCTGACTAATCTCAAGAAAATGACTGCTTCCCCTGGAGTCGGCTAAGGCTGCTGGTGTTATTAAAGTTAAGCAGGAGTCTCTGTGTTCTGCTGTGTTCAGGTTTAAACAGTAAGGTGAGGACACTTCTCTTTTGCTTTTCTTATTTCTTGAAGTTGTTCTCCTTCCTTTTGGTATGTGTGGTTTAAAAGCAGTCCATTATGTTGCAGACTCTGTGAAGTGTGGGTTGCTTAATTTGTGTGATTCATAACACAAGAAAAAAAGAACCATCATCGTTCTTGGTATTACATCCAGCTCTGTTACCCAGAGCGTTGACCTTGACCAGCTAATGATAGGTATTTAATATATGTACGTGTGTGTATATATAGATATAAATATTCATTACGTGAGGTCTGAGATTGTAAGGGAATGCTGGCAGTGCCAAGTTTTGTTCGATGGTTCAGGCCTCCAGCTGCGCCAAACTCCGGGTTCCCTTAATGTACCATTAAAACAAAACCCAGGCTTTGCTTGAATGTCATCCAGCTTTATTAAGAGAAAGATCAAGCGTAATCTTATTAAGCTTGTCACTCAGAAACCATAAGGCTACAGCCTTGGCGTGTCTATTTGGTCCACATGTGCGAACAATTTTGCTTCGTGATACTCAAACAGGGGCTGTTATTCTTTAATGAAGGCTATGAATAACAGAGCTACAAATTGCAATGCAAGCTTGGTGATGTGTGCACACATTGGTGTGTTAACAGAAAGGGGGCGAAGGCGTAGATTGTTTACTTGGATTTTAACATATTCCTCAAGCATGGTTGAACCCACGTAACCACAATGTTTTTCAAAATCTGTTGCGTATATTTTGAGGTTTCTAAACTTCCATAATAACTTACTCAACTTTTGGATGTCACAGTGTGTCAGAGTGGACAGCCGTGTCATGGAAAACTAACAGGATCACTGAATCTCCCCCCTTTTGGTTTCACTGAAAGTCTGCTCACTGGGCCAATATTATGAGAGAGATATTCAGATAAATTGTCCTTATCTTCATTGTTGCTCCTTTTCCCCAAAGTTCACAGCTGGAGATAACAGTGAAAACCACTAGTGTTTATACCAGTGTAAAACCAGAGTAGTGCAGTGGTGATTCAAATAAAATATTTCTGCTTGCTCGAGACATGGATGTATATAGAAAATCTGTATGTTTATACATTTATACAGAAAAAAAACTAAATTGAAATTAGTCAGGATGTTTGGCCATGTGGCTGAGAATAGATCTGTGTGGGTGGAATTCACAGAGATAAATAGTAATGAGTGGAATGTAGATACACATTTGATAGTCTAATTAGGAATAAATTTGTAACAAAAAGAACTTCTCCGCAGGCATAGAATGTATGAATTAGTACTTCAGGAATACAGCTTTCCATGACTTTTGGTCAATTAAATTTAACATCTGTGAGCAAGGTATCCTTTGTGCACAGGGATATGGAGGCTTGATATGACTGTTTGCAGGCACAAAGCAGCTTATAGATGGAAGTATTTGCAGGATGGAGCTCATCACTGTTGGGTTGTGACAGACGATGTCCAAGAGAGGTGGCATATGAGGTTGGGAGTGACCACTGTTTGGCTTCATACAGCACCTTTACAGCTGAGAATCTCTAAATACTGCAGGACTATTTTCTATTCTTTTCCCACTACACAGATGGTCTCTTTAACAGATAAGATTTACTGACCTTCCTAGTAGAGTCTTTGCCATTGCTGGCTAGAAACTGCAACTCCTTCCACCGCAGGACCTTTAGCCAAAGGACTGTCTGTCCTTCCCAAAGCATTTCTTTCTTCTCTTTTGCTTTTAAAGAAAGAAAAAATAATAAAGAAAAGACGCAGCCAAGGAATCTCCTAATGCTTTAAAAATATTGTGGTCAAAGTGTCCTATGGAGATCCTTTTTCTAATTTATACCAACATCCTTAGGGTTAAAGCTGATCTGATCCATCATGCCCAGGCAGAGTTGATCCTGAATTATGACATTTAGATGGACTAAAATGGGTACTTTCTAGCCCAGTTTTCTGTTATTCCACAGCCTTGGGCATGTTTGGAAATCAAAAGAGACAGATCTCCAGATGCAGGTACTTCTAAACCTCTTCCCACACCACATGTGTGTGAGGGTCTTGCAATACCATATTAAGCAGTTTAACAAATGCTGCAGCATGATCCTGCCGTCCTTGTCTCCTCAGGGCCAACAGTTTGTTGGTTTGATCTGCCTTGTTTTGTGGGTTTGCTTCCTGGTGTTAGAGCAGGCATGAATCAAGCAGCAAGCCTCCAGCTTGGAGTGTGAGGTGGGAAGCAAGTCCCAGTATGCAGCTCCTGAAATGCACCAGCAGCACCATCTGCTCCTGGTGACCCCAATCTGAAAGGGTTTTGTGGACTCTTGGGACTTGTTTCTCCTGCTTTCACAGAGGGAAGGGCCTCAGCCTACAGCCTCAAAGCACTCCTTGAAAAAGTCCATTGCACTGGCAAGGCTTGCCATGATGGTGCAAAGGCATCCTTAGCTGAAATAAAAGGCTCAGGAAGGTCTTTTAGGGCAGGTTTCCTCTGTGTGGCTGAGTGGATTTGGAGACGCCTGGTATAATTCAGAGGAGGCAAATGATCTACATAACAGAAAGCTGTTTTCGGTGGAGATATTAGCTCAAACCTTGAAAGTCATGTAACTACGCTAAACTGACCTTTCAGCTACGCCAGCTAAAACCACAGTGCAAAACTACGTGTAATTGCTTTTGATCCATGATCAAGGACAAGCTTGGAAACGTGCTTGCTGCAGTGTGCTCCGTTATACGGGAGAAGAGAAATGGTTGAGTCCAAACTGGAGACCAGGTTGGATGTGTTGCGCAGACACAGGGGCTCAGCGGGGACACATCTCAGCAAAACCAGAGGGGAGCTAGCAAGAAGGGGGGGCACACATCTGGGGACGGGTGGGTAAGGGTCTATGAATCCCATGGAGGACTTGCCCTCAGCTGGTGATGGAGACCTCAGCGCCATTGAGTGCGCCTTGCCTCCAGTTGTTCGCACTGCCAGGGCAGCCTCCAAGTGCCACCGGCACTGTGCTGGTTAACTGAAAGAAAAGGCCATTTCCAGGTTTGGGTGACTTCACCTCATCTTATTCACAGCCTGATTTGTGAACTTTCTGGTGTGTTTTTCTGCAACAACAGTGACATCCAGTGGCCAGCTGGATTTTTCTGGGAAAAGCATGAACCATCGACAGTCTTAACAATGTGAAGCTTTTATATTTAAAAAGATACTGACTAACGAGGCTAGGTTTTGGTTTTCTTGAGGAGTTTCCTTTTCTAAAAAGTCTGGTAAAATGGCTTCCATTTTCCTATGCTGGCAGGGCACTGCTCGAGAAGCAGGCTAGAAAGCATCGGTACTCTCTGCTCCAGCACAGAGTTTGTCCTGTGTCCATAAACTTCAGGGGCCAGCAATTTGCTGAGGAATCACTGTGTTTCGTGCTCATGGCGTCACCGCGTTTTTCACTTGTGAGACATCCACAATCCAAATAAACCACCAGAAAGGGGCTCCTGGAAAAGATGAAGAAACCAGTGTAGTCTGTAAAATAGTTGACTGTGAGGTCAAAACCAGAAAGAACAAGGAAGAATCCATGTCCTGTCAACGGGAGCTTTGATTTGTGGTTTTCAAACTCATTTTCAAACAGAAAATGACAGCCTGTCTTGCAGTCTTTTGAAGTAATTTCACAGATTTGACAGACATTGCCCCCAACTAACTTTCCTGGCATGGTTTAATCTCACACTAGAGCGAGATTACAATTTTTTTTAATTCCATTCAGAGCTGTGCTTGTGCAAACTGGAAGAACTGAGGGGAGCCTAATGAAATGGTCAGTGGACAGGTTCAAAATAAACACGGGGAAGTGCTGTTTCACACTGTGCATAATTACATTGCGGCCACAGGATATTGCGGAAGCCAAATGCATCCATGAGGCCAAAAAGGGGTTAGTCAAACTCAATAGTCCAGCTCTGGAAGCCACTAAACTTCTAATTCCCAGAGCCTGCAAAGATATACTAGGGTCCTCACCACTATTTATGTCCTACAGCAAGCTACTAAGTATGTCCTTATTACCTGCCAGAAGCCTTTACCTAAGGCAGGCAAAGATGCTGCATTTCATAGTGCTGGCTGTGTCCTAAGAAAAGCTGAGGTCCCACAAGATTGGGTCCTTGCTGGGCCACGCCTCAGAAATATCTCCACAAGTTCAATGAGATACTCTGCATGCAAAAAGCTGTTTTGTTGACCAAGGAGCTTTCCAAGGCTTGAAGCTGCCCTGAGCTCAGACTCCATCGAGTCATTGTAGGTGTTTTAGTAACACGTTCACAGTTACCTTTGCAAAGTACAGGTGTGGAGCAGGGAGGTATGGAAACATTTTCTCCCCCCTACCCCAACCCTTGCCTGGCTTTGGCAAGCAGGTCCACATGCATTCCAGACTAGTTTGGGATGGCTCGGGGGATTTGCAATGGGATATGAAACACTTCGCTCGGAGGCTACCTGCCTCGCGCCAGCTGTTGGGACTTTAGCGTGGCAGCTGTCCGGGGGGGCAGGCAGAGGCTTACATGAAGAGAGCTGATAACTTTGGTTCAGATGGGAGCATGTTGTCCACTTCAGCAAGGCTGCAAGCACACTAATGAGGCACCTTGGGCAAAAGAAGAGACTGCATTTCCTTACCGATTCCCTCACTGCTTGAGGTGTTGATGGTAACTGGCAAACAATATTATACATAAAGACAGTGCATTTCATACCAGACCATCTGCACTTAGGGGATCTCATGGTCCTAGCTGGTTGGGCCAGTCTCAGAGATGTCTCAGCACCCTGAGAAGACTCAGAGATGCTGGGTTTTCTCTAGATTTTCCTCAGACGCATCTCCTTGTCTCCTGCTGCAGTGCTGGGGATGGGTGAAGTGCCCAAGATTTTGTATATTGGCCCTGTCCGTTGGAGAGGATCACATGAGGGACACAGAGACATGTTCGCTGTTACACAGCTCCATGGCTGGCACACACCTCCAGTCACACCTTATATCACGTCTTTGTGTAGAAAGGTGTGTTCCCAGCAACGTGATTCAGTGAGGAGCATGCACCTTAAAAGAATTTAAAAAAAAAAGAAAAAATAAAATCCCATATAGGCGTGGCATTCTGCTATAGGGGGAAATGCCAATAACCATCCTCCATGCAATATCTCAGACTGAGCGAGCCCTGTCTTCACTCAGAGGGGGACACCTGGGGACAAAAAAACAGGCAAACCTTTACTTCAGTCCTACCCATGCCATTTTCCTCCCACAGATTTCTTGTCCTTGTAAATTGTTCCAGCTTATAACAGCAAACACAACAAATACATTTTAGAAAATAAACACTTCAAATCTGTAGGCTTTCTCATTTACGCCCCAAAAGACCTTTTCCTTAGCATAGTCAGGAAGGGATTGAACTCATTGTATCTCAAACATACTGGACTGAGGTAATAGGATATTGTGAGCTACTCATCCACCCCCTTCTGCCTTTTAAACTTGGATCCTTGATATCCAGTGAGTTATTTCTTTAAGAATAAATACTGAAAGGGTCATCCTCTGTTGGACCTTCTCTCTGTGGAAAACTCCTCCAATGCCACGTAAGTAAAGCTAGAATAGAAAATACCCCAAAAGGCCCCATAACCACCCAGAGCACATTGTCCAGCACAGATCAACATAGCTCCCCCTCCCTTGCAAACTCTGGCACAGCAAGAAAAGTGGGAGACAGGGCAGAAGAGGGAAGGATGGGCTCTGTGCAGTGTTCAAGAGCTTCTGCGCAGCAGTAGGGTAGCTTGGTGGGCCATCATGCCACGCCTGATAGATGCTGAGGCCAAAGGAGCTATTTAAACTCACATGGTCAATGGAGAGAGAATTGTACAGAGGGCTTACGTTCTTCCCAAACCTAGTATTTGAGATGTTGGAATGAATTGCTCTGTGGAGGTGCCCATCCTCTCCAGTGAGACTGACCAGCTTAGACTAGTCACTTCATTTTGAAATGTCTGAAGCAACTATGAACCCTGTTGTTGTGTTGGTCTGACACAGCTCAGTTGTTGCTGTGGTCTGACACAGAGGCCAGAGGAGATGCTTGGGAGGTGACCTCACTTCAGTTCTTGTGTTGTTTTTCTTAACCTAAGTGAAACAGCTGGTTTAGACTTGAAGAAAATAGAGCTTTTTGTAACAGAACAAAGAAAAATCATTTTATTGTTTTCATCTCATATATTTAGGGCAAGTCTGCTAGGGAAGGTGTGCAAAGACTTTGAAGATAGCACAGAACTGAGTGGCTGAGCCCACATGAGGGCACTGTGTTGGGTCTGAAGGCGGAGAGCTATGCCAGCACGGCACCAGTCCCAAACTGGTAAGCTCAGTCCCATCTCAGGCTGAGCCTGTTGAGGGCTCTATGCATTGCAGTCCAGGCCACCTCCAGAGAAGGACTTCCAGTGTGTGACGGTTAGGTGCCTCCAGAGTAGCTCCATGCCCTCAACAGGAGGGATGCTCAGGGGGACTAAGCAGAGAGGAAGAGCAGAAGCGGAGAAACATGAGGGGAGTTTATTATATTGAGGGGCCATAAGAAAATAGAAGGCTGTGGGAGTCTGTCTGTCCTTCTGTCTGAGATGTTCTGGGTATAGTATTGCACTGCAGATCTCAAAGACACCCAGGGAAACACAAATCTGTGCTCCATTACCCTGGTGTCAGTCTGGAATAGCCCCCTCAACTTTTGGCCCCTCGTCACTCCAGTCTCCCCCCGGCTACGGCGTGGCCTTTCTCCAGAGCATATTCTGTGAGTGCTCACGGGTGAGAGGGGAGAGAGGCGATTACATGCAAGGAAAGAATGAAGGAGAGCCATAGGGGGATTGCTGGACGTTCAAAGTGCTGCACATTTTGGCCTTTTATGTTTTATTGCTTTGCTTCCCGTGACTGTCCGAAAGTGGCTATGAGTCAGTTCCTCACAACTGTGGAGAATAACAACATCAAACAAGAGAGGGAAAATGATTTCTCCATCTGCCTTGGAGAAGGGGTGGCATGATGTAAGGAGGCTATGATGAAAGCCTGCTTTACAAGACCATTGCATGTGGCTTGTACAAAGTACTTTTTAAGGCATGCTTTGGGCTTGGATACTCCTGCCAAACAGGGGAGGAAGAAAGCTCATTCCCTGCATCCCCAGCTCTCCTCCCCAGCTTTTTGCATAATGCTGAAATTTCCAAGTGCAAAACCATGTCCTGCAGCGGAGCAAAAGCCAGCAACTTGGGGTGACAGACTTTTCTGAAAGGTGGGGTGCCGAGTTCCTGGCTTTGTCTGAGCACCGAGCACTCTCCTCTATGGCAAGGATGGTTGGGGTAACATCAACAGACCTACTGGGGGTGGTCTGTGAGGCTGCTGCGTTTCTGTGGGGTGGCAGTTCACTCAGCCATGAGCTTGTCTATCATAGCATCTATTGTCCATACTATTTGGGTGCTGTTACTACCCAGAAGTTGCCCCAGGGTACTCTCAGTTCTGTGCTGTATCTTTGAAAGTCACTTTCTCTTTTGAAAGCCCACACACAGCTCTTGATTTGAACCTGAATGCCAGCCTCTAGGAAGCTTTTGTTATATCTGGTCTGTTTGAGTTGTAGGCAGGGATGCATTTGGGATGCTGATGATACATACACTGCATGTCCCATTCTTTGGCATATTAACTGGGGGAGGTGAGGGTCCTTCCAGCCGTTCCCAGGAAATTTCCCTGCTGGATCCCTACAAGAATTAATTTTGTTTGTGTTATTAGTAAAATCTAAAATCAAAATTTTCAGGCAGTCCTAACATCACGTTCATCACTAGATGCTGCATATCACCCACCTAAACCATTACATGGTGTCATTCTTTATACTCTGATAAGACACTACACATTAGAAGGGTACTCAGGCTGGAGGAAGCTTTTAGATACATCTAGATCCAACTTGCAAAAGCAAGATCTGTGTGCAAATCCAATGTTTGCTTCTTGTCAAAGCGCACTCGAGATAGATACTGATTCAAGGCAATCCCTACCACTAGAGTGAGGTTTCAGGAAAGTAAGTGGTTTAGGAAGAAAGAGGAGCAATCCTCTGGCAGTGATAGCGGTCTAAATCTCAGTCATCATGAGAAAGGGTGAAAGAGCCTCCAATTTTTAAAGGATGATATTCATTAGCAAAGAATGGCTGGGTGCAGGGATAGAAGCAGCTATGATGCTGGAGGAGGAGTGGAAGGGAATTAAATATTTGGAGGGTTTATCCACAAAACTGATTTCCCATCGTGTGTCTGGGACATCTGCCATGGCCGGAAACTGTAATTTGGGATGTCATGTGGTTCCCCCCAGTAAATTCATGCTGTTACTCAGAGACCATTGGGTCCGAGTGGAATGCTATAGTGAAGAAACTAGCAACTTCAGGTAAAATTCATTGTCTGAACTGTTTGCTGTAGCTTCTTACTACAGCCTCTTCTTGACACATTTATCATTCAGCTTCCAAAATACTCAGTTTGACCATTCTCAGAGTAAGAGAAATGGAGGTGTGCCTTTGGAAGCAACAAGCAAAGGAACCAGTAAGTATTTGCCCCAACTGCGAGTGTGCAGCTTTCAGCATTTGCATTTTTGCCTACAGTACTTCTTGTGAAGCTTGACTACCATAAACATTCTGGTGGTGCCAAGAGGCTTGAAAATCAGCATCGAGAGAGAAGGAGGAATAGAGACTGCCGCCTCCTGATTGCAAAGCAGCCCAAGGTCTAAATGGCAACAAAACGTTATACATAATGTCTGATTCACTGTGTGGAGAATGTAAAGAATTGAGACCTCCCGACACAGTTTACATTGGCCCTTTTTATGACTAATTGTGCAGAAAATAGCTCTGCTTGTAGTGTGCATGGAAACAGTTCAGGTTTCTGCTGTGTGTCAGCTAATGGGCTAGCAAGGCTTTTTTAGCAGAACTTCAAAGGCTCTGGCAATGGAGGTCCTTTGTGAGGGAATTATCTCCTGCTTCTTTGTCCCCCTTTATCCTTCTAAGCCATGGAACAAAGAATTGTGAAAGGAAGAGACAAAGTAATTTGTAGTAGATCTCTAGACCTAGATAAAGTACATAACATTTGCTTAAAAACATTTTTTTCTGCTTCTGTCATCAAAACAAGGTTATATTTTTCTGTGTAGGAACACCCAAGTTCATTTCACTTTTGAGAGATGTAACCTTATGCTTAGGTATGCTATTGATGGGGGTCACCAGAATATCTGAAATGGTAAAGGAGAACTTTAGTTTCTGTGGTCAATTAGAAAATACGTGGCTGTTACTGTTAGAGTTGGCTGAGAAGTGTATTTCTCTCTGCCTCAGGTTATTCCACTAAGAAAGGAAGAAAATGCATTTTTTCAGCAGTGCGTGTGCATGCGCATGCTTTAAGGAAACCATGTATTTTTCACCTTTTAGTAAAAATACAAAGTGGTTTATTCTTTCTTTCCTCCAGTGAAAAAAGAAACCTTGGGGAGATAAGGAAATGCATTACATGCATCTGCTTTGTGTAATACAAAGCACAGATCTTAATTAAAAATAAAAAAGCAAGCCAGGGATGGAAGGTGTTTGATTAATGTGAGCAACCATGCTGTATAATGTGTTCGTCCAGTGTCTCCAGATCCTCTGTCTCAAAAAAACAAGACATGAGTGAAAGGAGAATAATCTTGGCCTCACCAAACTTAATGAAGAAACACCCCCCAAGTGCAGTGAGCCACAGTAGCCACTCCGCTGCGTTTGTGTTCAAACTACGAAATGACTCTGTGTTTGAGCACCGGGTCTTGTCCTCAAGGAAATCCCATCTTCTTATCCTTACAGGGTGGAAGGACTGCATCCACACTTTTTGGGGTTTTTGTGCCTTAAACAGTTAGGAGAGGCTGTACTGCATATCTCCATGCCCAAGTACAGACTTTCACTTCAAGTCCCTATCTAGAAAATCTTCCCATACTTGCATGGATTTCCCGAGGCAGTTGGTGTTCTGACCTCTTGGATGCAGTTTTCATCAGCTGTCAAGGTAAATTTGGTTAATACTGCACGAATAGTTTATTCAGGTTTAGACTGAAAAGGGAATAGTGAAAGAGAAGCAAGAGCATTCCCTTGTATCTCTAATCCGTCTGATATGTCTCTAGATGCACTAATTTTTCAGTAGTTATACTTTCTTGATTTTTTTTTTTAATGAAAATTTCCAGGCCAGGCAGAAAAATTTTTTAAAGTTTTTAGCAGAAACCTACACACACACACAGAGACATATATATATAAAAAGTTCATTTTTTAATATCTATAAATAAAAATTAAATCCACTGATCTTACAAAAAATCTGGCAATTATTACATATTCCGTTTGCACATATGGGCAGCCAGAGGCAGGGATTTGATGTTTTTCACTGATGCTGAGCTTATTTGTCTCTAATATACAGGTTAAATTGGTTTTCATTACATGCCGCAAGCTGTCAAAAGTATTATATTGTTGTCAATATCTAACAAGTGAATGCTTATCTCAAGTTGTATGTGACCAAGGAGAGTCATTTTATGTAAGAAATTTCTCGTATAGAAAATTTTCTTGGATTTTAAAACTGAGAAGGACAATTATGATGGACTTAGCAGCAGAAGGCAAGCCAAGAAGTTTCTTCCAGGAATTCTTCAACCCTGGAAGTACAGCAATGATATGAGGGTGTTCTCATGTTTGACTTTGCCCACTTGCACTGGACCTTTCAAGTGCCACCTTTTTTCCTCAAACCTTCCTCTTCCACGTATCTCTGATCCTGAGGGGCTCCTTGCCATGGGATACCATGGATCACTGTTGGGAAGATGTCTGTGTTGTGTGGGAAGACTGCTGGTCTGAGCATGCATATTTTCAGTTTTTCCATCAGAGAGGTAGAGCATGACTTTAAGTTGCTGGTAGTCTGTATAATGAGATAATCAGTTGGCCACAACAGCGTTACTGTGACGTAAAATAGATGGATCCAAGCCAATCGCAATATGTGAATTCTGACTGAGCAGAGAAGTTAAGACAAGTCAGAGCTGGTCCATATAGAAATCTTGCAATCAGGTGGAAAGGATGTATTAACAGGGCAAGCTGATGGTGAGACGGGTGGTGATTTACCCAGATGCATGTGGGATAATGCAAACAGGGAAAATTTTGAGCAGAGTCTAGAGGTAAAGCTTTGCAAAGATCTGCTCATGCCATTTCCTAGCAGTTGTTAAAGCTTCAGGCTCTGTTGAGGTATATGGAATGGAGAATTATTTGGGGTTCAACTTGAAGTTGGTTTTTGGTTTTGATTTTTTCTATTTTGATTTCTTTTCTCTTGGTTGAACTCTGGGGCATTGAAAATATTTTAATATGTGTTGAATTGTGGACCTAAAATAAAATAACTGTGTTCACAACGAAGTTTGTAATGAAGATTTTAATTTATTCAGGGATTTGGAGTTTGGTGGGGTTTTTTTAATGGAAGCTGGTATTCCTTCATGTTAGGAAAGGCAAAATTAAAGGAATAAGCCTTGAGCTTGGAGCAGAGGGTAAGGAGATTTGTGGTATGGAAATTCAAACCCTGGTCTCAGAAGAGGTCCTGAGGATATTCATTCCCCACATGGGTGGGTTTTACCTTGGCAGGAACCTCCTCTGTTCCCCATAATTGCAGTCCAAATCCGACACAAACTGCTGGATAGCTAGAGGACAGCTCCCAAGAGAAAGGGATATGGCAGAGGACTGAATGGCTCAGGGCGACTTACCCTGTGGAAACGCACATCTCACCACGCTTATGTTTTTCTGCTGTCCTGCACAGCAGACCACCAGTCTAACGAGCTAGCAGCTTTCATCATGGTGTCCACACAGAGGGCAGGAATGGAAAGTCCAGGACGTATCACCTTTTGGTCGTCATCCATCACTTGAAGGGACTCGCGGGCTTTGCTGAAGAGCTGACATTGTTGATGGTCATACCATTTTGTGGATGAGGAATCAGAGCTGTTGCACAGTTATGTTTTTCCTGGGTTTAAAGCAGTTAAAACTGTGTTCTTTTGTACTGTCATGATGGCAAAGATTTGCTGGATTCAGGATGATTGTTTACATTAAGAAATCTCTTGGCATTTAAGACTCCGGTTCAGGGAAAGTAGAGTGTTATACCATGGACTCAGAAACATCTCTGACTTTGACGCCTTTGACTTTGATTCCTCAGTGTCACTTTGCCAGTGACAGAATGGGGACCTTGGTTTGCCTTGGCCACCACATAAAAGACCAGGATATGATCAAATCCAGTTAATCACTCACAAATGTCTCATTTCTTGAATCTCTGAGGGTGTATAACACATTTTTGGGACGGCTCTCTGCTCCTTTGGCTTTTGTTAAAGTAAGTTAGTCAGGGGAAAATCAAATTTTGAGTTTTCTTAAAAGGAAGTGGAGGAATCCTGGAACACACCAGGGCTCTGCAAATGTATGTTTAATCATTTAAAGAAATGTCTTTTGGCTAAAAGCTCTTACCAGTGCTTGCAAGTTGCACTAAAAGCCATACAACAACATGATTCCCACAACTGATGCGAATTAGCGCCCTTGTTGGCAGTGTGAGCAGAGAGATGCAGGCTTAGTGAATGCTAGGGACTGAATTACTCTCAAATTCATAGTGACTTTTTGCAGTATGGGTGCAGTGTCCTAGGGGTGACTCTGCTGACGGTTACACCAGCTCCTTACACGGTGCCATGCATGGAAAGAGACTCAGGCATGTCCTGCCTGCCTTGTTTTTTCTGTGCAAAGCATTTGGCTCTACTATGGAGCCAGGCAGTTACAAACATCTCCTGCAAACACTTGCACTGTGCTTAAGGCAAGCACACACTCTCCAAGCAGCACCAAACCAGAGGAGTGCGTTTTTACACGCGGCGTGTGGTGGAACTCCCTGCTGCAAGATGTCACGGGGCAAAAAGTACATGGAGGCAGAGTCCTGAGCGTATTCATGGTGAATTGGTCTATTCAGAGCTGGCAGTGAGATGCGATGACCTGGGTGTAAACGGGGGTCATCCAGCCGTGCAGAGCTGGAAGCTAATGGACATAATGGAGAAGGATTGTTCTGTCCTTTCTCAGTGTCATTCGTGTATATATTTATATACCTTTAACATTCACCACGGGCTACAGTTGGAGGCAGGTTACTGGGCTACGTGGATTTTAATAAACCTGTTAGTGGACTTCTTGCCTCCTTACTTTATACGTCTAACCCATCCTGAAAACAATGTGGGACTCTGACAATAGGTTGAAAGCTTTGGAGGGATTACACTGCCTTATTGAGTCTGTACCCAAAGCCCTTTGAGGGCTCCCGTTGACTCCAGTGGGATTTGGTTCAGACCTCAAGTATATAGGACTCCCTTAAGTAAACTCTTTCAAGGCCCGTGCATGCTGCAATACTGATTGGGCTCTTTGTTACTTCTGTGAATAAGAATGCGACCTTTACACTTCTAGCGAAGAGCCCTGATTTACAGGACTAAATCTTCACGTTTTGGGAGAGATAAGGTTACCATCCCAGCTCCTCCCAACCCTGCTGTGCAGGTGGCTGAGTGGTTGATGAAGCAATTCCTGAATCACTGCCATTTTAGGTAAATAAGCACTGAGCATGCAGTACAGCAGCTTCAGAGCTTCTTCATAAGCAGATGTCCATGAACGATGATGGGCAGGGTGGACATCTGGGGTTGTAAGTTGTTCCAATTCATGAGTCAAAGCCCTAGTAATATTCTTTTTGCCACTGCAGGGTCATTCTGATATCCATGTTAGAAGTTTATTTAGTCTGTGCACATACTAAAAATGGCCACAGTGGAAGATGAGACTAGCAATTCATCTAGGTTTTCTTTTATTCACCCAGTCCCTTGGCCATGTGAGGGGAGGGAGGGGTAAATAAGATTGAAGATGACCATATCAGGCTGTACAGTGTCTCTTCCTCCGGCCATTGCCAAAGGCTGCAGTTGGCTACGTGATGAATAGCTGAGTCTGAATTACAAAAAATTGCATAATGTGACTTTCTTGCTTTTGGAGCTGGTTGAGCTTCTGGTAACCTTGCCTCCCAAACATGTTGTTCCAACAGGAGAAACCCAAATGAGTGAGAGGAGCAGTTTGATTGACAGTGCTATTTTCTACCTGTATTTTAGGTCACTTCCTGGGTAACAACACTGTGATTGATGTACTGAGACAAGCAGGATTTGAAGTGGAGCACACCCCTCCTGGACAACCAATTGGAAAGTAAGCAGCTGCCCACAGATTATTAATCACTTTCTCTCCTTTTCTTTTTTCTCTCCCTTTTTCTGTGACTAAGTAAGGTTATTGCATTAGTATAGGAGGTGGGTGAGGAACCTCCCTTTCCCACCCAAGTTCCAGACAAAAAGTGCGTTGTAAAGCATCTGTTGTGTGAGTTGGGAAACATATGGAGCCTCAGTGGCTGTTTTTTTCACTTGGGGACATTATTCATATCACAGCTGCTTCACTATACCAGATCAGAAGTGCCACAGTTTCTGTTTTCAAGAAACATCTCGTTCAGCTCATTTTCCTCCATAGCTGTTCGGTCTTTTTCTCTCCATGGGGTTTTAGTTGCTTCTCCATTGCAGGGCAGTAGACAGCCACCAACTTCATTTTTCAGGCCTCTTTTTCAGGCTACTCTTCTTCAGGTGGAATTTCAGTTTTGCCTGAAGAACCAGATTTAATGTCACAGATGCACCTTGGAATGTGTGGTGGGTAGGTAAAAAGAGATTCAGTATTCCCTGAGCTTCTCCATCTGTCTGATCAAGTAAAGCAGGCAAGAAGGACTGATTACCAGACTCTTGGCAATCTTCATTAGTATAAGATAAAATATGGCACAAAATTGTCCTCAGTTGGTGAAACAGACTTCCTTCCTCCCCTAGACTTCTCTCTTTCCTGGCCATTTAGATGAGGTCTCTGTCTAAAGATATCATAGACATTAAAACTGGGAGGGATGGTGAGAGACCATCCAGCTTTGGAAAGTTAGTCTTTCCCCTGCATTCTGCAAATAAAAGTTGGCCAAGATTGGTCTGTCATAGGATTGTTATCCTCATTAGGAGAAAGTGTTAGCAGCATGCTCATGTCCCTGGTGGGCAGACATGACATGGTCCAAATATGAGGTGCGTTTCAATATGGAGGATTAATCGCAGGGCTAGTAGACCATGTCTGAAAAAGCTATGTTTAATATAGTTGGAAAATCTGTCTGATCTAACCTTGTTTCTGAAACATCCGCAATGATTCATGTAGAATATAATATGGCCCAACTGTACGTAAGTGTCTTTGACAGAGCATTTATCCTAAATGTTTCTTGGAATATGTTGAGCAATAAAAGCACAGTCTTAAATAACAATGGGGAAAAGAGGAAGAAAGAGCTATCAAACATAAGGAAGAGCATATATTCAGAGGATGTTTAAGAAGCACTTTGGCAGAGGGAGAGAAGTCAACATGGCCCAGGGAAGAGCAGTAAACACTGTAACTGACTGGAGCTGGCAATTTTGGCTAAAATCAACAAAAATGCCTGTGTCTAAAAATACAGCAAAACAGAAAAAGCAAGCAAACTATACCAAAACAGCTGAGTTATACCATTCCTAGGTTTCTGACAAAGAAACTTTCCTCTCAGGGAAGCAGGCACTTTCCTCAGCAATTTTCATTTAGTTGAAGGTATCATCTTCCCATGAAAAGTATTTCAACTGGCAATTGTGAAACTATTAATTTATTGGCTGTTTGCAAGCCCTTGAGAAGAAAGAGACAGTAGTGAGAGAGGTGTCCAAGAATAGTCTCTGCTCTTTATGGTCTTGGGTTATGTCTATACGCGTCATCACAGACTTGAAATAACATGATGGGGCAGGAAGCTTGAAACAAAGCCACTGCTTAATGTTGACTTATTTGCAATATGGGGCACCTCTGTGTATGCATTCCTCTACCTTGTCAGCAGTGTCTCTTGTTCATGACATCTTCCCTAAAATTGTCAGTCCCTGGGGGAAATGTACTTGGAAAAAAGTGGACTTGGACTGCTGCCTCGAACGATGCATATGCCCTTAGTTGAATTATCCTACACTTGGTAGCTTCTGTTCCCAGCTCCAGACCAGAGCATTGGGCAGGTTGGTCCCTTTGTCTGGACTAGTACCCTAATTCCAGTGGGATCTGTTCTGAACATTGAACATACAAAACTTTAATAAAGAGTATACTGTTGTGCATGAGTACTGGATTGAGTTGAGAGAGACCATATGGTTGTATTCCATAAAGATGAGATGCTCTGTATGTTTGCCTATGGTCTGATGATCCAGGCAGATCAGCCAGTCTTAGATGAGAATACAGAAAGGAAAATAAATGGCATGGTAAAGAAATCCACACTTGCCACTAAATTGCATTACTTAAGGTGCAGAAATATTAGAAGATTATAGAAAGTTTAAATAAAGAGAATTTGACTATATTCATAGGGAACAGCTTGCTGCCTTTAGAAAAAAGAGACTCCCAGACCTGCACATCAGGGACTGTATTTTCGTTGTCCTACGGCTGGGGCTGTAACCATCAGAAGTGCTTGGGGCTCCCCCTTAGAAATGAGGAGGCTGCTGCAAACCATTTTGTCTCTCTTTTTTAGAATAGCTTGTATTTTATGATTTCTGGGCAAGCTGCAAAAGACAGTCTAGTCAAACACAGTTATGACAAAAGTTGACAGCATATACAGAAAGCACGACCAGTTGAGGTTCAACAGGGCCAAGTGCCGGGTCCTGCACTTCAGTCACAACCCCATACAACGCTACAGGCTTGGGGACGAGAGGCTGGAAAGCTGCCCTGCAGAAAAGGACCTGGGGGTGTTGATCGACAGCCGGCTGAATATGAGCCAGCAGTGTGCCCAGGTGGCCAAGAAGGCCAACGGCATCCTGGCCTGTATCAGAAATAGTGTGGCCAGCAGGAGTAGGGAGGGGATCGTGCCCCTGTACTCAGCACTGGTGAAGCCGCACCTCGAATCCTGTGTTCAGTTTTGGGCCCCTCTCTACAAAAAGGACATTGAGGTGCTGGAGCGTGTCCAGAGAAGGGCGACGAAGCTGGTGAGGGGTCTGGAGCACAAGTCTGATGAGGGGTGGCTGAGGGAGCTGGGGTTGTTCAGTCTGGAGAAGAGGAGGCTGAGGGGAGACCTCAGGTGAGGTGGGTGTTGGTCTCTTCTCCCAAGTGACAAGCAACAGGACAAGAGGGGATGGCCTCAAGTTGCGCCAGGGGAGGTTTAGGTTGGATATTAGGAAAAATGTCTTTACTGAGAGAGTGGTGAAGCACTGGAACAGGCTGCCCAGGGAGATGGTGGAGTCACTCTCACTGGAGGTGTTCAAGGAACGTGTGGACGAGGCATTGTGGGACATGGTTTAATGGGCATGGTGGTGTTAGTTGATGGTTGGACTTGATGATCTTATAGGTCTTTTCCAACCCTAGTGATCTGTGATTCTGTGATTGAATTGTTGTGATGTTGGGGTTATGTTGCTGTAATTGAGAGTCTTAAGGAACCTTGCATTTTTGTCTACTCTTTTTCTGCTCTCCTCTCTCCTTTTTAAAAGATGAAATAAAAACATTTGAAAACAGTTAGAAAGGCCCAAAATAGGAACTGTTTTGGGATAGTGGCTATACTAACTACATGTATACATAGAATAAACAAGTAGAAGCTCAAAAGGTTTTGAGCTGCTTGCAAGCAGAAATTGTTTTATGGATTACAGAGATGCAGGTGTTTTTGTCTTGATTCTTGTGGAGCCATACATGAAATAAGAGGTATCTCTCTCGTCTGCTGAAACCCAAAAGAGACATTTCTGCTTTACTTCCAAATAAGATGTATAAGGGAGTCAAGCCCACTGCATTGCATTCTGGCACTGACAATTGAAGAATTGGATAGTGTTCAGGGAAGATCAGCTGGACTCTAATGTAGAGATTGGTGGGGGTGGACAGCACATGGAAAAAATGCAAGGGTTGGAAAAAACTAAAGCAGCTGCATGCTTATGCTTTGGCCAAGGGAATTCAAAAAAGGATTGTTGTGGACAGATTGTGCGCAGAAGGACGAAGAGGAACAGTTTGAACTGGCACATAGGAATGTTTGGAGGTATATCATATTGAAACTGAGGGTGGGTTTGGCTGCATATCAATGATTTCTTGACAGTAATTTGCGGGACAGTCTTTCTCAGGTTAAGTCAGAAGCCCCATTATTTGAAATGATGAAAGTAACTTTAGCAAAACACTCACGCTATGTCCTACTTACTACCAATACTGCCTTGCCAAAAAAGCAAATACTATTTTTCTTTAATATCTCTGTTCTTAGAACAGTATGATTACTATTGTTATTGAAATGATTGGTAGTCTGATCTTCATTGTTCAATAATAATGAAGCAGTGGTACCATAAATAGGTGGGGTGGTCTGCTATGACATTTAAGCTCTGCCATCCATTTCAGTTTCAGAAATGACAAGAGAATACCTTTTTAGAAAATAGCTAATACTGTTCCTGTGTATCAGAAAAGCTTTGGGACGAGTGAAACAGGACAAAGACCAAAGCTGTTTATGCTTTCAGTTACATACAGGCTGGGTAAAGCCAGAAGATTGCTGGCTTCCTCTGTCCAAAATGTTAAGCATGGGTTGTGAAATGGCTGCTCTTTAAGCCGACCAAAATGAATACCTAGACTCTCACATTTCTGTTGTCTAGTGACAAGCACAAATTTGAGCCAAGTTCTCCCTTTCTTCAGGTACTGGGGAAAAGTAATCTGAGACCTTGGCAGGCTAGAAGAGATAGCCAAGACATGGAAGGGTTTGACGGCTCCAGAATCAATGAACTGGCAAGGAAAAGTTCATATAAAGTACATTTAGCTGGTGTGGAGCTATTTGGGAGCTCTCACTGACTGGATTTCTGAAAACCCCTAGCTCCCGTTGATCTGGCTGGCCAGCCCAGTGTTGACCTTCCTGAGCCTCTTCTAGAATCCCACCAGCTGACTATTGAAAATACCTTCTTTAAAGCTCGATCCCTTTCTGTAAAAGAAGCCCTGTTGTCCTGAGCATGCAGAACAATGCCATCAACACTTGAGAACTTATCCTCACATTGGCTTCATTTGTTTATTTTCTTGCCTGAGGGAAAGTGTCCCAAATCTGTTTGCCTGACAACCTTCAACAGCATTTGTATTTGCTTCTTATTTTGCTGGCTGTCCTCCTTGTCCCCAGATAAAGGCATTGGAAAATGAATGGCTGAATCGGTATCTCATTGCTTTGCCCTGAGATAAGAAAGGCAACTTTTTTTTGTGGGGCTTCTGCCAGCTGGCCGTCCCTGCCTCTCTCTGTCTTCAGAAAGCAGAGCTGCATGCTTGGGGTGGGGAGAGAGGAGGAGATTGGAGAAAGTTTCCCCTCAGATGGATTCCAGTGACTTGAGCAGATAAAGGGCCACATCTGCTTCACATTTAATTGGAAACAGCCAAATTGCAAGATCAATCCCGGAAGCACCTGTGTCCATGATGACTCTATTGTTACTGGGTTCTCAGAATTGGCTCTGACCTTCTGCCACGCGCCAAGCCCTGACGTACTGCACACCGTTGTCTCGCCAGAAAAACATGCAGCAGTGCTCATTTCCATCAGACTGCTCTTTCTGATATTATGCTCAATGCTACCTTCTTTCAGAATGGGAGAATTCAGGACAAGCTTTTATTTCTGCCCATCTGAGAGTTTATTGTAAACTCTCAGAGCTCTGCTGTAGAAACTAATTACCCTTCCTCCTTATGTTTGAACTTTCCGGCTCAGTTGAAGCAACATGTCTTTGCCGTTGTAGCTTATTCCTTTCCTTCTTTCTGAAGCAAAGAGCCTGCTCCTTCACCTTTTCCTATAGCATCCTACAGGTGTGACCCTGGCTCTCCTACTCAGCGTGGTCTCATGGTGGAAGTCTTTGCTCTACTATGAATGCCTTCTTCTTCCCCACATGATGAAAGCACACGTGATCCACACAGTGATGCAGCCATTTCACTCCATCAGGATCCCTAACCTTCACAAGGTGATATGCAGAGATGGGAAAACGTTTGACATAACATTCGCCACAGCCCCAAATTGGTAAAACTGCCAGTTCAATAGATTACATCCCAGAAACTTATGCGTGCCATCAGAGCCCTCAGGAGTCTCCCAGTAGTTGCCAAGTTCCTTGGGATGCACAAGCAACTTCAGCTTTCTGATGCCAGCCTGGCAGGGTTATTCCACTCTGCTTAGCTGTTAATGTTCAGGATGTATTTGGGAGAATGTTAACGTTGTAGTGAAATAAGTAAAATTTTTTTTAGAAAAGAGACAAGTAAAAGAAAAATTATGAGACCTGTGACACTTTTACTGGAAACAACTGAGTTAATTAAGAAAAAAAGAAGAGTTGGGGAGATGTTAGCCCATTCTGGATCCCATCTCTTCTGAGACGGGGAAAAATGCACACTTTTTTTTTTTTTTATGTGGGTGGAATAATCTCCCCATTGGGATGCTACAGTTGTTCTTAATCCTATTGTAAACCTTTGGATCTTTTACTTGATCTGAGCCTGAAGATCATACTCCCTTCACTATCTTCCTTCCCTCCGAAGAAAAGCAAACCCATTATTTAGGGGGTTTGTCTGACAGCATAATTTGCAGTAAGAGGTGTATAGGGATTAAATGGGATTCATCTGCATGCATTGGTAGATTTATTGCCTCGTGTAACATTGGAGAATATGACTACTTAATGCTTAAAATATTTAGTCATGAAAATATACACATTACATTTTCAAGGCATTCCCACATGCCTTTAAAATATCCTCCTTTGCAATTTAATTGTCTTTGTGTCTATAATTACCTTACAGCCACAAAGTCTGAGCCAGTCAAAGTAGCTCGTAGGGGGAAAGAAATTGAAGGAAATCTCCAAGATGTGGTGGAGCAGCAAAGTCAACTTAGAAGTTCTCAGCCGTAGAAACTTAATGATCCCGTCACTTCCTGAGCAACACATTACTTAGGGCCAGTGCATCTGCATGTTCTTTAGACTGTCTTTAAATGCCAAACACCTTCTGAAGGAGTGGAATTTAGCAGCTTTCTACAAAAAAATCTGGGAAAGAGCAAGATAATTCATGGTGTTGATGAAAGAATATGGAACAAAATTTTCAGGAATTTTGTGCTTGACTAGTTCTCCCAGTGGGACATTCACTTTTCTCTATAATCAGATTTTATCCTTGGCAAAATTTCTGGTTTCTTTTGAAAAAAAAAAATTCATATTCCATATCATTCTGTTCCTTGGGAACTTGCACACCGGGCCACTGGGAAACCTGGACTTGCTTAGTTTTGCTCAAGGGCAGCTTGCTCGTTGAGCTGTCCTAAAGCCAGTGCTAAGGTTTCTAGGTTGCAGCCCATCAGTTTTAGGAGATCTGTATCTCATACTCCATAAACTATCTAATAGTCAACTTACAGAGCCTTGGAGACTTCAAAAGTTCAGAGCTAGTTCTTACTTTATTTCCTAGCCAAATTTTGGAGTTCTTGTTTCCACAGGAGAAGCTGATTTTTCATCCTCTTTCTGCTTCCAACCAACTCTAATGCAGATCTTTTCACCTAAGGTCATTAGTATAAGATGAAAATTCTGGTCTATAGTTACTAGAGATAAAGCTGATCCAAACTGCACTGAAGTTAACAAGGCTTCCATCGGTGCCAGTAGCTTTAGAGGTCATCGTTAATATGAGGTTGTTGCCGATTCTCTCCTGTCTTTAGTTGTGAGGAGCCATGAGGGAATTGGTAGAACACTAAGAGTATGTCCACACAGTTGTGCAAATTCTTACTATAGTCAGTGTAAAAAGACTGGCTTTGCCGGAGGACTTCTTAGACAGCCAGCCCAACTTGCTTGCAGATGAATTCCCCTCCTATTTGAAGGTCTTGGGCCCCATGTTCAAGTCGGACAGTGTCACTAGACTCATTTAAGCCTTTGGAAAAATTGCACTTCCCCTCCCCAGCGTTATATTGAAACAGTGAGATCGTATGAGTTTTGTGTTTGTGTATTCAGGCTGCACTTGTCCTGTGGATTGATGGCCTCCATCCCAAGTGATATCAATCTGGGCTGAAGTGCAGCTGCACTTTGTAACAGCTCAAGGGGCACAAAGGTATCAAGTGGTATTGTGTGGTTTGAAAGATGTCGTTTATCTAAGGAAGTTTGTGGTCTGTTTGCTGTCACTCTGTCTTTGCAGCGCCGACTTCCCTTACCTTCACTATCACGTTGTCAGGCAGAGACCTCACACGTTAGGACAGATAGCTTTTCCACTCCCAGAGCTGACTTCTTTTCCTTCAGCAAGAGGTCTGTGGGTTGTGTTGCAATCAGTAGAGCCGCTTGATTCAGTGTGAGTGTAATTGCTAGTAATTTTGCTTGCAGGGAGCTCTTTAACATGCAGGAGTTCCTAAAAAAGGAACAGGAATAAAGGGAGTCAATGACTATTTCCATTGACACTTTCACTTAAAATTCCTTCAAGACTAGTGCCTTAAAAGAAGACAGTTGGGGATGCAGTTTTCTACATAGGAGTACACTGACTAGGAAATTTTCCTTCGTTCATGAGTGACCAGGTGTTCATAGGGACATTCTTCACAGTTTAAATGGGGTTAGAAGCCCTTCAAAATAACATTGTGTGACTGGTGCCATGGCCGAATGACTTCTTGTGGGTGGATCTTGTTATGGCAAGCTGTGAAATTTACTGAAGCCTTTCTGAATTGCCCCCACAAGTAGAAGGTCACTCTAACATATATATGCAATGGGATCTTGTGCCATTTCTTGTCCACTTCGGTGCAAAATAGTCTCACCTTGGGCAACTCATGGTATCTCAGCCAAGCTAGGTGGCTTCACGCTGGCCACAATCCAGCTTTGGGTCTGAAATGACTGTGTGGGTGTCCCTTGAGGAGAACCATGGTGAAGGGTCAGACTGAGAAGCATGTATATCAGCTGCGCCTCCTAGTTAAGTGCTAGTAGTAGGAGGAGGAGGAATGCCAAAAAAAGTAAGTTCTTACAACAGGACTAGTAAATTAAGAATGGTGAATATATGAAGCACTTGTCACAGTACATAACTTAGAAGCCAGAATACATTTTCATGTCATAATCATTGAATCATTTTTATGAGAAGTCAAAGTAAATTTGTATGTAATCTGTAAAGTATGTAAAGACTTTAAGTCATCCAGTAAATCATGTGTTGGGAATACTGTACCCAGCTCCAAATCAGATATACTTCAGAGAAGCTTTAAGGTTTTAAAATCCTTCCACAAGTTAAACTGATCTCCAGAACCCTTGGAGGTTCACCCTTCTCTGGAGCTCATGCTCCATGCAAGTGAACGTCATGCCAATATGTTTCCCATTTCCTGGGGATTAAACTGCTGTGTTTGATGACTCAGGACTTCCCAAGAAAGCAACTCAGTCACTCACTCTGTCTGAAGCGGCCTCTGGTGTCTCAGAGGACATGTCTTCTCTTGTGCAGTGATTCATGATTTCAGAGCAGAAGATCAGCTCTCTTTTTTTTTTTCCCCACAAAGTTAATTAATAAAACAAATTTCTATTAGTACGTGTTGAAAGACTTTGGCTTTCCACCTACGCTCCCAAATGCTCCACATTCCAGGGAGAATGAAAAATGGACCTGTGAATAGAAACAGGAGGGAGGAAAACTGGATCAGATGCTGTATATGGATATAGACACAGTGGCTGTCAACTGACATGATGGAAGATCATCCTGAATGAAGATAATTTCCTGCAGTCGTGATTCCTAAAAATACACTGCTACAGTAATCCAATTTCAAAATTAATACATGCAAATTTAGAGGGAAAGATTGAGGCACGGGGAGTGTCTGACAGAAACCGAATTATTTGTCTGGGCCTCCACCTTGACCTCTTGTTCAGGCGGGTGACCACATGGACAGCAGTTGTTCTGCTTGTGAAAATAGGATCCTTTGCCACTGTCACAGACCTCTGAGACTCCAGTTGGTCAGGAGAAGCATCTGGAGGATTTACCCCATCGTGGCCGCTGTGGACCTGGCTATGCCTCATCTGTAGCCCCACCATAGAACAGAATTTTTCATCAGCACCAAGAATTAGCCTAAATTTACACCCAGCATGGTCATAACTCCTGTTGACTTTAGCGAGAAAACAGTTGGTCGCACAGGGGACCAGAGTTGACAGAAGAACTAGATTTGGGTGTTTCCCCTTTCTACTGCTGTATGGGACATCGGACCAGCTCACAACTCTGCAGTGCCACTCTGCTGGTGGCAGCTTGCAGGGGAAGAGAGACCTAATTTGGTGCTCTTGTTTGTGGATAAGATCACGCTGAAGCCTTTCTCCACTGACTCCCAGGACACGTGTCAAGTCAGGGATACTAAGATTTTCCTGCAAACCTGTGGCAACTCATCAGCAAAGCCATAGACGGGGTCGGTGCGCTTTGGTATCCAGCACTCAGTCTGGCCACTAGATTTGAATCTCCTGTCATCTGACCCCAGCTTCACGTTTCCAAATTACTCTTGCAAAAATAAAGGCAGTCACAGGAATACCTCTGTCGAGACAGCACTTCCCTGTTTACGTTTGAATGGCCGATACAAATCTGGAGTCCCCAGCGATCAAAGTGCATATTCAGAGAGATGAGCCCCATGTTGTGTTTGAAGTGAGCGCAGCACTTTGAAACAAGGATGAAGCAGGAATAAATCAGGATGAAGGATGTGGGGCATTAACTACTTTACATGAAATCCCTGCTGGAAGGACGAGGCCAGTGTTCCAAAGTTTTCCTTGGAGAGTGCTCGGAAGTTGCATAGCAGCTTATTTGTGGAAAACTAAACAGTTCCCTATTGTCCTTGATGTGAAACACTTCCCAGATAAACACTTTCCTGCTCCATTGAAGAAAAATGATACAGCCTGTCCAGAGCTCTAACACAGAGGACTACACTGGGCTGCTGCTCAGCCTCTGCAAAGTTGCTGGTTTCTGTTGGCATTGAGCTTTGCTAAAGGCTGTAGTTCATATAGATGCCAGCATTGTTAAGAAAAGGCTAAGTTACCGAGTGAGACTGGGGTAATCTTCAGGGGTTTAATAACATTGTATGCCCACATCTTTGCGTCTCTGCATTCATTATACCCCTGGAATGTAAATCCCAATCCACAGTGGCTGAGCAAGGTTCACATGGATCTCAAATACTTTTGTGGTATTGTCTCCTCCTGATTTCTGAAGGGGAAAGAAAACATTGCTAGCTGAAATAAACTCACGTGGTTCTCTACAAGGAGAGCAGTAAACCTCTGCTGCTGTAGTGGGTTTAGGTTGTAACATTGCCTGCATTTGCGGCATTTTAAGTCATTTTAAGGAATTATTCCTAACACCCACTGAGTCAAGGCATCATATTCCAGCACAAGGAAGAGCCAGAAGTCCCTGCATGAACTCTGGAGAGAAAGAACTGATTTCTGAAATCAGCAGTGCTAAGAATCAAGGCTGTGTAACACCAGGTGGTGGTTTGGTCCAAGTCAGTGAGCGGCTCTTCCTCTGCTTCTCCCATCCTGGCAGATGCAGATCTGAAGAACCTTGTTGTGTCCTGACCTCTGACTCCAGTTTGGGCATACATGTGGTTTTGTTGGGTGCCTCCTTCCTTCCTCCATAGTGCCACCCAGGCTGAAGACCTCTTCCCTGGAGCAGCAGGTCATTCCACTCATTGACTTGTAGTGAATGGATGCAGCAGATGCACAGATCGGCTTTTTGCCACCATTTTGTCAAAGCAAACCTTGCTTTGCATTTGTGACAAAGGAATCATCTTTCTTCCCCTAGAGGCATGTGATTTCTTGCTAATGTTAAATGAGAATTTTGCAAGTGTATCAAACTTATATGTAGATTAGGTTTTAGGTCCCAGATGAAACTGGGAAGTGCAACTTCCATTGACGTTTAGCAGGCATTGAGGTTTTAAATCCCTGAGGCAATTTTAGAAACATCCCCTCACGGAGAAAGGACATTGACTTGAAACAAAGCAGAGTTAACAGGGGTTTTGTTTGTTTGCTTTACAAATGCAGCCATGAATCTAGGGCAATTTCTATGTATTCAAGCATTCATACTGATAGCAATTCCCACTCAAATCAATGAAAGGCACCAAATTAAATGCACAGGCAAGCAGAAGTGTTTTAAATTAGATAATGGAGCATGAGACTGATTTTATTTTCTCCTTCTTTCCCTATTGGGGTGCACTGTCCCACATCCCTCCCTCTTTACTTCCCCTGCCTTTCCAAGAAACCCCTGGTCAGTCTGTGAACATCAGAGCTGAGGAGGTTGAGGGGTCCTACGGGTTTTCTAATCATTGGACTCTGGTATCTAAGGAAGGGCTGAGCTCATACGTGAGCCTTTCCTCATAAAGCCTAACTCCTTCCTGCTTATTTTCATATAAATAAGGACATAGGCTCTTTTTTGATCGCTGTGCTACTTGGGATAATGCGGTTACAACTGGCTGTCAGATTGACTCCTACTAGAGAAGGGAAGAGGCAGAGGGACAGACAGGCCTGTGTGTAGGGTGTCATCATTTGCTTAGGAAAAGAGCACTGCTTGAGTAGCCTGTGCTTCTGTTCAGAATTAACGTCTCCGTCTCAGCGGGCCCGGTGGGGCAGCCCCAAGCGCTTAGTCTCATCGCAGAGAGATGAGTCAGATGAATCATTCTGCGGTTTTAATTAAAACATCTTATGTGGGCAGCTTTTCAACAGCATTTCAACATTTCAACGAGGTGGCAGTTTTGCAGTCTGGCCCACGCTTATCTGTCCACAATGCTCATGTGGCCCCACCAGCACAGTGTTTCTGAATCTTTGCTGTATTTCTTCTCACTATCTTCGTGTGAGGTGGGGAGTTATCTCCATGGGTGGATGGAAAACTGGGGCACAAAGAGTTTTTTAACTGCCTGAGGGAAACTATGGCAGCACAGCTAGTTTAGCATTAGTTAAACTACTAACCTCTAAACCACTGGGCAATCCCTCCCCTATTGGGATTTGATAGGCAGCGCTCAGGCCTGGAGAGCTGTGAAAGCACTGGCAGTGCTGTGCTGCTCCAAATAAATATGAGACACATCTCGACCGCCGCGGAGCATGATGCAGATGTCATCTGAGTCTCCCTCCCAGTGCCTGAGACTCACCCACTCCTCTCAGCACTTTCTGGTACAGATGTTTCCTATGTGGAGCTGCTTTCAGTGAAAGCAGATTTGTACGGGCTTTCTGTTTCTGGGCTTAGTGCCGCCTGGTACATGCCTGTCAGTCTCACACATGCGGTATGGAGACATCACCTATCCAGGATTGATCTTAGCTACCCAGGCACACCGCAACAGCAGGAAAAAAAGTCAAGGGCTTTCTGTGTCTGACACCAACATAAATTCAGTTCTACTGTGCAGACAGCGTAGCAGAAGATGGGGATCCCTAGGGGCCCTTTTGGCTAAGGCAGGATCCCTGACCTGTGCTGTGAATCCAAAGCTTACAGTAGAAGGTGGTCTGAGACAGAGAGGAGTCCTCATTTATTAAAAGATGGAGTCCTTACAGGAGAACTAGCCAGGAATGATATTCAGTGTGGATTAAGAAGCAGTAGCAAAAGCTGAATGAAGGTTGCAAGCATAGAAGTTGAACCCTTGCTCCTCCAGACCCTTTGAAAATGAAGTGTGTATTCCAGTGCAGGGCCACGTTGCAGAGACAACCTGATCCCATGAGGCTGGTAGGAGGGTGCACTCTCCATGGGTAGAAAAGACAGTTCACTTTAATAATATATACTAAAAAAAACCCCCAACTTTAAATTACCAAATTATTCTGAGAATAGAAGAGTGATTTTGAGATAAAAAGCCCTCTGCTAGCAAAGGACTACTGGCTTTTCTGTAGTTTGAGCTGGATTACAGCACCGCCTCAGGAGAAGTCCTAGTTTGGTCACTCTCAAAGCGTTCCAGCTTTGCGTAGTGATAAGAAGCTAACGTGACTGCTAGAACCCATGCCAGATGCCAGGCATAGTTTTGATGAGTCTCTGACGTCTGTTAGACTTGTGATATTACATGCTTTTCAGTAGCTAGGCAGTGCTACAAATACTAGGCTGTGATACCCTCTCAAACAACTGGCACTTAGATAAAGCATTTCCAGGCAAACAAACAAATAAATAAACACAGACTAAGAAAACACACACGCACATACAATGGAGGGTGGAGGCTTCCTAACTGTCTTACTGTGCTCTGGGGAGCAGCAGAACAAGTGGTTTTCATTTTCCTGGTGTTTCACTTACTGCCATGTGGGGTTCTCTTAATGGGAGGAGAGCTGGGCTTAATCGCTGGTTTTCTGTATGTTTGTGTGTGTGTATAAACAGTTTATGTAGAAGCTGGGTCTGCCCAAGCTCGTAACAAGAGCCATTTGTCATTCGTGTTCACAAAGCACCCCCAGTGAAGGTTTCAACCACTGCCGATCCCCAGTCTAATTTATTATTTTTCCTTGACAAATTAAATCTGCAGAGATTACATGAAGGGCACCTGAGGATCTTGATATCCCTCTGGTCAAGGAAGCTGGTTGGCCTAATTCTTCTGCTGGGCCAGCAGAAAGCCTCTGGTAGCCGTGCATGGCCATTCCCTCCCTTTCCTCCATTGGAAGGTGGCTGGCACCAGAATTGCTCCAAAGACCCATCACTGTCCTCCCCCTTTTCTCAGCAGAGGTTGTTAGTAGGGTACCTAAGTAGACCTCCATGACTCCTGGTGGCCAGTGCCAGTTAGACGCAGGAGGAAGGAACCACTGCCTTTATGCAGACCCTCCTCCTCCTGCGTTTTTAGCTGTGTTGGTAACTCCTTGGAGCAGGTGAGCCCCCAAAGCTCCTTTGCAGTGAGGTCTACATCAGCGTTCAGAGAGGGAGGCTGCAAAGGCTCTCACTTTTGTACAGTTGAGTGCTGTGTCATTGTATCCTCACAATGCTCTGGCTGTATGTCTGTCATCATCTCATACCCATCACTTGTCAGCTTGCTGAGATGGAGCTCTTTAATGTGTGCATAGTTTATTTCTGGGATTCTTAAACGTACCAATAAAAATAATAATAATAGACATTGCAATGAAGAAGAGATATTTTCTGGGGTCAGTGCAAGTTTTCCTGTTTTAAGGGGAGAAGGCCTGGGCCCTGTTGTTTGTAACTAGTCAGTGAGATTTGCCTGAATTCATTAAAAATCAATCATCTTTCTTGTGGCCTCAGATGCCTCCTAGATATTCAAGCTGTAGTTCAAGGTCTAATCTCATAAGTTTCAATCAACAACCAAGAAAGAGAATATAAAACCTTCTTTTCTTCCTTAAGGTTTCAGCAGCAATGAGCATGCTTCATTAATGAAGAATCTTAATGAAGGATGGATTTGTCAGGCAGAAATAAGCATTTGATACAAGCAGTTTCATCAGCATGAGTTAATACAGAGAGGGAACCCAGGTGAAACCAGCCTAATATGTAGAGAAACCTTATGTGATGTCCATTAACATTAGGGTTGATAGAACAGCAGTAGACATTAGAGCGAGTGGAGTTTGGAGGAAGAACTCTCCTGCCTTCATCATGTTTCAAGGGCTCTGTCCATTACCAGGCAATAAAAATGCCCACAGACAGCCTGAAGTGTTGTCTGAATAGGGTTTCTGACAACTGTTTTGTTCTTTTCTTGGAAGCACTCAGGCCCTGTGATAAAAACATTGCCGATGGGCTATAACAGCATTTTGGAGAAAGGCAGGCTGGCTCTGTGTTCCTTTTTTTAGCTCAGCAGCCATCAATGGCTAAGCAGATCAGCTGTTTTACAATGTCAGCTACGGAGAGGAAAAGTGGATTCAGTATAACAGAGATGTGGGATCTCTTGCAGGCACGGTCTTCTTATGGCTCTTTGGTTCCACACTTCTGCGTGCTGCTCAGTTTAAGTGGTCCATGTCTCTTTCCTTCTCGTGATAGCAGCTACTTATGTGCCTGTGTTATCTGTTGTCTTGCAATTGCAAGAGCCTGGACTGAACAAGGTACTTAGGAAGACAAGTTGCCTTGCTTGTACAGATTTGTGATCCACCCAGTATCACACCTCTGCCAGGGCCCAGCTTCGAGAGCATCAGAGGGAAGTGCAGGAAACAGCGCCAGGCGTACGCTGAATATTCTGCCCTTAGTTTAAGTCTGAAGTCAGCGAAAATGTTTTAGTCCCTCAAGCTAGGCATTTGGTACTTGTTCAGTTGATGTCTCTGCAGAGAGTTTATTTTTAAGATGTGATGGAAAATATGGACTTCTGCAGACGTTTCTTCTCTCTGGAGGATCAAGCGGGGAAGGGAAACCAGTTCCCAAAGGAGACAACCTGGGAGCAGAATTCAATTTGGATTGCAAACAAGTAGGATACAGACAGCAGTTGTGTATTAGCTGTAATTCTACTGAGAAATCAAAACTTCAGAAATGTCACAATTAGACCTGAAGAAACTTGGTGTTGCAGATTGGGCCGAACTGGATAAGAATTTTACGCTTTGCAGAACCTGTTGAATGATGGAAGTTAATTTCCAGCACCTGAAAAATCTGCTGTGTATAATTAATATGACATCGCCTTGAAGAAACAAAGAAAGATCAGAGAGTTTATAAAGAGGAAACAGAGATTACATTGCCCAGTAATAAGTCCACCATTGTTCTTTGTTAAAGCAACATATATGTGTTTATTAAAAAGTTATTAAAAGGAAAGAGCAATATATTTACTCTTGTTACTAACGGTTTTCAAGCAATAACAGAAAAAAATGTGTGGAATAAAGCTTGAAAATATTCCAGTTCAATAAAAATGCCACCCTAAAATCTTCTTTTGTGGTATAATACCATCACTTTAGGTTCATCAGAAAGCCTGTGTATTCTTGGCAAATTTGGACAGAAGTCAGGATTTCCAATCCAGAAGTAATGCTGATACTCCAACATTTGTTTCTGTCCAATATCAGGGAGGAAAAGCAGAAATACTGAAAATTCATTGCAAAGTCAGCACTCAAAAATTTATTAGAAGACACTGAAACATTTCAGTTAACGTTATGTGGCAAGTCTTTCAGTGGTACATGGACATACAGGAGTTGTAATTTGAATGTGAAGCCCTTTCTCTCCTCTGTGAAGTAGACTTCCAGAATGAACCAGATGTCCCAGGACAGCTGCATAGCTACGTGCTCCCATGTTAAACCAGGATATTTGAGCAGAAAAGAGCCCATCTTGATCTAGAGGATAGTTATTCTGTCCAAGAATCTTTAAGTACAGCTTCCATAAGACCGTGAGGCACTAAAGGCAGCTGTATTATGAATATTTTGCTTAAACCAAACTACCCAGGTGGAAATAGCTTAGCACTAAATTAGTATGGTGATAGTAAGACAGTGAAGATTTAGGGAATGGAGTCTGAGGTGAGGCTTTGTGTGCCACAAGCAGAGAAGGTTCTTATTTGCTATTAATGTGGGAGATGGAAGCAAGACTGGAGGGTCGACCCATCCTTCCTCTGTGGGCACAGCCCATCTTCTGATGCTGGAGTGTGCAGTTTGCACAGTTTACACTAAAGATGCACGAACAAAGGATTATTTAGTTCAAGAATTGAACCAAAAAGTTGAGAAGGGGAAATAAGTTCAGAGCAATCTGAAATGGAACATTTTGAGGACATTTTTGAAGGCAGGGGTTGGGTTTTGTTGGGTTTATTTTGTCATTTTTATTTATTACTTGGATTTTTCTTTTTAATTGAGATCAATTTTTAAACAAAAAAGGCCACTTTGTAGCATTTAAGTCTTTGAAAACAGAAGACAAAAAAAATTTAAAAGCTTTGTTCAGAAAGTGCAGAAATGAAACATTTTGAGTTTTCTGAAATAAAAGAATTCATATGAAAATGTGGAAATGGCACGTTACAAATGTTTCAGCTGTCCTCTCTTTTTTCAGCAAATTCAACCGCTCAAGTTGCAGAAAGCTTGTATTTCTTCTCCTGTGCCCTAGATCAGCTCCACTTTTAGTGAAATGTAATAGATAACAAAAGTTTTACTCACTTCTCTTATTTTATAGTTTCTCAAACTGGGAAGGAGAACATCACCATCTATGGGAATATCTTGACCTCACAAGCTTTTCACTTCATTTATGCACAGTTGTGGGTTTGCATACATATATGTGTATACTGAGGACCAAATTCCCTTTCAAACTAAGGCCACAGTTCTTGAACAGTGATTCTTCCCACAGAAATAGTCTGACATGGATTCTGAGTCCAAAGATACCATCCAAGTTTGGGGTGGACTGTAATCTAATTTAACTACTTAACCTAATTTAACTGCTCGTGAGACGTAGTTGACTCTGGTGCAAAAATGAAAAAACAACTTTGTTTCCAAATTCTGTTAAGAAATGGAAATGCTTTAACTTTAGTGAACAGGCCTAAGGCACCTGATCCTAAAGAAAATAACCTCATTATAATCAAGCCAATCAGGTGAGTGAATAATCAGGAATTTCACAGGTATTCTCTTTTGCTGTCTCTTGAGCCCAAATTCATCCTCAGTAATTTACAGCACTTACCTGCAGCAGCTCAGGTAAGTTAGGTATGAGGAGAATCTAATTCTCCAATCTCTTCTTTGGAGTTACTCTCTTCTGCAGTAAAAAAATTGTGTATATATATATATGTATGTATGTTTTAATCTTGAAGGAGATGCACTCCATGGTGATACGCACTGGTGTTACCTGGTTATGTGGGAGACCACGGTCCAAATCCATACTTCACATCACTAGTAAGAGGCCCTATAAGCTATGCTGGGGTGGATTCAGGTTTCTGCCTGCTTTTCTGTTCTTCTTTTGTTTGCTGCTCTCCTAGGAGCTTTGAAAATCCGAGTTTCATAGCGTGGAAGAAAAAAAAAACGTAAAACTTCTTGTGGGACAGGACATTCTGGTGCCCGTCTTGTGGGTGTGCATGACTGCTCTCTCCGAGACACGCGTAAGGGAAAAAAGCAAGAAGCAGATGTCTCCGTGGCCTGTGGCAAGGGGAGCAAGGATGCGTGCAAGGGACTGACGAATTCCTGCCCTGACAAAAACTCCCAAACTAGAATTTATGAGAATCCGTCTATAATAAAACGCTCTTAACTTAGTGTCTGGCTGTCATCCGGGTGCATCCCAAGAACGGTGGCATAAGGATAAAGCTGCCACATCACACATTCCTTGCTATCACCACAGCTTCTCTCTTGGTGAAACAAAATCTTTCCTTGTCTGACAGTTCTGAAAATTGAAGCAAGAAAATCTCAGCGATGTTACTGTACTTGGAAGCGCGCACAAAGCGCGGCAGTCTTCTGAGCAAACTTTTCCATTGCTCGCACTACAAAGACAAGATGCAAATACCAAATTGGCAAACTTGCATTTTAGAAGATTCTGCACATATCTGAGGGAACAGAAACGTTACCGCAAGATTGCTGAAAAAATAGATTGATGATTTAGTTATGTGGAAGACGTGTATGGTCAGCAAAGGCATGTCCTCTCTCATGAGCTAAGGCAAGGGCAAATTCCTGGCCCTGCTGAAGCCCCCACCCCAGGGGAGGCTTGATGGGACTCACCCCAAGTGTTACTAGCATTACTCCGGCAGGGTCAGTGGGCAGAGGCGTTAGTGGGGTCTGCCTTGCCTGATGCTCCCCTCAGACAATTGTCAATGAATCAGAGGTTGGGAAAATCCCTGTTGGTGGGGACGAGGTGCGGTGCAAGGTGTGGTGTTAACACCACACAACCTCCACCGTTGAGGAAAGGTGGGGTATTTGCAAGAGGTCATTCAGAGCAGGAACAAAATGTGGATGCTCTGATTCACCCTACAGAGAAGGTTTTCAAGCCCAGAGGTGGTCGTGGCTCTCTGAGCTGCAGAAATTGGATACCTGATGTGAGGGGTAGGAAGATGCTTGCCTGGGCAGGTAGAAAGGCATGGCCAGACTGCCAGGTGGCTTGGGGTTGAATGAAAGTGGGACCTGGGCAATTTTAAGCTGGGAATTATGAAAAGAAGCTATTACAGGAATTCATTATTTTAATACCATTTTTCTGACCAGATCTACTCGATGACCCTAGCAAATCCCAATGATGAGTCAATTTTCTATTGTCGGTGCCAGCACAGAGCGACACTGGAGACCACAAGACAGAAAGAGGAATGCTGAGACAGCCTAATGGAGCATACAGCTCAGCCTAAACTACTTACGTGTTTTATTTCATTCTTCTAATTCTTGAAAAGAATTAGAAAAGGATGGCAAATTTCACCAGAAGTGAAACAAAACCACAAGGGTCTTTGTCTGTGGATTAAGCGTTTTCAAGAACTAGCAAGAATAAATGTTTTCCTGTGTTCACTCTGTTTTCCGTACCTTAGGACCAAGCCACATAGGGTATTTGCTGAGACTCCCAAGTTTTCTTATTTGGACTCTTGTTATTTTAGATAACTTGTGTTGCAGAACTGTGCATCCCAGGGAAGGAAATTAAGGTCAGAGATGAGAAAAACCCACCTAAGGGCCTGAAATACTTTTAGTTTCTCAAAGACCACCCTGTGTGGGAATGATAGATTTAAAAATGGGTGGAACCTCTAAGCCTGGAGTTGTATCAAGTTATTCATGAAAAATCTCTGAGATCTTTGTGTGGACCAAGATATTTGGGTGGTACTTTCTCACTCTTTCTTCAGGAGAGGCACTGTGGCCTCACAAACTGGAAACCAGCCCTGCTTTTTCTCTGGCTTTAGGAATAACTATGTATCTTGAAAAGCTGTCTCAGCAGTAGTGAAGGAGTGGGAAAAAAAGTGTATTATATCCCCATGGTTTCATACAGTGCAGCTGTGCTAACAGAGTGCATTGAGACTGAGACCAAAGGAAAGGCATGAAATAGTCCATGAAATTATCAGCTGAATCTAACAGTAAAGCTTCACACAATGGGGATATCTGTTGTCCAGGTATCCTATTGCAGATGAGAGTTTTTTGTCTTTTTTTTAGGAGGAAAGAAATCCAGAATATTAATGAATGTAAGCCTTTGTATCAATAAAATTTTTACTGAAATCAATGGGAAAGTTATCTTCTGATAGGAAGTCTACCTTAGTTTGAATTAAAATCTTTAAATATTCTTGCAATATATTTGGATTAAATATCCATATTTTGTGGGATTAAAAGTTTTGATTTTACTTCTCGTTGAATGTCTGTAGGATGATGGTCAGATTTAAAAACAACCAGATCTCTAGTTTTATTAAATCAGTTTAAAAAAAAATTCATTTTTTTTAAAGAAGCAAGCATGCATCAACATACAGCCTTCAACAGTGCCTCCTAGGTCTTGGGGTAATTATCAGTAGTACAGGAATAATGGAACAAGTATCGACCAAATGTAATATGCAGTTGCCACAGTGGAGCTATTCCCCTGTGTCAACTCTAAAGTACAAGTGGTTAGTTTATAACCCTCTTTAGGTTACAACATTTTAGCGTTTCTTCAGTGTTTATTTATTCTCTTCCCAAAGAATGTTCTGAAATATCGAGTTTACAACCTGTGGCTTATGTGATGGTAGTGGAAACAATTAAGCTAGGAGCTTTCAAAGCCACCACTGGGATTTTGATGCCCAAACTCATTAATTTTAATAAGAAGTGAGCTGCCAGTCGTCTTAAGTGGTTTCTAAAATCTCAACCCATAAAAACACCTCTCTACTGGTTCCAGTTTACTAGGAGCTCAGAGCAAGGTAAACACGTGTAACAAAATAGTAGGTGTTAAAAGGTGGAAAGTATGTGTTCAAATGTCTCCAAGACCATTCAAGGAACGAAATGGCAGCCCCAGCCTTGAGCTGGCAGATGTGGGCTGATGTGGGGGCTGCTCCTACCTTCAGCGTCTTGGGGAATTACTGACTGATCAGAACATGAGGCACAGTTTCGGTGACAAGGAGAAGAAAGTCAATGGGAACAGAAATCTTGGCAACAGCTCAGTTCCAGCTCTGATGATCACATTGTTTGCTTTGGGCTCTCATGTCTGCTCCATGCTGTTGCCTTCTTAACATGTTTCTGCCCACCACAGCCTTGTGGCCAGGGTAGTGCTCTTCTCCCCAGCATGCGGATGGACGGCTGGGTTGCAGGAAGACCCAGGTGAATTCACACCACACAGTGAAGAGCAGAGGTATCCAGAGTGGTACCAGAATGAGCTGTCTTCGGGCATTATAAACCAGCTTGTATTCCTACTGCTTTGGTGTAAGTGCAGCAGGCAATGAGGCCGGGGCTTTCTTGCCACCCGTTGTTGCCTGCTACCATTGCAGTTATCCACATGGTGTTTGTAGATGCGTGGTCCAGGTCCTCCCTACCTGCCTAACCCGTCCTATCCAAGTTCACACTGTGTTATCTTTCAAGCTGCTAAATGGCTGCATTTGCATGTTGATACTTCACTGATCCACCATCATGGTTGGATGAAAATTAAGAACTGTCTGCGGTGGCCTGAGGATCCACCCAATGCAAACTTATGAGAGCCTTTGTTTTTACATGAGCCTGGAGATGGCTTTGCTTCAGCCATGAACCTATGTCACAGCCTAAGAAGAATTGAAGGCTTTGGAGAGCACCAAGATCTCTCAAAGGAAGTTGCTGTACTGATGAAAACTCATCCTCAACATGAATCATGGAATAAAGTCTTAATAGGGAAAAAAATTCAGAACCAGCAGATCTCTCAGTGATGTAAAATAGAGCATGGAGTGAGTATGAATGGTTTGAAAAGGGCTCACTGAGAGTCTGAATGCTTGGAAAAAGAGCAAAAATTTGGGATTTTCTTGTGTCTTTTACTAATGAAAGCAACCTTGGAGAATTTTAGAATTAGTTTAAACAAGTGTCTTTCTTTTCTCTATCTGTCATATGATCTCTGAAGAATTTCATTAATGTTGGCTATGAGTGACAAAGTTACTGTAGTTTTTGCCAGTGACTCGTAGTAGCAACGATTAATTATCAGTAGCTATTGGAAGGGCCTTTGGGTGAAACATGATGCAGTGGAAATAGAGATGACCATCTTGACTGCTGTTGTAATGGACTTCAAAAAAATCAAAAAGAAAAAATGCTGCCATTAGTAGTAGATGTGACTTTTCTGGAAGAGAACAAAATGTTCCATAAATGAAACATGTGGTTTCACTTGCAGCACATTTTGTACATTGTCACCAATGAAGTTTAGGATTTTTTATTACTTTTTCATTAAAATGTCTTACTGGTTTCACTCAGGAGGCAAAACTTTTCACGTGGCTTTAATTGTTTCTGTCATAAAAGTCATAGCATCCATGTAATAGAAATAGTTTTGTAGACCACAGCTTCATATTGCTCATTAATTCTCTTCCATTTTCTGTACCTACAACTCAGTGGGCCATCCCAGAGACAGAAAAAGTTCCTCTCTTGCAATTAAGACCAAACAGGAACTTCTACTGAAGTTAGGGGGAAAAAAATCACTTTGTGTCAATACTGGTTTATTAGGTTTTTGTTTCAGGTATCTTATCTCACAAATTTAAGTTCACATGGCTGTATGTCAAAGGAGAGTTTGTACTGACTTTTTTCTAAAATTAGTGAAACTCTAGAAGATGAAAACAATAAAAGGCCTTTTTCTGCATAGTTCCAGTCAGATGCAAGAAGTGGTAGTATTTCAAACAGGAGTGAAGAGTATTGTTTGTATTGCACTGTTGTTTCAAGGTGGCTTTGGACAGGTCATTTACCCCCTTTTTTTGCTTCATTTCTCCAGTATACAAAAACTGCTAGAGTTCAGGTCTCACATGTCCCATCCCAGCAGCCTAGCTATTAGGCCATGCTTCTGTCATCAGTCTGGGCTTCCCTGTCACCAATCCTAGCTCAGATGAACAAGCATAATTATTGTTGCAGTCAAAACAAGAGCTTGTTTTCCACAGATTATATCCAAAGTTGAAAAAAAAAAAAGGAGGGAACTAGTGTTATCTCATTAATTTAAGATCAGCTTCTGTTAAGGTATCTGTTTTCCTCAGAGAGAGTCACAGTTTTGCCATTTAACCTTCAGCCAAGCAGGGGAGGTGACGTTGACCCCTACCGCAGGCTCTGATTTCTGTAAGACGTAATTAAAATGCCAGAAAACAGCAATAGCGTATCAGCTGCCTTTTGCCCCCTTTTCAGTTTAGTGTTTATTTGAAAGCTTGCTAGGAAATGCCACTGCTGTCTTCAGTTGCTGCCCTAGAACAAAAGCTTTTCTCCTTGCACACCTTCTTAGCAGTTAGGAGCACCCACCAAGTAGCGTAGTCCTCTGCTTTCACTTTTTCTTAGCACGATCCCTCATTTATTCATCAAATGTTTAAATGTTGTGTTTTGCAGTTCAGGGTCGACAAAGACAAGCCCAGCCTTGGAAGGGTCCTCAGCAACAGCCCTGCCTGCTGTCCAGCTTTCTGGGCAGGTCCCACTGACGTCTCCTTCCTTGAAGCCCCTGCAGATGGACGAAGAAGACAGCCTGTCTCCTCACCTCCTGTTGCCAGATAGCATCAGCCAGCTGGAAGAGTTTGGCAGGCAGAAGAAATGGCACAAGAAGCAGCACAAACACCATCGCCAGAGGCAGTTCAATGACCTCTGGGTTCGGATAGAAGACAGGTGAGTTATAACTTTTATGGTCCCTGTCCTCTTCTTGCTGTCTCCTAACTAGTTGCTCTTTACAGATCCCAGCTCTTGTTGATTAGATGATAAGGAGGGTTGGAGAAAGGCTAAATGGGAGACACAGGGCGTGAGGTGATGGTTTTGGAGCCTAATGAAAAACTAGGAGGAAGGCTCATAGGCACGTTTGATCTAAAAGTAAAGAGAAAAAAAATCTAATGCTTAGAATATTTAAAATGTACAGAAACAAAGACTTGTCAGAGTAAAAACAGGGAAAAAATGACAATGGAAAATATTCTGTGTTTGCCCTCTTTCTTCTAATTATTATTTTCCAATCTTTACTGTCAGTTTTCAGCACAAAGACTCGCCCATTTTCCAACCATGCAGAATGTTCCTAGGAGTTTTTAAGATTCTGACATATCTAACTTTCAATCTTCTTAACTGTCTTATGGCACTGAAACATTTTAACATCTCAGACTGCATTGAAAACAGCAAACTGAGGCAAAATGAAGTACTTAACTAAGAAAGACCTCTGTGTGAAGAAAATGGAGGTAGGCACATTTCCATGGCCATTCCAATCTTGGTCCGAGGTTAAAAACTCCCATTCAGTGTTTGAATAAGAGCCTTCATGTTTGACCAGGGCTTCTCCATGTGTGCTTTTAGGATTCCTGGGCAATTTACTCTCCCACCTCTAAAACTGGGAAAGCTGTCAGTGCCGTTATCCAGGCCAAGTCATGGGCAGATAAACAGCCACAATGTTTATAGATGTCCTAACAAATAAAAGGAATGAAATAATCTGTTGGGAACTGGCTGTTCGCCTATACATGTAATGATTGTCTTTGAGCATTACTCTTATTCGCATTTTCATAGCACCTAAATTCCTTGCAAGTAAAATGAGTCAGAGTCTCTCAGAGGCTTCTCCCTCTGGTAAGGAAAAAACTCCATGTTTGTGTTTTGGGATTTTTTTTTTTAATTTTTATTCATTCTTTTTAATGGAGCAGTTGCCTCATTTTTTTGTCGTTTATTGTATTCTCAGGGTGAGTGAAGTAAGGGTTGTTATTAAGGTGGTGCTTATTAATCTTAATGTAGTAAGGCTAGTTCTGAGGTTAATGCCAGCCTTCGTAAGAAGGATTCATGTGTTTTTGTTCTCAAAGTGGTGGATCCTCTCTACAGAGGATGTTTAAACATGAACTAAGACGTATTTGGTTCAACATAGTTGGTTGCCTCAAGGACAAGGGACTTTTCTATCTTTCTTCTGCCTGGGGGCTGCCAAGTCACGGTGTCCCACAGTGTCCCAGCATTTCACAAGGGTGTCTGGTCCAGCTCACCATGTGTGTCATAGAAGTGAGGTGCTTAAATAGATCTGGTGAGAGTCTGGCAGTTAGGCACAATCCTCCTGCCCCCGTCCTATCTATCCAGAAAGGATATTGGATATTGGGCCTGATATGGCTGTGGAAATGTGCAGCTGGGGGCTTAAAGCAGTGGTGCTTGCATAGCTTTGGCAGACTTTTGTGCCTTTTGCTGGTTTTATTTCAGTAAGAAATGCTCCTAGGAAAAGTATTTAAAAGGGTGGTTCTGCAGGTTAGAGCTAAATTATTCGTGCTGTGCTCCTGTGAGATTTCATCTGAATCAAAACCTTTTATCCCTCTACTTCCATTTCATAAGGACGGAGTTTGGGGTAAGGAAACAAGTTTCCACTCCCACCATGCTGGGAGTGGACACTGTGTGTTGCCCGCCTTGCTGAAAGATCCCATGGAGATATTAGTGGGAGAACACAGCCCTAGAAATGAGGAAAGGCTGGAAGAAGGGAAGTCTGCCTTACTGCTTTCAGATGGTTTTAGTGCTTCTGCAGTCCTGGAGTAACTTCTGGTGTTTTCCTGGAAACAAAACAAAACAAAAAATACAAACTGTTCTGCTAAATCAGAGACTCACAACCAGTTCTGGTTTCCCCATAAATTGAATGGGGTCTCAACTTTCATAAACCACCTGCTGCATATTGTGCTTTTGGCAGTTGGGTTTCATCAGCATTAATTGCAAGCTGGACCTTGCACAAGGCAATAAACGGTGAGTTCTCTCTAACTGGTTTCTTTCTGATTGGCAAGAGAAGAGCAGAAATGTGTGCCTGTCACCAGACTTTGTAGCGTGATAGTGCTTGGGAGGAAACAGCTAGGATGGCTAATAATATGGGCAATGGAGAGGTACCTGTGCAGGAGAGAAGCATGTGGCCTTGTATTGTGTTGCTTCAATAATGTTCACCAGCACTCAAGAGTGAGACTGTTAGCACTCATTTTTGGAGGATAATCGGTGTACTAGAAGTTCACGCTCTGGCCTGTCCCATAGATCCGTTGTGCATTTGCATATACTGAAATTGGAGCTCCGATGTTCTATATGGACTGAGGTCTCTGCGTATAGTATTACCTTGAGCTATGGCCATGTATTTCCAAATGGTTTTTCTTCCAGTTTGAGTTTCCTAACTCATCTGTTGTCACCTGAAACTTGACTTGTTCACCTTTGAGGCAAAGTGGAGGGATTTAGGTCATTGTTACGGCTTTTGGGTGAAAGCTGCATAAAACTCATTGTTTCCATGCGAGGCCTCCAGTATTCAGCTGTTTGAGCTGCCTTTCAACCTGAAAAGTCGAAGAGAAATACACAGGTGGAGGACAAATCCAGGCGAATTTAAACCAGATTATTGATTCTTGTATGAACCTCATTGAACTGTGAAATGACTGTGGTTCATACGGTTCTTTTCCAAAGCTTTATTGACCATGGATTAGAGGACTTTATGAGGCATGAATTGCAGGGCTTTTATGGACTACGCATTTCTAGGCTATCTCATACACTTCCATGGAAATCTTGGGGTGTTTTTTTAAGCTACCAACACAGAAACAAAGGAAATGAACACAGGAGAACAATCTTAAAGGAACATCAAAGGTCTGACTCCAACCTATAAAGGCCAGGAAGTCCATAATTAATGGTTCCACTAAGACTTCAGCTCACACAGTCGTTTGGGTCTGATCTGAGGTTATAGCTACAATCTGAAATGGCCCCATGAAAAATGAGTCATCATTTAATGTCACACATCATTATTAGTATTTACTTTCAGTTATACCTTGGAGATTGCTCTTTCTTTTTTGTTCTGTCTTAACAGCTGAGGCATTTGAGTTGGCACCCCTGAGTGGACGGTGTTTAGATTTGTGTGTTGGAGGGTCAGTACTGCTGTGGAGGATGAGAAAGCTTCTGCTCTGTCTTCTCCCTGTCTTTGACAGAACTAAGATTTGCTGATCTCCTGGGTAATCAGCTACACTGAAGGCTATTAAAAAATAAAAAATGCTGATGAAATGTGTGGTTTCCTCTCCCTTCTGCCTTCTTCCCTCAAAATCTAAACAAAATGAAAAAGTCCTGCCTGGCTGCAGTTTGTGTTTGAAATTGTTTGTCAAGTACCAAAATTAAATGGAGATTTCAAGTAGCGGGATTTTTTCTTTAACTACTTGATTTTGCAGAAATGTGCAGATCTGAAGTCTGTCTTTGGGAAGATTTGAACGTAGACAAAACTTAAACCCTAGCTATCTCCTCTAGCCAAATCTGGCTGGGGCAGCAGGGAGGAGAGGCAAAACCCTTGGGCTGAAAGGCTGCAGTCTGGTGTACAGAGTGTGTTATTGTTCCTGTTGACACTGTGTTAGCTAAGCTTCGCCTTGTAGTATAAATAATTAATTACAGATCATTTACTGGCTTTTCAGGATGATGCTCAGCTAATTGAAAGAGTAGAGAAACGTCTGTGACATTTCGGAGAACTCAGTGAAGGCCAGAACAGGATCGCACCTTTGTTCTAGAGGGCAAATGGTTTGAGGCTACAAACAGAACCAGCCCAAGAGAACAGAGAACCTCTCCCAGCTGGGGCAGGGAGCGTTATAGCTCCTGGGGCCCTAAGGCAGGGCGGGAGGAAAGCTCCTGGGAAAAGGGAGGGAAGGGAGTTAGTAGCTGGGATGGTGTTTCGGGAGGTGAGAGGTTTGGAAGGAGCAATGGCAGCTGAGAGACGTGAAAGAGAGAAATACAGTGGCAGGAAGAAAGAATTGGAGAGGATGTATTGGGCAATTTCAGAGGCTCTTTCCCACTGCCGAGGAAGAGATGTGGGTGAAGACGGTGTTTGGAAAGGCATTGAGGAGACACAGATGCTTCACTTGCACAGGCAAGAAATTAAAGGAAAATAATTTTGATCAGAAGAGAGAAAAAGAAATTCTTGTCCCAGATGTAAGCTCAGCCCTGCAAAACCTGACATTAATGGGAAATTAAATGAATTCCCCCTGTAATTGAAAATGGCATTTCTCTGATAGCCCAATGCTGGCTGTTCAACCCCAAATGAATGCAATAACATTACAAATATCAATTTCTTTTGGAAGCAACAGCTATTTTAGGGGGAAAAAAAAAAAAGTTATACCAGTGATGGATGAAGGGAGACAATGTGTAATAAACTGCACTAAGTGTGGCTGTATAGAGTGAACCTTATCAGTTTGGATGGAATTTAAGCACTTAGCCTGTTATCCTTTCTTTCAAGACAATGCAGTGATGTAAAACAGAACTCTGTCAACTCAGACAAACTTTTAATTTCACTTAACTGCATCTGAAAGGTAAATTTCAGTAAATGAATCCAAATTGCTTCCTTTTCACAACACACGGTGCTGAAATACAGTACTTAACTTCATTAAAGAAAAGACTGCTTTTCTTTAGAGGAGAGCTAGACACTTTTGAAGTCTAACAGGTAAATTGCGGTCAGATGATTTCCCTCCATATGGTAGCTTTGAGCTTGAAATTTCCATCACTGGGGCCTTGTTTGTTCAAATTACTCTATCCGCCTCCATGGTAAGGATACTGCTTGGAGAGTGCATGCCTACTGATGCTCATGGGGAGGGGACATCACTCCCTTCTCCAGCCTGCCTCCGGGCAGCCGAGTAAGCAGTTGCCACCACTGCATTTATTTGCCCTGTGTTCAATCAAGGATGAGGATGCAGCTTCAGGACCTTTCTAACTTGTTATAGTGAACCTGTCTCCCAAAGGGACCGCTCTAGCAGCCAGGAACAGCGGGAGCGTAGGTGTGTTGGAGTCCCACCTTCCCTCTCTTGTCACACCTCATTGCTGTTTGGGGCTTAACTGTGTTGTGTGGCCCCTTGGCTTTCCTCCAGCACTTCTGTCTACCATTTCCTTCGCTGTTCTCCCAGCAGGATTTCCTTCTCGGGAAACTTTCATGATCACAATCCCTGTCAGTGACTGCCCCAGTCTCCAGGGCATGGCGTACAAATATCTACTCAGCAGAAAAATCTCATGGTTTGACAGCTTGGGTACAAGACCGCTCTGTCACGCTGAGTGGTCTCAAACACCTCCTGGACAAATGCTCCCTCCTGGTTCCTCGGCGGAAGCTGAACCTTTCTATCTTGAACCGGCTTAAAATCTGCTCTAAGTTTGCCCAGTTTTTTATGAACTCTGGTGGATATACAGTGACCAGAAGAAGACATTTTGGGCAGTGAAGCAGTGCATCAGTTGGTCTTTCTCTCTCCCCACGTTGCATGCCTCTCTCGAACACGCAATCGTGCTTCTGTGAAGGTGTCCTCAGCTCCTCCTGAGCAGAGACCAAAGCGTGGGGAATACTGCATTTTCCCCTTCATAGTTTCTCACTGTTGCCATTTGATTCCCCTTTAAGATGAGCAGATGGCTTGATGCCTTCTTTAAACAAGCACTGACGCTGCCAATTCTTTCATCATGCCCTTTGCACAGCCCCAAGTACGCAAGCCCTCCAGTGGAAGTAAAATAACAGCACAGTATAATAACTCAGTGCAGTATAAATAAGAGGTAAATCTCCTGACTGTAACATATGATACAGTGATGACATATCCTCCCCTCCTTAGATGTTTTTTATTGAGGCTTCTTGGATTATCAGGTTGGTCAGAGTGCACAGAACATATTAATTAAAGCTGTGAAACCTGGGCTCAGCACACAACTCTCTGGTGCATCGCAGTAACAGACGGGAAGTCCTGACATTCGTGTCCAAAGCTCTAGCATCTCCGTGCTAATACACCCTCCCTGTCAGCTGGCTGTGAGTGATAACTTCTTTTCCCTTGTAAAGTCAAAGAGTTAATTTGTTATCCTCCAGATGGGGCTGAAAAGATGTGCAGCCACACTTTCACCTGCTAGACTCACTAGAAGATCTGCATTTTTTACTTTGTTCTGTTGTTGTTCTCTATAACGTGCTGCCACTGTGTGATGAAACAAGCACAGATAAACTTTAAAAAACATAAGCAAAAGCCTTGCGTGTTTACTTTCACTATTGCTTAAGTGTCTCACCACCAGTATGAACAATTAATATGAAGCAGTATGCAAACCCTATTTTAATGAAAGCTATAAATACCTGAAAATCAAATCATTAAAGATAAAGAACACGGAAATCTCTTGGAAACAGAGACATAATTTGTATATAGATTTAAATTTTATTTCACGAAACTAAATTCTTTATTGGTAATGCATTAGGTATTCTATCTTCTTGAAATTTAAATCCATCATGAATATTAAATCCATATTTTTGAAGGCGAGCAAGTAACAAAATTGGAGCACACGAAAGCTAGGATTTTTTAACAGTGAGGTATTTTTCAGCACTGGATATCCAAGAGCACTTTCTGCTCCTTCCTCCTCAATGCTGATTAAGATTGAAAGTACAATGCAAGATGTTTTATGGAACCTATTAAGAGCCTTCTCTTCCTTTCTTGTTTTCTACCTTTCATTTGGGATGTGTTGAGTAAAGACAGCCTATATTACATATTTATATCTGCCCCAGTTTGGCGTATTTCTGACTTGGGCTGAACATAGCCCTGCCATTGCTGGCTTTGTTAAGCCGCCTAAGATGTGTCTGATGCAGCAGAAACAGAATGTTTGCTTAGGATTCAATTTCAAGAAGGAGCAGCTGCTGAGTTAAGATAAACTCTTCCTCCGTGATGCACATCCCCACTTGTTCCACTGTTTCTCAGCCAGCGCAGTCTCATTTCCTCACTCAGTGCCAGGACTCCTCTTGATTTTGGACGATGTTAACTTTTCAGTTCCATGGTTCTCCATTTTCTGCTTAAATTTTCTCTTTCTCCAATACTCTTTCTACCTGCCCTTTTTAACTCTGGCTGCATGCGCTTGGCATGGACACTGGAGCAAGGAGTAGGAAGGGACCCCTCCCGCATCTCCATCTTCATCCCCAGACCTCTGCACTCACCTCCACCTCTCTGAGCTCACCTTGCAGGAGGCTGTGATCCTACAAACACTGCACTTCACTTTGCAGTCAGTCCATGCCAATGAAACTGTGGGCTTTTGGAGCCTACAGTCTTCAGCAGAACCTCTTTGAGATGAAGGCATGTCTCACCTGTAGTTAGCATGTCTGCCATCTGGCATTACTGCAGACCGCAGTAGGTAGGAGGCATAGTTAGGCATCCTTCATTTTTTTAACCAGGAGGTAGATCTCTTCCACGTTATTTCATCTTCTTTGCTTTTCCTACCATTTTCATACAGATGTATGTGTGGCCAAGAACACTGCAGACTGGACAAGACAGTCAGCATTGGCTCCATTTATTATTTGCTAAATTCATGGGTATCATAAAGCAGCCCAGGCTCCTTCTGCTGATGCTTTTCCTTCTCTTGACAACTTGGTAGCCTCGTGGGCAGTCTCTGTGATGGTGGCCAGTGACAGGAGTGTTGGGGGCCTGTTGGGGGTGAACTGTGGTCTAGACACCTACAATAATAAGTTCTTAGCAAAACCTTAATGCTTATGCATTGGATCATTTTTTTATTTCTCAGGCATCAGAAATGCACTTACAGTTGGCATTAAGCTGGAGAAAAGGTGTCTGTGGGTATAAATGTAGAAGCAAGGGGTTTTTACCTACAGCTTGTGTTAATGTTAATATTAAGCTACCACGGTTGAATAGGTTAGACACTATTTAAGTCTTGAGATTCCCATCCACAACTACTCAGTCATAAAAATAAGGTTTCAGGACTGGACCTATAGTACAAAGTGTCTCCAGTGGAGCAAGGCAAAAAAGGAGGGCGCTTACTTCACTGGAGGAGTTAACACTAAGTGAGTTTGACTGTCTTCTGTGTTAATGCAAGGCTTTTTCTCCAGCTATTTTTAGTCTGTTCCAGCAGCGTATCCCACTGTGATCTGGTATGCAAGAGCTTTGCTGTGAGGTTTGCAAACACTTGTACTTCTGTGTTGTGAGAACAGAGCGTTTGTGTGTTATTGGAGCGTGTGTTCCTTCCGCGACTGAAAGGAAGGGCAGACCGCGCATGTGATCCATGCACATGTTTATTGTTGCCTGTGAATAACCATGTACAGCAAATGGGCTCTGGAAGAAAGCTTGTTAGCAGATGTCGTCATGGCCCTTCCAATTTATAAATATGAGCCTTGACATTTATATTTTCCATATCCAGGGCTTTCACTAGCCAGATGTTCTGAGGATTGGCTCCTTGGAGCCTTTAACTATGACTCCTCATGGCATATCGTCTATCGCACACAAAGAAAAAAACAACGCATTTCTGGCTCCTATCAAACAGATAAGAAGGGAAAATGCACTGAGTATCCTCAGGTAAAGGGAATTCCTCTAAATCTGAAATGCACTTTAACACAGCTCTACAGAACTCTTCACGTTCACTCAGCTGAAAAATAAGTTTTCTGGTTTAACAGGCAGAGAAAATTCAATACACAGTAGCGCTTTTACCCTGCTGTTTGGGGTGGGTGAAGAGTGTGGTTTGTGTTAAACTTGCAAGGCTGACTGCAGTTGCAGACACTGTAAGAAGTGCTGAGCGGGCTCATGCCCAGGGGGAGTTGGATTCGTTAAACGCAGAAGTGGGTAGTAAAGCACCTGCGCTCCCTAAATTGCGATTCTTGATACAGAGGTTTTTCCTTTAGCAAGTGTTGTGTTTTCCCTGTCGAGGGGGAGGTTGGCCAGCATTCACATTCAGACTCCTAACTTACAGCACGACTCGGCTGACAAAATGTGGCAGTTTCCTTCTTCTTCGGAGCGAACTGAATTGCTCCCTAGACTGGTACAGCCAGCACTGACCCTGCGGGGAGGTTGGACCCCCATGCACAGGAGGTTTGAAGCCCCTGTTGGGGTCAGGAGCAAGACGTTTCCCCACTGCTCAGGCTATGGAAGCAGCAGAGACCCGTCCGTGCCATGGCTGCTCCTTGCACTGCACCCATCAGGGAGAAAAGTTAATAGAGTCACCTCAAAAGCTGGGTTTGGGTTGAAAATGGGACCTCTGAAAGGACACCACTTGCTGTGTTAATGGCTGTCTGCCTCTCTGCCCCAGTGGTATGCAGATGTGATGAAGAGACCACTGGCCTTCAAAAAGCCAGCACAAACCTTCATCTCAAATGCTGCAACCCTAAGTTGGACTTACTGTATATATTTGAGTGACCTTCATATCTAGCAGTATCTGAGCCCCAAAAGACTGCAAACCTGCTGTTCCTCAAGGTAAAGCTCCAGGCTTAGCAGAGCTACATAAAATCCATAAAACGTAAAAAACTTCATCTTCCAGTGAAGGCACTTGAGTTACCGTGAAGAAGAAGAAATGTCTTTAAAATTCAGTGGGAATGCAAACACACAGCACTGTCAATGCTAGCCCAAAGGAAAAGGGTAAGAGATACGGGATTTATTTTTGGTTCTGCTATTCCCCTTCTGACTAGTGAGTTTCAAGCCCTGTGAAATTAAGTGAAGAAAGGCGTGACAGGGATGAAGATGACATTACTGTTTTGGTGGGCAGTTGGTTTATAAGAGGGGTTTAACCACGCTTATACAGTGGTAGTGGGTTTATCTAAGACGACAGATTCATTGTAGAGTCGAAGGGGAAGAAATTTGATTCCCTGACGCTCCCGGCAGCACGGGCTGCGCTGCGTGCTGAAAACCCAGCAGGACCCCAAAGGGCAGCTGTGGTCTAAGTTCAGTTACTCACTGGGATCAAGAAGAAGTAGGATTTATTTAAATTCATATGGTTTTAATGCTATAAAAGCTGGGTTCCTGCAATTATGAAAATGCCAGGCCAAATTCCAATTTCACTCAGATCTCCTCTTTACAATTCCTGAATAACTTAACTGAACAAAGTAAGCATTATACCTGAGGTCTGAGCCCGCTACGCTGGAAGGCAAGGGAGCCAAGCCTATTGCCTGTGAGCTGCTGGGTGTCAAGGATGCCTCACGTAGCAGTACTGTGGAGAGACGTGGTGCAGACCATGCTCACAAAAGCTCAGTTCTGCAGAGACACTGTAGGGTCCCAGTTATGACACCCGGCAGGGAAAGCTTTTGCAGCCTTTCCAGCCTTGCAGGCCAGCAGCCATCTTTTTGTGAGCCACTGGTGGCATCTCCGGACTTTCAGAGGGTTTGGAAGTGCTTGGGGAGAAGGAGTTTATGCTGTGGCGGGTATCATCGTAGTAGCTTTGCAAGCAGCAGGAGGAAACCAAGCTTTGTGGGCAATGCAGTGATTTAACGTCCTTGGCATTTCTGCCTGGTAGATATGCCTATGAATCTTTTTTTATTTTGAGAGTGAGTCTCTTGGAAAGAAAAAGAAGCCAGTGCTTTTGTTCAGTGGAACAAGCTTGAATTCAATAGTGCTCCAAATAACCAGTTCAAAGACCTGACCCAACCTTAATTATTCTTACTAAGAGAGACTCTGGAAAAATACAAGCAGTGAGCAGGAAAGTGAGCCCAGTGAATTAGAGAGAAAAATGTGATACAGGCTAAGCGGAGAGAAAAACTGTTAGGTGGAGATGGAAAAAGAACAGGGAGAAGGAAAAAGAAAATCAAAATCAAATGGAAAAGTGCAGTATATTGGACATCCATTCAAGCCAGTTTATATTTTGGTTGTTCATTCTGTTCCTTAATACATTGCACAGGCATCTTCTTAGCTGAAATAATTGTGTGTCTTAGAGAACAGTCTTGGAGAAAATACTTAATTTGACAGGATGTTTTAGGTATTTCGCCACTACTGCCTCTTCTAAATCATTTTAAAATCTGGAGGGGAAAGTCAGTATCTTTTACAGTGTTTAACAAGAAAGTGACAGGGTCAAATATATACATCTTTATGAATGTATGTGTTCCCCAAGCACATCTAAACATCCATGGTTAATTCTGTGCATCTGCAAAAAATATTTGAGCCATAGGGCCCACACAATGCCAAACAAACACTTGAGTGCACATAGGAGAGGGCAGACCGAGTCACTCAGGTTCTAATTAATTGAAAGGTTGAGCCCAAGACATAAAATATGGAGTATGATTTTGACCACCCCAAAAATGCAAATCATTTTGCATGTGGGGCTGTATTGGTGAGAGCAGGCAGTTTGCAAATTACAGTCAAAAGATAGATATTCTGCTCCTGCATGGGTTTTGGTTCAAAACCACCTGATCGCAGCACTATCAAATGAACTCTTTACGTGTTGTGTATCAGCAGGTTGCCCAGAAATCTTCACAGATTGCATCACTGGCACGATTTTTACAATACTAAGCCCATCTGTGTTTGCACCCTTGATGTTCTTGCTTACTTTGGCTGTAAAAACCGCAATCATTGGCTGTCCAAGGACCAGTGAAACAAGAACTTGGTTATTTGAGCCGTCATGAGCGCCTTAATTGCGCATACAAATCAGGTACAAAGCCAGATGTGTGCAGTGGGTGGGGGTGAGTTTGTGGATGTTTTTGAGCCCACATCACTATTTAGACTATCATGAACACATCCTGGCTCAGATGTCTGTGCAGAAAGGGCTGTGAGCTATCCCCTCTTTGCAAGGACCAGGCCCTGGGTAAAACTGGGATGCATTATCCCAGCTCTGTGATTGCCTCGTCCCAGTGCAGAATCACGGGGGGATATTCTTAGGATATTAGAGAATCATCAAAGCATTTCTTAGAAGGGCAAAGGAAAGAGCTAATGTTGTCATCTCCTGCCTCGGGACCACCCAGACACTCTACAACAAATCATGGGTCTTCAGCTACAGTATCTTGAATTATTGTTCACAGGGATTTTAAAGAATTTCATTTCATTTTTTTTTCCTCTTTTTTTTTCCTTTTTTTTCTTTTTTTAAAGGATGACATGTAGTTTCCTGACAGGCTGGTTTTAATAAGGTCGAAATCTTTGTTGTTGCCAAATCAGAGAGGAATATAACATCTTTAAGTCATTAGATGGGAATGGGGTAATTACTCAGAGGGTGTGCTTCAAAGGTTATTGGTTTTTACAACGTTCTGTGTTTTTACACCATTCTGCAGTTGTCTGGAAAGGAGCGGCGGGCCTGATTCTGCTGCTGCCACATGTGTGGGTGCAGGATTCGTACTTGCAGGGTTTTCCTGAAGGATTTCAGGGCAGGCGGTTGAAAAGGGCCATATGCAGTCTTCTCTGGGGATGGGGGAAAGCTAAACCTGAGTGTGAGGTGCAGGAAACTTTCCCACATGCTGAAAGTTCACTTCAGAAAAGGGCCCTCGGACTATGCTGGAGTTGTTTCTCACCGGCTCCTTCCCTACCTGCTTAATGCATCCTCGTGTCCACTTTTGCATCACTGTGTCCCCATGCCCAGTGGACCCTCAGGCTGCATTGCTGTGACAGCAAACTCCTCTCCTCCTCTTCCCCTGTCTCTGATGCAGCAGTCCCCATTGCCCCTGTCCCTTCCTGTCCCATCCCGTCCCCTCCTCTGGCCCCACCGCCTTTGCCTTAACAACGTGACCCACCTGTGGCTTTAGGATGCCCCTGTAGTGCTCAGCCTCGCTGCAGGTCAGTGACACTCTGGGGCTGAATTTGTCATTGGGGTGGTATTTTGGCCTGGGCAGTTGGGATCTGCAAATCACAGTGAGAGCCTGCAGAATGCTTCACGTTGGGTTAATGCCGGTGGTGTCACACTAACACTTCAAGGTCTTGACTCAGATCAGAGTCAGGGGAGTAATAGAAATAAAGTGATTTAACGAGGTTTTTATGGTTCCTTGGTGGGTGACACAGGGATAAAACCCAAATCTCCTGGCTTCTAGCCCATGGCTCATCCAGAGAGGGGGCCAAAAATGCACCTGAGGCATTTGAGCTGCTTTTCAACATTGAGCCTCCTCCTGCTTACACCATCATGGCCTCCCTGGAGACCCTGATCCAAGCAAGCCACCTTCTCCTCCTTCATGTCAAACTTCAGAGCCAAGACCACAAAGAGGGGACAACAGGCTGCAGCCCTGCCGTGCCTGTTGTTGGGGAGCCACTACAGGACCGTGGAGCGGAGCTGCATCCCCATCAGCTGCTGCTTTTTGTGCTGCAGCATCAGCAGTTTTCCTCTTCCCCACCCTGCGGCCCCATCCCAGTTTAGGAACCCATCCTTACCAGTCAAAGCCCTCACTGGGGCAAGAGCTTGGCTGGGGTTCAGGAGACCTGAATTCCAGAGACAGAGATCTTCAGAAGCATCTCATCTTGCCTGTCTTAGAGACATGCCTTTGGCAGGGAAAGGATTGTCCTCTGGAGACATCTTGTTCCCACAAACTGTAGCGGGAACACAGTTGAATAGCTCCAACTACAAGCCTGCATCTGACATAGCTACAATTAATCCCACCCTTTAAATCCTATTAAAGGCCAGGGCATCTGAAGGACTGCCTGTGGTTCTCCTTGGTGATCTTCTGCAGGTGCTGCTAACAGCCTTGGTCCTGTTCGTTCAGGAAGTGAAGGTGCCTCACATTACTTCCCTTCGTCCCCCAAGCATCCCATCCTTGTGTGCAGTGTCCTGCTCCCCACCGCCACTCTTCCTACGCTTCAGCACACAGTGACAGTGTGGCTCCGGGTCCCAGCATGCTTGTTCATGGCTTTCTGTCCTTTCAGAGCCAATGCCTGGTGAAACTTGTGCTTCCCTTTCCCTCTTTTTCCTCGATATCCTCTTCTTTCTCCTAGAGATAAGCCATAAGAGCAGGGCTGGGGGAATAGACCTCTATCAGCGGACATGCATTGCCCTTTGCCTCTGCACCGGGGTCAGAGGCTCACAGGTGCCTGCTTCAAGGAGGGGAATTGCTCGCTGTCAGTCTCTAGAGGAGCCAGAGCATTGAAATAAGACTGGATCAGAGCTTGACATTCCTCTCAGGTGGAAAGATGGTTCCCATTTGAGTCTCGTCAGAAGGAAAGCTCAGATCAACAGCGACGGGTTGTTGAAATGCTCCTGATGTTGTTGCCTAACCCCTCTGTTGATAGCATGGCTGCAGCTGCCGCCTCGCGACTCGACGACTGTGCTGCTCGCAGAGAGGGTGGATGCTTGCACTGTGGAAAAATGGCAAAAGATCTGGGCTCCAAATAACCTTGGGGTAAAGGGAAAATAGTAGAGATAAGGCTCTTTCTTTGGCTCATCCCCTGTCTTCCCTGTTGGCCACAAACCGGTGTGTGATATTGCTTACTCATTCAGACATGCAAAGGCAGTTTACTACACTACTGCAAATAAGTAGTGGCCTCCTCTCGACCAAAACTGGATTCCTTAATCAGATCCAGGTTGGATTATTATTTTTTTTTTTAATGAACTGAACCTTACGAAAGCATGAGCTCTTGGCCTTGATCCCACAAAGGGCTTTAGGATGTGCTGAGTTGTAGGTATGTGAATACTAGCCTTGCTGGGAGCACTCGTGTGCTTGCAGTGCTTAGCGTCCTGCTAGTTTGGGACCAGGAGACTCAGCATCTTGCAGGATTTATCCGTCAGGCTGGAAGAACAGTGTCTGTAAGGAAGGCAGTGATGAAGAGACAGATGAAGCTTGGGGGCAACAGAGTCTATGCTGATCTAAAGAATCCCTTCCAGAAACACATCAAATACTAATATAACAATTTCAGGAGATGGTGGGCTTCACATTCCCTTTAAGAGGTTACTCTAGTGGTCTTCACAGTTAACTCCTTCTGACTTTCTAGTGTGATTTTTTTTCTAGTGTGATTTTTTTCTAGTGTGATTTTTTTTTTCCCCCAACGTACTCTTTTTTCCTCTTGGTTGAGCACCGATTCTTTTCTTTCAAACGTGTGGTCAGACTTCTTGCCAGTCAGCTTGTTTACATACTGCAACGGGTTGGTCCCAGCGCTTTAAGCAGATGTATTTTTCAAATCTTGATTAATAAATTTTGGTGACATAAATAGGTCTGGTTAGTTCCAAGAATAATTGTCTTCACTAGCAGAACATTATTTCTGATCACCAGAAAAATAACGTGATCAACTCCTTTCACATCTGTTCATTAAAGGAAAAGGAAAAAAATAGAGCAAAATTTGTTTGAAAAGAAACAGGAAGCATATGCTTAATATCACTTAAAAAAAACCTAGCCATCATAAGGTTAACATCAAATCACAAATGCAAAACAGACAGTATTGTATTTACTCAAAAAATTTCTTTCAATTTACTAGCTCTTTAGGTTTTCAATTGAAACATGCATTTTTTCAGGGGTCAATCTATGCTGGCACATTGTCTTGATAAGCTTCTTTCATCAGATGCTATTCTAAGAAAGACTGTCTGAGTCTACATTTGTTTACATTTATTAAAAATAGTTGTCATGTGTTTATATAGTTCCTTTGATCCATAACTTTGTAAGTTATGCTTAAAACGGTCACTTCCTCCACCCTGAACAGAAACCGTGTTGGGACCGAGGCATGGCAGCAGATTAAAAACGCATAGAAATATCACCATAATTCCATTGGTCCTCAACGCCTCGGAGCACCATCAATTTCCCATCAGCTTCAGGACAGTTACTAGGACCATAAAGGTGGTTTGGACTTACTTTGGGGACAAAAAGTAGTGAAAAGACCATCTTCCTACAGATGGCATATTGTTTGTGCACTTTCTTTTGCTTTGCAAATAAAGAAGCAGTGGTACCTACTGCACAAAGCGTAGGGCTGGCAATATCTCAGCTAGACCTACTGTTTACAGTTTTGGGCATCTCACTCCAGAGAATACACAGATCAACTAGGCAGAGCCAGGGGAGAGTAGAAGAAAGGATGGCAGGAGAGCACCTGAGGACTTGCAGAGAAAGGTGGAGGGAATTGTTGGTTTAAAAGACAGAAGGCTGAGGTAAAGCATGGTTAAGTCTTCAAAACATGTGAAAGGCTGCTGAGAAGAGGAAAGGAGTGAACCTGTCCATGGGGACAGGAGAAGTCACGAACTTGCGCTGTAGCAAGGAAGATCTGGTGAAACATTAGGTAGTAATTCTTGACGTCAGGAATGGTGAAATGCTGGAATAGATGTCTGCAGAGACTCTGGAATTGCTATCACTGTAGAGTTTTTCTGAGAGTGGATTAGACATAAATGTCAGGAGGGGTTTAGATCTTGTTCCTGTCTTTGGGACAGATGGCCCAGAAAGTGCCTCCTGGTCCTATCTTCTGTCATTCTGCTGTGGTGTCACATGCGGTCAGATGAGCCCCGCTTATGTGGATAAACCAAGTCACGCTAAAAATTAGTTTGTAAGCTCCTTGCAAAGTCCTTACAAGCTAAACCAGAACAGAAATTCCCGCAAAGGGTTGCATGTGTGTTTGTTTTATTTTTCCATTTTAAAATGCTCCCAAATCATTGAGGTGCTTCAGCATGCCCCCAGTGCAGAGGGCTTGAATCATGTAATTAGATTCAGTAGGGTCTGTTCACAAAGCCTGTGCCCGGGGCCCCATTTTTTGGGAAAGTTTTACACGTTCTAATGATGGTAAGACAATGTATGACTAATGCACTGATTTGAAAAACTGCCCTATTATCTGATCAAAAGTACAAGCTCATGAATATGATACCGCAGGTCATTTGGCTAACAGATACCTGGAGTATTCCAAATTTTTAAAACAATCCCATACACAGAAGCAAAAAAGAGAGGTATGAACAGTGGAGCCAGTGTTGCCTGTTTACTACAGATGATGTGGAATGTTTTATTAAGGACATTTTTATCAGACACAAAAGACTCAAATACAGAATATCCTGGGCTGGCAAGAGAAGGCGTGATAATAATTTAGATGATTATCCCTCAGATCTGTGATTCATTTTTATGATTTTCTATGTACATTTCAGGAATGATCAAAACCTCCCTGAGGACAGTGGCAAGTTTCCAGTTGAGTTCAGGGGACTCTGCTGCTGCTTTCGTCCTTAGGGAAGGTCTGAGGGTCAGTGAGATCCTATGTGCACATGCAAACATGTTCAGGGGGAGCTTGGAGAAGTCATCTCCTGATGCCAGGGCCACCTCTAAGAGGAGGCTGTAAGCTAACCTGGCTGTCTAGGGCCCCTCTGTAACCCCTAGGAAGAGAAAGACCCCCAGCAAGAGTAAGTACTCCCTGGAGACCTGCGCTGGAATGAGGTGGACCACCTTCTGGAGAGGTTTCTCTCCCCATTCACTACAGAAACAGCCTGCTTACAAAATTGGAGATTTTACAAGGAGTTTTGTAGCATTTGGTAAAAGGGATCATTCTCGTTAAATATCCCTAAACCACCTTGGCAGTCGGCTCGCATGCTAGAAGTAAAGTTGCATTTAAGAAAATATCTTATATGGATAAACTGTGATTCATTTGCTATTAGCATGCTTTGTACACATTAATGGAAGTGCACTGTTCTTCTCTTGTAAAGTACTTAAGGATTTTTTAAAAACAAACAACCCACCTAACAGTATTTATCTTAACAAGGAAGCCTTTAGAGAAATCTAATGTCTTGAAAACAGAAAATGACCTCGCTGACTGAGGAGAAGAGTGGTCAAAAATTCTCAGGTCTTTTGACAGGAAACCCTGGGATTTTAAGTAAACTGTAGGGGTCTTTTTTCCCAAAAAATACCTGTCTTCAAGGGAGAAAAAAAAAATCAACAAAAACCCAACAAAACACTGGCAGTTTACTAGGAAATAGAAACATCATACAGAAATGTAAAATGTTGATTTAAGGCTGCTTTAGGAATCCCTTAGATGGAGTAGGCTGATGAATGGGCTTGTGATTCTTTCGCAGGTTCCCTGGCCAGCCTGTGTCCCCCACCGGACATCTCACACAATATGTCCCTGAGGTGCAGAAAGACAGTTTGCGCAAGGGACATTTTAATCTCACGGGAGGATCAAGCCCATAGAATGTGTCAGGAGCAGGATACACCCAAACTGCAAGTCTGAATGGCATTTTGGCAATGTTTTTAAAATTTAAAAACAGACCCCTCTTGCAGTTTAAAATTTAATTTAGGGCTAAATTGTGTAGGTCTGTAAAGTGACAAACAGTATCCAAAAGATGAGTACAAGCACCTACCCATACTTACCTTAGGGAAAACTGCTGCAGGGGAAAAAACCCAAAATTGTGATCCCCCTGTCAGTGTTGCCAGATCTGTGCACCACAGCATCACTCAACAGGATAAATGAGATCTGGATCAGAAGTTGGAGCATGACTGCATTTCTGTTGAATTACTCAGAGCGTGTAGTACCTAGTTTTGTCAGAAGCATGCTTTAATGATGCTTTGTATTCTCTGTGGGAAGGCCATTCATACTTGATGCTACGTATATTACAGGAGCTTGGAAAGACAGTGCCTAATCTGGTATTGTTCTTGCCAGCACTAAATTAACTGCTCAAAAAAGCTGGACAAATTTGAAACAGCAGCATTAGCTTATCCCAGATCAACTCTTTGTATTAAGTGACTGCAGTGGTTTTGATGCAATATAGCAGAAGCTCTAAAGCTATGTGTCTTGTGTCATCAGTTCAAGACATAAACCAACCACTCAACATGGGAATTTAGATAAGAGCTTTCTCCAGCAAGGCTTGATTTCAGAATTCTCTATTTACAGCAGTTTGTTCCTCTGGAACGAGCACCACTTCTCAGTGTCAAAGCCCTAATACTGGTGAGATGGATTATCTGCTCCCATGAAGCAATTCCCATGTCTTTAATTCTAGACTGCCTTTTCTTTTTGCTTTAATTCATTGTACATTAGTTAAGATCACTTCCAGCTACAGAACAACTATCCCACACAGAAGATGTGGTGACAGCATAAACGATGAGGGAGGAACTGAAATTAACTATCCCAAAACCCGGGGTGAAGTGTAATGTGCAGTGATTGTTTATTGGATTTGATGTTAACCTGCATGTGTGTTAACCAGTGTCCTCTTCTGGGTGGACTCTGATCTTCTCAGTTTGTGATTGACTCAACACATTTGAAGCGTCTGAGCTAAAAGCTATCTTGTTATTTCTTAGACAGAAAAAGACAAAAGCCTTCAGTGCTACTAAATTCTAGCTCTGTGCATGAATCTGGAGGTATTGTTCCTTTTATCTGATAGCATGCAAGACACAGCCTTTTTCTTCCAAGGTCAAGATCTCGGATACTGTAGCTAAATATTTATAGGACTGCATAGCTTCTTACCCTGTAAAAAAATTATTTGACAGTCATTTTCAGTGTCTTCAAATCCCCTTTATGGAATATTTAAAAAGTACCTCAGTGAATCTGCAGTATTAGTGTCACATGTTGCTTTCAGGGGAACTTGTCCTTTTTCTCCTTGCTGCACAGCAGAATGCCTTGGTTTTAAGTCCAGAATCCACCTTGCACAGTCTGCATGCTCAGTTGTGCTGCTCTGTTACAACTGGTGGATTATGGATCATCCAACAATGGATGCACTGGAAGCATTTTATGAAATGGAGATTACGACTTGAAACTTCCAAATCAATTGTAAATGGACCTTTTTGACCTTCAGTGTCATGGGAATCATGATGAATTCCAACCTGCCCATTCAAATCAAAGTACTAACTCAAGCTACAATCAATAAGCAATCACACTGCTATTGAGGCAAAGCCACAGACAGGGAAACTTCACAGTGAGTCTGGTTTCGGCATTGTGATTTGATCCAAAATGTCTTAAAGCCAGGAAAAGAAATGAAGCTGCTTGGTCTCCTGTGCTCAAGGTTATCAGATGTGTAAGGGGATCCCGGGAAATTCTTTATGGCTTGTGAAACAGGGGAAGGACATGTTTTGTGGCCCCTCCTGGACTTAGTATCCAGTCCACGGTGGGTAAGACACGTCTCTGAGACATGGCAAATTTTGAGATCTTTGGTGGCAAGAAGGTGCCTAAGAATGTAAGAATGGTGTCATCCTCGGTCAGCCCAAAGATACATCTATCGCAGTCTCTCATGCTGGCCCTTAGTGTATGCTTAAAAAAATGAGTGCAATGAACTAGATAGATCAAGAGTGATCCTTGCTTCGATTACATTCTACCAGCAGCAGGAAGCTGAGGGACATCCTGAATCAGAGCTGTTTCTGGACCATCACACTTACCAGCCCCTGGGGAATGTCTAATGCATGCAAACAATAATAATAATAATTGCAATTGTCATTGCTGTTGTTACTACCGCGTAGGATGACAGCTCGCAGAGTAGAGATAAGGATTCTCCTGTGTAATTTCCTTCTCTTGTGTTTTCTTTTAGCACCACCACGTTGCCTTCCTATATCAGGATAACCAATGGCTACATCACAGTCAAACCTCCCATTTGGATTTCAAACCGGCTGGATCAGAGACCGCGTTCCGATCGCCCATCCCAGCCTCAGCCTACAAGCTCGGCTTCAGCCAGCCTTTTATGGCCATCAATAACTTCTCCTCTCTGCGTGGCCATAGCTTCTTTCCTCCTGAATCTACTGCAGCCTTCCTGACCACATTAGTATTACGTGCAATCCCTTGGAATAGAGAAGAGAGATAATTTATGAACGAGTTGGAGGTTAAGACAACAACAGTTACAAGCTGGACCTTCTCAGTGAATCAGTAGTGCCTTCTAGCTGATTTTGTCTCTTTGCCCAGATACATTTTGAAACTCTAAAGCTTTATTGTAACACTGACTTACATCTTCTTTTTGTAGAAGGATCTTTATTTCCCATAGTGCTATGGGGTTTTGTAAAATATACATGTTCATATAAAGAAAAAAAAAAGAAAAAGAAAAAATGTATTTATTCGACTGGTAAACTTATTTTTCTTGTTGTATATGTTAATAACATCCCTATTAATCAGTAGCGATGGTGAAACAGATAAATTAATATTTTCTATATTTGTTTTCTAACTGACAACTCTGCAAATGTCTGAAATGACACCAAATGAATGGCTTCTTTGTTTCTTTAACCATTACTTTTTACAGCAACCGTCCAATAAGTACATTTCTGCTGACCTTCTTTATTTTACATTTTTTATCTCATTAGCATAGCTTACACTGAATAAAGCAGATCCTGCTCTCTGTGGCCCATGCCCATTAGAAAAGTAGGTGCATTCTTAACTGAAGTTAGCTGCTACAATGTAAAATCCCAGTTATTTTTATATGACTTAGTAAGTCATTAGTCAAGATAACCCTCCAAGTTCCCCTGTTGTCTTTAACTAAACTATTTAACTTCTTTGGAAATTACCAATTTCCCTCTTTACCCTGGGATTAATTCATTAGCTAATGCAAATTAAGTTAGCTTTTTCTTAATAAAAAATTGCTTTTGAAGTCTGGAATAATCCCACTGGAATTATTTACTTCTCTCCCTCATCTGATATAAACACAAGTCTACAACCTTTCTCAGCGTAAATGAGAACAGAACTTGGTCTGTCTATAGGCTATAAAGATGTAGCATCCTGTTAATGTATAGAACTTCATTGTATCAGTTGTGTTAATGCAAATGGACAACTTGGAGGGCAAAAAACATCTACAAATTCCTCTTCGTCTTGCTATTGTGATGCTTGGAGCTGGAATCTCCATGCTGAATTATGGCTTGTCCAAAATCTGTTCAATACCACAGGAAGCAAATTAACCCCTGTGTCATGAAAACGTACAGAATGTTCCTCCGTTTGTAGACTATGGTACTTCTGTTTACTTGGATGGAAACATTATGACACCCTACACTCACTGAAAAATTTACTCCCTATCCAAGCAGCTGCTTTTCATGAATGCGATGAACAACATCTATGGGAGAAAAAACATGTCTGTCTTAAAAACTACTAAGTTTAATAATGCATGTTGATTTTTTTCCCCCAACAAAACATGACGAAAAATCCCTTTGGCTACAAGAGTTTCAACCAGAAAATTAATTTTGGTTGAAGTAGTTTTTTTCTTTCTAAGTCATCTACAAACCAAAAATCCAAAATATGTGATGAAAACATCTTAGTTAAAAAAGAAGACTCAAAAACCAGAAAAATGCAATGCAAGCTTTTATTTACAAAAAAGCAGTGCTTCTTCACCTTGAAAAAATATCAGATTATAATGATTATAATAATAATACTGATAAAAGTCTGACTGAAAAGAGTCATGTCACTTTCCCACCAGCCCTACAGCATGGTCTCCAGGACTGGAGGGATCATTCCATGCAATCTTCAAGTCTCTGCAGTGAGAGATAGTTTAGGATTCATGGTTTGTTTGTCATTGTACCAGTTAATTCAGGAAAGTAGGTTAGGAAATAATTAGACTGCAAAAGGCATATAGTTTTATTTGAAACCATGATGAAATTCTGAGCTTTTCCATCATGCATCCCAACCCATTGCCATGCAAAGGCCAGGGAGAACACAGATAACTTCTTTTTGACTTACTGCACACCATGAGCTCCAGCGTTTGCTCTACTTTTGACATAAGGTTGTGTAGATTTGTGGTCAATTTAAGTGGGTACAGCAGACGGTGCTGTAAGCTACCCTTATTTTTTTCAAGCACAACAGTTGATAAGGCTGAATGGAAAACTTTGAGCTTTGCCCCAAATGTGAGCTCGAGCACGCCCTGTGCATACTTTTATATTGTGTATTTTGGCTAGCAGAAGATTAGAGATGTTAGTTTTGGACTGAAGCCATTCACCTTGCATAATATTTATTGCATGGGGCTGGATATTGGAAACATATTTTGAGAATTTTCATTATGGTTTTATTTGAGTTATTACCCTAGAAATCCCTTCATTTTAATACAATGGCTTATCAGACCTTCAAATTCAACCTTAATGCATTTAAAAAGATGATTGGTTCTCCTTCTGTATTCAAGACAGAGATCAGAACTGAATTATAATGTCTTATTTACAAAAGTGGAACTGGAAATAAGGTAGGCAAATCTTAAGGGTGATGATAAGTTACATAGTAAAAGTGAACAGCCAATGAACCAAAACCCATTGAATTGTAGTTGTTGTAATCTGATCAAATCCAGAAATTATTCTGTGGTACCATCCCAGAAATAATTCTAGGTGTTGGAAAACTTACATTATAAATGGAAAAGACCACATAAAGATAAGGGAGGGAGAAAGACCAGAAAACAGAAACAACTTGTCCAAGACTGTAAGGAAAACCACCAATAGGACCAAGACTAGAAATTACAGTTCTACAGTTTCCCAACCTGTGGCTTCCTCTGTAAGCTTCTGGAGCTTTTTTGACTATTAGAGCACACAGATATCTGCACACTCACAACTGTCATTATACTGCACAGAATAGTCACTCCGTTTGTCACGGATAAGGTTTTTCTCTGAGTCACTCCTCCACTGGACAGTAATGTTCAATATTCATTAGCTCAGATATCATGGTATGTTTGGATAGCACAGTATGTAAATAGCTTGGCTATCAAAGTATGTTTCGATGTATTTGCATTTCCTGGCATTTTGTCTGTAATTCCCATGAAATGAATGGATGTTACTGCAGCTCACCAAATTTCCTTTGCGCTGGTGCCCCACGTTTGTCACACTGCAGTGCAGGTGTCAAAGCAAAGTGTCTCCTGGTTTTGGGGTCCACACACTTGACTTCTGCCAGCTAAAAACATCTAGCTCACTCAGTCATCTGAGCTTCCTCTGGTTAGGGGAGAAGACACAACTTACAGTAAATATAAGATTAAGCAGCTTCCCATAGATCCTAGCTCAGGAACCCCACATGAATGACTTCAGCAAAGTTCTTTAAGCAAATATTTCTTTTATTCTGTTGTCCTACCCTAAGGCACGACTTCTTAGGGTAACTTTTTTCAATACACGGCATGTAAGCATAGTAATACTAGAAAATGAGACCCTCACTGTGATTGATAAAATGGATTATTTATTAATCAGCTACAGCAGCCCAATATTAAATAAAATATACTAATACTGGTTAGCACAGATCTATGCACATCAATTGCAATGGATCGCGATTATAGTCACCATGAGTTTAAAAAGTGTGCATTGGATTTGATACATGCTCTTGAAGTAATGCTGACTACCAGCTTCATGGGACTTCAGTTTTCTCTGTGGATTTCTCAGAAAACGAGGAACCAACTGTTTTCTTTCTTCCAAAGGAAAGCTCAAATTTCCATGTAATCACAAGATTCCAGGAGCAGGAGATTTAACAAAAATGTCAATGCCCACTATATATAATAGCAAACACTGGTGCTGCTATTTACCTCTGAGAAACACAATCATCAAGAGAGTTACGCAATATCTAGCAATGAAGGACATGACTTTAGATGAGTCCGAAGCTGAATGTTCGTATGATTCACCTTTTCAACGCAGCTACTGACACCAATACAATTCACATTCTATATAACTGTAACATGATAAACCAATGCTAATTATCTGCCAACCTCTTGCCCTGGTGGAATAAATATCCCATACCACTAGCAACAGATCTAACGTCCACCCGTTCATTGTTTTAATGCTTTTCTTGCCTGTGTTTAACTATAGATGCTATATTAACATGCATTGCCACTTGGAGAACCAGTTAGTAGGCTGGGACAGAAGATATTTTATGTTTTATGACTGATGTACTTTCACTGCAATCCCTCGAGCTGTTGAATAATGCAATACCTCTTCTGGCAATAAGTGATGAACATGATTTATGATAACTATGCTTTATACAGGTGTCAAAATCTGCTTTGTTGAACTTCCCTTCCCATTCCTCCAAGCTCCACTGTAATTTAGGAACACCCAAGGTACGGAGTTGTATATTTATTTAAGTTCTTCAATATACAATTGTGGAGAGGGAGAGAGAGGGAAAGAGGGAGAACTTAATCTATGTTTAGTGCATTGATTAGTCGAATGATATGACCCAGTCATTACCATATACCACTGTTTGGGAGGAATTTCCCATCATATATTTGTGTTAGAGAAACCAAAGTGCCAAAGTTATTATCTCAGCATAAATGTTATCATTCCAAACTTTGCTTAGTACCATAAGATGTTTCTATATTATATCCAAAAAGCATATGGTCTTGTCATATCTTTGAACTGATCGATGTTCCATGGAGTGTGCTAGAGTTCAGCTTCAATTTAAGCTTGTTTCAGCTTAACTGAAGCAGAAAGTTAATTGCTTCATTTTGAGATCACAGAGTGTACGCGCACACATGTCTATGTATGTGCACGCACATGCGTGCATGTATGTGTGCTGTGTGTGTGTTTTGTCCTGACACAAGTGCAACCTTTCCTGTGACTAGCTTTTCAGGAGGCACCTTAATCTAGCTAATGGCAGAGAGGTCTTTCCAATAAGTAGTCAATACTTTTCTTCTACAGGAATGATTAACCATCCTGAAGATTCATGCTCACACTGAATTTTAAATTGCATGTTTGTCAGTTTTCAATTCAAATGTATTTCAAATATTTTTTCCTGTTCCGCCTCCTGCTTTCGTGAACTGTTTTGAAGAGTGTAATAAAAAGATGCTTTCTAATATTATTTTGTCAAAATATTTTTGTAGCATAATATATTAATAAAATGTTATTATAAATCCATAGCACAAGAATCTTGTATGTTTACGTTCTTGCCTTTGCACTAAAAGGTAGGCAATCACTGAAAAAAGGGAACATTCATTTGTAGAGCTTATGCACGCTGCTTCTCTTTTGCCCAAGACCAACATGAGATGGAGGAAATCATACTCTGGGCAAGGTTCCTCATAAAATGATGTAGTTTTGTCAAGTCCATTCCTTCAGAGATGGGGAGAATCTCTCTGTGTAGCTTTTTATTGGTGAGAAGTTGCTGCCCCTGGTATGTAACGAGTCTGGAGCAGCCTCAGCCTCTGACTTGTGTCACTCGATAGAAGCCACATGGTTAACCTCGTGGCGAGTTTTGAGTGGAGCTTGGAGAGGGGGAAAGGCTCTGAATGGCAGATGCGGGACCTGGGAGCTGAGCTTACCTCTGCCATTTCAAAGGCTCACTGGGAAAGCACACAAAAAACACCCACCAAAGGCCTCTTTGGGGGTGTGGAAGGGTGGGGGAATGCAGGAGCAGAGATCTTAAAGGACATTGACCTGAATTCTGGGGGAGAACTCTGACTGAGGCTGAGGGAGAGGTTTGGGGTGGTTCATTCTTACCTCTGCTCATTTGCACGCTGCCCTGGGTGGTGCATGGTGAACCCCGCAGCCTTTGGGCCAGACACAGTGGCACATGGGACCACAGCTGGGAGATGGAGCCAGACAAGCACATGGACAGCTGGAAAGTGCTCCGCAGGGCTAAGGACAGCAACGTTGCCAACCTGGCAAGACTTGACACCAGTAGCCCGCACTGTTCCACAAGCTGCTTCACCTCCCCTTCCCGGGCAGCAAGAAACACCCTGACAGCCTCTGCAAGATGATGTTGTCTTCTGCAGTGTCACTGGACCTTTATCAGCCTGAGTGAAAACAGAACAGAGTTCTTTCCTTTTAACGACTCCCTTCCCTCACTACTAAATCCATTTGCCTGGATATTCACGGTTGTAAAACAACATTGCAAGCCATGGAGCTACACCAGGGACATCAGTTACTGTCACTGCTGTCAGTCCTCAAGCACTGCCCCTGGGAAGCACAAAGTCAGCTCTCACGTGGGGCAAGGGGCAGCAGAGCTGGGAAACCAGTGCTTGTGCTCAAACTCGCTGGAGTGTGTGGAAAAGCCCAGATGAAGCATCTGCGTTCACTCCTGGCGATAGCGGGAAGCGCTTTCTCCAGCGCAAACAGTTGGTGTCTTTTGAGCCACTGTTGTTGCTGCTGGCAAATAAAATAACCCTGGAACTATGTCTCCGTTGAGGATGGAGCAGAAGCAACCTCTCTACACCAAGATAGAGAGACACAGAGATTTACTCATTTTTCTTGGCATATTCCTCTTTCTTGCATCCAAATCCTGCCTTGTAGCTGACATTGCAGACTTCTTGCTGATCGCAGCATCATTGTTTGCTTCTTAATTATGTGCTAAATCATTTGCTCTTTAGCACACTATTTAGAAATATTCGCCGTAGGAAATGCAGCGGGAGGTACAAACATTTGAGCTGGTTTGAACTGAGCTAACCATGGCATGGGAAGGAATTGCAGTTGCAACGTAGAGGGGAACCTCTCTAAAAACATAGTTAAAAAAGATCCCATCAATTGAAATACCAACCAGACAGTCAAAGCCGCTTACAATCGCTATCTTTGGACACAGCCAGTTTGGAGAGTCCATGTGGTCCAGCCATGGTATTAGCCCTACCCCCATGCTCCCTGCTCCGACCAGTCTGGTATTGCCAGCTGGCCCTGGCCCTGGCCATTCCCAGTCTTGCCATGTCCTTTTGCTCTTAAGGGTCCTGTTCAGCCACAGGTCTGAACACAGTATAAACCTTCAGCTGGCAGAGCCAGACACTGGCTCAGCAGTGCCGTTTGCTTAAGCTTCTCCTTCCCTTGACCTTTCTCTGTACTCCTAGACTGTAACTGCAGCTTTTTACTCTGACGAGATTTTCCTATTTGTAGATTTGCACTGGAAAGAGGGGAAGCTGTGATGTGAAAAGTTCAGGGCAGAAGATGGGGTTCTTGTGGAATAGCTTAGTATACACGTTGCCATCCAGCAGCCCATCTCCTTTTTGGATCAGTGCTTTCCAGATCCCTAACCGCCTGGGTGCCACCCACAAGTGCTCCCCATGCCGAGCAGGTTGGAAGGAGTATTTAGCTAAATGAAACCTCTGTGTGCTGTCCATGTTTCAGTCTGCTCAGCGGTTTCCAATTGTTTCAGCTTGTGACCTTCTATCTTTTCCACTGAGAGTGCAGACCCCTGGCTGTACTTGTAATGTATATAATACCTTTTCTCAATCTATTGCAAACTGTAGAATTAGGCCAGGGATACCCAAAGGCCCAAGGGGAGGAGTGGAGGTCCGCACCACCGTCCTGCACCCATCTTCGGTCCAGGCTAAGGATGGATGACTTCTGCAGAGCAGCTCAGTGCACAAGTACCTCACCACAATCCACTGCCATTTATTTATTTGGTTGGTTGGGTTTTTATTATTTTTCATTTTAACTGGTTTGAGCTCAAATTAAATTGCAGAGTGTTCTTGGTCCTCTGTTCTTGATGAGCATTTAAATGGGGGAAAGAGCCCTCAGGAGAGCTTTTGCCTTTGGAAGCAGGTGGGGGGGAGCAGGGGGGGGTGTCATTTTCTAGCAGAGAACTCAAGCATGAAATGTCTGTGTGTTTTCCTCTTTTGGCACAACACCTCTTTTTTTTTTTTTTTTAAGCATGTTGTGCTGTGAGCAGCAAACCTAATGAAGGGTTTTTTTGGGTTTTTTTAACGTCCCTCCCCTCCACCCCACTGCAGATTTGCCAGTATTTATTACTAATCTTATTACCTCTCCCTGCGCAGAGGTGCTAAAAGAGCTTCCCTGTTATCTCTTGCCTGCTGCCTATTCTCAAGAAACTCCTAGAAATTATTATATTTGAGACCTCCAACCCCATGTGAGCAGTTTCAAAAATTGCTAGCCAAGGGGCAGTTCCAGCACACTGTGATCATACAACCGTCATATTGTTTTAGAAATGACGCTACAGTATAACTTACAGGCAAATGTATTTGAGGCAGCGCATCTGAAGGAAGACACATCATTGCTTGTGCATTTAATCGCCACTGAATCAGGGCAGAGCTGTTCCTACTGCACCCGATTTGTGGAAGGACTGAACATGTCGTATCAAGCTGGGGGAAAGCTGGAGTTGAGCTGAGCGTTATGACAGTCTGTGCCTCTAGCTCTAGACTCATCCCAGAGATGTGCCCATCTAACACAAAGGAGCTCCGTAGCATCTCCAGGGGCTTAGCTAGAGCAGAGGGGATCACTAAGAAATACACTAAAAGATCAGGGTCCAGTTGGATGTACCGGTGGAGCCAGAGGAACTCCAAAAATCACAGAGGATTCCAAAGACAAAAATAACCAGACACACACAAGTCTGCTGCCAGTAATGGAAACAATAGTAATGGAAAAAATAGTATGTGTTTAGATTGCTAAATAGCTGGATGGTGGGAATATGATTACTTAATTTCACTGGGGTCTTAAAGTATAAAACACTGAAACTTTACTGAGCATTAAAAATTCTGTATTAGGTTTTTTTCACATACAGTTTCTCCCACTACAAAGAAGAGCTTTTTAATATCTCCCCGTACATTTAGTGAGTGAGTTTCAGGTATTGGGTTTTGGAAGGGCAGATAGTAACAGCAGTGCAAACGTGTGCAGTCTGGGATAGAAAGGTGCCCGGCAGCCACATGTGCTACAGCAGCCCATGCCATCTCACGCACTTAAGGATGCTCTTTGTGTCAGCACAAGAACATCTTGAGCACCGCTGTGTGAGGTCAAGTGCCAGGACTTCAGAATGATGGGACAGACCTCAAGGCCAGGGTCCTGGCATTGCCACCATACTTTTGCAGATGTAAAAAAAGGAGTCAGGACTCAAAAATCCCAACAGGTACGTACATCTTTGAGTTAACCTGTGCCTACGTAACAGCCCCTATACCTAACAAACCACTCTGCCCTCTCCCTAGGTTTAACACCTGGTAAACTGCACTGTGTGTGCAGCTTTGGTGAGAGTTTGCGCCAACGTCCAGCCAAAAGCCTTCCACTGATTGTCCTGGGCTTTGCATTGTCCTGAACACCTGATTCATTTGGGCAGCAGGTCCCAATCCTGTGATCTCAAACACCTTGCTCCACAGCATGCCAGCACCTCATGAGGTTAGTCTGCACCTTTGGGTGCAAGCCATCATCCAAAGCACTGCACTGTATTCCATTTTTCACATTTAATAAGGATAAGGTTAAAACGGCAGAACAAATTACACGGAGCCAAACCTCCATCGGGCTGATTTTCAGAGGAATGATAACAATAATAACTGCGACAGTGAGTTCATGCTAACAGCCTTCATTCACACCTGGAGCTCCCTGCCTTCTTGGAATGAAATGCAGTTTGAACAAAGGGACCAAGATAATGTGAGAAAACATCAACAACAGGCAGATAGAGCAAAGTAAATGAAAGACAGATGTAGGAAGGAAAGTGGGAGCTTTCTGCTTTGATTTGCACAGGCCCCGTATCTTTATTGTCCTAAGGAATATCAGTTTGTTGTCCTAATGGTATCAGTTCTCCAGTCCTCTTGCGTGACTTATGATGCACCTTCTCTTTCTTCATGTGAAAGTCGTTGCTTTTAATTATAACATGATGGATGCACAGCCCCAACTAGCTCTATGTGGCTGAATTATTTGAACAGCAGTGCAGTAGGGCCCTTCTTCTTTCCCGAGATCTCTGCAGCTGTTTGTCTTGGCAGGGGTAGGTTTGTCCCCAGCTTCATCCTGTGTGAAGTCCTTTCAACCCACTCATGTTAGCTGGAGCATTCACCCCATTTTCAATAGGAGCATTATTATCTTCTATTTTGCACTGGCAAAAATAACTCTCAAAAGGGGAAGAGACAGAAACTCACACCTACCCATCTTTCTTGAACAAACTGCCTTCATCCAAATTGTAGGAAGCAAGCACTTCAAGGAATTTGGCAAGAATTGTTTTTCTCTTAGCAATGGTCCAGACCAAAAGTGGACACAGAGTCTGTGATTTCACCTCTCAGCCAGAAGGATCCTCCTGAAGACACATTAGTTCAGATAATGTGTGCACTGCAAACACAACAGTGGTGGTTGTGTGGTTGTAGGATGGACAATGCTGGTTGTGTTCTCTGGCTGTGCATGGGCCAAGAATGGCCCTGAGGGCAGGATCCAACCCACACAATGACTCTGTCTTGCTGCTGCCTTTTCCTCCAAGGGAAATGCAAGCAGTTCTCGAAGAGAAAAACATCTTTTCTTGACCCTGTTTGTGGCAATATGTGCATTGAGTCTGATCTGCCACTACTGAGCCCATGAGAGAGGGCAGATGGAGACATCTCTCTATGCAGATCCTGGGGCTAGAGGTAAGGCTTGGTTCCCCATCACTGCGCGTTTAATGATGACACACCAACACCTGGGTCTTTCCCCGTGGCTGAGCAGGCCCGTAAAAAGACATGCAAAGTGAGATCATGATGCATGTGGAGAGAGTAAAAAACTGACACCTGGTTGATTTCTCTTCACAATACTTACCATAACTTTCCTTGAAACCTCAACCTTCCTGGGCCATCTTTATCCAAAAGCATGAACGCTAAGGGTGGAGCGGGGGGAAGACTAAAGTATTAGTGATAATGGAAGACTTGGACATGAAGACAGAAGCATATACCAGGTTTGGAGCCTCTGTAGCATGCTGCCAGCAACAGGCTCTGCTTGAAAGAAAAGTACCTATCTCAGCATGCAGTCAAGAGGAATAATAAAACTCTTGTCATTCAGAGGCAGGGAAGAGGAGAAAAACACTCATAAATGTGCTGGCTTATGTTTCTCTTGAACTTTCAAAATAATTTTTCTCTCCTGCACAGAGATTAGTCACAGAAGCAAATGATACTGTATCTGGGAAAATAGTTGGATGGATGGAAATGATCTCTGGGGAGAAGGAGAGGAGGAAGGGAGCAGACACATACTTCTTTCACTTTCTCACCTTCCCTTTTCTCTGAGCCTGAACATACAAATGAAAGAGTTGGGAAAAAGTCAGGTGTTTGGGTCCAGCCTAAAGCCAGTGGGGGGCTTTCCATTGCTGTCTGGTGGGTTCGGGCAGCTGACCTCACTGCTCCACGATCTCCCAGGGCTCCCACTCTGCAAGAAGCTTGATTTCTCCCTGAGGCCCCAGGGAAATTATTTTCAACACATTTTCCGGACTCAAAATGAAAGTATGCTCATAAATGCCACTCTTTGGGAAAGGCTAGCACTTGCTATGGTTTTCAAAATAAAACTCCAGTTCTTCCAAGCCCTTCTGAAGCACTGAGTTAGACTTCACAAAACCCAGAGGTGTCAGGTAAGGAAACAACCTCAGCCCCATCTTAATAAGGTGGGAAAATTAGGTGGACAGTGGATTTTATGACATGCCTGAAATCACAAGGGACAGCTATGGGAGCAGGATTCAAAAGGCAGCCCTTCCTCTATGGTACACTGTTCTCAGAAGCATGGCTCATTTATTTCAATTAATAGAGCTTTATAAGGGCTCCCCTGTCTCCTTTCTTTGGCACAAATTACTGCAAAGACAGTGAATTAAAAGCACAAAGGGCATCATTTTCATTTAGTGTTTGAAGAAGGTGTTTCCATAAAAGCAGAGTATGTGAAATTTGCTCAAAAGAGTAAACTTAGGAATAACCTAGAGGATTAGAACAAAAAATAAATGTCTTTTAAAAATCTTTTCTTAGACAAGGCTGACCTGACATTTCAGCTCTGGAGTGGTCTTTCTGTGTAACACCAGTCAAGTGGTTCAACCAGGGACTGGTTCCTGTCACAACATTCACTCAAGCATTGCAGGATTATGGGTTTCTCCAACCACATGAGATTAAATTCTTCAAAAAGCATAAAGCTAATGCATGTAGTCCACTGCCTCCTCATTTTCTCTCTTTAAAAACATGCAAGGTGGGATTGAGTTCATGTACCATGCACCGTCTGAAAGCCATCACCCAAGCTTGCTTCCTCCAATGGTGCCGCCCAGACGGACTCTTCCCCTAAAGAAATATTTCTAGCTTATGATGTGACTTGTTGTCAACTATTTTAACAGATGCTGTTGTGCTTGGTCCCAGCCAGCTTCTGCCCTGAGAATGCAGTTATATGTATAATGTTTGCAAAGGCATTTCAGTTTGTCTCCTATGAAGGGTGACCAACTTCAAAATCATTTAAAAAAAACCCACAAAACCAAAATTCAACAATGGCTGACTCATATTCAATGTTTGTGCAGCTCCACTGTTTGCTGTGACCAGGCAAAATATCTCTGATGTGGTGGGGATGTGTTATGGCAGAACTTGCCAGGCAAGCTAGGAATTGAACAAGGTGCAAAAGGAGCTGTAATCCCCACCTAAAACACTTCCACTGCAGGATCTGCCCAGAGCTTGACCATGTCAAAACTTAGCATTTCCTAGAATTAGAGCCCACCATCGTTGTCCACATAACGTATTTTGGTCAGAATTGCAGGACTGAGCGATGCTGAGACATTCAGTGAATGCCCCTAACCTTGGCTGGCATTTTTTGTTAGATATACATATATCAGGTAAACTCAAAATGGTCCACTATGAGACAGAAACATGTAGATTTTAACTTTGGCTTGGAATGACTTCTTGTTACAATTAGCTTTCATACTATGAGTTCAGAATGAAAAAAAGCAACACGGTTTGGCTTTGTACAAAATAAATATCCTTACGTGAAACAACCCAATTTTTGATTATTTTTTTAAGTGCCAAAATAATAATACATCTGTCATTGATAAACAGCAGAAATGTTTAAATGTCAGTGAATGGAAAAAAAATCAGCATTTCTACTCTAGATTAAAATGTGGTTTACAATGTTGATACAGTTTCATTGTTGACTTGCACCTCCCCTCTCTCCTAGCAGCATCATTCCCCTGTTCATCCTAGTTTTGAGGCCAGGAATTGGACTTTGCTTAGCTTTTGTATGGACTTCTATAACTAGGGCCTTTTAAGTACTCCTTCCTTCTGTGCTTATAAGGCCTGTTATTAAGAATTGTTAATGAATGGGCTGTATCCAAATCAAACTTCTTGTAATCCCATACTTGAGACTGCTGAAGACCTCAACTCAATTCTCTCAGCAAACGTTGCCTTGAATGCAATCACTGTGTGGAGCAAAATGTCATTGCAATGTGATAATTTGATGATGATGCTGCCGAAGTAGTGGGCTGCACAAAGTAATAATCTTTGGTTAAACCATAATCACAGCACTGGAAACCATTGGTTAATCATGGAAACTTCATATTCAGTGTGGTCTTCTGTGCTGTTCCAAGATATTATGAGAAATGGCCATAAGCAGGCTGACAGGAATGTATTTATGCTGTTATTCACATCTTGTGGCACGCACACCACATGCCAGAGGTCATCGGCTTGTGGTTTGTTTTGAAAAACAGGGTTCATGAGTAAGACCCAGTGTTTGAAGATTAAGTCGCCTGCAACTCTCTGTTCTCTTTATTAGGAGAACTGAGGCATCATCTCTAACTTCATTTAAATAAATTGTACTCTTTTTTACCCATGCTTTCTTCCATGACAGTAGTCTGAAATCACACTTACAGCATCACGTCAGTTGAATTTACAAGGTGTGGTTAACATGTGCTAAGGTTACCAAAAAGACTGCCTGCCTTGTGCAAAGACAGCCCAGGTACCAGCATCTCATCAGGCAATGAAGCCTGGCATGGCACCAGTGGGTGTTGAGCTGCAATGGTGATCTACAAGCTGTAGAAGATCTCTGTAAGGGTCTTGTTTTACTCCGAGGTCTCTGCGCATCGGGACTGAGCTTTTTGGGGAGATGTGTGAAGGGCTACGGATGGCCACACTGTCCTGCTGTCCTCATTAGGGTCGCTCAGCCCATGCCATGGCTAACAGTAGCAAGGCAAGCCCCTGGGCCAGCAGTGGTGGGGAAATAGCAGAAACCTCACCCTAAATTCCCTGAATGCACAGGTGTAGAGGTTTGAGGGTTGCATGCTTGTGTTGGAGCAATGTTCTGAAATCCCTGGAATGGACAAATGGGCCAGTTCTTCCCACCTTGAAAGAGACCTCTAATCTGTGGGGGTGAGTCCAGGTCTGGTCTGTCTCTGCTGACCACAGGGCAGCCCAGGCAGGCAACATCCACTCTGCATCAGCTTTCAGGCACTGAGATGTTGTGGAGCTGAAAGCCATCCACAGGCATGCTCTGAAGCAGCGTTTCACCCGGTCATGCTTCCTCATGCTTGTCCACTGTGCCAGGACACACAAATGCACAAAACCAGCTCAGCACTGAAAAGGCAGGACAGTGAACTGCATCTTGCTTGGGTGGTTGTTGAACAGCTGTTTCAGCTATGACATAACTGCTGTTAAACTTCAAAAGAAATCTGAGTTGAAAACATACGGATTGTTTCATAAAAAAGCAAGGGCGAGATGTTAGCAGGCCATGTAGCGGGTGGTGGACACAGTGGAATTGCAGAGTACACACAATATCCTGTCAGCTCCATCTTCTACTCAGCTTTCACTCCTTAGGGGTCCAATCCTGCAATTTTTTCTCAAGCAATAACCTCATCCATGCCAACAGAGTCTGCTATTTCATCTGCTGGTAGCCACGCTGGAATGTGTTTGCTTTGGGAGTGATTGTGTGCTTTGCTGGGGGGGCTCAAAGGACAGATAAAAGCTAGTGCCCGGCTCTGCCGAGTAGTTTCTATTGAGGTGAATGAACTCATTAGCAAAGGATTTCTTTAAAAAGCTGGGTCTTTTGCAAAGCCAATGTGAGTTAGACCTTTTGTGGGGTAGGTGGAGTTGAAACACAACCAGACACAGCTCAGCTCTGTTTCATGCTACCCGCTGTCCCAGTGAAAATTTTCTGATGCCAGCTGGGACAGGCTGAGATAGTGCAAAAATCATACCAGCTAGGCTTGGGGGTCTGGAAATCTTACAAAACACAGAGGATGCCCATCTACTTCAGACAGTTTTGCCACAGCAGGTCTCAGGGATGCTCTGTGACACTGGAGCTGCACCTGAACTTCTGACAAAAAAATGATGGAAATGTTTTACTGCAAAACCTTATTATTGTCTTACTGATATATGCAAGGAGAAGGGAAGGGATTTTATTAAAAACAAACAAACAAACAAACAGATTTCTGTCTGGAGCTACATCATCAGTCTGCCAGACCCCAAGTTTTTCTGTTTCACTGCCGTGGGAATCCTTCCCTTTCCATGAACGATGACTGAAAGCTTCATCTTGGAAACAGCTCGCTGAATTAAATGGCTCCCCTTGAATTAACTCATTGATGCTGGCAGCTAAAACATGGCAATGGAAGAGAGGTAGGAGAAAAAAAAGGAGGTGCTATGTTTAAAAACAAACGAAAAGTCTCTCGACTGCCAAAACCACAGTCAGTGGAGGGATGTGGTGGTGGTTCCAGACTGTGGCAATGAAAAGCAATAATTGTGTAGCTGTTTGGGGGGAAGGGAAACACACTCCAGCAACATCATTACCCAATTAGTCCTAGCGATGCTGCTGTGGAGAAGGAGCACTCTGGTGAGTGTGTGAAACGGGATGAGCTCCTGACATGATGGACAGCAAACTTGGAAGAGTGTGGTGGAGGTGAGGACCACCAGTCCTGGTGGGTCCCTCCTGATGAGTTCAAGGAGCTTCAGGTATCTCAGACACATAAGATTAGGTGTATGGGAGGTCTGCTGTTTCACTCCTACCCTGTGGACCAGCTCCCCAGGGAGCAATAGGTGGTCCCTTCTTTCCCCCCAAAGACACTGGGAACAACAAAGCGGACAGTGCAATATGCTGAGTATAAATGGCTGTAGTTTAAATCAAGAACCGGTGGTGCCAGTATGTAATGAATACTTAACATGTAATATCTTTATGTTAGGAAATGCGTTAGTGACTAAGAGAGCTTGAGAGAAGACTCTGACATGAGCCATCTCAGCCCCTGTTGAAATCCTCATGCTGGCACTGATCAGCTCTCAGAATTTTAAGGGCAGGCTCATGAGCTAGGCATCCAGTGCTCTGCTATGAGATGAGCAAGTGAAGAAAACCTCACACAACCAACAGAGGCTTCAGGAGGTGTGCAATTTCAAAAACATACTGGGATGTATTTCTGCATCACTGAAAGTGTTTGCTTAGAAGTCTTGCACTGTGTCCATAATTGCTGTCAGGTATTGCAATTCCAAAAGAAATTTAACTAGTACTCAGTTAAATCACCCTGCTTCTAGATTAAGGGTTACGCTGTGCAGCTCTGTCCCATAGACTAAATACCCTCACATAAATGCATTCTGGCATCGGAGATTTGCGTAGGTGGGTGGCTTCGAGAGGAATTCATGCTAAGTCCAGAGCCCAAGATTGTGTGAAGAGCTATCCCAAACACCCATTGTCCTTTGCAAAAATAATAGGAAATTGATGATTCTCCACCCCAAACCACAGCGTTCCTCAAGCCTAATTCCAGAGGCTAGCCAAAGCGCTGCTCTTTAAGCACATGTTGCTCAAAGGCAGGTCAAGAATTGCTGATGCGCCGGGCTATGGCACAGGAGCAGGAGAGGTGTTGCCCCAGGGGCTGCCAGGTAATTCAGATCCTTGAGGCACAAAGTGAGCTATGGGAGCTGATGAGGACAGCAAAGCACATGGATCCCTGGCCCAGGTAGTAAGGTTGAATCCCCAGCGTGCTGCCCTGCAGGTAGCCTTTAACCTCTGCAGCTCTCATTTTTCACTTGTGCTATAATAGTGCGAACTGCAGCAGCCCTCAGACAGCAGATATCAGCGTCTGCATTCCCACAAGCTCGGGTCTAGCGCCAGGGCTGGAGCAGGTCAGACCCAGACGTGATCTGTACCATGGCCTGTGACACGTTATTTATCCTTTTGGCTATCAGTGATTGGTATGATATTAATTTTCCCTATAAATGGTGTGCTTTGTGCAAGGATGGGACTTGGCTGTTGCAAGGAAATTGCTTTAGGTTACAGCAAAAGCAACAAAACAATCACTCCAGAATTATTCCAGATAAATACTGCGCTGATATACAGCAAGACTTTATTTATGCCGTGTGCAATTGGATTTGTTTTCCACCTTTTGACAGAAGCATTTCAGTCCAGAGTAAGAAGAATGAAACACACACAGCAGCAGGAAGCCACAGCCAGAAATGTTCCCTTCATCCAGGGAAGAAAGGGCTCTTACATTGTGAAAGGGAGCCTCCTGTTGTCTTCTGACTGGCATTTTCTGGCCAGCTGAAAGCTGAAATAACCCTTCCTTTATGCTTTCGATACTGTGATCTAATGGCTAAATGGATTTTTAGTACAAAGCGTAATTTCCTCCTTTGGTTTCACACATCACCTAATGGAAAGGCCCCCTAATGTATTGATTGCCATAACATTCTGCTTACATCCCAAACAGTGGCTGCTCAGCAGAACTGGAGAACAGATTGTCTTATAGCACTGCAGTCATCTAATAATAATAATAATAATAATGCTCCATTGCAGCTGACTGCCTGAAGCTGCCGCACACTCACAACGTGCAGGCGGTTTCCAAAGACCAGCGGTCGGAAGGCGCAATTAATTTTTGCACGATACGTGGTTCACCTCTCCTCATATTTTGCTGAAAGGAAGGCACGGTGTTCCAGCTCCCCGGGGTTTAGCTAAAGACCAGTGATTCTCATTGCACTATTCAGTGGCATTGCTGCAGGTGAGCTGAGAGCGAAGCCGTGCCGTAACCTTTTGAGCAACTGCCTTCTTGCTTCGCGTCAGGCACTTGTGATGCCCAGGACCTGGGTGATGGCTCCTAGCAGACTGATTCTGCCAACAAAAACACATATAGCTTTGGGCATGGAGAACATCGGTGCACTGAGGCCATAGCAAGGGTGAAGAGCAGCAGAGACCCTAATTGGGCCTGAGCTCTGCCCTGGGGTGATGGCCTCCAAAGGCTGAGGAGCAGCAGCAGTAGGGTACGCATGTAAAGTGGGGGGAAACAGAGGATTTGGGCGCTCTAGGGCATCTCCATGAGAACAGAACTTGAAGACACCCCAAACCTTAGCTCATGTGCACAAAGAGATGCTATAGGGACAACCTGTAGTGCGTCAACGCAGCTCCTAGGGCCTGACATAGGGCAGGGCCCAGAGCGGGGCAGTGGTGGGGACAGATTGGGGGGTACAAGGACACACGTCCCACAGCATCAGCCGCTTCCGCACATGCTATGCACATGCTTTGCAATTCTTTGGGGCTGTCTTGTAATTTTCCTCAGCTGTCCCCAGTGTGGCAGAAGAACCATTGCTCTGAAGGGGCAATCGAATGTTGGAAGTGCAACATCACTGAAAGGAGGGGTGGAGAACTGCATTCTCCTTGGGAAATTCAAGTAACCCATCTGGAAAGGGAACCTGCATATTGCATGTGTTTCACTATGGAAAGAAAATGCCTTTTAAAATCTAAAATCAAGAAGTTTGTGGAAGGAAAAGTCCTGGGAGTTAACTGAGTTCATATCTTCCATTAATGTTCCCTATAAAGAAATGTTCCTGCTTCTTTGCTCCACTAGTCATGGGTTTCATGCCAGCTTCAGATTTGGCTGTTGACTTCTTCAGGCAGATTGATGGCTCAGCTGAAATTAAAGGTATGGGCACAACTCTCCCCTGGCCAAGGCTCACCTCCTCAGATAGATCCAGGTCCACAGCTCCCATTGAACTGCAAGGGAGAGGAGGCACTGAAATCATTTGGCATGATCTAAACTTAGGAAGGAGGATGAGCCATTTCTACCGTAAAAGACTGAATTTGGATGCTTTGACCACTATCTGGAAGCACCTACCTGCGGACATTGATGTCCATACTTCAATTAGATTCCTAAAACTGGGCTGTGAGAACACCACAGGTAAAGTTCAGCATCCCAAAGCTCATCACAGGACACTGAAACTAAACCCAGCTCTGTTGCTGCACGGCAAGCCATGATGCCATTTCTTCCTCTGCAGGGAAAGGGCCCAAGGCAACAAATGCACTGCGACAGGTCTGCTCACCTGCCCAAAGACAGGGCTGCGCTTCAGCTTCTTGCTTCATCCAGCACTGAAGTTAGCAGCCGGGAAGTAAGATTGCTTCCTTTTTTTTTTTTTTTTTTAATTATTAGGAAAGAAGTAAAACAATTCATTGTTCTGGGGAGAAAATATGCCTTGAGTCTAACTACTGAAAAATCAAACAGCATTTGAGAAGCAAGACAATAAGGCTAGCTTGAACTCACAGAGCATTAGAATTGCTCTGGCAGGAGCACAAGTGATTTTTTGATAGATGGAATAACAATGCTGCAATTACATAAAACAAATATGTAAATTGAAAATGCAATACCACCCTGTTATTTGTAGACCCCCTGTTCCACCGTCATTCTTTTATTGTCAGCCATTTAAGTATTGTCTCTTTTAGGTTTTTAAATACTTCATTAGCATTATTTGCCACCTTTTTTTTTGGTCTTAAAGAAGAATATTTTCTCCCACCAGGACTCTAATTAAGCCAATTTTTAATGTGGGAAATTCAGGCTTCAGTGATATCTCCATGCTCTTGATGGTTTAAGCAGGAAAGTCACAGAGAAGCACCTGATACCAGCAGAAAAATAACACCTGAAAACCTGATGCAGGGTGGGAAGTATACAAAAATGAATCCTTCCCTGTGGGGAATAGTTTAGGGAAAAATTGTAAAGGATGATGAAGGTGAAAGAGATCCACCTCTGCCCTACTCCCACCTATGAAGCAGGGCACCACATGCACGTAGAGATGCTGTAAGAAATTAATCTCCTCTGGATCATAAAAATAGTTTTAACACCCGAGAAAAAAAAAACGAGTTGACTTGTTTTGATCGATGTCTTGTGGAGCACCCAAAAAATGGTAGGATCTCTTTCCCCTTCAGCCCGGGGAACATCGTAGCAGAGGGCAGGACCCGGCAGCCTCCTGGCTCGTTCCCTTCCAATGTTCTCTTATAAAACTTCTACTGCCATAGTGCCATCTAGAGACAGTTAAAGAAATTAAAGGGGGTTTGTTGTTGCTAAGAAGGACAGCTTTTAGTATTGTTTGAGGGTTTATATGGTCCCAGAAATGATTATTGCTTACTAGTCCAGCAACCCTTAATTTTAACATTGGGCTCCGACGGTTTGATACCAAGCCCCGCTGAGGCCAATGCAAAGACATCTGTTGGGTTCAGGGCTCTCAGGATTGGTCTTGTCCTGCTTCCGTGGGATGGGGATCTCATCATAGTTAGCTCTTTATTAACATAAAAGCGCTAACAGAGCACCCACCGCAGCAAACAGCTTTGGACACTTGTGTGCATGACTGCAGGGATGGTAGTACCTGAACCACAAAAATAACATTACACTATTGGAATTACTACCATCTTTTCCCTAAACCCCAGCGCAGACAGAGAGAGCGAGCACACAAACACTTGCTACTTGTCCTGGTATTTTAGCATCATCATGCCCCTGTGACAACCTGAAGAAAATAAAGCATTTTGAAGGGTAAAAAAGGGATTTCACAGAAGTGAAAACTAAAAATTCAGTCACATTGGAGGGAAAAATAGCATGCTGACACGTAAAGCACTGGCCTGGTAGAGAAGATGCAGGTTTAATTCCAGATTTCCAGCTGTATCACAGACACTGCAGGACCCAGGGCATTTGTGCCTTAGTTTCCCTGATTCCTATACAGAAAGCTGACAATAACTCCTCCACTCACTCTTTCTCTTTTTTTTTTTCCTTCAGATCTCTGTGTGGTTGCTCAGTACCTCAGCCATGGCTTGCACTGTCATAAAAGTAATGAATAATATTAATAAAAAATATTGCAACTGTCTCTCCACATAAGAATGATTTAAAGAATATATTTTCTTACATTCCCAGGAGAACAGATTTACGGACAAATTTAAGCTACTAAGTCAAAGGCAAATTATGGAAACATTGTAAAGTTAAGGACAGAGAAATTACAGGAGATAAAATTGATGATCATCTTGCAAGCACTGAAACACCTCCTCTTAATCATAAGGCCAATGGCCTCAGATGGCAAATTACGTATGTTACACTGCAGCTGTGTGTCCCAAGGAGGAAGCTGAATTAAACAGAAGGCAATGAAATACAGATCTCTCTCAATACCTGCACAAGAGTAAAATATGCATCTTTCATACATCCCTAAAAGATCTATCATTACTCATGGTTATAACTTTTCCTATAAAAGGAGTTTGAATGGAAAATACCTTTTTGGTCACTTGGAAAGAAAAGACAATAACATCATGATCAAAATCTCACTGATGGGCTGGTTTTGCTGGGGAAGAGGAAAAGATTCATTGTATTAGAACCAGTACCTTGTCTAACAAAAGTAGGTCCGTAACTAATATCTCTGTAGGTCAGAGTACATGGGAACATGGTAGAAACATCTGGAGATGTGATTTTTGAGTCTACTTTTGCCTGTAAGCCTTACATTGGTGGACCCATACTGTAAGGCATCTTGAACGTTCAAAGCTGCGCAGTTGAAGGTGGGTGGACTTGATACTGGCAAATCACCCTCTTGAGAGCCCTTGGCTAGTAACACTGGTGTTGCAGAGTCCAGCAGTAAAACAATAAAGGGCTAAAAGGAACGGTATTAAATATTTTGCTTTTCAACATTTTTGTCATTTTAACTACGTCTTGCAAGTCATCGTTGAACAAATACTCCTTTTCCAAATGTCTCACTAAAATTTGGTAGTACAAACCATCTACTAAGCAGTTACAAAGACCATACAGAAGACTTTAAATTACCATTTACTTAGGACCATGTGGGTTAAAGTGTGGTTAAAAATCACTGTCTGAACAGAGGGTCTGTCTCTAAGACAAAATGTGAGTCATTGACATTCATGTGTGCATTTATTGACTTTCTTCCAAAACCCCCATTGCAAATGACACAAAAATAAGAAACCAGCCAAACGATACTTCCCCACATGCAGACAGGTGATCTGCAGAGAACAATTCTTAAATAGCAACAAACCTATGGAGTATATCCTGCTGCTGAATCTACCCCAAACTGAAGGAGAGGTGGAGCTGAGGATCTGGCCCTCAAGGAGAGTCCAGAGCATGACCTGGAGATGGGTCAGAGGGACTGATGGGGCATGGAGAGAGCCTCCTACCCTGACACAGGGACTTTTTGGGTTGAATCCTGCATATTCATCAGTTCCACATGAGGAGGGCTATGGATGAAACAAGCAAAAGGTACTTGCCCATGAAATCCTCTGCTATGAAGAGCCCAGGGCTGAGGGTGAGGGACCTGGCAGGAGTGAAAGCACAGCAGACCCAGAGGGGAACGGTCACCATCCTCTCTCCTGATGTGGGGCTGAGCCCTGGTAATGAGACATGTCCCCCTGCACCCTGGTGAGCCAGGCGGGCTGCCAGGGCCCCCTGCCCACAGCACTGCTCTGACATGGCCTTTTGCAGCAAGCCAAGGACCTGGAGCAATCACCAGAAAGGCTCCCCATGGCACTGCCTCACCTCCTCCCCAGCCTCCACTGGGAAAATGTGCCCCCAGCACTAGCCGGGCTGAGGTCCACAAAGAGGAGCGTTACGGTAGGGAATAAATTCCTCCCACATATTTTCTCCAACACAATGAAATAATGCGGGCCATGAATCTGACACTCTGCCTCTCATGTTGGAGAAGTGAGCAGATAGCTGTGTTTTAACATTAGCTCCTACGAATAATTTCCTGTAATTGTAAAGCGCTTTAGAGGTACTTGTGAACTTGGGTGGATAGCTCCTAACTAAGTTGATGAATAACCCAGGACTGACTCATCTCCTAAACAGACAGAGCACTGAAGGAGGGAATGTGGAGAAAGGTTTTGCCTTCCATTAGCAACACTATCCAAACAACTGACTCTCTGCCCGAAAGATTAGTTCACAGCAGGTGAACTATAATCTGCTCTGATCGGCAGGCAAGGAAAGCATTCATTCCAGCTGCATTACAGCCAGCGCTTTTCTTCTCTTTTTTTTCACACATTGTGAGCTCCTGACAAAGGGCTTCAGCTATCAGATCAAACAAACGTTTTGCCACTTATTTGCAGAAATGGTTCTGGTCCCGAGTTGGGATGATAACCAGCTAAAGACTGGCTGATGAGTATTTTTTCCTGGCATGGCCATCAGCACTTTCTCAGCTGGAAAATGGTCATTTGATAGTGTCCAGAGCAATAGGCAAGTTTTTGATCGGCGTCAGTTTTGTGCTGGGAAGTTGTTGCCAATTTATGATGCTAGAGATAATCTACTGGAAATTATTATTTGAACGTTACGTGGCATAACTATCCATCTAATGCATTTGGTTGCCAATTGGAGAACATTTTTCACAAAACAATCACGCCATTTCAGGCTTTCTGGTCCAGAGCCTCATGGGAAACCTACAAGATACTGTTAAAAGATATGTTTAAATTCCCAGATCTGCTGCATATTAGAAGCCACAGACTCACTAGTTTTTACGGCACATATATTTCCCTAAAACCAGCAGCAGTAAAGCATTATCTCACAGCCAGTAACCATCCATCTCTCTTTTCTCCTCTCTTTCTCTCTCTTTTTGGCCAACAGCCTTATCACTTCTCTCCTTGCTAATGCCATAGCCTTTTCTCCACAGGTATCAATCAGACTTTTCTCCCCATCAATCTGAATAACTAACAAAATCCAATTAGACTCAGAGCGATTGTTCTCAGCTAAGATTTAGTTTGAAGATGGTGGTTCTTATTTTTGGAGTGAAAAAGACCTTGTGTGTTTGAAAGCTTAGCTGTTTGGGGTTGGGGGGGTTGGTCCTCTCCCACCTATACCTACAGGTCTGATAAAAGCTACCACCTCTGCCTGCGCATACGGCTTTGCTCTCCAATCCTGTTAACTACAGCGGGAGGGGGTGTTTACCAGGGACGGTGCCAACCGCTGGCCCCAAGAGCTTCTGCACAGCTTGTGCTTCAGTCTGGGCCCCTGTTTACCAGGCTGGAGTCACATACGGCTCCAAGAGACATCTCGTGGCCATATCATATACTGCAAAAGAGTTATTTTGTGTGTTAAACATCTCTTGTGTGCCGAGGGCCAAGAACTGCCCAAGTATAATGACTAGTCACATTGGGCCAAACAGCAGAGGATGCCAAAATACCATGCACCTAATTCATCCTCCAGCCATTCTCTCTGGATGCCTTCAGAGCATGAAGAAATTGGAAATATAGACATATTATGTTCCTGTGCATTTAGTCTTGTAAGTACATAAGAAAGAAACAGCTTGGCAGGGGATGGCAGAGAGCTAGAAAATCCTGCGTCACTAGGAGAAACCAGAAAGGCAGCAGCTGCTCACCCTCTTCCAGCACAGGACTCAAAGCCACCAGGTGAAGCTTTTGGGAGCCACGTTCAAGCAGGAGGATGTGGTTCCTCCTGAGCAGCAGAGGATCCAAGAAAGTCCTCGCTGAAGGACGCTGGGGATGTAGAAAGTCCACCAGGGTCGAAGGAAAGATTGGACAAACATCAGGAAAACAGAGCTCCACTGAGGGCAACTGAGCAGACAAACCACAGCAGTGTCTGAAAATCCACCGTGCTGCAGATGTTCATTCTGGGAAAACACTTGGGGGAAATACGATGTCCTTGCCTTGCTGTCGCTTTTTCTAAGGCATCTGCCCACAGCTACTGCAGGAGCCCTGCATATGGCACTAGGCAGACCTGGGTCTGACCCAGTACAGCTCGTTTTACATTCACACGTAAGGTTACAGAGAAAACTGAGAACATCCTGGGAGCACGAACCAAGTGCTAGTTTGATCCTGAAGACTTCTTTTCAAGAGCTGACGTGGAAGGTGAGCCGTGAGAGCACATTGGCATTGGGGAGCCTCAGCTCTTGGTTTAATGTGTTAAGGTCAGGCTCAGCACCAGGGTTTTCAAGTGATCTGGGAGAAGAGTCTTGAAAGAAGGAAGCCAAGGAGCTGCCCAGACCAGCTGGGAGGATGCTCTAACTCATCAGCAGTGAGTGGTGAGGCTCTGGTTAGTCTGTGGCTTGTGACAGTTGTGTGACAAAAACCTCATCGCACGTTGCTCCATTACAAGAGTGCTGGTGGCCCATCGGGGCTGCATCCTGTGCCTGGGGGTCTCGGGGACACTTGCAGCATAGGTCTGAGATGCTGCTGTGCATGGGACAGGCAGAGCTTCCCACCCCACAGGGAAGGGGCCACCTCCACTGCTTCCCACTGCCAGTATTACTGCTCTCCTCTCAACTAGTAACCCCTTGCTGTCCTTCACCCGCACAGCACCCAGCAATCACCCAGAAAGGGTGAAGCACTGCAGGTCTGTCATACCCCTGTGCTGAGAATGGGACCCATTGCCCACTCCCAGCCACTGAAACAGCTTGAAATAAGTCTCATTTATCCCCATATCCTGACTCTCCCCTTTGTTTTCTTTCATTTCAAAATGTCCAGCAGGACAACCTTCCTCTGCCCAGACCTGTGACAGTGAGACCCAGCATACCAAAGCCCAGCACTAAAGCGAGGAAATTTGAGTATTTGAAATACCCCCACCCCTCCCAGAGACTTTCAGTCAATATGCCACGTGGAAAAACTTCCACCAATGCCAGGACACTCTTGAACATCAAATTGAGATATGATTGTAAGAGAGCCAACATCACCAACCGAGGCAGGAAGAGGGGGCTGGACACCAGAAGACCCTTGTGCACTTCCCCAGCTCTGCAGCCACCGGTGAAGTGGACCTGCTCCCCGTGGCTTCACTGTTTTGGCTGTACATGCTTCAGGAAAATGACTGTCTCTTGGAACCCTGCTGCGGCCATCGCCTCCTGCAGCAAGTAGGACGCATGCCAGTGTACACCTGAAGGGAAACACTCCTGATAGAAGCTGAGGAAGGAACATGTGGATGTGACATTGCAGGACATGGTTTAATGGGCATGGTGGTGGTGGGTTGATGGTTGGACTTGATGATCTTACAGGTCTTTTCCAACCTTAATGATTCTGTGATTCTGTGATGCACTGACACTGATCCCCACCTACCCCAATAACGTGTTGCTTGGTCGTGGCTTGCTATGAAGTACCCCTTCCTGCTCCCTTGCCTGCATGGACCCCCATCCTGAAGTCCCCCATCCCTGAGCAGGGGAGCACGGGAGGCTGAGCTCTGGCTTTACCTCCTGTATTCCTTGCCCAGTCCCCATCCCCTTCCGAGCACAGTGAAACATCCCAAAATATGCCCACTCCCCAGGGTTTGAAGACCTGGCCCACCACCCCAGAGCCTCTATGCGCTGCTGCATGAGTAATGCCCCAGGTTTTGAGAGATACACAGTTCAGTCCACAGCTAGCTAGGAAAGGGGTTTAAATTAATCTTTGTTGGCTCCTGCTAAATGCTTCCTCCATGATTAACACCAGAGGTGATTTTGATAGCAGGATTCACTGTCAAAATACCTTATAAAACAATTCCATAAAACTGTGTAAATCTTGTGTTGATTTTACTTTTTACAAGGAGTCTTAAAGCCATATATCCCAGCACCATTTACAAGGTTGTTGCAGGTGTGGGACCAGCCTTAGAAATATAGCTACTACTTAAACTGTGTATTTTACGAGCCTGGGGAAACATCCGTTTGAACTGTAAAAGGAGTTTTCCAGCCCACTTGCTTCTTTGTGCAAGAGACTAAGCCATTGCCCGTCGGACTTCAGTACCTCCTGAGTCACAGCCAAGGTGCAGGGAAAGGATTCCTTTGTCAATACACCTTAGCAAAGTTTTCCACTACATTGAACTTGGGCTTCAGGAGGAGTGGGGATCCCCAAGCCCAGGTTTCACTGCAAGCCACTGAGTACCTTAAAACTGCTTGCCACTTGCAGATGTGGGGCTATTTTTCTATGGGCTGCAGCCATTTGCCCGGTGAAGCTCACAGGCTATTTATTGGTGCTCTGGAGCGCAAAGAAACAGGTGGAAAAGGGAAGAATGAATAGCCCAATCATGTAAATCAGATGACAGAAGGCATTTAAGTAGGCAATATATACTGTAATTACATAATAGGTATTTAATAGGCATCAGGCTGAGTCTGCTGGGGATAAAGGAAGAGCCAAGAGAGATTTCTCCCCTTGAGTAAAAAATTATCAGGATTTTAACCCCATATTAACACTCAAGACTACATCGCATCCTCCCTGCCCTCTGAGCTCTCCTCCAGTTCCCAGCTCAACAGTCCTGAGATTGCTCAAACTACAGGAACTGAACCCTCCTCCCATAGCGTCCACTGAATGTAGGAACTATTAGGTCCCAAATCATCACATACCTCTGCTTTGCAGGGTACATGGACAACCAGCTGCCACGCTGCACCCCAAAGAGCACTATGCTTTGCAGCTGAATACATGGGCTCCCCATTTATGACACCGGGAGAAAATGGGTTGCACTTGGGTTTGAAGTTCAGGGACTCTGGATTTTAACAAGGATTTGTTCTTTGACCTTGGCCAAGCTGTTTATTCCTCCCTTTAAGGAGTGACAAGGTTCCTCCACCTACATGTAACCTGGCAAAGAGAAACACCAGTGAGCACCAAAGCAGTGCCACCGTTGCAACGTGAGGCTATGGGCAATCCTCTGCCCCACTGTCCCCACCTTCATCCTCCTCATCAGATGCCTGGCCTCACCTTCCCAGCGGATGTGTCTCGGTGCCCTTTTATCTCCTGCTCATATCTTCTGTGCAAGACCAAATATTTACACTGTTCAGGAATGGCCTTTGTCTGTGAGCACATCTCCTAACCTTCAAGATAGCCCCTGACCTCTCCCCGATCCCTGAAATGCACAAGATAAAATAGGCCTTCTAAAATAGCGTCAAGCTCCTGAATTTGACAGCATCATAAACCAGTGCAGTGGCTGTGGCATGTGATGCCTGAAGAAACACCAAGCTGGAGGGGCTGGGATCATCTGCGGGTTACGCACTTGTACAGCACCTGACACACTGAATCCCCTTCCTAATCAGGAGCTGTTAAGATGTTGTTGCAACACAATTAATAATATAACATTATATAAAATATAATGTTTTATATATTTAATGTAATAATTAGCCATTATAATAACAAGTAACTTTATAGTTGAATTTATGAAACCCTAGTATCTGAATCCCATTTGTATGTGGCTTCACTGGGACTTGATAAAGTGCTGGGCTCATTTAACAACCTCCCCTTCAGCCAGAGCAGTGATGTGGGGTCCTTCCCTCTCCCCTGGCTATTTTTTTCCAAAAACACTAAGGAGTCTACTAGGAGTCTACCCCACACACAAGCCTGGCTGAGACCTGCCTGTTTGAGTGATTAGGCAAGGATTGATAGACTGATGTGGGCAGAGCAATCACACAACCCCCTGTTTCCTTTGGAAACCAAGCTAAAAATAGGGGACAGGCAGTAGAAAACCAGACAGGAAGGCAGGAATGGATCTATCAATAGCTCCTGCCCTGTTTCCTGCTCATTAGCCTCTCTCAGCAGATGTCAGGTAACCTTTAGAAACCCTCCAAAGAAGCGTTCATTTATCAGACATTTCTTAAATTGAGATAGAGGGAATTTGGACCCTGTATGTTTATGGCCATCCCAGAAAAAAATATGAGGAAAAAAAAAGAAAAAAAATCTCTTCTGAGTGCATGGATTGTATATCACAGAGAATTTTGTTTCTATTCTTAATACAGCCACAGACCACCTGTGGACTTTGTACTACATGTATATCTAAATGACCATGTCACACCGATCTGTTTCCCCATTCCCTTGGTGCTACCATTGCTCTGACTGCAATCCCAAGCAGAGCAGGAGAGAAAACACATGCTTTAGCAGCAGTGGTCGTCCCAGGAGGTGAAATGCTCAAATTCTAGGTAAGAGTAATTTGCTGTCTATAAAAGCTTGTCAGCAAGATGTTAATGATGGTGGGTGGGAGAGTACAATACAGGCTTCGGCTTGTTATGTTAGTACGCTCTTCCGAAGGTGAGAAAAAGGGTTTTTCATCAGAGCCATGGATCAGCCCTTCCTTCAGCCGCAGCTGCCGGTGATGGTGTGCGTTGCTCACTAGATGGCGAAGGCTGCCTTCCTCCCTGCAGCCCGCAAAGCCCCTGCAGAAGCAGCGAGGGGTGCTGCTGGGGATGGAGAAAAGGGCTTGGATCACTGAGGGGACGTTTAGGGGAGACGTCTGGAGCCTGCTAAAGGCACAGGGGAAGGGAGGGTGGGTTATTAAGGTTCAAATGGTGGTAAGGTTCTCCTTGAAGAGATGGTGCCACATGTTTGAGACTCTCCCTCTTCACCTGATCTGAAACAGACCTTTAGGCGAGGCCCCAGCTACCAAGAACTGGTGGGGAAAGAGATATCCCAGTGAGCCTCTTCTGCAGATTTCCTCCAACCTTCAGGAGTCTCCCTGTCTTTTCACCAGCAGGAGCAAGCTGACGTGACCCACATTTGTCCCTCAAATCTATCTAGGGAGAACACAGGGTGACACAGACTGCGATTAGTTCATCCTGAGCCTCTGAAGTGCTCCTGGGGCAAAAAGCACCCTTTAGAGATGACAGCTATCGAACAGAGATGCTCCATGACAACGTCCGTCAGCCACAAGAAGTCTCAGTGCACAGCTCCTGCTGCTGCCATGGGTTGAGCCCTGCCCATGCAGAAAAAGCTGTGTGCCATCTTCACGGCACCCTTCCCCTGCTGTCCCAGGGGTGCTCAGCAGATGCAGGATTGCAACAGCAGGGACAGGAGTGTGGCAGAGCCTGATTTAAGCCCTTCCATAGAGGCTGTGTTTGTTAAAACTGAACAAAACTCATGATTTGCCAGGTTGGGAGACTTGGCTACCTCAGGTACCTTCAGTCACTCAACCACAGCTAAGGAAGCATGGGAAAGGACAATGCTCTATCTAGGGTACTTGGCTACAAACCAAAGATGTCATTCTCAAATACATAAATCAAAAAAACTCGAATGAGACGAAGCTGTGAGCCAAGCAAGACCTGTTTTGAAATTGTTCATCTGCACTAGTGAGTCATAAACCAACACAGCAGCTATGGAGGTGAGTTAGAGGAGGGTAATTTCATCCCCATTTTCAGCAGCAGCTGGCTCCCAGGAACGCCCTGCTCTTGCAAGTCATCAGTGTTACAAGGCAAGTTTTGCACCATTCTAGCCAGAGTCCCTCACACATCCTTAGCTATCTGCAAACAGCTCCTTGCCCACGAGTGCCAGTATTTTCAGTACCACTAGTTCAAGAAAGGAAGAAAGCCCTGTACCAGACGTCTGTGTTGTCAGGTGAAGAACTGGCTGAAACAAGCTCAGCCCTGTAATTTCCAGGCTCCCCATCTGCATTGGCCATGGCCAGTCTGTAGCTCAGCTCTCAAGCAGCCACATTTAGGCATAAGCAACATCCTACAGTTCTTGGCTATATTGGGCTTGAAAACCTCAGCTCAGCTGGTCTTCTGGGTGATGCTGGCTACCTGGGCCCAGATGTGCTCGAATTCACACATGGTCTGTGTGCCCAGGCCATATGGACCTGCAGCTGAAGTCTGCAGAAAGGAGTGGGGCATGTGTGCGCTCTCACGAGCACCCAGTTCCAGCATGAGTGTGGTGTTCATGGTGTACAGATGCCAGCTCAGGCATCTGAAATGTACTTGTACATAGTGGAGCATCGCCCGTTCCTCCCCATGAGATGCCCTCGCGAGACTGAAAGCCCATCCACATGAACCTCTCAGCAGCAGCACCAGCAAGTCCACATCTGAGCCTGCAGACACGTGCTAGCACATGTGACTAGTGATATGTGGAATATATGCCCAAACATGAATACATAGGGCAGCAAACAGGTTCTTGAACATTGCTCCCAGCCATTTGGCATAAAATTAGCCCTGAAGGTAACATTCAGCAGCCTGAGATTTTCATTGCTTCCTTCAACCCAGGATCCATTATACCCCATACTACATGTTTTGCAGAATAATGCAAACATATTTCTATTCAGAAACCCAAGGCTGTTCCTACCCAGCTCGCTGGGATATGAAAATACCTGGAAGGTGGTGCTGACATTTTTCCTGAAGCTCTTTTCTATTTAACAGAAGCAAAGTCACGTTGCTGAGAGACCCCTTAGTAACAGGAAGCAGTTGTCCGGTTTAAAGAACCAGCTAAAAAGCAAACAGCTTTGCCTCCTTTTTAAAGCCCCTCAGGACAATATTTACTTTTCTAAAATATCATTGTGCCACGGCTTTGGGACTTTGCTCGACAAACTTGGGGGTCTCTGAGCAGTTCAAAGTGGGCTTGACCTATAGCTGAGCATGGAAAACAGGAACTGCATATAAATAACTAAATTACAGAGAGATCAATTCTCAGTCAACTCATTAGCAATGCCCGGCGTCTTTAAGTGATAACTCCACTCTCTAAGACCTTTACGTAATTACTTGCACAAGGCACATTTTACCCTTTGGTTCGCAAGTTTCATAAATGAAGGTTAAGTTTACTTAACCACCCAGGATTTACCAGCCATGTTAAAGCATAAAATGCGCGTGCTGCCAGGTGTCTCTGCAGAAACCGCCTTGTTGATTCAGAGACTCCAAGGTTAAATGATAGCTCCTGAGTCCAAGTTAGTTTCCCATTGGGGGATGGGAGGATCTGTACTGTAACATTGTACCACAGTTCAGCCGAGGTTGATTAATGAGGCTTGGAGTTAAGATAGCAGTGATTGCAAAAACCTGAATGAAAATCAGGGTTTTGCTGTACATTGCACCTGTAATAGGGATCTTGAGTCTACCACACGTCAGTTTGTTACAGAAAGATGCTATACATTTTTTCCTAGCCAGATACCTGTTTCTATCTTCTATCTTTCTATCCACACTATTTGCACACATGCACATCTATAGGATGCACGTTTATATAGCCTGCATATCTCTTACTCCACACAGTTCATACAACTGACTGATGGGCCAAATTTTCAGCTGATGTGAATCAGCATAGTCCTATTAATGTTTTTGGCAAGTCACACTAGCCAAGGATAGATTCGGTGTTTCCAGGGTGGTGGGTTTGTACCTATGTGCTTGATTGCCTCATTCTTGACAGCATTTTGCATGTCCTGGTTGTACTCTCCCCACCTTCACACAAGTTCAAGTTTTTCAGCCACCATGGAAGCACCCAATGGCTTAGTAAAGTTATTTGTGTACCAGGAGAAACTGGGTCAGAGGCTGTGAAGTCACTGGCTTGTGTAATGCAGAAAACCTAGGAGAGATCAGCCAATGGGACATGCATTTTCCATCTTCCAAACACAGCTCTTTACCTGACCACAGAGCTGTCCAAATTCTGCTCCTCAGCCCAGGTATGCTCCACCAGAACAACACGATGTGCCATGATGCTGATTTCCAAGGAGGGTCCTCACGTATGGCCAAGGCTGGACCGACCACTCCATGGAGTGCTTCAGCAACCTCTCCCCACTGCTGCCTCTCAGCAGAGAGGTCCTGCACTCTCTCCTTCAGCTCATGGCCAAAACAGAGAGGCGTCTCCTTGTCGGTCACACATGAACCCAGGTGGGAGCTGAGAACTGGCATGCACCTAAGATAGTACAGAGTGATCTGCTGGGGACCTCTTCTAGTCCCGTCAGATGATGGGGATACCTGAAGTCTGCTCACCTGAAGTTTGCTCAAATGTTGGTCATGTTTCCATGCACCTAACAGAGGAAGGATTGGTGTATCTGGTCTTCCACCATCTTCAGATGGAGTGAGCTAGACCATCCTCGCAGCCATGCAGTAACTGCTCTGTCACTCCGAGCAACCCACTGGTGTTCTGACAAACCTGTTATCACCCTCTGATCCTGGGGGAAGTGCATAAATGCACACGGTAATGTAACTTGCCACTCATTTTTACACTGACAAAACAGTGACCTCAAGTTAGTCGGTGTCACAGCATGAGAAATCAGCTTTCCTCCTTCCCCAAACCTACAGCAAACAATATTCTGTTCAAATTCCCACTGCTGTCCTCTTTTTTCTGAAAACCAAAAGAAGATCAATGAAAGAGGCTTCCAACGCATTTGTTCTTTCACTGTGGTTGTCCACAAGGTTGACTATATGGGGACGTCTACAGTCCTACTGCTCCTGTGTGCCCGGAGTTATGTCCAAAAAGTTACGCATTAGACATCTAATGGCAACAACATCCACACATAGGCCTGTGGAATATTCATATATACCCAGAAATTCCTACCAGCAATACAAAAGAGTTCCCCAAGCCTCACGGAGTTGCAGAGTTATCACTAAAAGAACATCTATCCCCAGGTTTCAAAGCAAAGTAGCTAGATGGCCACAAAGCCCGGACTGAAACTTCTCAGGGTCAATGAAAAGAGTCCAGATATTTTTTGATTCAGCTGTAAAACTTGGGTTTGTGACTTAAGGAGGGCTAATCGGTTCCCAGGTGCTGCCAAGTCTCTAAGTTATTTGGAAAGGTAGTTTTTGAGCCATGGTGCAGTTGAACAGTGATCAGAGTTTGCCCACTGCTGATTTGGAAACGTAAGTTCCACTCATGCTGCCAACAACGGGGTTGGAGCTGTAGGTGTCAGCGCACAGATTAAAATGACTTGAACCAGTTGTATCTACATCATTGTTAGACCTGAATTCAAACGTGAGTCAGTCCCGTTCTGCCAAATTTCCTTGTGGTGGATCTAGAGGCAGAATCTGAGCTGACATACATTAATGTGAACTAGTGTAAGCATAGAATGGTCTTGTTTTATACACACCAGTAGGACGGGTTTAATACCCTTTTTACATATTTAACACCTTATTTAACAATCTATAACCATTCTTATTAACGTGATTATAACCACTGATGAAACACATTACTCACATCTGAACAGGATTACAGCATCTCTCTAGCACTGACTAGGCACTTCTATCAACAGAAACTTGATAAATGATGGGCAGTTGAACTTCCAGCACAACCAATGGTGACAGGTCAAAACTTCCACCCTCTACAATTCTGGGTGCTTCTTGAGGGACTGTTGGTGCAGCCATCATGGTCTGGGGGTATGAACAAGGCAATGTTTGCAAGAGGAGGTAGTATCTTTTATTAGAACACACATAGCTGGAAAAAGTAGGTCAAGCTTTAAAGCACATGAGCCTTTCTTCAGGTCTTGCCTAATTAAAACCCTCTGACTATTGCAAATCTAAGTGTGATTTTAAAGGCAGGATAGAAGTGGTGGTGCAAAGATTTTGTAAAGGGCTTAGCACAATAGGCTATACATTGCAATAACCAACCGTTAGTCTTGGGGAAATAGCTAAGCCTCTGATCTGACATTTTAGCAGCTAAGAGCTCTGGCTAACAGATCCTACTCTGAATTACTCTCTCAAAACCTTATCAAAAGGAAATGGAGCCTTTTGAAATCGCTGGCATCTCTGGAAGACTGGTTTATCAAATTTCCCTCAGTTCAAGCAGAAAACCTCTGTTTTCCTCTGCTCTTTAACCTCTTATTTAAAATGTCATTTTACTTTGAACTGTCAAAAGAGGCAGCAAGGGAAGCTGCTAGCTCACCATCAGAAGGAGGTGAAAGCTGAAACTTTACCCGTCCTTAGTGAGTTTATCCACATATCAATGGCATGCTACGCCAGTGTGTTTATTTTTATGACTAGAGCATATCCCTTAACCTCAGGGATCCGAACATTTCCCTGGAATGTACAGACGTTTCGTATCGTTTATTTCCCAGTGGCCCTTCCCCACACCAGCTCCACACACGCATACATAAACACACACGCTTCTATCCACATTCTCTTGATCATACTGGTGTACACAACCAGACATCAGCTTAACACAAACACACACACATTCCTATCCATAGCATCGGTCTTATCTATAGCACTCTGCATAAAATATAAATGCACGCATTCCTGTATTTAGATATACGTATTTACAACACATATACGAACATAAATGGCTATGATTTGTGTGTGCATCTATTTTACAAGCCCACATGTGTACATGTATGTACACAAATGTGTGTGAAAATTTACATATGTGGAAAACCAGAACTGCAAAAGGCACTAACACATGCCACCGCGTTCCATGGCTGCTCAGGACCTTGCTGGGTGGCTTCCATAACCCAGGGAAAGCATCTGGATGGGATCCAAAAGACTTCCAGCAGCTGTACACTTGGATTTCAGTTACCTCTGTATCAATTTTAAGGGGAAAGGTACTGCCTGGAGCCAATAACCAAAATGATGGACCAGATTCCCCCTCAGAAGCCCTACAGCAATTAGGATTCTGTGAAGTTGCTGCAGCTTTGCTCTATTACAACTATGTCCCCTTGCCTTATTGACTCAGGCTCTAATGAGATATTACCAAGCACTGAGGTTGCATTCAAGCTCTCATATAAGCAGCCAGCTGAGGATTGGACTCTTTTATCGGTTTGAGCTGCTTGCTGTGGGCCAAGGTCTTCAGCTGGTGTAAATCAGCACAACTCCACTGAGGCCATGAAAAATGAGGTGCATAAGTTAAGCATCTGTCTCAATGGCTGATGTTTATCTTCGCTCCCATGGCCTCAGTTGCACTTAAGATGAACATAAACCCATGAAAACAGTTTAATGGGACATGGGCTTTCTGCTGATCATCTGCATGCAGCTGAATTTTACTCCATTTGATTGCTAAACCAAGTTCAACTGATATACATGTTACAAATAATTTGTCATGCTCTTAGGCGCGTTCCACTCCAGGCCACAAAATGTTCACAGTAATTGAAATATACAGCCAAATTCCAAGCTAGCATAAATCTCCACTGATGTCAAGCCATATGGAAATCCATATGATTTGAGGGCTGTAAAAGAAAAAACAAACCACCGTGCCTTCTAGTGAGAGACTTACGCAGCTCAATCTGATTAGTCTATCACAAAGAAGATTAAGAGGTGACTTCACTAGGATGTCCAAGAACAGCTGGAAAAAGAAAATACCAGGTACAGAACGGTTCTTTAATCTAGCTGAGAAATGCCAAGTGAGATTCATTGCTTGAAAGTAAATGCCAGACAAATTTGAATAAGCAATAAAGCATAGATTTTTTTAACATGGAATCATTGATCAAAGGATAAGGTGGACTCCACCACTGAAAGTCTTCAGACCAAGGTCAGATGCTTTTCTTCACAAGATTCTTTTGTTTACTATAACTTGTTGGCTTCGACATAACAGTAACATCAGTTGTTGAACCTGAAGTCATCTAAGAGGCTGTAACTATTTATAAGAAGCCAGTGAATTAAGACTGAGAAAAGCCACTGTGCTATCAATAGGATTGAATTTACTACAGATTCACTTGAAAATAACTACTTTTTTCCACTTGAAAATGCTTGTGGGACTGCTAAGTAAAAAATTAGAGAAGAAACCACTGAACTTCATAAAATACAGAACTGAAGGACAAACTAATGATCTCTTCTCTTCACAATAATTTATTTACTTTAAAGCCCAGTCCGTTATCCTTGAAATCACAACTTTTTTAGAGCTGTGAAACTAAATTCTGTTAATTCCCTTTCGATTATAATACAGGAAAAGAGATGAGCCCTCTCAAATGTGAAAGAAGAAATATTACTGATCACTGAGAAAGAAATCTGTATCTTGCTAGAGCTGCATTCCTCTGCAGCAAAATCGATGGTTTTCAATGGATCCCAACCACCAAGTGCTGCGGTTGCTCCAAGTTTGAGCATTTATCCTAAGAAGGACCCAGGTGCCAAGTTAATTTTTAAAAAAAGTTTCCAAAAAATGTCTTTGCACCATGTGTTCTCTAGCAGTGGTGCATTCCTCAGGCCGCGATGTCATCAGCTTCTCATTATTATTCTTAACGTTTCTTCGAAGTCAGTCAAAATCAAAGACAGAACAACAGATTTGGGGTGTTTGTGCTCTGTTTGCACGCTACATTGTGCCGAAGGTACATAAGGTTATTTGGTTATTTCCATCCATGGCTTTTTGGCAGCAGAGCTTGAAGTCAGAACCCCAGCTTGTCAAATAGATTATGATTATATATAATATATAATCACAATGAAAATGAGATTTTAGATGAAAATCTAAAATTGGGACAGGGTGGGAGTGAAACCAGCTCACTCCAGGCAGCTTTCTAATTTCAGTCATTGGTTCAAATCCCTCCCAGAAGCCACAGGGCAATGCAGGATCCCTAAGTTTCTTGGAAACCAGTCCCATACTTTCACTAAAGTCAGTGGGATGCTTTGTTGTGCCTCTGCTGGAAGCTTGGGAAGGTTTTAAACCAGGGGCATCCCCGTCTGGGGTGCACACACACTCTTTGCAGTACATTACAAGGGGGTACTTACTCCAAAGCAGAACGGGGGGCTGCAGGGGCCAGGAGGATGCATTTGCCAACTGCGCTTTCACCAGCGGCAATACTTGCGAAGGAAGAAAAGGTTAAGGGAAGTCATGCTCCAGATGCAGAAATAAAACCCACTTCCCTGAGAAATGAGCAGCAAAGCCCAGAAGTCCAGGTCTCAGAAACACATTATTGGCTTCCCCGTGGCTCTGCTCAGCTAAAAGCTGGGTGAGTAACTCCTGCTTTGTCCGGCCACAATGCTTAGCTGGGATTTAGGAAAGAAACCTGGAGAGACTGGGATTAAACAGCCAGGGCAGGGGTGCAGGGCATTTCCCTGGGATTAGCAACTGCCTAAGAGACTGGCCGGTGGCACTTCAATGCCCAACAAGGCTCAGCAGCAATGCTGCTAGGGCTGGAGGCAGACGGGAGCCAAACTCCAACCAGGGGAAGTGCCACCACCGTAGAGAAAGGCCCAGCCCCTAAGGACATTTTTGTGGTATTCACTGGCCCCTAGCAGTGATTAACGTTGTTGGATAGAGCCATAACATGGGGACTATGCTTCTGGTGCCAAAATAGACTCCAGCCCTATCTGATGTGCCCTATCTGATCTGATGATCAGCAAGTTAAGATCAAAGGAGACTGAATCATGTCAGATCTCTGCTCTCCAACAAGGTCACTAACCTGCAACATAATATCTGATGGTTAAATGGTTAAAGCAGTATTTCAGACTCAGATGAGGCTATATCATGCTGGAATGTTAATGACGTCATTATAATGTGGCCATTAAGTCATCTTGCCTCCACAAGAGGGTGGGGAATCACCCTCATAGAGCAAAACCTTGCGCCTCTCCAGACAGAGCTGAGCCCCAGCCCCCCAGGCTGAACGCAAGTAAATGTTCTTCAATTCTGGCTGCTATACGGCCCTGGGTGTTTTCCCCCTCAGAAACAGCTGGGGGGAAATGAGAGGTAATTAATACAGAATAGGTACTCACATTTTCCTTTAGCAAGCTCAAGGTCAAAGCAGCAGTTTCCCCACTACACAGTGCTAGAAACCAGAAGCAGATGGAAATCGCTGTAGAGCAGAGACTATGGCTTGCACTTGGCAAAGAGGACATCTCCAAACACTTAGATGACAACAGTTTGGAGGATAAATCAGGCTTACTGATCCTACTTTTTGAGGCCTTAAATGACTGGAAGGTGGTAATCCAAGAAGTGATTTTATCATAAATCCCTTGTTCCTCAGCCCATCAGATAGATACACATTGAATACTTTACAGTGTGTAGCTGAACCATAGCCTCTTGGGGGATCACTACATGGCAGAAAATAACCCAAAAAGTTTGTGAACCTGCAGGCAAGGTGCTGCACAAACCCCCTCGCAAACCCTCTTTGTAAGACAGACAAGTCAAAGTCAAAGGTTGGAACAACTCTCCGGTTCCCTCCCCTCTCCCCCCACCAGTTTGTTCCTGATTATTTTGCACACAGATCACAAGGCAAAAAAAATGTGTCTTATTTCACTAGGGAGGGGAAAAGAAACATGCTTGATGGTACTTTAAGGAAACTTCTTTTCTTTCCTTTCAAAAACAACAATTCAAGTAAACTAATAGGCCTGGTCTGATGAGCATGAGTCATTTTCAGTACAAACTAACCACAAAAGCTGGAAATCTGGTTTTAAATTTAGAGGAGAAGGCAGAAAAGAAAAGATTATAAAATAATTCATGCATTTTTTGAAATACGAATTTCTACCAGTGATCAGAAGAGAATGATAAACTTCCAACATCAGAGATCGTAATTCAACCTCTGAGCCATGGCCAAGCAATAAACAGAGCTCTTTAGTGACCAAATAATTACAGAGTTTGAAATCGAAAGATTATACTGTGTAACTAATGCAGAGAATAAACTCCACTCCGCATGTGTTTTTACAGCTTGATACTCCATTAACATTAATAGGGTTTTTTGTCAATTTGCATAGATTAGCCTTTGAGAAAGATCTCCCTGACTCTCTTCCCAAATTATTTTTTTTAAAGCTGTGACCAGTTGATGTGTCTGTGCCTACCCCTACTCTATTTTTCTGTATTTTGCTCACACACAGATATCCTCCCCAAAACGCAAACTCATTTTCTGTGGACGTACACGTGTTTCCTATTGACGACTGTGGGATCCATGTGGGTGTTTGACTGTGACTTATAAACACGCACATGCAGGCTCATATGCACTTAGTATTTATTATTCCTGTTGGAAATCCTAAGTTGAAATGATTTCTTCAAAAATCACATAAGAAATGCTCGCACGGATGAGAAGAAAATAGTTCTCTAAAGCAGCACCCCATGATGTTAGTTAAAAGGCTTTTTCTTCCTACAGCCCTGAACAGCTACAACGGAGAAAACTGAGCTCCTAAGGACAATCATAATGTGCATCCCTGGCTTCAGATCACAGTTGCTTTAGCAACATACCAAAAGACACGCTAGTTCTTCTCGTCGCTGGCTTAGCTCCCATAGCTTTCTCCTCCATGTGGGCTCGGGCACTGAAGAAGCTGGAAAACGAAGCCTCCAGCTTTTTGCCCAGTCCTGGCATGGGCATCATAGCCCAGAAGTGCAACCGGCAAGCCAGCCTGTCTTGGGCTCGGCTGCAGCTTACCTCCATGCCAATTTTCCTTTCCTCCCTGAGCTTTTAGCTTGGGCACCTTTGGGTATATGGCAAAAACATGCACATTCCTAACAAAAAGACCTTGTCAACCTTGAAATCTTACAGTTTTACAAAGAAATAGTATCCATATACATATCCAGTGAGTACACACACACAATACAGCTTTGCAAAGGAATAGTCACTACGTATTGTGGCTACACACACACACATATATATAAAAACTGGGGACAAGACACGGCATTTTTGCATGCCTCAGCCCCAGAAACAGCTGATGTATTAGAGCTGAAAGATTATGTAGATATCGACCTGAGGCAGCAGTAGTGTGGGATAATTTAGTCCCAAGGGTTAATTGACTATGAATGATCCTAAGATCACCGAACAGCCTAACTAATAGCTTGTAATATGAGCTTTCCACACAAGACACGTACAAGACGTAGCATCTTGCAATATCCCACACATTACTATCTGCCTCCCGTTACTGCAGATCCAATGTTATATGGAATATGGTACTTGTTTTATGCTGTGTAGTGTTTCTTATATATGTCAGATATTGTGTGATACATATTTTAGAGTATATTACATATTGTGTAAATTATGTAAATTACTGTGTAAAAAATGTGCAGAAGCAAGGACTGGATGCCAAACTTCATTGGCAACCACCACACAATATCCATTAAAAGCAGAAACCCAGAAGGCCCGCAGTGCTGGCAGGTACTCTTGGCGCTGGGGTGTGCGGGGAGCACGATCCTGCTAAACAGAGTCGGGACTATTTCCCCTGCCTGCAGAAGGAGAAAGCGGGGAGACGATGCGGCTTTCTGGCTAGGTCGCTTGGCTACACACAGGTCACGCTTCAAATTTTCTGCATTTCACCCATCAGTGTGTTAAAACAAAACCTACAAGTGGTTTTCGGCTCTCCTCTGCCCCAAACAGTGTCTGAGCCTTTAGAGTGGAGACACAAGGTGGGCAGGCGAAACCAAAACATGTGTGCCCAAGACCAGAAAGCAGCCGGGGCCTGGGAGGGACAGCCTTTCGCACCCTCTCCCCTGCGGCAGGCAGCCTGCCTGCTCCGGGCTCGGCTGGACGGGCGTTTAGCACAGAAGTTCAACAGTTTTGCCTCCCCTCCGCCAGACAGATTTGTTGGCCGAGGAAGTTGCCACCATCCAGCCCGGGTGGCAGCTGAGTGGGAACTTTCTGCCTCGCTGATTGACACTAAAGCACCTGAATTCGGTGTAAATCACTGACTCCACGTTTAAGTCCTTAGGGAAGGAGAAAAGGAGCGGGGTGGCGGGATTTCTGATGATTTCGTGATTTTCACGAGGGGCTGCGGGACGAAGCAGCAGCAGCAGCAAGCCCGTGGCACACGTGTGCCCTCGCGTTTCTGCTCGCAAGCCCAAGGCGAACCGGTGCCTCTGGGTCTGGAGCCGACCCCCTTTCCTAAAATTACGTTTGCTTAACGCGCATCACCGGCTGTATTTAGCCTTGAAGCTCCCTCTCCTCCTTCCCCCGGCCCGGCGTCCCCCTGCGGGGGTAGGTACCAGGGGTGTACGCACAACCCGGGGTCCGGGTGGCACTAACGGGGGACGGACCGCACCGTGCCGGGCTGACACCGGCGCCTCCCCGCCGGCACCGCTGGAAGGAGAGGGTCGGTTTGTGCCTCGCCGCGGCCCGGGAGCCTCGCGGAGGGGGAAGCACCGGAGAGCCGGGGGGAGGCACCGGGGATGGAGGGAGCATCGGGCGGGGACGGAGAGCCCACCCTGCCCGCGGCCCCCGGGGGCTGAGCGGCTCCGCTCCCCGGCGTCCCGGCACATCGCCCCGGCGGGCGGGGAGCAGGAAGAGGAGGAGGAGGAGGAGGAAGAGGCGCGTTGCGGTGCGGGCAGGTCGGCAAGCAGCGCGGGGCTCGGGCGCACGGCGGGAGGGGGTCAGGGTCCCGTCCTCTCCCTCCCGGCCCCCCTCGCACCGCCCGTGGCTGCCCACGGTGCGTGCCCGTGTGCACCGCGCGCGTCTGTCTGTCTGTGTGTGCGCGCACGCCTGCGTACGGGCCGTTTAAGGATGTGCGCGTATCTGTGTCTAAATGGTCGTTTCGGTAATTACGTACAGCTCAAAGGTCGTTTAGAGGTAAAAATTATGCATATATATATTTGGAGGCCATTTCTATATATATGGACATGCACGTGTAAGCGGCCGTCTATTTGCTAAAGTCTTCCTGCAAATATCGTGTATATATGTATTCACCTATGTTGTAAGTCTGCTTAAGAGATCTGTAATTGTGTAGCATGCGAATATGCCACTTCTGCAATTTATAATTCTAATTCTCATTTAAGAACATAATTCATCTAAATATATGTACTAGATTAATCTGAAGGGTATACTTAAATTAAGGATATACATAAATTTACTTCGAAATATTGTCTACAGTATGTAGAGCTGTATATACAAAAATTTCGAGTTACAAGTAATGTGTATATAATGTGCCTCATACGCATGAGGCGTATTTCATCGCATGTTTCACAAATGTATCGTGTAATGAATTACAAATCGTGTGTATATATATACAGGTATAATTGTGCGGGAGTCCGCGCTCAACTTGTAAATTATCGGGGAACGAACCGGCCGAAGTAGGAGGCAGAATCCCCAGGCAGCCATCTATCAGAGAAAACCCACCCCGGGGGACATAAACACGCTGATTTTGTTTCGGAGCCTGGCTCGGCTCACCGGGAGAAATGTCACTTCGAAACCTCGGGGCAGCCGAGCTGGTCCCGCCGGCGGAGCAGCCCCCGGCCTGGGGCGCGGAGGGGAGGGGCAGCCCGGGCCCCGCGGCGCTGCCCCCGGGGCAGGGGGGTCCCGGGACCCCCGGGGGCCCTGCAGCCCCTGGCGCGGGGTGACGATGGACGCGGGACTGCAAACGCCGTGTTTCCACCCGCGTGTTCTCGGGAGGAGGAAGCGCGGATGTCTGCGAACAAACCTCTGCAGAGAAATGAACATAAACCCGCAGCGAACATGGAACAAAAATGAAATAAAAACCGTAGCGAAACGGAACCCAACAGCTTCTCCCGGCGGAGCCACCCCGATCCAAAGCCACTCGTTGTTTGTAGCAAAAATCAATCGGGGGAAAAAAAAAATGCTGGTTTTGTTTGACTCAGGACAAACGCGTTTCGACATTTTTTGTAAAATGATTTTGCAGCAGCCGACGTGATTGTGTAAAAAACCTTTCGGGATGCAGCCGGCGAACGGCTGTGCGTCCCTGCCGCTCCCGCGGGAGCGAGCGGAGGGGGCGGCGGGGGGGGGGGGGAAGAGAAATTACAGGAGGTGTGCGGGGGTGTTGCTAAATAGAAAGATGGAGGAAGACTGAGAGATGCTACAAGAGAAGGGGGGAGATGGTAAATTACGAGAACGACAGTTAGAGAGGGGCTGTGGGGTGGAAAGGGTTGGGGTGTTGAGGGGGGCTCCGGGATGAGGCGGATTTCGCCTCAACTACAGCGACCCTACGGGCGGGGGGGGAGAAAAAAAGAAAGAAAGAAAGAAAGAAAGAAAGAAATACACAGAGAGCTGCAGCTGTGCGCCAGGTGATGGTGGCCGGAGCACCCGGCGGCCGGGAAGCGGCCCGGGACGGCGGGCAGGATGCAGCCCTCGGCCCCGCAGCCCGGCTCCGAGGCGTCCCGGGGAGAGCCCGCCTGTCTTGGGAGTTTGCTGCTCGCTAATGATCAACATCTTTTTTTGCTAATTAGAAGTGCCTGGCAATGCCGGCGCCTCAGCGCAGCGCCGGGCGGGCACGGCCACCCCCCTCCGCCGAGACCACCCCGTTTGGGGCATCTCTGCCGGCCCCGCCGCGGTGCTGCCGCGGGAGCCACCTTCCCGCATGCACCTGCACCGGGGGGGGACCAAACACCCCCCTTCCCCTTCCTTCCGAAACCAGCAACACCATCCTGACACCGCGCTCATGAACCGGGCGTTGCACTTGAGCAAGTCCGGCAGGATCCGGCCGGTTTAAGCTAACGCAGCGAGATTTTTGTTTCCCCCTTCAAAAAAAAAATATTTTAATGTATTTTAGGTTTTTTTTTTTTTTTTTTTTTTTTTCATCCGAGAGCAGCACGGTTCCCCGAGGGCTGCCCCGGGCGCGGAGCCGGTGCATTTCCCTCGGCGGGGCGCAGGGGGTGCAGCGGGACCGCGCGGCGCCGCGGGCCGGAGCGGGGGGGGCCGTGGAGGGGCCGGGGCGAAGAAGAGCCGCCGGGGCTTTTACTCCTTGTTTCTGTCCTATTTTTTCTTTTTTCCCCTTTTTCTTTTTAACCTGTCTCTCGAGGAGCGAGCCGAGCAAAGCCATCCCATGCTTTTCCCCCCAAAAAGAGCCGGGAAACCCACCCCAGCAGTCACCTCTCCTGCTACGTCTGAGCCCCGGTATTGCCCCCTTGGAAAGCCGAGGGGCAGGTGCTGAGATAAATGTCTCCAGCTCTGCAGCCAAATTCCCAGCAGCCCGAATAAGCAAACACTGTCACCTTCCTGCTCGGGGACGGGCGAGTCCCCCTGGCCCCAGCCCTCCCCGCTGCCCCCCCCCGGTGAGGGACACCCCTCACGGAAAGGCAGATTTATTGTCCCTAATCAGCAAATCGTTTAGGTCATTACAAGCCCATTACCAAGGGACAGGCGGGGCGAGGAGAAACCTTGGCCACATCTTACCATGTGAACCAGTGCCTTTGAAAACCGGAGAAGAAAAGGGTTCCCTGGAGAGTCCCCCGTTATCCCTCTCCTACAGGGATGCCCCCCTCCTCCTTTGCTCTCATCTGCTGCTTTCCTTCAGCCTCCTGCGGCCCCCTCGAAAGGGGTCCAGTCCCCCTAAATCCAACACCCCCATCCTTGCCCGGCCCCCTTCCTGCATCATTTGCAGCCAGGGCAACGCATCTTCCCAGTAAGACCTAGGGGACGAGACCATTTTACTGGTTTTGGTGGATTTTTTTTATACCACCCGTACCTTTTACAACCTTTTCCCCTTATTTCTTTTCCCAGTCCCCCTCACTGACAGGTTTTCAGTAAAAACACCAGGGATTCAGTGCTGCCCGTGCTGTTGCTGTGTTAGTGCTGGCAGTGCCTCCCATCAGGGAAGAATTTGGGGCAGAGCCTCTCAGGTCTGAGTCTACTTAAATCCACACTAGGGATCCGGCTTGGAGGAAGGGAAAGGGGCGACTCAGCCCCCTGAAAATCAGGACTCCTGTACCACCCCTGCGTGGGACCCTGATGTGGCATCCTGCAGCATCCCTGGTACCTACCCTGGGTACCAGAGAGATCACCAGCCACAGGGAGGTGGGGGGCTGCGCAGATCCCCACACTGGGGCCAGAGAGACCCTTGTCTTCTCCCTCACCCTTTTTACCTCCACCCTAGTAATTATGCAACCTCTCCTGACCCTGCTTTCTATCCCTTTTATCCTGGCCTCAGTGCCTGTTCGCCCAAGCAGGCAGGGCTGAGCCGTTGGAGATTGCTCTGAGGTCCTTCCATCTGGCACTTTCTCTCTGTTCCCCCACTCAATAAATAAAATAAGGGTCACCTTTTTTTTTTTTTACTTTTTTTTTTTTGGATCACACACCAAGGCCCATCACAAATGAGACCCCCGAGGCTTTGATGCCTGTGTTTGGACACAAGCAATTATCTCTAATTATTGTTTTGCTTTTCAGTTTGCCCAACTTTCCAACAGCCTTGAAAAGAAACTTCAAGGAGGGGGCTCAGCAGACTGAATGAGACATTTCTCCAGGAAAGCCCCTCCCAGAGCCCCCTCTCGCTTCCATATTGAGAGAAACAAAATCTTCACAAATGTTTAAGTACAATATGGGTTTGGCGAGGGGTTTTCTTTTCTTTTTTTTCTCTCTCTTTTTTTTTTTTTTTGAAGATGATTTCTAAAGACACGGGAACATTTGTACAAATAAGGCGCAGATGGGAGTGGGGTGGGGGAGCACGCTGGAGCTGAATATCTGGGAAGGGAGGTGAAATGGTTTTCAGCTGGGAAGGAAGTGGAGAAGCAGAGATTAAAACCCCCTTAGACTTTCCCACCACTCATAAATAATACATTAAATTGCACTTACTGCTTTCTGCTCACTGAGGAGCACCGGGCAAAAGCCTCAAGTCCTGAAGAAAATTCACAGTCTGGGAGAATGGCAGGATCAGGAGGCAGGAATGGGGAGAAAGAGTGACATTTTGGGAAGCTGTCTGGAAGGGTGGGAAACAACTAAAAATATGTCAAGTTTATGCTCATGCATGTGGCACACACCTGCATACACACACACAGATTTACATATGTAGGTTTTCTCCTGTTGGCAAAATGCATAGGGATATACATACGCGCACACACACACACAGATATGCACACAAACGTGCAGCCTAGGCGAGAATATGCTCACAGACTGAAACACGTGTATGCACACAGGTATTACACACACACGCATAGAGTGGGTACAAGTGTGCAAAGAGACACGTGCATACGTATGTTCACATGCACATGTGCACGTGCACATCCACAGGTCCGTCACATCTGTGTACACAAACACACAAGGAGGTGGAGGAAGGATGTCGATAAACAGGTAGAGGCACTTCTAGTAACAACCATATGCCCCCTGCACTGTATGTATATATGGTAATTGACTCAGGCTCACTCAAGTCATTTGAGAGCCAGGATTTTACTCAGGCTGCGTTATACATCCCTTTCAACTTCTTAAAGTGATGATAATAACAACTCTGCAACACAGGTTTCCCACTGAATACCCAAAGCCTGTGTGTTTTAACTGCTAACTCACCATTTATTTAGCAATCCTTCACAGTAACCAGAGCAGGCTGCGCAAAGTTGTCCAGCCTGCTGAGACGCATCTTTGGCTGAAGGACACTGATCATTTTCTGAAGCTAAAATTCCTTTGCAAATCAATGCCATCCAGTCATTAGTTCTTCACGAACCAGCCTAATGGGCCATCACGTATCTGTCCAAGAAAATGAAAACACAGCCCTGCTCCTACCCCAGACCTAATTGCCCAGGCCAAGGGTGGCAAAGGTGGGGGAGCTTTTGTTTATCGCTCTCATCCTTTGGTGGTAGCACTGCAGAGAAGTGGTGTTATAAATATTTGTCTTTCTGCCTGGCTGTCTGTCAACATACATGCCTAAAGAAACACTCTAACTGTACATATATAAACATGAAGTGATAATGCATGTGCATTTGTACACATCATGCTTATATATAGCGAAGGGTATCATTATATATATGTATATGTATGCATATAAATAAACCCAGGCATGTACGTCCCTTGGGTATTTTATTTTACCACTTGATCATTAGCAGTGGTAGCAGTAATAGACATATTTCTGTCAGATCTAGACTGGTAACATAAGAGCATATTATCCTTTTAGGAAAGTAATTAGCATCAGGGATCTGATTCCTTTTGCTACCCTTCTAATTAATTATACTTGGTAATGCCATCATTAAGAAGAGCGTAGTGTTTGTTCTTTTAATCTCTCTGTAAGGGACATGAGTTGGGAACAAGCTGCTTTGGGGTAGCTTTGCTGCGCTCTTTATTCCACCACTCAGCCTTCCTCGTTTTTTTTTCCCAGCCAGGCTCTTTGCACCCCCCCAAACAAAACAAAACAACCCCCCCAAAAACTGCATCCAACTCCTCCCTCCAAAAAACTAGGAAACACAGTGAATTAAAGAAGTCTTGACTTAAAAACGACCCATATGTTTGCAAATGCTTTCCAAATGATCCCTTTCTGAATCCATGTGTTGTGCATGGGGTGGGGGGGGGGGGGAGGACACCCCGCTACAGATTGCGGCTCTGATCTCTGGGTTTTTCCTGAGCTCGGGGGCTGTCTGCGGCGCGGCGTGACCCTTCTGCCAGGGGTCGGTGCACTCGCCCGGAGGGCGGCTGTCCCCATCGCTCCGGCACAACCGCGGGCCCCGCTCCCACACGTGGGGTCCCGGATCTAAACTGCTAATTGCACGGGTTCACAGATCCTCCAGCCCAGCGCCTCGCCGAAAACCGGCTCCTCGCCGGGCCCGCATCTCTTGGGGACCACACACAAGCACCGCACAGAGCTTTTGTGTGGCAGAAAAAAGGGGACGCATAATAGAAAGGGCGAGAAAGAGAAAAAGAGTTGGTAAACACATTGGCTGTGGTACCTAGAAACCAAGGCAGTGCGACAGGTTCCCAAGAGAAGATCAAAAGTTGGCCTTTGGGATAAGCAACTGAGCAAACTCAAGTATGTTTCTATAATGAACTGCACAAAAGCAGCAGCAGGAGTACCGCGCTAAACTCAATGAGCTGCTCATAATGCACTGATATGTATATTATATAGATATTCCTGTACCTGTCGTACCAGTCCTGGCCAACATAGGGGTGTGCACGGGCAAAGTACAGCACATAAATCTGCCATACACACCATGTGCCGCACGATCTATAAATAGATAGGCACCACAAAGATACACGCAAGTCATTCTCTCCACAGAGAATTAGATCAAAAAATTCAGAGCTCTGCCATGAGACCTTGAGGCAGATAATTACACAACTTTACCTACAGGTACCTGCAGAGACGTGTGAGGTTATGGGCACAATAATAGTGTTGAATACACAAAATATGTGCATGTACATCACATGTAGTTCTGCGTGTCTGACAAAATAAATCTATGTGTTTAGATATCTGTGTTATATATTCATATAGTTCTGTGCATATATTTCAGTTGCAAAAATGTACAATTGATTCTGGATGTAGCAGGCACAGATGGCCGTGCGTTTATTATTGCGGTATATGGGCTAATTTACATCTAATAAAAAAAATCACACTAACATATTGCTCAAAAATACTATCTTTTTACTCAAAAAAGTACAGAGAGAATTTTCTTAGGAGGGTGGGATGTGTTTCTATATTCTAAAACTTCAGCAGCCTGGGAGATCATTAATACTCATTTATCTGTCACCTGACATGACATCTGTCATGTCACTTAGCTTTCCATTAAGAAGAACAGGGAGCAGTTATATTAAGTTATGTCCCAGCTATCTTCTTGTAAAGAAAAGACCCCATTTGTTCCAGGAGCTAATATGCTGGTTTCCTTCACTGTTACTCACTGAGGCACTAAGTACGGATGTGACAGCCAGACGGCTGATATAAATGCACATGGACATTTAAGGTCCAAAAGGAGCATAATACAGCGTAATCCTAGTTTAACATTATTTTAAAATAAGGGGAAAACACTTGAACTCTCCCTACATAATGATATGAATTTTGCCCTGGATAAGATTACGTGGTTTTCAGGCATGATTAGCCATATGTCTAAACTGAAATGAGACAAAAACAAACGAAGAACTTTGTAGTGCCTTATGCTGAGCTCAGCACTTTTTAAAAAGGACAATACGGAACTCATTCAACTGAAGGGTAGCCATAGCAATTGTTTCATTGAGAGAAATATGTTGTTAGAAAAAACTAACTGGATATAGCAGCTTTAACTTGTCTATTGCTTTAGAAGGACACCTGATGTAACCTAATTTTTCAGCTGATAGTATGAGTTATAATCAGTTTGAAACCCATGCAGTAAATCTAGGTAGACCTTAATCAACAGTCGTTTCTTAAAAACTTACTTAGAGAATCTCCTTTCTTTCTTAATTCATTTATCTTCATAAATAACTAATATGAATTTGTAAAGTAATATGCCAGTGAAGACAGAAAAGGGTCACTCTACATATATGTGTGTGTGGAGCATCTGTGATGGAAGGGAAGGAAGAATACCAATTGAAAACTGTTAGTAGCGATTGTTTTTGCATGTGTGCTTGCCCTAGTACCCTTCCTCAGACCTCACAGAGAAGGCGGACAGGGAACACTGAACTCTTTCTCATTTTACAAGAATCGGGGACTAGCCAAAGAAATAATAACGTAGCAGGTTTAAGACAAACAATAAAAGCCTTTCACAAGTGCATTGTTATACTGTGGAGCTCCTGGACACAAGCACTGAGAGTTCAAAAAAACAATTAGATCAAATCCTGGAAGGAAAAAGTCATCATCAACACAAAAGTGAAGACACGACTTCTGGCTCCAAAAGCCATGCTGGAGGGCTGCAGGAGGAGGGAGATGCAGGCATTCCTCCAAAGCTACCGCGGACTTACTAGTTTTTGGTGTGTGCCTCCAAGCTGCCCCTGGCTAGTGGTTAGAGCATCCTGTCAGACACACATCAGCAGCGGCAGGGACTGAACCTCAGCCGTCCCCATCACTGGCAAATGCAGTCACTACCCAGACAGCACATAAAAGCAGAGGATGGAGACGTGCTGCCTCCCTATTCTCTGGATGTGTTTTAATAGCAAGGAGTGATTCTCGGCCTGGCCATGGAAAACTGACTGATCACCAGCTACAGCCAAAAGCAGGTCTCAGTCTGTTTTCCAGAGGGACATCCCTCCTAGAAGCAGTGTGTAAGAAAAACAGCACAGGATTACAGGTACGACCCTAATAGCACCATTGTATGCATGCACATTCGGTGGCTCAACACTCAGCAGGTTGGCTTAGGGGGACAGTGTTTTAGGATGTCCTTAGCATTGCAGAGGAGACTGACACCAGGTTCCGAAATGGGGCTCTGCCATAGGAATGGGTGCTTAAGTCATCATCTCCAGAGTCAATTCATCTCTCTCATCTTTCTGGAGGAGCCACCTCCCTGTTCACTGACTCTACAGGGAGTCAAACTAACCACCTGACACTGACCAAGCAGTTTCTGATACATTTTGAACGTGCAGATTGACAGGACAATAATTTCAAGCCTCCTGAGGATGGACCAGCCTCTCTCAGATGGCTTTTGAAAGCACCTCAAAGTAGCTCCTGGGATCTTCACACTGTGGGCTGAGAAAGATGACTCCTTCCCCAGAAGACGTGGTCTGTTCTGGCTCTGCAGCAGCCAAAGGTTTCACACTTGTGTACCCTGAGCCAAGGACACTCCTGGTACTTGCTGGCTGTCATCTTTCTGTTAACCAGCTCCACAGGTGAGATGAGCTAAGCTGAATGCCAGCAATGGTGCAAAGTCGGTGCTAATAAGCAGCTTGGAAACAGCCCGTGGTTGAGGTACCATACCACAGACTCAGCAGAAGCCACCTGAGAGGTCTCTGGGCTTTAGGGGATCAGCTTTACAAAGCGGAGGACATCCTGTGCCTTCCTCACTGTGTTGTCTGTTGGGTGGTGAGCAAGACTGATGCTTCTCTGGGATCTTCCCTGGAGGAACTGGAGGGCGGGGGGTGGGTTTAAGTGCATTGAGGCAGCTGCAGTGGCACTGAAACAAGTGTATTGGGAAAGAGCAGCTGGGGATGGGGGGGAAGGAGCACCCCCAGGTCTCACAAATGCGATCTGGGGTAAGGCTACTCTCATGCAACCCTTGGAGCCCTCACATGCAGCACTGCTGTCTATTTACAAAAAATAAGACTTTCTGCCACAGCTATGTGCTTTCCCTTTGCTGACGGCTGAAGAAAAGGATGGAGCTCAGACTGCCAAGAACCTGGAGAGGAATTTTAGGAATGCGTCAATTAGCTCGAGAGAGTGATTAGCAGTGATTCATAGCGGCTTAGTGTCTTTTCCTTGTTGCTTTCTGGCCGCATGATTCGGCAGGTGAGTTTGCCCAACTTGAGCTCGTTTTGGCCTCTTGAGCCAGTTTTGCAGCTGGTGACTGAAGAGGTGTAACTTCCCCGACAGTAGCCGGGTGTGAGTTACAAGCTGAGAGGGAAGATGGAAGTTATTCCAACTCCAAGTCCTCCAGAGTCTTTAAATACTTCAGTTCACCTTGGCCTTGTTGAATGCGGTCCCTTCACTTGGCTATAGCTTTTCTGTCAGCCTCCCACACTCTGTATAAAACCAAACTCCAGCCCTCTGTGTCCTTTAAATTATTTGCCTTTATTGTACAAGCTCCAAGAACAAAACTAAAGAAAAACAATGAAAATAAACAAATTTTAAACACAATGACATTTCATGCCCATTCCTCAAGCCAAGCTCTTATTATTCCAAAGAACAGGGCCACAAATATGAGAGACAAGAAGTGATAAATTAGTTCCTCTGACAACCAGCAGATCATGGTTCTTGCTCAAGAAAAAGTAGCTCACAGTGCTCTTTTTAGGTCACAGATATCATGAGACTTCATTAATGACTCACAAAATGCGCAGGGAGCTTTAAATGAGAACTATTTTCTTTGTGTGCAAAATAAACTGATATTAATGGCTGGAGCAGGAACAAGTTGGCAAGGTATAAACAGACCACAGTGTGGTCAGCACAAATTACTGTCATTTGCTAGAATAATTGCAGTGGCAACTGTTGCTGTTGTTGCTAAGTGGTTTTTTTTTCCCTGCGTGTCTTTGTGGTACACTCTATTTATGGTCAGATTCTGCCATTCCCGTGGAGTCAAGGCTGCCCCCTCTGAGATCTGGATCATCCTGGCTTGATCTATTCTTAAGGATAGACACAACTTCATTCCCCCCAGCTACAGTCACTGCCCAAGGCAGGTAACTCTATTGACATCAGATTTTGCGGAGCGGTAGGAAGATATTATGGTCTATTAGATTGCAACTTAGCGGCTGCAACGCCTAAGTCGGTGGGTAGGAGGGGGCGAACGATTGTGCAACATGCCCCGTGTCCTGCCACGTGATGGAAGGACATCCCATGTCACTTGGCAAGCATGGGGCATGGGACTGCTTTCAAGCTCGCGCAAAGATGCTGGTTGTCTCCAGCTTCCTATGTCTGCCATGTAGGACCTTGGAGTGGGGAAGACTTGTGGCACTGTGCTGGGTGCAAGTGACTTCCCCAGGGGAGCATAAAGCAGAAGCGAAGGGCTGGGGCTGAAGCATCTTTCTCCCTTTCCGTCCAACAAAGTAACTTAATTGTGCACGAGCAAAAGCTGATCTCCAGAATGGAGGTAACAAGGTGACACAAGAGTGTAATTTTTTTTCCAGCCACTAGAAGCATTTTAAATATGGTGAACCAAAGAGCTGATTTATTAGCATCCAATTATCCTATGAGAGCAGAACAAAGAGCTGAAGCTCTGCCTGAAGGGAAGGTGATGGTTTCTAACACGGTCGGCCCTGAGCTCCCCCAGAGAGGTGTACCTGATAATTAGAATCAAAGAGGGCCAGGTGCAGCCTGGGTACAAAAGGGAGAACAAAGAGGTGAACTGCTCTTTGAGCAAGAAAGAGCACATTTTCCCTGTTGCCTTTGACACGGCTTTCTGTTCTCAAGTGATCTCTAACTTCTGATGTGCCAGGACTCTCTATCACACATTATATGAATATGGGAGATGCCACCTTTGAACTCTTCATGCTCATATTTAAGCTCCCAGTGACACCACTCATGAAGGATGGATGCTGAGTTCCCTTGTTTTATGTACCTCCAAACCTTTCCCAACCAAGTTTTGGACTGAGGGGTGCAACGTCAGAGTGAGAATAAAACAGGTCAGGTCCAAGCCGGGAGGTTCCTACTATCTCTTCTGAGTGCAAAAATGCAAGATCAGAAAGACCTGAACCGTCTCTGGGTTTCAAGGGTCAGTGCAGACTCAAATCTCTTTTCTGTATGTGAGAATTTGAAAACAGACAATATTTTCCAGCTCAATACTTTGGAGATGAAAAGGCATCTGAAAACTGTATTGAGGAAGTACTTGCAAATCTTACAGCTTCAAAATCTTAATACCAAGCATTATGACTGAATCTTTATCTTCCATTATTAGTCACAAATTAGTGGAAGATTATGACTTTTCATCTCATGACTCAAAACCCACTAATATCCCGAAAAGTATTGCAGCACATAAAAATCATATCCAACATGAGACAGAATAGATCAGATCTCTCCTGTCGCTCCAGTGTCTGAAATTCCCTTCTCCATACTCCCTAGAGGATCTGTGTTCAAAACACTGTCATTTGGCCTTCAAATTTCTCTCTGTGTGAAAAACAGCATTCAAACACAAAGAAAAACAAGCCTTTGGCGCAAGCTGGCTCTTTGGACCCCTGACTTAGTCCCAGCCCTCTGTCAGGAATGAGGAGTGAAACAGTTTTTTCATGCAAGAGATTAGAGAGATTTGGTTGCAATGTCCCTCATGAAGAATGAATTGGCCAGTTCATTTCAGCAATGACAGCTACGCCATTGCTCCCTTTTCTTTCTCCTCCCTCCCCACCTAGTTTTATCTGCATAAATATTAATACTGCAACTCCTAATTAAATCCAGGAATATATTTACCTTCACAGATGAGATACTTAAGTGACACAAGAGTGACCTCTTGTTTCCATGAAACTTTGCAGCCTGTAAAATGCACTAGTTCTTCCCTGGGTTATTGCTGCTCAGTAAATAATGGGAAAAGATGAGGAATATTTCTGAAATAGGTCAAGTACACTCCAAACAGAAACATGCTAATAGGGAGAGATGTAAGAACAATGTCAAATGTCAATGATCACAAAGTAGATCCCGAATATATATTTACTGAATGCAATGCTTCTCCGCTGAACAGAGTTGACATAATGACATGCTCTTAGAGGAAACTTTCCTGGTTATTTTATTAGAGGTGTTATTATATTAATTTTTTTCTTTTTTTTTTTTACTGAAGTGCAACTAGAAAGTTCCTACCCTCAGAAGACAAGCTCTTTGAATAATAATAATAAAATAGAAGTCTGGAAAAAGCGATCCATGTCTGTTTTGCTCAGAATGGTTTTTATAAAGCAGTCAGCTTAGCTTCACTTCTCTCCACACCCAATGCAACAGTACAGCTGAACTAGTATTGACTGAACTGTTACATTTACAGGCACATCACATGGGCTGATGCTAAAGACAAGATAAAAAGACCCCAACTGCAGCTTCCCTGACCACAAGAACTTATTACCCTGTTAGGAGAAAAATCTAGACTGATTTGACATGAGATTTGATAAATCCATACTGTCTGGTCCTTATCAACCATGTGCATGCAGGAAGTTTGGCTGATAATCTGTTATATTATTTATGCTACAACCAGCTAAAAACCACTTCTAGAGTGGACACTGGCAGACCCATGTCAAACAGGGCATACTGAACAGGGTTTTAAAAAGTCTGTCTGGAGCCTGGCAAATTGCTGTTTGTGAGCTGGATGATGCGTGACAAAGAAAACCAGGAGGGCTGTTATTCCAGTAAGGCTGTGGGCAAAGTTCAACACTTGTACAGTCCCTGCCCCTCCTCTATGCCACTGCTCCTGGCTGATCAAAAGCCAGTGTGACACGTCCAAGAGAAAAACTCAGCATCATGCTGAAATTAATAAACCAAGGCATCTTATGCAAGACACATGAGCTAAGCCTGTCCCACTGCTCACTACCAGGAAGGTCTCCACTATGTTTATCTTCTGCTACTGCTTTAAAACTGCCACATCCCAAGGGACCAATGGGAAAAAATGCCATGGGATTTGTTTGCTTTGGATCCAGTTCAAGTCAAAACCACGAAGATGGTCCATAACCAACTTTTGATCAGAGCTGATCAAATCCAGGGATAGTCAGACTTGGGGGTAGGTCCTTGAGAAAAGCATGGAGCAAGCTCAAATACAGGGGAGAACAACAGCCACAAAAAGTGTATGAAGAAATGTAGAAAACATAATATATGAGAAATGGTTGAAAATGAGCGGGTGTGTTCAGTCTAGAAAATGCAGTCCACAAACCCACGAATGAGAAGAGGGAGGTTATAGAACTCTGTGTCTCCTACGGGAAGGAGACAAGGAGTCTTGCCCTTGAGCTGCAGCAAAGCAGGGATGATATTAAACATTATAGGGAAAGCTGTTCAAGGTGAATACAGGGAGCAGTGGAAGAGGTTGCTGATGGAGGTTATGGTCCCTCCATCATTAGGAGTTTTAAGAAGAGGTTTGATGTGCATGTGCCAGGAATGGGTTAGATCTGACTGTTTAGGTCCTGGATGAGGAGGACAAATCAGTACCTTCTCAAGGTCACTCCCCACTCTGTCTTCTAGGGTTCGGTAATTCAAGCATACATAAAATTCACTGGACACACTTCCTTAGACACACTCATGGTTTAGTTCATTAACTACAACATCTGCTCTTCGGAGAAAGCCTTACCCCAAGTCTTACGGAAAAAGCACCATGCAGTTCAGTCACTTTGGACTCCAACCCACCCTGACACACTAAAGGTGGCTTCATAAATCAAAGTGGGGATGAGCATGATTCTTATCCTGGTAAACCAAACACAGGCATGCTGATAGCTGGGGGTCCAGGAAGACCTAGGAGAGTTGGGGACCAGGGGTACAATGTGGACCTGGTTGCATATCTGAACTGCCTCCAGCCCCAAGATGTTTACATCTAAGCTGTTGGTTGGGGGCCTCCCTGCAAATTTCCCATGTCGGCAGCTATTTTGAAGCGCCACATAAGGGGTTTTTTTTTGTGCCAGGAAGCCTTTCAGGGACCTTTATTTTATCTAAATAAGGACAAAGAGCTTGTGCAGTGCCAGCGCTGCCCCACTGGAGTCAAAAGGCAGCTCTGTTCAAACACCAATGGCGCGAGGCCCGAAGATGTGCAGCCCCAGCGAGGAGGACCCGGGAGGCGATGGTCTGTTCCTGCCAACCAGCAACGTGGCTGTTTATCCAAAGGAACAGCGCTCTGTGTGAACGATGATAGGTTTAGTTTGCAGTCAGCGTCACAAATTATGGCACTTTTCCATCTATTGTCCTATATGCTAAGTAAACATCATAAACTGTTCTGTGCTATGTGCTTCTGAAAATCATAAGGCAAGAGTTTTACCATCAAGGAACAATGAAAGGGCAAACAAGGAAGCCAAACCATATAAGTTTTCCGTACGGTGGAGTAGTGTATAACTTGGTTTCTCCTGTCGTGTCTTTTATGGTGTTTTTTTAAAGCTACTATGCCGTGTTACACGGCTCCATTCATAAAATTAAATTCCACGGGGCAGGAAATCATTCCCCTTTTCATGATCATATCGTCTGAACCCATGCTGCAGGCGACAGGGAGAAATTACTAGTCCTGATGCACATTTAAGGAGTTTCTTCTGCTGCACTGTTCCCACATCAATAAGAAACTCCACACATGCAGCAAGGCAAAAACCCACTGGGTAGGCTGTAATGATTTTTGTGTGTGCGTGTGTGTGGTTTGGTTTAATTTAAAGATGTGCAGATAGGGTTTTCACTCAGCGCGCGGTATTCATTAGAGCAAGGCAGCAAACTTGCCTGGAGATCTGAAGGCCCCAGAAATCAAGCTGTGGGCGGGTAGTGATTGGAAAGGTTTAGAGGGTGATGATTTGATAATTTCCCTAGTCCAGGAGCCTGCAGAGAACACACACATACAAAGTCTGGTCTAGGGCTGCCCCATATCCCAACTGCCCTGGACGCACATACTGCAGGGCCATGCACTGGTCCATATGGACATACTGACGTGGGATGGAACCTCCTAGGGGCAACCCAGACAGGGATATCTGCAGACAGACCCAGGTAATGGGATGTGTCTGTTCAAGGCCTGTTTGGCCCATGGGCTATGGAGGTCTCACAACTGGCTACTGAAAACTAGAGAAATAGCTCTTAAATGCAGAACAGCAGTTTGAAAACGGGGGGATGAAAGACAACGCCCATCCCTAGATGATAACGCAGCTCCTTCTGGGTTTGCCTTGGTAAATGAATAATGCTCAGATGCTGCTTGGGCAAGACTGGCAGCCCAGGTGGGACCAGCCTACAGGTCTGCATGAGGTTCACCGGTGTGGTTCCCCCACCATGGTGCTGGCACGTCCCTGGCACTGTTGCTGTGCTGGAACAAAGACGACTGAATGACCCGTCACCCCCTCATGTAAGGGAGAGCTGGCAGGCACCTCTGCAGCAGACGCTGTTGGGAGCAAGCAGTGGGCCCCCCACTCTGTCCCATAAAGGACTGATGAGAATCTCCTCTCACCTCCTGCCTCCAAACCACCCCAAAGCTCAACCTTCACCTGACTTGCCTGAGTGTATGGACTAAGTCTTGCTGCTGTCAGTCACCTCAAAGCCTTGTTTTGCTCTTCTCGCATAGGATGTGCAGAACACACAGGGATTTCAGAGACATCCCACCACGATCCAGGCTGAGGCTGCATGAACTCAAAATTCATCCTAATGCAAAGATTTCCTTCGGAAGCAGAGACAAAATGTCCCTTATTTTTTATTAAAACTATCTTTGTAATTTTTCTTACCTGTTGATTCTATCTATTGGCAAAATATACCAGCAGACTGAAATACTGGCATTTAGAAAAGAGTGGTAAATCATAAACAAATGTTGTTGCCAGCACCGTAATAGAGCATTTGGAGGGTTGTGTGAGCTTCCAATATCCCTGACGTGAATGCAGCTGCGTACTCACGTATGAAAAACAAGCTTTCAGAACTCAACCACAGAGATCATTTATTATTTGGAATCCTTTCTCAAGAGAGATCATTACATTGTATTCACATTAAAAAAAAAGAAAAATAAAACCAACAGAACCTTTATATTTCAGCTCTGCTCATTTACTATAACTATGACAGTGTACCAAAAAACTGCAGAGCTTTCAAAGTAATATAGTATATTACCATTATAGTTTCAAAGCCATTCTCTCATGGCTTTAAGGGAGATCTAACTCCTTTCTTCAAATGCATACAGCACACAGAGTCAATCTTATGTTGTTGTGTTCTATAGATTGAATATATCTATACATGCACAGCTGGAAATACTAATTCTTGAGAGCCTGTGTATAAGGAAGCATACTTTAAAAGTCTATATATTATACATAATATATATTTATAAATGCACATCTCTCCCTATCCTGCAAAATATACATACAGTTTGCTCATCAATCATTTATCTAGCTGATATATCTGAGAAAGGGTCACTCTGTAATTATCCAATTTCCTAAGCTTTCACTTGGCTTCTGCTGTTGAATATCCCACCAGGCAGACCGTACACGTAGGACACCCATCTGGCTGCCCTGGCAGGGAGCAGTCCTGGTTCTCACCCAGCAAACGTATCTGACCTTATTCTACAAAGATCACTTGGGCACTTCACTCGCTGGTGCCCACTGGCCACAAGTGGACGAAGCACTGTCTTTAAATTCTTTCCTCCCCCTATGACTAGCAAAACCTCTACAATGCCTTGGGTGTTTTGCTGAACTGCTCAGTGAAGCCTCGTAAAATGATGTGATGATGAAACCCCTCCTGCAGGGTTTGGACTTGTCACCATTTAACCCAGCTTTAAAACCTGATTTAGCTTAAAGTAAGCAGGATCCAACCCCAAAGTGAAGGGTGAGGGAAAAAGGAGGAAAGAGGGTGAATGTTCTTTATCAACATGCAGTTGTGCTTGAGTGGGAGGTTGAAGGGATCGAAGGGATGCCTAAATTCTTCCCTAGATATGGGAAATAAAAAGGGGAGTGTGGAAAGAGAGCAAAGATCTTCTGCATTCATGCTGTGCCCACCTCTGTTGTGAATATAGGGAGCAAAGCACAGACCTGGGAGAAGCAGCTGAACAATTTGTGAGACGGAAAACGCAGCCCCCAGCAGCCTGCACCCCCTCCCTTCCTCCTCATCTATGTCACTTGGGGGCTGAAAAGATTTTTTTCCAGCAGTTTTGCACCTCTGTCTCTCCTGGAAAGTCCCTCCTGGAAAGTCCCACATCAACGCAGGGGGCTCGTGGATGGAGGTGCAAGCCCTGCTGCTCCCCACAGCTCCGAGCATGGGGATTCATGCAGCCGGTGTCCCTGCTCTCTCAAAACCCAAACACGATGCTGACAGCCGGGTTTTAATCACGCAAGGGCCGATAACCATCAAACGCCACTAATTTCCAACAAATTATCTAATCCAGATGCTTGCCGGATTTGAGTAAACACTGCACCCAACAGGATCATAAAACAAATAAGCACAAAGCGGTTTAGGGTTTCAGCTCTCCCCTCCCCTAGCCTGGGACCCTCAAATGGGGAAAAATGCAAATCAGGTGATCCAGCGCTTGCGTTTGAAACCAGATCGGTTCCCATGGGATCACATAAAAGTCCCTCCCGCAGAGCAGGCGGGCAGCCCCCTGCACAGGGCACTGGCAGCGGTGGGGGCACGAGTGGGTTTGGGATAGCCGGTGCTCCGGCCAAGAAGGGCGACAGCCAATGTTGCTTTTGGCAGGAGCAATGATCATTGTTGGGAATACGGCAGCCGGGAGGCATTTAGGGATGTTGCCTCCTCCCGGTGAGCGGAGGAGCTTTACAAACCTCCCTGGGACCCTGATTCAGCCCCTCTCCCCCTCCCACGCAGGGAGATGCTCAACCCCTGTGCTCCAGCACGGCTGTCCCACAGCGTACGCTCCGGCTGCGGAGGCTGACACCCGCAGCATCGCCCCAGCGGGAGGAGAGGACGGCATGTGGACGGAAAGAGGCGGAAAGCATCTCCAGCCTGCGTGGTTTGTGCGTACAGGCAGCTGCCTGCAATCTGCCTGCCCGAGGAGGGAGGCACAGGGCTGTGCTGCTGGCCCACCGGGGTCGGGTTGCCTCCGAAATCACCCCAGCTGGTTTTCTAAGGCAGGGAGGCATTTAAAATTCATATGTTTGGAGAGAAGTGCACACACAAAAATGAACATAGAAGCATGTTTTCGGCAGTGTGAAACGGTTTGGGAAATGGCTAATAGGTTTTATTCTGTCTCAAAACAAGAGGCAGATCCTGTCTCGGCGGCCTTTTAGGCTTCAGTTTTGCAAGGGCTGTGACCTGGAGAGACACACAAATGTGTATGTATACACACACAAACACACACAAGTATAGATATTTTTTTTCCCTCCTTCAGCACTAGCCTATTTTCTTGAATGATTCTCCTATAGGATCACATATAAAACATTCCTCTAAAGGAAAAACATATTTCCTACACTCATATAATATTTTCAGATGTACACATATGCCTTCTGTGCAGTGCGTAGGCAGGGTATATATTTAAATATACACTACATACAGTCATGGACCAATACTGTATGCATGCACATGGCACAGCCATGCTCTGCCAAGTCTGGGGACTCATTTAAATACAGGATTTATTTTACAAATTTCCTTACACACAAACACACACACACAAACGCACTGGAAACACATGGGATGGAAAACATTGTTTTGCATAAGTCTGCAATATTTGATTCAAAGATACAATTACCCAGAGGTTATGTAAGCTTTGAACAAGGAGGGGAAAAAAATTGTAGCGTGTCTGAGGAGGCCTTCTGGTGAAAAAGGGGAAATGGCACCTCCCCACTTATAGCGTATTGTCTATTCTGTTTCAAATTGGTAAAAAAAAATGTTTTCCCAATTCCATAAACAACAGCCATCCTTCTTTCAGCAATTCTTGGTGGTCCTCATTCACAAATGTTCATAAATAAAATAGCCCCAACTATTCGCCTTCCCAGGCTTTTTTGCTGGGAGAAATAAACCAGCCATGTTGCCTGTTCCCAAGGATTTTCCGTCTTCCCCCTTTGCAATTAAAGCTGATGTCTCCTTGCAGCTTTGCTCCCCTCCGCTCCCCCTCCAGCTCCTTGTCTGTCTAATCTCCCATTCCCCTCCAAGTGCGTTATTTGGTTTTGGAATTATGTCTATTTACCCGGGGTGGAAGTTGCACAACGGATGTGTTTATGCGAGAAAATTATATCACTGACAAACGCTGATTGGCATGTGGACATTGGGAGAGAAAACTACAGAGGACATTTTCATCAGCTTGGAATAACACAATGATTGTGTTTTCAGCAGAGCTAATGGATCACATACCCCTGCTCACTCTGATAGCTGTTTACACAAAGGACGGCTTCCCAGATGCAGCCAAAAAAAAAAAGAAAAAAGCTTAGAATAAGAAAACCCGCCCCGGCAAACAGAGTAATAATAGTAATAATGGGAGATCAGGGATAATCCTTCGGAGGAAGATCATGGGTCTAATTCATATTTGCACTAAGATCCCTTCACACGGTGCTGCTGGGGAAAGGGGCGTTGAAGTGGATGCAAATGATACGGTTGTGCGTAGGGAGGTCTTCGCCCTGCCGGGGTGGGGCGAGGCCCTGGGGGACGAGGACGACCCCTTTCCCCTGGGTCTGTGCTGGCAGAGGTGCTGCAGGGTGCCGGTGCTCCCTGGTCCCACCGCGCCTGCTGCAGCCCCTGGCTTGGTCTGGGCTTGGGGAGGAGGATTCCTCGTGATGGAGAGTTCGGTGACACTGGCGATTGGGGTAGGGCAGGGAACTTGTTCTTTTGTCTTTCGGGCAAGCAAAAAGAAAGTTGGATTTTTAGCACAGAAAGATGGTAAAGCAGATCGTCTGGTCAGTCTCTGCTCATCCCTGCTTCGACACAAAAATAGGGAAGGGGACAGAAGTGCAGGTGGTCAGGGGAATCAGAGTCCCCTCCCCACCGCAAAGCCCCCTCCCTTCTCATCATGCATTTGACCTTCTCTAGAGCTCACCTATTTCTCATGCAAATATGCATATCAGGGAACAAAGCTATCAGCCTGGGGAAAACACTTTACACAAGCTTTCATCACTCATAGCCAGGCTCTGACAACTGAGATCGACAGATAGAAATACACAATTTTGTCAAACACTTTTCAGAGACCAGATTTGCAACATCCATTTTATCTATCTGTCTCTCTATATATTCTCCCTTCTCTCCTTTTTTTTGAGCAAAGATGCCGTTCATCTAAAAATCAAACAAATGACTTGTTGGAATCCAGACGGTTCATCTACCGCATGCTCCCAAGTTCACATCTATTCATGCCTTTGAGAAATCTAAATCCGTCACATGCTGTCCGGAGAAACCTGGCTGATTTTGCTCTTTATTTCTTCTTACATGCCTTGGTGTTTAAAGAAGACCCATCTTTTGAACAGCAGCTCACAATCTGATAATATTTCTCTTTGAAAAGTCAACATACTATCATTGTTTCGAATTCAATTATACAGCCGGCTTTCTCTCTGTGGTATGCAAGCACTATATTTAGGTTATATTAAATTATGTTTTAATAACATCCAATGGCTTTTTTTATCCACCTCAGCCTTTAAAAGCCTTAGTCCCTCCAAAGGAGGGGGGGGAAAGCAGTTTATTAATGCATCACTTCGGAATTGTTTTTTAATTGGAAACATTTTGCGAGAAAAGACCATTAATAAAATTTGATTCCAAATCAAACTTCTCTGTGTATGTTATTTTTACTCTGCAGTCAAATGCTTTTATTAGATTTAAAACTTTCACTGTTCTTTTTTATCTCTAGCTGTATAATGTTCTACAATAAAAAATAAAGGGCCTAGCAACTCCAAAGTCTGGCAAAATAATATACTTTTTTGGATGTCTGTGTATGTTGCCAATTAGTTTTGCTGTAAATACAGACCTCCATCCATCATCAGTCTCTGGGTGGCTATAAGAGATCTAATTTGTTTCAGATGCCTTGTGCTTGCCGAGCTATTCACCAACTCTGCTGACCTGCTGTGAAGACCAAAAGCTGCAGAAGGATGACTGACAAGGGAAACTGGAGAAAGACCTATCTACTTAGGGACGGATCCTGCCTCCCAAATGGGGAAGGAAGCTTTCCCCCCTCCCTCCTCCCTTTCTCTCTTCTCTTTTCAGAAGCCCGCAGTTTTGGAGAGGAGCTCAGAGGCGTAAGACCCGCGTTAGGGAGGCTATGACAGGGTAATGGAAAACTCTCCTCCTCAATCCGTTCTCCCACCTCCCCTCTCCTCCTTTTACAAGCCATGCTTCAAACCTCCCGTTCCCTAGGAATTTTATGAATGCCTGAGCCCAGCCAAAATAAACTCGTAAAGAAAAAGTTTCAAAAAAAGGTCACAGACCCATACGGCAAGTGCGAACCGGTAAATATCAAACCTTGGGCCAAACGGCATCGCGCAGGAGCCTTATGGCCATACGCAGCCCGGCCACAAGTAGTTTGTCAATATTAAGAGTATTTGATTCTCCAGCTCTCACACCCAGGTCCTGCCAGCTTTTTGTCCCTCCCCACGGGCATCCCACAGTCCCCAGGAAGGCACCTATGGAGGTAGCAGCACTTCCAAAATGGAACAACGTGGGGACACCTTTTCCTCCTGAGACTTTTGTGCTGGGGAGGGCCAGATCAGAGCCATCCGATCGGGGGCTCATTGAAAACAGCCAGAAACATCCATCTACATTGGTTTTCCACAGACAAGTGAGATACCCACTAACTGCATGGCTTGTCTGTGCATGTCTATGTGTGCGAAACACGTCTTTTTTTTTTTTTTCCTACAGAAATTATTTTCTACAGGAAATAATCCTTATTTATTTAGGGGGAATAAAAAACAAAACCACCCACAAATAGGAAAAAAATGGTTGCCTGGCTAAAAAATGCAAATTCCCCTGCCAAGCCGTGAAACCCTCTTGATGCCTGATGCCAGTAGCAGTTTATTTATGCCCCCTATTCTCATGCCTCTCCTGGGGTGCAGCAGTGCCTCGCAGTGCACAAGGCTGACGCGCAGCTGGGTCCAGCAGCACTGGGGCACCACTCGCTGCAGAACACCGGCTGCTCATTTCTGCCATGGCCAGGATTTGGCTTCTCCCATGCAGCAGCACCGGTGTGGGAGATGCTTCTGAACTGCTCCCACAAATCGCCCAGCCCAGATCTCTCATCCCACCCTCAAGGTTTAGGGACTTGCACTGGAGAAAGGAGATCGGGGTTTCAGTTCCCACCTTGTCCTGGAGAGGCACAGGCTTGCGGCCCCCAAAGGCACACCAACAGGGACAAGGTGGGACTATCCCCAGTCCTTTCAATGTGGTCATGTAAGAGGCAGCTCAAGAGCTGCTGGGATAAGGGATTGAATGAGGGAGGTTGGCTTGGCTGTATCTGCTCAAGGGTGCTGATCATTGCTGTGATTGCGAAAGCATTTTACGTGGAAAAGTTACTGGATTTCTACCATAGTAGAAACAATCTTTGAAGCTGAGACCAGAATAGCTGAGAAGGAGCTCAAGCAAGGCTGCTGCAAAGGACAACGGTTGGGAAAGGAGAATGTGGTGGTTGCCTCCTCATGCTCCTACTCTTGCTCTCCCAGCAACAGGCACTCCCATGGTGCACACACTCCACACCCAACAAATAGGCTCTGCCATAAAATCCTTTCTCCTGCCTGTTTTACAGTTCTGCTCCAGAGATATTTTTGTTAGCTCAGGGATCCAGAGCACTCATGTGCTCGGGATCAGCATGCACAGATCACCCCTGAGGGGTCCAAAACCCATCCCAGCTCAGGAAGCCCTGGGCAGTGATTTCCCAAGCAGCAGCAGTTGGGCTGAACCAGCTATGGGCAGCTGTTTCTGCAGCGACACAGTGAAGAAGACAGGGGAAGTGATCCGTCAGAAAATGAATCCAGCTATAAAGAGTGGGATTTAGGGGTGCATCCACCAGGGGAAAAGTCTGGGAATGCTTAAATTAGAATCTCTGCTTAAAAAACCCCCTGTAATAGCACAGAATCAGCTTTGACTACGCAGAAGGGTTTATAAGCGCCTTACTGCATCCAAGGTTAAGATGCTAAAATTACTTTGGGGAAAAGGATGTAGGAGTGGAAAGGCTCAAGAGCCAAACTACACCAGGATGGTGGAAGAGGTTCCCACCATCTCACCCAGGTGGTTGCTTCCTACCCTGGCAGTCATGGGGGGCCACAGAAAGCACCATGTGCCCATGGTGGGGGACGCAGCACAAGCAAAATTCGGCATTCGGGGGGTGTCACCTGAGCCCTCAGCACACAGCCAGGACCTGCTGGGGCAGCTGGGAACCCTCATGTCCTTACCCATGCCAGCGCCGCAACCATCTGTCCGTATTACGGAGATACTTGTGAAAACGTGACGCTGCTTTTCAAATGAGCATCATTGTTCCAGTGCTCAGGGAGGGGAGGGGAGTGAGGGGAGGACCCTCCCTTTTCAATTGCAGGGCAAGCTTAGTTTTCGTCATGTTGGGGTGGGGGGGAAATTACTTTTACTCAAAACCATATGCAGAGCATCAACAAATGCACATCCTATGAAGTTGGGCATGTTGCAAGAGGGATTACAACGCTGGCAATTTATAGCAGCTGCCTTAGTAGCCTCTTCTTCCACGCATTATTCTGTCAACATTGTATTTTCCTTGGAAAAACATCTACAGTAGTTTAAATCTCTTTACTGAAAACAGATCTACTACAGGTGCTTTAGAGTTCATCCACGGGATATGAGAAGGTTGAACGTCCCCAAGAAAGGGAAATTTATGTCAGTAATGACTAATTGATTTGCTTGGCTTTAAAATCCCTAATGTATTTTCACATTTTTCCCTGCCTTCTTTTTTACAGTGCTAATAAAAGAAGCTACATCATACATTTGTGTTATATGTGGGTTTATTCTGGGAAATCCTTATTTTTGCAATGTGTTTATGTTTTCCCTCATTTCCTTTTACCTTTCCTTTATAAAAGGGCTTGTTTTTATAGCAAATCAATAGGTTAAAGGTGACCATTAATGGGGAAAAAAAAAGTGTGTTTGGAAAATATATGGTGAAAACAAGGCAGAAGTGGAAACCAAATCTTTGTTCATTGGAAATTAAAGACACACTTTCCACACTGAAGTGGGATAAATGCAGTATATTGTGGTAGAGCATAGTGAGAACTGCACACTCCTCTCCAAAGGCTCCCAAACCCAATCCCAATCCCAAAAATCTTGAGAAGCATTCTGATTCCTCATAGGGATGAGGATAGGGGTTAGCGCATCTCTGTTGGGGGTCGTTTATGAAAAAGGTTCCTTCAAGATCCTTTGCAAAAATAAATATTTTTACTAAATCCCTGGAGCAGCTTACAATTCCCCCTGCTCACAATTACAATTTCCCCATTAGGAAACTTCCTTGAAAAATCCACTTTGGCTCAATTGGAATGTGTTTTTTCAACAAAGCTGAAACATTTTGATTTCAGCCTATTTTTTTTTACTTTGCTCTGCAATCATTCATCATCGTCCGACGCAGAGTATTCAACAAGAGAAAAATGGCAAAGTCACACAGAGGAGTCAAATGTGCTGTTCTGAAAGCGACAGCCCATTTCTACCGGGGTGAAATACTGCTCTATTCTGGGGGAGGGATACAAAAGAAAACAGTGGTGATAGCAAAATTATGCCCTTAAATATTGCAATTTCCAAGGCAGCAGAAAGTGCTTCCACCAAGGGTTTTGTTAATGCGGTAGCAGTGTGAGCCAGCCTGTCCAGACATCTACCTGGAGATGCAGAAAAGGGTCTTCTCCAAGACCTTCAAGGCTACTGGAAAATTTCAACTGGATTTAACACATGATTTAGCGGCAGAGGCAAAGGCACAAAATTGGTACAAGCATCATTAAATCCCTGAGCACCATGGGCAAAGACACTGGCACAGAGAGGGGTACAAGAAGGCTCTGGGGGTCTTCATGGCTCTGCCACGGCTTGAAGAGTCCTGTTGGACTAAATCACATCACTGCACTGTGCCTCAGTTTCCATCAGTGCTCTGAGGCAAGCCACAGGAAAAACCTTTCATAGCACGTTTTGAGATTTACAAGTCACGTTGTATCACAATGTAGCTGCAAGTGTGTAAGCATACCACAGCTTCCAACTTCACACTATTTACAAACTGGTATTACTAAGAAGGCTGCTAACAGATAAAAGTAGAAACTGAAGCACTTAATTAGGACTGTACTCAACCCCACTATACCAAGTAGAGAATAAAATTATTTACCAGACCACTTGGAAAGACATCAAGTAAGACATTCTGTTGCCTTTAAACTAAATTCTTCAGTTCTGTGAAATTAATGTCATTCTGCTTACAAAACTACCCCTGCTAAACTTGCATTCCAATTTTAAAACAAGAATACTGAAGGAATAGTCCATGAACCACTACAAGGCCAGCTAGGAACAGAGGCATTCCTTTAAATTAGAAGGAGTACAGGAGAGCCTGGGCCAGGGAACACGAGGTGTCCATATGTCTCTATATGTGTCCTTACAGGCTCCTACATACGATTTATAAACACCCTATGGAGCAGGGAACCTAACTTGCAAGCTGACAAAAGCTGTGGAGGTTACAGAATGGATGGTTGCCCATTTCCTCCTGGGATCCTACTGTTAAGATCTGGGATGCAATCTGTTCTAAAATCAATTAATTTTTCCAAGGACCACTCCCGCTGAACCTTGCAATATTCATCCTCTGCCACTGTCTACTCGAGTTATTACCCTCAGGTCACGGGAGCTTTGGCATGCTGAAGTATGCACATGGTGGTGTACGTTGCTGGAAGCTATTATCCCAGGGAGCTCACAGGATACGACAACTTGGGGATGTTGTTTCCACTGAGAACCAGAAATCACTTTCTGAGCTGACTGATGTTTGAAGAGGGGCCATCTGTGCTGCCCAAATTGACGTTGACAACTGTGTTTGATGTCTCTGTCTCAACCGGTAAAGAAATACCACTGTTCTGTTTTCTTGACTCTGCAATCTCTAACTTTGTGTCAGTGGAGGATAAGATGAGTGATAGGCTGATACTGCAGGAAAAAAGTTTGGATAAAATCTTGGGGAAAAAGAACAGCTCCTTTAAACTGGAAGAACTGCAAAAGCCTGGAAGAAGTTGTCTGGGGAGGTGGTAGGATCTCTGAAAGTAAGGGCCATTAAGAAAAGGTTAAACAAATGTCTGACCAAGAGGCTTAGTCAGAGCTGGACCGTGCTTGGGGCAAGAAGTGGGCAAAGATGACCTCTGATGGTCATTTCCAGCACTATTATCTGTTCCTAATCACGCTCAAGTAACCTGTGGTGCTTTAGGTTGAGTGTCTTTCTCAAAAGGTGCTTATTCAAAATGCTGTCCAGAATTAACTAATTCAGACCCAAGGGGCTGGAATGGTCATACCAACCACATCTCCTCCACCCAATCTCAACCAAAGAACAAGAAAGGGAAACAGGCCCATGTCCAGGGTTCAGAGAGATCAGAAGAAAGCTCCTGTTGGAGCAATGGACTTCATGTCAGACATGAAATAGCCTGAGTGAAGAGAAAGCAGTTCAGAAGCAGAAAATCCAGAGAGGTTATTTTTAATGATTGTCTTAGGTTTCAGCATAAATTGAAATATCAGGTGCAGAATCACTTCTGTGATACAAGTTATTATAATTACTGGTGAATGGCAGTAGTGAATTTCTTTGGAGTACCTGGTATGAAACACAGACATGCCAGGATTATTTCTTTCATACTTGAGGCTGTTTATAAAATCATTACAAAACCAATTACAAAAGTTCTAGAATTATAATAGTTAATATTATCTTTATATCACGAACAATCCACTATCTCAGCCCAGAACAGGGAGGACCTGCCTTGGTCTAGATTAGTGATGTCAGTGCCTCAAGGCATCTAAATGTTTTAACCCAACTTTGGCAGCCATTCGTGTTTGCCTCAGTTACCTTCAGCTATCTAAAAATTGCACATCTATTTGAAAAGACTCCTCTATACCCCCTCTAAAGTCAGTGGAGAAAGGTTCACACCTCTGGAGAGCTCTTAATTCCTTCCTACAGCATATGTCTACCTAGGCCAGATGAACCATCCTGTGGAGACACCACGCTCACCATACAGGTTATAGAAGCAGTCTAGGTGATATTAGACATCTAATATCGATACCTCTGACAGGAGATTATATCTTATCCCTAGGAATATTTCAAGTGAATGGGTTAAACTGATCAGTGTAAAAACCCTTTCTATCTCAGTGCTTTATATCCACGATTCAGTTTCATGAGAAATCTGCTATTTGACTTTCCTGAAGAGAGCAAGCCAGAGCTCTGCCTGCTCCGAGTCTGCAGCGCTGCACAGTCCTTGCTTCGAGGGTAAATGCTTTTTCCAAGACACTAGAAATCTTTGGTAAAGGAAACACAGGGTTTGGGTTGGTTTTTTTGTGTTTCCGTCAAATAGAGATATCAGATATGGTTGTTATTATTTAATAATGATAATAGTAACAATTTCTCAGATGTAAAAGTAATACAATAATGATAGGCTTCATGGAACGTACAAAAAAAGACTAACAAATATAATCAGTTGCAGAAGGAACTGACGAAAATCTGGGACATGAAAAGCAGAGTAACAACTGTTTGTGGTGAGCTGGGCTTTCATGATGGGGGTATCACAGCAGCAGCATAAAATGGAAACAGGGTCTACTGTAAAGCCTTGTGTCCTCCAGATGGCAACATTGATTGGTATTTCTAAAGAAGTTTGGAAGGAGCAATCTTTCTCTGAGATACCCAGATCAGTCTTCGACACAGACTTGCAGTTGTGCTGCCCTCAAGACCCAGGGCTGTGGCAGGAAAAGGCAGCATCTTTGACAATATTCATGACAGTAAAAATGAGGAGGAAAAGTGGAAGTCACTACAGAACCTTTGGATTCAACAGATTATTCCCAGGAAAAAAAACAGTAACGTTTATGACACAACTATCTAGCAAAGGACAAAGTGGTATTTTAATCCCCAAAATCAATCCCTAAGAAGGGATGAAGGCTGTTAAAGATGAAAAAATGACTGTGATCTTAAAGATGCTTGAGTACCTTCTGAAATCAGTGCACTTCCCTTAGCATTTTGAGTCACTGGGGCTGCTGGTGTGAAGAGCTCTCTCATTTTGCAACAGCACCTTAACCTCTGCAAAGTCTTGAGATGAAGAACTGACAATTGATGGACATGACAGTAGCACCTAGGACTGCAATAGTAATGATATTTAGTGCTCTTCTGAGGCTTTTCATTGAGGGTTTCGTAACTCTTCAGAAAGGAGATTAGGAGGATGAATTGTAGTTAAGTCTGAGACTTATATGCATTTGCCACAAATGAATTCTAGTCCGTGATCTGAAGCCAGGTGAAAATAAAGAAATGGATAAGCTCTTTTGCTTTTATTAGCTTTACTAAGGTATAATTTTCTTTCCAGTGCACTTTAGGTCAAGTTGCACTACAACCACATAGTATGAATTCTGCCTTGATTTTGTGATCACTGTAATCTCCTGAAGTCCTGCTTTTAAACTGGCCAGGGTGCAGGCAGAGATTATGGTCAAACACCATGTTAGCACGAGATTTGAGGCCAAATGGCAGGCTGGTGTGAACTGGCTCAGTGCAGGTGACTGCAAAGGAGTGTCAACCGGTGGGCTGGGAGGAGAATTTAGTCTCATTTTTTGTGTTGAATGAGTTGATTCATACTGGCTCAAATCTTCCATATCATTGCCATTTAGAGAGCAGATAAAAAAACAAGTTCTGTCACTTTCTTACACAATTTGTTTCTTTTTCGTTTTTTTGCTAGTTCATGCTCAAAATGTCTTGAGGTTTTCATGACTCATCTGTCCTCTCTAATAATGTTGGCTATTAAAGAAGGGTTTCCTGGAAAACAGACGAGTTCAAAGTTTCAAAAATCCTGTTTTCCACTGAAGTTTAATTTCTAGAATAATTTTCCACTTTCAGCAAGAATGAGACTGAAAAGCAGAGAAGATTTTCCATTAAAGTCTGCAGAGAAATTTCCTTTAGTTTCTTACAGAGGGCTTGAAACAGCCTCCACTTTCACCACCACTGCCAGGACAGGAGCCAACATTTTCTGCTTCCCTCTTCCGCCTTAAATCAGGCCTGAAAAAATCACTGAGTTCCCAATTTCTGTGCCATTCATTCTCCTTTTATTTCTCATCTACCCAGGCTACTCATGATAGTCATGTTCCAGTCCTCACTTATTTCCAAGTATATGGAGTTGCCTCCATACACTTGGCTCTACTGAAGGAGATGAGCCTAATCTTTGTCTGGTGGTGGGAGTTAATTGGAACTATTTTGTCCAGGGAAGGGCTAGGACCATGGTCAATGACTTTATTCATCTCTGTAGCTCTCTAAAATGATGATATATTTTCCCAGTTTCCACACTGCTTCCCATATATTTTCCATGCTGAAGGCTCACCAACATGTTTTGTAGCAGCACAAGCAAGTTCAGCCTATATTTTTTTAATTTTTTTTTAAAGGTCAGTCCTGTTCCAACTGGTGTAAACAAAAAAAAAAAAAAAAGAAATTAAATACAAAATTCCATAGATGTTTGGACTGTGGTTTTTAGGGTTACAGGATGAGAGCAGGGCTTTGGTTTCTTTGTCCACCAAAAAATCTCAAAACTACAATGTTTAGTTTTCAAAAATATAGATTTTGGCAAAGGACAAAAAATACTTTCGATAAAAATGTGGGGGTTTTAAAAATATCTTTAGATAAACTTTTAAAAAATCAAGCCATGCTTTTACTGAACACTCAGAATGGTTGCAGAAAGCTTTTTCATTAATTGAATTTTCATTGAATACCACCCAGCCAAATGTGCTGGCTCAGAGCCATTCTCCTCCACAAGAAATTTGTTACCAGGGCAGGCCTGAACCAAACCACGGGCAACATGTGGCACCTTCGCCCACCATCGGCACAATCTGTGCACCAGCAGTGGGAGGGCAAGGTTTGTTTCTTCTGCCTGTGTCACACTCGCCAAAATTGAACCAGCGTGATTTCAGCCCGCAGGGGCTGACTGGATCAGATATGGTCTCGGGTTGTAGATGGGAACCGATGCAGCAGTTCTTCCTTATTTATTGTCTTGGTAAGAGCGAGGCTGCCTTTAAAATCTGGCTGATGTGCTCGCGAGCTAATACACGGGTGTTAGAAGGGGATCGCTGTCCTCTCAGGAGACACGGACAGCAAAAGACCCTTCTGATGAAGCCGCAAAGCTAAAAAGTTAATCTGATGAATTCTACCTCTATGGCTCTGGAGTAAGAGGTTAGCAAAATACTTTCTGTGCCAAGAAGCTGTAAAATAAGCTTCATTTTAAATGCGATAGGGGAATATCTTCTTACTAATTGTACCAAGGTGTCTGCTGAATTAGCTGAGATATGATATATCAACAGTCACTGTAAAACCTCTGTGTGAAAACATCTAATAGAGTCAAAGAAACGAGAACTGGAACAGACCCCAGGGCAGATCAGCTGTGCCCAAACCCAACCAGGCTCAGCAATGTCCACTCACACTATACAAACCCCATAACTGAAAGGAGAAGAGCTGTGTTTACGTTTGTTCCTATTAACTTCTGCCAGGTCTGACTTCCATCAGCGGGCTCATTCACAGCCCACAGTTACCCATTCCTAACTGTATCCACTGATGCTGTTACTGGTACAGATGCAAAGCCCGAAACCTCATTATGACTTCATCTTTCCCTAGTCTCTCTTCTAAAAACCATACAGAAAGAAGCAGCTAGAAATTCTGTTATACCTGTTCTACAGGTGAGCATGAAATGGCATAATTATCCCTGCAGTTGTCCCGTGGAGATATCACGACCAATGCTCTTTGCATTTAAAAGGGTGATGAAAGATTCAGACTGAGCCTGGTTTCTCTACAGCCCTGGAAATATGCAGTCACAAGGTCCTGAGCAAGGTCTGAAGAGGACCCTGGCTTAGATCCCAACATCATACAGAAATCTGTGACGGAGATGGGAGGGGAGCTCCGATGTCCCAACTCCCAGGCCCGCGCTGCTGCCAGCAATACCGCCCTTCTCTTGCCATTTTGCTTTAACTATGTTACAGCATAGACTGATTTTTCATGCTCATGTTATATCTTGAAAATTTGGGCCTGGTGTGGAAGTGTGTGTGGGCCTTATCTTTTTGCTCTCTAAATAAAGGGTCATTTCCAATATTCTGCATCTGTCTTAGTAGAAGTGATTTTATAGCCGTAGATTATTCTACAATATGTTAGTTTTTTCTCAAGCACCACTAATACAAGGTAATTTATATGTCCAGTGGAAGCCAGCATTTATTTTCAGTAATTTCTCCCAATTATGTTTATCAATAGGTATCTCTCAGCAAAATGCCAAATCTCACAAGCATGTTTGGAAAGTCAAATATGTTTGTGTAATACAAACCTATGTCATGTCAGGAATTAGTTTGACTAATAGGCCTTTAATTAAATCCTTGTGGGGTCTTGGTGTGAAGAATAGACCCAGTTTCCAAAAAATTTAATTTATAAGATAAATTCACAAATATATCCTTCTAATAAATCTTTCCTACATCCAATATTTGTCCTAGAAACAATAACAGGACAGATAATTTATTAGACTATTTCCTATTGCATTATAATGACTATGCTTGATACTTTAAACGTATTCTTCAGAGCACTGGAATGATGGAGGCTATAACTAATGAAGATAAAGATTTCCAGGGCGCATTGATCCAGGAGAGACATACTTAGTGTAACTTCCAGACGTATATGTAATCACAGAAATATTTCCCTGGAGAACACAAATTATAGATGACTCTAAAACTGCCACTGGAGATATTTTGCAGAAACCACAACAGGAAATGTTTATTTTCTCAACCCTAATAACCCTTTCAATACAAATTATTTTGGATTTTTGAGAAAATTACATTAATTCCCAATTAATTTTTTTCTTGCAAGATACTTCACATGTATATAAATATCCATATTTTTCTTCACTGTCTTTTCTTAAGTCAGCTCCTTGATTTCTCATTTAAATGGCCATTGTATAGGAAACAAAATGCCACTTAAGGTGTCTCCATTTTTCTTCAGCATGCCTGTAATACAGATGAGCACAGCAAAAGGTCAATTCTACCTCAGCATAAATGCATGGGAATCTTAATAGCAGAGAACAGAATGGAAGTGCCAGGTCTAAGATGTAGTCCCAACAACCAGAAATACCATTCTGGTATTTGTAAATACTTTTCAGAGAGTTAGACCTATCCCTAATCTATCAAGCTACCACCCCTCAAATTCAGAGACGTCAGAGGAAATATGCCCTTGTTGCACTTCTCCTACAGCATGTCTGCTTGGAGCATCCTCTTCCTCCAGCTGCAGAGGTCCCAGGTTTTGGGTTCTTTACAGTCTATTTATTTTACTTAATACTGATCATAATATTAATAGTAGTTTTTCATACCAAACAAGTCAGTTCCAGGTAAATCTAGCGAGAGACCATATGTCTGGCATGGAAACTGCACAGCCCTCCTCCTCACGTGGCCGATGGATGGCTTCACTTAATTCAGGCTGGGGGGGGGAGGAAAAGGAGTGGAAGACAACTGCTGAGGAAAGAGATGCGCTATGTTTTGATCAAGTTTGTTGGAAGGCGCAGAAGTGCTTGATTTATTCCTAATTGTATTGGATATAGTTCAGCTCTTAACAGCCTTCTCAGCATCACTCCCGCTCAGTACACGGGTCTATGCAGGTACAGCTGTTGGGACATGCATCTGAGGTCAGGCAGCTGCCCTGACTCCAAAGGGTACTGAGCTGAAGTCAAGATAGCCACGTCCCCAAGAGTTTGAGAAATAAAACGCATCAAAAAGAAAACGCCAGCTTGGGTTGCTGATGATTTTTAGAGGAAAATCTGATTTGCAACCTGTGGTTTGGCTTGCAGTGTTTTGTGGGCAAGGATTTCATAGCAGTGGAAATGAGGCACTTAGTAACCTTGGCTAGCGCTAGCCCCGCTCTCGGCAGCCCGCTCTGGGCAGGCGCTCCCCCAGGAAGTCTCACGTCTCCTCTGTCCAAACACCACCTCTGCTCCAAAATCCTTTGCATAGTGTTGCAGGCAGAGATCTTTGGGCAACAACACAACTATTCTACACTAAGGAGCGTTTTGAAGAGCAGGGAACAGGAATAAGATGGTAAAGCTGTTTCCCACTGGTTTATAAAAGCTGTAATGTCTGAAGACTCGTACTCATCCCTAATCCAATGAGCAGAGCGTGCACTTGGTTTTTCACAGGCATCAGGCACTAAGCCCCCAGCACGGCAAAGATCAATGTTTCTGTATCACACTGATTCATTTCCTGCTGCAAAGTACATCTCTACCTAGGAACGGAGGACCAAAACGACATCAAGTCCCCTGCAATTGCAAAAATGATAGAGATTTAGGATATACAGCACTTCTGCTCCTGTTTCCCCGCTCATACACAGAGAAAGCTGCAAAACATTTCCCCCAAACTTGTAACAAGCTTAAAACAAGCTGCAGAAAAGACCAAAAGCCACAAATTACAACATAAAACAGGAGGAGAGCAGGAAAGATTACAGGCACTGAGATGCCTAGGGGTCCTGCAAACAGCGAGGGAATTTGTTAGGTGCTAATTCCCAGGTGATCCTCAGCAGTGGGCTGCGCTCTGTGCTGCAGCTGAAGGCAAAGAAGAGGTGACAGGTCCCTGCCTCTGTCATCTGATGAAAAACTTATGCCTGACCCTAAGCTTCATGATTTAGTGCCTGTCGTGTGAGCAGGACTCCCTGACTAGGCTCCAGAGAAATTGCTAACACCAGCTGGAGAGCCAACACAACCAGCTCCGCGTCCTGCCTCTAGCTGTGGCCAATTTCCAGTGCTCCAGAAGAAGGCAAAGAAAACTCTCAGAAGCCAAGTTACGTAACATTTACACAATATTATAAACTAACAGAGTTCTGGTTTGTTTTTTTGTTCCCATGAACATGATATGACTCAATGGAAACTACTCAGCGGGAAATAGGCAGCACATTTTGAACCTTAAGCTTCCAGAAATAAGATACCACTCAAAAAAATTTGGAAACAGTGTACCTGTTGGAGGGATGAGCCCAGCTCAAAACCTAGAGCTGAAGAAACCCGGAGCTTGGGAACGGTTGAAAAAAATACCGTTGCCTCTGGTCTAACTGTTGCAATCATGGTAGCACTGGACTGAACCCAAGCCGTGCATCTATGTAAGCTGTGTGTCGATATAACAGCATTCATGCTCACCTTGAAACAAAACAGAATAATCCGACAGTGGGGCTTTTTTTTTTTCTTTCTTTCTGAGTATTTCTTAATATTTGTATGAGCATTTCTTAAATCCTGTTTCAGCTGCTACTTATAATCCTCAAGTGGTGTTTGAAATCTGTCTCTGAATTTCAGGGTGTGAAGCCAACTCGAATCTCATGTCTCCCCATCAGCTCTCCTGACAAGGATAAAGAAGGACAAAATGTTATGCAGACTTGTTGACGGAGGTGAAACTCAGTGGTTGCCAAAGATGGTTTCTGGAAACAGTGCGAACCCTCCAGTGAAACCTTACTGGCATGCAAGACAATCTTTGCTTTTTACTAGTAGGCCCAAAACTAACATTTTCATAATAATTTTCCAGTATCAAAGTGATAGTTTTTATCCAAGACAGATGAATACTACAGAACTGTGTAACAACAATTCAGTGCCAAACATATGCTATGTATATATTTTAACACCTTTGATAATAATAAAAAATGCATGTTCCTAGCAGTTTTCTCAACTTTCATTCAATAACAACATCCTCGAGTTGATGCTTTTTGTTTTCCTTTCGTATTATTACGAACCTGTGTTTAATTCTCAGTGCCAGTTTGGCTTTTTAACCTCTCTTTCTACATTCCACTAGTAATGTCTGATTAAGAAATTAGCCTTTCAAGTGCTATAAAAAAATCCAAGAAATACAGTAACACAATACCATGGAAAACTGATATGATCTTTTCAAAACTATAAAAATTGGTCACCCAAAGGAACATCTGCATGGTAAAAATTTTAAACAAACTGGAAGGGAATCAGATAGCTCATAAAGAACCAAGTGGCTAGAAGAGCCATTGGTCGTTTACATATTTTGCTGTCATCCTGACTTGGAGAAGACTATCATTTTGAAGCATGTTTCTTCAGTTTTAGTTACTAGCATCTGGAATGAATTCCAGGATGGAACACTGGAAGTTTTTAAAAGGAAACTCAACCTTACAATAATTATTCCTTAAATCATTAATATGGTGAAAGTGCCAGATGTAAAAATATGAACAAAATAAAATAAAATATGCTCCCAGGTATCACTCAAATCCCTAATGTACATCTGTCTGTTTTCTCAGTTCATTAATATCTGTTGTAGTCTCAGATATTTTCTTTTATGTAAAAATTTCCACTTGCTTATTATGTCTTCTGTCTTGCATTAGAGTTATTGCTTTACCTCTCAGAATAACTCTGGCTATGTTTATTGCGGGATTGTGGATCTACTGTAACATAGGCTTTCCTCCAGCAAAAGATAACAGTGTATTTGTCTTCTATCCAACAGCATGGGAAACTTTTGGTTTGATGGATATTCAAGAGGGACACCATCCTGAAAGAGTGGTTTCGTGATGACACCAAGGCTTTGTCAGCATGGAGCTCCTCACAGGGTCCAGGTTGCATTCACAGGCACGAGATATGACGCAATGAGACCTAGGTGTGAGGGACTGTTGGGCGTGCTGAGCTTGGGATAGGACCAAGAGCCTGAAGACCTGGCAATTCAGTCTATGCCTTCGCTCCCTGTTCACACTTTCAAGGCAGCGGGATGAAGGCAGCAGAGGGAGGGACGAACGTCACTGCAATTAATAGAAATTGTTTGATGGTCTGCTCTTTTCAGGATGATGACGCAAATCCTAAGGCCAAAATCAAATTCACTTTTGTAAGTGAATCTACTTGAAATGTGATACAGTTCAGCAAAGAGTTGCACTTAAATCACTCAGGAGGACCCATTTCATTGAAAACTCCTGGAACACCTAACTAGACCCCACCAAAGCCCCAGCCGTTCATTTGTTTCCTCTAATGTCCTCCCTCCCTCCACAAAGAAGATGTCTCCTCAGAGCTCCACTGAGTACTCCCAGCACTGCTAAGCATTTCTGCAGATTAATGCTTGTCTGAATGTTACTAATTAGGCCAGGCGACTATATAATGAGATGCTTACAAAGTTTATTCATCACTAAAAATAAATGTTAAGCATCTGGTTTGCAGGCTATTCCCATGTGCCATTCAGGTCCGCATGCTGTAGAACCAGATGGAGCTGGAGGGAGACCAATCACAGCTCAGAGGGATTACATGTCTTAAAACCATGGTTAACTTAAATAAGCAAGTTGCCATCCCTCCATAAATCCCACATCTACCACCAGATGTGTGACAAGACTATTGCGCAGGGCTTTCTAGCTCAGGCTCCCCTGCTCTGAGGGGGCAGAGGAGAAAGCCAGTCGCTCATGGCAAGGGCCATCTCTCCCTCACACACAGCCCACTTGTCAGCAAAGTCACTCTCTGTTGGTGACCATCTGAAAAGAAAGCCCCGATGACTCACAAAGCAGAAAACCATCAAATGGGGCTACGCTGAGTAAACTCGCCTTCTGTCCTAGGCAGTGGTGGAAATGACTCATATCTCGGCTAAGCTTGGGGGAGAGTCTCTCTCTGCCATGTTAACCAAACATTAAGTGGGTTTCTCAAGATGGTTTCTGCAGTGAAAACATTGGTGTTGTTTGCTTACAAACCCTGATTTCAGTACTGAGAGTAGCAGTAGATCTAAACAAGGACACTGTGTCTCCTGAAAACATTTATTATACAGGCTGACAGGGAAGGTGGGATTGGCAGCTGGATACTTTATTTTCCTTTTTTATTCCTGAGCAATGCTGTGCAAGAAGCAGCACTTTTCTGGTGGCATGGACTTCACATTGACTGGGAAAGCAAGATCTGGGAGATCCCAGGTTCTGGGGGGAAAGGAGGTCATTCTTCATCCAAGAGAAGAAAGAAGGAAGAGGAACAACCCAATCCAACATTAGCAGAAAGAAGGGAACAAGCTGGGTTTTCCCAGAGCTGGTTGAATCAAACCCTCTAGAGAAGACAAATACTTAAACAGTATTTCTCTTTTTGGATGGGTTTAGAGGCTGCTTTCAGGTTGGGAGCCTTATGTTGCTTAGCACTGCTGAGCATAAATAGAGGAGCTGATTTCTTGTCGTCCTCAAAGAGCCGGCCATCCAAGGAAGACATGCACAAAGGCAAAACTGATAGAGGGGATGACTTTAACTTGTGGTTTGTTCCTAGAAAGGAGCACAAGGTGATAAATTCATATCTAGATTTCAAACACCCCAAAATTCAGGGTTTTCAGATTCTGGGTTTTTTTGATTCCGTACCTTACATTGCTAGGGAAACATAATAAAGTATGTTGCTTCCAGGAACCACAGAATACAAGTAAACTATGTAAAGGAGACCATTAGCATAAGAAAAATACGTCTTTCCTCTGAAATGAGAAATCCACAAAGCTATCTTAGTGTGAGAAGGACGCTATCTCCCACTCTTTAAACCAGCAGTGAGCCTTTTAGCTGACTGCTATTTGAACACTGTTAAGTGTTGCAGTCTGCCACGTTTACTAGTTTGCCCAGAAATACAAAACGATTGGACAGACAGAGTAAGATTTTCAACCTGTCTGACCCTGCAAAATACTAAGATTCTCAAGAGAAACCATGGCACAGAAGCAGCCCACAGTGCCCCAACCTCGGACAACAGTGAATCCAACCAGAAGACACAAAGCTGCAGGATTTATGATCCCTGAAGCCCCACTGCTCACTGAACAGGCTGATGCTACATGGTCCAGACTTCCTTTCTGTCTGCTGCCACCCCCTGACACTGCAGAGTCCTTGATGTGGGGTGGAGCATGCCAGGAAGAGCCGCGCGGGGCCGCAGTGGATGTGATCCACACTTGCCTGTGTGATGATAAGCAGAGACACCAGAGAGTGTCAGGAAGGGTGGTTTTGTGGTTATGTGGTTCGCCCACGGCCCAGAAAATCAGTCTCCGCCATAACATTTTTGCTTTGTCGGAAGCAAGTCCTTTAATGTGGCTGTAAGACATTGAGACAAGAAGGCACTTCAGTGCTGGGCTGGTGGGAGCCATATAGGTGTGATGCGTGGGGAGACAGACAGGCCCATGGACAGAATAACGATGACAATCTCATCAAATTTCACTGTGTTAGAGCCAGGTTAGACAAAAGGGGACGGGTGGTGGAAAGTTACAGCAAAGCTGGAAAACATTTGGGGAGATTTAGTAGCACTGGATTAAAGGTGTCCATCTAGGGAGGGAAAGGAGCTTGAACACATTATAGCTATGGGCACCATCTCCAGCTAGCTGGAAGCAGTGGAGACTTCTTTCAACAACAACCCGTGCAGGACGAGAAGCCAGGGAAAACTGGGGTTGGAAGGTAAAGATGGAGAACAGTGCAGGTCACGGAAGCAGGGTCTTCTGGGGCCAAGTAGGCACAGGAGGAGGAGAGGTGCACAGTGGTGAGAAGAGGGAGGGGACACTTGCCAAACTAAACCCAAGTGGCACTGCAGAAGAAAAAGAGGTAAACAGCACCAGGGAGGTGGGGAGGCAGGTCCAACCAATGCCTGGAGAGCAAGGTGTAACTCTCACAACCCATCTGACCAGAAAGGACCAAACTACTTCCATACGCAGATCCAGGATCACAATCAACTATCCATATACAGCTGTTATAATGGTTTATTCCAGCTGGAACAAGCCTGAATGCACAAATGAAGAATGGGACTGGGGATGGTGAGCTATAGGATGCTGCTTTGGAGTGTCTGGCAGGATTAATCCATGGTTCCCCAAGGGAAAATGAAGGTTGACAAACTGGTGAGAGTAAATAAAACAGCTGATGAAAATGAGGACTGGCCAAATGAGAAGAATATTAAGTAACAGGCATAATGCACTTGCTTGCCTGTGTCCTATTTTCAATACATTTCCTATATTCAATATACATCCTATATTTCACCTTGGCAAATGACTCACACACATATCTCCACAGAGAAATCATCAGAAGTTAATGCTACAGACTTAGGGTATGAGTGCAGGCTCAGTAACAACTCCACATCAGTGCCCCAGGCAGGATGTTCTCTATTCTGGTTTAGGTTAACCCATCTCCAAAGCAGGATTAAGCTAAACCATCTGAGAGCAGGCTTAGGACAAAACCGTATGTCCTCATGGGGAACTAGTGCCTGATGCCAGAACTGAGGCCACTGCTCTGTGATTTTGAGACTACTTGGAAGAACTGAAGTGAAGGAGAAAACAAGTGATAATAGAGATGCTAGCCGAGGACTGCACAACAGTGCAGTTGAGACAATTTTAGAGAAGGTCAGATTGCTCCTAGCAAAAATATTTTGTGGGTGGCATGAAAATACTCCTGCTGGCTTGTGGCCATTTTTATTGACAGAACCATCAGTTGCTATCACCTGGGAATTTTATTCAGGTTTTTTTAGTTACAATTTATGGGGTAAGTTTAAAAAACTCAGAACCAATAAATATACAGTATTGGTGTTTTGGTACAGAAAAAAATTCCTTCCTGACAGCACTGAAGGATTTTACCCATTACTGTTCATGAATCCTTGAAATACAGCTTTTGGGCTCTGGCTACAGGGAAGGTTTGAGGCTTGACTCTTTCCTTTTAGTCCAAAGGAAAGCCATCTCTCAAACAGACTCAGGGTCTCATGTCCAGTGCCTAACAAATGGAACGGGAATGGGAGCGAGACAGAGCACATTCCACAGCCTGGTGTGTTTAAGGAAAGGGGTATAGCTTTCACTCTCCCGCTGTTAGACAATAATGCGCTGACTGAAAATGTCAAGCTTCAGTTTAAACAAAATAAAAGACTGGAGGGCCCAGGGCAGAGAATTTAAACACATATTAATTAGGGCTGGTAATACTCTGACATTTGCTGGATTTTTAATAAACTGATGAATATTTCCCCTTCATATTTCAGTGACATGAAATCAGTGCAGCACAATTAATTTCAACAAGTTTTGGTCAATGGGTGCTGAAGGAAAACGAACATACAGCGTCACAGACTTGAATTAGAAGTACTCTCACTGTGAGTGAGGAATGTGGAAACCCATTGCCCTCTGCATGAGAAAATTGCAGCTCAGGACCTTGAGAGGAATTTATTTACTTGCAGTAAGTGATTTACTTTAAAAATAATTACTCAAAAATAAGAGGAAGACAGTGAGAACAGATGATTAAAGCTCCCTCAAGAATGCAACAGAATGGAGTAAAAGACACCCCCAAATGGGGAAGAACAACACTTATGCTTATGTTAGTATGAAGTCTTAGCTTAATATGTTCATAACAAACCAACAGGGAGAAAGAACATTTTCTGGAAGACGTTGAAGGTTCAGTTGTTATTGTAGCAATGAGCACTAGAGCAACATCTCTTTACTAGGTTATAATCTCTTCAGTGGCGCTTACACAACACTTCCACACAACTAGCCATTGAATGTTGTAGGTTGTTGTAAATGTTTCCAACCTCTTTGGGATAGTTCCTTCCTCTTTTGTTAGCTACAATGATATTTCTTCCTGTGATGAGAGGCTTCAGTCATAGACTGGGTCCCTGTTGTGCAAGCTTTCGTTGAAACACCCAAGAAGCAGAAGCCTGGCTCAGGGCCATCTGGGAAGTTTAGGCATGAGTTACAGCTTAGGACAAAATGGCATGGCAATAACATAAGCCTCTACACTGGTACAAATTGAGATACAGAGCACAACTCTAGTGTCTGAAGAAAAGCAAGTGGATAGACGCTAACTCTTGCGTCACTTAATGTGTTATAGCACACGTACTCCATCATGGCGATCCTGAAAAAGTCACATACACATGACCATGCTCTCCTCCTGCTAGCAAGTGAAATTAGTGTGCATGTGGGGGTCTTAGCTTTGCTAAGAGAAACCCTGGGGAGCAGTTATCATAGAAAGAAATGGACTGAGAATGTACAGTCTGTAGTAAAGAGAAATTTTTTAGCATTTAAAATGTTAGCTCTCACACTAAGCACACGGCATTCAAATCCTACACATAAGAAAGTTCAAGCAGAGAACAGAGCTGGACATCATCTTTCCAGATTTTAGTGAAATTTTAGATTTTGAAAATAAAGCATTCACATTTCTCCATATTTTTTTCAAACTATCAATCTACACAATTTTGAAATAAACAGCTGAGAATCTTGAAATCTAAATAAACTGCAGTTTAACAAAAGTGAAATGTATTTCAAATAAACATTAAAAGGGGATTTTTTTAAAAGTCATTTGGCTTCAAAATGACAGAAAGTGGTTTTGTGCTAGGTTGTGGCTGTTGTATTATTATTATTGTTGTTGTCTTGTTATTGCCAGTACTAATAAAATACTTGTATCCACTAAAGCCTAAGAATGTCTATCAGAGACCTGTGTGCTGGGTATTTTACTGATGTTTATTTGAAAGACTGTCCTTGCCTCAAAGAACTTCTAATTTACTGTTGCACCCAGGGGAACAGAGAACAGAAAGAGTTGCTTAGCACAGGAGCTGGATTATCACAGATTCCCAATGTCACAAAATAGATCAAAACCCAGTCCATCATCATCAAGAGTCACACAGGAGACCTCAGGTGACCCAGGCAAGCTCAAGACACAACTGCGTCTTAGTGAGAAGTAGGCCTGACCTGAAAAGGTTTCAGACTTAATAGATGCAGAAACAGCTGTAATGAGAAGAGAGAGGAAAATACTGATTCAGTCTTACAAATCAGGAGGTAAGAAACTTCAGCACTGAGCTAACAGAGCATGGCATGGTGGAAGAGTTTCCCAAAGTCACCCAGATACAGCAGATCCCCAATGTCCCAGCCTGGAGTTAAAACTACAAGGACATGCTTGGCAGATAGAACAGCGTGTGGCAGGAAGGGTGTCTGAGAAGAAAGTGCTCTAAGGGAGTCATTACAGTGTCAAGTAGCTAATACATACTAGGATAGTGTTTAATTAGCATGACTCAATGAGCTACCACCGCCTTGCTGGACCATGGTCACTGACTATATGGATGTGCTTACTGAAACTAGGAAGTTTTACACCTCCAAAAACTGCCTTCCTTAGCTTGCAACTAGAGCAGGCTGAGGGGTTTGGTACCTGCCCAGGTACCCAGACCCAAGTTCTGGTCCCAACCCTTCCCTGGAAGCTGTGCTCCTTCCAGCAGAGGTGGATGGGCAGGAGACCTGTTTGCTTTTACACCTCCAGAGCTTGCCACTCTGCACTGCAAGGTCAACAGTGTTGATTTCAGTTAATACATCAGGCTGGGAGCTGCAGCAGGACAGATCTGCTGCAAGATGCCTCTGGGGAAGGGTTTGCTGCTCTGAGCTGTGAGGGTAGTAACCGCATCTGCCACCACGGCTACCTTCAACAGGGAGCCCAAATCAGTCCTAACCTGCACCCACAGCTCATCCAGGGGCTGTGGAGCTGCCGGCAGCTCCTCATGCCACCATCATAGATGTTGGACATTGCTGTCTCCCAGATCCTGGAGATCATGCCCATACCCTGACGTTTTTTGTGACGCAAAAGAAGGAAACTGAAGAAAGTTTGGAGCTTACGGAGCCGTGTTTCTCTTCTTGCTCTGTACAGTCAGAATGTGGGGGCAATGTGAGCTCTGCAGGTGACGAAGGTGGTTCCCCTCCTCACAGCCGAACAGGCATCCCCTGGGGAGAGCTTTTTTACAATCAGGCTCATCGTTTAGGTTTCATCTAGCCCCCACAAGCCTACAGAGGATGTGCAGAGAGACTCCTTTCAGCCCCTATTGGGCATTACCAGTGTCAATCCCGGCACAGACTAGAGCATTCTTGTCTCCACTTTAAATTAAGTCTTAAAACATGGACTAAATATGACGGATTTGTAGACAGTTGCTTAGGGAAGGAAGTGCTGCAGGGGATTCATTACACTACGGGCTGACGGCTGATGCCTAAGTATTGCAAAACCCATGGGGTTTCCAGAAGGAGTTTGACATGAAATATGTGGTGAAGGAGCAGTACGCGCTGCAGAAGCCACGGCACCCCGAAGCGACAGATATGAAGTGGAAATTACTGAGGCCAGTGATGGCCACAGAAAAAATAGGGAGCTGGGAAATAACCAGCTCAGTTGGAAGAGATCTGGCATGGGGAGGAGACAGGAATACTGGATCCCAAATAAGAGGAGTTCAGCTCCTTTGCTTCCTTTCTAAGGCAGTCCTCCTTATAACCTGTGCAATGCAAGAGATAAGCTCTTTGTGATGGATGTTGGTGATTTTGGCATTAGATTTATAGCCTGTTTTACAGGGATTGGAGTCTGGAGACCTGGATTCTTGTATCTCGACTCTGCTATCCATTTCCTGAATAACCTTAGTGAGTTGTACACACCCACCTTTTCAAGTGTGGCAGCCTGAAGTTCGGTGCACAACCCCATGGTCAGCCCCACAGCAAATCCCTCCTATGACCTATAAGGCGCACTTCATAAATTGGGAAGTTGGCCTCAATTCTGTGAGCCTCCGTTTCCTAAACGGTTGCTGACGGTAATTATCCTCTGCAAGGTCCTTCCAGAGGCTCCGTTTACTCACGCTCACAAATAACAAATGCAGGGACAGAGGAGGTATGGAAAAGCGAGCCAGACAAAGGCATTGTCTGAAAACCACATCACCACATCAGCAAGTGGAGCTGTATCAGAGGGGGCAGAGGAAATTGTTGTTTCCCCTACCTCCCTCCAATCCTTCACTCGCATCCACCCCTACAGAGACCTGACCAAAAGAGACTAAGTTGATACTGAAAAACAGAGAACAGCAACCCCGCAGGATTATCTAGGACTACCCCAAACAAACCCATGAAAAAAAGGCTTATAAGTACTTGGTACTCACTCAGCCCATGTCATCTGATAATCTTGGGGCAGCTTACAATGTCTGGCTAGGGAGCAGCGGGTCCAAACATTTCTGAATAACAGACTAAGTTAGATGACTAAATATGGTATTTTTTTATGAACTTGGAGCACCCACTTTGGAGTGCTTGGCCCAGGACTGATTCCCTTTGAGACCTAGGCCTTTGATCTCACTGCTAGGCAAAATAATTAAAGGAACTGAAATACAATCGAGGTTTCTTTCCAGCTTAAAAAAAATTAAAAAAATACTTGGATATCTTTTTTGGACTCTTCAGATAAAACATTATGTAGAAAAACAACATGGTGTCTCTTGAGCTTATTCCATCAGCTCCCTTGTTTTAACGTCGCATATGAAGCTGCTCAGATCTTTTACTGGGAGGGAAAAAAATTGGAAGCAACAGGTAACCCCAGGGGAGATGCTCAACTTTAAACCAGACACATTTCCCTCTAAGGACCATTACCTAAAATGCTCTTTTCATGCTGAATACCCCTGCTGAAGGATTTTGCTTTGAAAGGAGGCCTCTGTTTGCAAAGAGGGTTTTCTTTGCTGTTGCACACACAGATTTAGTAATTTGGGTGGTGGTTCATTTTTCTTGACCAGATACTCACCAGCCTGCTTGATGGCTCCACTTTAGTGACAAAGATGATCTGCCTCCCTCACAAAACACACAGGAGATTCCATGGCTGGAGAAGGAGGGGGAAGAGGTCCATATCACAAGGCTGGGGAAGGATTTGATGGGTTCCTGCTAGCTCCTGCCACCCAGTCTGAAGTCTCAGGACTAGGTCAGAACAGCCCAGTGGGGCTTTTTCTCCTCCTCAGCGAGGAAACAGAGTGGCAGAGTGGTTGAGGGGGTTTCCTACAAGTCAAAGGTGCCAACTGGAGCCTCACTTGGATTTTATGCTCCAAACTGTCCCAAATTAACCCTAGTGGGAAAGATTATCTGGTAGTTTGGAGTAAGGAGTCAAAAGCAGGTATGATATAGTAGCTTCAATCACCTCCCTGGAGAGCTTAGGCTCTTCAAGTAGGCTACATCACTCATGAGGACTAAAAAAGTCACCTCTAGGTGTTTCAGCAGCAAATCTCAATACCTAGAGAGCAAGGGCTGAGTGAAGCCTCTAATGCTACCAACAACCTAAGCTTGTCTCTTGGCTTAAGCTAGTTTTGCATCCTCTGACCATAAACTGGTGTTCAAAAGCTAGTGCCTGGAAGTCCAGTGAAAAATCAGTGTTTACCTAAAAAAGCACTTGTTTTATCCTTCACATTCACCTTCTATCATAAGGTATCTTTCTCCCCACCACCACCATGTCTTTTTTTCTTGCTTCCCTTTCTTCCTCTTCAGGCTGAGATCCTGATAAGGTAGGAAGGCAGAAGACTGGATTTCCTCATCACTGGGCCAGTTAAAATGGCTATTTTGGTGATGCTCCCAGCCTCAGATAGGTTGCCAGCACCGAGGCAAACCCAGTGTGGCCACACAGTCTGTGAGTCCTGGGCTGGCTTTGAAACGCTTTGGAGCAAGAACATCCCATTCCTTGCAAGCGTTTCGTACAACATTCCTTCATTTTACATTTTGTTCTGTGGGAGTACATTTGTTATTAATCACTGGCTTGCACATTAATACAGTGCTTTCTAACAGTTAAACCAGATATTCCATCCTAGCAACTCAAATTAATATTTGTTTGAATAATCTATTTAAGATGATGTCTGGCCAGCAGTGTGGTCTGGCTGGCAGCACTCTGCTCTCCCAAGCGGACGTTTTCATTCGGTTTGTTCCATATTTTCTTCCTCTGCTCTTATTTTATATCATCCCCCCAAATCTTCCATTCAAATTGCTTTCTCCAGCAATGTTTCCTCTTGCATTCAGTCCATGTAGGTCAAAGTACTTTTTTCATTGCTTGTCCTAATTGTTTTGGACAAATGGCTCTATTGAAACCAAATATTTTTGAGGAACTTATTTTTGTGGCTTTTTGCATTATTTAAGATTCAAGTTTTGATACATATTCTGAGTACAAAATATATACGCTACACGAAACAAATTATGCTGTTTGTATGTGTATGTGTGCATCTGTATTTATTCTATTATTTTGCAGCATGGCCATTGATTATATATATCATCACACTGATGTTGTTTTAAGGATTGTCTTCCACAAGATCAAAGTCCTCCTGTCTTAATTAATTTCTATCATGATAATAATGAGAACAAGCTTGAGAATAATCAGGCACTGCTTTGGGATGGATATAGATGCTCTCCTTTTTCGAAAGATTTGAAGTCTGAAGCCAACTTTCACAGTTCAAACTTGTCTCTAGAAAACACAAATGAGCAGCAATTCATGTCCAGTAGCAATTTCTCCACTGAATCATACTCAGACTCTGTTCCAAAGTACTTCTGTGTTTTGAGGAAGTATGAAGCTTTTCTGGCTTGGGTTGGCCACAGACTGCCTTGGAAAACAAATTTTTCAGAACTGTTCATTTTCAGAGTGTTGCACTGGTAGAAATTTGCTTTGACAACACCCCTCTGAGGTACAGGGATCAGTGTAATGTGCTCTGACTTCACAAGATGCTGTGAACACAACCTGTGCGGTGGGAGTCAGCTTTGCCCTGTCAGCTCTGGACCAGGTCCACAGAGAATAAATGTATGGAAAGAGGCAAGAACACAAATTATCCAGACCTCAGTATTTTTCAAAGCCTAAGACACTGTGTTGTGGGGCTTTATTGTTTCTTTTTTCTTAAGTAGTTTTCAGAAATCTATTTCAATCAACACTGATTGCAAAAAAATAGCTGCAGATGACTGCTTCCCAATGAAATGCGTACTAGGAAAATTTTTATATTGTATCATAAAATTTTCCCCTCATCTAAATTAGAGTTTTCCGTAACAATTTTCACTGAGATTAAAAGATACTCTTCCTTTTGCCAGAAGAACTAATTATTTTTCTCCAGCTGCAAAACAGCAAGTAAACAGCAATGATCAGTCTAAGAATTCCCTCCTCAACCAAGGGAAATCAAGGTGGGTTTTTTAAAATATACTAAATTGAAATAAATGGATTTCTTTTCCTGAAAACCTATGTTTAAATTGATAACCACAATGACTTCCAAGAGGAAGTTACAGTAATCTTTACATCACAAATTATTTCCCTTTATTTGAAGTCTTCCAAAAAAGTGAGAATCCTGGAAATTATGTATGTTTGAGGCCCTATTTAATTTACTTCAGTCATATAATCGTTGCTAGAAGAAAACAGCAGAAACCAGAAAAGTTATCTGTCTTTCTGTTGTATAACATTTGCCCTATCGAATTTCAGACTGGGATATTTATTCTTGGAGACGCAGGCTATAGCATATACGCATCATACATATATTTACATTAACCTACATTCATCCAAACACACACTGTATAATTGTTGCAATTTATATGTCTCTTTACAAAGTAAAAAGCATTTAATAAACCAGCAAGATCCTTGACCACATGACCATCTCTTAAAAAAATCCATTGCCATGTTCTCCCAGGTATTCCAGAGAAAGCCAAAGTCTGAGTTTGACAAACCATGCACTCCCCTGACTTCATGTCCACCTCTCCTAGAAGTTCCTAACATGCTGGGCACAGGGACCCCTTCCATGTGCTCCTCCACAGGGAGATGTTGCCTGGGGAATGCATGTTTTTCCCCATTACGGACGCACTAAGATCAAAAGGCCCACTAAGATCTAGCCCACTTTACCAGGGTCCCACAAGGACGCAAGGAGGGACATGGGAGAGTTTCCTCCCAGCTCAACACAACATAAGAACTGTTGATATCTGGGAGGGTCTTTCCAAAACCTACACTGCAGCTGCAAACTAGCAGTTGTATTGTAAGCAGAACCTGTTACAGACACGGTAAAGAGCAAAGTTAACCTCTTCTCTTCTACTCCATAAACACCTGCAGATATTGGAACTTATGGCTCGTTTGTTGCAAATAGGTATTGCCCCAAAAGAAATTGCTTCAGGCTGACTGATGATAATTTCATATTGGAAATGCTCTTTTCTCTACCAGAGGCAACACTTTTCCTATCATGACATCTTGCCATGTCAAAGTTCAGCTAGACAAAAGGTGTTGACCAGAACGAAGTTACCCACAGACTATGAAATTCCTCCACAGGGGTAAACAACTACTGAAGGACCTCAGCACCCACAGAACAAAATAGGAAATCAACCTCTTCAAACTGATCAACCTTTAATGATTTCTGTGCACCCATGAAACTTTCAATCAAAAATTATAATAGCTAAACAGTAGCTCATAATTCATATACCAGGCAAGATATTGTCTCCTAAAGGTCAGAAAAGAGGACTAGGATCTAGAAATATATTGTTACAGCTGTATCCATTTGTAGATATGTAGAAGAGCCACAGATACTACTGTGCTGTAAGACAAATTGGGACATTCAACCAGGTATTGGCAGGTTGGTAGATCACTGAAGACAGAACATCTTTACTAGTACATGACCAGATTTTACATAAAGGAGACCCCTTTAAACACTTGCAATTCCTTTTTATGTACAGATATTAGTAGAATGTAGCAATTTTATTATTCTGTGCTTATCTGCAAGACCTGGTCTTTGGTTTTGAGATTAGTCCGGGACCAACCCTTTCCATCAGCTCACTTCTGAAACTGAAGAGCTTTCAGCTAATCTTTGTAGAAATCTATTGCAATCAAATTTGCTCAGAACAAAAGCCAATATACCATACTTACTTTAAAAGCTCTTTTTGTCAATGACCTTGGTGTGAAAGCAGTATGCTCCATTGCTATTTTTTCTCCTCTATTGTTTCTCTTGAAAAGCAGCTGGTCCTTTATGAATATCTCACTATTTGACTCAAAGGCAGAGTATTTTAACTCCCTTCAGGAGTTATTGAACTCCTCTTCTAACAGACCCTTCCCTTGACCTCACTCCCACCCTCACCACCTACAGAAGATTTCCAGGAGGGTTAGAATGGAGATTTGCAAAACAAAAATGGTGTAAGATTTTCATTCTGCATCACTAGATGGCAATTCCTAATTATTAGTGGGGCCAAGACGCACACAGTACTGAGTGAGCTCATAAAAAGTATTTATCATTGATTTATGGAACTGGGGGGAGAAGAAGGAAAGGAGAGATTTCTCCTGAAAAACTGAAGGCCTGCTTTTTAGTGTTTTGGTTTCTTTTTAATAAAAAATCTGGAAAGGAGAAATGGGGGCAAATGTTTCCATTTTTTGGTATTAACGTTAGAAAGTTCCAGTATTTGTTAAAACCACTTCTAACACTAAGCCCTTGCATCTCCCATTTAAGTCCATGGGAACTGCGAGCCCTTCCAGGACTGGAGCCCCTAAATCCTGGCTTGCTGCAACTGACTTCACATACAGCCAATTCCTGAGTCTTTATCCAGGTTTTACCCAGTCTTTACTCAATCAAAGCTCCCACTTAGGGGCAGTAAATAAGGACTTTAGGAACTGGCCCAATGGATAGCTTCCACTGCATGGAAGACAACTATTATTAAGCGTGGGCGTTAGTCAGCAATAAGCCCTCCTCCACCTCTTAAACTTTTGGTGTTCCCACAAGGGAAGCTATTGAAAGCCTGTGCTTTGTAAGTTCAATTCCCTTTGCTGGCTTATAACACAGCTGCTATATATTATCTTATACATTTGACCACAAAGGTGCATTCTATAGGCAAGATTCATCCACTCCTGCCATCCCTTTTTATTCATTCACTGCTTTTCAGTGTAATGTTTGGGGACCCTGTTCTCAGCCACTTGTACATTTCAGCACTTGAAACACACCAAGAGGGACAATCGCTTGACTGATATCTCCATCTTAGTATCTATACCCGTCTCTCTGTTTCTCTAGCTTTCTACCCAAGCCATTGTGTGCGCCAATTGTGCTATCATAAAGCAGAGTGTTGGGCTGTTTTGTGATGATGAAGAACCATGCAATCACAAGCTTTATTGCATACCATCCCATCCAGTGACCCCTGTTCTTATCATGAGAGCCCATTCAAGGGGAAATTACACCAGACTTCAACGGGGAAAGTGTCCCTCTGTTTCCAGGCTATTCAGGACAAAAGGTGAGAACCATAGAACAAGCCTCTTCTGCTTTAATTGTGAAATGTTTCAAGCAATTGGAAGGGGGGGGAGTTGGGAAGGGAGGAAAAAAAACAAAAAAAGAAAAACTCTATTGAGATCAGGTGGTCCCATTTCCCAGAGATAAACAAGTTCAATAATATACTGGTCAACAGAGTTACCCTATCCTCAACAGTCTTTTGTTTTTTAAAAAAGGACTAAAATAACCACTTGGAAATGTTAAACCAAGGCATGGCATTTTAATATGAAAATGGAGGCCTAGTATATTTTTGGTCCCTCTGACAACGATTGCCCTCAATTAGATCACTTATACTCAGTAAATTGGTTGCTGCGAGGGGTTTGTGATCATAAAAATAATTCATACATGGCAAGTTGCTTTCAAACATGGGGTTTTTTTGCTGTTGTTGGTGGGTTTTTTCTCTGCTTTTTGCTTATTGCCATAGTAACGACAAGTGCATATTTTGGCTTGCTTCCAAAATAATATTCAAGAATGTTCTTTTTGTCCGTTTTTAAGAGGAATCATTATGAATATTTGAATTATATTTTCCAATTAGGTGAACTGAAGTGTTTTCCAGCAACTCTGGTTTTTTCCCCTCATTTATAGAAAATGTGAAATTTTTATTACACCAAGGACTTTCAAGACAATAGCTACAGAGACTATTTTTCAGTACTGTTTGTAATATCTAATTCAGAGCTAATTTTTAATGGACAGGGTTCCATGGGGATTTGTTTGCAAATTTCATCAACTTGAATTCCTGCTTCATTTGCTGAAACACAGTACTTGGAATTGACCCAGTGAGCAGGAACGCTCTTGTTCCTTTTAAAACATTACTGTATATTACAATAAACAGTGACTGGTTATCAAAAATAAAATGCTTGATTGTCTACAGATTTAGAGCACACATTTTTTGTCTTGGATGAACTGTTAGATTCACCACTGACACAGCTTAAACAAACACATACATTTTAAGCCTTGCGTTTCTTCAGAAGCCAATAGGATGTGCTCAGTTCAGAACAAAAGCAATTTCACGAGGAAATGCTTCTGTGATGGACACATTTTGTGCTTAGCAGTTTTTACTGAAAAGTGTGGCTGAATAAATCTCAGTACCTTCTCTCTGTTTCACAAAACATCATCATTACAACTCATTTAGAGTCTCCAATGATATCGGTGTCTTGGTCCTTTTTCTAGTATAATTTTGTATTTTCTCTTCTCACACGTTGTTTTATATTTGCCCTAGTAATACACTCTTCAGCCTGGGTCCTGAGTGGATGAAAGCCAATCCAACTTGCCTCGCCCTCCTTCAGCAGTAAAGCGCCTGTCACTTGAAAAGGAATCCAAAGTGCTCAGATCATTAAGGGGTTGCTTAAGAAGGGCTTGTTATGCTCCTGTCTCTGGACTCCTCTCCAAAATATCTGCTGTTGAGGTTTTCCTAGTGGACAGCAATGGCCATTTCAGGTGAACTGAATAAACACAAACTAGACGAAAGCATTTTTAAACCCAGAAGCTCATTTTAGCAGAGCCTGTTTCTGGTGACTCTGTTGTAGACACCTAGGACTTGCTGGTTAATGGAAACCAACATCTGCAAACTCTCCATGGTGTAAATGTTAGGACTCATTGCAAAATCAAGCTGTATTTTCCACTCTAACAGCATAAACACAGTCAACCTGCTGTATACTTCTGCACAGGGATAGAAATAGCCTCACACCTTGAACTCATACAGGACCCTTTTCCAAAATGGGCTGTAGGTGAAAAGGTGAAAAATTCTGAAGTGTCATCCAGGGCCTCTCAACTTCCCTTCCAGTCTTGGCCTTGGTATAGGATTGAGTCAGACTCAAAAGCCTTTGAATCTCTGAAAAGCCATATCTACTCATCATTGTTTGTACCTTGTAGAAGCATCTTGTCCCAAGAAACCGCTAAGATAAAACATAGCAGAAATGTCAAAAGCATAAAGCATTGCTTGCGTGGCACTGGGGGAAGGAGCAGGAGCGGAGGAGGGAGACGCAATGAAAGGGAGTTTTACAATGCCAAAGTGTGATGGGTTCTTTGTAAACAAAGGTGAAGGTCTGGGTCTGCCAAGTTCCTCCAATCTCAGACTACAGCAGATTAGACCTACAGGCTCTGTTTTGTAGAGTTTCAGGCAAAGCAGGCAAACTAAAACACTGTGCTATATCCATCCTCTCTTTCATTACAGCACGAAACAAGCAATTAAAAAAAAACAACTACTCGGACATGTTTGATGAGAAAGCAACGCAGAAGGAATCCACAGCTTTTGATATTACATTAATACACTAATATCTCAATCTTTTACCAGTGACAGACTACACATTTAAATCCCTAATGGGACCTGGTTTCCAAATTACATTATTTAATGTTTATTCAGTGAATAATCCAAATAGTATTTAACACCACTGAAGAAAAAACACACACACCCCCTGGGCGGATTGTCTGCTTTTCCTTTGCTTCGTAATTACCCAACCAAGGGCCCTATTAAATAACTCAATTTTTTATGATCTTAAAGTGAAATGAACCCTCTATTTGAATGTTGCACTGAAGAAATACTTCGGGCACACATGCACGCTGTAAAATCCAGCTCCATGTCAAAAACTTTCCACAGATCAAGATTGTTTTGATCCATTTGGGGACTTTCTAGCCAGACATATTTAATACCAAAGGGACTGATCTGGGCCCCATCCTGGAAAGAGAACAAAAGCAAACACCAAGGGAGCATCAAAGAAATAGAAATGGCTCGTCAGTGAAATCTCTGTGTGTGGAATAGGGGAAGTTAATTGCCTGTAATGTTACAATATCTTTAGGACACTTTCAATAGGATTTGTGCCACCCAGCTGTGGACACAGCTGGCGGGGCTGTAATCACCCAAGCTCCCTCATTACCCAGCAGAAAGGCTCTTCCCCTTCTCTGTGGTGGGAGCTTAGGCAGCCGTGAGGCTAAGGGAGGTCTCTGAGTGATGGGGCTGCTGTTGGGTGGCACAAAACCAAGCAGCTTTGCACCTCGACAGCATGTCCTGGTGCTTCCTTACTGGATCGCTGTGGTGGTCCCCTCCAAGCCTTGCTCAGCAGCATCCCACTCCTGTGGACCCACAGGGATGGAATAGCCCATTCAGTCCTTTGGGAAAGTCAGTCCCATGGTCAGCAGAAGCCACTTGTTTCCCTGGGGAAAGGTGCTTGGTTCCTCTAATGAACAGAAGACAACCGCTTCATGTCCAAAGATAAGCCACTGCATTTCTAAGAGGCAAAGCGTTTTCTTGCCCCCACATACTCCTCGAGTAGAAGAAACCACCACAGACGTATGATACCTGCAACAACAGATGCTCCCATCACAATCCCCACATTTTCATGTCTCTCTTTCAAACCTGTCTTAAATAAAGGCCAGGCCAGTTTCATTGAACATCTCTATTTGAAACCTTCAGTCCTTGATATAGAAATCAATTTGAGTAGATCTTGAGATTGTCAGTTAAAAAGTGCGTGTGGAAGTAGAGTGAAGTTGGGGACATGAACTAAAGATGGTTTTGCCCCTTTTTGGAATGAAGAATAATTTGGAGATTCATTTGTAGCAGTAACAAAAACAAGGCTTTTCAAAGAGATCTCCTTGGCTAAGACCGACTTTATATTTGTCACAAATAGCCAATGGTGCTTGATTCTAGCATTTAACTGTTTCAATCTGCATAGTTAAAAAAATACCCAGCACAATTCCAGAGACACATGTTTCGACATCAGAGCTCCTAGTAAGCTGTCAACATTTCCATTAAAGAGCCCTGCTTGGAAAGCTGGACATATCGACAGCTTCAAGAGCATATGGCTTGCAATAGAAGGCAGACACGTTACTACCAGTTTGGATGCAAATGGAAAGATTCAGGGATGCATGGACAGCCAGCCAGACAGCTCCTAGTAAACCATCAGCTTCTGCAGTGTGAAGTTCTGTAGTATCTCCTGCTGTCTCAGATCATGACTAGCTTCTCCTAAAAGAAAAGCTGTTCAATACAGGGTGGCCCAGCAACATCCTAAACGCACTGCAGAGGGATGGGGCTGGTTCTCCCCGTTAGCCCACAGCCAGACTGGGAATGAGGGGTCAGTGGAAGGCTGCCCATCCCACACACGAACACAGGGGCTTTTGGAGGGATGCTGATTTAAAGACTGCATCGTAAGTGCATAGCACCTAGAGAGTACAAAGCACTTGCTCTCAGTATGAGACGTTTGACTTTCCTACTTAGAAATACAAGGAGATTTTGTTCCCAGCATTATTGTTCACATTTTTATGACATGATTGGCTGAAAGAATTATAGGTCTTTTCTGCAGACCAAGGCAAGCATTCCCAAAACTTACACTTTTGAGAGGGTTTGGGTGGTATTTTTTGGACTTTTAACCATAGGGTATGTTACCAGAAGCAGAGAAAAGAAGAAATAGCACCTGATTCCTTTCCTTGTAGAACAGGGACCCTCAGTTATTAATAAGATATATGAGGTGACTCTTATACAGGTCTCACTGTAACAAAGCCCCTCATAATCACTGGTGGATTTCATCCTACCTTTATATGAGACAGTGCATATTTATCCTTACTACACTGAGGGGGAACTCCAGCACAATGAAGTAACTCCCCCAGGGACTCCCCAGTGGGACTGGGAACCCAATCTGCGCCTCCTGCATCCCGGTCCAACCCGCTCCACTTTAAGCAGCATGGTGTTTCAGTGAGTGATGCTGGGAGCCAACACAGGGTTGTGCGGACATTGCAAAAGAAAAAGAGAAGCCAAAAGGCGCTGCGCAGTCTGAAATCTGAATTTACCGGCAGGGTCAGGGAGCTATTTTACTTGCTACCACTGTGAACTCCAGGAATGGAATCAATTAGTATTAGTTTAAAACATCATCTGTTTCAGTTTAACAGAAAGCTTCTGTTCAATGAAATACAGGGTTGGTAAATGAAAAATAAAAGTTGATCTGATTTCAGTAACTCCTAAAGTACTATTTTAGGTGTGGCCAAGAGGTATATCATACATCTGCCACAAACGTGTGACAATACATTACTTTGTTTTTCTTCATGTCTTTATAGAGGAATATCCCTGCAAGTCATGCATGAGCGCAAATCATAGATCTGTGCTTAGAAAGGTGTTTCACCAGTGATTTCGCAGATGTGTGACAGCATTTTCTTCAACGGTACTGTTAGGTGATAAACCAGATACTTTTAAATGGATGTTTGCCCAGGTAATTAAAACCATCTTTAAAATCACAATGGAAGAACTCCTTTCCAGGTATTATTTCTATCTTTAGAGAGATAAACTCTATGTGGGTTTTTTTATCATAGATTTTGACAGGCTATGGTAGGAGGATTCATTAGAGAGCTGCAAAACAGAAGAGTTTTCCAAGGCAATGAACTTGCTCCAAGCAATACTGCACTTTTTTTTTCACGAAAGGTTTTTAATGTACTGTCATCCTTTCCAATTCAAAACAGTCCTAACACATTTCAGTTCCTCAGAGGCACCACCAGCTTGCTGCTGATCTAAGTGTCTTACAAGGCCAACAGCTTATATTACTTTATAGGTAAAACAGGAGCGATGTTACTGAAAACTCAACTTACGGTGATCTTACCTATAGAAAAGTAAATCCATTGGCTGCAGTTGCACCTTTTGTTTCATAGCCAGAATTATGAGATCAGAGCTAAAGGACACTACAGAGACAATTCAGTTTAATGTTACTGTTCTGGCATTACTACTAAACTGCTTGAATTTGTCATCCCAATTTTTTGTTCTCTGAATGCCCCGTCCCTCTTTTAATACTGTTTTTTCTTCTCTCTCATTACTTTTTAGAGAAAAAAAATATCAGAGGAGGGAAGAGGACTGAGAAGGCTTTTTTCTCTCCTGTCTCCTACGCCGTTTTAGAAATAAAGAGACAGAATGAAGGGAAAACCAAGGAAGAAAGAGCAGAGTATTTTTATTACTCCCATCCCCAAAAAAGCAACCCTAAGCAAATAATTATCTGTGCAAAACATCATCATTTTCCAACCAGTTATTCAAGGCTTCATCAGTCCCCCAGGTCCCTCAGCTGTGCCTGCTCCAGCTGGCAGAGCAACCCTCTCCTCTCGACGTACCATTTTCACACCACAATAGCCATAACTAGCGATGGTGCCGCTGCTCGCGCTGCACAACTCTCTTTAATTTAGTCTATTGGTTAAGCAATGCTGCTAAGAAACCACCATGAAGATACGGAGAGGAAAGCAGAGATGAGCAGGGTTTATTCCAGTGGGGACAACTCGACCCTTGGCAGCGTGATGAATTGCTGACGGAGCTCGAGAGGAAAGGCCAGCCTGGCCTCCTGCAGACACCCAGTGCAGTGCAAGAGTCAGCAGAAAAAGCCATGGAAAGGACTAGGGAGGGAGTGCGGGGTGAGATGAAACAGCTGCTGGGCTTCCTAATTGGTGGAAAATGGCATCATGTCCCCCAGTACACTGCAGCGAGGAAATGCAAAAGTGGAAATTTATAGATATATTTTTACATGGTGATAATGATTTTAGCATCTGCATAACGAGCATGAGCCAGGGCCTGGATCCCTCCTCACTTAAATCACTTAAAGTCCTGTTCTGCCTGAAAGTAATAATCTGTTTGCTTTTATTGCTGTCTTATAAACTTTCCATCCCAATCTACTAATGAAATGAAGTAACACAAGGACTGTCAAATAAAGTCTGCAAGGGGGGCGGAAGAGGAAAGAAAGGTTTGGGCTCCGTGAGGCAGGACAGCAGGAGCACATTGAAAATATGAAGTCCAGGAGAAGAGGATGGTCCTTGATTCGGGAAGTGGTTCCTTGGGGCTTCTGAACTTTTCTAAGCCCACAAAACCAACCCTGAAGCACAGCTACCAGCTTCCTGCTAGACTTTTGCTAGGCCACCAGTAGACCTCACTGAAGGAAGACCACCTTATGCAGAGAGCTGAGACCTCCAGTGATGAAGTATTAAGAAGCTATTCCCTTTCCAGATGGTGTAACTGATGCTGATTAACCTAAATTATGTCATGCAGTGAACACTATCAACCCATGCTGTGTGCACCATCTCAGATTGCAAGGGAACAATGGGGAGCGGAGAAGAGGACAATGGAGGCCACAGGAGTCTGGTACGAGGCAGGGTCACAAGGTACAAAGTAGAAGAATAAAATAGATATTTTCAGCGTGCAGAAGAATAAAATAGATATTTTCAGCATGCATTTTCCGTTGCTGCGGATCTGCTTTGCTTCTGTGCAAAGAATGACACGGCATCCTCCTGGATTAAACATCTTAAGAGGTAACTGGGAAAGCAGAGATGTAGTCTCGCTTCTGTTATCATTATTACCTGTTGCTGGTTTTTTTAATAAAATTTTTAATAGACGTGGTGGATCTGAGCAACACGACACAAGACTGAGTCTGGATTTGCAGAAGTGGGAATCTGTATTCTCCAAATTGGCTCATCTATTTTGCCATTCCCTGAAATAACCTGATACACACTTTCACACACTTACAACACAAATGACTGAGAAAAGCATTATTTTTTATTACAAGGAGAGTGTTTTTCACAATTCTCAGTAATTCCTGCAGAACAATAAATTCATTTTAAGTTCTTCCACACCCATCTATCAGAATGGTTAGCTAGGGAGAGAAAGAGGAAATAGAGATCTGTTTCAGACTAAAGACAGTCTGATCTCTCTAGGGATAAGGACATACGTTATTTATGGATATTTAGGTCTGTTGTTTATCGTAGGATTATCTTCTGCAGGAACACAAATCTGGGAGATGGGAGGACAGAGGATAAACAACAAAATAAAGTAAATTATGTGCTCGGGCCTGGATCTAAATGACTGACAGAGCTCACCTCTGCATGAAATTACTATTATTGCATTATTGTTTAGATATCTAATATATTTCATTGGAAAGCCTTCAAATACTGAATTTCAACTCTAGTCCTGTGGGGACCAGTTGGTCCATTGGGCACTGAATATGTAATGGAGAATACCGAATACATTGTTGATTAATATAACCAGAGTGAAAACAGCACTTGGTTTATTCCAGAAAGAAAGAAACGCTTGATGCTTATGATTTCAAAGGTCTTATTTTTAAATCCCTTTCCTAGAGCAGACCTGATAAATGAGGAACCCATGACAGAACAGCACAAAACTGGGGCCTTCACACATCACAAACCTGGCCTTTGAGTAAGAAATCCCCTCTTTCAATTTACATAGCCCTGAATCACCCAGGATGTCAGCATAAATTTTATCTTCCAACAAGCCTAAAATATAAAAGCTGATTTTAGACATAATAACCTTGTTCCTCATGTCTTGCACCAAGTCCACACGCAACCGTTAAAGCTCTGCTTGCTGCATTCCCATGAAAAAACATAACATTGACCGAGGCTAAATTAATCCATTTGTCAGCATCTGCTGACCTGTGCACCTGCGTTGGAGTTTGTAACAAAATCCTAAACTAGCATCACTGGGCTTCAGGTTCTGGCAAAAATGGCTCGCAGAGTACACGCTACACTTCTTGAGACTTCCCTGGGGGATGCAACTCATTGGAGAGATGGATGGATACTTATACAAATGTATACAGATCAGTTTAACCTAGAAATTTCAGGAGATCAGGTTCCCCAAGAGATTCCCTTGGTTGTTAAAATATGCTTTATCATTTTTTCCCGTTAAAGCCTGTGTTTGATTTTTCATGAAAAAGTCACTGTAGTGCAATTGGTTCTCAGAGAACAAAGCAGGACGTTATGAAAAAGAAGGAAAGAAAACAAAACCAAATAATTGAATGAGACTGTTTTAAATAACTCCCAAATTGTCGCAAGATCGCAGAATTCATATACAAGGCTGAAGAAAGGGGGAGCTAATTTTCTCCAGAAAAAAATGTGGACCTTTCATGCCATTCTGAATTCTTCATTTGCAAGGGTGACTGAAGACCACATACACGTGTAAATATTCATATTCAAAATATTCCTCTTGAAAAAGCCTGTGTGAAAGGGACATTATGGAAATGAGGCTGGATCAATACCAGAGTGAAAATGAGATTCAGACCTATTAAGACATCGGTGTGCATCAAGCCCAGTGTGCAGCCTTTCACTTCTTTCCTTTTCCTGGACTCTGACTGCTATAGCTGAGACCTGAGATCTTTCTGAGATGGACAGACAGTAGCGATGGAATGACTTGAAGAATAGAAATTTAAGGAATTCCCTCCATCTAGCATATCAAAAAGTTCAAAAGTTACCACCATCTCAGTGGCTAAGCAGCAGAAATGTCAGGTGTTAAAATATTTTTTTAAAGAAAATGAGAAAGGCAAAAGAACCACCAAAGGCTGGGTACAAGGTCCAAGATAACTCAAAGAGAATTCACACACATATTTGACACCCCAGGCTACTTTCCATCAGACTAAAATAGCAAGAGAAATTTTATAGTCTCCCTTTTTTAAGTGTTCCTATTAAAAATCTGTATCAAAATGGCAATAAAAATTTGAGCTGCATATTTCCATTCACCAGAAAATGCAAATCCAGGGTAACTTACTTAGTAACACATATTTGTCAGAATTGTTAACCTTTTGACCAAAACCGCCTATATAAGATAGTACACAGCAAGAACATAAAAGGAGCCAGATTAGAAGCTGGAGATCTGTAAATTCTCTTCAAAGGATTTGCGAAGGTAACTCATATAAACAAGCCCATATCCAGTAAGATGAGATTTAATATCTATTTTCTGCACTTCTCTTACAGGCATTTTTAGGATCCAACATTAACAAAGGTTAAAAATGAAGAAATTTAATCTTTTCTTTTTTCCTTAAAAAAAAGAAAAAAGTCTAGGAACTTTGAATGTGTTATTTGATATATGACAAAAACAGTTTAGTCTTTTCTAATTCCACCATACCTTCATATTAATAAAGATGCCCCACTTTTATTGGGTGGCAACAAGTAAGGGAGGGCTTTCCATGTAGATGAAAAGAAAAAAGCCGTAGACTAGACCCAAAGTTGTCTTCTGAGCCCATCATTGGCATTTCTCATTTAAAAACCCCAAGAAACATATTTTACAAATAATACAGTAGGCTTTCATCCAGCACTGATGCAAGTAGGAGATCTGGCAGGAAAAGTAAGGAGCAGAGCTGAGGCAGAAATTTGTCAAAATATAACATAACTAGGAAAACCCACGTCCCAGAAAACTGTCAAGGGAGAACAGAAAGCACTGGCTTGCTTTGAAGAGCCACATCTTGGAAGAAATTTGAGATCCCTGAGGAGCATAGCAGACAGAGAAGAACATGCTACCAAAGAAAGAAGCTTCAACCTTTATCAATTTCCAGAAAACCTGAATCCATGGATATAGGAACTGCAAGAAGGAGAGTATCTACCTGCTACCAAGCCCAGCTGGAATTTTATTTTGGAGAAGCCAAAACAGTAAAAGTTGTGCAAAAATTAAAAACCTTCAGTTCAGTAATTTTTAATAAAATGTTTTGCTTTTTCTTTTGGGAGAAACTCTATTTCTTCTTTTTAAATATATCTACTCATTAGGTAATATGCAGTACACTGAATAATTTAAAAACAAAAGTTAAAATCAAACAACAGATCTTAATTTTCTTTTTTTAAAAAAAAAAGTTTAAAATAACCTAAAAAGTAACAACTAGATCAAAAGGGATTTAGAAACCTCCTTTAGTGAGAAATTTGAAAGTTGAGGACTTCTTTTTCAGAAGCGGAATAAAGCCAGACTTTGAGTTTCAAATTTTTGCTGGGCAGAAGAGCTGTCCTCTACAGAGCACCAGGAGTCACAAATAATTCATGTTCTGATAAAGCTGTCCTACTAAAAATCCAATGCCTTCATTAAAACTGAATCGTTAACAGGTCACCCAAATAAGCAAAAGAAAACTGGGCTTGACTATCCAAGGATATTTCCTTTATTCCTGGTGGTCTCTGCCATTCTTAGAGTCACATTTTTGCTAAGCAAACAAACTGGCATGAAAAGAAAAGCTTTTCTCATCCATAGATCGATTAGATTAGATCATATCAGATCCCTGTCAGTCTGCAGAAATCTATAGGGTGCTTTTGCTGTTGGCCAGCTAAGACTGGAGCTGATGAATTTTGGTACCAAAAAGATGAAAAAAAAGATCAATAAAAGCTTCCTTCTCTTTTCTCTGCCTGCCTAAATATATTAAATGACATGGTGAAGAACACAAATACGTATAGAGACATAATTATTTAAAACAAGCTTTTCTACCACACAACATTTTCCTTAGAGACACAGGACCTTTTCTATAAAAAGTGTAATTTCTATTTATTTCCCTTGAAATTATTTTCCTTGTATTTATTTTCCTTGAAAATAAAATAGTGGCAACAAAAGAAAAGTCTGTCATTAGGAATGTCTTTAATTTTATGTTACTTTTTCCATCTGTATTCTTTCTATCGAAGTAAACCTCAACTCCAAGATGGTTTTTAAGATTTACATGTTTGTTTCATTTTGTTTAATATCCTAATCGGTTCACAGTAAATTTGACCACACACACATACACAGTGATCCCAGCTGGTTGAATGTGGCGAGCCAAGCCAAAGACATAGTCAAAAATACAGCCCTGCTGCTGAAAACTTTGCAAAATTATAAACAAGACCCTTAAAATTATAGCTTGGCATCACACGCGGGCAACCATGATGATAACACTGTTTACAGGAAAACAAGCTAAAAGCGGTTCCCTGCTCTTCAGTGCTTAAAGGGTTATGGTAAAGGAAAAACTTGCATTTAAATACTGTTGATGGATAGGTTTGCTCCTGATTTGGCCCAGTCTTGCGGTTTATAAGCAGCTCTGACGATGCTGTGCTTTCCTTGCAGGCAGGAAAATGACACGAGTTAATAGCTGAATGAACTTTTCCAGTGTCTTAACCCTTTTTTCTCTCTCTCTCTTTTTTTTTTTTTTTTGGCAATTAATTCATTATCTTTTGCCACTCCCTTCATTGTAAAGCCCAAAACAAACAAACCCAGGGGCTTGTTTGCAGCCTCCAGCCCAGCTTTACGTTTCGTGGGAAAACACGGGGGAAAGCTGAGGCTATGATCTTCAAAGGCATAAAACTCCCCAGTTTCGAAGGCATTTAGTCTCTCCTGATCCGTGCCACGCTCCGTTCATCAAAACCCAGACTGGAGTGAAAGGTCCTCAGTGGAAACACCCAGGACACCGGGGCTGGGAGCCGCTGGATACAGCGGGGAGGGCTGGTTCCCAGCCGTGAGCCATGGCCTGGGCACGCTGCAGGAGGTCTGTGCTGCCGCTGGTCTGTCAAACTTTGCCACTTTGCCCCTTTTCCTGGGTTTTACGTAGAAAAGGGGTTGTGCTGCGAGTACCTGGCTCTCCTTCCTGACACATCAAAAATTTGGAGACTGATGCAGCAATGCACAGGGAGCCTGGACAAGGGCTGTGATGATACCTGCCTGCCTTCCCTGAGCCACCGCCTGTGTTTTTTATAACGCTGAAAGTCCGACAGTGAAGCCAACAGAAACTCAGTGTACTTCCATCAGTTCGGTCGAGGAAAAAGACACAGAACCAGACGACCAGATTTAAAAATAAAACGAAAGAAAAACAATATTCAAAAAGCCCTCTTTCCCAAGGAACGCCCTCGGAAACAGAGCCTGACCGTGGTGGGATGGCCAGAAACGCACCATCCCTGTTTCTAAGCAGCCCGGACTTCCCACGGTACGTGGGTGCTCTTTACGGGAGACCTGGATGAGTAAGGGCGAGATCACAGGGCGCAAAGATCAAATACACCCGCGATCAGAGCGAGATAATGACTTGAGGACACGGAGGCATTTTGTGCTGCCTGCAGCTCACGCAGCTCTCCTCGCTCTGCCTGTGAAGCTAATCGCAAGCCGAGCTGTTGCCCTATAAAGCTCGTTATCAAGATTTCACATCTGGCCTGCACATCTTAATTTAATGATGATATGGCAGCATCCCCTCTCCACGGCACAGCACAAATCATCACGTTGCTTTCTGAGGACATAAATCTCATTTAGCATTTCTTCCCCTTCAGGGATTTTTACAGGCCAGAGAGCAGGAAAAAGATATCCACCCGGATGCGCATAAGGAGCTTCTTATGCGGGTAGTGAGTCTGAAAAGCCACCCCTCCCAGACCGATGCTGCAGTTTTGCATGCTTAATACCTTTCCCTAAGCTCCCCGTGCCAGGGTATAGGCTGGCAGAAGACCACAGAGATTGATGTGCACCGGCTGGGTGGTGCACATAGGGAGGTAGGAGGAAAAATTCTGCCCGGTTCCTCATTTCTGGAGACCTCCTCTGATTTAAGCGCTCCTCTCCGGGCAGCAGGCATGGGTTAAGCGTGCGCCGGAGGCTGGTGGGGCCAGTCCGTGGTGGAGGCAGAGAGAGCTTCTCAGCCACCCCATAACAACGTCTGGGTCCGGCCACCTTGATTCGGTGCTCGCTCCGAATTCACAGGAAAACCAGTTTTCGGGCTAGGCAAGTTATATCAATAAGGGGGGAAGAAATTCCCAGCGCCGAAACAGGGACAGTGGTGTCCACAGACCCACTTTTTCTCAAAACTTTGTTATTATGGGATGGAGTGTTAAGGATCTGTCAGCATTTCTATTACAAACCTCAGTCTTCAGAGGTTTATAAACGCAGCCATTTAAAATAACACTGCATTAAAAAGTAGGTATGTGAGTTGTCAGCAGTGGTGTTTCTGTTTTCTTTAAGATGGTTTAAAGACGTTTTAGCAGATTATTAGCCTTAGAGAGGTCAAAAATAATCAGAGGTGGTTTTTCGGCTACATTTTTGGCCACCTCTGGATAAATAATGGTCTAATTTGAAAAACATTGAGTACATAATATGAACTGTCTTTAAGCAACAACAACAAAAAAAGGAAAAGCCTCAGCTAATGGCCATGCTATTTGTGTTTGAGAAACAGCTCCTGCACATGCATAGCGAATGCTCAGCTTTTAAAACTTCCCTGGTGATGTGGGTAACGCGATACAACAATAGTGACATGTTCTCCTGTCCTGAGCTCACTCCTCACAACCCCGCGTCACCTCGGGGGACGGGCCACCCCCAAACAGGGGCTGGCCCCCAACAAGACACTCAGGATGGGGTACCAGGGGCTCAAGGAGAGAGCACAAGGGGACCTCAACCCCCGCCCCCCATCTCAGGCCAACCTCCACCAGCTGTTGCTGAAAAAACAAGCCCTGACCCCACTTCACAACCCGGGATGGGTTGGTCGATGAGACGGTGCCCTGTTCCCCAGCAGGCACTGCCAGCACCGGCACCTCCTCCCACGTGAGGAAGCCCAAGCCATGGGTGGGCTAACCCCCAGCAGCGTGAACACAAATCACAGATGACAGACATTTGGACCATCTCATCTTAGGTGAGCAAGGGGCGTACTTGAATTCATGGCCAGAACAAGTACGTTTTTGGGCTGGCCCCTGCTGTGGACCTCAACCAGCTGAGGACAAGTCCTGGAGACCTCACGGTCTGTGAAACTGAGTGGGGAAAGACTGGTGGCGGAGGGAGAAACTGCCTCAAAAACTGCCTGTGTGCCATTAAATGCTGTTAACGGCAAAAAGTCAAAATGATATTTTTTTCTTTCCCTCTATGAAGAAAATTGCAGGCCTGATATTTTGTTACAGCAATAATTGCCCCTGAGATTGGCTTGCAATTATTTTGGTGAGTCTGACCTTCCAAAGTGAAATGACATGAACAGCACAGCATCCATGAGCCCAGGTAACAGCCAGCTTAACAGCTTCTAATTATTTCCCATCAACTCTTGATCTTCTTTACCTGATTGTTGCTTCAAAGTATTTCAGCAAAGAGGAGATGGCCTCAGCACTCTCTATTTATCTCAATGTCTTGGTGAAAGTTTTGGAGCACTTTCCCTGGGCAGAGAGTAGAGACTGCCTGTGCTGCCTGAAACACATCTTTAACTAACAAAGCAATGGTTTAGTGCTAAACTTGTTATATTACTCAGACAAGACATTTGAGATTTTTTTTTTGATACTTAATTATTAATGTCTTTGCCAGAATATCTATTTTGAAGATTGTTCACACATCTTACATGGACTTAGTGAAAATCATGACTGTGGACTAGTTACTTTAGAGTAATTACGTCAATGTAAATGTTGGAGTGGGATTCTCTTACTCTGGAATAAATAACCAATTTCAGAGCTAGATAAAAATACATGTAATCAGGATTTTGCTATGGACAACGTAAAGAGCCTGCTTTGTCTATCCTCCCTTTGCAGAACCCATCACTCAACAATGATGTGAAGTCAACCCCTCAGTCTGCCCAGAGCAAGTGCTACTGCTTCCTGAAGTCTTCTCCTGAGATCCCACCACTTCAGCCCCACCATCCTGAGAGCTGACCAGCCCCACCCTGGAAAGGACCAGATGATACTTCCTCCTCCATCAGCTCTGGGTACATGCTGGGTGCTGCCCCGATTCTCATTTCTTCTCTCCCTTTCTCTCCCATGTCTTCTGTTCCTTCTGTAATTTATTTCTTCTCTCTCTCTCTAGCCTGTTATATATTAAAAAAAAAAAAATTCTGATCTAGCCAGCCAAGATTACATTACTACTTCTATTTATTTATGTAGCTGTATTTCTGTGAGCCTGCGACCAAAAAGGCAACAAAAAGCAATGCCTTAAATAGCCTGCCCGTGGTGGATCTTGCCTGGCGCTGATAAGGCAGGGTGCTGCCCCTCTCCAGTGCGGAGGCCTCACCGTGACTCAGCTCCAGAAGCTGTTTTCTAGTTTTGCTCTACTTTTCTACCTCCTTTTCATTTGTGCTTGTCTTTGGGACTTGGTTTTCCTTTCTCCTTCCAGAAAGCAGAATATGACTCCAGCAATAACAGTAGCAGAAACAACCCCAATCCAGCTTCATTAAAACTTCTTCTTTTCCCAGAAAAGGCAGTTGCACCATCTCTAACACTGTCTAACCATGGTCGGAAAGGGGTTTCTTCATGACAATGGATCAGTATTAAGGAAGTTCATTCAAAAGCAAGAGCCTTAATAGTTTGCATTTCAGATGCTTTCATGTCTTTCATTCTTCTTTCTGGAGTCAGAGATCTTTGTATTCAAAGCCCCAAACATTATTTATAGCACTTTATGGAGACAGACCCATCAGCACTCAGGCTCTCCAGACCCCTTCATCCGATTTTCGTTAGCATTATACTGCAAGCCCACAACATTTAGCAAATGAGAAACCGAGATGCAGAGGCACAACAGTACTGCACCAAAATGAGCGTGTGTCTTCACAAACCCCACACAAGCATCCCAGCCACTCATGTAGCCTTCCTCCCTCGAAGGAACTACAGGTTTATTTATTAGCAAAAGGTCAGTTGTGCTATCTCCTTGCAGTCATCCCCGTCACCTTCTTCCATCCCAGTTGATTTGGGTTTTTGAACTTTATTCCACTGGACAAGCAGAATTTGACCTGGCATTTTCACTTCTTGCTGGTACCCAGGGTCACTTTCTCACCCTCAGCCCTGGAGAGCAACATTAATCCTGCAGCACTGCGAGGCAGAGATTGCACAGGACAAGGAAAATTAGAGGGGTGGTAAACTCTGCAACGGGGCATGAGTAAGGGCTCCTCACGCCTTCACTCCACTAATTTGTGCTCAGACCTTGGAGAAGCTCTTACCTTCTCCCCTGTGCCCCTACACCCAGTCACAACAGGCGCTGGATCAACCCCAGACCACAATCCACGACCCACCTTCTGTAAGCGGATACATTTTGTATTTAATACCACGGTAAATTAAAATATGGCAGACCACATCAAGCTTTTATTTCGCGTACAATAAAAGGGTTTCCTCAGTCATAAAAAAAATGGGCAAGGAGAGGGGGAAGAGGCCACCGCACAACAAATTCCTTCCTTACAGTCTAGAGAATTTGTGGGGGCGGGTTAGGGGGGAAATTTGCCAGTTAATAAAATGTCGTGTATGAATTATACGTCAGGACTGGCCCCAAACGTGAACCAGACACGGTTTGGTGTGCTGGGATCACTGCACTGGCACAGTGCAGGATCACGTCCAGTTCTGCAGAGACTCGCATACATGCTTATCTCCAAGGTTTAAGCTCCTCCTGCCGCTGGTTAAACAACGAAGGACATGTGTAAGTATTCACATGCTGAAGGACTTAGTTTTACAAAGAGCGCTTTGTTCTACAAAGGTTGCCTACACTGGAAGAAATACTAAAACAATAGAAAAAATCACAACTGTTTATCCTCTTGGTTAAAAAAATGATGTAAGCATCCAAATACATTTGCCTTATAAATATACTTAGATTTTGATCCACATTTTTTCTGATGTACTGGATGCAGATGACAATAATAAATTTCTGTATACAAAATTCACACACATCAGTGGAAGAAAATCCGTTGACTTGAAGGGGACATTGTAGCAGCCTAGGAAAGCATCTCTGCCGCTCTTCCAAAGTGAAACCAGAACTGATTTTAAAATTACTGCAGCGACGATGTTGCCTTTGTAACAGTTCTGGCATTAAACCCCCTTATCATTGGCAAATAAAGGATTTGTGTATTCTGCATATTACTTGCATTACTACCAGTCCCCGGACAGTGCTAGGCACTCTATGACGGCAAGAGATACACAGCCCTCATCCCAAAGTCGGTATAAAATGCAATGCCGATATAAAACCCAGCCGGGCGGCAACAGACCTACAGATAAGCTTCTAGGAAAAACAAAGCAACTCACGTCAAGATGGAAAGCAGTGTGTTTCTACACCCCAGCTGCCTAACCATTCATCTTTATCACGCTATATTTATCTGCTGCTCATAACAGTTTGTTTTATAATGCTTTTTTGTTTAGCTACAGTAGCATTCCAGATTTACACAAGGAAAGGAGCAGGGGCTTGCAGCGAGCACGTCTGCCATGCACACACCGAGTCAAGTTCGCTGCTTCACCTCCCAGCCAAAGCCCAGTCAGGACAGCACGAGGACCGCCACGTGTGGTCATCCTTTTATCATCCCTATTTCTCTTTTCCATGGTACAGCGGAGCTCTGTCGAAGCCTTGTTGCATTAGCACAGTTGTGGTAATTTTAATACAGGTTACCGCAGCAGAACGAGCACATTTACTGCTGTGCTGCATAAACACCACGTCATGAGCGGAGCACGCTGAGGACTCCCACAACTTCCACACCACATACCTCCCATGCAGCGATCCTGATAAATACTTCGGGGGGGGGGGGGGGGGGGAAAGGTGGGTGGGAACAGGATATTTTAATTGACTTGACACTAAATTCCACTCCCCACATTGAATCAACTGAGCATTAAATTCATGTGTCTATTATGGTATGTGCAGATGTGTCAGGGTACACACGTAAATGTTTCCAGTCGCTCACTGAGTTATTTTCTTGTTCAATAAAAATAATGTGAAACCCATTAAAGGAAAGACCAACAGAATTTGATAACAAGATACAACAGCTATCTAAGGTTTTTGAACAATCCCAATGATTTCAGGCGAGAAATATAACTTTTCAGCACTTCTTCCCAATATTCACTAGAGGTGAAGGATTTCTTGGGGTGGAAGCGAGGGCGTTTTGGGGGATTGGTTTGTTGGGGTTGTTTTTCTTTTAAATGCTACTGTATTGCTTGGATTTTCTTTACAGAATAAGATTAAGGGAAGATAAAAAAATTCAATATTTGTTCTATTTTTTTTAAATAAGATCTTCAGTAATACTAGAGCAAAATATTTTGACAAATAAGATGCATTTTTTTCTGGCGTAAAAGACCTTTAATTTAAACTTATAATTTTTTTAAAAAGCTGTAAAATTGAAAGGGAAGGCCTCAAAATGCTTTAAACAAAATATTTTCGTTGACTGAAAGGAGGAATTTTTTTTTTCGTACATGTGAAATTAAGATATTTTAATGAGCAAATGCCTGACATCTTGGAAAACTATGCCAGCAATGTTCACAGGACAGAAGAACCACAATGCAATCACTTCTGTTCAAAAACAATAGAGGGCCAAATTCCCTGCTGGCCTAATCCCAGCAAAGCAAAGGGTGGTAGATCAGGAGAGGATTTATCCTCCAGAAAGAAAATCATCTTTTCTTCCCATAGGTAGAGCATCCTCTGGGCTGGTGTGAATCACCAGGATACAGCAGAGGATATGGCCTCACGCTTTATAAACGATTCCCATCAAAACGCCGGTGGGAACCAGCGGGGCTTCACGGCAGCAGAGCCCTTCTCCAGCGTGGGGATTTGCACAGATCGGGCTTTGTACTGGAACGAAAGCAGCCAGTCCCTTTCAGGCCACCAAAGTCCCTGAAGTCACTGCATTTGTTTGCATGATGCCTGGGATTTCTAAGCTGTTCCCCTCTTCCTTTTTAATTTTTTTTTTCTTTTTAATTTTTTTTTTTTCCTTAAAAATAGGATTTAAACCACTGAGGGGGAAAACGCTGCTCCACTGCCCATCCGTCACCGCGCAGGGGCTGGGGAGCGATGGAGAGCGGCGGCGAGAGCAGCGGGGCCTTTCAAACACTGCACCCCATCCAATCTATTGTTATCTAACTCACCCGCAGAAAATAGAGTCTGATATTTCCCTTGAATCCAAAACGATCTACCACAGCAATTTTCATTACTCAAGAAAAAGAGAGCGAGAGAGAGGGGAGGGGGAAAAAAAAAAAAGACATTACTTCTCTGAATTACACGCCACTTTCATAATTCTCCCTGAAGTACCACACAGGGACTGTGTTGAAGGGAGGAAAATGAAAACAGCTGTGGAGGTTTAGGGTTACACTGCAGCTCCATGCTGCCTTTGGCCCTTGCCCACCAGTGCAGTTTGTTCTAATCCTGGTCGTGAATGTCCGTATTTGTTACCACTCGCTAAGGCGAGTCTTCTGCCTCTTGGAATAATAAAAGCCGTTGTGTGCTTATCTGCTAAGCTTCTTCGACAGTTGCAAAAAGTCATCAAGTCAGCAACGCACCCGGTGCCCGGGGCTGTCACTCAAAGGGGCTGCCCATGGCCGCCAGCTGGGACGGCAGCGCCGGTGGATGGGGCTTGCATGCGGGCAGGGACTGCGGGGCTGGGGGAATTTGGTGCCCCCCCCGTAGGGCTGGCATTACCCTCACGCCCTAGAGCTCCCCTTTCTCCTCTTTTTTTTTTTTTCCTTTTCATTTCTGCTACACGTGCCTCAAAACAAAGAAGGCATCTCCATCAGTAAACCGGCTCCTAAAAATAGGTCGCATCATTTTCGGAAGGGATTTTGGCTCCCAAGGCAGATTTTGATGAACACGAGGTGGCTTGCTTTCAGCAGGGCTGTGATTTAGAGCCGCGCAGCCCTCCCCTTCCTTGCTCTCACCCCCGCCGCGCTGGCCAGGTCTCCCCTCCGTCCTCCGCTCTCTCTTCAGGTCCGCTGCGCTGCCATACTATTTCCTGCTGCTGGGTTCCTATTTTCTCCCTAATCCCTGACTTCCTCCACACTCTCCAAATAGTTCTCCTCGGCCTCAACTTTATTAACTTAAGCTGTTTATTCTTCTGCCACTAGAAAGTAATTCTGTGCATTCTCTTTTCCTCCTCCGTGTCCCCCTACCCCCGTCCCCAACCTCACTGCATGCTGAGAAACCATTTGCCCCTTTAGAGAACCGCGTATATTTATTCCTCAATACATTTGGGAGAGAAAAGTTGAGGGGGGGGCGAGTTCCTGGCAGCTCCCCACCGGAGGATCGTATCTGTTTTTAATTTAGATAGTTAAAAATTGCAGCCCCGCTGGAATCTGGAAGAAGAGCGTGTGCGCGTCTCTGCGTGTGTGGTTGTATAGGCGCGCATTGTTTTTGTCTGTATGGAAATAGGGTGACATGTTTATTGTGTGTGTGCACGCGTGTTGTTTTTGCTCATGTGGAAATGGCGCGGCGCGTTGTTTGTGGCCTGCGAGATTCTTGCGTCTGCGTTACATCCGCGTGGAGCTTGGCTGAGCCTGACATTTCTGCCCATGCGGGAAAGCCCGAGAAAGTGGCTGATTGTGATATCCACTAAGTATCGACCAGCTCCACCACAGTAACCTGAAAGCCTCCCTCGGGAAAGCCAGCTTACAGCACAGCACTGCAGGGGGAGATGCCGACCGGAGAGCAGGAGCTCAGCCACGGCCATGGATTTGGGAACATGAGCACCTGCGCTTAAGCACCTCCGGTCCTGCACAGAGCAACAGCAGCATGGTGCAGACTGGGGTTACACCTCCGAAGGACAGACTAGATGGGCAGCACCAGACTGTGTGCCTAGTCATGGTCAAGGAAAACCAGCAAGCAACTGGTTTCTACTGGTACATCTCTCCTTAGCAGCAACATTACAGAGCTCAGCTCTAGTTTGTGCTCCTCAGCCCCAAAACCTAAGGATCCTTACTTCCATATGCAGTACACACAGAGATCTACATATTAAAAAGCATATACAAGACTATATATGTATCCATACACATGCATACCTACAGAGTCTTCCATATAGCTGTCCACGCACGCGGGACTACGGAAAGCGCCGTGTTAAGATCCCAAGGCAGCGTGGAGGGGAGGCTGGGGTAATGCCTCTGCCTCTAATGCAGTTCACTTCCTCTCCGGAACCCAGCAGAAGTGACTTATTACAGGAGCTTATAAAAATTCCCCTGAAGAATAATTGCAAAATGAAACAAATTGCGCTAAGTGGTGGCCAATAATTTCACCAGGGACGGAGGCTATTAGACCAGCGGGAAGGTCCTCGTCTCTGCTCCGCCCCCCTCCAGCTGGGACAAGGCTTGTCTAAGGGGCAATATACTCAGAGCATATTTTTAGGGGGCGATTAATTGTGTCACCATCAAAGGGGAGCTGAAATCACTGTCTACCCAGAGCTGCTCGTGGCAACGAGCCCCCCATGGCAGGGCTCACCCCTGAGCAGACAGACAGACACCCATGAGCCTGCTCCCAGCGCTTCACTGTCCATTCAGTTAAAAAGTTTTTCTGATGGATATGAAGCCACCTTTCCACAGTCTAAGCCTGCCACTCCATACGCTACCCACAGCAGGCGGGGGCACAGGTTATTCACTTGGCTGCCACTCCTTTGGGGTATTTGAATAACATTCTTATGTCTCCCCCAGTCTCTAAACTACACAGTGCACTTCGTCCGGTCCATTCCTCTTTGGCCATCTCTGGAAACCTCAGCTCCTTCTTGTTTTTCTCTGTACTCCTGAATTGCCGAGGGAACAAATTCCCTGTAGCGTTAACCAGTATTTTTGGCCTCTGCTCAACAGCTGACCCAAAAGGAGATGTTCTTTTGAGATGAAAAAAAGAAGAAAAAAAAAGAACCCAGCATATTCCCTCCCCCTTTTCCTCTTCCTCCAAAAAAATAAAATAAAATAATCACACAAGTGATGAAAAATGGGCCATGTGTAAAGAACTGCAGACCCCAGGGGCAACTCTGGATTGAACTCCCTATTTATACACGGTTTTACATTATTATTTACTACAGTAATCAATGTAAAAACACTGCCTACCCTAGCAACCTCTGTGTCATATAGCATGTATACATCACCTCTGGGAAGCAGGTCAGCTCTATAAAGAAAATCAGCCATATTTAACGTGAAACTCTGTAGTTTTTACAATGTTTTTAAAAATGTTTTACAACATGTAGAAATGCTTCCATAAAAGCAGACTTATTAATCCCAGTTTTAAGCTGTCTTTTAAAGTGTAGTTTTCTTACACAAATATTTTCCTTGTCTCCCCACTGCTCCCTGCCCCCCCTTTTAAATAATGTTATAACAGAAAAGGAACCAGGTCCTCAGACGGGGAAGGCAGCTCAGCACCATTCACTTCCATGGACCCCCCAATTTTCCCCCAGAAGACAGGGGGGAAGGAGGACGGTTGCCTACCCTGGGGCAGATAACTCTCCTGGGTGCTATCAGCAATGTGGGATGTCTGCAGGATTTAGCATGTTTTCTTATGCTTATCCCAAGCCTGAGAGTCTTTGCACCAAATGTGAGGTTCTCAACCAAGAAGCCCAAATTGGGAACCTAACTGGGCCCCTTTCCCCACCAAGGGAGGGCTGTAGACAACTCAGGTCTGAATTGCCCTCTGGAGATGCCTGTCCCTTATTAATGCTGGAAAGAGTCTAGTGTAATTACATGCCTAATTTAGGAATGAGATGAAAAACAAACCCAGGCCCTATTCCTGGAGATGAGTCCCTGCTCAGTACCCACCACCAACTCCACTCCCCCCTGGAGCCCCAGGGGTCTGCCCACCTCACCCTGCCTGCACCCCTGCCACCCCTGGCCCCACACAGTGGGGCTGAGCTTCCCACTGTGATGTCGGAGGTACCACGGGTCCAACCGAGCAGCATCAGGACTCCACAAAAAGGACAACATTATCATGCCATAGGTCCAATGCAGGTCTGCATGGAGCTGCCGACAGCAGCGCTTCGGCTCCCGGCCACCCATGAAATTGCGGTTCAATCCTTCACTCATGAAGAGGAGCAGAGAGACCCCAGGAGATCACCCAGGGAGGGCACCGTGCCCATAGCAGAGAATTTGGGCAATGCAGGTGTGGCTGCAGCGGTGTCAGACCCCCCAGGGCAGCCCAGCAGCTCCCAGTACGTGGGCCCTGGGAAGGGGCTGTGATAGGGAGGTTCTGCAGCAAGCAGCACGGCTGAGCCCCCGGTCCTCCTGCAGCCCTCCCACCCGTGTAAAGCCACATGAGTGAAGCCCATTTTTGCAAGATCATTGCTTAAATCTGGCCAGGAACATCCCTGAGGAACGCTACAGATCAGAAAAGCACTGTACAAATGACAGCTCTATATTATTCCTTTAGCAATGACCAATGTGTTAAGAAAAATCCATTGGCATTTAAATTTTCCATCCCACAGAAAAATAAAAATTAACTCTCAGATAAGACAAGCTGCTCTGTCCACCCCCATTTCTAATCCTCAGAGCAATTCCCTTTAAGTAAGAGCCCATTTTACAGATGGCAAAACTGAGACATGGAGGACTTGGTAACTTGCCCGAGGTCACACAATTTTTCTAAATCCTAACAGCCAGCGTTCAAAAGCATCACATCTTTACGGTAAGGACTGGATGCTGCAGTGTTTCAGTGATGGGCGACAGGATTGCTGGTCCCTGCCATCTGGCTAAACCTATTCACACCCACCACCAGCCTCATCTCTGTAATAAGCTTGACCACTCTGACAGGGGGACGCTGTTTATCTTTCCCCACCCCTGCGACCTCACTCCACAGCTTCCCTTGCTGGTCCTTCATTGGACCCAGATTTCCACCCTGCCTGCTGTTTTTCCAGCAGTAGCATTTTGGCTCCTGGCAGACTGGAGAGACATTTCTGTTGGCAGCTCAGGAATTCCCTTTGTGTCTTTCCCGAGTTTAGGCTCACCTTGATGCTAGTCTCTGACCCCTCTTTAATGCAGAGGAATGTGTGAAAAATTTATTCCCCTTTTCATTAAGAACTCATTTAAATTCATCAAGAGGTGACCTGGTTCCCTCCACTGTGGCTATGTTGTTCTCTGTGAGGCTGTTTTATTTCTGACTTTGAGTTCAAGAGAAAACTGAGATCTCGTTTCCACTGATCCTATAGTTTAATTCTTTGGCATTGATGATGAATAAAATGACGTGGAGACACATTCGAGGTACATTTCTCATGCTTATAAACAGTCTGACCAGCTACGAGGAAAGGCTGTGTGTCCCTGGGCATAGCGTCCTCCTCTTAGCTTGCTTAATTAGCAACTGTGGTAAAAATGGGAATCTGATTTTCCATTAAAAACTTAGAAAAATATTTGATTTGTTTATTTGTTTTTCACAACATGGAAAGCGAAAGCCAAACCCGTCATTTCTACTCTGGTTTCTTTTGTTTTTCTGACAAGTGAAAAATCGACAATCCTAGACTTGAAGTGTTTTGGGGGCTGATCTGGAAAAGGTGCCAATGCAAATAGTGTCATCCTTTGTGCAAAACTTCATCCAAAAAAAAAAAAAAAGAGAAGCCATTTTTCAACCAAAAAGCACTTTGGAAAATCAAAGCCAATTGTCAACTCACTTTATTCTCAATCTGATTCTTATTAATGTCCCTTAATCTCCTGTGTGCTCAGAGCTCGACGCATGGCAGCAATGTGCATAGCTGTGGCACGGCAGTCTGCAGGCACATCATGGAGATGAGCGGAGCTGGATGCAGCACAAACACATCGGGAGAGGCAACAAAGGCCCTTGCCCAGAGGACCCCATCGTCTTCAGCGATGTGAGGGGCAGAGAAGGCAATAGCTTATCATCCCTCCTAACCAAAGGGAAGGTGAGGCAGGGGTAGGGAGGAAAAAGGGCACAGGGGTGGTAGTTCTCCCCTGGCCCCTATTTAGGTCAAGGCTTTACTTATCTCATACACAGCCAAGACACGTTTACCAATCTACTCGACATCATCCCTCTCCAGTGCATTGACCACAAAATTACCATTCGTTTCTCCCAGCACAGCGGGACCTCTAGGCAGAGACACCCATGGCAATCCTCCCACAAGCACCTTAATTGCAGAAGACCTGCTCCGCTGCTGATGTCCCCGGCGTGCCAGGAGGAGCTGGCTACCCAGCATAAGCCACAACCAGCTGCAGTTTTCCTTATTTGTGTCACTTGTGTATTTGGTTTGCAGAGGGGGGGAGGAAAAGACCCTAATACAATTTATTTTTTAAATGAACCTATTTAAAACTATGGATGCCGACTTTTCAGTAGTCTTCTGGGGGCTGTTACAAAGGGGCCCTGGTTGAAATCTATCTGAAGGGAGTTAACCACAGCCCTTTGCTCACACATGTGGTATAATGTAGGCTCTTTATTGCTTTTCTTTACTCCCCACACACACACGTTTAAGATACGCAGAGTAGAGCTTTTCTAAATATCTTACAAGTGTGTTTGTGTGTACGCTGGATTTATAGCAGAAAGGGGAACCTACTTCTGCCCTCAATTAAGGAAACCTGTGAGCAAGTGGGACTCAACACCAAGCTCCACACAAGACCCAGGAGAGCGCTGCTGGAGGAGAGTGTAACACAGCCTAGTGACACTTGGAGATGACAAACGTCCCAGTCTTATCAGGAGAATGAGTTCACACCCCAGGATTTCAGGAGAAAGGGAGCCAAGTGCACCAGGGAAGGATGCCAGACTCAAGGCTCATGCATCTCCCTCCAGAGAGAGAGAAGCCGGTCCGACCCTTCAAGTCTAAAGCTCGGTCCTGCAAAGAGCCAAGGCTTGGATCCAACTCCTCTAGTTTTTGGGCAGCCAGCTGAGGCACACAAGGTGGGAGCATGCTCACCTGAGACTCCCTCTGTGGTCAAAGGACAGGAATCGGCTCCCTCAGGGGCAGGCTTAAGGTCTTAGATCATGCCCAACACATCTGCTGGAGGTGTTTCTGCCTCTCCGCTGCCTGTCCGACTGCCTGGACTCCGGCTGGGTGTTTGCAAGCCCAGCTGCATGTCCCCCTCTCCCCCAGGCACTGCTAAAATTGCAGGGCTTCGGGCTGTGAGTGGGATGAGCCAGACTTCATCTGTCACAGCCAAAGCCAGTGCACCAGGGAAGGAATACTCGGACCACCTACCATGGCACCTAGGACAAATGTAGGTGTTGGCGATGACATCTGTGTTCGAGAGTGATGAGCAGCTCAGGCCACATACCACCCGGTGATAGCAGATCCTGGCTCCGTAATCACAGGGAAGAAACAGAGCGCTGTGCTTCAATCATCTAATGCTGGCACCAAATTGTCACACCTACCTCTACCCCTTGACCATCAGGAGCAGCCAGGATCCAGGATCACTGAACAGATCAGCTGAGCATCTCCCTGTCACACCAGGCGCCCTGAGATTGTCCTAGATCCTCTCTAGCCACCCCTCACCTTAGTGTCGAGATTTGCACCGATTTTCAACGGCAACCTTTTCAGATGCCTGGAGATGTCATGCATTGGGTGGCATCACGAAGGGACAGAAGCCCAGCTCGTGTAACCAACCCTGATCGGCTGAAGTCGACAGTTGAAGACTTAGCCCAAAGTTAGCATCCCAGTGTTTAAGATTCCACAAATTGCAAATTCAACCCCATTTTCAACCTTGTGGGGTTTCTGGAGCTCTGCTTTGCTGCGCTGATGTGCTTTTAACATTGTTTCTTCCCTGGTATGCTAGTTATATTAGCACACATGCACACGCGCACCCTGTATACACAGAAAGTCTATAAAACAGGGCACTCGTATAATTTTAAAATAGACAAATCAGTTTAAAGCATTAAAGCAAATCTGGTAAAAGAAAATCTCTCCTGGGTTGACATGTTGTTTGCCAAGTTTTAGCTTGGAATGAATTTTTATGACTGAGTTATAAACCCTCGAAAACAGTGGTTTATAATGGAAATCTTGACAAATCCTTAACACAGGCCCCATTGTAGCATATTCTGTACATATCCCATTGATCTACGCTAATAACAAGTTTTATATAAAACATTTTAACCATGGGAGCGACGTGGTTATCTTCAGGCTTCCAAAAATATTTTTCAAATAAATAGGTGGCTTTTTCAATTGGGCAAAATCAAGGAATTGGGCATCAAAAATGACATCTAAATATTCATCTGGATTTTAAAAAAGCAAAAAAACCCTAAAAATCACAATAATCCAGAACCCATGATGTTTCTTTGGCTGAAAAGCAGCCACTGACTAAGCAGTTCTGCTCTGATATAACTCTCAATGCAGGATGGGGTATTAGCCACGAGCAACAGAAATGACTTTCTTAGAGGATTAGCTGTAGGCCTGAAACAATAAACAATTTTAAAAGCAAGCTATTCCCTGAGCAGGCAAGCTGATAAAACCAGGATTCAAAGGATTTGCATGCTAGGTCCCCAAAACCTCCTTCTCTCCCGCGAGACACCCACTGCCTTTGCCCCAGCAGCTCCCCGCCACTGCCTTGTCTTGGGCTTAGCCCAGGCTCGGGCTACCTGGCATGTCTAACCCAGGTACCGCACGCTTTCAGCTCCACTGAGGCCAGGGACACGATGCCGTAGGAATAAGGAGCAGCCAGAGCTGTGAATTTTTTTCCTGCCCTCGGTATTGCAGTGGTGGGGATGGGGATGGGACCAGGTGAGGGGCAGGACAGGTGCCTTCCACCCTCAAACCTGCATTTGACCACCACGCTTGATCCTGGGCCCACAACCCACAAAGTGTCCCCCAGACTCCAAAACATGGGATTCTTTAGACAAGCAGCCTCCCTGGGGGTGGAGAAAGGCAAACAGTAATTTTCAAGGCTATTATAGCTGCAAAAGTACTTTAGTCCACTGACTAGCAAATGCTGAGACTGCAGGCACGTGAACCCAAAGCAGCAATAAAAATTCTGTCCTCTTTTTTTTTCCTGATGGTGTTAGAAGCTGTCTGCCTCTGAAATATTTTTAAACCATTGATTTTCCTAATATCTGAAAAATTCGCAGTCTTCGTTATTTAGCCTTACATTGTTCTCATCAGATAAGGAGGTTCAAGTTCACAAACAAGAAACTGAGGCACATAATTATGAGGAACTAGAGGTATTTCGGGCTTTTTGAAGATATTTAGATATTGAGCTGGATGTGCAATCAAGATGCCAAGAGCTTTTTGTGAACTGGTGTGCAAAGGGAAGAACCATATAGTGTGGATTTACTTGCTTTAAGGTCACATATCTCGTCCAAGTGAGTTTTCCAGGCTCTCTTTTGAATCAGTTGAAGAAGGCACCCTCATGAGATGATTCAGACCATCCTAAAACAGTCAAGATGAATCACTGCCTGGACATACTTGTCTCTCTTTTCCTGATTACAGCGGGAACCTAAATGAGCAACCCCAATAAGTCCCCTGAAGAGAGTCAAATGGCTTGTCTTGGCAAAGCAAGAATTTGGACTTGCACCTCCATTGCCCTCAGCAAGTCTGGAACTACCTCATTTCCATCCAACCAAAGAGCAAAAATGGGTATTTTCAGTGTGCATAAATGGGCATATGAAATAAAGCTGCTTCTACGCGAACAGATGCACATGCACAAAGAGAAGTACAGTCACCGCAAGCCTGATTTGTTCTCGCTGATAAAAGCAACTTCCTCTTCATGCAATCACCCCAGACTGTAGGTCTGAATTCCTGCACTTGCATCCAAGGGAGCGAGCCATCTCCACCTCTGATGCATTCCTCTTACTTCCATTGAAACCGATTACTACACTGCCGCTTTAGCATGAACATAAGTTTTTCCGACTTAACATGTTGCTTTAGGACTCGGTTCCACTCGACAGTAGACTTCCATATGTGCTGTAATGTTTGTGTTTCTAAGCAATGCCTCGGCAACCACATCAGGGTTGCCGAAAGACGAAAACGAAAAGCCTGCTTTTTAATTTTCTTTTTCTGGCGATCTCAGTTGGAAACTCAAAGTAAAAGAAGGTCGTCTATCTTCCCCAGAAGAAATGTAGCCCATAGGGCCAACACGTTGTTAACACACACCAAAAACATTTTGGTGGCATGCATCTATTTTAGAAAAAAAAAAAAATAAATACACTTCACTGGGATTAGGTTGGGAGAAAAAAAAAATTTAATTCACTGACATGTGAGAGGCATAGCAAAATATCTTGTCCTTGTGGAAAATGCCAGCAGGTGTTGTCTAGGGATGTTTTTTTCTTTTTAAATGCCAGAGTATTTCCACACATGCAGTCCTAGCATCATCCTTTTGCATATTTTGTTGAACGGTTGACAAATTAGCTGCATATACTTGCATGAATTCCATTCCCCAGCTATTCATAAGCAAGCAACAGTTTATTCAGATGCCTTGACCAGAGAGGATTAATAGCTTTGCTTTGCTTTTCCCTTTTATTCTATTTTTTAAAGGGCGATATCTAAATCTCATTGAAGTCTATGGAGAGATGCAGAGGTTTTACGATCGTTATGAAAATCTGGTCTGACACATACTGTAGAATTTCACTCGGCTACTCCTGTAGCACACCCTAGAATTTATGCTCGACTGAAGACCAGCCCCATTATTTTGCTGGGCTTTAAGAATCAAGCATTTATGCCTTAGTTCTAGAAAGCATTTAAACACATGCTTAAGTCCCTCCCTAGTCGATAAAAGCACTTAAACACATACTTTGTTCCTGCTGAAGTCAACTAGATGTTGACACAGCAAGTAGCTCGCTGAGCAGAACAGACTGCTAACAGGGAGCCTCAGTGAACTGCATTACTGTACTTTGGAGCTTGGAATTGGGGTTGCATTTCTTCATTTTTATAGCAATTAAACAATGGACTTTCCATCCCATGTGATGTGCAAGGATGTTAAGATTTGGTCTTGCCAGGAGCTGGGGCGCAAAGTCAAAAATATATATATGTATATATTTTTAACGAAGCACAAATGTTCTCAAATATTTCATGTCACTCTGTTAACAGTGTGCCTCAGCCAGGCCAGAGCAAGCCTTTTCAATGCTTCTGTTCAGCTTCTGTTGGGAGATATTTATATGCAATGCAGCCCATGCCAGTGCCAAAAAGGGCTCTTCCCCCCACCTCTCCCCGCCGCAGACACACAGAACTGCCCATGGCAAAGGGCACCCAAACTCCCGTGACATCTGCTTCCACAACACTAAATTGCTCTGGTGGAAAATATTCCCCCTGGTCCCCTCTATGTCAAACTGTGGTCGTTTCCCTATCGAGCAGACCACCCGAAAAGCAAAGGTCCAGCTCTTCGCCCCACCGCCCCCACGGAGGCTCCCCCAGCCCTGGAGTTGCCTCCCACCACACAGAGCCGGCTCCTCTGCGCCTCGGTGAGGCTGCAGGACGTGCTGGCTGCCTCTGTCTTTCCTCTTCCCCATTTAGAAATTTATTCTAACCTCAGTGAAGTGGTTAGGGGCACTTAAGAGCCAGTTATGGCTCATTAGAGGCTGTGCTGGGTTAGTGGGAGCAGGGAAGATGCCGAGAGCTGCTATGGCCAGGTTTAACGGCATTTTCCTCCCCCCAATGGTACCTGCATTCAAGGGGGCAGCAAGACCCCTGGGAAAGAGCCTAAAAAGGAGCAGCCAGGTTTTTTTTACCCTGGTCCAGAGCAACTGTGACATCTCCCCTTTGAAGCCCAGCAGCAATAGTCCAAAACCCCACATGCTGCTCCCCTGCCCCGATGCCGGTGGGGGAGTGGGCTCTGTGCACCACCTCCCGCTCCCCAGCGCTCACGTCTAGGGCGAGCAGGGCTTGCTCTGCCCATGCTACAGGGCAAAATCTCATAGAAATGGAAGTCACTGTAATTATAGCTTGCCTGAACATATGGTTTCAAGGATCTTTCAGCGTGTAAAATGCATGAATATGCATCATAACTAGATGTCACCGCTTGAGTTACATAATCCTGCACAAACATATATTTAAGAAGGACCCGACATCCTCTGTTTTTTAAGGGGCTTTAGCTGTGATTAATTCTCTGAGCTTATTAATCACAACATGTGTTAGTGTTTGATAAATTGCCCAAAAGTTGCATTAGCTAATAAGTATAAGAACAAAACGAAATAGTTTCATCTGTTTTTATAATAAGACAAAGAGCATCATGGGAGCATACACGGTGGTCATGAATAAAAGAGAAACATTCATTTATGATAATTGGTTTCAGCTCCCCGTTTGGCTGGTTCTTGTGACCTAAATGTATCCAGTTGTTTCCTTTCTTTCCCGTTGGTTTTTGGGTCACTCCTAATGGTTTAATTCAACAAAAAATGTCTACCATTTCCTGTAACCTCTGTCTTTTTTCATTCCTCCTTCCAAAATGTTTTTTTCTGTGCAGCATCTAGAGAAATCTCCCTCTCTCCCTCTCTCTCTCTGTTTCCTTCCAAGCGAACAAAGTCAATATTGTTGACAGAGAAAAGGTTTAACTCCAGGCAAAAGGAAAAAAAAAGTAATAGTCATTTATTTGTCTCCACTTTTGAGTTCACAAGGGTTTTTTGTTTGATCCTGGCGGTCAAGACTTTGACACGGAACATGCCCCCTCTGACCATGAACAATTTATGGAGGGAGAAAGAGACAAAAATCCTCATTCATGTTTAAGAAAGCAAAGGAAATGGCTGTAGATTAGTATTTGTGCATTTGTAGCAAATTTTCTGATAGGTCTGTAACACATTCAACCACCCTGGTTGAGAAACACAAGAGGCAAAACTCAGCCCTGGAGAGTTGAGTTTTGTTACTCTTGGACACCTTTCAAAACATCAGCCCTCATTCTGCTTTTCTTAGGGCAGCTTTTTCTTCCAGCAGAGAGTGAAAAATATTGTATGGCATTTGCAAGAAGGAGGCGCACGCTGGCTGGGGTTACCTTGAAGCACAAGCAGGGAGCGCTTGCCATGGTCCTTCCATTTGCGCTCATGCCTGATGCTCCCTGAACATCGCAAAGTGGTGTTACATCTCCTGTTTGTTCTGCTCAAAGCAACAAGTAATGAATTTTCTAGCACAAGGTCCTGAGTTCAAGCTGGTGGGAGATGCGGCACAGCACAGTACTGAAGGCTGTTAGCACTCAGTAGAGATACCCTAACATGTGCCATCAGGAGTCCCTGTTCCCAGTTATATTCACCACATTAAAACTATTTGGGCTGAAATTCTCCTTTGCCAGGTGTCTGCCTCCAGCAGAATTTTCTAGGAAATTACAAGGAGGGTGGGAGAGGGAAAGGTCTGGCAGTTTTCCAACACAAGATTAGAGAAAAGTGCTTGGTTGATGTAAAAACAAATTCTAACAATTATTTTTTGGAGACTCTCTCATGCCTTCATCCCCTGGAAAGGGGACTGGAAATTTGGTGTCACCCTGGGAACTGGGATGTGCCTTTTGCATCCAAATTTGGCAAAGTGAAAAGCCTTTGAAAACATCCCACTGAAGATTTATTAGCCTTTGGGAGAAAAACCTCTACAGATTCTGTCTGCCTTGATCTCACTCTGTTTTGGGGCTTCTGGGGATTGCTCAGGACTTCCTTGCTATGACTCCCTTCTTGGCTGCTGGACACAACTGCGGCTCCAAGCACAAGAAGAGAGAGCCAGAAAGCCATCCCTGTCATCTCAGCCCCTGGGGTCCCCCCGTAGTCCCTCGCTGCCCGAATCACGCAAAGAGCAAAGCAACAGAACTGCAAAGCAGGAGAAATGGGGGAAGGACCAGGGAGAAACCAGGAACAAACACCTGAGGGAGAGACTGAGCCCGGAGGGACACTTGCTATGACATCAGGTAATTGGGACCAGGCAGAAAAATGAGGCAGGATAGTCTGGCAATGATATATAATAAAAGCATAGATAAAACATATGCACAAGGAAGTGATGGCCTTAATTCTCATGTTTCGAGGCTTCTGAGTTTCAGCCTTAAATTTCTCATGCACAACAGTTTGTGTTTGTTATCATTTCTGGAGCACCCAGAGCTCTCCACCAGACCAGGACAACAAACAGCAAAGCATCTCACTGCTACATCAACCACCCACTGATACAGCTGACAGGCTAAAAAGACACAGCAGGAAGATGTAATGAGAAGGCAGAGATAGTCAGACTAGAAAATGCCATGATTTTGAGTGTGCTGATGGTACGCACGAGGTGTAGTGAACTGCAGTAGTAAATGAAAGTCTGCTCTCGAAACTCTCAGGCAGCTGTTACCCAGAGACCCTCTGGCTGAAAATCAGTTCCCAACAAAATCATGATTGTGACATAAATACTCATGTGATTTTAATCATTCCATATCTAGGAAAATTTTAGCCCTTAATAATCACCATTCCTTGCAACCTTGAGCAGCAGAAATTCTAGTTTTCTGTTATTGAAATCTGTCCTTACCCATTGGATTGCACACCTCAGAGGCTGAGGCTTTCAGCAATGAAACCCAACCTGGAGAAACTCCAGCTAAAATCATGGTCATCACCAACATTTTGTAAACTGGCAGTACTTATTCTTAAGCATGCAGTAGAGGCTGGGCGTATAAATGGGTTCAAGACATGATAGGACACATTCGGAGAGGATAGCTCTATCTGCAGCTAGTAGATACAGAAATCCAAGCACAAATTGCATCATGAACAACTGCTAGAGGACTACTGCTGGCAGCTGGGTCCAGGCTACATGGACATCTCCACTGGGGCAGTTTTCCTCCTCTCTAGAGGGGCTGCCCATGGCTGAGCTCCAAGTCACAGCCTGGACCTGGGGTGACCAACCCTTAGCTCTTGGGAATCACAACTCTCATGTGCCATCACCGAGGGTCATGCAAGGACTCTCCTGCCTGCAAGGGAAGAGCAGCCACTGCTTCCCTGACATGGTCCCACCTCGGCTGCTCTGGTTTGGGGTTGCATTTCACTCAACACAGCCATGGGCTGGATCCCCCATATCCTCTGCTGGCACAGATACAGCCTCAGCAAATTCACCTGCAAATTCAATGTGCCTCCCCTACAGCTACAGCAAAGCTCATGACCGCAGGCAGAACAACATGTGGAAGGCCCAGAAAACTCTTTTCACATCAGAAAATTAAAACCCACTGTCTAGACAAGAGATCAGGTATTATTTTAAATTCCAAACAGTGATAATTGACTAAGGGGAAGGGGGAGAAAAAATGAGAAAGGCTTTATTAACAAAGAGGGTGATTCTTTTGGGGTATGTCATACCAATAAGAAGAAACTATACGATTTCACTGTTGTGAAGCTGCTAAATGCTCATTGCAGCAGGTTTTCTTCCTGGTTCTGCACTTTTCTATCACGGAAAATCCACGTGTTTTACCATATACAGTCCTAGTGCCAAAACTTTCAAAAGAGACAGGCTTATTACTGCATGAGACACCTGTTTAGTGTTTATTTGCATTAGTTATGACTGAAAACATGATTTAAGGGAACTGCACATCTTCTTAACATTTTAATGCCTGTCATATTTTATTGCATCCTCTCAACAGCTTCAGAAAACTGTTTTTCTCTAGCCTTATCAAACCAGCAGAGCTGGTGAAGCCAACTTCTATACGAGGATAACCACATAAAAACAACTACATCATGGACTTTTGGATAGAAAAATCTAAGTAGCTTTGTGAGAAAAACTAGCACATTACTGAATACTCAAATTCTCTATGCATAAGCTTTACCAAAAAACCTCTGCACAATATTGGAAGTTTTCAGTAATCTCCAAAGCAATATACCATAATCACTTTGCATACCTAGTTCCACTTCTAAAGATTTTTGGGCACAAGCCCGCATGGAGCCAAGCCCCTCCACTCCCCTATCACTTGTAATGATGTTAAAACATCGGTGTGAGTGTCTGATCTTCTCTCCTTTGCCTTACACCTGTCCTCACCCTCCTCCACAGTCATAGCTCAAAGATGCTGTGACGTGCTTTGTCACAAACCCAGCTGACAAACGCCAAGCAGGCAGCTCAACCAGTTTTTCGTTTGAATTTTCTGGTGAATGGTATTTGAAAAACTCTGAAAATTCTGCTTTTGTAAAAAATCACAGTACTAGGAGCAGGGCACAGAGACTAGCACGAGTCACATTTTTTCTGTAGTAGGATTCACAATATTCAGTAACGATATTCAGCAAAGCCAATATTCAGTAACAAAACCATTTGGTAGGACAAATGCACCTCTAGTTTCTTTTGGAGGCAGCAGGTTAATTGATATTGGGTGCCTGTGCCGAAGACTGTGGAAATCTCGCAGGATGCTCTTTGTTTCCAGATCTGCCTGACAATGGTATCTGCAGCTACTCCAGAAATACGAAGACATACCTTTAGCGATACACTCTGGTTCAGTATACCCCAGTTATCTCAATAACTCTTCGAGATGATCTGCAATTCCATGCAAAAACAGGCATGACAGCCAGTTTTGCATTATGCTGCACAGAGGTCCTGCAGAGCTGTTGGTGCGCGGGTTTAGCTGTGAGAAGTGACTGGCCCTAAATCTTATCAAATTATTTCAATTGTGTGAATTAATCTGCTTCTTTATATCCCCAAACATCCCCAATTAACCACACAGTTCCATGAGTACAGGATTTCCATCTTCAGAGATGCTGGTACAAGTCTTTCCACCCAAATTGAATTGACCATGAAATAAAAACACTCACTCCTTCCTCAGGTACAAAGATTTAGACTACTGTAAATAAGACATTGGCTGGACCTCTATCTGCACAGGGCTCTGCACAGTAACTCACATCTTCAACTTCACAAACACTAACAGTGAGCACGACAACAGCTGTGCCATTTTTTGGTGTCATTCCACGCAGCCACGTGCTTTTGCAATGGTTCCGTTTCATTATATCCCTGCATGTGTTTTCTTCTGTTTTTCTTGCTATTACACCAAACAGAAGATACCTCTTACCAAAAAAACCAAACAAGTGACTCTTGCATTAAAGTATGAGCGCTTTCTATTGTATTCTTTTTGTTTTCCCCATTTAATGACCTCTCCTCTTCCCTGTGCTACCCAGTTTGCTGAGGGGTGCGTTAACATGCGCAGCATGTCAGCGTATTTACAATGTGTTGGGATTTATGCACGGTTTTGCATGTGCGAATAGGAATTGCTCGCCTTGCAAGCTATGCGACGACGTGCTTCTCATTACGACAGAGTGAGAGATGACGTGCCCCGTTCCCAGCCAGAGGCTGCTCCAGGCACAAGTTTCCTTCCTTCTACCTGGGGCTGAGGCTTCATTTACAGATGCCAAATGGCAATTTGGGGTGGTTTACCTGATGTCTCTGAGCCCAGCATCAGGCTGCAGTTGTCACAACCCTGTGAAGAGGCAGCGGACAGAAGCTCTGCCAAAAGGCAGAGTGACGGGATTTATAAAATAGTTAGCAGAAGAGTAAATAACTCCCAGAAGCAGTGCATGCACCCACAACCAGGTCTGCTCCAGCAAGGCAAGGGAGAAAGGGGTGTCACTGCAAAGCGCCCTCACAAAGGTGTCACTTCGGCAAGACGAGGTCCTGCAGCGGGCACCTCTGCTGGCACTACGGCCCCTCACGGACCATTGGAAACAAAAAAATAATTCATAGAAAGGAACACTAAAAAACATTCAAAAGTTAAAGAAAACCTGACCCTCCCTTTGAGGCACATGATGGATTTGCATCGTGGCACGGAGCTAGAACATGGGCAGTGCACGTCTTACCTAGTCTGGCAAACAGCGTAGGAAGGGAACCGGACAGTTTTACAGGGCCGGTTTCCAGGTGAGGCTCCCACAAGCCTGCAAAGTGCCTGGAGGTGATGCCAGCGATCACCAGCACCTCTCCACACTCCCTCCTCTTGCCCTCAGCAGCGGAGGTGCTGGGAGCGGCTCCTGCTGCAGGGAGCCCTGCGTGGGATCTGGGGTACCCCCACTTCACACCCAGCACTCGCGTTTCAGGCATGGGGTGGGTCTGCAGGAGGGACCATCCCCAAGCGTCCCAAGGCAGCTGCAGGTGCAGCACCAGCTCAACCCAGAAACGCGGTCAGAGTGGAGAGCAAAGTGCTGGCCCAGCATCTTCACAAGTTTTGTTTTAAAGGTCTGCAGTTTTTCACACCTCAATCCAGCCAGGCAGGCAGCAATTCCAAAAGACGGCTGTGCAAACTCCTCTTGCCTGCTGTATGGAGGAGCTGGGATTAGCACAGCACGGGCTACCAAACTGCTCCTGAGTCCTACAGGTGAAGGGCGAGAGATGGAGGTGACGTCCCAGAAATGGCATTCTTGCCATCCTACCAACCTCAAGTCAGACGTAAAACCATAGTCTAAAGACTAATGATAAAGCAAAAGCCTCTGCCAAAAATACAGACAGGATGTTCCTGCCAGAATATATGTTAAAGAAAGACACACAATTATTTTTTAGAGTTGCTGGCACAGTGCTCTCAGGAAACCTTTCCCTTTAAACACTAAAATTAAACAAACACATGAAACACAGGGAGAAATGTAATTACTTTATAGCTTGACTTTGGTCTACTGCCTCGGGTATCCAGTTCCTTTTCTTACTGATGTGGAAACTCAAATTCCCCCCTAACAGCGTCATTAATTCCTTGGCCTGGGGAACCCAGCTTTCCTGCTGCATTTTGCATCAGGAAATCCCAGCTGCCCGCACCTTGCTCTGAAAAAGGCTCTGCAGGTGACAGCAGAGCTCCTGCCCCGCTCCCGGCACAGCGAGGGGGCAGGAGGGCTCCCCTCTTCCCCCGGGAAGGGGGGGGATTAAAACAATTGGGTTGACAAAAAAAACAATTAAAGACCCAGGTGAAGATCTAGCTCCTCTGACCTCTAGCCCTCCCAAAACTCCCCTTGCTTGCCAAAAAAAATGACAAAGGGTGTCTATTTCTGCTTGCCTTTTTCCTAAGAAAAACACCTTCCCCTCTGCCTCCTCATCCCCCCCACAGCTCTTCCCGCCGGCACACAGTTGGGGCTGGCTAAGGTTCGCGTTAAATGAACACCCAGCCCTAAAACACACCCAGGACACCGTCCAAAGGCTGCCGGAGGCTGCTGAGAAACTCCCACTGACGTGGGTGAGCATGGGTGCCCCCCCCAGACCACCCGCCCCAGGATCAAAAGGATTTAGTGCCCTGTAGAGAAATCAAATAGGTTTGGAGGAGTGCAGGGAGCCGTATGGGAGGAGAAGCATCTCACCTGGGCTTACCTTCCCGCTGCCCCGCGTTCTGGGATGCTGATGAAATCCTCACTCTTGTGTGCCAGCCCGACCAGGCGGCCTCCCTAAGCTCCTTCCCCGCGCCCAGGCAGCCACTCCCGAAAAAGGCTTTCTTGGGCACCAGGCAGAACCTCCCAGCTCGTTTCAGAGAGAGATCTTTAGAGGTCGGTCCTGGAAGCAGACCGGTAGCAGCCTGCCCTTTGCAAGCTGTCATGTAATTTAGGAGGAACCAGGACGGACTCTGTGAGTATATATACCCCTGTGACACATACACACACAGAATGTGCCTGGCATCTGAAGCAGCCGATGCTGGATTTATCCCTTCCCTTTTTGCCAGTGACTGACATAAGTGCCGGGAACTCTTGGTGGAAAACTGCTTATGAGCTTTGGGCCTGATCCAAACCCCACTGAAGACAAAGGAAAGGCTTGCGATTGCCTCGGAGCTGGCTTTGGATCAGTCCCATTATCTCTGCTTGGAGAGCAGTGTACAAACAAAGCAGCCGAGGGCTGGGGCAGGGTAAGCCTGTGCCCGGAGGCCCATCGCATCTGGGGAACAGAGAAGCAGAGAGGCACATCTGAGCCTTCCTTAAAACATCAGTCCAGAGCCCTCCTGGGAGGGGGTGAGCCTCGGGAACTGCACGCGATCACATCCATCAGCCCTCGCTCCTGGGTGGAGATGCGCGGCTCAGGAGCTGACACTCAAGTTTTCTCTGCTCAGGGTTGGTATCAGCCATACTGAACCTTCAGAGCCAGACCTACATCCAGACTTCAATTGTCCAAATCACCCGCCTCACAGGCTGAGTCTACTTTTATCCATAAGAGACCATCGGTTTGGGCACTCCAACACTGAGCACACCCATGCCTCTCAAAGGACACAAGGATCACCTTAAGCTCTTTAAATTCCAAGAGGGACCAAAACAGTTACATTCACAGACTCCCTCCCACCTAAAATCCACAAACCCATTTGTTTTGTCAACAATTAAGCAGCAATTTGCATTCTTCCTGGGTTTAAGAGGCAGCCTGCAGAACTGAAAAATGGTTTGACACTGTTTCATTACACTTCTCCTGGCAACACTACCTTTCTCTTCATTTACTAAAAAAAAAAAAAAAAAGCTGAAAAAATAAATTGTTAAGTCATACTTTTCTATTTTAAGGCATTTGTTGTAACTATACGAGGCTTTTTTTCCCCACGGGGAGAATAAATGAGAACCATGAATCACACCAAACTTACCTAAGCAAAGTGCAAAACAATTCTCGATCCTGGGATTACAGAGTTGCAGACTCCCGACCCTTTCTTTGTAGAGTTGAGGCTACACAACATTTTTAGTATTAAACCTATTTCCATTGGAGATAAGGGGTTTTTTTTAACCAATACCCTTGTACTCCTGACAACCCTTAGTGTGGATACAGTTACACTACACCATGACAACTCTTCCTGGGAAACTGGTAAAAAGCTTCCTTACACCCCAAGTTTAGAGACACATTTGAATTCCCACATTTTAACAGACTACCATGTGTCAAGTGAATGACAATAAACAGCAATGTGTGTGTCCTTCAAATGAGACAACCACGAGCCAAAATGACTTACTCTCGGCTGTTTTTGCTGAGGCTGAAGCTGTGGTCTGGCTTGCGTCTGAGATGGGCTAAGACCCTGCACGCAGTTACCTGAGCTCAGCGGTGGGTGTGAAGGTGTGACAATGCACGGACCCGCCTCGGAGCTCACCCCAAACAGTGCTAGCCTAAGAAAGACTGGTACAGCTTAAACTATGCTCAGCTACCCCAAAGGGGACAACTCTGGGGACCAGAGCAACCCCTACAAGTTTCAAAGCCTGTTGACATTTTTGTGATGCCAAACTCTGAAAATCACAGCTGGTGTTGAGGGTCAAGTACCCCCGAGCTTGAAACACACAACACTAAGTTACTTTTCCATCCTAGCCTGAACTACAGCCTTGCAAAAGCGTAAGTCTCTAGGATTTCCCACCCCTCGTCCAAAGAAGCAGAGAAGAGAAAGTGGGGATTTAAAGGGAAATAAGTTAAACCTCACAGCATGCAAAATTAATTCCCTAACCAGAAGGGTCTTGCCACATCCTCAGTATGGTGTCACGGCTTGAAAACATGCCTTGTTTTCTAAGCTCATTTATTTGCTAGAAAAACTCAGCAACTAAAGTATGTCTTAAAGAAATCCCTGGAAAGGCATCTGCAAACAGTTGCACTGAAACTTCAATTGCTGCTGAACGTAATTCACGGCAGAGCGAAACCCTGGAATCTCTGTGAGCATGGGGTACAAATAGCTCAAGGAGGTGTTTGGTACGAAGGAAATGGTGATGCTTCTTCCATTTCCCATGAATATCATATGCACAACTCCAGCCATATGTTGTGTTGAATCTGCCACATTCTTCAGTGGTGGGCACAGATGTGGACAGATCTGACAGATCAGGGTCTTAGGGTCACACAGGAGTAAATTGGGGGCAGATGATTTGAGAGTCACAGCTTATTTTTAGAAAAAAAGGGGGGAAAAAGATTGCTAAGAATCATTTCTACCATGTGTCTGAACAAGAAAACCATTTATCTCACTTACTAAAAAAAAAGCAGAGTTTCTCTCAAATAAGGAGTTTGTTTTAAGACACTAACAAAGATTTTCCTATGCACTCTACAGATCACAGGTGCTGCAGAAAAGCATATACTTTGCCATGTATTTCCGTGCTTCGTTAACGGGTATTATTTTCAGACGGTCTCCAACAATGCTCCATCTTTGCGGGCACAGAAGCAACTCCTTTAACAAATAGCAAAGTTTCTTCCCAATTGCCTGACTTAAGCTATCTTCTGGTTGTTCCTCTGATTAGCACTATTTTGCTTACATTTGCATCGTAGGCGATAAAAGACATTGAGGAAATGGAAAACCCTTTCCCAAGAATATAATTACTACTAGAAGATGGACAGAAAACAAGGAAAAGGGAAATCAATGTTAAGTGAAACCCTTTAGATCACCAAAATACAACAAAAATATAGCAGACACACTTCTGCACATCTATTATTTATGCTCATAAGAGCATATTACACACACACACACGCTCTCTACCTCTTGCTGTACAAAGTTTAACAGTGGAGAGTGAGGATGAAGTGTCACATTACTTCATTAGTCCCAGAAACTGCACTTCTGAACATTCACTCGTACACTATGAGGCTCTGCAAAACTAAGGCAGAATTCAAACCCAAACAGCGTTTGCCGAAGTAGCACAAGGAGAGTTTTACAACACTGCCTGCCATGGCACAGGGACCTCCCTTTCCGAGGCTGCTTTGAGAAGGAAAACAGAAGAAAACCCTGGACCGACGGGGATGGCGAGGACAAGATGCTGATGGCAGGACTGTCCCAGCCAACCTCGTCACCCGCGTCTACGCTATGGTCACACCCAGGCATTTGCAGTGGATTTTTCCAGGCCATCAGCTCAAATTACTGATGGCCAGCCTGGGACACTTTTATTTGCATCAAGTAGAAGCTTACCCTGGAATGTGCCGTGGGTACGAGCATCCCAACCCAGGCCCCAGATGTGCTGGAAATTGCTCAGAGAACAATGTCACCCCTTTGCTCCCCGAGCCGAGTGCTCTCCCGGGCCCCGGCAGGAACGGGGTGAAGCTGCTCCTGAAAGCGTAGCTGGAGCTTTTCCATTTCCTTTTATGAGTCATTGAGGAGTTGTAGGTGCGATCAGTCATATTTTTTTTCCTATGTTTTTCCTGTCTGTTTGGCTAAGAGTAAAAGGCCTGGGTTGATACAGCCTAAACTCTACCGATGTCCCTGTGCTTCGAGGTGTCTCGCAGGCTGCTTCTGGGTCTTCGGAGGGGTCGCACCAACTGGCAGAAGGATTCAGATGGGATTTAAACTGTGTGATGCTGGGCCAAAACTGTATGAAGTGTAACTTAGTGATTAACTTGTTGGAATAGGGATCAGAAAGCCCGGTTTGTTAGGTGAATATGGACATTTCAGCCCAGCCATCCAAGCTCTGGGCAAGGATCATGTCACTTAAATCCTTTTGCCTATTGTTTGAGATCCACAGTGCTGAGAAGGGCGGCAGCCAGGTGGAGAGGATGGTATTTTGCTACACCCATGCTTTGGGGTCTCCTTGAGCTCATCAGAGCTGGGTTTTGCTCAAACACTTAGCACCGAGCATGGCAGCACAGCCAGGACTGCTGGGAGAGACAGGCAGAAGATGGGATGCTACAGTAGCTGCAGTCACTTCAAACTAGCTTTTCTTTTCTGTGGGATTTGTTTTCACCTGGGTCAGCTCCCTGACCTGGATATGCACAAAAGTTTCCATATACAAGGCAGGGGACTGGAGCAGATACTCAGGGTGAGGAAAAGGTAGGACCACCCCTTCCAGAGGAAATATGAGTTCATGCTGGATTAACCCAGCCACTTAACTTGAATTTGTCCCTATAACTTGGTGATTCAGAGCAATTCCCATTAGGCCAAACAGACAACCAGGGGCTGGACATTTCCCTCCTGGAAAGACATTTACCCCACGCAGGGCAGGCAGAGGCTGGGCACTTGTGAGTCAGAGCAGTACCATCAGCTAACGTCAGTGCGACACACAGCGATGGGCAACGTGGAGGCTGCAAAGACGTGCCAGGTTGCCACAGGGGACAGAACTAGCAAGCTGGGAGTCCATGAATTCCTACCATCCCTTGCAGAGCAGAGCTGCTTCCCAGGCACCAGAAGTTCAACCTGAACTGAGATTCAGAAGGCTGTTCTTTGCTGGTGGTGTTTCTCCCTGAGCAGTGGTTTCAATCACTTCTGTCTACCAGTCATTTTGCAGCACATCAAATAAGCAAAGTTCCCCTAGAAACTCGTGTATCAAAGATTTTTTTCCTCCACTTGACAAACAGACTAGCAGTCCTAAAATGCATCCCCTGCTGGCAGAAGAAGAGAGGTAACATTTCACACAGCCTCCTTTCCCCACTTCCTTGTGCCTGATCACTTCTGTACATGTGCAAATAGCATCACAAAAATAAAGGGGTTTGCAAGATTGTCTGATCTATCCCTTTGCGTGCAGGCAAACAGCACTTGACAGATATTTGCCTGGTCTGCTTTCATAGCCCTGAGTGGAGACTCCAGGCAATACAAGCCACAGCTTCACTTGCCTTCCCAACAGAAGTTTTTCTCACCTGAGTCTCCCCAGTAATAATCCAAGCTCCTCATCCTCTCTGCTGTGCAGCCAGTAATGATCCAAGTCCCTCATCCTCTCTGCCGTGCAGCTAAGCTGCAGAAAGCAAGCTTTCCTTGCCCAGTGGGGTAACCTGCTAGCTATACGCTGTTTTCTCCGTTTTCCTTTCTGTACAGTAAGAGAGAAATAAAGAAGCAGAAGGGAAAGGGGAGAAGAGAAATAGAAACCATGACAGGAGAGAAACACAGATCACATTTATGGGTGACACCCAACTGCCTTCCTACTACAGGTGACACCCTCCAAAGGCAGTCCTGGCACTGTTAAGAGCTGAAGGTGGAAGAAGGGGTATTTCAGCTCCCAAGTCTGCCATAAGTTCCCTTGCAGGTCTTGAAAATTAATATCCATACTTCAGCATGTCTCAGTTTGGGTCAATCTGCTGCTTAAAAAAAAATTCTGCTTCACAGGATTGTTCAAAGCTTAAATGAGCGTTTGCAAAGCTCTAGGAGAAATGGGGTGAAGGGCACTTTCAGAGAGACAAAGCATTATCATCATAAAGTGTAATCTTGATGGTTTTTATGGGCAAGCATCAGCTTCCAGCAGTAATCTTTAAAGCAACATCCATTATCCAGAAAATCGGCTTTCAGCTAATGATCTGTTACAAGTCACACTTGGTAAAACTCCATGCTTATTTTCTTCCTTTTTTTCCTAAAAGCACTTGGAAATCCTGCAACAGCTGCCTGAGGGGAACAAGAGAGCCTGGCTGGCTGCTGGCACGTAGCAGCACGGAGAGAAGAGGAGGAGCACAGGCCCTCTATGCATCAGGTGAACCCCCAACCTGGGCACCGCAAACAACTTCAGATGCCTCCATGGGGCAGAGATCTCACCCAGCCACATCTCCCCCAGCCTGTGGGGCTGGTTTGGGGCCAGACACACTACGTTAGGGCTCTGGTTGGAGATGAAGGTCTGTCTTAGACACCTCCTTACGACGAAATATGGGCAGCAAAAGGCAGAAGGGGGTGGTGTTCTCCTAAACAGATTTCTTTCAGTGGAGACTCACTGGAGAACCACGTTATGCAAAAGAGCCTGAGCCAAAGTGCCTGGAGGTGGGGACGAAACCCCTTAGCCAGGCTGAGCCCCTTGATATCCTTGATGCATTTACTGCTCCTCTTTCTAGAGATAGTGCTCTTTTTTCAGGTGATGAAGTCTGTGGGAATCACAGAAAAGTCTAACGGGAGCAGAAAGCACCAAATCTTTGAAACATCATTCCACAGCCAGCAACGCATGGCTCAAAGAGCACAGTCACCAATGAGAAAGCAGGAACCTCCTTGCCATGGCCACGTGGGTCTGGGACTCAGCTGAGGAATCTTTCTTCTTTCTTGGCGAAAAATACAGATAAAATAGAAAAAGAGGGGGATTTTGCCTGAATAAAAAGAAAATTGCTCTTCATTTTAATATTTTTGTCAATTTATGCCATGCTGCCAAAAATGTTATGTTAATGTTTCCAGAAACCAGCCATTTTAAGGTTTTGGTTGCCAAAAGCAATGGAAGCAAAGGGTGTTTTTTCAGCTTTTCAAAACCAATGTCTCATGGGGAAAAATGAAAATTTTCACTGTGAATGTTTTTCCTTTTATTTACTTTGCTAGGAAATAACGTTCTATTTGGAAAGTGATAAAAATGAGAAACAATCATTGTGTAGTAACAACGTCCAATCTTTTCATGGATTTGATGGAAATGCAGCAGAAATAAAAATCTCACTCATACCGTGACAGGTCTTTCCATTTTTCTGAAAGTTTATAGCACCCCAGCAGGGCCAGCTTTGTTTTTAAACAAGCAGCAGCTAAATCCTGGGTTTGAAGCCAGCTGATAGACGATCTCAGAGGAAAAAACACCACTCTTGTAAAGTGCTATTTTGCTTCCTCCCTCCACATTTGGATTTAATGGTTTATTTATGATATGAAGGAGTGAAGTACTTTCACTTATTCTAATGACAAGCAAAGTCCTAGCTGCAGAGTGAAGGTAACCTGGTTTCTTCCCAGCTCTCCCAAGGACGGGATAGACTGGAAGAAGCTTTGCTCCATCGCCCCAGGCTCTCTGCAGCAATAGCAGGGTGAAGACACCCACCCAGCCACCATGGGGAAATCCACACTCAGTGTCAGGGTAGATTTGAAGGTCAAAAATGAAAAGCATTTTCCAGACTGTACCCCATTCCCAGCTGCAGCACCCCTGGGCCCTAATCTCCAAACCCACTGCCTCAAAATTTGCAAGCAGACTATGAACAAGTGGGAAGCTACAACAAGATCTCCTAAAAGCAGAGTAATCCCAACTCCCAGTTGCAGTGTAATCTAGTGTCTACCATGGCTGCTGGCTGAGACTGGAAAAACAAAACAGAGGGGAGAGACCCGAGACATTTCCAGCTCTGTCTGGGTGAAGAAATCCCAGCTGCTTCACGCAAAGCCTCTGAGCCCCAGAGACTCGACCTGGGGTCTTACTACCTGTTTTGCCCAAGGACCAAGGAGAGGAGAGTAAAACAGCCAATGGTTTCACTACACAGAGTGGCCAACCAGGCTCCGGGCTGGAAAAGAGATGCACAAAGGGAAATATGATTTGGTTGTACAAAATCCTGGGACAAGAAGCAGTTGTTCATGATCTCTTCCAACACCAGAATTGGGGTTGCTGGAGTGGGAGCATCAAATGAAACTAGCCTGTGGCAGGTTCACAGCAAATGCAAGGAAATAGGTAGGGTGGTTCAAATGTAACCTGGAGTTAAGCTGTGGGACCGCCACCGGATGTATAATTAATAGATAATACAGGTTGAAGGGAGAACAGCACAAGTTCAAGAGAAAAAAAAAAAGACAAACACCAAGGGTCATTAAAAAAGATTAAACCACTTTTAGTTCAGTAGGTCCTTGGAGAGTACTTGGAGGATGGAGACTATCTGGAAATATCCTACATGCTTGCCCTAAATCTTTCCTCTTCTGTTCGTATCCCAATTGCGGCCTCAGTCACAGACAAGATCCTGGATCAGACGAACCCTCAGGGTGGGCACTTCTACTTTCCGAGATCAAAATCCTGAAATGCCCCATGGAGGCATACCCAGGCCTCAGCTGCCCTCACACCTGGAGATCCTCCCACCACCTCCGGAGAAGCTGCCCGACTCCAAACAAAGTACGATGGAGAGCTGACGTGTTGAAGACGTACAGCTGCCATGACCTACTTCTCTGGCAGACATGGACCTGCACAGACCCAGCCACCAGTTTCCTGACTGACAGCTTCACAAACAACAAACCTTTTAAAATGAACCAAACCAACTATTGAACTTTCCCCATAGTAGAAGGAGTTCCTTTTTTTTTTTTTTTTTTTTTTTTGAAAGGGCAGCAAGAAAACAGCCTTGGGTATGAAGAAGACACCCAGCCCATAGGAACACTCTCTGTTAGAAAACTCCTTCCACAGGCACATGTGTCCCTGCCTTTCCAGGGTCCCTTCAGGTCCTAGACTTCACTGTGAAACCATGCAGGACCACACTGGGGACCATGAGGATTAGGTTTTCACTGCCTTTGTGTGTATGGGTTGAAAGGAGAAGCAGATGAGATTAAAGCTTTGACTTCTTTCCAGTTTAAGGTTTCCTGCTGCAATTACAAACCAGGATTAGCAGCCTTAGTATACAGGAGACCAGCACAATCCTCCAGAAGCATCTCAGATGCCATTTTTAGCTACAGATGATTATCTCATTGCTACTCTGCTCCAGGTCCCAGTGCTTTCCTCAAGATCCCATTCCCCAAGCCCAATGAAGGACTTCCTAGCACTCCTGAATTCAGCGCTGATCTGGGTATCTCCTGCTTTGCCCAGCACACAGGGAGAGGAGCAGCAGCTTATACATGACACAGCTTCCAACAGGGCTCAGCCATGGAAGGCATATAAAACAATATTAGCAACAACTTGGTAGAAAGGAGCCATGTTGGTGTCATTTAACACAATGAAAAGCGTAATTGGTTACAGCTGACAAACACAGAATTGCATTAAACAGAACATAGGATGCTGGGCCATGGTTTACATCAAATTGTCAATCTCAATATGGCAGTCCCCTAAAAAAGCCGCTTTTTCTGTAAACCCTCAGGAAAAATAGCAAATCATGGCAACATGTTTATAGTCTTCAAATGCCACACAAGGAACCTGATACGTATCTTTTATGGTGGGATATACTGGAGGGCGTTTCAGCGCGTCCATACTCATTTTCCAAATACATTGCACAGCTTCGTTAAGCCTTCCTGAATCTCTCAGAGACTGACTTTTAGATGAAGTCGTGGAGTAGACAATCCTCAAGGCCAAACTCACTCAATAAAAGAGAGATCACTTGCCTTATCTCCATGTTGTTTTCTCTCTTCGAGTCTGGCAATTAAGGCTGGAAATGGCAGCAACAACATGCAGATCTTTACAGCCTGCCCCTGAACTTCACCGTCCGCTGCTGCCTTATAAACTGATGGCTGCTCTTGGACTTTGGCACTAACTTGACGCCAACAACCGCTGTAGAAGGATGATATTATTTACGTCCAAACAGAAGTTTCTTCCTGTGTTTACTGTAGCTGGAATTCAAGTTATTCCAAGATGGTTTGGGGTTCCTACACCTATTTACACACCAGGTCCTTTGGGGAAGAGGCAGGTTTGCACAGTGCCTGGCACAGCCAAGTCCTGGTGCTAACTGCACCCTCCACCTGCCTGCAGCACCCTAAGGTGGAGGGGCAGGGGGAGAGGACACCTGGGTTGGGTTAAATGGAGAAGGCACCTTCAACGCAGTTGAAAGCGTTTTTTGTTTGGGAAGGCACACCAGGTCTTGCTGCACTTACAGCACACCCTGCCATGCTAAGAAGTTTCATGAGCAGCAGAGCTTATGAAACCTGGTGTCCTGGGACGTTTGTGGTTTAGATTCTCCAGTGTCTAATACTCAGGCTGAGCTCAAGCCAAAGATCTTCCAGTGGAAGCTAACAGAGTCTCTTTCCTTCACGCAGCTTCAGATTTTCATGAATCTGATAAGCAGTTAGTCTTTTTAAGACCTCCAGCTCTGTGCCAGTTTTTCCACCAAACCTAACAGGTCAGTGGAAATGAGGACAAATGGACAGATCACATACTTGCACAAGGAAAACGAACTAAAAAGTCACACAGTTTAATTTTCAACTTCAGAAGAACAGAATTACTTGCAGCAGGAAAAAAACATTTTAAAAACTCAAACAAGCTGTTTAAAATGATGATCCCAATTACCTACTCTGTAGATGACCTACTATGATATCAGCATATTTTCAAGGTTTCAAGATAAGGAACTACAACACAAGGTAGATCTTTACAGCAGGATGGCAGCACCCTGATTTCATTCGAAGTCCTGGTTTACCACCATGAGTACTCAATCAGCCTTGCAGAAAATAGCTTTGAGCTAACTTTATTAAAGAACAAACAAGAAGAAGAGTCAACAAAACTGTTCTCTAAGTTTTAAATACCAGGAGGGGAGGAAGCTTTATTGCTTTATGCTACTACATTACACAGATACAACAACAGCTGTCAACAATAATATTATCTGTATTATAGCAGCGATCCCAACTGAGACTAAGGTCTCATTGTGCTGGACACTTAAAAAACAACAAGAAATACACTGTAAGAAACCATCCCCTGAAGAAACTCAAGACTAAATAGGCAAGAGGGAAAGAAGGGGGGAAAATGAAATGACCCCTCAGGAAACTGAGGAATACAAAGGATAAGTGACTTGCCAGAGGCTACAGTAAGAAGTCTGTGGCAGAGCCATAACTGAGCCCAGATTTTCCAAATCCAACTCCAATACCATCCAAAGCCAGTAGCACTCTTACCTTTAAATCAGCCCTAACAACATTACAGTTGGATCTCACTTGTAATCTAACTGGAGAAATCAGAAGCGGATACACATTTCTTTTTTTTTAAGAGCACTCTTATTTAGTCCACACCACATTTTGCTCAGGACTGTAAATTCTTCATAAAATAGGTCCTTTGTGTCGAATTTTCTCCACTTAACCTAGAGGCTGCATTTTTAGGTGCCGTGCCAGACACAAACTTGTTCCAGCAACTGGGCACCCCCCTTCTTCCTAATGGTCCTTTACACGCTCAAGACTAACGAACCTGCTCCCCTCCTGCTCCCTCTGCAGCATCTGCAGGAGATACGGGAACATTTAATACAACTCACACGCTCCCAGCGCGTCACTGTGAACAGGAAGCTCCTGAACAAATGCCACAGCCCTGTAACACAACGTGTTGGATGAATGCTTAAACTTATGCGGTTAACAAGAGTCAACACAATAATGTAGTGTTAGTCAGAATTACCATGGTTGGATTACACGTTTTTCAGCTTCTCCTATTCTAAGCCGTCTTAGCGGCCTTGATTCATAAAAGACACAGATCTACCCATTTCAAATTGCCCCTTCATGTAAATACTGTCAGTACAAATAAAGTAATTACTGTCAAGCCATCTGAAAATGATCAACACACTTCGCTGCGAAGTAAGCAAAGTCCATAACAAGATAGTAATTTGCACCTTTTTTTTTTAATTTGAGGAAAAATTCACTTTCTTCGGTGCATAAGTTAAGCATGGAACATATTATTTAATCCTAATGCAAATCACACCAGCAGGAAATGTCGTAAAGAAAAAAGTAATCTTCTGAAGGAAAAATAAATTATCGACCATGTTAAGAAGGAAAGAAACATTCTCGAATAATTTCTTTCTTTGTTGGTATTGGCTGGCAGCATAATCCTTCCAAGTAAATTGTAATTTCCAAATTAGATTATACATTATGTCATATTAGTTTTATATTAGAAAAACAAACTGACTGAAAGGAAAAATGCCAAAGTCGACTTGCCTGGTAATGTAAAATTTTTGTGTTTCTACTGTGAAATGCTTAATGTTTCTTTCTTTTTTTTTTTTTAACAAGTTTTACAGCAAACATAAAACCTAAATTAAGGCAAGATATTTACTTTACCTGACCAAGCCCTGTTTGAAACATAAATAGGAAAAGAAAGACTGAGCATTTTCAGGACACCACATAACCACAGCAACAGCTATCTCTGTATATAAATACAGATACCGGCATGGAAATTTTTATTAGTTAGGCATCAATCAAGAACATAAGCACCTATTGCACTCAAAAATAACTTACATATAGAAAAAAATTAAACCTGCACAGGTCAAGCAATCTAAAGCCAGGAAATGCCAGAATTGAGAACGTCTCTGTAACTTTTGCACAGCTCCTTGGCTGTCTATGTTATGCAAGAGTCTTTAAATACACCACCCACTACTTATTTTTTTCCCATAACCCCTGCTTTGGTCACTGACCAGGATGGATGGTGTCTGCTGGACGCAGTATTGCTCAATGTGTCTTTATAATCTTCTAGAGTTGATGCTTGGCCCAAGACTCCTTTACAATGTACTTCCCAAACCCTGCATCCAAGAGGGACTGCAAAGCTGCTTTTCCCGTGCTTGGCTTGCACTTCAGAAAACCTTAAAATACCAATAAGCAGAGATAATGCTTTAGCTTCGACATACGTCAAAGAAGGTGCAGAAGTATGGGTTGACCTAGGACTGAGGTCATATGGCATCAGGGAAGAAAGCAAGGTAGGTACAGACCCATGGAGAAGATGAGACTGAAGATGTCTCAGCACACATGAATTGCTGAGAATAACCAGTTGCAGAATATTTTGAAGACAACCACCCAGGTATAAAATAATGTAGTTTCTTCACCACCTGCTAAACTGTCCCAGGAACAAAGGTGCATTATTGTCACTACAATTTTTCAGTAAGTTTAGACAGTTAAAAATAAATTGTAAAAACAATTAATTAATCCTGGGTGCTGCAGGAACCAAAAGCCCACCAGTCTGTTTCTCCGAGCAGCTGGCTGCAGATGCTCAGGAAAATGGACGACCTAAACTGACCCCCTTTCACCTCTCGCCTGGGCTTCTCTCCCCTTCCTACGCAAGGCTGGCTGCCTCTGTTTTCACTTCCTTCTCAGCCTGGTGCAGGGGTACCAACACCCAAGAGAGACCCTCTGGTTCCAGTGCCTAAGCCCAAAAGTAGAGTAACTGCAGAAAAGGTCCAACTCGAACATTGGGCAGGGAAGATGTTCATACTCCCCTTTGGGGACTGATTTTCATAAATGGAGGCACACAGGGCAAAAAGCATTCCCCATTTATCAAATTTCTTCTGAGTTCATGCAAACTTTGATTTTTTTTTTTTCTTTTCAGTGGCTTTTTCCTGGTCAAATCCACACGGTCTCTTGCAGATGCAGCAAAATCCTTCCCACCTTTCTCACAAACATGGAACTGTTTGGAGTGCTCCCTAGGGAGCAGTAATGTCCCTTGGAGCAGCACTTTCCCTTCTCTCTCAAAATGATTGTATCATTTGGGTACAATTTTCTTGGGCAACAATTCTAATCAGCATGGGAAATTTCAGGCTGAAAAAAGTAAGTTTAGGAAAGTTGGAGGCAATCAAAGCAAGTCTCTTATTGGGGAGATTTCTGGCAACTCTTCCATGGGCATACGTTCCTGAGTAAGTTTTAGCACATGCTTTCTTGCATGCATAGGCATGAACACTTCGCTGAAAGCTGTCACTACTAACTACAAAGTTCTGGAGTTAAATGAAAGAAAAAGAAAATACACTTTTTCTCTTTTTTCCTTTTTGGTAATGGGAATCCTCTATTCTTTTATGGCATTCCAAGTTCAGATCAGCTGATGAGTACAAAATGCCTTGGTATTAATTAAAGAAACTGAAAGGTAGAGCATATAAAGTGCATCTTTATACACACAAAGGGAAATTAACCTGTAACGGGGAAGGAGATGTAGGAAAGGAAGAGAGATCTGTGCATCCCAGTCCAGCAGACTGACAGCGTGTACGGACCCTATCAGCAATTACTTTGAAACAGTGCATGTTCAGCGTCTAAAGTTACCTTTGTCACTAGACTTCTCCCAAATGACAAGACCACCGAAAACTGACCTAACCTTCCGTGTGCCCAAAGGAATGTCTGGACATGGAATCATCTTAGATGTTAAAAAAAAAAAAATATATATATATATGTTAGAGAGAAATTTGGCCTCTAAAGACCATTTTGAACTCAAGTTTCAAATGAAGCGAAACAGAGGTTTAAATGCAAGTTCCCACTTCATCTCAGCTACAATCTCACTACTCCCATAATATGGTACTATAAAATACAACAGGGTGATTTTAACTCTAATATATTTTTATATCATCACAGCTACTGCAACATTACCATTATAAAACAGATACACAGACATGTCTGTCTCACTTCCTGCAAAGGTTACACTTACAAGCTTTTTAAAAGGAGCCAAGAGATTATTAATAGATGTACTAACATGGCGGTGAACCTAAGCACTCTGAGGTACAGACCATTACAAAGTCCTTAGCAAAAGGTAGCTCTAAGCCATGATTCTACGCAACCTGTTAGCTTCCATAAGAATTTATAATCTTTTTTAAAACATCTGTTAATCACCTGCTAATCCTTAGCAAACACTTCTAAGTGGATTTTTCATAAGAAGCAACATACACATGTAATCTTGGGATTTTGTGCAAGACTGTCAGTGATGGTAGTGTAAAGCAAGCAAGCAGCCAAGCTCCATGCTATGTAGCCTCATTTGATTTTTGTATTTGATCATGGGTGTCATGATGCAGCTATTTGGACAGTTTATTCCCAGTTTGGTCTTATTGTGCTAAATCTCTAATGATTTACGCAGCTCTGTCGGTCTCGCTTAATTCGTTATGTACATTGTTTGCATTTAGATGGCTAGAAATGGTTTACTAAGGCATAAGCCTGTGATTATGTCATGTTTCATGAAGGGCCAGAGATATTACTTTCATCTAAACCTCATCACAATGACATAGAGACCTGATTAGAGAGTTTAAGTCATTTGGTGTGGATCTGATCTTCCCTAGCTTCACCCATCTCAAACTTGCACAGCCAGCCTAAACATCTCACCTAGACCAACAGAGAGGGACTTCATGGAACAAGGAAAAGAAACATTGGCTTTGCATTTACTCTTTTCCCTCACACCTTAAAAGAAGGGTAGCTGATTAGTGTGCAAGTCTGCAAGGTGCTTTATCTCTAGACTCCTTACTCCACTAACCCTTGGGACTTCCTCTACCATGACATCACCAGGTCTAAGAGTCCCATTGGATATGAAAAAGGATGACATACTGATGTAAATTTTAAGAAACTCCTCCATGATGTAGCGAAGGCACAAAACACAAAAGACATAAACCTTCAGTATTCTATAAAGCAATATCTAATGTATGTGAGCAAGAAATTTATTTCTCTGACATCTTGATACAAAATTATCTGCTATGGATTTTTGAACTTTACCTCTATTATTGGTCTCAGTCAAAGAAAGGACTAAATAGGTCATGACCTGATATGGTTGGTCCCACCAACCCACCCTCCCTCGTGAAGAAAATCAGTATTTAGCTTTGGTGTGAAGTATCTTTTTATGTTTTCCCTCCCAGGCCTGACCCCAGATATTCCTTTCTCTGATGACATTCCCAGAGAGGCAATCAATGTAAGATCTGTTCTACGCACATTCGTCAAAATGTCTTTTTTCATCTTTTCTTTTTCTTTTTTCCCCCCACTTTTTAGACAGAAATAACAGGGATTTTGCTGGAGGACCAAAATGCAAGTTCAGGTTCTAAACTCCATGCTCAGAGCACAGCCCTTCACAAAACCTTTTGTGACACAAAATGCAGCCAGCAGCTAAGGAGGGGGGAAAGAATAAAAGCAACAATTGTGAAAACCAAAGGCTCTCACAATGTCCATAAAACAGCAGTTTCAAGAGAGTCAGAGTCCCAGCCAAGAGAGACAAGACACACATACACATAGGTATACAAAGAGTCCTGGAGACCATGTCCAGAATGATATAATTGGTTTGCAGGCACACTTCAATCGCTCCTTCATTTTGCAGACTGCCATTATTTAGCTTAATAGGAACTCAAAGAAAGGAAGGCGGAAGTTAAATGAAGTAACCTCCCACCCAGCCCTGATGTATTATACTGGCTTCCTTTATACTGGCTCATTTGTACCTATAGAAACTGTTCTCAATGACACAGGGACCAGGGATTATTATCAGTAAAGAACCTGACTTGATCATAGTCACCCATTACCATGAATGCTACTCAACAGCTTCTTCTATCTAAAAAATAAATTTTTAAAAAATCCTTTTTTAACGTATTTGTTGCCATTGAACTCCACTAAGAAGTACACATACTGCAAACATCTGCTTTTACACACAGCCTTTGTGCTGTGAATTCAGAGGAGGCCTGAAAGGCTCAGTCCAAGGTTGTTATCTGGGGACACATTATTTAAATGAAGATCTTTAATACACCATGTCAGAAGGCCATCTTCATCTCTGTGATTCCAGGGAAGTGGAGGCGCTGCACTGCAAAGAATTTGGCTTCTTACCTACATAAAATAAACAGTTTCAATGCCTGTAGGTCTCAAAAATAGTAGTAAGGGTTCTTTTTTAATAATCCTCAGTCTACTATTTCAATAGCTAGACTACACATTGCAACTCCCTGCACGTATAATACAGCTGCTTTATGTTGGCCTTCTAACTGTTCATTATTTTTGTTTTTATAATAAGAAATGTATGGAAACAAATGACCCTTTCAAAGTGCCGATCTGTTAAAAGAAATAGCAAACAATCCCAAAGCCACAGAGACTCTTCTATTGGCACAAGAATGGTGGTCCTTAGTCATTTCAGGCCCCAAATGAGATAACACTTTGAAACAACATTCATTAATGTTTGAAATCCCAATACAGAGCAATTTAATTCAACCGGCTTTGTTCTTTAGAAGAAACCTAAAGGGGAAGGTGGGAAGGGTAAAAAGACAGCTTAAGTCATATAAACTTTCACCAAAGAACAAATCAAAACATCTGAGGTTCATTCAATAGGGCTGACTGGCCTCAGCAAGAAGACGACAAACAAAGAAGCATTGTATTGTTCCGCAGAGTGAGGTTTTTCCAGGAACATCCCGTCAGATGCTTTCCAAGTGAAAACCATGCAGCTGAGAGTAGGTGGGTGGATTTGAAATAGCGTAAGATCAATAAAAATCCAGCTTTCCATTTCACAGGAAGTCAACTGTTAAAACAGTAATGTACTTGTCCGTAGCATGTAAAACAGAAAGGCCACACAGAGGTTGGGCGTCGGGTTACTGCTCAGTGTGTCTTAATAACATGGTACATACATACTGAACATCTTCCCTACCCCAGCCGGAAAGCTTCAAGAGCCAAATAGTCCAAGCCTTTTAAACAAATGAACAGGGATAATCTCTGATAAAAAGCAAAATCCAGCCACCTTTTCTAAAAGAACAATCAATCCCATTTCCTCCATTAACCTTGTAGAACTTTTTAACACCATATTTTGTCACCCTATCTTTAATTCCCAAGTCTCACACACAGGGGGAACAGAGGGGGTCAGTAACCAGGAACATTACTGATGGTGCCCTGACTCATGAGAAAAGGAAGCGATGGAGAGGACGTCAGTATGAAACCAAGCAGACTTTGCTGGTCCTGTCTTAGATGTCTACTGATTTGTTCTTCAAACTTATGAATGGAAAGAGATCTGAATAAAAAGCCCTGATTCAAATGGTCTTTGCATGCATCCACATTTGGACCAGCAATGTGACAAGAATGATCTAAGGTCTTGAATGGCTGCTGCATGGGGCATGATTCAATAGAGGAGGGCTTCTCAAATTAGAAGAGATGACTGAGATTAGATGTGGTAGAGATCAGTAGGACCCTGGCCACAGTGAGTAAGGATGAGTTGTTTACCCTCCTTTCCAGCACAAGGCCTGGGAAACAGAGAAGAAAACAGCAAGGAGCAGAATGAGAACAAATGAAAGCAAAGAGCTCTACCCCCAGCACCTGGTGAAGCTAAGGAACTCCTTGCTTGGGATGCTATGAAATGTATGTGAGTTCAAAAAGTGATCAGCCAAATTCATCAGAAAAAAAGCCTCCTTAAATACAAAACACCACCTTGGTCTGATGTGTCTTTGAGCCTTAAAATGCTGAAGGTTAAAAGAGTGATGCTGGAAAATCGTCGCCAGATGCTTGCCCTGTTGTTGTAGTTTTTCTTTGGCATACCCTACTAACCACCATCAAGAGCAGAGTACCATGTTAGAGAGACCTTTGGCACCACCCGGTATAACCAGTCTTATATTATGTGAAGCACCATAGCAACTGCCTGCGTGTGTTCCTAGCCCGCAGCAAGCAGGAGATAATTTGGATTAATGTAACCCACCCAGAAGGAGGCTTAAGCTAGGCTGAATCGTCCCACACTTGCCAGTGGCAAAACATATATGCCAAAGTTATCTCAAAGTAGCCACCAGGAGCCAAGGTACTGCCAAGCCCGATGGCATTGACCATTGACTCTGCATGTTACAGAGTTCACTCTGGCCCTGCAGGATAAGTCTGTCTCTAGATTTGCTTGTCTGTTTGAGCCTCCCACAGGTCCCACCAAACTGACAATGTTTCAGTCACAATCTGATCTTCGGTGTGTACCTTCCAGACAAGACATCACAGAGATATCCCAGTCAATGTTGATGAGGTTCTGACTGGTTCATGTCTTCACCACACCACTAGTTTGGGAAGTAAAGATTTTCCCAGGGAGGTAAAAGCAGAAATCAGGTGAAGAAATTCAGTTTTGCATTGTTGGCTGGGCAAAGCAATCAGCTTTCCAGGTTAACTTCCAGTTTAATGTTTACAGATCCCAGCTCAGGCACCGAGTTCAATGAGCCTAAACTCTGGTTTCAAGATGAGTGCTCAGCATTGCTGCAGCCACTTCTCAAAGGCTTATTGCTAGCCCAGCTTTCCAGGTTTGCTATATGAGTAAATGTTCTTGCTTTTGAGGGATTAATCAGACCCTCTCCAGAACTTCAGGGCAACTTTTTTTCTTACTCTGGTAACACTGCAGCAAGGAATCCAGGCTGACGTCTATAGTCTCCCACAGGAATGCTGCTGCTTGAGCATCTGCAAGTGATTAATAACTGGGAAAGAGCGAGACAAAAAGGGTCCAGTTAGTGATGAGGCTCCAGTGGATGCTCCTGGGGCATCAGAAGTGTTAAGATGATACTCAGTCTTCCTATCACCATTTGCTTGCCTTTCCAGAATACGGATGTGAAGAACAGCCTGGAGGCTTGAGTGGGAAAGATCAGCAGCCCTGGGGAGTGGAAATGAAGTGACTGATCCTTCTGTATCAATGGCTGGGTCTGCAAGACCTTGCCTGTGAGTTGCATGGATCTTCTTAACGGTAAAGGGAACCAGATGCTTATTAGTCGAAGATGTGGCTAATATTCAACCAATAGCATGCTGATCTAGATTTTAACCTGTGGGTTTGACTGCCTGCAAAATGGCAATGGGACCCTCTAGCAGGGCTGTGCAGGAGTCAGTGATTTCAACACAGATGGATTTGTGCAAACTTCTTGTTAGATTACTTGACTCCTGGGTTCTCCAAATCAGGCTGGATCCTCACCTGAGGGCAACAGAGCATTTCATCTGTCTAACATGGAATCAGGCTAACTTGCACCAGAGAAGGTGGTGAGGGGTTGAAATAAAGACGGCATTTAAAGCAATCAAAAACTTGAGTTTCTCATGGAGATGGATCCTCCAAGGCTTCTGTGGAGGGAATTCCCATTGACTTCAACACACAAGGAGAGCTTAGAGTAGCAGACCCCTGAACCTGGGTCAAAGCAATGAACGATACCCAGTTCTGCTGCAAACGACATAAATCAGCTACATTCATTCCAAACCAGGCCCTGCAGCATGACCCTTAACCAACCTTTCAGTGAACCTGAGATATGGTTTTCAAATTTGTAATGAAACCTGAAACTAAGTGATTTTCACCTGGTTCTGGCTTTCACAGAAAACATTTCACAGCAAGCTTTATTCCCTAGGTGTGATTCCCTAACTTCTTTGTTAAATTCAACCAGTTCTTTGAACTGGGAAAGCCAAAGAGTAACCTGGTGACAATTACCTGAAATGCATTAAATTTTGTATAAGAATATGTGCTCATCAAAGCGGATGCCTTCCATGGAGTTCCCCAAGGAATTTTCAAGTCACATCATTTCAAAACCATGTGCCTCAAAAAAATTTAAAAGATAAAACCTATGCTAGACTTTCATGTAAATTGTTCCACAACCAATAACACCTCTGAGTCGTACCCCTGGGCAGAGAACAATAAGGGAAGATTGATGGCTGCACTACCGTCATAATCTTGAAAGCTAGTCCCACCAGGACAGTGCTGGTCTGCAGAAGGGCTTCCACACCATAGGAAAACCCAAGTCTGGAGTAGGTTGTGTGCTTCCTCAAGAAGGACTGAAAGGTCCTACCTAGTTGAAGCCCATTAACTAGGTATATGTCTGAAGAGAAGACAAAATGGATTTGCATAGATCTAACATGACCTAACTTGCCACCCCCCACCATGTGTCTTCAAATGCCTAAACGAGTCAGGACACATAGCACTGAAGCAAGGAAAAACTCAACTGCTGGAGCAATATCCTGGTTGAAGAGGGAGCAGAATAAAACCCAGCAAAATTAATCAGTCCTAAGAATGGGTACAACAGACCGCTGAGGCCCCATGCTCAATGCCTCCAACAGTCTTCTAGCTCAGACGGGGCACGCAGAGTGTCCCAGAGCATCACCGAGTATTTAAGCCCAGGTCCTCAGAGGTTAATTCCAAACATCCACAAACCATGCAGGTGCCCCGTCATCCCTGCAACCACAGAGGAATAAGGGCCATATGTTAGTGGGGAACGGGTTGAACAAAGCCATTGCATTGCTGCTCTTACCCTCCTAACAGAGCAAGCCTTGATGATAGAGTGCAAGCGTGAACGAGACAACTGAGAAGAGAAGTGTGCGACTAAACACCCCTTTACAGCTCTGCTCACTCCAAAATCATTGTTCTGGGCAGAATCCTGTCTTTTGACTGGAAATGTAACATCTGATGCTAGAGCCATACATGAACTGAGTTATCAGCAAGGGAGCTCATACCTTGGTGCATGGGGGCATCAACAGCCACCGGAGAGCAGAGGTGCTCAAGTGTTCCCAGAGCTTCGCATCCCACTTGCTCTGCAAAGATCTGCTCAATAGACACGATCCAATCAACCACCCTTTGAACCAAAGATCAGTGCATGTTTTCTTTCACACTGGATTTCTAGACAGGTAGCATTGCCTCACGTTTGATAATACCCTCGTTATAAAGGACACAAACCCATGATTTACTCTGCAAAAACCATAACACTAACTGAAAATAGCCTAGGAAGGATATAGCGTCATACCTAACACTACATTAAATGCAAACTGAGAACCTGATATATTTTAGGAAAATTCAGCACACTCTAGACTAATAAACATTTTACAATATTATTGCACATGTTCATTTCACTTTGTACAAATAATCATTCCCTTCACATCTAATAAGTCTGCTTGACACATTTGTGGCCTTATAAAAACACCTTCAAGGGTCTTGTTTTGAGGCATCGATCATTTATTTATACAAAGCTCAAAGACAATGACTAATGATTCTGATGGTATAACAGTCTTCAGCTGTGATCTTTGTCTTGCTGTTTGTTATCTCAGAACTCTAAAATAATTTAAAGGAGATCTTATTTTAATGAATGAAAAAAATGGCTTTTTTACTCTGGCAGCAACATCAAATCAATCAAGGTGAAGGAAAAGACCAGAGCTGTTTGCCTTTTAGTGTGTTTCCAGGGCTGGAAAGAGAGTGCAATTCAGAGCCCTTATTTGCAGTTTGTTCTGTCTACACAATCGTCAGAGGTGCCAGAGGCTGGGAAAGCACAGACTGAAAACTGGGCTTCCAACCATCACCTGTGGGGACATTTGGAGTTGACTTTACCCACTCTCCAGATACAGAGCTTAGATCAACCTCACCGTAAATCAGAAATAACCGATGTTGACGGAACTAGAAGAGTGTCAAAACCCTATGTGTAAATGGGCTCATAAAGCTGGGTACCCCAAAGCTGGTGCACGTTTCTAACCTCACTCCTCATTGCAATACCATCTTTTTTTCTTGCATCTCAAAGAAAACCCCAGCTGCCCATCTCTGGTGGGTCAGATGCTTAAGAGGTGCAAATGAGAGCAGCGTCGTGCACACCCATGAAAGCCCTGAAATCCCGTGGATTCAGGGTAGCAAGTACGCTCGTCTGTGGTGGTGATTGCTCCACGGCGTGTTATGACACAGCAGTCCTGCGCTGACAGAAGGGAACAGTCACCGAACGTGGCAGTGCTTTTCTAGGCTTTTTTTTTTCTTTAGCAAGCCACTGAAATGACAACGTTTTCATTAAACTCATGATAGCTGATCTGTGCTCCAGAGTTAACCAAAAGCAGAACCTGCACTCCAGTTATGACCTCAGATACATGTAAATTCAAATGAGGTGCCAGGGAAATATGATAGAAATAGGAGAATTATAAGCACTTACGTAACAATACAAGCATTCTGAAACTTGGTTTACAATTAAAATGGATATATAATTAACTGTATTTTACTAGGCCCAGATTATGTTCAAAGCATGCTGAAGTAGATTAGCAGATTTATAGAAACACATGTTAGCTGGCTGTACAAGACTAGGTTTCCCCCCAAGCCAACTCTCCCTCATGCTTTGTTGTCATTGCTTTTAACATCACATAATACCTGACAGCACAATACAAAAATTAAATGCCAGGAAATAAAATAGCTGCTAATCTTCGGAGATCTCTGAAAAAATCCATGGCCTCTGTTTAAGACACAGCAGTGCAGTCACGTTGCTCTTAACTCAGCTTTCACTTTCTCCCAGCCCAAGGAGACCTCCCCAGTTGCTCCAGGTACATCTCTTCAAGGTGTAATGCAGCACCACCCCCAAAATGAGGTTAACAATTAGGAGGAAACTTCCCCTTATGAAGATATTCCTGAGGATACCCTTAAGGCTGCACATGCATTCAGCCTTGGTCCTGTTCCCGTCTTCTTTGGGGAGAGTTACCATGAGAGAGTTTGGTCCATACTGGTCCCAGCTGGCACCACTCCAGGGGTGCAACAGACCCTCTCCAGGTGGTGCTGGGCTGAGGATCTGGTCCCTCAAAACCCCTCACCTCATTGTGCATTTGCAAAGATTTACAAGCCCATTCTAGCAAATCACGGTGGATATGCAGCTCTTAAGGTTCTGCTCTCACCATGTTTACTCAGCCTTCTTTTTTGTGCTTGTACCCACCTTCATTTCTATTGGAAATTTACCAGAAAATGTACAAAACCCGTAAATCATAGTAAAACCCATTAAACCTGAGATTAATTTAGTCTTAAAGGTTAGCTCCATTTTCTTACCACTATTTCTGTCTGCAATCTGTCTTCATCAGACACTAATTAATAAGCAGACACAGCTTTGGAAAACTGCCTTTAATCTTAGGAAAGTGTAAATACTCATGGTTACTAATGCAAAATCTCACTACACAATTCATCAGGAGATTGGAACATATAATTTTCCTTTATAACAGCTTACTGATTTAGAGGACTAAAAGCACAGGTGAAGCTGAAAAGAAATATTACTTTAGAAGTTTAAAGTATTTCGCTTTATTTTTTCTCTCCACAGTGCCAAAGCAGTTGTATTTTCCTAAGATATTTTCTTTTTTTTTCTCAGGCAACAGGATTAGATCCTCCTGTGTCTTACACCAAGAGCCTTTGCTTGAAGTCAGGGTTTGTTACTCCTGATTTACAATGGTGCAAGTCATTTGGGGATTAACCCTGTCCAGAATTGTGTGCAGAAAGGGGGGGTCTTGTGACAACTAGGAGGTAAAATATTGCTCTCCAAATTATATTTTTAATGATCACTTCCTTTCATAATGATGCAAGATTATATATTGACTGTGAAGAGCTATTTATGTGCCATGACTAAGATACATTTTCATCAAACATTTATTTCTCATGCCTAGAACTAATTTGTATTTGATTAAAGGTTTTCTACGCGTTTACAGGAAAAGATTATTCACGTTGAGTTGCTTTTCTCAACAAAACAAAAAAGTTTGTGAGTATTGCCAAAATAGCAGTTTTAAATACATCTCTCTCTACTCTGTGCATCACAGTAGGGATTTCTTAATCAATACCGTGCTGGCTAGCGCAGATACCCTGGCAGATGGTCTAGGCCAGAGCAGCAGCACAATGGCAGCAGATGACTGATGGTGATCCCTCATTGCAATTGCATCCTCTACCTGGACCAGAAGTTGTCATCTGTGGGGTACACTGAGATTTACAGATCCACAGCACGTAAATGGGAAGATGTTTTAGGATACAACTGATTGCCAAAAAGTAGGAAAAGAGAAATCTTATTTCATTCTTGATTCTTGAAGACGTCCAGTGATGGCCACTCCATCTCTTCCCCAGGCAAGCTATTCCGACAGGTACTAGTTGCAATCTGCTTTCAGCCTCTTTCTGCATTTTCTTGAGTAAACAAGCTATGCTGGTTTACCAAACCATGCTGGTTTACCAAACCATACCTGATAGGCTGTGTAGGCTGGAACAGTTTCCTTCTCCCCTCAAAACGACAAAGATGCATGGAGCTAAAAAGTGGCTTGTTCAAATCCCATCTGCCCGCCTGGGCCATGCAGAAAGCATCAGTGCTTTCTTTCGCTCAGAGCAGACTGCCAAATTGTATACTCATCTCTGAAACAGTCTTCAGGGAGTCTGGGGTAAACCCAAACCACTCTCACACATGCTGCCTTCAGGCACCCAGTACCTGATCAAGCACTTGGGCTCAGATCCATCTGCTTTCCATCATTTTCCCCAAGAAAGTGGGATTCATCTCAACTGACTCCAGCCATCCAGAACAGAGGTGTCTAATCCAAACTAGTCATTCGAGATCCCGCAACAGCCAGTGACGAGAACTATGTCCCTCACAGCAACTTTGGTACTTAGGATAAGAAGGATCACCCTGTGGAGCTGCAGTCTCTCCCCATTGACTATAGGGGAAATCTAGACTAACCAGGACCAGATGCCCCCAATTAAGTAGTCGCTGAACATACACAAGACCATTCCCACTGCAAACCCTTCTGTGCCTCAGTTCCTCAGACAAGGTCTCCATGAAGACCAGAAAGGTTTAGAAACGCAAAATGTCCAATGTACGTATAACCCAAAGGGCATCACATAACGGCGGGTCCATGCCAAGAACCCAAGGCATAGGCAAGTCCCATCATTTTTCAACCTCTTGCTTTCCCATTCTTTTTTTTCTCTTCTCACTATCTCTATCGTCACTCCTGCTACGCGCTGAAGCAAAGCTGCAATATGTTGAGCACATGGTGAAGGATTCTCTGCAGCAGCATTAAAAAAAAAGGAGGAAAAACTCCTCTGAAAAACGTTTTAGTTATTAAGACACTTGGATTTTTCAGTATAAATAAATTTATCCGTGAGAGCACTTAAGACAAGTTCTAAGGTTAACAAACACTACACTATGCAACTCACAGCTGTGACAAATATTTAAGAAATCCGATACAGCATGCCTAAAAATTATTCATTTGCAGGCCTCGTTGCTTTTGAAGATCAACTGTTTTATTTGTAATTTTTGACATTTTCCTTCTTTTCCTGTTTGGCCTGTGAATTTGAAAGGGTTGTAAACACGTACTCCAGCTCTCTGCCTGAGGCGCTGGGCTGTTGTCAGCATGCCAAAAGGAAAAGGAAGCTGATAGGTCCTTTGGTACATACCGATATGAAGGGCTTGTAAAGATAGTATTTGTTTGGTTTTTTTGATCTGACTTTGAATCTGGCTGTAGTACCTACCCTTCAGGGAAAAGCAACTTTTAAATAAATGCTTCAAGATTGTGCAAACATTTCAGTAGTTTCAGAGTCCTGGTGTTCTGGGTCAGGGAAGGAAGAAAATACATGTCAGTCAATAGAGATGGAAACGATAAAAAATGGTTAGAGCTACAGTCATAATTTTTTCCTGGGCTGGGTGACGGGTTCTTTCGACGGCTGCATCACGTGCTGTTTCACTCATGTGCCTTTTGGCCAGCCTATAAAATGCACTGTGGATTTTATGCATATGCACTCACACACGCTTGGAAACAGATTAAAAATGCACTGTTCTTTCAAACTCATTGTCCGATATCATGATTTGCTAATGTTGCAGGATCAAGAAAAAAATATAAGCTTGCTAGTTTTTCTGTTAGTCCTCTGAGAGCTTAGAAATAATTATTTCCTTTCATTTCTCATTTTAGCTATGTTTCTGCATTTTTTTTAAACATCCATTATTTATTACCCAGCACTTGAGGATCCCAGCCCTCTGCAACGCGAGGTGCTGTACCAACACATAGGTCACCCCAAGACACAAACTGGTACTTGGAGCTGTAGGAGCAGATCCTGCTGCATGAGCCCGCTTGCCTCGGAGAGCTAATAAGCTCGAGGGCCAAAGAGCAGGAGGAGAAGCAGAGACAGAAGTAGCTTGTTCAAGGCCACAAAGCAAACCAGTGATCAATCTGGGAACAGGAGCCGCATCTTCCAGACCTTTATCACAGCAGAGTAAATCAGCCATTTCTCATTTGCCTTCTGCACTTGCCTGTTACTTCCCACCCCATAACTCTTGAATCTTTCAGCGAATTGCAAGGTATTTTTAGAGAGGTGTGTATTTTTCAAGGCAAAAAATCTGCTTCTTGCCCCAGTGGTGGTTAGGGGAGCTGGGAAGGACTGGGGGTCCCAGAGGAAGGGGAGATAGGAGGACAGAGCCCATCCCTTGGACACTCAGCAAGAAGGACACTCAACAAGGGCTAATGCATACACCAGGGGAAACACAAATCCCAAATGACTCTAAACCAGGCATCGATTACTTGTTTGCATGACTTGATTAATTTTTTTAAGTGGATCTAAATTTTTGCAGCTGACATACCACCCAGAAACTGGAAGGACTTTATCTGTTGGCTGGGTCTTTTGCTAGAGTGTTTGTTGTATTTGATCTTTACTAGAAAACAGCCCTGAAGGTTACACACCTGGGTTAAAAAGCCTAGCAAAGGTAGGAAACTGTGAGTTTTCAACAAGGTAGCAGGACAGACTGAAGATCTGGAGGCATGGGGCCTCATGGTCAGCTCATACTAAAACATGTCTGGTCTTCTCCCACATTTCACCTGGTGCTAAGTCGGTCACATTAACAACACACACTTTTCCAAAGGGAAAACCAGCCCTGCGACTCCTGAGAAACACTCCACAACAGAAGGACATCACAGGGGCTTCTGCCCCATCTCCACGGCCCATGAAAATTTACAATTCAGGAGAACCAAAATCTGCAGCAATGTGGGGGGGGATTTGAGGTGGAACAGGGGATAACCAAGAGGAAACGAGGGGGAGAAACAGAGGCACAACTGTTAATGATTTCCCAAAAGCCGGAGGGGTGGCAGGGTGAGGGGTTCCCAACCCGCGGACTTTAGATCTCCCCTCTCTCCCTTGGCAGAGGGGAAGACGCCCTCGCAGCAGAGCTGCGGACAACACACGGCACCAGAGCGCATTTTCCCCTTTGTTGGCAGCTTCTGAGCATGAAAACACTGGAGGCTTGGGCAAGGAGAGGGAACAAGAGGAAGAAGGAGGACAGTTTAGGCTTCCAGTGCGTCTTTTCCTGGCTGGGAAGCTCTGGCTGGTGCCAAGGGGCCAGCGCAGCCACTGGGGACTCACCAGCCCTACAGCAAACTCATGGGCACTGCCGCCTTCCAACCAAAGCCAGCCACGAAATTCAAAGCAGCCCAGGTTGTTAAGCTACTGCTGGACCACCAGGCCAGCTCCATGGTGTGTTTGAAGGGAATCTTTCCACGCAATAAAACCCTCAGGCCGTTATTCCTCGGATGCTTGGCAGAGCACTGCTGTCACGTTTTCATGGCAATAGCAGCCTGCGGGAGGTGGGATCCCAAGTGGAGACAGTTATGAGGCTGTTATACATTTGTGGCACAAGCCAGGGTGGGGTTTTGTCATCCGGCATCTAACAGGGTAACATGTCCTCTCCTCGGCCTGTAACTGCCCCACAGAAAGCACCGCTCCATTCTGTCCCCCCCTTACCCCCGCTGCCGCACATCCATCCCACCAGTGGCTGGGGTTTGGGGGAATTTGTCTCCAAATGGGAACCAGATTGGAAAACGGATTAGCAGGAATAAGATAAAGAATTAAACCCAATCAGCAGGCAACCGCGTTTTTAAAAGGCACAGATGCACGTGATTAGCTTGCCGCATGTGTTCGAATCAGATCTCAACATCAGAGATGGGCTTGGAGAAAACCTCAAATCCCCCAAGAGCCCGCTGGGGCCCTGGGGCGTGCCTTTGCACGGCGAATGCTGCATGAATCCCCGGAGCCATGCCTGGGAAGCGCAGGGACCCAAACAGCCCTTCGGCTCCCCATCCCCCCAAATCCATCCCTTTCCGTCCCCTAGAGGAGAGAGGGCATCCCTCTCCGCTCACTCCAGCAGCGGGCAGGCTTTTCCATGCCCCCGGCGCTGGCTGCAGGATGCAGGCTAAAGAGGAGATGGAGCAAAGTTAATCCCAATATCGCAATGCCTGAATAGTCCCAGACTGTGTTTGGGGAGGGGGATGGAGGGGAGAAACAGTCTTTTTTTTCTCCTCCACACCCAGATCACAGAGTGAGTCAGGGGTCAGGGAACAGGGGTGCTGGTCCAGCTCCACCCGCTCCCCAAGCAAGGCCAAGGAGGGTGAGAAAAGTTAGGGAAGGGCTTCCCACCTCCAGCTGGAGGAGGCGATGGCCGTTTCATCACATCAAGAAATGCTCCAGCACCTCCTGGCCTCACGCTTACTTAAGACCCATCCAAAAAGTAAATATTGCCAAGAGACAGAACAGCATCTGCACACTATCAAGTTTTCCTGGATCTCAGGCAGTACACGGGCTCACCAGTTTCAGGGGGTGGTTTTCTACTAGGGCAACAGGGATGGGACAGAGGGGAGAGTGAGGCAAGGGGGAAGAAAGGGATTGAGTTCAGTGGAAGGAGAGCTCTGACTTTTTGGGAAGCCTTTTCTCGCTGGCAGAGCATCACCATCAAGTTCTCGTTGCTTCGACATTCGATACAGGTTCATGAGTTCAGTAGAAAAACATGAAACCAGAAAGGGCCAAATTCTGACCCCAAACAGTCGGGCAAAGCACTGGCCCAGCCCAGCCCAGGGAGTGCTGTAATTTAGCAGCCAGACCACCCTATCATTCCTAGAACAGTAAAATAATCTTACTTCTATAGGACTAAATACCAGGGCCAGCATGGCTCTTTCCAATTGGGGACAGCAGAGTCGAGCTGTGTGGTTTGCATCACCATCAGCTAGGGAGTTCTGAGAATTTTGCAAATACTAATTCAGAGGTAGAAGTCAACCGTAAGAGAGGGGACATTTCTTTCACTGTTTCACAGCTGGGGAAGCAGAAGCCGGGGTCAAACAACAACCTGTGTTCACGTGTGCTAAGCCAGGCTCTCTGCTGCTGCCGGACCTCACCTGGGCAATGCTGGATTACAGCCCACAGAGCTTTGCCCAAGTGATTGTGGCAATTGCAAGGGCAGATTCACCAAGCAGCTGCATATGCCCACCCTTTGCCCAGCCTCCTGCCCCTGACCGGCATCGAGAGCCACCTGTCTGAAAGGATGATGCAAAAAGAAATGCCCTGGAAGTGGGGCAATTTACCTGCAGAATGGTTCCCCCTTGCTCTGGAATAGGACTTCAGCAAAGGAGCATTTAATCTAATGCATTGGGCCGTAAGGCAGGTGTGAACAAGGGCAACATTGCAGCAAGTTGCAGCACTTCACCTGGCAAATTTGCCACAGCTTTGCTACGTTTGGTCATAGGTGACTTGAGTCCTGCCCCTCGAAAGTCAAAGGTTTTTAGAGCCTTCTTTCATGAGGTCTGCGTGGCCATATGTGCATGTATGGGGCCATCTCCAGTGGATTTTGATCCAGTGAATGATCTCAAACACAACTTTACCAAGGAAGGAGAACATAAAGGTTCATCAGGACTAACATGATGTCTTTTCCTCAACTGTTTTTAATCAGTTAACGTAAACAGACATTATTGGGCAAGTTTTGAAGACATGCTAAACCGAGTCAGATGAGTTGCATCCTGAAGGTGCCCCTCTCTCCCTAGCAAAAAAGGTGGTGCTGACTAGATCCACAGACATGTTTTTCTTGTAATCAACTCAGTTCAGACATGAATCACACCTTAAGTTCCAGTAAGTTTTCTAAAAGTCTTCTTGGAGGAAAGAGGGCTCCTGCAAGGTTAAGGCTTAGCCACCAGCAGGCACCAGAGATGCCTCTCGGGCACTGACCCGGGGACGCCAGACTTTAGGTCTCGCTGGTTTTGCTGCTCACGAAACAACTTTCTGGCACTGACAACTGGTATGCCACAGCAACAGCAAAATTGCACGTATGGTGGTCTAAGGAGATAAGCAAGGCTGGTTTTGAAGGGAGAGGGAATGTCATTTGTAAAATAGGTTTGACTCGGGGGGGAAACACAGCAGCTTCGTTGTAACTCTGGATATTCCCAGAGATCTGTACAAACATCCACTTTCCCTCCTGCAATGAGTCCCACAGGTGATCCCCCAACAGCGGCAGGGTTGGGTCCTGCATTCGTGATTTTGTTACCTCTCCATTTCACCTAGTCAACCCTCCTTCCTGGCACGACAACCACAGAGTCCCAAACACAAACGGCCTTACCCAAACTCACCGGTATGAGGCAGAGGACAGGGATCAACTGCCCCTTTCCTCCTCGCCAACCCACAGCCATCCCCAGCTCCCAACCCACTCTCACCCCTAGTGAAAATACTCCACCTCCTGTAGCCCACGCGGCCACTCCAGCCCCAGCTGGTCAAATCCAAGAAAAAGATTTCTTTAAGATTTTTCCAGCATGTGTTTTACTGCAGACATTGTATTTAATAAAGGCTGCACCACAATCCTTTTCATAATGGCACCGAGCAATCTAGCAATATCCTCATGCACTTAGAGAGTGAGTTAATGAAGGAATAGGTTAATTGAAATCAACTTCAGTATGGAGCACAAGCGGCTGAGCCGAAACCTGGCATAAAATAAAAATGAAAAGAAAACCTAGCTTCTCAACCCAGCCCGTAGCTTTCTGGCCATACACGGAAAAGAATTATTATTTCTTCTTCGTCTTCTAATATGTTCGACAGTAAAACCACCAATAATATGAAAATAAATTACACCTGGGGCAACCTTATATTGCACTAACAGTCTGGCTCTGATTAGCCTTGCCTTTATCATGCATGCATCGTATTAGTCCGTTTCAAAGAATTCGCGGAGAAATTCATACTTCGACCTTAAAACAGAGAGTAAAAACACAGCTGAATTTAATTACCCGCTGACCGCATGCACTGGGTTAGGTAATAAAATATAGAAGCAGTAAGATATGTAATGCTTTATTAAGCTATCTCAGATACAAGAGCATGCCTGGCAATTATGCCTGAAGGCTACTGAAGGCTACTCAGAATCTCTCACGGACCACCCAAAGAGAGAGCTAAACAGAACCTGGTTCTCACTGCACAGCAAAGACATCCATAAATAATACAGCTATATGCAGGCGAAGTGCCTCCTTGCTCCTATCTGCCTTTAAATCCATATGTTTATCAAACACACATTGCCCTGGCATCAACCTATTCTTCTCAGCCTTACTCAAGACATGGATTTTTAACGCTTTCCCGGCGCACTCTTAAGCCCAGCTTAGGCCCCAAGTTTATGAACGTTTAAATAAAACAGCCAAAAATTAAATAAAGCCCAGAAATGGCTGGATGAGAAAGGAAAAGCCGAGCCTGCCTCCCCTCCTCATGCCTAAAAGGAAACCTTGGCTGCAATTAAAGTGGATGGGTGAGACGGGAACCAGTTTGCAGAGCCGCTCTGCAGATAAATAAAATGTTTAGGAGCACACTGCGCATGCTGGTGAGAGGGCTAGGAGGGAGGAGAGAGAAGAATTCCTATCTTAATTCCAAAATTAACAATTTAAAGGACTCCAGTAATAGGCGCAAGCTGCAAATACTGGTCTGACCAGATCAGTGAGTTCAGGCAGTAATTTTTTTAATTACTCTAAACTAACATCAGCCCTTTTTATATGCTTCATCCAACCTTATGCTGCCCATAACATGTAAACTTACACTAATAAAATAGAGCTATACAATGAATAATGAAAAGGTTGTGATAAACAGAGGGGAAAAAAAAATATCAAAAGATATGTTGCCAGGGAATTGTACTATAAACTGGATAACGTAAATTTATAAAGAGATTCACATTTTCAGGCCCTCATCCAGACATGGGGCCCAGGTTGTGGGTTTCCAGGGGGACAGACAGCTGTCTGTCCCTCTGCTCATGCACCATCCCCACCCCGCAATGTTGCAGGGTGCTGTCAAGAGCTGGCCACCCCACATCTCAGCAAGAGATCGGAGGCTGGAGGCCAGGCGGCAGGATCAGCATGGAGGCAGCGGAGCCAAGGGAAAGGTGAAAAAGGGATGAGATTTGCAGAGATCGAGGCAGATTCTCCGGCGGGAGGGGAGCCTGAATCAAAACCTCACGTCCAAACTTTCCTGGTGACCACCCCTTTTTCTCTTCTTCAATTTCCCTTCTCAGTTGTTGTTGGCTTAGACTACAGACAATTTAGGGTAGGAACACTTTTGCGTGTGGCTGTGCCATCCCTGGAGACACCACACTTGGTTGGAGTCTGCAGGCTGTATATAAATATAATCACTGCCATAAGAATCAAATTAGAGAGGGATCCAATATTCACATCTAGCCCCTCTTACTCGTAACCAGCTGAACCCAACTCGTAGATCCCAGAAAATTTCCACCTCTGGCAATCTTCTCCCCTGTGCTTGCCATGTAGGTCCACTCCTCTTTTCCTGTGACGGGAAATCTCTTTCTCTGTGTATTTAGGTTTGGGTTTTAGATTTTTTTCCTTTTAATAGGAGAATCAATCCAAAGCAAAGGCCAAAATTTGCATCAAATCTTCCCAGAAAAAAAAAAAAAAAAAACAACAACCAAAGAAAGAAAAAACAACCCCAAGTTTGGGTCACTTTTTCCTTTCCCACATTCCCTGGCTCTTGTTCATTTGTTGCTCTTCTGCATTTCAAGCTATCTGGCCAGGATCAGAAGCAGACTTTCTTAAACATATTGTGGTGTGAAAGGCTGCTCTGGAAGGATTTCTGGCCACCACTCTCAGTGCAAGATGAGTTGGAAATCTCCAAATAGAGCTGATTCTCAAAGACTTCCACAGCAATGCTGAAGGAAAAATAAAGAGCTCTGGAAAATGGCCATACTCACATCTCCGGGAGCTTGTGAACATTCATGGTAAAGGGGAACTGAGCAGCAGCTCCATCAAAGTGACACCTCTCTGGCTGGATCAGTATTTACACGGATCACGTTTTGCTCTGCAATGCCCTTTAGCAGTGCTAGCTGATAAGTCTCCTAGTTCATGCAACATATTTACCACCGCTGAGCCATAGAGACAGGGACCACTCACGTACCCTGCCTGCTGCTGATGGAGATGAGGACCCAAGGGTTTGGACCCCAAACCTTCTGTGTTCACATCAGAGTTTGAGTTTCCTGGGGTGTTACATTTAACATAGGTTTCCTGAAATCTGTCCCTAGTGTTTCAGAGTGGGGGGTTTGGAGATAAAAACCAGAACTTTGTATGCCAGATCAGGAATTCTTGCAGACAACGCCTGCACGGAGCGCCCTCGCAACAGGCAGCGGGGGAGCCCTGCTCGTTCGCATTCTCTTTATAAACAGTTGTTTATTTTATTATCTTTATTTGAAACAGATTATGCAGCAGAAGACTTCTGGAAAAATCTTTTCCATCTGACTACTATTTTTGGCAACATACGGTACAGGATAGAAATGTGCTTGCTCGCGTTTATTTATTTGTCTTCATCCCAAAGGCTGCAAACAGGGAGAAAGATGTATTAGAAGTAACTTCAGGGAAAGCCTGTGTCTGTCAATGTGAAGACAACTCAGGTGAAAATCAAGAGCCTTCACCTTCGGCCATCTGTGGGCCACATATAGCAAGACAGAATTAGTCTTTCTTTGAGAATTCATTTTTGCCTCCATACTAGGTCCCTTCTGAGCTTTCCCCAGAAAAAGAGCTCAGGAAACACAATACCAAACCCAACAATCTCCATGACCAGAGCTGAAGGAGCAGCTCCTTCTGCAAGGAGCAGAAGACAGCTGTGATCCTCTGATGGGAACCAGAAATGAAGGGTGGTAAAGACATCTCAAGAACTGCTTCACTGCGACACTCTTACACTGCAACGAGCTGCTCTATTGAATTTAAGGCATTAACACTTTTTCTAAAGAAATTACCCAAAACACCTATAGAGAGCAATACAAGATGATAGTTAGCCTGTAAATTCAGTTAAAAGCCCTGATGCACCTCTAATATCAGAAGTCAGTAAGCCACAAGGACTATGGGCACAGGACACATACATTTTAAGAGAGGTTGGAGAAGTTTGTGGATTATGTAATAAAATTTGTTGTAAGAACACCAAGATACAACTACCCATTTCTCTGCATATGCAAAAAACTTAATGAAAATTAAGGGCAGGGGTCACTTCATTTGAATTGATTGGTTATTTTTCTTAGTACCTCAATTACTGACAGTGGATATTTTTCCAGTTTACTGGTAGCTTTCCCAGACATACGCAATCTTTCCCTTCTGTTCCCCCATTCTGAACAGAAATGAAAAGGAAAGGAAACAAGAAAATAAGAGACTTTTTTTTTTTTTAAACAGAATTGGGGAAATATTGCTCAAAGTAGAAACTATCCATTGAACTTCGTTTTGAGAGGGGGAAATGAAACGATTTTCTGTCAAAAACATTTATGCAGAGGAAAACCCCAAAAACCTCAGGCTTTCCCTTCACATGTATAACTGCTGAACCTGTCTTCATGATGTAGAATTTCTTTATGGGACATGAACACATGCATTCGTAAGCCGTCAACAAGGCTTTCACACAACCTGCAGTGCCCGTAACGTCTCTATAAAATTTTCACTTAAACATTATTCATTGATCTGCTTGTAAACTTCCCAAACAGCACGTCGCCTAATTAATCATTTTTATACTAGATGCAATTGTGTGTTTAAGCTGCAGAATGATTTGCTGTGGCTAATCACATCCATGCACTGAGTAAAGACGGAGCTGTTTGACAATTGAATATGAAGCTTTAATTATTCTATTCAGAAACAAAGTTTTCATTAGAGAATCCCAGAGCAGCTGGTTACTGTAATGATGTCCCGAGTGGAATTACAAACAGGATGAAAAGGGTTGGACAATGTTATTTGACTTACAGCATCGCGACGTTCATTTTGAAAGCCATGAAGAGTTGGACAAGATTCTTTAAGCTTTCTGTTGCTGGTGCCAAAACTCAGCTGGAGTGTGTTTTCACGACACTCTCCACTTCCTATTGTTTTGCAAAATGCTTTTTCCACCTTCTTAAAAGGACTCTGAAAACAATACACCTCTGAGAGTGAAGATTTTCTGCTAGGAGGAGCTACTGAGCTGAGCACAAACTAGATGTCCCTTCTGGATCCCTGTTGTCTATGAGTGCATGGAAATACAGTGCATCCAGCTTTGCTCTCCCACCTCCAAAACTCTTCTAGGGAAGAGACGTAATAGGAGAAGGTGCCACTACCATTAACACTACCTAATATGGCACATATTCCCCTAGATGCAATCCTACCTGAGTCACGCAAACGTGGATATTAACTGTTCAAAGATGTGGGTGCAGGAGCACGAGGAAGTCCTCGGTGTGAGTTGGACTTGCTCCAACCCCACAGCACATACTGCCCTAAAGACTTTATGTCTAGTTGGGAGAGAGAGGAAGAGGAGTGGACCCAGTCACAGTGTGAGGGAAGAGACCATTACTCTTTGCTCTGCCAGAGGGTGACTATAAGAAGCTGGGGCAGGAAGGAAAACAAACTAGACAAACCTCCCCAGCCAATTACATTCAGATTCAGGACTTCCAGTGAGGCACCTTCCCAATGCTATCATAAGCACTCTTCCCTATAATAAATTCACCTCAGCTTGTCCCAGTCTCTCCCTTTATAGCAAAGGTGATGAAAGAAGAAGTTCCTGACTCCCTTAATATGTGCCCATCCTTCCAGAGGGCTGGGAGGAGGAAGGAGGTTAGGGGGTCAGTGCAAGAACATCAACTGTCATGAGAGATCCTTTTTCCTGCAGAAAAAACCCTTTCCTCTGCACAGCCCCCTCAAGCCATATGTGCTAATGTCCAGAATTCGGCCCTGAAATATAACATCTCTGTTGAATTCTCTCCTCCCTTGCTGCCCTCCCTCCAGGACTTCCCTAACCAGTTCAGGCTGTGGAGGTAAAAGTCCAAAGCCTGTTAGTAATGTCCCAAATGTAAGCCCACCATGAGAAGAAAAAATGAAAAAAAAAGGGGGGGTAAAAAAAAAAAAGCTCATGAAGACATATATCCTGCTGAGCCACCAGAGAAGCTCCAGGAACATCAAAAACAGAACCAACTCCAGTGAGTTCTGATGTGGTTTCAATTTTGGATTCTGTCATTGGGAAAGTAATCAGGTCAATCAGAAATGTGGTGGAAACCCAGCTGAGAACATGAATTACTGCACATTCTGGACCACCCAAGACCAGAAAAGGAAGAAAAAAAAAAAAAAGCCCTATATCTTAGTAATACTATAGCTTTTATCATTAGGGTTAGAATTATAGTTGCAGTGAAACTATGGAAACAATAAAGGCTTGTAAATGCTTTCCATTGAAATCTACATTTATTTTTTAGCATGTGTGTCCTATTGCTGTATAAAACTACTGAGAAAGTTCAGTTAGGGCTGAGGGCTGGGGGTCACATCCTCAACGGATGCAAATGTGGAACAGCTCCAGTGCTGGGAGGATTCAGCCCTTTGTTGAATTAAATTCCAACTAAAGACTGATTTTTTTTTCTCCCTCAGTTTACAGAAAAATCTATTTGGGGCATTTGTGTAAGTAAGCGTATATGATTTCTTTTTCAAGAATGTTTGGAAATGAGAAACTGAAGCACTGGAGAGGTCTCTCTCAAGATTTGTTAGTGTCCTTTTTTTTCCCCCTTAAGCAGCTGTGAAAATAGTCTAGCTGGAACAAACATGTGGATTAAAATGGAGATATTTCACAAGTGCAACCCTCTATAGCCAGGCTCCCCTCACCATTCCCTTTCCACAAGTCTCACTGAACTCCCTAGAGCATGGTAGAGGAAAAAGGGAGTGAGTGAAGGAGAAAACTCCTTCTAGGCAATACAAAAGGCTTGGGTAGGGCCTGCACATACTCTCTACCTTGTACGGATTTGTTGTAATCTCATAAAACAACTGTGCCACCCTTCAGGTAAGGTGAAATGGGAACAATTCGTCGGTACTGTAAAGGAGCTGGCTGTGAAACTGGCCCAGTTGAGGCTAGAAGCACTCGGAGAATAAGGAACGTGAGATGTCTGAAATGCAAGGGGTAAGTCACAACCCGGGTCCCAGGGAGCTGGATTTCAGGCATTATCAGCAGCCATGGAAGTCTGAGACTGTCACTTTCAATTTGGCCTCCACAAAAAGGGGCCACAGTATGCAATCTGGACAGCGCACGGAGCTACACGAGCCAGAAACAGAGTCTACGTTTCACCCTCTTCAATCAAATCCAAAGAGAAACCAGAAACTTTTTTACATTGAGCGTGGTCAAGTACTGAAACAGGTTGACCAGAAAGATTGCAGAGTCTCCGTCCCTGGAGATACTCAACACCCAGCTGGACAATGTCCTGAGCAACTTGCTCTAGTTTACCCTGCTTTGAGCAGGGGGTTGGACCAGATGATCTCCAGAGGGGCTCTCCAACCTCAATTGTTCTGTGTGAAGACTTTGCTTTGGTTCTGCATCTTCCCAAAATAGGCTGAAGAGCTCCCTCCTCTTGAAGCCATGGCCAAGAAAATTCTCTGAGGATGGAGACTGGCCAGTGAGCAGCCTCTAGACTGCATGGATGAGCAGGGAAATGTAAATCCCCTGCTCCACAAAATTAATAGCACAGGACCCCAAACACTGCAGGCTACAGCTAGATGCAGCTTGCACAGCTCTGAGGACTAGAATACACGGAAAATGTCTTTGTTTTTTGTCTATCTGTTTTTAGACAGGAGCGTGGGGAACTGAGTAGCAAGGTCATGCTCTCTTCCTCCTGTGGTCTGCCTCAATCTAAACACTGGTCATGGTGGAGTCCAAAGCACGTTCTGCTATGGTAATAAAAAGATCATGGTCATTTCAAAAGCAATTAAGCCGTCGTAATCGATTGTGCTTTTACCACAGCCATCTTTGCCCTTGAAGCACACACCCAAGCAGAGAGGAATTGATGGACATTTTCACATGCCCTGCATGCCACTCTAAAGGCTTCTCTTTCTATTTCTGGCTAGTCAGATCCCAAAAATCTCCCAAAACCAAAACATTATAAAATCAAATCCCTAAGAGGGGACTGCTTTTACTGCCTCGTCACTGTCACAGAAAATGAGAGGGAGAAGGCTACAGTGGTTCTAGTCATTCATAGCAAGGATATTATCACCAGGAGAGGATTATGGCCCTGTGGCCTGGATCAACCAGTAAAGTTGGGCTCTGATCCCATGGCAGGGCAAATCCCATCAAGACATGTCATCCTTCTTTCACATGGGTGGTGCATGCAAACGACTGCCATCTCAGATGGTGTCTTCACAGTCATTTCCAGGCAAATGGAAGCATGTTCTGCCCATGCCTGGTGCTGAGCAGATGCTCTGCAATATGGTGCTGAGTCAGGGGTAGGGCACAAGACGTCCCCATTCAGCCAACTCTCTGACATCTGTCTATAAAGCACTAAGTAGGTGAGACCTTGGTTTCACTTCAGTTCTGCTACTCACACTCTTCAGCCCTGAAAACTGAGCGTTAGAAATTGGTGAAAACCATTTCACCACTTACGTCCCAGTCCCTTGGCAGAGAGAGGATCATTGCTGTCTTACCCATGATGTGGCAGGTAGGAAGCAGACCTTTGCAAACAGATATCTTGAAACCTCCTACCCCAGAAGCCAAGAGGCTCTTTGCTGAACAGGTAACACGGCCAATCAAAACCTGATTAACTGTCCCACTAGCTTCCCCTGATTGTGTTTAAATCCATGATCCTCTGTCTGAACACTAATGGATGTGGACAACAGATCACTTCTTGCCACTACAGCAACTTTAACATATAGGAATGCTTATATCATATCTCACCTTTTTTTTTTTTTTCTCTCTAAACTGAACAACCCGCTTCCTTCAGCCCTTCCACACAAGCCCTATGGTCTTGGCCTCCAACCAGTGGTGTTATTATGGACCCTCTTGAAAGGCCTTCACCACACACAAGCCAACCAAAGGACCCCTTCATGTGCCTGATGTGACTCTTGCATGTCGCACCAGGCTGTTAACTTTTTTTTTTGCATCAGCAAACCTTAGCTGACTCACTTAAGCCTGTGCTTGAATCTCAATCCTAGAAGTTTTTTCTGCAGAGCTACAGCCTAAGGTATCTTACATTCACGCAGCCGATTTCTCCTACCAAACTTTGCCCTTGTCTTTACCAAAATTCCTCCTCTCAGATCATGCTGTGCCAAGCTCACTTATGTCTTAAACCTGGCCTCGGCAGCTTTTCAGGGACACCTTCAAAATAGATATGTTCCCCTTCCACCATCCCAGGCAGTAAGGAGAGAATTATAGAGCAATGAGTCCAGGACAGAGCCCTCAAAATCCCCTAACCTGTAGCCTGAAAGTTTGACAATGAAATTATGATAATCAGTCCCTGAGTATTATCTCAAGCCAGCTTTACAGTCATGTTAGAGAAGATTCATCTCAGCTAGGCTTCCCTAGCTCAGTTGTGAGGCAACAAAGCTCCTGTTTCATTTCAAAGCCTTTTGAAAATGATAGTCAATACAACAGTCTTAGCCTTAAATTACTATATATACATACATACATAACGTATCTAAATAAAATAATCAGAGAGGGAGCAAAAGTTTGCTGGCAGCCTGAGGCTTCCTTCTGACCAGATGTACCCAGTTCATTTCCAGTAAAATTCCATGGAAGCCACTGGCATCCCACTGGGATGTGCTAGGCACATATTAACTTGCTAAAATAACAAGGAAGATTTGCATGCATTCTGCTGTAATCTATCACTTCTTTTTTTTTTATAGTCACTACAGTATCAAAGCAAAACACAACAGTATGGAAACTCAGGATCACAGGCCAGCTTGCTCCTGCTCAGCATCCTCAACCTGCTGTGCTGCATTCCCTTACGCTCAGCTCACGTGGTTGGAAATTTCTTGGCCTAACAAGACTGCAATCCTGACCTTCAGTACTTCTCCCCCATCGCCCCTCTTCCAGACCTGGGATCTCATAGTCATGACAGTCCTACAGCCAGTGTGATGAGTTGCTTGGTTCCCAAAAGATAGAGTACATCCTTTCCCGGAGGCTCCAGACAGGTGGATGCTTTGAGAAGCAATGCTGCAAAAGTTCTTCATTTGAACGGACAATCATCAAAGCTTAAGAAACCTAGGCATTAGCTTAATGTTTGCAACAACATTTTGCCTCTCTTTGGTTTTATTTTGGCATGAAGGGCAGCTACAGCAAAGAAGATATGCACCATCCACAATGAAAACAGACTGCTATATTATAAACAGAAGGGCCTGGAGATAAGCCTGACTCAAAAACTCCAGTTCTAGACACTCCCAAAATTTTTGTGAAACCTCCCTAGAGACTCACATCCAAGCTGCATACGTTATAGTCCTCGCTTTTGACCTCTGCTCCCCTGTGATGAGTGGGGGACACAAGCAGAACATCAGCTAAGCGCAAAGCAGAGCTGGCTGCCCTCATGAAGTGCCTCTGCCTAGGACTCTGTCATCTCCTCCCACTCATTCATGCCCTCCATACTGCAGCCTCATCATCCCGGACCCCTAATCACTTGATGTACACACTGTCCATAAATTAGGAGACATCACAGTGTTATTTGGGGCACTGAACAATATTACCGTGCAATTACACCAATGAGCCACCTTTATCTCCGGGCTTGAAATCATGCCTTTACTTGAAACACTTTAAATCAATAAAATTATACTGTAGCCACCAACAGTAAACACAGTTTTGCTTACTGGAATGACCCCCATTATGTTCAATGGGATATATGTTTCTGCCTGATTCAAGCACAGCAAACAGACTTCAAGAAATGGCAAATGTCAAGTGGTTTCAGGAGGAAATAATTATAAATCGTTCATGACACCCTGCTATGTCCTAGCTGTTGGTTGGTTTATTCCTCCTGATTAGTGCTAATTTGCATACAACTCAGACAAGTGCAGCAGTGATGGAGGCTCCTCCAGAGAAAGGAAGGTGCCCTGAAGTACAAAGGCAGATGGGTGGGCTATGATAGGAGAGGTGCCACAGAGGTATGAGAGGTGCATAAATCCTGAGTAGCATAGAGAAAGCACTTAGGGAATGATCAAATCATCTCTTCCTACTTAATAATCATCAAAGGGAGGAGCAGGAAGCAGTATAAAGGGAAAACAGACAAACGACGTTCTCCACACGGTGAGTAGTGAAGCCGTGGCCAGGGGCTGCACATACCGAAAGTTTCTAAGGGCTTCGAGTTTATCTCCAGGGCCAAGGTCAGCCAGAGCAGAAGATGGGGATGGAGGGCTGGGCTTCTCTTTCTCCATAACAGCAGAGAAAATGGATACACACAGGTATCACCCACAGCTTGGCTCTGTGCCTGAAGGCACCACTGATGCTGCACTACTCATCTGCATGAAGGCAGCAAGAAATTTGGTTCCCAAGTCTGGATGTGATGGAAAACATGAGGACCAGCCTCAGGGAGGATGCAGCTGACTGCAGAGCTGCCACAGTGATGGACCTGCTCCTCAAGAAGTGGCCTGCAGCCCCAAAGCCACATGTATAATGTAGGACCAGAGCAGGACTGGGGCAGGCATTTCCAAAGAAGAGTGTGGGGAATCCAACCCCACCTTGAGTAACTTAAACTCTCTGTACAGCCTTATTACACTGTCTCAGGAGACATATGAAATTTTCAAGCAGCTCCGAGTCAATGGGGAGTGTCTGACACAGTGACAGAGCCCTGATTTAACAGGGTGCTAATTAACTTCATGCATTTCAAGTCAGGCAAATGCTGAGCATCCCTGTCGAACCAGGGCCTACACACAGCATCGAAAAGCTTAAGCCTGGAGAAGTAGGCTGGAAACATCTAACAACAAGCGGATTTCCCATGATAAATCTAGTACTTCCTGCTTCTGGCTGTGCTGGGTTTACCACACAAATCGTCTTTCTCACAGTCCTTCGGCGCTGCTCATTCCATTCTCAGCTGGGCTCCAGACGCACAGAGGTGCAGGGAAAGGAAAATAATGAGACAAAGTTGGGATAGGCAAACCTCGTGGTGCTGGAGGCTTTTCAAGGCTCTCAGATGCTTTGGTGGGTTTGCAAACTGGGATAAGATTGTGAACCACTTTTTTTCCTGTAATTTAAAATGCATGCTCTCCCTCATGTACCACCAAGGGTGGCTCAATTATTAAAGGCACAAACAATTTTTTTTTTTTTCTGGGAGACTCGACCATGCCCGGGGAAGTAAAGAAACCTGGACCACCTACCATAAGCTGGGTAGTCAGAGAATATTGCACATAGTCCATACCCTGTGTTTTCTTCCCATGCTAGTGCTCTCACTCTGGTGCCCATCTGCCATCACAGCATAGTCACTCTGTGCAAACATCCCTTGTTTTCAAAAACAGAGATGATCTTAGAATTGTAACACTCACACTCAAATCTGGAAATTATCTGGATTTTCCCCAAAGTCCGGCATCTCGTTTCAGGTCCATTGTATAGAATGACCAGAGAGCAGTATCCAAATTAGACCCTTAATGCAAGCTTGAGCCTCACAGAGTGCCGCCAGTGGTTTTGGCACTGTTTCCCAGTTCAAATTAATCTACTGCTTATGCTCTTCCCTGCTCCAAAAGATTTCTCTTTATCCTTTTATATATCTGCATCCATAGGGGTTTCATCCCTTAAACCTGCACCAAATTCACCTTTAATGATTCCTTTTCTTCCTTTGTAATTCATCCAACATTTTTCGATAGCAGCGATTGTCCCTGTGATATTAATTCTCTTCATAGGCTCTGCCTCTCAGCTTTCCCCATGGTTCAGTCCTTCAAGCTTTTTAAACATGATCTGCTGTTCTCTAAAACTTGACTTGTTAGTATCTTTGTACAACCCCAAGATGTCGGTGCTTGTTGTACTCATGCATACAGAAGGCTGCCAGTCTAAGCTCAGTGATGGGAGATCTTAAAAACGGCTATTCTGTTTCCTGCCTTTCACACTATATTAACAACTTGGATTTCATCTGCTGTTCGCTATCACCTTAAGGTCACTTTCAGACATACTGTGTTTCCAGGTCCCCCCATCTCTAATTGCACGAGTTAAGATTACTTTCAATTTTAATTTCCTTCCTTTTGATGGTTTCATTCCACTCTTAACATGACTTGAACATGGGTTGCTTTTTAGGCTTCCTCTGAACATCTCTGCTGACCAGTTACTGATTTATTTAACCCACATTCACAATATACAGCTAAGACAGTGAGACTAAATGGTTGAGCATTCATTAGAAACAGATCAAGAAGAGACTACATTAATGTCTCCCTGACTCCTGCTTATACCCTCATATCTGTGATCTGGCCTCTAAGTGCCTCTTTAAATCAAATATGGCAAAAAAGGATGAGGAAAGCTGTAGGGTTGCAGCAGACAAACAACGTCTCTACTCCACCAGTAGTTTATCTCAAAGGAGTCTGAACACAGCCAAAGTAGCAACAGCTTTGTTGACTTTCTGCTGGTCCAAATATCTCCTTGCCTTTCCCACATCACTCTCCCCATCCGCATCCCTTCAGATGACCCCTCTCTCTGCTGCTTCCCAAACCTGCAGTCTCAGACACATCAGTAGTTCTCCTGATACCTTCATTGTCTGCAGCATTGCTCTGAAGAGCACGAGAAAGCCTAACACAGGGCTGGACATCCCATCACAACCACCCCTTGAAACACACAGCATCCACATCTCTGACCACGTGGCCTGAATGGAGATCTAGCATCTGTTTTGTCCGACAACATCAGACTATGTAGTGGGCTGAAATAAAGGATTAACTGCTGGCCTTAAGTTACTCATTTTGCTATCCCATGTTATGGCTATAAATTCTTTACTGACATAGACAGGTAGCTATCAAGTTAAACTGGGTGCTTACTTCCTCTTCACTGTAAAATTTTCTACTTTATATATTTTCTTAGAAAGAGCAAATCTCTTCACTAATACTCTTTTGATGGACATTGACGTATCTTATGACTGTATTCTAGATTTTCCAGCAGTGTAACCCAGATCGGATTTGAACAACTGTACTTCCAGAGGCTTTTTCTTTATCTGTACTTTGAATTTTTCTTAAAGAGGCAGGGCATTGAAGTACATAACAAAACTTGATTTTTCATTTTCAGCTTTAACTTATATGGGTCCAGGCCAAGTCAGAGCATTTAAAAAGAGCATAAAACTCTCTGCCTCAGCTTTTCTGCACACAAGTCTCTTGAAAATCACTGAGCTAAAAATGAAAGTCTTTCTAATCCAATGAGCCTTCTTTTTTTATTTTGTGGAAAGCCCTGTTTCTCCTTGATCATTCTGCTGATATTTTCTCCTGTTCATCTCCACCAAATTTAAGCATTTTTGGTTCTTTTCCAAGTAGCTTCATGCTCCAATTGACTGTGCTGCTGAATGTTTCCCTTTCCGGGTCCCTGTTAGCAGGTCTACCCAATGGCCGTGGATGGCTGTATTTGTTGTCATGGAGTTCTTCCCCACTGCTATGTCAGTTCAAAAGGGGCATGATGGACTTGGGGGTGAACTGGTCGCCTGACCATGACTATAGTTCCTTGTAAATACAGTCCCTGAGCCTCACATTAGGTCAGCAAGTGCAAATCCATGAGCAACTGGGAGCTCTATGATAACAGCTAAGAGTCTCTCTGCAGACCCAGGAAGTCAGACAGCTAAATCAAGGCCATAAAATAAAGTCAAAAGCTGGCCTTAAGATAATAAAAAATAAAATAAAAAATGAATTGTATCAACTAACATAATAATATGGAGATTTTATTGAAACAGTGACCTAAATCAGTCAGAAACAGCAACTTTATTTGTTTTATTGCATTTCCATCAGTCATAAAAGCACTTCTCCTTTCCACTTGCCCTATCCTCGATCTGTGTTTGCCCAACTGCTGCCTCTGCATTGGGCCTGAACAGCCAGCACACAACTAACAGAAGGAAGGTCCTTACACCTGAGGCTGTCCAGGGACCTTGAACCAACAGCCTTCAGTGCAACCTGACAAAGGCAGAACCAGAGCAGGAGCAGAAACTGGCCACAGGCAGAAAAGCATTTGCCAAATATCATCCAATGGGCCTGGACAAAGAAGGAAGAGCAACTGGTAGCCCAGACCCCTCTGTAGTCCCAAATCTCAGGGCTTCAATAAGCTTCATGCAAACAGATCTGCCACCCCTGCAGAGACTGAGCACAGCAGTACGTAGGGGCAGGGAGTCCTGGGAGGATTCATAGGCTGATTCACTAGACATCATTTCAGGATCAAGCTCGTGTCAGAACAATGTGGTCCAGGCAAATTTATGGAGAGTTTGTTCCATCCCCCCACAGAAGTGAAGAGAGAGAGAGAAGGAAACTTCCACACTCCTACTGATTAACCACAGTGCAAACTTCATAAACGTGCTCCTGACCTCCACCACAATGCACAGACTTGAGTCATTCCAATAAAAGAGGAAATGACACTTTGCCACAACATTACTAAGTCCACATCCCATAAAACCATTCAGGGAAGAGGGGGAAAAAAAAAAAAAAAAAGAAAAGTGAGAGAGAAAAGCAAGAGTAAAGCCAGGCAATTATCTGTTATTAACCCAGTCCTCAGTGGTATCACATTGCTCCTAAAAATAATGACAGAGCAACAAAGCTTGTTTGCATCTCCCATGTCCTTTGTGGGTTCCTCATTATTCTAATGGGCTGCTGGAAAACGCACTTCAGTTACATCCCCATCGGTTATTTCACTGATCACTCTGCTTTCATTTCCACCTGGCACTGCAAGATGGTTTACAATTAACACTTTGATCCTTTCTTTTTCTTTCCTTTTTTTCTTTTTTTTCCACCCAGGGACAAATGCAGACACCCACTTTGGGAGGAGCCGAGAAAGCTCATGGATGAGGCTGCTCTCACCGTTTGCACGTGATGTGCACTGGGTTTGCTCAGACTTCAGGACGACCAGGCTGGACATGGCTCGCAGAGCCACAAAACGTATCGTCTTTGCTTGTGTGACGCCGCTTCCCTGCTGCTGGTACCAAAAAGAAACCAGGAACAGTTTAAGAATAGGTCGGCATAATGTCTGCCACGTGGGCTCAGGAGCAAAACAGGGAAGGGATAGAGGAGGGCAGCAACGCAGCCATTGCACAAGCAAACACGCTGTGGCTTGGTGGGGTTTTTTCTGTCACAGTGAGTCACACCACTCATTGCAAGTCACAGTCTGCCTTTTCTCATGTGGGGAAAAAAAAAAGAAGAAATATCTTATTTGTTTCAACAAACTTTCCTTGCCACCTTTAATTCTACTCTTCAGAGGCACTATTTAAATTGTTTAAAGCTTCAAACGAGCTGAGATGGAGCTGGCAAGGAGCAGGGCTTCCAACCTCTGCCTCTCCCTTCCCCTTGTCCTCCTCGTCCTGCCACACCTCTCGGGTCCCCTGGACAGAGAGGATCTCTGCCTAGAGTCATCCTTTCTTTGGCTGGAGAACCGGGCCACGGTGGGGTACCATAAGTCAAATACTGCTGCATATTTAGAGGACAGGAATAACCATAACTGCTGGGGGGAACGGAGCTGCACAGCACCCAGCATGAAGAGGGCCAGCCACTGCAGCGCAACAGACGTACAAAGAGATACACCTCACACTCCACCAACTAAAGCCAATGAAGGGGACTTACGCATTTCAAAGGTCTGAATATTGGTCCTTGCTGAAATTTGGGCGATTAAGTGCATTTTTTTGTCCTTTCATCAACAAACAGTATTTTCTCATGACTGAATTGCCTCCTTTTCCACAGAAGTGCTATTTTACTTTTTTTTTTTTAAATTTCAAAATACCCTTGGAAAAGATACCAGAATAGCTACAGAAGGATTTTGTACACTCCAAACCTCCAAGTTTTAAGATAAACTGGAGGGGCGGTTGTGTTGTTTTGCTTTTAGCAAAATACAGAAAGCAGTTTAAAAAGTATTTAAAGAAAATCATTTTAGCCCCTCTAGAAAGTGTTCAAAAACAATTTCACCATTTCAATTTTTTTTCAGGAAAATAGATTTCTGGCTAACTTGAATATTAGAGCTCATCATAAAAGTATTGAAAAAGGCTCTTTGTACCAAAGTTAAGTCTTTCTCTGCAAACTTGGTGATTTATATGGAAATTCTACCAAAAGGGAAAAAAAATCCAAAGAAAGCATTTCTGTAATGTCCTTACATTTTTTGGTTTTATGGTTACAATGTTTGTTATTTCAAAAGAATATTGGATGTTATAAAAAAACCAAACATGAACATCAAGATGAAATGCTTCAGATTGTCTAAACAAAAGCTTTCACAGTTTTGAAAATGTAGTTGCATTGGAAAATCTACGTTTTAGCTCTTTGGGCTAATGTTGATTCCTTACAATTTTATTAAGAAAATGTTGATTCTTCCAATACTTAAGTTGAAGCATAACTTTACTACAGTTGTATTTGAATGAGGGTATTTACAAGGATAAGCTCATGTACGCATACTAGTGTTGACAGGATCAGGGCTTCTGGTAGCTTGCTGACACTCAGTACAACCTATAATGCTGTACAATGCTTGCTTTATGTACAGCAGACTTTGACCTTATTCATCAAAATACCCTTCTGACTTTGCTCCAAGGGCTTTTATGTTCTCTGAAAACAATAAAAATTCCCTTTTATGACATTACAACTTTAATTTCAAAGTGTGATGAGTGAATGTGGTGTTGTTCTCCTTATTAAGGCACAATGAGCTTGTATGTCGCGGCTCAAATTATTTTTACTTGGGGTTTACATAACCCTGATACAACAACAAGCAGATTGGGGTCCAAAGTGCAAATCCAGGGCACATGCAATCTAAAACCCCACCTTCCAAAATGGACGATGACTTTGACCTCTGCAGCCATAACCCATGGGGAGCGATTCTTACACTACGACGGCTTCTCCACACAGCAAAGCGACTGGGTCCACAGCACAAGGAACTTTTCCACCAGTCCTCAGATCCCGGAGTCACGGGAACGCAGACATCTCCCTTTCACTTCTTTTAAAACATGATTTTCTAGAAATCATGGATGCAATGAAGCCTTTGAAATACAGTAGTCTAGCGGCGCAAAGGCAACTGATACCGAAGTGTCTTTTGGGGCAAGGGGGTGATACTGATCCCTAAATTCCCCGTCACCAGAGAAGAGTGAAAAAGAGCCTGGGGCTCCATTAAATTCAATCTTGGCGCCTTTAATTTTAACATAGATTTACTCACAGGGGCTATTTATTTTTTTTCTCTGAAAAAGTTGCTTATCCAAAAAAAAGATCAGATTGCCATTATGAAAAAACACACATATATAAAACTACACAGATGCTCTAGCTCAAATTTTAAACATGCAAACCTCCTCAGCACGAGTTCGAACAATGCCAATTCAGTTCCAAGGCCGAAGCTGTGTTAGTAATGCCTTACTGGCACCGCTCTCGAGCCTACCTTCCTCACAACTGGCAAAAAGGATGCTTCCGCTGGGATAATTTATACCAGTTTCCCTGAGGAAATCCACTGTAACAGCAAAAGTGCTGTTTTGCCAGGATAAGCTATAACATTTACGCAGCATTTGCCAACATATATATATATTTTAAAAATTTTATGAAAACCCATGCCTCTCTGCAATGCTGTTCCACTGACAATGATACTTTGCACAGATTTGGCTTGGAGCGCCGAGTAGAGATACAAAAGGCATTATTATATGAGACTGGGGACTGGCTCCAAGCTCTGTAGAAGTAATTGAAAATAGGAAATGCTGAAAATCAAACTCAAAGCATGTACACAATCCAGGAAAATGTTGCAAATGTTGCAAACCACTTCTTTGAACAATGGAAGTAACTCAGTCCTGAACCGGGTCCTCAGCTGGTGTGACTGGCATAGCTCCACCGAATTCAGCCATGGTATATTGTTGAGAACACAGCCCTCAAAATTTCCCATTTTGGGGGTTTGTTGTGAAATTTGGATGGAGGCTACCTGCTATCTCTGCAGTGTGTTCAACTGCTACAAAAAAAGAGGAGATTCAAGGCTCCTGGTACCTCAAATATGATGAAATGAAATAAAAGACAGAGATGTGACCCCAAAAAGGGCACCTCTTTCCATGTGAGGATGACCTTTAGCTCAGTGTGAGCGAAGAAAACAAAAGAACAAGAGAAAGGATGAGGGGCAAAGATGGAAGAAAGCAGTCAAGATGGAGGGGACAGATGGTGGGCAAATTCAGAGGGAGGGAGGAGATGGAAACAAAAAAAGAAGGGTGAAAAAACAAGGCAGATTAAGAAATAGGAATCAGAGGTGGAGGAAAGAGAAGGGGAGGGATGGGCAGTGATAAAGGGAACAGGGTTAAAAAGAGCAAACAGAGAAGGCATAAAGAGAAGGTTCGGGTTAAAGGAGCAATTGCCCTCTGGCAAACATACTGCAGTGTAAATGGAAACACATATGTCAACAAGGAGCGTCCTGAGATGGGCTGAAGAGGAAATAGCTTATGTGACACGAGCTTCTGCTGGGAACCACCACAGTCTTCTCCCTCCACTCCCCCGCCACCCCAAGGCACTCCTTTCTGCAGATGCTGATGCCCCCATGTACAGCAAGGCACTGTCAGAGGGTTTCCCCGAACCCAGCCACGACTGCACCTCCACCCAGTACCACTGCTGGTGGGGGTAAGCTCATAGCTCTTCACAGCTGCTGCTGCTACCCAACTTCATCCAGCTGAAAGCGAGCTGCATCAGAGCTCCTCAAGATATAAATACACACATTTTCACAGGTAGCTTCACACACTCTTGAACTCGAAAAAGAGCTTCAGAAATACCTGATAAGCACACACTCAGCTCTCAAAGCTGAGTCCAGCACCTGAGCTTGAGTCCTCCAGGAGTCCTGGCCAGTGCTTAAGACCAGAATCCTCCATTTCACTGCCTGAATCGCATCGGTTAGGATCCCAGTCCCTCAGAAGCATCTTTTCCTGGAAACTAAACTCACATAAACCATTTTTCCAATTCCAGTCAGCCTTTTACATGATCCAACCATTCAGTTGCACCTCCAGACATTTTCCAGAACATTTCTGGTGCTTTTGGTCTTTCTTCTTCTTTAGGAGAGAGCTTAGGGAAGACAGCAGCAATACAACAATAAGAACTATGATCATCTTCCATAGACAAGGGGAAAATCCCATGATAAAGGAAAAGGATCCAACAGAGCACTATCTGCAGAGACTACCATCACTGCTGCCCAAGCCTTTGTACAGTTGCTTGGGGGTTTCTACACTTTTTGGACATCTCTAGTTGGGATGCCACACATTCAGGAAGGCCTATTCCATTAAGTGTTGCATATTACACCAAAATCTCCAGATACACCGTGCATGCACAACAGGGCTATGCTTCCTCGTGGCATTGGACCTTAACTGCCCAGCATTTCCAAGGGGCTCAAGATATGCCAGGAGAAGCATCCTGGGTAAAGAAACTCTTTTTTTCTATGCTAAAGATTCAGCCTCTTTGGCTAATGGGATTTACGTATACTGGTTTCTGTGGCCAGCGGCACAGAGGGAAGTGAAGTGACACAGTATTTATGCTCAGATGCCTTTTTCATGCCCAGCAGCATATAACACAAGTTCAGGGCACAGCTCAACCAAAAGTGTATCTGGGTCACTGCTCACCTTAGTGATACCTTATTGCAGTGCAGCTACTTCTGCTCCTGCCTGACAACAGCCCGTGTCAACATGAACGCTTTTATCCCGGTGTTAGTACAGCCGTAAGCAGGGTGTTAAAGACCCAGTAGGGCTGCAGAGATAATGTATGGGTATAGTCAAGCTCTTAGACTACTACAGAGTTAATCTGTGCGCCATCAAGGTACTGGCAGCAGATCTATTAGCTGTTAAACATGTTACTGTGGAGAAGCTGACACATGGTAACATCCACAGCACTAAACTCCTTGTAAGGACACGTTTAATACACAGCACATCACATGTTGCAGGAGGCTGTTCCCAACAGCCATTCATCTTTCTTCACTTCTACTGTTGTGACTTCCCTTTGAAGTGTTAAGAAACACTTTTCAGATATCCTCCATCACTTTGTCAAGTACAGATCACTACTACATGTGTGACAAGGATCATTAATGCCTCTTATACAAAGACCTTTTGTCTATTAAAAAAAAATCCTTTCAATATGCAGAATCCAACTCTTTGCATTAAGTCATGCTTGAAGATGACACAGAGATGAAGGGCTTCCTATAGCTATAAACTCAGAAGATAGATGAAAGTTCAATCATGGACACTGAATCTTTCTGACATTTAAACATTTCTACTCCAGAACGCATGACAATCCTTCAAACAACCATGTTGTTTTATTTTTACAAGGACACCAATTAGCCTGTGTTGTTTGGATTAGTAATACCTGCAATGTATAAACTTTCTTAACACATGGCAAGTGAAAACAAATAACTCCATCAGATATGCATTTTCTATGTCAAAAGGGTGAAGGAAAATTAAGTGGCATTTCTGTAATAAACTGCCTCTAGACTTCCTTCCCAAAATCTGGAGAAACTTTCAAAGGTAGAAGCAGAAATGTATGTACTGACCCAAAAATAATTCTCCAGTGGGTGCTTTCTCCCACTGAGTAGTGTTGTCGTAGCTACGATGGTCTGAAAATAGAGGAACGAGGTTTCTAGACAATAATCTTTTCCTGGATCAGCTGATACAGCTAAAGAAAACAAGCTTTGGGCACACAGAGTTTTCTAAATTCTGTTCACATGAAGCACGTCTCTCCTTGCACAGCCTTGATGCCAACTTTTGTACCTCTCCAATCACGGAGGTTTTGCAACTCTTTTCTCTGGCTTTTCTTCGTGCTACCAACTGCCCAAGCACTCCTGAGAGGGTGGTCTAGAAGTTCAGGAGACCTAGGTCCAATTCCCTTCTGTCACAAGCTGCTTGTAAGTCTTTAGGAAAGCTATGTGACACCTCTAAACACCCATTTCTGCATCACCTATAAAGCAGGCTAAGTGCCCTCACCCAGCTGGGTAAGAGGGAACAGGGAGGCAGCAGTGCAGGGTGCAGAGAGGTGCAGAAAAGCAGATAAACCAACTTGCAGTGGTGCAAGCAGCACAACTGGAGATGAGACTCCTCTCACGTATACCGAGAGCTCTAAAACGGTGTACCAGGACTACTCCAGTCTTCCAGACCACAGCATGAGTCCTCTCAGCTACCTGCAGTAGTCTTCTGCTTCAGATGCAGATGCCTCACCAGGCTGCTGAGGGAGCCAGAGGAGAGGAACAGAAAAGATGCCTGGAGGTGGAGTAAGTCGCAATCCCGATGTCTTTATGTGATTTTATCTCAACCCTGAACTTTCATCCTACTGCTCTGGAACTCATTGATTGACTTATATGCAATTGCTGCACCAAGCATGCATCTCCTTCCTGCACCACAATATAACCAAAGAAATAATTTCCTTTTAAATCAGAGGATAATCTAATTCTTCAGGAAAAGACCAGCATTACTGGATTTTAAGGCAATAAATGTATCGGAAACGTCTATGAAAGGAGAGCTAGGCAGCCACTGAATAACCAAGGAGTCTAATAGTCACAAGCAATCTATACAGGTCATTTTTAAATAGCACATTTTCTGAGTGCAAGATATTGGTCTCATTTTAGAAAATGTTGTGCTACAGAACTGTTTCAAAGACATATGCGCAGAGCTGTTTGTTCAGTGTTCTTAATCCAAACAAACAGTTGCATACTCTTACCTACAACATAAGTCTCTCATCTTAAGCCTCTGGCCAAAAAAAATATTTTCCTAGCTAGTTTGTTATGAAAATGTTTGAATAAAAGAAGCAACATCAATAACTTATGTAAAAACTTCAACCTCTAATCAGCTGAGCTTTAATAAGGTTTGAGATAACAGCACATGCATTTTGCCAAGAGTATAAAATAATCATAAAATATTATAATTGATGTGCTGTTCTGGTTTATTACATCTCACAAACTAGATAGTTGATTACACGGAAGAAAACATTTTGGACCTTGTGTTAACATATTGTAATAATTAATAGCCATTATTTGGATTTGGGGAATTTCAGTGAGAGTTTTTGTTTGTTGGGTTTTTTCTTGGTTTGGTTTGGGGGGATTTTATTATTTTAACAGCCTGGACAAATTTGGCCAAAGACTCAAATGTCTCTGAAATCAAATAAAACTATTTATGACACAAAGATTTGGCCCATAGTGTTTTGAAAGAAGTGGAGATGGCAGAGCTTAATTCCCGCTTAAATTAAACCCTTAAAATAGAGAGGAAGAAAAAAAAAAAAGCCCCAAACTGCAAATAAACCCTTGACAATAAGTTACACCAAGTTGTTTCCTTTTTGGAAGGTAGTGAGCTGCAAATAATTGCTAATAAAAGGTTCACTGTGTTTGGTGAATACAAATCTTTATTTAGTGGCTGCAGAGCAAGTCTTTTTCTTGCTCTCTTGACAGTTTAACTACACGCCAACAATATTTGCTTAAAGTCTTTGGCTCCATTAATCTCAAACCCTGCTACACAGATTGCCAAAGCTGATGACAAACCCCAGTTAGCATGGATCATCTACTTGCCCATGACAGTATTTTTCCCATGACATTAAAAGGATGGGTTTTTTCCCCAAAGAGGGCACAAGTCTACGGATTCTCAAGAAGGTTTGAAAGGATAAGTCTATGGCTTAAGGTGACTGATAGGGATAGCTGGGTACTACATGGAAACAAGGAGGAGGAAGAATACCCTTGCACTCTAATTGGCTTTTTTGTTTGCTCACAGTTGCTTCTAATATGGACAGATCTCCATAAGAAAACACAAAATTAGCACCTGTTAGGACAACTTAACCTTCAGGGAGAAAAGCAAACATCCTTGGGTTGTCAAGATTTTGAAACAAAGGTTACAAAGGAGGCGATTTTTTTTTTCAGGATTGTTTTAACCCCTTCTTGCAACATGCTGCAGCTCATTAACGAAGGTCCACCACTGATTGTTAGCGACCCTCTTCTGAAATATGGTACATGAAGCAGCACCATAAGATGTGGGACTAATTAACAATATCACCATACTCTGAGCCTCAGATGGGGAAAGTATGTACATGTTAAACGTATTATCAAGGGAAACTGAGGCACGGTAAGAAAAATAATCGCTTATCCTCTGCCTTCTCATGACTGGCAAAGTTAAGAAGAGGCATTCACTGGCTGTCCCCATTATGAGTCCTACAGCTTAGTAGAGAAGAGCTTGAAAGCAACAATGCTTTAGTTATTTTTACAGTCACCCTCACTAAAGTGTCTGATGGGGGGCAAATGGGGCTGGTTCGTCCATGTTTGGGCAGCCAGACTTACAATACAGGAACAGGGAATTGGAAGAGATGCCTTGGCTTTGTCATTCAGAGTAACCCTGGCCAGTTAAATCCTTGTGTAACCCATGCAAGCTCCACTGTAGAGGAGCTTGCTTTCCAGGTCCCTACCTCTTCAGCTGTCAGGCTGATCTGGAAGGTCCCATTTCTCATGGATAGACACTCTCTTATGCCTAGTTTGGATTTACACATGACCACAATAGCTTCAGTTGTTCCTGAGCCAACACCAGCCGTTCTCTGAACTCTCCCAGACACCCGGACTCCCATGGTATTTATTCCATGACTATGTTCTCCTCGCAAACCATGTTGGGAAGTGGGATGCAGGCACTAGCAACATCCTTCCTGCAGTCCAGCCTAGCAAGAGCAGTACCACCTGGAAGACAACTGTTGTCCTCTCCCCACCACACAAGTAGACTTCACAAGAAGGTGCAACGATGCTTTGTGACCACTCGCTCTGCTGAGTAACACAAAGCTCAGCTGCCTCTCTAGACAGGAACAGCATGCAGCAATGACTTCTCACTTTCTTCTTTAGAAATAAATTCTCCGAGCCAGAAAATTTAAAGCAAAACCAGCAATTAAAAATCAGTTCTGCATCCTTTTTCCTGACTCATCAGCAGGTGTTTTGGCCAAAGCCACAGCTGTCTTGACTGAGTAACTGTGTCACCTGTCCCAAAAGCCTGCTCCCACAGGCAGATGTCAAAGTGCTGAATTTGGAGGGAAATACGAGAGTTCTAATGGAAAAGCTGAGAAAAAAACCAGAAGTACTTCCCAGTGAAAGCCATAGTATTCAGCCATGGCTCTGGACAATGCAAGCAAGGTATGTATTATGTATACCTGGCTAACAATAGCATCACCTCCATCACCCTGCCCATGGCTCATTCTTGATACATAACAACTTGATCAAACTAAGGACTTCAGTGAAACTATTCATGTGTGAAAGCATAAAGCCTGCACAGAACTCTGCAGGATGGTGACCTCAGTGAGTAAATTCAACTAAAGTGATTGTAAATGAGCTAACATCTTTCACTTAACACTGCCTCCTGTTACTCTCCAACAGAGGCACCAACCTCTCTTTCACTGGAATCTTCCACTTCTCGGTCAAAACCACAAGCATCTCCCAATTTTTCTACACTTTAACCCCGGAGGGGTTCACACTGTAGCTAACAGCCTCCGAAAGGACCATAATAAAAACTGAGTGAGTCTTTGTTCTCATTGCAGATTAAAGGGAACAATCCGCAGTACAAATGTAAAATAGCTTTCCCGAGTTTTCTTTCCTCTCCGCTCTTTGAATAATCGGTATCTGCATGCGAAGGTTCAATGTCACCAAACATGAGGCTTGTGTACAAAAGCACAAGATCCTTGACTAAAGCACAGCATACTTAACAGCTCAAAAGCAATTGTTGTAAAACTTAATGGAATTGTGCCTAGCAATCGTATTTTATTGTCGTTTGTACAGGGAAGCTTCAGGATTTTCTGGGCGCTTTTTTTTGGCTTGCCTTTTTTTTTTTCTTTTTACCTTGGGGAAGTGGTGGATATTTGATGAAGAAACTCGAGCTCAGGAGTTCATGGCCATATTTACTGTTTTCTCCAGAATGTACATATTTTATACAAAATACGATCCAGGTGTTCAGAAGAGAAACTCTTTCCATTTATTCAGGTAAGAATATAGCCCAAGGTCATATAAAACCTTGTCACTGAAGTTTGTACTGACTATGGTGCAATAAATAAAGGTCCGGTTTGACACAGCATTGAATATTTTTGTGCTTTGTACCAGGCTCAACCCAAAATCTTTACAAAAGAAGAGGTAGGGAGGGAAACAAGAAAGCCCTGAGGCCATAATTCCCCCGGGATGCAAGAAACCCAGAATCTGCTGCTTCCACAGCAAGGATTTAGATTTTCAATCCTCTTTATCCAAGAAAAGGTCTGTAACCACCTCACCGCCCCTCATGCTGCCTCTCCAATGCAGGCACAGAACTTTCTTGCCAACTCGGTGAATTATGCATGTATCTCATCTTCACCCCCTTCTTTCCAAGGGTCCTTTGGATAGAAACGTGCAGGGAAGGGGAAAGACAAAAGACACACAATTCTTAAAAACCTTCATATAGCAGCACTAGCAGAAGGGCTGTTTCCCTCTGGTAAATGATTTGGGGAAGGAAGGGAAAGCAGGACCGTGGCAGGGCTTGCTGCCCCCATCACCAGTGTGCACTGGACTCAGGAGCGATGGGCAGGGACAGAGCAGCAGGTTTCACGGCTGTAACAAGCCCGCTGCTCACCAAAGACCAGGATTGCCCTTCGGCCCTTTGCCAACACTCCACCAGCTGAGGAGATGTGGTCGTGGCCACCATGTCTATATGGGCACTGCTTTCACAGCAGGGAGGGCATTCCTTCCCCACCGGTAGAGAGGAGGGTCATTCCCCGGTGTGGTACAACACACCACCGTACCTGCTGGGTTATGTGCTCCTCCAGCAGCCGCAGCCAGCACGGAAACACCTCTACAGCCTGGGACACATGCATCACCCCGCCTGAGGCATAAACAAGGGTGTAAGAGCAGGCAGCTAAAGCTCTGCAGGCCGACTGGAAAAGGAGTCCCAGGAAAGCAGGGTTTTGTTTTCCAGATGGAGTCGACCACATCTGGGGAGGCAGCACCTCTCAGCAGAGGGGTTTTTCCTCCAAGTCTGAGTGCTGCGGAAGTGACACCCTGGAAAGCATGCCGCACGCATCTTCTTGCCTCTCTGCTCAGTGTGCTCGGAAGCATATGGCACGTCCACAAACAGCAGTTTTAAATAGAATAGGTTGGGTTTTTTTAATGCTGGGATCCTTATCTGGACACCAGCTGTTTATGCACATGAGGGTTTAAAACAGCATTTCTGGCACTGGGAGCAGAAACACAGTGTGTTTCTTTGCCTTAGAAGGAAGAATACATACATATAGGTGACCAGCTAAAGTAGACAAATGAAAAGACCTAGATAAAGTGAAACATGTGACTAGAAAGCATCTCTATCTGCCAAGCAATGACTGCAACCTGGGACTGCCACATCTCTGGGTTGTCCTTTTACACTCCTTTTTTTTCTCCTCCCTAGAAATGGTGATGTGGACTCAGTATCACAACATCAGATATTTCAGATCGTCCCTCAGTCTGAGGAAAAAAGTGAATTTATTTCCTCTCCAGTGCATATGCACTAATCAATATGATCTACGTGCATATGTTCTGTGCACCATAAATCCTGCATAGCCAGTACCTGTCAGGCATACTATACATGTGGGTATTTCTGTTCAGGATTTTCTGCATGGAAGGAAACCTTAGTAATCACTAAGTCACAGCCACACAGCTGGAAGGGATCTCAAGACATCCAGTCCCCTCTACAGCAATGGCCCTGTCTTCTCCCCCTCCTCACTCCCAAGCCCTCTCATGGTTAGATTAAAATAAAAAAACCCACACCAAAACTTCTTCCAGCTTTTACAATGAGGAGATAAAAGAGAAACGCTAAGACACTCATCCTAAATTTCTGGGGGTGTCCACAGGAACAGTGATTCCTGGTGTCTAGTACTCGCTCAGATCACTCCTTCTCCTTGCAGCCCCATGGCCTCTCTCCAAGTGGCAAATAACTCACCAGCCTGGGAGGGGTCCAATTACAATGTACAGAGTGAGCGTGTGCATATAGACATATGTACACACATTTTTATATATATACACATATATATATAAAAATCCCCAAGACTTTGGGGGGAAGGAGGAAGAGGGAAATCCTTCCTTTCATCTGGACGTAAATGGGAAGACCTGGTTTGCACTGGAAGTGAGATTTCAGAAACATAAGGAATGAATGGTCTGCTTTGTCTCCACAGCTTTGATATATCAGTTCCTTCAGTGACAGACTTGTTAATCTTTCCAATGTTGCTTTTTCAAAAAAGACAAACACAGTGGATAAATGCGAAGGGCCAACCACATCCCCTCCCATAGGAAGTCTCACCACATGGGCAATTCTTCCAAGTAAAGAAAACAGCCCACTTTATTTACAGGGTAAATCATTTTGACTTATCTTGCAGGGGTTTGCTCATAGCAAACTGACAGTTTCCCCCTGTTGCACAGTAAATGGCTGACGGGGAAAATGTTTTCCTTCCCACCATGTAGAAACAACCAGCCAGAAGGGAGGAGGGGTCAGGGACTTCATTTTTCTAATACTCCATTAATGTTCTCCTAGCTGACAATCACTGCAAAGGCCTGAACTCACCACTCCAGGCAGCTCCAGCAAGAAACCTGAATCTCTACAGGGATTTTTAGCTAAGTACATTGATTCAAGTTAGAACTTTTGGTCTTAAAGGGTAAGGTAACCATTAAAACCATTTCCAAGTGCCATTACTCTAGGAAAGAAAAAAAACAAAACCTAAAATTTCTCCTTTTTTTCCCCCTTCTGTTTAATTCCTTGCCCTCAAATAAAAAAAGGATGCATCTTTGTCACCTAAAATGACAGGACAGCAGGGGTAGGAACTTTTTAAAGGTGTAATACTCCCAGACTCATTGATTTCTTTTGCTTTCATATACACTTTTTTCCATCATGATCCACTGATTCATCCTTTGGAGTTTTTTAGGTTGGTTTTTTTTTTTAATGTACAGCTTAAATACAAAACCAAATCTAGATGTAATGCAAATTGCTATTTTCTTGCAGCTGAAGTCTGCAGCTCAGGGATGTAATTAAGTCTAATCTTTCTTCTGTGGAAGTTGGTGGGATCTTAGACATCACCTTTAAAGTCAGCCCACTTCACCAGCCCTCCAAGCACATTTTCCTGTGCCACCTCGTAAAGCAAACCACAAATCTTAAAAGGATCAAAAACCTCTGGGGAGGTTTGGATTTCTTACCACGCCACGTCTCTGCACGGCACCCAGCACAGTCTGAATAGCACTGCCAGGTGAGCAACAGGAGCCACACCGAGTCCCTAAAAGTGGTGCAGGTAGTGCATTTGCTGAAGGTGTGCTCATCAGAAGCAGGAAGGACAGGATGAATTAGGCAGGTCAGAGCAGTGCTTATTAGATAGCACTTTGGGTTCTAATTTGGGATTGAAAGATGAGAGCATTTCTCCCATCACACTTGCACCATTGCATTGGTATAAGCCACTCCACACAGACTTTGGTTAATGATCCTATTCAGCTAAATTGCGATGAACTGCAAGCGCAGAAGTCAGTTGTGCTGGTTTCAACAGTGATTGCAACAGGATGCAAGTACGTGCTTAAGTGTTTTCCACAACAGCAAGCTAAATAAACCATCTAAGATGCCAGTCATCACACAAATAACATGGAGAAATCCACCAAGACTTTTAGATGCCCTACACCCACGCACACACAAAGAGAGCAAGAGTGACATTTTGCAATCTTAATACAGCAGGTTAAGAAATGTGCCTGTTCCACATCCCCAGTAACATCTTATTTAGGAGTGACATCAATCAAGGCTAGACCTCAGGCAAAAATCTATGTAATTGCAATGATTTATACCTTTTGACACTCTGGTCTGCTGACACTGGAAAGACAATGTGCATCTGAGTTTGCTGCAAATATCCACTAACACATTTTTTCTGTTTTTTGAAGGTTAGAAATATGAAAACATATGTTCTGATTTATAAACTGCGGGTCAAACATGCAGGTGTTAATGGCTTTTTCCCTGAGATTTTCAACTCCAGCCAGACCTGTGTATGAACGACCAATTAAAAAATAGAAAATAGCACAGCATAATGGTGTTCCCATCATCTCATAGTAACAAAATCGCACAGCAAAATTAGAAACACAGACCTTTCCACCAGGACTCAATCTCCAGGTAAGAAAACAACTTTGGATCCTGCTCGAATCCAACAAATGCTTCTGCTTTGACCTTAAATGGCATGATTTACAGTAATAATAAATATTTTAAAGACCTTTGCAATTTAAATGGCTGAAAGTTGAAAGTTTTCACTAGTATAGTTATAGTTGAATGATTAAAAGTAACTATAACCCTGCTGGTACTAATGAAGGCTGCACAAAGGTTCAGATTGCCTAATAAGCACTTTTTTCCTTGTTGTTTTTTTCCTTCGTTGTTCTAATATTCCCTTTGGGTCCCATCTGCACAGGTGAATTTATGATGTTGAGGATTATCCTGAAATATGGGCTCTATCTACACTGGGCTAAAAGCCCAGGCAGGTAAAGGCATATCATAGGATCTGGGGCAGTTTGGTTGTCCCCGTGCCTGGTCACGAGCATCATGCTGCCCAAGGATGGTGTAGGTTAGGACTTGACCACTGCTTACTCTGCCAGTCTAAGTGCAAAAGGGGCATGACATGAGAAGATCAATCCAGGGCCAGGACCCATCCTCTGATTTTCATCTGTAGTCACATGAAACACAGCAACAACCACTGTAGGTACTTTCTAAGCTATAGCCAGAGAGAGATGGTACCCAAGGACAACTCAAGCTCCCCATTCTTAGGCAAAGCTAATTTTGGAGGACTGATCTGCTCTCTGGAGGGTTTTTCTTTGCTGTCTAGAGAGGAAACCCAAGCTATTCCAACTGAGATGCCACAATGCCCACATGGGAAAAATTCTAGATTTTAGGCCCAGGTACGTGTACAGGGTGTGACGCAAGAACACCTTTGCCTGCAAGTTCATGATTTCAAATCTTTTGCCTATAACACATCCACACTTTTTCATGGGAAGCTCCCGACCCTGAGGTTGCATGTCAGAGTGCAGCTGATTGGGGTCAACACTGCCCCGCTTGAGGCCCACAGCACACCTGAAGATGCATCACTTGCAAAGGTGCAAAAGAATGATAGAAGCATGGATGTGTTTGCTGGACAGAGCATCTGGAGGTTGCCCAGCTCAACTTCCCACTCATAGCAGGATTACTGCCGACAATAGAGCAGGTCAGCCACTAGCTGAGTCTTGCAAGGTGATCCTACAACCTTCCTGGGTACCTGGCTCCAGCACCGCATCACCCCTTGAGTGGCTTAACATGCAAGATTGATAAGACCAGACCAATACATCCACATATGCAAAGTACAATGGCGAAAAATCAAAGTAAAAATGAACCTTTGAAGATTAGCCTATTTTTTCATTGCAGCAGGTGACTCACATCACACAATCACGCACACAACTGTTCGATATATATCAGCTTTTCCTCTTTTTAAGGCTAGTTAGGCCTTTGGTTTACACAGGCTGAGAAACACTGCCCAAAACTGCCTGAAAAAATTCCATACACAATTTCTTCCTGCTTTAAAGAGTATTTTCCCATCAGGTAACATAATTAAGTCGAAGATTTGTGAAGACAGCAACTCAATATTGCCTTGAGACCACAGAATTGTTGAAAATTATTGTTTTAATGGGGATTCAAAGTGGTTTTGCATCATTATATCAATATATAAATCAGCTACACTTTTAAAAAAAGAACTGGCCGCATAATTCCCAGCAAGTCTAGCTTCTAGCAACAGTGTCGTGAATAAAACACCATCATTTTCAATCCCAGTAAAAACATGGTATATGTGGTAGAAACTACAACCAAAGAAAGCTAGAGAACATCCTTTAAAAACATTCCAAACATCTTTCTTTTTCATGCCATGAGATGATTTTTTTCTATTTCTTGTGAGGCACTCTGCTGTTTTGCTTATAATTCCTCAGGGACTAGTGACCTCATGAAGAAAAACAACCAGGACAGAATTAGCCTTTATTTATATATTAATAGTTTTACCTCCAGCAGTAGCAGATACAATTTTGAGTCAAAAATCATAATTTGTGAGTGTTTGGATAGCAGCGCTCCTGCAAAGTTGTGGCAGCAGGAATTGTTGGGGAAGGCTTGTGGTTGCCGATCACTGCATTTATTAATGATTGGATCTGAAAATTAAGCACGTTCTCCAAAACCGACGAAAGCCAGGAAGATCCTTTGCATTCCCTGGATTTTATATCAAACCTTAAACATAAAATAGAGTCATAGCACAGTGGGGGGCACTGACAGGGAATGCAAGACAGCAAACCTCTTCCAACATAAGTGCTCTCAACAGTATTAGCTAATGGGACAGTGCTGGAGGCTTTGGGGAGGACTGGATGTCCAAAAGCCCCCCTCCCCACCACTGCCATCCCCCCAGCCAGGGTCAGTTTAGCAGGTGACTGATCCTTGTCCTCACCCTTCCCGGTGAGAGGTCTGGTCCCTCTGCCTCCCTCCTTCCCCGTAACACCCCTTGTAGGGCTGGGAGAGCGAGCCTCCACCCCGAGGGCCAGCGAGGCGGTGAAAAACGATACGAACCGAACAGCAAAATCAATATTTGGTCAGGCCAAGGGGGGACTATCGATTCTTTTCTCATGATATCCGTGTCTCCTGCACTTCCTGCTTCTCCGGGGCACTGGAAACCCAAGTCCCTCCTAGACCAAGGGTGGCCAGGCTTTGACTCTGCAACATCTGTACCGCACAAGAAGTTCACGTGTGGTCTCCCAGGCTGATGTTCGTCCACTTGAGTGGCAGCAGGGACATGCTGGCACGAGGGCTACCGGTTAAGCCAGGAGGAAGCAGGACAGCAGGAGATGCTGAGGGCAACGTCATTGGGTCAATGCAGGGGAGCACCACATGGAAATGCTGCCAGCTCCTGGCTCTGCCCTCTTCCTCACAGCCATGTGGCTATGTCAAGGTTTTAGCCTTTAACTTTTCATTCAATCCCCCCACATCCATTTTCTCTAGTCTTTCTTGCTGTCTCTCTCTCTGTCCCAAAGTCTTACGTCCTGGGCAGAGAGAGCCATGGGGCCCACACAACTAGGGGGTCCAGGAATGGTTCCCAATCCTCACATCCAGGAACAGTGCCTGGGCACATCCCAGCCCCTGTCTGGGGACCCTCATCCTAACTCCAACAGCCCTCATCCTAGCTCCAGATTTCCACAGGGTATGGGAAGCAAGGGATGAACAGCAGCATTCATCACGGGTAAGTGCAAACACAGCCAAGACCAAGGGCTGTTCTCCTATGAGGTTGATTAACACTTTCTTCCAGTTTCTCCCAGTTCCCCCACCACTGAGGGCCTTCTCACAGGTAGCCATGGACAGTACATCATGATAGCCAACACTGGGGACAGCAGGCCAAGAGGGAAATAAAGCCACACCCCTGTGTCACTAACCATAGTTAGTTTAACGTCTCAGAATATGGCAGTTGTTTTCCAGAAACATTACTGTTTTAAGGCTCTTCCTTTGAGAAAGCTAGGGTCTCCCTAAAGTTACCCTAGATAAAGAGGGGTTTGCCAAACCACACACTACCCTGCTTGATGCTTCCATTTGTCCAGTTGCAATAGTTTTGAATGACTCTGGAAAGCACCCAGGGATACAAGGATGAGAAGAGCACGGGAAAGGTTTCCTCCTCTTTCATCAAAACATTTTGTTCCCGGGTTTAAAAGCAATACCTCTCGCAGCAGAGAGGCTGCTTTTAGCCAAGGCTTACAGAAACCTGCCAGATGCCTTGAACTCCAGGATGGAGAGTGACCAGTGAAACTTTCAACTTCTTGCCTGGGCAAGAGGCCATTTTCTGTGGAGCAAGAACAAGGCAGTGAAACAGCTCTCGACTCACGTACCTGGCCGACACCCCCATAAACCTGATCCACGCTGAACAGCCATGCAAACACATTGCAACAACCAAACACCACAGCACGAGTTGTCCTCTCCAGGGAGTGCAAAGGAGGGATTCCACATCACCAAGTTCACCCAGAGTTTGATCCCACAAGAAAATCAAGCCTCCTTGGCCATCCGCGCATCATGCGTGCTGACTCCTAACCTGGCTCAAACTGGGAATATGGAAAGCCTTCGGATCTTGCTCTTACACACAGTCTGGATACAGAAGGAAAGAGCCCAGCTGGAGCTGGCTTTTGCATCACAAGGTCTCCAAAGGCATCCCCAGGCTTTGCAGGCTCTTGGCATCTCTCACTGGTCTGCCCTCAGCCAGAAGGGCCTGATAGAGATGGAAGAAATCCAGAACTCAACCTTGCCAACGCATGAGAGAAAGGCGTAGGAAAGCAAAGGACATCACATGGGGCAAAACTGTGCATCAAGGCAAATGTGAGCCCAGCAGCAAGAGACTTGCCTAGGAAAAGCACAACCATGATGCGACCAGGGTTAGGCACATTGCTGAGAGCACCAGGTGGCACTCAGATGCTGCAGTGCCAAGGATAAGAGAGTGACACAGCGCACAGCTCTACCTCCAAAAGCCTACCCTCAAATAAATAAAATCAAATCAGTGGGCACCTGAACAAGAGCCTCTGCAATCACTGCTCGCAGGAACATGAACAAACCATGGCTGCGAATGTCCTTTTGTGGGTTGCATCTGGCAAAAATTGCCTTTCAAGGCTTTGGGAGAGTCTATAGAGAAAGCACTCAGCCCTCAAAAAGACAAATATACAACAGAGCTGGCTAGGTGGTGGCTGCCCTTGTTAAACTTCATGGAAAAACACAACTTGTGCAAACTGAATTCCCTCGCTAACCTCTTCCCCTTGTTGAAATATTAAACAAAAATAACTTCTCTTTTTATCTTTGAGCCAGCGGGACAAATTCATCATTAAAGAAACTTCACTGAAGTCAACAGGGATAGATCTGAGATGAAGAAATGAATCTGACCTGTTGCGTTTTGTGTCCTTATGTTCTAACTAATAACTAGATTGCAGACTTTTAATCAACGGAATCTGAAAACCTGGCCAAAGCAGCTTACTTTCTTCCCCCCAGCGTCACTATCTGTACTTTCATATTGCTTTCTCTTTAAGGAACTTTGGAAAACAGGTATTTTCAAACAATTTAATCATGGGGTTTTTTCATGAATATGTTGTCAAAATCTTAACAGAGAGTTTTCATAGAATACACGCTCCTGAAGCAGAAACTAAGAACTAAAATAGAAAAGATTTTTTTTTAAAAAAATTTAGAATTTTACCAATTCCTGCAAAAAAAGTTTTATAGGTGTTCTTAGGCACACATGGTTGTTAAAACAATTCCAGTCAAAGGACACCTAATCTGATCCAGGGATCCCCCTGGAAGACATATGTAATGAAGCAAAATGAAGCTGCAGCGCATGAGAAGAGACAAAATGCTGTGTCTCAGTGTGCCGGCGGCTCTTCCCGCTGGCTCAGCCCCCAGCAGAGCAGGGGCACACGCTCCTCACCAGGCAGAATATGAGGGGTTCAGGGAAAGGAAGAGTCACTGGCGGAGGAATGGGAAGAAGATGAAATATAGAAGCTACCGAAGCCAGTGTTAGGTGGAAGATGCATTTTGTGTCTCGTGTTATATTGCCTGCCAGTCGATTACGGTGCAGCCTGTATAAACACATCATGCGTGCTCTGACAGGGAGTTGGGGTGAAGCAGGGTGTCAGGGTAAAACAGGGGATAATAAAATCACTTTAGATTTATTTCTCTAAATTGGAAACTTCATGCTTACACCTGACTAAATCATCAGCCTGAAACTTTAGCTCGACTCCCACAGAAAAAGTATGAAACCTTATCCCATCTTTGTTTAACAAAGGCCAATCAAGCTCACCTAATGAATTCTGCAGATGTAGGTGACGGGATGAATTTGGCCATTTTAATTCCGCGGGACTTCATCAAACCTATCTCCGACATACACCCATCTTACTCTTTAAGTGACCAAAGAAGTTTCGGCACTTTCGAAGCCGGGCTGCCCTGCTGCAACCCGCGGGCAGAGCGGACACATGAGTGTGTTATCAGGCATTAGCCACGGCCTTCATAAATTCTGACAAATATTAAGGAAAGCATCGCAGGTGGCCAGCGGCAGGGGCTAGAGGATGGCAGCACTCGCCCCCGCTCCTCCCCAGCCCAGCAGGAGCAGGGCACCTCTGCTGCCATCCCACCGCCAGCGAGTCTCCCTGTTTGCAAAGTGCAAAAGGACCCTTTTTTTTAAAAAAAAAAGTCCAGCATAAGGAGCTGGTTAAAAAACAATAAATCAGTGGTGAAATGTGGATAACAACCTTCTCTGTAAAATCAACATGGATTGTGTTCCTGCAGAGAGCCGTCTGACAGGCTGGTTTGAAGCCTGACTGCTTGCAGCCAGATTTTTTTTTTTCTTCCAAGCTGGAGGAGTATCTTGGATCAGGCAGAGGCGAGGAGGTCTCTTCCTTTTGTACATGGTTCTGCTGTGTTAGAAAATCAATAAGCAAGGTCCTGACCTCAGCATAACTTCAGACATCACTCACGACTCCTTTGAATCTCTTCCCCCACAAAAAAACAATTTTCTTTTTAATTGCGCACACCAGAGGGAGTGCTGGCAGGGAGGGGAGGTCTTGCCTCAAGATGTGGGCAAAACCCGTTTGCACCCATCTTTCCTGACAGGTAGAAATCAAATTAGAAGAGGAACGCGCCTGGGGAGGGCGAGGGGAGCGGGGTTAGATGAGGTAGAGCACAGCCCAGCAGGAAATGCCAAAAAAGAAACCATATGGAGCATGGAGGTGCTATGGATTAATATGAGAATTCACACTATTTTTCTTTTTTGGAGGAGAGGACATCAAAAATAAAATACACATTCTTTTTTTCCCTTCTTGTTTTAGCACTAGGCTATTTTCTGTTAAATCCTTTTTTAAAAAAAAAAAAAACATTCTTTGCCACACATTTTGCCTCCAGCCGACTCCTCAGGCTGGCTAAATTGGGTGATTAAAATATAGGAAGGCCTCCAGATTCCCCTCAGGACTGTTTTTAATATCTGTAAAACTGCCACTTTGTCTTGCCAAGGTAAACACCATCGCATGCAGTTCAAAGGTGAGCAAGCCTAAATGTTTCCCTTCGCCTGAAAGGAATCTGCCTTGGGACCCCACGGGCCGTGCCGGAGGGGGACGTGGCCGAGCCTGGACCACGGCACGGTGGCCGGAGAGGCATCTGTGTACACAACGCTAACTTCTCCCACACAAATACTAAAAATTTCTCATTAAAAATTATTGCTGTGTCAACATGTGAGGCCGCTCAGCCCCCAATCTGGAAAAGACGTTCTGATTTTTTCTTGCCTTTGCTGGGAAAGCGGCAGCAGTGGTGGGGAGGGAGGGGGGAGAGGGATGGGATGTGAGACCGGAGTCATCTGCTGCTGACTTTGGATCTCTTCTTTCTTCCTTGTCACTCAAGTTGAGATTTCCAACTGTTCCACTTCATCTATTTTAGTTACTTGCTACCCAGATTTTTTCCCCTCTCCTCCTTTGCTCCCTATCGCGGAGCTTTATATTTCCTTCACATGGCTGGGCTGGCCGCAGCGCTTAGTGTTACTTTAAATGGAAATGCAATTTTAAGCCATCTCTTTTGTCATAGCGGCTGCAGTGCCTTCAGAGCAAAAGATTTGCTGTTATCTAGACCCATCTACACAGATGCAGCCATAAATCTGGATGTGCTCAGCCCATGCGTGGTCCTTTCCACGGGTGGCCAGGAATTCGTAGCAAAACAGCACAGGGACCGAATATTTGACCAGAACCAGCGAGACAAAATTCACAAAGCCCCATCAATTCAGGCTCTTAATTCCGCCCTACAACATTGGACATTTTGCTCCAAGGCACCAAAATAAAAGTTTAAAAATATGGTTTGTTATCAAGTGAGGTAAAGGATGGGAAGTTACCCCAGGGAATGAAAAAATGGGATGGGGTGGGGTAGAGAGGGGAGGGGAGGGCAGGAAGCCAGTTGTGTACTGCAAAACCGAGCAGCCACCCCTGCTCAAAGCATTCATCTCAGGGGAGGGCTGGGTGGCAGGCGGGCAGCCAGCACGCCCCAGCCCTCCGAGAGGCTCCCGATGCCCCGCTCTCCAACACCATGCCATGATGCATGCGGGTTTGTGCCGAGACGACATGAAATACAGCGACGTGTAATTAACCTGATGTAATGCTATATATCAATAAGTTAAAAAAACCAACAACTTGCTTGGAGGTCAGGCACCCACACACACAACTCAAACAGTGGAGACCTAATCCAAATTTATTGGAGTTTGTAACAGCTGGACTTATGCCTCTAATACCTTTTAAGTGCCTCTTTTAACAGTGAACTGAGTGTGTCTTTCATTAAGGTGGAGTTGAAAGTATGTTAAGTTCATAAGCATGAAAATAGCCATTTAGTTCTCTTGGAGATTAATTCTGCCTTCAGTTTACCCTCATCGAACCCCATTAATGTCTGGAATTTGGTCTTTAGTGTCCCATTTGCATAAGCTCTGTTTATTATAGGGCCTCTTGATAATGTGAAAGTATTAAAATATTTCTTTCCCAAAATATAGAGGCATTAATCTTGGAATCCTCCTAATGTCCTTAATTTGCTATCAAATCCCACAACAGGAACAAATGCGCTTTCTAATCAGCAATCTTTTCTCACTTACAGGCCCTGATCCAACAAGCTTTTAAGCAAACAATTTACTTAAAGCAATGAGTAGTTGTACTGGAACCAATGGAACAGCTCGTGTGTTGTGATGGATTGGGGCCATAGAAAATTGCCTTGATGAAAATGTCAATGCTCCCAAGAGCTGGTGAAAATATATTTTTATAATAAACACACAGAGGAACTGTTTTGATCTGAACATTATGGGGAACAAGCTTTGAACCAATGCTTTTTCACGGTCAGACCTAAACAGAAACTGAACACCGCCAGGTTGGATGACAGTTTAAAAAGGCAGCCCAGAGCCAGATTGATGTTTGTATATAATGAAATTTAGTATTGATGTGATATGGACACTGTCCAGCCTCTACGACTTGTTAGGGCGATGTACAGAAAGTGTGGAGAAGATAAAAATCAAAGGAGCACAAGGAAAATAAGTCTCAACACTAAGAGGAAACATTGTTTTGAGGAGCTATTTTGCTGCAAATGTTTTGAAGATAAGCTATGGCCAGATGTAAAATACAGAAGTGACGATGATGCCCTAGCACCCTGTCCAGACATCTATCATGCGTGAGTTTAAGTCAGCAAATCAAAGCTGGGCCGTTCACCAGATGTGAGTTAATAAGCAGAGATGGGTTCACAGAGCCTTCCCAAAACCATCACTTTGTCCCCATACCAATACATTCCCATGGGCACCAGGCAGCACCTGGCCAGGGGGGTTTTGGACAGCATCTCCATCTCCCCTGCCCACAGGTGATTTCAGGTAGCACTGCTCTGTAACGAGGTACAAAGCTTACAAGTACAGATATTGCCTGACAGCATGTGGGACTGCCAGATAAGAAGTGATAACAGACAGCAACTAAAACCCAGAGACCGGCACGGAGTTAATCCCAGATTCCTGCTGCAGCAGTCAGGGAATCACCCCTGTTCTTTTATGAACATCATATGTCCATCTGTTTGCTGGATTGCCATTGTGTTGCCTGCTATATTATCACCAGGACTTACTCCCACCAGGAGCTGACTGCACACAGGTCAGAGGGTGGGTGACAGCCCCAGCTGGCCCCATTCCCCAATACCTAATGAACAACGCAGGTGTCCTTCACCCTGGAGGTTCACCTTGCACCACTCCCAGCTTGGCACAAGGGGGAGAGGGCCAGGAGTCAAGCCAGAATGAGGAACCCCATGGCAAATGAAAATGCAGGTTCTAAAAGCACAAGGGAGACAGGGAGGAGCATTTCTGGGAAGAAGCAGGAGCCCTGGCTCAGAGACAGCAAGGATCTGCATAAACCCACTGTAAATAGCTTAACTAGCCTGGGTCTGCTGCTTTTTTGGAGCACGTCACCTGCAAACTCTGAAAGGTACCTTTGCACTGACATAGCTTCTGATGTTTTCCATGCAAAGACAGAACAAACCAAACAGGAATCCAGGGAACAAAGTTGTCTACTATTTCTCACACCACTGCAAAAAGGGGTCACCTGCTGAAGAGATCAGGCAGATCTCAAAAGGACAGGAGTAGCAGAAGCCTTTACCAGGGCACTGTGGAGACCAAGAAGCCTCCATAGTTGGGTTTTAAAAAAAAAAAGACAAATCCAACACCAAATTCACCACTGACTCAAACAGAATAGATTCTCCACCCCACGACATTCCTAAACTTCCAACAGGGAGGATGTGTCAGGTGAAAAATCCCTCTACTCTCATCTCCTTTTTCCCAATTATCAGCAAGCAGACCCAGCCACAGGCATGGCACTGCTCAGCCACTCTGTGGACTGACCCAGCGTGGTGCACAATAGCTTTGCACCCAGGAGGAGCACTCACACCAACAGCAGTCCCTGCTAAAGAGGTTTCCAGCGTGCAGCCTTCGAGCAGGTCGCAGGGATGGGAGGCATCCCAGCAAGCCCACAGCCTGGTGAAGCAGCCTCCCACTCCTGGAGGAGAAACCACAGCCTGGAGGTGGGAATAGGAGTGGTACCAGCACCACAGCAGAGAAACAGGGAAGGGGAATCGAGGTGGTGAAGGAAGGCATGAGGTAGAGGAGGGAGTTACGTCCCATCAGTGTCTCCACACTGGATGCCTTTGGATGTGGAAAGTTGCTGGACTGGGGGGAACTGGTCAAAGAACCAGAGAGGAGCAGGCTTTTCAACTTCTTTATCTGCAGCAAAGCCACATCCTGACTGCAAACCTTGCAAATCAATTATGCCCACAGGTTGTTGGGTTGCAAAGGCAGGGGAGAGAGAGTTTGTTTGCTTTGCTTTTCTTAGTAAACCACAAGACCATTTCCTAGCACGTTATCCCAAGAATGACAGGCAGGGCCAGGGCTGCTGGGTGCCGGGGAAGAGGTTGCCAAGTCCCAAGGATCACCATTGCTAATTGGCTCCTCTGAAACAAGCGTGACAGAGAGCCACATTTTCTCACCCGCGGGTTTTGGGGTTATATTTAACTGGCCGAGGCAGAATTAAATGTCAGCCTGGCTGGAAGGGGAAAAAACAAAACAAACAACAACAAACAAAGTGAGAACTTGTCATTAAGCCGGGGGGGGGAGTCAGTGCTAAGCACGCTGCGGACGATGCCCACACACAGGGCTGGCAGGCACAGGCAGCCCTGACGGCAAGAAGGAACCGAGGGATTCATCCCTTCAAAAACACATAGTTTAGATTCAGGTCATTTATTTTGATTTGTAAGCAACACAGCAGACTGGGAAGAGGGGAGACAGATAGTGGGGACCTTTATCCCTTCCGATTTCTCTGCTGGGTATTCCCACCCCCTCAGTTTGATTGCAGCAAGACTTCCACATCCAGCGACACCGAGGGCAGAAACTTCCAGCAAAGAGGGGATAGTGTGGCAAAAACAGATAGAGACAGAAAACTCCTTCAACACATCTGGAGCCACTGGAGGAAGTCCCATTCAGCTGGAGCACAGGTCCCTCTGGGGGTGATGAAAGAGGGTGGAGGAGGAAGGGGAAGGAGCAATGCCTCCCCGGCACACAGCACCCACTCCAAAACATCTGTCAGGGCTTCAGACACACAGTCCCTGAGGTGGGAAGGGCTACTCCAGGCCTCCATCCTCCTGCTCCCTAAACCATGGGTTCAGGCTCCCTTGGGGCATGGTACCAGCTGGAGCAAAAACACCCCCCCACCCCTGCAGGCTGCTGCCTGTCTTCACCCCCCTCCTGCCTGCTCCCTACCTGCTTCCAGGCACGCAGAGGTGGAAACAGCCCTTGACCACAGTTCTCAACAGCACCCAGCCCCTTCCCCTTCGGGGGAGGGTGGTGCTGCCATCTCACAAACTTCAAAGCCAGTATTGGGCTGTTGGAGAACCCAGTGGCCCCACTCAGATACAGAAAAGGGGCTATTTGCCCTCTGACAAACAGGATGATGCAGGATATGCGCAAAGAGACAAGGCACATCCAGCCTGCTTTGGTTCAGGGATGAGGACTATATTACCACGTCCACTCTACAAGCTACATTATATGGACCCTTCTCAGGTCCGGATCATGAAGGCAAGACCAGGACTGCAGTGAGGGAGTGGCACAGACCCCCGGATCATACTGTGCAACACCAACTTGCTCCCACTCCAAAGGCAGCACAGCTGTGTGCCCTATTCAACATCATGGACCAGGAAAGGAAGAGCAGGATCACAGGGAGTAATGAGGGGAGATCTTGAACAACAGGAAATTCACAGCTTCACATGCATTCACTAATAAGAACATTAAACTAGGAGTACAGGTATAGCCTTAATTTTGCATTACAAGAAGTTTTCATTTCTTTCCACTCCTCTACCAGAAACTATTGATTAATCCAGGTAGTCTCTTCCTCCTCCAACTCCCCAAACAAGAGAAAAATATATTCTAGGGAAATAGATCTTCTCCAGGAAATGAAAAGCATCTTTTCCAAATGCAAGGGTTTGGTTTCCAGTTTGAAGTATTCCAGACTAAATTGAGTTTAAAATCATGCTTTTCCAAGTCAAAGTGGACATCGCAAATGGAATACTTTGTTTTGAAGCAGTTTAACCTCAGGAGGAAAATGACAGAGTTAAACCTTTTGGCACTATTGAATCAGAACTTCTTATTCAGTGGAAACAGGTTATTTTGACTTCTTCATCTTAACTGGGGAACAAAAATTTCAAAAACCCAACAAAACGTTGACACATCGAAATTTCCTTCAGGATGGCAGGTCTATTTTCTAACCACCCCTTCTTAAATGAATATGGAAATATTAAGCCTCAGCTCATATGTCTACAGGCTTATTTTCTTTAGCTCCCATCTTTAAAATCTGGAGACCATAAATAGCCTTTTTTAACTCCAGACTGCAACACAGCCTTTTAAACCAAACATTTGTAATCGTCACAGCTGTAATAAGTACAACATTTCTTCAAAGGGATTACATTGGACTGTGGTTTTCAGTATTGCTTCCTTGTCTGTTGTGAAATCTCCTCACCATAAATTAATTTGATTCTATTATCTTTCTGATACGATCTGCTTTCTGACAGGTCGGTTTTATCTTGGTTCATTCCTGTTTCTTATTGACAGCTCAGAGCACTGTTGAAGAGATGCGAGTTATTAATGTTGACAGGGTTTGTAACGGAATATCTTTTATCCAGCAATGTATCCTTTCTAATGTTTTTATTCCCCCTTCTCTGGCTACTTTAAGAGGCTAAACAAAAAACAAAAAAATCAAACAAGCCATACAGCTTGACTTTCCCGGAACCTTTTTCAGTTCTTTCTGGAACATCTTTCTACATCTACCAAGGATGTTATGGTATAAGGTGTTATTCATATTGGACAAAACTACTAGAACAATAACATACTGAAGGTTAAGTACAGTGTAATCCTGTTGGAAATCCAAGCACTGGATCAAACAACTTAAGAAGTTAATATTTTTATGAAATTAAGCCTATAATGCCAACCAACAAGAGAAACAAAGAGGAAAATTAGCAAGACAGCTTATGTACCACCCAAGCTTGAGATAACACCTCCCCATGCACCACCAAACAGGAGAGAAAAAAAGAGGTGTAAAGAGATTCAATCCGTTAAGTCAGAGGTACTTGGCTGGATCATTGGAAATCAGGCACCTATCTACCTTCTGTAGGCCTGACCCCTGCGTCAAAGCAGGGAGTCGAACCTAAATTCTCTCCACGCTGCTTTACCACTATCCTCAAAACACCCTGCCATTCCACGTATGATTCATTTTGCCTTAAATGCCTACTAAAGATTTTCTTGAAAATATTAAAACTGTGCAAGGAACACAAGAGAAGAATTAAACTGTCACACCTCTCCCTTTGCACCTTTTCTGCTGGAGCAAATAAATTCCAGGCACCAAAGCTTCAGCAGCAGCTATTGTAGCTATACCAGGGACAGCGGATAAAACACCTCTAAACCAGTGTAATTCTCTATTCAGGTTCCCCTGCAAAAGCATTTTACAGCCACCCTGGGTTCATGCTGCACAAGATACCAGGATTTACGATTGGGATTTAAGCAAATCTGTAACTCCTAATGAATGGGAAAAGGCTTTGTGTGCAGGGAGCGTGACCCCCACACCAGCCTCCCCTTGGTTTCCTATCTCTCTTTTCAAAGTGTATTTTGCTGATGCTGACAGAGGCAGCAGAGGGTCCAGATGTCCAGGACTGGCTCAAATAGTCCCAGAATAGAACAAGAACTATTCCTCCACCCGAAAAAAAGCCTTAACAGTCCCAGCTTTCCACTTGGAGCATGAGACCTTCCCGCTGGTCTCTCACAAGCTGCACCATCAGGAATGCATCTCTCCCGACAGCATAGCAGGAGAACACTTCATCTCCTGCCTCACTCACGGGAATTTGCTAGACCCAGGGCTGCCTCGGTCTGACATGTCCCTATGTTGACATTTACTGACAGAGAGTATTTTCCCTAGATCTGTTGGTTTACTTTGACTAGCTTCCATGTTCTTATCTTACCAAGAAATAGGGCCTGATCATTTTGGAGGTATCTTTAGCAGTAGGCTCTTAAAGCTCAGCCAGCTTGCCTTCCAGAAAAGTTAATAGTACCTTTCCTCAATTATCTGGAGCCCTTGAGAGCCCCCTGTTATTACTGGAGTGTTTTTCATTAGCTGTGCTGGTTCCAGGCTGCAGGAGGACGGAGCTCAGCACAGGAGTTGAACTGTTCTGGACAGAGAAAACGAGAAACCCTGTAACACAATTAGAAGTACCCACAGGGTAACATATAACTTTACTGTCAAGCCCTGAAATAACACAGCTAGCTAATGAAATAACAAAATAAACTTTGTTTTAATTAAAATTAAGAACATTTTATCTCTCTCTTTTTAGTCTTAAAACAGCGGCAGTTCAAAAGTCACGATGGAACAAATGAAAAAAATCATTTGCAAAGCAAGGGGCAAGAGGCGAGGGCAACATCACCGGGTTAGGAGTGACCTGCACCACAAACTCCTGGCAGGATCTTTGTCTGAAAACAGCCTGCAGTAGGTATACGTGAAGCAGATTCCTAGTGAGGAGCTAAACCTAAAAAAACCCAGGGATGTTCTCCTGGGCCCGCCCTACCTCCAGGTTCAGACTGTGCCGAGGATATTCCCCCCCATCCCAGGAGGCCCCTGCAACTCAGGCAACAGGACATGAACTGCTCAGGAGCCACCTGAACTAAAGAATTGTGACCCCAATGCAAGCAATTACAATTTCTGCCTTGTAACACCCTGGTCACTCATGCTTGGGGACAGCAGCTCTGCTTCCCACAGAGAGTCCCGCTCCACTTTGCCTTCACCCATCAGCGGCAGCTTGCTGCTGGCAGTGGTCCTCGTTCCCGCGCTCCCAGGGCACCGGCAGTCAGCAACACAGCCTTTGCTGCTGCCACCCCACGAACCCACGGTGCCGAAAGCAAGCCTGGCATCTTGCTGCCTTCTGCCAGCTGGACTTCCCCAGCTTGGGCTACGCCAAAGACAGGTGGAAGGAACCTAACACCTTGTCCCCATACAGCATCGTGTTGCACGCCGTGCAGATGTGCGCACCAACAGCAGGCACAAGCAGGGCACCACAAATAGTTCTGACAGTACATGGCTTTGCTGCTCCAGCTGCTGTTAAAGCAAAACGCCATTTACATTATTCTCATTTCTCCTGGCCTCTTCCCCCTACAGCTGATTTTTTCTTAACTGTTCGAAAGCCTTGGAGGGGCCCGGAATTACACTGAGAGACACACACCACTGTGTTCCTCGCACTTGCCATGGCTATTCAGCACAGGAATGAGCCCGCCTTGACACATCCTAGCAGAGCAAGGTGTGTTGTAGAAGCTTTATGCACACAAATGGAGAAGAGGTGAAAATAATCAGCTTTCCTTTTATATATATAAACAGTCATCCTGGCCAAAGGTATTGGGGTAAAAAAAATATCCCATGCTTGATCAGTTTTAATGAACAACGGAGGTATACGGAGAGCTAGACTATATGATCAGAGTCTGATGAAAAGCAGAAATTACCCAGGGGAAGCAAATCCTCTTGGTTGAAATCCCAGTTCTCTTAGTTGTTCTCCAACTGATTTTCAACAGTTTCAATACAACCTTTTTTAAAACCAGTTTGCTTTCTAGTTCCGCTGTGAGACTTGAGAAATTTTCTGGTCTCTTAATGCTCCATGTATGTGTATACCACCAGTACATCCACTATAGATACAGATGAATGCTTCCACACAGGACAAGCACCAGTGGAATTCCAGAAAGAATCAATTTATATATGTATATTTTAATGCATCTATCTCTTATTCTAAAATTTTGTGTAACCTCTGGACCACCACATTCATTCATTGCCTCCAGCATTCCCTAGCCATTTCTGCTTGCATAAAGTGAGTTAGGGAAGGCAGATCAGAACTAGACTGGAAGTGTGTTGGAGAAGGGCTGATCTGTTAGTTGAACCTTTCCTGCTTGCAGACTAGTCCCCCGAGCTGTGCCTGAGTCCAGTGGAAGCACAGGTAAGTAATAAACCACACTACATCCTTATACCCCCTGCTTGCTGAGTTTGAATGATATTGGAGGCTGCTCTGTGGGGAGCATTAGAAGATGTTCAGAAGGCAGATAGCTCCTTAGCCCTTTTAGAAAAATCAGGCCCCTCAAAGTCCAACAGATCAGGCACCCAACCCCTGATTTCTCAGGCAACAGACCTTAAATCACCTGCCCAAGCCCAGCAGCTGGCTCATTGCTTTGAGACACATCTACAGTTTCCCAAAGAAACATCAGGATCTGTAGCTTGCTCTGGAGGTCACCAAATGCAGTGCATGGAAAAAATAAAATCCAAACCAAAGAGGAAGTAACATCCAAAGCCAAGGAACATGAAATCAGCTGAAATATCCTCCCTTGCTTACTGTGAGAGCTCACTTGCTCTGGAAGGGACCCAGAGATGGGCAGCTTGCTTTGGATCAAAGTTTTTTTTAAAAGTCTTGACCTCAACCATTGAATCCAAAAGCCAAGACCTTCAAGTGACAGGAAAATCTGTCAGTAACCAGGCGGGACTGTGGCATGCAGCTGTGGTGGGGTCTTTGTGCCAGACTCGGCATTCCAGATGATTTTGCTCTTTCTACAAGGTCTAATTGCCAGAAGACCTGAGCTACCATAGAAAGCACAAGGCAATGAAGGATATTTCTAAAGTGACCAACGTAGGTGCCACAAACCACAGCATGAGCAAAGTTCTTCAAGGCTCTTTGATGCTGTGGTTGCATTGCTTTCTGATTAAAATGAGCTCAAATTTGCTTACATGTGCTGTAATCATATCTAGAGACCTACTTTGTGCAAAGTGTATGCTGTCTCTGACAAATATTGGATGTCCATTGAAAGCAAAGAGGCTTCAAAGCCAGAGCAGGAAAGATCAAGGGAAGAGGTGTAAAAGGAAAAGAACAGAGGAATAGGAATGAAAGTCTCAGAAGCAAACTCAGGATGTCAAGAAATAAGAAGTGGTGTAAAAATAACATAGGAGATCCATCACCAGTGATACAGTTCATGATTCAAAACCCGCATATCTTAAATGATCTAAATTTATTCATTCCAATAAAAGCAACAGTTCTCATTATACACTTACTATAGGGAAGTATTATTTCTGTGTTGGCTTACAAATTGTCTCCCTCTTTCTTTCTCAAACTCATCGCAATCTTAACTAATACAAGTAAATCTCTGTGCATGAAATATGAACCACTGGCAGCTCTAAGGCTCACTTTTCATCCCAAGCCTAACGGGCAAAGCACTGTGATTTCATTTCACAAGCTTTTCCAACTGAGCTCAGAGTCGATCATTTGCCAGAGTTTGACTCTTGCAAACAGCCTGCCAGAGCCGCTGAACTCATGGGGCCAAATCCATCAATGGTGCAACTCCAGCTAACCCGAGACACTTTAGGCCAGAGACTAGTTTGTTCCAAAGCATTAGAAGTGTCCCTTGAGATCTGTGATCACAGAACATTGTCATAACACTTAAGAAGTTATGGTATGTTAATTGGAAGTTGTCAAAATATATCTATGGCCCTGCCTGTGCTTCGCTTGGATGTGCACAAGAAGCCAAGAAGTTCATTTATAACAAGGGAAACGTCACCGAAGCACTGCAGCTCCATGAGATAGTGAAGTGGCTGTCCAGCACAGTGGGATAGGCTTTCCGTTGGAAGCTGTGCCTTTGCCTCTCCAGCACAAGGTTCCTGGTCCTTCAGCAGTGCTACCAGGCTCAGTCACTCATTTAAATGCCTGAACCAAAAACATGTATGTCCCATCTTAATTAGATTTGTCACTTAGTGCCCCTCTTCAGGAAGGGAGCTCTTATAGCTCAAAGGACCTAAATAACTAACTCTCAGGCAAAACCAAGCAAAGAGCCTGTAAAGCTTGATAGATAGTGGGGCTTCCCCCTATACTCAAGGGATATGAGATGCCACATGTATTTAAATACATTTGCTCCTAACCAGTTTCAAGCATGGCAAAGATGAGGTGCAAACACCTACTCATACAATTAAAGGCTGCTATAAGGGTGGAGTGAATCAGACCTCAAAGCAGTGGGTCCCAGGGGGAACACTCCCACAACTGAAAACTAAGCACGTGCTTACGCAGAAGAGCTGGACCTCCAGTCATTTTCCCATCTCAAGAATATTTTATCTTTTAGAAATTTCTTCCTGCAACAAACAGGGAAGAAGAGCCAAGGCTACAGGAGGAGAGACATGCCAGCCCTTGCCCACTCTGCAAGAGGGCCAACAAGCAGATCCTGGCCCCATGGCAGTCTCAGCCACTGGTCTGTGGACACTGTGGAGCATCCCATGGTGGAGAGCTCCAGGACTACGGTGGCACCTTGGCAAGTACTCAATGCCTATCAATGCATACCTGGAGCATCGCCTTTTACACTCCCTACAGGGGCAGAAGAACTTGGCATTACAACCTCACTTCAACCCACTCCTGAACACTTCAGAAAAAACTGAACAGCCCAAACCAAGGCTTGCAAGAGAGCCAGATCCCCCACTCCTACCTACTGTATAGCCTCCTGACCACTCCGCTCCCAGGGAGCATGAGATGCCTTGGACCAAACCCTACACTTCTCCCAGCAGAGTAAAGTCTGGAGCCACCCCCATGTCCCATTTTCATGTCTTAACCAAAGGGCTGCTAGAAGGAGTCACTCCCCACAGAAATCACAGGGAACACAGGAAGTTTTCTTTAAAAAACTCATTTTTGTCAAAGCTGCAGTTTCCAAACATGGGTTAGGGGAACAGTAGGGGAGGAATGGGTTGTCAAAAAATTCTTATAGTGCGTTGTTTAAGTGCTTTGTTGGATCTGGATGCAAAGAAATTGGAGAAAGGGTAAAAAGTACAGACATACATACAACATACTACAAAACATATTAGAATAATTTCAATCCTTGGCAAAAGTATTTTGGTTCCTATTGCTTTTGATAATAAATCATAAAATGTCAGTAAAGCCATTGTACTATAGACTGTGAAAATAGCATCATCTCACAAAGAAATACTTCTTTACTGCTTTCTGCTTAACTACCCTAGAACAGCTCGCTACAAGAAAACATGAATTGCCAGGAAGTTAAGTGCATTAATTGGAATATAAGGAGGTGTTGGATTCCTAATCAGAGACAAAGGCACTTTTGCTGAGCAAAGATTATTAAAATTCAAGTCATGCAGGTTATACTCCAAATCCAACAGGCAAGAACTTTCCATAGTTACTTTAAGAACATTTTCATAATATTAAGGTGATACACAGTTAATTCATTTTAAGCCAATTATGCAGAACAAACAACTATATTTGTGTGGATCTAGAAAAGCAAATAATATTTGTTTCCAAGAGAGCTACATGGAGCATTCATTGACTATTCTGCTAGGTAGCTCTCCAGTTATTCACTTTTTAGCAGAGAGTTGGCAGGAGCTAGCACTGAAGTAAGGCAGCCTGACCTGTGGCTAGGTCCCTGTTAAGCTGAATAACGGAAGGAGAGAAAATTAAGTCCAGAATAAAATCAATACAAGAAAAAAAGGCAGAAGCCTTAAATGATGTTGGTGTTTCCACTTCAGATGGTCTCAGTCAAAAGAGCAATGTTAACTCAACCACATCATGTATCCTGTTTGTTCTACTGTAATCATTAATGGGTGTAAGCCCAGGAGAAGAGAAAGGAGCACAGAGAGTTGCTTGTATCCTTTGGACTCTGTGTCACCAAGACACCTCCGGATGCAAGTCAGATGCCCTGGAGGGGCTCTGATTTAGAGTTGCCTCTCAGGGATGCTTAGCACCATCCTCCTTAAAGAAAAACCTGCAGGGGTGGAAGGAAGCACCGGGGAGGTTGCACAGGGGATGAAAGCACAGGTACACCCTGGTGACCAGCACCAGGACAGCCCTGGGAAATCGCAGGTTCAGGAGCCCAGCAGCTCTCTGCCAGCAGCTGCTCGGGGATGTTTGCAGGCAGAAACAGGATAAGCACAAAAGGTCCCCCTCAGCTAGCAGCTTGCGGGTTGTGTGCCATGGTCACCAGCAGGACAAACCTATTAAAGCAAGTGGCTGCAGGGGAATATCCTCAACTTTGGCACACCTGATCTACCAATTATTCTTATTTCTCCCTGTTTGTTTCACCTACAATTCCTAATCCTGTTCTTGAAATGCCAGAAGATAAAAAAGTGACAGTAACTGAACTGCACATTTTACAAAGCTCCACTGAACTTGGCAGCAGGCTCTGGACATCCTCAGAGCACTCAAAATTTAGGGCCTGAATCAATTCCCATTGGAGCTTTTCCATTCATTCAACAGCAGAGGGATCAGGATGGTCAGTAAGAGGACAGGCAGGGGAGGGCAGCTGCCCAGGAAAGTGGGCAGCCAGGATGCCTGCGTTGCTTTCCCATTCCTGTCCCCAGACTCACAGCCCAAGTCATCCCTGCACCTCCCCACAACTGTTCCCCCTTCACCCCATCTTTGAGGGCAGCATTTGGCTATTTTAGCTGCTGCAGCTCTGCCCAAAACTCACCCCTTTCAAAAGGGTTTCCCTCCCCCAGTCCACGAGCTCAGAGACAAAGCCTGGGAAAGTCCAGACCAGAAGGGAACATTTTGGACAGGCGTGAATATGTAAAAGCAGGGTGTGGAGACTGCATGGGCTTTGCCAAAACCAGGCTGCCCGGGTGCTAATAAAGTCCCATTCGGGATGTTGAACTCCTGGAAAAACCTCTTCACTTCTCCAGGATACTTGAGCAGAGCAGGGAGGTGGGAGGCAGCTAAGCGTTAACAGCTTGTGCTACAGGATCGGGGCCTCCACCGAGGTCAAAGACGCTCTTTATTCCTGGAACATCTCCAGTCCCTGGCCGCCCTTGAAACCTGGGAACATAGCCACCTTCGCCCCACCTTCCCTGGCCATGCCAAGCTCAGGCTGTGATGTGGGGCCACCAATTCTCATTTTTAAGTAAAAAGGGGGAAAGGGAAGAGGAGAGAAACCAAGACATGGAAAGGTCAAGTGCCTTCGCCAAGGCTAAGCGGCACATCAGTGGCAGAGCTGGCATTCGAGCACAGGAGCGCCTGTTTTCTACACCAGTGCTAAAACATCCAGACCACCCTGCTGCCTCTGAGACCACACCGCCTCTGTGAAATGTGTGGAAATTTGCAGGCATTTTCCCTGATTTTTACAGGGATTTTTTTTGTTGTTGTTCCACACTTGGCTCACAGCTGTTTGCCAAAATCAAATTGCTGAGGTGTTTCTGTCTCTTTAAAACTTCATAAACAGACACTTGGACAAAAACCATCAGTGAATCACAGCTGTGGTGGGGGAATTCAATTTAGCCATGGCAGCCTGAAAGCAAGAAACCCAAACCAAGATACAGTCCCGGCCCTCTGCCACCCCAGGCAGGGGCTCACAGCCACACACAACCCCGCTAGCACTGCTCACAGCACCTCCGCTTGGCATGAAAGGTGCTGGTGTCCGGAGAACCAGACTGCTCTTTGATTCCTCCCAACAAATAAAACAGCATTTTCTGCCATAACTATTTGACTCCTTACTTGCAAAGGAAAATAAATCAGAAAACATTCAGGTCCTCTCCTGTTCCAGTGCTACCGGGCTTTTCTGCAGCTCACCATCCGTATTTCAGCAGGATGGTGCCAATTTACTCAGTTGAGCATCTGCACCTTGCCCCCCCCCCAGCTGGGCCACATTTCCCCAGCTGGTCACCTTGCTGCTCTGCTTGCAAGACATGCACAGCCTGAGTGTCTTGAAAGCCACACAGAAACCCCTCCTGCCCCTTCTCAGCACTCATCCCTGTCCAGGTGATGCATGTGCTGCAGGTGAGACTTCATTCCTGCCCAACACACCTGGAGGTCCCTGCCAACCCCACAGCCTTCCCCCCAGACCCATGCCTCTCCCTGCGGACCAACCCCAGGGCACATCAGGTGCATCAGAGTAATGGGGAAAGATATCCAAGGCTTACCCCAGACAGAGACAATGTGACTAGCAAAGCACATGGAGATGATGCGACTATTTTTCCTCCTTTTAAAAAAAAAAGAAAAGCAAAACACCAACACCTCTGCAACCAAACCACATTCTGCAACTTGCCACTGAGGTTCTGCACAGCAAACAAAAGGTTAAACAAACAAACCCCGAGCAATGTCTCAGGCTTGCCAGATGCAAAAAAAAAGCTTTCAGCCAGCGACATCTCTCCTTCCCCAGCTGTAGGTTCATATTTTTAATGTCAGATTGCAAAAATAATAAAAAAAGGAGGGGGAGAAGGCAAAAAAAGCAAACATTTAGCTCACAACTGGATGGGAAATGAACTGGAAGCTTGCGTTTGTGTATATTTCTCCCTGGCGAAGAGAAGCCAGCTGGTATGCGCAAGGTCCTGAAAACCTGTCCTGACATCGGCAGAAGTGTGACCAGCAATACCTCTCCCGTGCTGGCTCATGCGTTTTCTCCTATCTCACTTCATCTCTCACTAAGCTCAAGCGAGCCCACACTATTGCAGATTTATCGCCATCTGAAAAACATTAAATATCTCAGGGTTTCAAATATTTGCAGACAGCTGAAGAAGTGGCTGTGATGGAACTGTCTCTTTCTGGCATAAAGCTATCAATTTTCCATGAAAGTTGAGGCCTGGCTTTTTTTTTTATTTTATTTTTTTACCCCTGGTAAAACACTGTAACAAATTACTTATTCCCCTTTTAGCAAATACAAGGGAAGCGGACAGTCATTATTACCAAATGTGTGCATGCACAAGTAACTAAGGGAAAATAAATCCCATTTGAAGGTTAATTAACTAAGGCAGGGTCACAGCTTGACAATCTGCCCTCAGCAAAGGGGAAGCACAACATCGGAGGGTCTACGAAGAGAGCCGTAATGAATTGTGACTTGAGGCTTGTCTGTGCGGGGAAATTACCACGCAGCAAGCTACAGGCTGGATTTATGGTGCTCACTTCACATTTATAGCATTAGACCCTTTGTGCAGACTAATTAGGAACTAGTTACCTCATTTACCTTCTGACAAATACTTCTTTGCACAGAAGCCCACAAGAGCAAGTTGAGCCCCATCAACTCCTTGGATTTTGCCCACGCTTCTGGCTTTGCACAGCAACCAGCAAGTCCAAGCTGGGGAGCAAGGGAGGGGTTAGGAGAAACATGTTCAGTCCCCAGCATGTGAGCAAGAGCTTGGGCTTGAGCTCAACACCCTTAAGTGTCCCCAGAAAGCCCCCAGGTTTGGACAGAAACAAACTTTCAACAATAGTCACATCCAACCTTGGGAGAAGGCTGATGGTGAAGCGATGGAGAAGCCAGGGTGCATTTGTCATCCCAGCATCTTGTTCAACCCACTCCCCACCCCATCCCTGCCTGTGGCTACGGTGCCTCTCGCAGACTCCTGGGCCCCATGGAGCAGGAAAAGCCACAGCGGTTTAGCCCAGGAGCCTGCAGGGAGTCAGAGAGGTGGTGGAGAAGAGAGCCATGCTTTCGGTGCGAGGCACCGAGGAGCTCTGGTGGAGGGCAGTAGGGCTGAGCCCAACCTAGATTTCTTCCAAGGAAATTTCTAAAGAGGACCAGCTGGCTCACTTTCAGTCTGCCTGGTTTCTTGGCCAAGCTGAAGGGCACCAAGCCAACATCAGGCCACCTCAGTGCTGAGCAAATACACCCACCACAGAGGTTTTTGTGCACGTCAGCTATTCTGCTTGCACCCCTTTGCTATACAACAGGCATGAAGGGAGTATGGGGTCAGCATGCTGCACAGGGGGGCTATGCCAGGCATCAGCTGGCAGAGGGTACAAGGGCCAGAGCCGGCATGGGCAATGCCAGGCTGGAGTCTGGCCAGTAAAGGTGACAATATCATGCTTCCACACACCAAGTGAAACCTATCTAAAGCCAAGTCCTTTAGGGCTGATTCACAGATGCAGGGTCACACATGCAAAACTAGTCAAGACAACAGGTGTCAAAAGTGCTGGGGAAGGTCAAATATGCCATCACCAGTTAAAGACAAACACACATCTTTTGGCATTTTGGCCTTTTAAGGCACCATACAGGCAGGGATATTAGCAGATGTCAGTAGGAGGAGAGGAGTTGTGGGCAGAGCTGTCAGATTGGGATCTCCTGCCAGCCCCTACAGGGACCTCAGAATCATTCACCCCCCTGTGCTTCTTTCCCTGCAATAACAAAAGGCAAGTGACCTCCTCTGGGGGAAAATTTTCCAAGTCTTAGGGGGTGGCAAGGCTCTGATAAGAAGCAACTCAAGCCATGACTTTCTCAGTGAAGTGTGGCTACTTTCACACCTCATTTCCCACATAGCAGAAGGTATGGCTGAGTTTCAGGGGGTAACTGCAAGGTGCAAGACATGCATTCTGTCCAACAGGGTCTCCACCACAGTGAAACAGGCCAGCCAGTTGGGGACACGCCATATGGTGGGCTAAAAGCTCCCCCTTTTGGGGAGATCCCTTTGGAGACAGCTCCAGCACAGGGAGGTGGTGTCTGGCAGACACATTTCCGTGCTAAAACCAGAGATTGGCAGTCATTTCTGCTCTTATCTCTCATCTGCTATAGAGCTAATGAAAGGGGTTCACTATTAACATTCAATCACACTCCTCCCCTTGGGGCTTGGAAGTCCACCACCGCCTGTCTGCGGCAGCAGTTTTTCATTTGCCACTTTATCTCATTTTTCTTTTCCTCCTCCCAAACTGTGGGTTTCACAAAGCTTCTGAGACAGCTGCTTTACTGAAAAGGAAATGCTTAAAGCCAGCTCAACTACAAGGTGAGCCCTGCTGAAGGCTCAAGTCAGCTGCTGAAAAGACTGTCTCCTCCCCAGTGGTCCAAAACCCAAAGGACATGGAGATAAAACCAGAGAAACTGCTGAAATGAGAAACAGGCACACAGGCCACCGAAAGGCAGAGCAGGCCCCAAGACGTACTGTCTAAGCAAAACCATATGGCAATCTCAGCCAAGCCCTCAAGAGATGTATTCCTACTCAGCGCCTGCTAGCATGCTCTCCAAGCACCTTGTAACAGTCCCTCTTTCAGCACAGAGGCATCCTAAGTGACCTGCTCAAAGTGATAACAGCAAGCAAGCCATTCAGCTAAGATGTCCTGAGTCTCCTGCATGACCCTTTTCTCTTCCCTGTCCTCTACCTTGCTTTTTCTTCCCCCCCTCCACTTTTTTCTTTACTTCCCATGCATAAACATTCTTCCATTATGCACTCTTAACTCACCATCTTTTAAGACTCTTTCACCTACTTTTCTTGATCCAACCACTGCAGAATCAAGCATCCCACAAGCTTTCACAATGTTGGCATCACACTACCAGCACTGGCCAGTTCCCCGTGAAGTCAATTACAAGATGATGTTCCATCATGGCCCATCAGACGAGCCCTTTCATCAAGGTGCACAAGAAATTTAGAAGGAAAAAAAAACAGCGGGAAGGGAAAAATCTGTGGGTTTTTAGTTTTGTTTCCAACAGTCTGTTTCAAAATACAGATTCACATTCACCACTGGATATAGAGATTGCATCCCCGTGAAAATGTAGATTGCCCCTTCTCTACAAAAAACAGCCTGGAGAATAAAATAGGTATAAAGCTACATACTCTGCAGGCTGGTCCTATGATGTCACAGCCCACTGATGTGTGCATACTGTCATATGTTTACCTACTAAAATATAAATAATATTTTATGTAGGAGTCCATTTACAAGGCAGTGTTTATGCAGAAATGGCTGGACCTGTTCTACAAGAGCGAGGAAAGGTTAAAAAGGCTGGGTTGCTGCACTGATTTACAGGCTGCCTGATTTAATTAATATTTATATATTATTATTTTGAGGGCTGTGGGTGGTCATTCACAAGGGAATGCCAATATCATCATTTGAGGGCTTTTCATTTATTTCATGGGCTCATGTAATTTTATGAAACCAAAGTACATGAAACTGCCAAAAACCCAAAACATCCTTTTCAGGTACATTTGTATAGCACCTTTACTCAAAATACCACAAGAAACAGATAAGAACCATTATTCCTCAACCTATAAGGGCAAAGCTGCCATATCCATTACACAGACACATGCTCTAGGGAATGAAGAGGTTTAGCAGCCTCCTCAAACACAAGGAGGAACGTGGCTTCCACCAATGCTGTCCTGACCATGAGGCTCCCCTCCCTCACACCCCCACCCGCCTCATATTTCTATGCTGTGTGTGCTCATATAGTCTCATTCTTGTTTTAAGAACATTAATATATACATTTGAAAACCCAAACCATTAAAAAGTAGTTGGCTCGGACTTTTACTGGAACACGTGCACAAATATGTTGTTTGGATATTTTTACGGCCATTAACTTTTCCATATATAACCCAGACCTCCCATTAGGTGTTGTGAACTGGATCACCTCTTTACTTGCCAAGTTATATTTCAATTAAATTAAAGTCACCTTTGGTCCTAATGAACCCCTGTTGTTTGCCTAATGCCATGATTAATTCCAGCTGCAAGAAACAGTATTAGCCTGGGTGGGTACATGGTTGAAGACTGATTCTCCTCCAAGATTTATGGGTGCTAGAGAAGGCTCTGTAATTCATATTGCTGAGTATATTACTGTTCAGGCAATAAACAGAGGCCCCTACACAACAGGCTTCCACTAGTGCTTCAGAAACTGGGATTCACCCTGAATTTGTTCCTGCAGTAAAAAACTTATCATTTATTTGGGCACAGATACCTATCTCCTTTCTTCCAAAGCTCAGCAGAAAGGGAGGCATCCCAAAGACCTTGAACAGTCACCTGGTGGCAAGCACCCTACCTGGGGAACAGCACAGCCAGGGGGGACTGCAGCCTGTGCTCTCCATTCACGCCCTCCAAAGATGAAGGGTTCCCTCAGACCGTATTACCACACTACATTTACAGGGCCTAAAAGAGAAAAGCAAGCAGGGACCAGATTTTGTCCTGTGATCTGAGAAGTGCTGAACTCTAATACTAGGGCTAATGTTTTATTTTGGATCCAAGAGTGACTACTTAACATGGAAAAGTAGCATTGGAAGTAGAAGCCACAGGCCACCAAAACCCCAGGTGTCTCACACACATGTCTAGCCATTAACATGCTCAGAAGGAAGAGGACAGCCCTTAACACCCTCACCAGTGGTGAACTCAATGCCATTAAACTGCAGAGTCCCACAACTTTATTATCTGTGGTGTAGCAAAGGCAGGTGCCTGCCGGGGCAGAGCGTGGTGCTGGAGGAGTTGTATCAGCTCTGGCCACGGTATCTAAATTCTGACTGTACCACTCCATAGGATCCAGAGAGAAGACCATAGTGACCTACAAAGCTCTTGCTTCTTTTTATTTTACAGATTTACAGGTGAATTTATTTGTGGCCAGTCCCTTCTCCACTCCCTTCCCCTCCTCCTCTCTGTATTATTAAGGCCATAGAAGTTGCTTCAGTATTCAAAACCATGACTAAATTATCAGTCCTTTTATTAGTGCCAGTGGCAACCTGATACCATGACCCAGCCTGGCCACTTGCTTCACACCTTCCCAGCTAGCATAAGCCGTCCTCAATCATAGTTGCAGATATTTCCAGAGAAGTGGGGGAACTCAGCAGGTCTGGCACCACAAACTCAGAAAATGAAGCACAGTTCAGACTGTCCAGAGATGGAACAGGATAAGAACAGATGGGATCTCAGCTATATGAAAATTTCTGCCTTCTCCTCCTCAAAAAATCATCATTACAGAGTAAAATTCTGTTCTGTTGCCAGAACCCTGCTTTAGGATTGTATCTGTATGAGATGATACCTGTTGCTGACATCCAAGGCAGTCCTGCCTTGACAATCAGCCTACAGGATCAATTCTTAGGAGAATTCTCCCACATTTAAACCCAGATATATCAGTAACTGCTCAAGCTGGATGGAGTTTAAGATAGAGATGAGAATAAGGCCTATGATTTCAGAGGGGCCAGAATAGCAAAAACAAATATCCACCAGTCCAAGGTTCAGAACTGTCTTTCTTTGTACAGCAGTTCAATACAAATCACAGTCTGATTACAACATTGAAAAACAGTTGCACAATTATCATATTCAGTTCCCATGACTTCCCCAGCGTCTACCTCACCTAGACCAGGACTGCAGTTGAGCAAGAGTGAAAAGTCAGAGCCAAACATGTTACATATAACTCCACAAAGAAATACAGAGGTTCAATAGGCTTCAGACAAACCCAAGAATAACCATTACACTGTGGAAAGTATTTGCCATTAAAACATTTTTCATTAAAAGTGACATTTCTGAGACTTCTATCCTGCTGAAAAGCAATACCAGCCTCACGTCAGAAAGCCTTTAAGAAAAATTTCCATTGCTATAATTAACTTCTCTGTTGAGGCTGTATTGTTCCCCTTTCACAGAAAATCTCAGCAAAATTTCCATGGTTTAAAGGCAGCCAAAAAGGTATCCTGTTCCATTTTTTCAGGAGGAACTTGTGGTCGTAAGGCATCTAGGAGAACTTTAAGCTATACATAGGGTGCAGAGCAAACACAGGGTAAACATCTACCCCACTGAAACCAAAAGTAAGCCAAATGAAAGGTCCAGCTCATTCTGTAAGCCAGCTTTGACACTGGAGCAGCTACAAAGTACTACCTGTTGGCCAACAGTTGCCACAGGACCACAGAAGAATCGGAAATAATGCAAGAACCAGGGTTGTACAGCATGTTCCTTCTCCCGATACACCTTTTCTTGAAAGCTTCATTACTGACTTGCAAAATAAGATGTGAATAGCCTACAGAATGAAGACAAAAATCTTAGAGACTCTAAAAGGAAACCCAAGAAGCTCCAAACTGTAACCCCACTGCAGCCAACTTTAACCCAGCTTGGTTTCAACCCTGCCATCACTCCAGCAGGGAGAGACCCTCATACATAAATTGGTATTGGCCCCAGCAACTGCAAATTCACTTTTTCCAGACAGGTACAGCCTTGAATGAGGGCCTGTTATTTCCCTGATCTGTTTTTGAGTTGATAACACATGCAGATTATTAGGCCAGACACTACAGGAACATGTCCCACATGACGTGTTACTGTAAAGTCTCCTGGTTTGTGTGCTGCATTTCAGAGATGTGAAGGGGCAGGTAAGACCCTCCAAAGTAACACCCAGAACAGAACTTAACCCAGTTACTCCTCCATTGAGCCCGGTAACTTCCAAGAGGCCAGGACATCAAAAATAACACTCATACTGATTAAGACCAAAGATGAAGATTCTACCATTTCTCTTTGCAGCTTGCTCCTCACTATTTAAAAAAAAAAAAAAAAAAGAGATGTGTGTTGTAATTCTACTTTGAATGTAGGTCTGGCATCCAGCCTTTATTTTTCTTCCCCCTGCCCCAAGAAGATAGATTAATACATTTTCTCCTGGTGGTAGCAGTCCACATACTAACAAAGTCATATCAATTTCATCTTTGAGATGAAAATATTTAACTTTATAATCTTATGCTTGTGAGCTAACACTAAAGACACTGATGCAATGATTCTGTTGATTTCTCCATTCCCCCTAAAGATGTTGAGCCCATTCTTGCACTTTTTCTACCCCTTGACCAGTCTTTACTGAACTTAAAAAATAAAACTGCAGTGAATTGGGTGGGGAGGGGGCAGAAACAAAGGAGAAAAAGAAAGCAAGCCTAGTTTATGTCCCTCAAGACAAAGGAAACAAAGACAGATCAACTGTCCCACAAACATGGAAATACAGCCAGCTAAACACCACAAACAGCTCAGAAACAGATGCACCTTGTGCACATTGCTGAAAAACAACATTTTAGACAAGCACGCATGCAAAATGAAATTGCTTAGGAAAGCCTTGTTTTCCTTTAAAGCAGAATTTTCTTACATTTCATGAAATGGGTCAGAAACAGCCTTGCCATTTAAGCTGCATATTTCCAGGATACAACTCTGGAGCTCACATGCCAAAGAGCTGGTCAAGAGATTGTGAAACAGCTGGTCTCATTCCCAACAGAAGACATCCTGCCTGAGTACAAGGCAACATCTCAGCTCTTCTGCTCCAAAAACAAGGGCATCAGGTGCTCAGCCCCTCCCCAGCCCCCATAATACCAGATCTAATCCTGCCTTCTGCATCAAAGCAAACTAAACTTGAGTAGTACCCATTTTTGTGGGCTCTGGCTTCCAGGATCTGGAACTGATGTTGCCAGAAACTGGGATTCTCTTTGTAAAAGCCATGTCCTGTTTTGCTACTGAATCTTGGCCCAGCAAACTTCAACCTTTGGCACATCTCCACTCTCTCTACCACTTAAATATCACTGACACGTATAATTAACACCAGGTCAAACATACCACTCCAACATTTTAGAGAATCTGGTTTCAGCTGCTGTACTGAAGTGCTTTGATTGTGCCAAAGATGGGTAACAGACACCAGGACATAAAGCAGGGTCAAGAAGTATCTGCAGAAAGTTTTTCACCCAGTCAAGTGAGGATTCTAATCTGTATTTTAATTGCTAACTAAAGGAAAAGGGATTTGTTAGGATTACTGTCTCTGTACTGATATAAAACTTGTTTACAAGGAATAAATGCCTATTTTACATATAGAATAAGATACTACACAGGCCTAAATTATCCCCAAAATCCGTCTAAAGATTGGACCTAAAGCTGAACAGATTGCTGTCTTGAACCTCACAGCCAAGGAGACCAATCACCCAGAAAAAAGTCAACCCCAAAGTCCTTCCAGACCTGCTTGGGTCCCACTGACACATCTCCATTTGTTCTCAAACAAAATGCCCAATGCGTCATCCAGAGATTTGGACAAACAGCAGAGTGAGAATATGCTAGGAAATCTCAGCAGAGCGTGAAGTTAACAAGAGGAGCACATGCATTCCCCAACATTTAGTAGCTTCAGTTTGAAATTGATTTTCTTTCTGTGCCATTAGACACTGCTCAGCCCCAGGACTTTGTGCCAGATGTGAGGATCACCTGGTGAAGTCTCTGGCTGGAGCTGAATGGACAGGCATATTAGATGAGCACAACTTCTATTCTACTTGTGGTTAAGCCCATCCAGAAGGAGGAATTCCCAGAAATCCCAGATGCTGCAAGCACATCCTTCCCCATGAGGAAAAAAATATTTTCAACATGGTTTCACAGAGCCAAAAGACCTGGTTTGTTGAATTAGTATTTGGTTACACTCCCAGCTACACCTGATCTCCTTCACAGCTCATTCACCACCCCCTGAGAAACACCTGTAGTAAATCACCCCACCTGTCCTAAAACAACATGGCTGGAAAAGAAAAACAGAAGAATCAGACTTCAAAAGCAGTTTCACATACTACTGAAACTTCTCCCACCCTGGACCATTGCAAGCAAATCGAAGACCCACATATGTTGCTCAGTAGGTTTGTTTGCCATGAAACCTCAGATTCTGCAGGTGACCTTCTGCTGTCCCACCAGCCTGCATTACTACATGGGACAATTTAGCAGACAACACAAATACATCCAGTCCTTTATCTTTAAAAACAGCATTTGGTAACTTTCTGAAGGTCCACACAATTTAACAAGACAAAAATCACATTTCTTTGCAGCAAAAAATCCACATTCCGATATGATTTCCTTTTGAATACAAAACATACATCAAAACAATTTTTTAACCCTCCCTTTGACAATATAAATAAAAGTAACTGCCATCCATGTCACATCTCAGTCCTCAAACCTAGAAGAGGAGCCCTGTTCATCAGACAGGGACAAAGTTAACCCTAAGCAGCATCACAAAGAACTTAACCAGAATGAATCTGTGAAACACCACAGGACAACTGGGGACAGATATGAACAGGGTAAAGTTGTGATAAGCTCCACATGGGTACAGTAAAGCAATATCAATAAATATATGACAACAAATCAGCTTCACATTTAGACTTAGCGCTCCAAGAATAGTAAGTATTTCTCACCTGTGAGCCCATGACATATGGAGGCACATAAGGCCAGAAGGACAAGCTGACTGCCTGGCATAGCTTCTTCTCTGCCTTTGGAATAAAACATGCCTCTGTGTCCTTACCTTGCAATCCAGGTGCAAGTTTACAGCCAGGCACTGCTGTCCTGTTTGACCACTGATCCCAGCTGCTGGCACCCCAGGGAACCTGGGCAGAAGACAAAACAGAGACCCATCACAAGCTGTCCAAGATGTTCCTCTCCCCCCAGCCACCAATCATTCAATTCTGTCACTCACTAACATCTTCCTAAAGCAATTCTAGTGGGAATGTGGAACACGGACAGCCCTGGTAATGATGGCTTAAAAGCTGCAGCCAATCTTGCAAATGAGTAGAAGAATCCAGGGCAGGTTCTTCCCTTTCTCTAATGACATCCCAGATAGAGCCTCCACCTGGAGATGGAGGTTGACACTTCAAGCAGATTTTTGTTAGCTAACACTTTTCACCTGGGATACTCATAACTAAGCCCAAAATGGATCTGCTGGCAGTGCTCACCCCTTGCTGTCATATTACTGGCACCTGGCCATACCCCTGAGCAATAAAGCAGACAAAAGCACAGAGAAAATTATGGGATGAACTCTTGAAGCAGCAATAGGTTCATGCAAGAGTTGCAGACCCTTCATTTGCAAATCAGATCTGGCTGACACTATGGCAACTGTGCCACAAGAGTCTTCCTTCTCCAAGGGAGAGACAAATTAGCCCCATTCCCATTGCTTATTTTTTCATGTTTAGCACTAAAAGCTTTATCCAGACTACAGTTATTTTGTCATTGACTTACAGCAGAGGCAGGTTTGGAGGATCATCAGAAAAAAAAAGGCACGTCTCTTCAGCAACATCTCTCCACTGCTCTACCTGAAAAAAAAAATAGATGTCAGAGTTTTCTGAAAGTAATGGAAGGACTTCTGAGGTCACAAGTTGAATGCAATTTAAGACCCCCCAGTTAAGTTACAGATATTTTGCCAAAGTTGGTTTTAAAAAGCGAAAGGTTCATTCCACCACAATACAACCATTTCCATCCCATATACTTCAAGAAGGCACAACATTTATTCTCTAAAAAATGTTTTATAACTACTTTATCAGAAAGACTAGGGGAGAAGGGCTAATCTTTTATATTGCTTTTTTTTCTTCTCTCCCAGCTCCTTTATCTTTCCCCTACCATTTTAGTATGGAAAAAGAGGAAATACCAGTTATACACAAAAAGTTCAGCTCATGTTTTTTTTTTTTTAATTCCATTAAAAATAGCTTCAGAAAGCAAGTAAAACATTTTTTTCTCCCACAAAAAACTCAAGTTTTTCCAAAACAAAATTTAAAAAACCTCCAGCCAGCTTCCCTTACTCAGTATTAACCTGGCTGTCTCTACAATTAGGGCTCCACATTTAAAACCCTTCTAACAGATGCATAACAAACCAACATTAAGCTCATTTATTGTTACTTGCTAGCTCAAAAATTTCTACTTTCCAGCTAAAACACCAGCCTGGATCCACAGCCTCAGAAGAGCTAGATGTGAGGTCAGGATCCCTAATCCCAAAGCCTCCCTTAATTTTACAATCAACAAATCCATCGCTTGTGAATATCACAGAGAGTATTTTCCAAGCACCGCAGCAAGATTGCTTGCCTAATTAGAGGACAAGCAGAAGAAAAACTTGCACAGGGTTTGCCAGCAACCTAAATTTCCTGCGCTTCCCCTCCGAGCAGGGCACACACCTCCACGCTCTCCACGCTCTCCCCACCCTCCGCACCTTATGCTGCAGAGCAGAGGCTGCTGCAAATAAAGGGCTATTTATAGGAGAGGCTCGTGTGGGCGGGGCTTGTCGTGATGGGGCGGGGCCTATTGTGACGGGTCGGGGTCTATTGTGACGAGGTAGGGCTAAGACACACAGACAGAGGGTGGCCACCAAGCTGTGATCGCATCAGGAGCATCGCTGCCCTGGCTCCATAGCAGCACTGCTTCGCAGGGTTTGGGTCCTTTAAATGATCTTCCTTAAGTGCGTGGTCCAAATTAATGGCACCTACTGCCTTCTGCATTAAAGGCAAAGCCAGGCTGGATGCTGGAGCGCTCTTCAGTGCTTCACAGCAATACTTGGCCCAAGTTACTGCCTCCGAGTTACGGGGTGCCTGGGCTGATTCCTCGGCCGGGATGTTTGTCTCAACAACGTTCAAGAAATAGAGGAGTCCGAGCCAACTCCTACAACAATTAAAGGCTCCGGTATTATGTCTAGTACAATCCACCCTAAAACTTCTGCCGAGCCTCATCCAAGTGCTGGCCTAGGAAAGCGGGAGAGAAATTCCCCTGCTGTAGTCTGCAAAAGCTCAGTTTTAGTTCATGAGTGCTGCAGATTTATCAGAAGAGATGGGAAGCATCGAGCGTACCTTGACTGACTCTCCCTTCCACGCTGAGCTCTGCCGTATGCTGAGTTTGAACTGAGTTTGAGGTTGGCCACAAGCCTTCTGGATGCGAGCATGGAAACCGCTCCATGGCGGCTGAAGCCTGGCCAGGGCTTTGGTAGGCTCTGTGTGGTATTTCTGGGGCTTTCCACCCAGAAGGGACATTAACAGCTGTGGTTTTCAGCGTCTGTGCTAGGAACTGGGAAATACAGCGTCTCCATGCTGCAATATCTCACCTAATAATTTCATGTTCCCAATAACAGGCTTCTGCCTCCTCTGTTGCCTGAAACAACGATCAGATATGAAGGTAAAAGGACCAAGAGATCAAAGGAGCCTCCTTCAGCTCCACCTCCTTGAGGCTGTCCTGTATAACCCTGGGGAAATATGCCCTGAATTAAATATTTTTGGTGTCCTGGCACATGGCAGCTCAGGCACCAACAGGGTTTCCAGACAGCTGCTGCATTCTGCTGAGAAAGCAGCATCTCCAGCCTGCTTTATCCCTAGAAATACTCCAGCAAAGCCATGCATGAGTGACAGAGGTGTATCTGGGATGTTCAGAAATGGATGTTCTATAGCGAAAGCTAAAATCTGGTTTTATTAGAATGAGGTTAAACAAAAGCCTTTATCTACCCACAAAAACAGTTATCTACTACCAATATACATATCTATATGTTGTCCCTTCCCTAGAATGGTGGAAAAAGCCACGTTGCTTCACAACAACTGCCTTGTAAGTATTGCGTCCCTCTGAAGACCATGTCCAGTCTAAGTCAATTAGAGCCAATTATTTCCCTTCTATGCAAATCAGGCTCTAACAAAGCCAGTATGAGCTCAATGTTGCCAGAGTCAGCCAAGGATGCCTGTGGGCACTTGCACTCTGCATGATCTCAGAGCTGTGAAGATGCCACGGAAGCCACCACCTGTGTGAGGTGGGAGAGGAGGGTGCGGGCAGCGGGGAGCCAGGGTTAGAGCAGGCAGAGGATGCCAGTGGGTGAGCATGCAGCTTGATCTCCAGCTGCCACTGCGCAACTTTGCAAGTAGCTCTCCAACTCGTGAGCCCCGTTTTTACAGGCACGACGTCTTCTTCATGTTATTTCAGGCACCATTTGCTAAGGCACAGCCGGTGTCCAAATAGCTTTTTTTACAACCAGATGCAAATACACCAAGCCTTACTACACATAGACACAGATTTACTGGAGAGTGGTGTGAAGAGGACTGGGTCCCTGACTCACCCCCACATTTGCATTGCTTAATGTGGTACATGTGCACCGCTGCAGCATCCATACATCCTTCCCCAACTCACCCAGCCCTGGCTGTGGACACACAATGGCTTTGCTGGCTTCTGTGGCTTTTGCAGGAGAAGATCAGAGAGTTCATTTGAGGACATCCAAATTATTGAAAACATACTACCCCATTCCTTTATGCTAGCGTGGCTTAGGAAGTACCACTGCCTCTCCCTGCACAGCACAGCAGATGCGGAGTCAGGAGTTTGAATGCAGCTTTAAACCATTGCTGTAGATGCATCAGCTTTACTGGTTTCCTCAGGTCTCTACCTCGTCATGTCTCACACAGCCCCCGATCAAAGCCAAGGGAAGGATAAACAGCACAGACAGTCTGGAAAGGCTGGATATCCCTCCACTTTCTGCATGACCGCCATGGGCTTGTCTTCCTGGTTTTCATAGCTCTCCCTGGGCTCGACCGTTCGTTTCATTGCTCCATGCTTGGCCTTTCCTCCATCCTCCCCACGACTCCTCGCAGTCGGGGGTCACTGGAGCTCGAGCTGCCGAGCCTCCCCAAGACCCCATCCCTCATTCCCAACCCATGAGTCACTTCCCCTCATCAAACCTCACCTTTCAACTTCCATTTTTCATTTACTCATGATTTTCTCTCTATCTCCACGGGGTTTTTAGCTCTACACTGTTCAGTCGCAGCCCTGTTGGTCCAGGCAGGAGTGCTGCTACTGCTTTCAGCAGGAAATGGAGGGGTGTGAAGACACGACATAAAGACACAGGGCTAAATCTTCCCTCTGTGCAACACTGCACCAGCCACTGTGGAGATGGGTTGACTTGCATCAGCTGAAAATTTAAGCCGTGTTGCTGTGGTCACTTAGGGTTTCTTTTCTCTCAAAAACACATTGTTATTGGATGATCAAAAGTTGATTGGAAATAGAAAGAAATCCATCTGAAAAAAAAAAAAGAAAAAAATTCACATTTTGTCCCATTTCACATGCTTTGAAACCAGCACCTTTTCTATGATTTTTCATAAGTATTTTTTATTGAAATTATTGTTATTTTTGGAAACCATCAGAAATATGGCTTTTGGTAAGAAAATGTAGTGTCAGGCCAATAAAAGAACTGCTATCAGTTCTTTCAAAGAGCATAGTGAAAAATCATCTGTAATTTCATTTTTAAAAAATGAAAATTTAATTAGTGCTAATATAGTTTCATAAAATCTCATTTTAAAAGACCTTAAAAAAAATTTGCCTGTGAAATACCATAAACTTTTAGCTCATCATAAAACCGCGCAAGCTGCGGTTTGGGGGTTTTGCCATTCTCAGCTCCTGGCAACGATCAGCAAAGGGACTGCTGAATGGGAGGGTCCACCTGAGCCTTCTGGCTCAATGGTCTCTGATGGACACATCCCCTATGGCTCTGTCTCATTTAAAGCGTTGACTCTGATGTGGTATCTTCACTACAGCAGTCCTTATTCTTCTTTCACTGTGTCAGGTATGAATGGGAAAGTCCTCTGTGGAAGCAGTGGATGTTCAACCAAAGGGAGCAAAAGCATGGCCAACCCCAGGATTTTAGCGTATATAATTATCTGTAAATGTGGTCAGAGCAGAGCTAATCCAACAGCCACTATTGCCCCTTTCAAAATGTAACTCCTGCTTTCAGCATCCTCCTCCTGTGCTCTTCTTACTTTGCACCCTCAGGTCACTAATGCTCAATGATAGTCAGTACCATTTCCCCAAGGATTTGCCACCTGAGCACTCTCCTTCCTTCACCAAGGGGGTGATCTTGCCCAAATGAGGTTCCTCCTCCTGTATCCTCTTCTGAAGGTCCCAGCCTCCACTCAGACCTCTCCAACCAGGCATCTCTTCGAAGCCGCCACGGGGCAGAGGCACCTCTAGGAACTCATGCAGCAGGGATTGTATAACTGCAGCCATCCCAAGAGATAAGAGCACCCTCCTTAGTTTATGCCACCTCCTGACAGCAAGCTCAGACCCCTTGCAGACCCCAGCAGATGCTGCCCAGGGCCATGTGCCCAGGCTGGGAATTACAGCATGTGCAGTACAGTTTCATAAGGCCACCGGCCCAAGCCCTTAACCAAAAAACACTAGGCTACATTGGGATCTGGGGTTGCTTCTCTGGCTTGCCAGTGGCTCACGGGCACCTCAGTTTTCTCCTGCTGCTTATTACACCATCTCTCCCCAAACGCACTCTCCCAGGACCTTCCCTAATGCAAAGTCATTTGGTCTGCTGACCATGCCTGGACTCTCCCTCATCACCACCAGTGTGAGGGATGCAGACAGGGGAGCGAACCGTGTGCCCTGCCAGGGACAGGGGACTGCCCTCCCACAGATGCTCCCCGCCATCCCTGCTGACCATGGACCTGTGACAAGGCAGGACCCAGGGAACAAGGGACAGACAGGGCTTGGGAAGGTGCTCCAGTCCCTGCACTCACCCCGGGGGAGGCCGGTGGTGCAAGCGTGTCTTCCCCGTCCCCGGCTCAGAAAGCCGGAGATGAATTACCGAGGACAGCTGAGACAGGAGGCAAATGGCATCGCGCTGAAGCCGAACAAGGCCTGTGACTGTGCACTGTGGGATCCTAAATATTTGGAGAGCAAAGGTCAGGAGAACAGGACACTCCTTGGCGGTGATTTCTTCCCACCCCCGCGGCAGGGACGTGGGGCTGCTATGCCTGGAATGACCCTAGGCATCAGCCGGAACCAGTGCCCTGATGGGTGACCCCAGGGTTCAGTGGTACCCACAGGCAGGTCCTTGTTCTCCTCCAGGTTTCGGCTGCTGCCCGGGCCCGGCGTGATGCCTTCCCTGCAGCCAGTCGGTATTTACAATGGACCGATGTGGTGCTGCCTGAAGCCAGAAGAAAAGTGCCCGCCGGCCGCACTGCATCCTCAACAGGGCAGCGTAGGAGCTGCCACTGGGTGGCTAATCCAGCTCCCCATGTCCCCCCGTGCCTGCTGGCCAGGCCCCCAGCCGTTGCCAAAATAAACACTTGGGCATGGCAACACTGACATTTGCTTTCCACTAACAGGCACTGGGAGAAGGAGGGAGCAGCGTTATTTTTTGCAGGCTGGTCACAAGGCAGGAGACAACCCCCTTGACATGGGGCATTTGGGATTGTGTCTGCCCCTGTGACTTTGCGGCCGTCCCCGATGTGCCCCGGCTGACCCCTTTCGCATAGACCTCTTCTCCCACTGAGCCCGCCACCATGTCCTGAGCCCTGGCAATGCTCCCAAGTGTCTCTGCAGGGTTAAACATCTCTTGCCACACTTTGCTGTACCCACACCAGGGACTGGAAGGTCCCCAAGGCAGCAGCCCCACAAGTGGGAGGGTTGAGCAGGGCACAGCAGCAGCAGGTATGGCCTCATCAGGCAGGGGCAGGCAGCCAGCATGGAGCCCATCCCTCCTCCCGAAAGACCCCCTCCATCAAGGGGGTCACGGCTCTGCCCAATGCCGGTGCCGGCAGCAGCCCCCACGCTTGGCTGGTGGCTATCGCTGGAGTGTAGGCAGGGGTGGCGAACTGGGATTTCACCTGATGGCTCTTTTCATGCTGGTGGAGGTTAAAAAGGCATCTGGAGGGAGGTTAGAGGGGTGAAGAAGTTGAGCCAAGGGTCCTGCCAGAGGACGGGAAGGGGCGGTCCATCAGATCAGCACAGAAAGTCCTTTTCCGTAGATTTGCTGCTCAGTTGTCCTGCAGATGAGCAAGACCAGCTGGGAGGAGGAGAGGCAGCCCTGTCACTGGTTATATGTGCAGACCTCACCCCAGCGAGCTGCCGCCCTGGCTCCTTCCCTCCCCCAGAGGCCGTAGGAGATGTGCACATAGAGGATCCCAAGGCTGCCCACACCCCAGCCCACCCACAGGAATGGGCGTCTGTCAGACCTCTGATGGAGAAGGTGGCACTGAGACAATTCACAGGGAACAGGGAGAGGTTTCGATGAGGATACCCACCCCTGGGTGCCCGCTGATACTGCAGCCTTTCTCACCTGTCCCAATTCCCTATTCCCATCCCATCTTGGGATTTGGGAATCAGGTGAGATCCGCTGTCAGAGCGCTGGCATCCCTGGGATTTCCCCTGGAGGGATGGCTGGGGACAGAGGGGAGTCCCCGGGAATGTGGTGCCAGTCAATTTTATCCTGGGAGAGACGCCAAAGCTGAGCACAGCTGCCGAAACAGGGGGTTTCCTCACGAGCAGGCTGCTGTCCCGCTGCCCCTGCCCTCGGCTGAACACTGCGGAGTAAGCAGTGAGAGATTGCACATCCCTCTCCTGCAGCCCAACCCCCCCCTGCATGGGGGACAGCCATCAACCCCTCCACCACAACCGCGATCCCAAACTCTCGGGACTGGGGCTGTGTGAGCAATTGCTGTCACGCTCATTAATTACCCGGACGAGGTAATGACGGGGTTTATTTTTCTGGTTATTGCCCCAGCCAGGTTAAGGCATCTGGAAACAACACCCACATTTTCAACCCGAACTGAGTATAGAAGGACAAGTTACAACAGCAAAAGGTCAGACTGTTAAATCACATGTCTTTTCACTAACACTCACTGTGCATTACAAAAATTGTCAGGAATCACAAGGCTGAACAGGGAAACTGAGGCACAGAGCAGCAAAGCAGCATCCCCCAGGAGCAGACCACATCTCTGTAGCTTCATCCCCAGCACCACCCTGATGCCCCCCTTGGTGAAAGGTTGGGCAACAGTCTTGCTGAGCCAGCCCCAGGTCCCATCTCTTGGAGAGCAGCAGGCAAAGCAGTTTCTGAGGGTATTGAGGGCACACAGCCTTCAGGACCCATGCTAGCGGCGCAGGTGAATTCCTTGAAGCCGCTGGACGCTTCTTGCAGCTGCAGAACAAATTCAATAACAATACTATGAGCAATGCCTTTTTAATAGGCACGAGGTGAAAAGAACCCAGTGAGTCAATATTTGTGGATGAAAACAAAATAAGCCGAGCTGTTAGCACGGAGGAATGCAAGGGAGGCTGGGAGGCAGCTGGGCTAATTATTATTTCATCTGCCAGATAGCCGTGGTCCTGCCCACTGTCTCCTTCCCACCCTGCCCACGCTGCCTGTGCCGGAGGGAGGGCAGGGGAGAGGTGGAGATGGGGCAGAAAAGAGCAAATGTTTTGGCTGCAGCAGCATCGGGCGTGTGGCTGGGACTGGCTCGGCGCTCCATCCGCCAGAGGGTGAGCGCTGCCCTGGCCCAAGTATTTAATGTCAGCGGCTGGAATGTGCTTAACACAACATTTTACAAGGGAACATTAGTCAAGCATCCACACTGACAGAGCGGGTCAGCGATAAGGAGCTGGCGCATGGGAGCTGCAGGGATGTGGCTCTTGTTTCAGGCGAAGGAGGGCAAGGCTTGCGAAGATGGTGTCGGGGCAGGCTGAGGGGGGACAAAATGGGCCAGGCAGCCCCACTTTTGGTCTAGCTGTCCTGATAAGCATCAGACAGGGGTGACAGTGCCACACCAACGGCGGGGTCCCGCTTGCCACTCTCCCACAACTATTGCATGCGCTGCCTGAAAGTCCTCCTCCAAACCCCCTGCAAGGTGGAATTTGGGGAAACCTGTCCAAAAGCCATTCCCTGCCACATGCCTTTGTTTGCAGGACTACCAGTGTTTGGTTGTTCACAGCTATTAGGTACAGGTGGGAGATTTTTGGTAACATAGCCCAGGCTTTGCTCCCTTACAGCAGGGTCTCTTGAGACAGCCACTTCCACCTGAGCCAGCACAATCAGGCCACGGCAAGGAGTGTCCATCCCTAAAGAGCAGGAGGGAGATGTGCCACAGCCTGGAAATCTCCCAGAAGTCGGGTTGGTGAAACGTTAGTCAGCTTTGCCTGTGACATGAAAACGGCACTACCCTCCATCTATTCCTAGAGCTATCCCTGTTCATTAGCTTTCTTGGCCCCCAGGCTTAAAAAAATCCCCCAGTGTCATGACTCCTTAATAAGATGTCATCTTCAGCCATGACAAACATGAGCACTCAGTAAATAATAGCCCTGCCATGTAATGTCATGCCTCTCCCATCTGTTGTAGTAATGACTGTGCCTCGCTCACCTGCCACCCTCTCCCGGCTGCTCCGCGCGGGCAGCGGCCGAGCCAAGCCAACGCTTCCCCGGCTGCAGCAGCGGCTCGGCCACCGGCCCCTCCAACAGCTGTCAGGCTTGGTTTTGGGGTGGGCAGGGCAGCCAGCCCTTCTGCAGGGGAGGAAACGTGCTTGGACACAGGTGGTGGTGCGTGATCCTGCGCAGGAGAGGGGGAGCACAGCCCTCAGGCACCCAGCCATCCCAGGAGCTGCAGAGGGGCTTCCTTGCCTTCTTCCCTCTTTCCTCCATATTCTCATTTTTTTCACTTTTTATCTTTCTCTTTTTTGTTTCTTACTATCTTTTGCCTTCTGTCTCTCTTTCCTCTTCTTTTTCCTTCTCTTCCCTTCCCTTCCCCTTTCCCTATTTCCCTATTTCCCTTTCCTTTCCTCACTGCCATGGTCGCATGTCCCTGTGCTTGGTGCCTGCAGGCCTGTTTGAGCACCATCCCTCTGCTTTCACTACAAACTGTTTCACTGTTTCCAAAAAGCTCTCCAAGCATCTCCTAAGGGACAGAACAAAGCTGAAGGAGTTTGAAAAGCTCACCTCAGCAGTTCTGGAAGAGCTCCCCTTCTCCCCCCATCATCTCCCACGAGAGAGCATTAACCCCTTTGTGCCTCCCATCCTCATATCTGGGTTAATGACCCAGAGCAAACCTGTTGCCATGGGGTGGGTTTTTCACACTGGTTGGCTGTGGACACTTAACTCTGCTCCCCAAATATCCACCTCCTCTCTGAGCCATGAAGAGGAAACACCACTCCAGAGCACCTATTGCTCATCACTGCTTAAGTAGCTCCTGTTTCCCTTGTCCCCACCCCATGCCCATTACTGCTGCTTGGTGCAGCCCATTGCAGGGGCTGGAGAGGCAGAGGCATCAGGTTGGAGTTGCAGAGCAGGAGTTAATTGTTGGTAGCAAATAAAAAAATAATTTTAAAAAAAGTATTAAAAAAATGGCATGGACTAATCAAAGCTGTTTGTAGGGGGAGATTTCAAGTGTGTAATGTTCTCAGTCTGAAGTGAAGGTGGAGACAGACACTGCCTTTACAAGATGCCTTTTTTGCCCCCTCCCTTTCCTGTGAAACTTGGGTTACACTGCATGCATAAAGGATAGCAGGACGTGGCAGTGCCTTTTGCCATGAAAACTAATAGGCCCATGCCTGCTTTCATCAGGAGTGTAATCAGAGCCACGGATAATGTTTTAAAAGGCACAGCAGCTTCAAGTGCAAGCAGGGATTTATTAGTGAAAACGAAACCACACTCGAGCCTTTGCGAGTCTTATTGTAGGAGTCTGAAGGAGAAAGGCGTGAGCTGGCTGGCTCGGCAGCCGGGGAGGCAAGGTGGCCAGAGCTCTACCACCAAGCAGCGGTGACAAGCAGCAGTGACAAGGGCTCACGACACCACTGGGCTGCTGTTCTTGCTCTGCCACAGGTTGTCTGCACAACCTTGATCATGTCACTTAGCTTCACTGTGCTTCAGCTCTTAGCCTGCACAGGGGGACAAAAATCTCTCCCCTACAACTCTATAGAGAGATTATAATTCTGTATAAATAAGGATCATGCTCCAGGGACACTTCCAGCCTCTGTAGTCCCTTTGGGGCCCCAGCAGGACCCAAGGGGGTGGCCAAGGTGTCCCACAGGATCCTACAGGTTCAGAGAGCAGCTCTGGGACCTTCTCCCACTCTGGCACTGCCACATGACAGCACAGCCACGCACGGCAGGTAGGGACAGAAGAAGAAAGGGAATAAATGTCCCAGCAGGTGGTCATCCCAGCAAATGGATGCCCAGACTATAAGGGTCTCTGGTTCTGCTACAGACCCAAAGTCTGTCCCGTATTTAAGGTCCCTGGTTTCTACTGTCTTGAAACAGAGGCAGAGCAGTGGCCCAGTGCCACTGCTGGAAGGCTGAATTCCCAGTTTTAGCTGGCTCTCAGTGCTCCTGATGCTACTCAATAGACTCAAATAGCTCCTCCATACTGATGGACAGAGGATCTCTCACCGGTCCTCAACTAGGCTGGGGGGTTCAGCAAACAGTCAGCTCCTTTGGGTTGGGGAGAGACCCGAGTATGACACAAAAGTGCATTTGAAGGCTGAATTTGGTGCTAGAAGGAGAGGAGACTGTGCTCCTGAGAGCATGACACATGTTTAGGGTCTGTTTCTCCATCCTGAGGACAGTGTGGCTGGTCAGCATGGGTGAGCTGTGCAGAAAAGATAGTCCTGAAAGAGGGGAAAACCTGTAAAGTGAGCAGTTCTGTTTGGAAAAAGCCTGTTGGAGAGGCTTTCTTGGCCTCAGATGCCCTTGCCATCTGCACACATAAGAAACCCTTCATAAGGTTCTCATTTCCTCTTTACCTTTTTTATATAGCCCATAATAAGATCCCTAATTTTAATGGACTGTATGGATCTCACTAGCAGGGAATGGCTCCAGCAGAAAGGCTTTAACCATCTGTTTCAACAGGATCAGCAATGGAGCTCTTGGTCCCTCGCTCAGCTCCACTGCAGGTGCTGGTAGGATTTCTGCAGCCACCTCTACCAAAGCCCTCCCTACCTGCCAGGAGATGCTCAGGCATAGGTGTCCCGTGTAGTGTTTGTGGCAACTTGCCCCTCTCCCTCAAATGCGTGTGAAGCAGTAGAAGAAAAATTTGCAGTACTTTGCCAAATTGGAAGGTGTGGAGGAAGCTGGGCTTGTTCGGCCAGAGAAGTCTAAGGGGTGGTTATAGAGAAAACGGAGCCGCACTCTTCCTGGAGGTGCATGGGAGGCAATGGACACAAGGTACAGAAAGGGAAATTCTACTTAGATATTAGGAAAATAATTCCTAGTGAGACTAGTGACAAGAGAGTTTGAAGAGCACGTGGAAGGGTGACTTCCCTGGGCCAATCCTCTAGAGAAAAAAAGAGCCTAAAGATATGACACTGGGGGGGTGCAGGGGGTCTCAGCAGGGCACCACGCCAGATCTGGATCTGTGTTAAAACCCACTTAATGGCTTGGGTGAGAGGCAAGGGAGAACATAACCCGGCCTGAAAGCTGTTACGGTGTCCCTTGCTTGGGGCGCAGCTCGACTTGGACGTCAGCAGCCTGGCTGGGATCTCAGCTGGGGAAGGCAGCGCACAGGAGCTGATGGAGCCGTTACACCAGATGGGGGAATGCAGAGCCAGGCAGCGAGGATGCACAGAGCACGTGTCAGAGGATCTGGGCTGGTTCCTGACAGCTCCTTTCTCCCAGAGCTCCTGGACAAGAGACAAAACGTGATTTCTTGCTCCTTCCACTCAAAGGCGGCTGTGAAAGTCTGATTTATGCTGAACACTCTGGAAAAGAAAAAAGCTTGGCTGTGGAACCAAGTTTAGCTCCCAGCCAGGAAAACCCTGTATGGGATCAACAAGTTTTAACCATGCAAATCGAATTTGGGTCCAAACAGAGCCCTGTTTCACGACTTCTGCCTCTCCCTTCCTCGCTGCACAGGGCCAGGCTACCTCCTCCCTGAACAAGACCTCACATCCATTCCCAGTGGCAGAGACAGGCCAGGATGTTGCAGACAACTTCTTTTCCTTCTTTTCTTCTCTTCTCTTTTCTTCTCTTCTCTTCTCTTTTCTTCTCTTCTCTTCTCTTTTCCACAGCGCAGCCAAACACATCACACCTCCATCTTTCACTGAGATGATTCCCAGCTGCCAAAATGTACTGGAGGAGGTCTGCCTGCCTGTGAGCCTGTCACCAAAAGCCGTGGCTGAGCGTGGCCTCATGCTATGTGACCACAGGCAGCACGGAGGAGTACTCATGGCACTGGGGAGAAGGAATTGCTTGGCTCAGTTGCCAGCAGTGAAGGTGGGCAGGTGATCTTTTTTATCCGTGCCTATGTTTCCCCAGGTGGATGCAGCAGACCAAAGGCCACTCTATGTCCTTTTTCCCCAGACCCACCATCTCCTGGATGACCCTGGAAATAGGTTGTGGGAGCAATCCTTGGATCTTGTTTGGGATGTCTCCAGTCATAGCAATAGCAAATCCTCACCCTGTCCTTACACAGGGGAGACCGATTCAACAGCAGTACTGATGCACCATGGAGAGGTGAGACCTCCCATCCAGGCCTGCTCACATGGGGAGAGTCCAAGGGGCTCGCGAGGACCAGAACGTGCTGTCTAATCTGGGACCATCTCTGAAGCTTGTGCCCAGCAATCTGGCTTACAAGGCAAGTACAACAGGGCCTGAATAGGTCCCTGATGCACCTGGACATCCACCCAAGGTGCACAGTGATAGGAGATGCAATGAACACAAGCTGCAGATGGGAAAGCTTTGATTAGGTATTAGGGGAAAAATTCACCCTGAGGATGGTTAAACACAGGGGATCAGAGAGGTGAGGGAATCTCCGTTCTTGAAGACATTCAAAACTTGGCTGGACAAAGCCCTGGGCAACCTGATCTAAGTTGGCTCTGCTTTGAGGGCTGTTGGATCAGAGACATTCAGAGGTTCGTTCCAGCCTAAATTGTCTTGTGACCTACATCCACAACACTACCCAAGATGCTCTTGCATCATCTAGAGTTCAATAAGCCCATCTGGGCTTCTGCTTCTAAATCAGCAGGATTCTAATTCCCCCTTATGATTTAATCCCTTAATTCATTTGCCATAATTCTGTAGCATGTGGCTGGAGGAAAAGGAAACAACACAGCAAAGCAAGGAGAGAAATTCAACCAGTGCCCCCGAGAATAGTACCTTACTCCTCTTCTTTCCTGTTTGCCTTCCTGCCGTTCTGCTTCCATGAAAATTTGTGGGATTTCGTCCAAAGCTCCAGTATCTCCTCTCCAGCAGTGGCTGGGGATGGATGCTTAGAAAGAAAATATCAGAAACAGTGAGCACAGACCAATCCTTTCCCCACTGCACCCTGCCAACCTTCAAGGACATCTGAACCTAAAGGCCATATCCAGACTCGAGTGCTTAGTAGTTACCAACTGAGAAGCTGCCAGTAGAGTGAGAGCCATAGTAGACTGAGTTTTATGGGGTGCCGTAAGGTATTTCTTCTTCTTCATGTGAAACAGGCTGCCTGGTCCTTTCACTGGGCACCCGCCTTTGCCTTCTCCCCCTCGTCCCAGCCCCAGCTCTTGGGATGGGAACTGGAAAGGGACCAGCATAACTTGTAGATCTGCTTATTGCTGTGAGCATTGTGTCTGACCCACAGACACAGAGCCTGAGCGTTTCATCCCTATTCTCCCTTTCCTCTTCTTTTCTGTGCCCCTGATCCCACAGTGATCTTGGGAATTCATTAATAAAAGCTGTCTCAGAGGTAAACCATGAGTCTCTTTCCCTTGACAGGCAGCGGTGGGATGCTTCTCGGCAGCACTGTGACTCAGTCTCAGCCATTGTTCGCCAGGAGAAGTGCCATGCGCCTTTGTGGCGTGTGTTCAGGTTGAAGAGCCCTTTGTAGACAATTTATCCACCGAGCCAGAACAGGAGCATTTTACACTTTGCTGTTCCGTTGTGCTGCCAAGGAAGAGCTCATGCGCATGCACACACACACCTGCATACACATGCACGTACACACACAAGCACATACACACCCGCACGCATGCACACACGCACGCACGCACAGACACACAAGTGCGCACACAGAGCAGAGCCTGCAGTAGGAATGACTGGAGCAAGCAACCTGTTGCTTGCTGGCAAGGGTGATTCCCCGGGGGTGCTCAGCACCCTGACCCTGGTTTGGGGTGCTGGGAGGCAGGAGGCGAGCACTGGGCACATACGGTGCTCACAGGCAGCGCCAGGCAGCGGGTCCTGCCAGCTCACAGGATCATGGGGGCAGAACGAAGAGGGATGCTCCAGTCAAGGACATGGCCCAACCCCACATGTGTACCTGCAGTTCAGTCGCAGGCGAGGGGAGCTTTATGCCAGACCTTTCCTCCTTCTCTGACCTCCTCGCTTTCGATAGCCCCCGGTCCTCCGCTTCCTCCCACACAGCACCAAGGCGTTGATGCTGCCTCGGCAAAGGTCATCTGAAATGTGATTATCTGAGGAGCTGGATGTGTGTGTCCATACCCTCTGTTTCTTCAGAGGTGTGAGTGAGCTGAAGTGCCACTTTATGGAGGAAAATAAACTACATGCACGCTCACCGCTATTGCCCACTAATGAAGCACACAGCAGTGGTAGGAATCCCCCACCGTGGCATTTCTGGGTACTCAAAGTTCATGCAGGAGGAGCTGTGAAAGGAGAGCAAGAGGATACCTCTCCTGCCCCCACGCTGACACGCAGCACTGGCTTAGAAGAGATGACAGTGGAGTTTGGAAAAGAAGCAGAAATATGTATTTCCCCAATAATCTCAAAACTTCAATAAATGTTTTCCCTCAGTAGGATGTAGCTGAGGAATCTGGGGACCGTTGCTGGAGCCAGCCGCTCTGAGAGGAGAAAGCGAAAAGCCAGTCCAAGTGCAACAACTGCCAGGACAATAAAGGGATCTGAAGGGGTTCAAGGGTAGGAGGGCTTTTTATGTCTCTTCGGTGTTATTTCTTGATTAATATTTACACGTCAGAACCAGCAAAGCACACCTCCAGATCACACATGGGATCTTTTTCTCCTTACTTGGGCAACAGAACGTATAGGCAGGGCAATTGTGCAAACAAAGATGCGTGCCAAGCCCACCGCACCGAAGGGAAGAAATAAAAATACCAGTTATTTAAAACACGTGTGTTAACAGAGGGGTTCACCTCTCCCCTGCCTTTGTGCTTTGCTGACATCGTGGAGGCAGACGAAAAGCCTTGCTGGAGCATCAGGCTGGCTCCAGCCCCCGGGGGTTGGAGGGGCTTTGCTCCACCAGTCCCTGGCCTCCCTGGGCCACCCATTGGCACCTGCACCGTCACCCACCGTCACACAGGCTATCACACGCACCTCTCTGCCCCAGCAAGGTCCTGGGGAGTGGGACACAGACGTAGGAGGAGCTGGTTGAAATTCCCACCCCTTCACTGCCAGGAAGAAGTACAGCTTTGATTTAAATTGGGGGGCAAGGCAAGGTGGGTGCAGTGTCGTGATACCTGATACGGGAATGCTTCTCACGTAGCTGAGCCTCGTCTGCACATGGTTTGCAGCATCTGCTGGGTACCGTGATGGATGACAGCCACAAAGGGACAGGACCCAGACAAATCAACTACGTGCCAGCAGGGCTGTAGCTCTTTCCCCTTCCCATGTCCCTCTCCCCACCCTCCCTCCCCTTTTCAAATGCATTCAAAAGATTTCAGCCCAAATGTTCCCAATTTGGGGCTGAACAGCATTCCCAGCATTTGTGCTTTGTAAGGGGGATGGAGGGATGCAGAACAGCAAAGGGCTGGTGCCACCCAGCCCCCTTCCACAGCCCAGTTTTGCACCCAAAGGCCAGACCCTGAAGAGAGGTGCCAGGTCCTGCCTGGGGGCCCTCCATTCCCCAAGCAATTACAGAGATGTGATCTGGGTGCTTCAGCAGGCGAGGTGAGGAGGCCAATGCAGGGCCCTCGGGGAGATAATGGGAGCCAGAAGGTCTTATCAACTTCTTGAAGGGCAGAGTCAAGCCCTTCAAACGAAAGCCCTTGAGGAAGCAGAGAGGATCTTCCCTCAAGTGTCAGGCACATTTCAGCAGTTTATAAGTACCAATGTCTTCCCTCCGCCACACTCAGCCTCCCAGCACGGACTGCATCCTCAGCCCTAGACCCGGTCCTGACGGAGCTGAGCACCTGAGCTTGACTTGGCGAGGGGAAGGCAGGATCAGGCCTCGGGTGTGTGTCTTTTTCCAGAGGCACCTTCAGCTGCTGTTGCTTGGTTCAGCCTTCTCAGGTTTGAGCTATAGTTTTTTCCCTACACAGATCTAAGAAGGGGTTAAACCAAGCTCACCTTTCCAGGAGAAGGACAAGGCAGTCACTTGGCTGGAAAGGGAGCAGGATCCAGTCCCCTTCCACCCCATTCCTCTCCCCCACCCTGTTTCTCTGCTGCGCACCCCACTGCTGAGAGCACTGTCCTGCTGCAGAGCCTCCCCAGGCGCCCCGGTGATAAGTTGTGAACCATAATGACAAGAGGGGGGACAACAGCATCAGACCCCAGGGCTGATCCCAGCCACGCCGGCGGCTCCCCAGTGCATCCATACTGGGAACCCAACACACAGAGGGGGCATCACTAGCCTCGTGCCCCCCAGTCCAGAGATGGGGCTCTCTCCAGGTCTCCGCTCCCCATGGCTCCACCACCCAACCCTTTCCCAGCTGCTGCTCTGCTGAGCGGGATCCCCTGGGGACACACAGGGGGATGCATCCCCCACAGACCTGCTCACTCAGCACGGCCAGGCTAAACCTGTCTCTCTGCTGTGGCACACTCAAACCTACCGAGACCTGCAGAGGATGGGAAAGGGGCTGGGGTCTCCCAGGGTGGCCGGTGAGCCCCCACGGATTAGGCAGTGAATTAGATCAGGTCTCACCTTTGCCAGGAACAGGGGGATTTTAGCAGCACACCACCTTCTGCCGGCTGGGCTCATGGCTTGTAAAAGGGTCTGTGTTTAGAAAGAGAGTAAATAGAAAGCTCCTAGGGCCGTGTGTCACACAGCATGGGGACAGGGGGTAAGCCCAGGCATTTTCCTGAGCAGCCCCAATACCTCTGCCCTTCCCTTGGGGACCCTGGGAAGGAGGTGGGTTTGCTGATGGTTGCAGTCCACGTCCAGGCTGCAATTGCTGTGCTTTGCTGGAAAGGGATCTGAGCCCCCCGCCCTCCTCAGCCCTCCCGGCTCCTGCCACCTGTCAAGGGCAGCAGGGTGACGTGGGGGGAATTAAACCCAGCTGAGTTCTCCCAGCCCTGCTATGAGGTACCTAGCACTGCTTCCGCTGGTTTCCAATGGGATCCCAGGTGTGGGTTTCCCCTGGATTCACCTCCTGTTTAAAGTTGAGGGGGGGCTGCCCCAAAAGACATGCAAGGTTTTGGGGGTTGCTGGGTTTATTCCTCCAGTCCTGGGAACAAAAGGAGCATCCCGAGATGGAGACCTGAGTCTCTGCAAGGGCAGTCAAATCCCCCGAATCTGGGGGTGGGCTCAGCAGAGACCCCCAAAACTGCACGGGAACTGGTGGTTGGCTGGGCTCCCGGGAGAGCGGCTGGAGGGTGACAACGGGGAGGGGGTGAGAGGGGGGGAATGGGTTTGCCGGCCGTGCCTCCCCGATGGACACCGGCCAGCCCGCCCCGCGCCGGTTCCTGCCTCTGCCCCCGGGTTCCTCCTAACGAGGTTTCCAGCTCGGGCGAACCCCCGCGTTGCTTTCAGGACCGCAGCCGTCCGGGGCTGAACGGGGCTGGGGAGGGGGCGGAAATCGCCGTCCCCATACCCCGATTTCTCCTCCCCGGTATTATCGAGGTTATATCAAACAAACGCGAAAGCGGGGCAAAATTGGGGAGGGGGTGCAGAAAATCTTGTCACTGATCCATGGAAAGACGGCGGGGGCGGTTCACAACCCTGTGCCAATGCTCCCTCTGAAAGGGGGCGGCTCGGGGTTGCTGTCGGCGGTGGTCCCCGCGCCCTGTGCAGGAGTTTGTGATGGAAAGTCTGCAAAAGCCATTAGGACTTTTGTGCTGGGGCACTAGAAAAGCAACGCAGACACCACTCACTTTTCTAAATAAACATTAGTCTTAAAAAGTTTGCACTGCTGACCCCCGCAGCTCTGATTACTTGTAATTCTCTGAACCATATTTTAAGGCTTCAAACTATTTTTTTTGCGGGGAGGGGGCGGATTTTGTTCGTTCCTCCCTGCAGCCGTACCACAGATGTGCCGCCGGTACTATGTGCTCCGGGGGCGGCTGGCCGGGGCGGGGGGGTCCCTGCCCATCGCCCAGGCAGGTCCTTATTCCCCAGCCCCGCAGCCACAGCCCCTCCGCATGTTCAGCTCCCTCCACGTTCCCCCGGAGAAGCTTTTTCTTCCTTTCTTCTTTTTTGGAGGGGTTGGGACCACATTCGCGGTCCCGGTGCAGAGATGCTGTTCCCCTCTTAGGGCTCTCCGGGAGGACAGAGGCGTGCGGGCTGCGGCCCTGTGTCCCCAGACAGCCCCGGGATCCCCTACCCAAACCCCCAAACAGCCACATCTTCGCAGCGCGGCGGAGGCAGCTGCACCGAGGCATCATCAGTGTAATTGGAAGGGTCATATGTTAAACCCTCGCTGTTGTTCGCGGTAATGTAGCTGTGTCCCTCGGTTGCACATTTACCGATTTCTCTCAAACCAACCATTGTCACAAGGTTCATTCCAGGAGGAGTGATCCAATGGGTTGCCACGGCAACTATAATGACATTAAAATAGAGGCGGCAGCCGCCGCCCGCCCCACTCCCGGGCACAGCCCTCCCTCCCTCCGTGCCTCTTCCTCCTTAAAAACCGACAGCAGCCCGGCAAAATCCCGCACCTTTCCCGTCGGGGCAGCCCGGGAAATAACACCAGTACCAGATGCAAACAAAGTGGGGGGCGGGAGGGGGTGGGTGGTGGTTTATTTAAACCTTCCCGGGGAAAGCGGCCGAGGGAAAACAACCGGAACGCGGCGGGAGCAGCGCGGAGCCGCCCCCCGCTCCCGCGGAAGGTGAAATTGACCAAATGTGGTCAGTTTCCAGCCGGGGGGGGGGCGCGGGGAGCGGAGCGCGCTCCCGCCCGCGAGGAAGGGGCGCAGGCGGCCGGGATTTGGGAGCGGGAAGGAGGGAGGGTCGATCCCTGCCCCGAGCGCTCGCCGGGAGCGGGGAAAACGGTACAAACCTGTGGGTCATAAAGCCGCCGCTGAGGCACCTGCGGGTCGGGCGGTGAGACCCTCTCCCTCGGCCCGGCCCCGCGCTGGAAATTCACTTCTCGCCACTTGTTTTTTGGGAAAACGTTCGTTTCCGATTGATTTGCCTTTATTATTTCTCATCGGCGCTGCTACGCTGCTTTCCCGCATTTTTGGTTTTTTTCCTTCGAAATTTGGGGCGAGAAAAGGTGTTTAAAAAAAGGGCCGGTGTTTCCTATTATCACAAGACACCCTTCCCTCTCGATGAATATTTCCCATCTCTTCTCTCCCGGGCACATAAAAAAGCGCGACCAAGGAATACGGTGCAAAAGCAAAAGGAAAATTCTGAGAATATCGACTGTAATATTAACTGGATCTGGCGGGGGGCTCCAATATGTGTGTTTTCCACATGGCAGAATGTTCTGCCCGTCTTTCGCCGGCGGCAGCCGACAGCAGCGCCTGAAACCGGGCTCTCCGAGATTTCAGCGACGCTTTCCCGAGTGTCTTTCCCGAACTCTGAGCGAGGCCGGGAAACGAGTCGTTTCCATCAATTTCTGGCCATTTTTTTTCCACGGGAACCCGTGGGCAGGAGTTTACCGGGCAAGGACAGAGGGGACAGACCAGACGGCTCCTCTCAGAGCCGTGGTTTCATTTCCTCCACCAGAATGTGCCCGACACCTGCCCGCGACTGGGATAAATCCCCACTCCGGACAGAACCCGGAGCGTGCCCACGGCTGGCAGCGCCAGAAAAAAAAGGGGGATGCGGCGCAACCCGAACCGGAGCCGCCCGCAGCCGGTTCACACGCGGTTTACGGCGGCGGAGCAGCTTCCTCCGGCCGGCCCCGACGGCGGAGCTGGCGGCACCGGCTCCGGCACCGGGCCGTCCACGCAGGGCATCCGCCAAGCGCCCCGGGGCAGACGCGGGGGGGGACTCCGGGCACCCCAACCGGAGCGCCCGTCGAGGGCGGGGAAGGGGCCGAGGCGCGCTGCGACTGGGACGGCGGGGCCCGGCGCTGCGGGGTTGCAGGGTCTGGGTGGCACCGCTTGGCCCCGGCCTCCCCCAGGGGCTGCACGACCCTCCGGAGCTGCCTCCCTCACACAAAACCTCTGCAGCTGCCTCGCTGCCCCCGGGAGGGGGGGCACCCTATTCTAATGCCACCCACCTCTCAGCAGAGATGGGGGGACGATGACAAAGATCCCCCCCGCGGCCCGGCCACAGGTTCCCCACCTCCGGCTGCAGCTGGAAAACGCACTTGGACTGGGGAAGGGGGGGGACACAGCCGGCGTGGGCGGTTTCGCCAGTCGCGGTTCCCCGAGGGGACCCGAGGGTGCGGTCTCCCCCCAGGATCTGGGGCGGGGAAGAGCGGCGGGGTTGGGGGGAAGGACCGTCCGGAGCCGCGGGAGAGACGGAGAGGCGGCCGCGGGTGGGTGTCCCCTCCCGCACTGCTAAGGGGGGGTCCCGGCCCCCAGCCACAACTCCAGCTCCTTGGGGCAGAGCGCAGGGGGTGTGGGACCCTCCGCGGTGCGGCGGGAGGGGAGCCCCGGGGCGAAGGGCGGCTGCCGGGGCGCAGCCGGGGCTCAGCTCGCCGCAGCTCCCGGGAGGCCAGAAATGCCCTTTTCGACGATCTCCTGAGCTCAAGAGTCGTTAGAAACGTCCCTCTGAAGTGATCCTCTTGGCAGGGGCTTATAGAAAGAGAAACACAGAGCGGGAGCTTGCCCGAGAGGAGATGGGAGCGTTGTGGGGCAGGGGAGAAAATGAAATTAAAACCGAATTAAAAAGAAGGGTGAAAGAGAGAGAGAAAGGTGGGAAAACGAAATTATCCTCCCGGTGAACGTGTCGGGCTTCTCCGGAGCAACTGCAGAAGGGAGGCCTTTCCACCGGGGTGGATAAATTTACTCGTGTCCCACATGACCGAGGGTGGGGGACCCGGGGAGGGGGGGGAAGAGAAAGGTCATGGGACTGGGATTTGGGTTGTAAGTCACAGAGGAGACATGGATTTCAGTGCCGCGTTAGGTGGCAGCGGCCCCGGGTTTTGCAAGAGAAGTAATTAAATAGGAAAAAAAAAAAAGGAAAAAAAAAAGGGGGGGCGGGGGGGGGAAGAGGACAGGGCATTTCAGAAATAACCCCAGTAAAATCTCGGGGGCTTAGCGGTGGAAAGGTGCGTTTGGGGGGCACAGATCCAGGAGAGCGTCACTGGGAGACCCGGCTCGCCTAGGGAAGGGGTTGCGCCCCACATCCCCCCGGGCCGGCGGTGGGTGCTCGGCGCTGCACCCCGCGCCGGCTCAGAGGACGCCCTCCCGCCCGGCCCCGGCTCTCGGCCGGGCGCTGCCCGCTCCTTTTGTTGCCTCTATTTCGCGGCCACGTCTCTCTTCTGGGAAGAGGAGACCACAGGAGCGCTGCAGGCGGGAGGGGGGGCCCGCACTGCCCCCCCCGCCGCTTCGCATCTCCCTCCCCTCGCCCCCACGCACCCTGCCGGGACCTGCCGCCGAGGGGGAGCGGCGGTCCGGAGCGAGGGGGGTCCGTCTGGCTGGACCCTGGCATTTTTTGGCCCCATCCCCAGGCTGGGGAATTTTTTTCCTTCTCCACTTACTTTGTTTAAATTTAAAGCGACAGCGGCGGCCTCTCCGTCCCCGGCCCGCCGGGGGTCCGGCTGAGCTGCGGCCGGGGGTGCCCCCATCACGGCTCCGCTCCGAGCCGGCTGTAGGGTTTCCTACACCCGGGGTCTTGTCCAGTGTCCCCCACTCTCCCTCTGCCCAGGGCTGATGGGTGATGGGGGGGGGGGGGCACCATGGGGGGCACCGCAGGCAATCTCGTCCTGGGGGGGAGAAAAATTCCCACAGATTTTGCAGGGAGTCCGGCTGGAGTTAAAGGCGTTCGTGTGCCCCGCAGACGGCTCTCACTGCTGAGGAGTGATTGGGGGGGGGGCAGTGGGGGCTCACTCGGGTCACACGGACTTTCCGGGGACTCTCGGCTCGCCTCCGTGGGCAGGGAAGAGTGGAGTATCTGGGAATTTTTGCGAGAGTGAAAGGAATCGCCGGTGTTGGTTTAACCCGTTTCAAAGCGCGGTGCTAACGAAAGAGGAATGTAATTTCACTTAAAAGGCGAGTTAAAGCGGGGAAATCGAAATCTGATCGAAACGGACAAAGACGGCCCCGAAAAGCGCTTCTCTGCCACGCTGCGACATGGAGCCCGACCCTCGATACGCAGAAAGGGTCGAGGGGTGGGAGAAACACCACCAAATCGGTAATCAGAAAGATCCAGAGGCACCGACACGAAGCTTCCCCTGTAGGAACCGACACACAAACTCATTACACCCCCTCGGGCTCCCGCCCGACCTCTCAACGGGGACATTATCTCCCTTGCAGGTTTTCATTAGGGTTTACGAGACCTGCTTTGGCACACGGAGAACTGAACGATTACAATTCACTCCATATATCTAATTCATCCGGATCCCAGGGGGAGGGATGCGGGCGGTTGGGAAGAGAGGCATCCCGCCTGCCCACGGCTGGGAAAGGCCTCCGGGCTGCTCGGGACCGGCTGCCCAGCGGGGCCGGGCCGGGCGGGCGAGCCCCTTCCCGGGCGGCGGGCGGGCGCATCCCGGGGCCGTCCACCCGAGGAGATCATTCGCGTTTGAATGATGAGGAAGGGTCGGAAACGCGCCATCAAACCCTGCCGCGAGTGTTTTTTCTCCCGTCCCGAATCGCAGAGTCACCTGTTGCTGCCACGGGCTTGGGGCGGCAAGTTGCATCTTAGTTAATAAAATAAGAAAATGTGAACTGGTCCCGCACGGGCGCCGGGCCCCGTCCGAGCCCGGGGGGAGCGGGGACCGGCACACGCTCGTCCCTACAACCCCGCCTGGGCCGGGAGCGCTGCCTCCAGCACGGACCCCCCCGTAAACGCACCGGCGGGCCGGTGAAAAGGCGGGTGTACGGGGATGTGCTCCCGGGGCCGGGGTGCTGGGCTCCGGGAAACGCGCCCTGAGCTGCCCCGCAGCCCTCCAGGCACGGGCAGGGGAACCGCTGAGCCCGGGGGGGGCCCGCCGGTGTCTCCCCTGGTTCAAAGGAGGGGAGACCCCCCCCCCCCGCTGCGGCCGGGCGAGAGAGTCCCGGGGTTGGGCAGAGCTGGAAGCCTCCTGGAGAGAGCGGGAAAGCACGATGAACACGGGACGAAGTGGGTGAGACTGGAGAGACCGACAGGGAGAGAAAAAGGGAGGAAAAAGGAAAGAGGAAAAGAGGGAGAAAGAGAAAAAGAGCAAGAGAGAGAAAAGGAAAGAGGAAAAGAGGGAGAAAGAGAGTAAAAGCAAAAGAGAAAGAAAAAGGAAAGGAGGGCGAGCGAGAAAGAGGAGGATAGAAAAGAAAAAGAAGAGAGAAAGAGAGGAAAAAACAAAAGAGAGGAAAAAGAAAGAGGGAAAGAGGGAGAAAAAGAGGAAAAGCAAAATAGAGAGAGATAGAGGGGAGAGAGAAAAAGAGATAAAAAGAAAGAGGGAAAGAGGGAGAAAGGGAAAAAGAAACAGGTAAATAGAAGAGTGAAAGAGAGAAAAAAGAGAAAGGGAGAAAAAAGAGAACGAGAGAGAGAAAGAATATAGAAAGAAGGAAAGAAAGAAAGAAGAAAGGAAGAGGGGGAGAGTGAGAAAAGAGAAAGAAAAAAGAAGAAAAGAGAGGACGAGAAAGAAAAGGCGAGGAAGAGAAGGAGGAAGGAAAGACGAGCCGTGGTCCGGGCGGCGAGGGGAGAGCGCGGAGCCCCGGCCCCTCTCCTCGCCCGGCAGACAGAGGCAGGGGCGAGTGCAGGGCCCTGACCTACCGCGAACATCTCCAGCAGGATTTCAAAAGCACCAACTTAATTTCCAAGGCAATTTTCCTGCGGCTGAGTCGGCTGCGACAGCTCCTCCCGCCCTCCCCCGATTGGAAAATGGGGTGTTTTTTTAAAACCTCGTTTCTCTACTTTCTGTGCCGGGAAAGGAAAGAAACGAAAGGGAGATGGAGAGGGAAAGAAGATGCTGGAGGGCAGCTATTTTCTAAAGTTACGAGGCAGGAAAATGTTTTCAGGTCGGGCACTGGGGCACAGGGAGATTGGGCGTTATTATTAAATCCTAAATCCACCGTGAAAACGGGAGTTTCTGCGTAATCACGGGGAAGGGCCAGGGCAGTCCCGGAGGAAGGGCCGAGCTAATGGAAAAGATGCTCTTGATGTCTAAAGGTGGTTTCTATAATCCAGGTTGATTTATTTTTGTTCGGGGCTGCGAGGAACTAGAAAGAGAAAACCAAAAAGCTACCGGAGAAAGAAATAAGATCTTGACCTTTCCTAATTCTCCAAATCGGCAGTAATGGAAAGCAGAAGGTGCCAGGGGAGGAGGCAGGAGGCGAGGGCCGAGCGGGCGGTGCAGCGGGGCCGGCCGGGCCGGGGTCCCGCACCCCCCAGCCCGCAGCCGGTGGGTCGGAGCCCGGCCGGCGAGGGAAGGGCCACTCGCTTCCTTCCTCGGGATCCGCTCTGCTTAACACGGGCTTAGTTAAGCGAAAGCAGAGAAAGAAATTACACCACCACCCCCCGCTGCGGTCCCGACGGGGATATTCCGGGCAGGATCGTTTTATCCCGCCCCGACGAACCCGAGGAGAACCCCCCGTTTTCCGCCTCGGCCGGGGTGCGCACACACGGAAAACCGCCGCGGAGTAAATACGCAGAGAGCATCGCGCTTTTGTTACAACCCCTTCATCTGACATATAGAAAGGAGAGGAGTGGGGACACATTAAAAAAAAAAAAAAATAAAAATCAGCTCCACAGATGTCTGCCCAAGGGCGGGGAGGCAAGGCGGGGAAAGCCGCATCCCCCCGGCCCCGCTGGGAAACAGCCGCCGAGCCCAGTCCCGGCGCGAAAGGGAGAAGGGAAAAAACCCCAAACCTGCGGCCAAGGATCGGGCCCCGCGACGGGAGCGGGGTCGCCGCCGGCCCGGCTTTGCCCGGGCTTTAACGCTGGCAAAAGAACGACGGAAAGCAACACCGAGAAGTGGGCAGATTCGCCGACGGGCGAGAGGGAAGGGAAATGCCGGGTCGCCTTTTTGGCAAGGGACTCCCAAGCAGCGACTGCAACAGCTAATTATTTTCCTTTCAGTGCTCGGTTATTGCTGGTGTCCTCCCCGCCTCCCCCCCAATAAATAAATAAAACCCTCCTTTAGGCAGCGAGGCGTGAAAAATGATCCTCGCTGAACGCTTAAAAATAATGTCCCGTGAAGATCGGGGCTGCGGAGCCAGCCAGCCCCGTAATTAGGAGCCATTATCCGTCCTGCCTCGCCGAGGCAAGATTTCGCGTTAACCCCCCGAGCCGAGCCCGGCCAGGGGTTCCCGGCCCCAGAGGAGCCCCCCCGAGCCCTTCCCCTCCGCCCCCCGCCCCGGCGGCGGGGGGGAGCCGGTTCCCGGGGGGGGTCTCCGCCGATCCCCCCGCCTCGGCTCCCCAAGCGACGCAGATATTCGCAGGCGGCGTGGGTTTGACCGGGGCACGGAAAGAGCTCGGGTGCTTGAGGGAAATTTAGGGGATGGGAAAAATCTAAAGTTCGAGCCGCTTGGGGATCTTCTCCCCCCCAAAAAAAAAACCCGACGGCGCCGGCGCTCGCAGCCCCCGCAGGCCCGGGAGAGCCGAGTCCAGCCCGGCCCTTCCTGCGGGGGGTACCGCGGCTCCCGGTTAAGGGGGGAAAATCCCCCCGCTCCCAAGTCAGCTCAGCTTCAATCCCGGCCGGCCACCGCGGCTTAAAACCCCGCAATGACTCCGCAAGGCAGAAGAAGGGGAACGGAGCCGGGGAAAGGTGTCCCAGCCCCAGAAACCCCCGAGCCCCCTCCCCTGAGCGTGTGGGGGAAGGGGTCTCTCCAGGGAAACACGGCTTCCCTGCAGAGAGGACCCCCCCCTCCATCCCTCCAAACCCTGAGACCACCAACTTGGAGAACCCCCTGCACCCAGCGGGGGCTGCAGGGGCGAGACGCGCTCGGTCGTCCCCACCGGCACCGGCCGCTATTTCTTTAGCCGCTCCTGGCACCCTCGGCTCATTTTCCTCCCGCATTTCGCAAACAAACAAGCCAAAAAAAAAAATTAAAAATCGCTACTTTATATCAAAATAACCCGCCCCCCCCTCTTCTAGACACCGAACCACCACCCAGCCTCGCTGCACATCGCTTTTTTCCTTCGGATCCCGTCTCCTCAAAGCAGGCTCGGTTATTAAAGGAGGCTGAACAAAGATAGCCCCGAAAGCAGCTATCAGCGCATTTTAACTTCATCAAAGACTTCGGGGGAGAGGGAGAGGAGGGGTCTGGCACCTTCTAGTAATGAGCTTGTCAGGAACACCCCTGCCAGAGCAATTGAACAATTTGCACACAAGCAAAAGAAAAGGAGCGGGGAGGGAGGGAGGAAGGGGAAATGCTACAAAAGCCCCTTCAATTTCCAACCATGTGCTTGGCAATCTGGAAAATAGATTCATTGGCCTCCTCTTTTCTCCCATGTCGAGTCTTGTAGCCTCTTTTGTAGGAGCTGGACATGAAAGGGAGACAACCAAGTGCCGGACACGAAGATCGCTTTTCAAAAGCAAATGTGTGTGAAGGCGAGATGTGAGACCGCTCGCTGCGGGGAGGCGGCACGTTCAGGAACAACATCAACAAACTGCGCGGAGGTTCGAGGTGGCACAGACAGGGGCAGAGGAGGGGGGAATTAAAAAGTGGGGGGAGGAAGAGGGAAGAAAGGCCGACACACTACACCACCACCCCCCCCCCCCCCGGCGCACACCGCCCGGCTCCTGCCTGCGCCCCGGCGGGCCCCGCACAAAGCCCCGCTCGCCCGGGGACCGGCTCCGTCCCCCGCTCCCTGCCTCGTACGTCTCAGCTTTTTTCTTTTTCTCCTTCTCCTTCAGCTGTCTGCACGGGCAGAAAGGCCTCGATTCTTTATATCAGCGCCCCTGCCAACAAACAAACCAAAGAGCCACGTTTGGTCCCTGAAATAAATAATTGGGGGGGGGGGGGGGAGGTTTGGAGGAGAAGGGAGCGCTTAAAGATGTTTATTTACTTTGTAAGTTGTTGCAAAATTTAGGCGGAGATCAAGTTTCATTCGGTCATTCAAATGCTGCAGGCCCAAGGGGGACGTGTGTGCGGGGGGGAAACCCTCCAACTTATTTTCTCATGTGTCAACTTTTCCAAACAAAATAAAGGGAAGCGGAGGGGGGAGAGAAGGGATAACCTTTCTCCCGGCCCCCACCTCCCTCCCCCTGGAAACAGGCAGAGGGGTTTTTTTGGGGGGGGGACACCAAAAAGCAAACAAAGAAAGAAAAAATAAAATTAACAGAAAAAAATCCGGGGGGGGTCCTTTCTCTTGCCGGCCCGTGGACCCAAAGCGGGGACACCCCCCCCCGCCCCGGCCCGGCCGGGGAAGGGGCCGGGGGAGGCACCGCCGCTGCGGCAGGCTGCAGCGGTGGGAAGGGAGGCGGCGCGGAGCAGCCCCGCGCAGGCTGCGCGCCCGGCGGCGGAGGGGAGGGCTCAGCCCCGCCGGCTTCGGGCGGCGAAACTCCGCGACCGGCCGAGTGTCGCCAGCCCGAGGGTGGGAGCCACTCGCTTCCCCGAGGCCCGAGCGGGGCTCTCGGCTCTCAGCGTGACAAAGGACATCGCAAAGAACGATTGGGATTATTCTTTTTTTTTTTTTTTTAACCAGGTCACAAACATTTATTAATTTACACCAACGGTGGACAAAATTCTGTTGCCTTTTCCACATCAAATTATTCACAGATTCTCTCAATAAAATAGGTATGACGGATGCACAACCAGTGAAGAGTTAACTGGACTCCGCTCATTAGCTCCCGAATAATCTATATACAAATAATTACCAATACACCAAAAAACCCACGCACAGAGGGGGTGGGAAAACGGGGATCAAAAAAAAAAAAATAGTATGGGAATTCTCCAAACGTCCTGACAGATCGGATTTTCTTTTAAACGTGCATTTGAACGTCTCATTGGGGGAAAAAAAAAAAAAAAAAGAAAGAAAAAAAAGAAACCGCAGTCCTGAGTTTCACCGACTTTTCTTCTTCTTAAAAATAAAGAAACCCTAACCAGTGCCTTTTAAAACCAAACCCGAAGCTTCAAAGAAACTAAAAATAAGATCGAGCCATTAAAACATTTTCTTTGAGAGCAGGGGAGAGACAGACACACATGGCAAAACCGCCGGGGAGAGAGATTTGCAGGAAAGAAACCGGGCTCGCTGCAACCGGGGGCGGCTGCAACTCCCCTGGCCGCTTTCCCAGGCGATCTGGGGGACCCCCGCGGAAAACCCGCACCTCTCAAAGGAAACATTTCCCACCCTAAGACCGCTTCTTTCTTAACACCCCCCCCCCTCACCCCCCGCAAGACGTTGCGTGTTCAACCAGCCCAGGTCCCAGCTTCTGTTACGGCCACTTTATAAATACGCTTTGGCGCTTGCGGGACGAAATCGTGTTATTCTTTCCCCCCTCCCGCTCTCCCGATTTAATTTTGGTTGGGTGGGTTGCTTTTTTTTTTTTCCGAGCAAAGAGACACAAACAGATCTGGATGCCACAGAGCCTGGAAATAAAGTAAAAATTAAAAAAAAAAAAAAAAAGAGGAAATATTTCCTACCTTAAAACACAACAGGAGGACATGGGGGGGGGACGGGGAGAGGGAAGGGGAGCAGTTTCGGAGAAGGGGGGAGAGCTGGGAAGGGGCCGTTTGCTTCGCGACTCTCCCCCCCCCCTCCCCAGCACACTTTAAAAATGACAGCTGCTCAGGGTTGTGATTTTACTGGAAAAGTTCTGGGCCGGCTGCAGGAGCGGCTCGTGTGCCAGGCTGACCTGGGGCTGTGCCGGGGCCAAGGCGGGGCTGAGCACGGCCAGGACCTGCGCCGGGGGGCCCGCCTGGCCGGCGGGGTAGGGCGCGGCGGGCGCGGCGCTGGGGTTGGTGCTGGGCGGCGGGGGCACGGCCCCCCCGATGATGTTGTCTATGGAAAAAGAGGGCCGGGAGGGGTGGTTGGTGCTGCCGCCGCCGCCGCCGCCGGCGGGCGTGGGGTCCGGCTTCAGGGTCTGGAGGAGGGCGGCGGGCAGGGCGGTGGGGCTCAGCTGGGGGTGGTAGAAGGACTTCCTGCAGTTCAGCTCGCCGCCCAGGAAGGAGGGCAGCCCCGAGGCGGCGGAGAAGACGGAGGCGGCGGCGGGAGGCGGCGGAGCCGGTAACGGGCAGTGCGGCGCCGGGAAGGGGAAGGCGCCCGCGGCGCCGCCGCCGCCTCCGCCGGGGTGGTGGTGGTGGTGGTGGGGATAGCCCTGGAGCTGCAGGCCGTAGTTGTAGCCGTAGGGTCCGTAGGCGAAGCCGGGCAGGAAGGCGGCGGGGTCGGCGGCCCCGGCCCGCAGCAGCAGCTCGGGGTGCGGCGGGTGCAGCTGCTGCTGCCGCTTGAAGCGCTTCCTCCGGCGCAGGAAGCTCCCGTTGTCGAACATGTCGGCGGACTCGGGATCCAGCGTCCAGTAGTTGCCCTTGCCCGGGTTGCCGGGCTCCCGGGGGATCTTGACGAAGCAGTCGTTGAGGGAGAGGTTGTGGCGGATGCTGTTCTGCCAGGCGGGGAACTTCTCCCGGTAGTAGGGGAAGCGCCCGCTGATGAACTCGCAGATCTCGCTCAGCGTCAGCCGCTTCTTGGGGCTCTGCAGGATGGCCATGGTGATGAGGGCGATGTAGGAGTAGGGCGGCTTCACCAGCGGGTTCTTCCCCCCCGCGCCGCCGCCGCCGCCGCCGCCGCCGCCCGCGGGCGCCTTCTCCCCGGGCGCGGCGCCGCGGGCGCACGCCGGCTCCGAGCCGCCGGCGGGGGAGAGCCGCTCCGGGGACCCCCCCATGCGCGCCTTGGCGGCCCCGCTCCGCGGCAGGGCGAGCCCCAGCGGATCGCCGCCGTCCTCCTCGTCCTCCTCCTCCTCGTCCTCCTCCTCCTCCTCCTCCTCGTCCTCGCTGTACTTGCCCCCATCCTGGGGCGGGCCCACCACGTCGATATCCGCGTCCTCCACCTCGGAGAGCGGCTCTTCCTCCGGGGAGCGCTCGGACATGATCCCGCAGCCGCCGCCGCCGCTGCTGCCCAAAGTCATTGTTGTGCGGCCGGGGCGGCCGGGGCCGGGCTCCCCCCCCCACCTAGCGGCGGCTCCCGGGATGGGCCCGGGGCCGTGCCGGAGGGCTGCGGCCGCCGCTGGGACTCCGCGCCCCGGCGCCGCCGCTCCGCGCCGCACTCGCCGCGCCGCTGCTGGCGGGGCCGCGGCAGGGCTGCGGGGTGGTGGCTGCGGAGGGAGGGGCGGCGGAGGGGGCGCGGGGCGGGGGCGGAGGGACGGGACGCCCCAAGGCTGGGCAGGCAGCTTGGAAGCAGCGATAATAAATAATAGTAATAATGATAATACAAGGAGAGCGAGAGAAGGAAAAAAGGAAAAAAGAAAAAAAAAAAAAGCGGGGGGTGCGGCGGGTCCTTGGCTGGGCTGGGGGGACGGAGGGGGAGGGAGGGGCGGGGGAAGAGGGAGGGGGGAGGGCAGAAGTTGGGAAGGCGGCTCCCCCCTCCCCACCCCTCCCGAGCCGGGACCCGATGGAAACGCTCCCACTCTGCGCCTCCTGCCAGCGTTCCCCAGGCCTTTATACGGCCGCCCCGGCATCACGTGGCGCCCGCCGCCCGCCGCAGCCCCCGCGGGGCACGGCGAGGGGCTGCCCGGCCCGGCCCGGGTCCCTGGGGAGCGCGGCCCCCGCCCCCGGCGGGGATGCTTTCGAGGAAAGGCGCTGGCTGCGCCCCCGGCGCTCGGATGCCCCCGGCTACGCTTGGAGCCGGCTGGTGCGGGAGGGGGGGGTCTGCGCTGGGTAAAGCCACCCCCCCCGCCCCAAGCACCCCGCGGTGCTGGAGGCTGGCAGGGCCCATTCCTGCGGGATACGACGGCCGCCTCCCTCCGCCCGGGGACCGCGGAGGGTCCCTTCTCCCCCCGAGGGCTGCCCACCCCCAGGGCCGGGGGCTGATCTGCCGCCCTCCAGCAGCCTCGCCGACGGGGTCCCTCGCTCCGCCAGGGCCGAGCCCGAGGGGGTGTGTGTGTGAATTTGGGGATCCCCGCTCCCCTTCTGCACACGCTCACGTCACCGACCCGTCACCGAGCCCGGAGCACCCTGCCTGGAAACCCGCGTTCCCCGAGGGCTCCCACGGGCCCACGCCCGCGGAAGGGATGCTGCCGCCCGGCAGGTGCGGGGCGGAAGGCGAGGAGCAACGCTCAGTCAAGCCTCCCCCACGCGAGAAATAACCAAAGGGAAGGCTGTGCGTGTCCGCGGGGTGCTGGGACGGCTCCCGAGTCCCGGCCGGGTACCGCTTTCCGAAGTGGCCCACCCGCAGCCCGGCCAGGCCCCGGGCACCCTCCGGGACGGGGAATCTCCTCCGGCCTCGGGATCTCGTGTCCGCCGCTCTCCTGCCATCGCTCCCCCGAGGCGCAGCATCCCCCGACGGCTGGCAGGAAGGAGGTGCTGGGCAGCGGACACCCACCTTGCCGCGGACTGCAGCAGAAGCGGGAGGATTTCCCTGCGACCAGAGGCACCCCAGCCCCCCCCCGAGCCACAGCGGTGTCCCCGCGGGTGGCAGAGCCCCCTCCCCTGCCTGCGGCCGCCCCTTCCCAGGGCAAGGCCGGCGTGGCCACCCCGGCGCAGGGCAGGGGACACGGCCACGGCTGCAGCCGCTCACCCCACGCCCCGTGGGTGGCTGTAGCAGCCCGGTGTCCCTGTCTCCGCCGCGGACACACCGAGCCACGCTCGCACGGTTGTTTTTTTCCCCTTGGAGGCTCTGCAAACACGCAGCCGCTTTCCCGAGGGGAAGGATGCCTGGGGAGGGAGCAAGGGGATGGTTTCCTCCAAGGGGGTGCCAGGGGGAGACCTCTCCCGCCCCCCCAGGGCCGCGTTCAGCAGTGTGAGAATCCGCGGTGATGAATTGCCAGTCGCTGCCGTTAACAGGTGCGAGCATTTGGTGATAAAATCTCCAGCACTAATACCGGGGAGCCGGGCCAAACAGCTGCGCGGCCCCGCTTCCAAATGCCGGTCACAATTACTCAAGCCCTAACGACTCGGTGCAGAGGCTCGCCGAGCTCGGGGGGACCCCGAGGAGCGGGCAGGAGCGGGCAGGAGCGGACGGCGCTTCGCCCGCACGGCTCCAGTTGAAGCAGCTATTACAGAGCCGGAGCCTCTGCGCGGACTCGGTCGCATCCTCCTCCCTCGCCGCCAACGCTGCGATCGGGGAGAATTTCTCGACCGGAGGGGAAAATAGATGAATAACTGTGCTGAGAGTTGCTCAGGAAGGTGGGAAGTCTGTCCTGCGGGCGTGTGTGAGGGCTGGGGGAGCTTCCCTGAACTCTTTCACTTTTATACTCCTCCGATGCTGGTAACCTGCTTTTGCAACAAGAACGCATACATCTCCTATCGAATGTCTATATGTATATTCAGCTATATATATTTGTATTCATACATTTTTCCTTATATATATTTTCTTATGTATATACCTAATTAGCTAACACGGAGAAATGCTTCGGAGACGCCGCATCTTTCCTACCGACTTTGTTTAAACTCTCCGTTCGTCAGCCCCGCTGATAGGCGATGGGAAGAATAAACGGAAGAGAGCGGGAAGGGAAAAGACCGGAGCCGCTTTCCATTTTTATTAAGTAAAATAATAGTTATGCCTCCCCTACATAAACGAAAGTGTCATAAAAAATTCCGAAGCAGCTGCCAGAGATTTCGACCACACACACAACGGGGCGATTGAATTTCCACTTGGTGCATTTCATGGCAGCGAGGAACCGCCGGGAGCTGCGCCTTGTGCCTCTGTAAGGCGGCGAAGGGGAGGGCGGGGGGGGGGGGGGGGGGGGCAGCAAACCGACGCGCTGCGAGCGGCCGAGGGCAGCGGGCACCGCCCGGGGGATGCCCCGCAGCCCCCCGCGCCCCTCCGCGGCCGCCTCCCGATCGCCCTGCCTGGAGGTTGGCCCCGCACGGATGGGAGTGAAACAGATGTGGGTGTCTGCGGCCCGGACCACCCCCCCGGCCCTGCCCCGGCTGCCGGCTCTCCCCCGGCCTGGAAGGGCGGGCAGCGCCGGGCGGCCCGCGGGGGGAGCCCCCGGCAACGGGGGGCTCGGGTGGAGCCGTTTGCCGCTGTACTCATGGGCATCGGGACCCCGATGAGCCCGAAAATGGGGTTGGGGGAGGGCGAGAAGGGTCGGTTCGAGGCAGCTGTTGACGGGATGCGGCCGGTGCCTTGTCCCGCTCCTGCCGGGACCTTCCCCTTCAGCATCGCGCATCCAGAGCCGCCGCAGCTCGAGAAATAGCATGTCCCGATCAGCCACCATCGACGCGACTCCTGCCTGTTTGAAGGCAAAATATCGTCCCCGTTAAAGTCGGGGACGACCCGAAAGGAAACGACAGTGGAAGAGTCCCGGTCCCTCCGTCTGCGAGCGGCTCGGGTTCGCCGAGTCGGCGTTCGGCTCGGCTCTGCCACGCAAGATCGGCTGCAGAAACGAATCAAAACGAGAAAAAGTACCTAAACTACCCCCATCCCGAAAAGATTTAGAAAAGGGAAACCCGGGAGTGAAGCAAACCAGACGGTCGGATCCCAGACACGTACATACACACACACACGCTCCCGGCCGTGCATCCACACACGGAGCGAGGGGTGAGTTTTAATCACGGGTTTGCACGTCGGGGTAAGAAATGATGCGGTCTCCCGAAAGAGAAACCCTATCGATCTACCCGAAAAGATTGCCCTGTCATCGTCCCACTGTTCCCAGCCGTGCAGGGCTGGGAGAGAAACATTTTTCCTTGGGCAGATTTTTGATTTTTCTGCTGTCCTCGCTGAAGTATTTCATTAAAGACAGCCTCCCTTCCCATCTCCCGTTTTAACCCGACTCTGCTCTACAGTTCACGTTAAGTTGCAGTATCAAACGTTCCTGGGGCTGAGAGCTGGCGGAGTGGGGAGAGTCTCCAAAAAGTCTCTAAAGTAGGGGGGGGGCGGGGAGAAAGGGGCATCAGCCCATCAGGATTTTTTTTTTTTCCTCCTTTAAATTGACTTTCACTGTCTGTCCCGCCTGTCTGAACGAGGCTTTTGGTGCAGGCGCGTTGGGTCGGCGTTTTGATGCCCTGCAGACCTCTTCAGCAGGTGGATCCCCCCGGGCCGAGATTCCCACCCCCCCGGGCTGCCGGTGCCCCCTCCCGGGCAGCTGCGTGGGAGCGGGTCGGAGCGCCTGAAAGCTGTAAAACGGCAACAACGGTTTTTTTTTTTTTTTTTTCCATGGGGAAAAGCTCCTTCCCTGCCTGTCCGTCGAGACCGCTATTTGCCGGGGGGGTGCAGGGGAGGGCAAGGAGACCAACCCCAGAGCACCGCGGGGTGCGCTCGGTGCTCCTGTCCCGGCACTGGCCATGCCCCCGCGTAAGGCAGCCGGCCCTGCCCGGAGCATCCCCCGGCGCTGGGGTTTACCGGGGGGCAAAGCCCTGATCCTGCACGGCTGTGCCTGGAGAAGGGCAGCATCGGGCCCTGCAGGGTTTCCGTGCATTGCCGTGCGGGGGGTTTAGCTCCAGCCCAGCCAATATTGCTCCCAGATCCTTCTAGATGATCTGTTGGTTTTGCAATACATAATCGTTCTTGTTTCCCCTGCCGAGCAGCATCTAAATTCGTTTATTCTGATGAGAACCGCATCTACAAGTCCCTCAAGGCTCAGTGATGGATTTTTCTGTATTACCTCGTTATCAAGCTTGGCTGACCTCTAACTTCTCTGAAAACATGAACAAGACAGACCTGCTGCTGCCTGGGCTGCCCCAGGGGGCTCTTTTTCCACTTATGTGATTTCCTTTGATATTATTTCTCCTCTTTCCATATCCAAGGCTCAGACCTTCAGTGCTCCCTGCAGTTCAACATTTTTTCCAGCCCTGTACTCCCAGTTCCCAGCTTGCAAAGATCTGTTTGCAGCCTGCACACCATACAGCTCCCAGCGCAGGGAGGTAAGTGGGAATGGTCGTGCCAGATAGGACGAGATGCGTGAAATTCCCAGTTTGGAAACCACTGGAGCCAAGTGCCTATATCCATCCCTGCAGCGCTCAGATGGCAGACATCTCGGTTTTGTTGACTTGCATTTTCAAATGCAGGTGTCCCAAAATCCACACTGGAAAAGGCCTAGATTTCAAGGGAGGCTTTTCCCAGACACCTCATATGCAGGGCTGAACCCCCATGAACCTCTGGAGAACAGGTCTCCCTGTCTTTCCTGCTCTTCAGACAAGTGGGAAACTCCTCTCCCCCCATACATATGCATTTATTTAGGGGCTGTGGTCTGAGTTTAGGACATTGGTTTTGGACTTGCAGTTCAAAAACTGTCTGCTGCCCCCTATTCATAACTGATCCCATCCCACATGGACTTGAAGCCCACCAGGAAAACTCATATGCAGCTTAACACTCAAGTGATTAACTCTGGCTTGGTATAAGCTTTTTTCATATTGTTCTTCAGCAATCTGACATGAAAAGAGATGAATACACACACACTCTTACATGACTCAGAGGAACGCAGTGATTTCAAGCCATAAACCACCAGGTGCACTTTTGAGACTCACGACATCCAGCTCTCCTGGTTGCCATAAAAAACACATTAGCCAAAGGCCGATGCATGTGGAAGGCAGTTATGATCTGGCACATGGCAAAGTGTATAGAACAGCCTGGTAACTGTGCCTACCACACAAGGAAAAATATCCCTGTGAAAACAAGCCTGCTAAATCATTTCCTTCTTCCCTGAATCCCCTGGAAACAAAAGAGAGGATTTTTTTTTTTTTTTTGGGGGGGGGGGAGGAATATATGTGGGATGGAATCAGATTTTCCAAAAGTGGGTGTATCAGTGGAAGAACCTAAATAAATGGCCAGATTCACAAAGATGTAGAAACCCATGATTAGAAATGTAGAAATCCATGATCAGGTTTCTGAGTCCAGGTTTTCCATGTTAGCATCTGATCATGCCAAATGTGCCCAGGAAATCCCTGCTGCTGAGTCCTCTGCTTTCAGCAGTTCAGCCGCCCGAGTGCCTGCCTCACCCACTGACTTTGAAAAGTCCACTTCTGCCAGAAACACCAGCTGAGGACCCTCAACTTGGAGGCCAGGAGCAATGCAGAGAGAGGGCCTTCAAAGGAGGGAACTACAGAAAAGGTGGAAAATAGCTTGATTGGGACAAAAGTGTTTGACTTGGTTTTATTTTTTTCTGCATGTAGTAAATGGCTGGGGATAGGGTTCTTTGTGCCTGGAAGTATCCAGCAATCTCCAGCTGGGGATCAGGTTGGGGTGGATCTGCTCTAACCTTGTAAGAAATCAGCCCTGCACATACATGCTGATACCTACAGATTTGCCTCACAAACATGTTTGTAGATATATTTTGCCTCTTGACCTCAAATAAGACTATGTTTCAGTCAGCTGGAGGCTGTGATGCTGCTACTGCACAGGAATATAGCGCAGGGCTCCTTTTCTCTGTTCCCATCTTGGGAAGGAGCTGGATGAACAGAGGGAAAAAGTTTGCAACCTAAAGTATGGGGAGGGAGGTGAAATATTTCTTGCATGCAGAGAAGCAGAGGCAGAGCCAAACACCTTAACCCGCTCCCCTTATCCAGCAAAGGAGAGCCAGGTAGAAAAGGGGAGGGGCAGACAGTGGACATTTCATCTGGGTCAGATAACAAGAAGCAAAAATCTTGAAACAGTCACCAATGTAACAGTTTGGGGCTGAATCTGCACAGAAGGGTGAACCTCAGCCCTGTTGCCCCCCTGCACATGGCTGCGGATGCCCGTTCCTCCACTGCATCTCCACCAGGTCACGGCTTCACCCCACAGCCCAGCTCCAGCCTTTCCACACCCCGGCAGCTCCTTCCCTTGGGTCCAGGACCCAGAGCTAATCCTTGCTTTGTGCACGGGGACACACAGCCCTGGCACATCCCAGGCTGACTTTGTGGCAGTGTCAGTGTGGCTGTACGGGACAATTCTCCATTTCTATAAAATAGGTGCTCCGCAGTGCACAGTAGGTAAAAGGGACATGCAAGAAACCCACCCCAGCATCTCCAGACTGGTGTGAATTTCTCCTGCCCCTTTCTTCAAACCACCAGGAGAAATTGCTGCCCTGATCTGCACAGAGGCAAGAGAGGGAAAGCCTGTAAACACACAGATTAAAATTAATCCAGCCACTCTGGGGGGGTTGAAGCTTCACGTACACAAACATCCCCCCTTCTTTCACTTACGGTAGGTGAGCCTCTGCTTATTTTTGCTGGGAAGAGGAAGCTGCATCACTCGGATAGAAGAAACGATACTGAGGGTTTCTGAAGGAAAGGCTGATGTTTCACATCTGGCTCTACATTACTTGTAAAGACCTAATTTCTGTTGGATGAGTACTCAGCATCACCCAGCTAACCAACGCTCATTACGAAATGCCTTTTTCTTATTACCATTTTCCAGGCTTTTGCATAATCAAGATGTTGTCTTATAAGAGGGCACGAGGCATTGGGTAAGTTATCTGCTCCCTGAAAATACATCGTTGGGGTCCTGCGGGGGAAGCAGGACAGTGGGGCTTCCCTCCCAGCGCAGAGATAAGCATGCCATCTAGAGGAAATCCCCCTCATTGCCAGGACTGGCAGCTGAAAATTATCCAATAAAGCATAATTAACCTCTGGCTTCAGAGAAAATCCTCCATCCGTGCCCTGCTGCTCCGGGCTGCTGCACAGGCACGTTATGGCAGGCTGGCGATGCGCCGAGGCATTGCGGCAGCTCGGGAAGGTTCCTGAGCCCTTGAGGGCCATCCCAGCCCACACTGGCACATCCTGGCCTGTCCCTTCCCCATAGGTGATGTCAGCTGCCCAGCCCCCCCATGGTATGGGCATTTGGATGTAAAGAAGAAAGAGAAAGGTAAGGAGGCTGCACATGTCAAGGATAAGAAGGCTGTATATCTCATATAATGCCCTCCAGTGGCTGCTAGCAGCAGTCCTGGACCTATGGGTGCCAATTCCTGAGCCATAGGTGAGTGCCCAGGTGTACTAAGGGAGGCAGTGGCAGAGCCACCTCCTCCACCAGCAGCTCCCACCCTGTGCAGCACAGACCTGCAGAGCCCCAGGGGGGCTGATATGGGTGTGCAGGGTACAGCCCAGCAGTGGGGATGGGGGTCTGGCCTCCCATGGGGCAGATCCACATGTCCCCTCATTTTTGCTAAGGAAAAATCTCCTTCGCGGCTAACCTCTCAGGTTGGACTGCTCTCATACTCTGCTGCTGTCATGGGCACCCTCATCCAAATCTTCAGGCGTGTTTGTAGGTCTGGGACATGCGATGTGGGAGCATGTGGGACAGCAGGTACCGTAGGTCTTGTACCCCCTGTGGTCAGAGTCAGCCCACCGAAGCCCACGGTATTGGTATTCCACACCTTCCACTTTTTCTACCACTACCAGTGAATAGCACATCCGCAGCCACCAGCACAAGGTTGTTGTCCCACTAATAAAAACAAATCCTTCCAGCCCTAAAGATAATTGAAAAACAGTGATCTAGGTCCAAGCAGAGGGACAAGTGCTACTGCTCAGCAGGTAGCTGTCTTGTAAAAACGGGAAGCCTTGCAAAAAAACCTTCAGAGGTGGAGAAAGAGCAGGGAAGATCTCACATGAGAGAAACCTTATTTGGCAGAAAAAGCAAGTGCATGCTTAAGCGAAGAATATTTGGAGAGGAGCTGCTATTGCATTGATTTGCTCGTATTCTGCAAGGGTTTTTTTTATATTTTATTCATTTTATAATGAAGCTTATTCCCTCTTTTCCCACCATCTCAGAAGCTCCCCAAGATGGTGCTCACTGGTGCTCCCAAGCAAGGCTGAAGCCCAGCAACATCCGCAGCACCTTTTTGCTTTTAACAGCGATCCTGTTTCCATTTTGCACCCTCCTCACCTTCTTCTGCCCCACACCAGTAGGCTCTCAGGCCCAACTCCTAGCCCATGTCTTGGAGATGCTGCTCTCACCACCCACACAGTTGGTGTTCCCCCTGCTCCATGGGAGGGAGGGAAGGCATGGGTGTCCCCACGGCTCATCACAGGCGTTGGCCACTCACGTGGAGTGAGGGGCTTTGTGGCATCGCCCTAGGAGCTTGTGTGCTTTATAGGTCTCTTATTTCCTGTCATTACTGAGAAGAGCCTAGTTGTAATAAAAATCTGGGCTCCGATCCTACAAACACTTATGCCTGAGCTTAACTCTAAGCACGTGAGCCGTCAAAGGGGACTATTCATGTGCTTAAAATTTAAGCATGTGCTTAAGCGTCTGTAGGCCTGGAGTCTGTCAGCGTGGGGATTTGTGCCTTAAGCCCATATTCTGGGTCATTATCCTTTTCATGTCTTCTCTGGCATCTCAGAAGATGCTTCAAAGGGGAATTTTGAAGTTCTTCAATAAACTTTGCCTTCCCGAGCAGCCTGGATTCTTGCCTATTCTATGGGGCAATTCTCCTCCATTGCCTCCCCTCCCCCTGTTAGCGATAATCCTGTGCTATTTCATGCTTGGCCAGACAATTAAGCCCTCTTGCTGCTTGGCTCTGTCTTTGTTATGTATAATTGTTCCAAATAATTAGCCACTATTGCATGCTATTCTGAAACTACTTTGTATTGCAATTATACTTAGAGGGTGAGCATCAGCTCGGGGAGAATCCAAGCAGCAGACAGCCTGGAAAGAAAGGGCTTCGAGCCGGGGGAAGATGGAGACGGGCTTAAACCAACACTGCGGAAAACCTAACAATAAGTAAGCAGCAAGGAGTAAATGTTGCTTGGAGAGGGTCTGTGGCTGGTGGGGTCTGGGCAGAAGAGCTGACGGTGGGCTGCAGGGTCGTGGCCAGGGTATCACCTGGCTGCCATCTCGTGGGTGCTGGCTACGGTGCAGGAGGCAAAACCATACTCCACTTCCATCGCTTCCATGGTGACTCGAAGGGAGCACCTTGGCCAAGTGGCCAGTTTTGCCATCTCCATACAATGTAGGGAACATGTACTTGTTCTGGGATGCATTTGGGGTCTGGCAGGAAAATGTTCCCTAATCATGTCTTCGGGATGCAAAACTTGTGATTTCTTGAGGGTAAAGACTCCGAACGATGAGATTGGTTCAGCAGCCTCCTGTTTTCCCCCAGCAAACACATCTCTGTTGTGGACAAGTGCTGGATGGGATGCTCAGAGGAGTTATGGTTCCATGTGAAGCATCTTTTTGAGACTGAAAACAGTGTGGCACAGGAGAGTCCCCTTAGCATTACTCAGTCTCTTGTCTTTCAAGTAGGGAGCATCTGAAAAGGGTATAACCAAGACCTGAGTTGGCCTGACCTGCACTGGTGAATTAATTCCTCTGCTGAAACCCATGGCCTGCTCTGAGCAAAGAGCCAGGACGGCCAGTGGCAATGCGCTTGGACCATGTCGTGCTCTTTGAGATCCATTTTCTCCAGCCAGGTTAGGCTGCTTGAAGCCTCCTGAAAATGGATCTACAGGCTGGGTTTGGTTTCCAACACCCGGTTAGCAGAAGGAGTTTTAAAACTGAGTAGAGATGTCTGTGGTGCAGATGGAAAGCACCCAGAATGTCTAAGACAGCCAGGCCCATTCTCTGCAGTTGTCGTACACTGCTTCCTTTGACTTGGCAGAACCGATGCAAATGGAAAATGACCTTTTCCCAGGCATGTATGTAACTGGCTCAGGTGCATCCTTCCTCCATGGAGCACCCCGAGGTGCCAGGAGCCAGGGCTGCTTGTTGGCGTTGGAATGGCACAGTTGATTCAATACATGCATAAAACCAACTGTTGCAGTGCAACTACTTCAGCAGTTCCAGTACAAAGACTGTGAAATGAATGGACCTTGGATGCTCTCCCAAGAGATTGTAGGTGTTACGCTGCCAGTGCTCGGGCTCTGCTGCTTTGCTGCCTAACCGCAGCCTTGCTTCTCGGGTGCTGAAGAGTCAGGCCAGCCGCCAGCTCCACCATTCACATACACCGTGTAGTGCGTTTCAAACACAAAGTCAGGCTGCCAACGAGGCTGGCTGCTGCAGACAAGTGCTCCTTCACCACTGCCCCCTCACCTTCGATCAAGGGCCCAGATTCTCGCTGTGCTTCCACTTGTTTCTCTGTTTTCACTCTAGGGAGAAGAGCTGCAGGGGGACAGCCAGCACCGCCCAGCCCTGTATCCTGGCCCCAGCGGTGGCCTGCAGCGGCTGCTTAGGAGAAGGGTAAAAGAGGGTATGGCCAGAGAAATCCTTCCTCTCTGAAGTCTTCCTAGAGTCCGTAATTGGTGTTTCAGGGATTTCCCAGCCTGGAGGTTGCATCCAGCCCACCGTGTTTAATAACGACCCTCCCGGAAGGAGCCTCACCCCGTTCTCATTCTCATCTTGACCATACCCCAAGCGTCCACCATGTCCTGCCCTTCCCCACGCAGCCGGGACCGGGACGGACCCAAAGGCTGGGATGCTGCCGGTACATGCTGAGGCCCCCCCCGGTCCCTGGGCCCGTGGTGGGGGCCGGGAGCGGCTTCCCAGGGCTTTCCACTGGAGGTCAGTGTTGGCTTGAACACGGCGGCTGGCCCCCGGGCCACCTCCCCCCTGCCACCCCCCGCGCCGGGCGCTACACCCGTGGGGTAAAGCGGCGGAGGGCAGTGTTGCTCTGGCCCTATTCAAACACAGCGGCTGCATCACCCGCTCCTGCCCGAATATGAAGGACCCAAATATAACGTAGCAGAGGCGGTGGCAGATCCCCCGATACCCCGAAATGTAGCTCAGTGCTCGGGCGGTGCTGACTCCCAGACACTAATTTGTTAGAAACTCATTATCAGCTGGCAAAGCCAATCTCAGCTGGTCCCACTGTACCCACTGCCCACCTCCCCATCACCAGCTGACTTCATCAACTCAATCTTGACCTCAAAGAGACACCGCTGACTGTCTTCAAGCTGTGCATTTGCAAAGGGCAAAGCATTGCAGAGAATAAAAGCTAGTTACGGTATAAAATTTCCAACACTGGGACTGCCAGTGGACAGCTGGCAGCATCCAGACAAAATCTAACACTACCAGAGGGACCGACAAGTTCTTTAGGAAATGTGCTTTGATTAAATTTCAGCTAATGCTGTGTTTGTTTGCAACCAGATGGAAAAAACTATTTATAACTTGGGAATATCAGCTGGAAAGAGCGTTTCTTATTGCTTGTTTTAACCTGCGGGGAAGCAGTAGGAAGGTAGTACACTCATGAACCATGCAGAATGCTGTCATACGCACACAGACATTGCAGCTCGGTCAGTCCTCCCTGGGCAGCCAGTGTTTCCCAGAGGAAAACAAACATATTTTTCAAAGTGTCAGCTTATTTTGGTTATTTGTTTCTGAAAGTGCAGCCTGAGAGATCTGAATTCAGCCTGCTTTTCAAAGGGCTGTTCCTTGAGAAGTCAGACTGTCTTGGCAATAGCCCAGATCGCCACCCAAAACTCTTTGGTGCTCGGGATCAACTCCAAGCCCCGCTCTGCATCTCGCAGGCTCAAGACGGGGCTCTCCCCACTGTGGGATGTCCAGAGGACCTCTCACCACCACACTGAAGGATGATGTTCATTCCACAGTCTTGGAGAGCAAAGAAAGTTTTGCCTCTGGCTTTTGTGTGATCAAGATTGAGATAGTTATGATTGTCTGTACTTAATATTCCCTAAACTCCTTGGGTATTGCTAAATAAAGAGGGGAGGATTTCAAAGGAGACTTGGTTTCACAACTGAAATCTGGGTGATAATTACTCCTGTTTCATTCAAATCCTTCTTATTCACTAAACAGGGAGATTGAAAAGACACTAAAACAGATGAAGGGCACAGGTATAAACTTTACAAAGCTTAAAACTACTCTGTCCCAGCAAGGCTCATGCTTTACATGACACTTTAATCCTACTCATTTGCTAGATTCACCCTAACTGTAAACAAAGCTTTGAAATGAAAGCTTAAAAGCCTAGTTGGGATACATTAAGTTAACCAGGAAGACACTCTTAAGGCATTAATTTAATGACAATCACAATACAAGTGCCAGAGGTTTGTGCATGTGAGGATTAATATCTATAGGAGAAGGGGTTTCTTCTATCTATAGAAGAAAAGGGCTTTGCTCCCTGTGCTTTCCAGCTTGTTTGGCAGCATAAGGCCCGTGGTGAGGGTGGCTTATTGCCACTTGCAGGGGTCTCTGGGCTGGGGCTGTCCGGCAGATGGGGAGATATGGAGCCCTGGGAAGATGTGCAACCCAATGCTGCACACCAGGGTTTGTCCTGACACACCAGGCTGGGGTTGTCCGCTCTCTCCAAGCCAGGTTTTCAGGGATCCAGGCCACTGTGGTGGCTCTTGCTTCACGCCAGAGCCCCTTTGGCTGAAGAGACCCCTCTTGCACAGGCACGGGGGTGGGATGGGTCTCCTGAAGACCCCCCCTAGATCTGGAACTGGGTGCTGCTCTCCAGAGAGCCCGTGGCAGGAGGGTGCAGGCGGCTGGGAAACAGGAGCAAGCCACAGCCCAGCCCTTCAGGGACCCTGAGCCCCCCTGGCTCCACCAGCACTTGAGCTAACACCCAGAGATGCCAGGAACTTGGAAAAACCCTTCCCACACCAGGTCCCCCCACCTGCAGGGCTCCAAGGTGACTGGGGAGGAGCGGGATCAGCCCAGTGTGAGATGTCCTGGCTTGGCCACCTCTTCCTGGTGCATCCCACCTGGGCAGAACCACAGCATCTCCTGCCCACCCCCTCCACCCAACATCGTTCTCCTTTTACCCTGGTAGTCAGTTCTCCCCTGCCTCAGACACCCTCCCACTCGTGGTGCAAACCCAGCAGAGTCCCAGCCTGGTGCCCAGCGATGCTGTAGGGAAGCTGGCAGACCCAGCGCTTCGGGCGTGTGTCTGGCTCTGACCCCCTGGATACTTAGGCGAGTCTTCAAAAGTGCTTTTGTTTGAAAAACATTGCAGGATCAGGCCCTGGGAATGAATGTGAGCTACGACAAGTGTCCTTTCTACTGACTGTCCTTACAAACAACTATTTCAGCATCCCCCCAGTCCACTATAGGCACAGTATGTTACCTAAAGGAATGGCACTTTGCAAACTTCCATTAGATAAAAAATCTCTGTCTATTGATACTTTCTACAGAGAGCAAAAGTATTTTAAGGGATAAGTTTTTTCACAACACGCTTTCTGAGCAGGGCTGTCACTAAGGGAAAAGCACAGAAGCTGCTGCTGGGAGCAGTGTGAAAGCTGAAAAGGGGCAGCTGGAGGGACCAGGGAGGAGACCCAGAGCCCAGTGGCTCAGCCGAAGGCAGCAGACCAGAGCTGGGCCAGTTTTTAGAGACAGCTAAAACCCCAATTTTATGGAGGCCCAGAGGAAAAAAGCATTTTCTTCCCTCCACTCTCATACTAACCCCATTCTCAGTTTCTACGAGGACATGGGATAAAAGAAGGAAAAGCCACAAGCTCCCAAGCTGTGTGCAAAAGCTGACTCCTTGGGTACCCGCCTGGACATTTCTGTACACCCAGCTTTCGGTCACGGCCAGCAGCCGGGAATGAGCTGCTCAGTTTTGCACCAAAGCTCAACTGACATCCAACTCCTCCTTAAGCAGGAGGAAGGTGCAATAGGCACTATGAGAAACTGCTTTGCTTGAGAGGATACTCCCGAAAAACAGGAGAGAAATCCTAGCCTGTCACTTTTACCCACAGGATGTTTAAACAAAAAGAGCTAAATACGGGTGTGGGGAATTCTGCCTTCAAACCTGGCAAGACGGTCTGGCTGGCAGTCCTGTAAATAAGGAGCACCAGCCCGACCAGTGAACAGATTGGAATTTTAATTGATTTTGTAGGAAGGGAAGCTACGATCTCCTAGTTTGATGTGCTAAGCCAGAATTTCACCTGCAAGGGATTCCTCAAAGGGAAGACACATTCCCTGCTACACAAGTGGAAACCATCGAGTCCAGTAAGAGCTGCGTGGGCAAACCTTGCAGGTGACGGAGAACTTATTGCAGCGTTTGCATGGCTCAGCAGTAGTTAGTTACCATTTGCTTTTTAAAAGATCGTAATAAAATAGACAGTTTAGAAAGTGTCACTAAAAACGTAAGACATGGCAGTGTCACAACAGCAGCACGAGTCTGTCTCCCACCGGTTACAAGACTGATAATTTCCTCTCGCCAAGGTCTGGCCGGAGCCGGAGGAACGGCAGCACTGGACATGTTGGAAGAAAAAGCTTTATTTTAAAAAAGTCCTTTCTAACAATAGAAGTTATTTTTTAAAAATAGTAAAAAGAAGTAGTCAGGGTGAGGGTTTTTTTTCCCTACAGACGAAGGAAATTATAAACATCTTAAATACTCATTTAAAATCCAGTGAATTGGTTTAGTGGGTTGGGTTTTTTTGGGTAACTCTCATTCCAGTTACAGAGGAGGCACCCAGGGAAGAGAGGAAAAAGCCCATTTGCAAGACAGTTCCTGCTCTCTGCATTCCTGCACGTTACACCAGGCACCCACCTCCTGGGTGTGCTCCTCCTCATCCCGGGGGTGCCCCGGGGTGCTCAGGGTGCCCTGCCGCAGTCGGCATCCCTGTCGGGCTGTGCAGAAGGGACAACCCCACAGCCGTGGGGAGCCCTGCCTGGCAGATGCAGCCGGAGGGCACCTTTTCCAGGAGGGGATGGGGCAGAAAAATAGATCACCTTGCCTCCAGTTAAAAAGCAGCTGAGAAAGAGAGGAGTTAGGCCCCCCGCAAGGTGTGTGTCCGCACACAGCCAGAGGCTGGGGACCCCCGACCCCACCCCAGCTGATCCCCACGGTAGGGAGAAGTCCACATGTCCGGAGATGCTTGTGGGATCCTGGGGATGTCCAGCCAAGCCCCCGCCAACCCCATCACATGTACCGCTCCAGGCTAGTGGGGAAATTGGGCTGCCTCATGTAGGCGTTGCTGGAGCCAAACTGGCCAAGGGGAGATGCGGAGAGCCCCAGGAGCTGCTCGCCATGCTCGGCACAGGCAGGGGGCCGCATGGCCGGCAGGGCCAGTCTGTTGGGAGCCCCGTAGAGCTGCGGGCTGCCGGGCGAGTAGCTGCCCTGCGCCACGGGCAGGTGAGGGGGCGAGGCGGCATAAGGGTAAGCCAGGGTGTTGGGGCCCGCTCGGCCCAACAAGCTGGGGCTGACGGGCTGCGCCTGGAAGCAGGGAGGCTCGGAGCTGCCAGCGGAGCAGGTGGGAGCCAGCTCGGCCCCGGGCAAGCCCAGCGATGGGTGGCCCAGCTCAGCGGGCGGCGAGGGCTGCAGGGCCTGCTGCCCGCTGATGAGGCTGTCAATGCTGAACATCCTGGGATGCTGTGCCGGCGGTGCTGCCCCGGCCGCGTAGGGGTGGAAGACAGTGCTGGAGAGCTGGGGGCCATAGCCAGGCGAGCAGAGGGTGTTGGGGTAGGGTGCTGTTGGTGCCGTGGGGCGGCCTGTGGGTGGGGGCGTGAAGGCGCTGGAGTTTTGCATGTAGCCAGGGTAGGTGGTGATGTCGGTGCGCTTGAAGCGCTTCCTTCGGCGCAGGAAGCTCCCGTTGTCGAACATGTCCTCGGCGGCTGGGTCCAGCGTCCAGTAGTTGCCCTTGCCGGGATGGCCGGGCTCCCGGGGGATCTTGACGAAGCAGTCGTTGAGGGTGAGGTTGTGGCGGATGCTGTTCTGCCACTTCTTGGGGTTCTCCCGGTAGAAGGGGAAGCGCTCGGTGATGAACTTGTAGATGCCCCCCAAGGTGAGCTTCCTCTCGGCGGCGTTGGCGATGGCCATGGCGATGAGGGCGATGTAGGAGTAGGGGGGTTTGCCCCGCTGCACCGGCCGCTTCCTCCGGCGGCCCCCGGCGGGGGGCGGCGGCTCCTCGGGGGGCGGCGGCGGCTGCGGGCTGCCCCCACCGCCCCGCGGCTCCGGCTTCACCGGCGGCGCCTGGCCGGCGGGGGGAGACCCCCGGGGCGGCCCGGGGGAGCCGGGGCTGGCCGCGGCGGCGGGGCTGGTGGCCGGCAGCGTGCACATGCCTCGCAGGCAGGGGAATCCGGCCGCGTTCATATACGGCCCTCGCCTTCCTCCTCCTCGGAGGATGGGGGGGGCGGCGGCGGGAGAAAGAGCCCCCCCGAGGGGAGGGGAAGGGGGGAGAGGGAGGGGAAGGGGAGGGGGGCCAGGCGCCGCGGCAGCTCCCGGCGATGGGGAGGTCGGTCCCGAGCCGCTTTGCAATATATAGGGCGGCCGCCCCCCCGGAGGGGCGTGCGGTGCCCGGCCCGCCCCGGCCCCTCTCCCCCGGCGGGAGGAGGAGGAGGCCCCTGGGGAGGGGTCCCGAGTCCCACGGCTAAATCCCCCAGCCTCTCCCCGAGGTTTTATTTCGCAGCTATGCCCCCGAGGGGTCCCTCCCCCGGGGGTCCCGGGTGCCAGCGCGGCGGCCGGCTCCGCTCCGGGCCATTCTCCGTGGCGCTTTGCTTTCCTTTTAACCCGTGTTTCCTCCCGGGAGAAAAACTAAACAAAATGAGTCCCGAGGACCAGACCCGGGCGAGTTTGGTGCCGCAGCCAGCCCCCAGCAGCAGAGCAGGTAACCTCCCGCCGGGACCCCCCCACCGCGTGGATTTCGTTGTCTTTTTTCCCTGGGAAAAGCGCTCAGAGGCGGCGGCGGGACGCAGCGGCGGCAGCAGCCGGGGGTTTCTCCCCGAAACCAACCCCCCCGTTTAGTTACTTTGCAGCCTAGTGAGACGTCCTGGGTAAGGAAATCCTGGGAAAAGTTTTTTTCTTTTCCCCTGGGAGAGAGGAAAACGGTCCTCAGAGCTCGGGGCTGCCCGCAGGTACCTCCCGTGAGATGGGCAAGGGATGAGGGACAGGGGTGGCACTTTGGGGACGGATGGGGCAAGCGGGGGTCTCTCTATCGCTGCAGGGGGGCTCAGCCCACGGCTGAAGCTGAATGAAGACACCGGACTCAGAGAGCCCTTCTGGGTTTCAGGGAAAACCTCTTCAGGTCTCATCCTGCACTCCAGACCTGGCTGGGCTGAACCGCAGCCCCCCATCCATGGCATATGCCAATACCAGAGCTGGGGGGCTGCTAGCTGCTTTATCGGCACCAAAAGAGCCATGGGCTTTCACACCGTCCTCACCCGTTGCTGCTAAGCATCACCTCTAAGCCAGATGCCCGATCATGGAGAGCCCGGCCCAGAGCAGGTAAGGGAGCTGCTGCATCAGGGTAGGCTGGACAAACTGGGGGGGCTTTTGTAGCCAGATCCCAGCCTTATACGTAGCTAGATGTCCATGTCCTGAGAAGACAGGCGGCGATGTCTACGCCATTAAACGCAGTGGCAGATCCCTCCACATATCCCGCAGCGGAGTAAAAATCACAACCTTCAACTTTGTAACTTCATTGAAAGTATTTCCAATAGCAGAGCGGGACGAAAGCTTTTTTCCACAGAGGCAAGTAGGTGATCTTGACCAGGTTGTATCATCCTCCTCCCTTCCTTTTTAAATGTAAAAGCCACCCAGCCTTTTGGAAAAGATTCTTCAGCCCTTTATTTTAAGCATTTCCTTGTGGTTTTATTCTACAGTCCAAGTAAAAATTCACCGACCAGATTATTTCCCAGGATCACTTATTCCCCTGTTTGTGTCTGTATGTGTTTTTATTCTCGCTTTACTTTTTCTGCAGACATTTGTAGCACTTCTGCTCCCCTCAGGGCTCAGGCAGGGAAGCGTAGGTCTAAGAGAGCCGTGGCGGATCCAGTCCTGATCTGCCACAGGCAAGTTGGTGTTGGGGTAAACAGCCTCAGTTTCCCTTCTGCCAAATGGGGATAACAACAGGAGTGTAGGTGCTGGCTGGAGGACAGAGAGCAGGTGAGAAAGCGTGAAACGCAGCCTTAGAGAAAGATGCCTTTCTCCACAGAAGTCACAGATCTTCAGGGAGAAAAGCAAATCAAGGGCATGGCAGGGACCATTCATTCACCTTGGGAGAGCTGGGGGAAAAAGAATGGAAGACTCATATTTCGCCTGGAGCATGCATTTAAATCAAGCAGGTATCTGAATGCAGCCAGTTCATTTCAGTCAAAGGATCTGACTTTTCCAGCCACTGGAGAGGGCGGCAGGGCAGAACAGATGCCTAAGAAGGGAGTCACTAAAGATCACTCCAGGATGCAGAAAGAAAATCACCCCCCTGGGGGAGATGGAAACCTTCAGCTCTGCAGACAGTAGCTGGTGAGATTTTCATGTCAATGCAAGGATTTTAATGTATTCTGATCTAGCAAGAATGGGTTTGGGAGGGAAAAGTGTTATAGGGTGCAAAGGAACAGCAATCATTCATATCAAACATTGATTTTCTCAATCCATCATATCAAAAAGACCTTGCTCATTGCTCACTTTCTCCTTTGTTATTGACCTAAACATCAGAAAAGGAGTTGGAAATGAAAACCCAACAGTATGGCTGGGGCTGGATCTGCCTGCACCTGAGATCACATCTAGCAAAGGAAGAGACATCTCATCTGGACAAAGGGATATGAAGACTCAACTGGGTGAAGTGTTTATAGTTCAAGGCCCTGATCTTACATGATTTTAAATGCTGTGGGAGAAGCCCTGGCCCTGTCTCGGGCTGCGGGCTGGCTGAGACTCCAGCTGGTGAGTAGTTACTTTAAAGCTGACGGGACCATTCACATTGCTCTCAACTTTACTGAGTTAGTACCCAGACGTCAAACTAGTTTTGACTGATGGATACAACAGTGGGATGGAGACAGGCAGAAGCACACAGGCAGGAAACAAAGTATGTTTTACCATCAAATACAGAAAGCCAAAACAGACAGACTCTGATTCCCACATATGCTTTATCACTCAGGGTGCTCTTCCTGGCCCAGCTCTTTTATGAAAAGGTGGAAGACGAAAATAAAGACGGCTACCAAACAAATGCAGTCTCGATCTCTCTTTAAAATGAGGCGATAAGGAGGGAATAAATCACATTTACTAAGCATCTGTAAGTTTTGCCAGCATCTGCTGCCTTCTGCATCAGTTCATCCTAATTGAGTACGCAGAGTGATTTCAACTGCTCTTTTACCTCCAGCCCCTGAACTGTTTTGCACTAGAGCTTCAGCCTCCTTTAGAAATATCACATGCACAAATCGCTTTACAGCACGGGTGAACTCGCTTCACCGCAGAGGAACAGGGCTGCTGTTGCACCTCAGACAGCTGCTGGTTCAAGCACCCCGTGCGCCCAGGCAGGTATTGCATCAGTGGTACCCAGGCCACCTTTCCAAGCTGCTCTTTGCAACCACGTGGGTTAGAAAAACATGCATTTGCTTGCCCCAAAACAAAGCAATCTTCTGCTAAACCCCATGCAGTATGGGATATTCACGTTCTTTAATGTGGCCATGCTGAGAAACCAGTGGGTTTTGCCCTATCTTAAATGAAACAACAGCCTGCACTGGGGAGAGCTGTGTTTGGAGCATCCCTGTTTGCAGACCGCTCCGCTTAGTCATGAAGCAGAGTCATCCATATCTCAGCCACGCCTGGGATGTGCAAGGAAGAAGAAGGGGTGGGGGCCTTGGGAGTGAGGACCTCTCTGGTTCCTCTCCCAAGGAGCCCTGCAGCAAGCAGTCCAAAGCATCCTCCAGCCTTGAAGCCAGCAATGGCCTCTGGGTGATGCTTCAGTGATACATGACCTGCTGATGGTGCTCTTAGCATGGCCCTGAAATACCCCATCACTTACCAGATGTTTGGGGACTTCCTTGGCTGAAAGCTGCATGAGTACCACTGCCTTGAAATAACAGCAGTCGGGCCAATTCCCACCCCCAGCACATCCCTGTCTGAATCCATCCATGCTCCAAACTCCCAGATGGAGACCCTCAGAACAAGCTTGAGAGACACTCCCACCCCAGCTACTCTGTGTGATGGGAAGGCTTTGCCACCAGAAGGTGAATCACTTTGCTCACATAAGAGCTTGATACATCAGGATGAGGCAACTACAGTTAGGAAGGGTGGGGGGAAATCCTTTCCTCCGGGAGATTTCCATCATGGGATGCCACCTCTCAAAGGAGGAATGCGTGATGGAGAACAGCAACGAGAGCGAAACAGGAGGCCCGGAGGGTCGACTCTGTGGCTTGTAACCACAACTAGCACACATGCAGGAATCGGGGCACCATGCTGCTCGGCTGCAGGACCAGCAGCCATGCAAAAACCAGCCCAGGACACCAGGCAGTGACAGCCTGGGGTCCAAGGAGCCACAATTAAACACCCTTCCTGAGCTATTCCATTTCTGCAAGATGCAGGAAGTGGATAACCAAAGCAAATAAATTCTTCCTGAAAACTAACTCTTTGGAATACTAATGTATTTGTAGGAAATTGTGCAGCAAGGTCCAGGCAAAATAATTTCTTCACAAAAAGTATAGGTGAAGCATTTATCAAACTGGGGAACATCAGGGAAAAATTCCTAAAGAAAGAAACTTGGAAACTATTTTTCACCTTTTTAGGGAAGTTGGGTTTTTTTTTCACTACAACCAGTCAAGATTTTCTCCCCCAAATTAATTTTGATATAAAAATTGTGAAGTTTTCTTTTATTCCTATGGAAATAAAGGAGATGGGGGAAAAAAAACCCTTTCTCTTTTGTTGTTTGTTTACCAAAAATAATATTCTTAACAGAAGCATCTATTTGTTTAAACTTGAAAGAAAACAAAAAAGATTCTAAGGGCCTTAAACTATTGAAAACCATGATTCAGCAGCAAAATTCTGTTTGGAGTTTTAGAGATTTGGCTTCTATAAACTTTGATGCTTTTTTGTTCAAGACAAACCTCAATATTTGAGGTGAATAAATACATATTTTTCCTTTTTCCTGGAACAAAAAAACCCCCAAAATTCCTGCCCCAGGTCCGTACCTCATGGCCAAAACCCAAGCCTAAGAAAAGGCCAAGAACAAGGACCAGGCTGAGCTGGTCCCTCTCCCTGGTGGCACAGCTGTCCTGCCTGGTGGCTTCAACACACTGAGAAAAGCAAAGTGTGGGTCATACACAAGGTTAGTAAGGAACATTTAAGTATTTGTTTTTATAAAGCAATATTAAACACTCTAGAAACCCAAAGGGGCTGTTACGATTATTGTAATACAACCACAGCAGAGGTCCAAAAAACATCTCTTGGTGAGCATGTCCTACCAACATGCTGCTCTGAGCAGCGCACAGCTTTGACTGTCCTCTGACCATCCTTCTATCCTGGAGGGATTCAGGCTATGGAGCAACCAGAAGAAACTATCACACAAAATTACCGAGGACAACCCCTGCAAGAGCAAACTTTCACAAGAAACCTCGGTCTCCTGCTTTCCAGCTACTTCCAATTCTCCTTAAAAACTGTCCCTTCCCAATAAAACACTGATGCACACAGGCCAGCTTTCCCAAGTTTTGTTCAGAGGATGCGAGGTAGGTGGTTAAAGCTCGGTGCCCTGCAGGGTCATTCTACAAGGCTCGTTCATAGCCCCTCCTCAGAAGTTTTGATGCTTTCACTGTATAAATAGGCAGCCAGGTCCATGGGAGAAGCCTCTGCAAATCCATCTGAGGATCACGAGAACAGGACAGAAACAGGCAGGAAAACAGCCTGGACACAGGCACTGAAGCAGGAGTGTTTTGTGCATTGCCCACACTATTTCCCTCTCCCTGAATCCACACGTTAGCCCGAGCCCTCCCCACGCTGGGAAGCCCTGCCTCTGCCCCAGTGCTTGCTAGCTGCCCTGCAAGAGGCATTTCTGCTGCACAGACCCTGTCGACACCGCAGCTCCAGCTAGCCCCCCCAAACCAGCCGAGGCTTGTGCTTTTCAAGGAAATCAGGGAACTGATGCCCGAGTGCCCCAGATGTTGCACACCAGGGCTCCCAGGCAAGTACTTCACTGCAAAATTTACCCTTTTCCTTGTCCATTTGCTAGTCTTTTACAACTACCAGACCAATTAGCTGCAAGCCCAGACAGACAGTTAAAATCCCACCTTGCTAGCTCACTACCCTACTCCCTTTTTCCTCTGTTTAATGCTCCTGCCAGCAGTGATTTCATTCACTCCAACCATAATAGCCTTTTCCCTCCCCTTAGGCCAGGAGCACACCTCTGTCATGGAAAATTTCCCTCCGTCTTGTACCTTCAGCCTGATCTGCCTGCAGCAGGGCTGGCAGGTTGTTTTTTTCTCACTGCTTAAAATGCTTTTGAAACAAAGGCTCTTTAATCCCCCCAGCCTAGCCAGGCACCTCTGTCAATCCCCTCCTGGTAGTGCAGGCAGAGCACAAACCTCAGCAGGAGGCACGGGGCACCCCACAAGCTGGTGGGACCAGGGGGATGGAGGCTGGGTAGGACATCGGGTCTCCTGAGATGGTGGGGACCGAGCAGGGCTGGGAGTGCAGGGAGCATCCCAGCCAGGGCGCAGAGGGGAAGCCACGAGATGATGATGGTGATCTGGGGGAACAAAGAGCAGAGATCCTCCCATCCATCTCACCTGGTCACTTACTAGCCTGGAGAGGGGTCTACAAGGCCCACAGCACCATGGGGAGCCAGGGGCTGGCAGCCAAGCACAACACCTACGCTAGGCATCCTAAAGCCTGGCAAGAGAAGAGGCAAGTCCAGGAGCAAGACACCTACCTTCATGTTCCCCAGGCATAGAGGGGGTGGCCTGGCCACTGCCCAGCCCTTCTGCCCAAAATGGGGACATCTCGCCACATCTGTGTTGGTGGAGAAGCTGGTTGTCTGGAGGGTAGACAACTTGGCTAAGGTTGCGAAGACCTCATCTGCCTTTGAGAGCACTCCACAAATGACCGATAACTAACATTTCGGGCAATGACTTCAAAACGCATGTGGTGCAGGAAAGGGGTCTCCAGCTGTGACAGGCCAGTGTTCATCACATCATTTCCTCATGACAAGGCAAGAGAGGTGATTCAGACTCAAATAAGACTGGACAAGTATGAATCACAGTGTTTGTCTCACATTCCTCCTAGCCAAAATCATTCCTGCCTGGTGCTACTTGAGGCTGAGAGAATCAACCCAGACATTTATTTTGGGGGTCCCCAGAGATCCAGTTAATTAATTTCCACCTCCCACTTCTGAAGTGCTGTGGATACCGAGGTCCTCCAGCTGAGATGGAATCTCCATATCACAGCAGTGTTTAATGCAGGTAGGCAGCTGGCACCAGCATCCAGGTCCTGGGTGGTTTCTGTCAGAGCTGAGTGCCTGGAGAGAGTGTTTGTGGTTCACTCATCACCGCTTGCTCTGGAGTAGCTGTTCTGGAGGACCACACCACATCACTTCTGTTTCTGCAGTGGTAGCCCAGCTGCATCCTGGCTAGTCAAGATGTTGGCTTTGCTGAATTGCTTCTGTTTGGATGAGGAACAGTTGATGCCATTCAGCAGTATATTTGGGCCAGCTCTCACCTAGGGAGGCTGGTTCCAGCAAAAGCAGCGCTTACACCTCCCCAGCCCCTCCGAGCAGTGTGAGCTATGGGGACGCTGGCCTCTCTGCCGGGGCTCCAAGCCCCTGTCACCCCTCTTTCTGTTGGCTTTTTTTCTTCTTGCCTGCAGCTCCCAGGGCTGTCCTGCAACTCACTTTCCCTGCTCACAGTCCTCGCCCCAGGCACTATGACATTGGTCACTGATTTGCCCATCTTGTGGCAGAAAACCCCGCTGGTCCACACAGGGGTCAACTTGAGAGAGGTCCGAAGTGCCCCCACTCCTGGTCCTGCCTCTTCTCTGTTCATGTTGCCAGCTTGAAGCCACTTTGTAGCCTGGACCAGAAGGGTCAGTACAATGCTCGAGAGGAACTGCTTTTGATAACATAGCAGGCTGAAGAGGTCTCAGGGTTCATCTAGAAGGTTGCCAATAAGGGCAACTTCATTTGGTAGTGCCACCTTGAGTATAAACTATGAGGGATATGGGTTTGGACTTGAAACCTGGCTTAGATCCTAGTTACCCAACAGGATAGGTGCAAAACAGGACATTGACCTCCCTTACCAGCTGAGCATGGAAGAGAGCTCAGTCTGCGCTACATCTCAGCCTCAAGGAGGGCCCATGAGCATGGATCGGAGACCACATGATGTCAACCTCAAACACCCTTCTTTAAAAACATCCAATACTGTATGTCCTTGGGGAAAGGTCAGAAATTATTTTGCCCATTTCTAAAAGGGGATAGCAAGTAGAGCATAAAGGACTGACTCATCTGGAGTAAAGCAGCAAGCCAGTGGCATAATCAGGACCACAGTCCAAATACTCTCTGATGGAACCAAGAATCTTACTCATGTTGACTTTGCGGACGCATCTAATTAGCACCTCTGGAAGCTTTTTCCACATACATAGTGCTGTTTGAGTTACACTGCATATATTGCATACATTTAGTTTTTGTTTGCATGAAATACATTTTTTACTATGACTCTGTAGGATGGAGCTGATGGCTTAACCATACAGGTTAAGTTTCCTCTGAACCTTCATAATTTAGCTTTTGAATAGGAACGGGTGAATAACGGACTCTGTGGTGGAGTTTCCTGCATGAAAAAACTTGTGGTAAAAAAGCACAAGATCCTTCTTTTTCCACTGCAGCCAGAACTTCAGTATTTGTCTCACCTTTTCCTCCGCCTGCTCCATCTGATGGACTTGAGAGGAGAGGGGTCAGCAGTGAGGAGGCCACCTGTGAAGCACGGCAGGCCTGCTGAGACCCGAGGTGCTGAGATGCCAGGGGAAGGGAGGGATTTGTCTCCCAGCGATAACCAAGAGGATGCTTTGCTCTTGCAGAAGAAATGTTGAATGAAATACTTCAGCAGAGACTTGCCATGGGAGCCAGGCTGGGAGGCTGGTGGGGTCCCTTAGTGCTATGGGAAGAAAAACTCTTCAAGATGGCATGAAATCATCAACTAGAAAACAACAGTTGAAGGTCTCCAGGAGGTAACAGCCTGATACATATTTCTGCAGGCCCAGGAGAGGTCAGGAGACAAAACTGAGCATCAACTTCTCCCTTCCCCTTTCTTGGTCAGTTTGCTGTACTACATACTCTTCTTTGGAGGATGCCAAGATGACTGAATATTTTCCATTTTCTTTCCACCAAACTTGGAGTGCACAAACTTTGCACAAATTTTCCTGCCTTGTGTCTCTCTCAGTAGGCATGGCATGTCTTCAAAGACCTAAAAGATCAAAAATGGGCAGCTTGTCCCCCACCACACAGGGAGGGAAACTGAGCCAGAGAGAGACACACAGGAAACCTGGTGTGCAAGCCTGGGAGAGGGTCAAAAAAGAAAAAAGTCAGGATCTGGTCATCATTTTTCCAGCATAGAGAGTCTGGTAGAGGTTTGTAAGAGCAATGTAGGAACCCAGTTCCCATCCAAACCAATGAGAAGTGGGCACTTGCACCCTGCTATAAAGTTTTTAAAGAAAAAAAAAAATCAACAGCAACAAAAAGCAGTCCTAAGAGGCACAAACATGTTCAGGCAGAGTGGAAGCCAAAAGAACAGTCTCAAGTCCCAGATGAACAGCACATTGACATGGAGATATCTGAGATACGTACCTAACCGCAGGACTGAAGGGGTTAAGAGGAGCCCCCGTGAGCAGCCAGCAGCATGCCAGCACCCACTGCAGAGTTCAGCAGCTTCCACCACAGAATTAGTTGGTTGCAAATGGGTCCTAATGGCTTTGCCTTGTAGAGCCACAAAATGCAGAGGCTGGCAGCTGTCCTGGGCTTGTTCCTCCACTGCTTAGTCTCCCCCTAAGGAAAAGGGGGCCAGATGCAACTTCCAGCTGTCAACAAAATCCCAGAGGATAAAAGATGAGCAAAGGAGGATGGAAGGCCTTTTCAACAGTCAGGTGTCTGTGCTGTAAGCGTCCTGTGGGACCGAGGTTGGCCCCCTTCCCAGGGCTGCCAATCCTTGTGTTTTTATCACAGGTTTCTCGGAGTGGGGAGGATTTATTCCCATTTAATTGCGGTTTTTTTTCCTTACACTACAGCTGAGGAGTCCCAATTGCAAAGGACAATGTGAAACCCGTGATGCTTCATGCACACCCTCAGAGGGCAAAGTAAGATCCAGTGCTGCTGATGGTGATGAAAGCAAGCAGACGGCTGAAAATGTTCTTTTTCTTTTTAAGCCAATCTCAAGAATTTGGCTGGCTGAAGCACCACATCCGAGGTGCTTCGGGTCCCCCATCATCAGCTGCCAGGAACACATCCCAGTTCTGAGCAGACCCCACAGAGAGCATGTCAGCACCGGCTGGGCAACGGTCCTTAGCCTCTGGAAATAGGAAGTCACTTCTCCACCAAAGCCAAGACTGACTGAGAACCTCCCTGGGGAGCAAATCGCAGCACACACCGTCCATCAGCAGGAGCCATTGCCAACTGCTCTCACGGGGCCACCAGCCAAGAGCTGGGCTTGGGATAACGGTATCAAAATTCATTAACCTAATTATTACTTGTGTTCCCGGGTGGGTGGAGAGACACTTCAGCAAGCAGAACATGCATGCCATGATAGCAGGCGGTACTTCCACACGGCCTGTGCCAGGACTTGCAAGGAGGCTCTGCGCCTTTTTCTTATTTCCCCTACATACACTCAAATTACAAACTTGGCAACCTCGTGCACAGCAAGCGCCTCGTTTTGCAAACAGAGACTCGATGCCCCAGAGGGGCTTACAAGCCTTATTCAGGCTGATGCTTTTGAAGAACCCTCCCCCATTCCTACCCATTCTGGGGAAAAACAGCGGCAACGGTGGCCCCAGGCTAAGCCTGCCATGGGACGCTCTAGGCAGGATTCAGACCAGAGCCCTGCACACCAGGTATGCCATGGGGGCAGGAGCAGAGCAGCCCCATGCAACCTGGTGTCCTTGGCCACCTTCAGAGCATCGCTCCATAAATGTCCCTACAGAGGAGGAGTTGACGGCAATTTCCCCCCTCTTGCAGCTGCCTTTGCTGGATGTCCCCACAGCAGACACTGTGGTCATCACAGCCAAGGTGATTCCCATGAGCTTGATGAGAGCAGACTATGTCCCACCTCTCATCTGATCCAGACCAAATGTCCTCCAGATCCTCCACAGAGCAGCCAAAATCTCGAACAGAAAAGCAGGACATGCTGGAAAGGCCCTAGACAAAAAGTTTACCTGTATGTGGCAAGGGTGGAACAAGCCACTTTCATCTTTCTGGTTGGGGTGGGGGACACTTCAGGTGGATTTAACAGCTCTCAGCAGCGCTTTGACCTGTTGACTTGGTCGGGAGCAGAATCAGACCAGTGCTGAGCATGTCCAACACCCTTCTTCCCAGGGTAAGACTCAACCAGGACACAAAGTCGTCATTCCTCTTATGTATCTGGGGAGCTCCCCCACAGACCATTTGGGGAGCAGGACAGAAAATACTCTTGGGATGTAGGAAACCAATGGAGGGTAATTTCTCAGGTAGAACATCTTTGCTCAACTACACAGAAGAAACACATTACCAGCCTTGATAATGGGTTGATAACTGCTGACCATTGCTCAGCAGAGTTACGTGGAGACAAAGGGTCAGAAACACAAGAGGAAAGGTTGGATTTACGCCTGGCACTCTGGTGGTGCGGAGCGATGTGCCTGCTCTCACCATCCTACTGCAGTCTCCCCATATTGAAAACAGAGATAATGTTCATCACCTGCCTCAGAGGTGTGTTGCAAGGGTTAACTCATTAACCTGTCCATCCAAAATGGCACACGGAGCATGAAGAGCATCCGTGCCTGATGTCAGCACCGTTTACTGAATCACACCCAAACTTCTGGACCAGGACTCTGGGAAGCAACAAAAAAACCACGACAAGGTACCACTGCCAGCCTACACCAACAGCGGCAGACCAGAGAGCAGTGGTCACATCACCACTGCCCTGGACTTCATGTGTCACCAATTGACTCAAGTTTTAATTATGTCCCAGTATCTCCATGTCTCCCAAAACACAAAGCTCTCAGCCAGGCAGTTCCTGCCAGCCGAAATTTCATAAAGAGCAGCTAGTGACTAAGACAGCCCAACCTTCAAGTCAGATGCTAACAGCTTTGGACAAGTGTGGGATTTTTACACCCCTATCTACAGGAAAATCTGATGTTTAGTGCCCTGACTGTGAGCAGGTCACTCTTAAACCCCTGAACATCCCAGGCAAAAAAAAAAAAAAAGGGCAAAAAAAAGAAAAAAAAAGCGCCGGAGGGGAATTGTACTGGCTCTAATCCCTTCTGCCATTCTGCATATTCATGGAACATTGTCATAACACATCAGCGGGACAAAAGGGCTGTCGGCACCTCCTCCTCATTCCTTTGATAAACCACGAGACAAATGCTGAGTAAACACTTGGAATCCATTCACTGCACTATTCTCATCGGGATGAGAAAGGGCTCCTCTTTCTTGCAGGCCCAGAGCTGCTCAGCCTAATAAAGTACGGCCCACGGCCCGTGAAAAGAGAGGCCTATGGATGATGAAAACATGGATTATCTCATTTCACCCTCCTTGTATCAGACCCTGCTCACATTCTGAGTGCACTTGGTCTGACACGCAATTACACACACAAAAAATAATAATAATAAAATTTAAAAAAAAAAAAAAAGCCAGGGGAAGGGGGTGTTTAGCAAATGGGTGGACTGTCCGTGAAATTTCACAGATGACCTTTCCCTAGTGGGAAAGTCATTTGTTTCTGCCCCCGCCATCGCCTGGAGTTTTCTCATCAATATCAGCATTCCCCTGAATATTGCAGTTGCTGGGAGAAGAGAAAACACTTAAGACAAAGTTTTTCAGGTCACTTTAATGGCCTGATTCAAGCTGGCACTGAGCCCCTGGGGAGTTGATGGGATGTTACTGAGCACCCCGTAAATGGCTCCCCAGCTGCACCACTGCCCTGGCTCTCTGTTGCCTGCTTGGCAGGGGGTGTAGGCAAAGCCCCGTTCTCCTCACACTCGCCCGGCTGTAAATCAAGAGTCCTGAGGTCACCCAAGTCCCTGGAGAAGGAGGAGTGACTTCTGGGCCTGGGGAGGGATGCAAGCACCTCGGTGGTTTGGGATCTCTGGGTGAAAAGCACGTCAGCCGGGCAGGTCGCGGCATGAGATCTCCTGTGCTGGAGGTCAATAAGCTCCAGCACGGAGGTGAAACTGTCCAGTCCCTTTGGTCAGGCTTGGAGCCCACCAGAACACAGAGCAGGCTGGTGGGGCTGGGAGCAGCAGAGCTCCTTCAGCCTTTATTCATACCCCACAGACAGGCAGAGAGACCAGAGACATGTTGTCAGATAACTAATAACCCCCCGAAAATCAGCATAAAGTGCCTCCTCACCATTAGGCATTCAGTGACTTGACCAAGGTTACACAGGACATCGATCACCAGAGTCACCCCCAAGCGCTTTCTAACACTTACAGCAGCCTCCTCCGTTGCCCAACTTTCTGGAGGCTGAGCTAAAAATTCCTGCAATAAAACAAAGAAAAAAAACTTTAATAACCCAAAACAGGGTAAGGAACTGGTTCTTTTGAAAACAATCATCTGAAAGAAATATTTTCCATTTAAATATGAACCTTTATTTGGAAGAATATGAGGAGTTTTCAAAGTGAAAATTAATTTTAGAGACAGTACATGGGGAACGAGCACACTTAATGCAATTGTGCCCATAATAGAAAACAAGACACAGTTATGAATTGCTGTCAAGTGATTAAGAAACAATAAATAAACTGCTGATTAACTAGGGTCTCTTCTCTTTTAAATAAATGGCTCATAAACCTGTCCACTAACTGAGGGATGAGTGCATTGGTTGTAAACAGTGTATTCAATCCTTTTGTCTCTGGAAAATCCTTAAGATCACCCTTAAGTTTCAAACAACTGGCAAAAAACATGAGCAGTTGTTCCTCAGCCTGGCACTTGTGAAGGTCGCTATTCAAATATTTGCATTTTACAAGGTGTTTGTTACAAAACCTCCCAGAGGACTCAGCACAGTCTCACAGCAGCTCCAGTCGTGCGCTGGGCTCAAGTAAAACCCACGCGAGCCCTGAGCCAAGCAGGCGATGCCGGCTGTTTGTTTTCCCCGAGCGGGTGACTCTTCTCCCTAAGCAGCCAAGACACAAAAGCAAGTGTGAAACTTGCAGGGCTTCCAAGAGACTGTTTGTTTTGCTGCCTGAAAGCAATTTTTGTGCTAAACTGTATTTGCGCATGTAACAGCCCCATTTCCCTGCCCCAGGATGGGTGATAAGCAGGCTGCAGGCTGCCACCTACAAACACCTACATCTGACCCCCGCAGCAATACAGCACAGCACTTCATTAAAGTATTAGAGTAATGCAGTGATTTCCTTCCTTAGATGATGTTTTTATTTCCCAGTTGCTGCATTATTAAAAAAATAATTAAAAAAATTCAGCAATGTTGTTAAGCCCAGATCCTCTGAGATTACTTAGGCACATAACTCCCATTCTTGTCCAAATGATCTCAATCATCTTTGAGGCATGAGCCTCAGAGAGCTCATCGCTCAATATTTCTTGCAGACGCAAGTCTCCATGCAGTTTCTCCGCCTGCCCAGCAGCAGCTCCAGCCTGCGGGGCTTTGGGGCTCTGAATTCAACCTCATGGGCTAAACGTTGGTTTGGAGGCGTGCAAAGATGCAGACCAATCTCCCTTCTCTCCTACAGCCACCACTGGTACTAGATGCCCTTATCTCCCTTCTCCACCAGCCAGGACCCAGCTGGGGGACAGACCAGTTTTGAAGGGGAGCAAGAACCACCCTCAGCAGTTCTGGACAGCTTTCCAGGGACTCTCCTGTGCTTTGCTCCTGCACTATTCACCAGTGTCGGGATGCAGGCAGCAGCCCTGCAGACAAGCCACCTGGGCTTTAAGCCCAACCCAGGGATGCTCCGAGGATGCTCGGTGCTTTGCAGGGTAGGAGGCTTCATAGGTCTCGTTCCAGCCCGTTGCTCTCCAGGGCTGACTCTGACACCCTCGAGAGCTGCCAGGCCCTGGGGAAGGGTCAGAATTTGGCCCTGAAGATTGATGGGGAGTTTTTCCATCAACTCCTGCAGAAGAGGCTTTGGTACCTGACAGCAGCGCTTGGGTTAGAGCATCCAGCCTTAAATCGACAACGTTCCTCTCAAAACCCGATAAGTAATTGAGGGATCTGCTAATAGGGCTTGTCAAAATCAATTGGGGTTAAACACCTTTAGCTACAATAACAGTCATCTGACCCCGGGCTCCAGAAACTGCCAGGCTCAGAAGAACCCCGGGGGGTTATTCCTGGCTTCCCATTGCTTTGAGACAGATAAAAGAGCAGACGATGCAGAGCTGGGTAATCCATTCAGCCCGTCCCAGCCATGCACTGAAGTGACAGCTCCCAGAGTTTCTGCAGAGCTGGCTCCTCCTGGGAATTGTGTGTGGAGGGGCCAATTTGTTCAACAAAACCTGGGCAACCAGAGTTTTCTTAAATTCAATTGCCTGAAGGAGAAGGCAAATAGCATTTAAGCAGAGGAAAGTGCATTAAAACCACATCTTTGATACAATGGCCGATACACCCCATGCTGCCAACGCCTGAAATGATAATATTTTTTTTCTTAAATAAATAGCTCAGCAGCAGGATCCCAGCCTCCCCCCGGCACAGGGAGGCTTCACACTGCAGCAGCCGCATTTCCAGCCCTCCAGGCTAAACTGCTTCAATGCTTCCCCTCTTTGCTGGGCTCATTACCGAGGGTGGACCAGCTCAGGAGAGACCAGCACCAGTGCCCATGCTGTGCTGAGGATCCACACATCCAGAGGGCACTTTCAGCTTATGTTTCCCACCGGCTCCCAGGAGGGAGGTGTAAGAACATCAGTTAGCATGGGCATCCTTCCCGAGTTAGTACAAAGGGTTTTTCCTGCCCTTGGGAACTTACTGCCTTTAGAGACCTGCCAGACCTCGACACAGAGGAAAGCAAAGCAGGGTGCATCAGGAAAAGAAACAAACATTCAGCATTTGGGGCACTTGCATAACCCAATGGGCCTCTTGCTGTTTCTCCAATTGTGGGATGCACTACCACCTCCTCTTCCCTGGGAGCTTTTCATCTGTGCCTCTCCCTCTCCTCCATCTGGGCAGCGTCTGTGACCATGGGGGCACTGGGGACCTCAGGAGAGGGTCTTTGGGTATCCCAGGAGAGGTTTCTCAGGGACCTGGGCTAGACAGAAGTGATGCAGGGGAAAGGGACACAGCTCTCATGCTGCATCCCAGGCAGGATGCTCAGTGGCTGGCTACTGGTTGTCCCTTTGCAGAGCAGCAGCTAACTTCATCCTTAAGCACAACATGTGATATTTGAATGAAGTTAAGCCTGTAATGAGGGATTTCAAATTATCCCATCTGGTCTCAAAATTTCCATGAAAGTCTGAGACAGTCAAAAGAAAAGCATCCCTTGCCATGCCTCCTGAAAGTTGCTCTCAGGCTTCCCACCCTGGAGATTTCAGGTTCTCCTGCTTCTGTGAGGATCCTAACAAGGTTGTCTCTCCCACCCCAGCCAGGCATTTTAACGTCTCACCTTGGTTGGGGCCCAAAAAATCCAGTGCCAAGGTGAAAGCGAGAAATACAGAAAGTGAACAATTACCCCAACTTTTCTAAACAGGCACATCTGAGGGGAAAGGGAGCGCAGCAGCAAAGCCTGAGCAGAAAAGGAGATGAAGGAGGTGATACCAAGGAATACCAGCAGGAAAAATGGGAAGGAATTAACTAAACAACATCTTTCCTTCAACACCAAGGAAGGGCTTCCATCTGTGAGGGATGTGACACCATGGACATCTGTGTTGTCAGCAAGAATCAGCTCCAGATTTTCCCTAAGCCACCCTCTGCCTCTCTCCCATGAGCCCAGCCCCATTCAGCAGAGACCAGACACCCACATGTGGGATCCCAGCACATGAAACCTCCACTCCTGAAAAGTGATTATGGTCCCAGTGGAGGAAGAGGAGCTTTTCAGAGGGATTAGCACCAATTCAACACAAAGAGCAGCTGAGGAAAACCTGGGGAAGACCAGCAGCAAAGCTGTCTGCCTGACCCTGGGGAACAGTAATACTTGGTCCTCCCTGGGGATGGGATGCAGCCAGGACCACCCATGCGGTCATACACACATTGAGGGCCCTTAGTTATCTGCAAGCCAAAAGAAAGAAAGAATTAAAAAAACATAAAATCCCAAGGTCTCCATGCATCCAGAATCATCTCCTGCAGAGCCCAGAGATGCTGCAGGAGGGCTGTACCACCTGCCCAGAGCACATGCATGTTGGTCTAAATCAGAGATTGCAACCACCTGCACAGCAGATTAAATTATTCTGCTGAGATGACTTAGTTCCTTGGGTGACATCGGAGGGGATCAGGCTTCAGGCAGCATCCCTTGGATGTGTAGATGGGGGCAGACAGGGCGAGCACCAGCTGCTGGGTGCCCCTTTTTGCCCATTCTCACGGTGCAGGAGGAGGGCAGGTCCAGGGCTTGGTCCTCTTGTTCTGGGTCTACACAAGGGAAGGGGAAGAACTGCTGGTCCCCAGCCCTCTCCTGAGTCACTGTGGCAGGGGAAGCACATCCCCCTGTGTGGGAAGGAAAGGCTTGGAGGGTATTGGGGAAAGGGGACACCAGCCACACCACTGCTTGGGACAGATGTTGGCTCATGTGTGTCACATTTTATAAAATTAAAGTGAATCCACCCAGTCCAACACATTTCTCCTGGTGCCAGCAGCAAGACACCCCCCCCCCCCCCCCCTGCAGGGAGACTGACCTGTACCTTCACCTGGGCTCCTTTTTACCAAAACCCCAAAAATATTAAATATGAAGGGAAATTCAGAGAGAGTTGAAGGACTCTGCACGGCTCCACTCAAAGGAGACTCCAATTTCTAAAGAAAGTCTAAACCAACTGTCATCGGCCGAGGGGCGCATTGTCCCTCGGAGCAGTGACTGGTGCCACATAGGAGGTATTCAGTCTAAATTAACTCTCCCTCTAATACCTGAGCAAACATTTTCAGCTTGAGACTTAATATCCCTGGACATGTCTGCTGTCTCCCAGGTGAATCCCCAGATAAACAAGGTCAGCTCAGCTCTAATGCGGCTGTAAAAAGCTGTCAGTCAGCCCAGGAGGTCTGGTTGCAAGGTCAAACCAGTTCTGAAGGTTGCTGGGGCCAAACCTGGCCTGTCACTCATTTTAAGTGCAGGAAGGTTTGTTTTCTCATTATGATGTCAGGTATCCCAAATTTAGGATTAGCTGTCGGCCGCCACAACATTGTTCTTTCAAAAAAAAAAAAAAAACCCACAAAAAAAAAAAAAAACAAAAAAACCCAAAAAAACCCACGTGCATGCACACATCCCCCAAATAAATCTGTGTGCTGAGCCTGCCTGCAGCTGGGAGGTGAAAAGAAAGTGGAGTAAGACAGGCTGCCCTTCAAGAAAAGAGAAAAGGGATGTTCCCACACATTGTGTGACAGTTTCTGGCACAAAAGAACCCCCAAAAACACAGAGCAACATCCTTCAGTTAAAATACACACTTGAATTATGAAATCTCCACCAGAATAATCCCCTGCTGAAAAGCCTCTTTGTCCAGAGGATGGGGAGTGAGGCAGGGCACCCTGCATCTCAAGGGGGACATGTGGAAGCTGTCCCAGGCCAGCTGTGAGCAAAACAGCTTTGCATGGGATGAATCCATGGTGCCACATGTGAAACGAATGCATCATCTTCCCCAAATCCCACCAGCTATTTAAGTGCGGGGACCAGTTTGCCTCTCTGCATTTTTTTCTCCCAGCTACACATCACTTGTGACCAGATGATGCTCTGGGAACAAGGACCAAACCAAACAACCTGCCAGAGTCCAGTCCAACCTTGGCTCGGTCCTCCCACCACCCTTACGATAGCAGGAGCACATCACAGGAATAACATTCACAGTCAGGGGGATGAAAGGGAATATACAGACGTGGTCCTCAAGAAAAAGGCCTCGATGGTGCTCCCCTAACCACAACACCGTTTAAAGGGGGAGGTAGTCTGTCTGGGGTGGATACTGTGGAAATAAGTCCACAGGGAGATATATTAAAGGGCCTCTTAGGGCAGCTCATCCCTTTCAGAAATGCACCAACCTCCATCATAAAACTCACTTGAGCTTTTGCTTCCCACCAGTTCCTATGTTATCTGGCTTCAGCACTTCACCTTCTGCTGCTAAAAGCAGCATAAGCTGATCCACGGCCAGTTTATCCTTTTGGGGGGAACCAACATCCTTCCTAAACAGCCCTCCTCCTCCTCCTCTCCCTTGGCGTTCAGCCACAGCATCGCTCCTGCCGGTGCTTGGACGTGGTGTTTCTGCTGGTGCAGGGGGCTGGGACTGTCCAGGGCAGCCCAAGGCATGTGCCAGGGACTCTGCCTGCAGCTGAAGAGGAGGGGAATTTTTCAGCCTGTGTCTCGGGAGGGAAGGATGGAGAGCTGCCCTGGCCCCTCAGAAAGAAAAAGAAAAGACAAATAAGCTCCTCCTCGGAGGAACTATCAGGCTGCGCACAAAGAGGCAAACCTGAAGAGACTTGTGCCAGGAATGCCTGGGGTGAGACAGGCTGACGACTGACAGCAGCACCCTCCCTCCGCGGCAGGCGTTGCGGCGAGCTCGTGGCAAAGAGCAGGAGAGGCGCGTTCACCTCAGCCCCTGATGTCCCCACACACCGGTGGAGGTTTGGTGTTCCAGTCCTCAGCTTGTGTTGTCATGCTCCAGCCATCCATGGAGACTAATGGACCAGGTGGACTTTGCTGTGATACCCCAAAGAGATGTATCAACCTCTGCGCCCCTGCCACCAAGCAGATTCAGCAGACATGCCCCACACCTCACAGAGGACCCAGCCAGTGTCCCCAGGGCACTAGAGAGGGCAGGTAACCATTGCCTCTTTGGGGCACACATCTTTGCTCTCCGAGGTTGTCGGAAGATCCTCTTCACCTGAAGTGCATCTCTAGGTTTTGCTAGTAAGCAGCTATTTCAGCACATACGTGACTGAGGAAAGCATCTCAGCCACCGGGATGATTTATGGGGAAAGATCATCTGAATGGCTGAATATTCACATATAACTATATACTTGGCTCCCAAGGCAAAACCAGGTTAAGAAATTGCCATCCTTGATACCTGCAGCTCCATGCTACAGTTCACTGCCACACCTCCAAAAGCAATTAGTTTTTAACCCGGACCATTCGGTTATCCAGCTAACTGCTCAGCCTTACAAAACAGTTACAACTGCACAGCATAGGGGATGGGGAACTGTGGCATAGCTGGAAGAGCAGTTGGGCCAGGAAAAGCTCATTTTCAGCCAAAGTGAATCATCTACGACTTAAACAAAATTGTGTTGACATCATCTGCTGCCCATCCTGGAGTAAACTTCCAAAATGATATCTCATGGTGAAAGAAGCCTCCAGAAAGCAAACAGACAACAAAACCCTGTAGAATGCCAAGGACGGCCATCCATCACCTGCAGGGCTACAGTGTTTCCCCAGAAAGCTTCTCCTCCATGCTGTCCATCACAGAGATATCCCACAGCCAGTAACAATACCCAAAATCATCATTTTTTTGTTCTTTCAATTTTCAAGGCACATTAATAATTTCAAAACAAAGAAACAAGACACTGTCCTTAAATATCCCCAATATTTCAAGATGAACTTTGTTTCAACATCCCTAGAACTGTGTTATTTCAACAATTAAACCATTAATCTTTTTCAGATCCACTCAGGACCTTATCTAGATACAACATTTATCTTCCCAATCTCAAAGCCAAGGAGAAAAAAGGCATTTCTTTCTTCTGCTCCTACAAGACAATACTGTCACAACATTCACTGCCACTTCCAACCCAGGCTATCAATGCATTCAGACATCAGGCTTTCCTCACATTGCAACTCAGCCTAAAAGATCTAATTCTCAGTTTCATCCCATTACATCACGCCCTCAACATCCTAAAAAAAACAAAACCAACCAACAAACACCCAGCCATCTAACAAAAAATCCACTTCTTGCTGAGGGCTGTGAGAAACTCTCTCTCCCAGACTGCCCCAGAGAGGTCTCAGGAGATGCTGTCACCAGCTCCTTGCTCTGCTGGAGATTGCTGCATCCACTGGAGAAGGGGAATGATCCACTCAGCCACCCCCTCTTTAGCCTAACTCATCACCACTTGACCAACAGAGCCCTTACTCATTGCTACAGCAGCTTACTGTAGGTGCTGCTCCATTTTCTCTCCTCACCTCTCCGCTCTTCATGAGCTTCAGCTGAATCAAGATCCACTCTCCAGCAAAGGCACTGGAGCTAGTCCTGATACACCGCAGTGGTGTGGAAGCTTTGGCCAAACACCAGTTCTCTTCCCTTTCCCAAAAGATGTCATTCCCTGTTCCGGAGCATAGCATGATGGATGTTTTCACCACTATCAACAAACACAACACACGATGCAACACAAACGCTCTCACAGTTTACAAAGCATGTTCCTCCCCTCTCCTCCTGCCTTGCCTGCTTGAATTCAGAGATGGCCAACAACTATTAAACACATCACTGTAAATGTTAGTAGATTGCTTCTAATAGGAAACAAAAATGTTTTGAACGAAGCTAATTGCCGGGAAATAAGGTCGTTCCAATATTTCAGCGGGGGGTTATAAATCTCTTGGTTCCTGCCTCCTTCCAGCGTTAAGGTTTTACAGATGTTGCTGTCAGAAGAAAAAGAATGATTTCAGATGCTTGTTTCCACTTTACATTAAAAAAAGACATAAATGCATGCAGCAAATTGCTGGGCGAGTTTTCTTTCTACAAGAAAAACATACAAATCTCAACAAACAAGATATGGAAAATCTGCATTGGGACTCCTAAAATCTTATAATGGTACGAAATACTCAACACACAGACAACTGGCAAACTTTAACACGTAATTCAATTTGGCCAGTTGCACTGACTGCCAAAATGCTTCTTCCAGTCCTCTGCTTCTTTTTACCCTTCTCTGCCACCACATGTTCATTGTACATGGAGAGACCCTCCAGCCCCACAAGGAGATCAGGAACCAGCCCAGTCCTTCCTGGGTGGGAAGAGGAGGAGGAGAAGGTGCTGAGTAGCCATGGAGGAGAGAGCTGTTCTCTGCAAAAGCTAGACCTAGACCCAAATCCAAATGTTAAGAGGGCAGGGAGAGGAAAGAAAGCCTCTATTAAGTACAAGAGGATGGTTACGGAAGAGAATGAGACCTGGTGGCTGCCTCCAGGTTGGCTGGACAGGAGAGTTAACTGTCTGCATGTGAAATATCCATCAGTAAAGGGGCTGGCTCAGTTCCTTTCCCCTTGAACAGAATGGCTGATGAGCTCTTGGGAGCCCCCAGACACCCCCAGGTCTGGGGTGAAGCTCCCCCCCCAGCCCCATGCTGACACCCCACGATACACGCTGTACACGGACACACAGTGTGCTCTCTGTGGAAACCATTCCTCAAGCAGCAAAATCTTGTTAAGAAAAATGAAATGAGATCAAGGCCTACCAAAATAAAGCACTCGGCTGCACAAGCAATTCTCTCCCTGGGAAAACAGAGGAAGCATAGAGAGGACCAAAGGCAGACCATCGCAGACTGGGGTTAGTCCCTGCAGGAAGGTGTCCCTTGAGTTCCTCATCATTGTATTAATTGAGATAATGTAGGCATTAAACAGAAGGACTAGGCTACGGTTCCTGCTTAGCACCACCACAAGATCTCAGTTACCTCCCCAGCCGAGCTGGCATCCGTGCTGTTGGCAGTGTCTGCACCCAGCATCCGAACCAGGTACCAGTCAAACGAGGACTTGAGCGGGCTTCAGATGCCCGTGTCCAGAATTGCCACCACAAAAGCCAAGGTAGCTCAAATCGTGACGGGGACACGTACACAACAGCACACCAATTTGCTCAGCTTTAACTCAATGAGCTGATTTAACATTCACAGGTGTCACTGTCACGCATTGCAGTGTAACAACATGACTTTTTCCAGCAAAGCATAATCCGTTCATTCTCCTTCAACTTCACTTACCTTTAACTCCTTGATGCCATCCAAAGGAGGGGAGGGCTCTGCTCCTCCCATGCCCACCACCCCCAGTGACCTCCTTGGGGCTAAGTGGCATCCCTCCCGTGGCACCAGGCTTGCTCCAAACACGCCTGATACAAGCCAAGGGGCCAGGACCTCTCAGGAGAGGCATTTGGGCTGCTTTATTTTTCCAATTCAGCAGAAGCTGTGCCTCTCCTGCTGAGAAGCCTGGAGCCGGCTCTGAAGATGAGGGGTCTGTTCCAGATTTACACTATTTTTCCTTAAGCTCAGAGATCGTCGCTGAGTCTCTCATGCTACTTTTGGCACCTTCTTGCATTTTAAACTGCAATCATACCCACTAAAAAAACCCCACATCCAGGCAAGGGAGCATCCAGTTCAGCTCCTCTTACATTCCCAGGACAGCAGTACAACTTCTCCAACCATGGTGGGGTCACACTTTGGCTCTGATTTCCACAAGACCCAAGTGGCACCCCTAAAAAATAAGCCAAGCCAGAAATAACCCACTGGGACAGAAGAGCTGAAGTCCAACATCTCTCTTATTCAATTAGAAGCACTCACATCTCTCTCAGAAACCAGACAATCACCACATATGAAGAAGGAGGTACATGTCCATCTTAAAACTCCCGATACTCACGCGTGGCTGGACCCCAGCAAGGAGGGGGCTGTACAGGGCCGTATTCATGCAGCCCGTGTGGCTGCACTTCTCATTTCCCACCACGTGGGCTACTCTGCAGGACCCCCGAGCAGGGGTTATATTTAGGCCAGCTGGACCTGGGACTGATACCTGCATTTGGAGAAGATAAAGACACTCGGATGGCCCATCTCAGGATCAGCCTGTTAAACTGCAGAGGCCAGCGTGGCACCCCCAGGCATCCCTGCACGGCAGATCAGCATCTCCCAAGTCGTGGGTTCAGAAGACCCACTGGGAACGACAAGCCCCACTGCCTCTGTGTGGGGGATCACACCAGCTCCTTGCAGGAGGGGTGGTGTGGGTGCCAGGTGTGCACCCTGGGGTGCCCGTTTTGGGAAGGCTCCTCCACCCTGGCTATAAATACCAGCCCCGACCGCACGTTCCCCAGCAGCTCGCTGCGTTCTTCCAGCAGATGTGCCAAGACAAGCCGACGTGAGGCTCCGTAATCGGCAGTTTGTTGGTCTCCCGGGGCCAGTGAAAGCCCAGATTAGACTTTACAGCTGACTCGAACGCACAAGCAACCAAGCTCTATTAGGGTCACAAGCAACTGTGGAATGATTTAGGAGATGGGCCCTTGAAGTTGCCAGTTATTTGTCTAGCTGATGACTCAGACAAGCAGTTTTACTGTCCAAACCTTGGGGAAAACATGTGGAATTAATTAGGCTGCACTGAAAAAAAACCCCAAACAAATTAATATAAAATAAATTGAACAACGCACGTAATACCAAACCTAACTTTTCCTTCCAAATAGGCACCATATCTAAACGAGATGCTTTTTGTTGCTTATTTATTACTCTTTTGCCTTTAAAGGGCAACACATGGCAGCAGAAGTCATTTCTGCAAGCACAACAAAACATAATCTCTTCACAAAGAAAGGCAATGGCTGTTTATTCAGCAGGTCCCTTCTATTCATGACGTTGCCATCTGAAAAGAAGAATGTAATTGAAAATAATAATAAACCAAAGCATTTTTGTGATTACCCTAGAAATACACCAATTTCAGCATTAAACCAACCAATACAAACAAGGTTTTATGATAACAGGTACAGTGAGTTTGTTGCCTGTTAATGTAGACTAAAGAGGGAGACAAGATGCTTTTGTAGTTTAATGTTGGCTGGGAGATTTGGGGTCTTCTATCTTTCATGTCCCAGAGTCCTTGGGAAAATCATTTCAGCTCAACTCATCAGGAGCTGGATGCCTAACTCCCACAGAAATGCACATTTTGGGATCTTGTGGGATTTGGGACCACCTCACCGCACAGCAATGTCCAGAGCCCTCACCCTCGCCCAGCTAGGATCCATGCTGTGTTAATCTCTAGTTTCAGAGGTGCGCATACAGATAAAAACTGAAACTTGTCTTAAAAATTACAGATTTTGCTGAAACTTCATTCTTCGGGAGGGAGACTCAAATACCAACCACATTAAAACAACATGCTTAGAAACAGGTCTGAAAACTATCGCACCCAGCGTCAGAGAGGACATACATAAAGTTGAGTTGGCTTAAAGCAGACTCATCCAAGCCAGCACTCGGCCTCACATCAGCTCTCCTCCGACCCCTCGCATCCCTCTCCAGCGCCAGCGAAGCACATCCCCTCTCCCACCAGGCACCACCCCTCCTGGCGACCCCAGGGCTTGACTCTGAGCCACCGGCTCCTGCTTGCCTGTTTCACTACCTCCTCCTGGACGCACAGCCTCCCAGATAACATCAAGCCAAGGCCATTATGTTCCCCAGGGGCCAGCAAACCAGATTTTCTGAATGACCTGCCCAGATTACCTCTCATCAGCCTCATGCACCGGTTGGTGCCGGGGCTCTTCCTCTACACAAGTTGCCAGGTATTGTCCTGGAGCCAGAGGGTTTCCCCTCTCCTCGTGTTCACCGAAAGACTGACCATGTCATTGCTGGAGCCATTCATTTCACGCATGCTCCAGCGATTCACGTCACCACCCCAGCATCAGGTCACTCTGAAACTTGCCCTTCCACCGTGCCCTTCCTGTTTGCCTTCTCTTCTCCACCATCGCCCTTTGATTGACTTCCTTAAAGATGTCCCCATCAAGTAGGCTGTGGTCTGGGGCCAAAAAGGGAAAAGACCTCAGGTTAGCTGGAAAAAGTAGCTGCTGTGAGAGCTTATTTCATCCCTGACAGAGGGATTATGTCTCACCTGAGATATACGTCTCCCCATCGCATCAGTCTGATGCTCTCCAGCCAGGGCTCAGCAGCAAACATCCCACTGCTGGTCCATCTCCAGCAGCTTCCTGGCAGCTGCTGGTGGGTTTGTGTTACTTACGACAGGTATTTCAAGCAGTTTCACAGTTGTGTTTTCTATCAGAGAGCAGCAAGAGCCCAGTATCTGCCTGCCTCATCCTCATCCAGCCCACAGCCACGCTCTCACCCAGGAGGCGAGGAGCAACCTCAGGGGCTCCTCTCACCCGCAGAGCAAGGGGAACCTGCAGCCATCCCGGGTGCGTATCGTTCCTCCCCTCCCTACCAACGGGGGCCCAGTTTAAGAGACCACAGTGGCCTCAACAACAGGTCTATTCATAGACCTGCAGGCCCTGCTATCTTCCCCACTTTCAGTAAATCAAACCTTTCAGCAGGAATTCACCTTCACCAAGTCACAAGGCAGAAGAGATCAGGCAAACACTAAAGAGTGAGCACACCTTAAAACAGCAACAGCCTCATGCAGCGTCCTAGAGACTTTTTCTTAAAGAAGAGAGACAACCGGCATTCCAGGCGACTTAAAAGATTGAGCAGCACGATGACAGCTCCCATTTCAGCAGAGAAAGGCAGAGGGAGAGAGGATTTGGATTCAGACTAAACCCTTGCGGCAGGTACCCATCAACACACCCCCCAAGGTCACACGTGGTAGGCAGCTTCTTTAAAATAATAGGACAGCTTGGGGCTTTACTTACCTTCAGAAAGGCTTTTTCACTCCACTGGTGGTGGCTTCACCCCCAGGGACCTCATGGGATGCTAGTAGTGTCACCCCTAGAGAAGCGGGTTTTGGGGACCGCCAGTGTCTGTATATGCAGGGATGGGGTGTGCAGAGCCCAGACAGGGGTCCCACGTCCCCACGGATGCTCACCTGATAAACCCATCCCCTAGACAGGCTCTCACCCCTATGACACACAGCCCAGTACTGCCACCCCACTGGTGTCCTGTCCCCCCCATGTACGTGTCCTACGGGGGGGTCTGGCTGATGCAGCCCCTCTGCACGTGGCTGCCAGCAGCAGCACACCACCTCCTTTCCACCTTCACATGCCCACCAGTCACAGGCACGTTTTGGTGAACACCTAATTTTCAGCACACAAACAGCCCATTTCCTCTGCTCACACCATCACAGGCTTAAAAGCCCCAAGGATCAAGCCTGGGATTGCGAGTTTGCTGGGGAGCAGAGGGTCTGTCCCCACAGCTGGGCAGTAAAGCAGGGAGCCAGCGGGCTCACAGCAGCAGCTCAGCACCCTGGCAAAGAGTTCTCATTTCTGTCACCCCTCTCAGGTGTTAAGTACACCTTTTTGAGGCAGAAAAGCCATAATGGCATCACCTGCCCATCAGACAGAGAGCAGGGCTGATGCTCCTGCAGGCAGGGGACAATATGGGCTCACGGTCTTTCTGTCTCACCTCCATCACATGTGCCACAGCCCTGCAGGGGAGGGAGCAGGGTTTCCTCCCGCAGCTCATTTGCCCATTACTTAGAGCTTGCTCTGACTTAAAACTGAACAAAAAAAAGACAAAGCATCCCAGCTCCTCCGCAGGATACGTGCTGATCTGCGGGCAGGGCTGAGCCCTGGCAGGCAGAGCTTGCCACCAACCTGATAAACCATGGCAGCTCCTCCAGCAAGCGAGGTTCAGTGACTTACTGCAGGTGTCTGGAAACTCATTTAACAGTCGGCATTTCTCTTTCACCTCTCATCCTTTGCTCATTTTTCTCAGTTTAAGTTTAGTTAGCAATGCTTCCTTAAGGCTTGCAATACTGGAGTTAGAGGGACTTCCTTTAAATGAAGCCCTAAGAGATGATACAAAAATCTGAGTCTGCTTTAAAAAGGAAAAAACAATTTCCCTGCTCCTTGTGGTTACGGGACAGAAATAAATAACCAAAAAAAAAGGCCAGTCAGAAAGCAAAGAAAAAAATACAAGCTTCAGATCATTTCTAACTGAATTTCATGCTCTCTGAGTGCCTGGCAGGCTTTCCAGTCACGCAGGTTTTGGGGCACCAAAGTCCCCTTGAGCAACATCAAACTCCTCAGCAGCTTAGGAGCTTTGGGGCATTTACTGGTGGGGAAAGGGACCAGCAGCACAGGACAGACCTACGCCCGACGGAGATCTCTGCCCAAGGGATCCCAAGGTTTTGTGCTCGTGTCCCCGCTCTGCCTCCAGCGACACCCAATGAAATACAAGGAAGCTACTCAGCCATATGTCCTTGGCACTGCTCAAAACCACCCCCAGCACCTTCCCCTCGCACAGCCCAGCCCAGCCCCGCTCAGACAGTCCGAAGGAGCCTGCAACTTCGCCCCTAAGCAAACCACTACAGTAATAACCAAACCCAGAGCACTCACCCCTGCTCCTTCCCTGGATCCCACAGCAGGGGCTCAAAGACGAACACTTCCCTCCCAGGGTGTGAGGTCCTGGGCTCCAGTTTGCAATTCTGCACTGACTTCTGGGGACCAGCAGGAGCCCAGTTAGCAAGTGCCTGTCCTTACCCACCTGGGCTGGGTTCCCTGCTGGAACCAATTAGACCAATTAGTAACGCATCAGGGTTACCCTGCATTTGTACCAACGACTGTCACATATTGGTTTTTGCCAATGACCTTACCCATTTCTGTGCCCTTCAGCATCTCCTTAGCTGTTTCTGGGGGCTCTCGTCTCCCCACTTTTATCCTTTTCCCCCAGAGCTCATATTTTTATGGGTCTGTGCAGTTCAGAGAGGGGACAGCAGGTTAGATAAGGCAGGAGTTACTGAATTGCTCATGATGGAAGAATAACAACCAAGCTAATTAAGGCTCTTCATATGCCTCCTGTCCACTGTCATTAGCTGCTGTGGTGACCCTGTGCCTACTCAGACAGCAGAAACCTGCCTGCTCTCCCAAAGGGACTCAAAATCTCCCTTCTCCTATCACAGTGTCAGTTAATGGATGAGTCATTTTTTCACTAATTTTTCAAAATTAAGGTTATAACTTTTTATTATTACTAAGATCACTTGTGCTTTATCATTTTAATTAACTAATACTGTTCTTAACTTTTAAAAATGCATGTTATCTGAAGCATAATGATCTAGTCTTTTATTCTGCAGCGGAGTTGGACATTAGCAGATTGGACGTGACTGCTGAGACATGTCACATCCTTCAAGGAGGACTGGACTCCCAAACTGGTTTTGGTTCTCAGACTCTGCCCGCAACTATGTTAACTTGTTCTTGAGGCACTTCTCTACCAGCACGAACAGGTGCCCTAAAAAATTGCACTGATGAACTTCCCTGAAAAAAAAAACCTGCTCTCAATACTTTGGAAAACAGCAGAACTTGTTTAACATCATGACCTAAACACCTGGAATAACTTTGGGCGTAAATGACTCTCGACTCATTGAACTTGATGCAGTGAGTTCTCCTAAACCACAGCAAGCCTGTCCTTCCCAAGGGACCTCGTCCTGGTAACTGCACTGAGTCAGGAGCTAGTTTGGTCAAATCTGAACAGCTGCTCTTTGCAAGCAAAGGCCTTTTGCCACTCATTTGGGCTGGGCTTCTGCTGAGTTTCAGAGTCCTTTTGAGCACTAATCTCCCCATCTGTAATACAGGTTGCTTAGAAAATGGTAATGCATCTAAGCATAGAGGAATAGGAGATCTACTGCAAAGGGGCTGCAAAGTCATTAGTGCTCAGTCCCCAACAGTGCTGCTCTGCTGTCTGCCAGTGAAGTGACACAAGAGCCAGATGTGACTGCAATAGCAGGAGATGCTGAGCCTACATAGGAGACTGCTGCTCGTACCAGTCCTGCTCGTGCCCCACGCTCAGAGTTACTGGCCATGCCCCAGCACAAGGCTTTGCCAGTATAACCCTGCCGGCATCTCCAGACTCCTCTGCCCTCCACCAGCCACGATGCTAACCCCGTCCTGCCTCTTCCCATTCCCCTACCCTGAAGTCCTTTTGGGAAGCATGGGGCTGTTATTGCTGAAGGACGCCCCAGTAGTATCTGCACAGCTGTGGCTGAAGGATTGAACTAGTCCATGCTTTTCCATCAGAGTCCTTTGGAAGGAATAATAGGATGGAAGGGCAACTAGGAGATTTTGTCAAAAACCATCGATCAACAGACAAAACAATTTAGGATTTTGACTGTGTAGCTACAGTTGTTTCCATCTAAAATTCCCCTGTGAAAGGGAATCGGGTGCTTACCACTCAGCTTTTCCCAGCAGCTTCCCTTTCAGAGCTCCCTCTGTCAGCCCAGGACAGATCTCACTTCTGAGGCACTCTGGAATGGAGAGACACCAGGAATACTTCTCTGCCATGGTACCAGGTATGCGACTCCTTCACTAGTGGAAAGCTCTCACCCAAGCCAATCTCGGAAAGCTGCCTCGTTGGTTCAGGATGGCAACGACAAACCTGTCACGAATGTAGTGGCACAGAACAGCCACAATAATTAAGTTGGCCCCATCTAGTTGTTCTCATTAGATGCAATTAAATAAACTGACAAAGCAGCACAGCGTTCACTGTTGCCAAGTTACCAATATAGCAGATCTAAATGCAACAAAAAATCTATCCAAAAATATCTGTTTTTTTATGGGGATTTTTTTTTTTTTTTAAGTTACACCATTAAAAAAAAGCAGGCTTTTTTATGAAAAATCAGGTCTTTCAATATACGGGAAATACTCTAGCGCCTATGAATGACACTTTCAAGCTGCATCCTCCCCTCTGCGAGCCTTGCACCCCTCCTTGTGGTAGATTGAAGTAATTGTGTGAGCAAAATCGTCTCTCTGCTGAGCTTTGGCTTCCAAAAAGAGCACAGCTAAACGCCCGAGACATGCTTTCAGCTCTGGCACCGAATATAGTCTTCTCCAGGTTGTGAATGTCTCCGAGCTAGAGATATAAACAACTTCTCCCTCTCACTAGAAGTCAACTAGAAGCATGTGTTTCAAACCTAATTAAACTGAAGGGTGTAGATGTGTGTGACACATTGGAACAGTTACACTACCCAATCTTAATGTTTGTTTAAAGGTTACTTTTGGATGAAAGCTGGTTAGAAAATAAGTAACAGATGCTGAAGGCATCCATTATGTATTTTTGCAATTAGCAGAAAATCTTGGTACTTTTCTTAAAGAACATACATAATTTTGTGGGATGTTTATTGCTGGAAGCAATCTGCTCTCGCTGGCAAGAACAGCATCCAAGAGCTCAGGGAAGCTTCACAAGAAGTCGCACATGGTAAGCCAAATGCAATGCTTGCTTCAGGAACAGCACTTAAAATCCTGAGCTCTGTCGCAAGGAAGAGGTCAAATGCACTTTCTTTCCACAGAAAATTTTAAATTAGAAAGAACATGGTAAAATTATCCCTGTTTCTGTTTTCCACGGGCATTTCGATTACCCAGCAAAAATGTGGCAACTGATTATACTTTCACTTGAAAAATGCATCCAGGATGTTTCACACCATTCTTGTCTTCTATGCCCATGAGCCTCTCCCATGGTCTGGCCACCATCTCCTCTCTTGGGGTAGGGAGATACTACAATACCTTGAAAAAAATCTTGTCCACCCAGGATGCATGGCCTGGAAAGGAAAATGGAAGTAAGGAAGCCACTACAGCTCCCAGAGAGCATCTCCCTCTCACAGAACTTTGTGTGTGCGGAGGAGTATGAGGTAGGGCAGCAGCTTAACTTTGGAGTATGCCAGTCCTCTCCCCGAAATAAAGGCACTGATGATTTCCATCATACCTAAATAAAACCAGAAGAGGTATTCAGACAAGGACAGGGGTATTTGGCTTAGACCATAACATGGACCTCAGGATACTTGGTGACCACAGCTGGTTCTGGTTTAAGACTACAGTAGTAATGCCCCGAACGGCAACCTAAAGAGATAGCTCTATGCTCAGTCAGGAAAGAGGACCACCACATATTACATCCTCCAAATATCTTGATAGATCCTGATAGTGCCTGAAGACCTCCAGGAGAGATGAAGCTTCACTCCTAAGACTTGATCCAATTGAGAATCTATACTAAAATTTCTTTTCACATCTCACGGCACTAAATAAAAGTGCGTGCTGAGCACAAAAGTTGTACAAGATACCATTTCCACGTACCATCCACATATCATTACACTTCGGTAGTCGCACAGCGATCTTTGCCATTTCTTACCACAAAAACTACATTGTGCTAAAAAGCCCCCCAGAATAAAGCAGATAATATCTTTTGGGATGGTGCCTTGTATTTTCCAAGAGTTGTCTCACTGAAGCAGCTATTACAAGAAACTAAACCAAACCCTCCTATTTGTAAATTAGAAAGAAAAAGCACAACTCAAACTGGTATTTGGTTTAGGACTGAATGGTTTGCACAGTGCTTAAGAAGCATTTTAGACAAAAGCAAGCTTTCTGCCAAACATTTGAGGGGAAAGAGAAAATTTCTGCTTTGCTCTCTGAATGCAGTTATAAACCAGGATGACAAAATAGGCTGGCATTGCTGCCCACAGTGAAATAAGCTGTGCATCTCGTTCTTCACAAGCACGGCTCAATTTGCCTTCATCCTGCCCTGTTTAGCTTCTACAGCTTTACCGTGAAGACAAATTCCTGTCTCCACAACCCCTGGAATTCAAGGTGGCAGAGTCGATGAGCGGAGACAAGCAATTTCTAGGCAGGGAATGCTTTTGCAGGAGTTTCTATACAACATAATCATGAAATAGCTAGACTAAATACAAGCATCGCTGCTGTGCGCAACAGATACATATCTAAAGCTGAAGTCTGACTAGAATTGACTGACCTTCCTTAAGAGCCTTTCCTCCCCTCCTCAATCACCTCACTTGCTTCCACTGAAGCATAACAGGTCATTGCTAGTTTAACATCTAGCGATTGAGGAGTTTTTTTCATGTAACTGCTGCTACGCACTGTGCTGAAGCAAGACAAGACACATCTGATCTCACTCATATGGAAGTAAAGAGCAGAGGTAGTACACCAAAATTTTCTGTAGTGGAAAAAAAAAGCACAACATGCTTTACATCAGTTTTGTAACAGATTATGTACGAAGCTTGTTGGCAGAAACAGTAGTTAGGTTCTGACTCCTCCAGCTGAAGGTACTTAAAGATTTTGTTTCTTCTGCAAGGCACATAAGGATTGGTAAGAGCATCTCCTTCCCCATCCTAAAGAGCATCTGCAATTCAGAAAGGTAAGAAAAAGACATTAAAAGGCAGAAAGCAAGGAGGATAGAAATTACAACTGAGCAGATTAGAAGGCTCAATAAAGACGCCTATTGTTGCCAACAGAAATACTCTACAGACCACAGGCTGAAAACTACCATCTTAAACTAATCAACCCACAAAAAATAGCAGAGAGCAGCAAGATTAAATTCATCTATGCCCCCCTATCTCCACTGGAAGATTTATAAAGGTCTGCAGATCAAAAGAGCGTGAGAACTACTTCTATATGAAACCAAAAGTCCTAATATTTTTGTTACTGTCGTCTCCTTTGTTACCTGATTAGCTCAATCCTCTTTGCATCGTCTTGCAGTTTTCATTATTAGCTGTTAACCCCGGGATCTTTGGACTGTGGCAAGCACGCAGCCCCAGGTGCCCAGTCTCCAAGTCCTGCTGCACCGTGTTTTGAAGAAATAACTTGATCATGACAAGGGTTACCCCCTCCAACACCCCCCCCACCCCCCGAGCAGGCAGCCAGCTGAGTAATCACAGATCATAGCTTTCAGAGAGCCATCTGTATCACAACAGAGACCAAACTGGTATTGAACTTCAAACTAAGCAAAAAAGTAATCCCCTAAGCTGCAACTTTCCTAAATGCTGGCAGCTAGAAACCACCAACGGTAATGACAGTTGGCAGCTCCAGTCTGAACTGAGGTTTTTTTCCATTTAACGCTCCCGTTCTCCCCAGTTCAGCCTGGGCAGCAGCACACAGATGTCCCCGCTGTTGTTTTCGCACAAGACCTTAGAAGTCCCTCATGAACCGTCTCTTCTTAAAGATAAATGTTGCTAGTGGGGAGTATCTTACAGAGGCAGTCCTCAGCTGCATGCTTATAGTGTTCTCCACCAGCCCCGACTCCATCAAATTGGCACCTTTTGGGCAGGGATTTTCTGTTCAAGTCTCCCACGTGTGGGAGTGGGAAGCTTGCTTTGGGGCAAGCTACCAGAGCCTTGCCCGTCAGTCAGTCCTTACAACCTCAAGTGAGGTTTCAGCAAAACAGTTTGGTCTATGTAGTTTTACCAGCAGAAAGATACCTACCACTGCTAAAAATCCCCTGCTTTCCTCATCCCTTTCAGGCCAGCTCGGCAAATCTTTCCAGACTAAAGGTTTCAAGTTCAACATGCTGTTTACTGGAAACCTACCTGTGAATAAACCACCCATTTTGTGACAAGCCTTTACACAAAATGTGAAGACTTATTTTAAAATAAGCCTGGTAACCTCCAGTTTCTTTTATAAGGAATATTACACTGTGCTAATCTCCTTTAAGAACACAGTCTCGAGTACAGCACGTAGGCACATGCCGCAAAGCAGCAGAATGGCATTCAGGAAATCAGCTGGTGATTGAGCGAGGAAGCATGAGAAATCAAGACAAAAATCATCTCTAAGAGCAGCTGCGCAATAGATTTGTGTTTCCCAGTCTACTTCAAGTCCCCTTTCTTTCACAGATGTGCCAAATGAATTACCACTGCACAACTATACAAATAATTTGATAAACCTACATAATCAAGAAAAGGTACCAATTCCACTGACGTTTACCTGATCTTATCCTGTACCTAACAGGGTCTTCAGGACTTCAGTTTTGATGGTGAAAACTGAACCCTTATACACATACCTGTGTGTATGCGGCTGCGCAAGATATCGAACACTAATAATTACACACTTCATATAGATAGATATGAAAAATATCCCTTGTGACAGATAACTGTAAGCCAAGCACTCATATCAAGCCACAGAACAAAGTTTATTGGATGTCCTCAAATTCTTTGCACAGTTTTGCTGCTAAATGGACACAACACATTGGCATATTGCCTTTAATCTTTATTTCAATCATAAGTCCAACTTGAAAGGATTGGTAACACATTTAATGGCATCTTCAATAAATAAAATGACAAAAAAAAAATCTAGTCTTTGCACAGACACATTACAATCCACTCCAAATTCAATATTGCCAAAACATTGGTTTTTTTCTAAAAACTTGCTCCAAAGGGTTTTTTCTTTGTTTCAGCACTTAAATACACAGAAAAGTATACGATGAGAGAAAACAGATACTCTATTCTGAACAGAACTTGTAAAAACCAGTAACTTCGAAACAAAAGATAATTAAATCTCTTGAATTAAAGAATCCTGTTTGAAGTCTTTTTGGAAAAATCCTGATTCTAACCTTCGTATCAAAACATGCAGTCTCACTGGATCCTATCCTACGTCAGCATACTTATACAATAAGAATTAAATTCCATGATTTTTTTTTTAAGGGGAAATTCATAAAGCGAAAGCATTAGCCTCCCACACTCACAAAAGTAGTCATGGTCCATATATTCTGCAGTAGTAAACAGCTATTTGTGCTCACTCCGTTGTTTGAACTCCTGCCATGCTGGAAAAGACACTGTAGTTTATCTACCCTTTTTTTCTGTACCCATCTCTTCCCCAGTGCAGCAGCCTCAAGAACCTCAGCGAGATGAGAATTCATGCAAATACGAATCTGCCTGCACAGATCGGATTGCAGGATGAGGACCAACACGTCTGATTCTAATTAGAAGCTAGGCTTAATTTAAAGCTTTTCCTAAATAGCGAAAGTCATCACTAAAGAAAAGCTGAACCCCAAGATTTCCAAATTGCAATTCCCTGTAATTTGCAACATCTATTAGCATATCACAAACCAATTACAGTGTCAGTTAATGTAGGAAGAACCACTCTATCACCAAAATTAGTTAAAACACTCATTTTCGAGCCTTCTGGAGCCTTGTTCAGTGAAAGCTTAGGGCATGCAAGGAATGCATGGTTGGGCCCCCACAGACATATGCATACTATAGAGGGGAGAGAAAAGGTTACTTTAAACAAAAGGCAGAATTACACCACATCTGTGCAAACATTTAAACCAGTTTGTTTCAACTAGTTATCTGCTTATCCCAACTATCGCTGCTGACTGTACTGGGCTAATACAAGAGAACGTGATGAAGCAGGACTCAATTTGTTTAAGGGAATGGAACTTTTTTCTGCAGGTATCTTCCCCTCAGCTGACCACATCATAACAAAAGTGCAATAATTTACAATATTTTCAAACAAACAGCTATTAAAATTATACAATTTTAGGGAAACAAATTCACTAGTTTAACCATAAAAATATTTCCCCAGGTAACAAACCTTAAAGCATTCAATAACACAGTATTTCAATAGTAATACAGAAAATCCCTTCCACTTGTTACAAAAGACAGAACTGTTAGATGATTTTGCTTATTGTACACTATTTAAGAGTTTTGCCATCTTGTGAAGACCATGCTGTAATTAAGAATATAACTATCATTTAAAATAAATGAGTATGGAAATACTGACCTGACTTTGAAATTATATTCTTAACCTTTTGCAAATGAAGACAAGGTAAAGCCCAGGGCCATGTCATCCAGGTACTCAAGAACTTACAAGGCAGTTTACATCCAGAGTCATAAGAAAGCACCACTTTCCATAAAGTACTTTGTATGCCTATTACTGAATGGCATATTAAATAGTTTTGTGAGAACTGCTAAAACAGATTCTCCTACTAACTGTAGCTTGACTTACAGAATTCAGGTTTGCGGATAACAGGGAACTTCGTGACAAAATTATACTCTGAAAAAACATCTGCTAATTTGGTCCAAGCATCCGAAAACCAAACAAGGGCACACGGGTCCCTCATTGCTTAATGCTGATGTTTAGTTGATCCTTAAAAAAAATAAAATAGGTATATGGCAATAAGGAATAAGAAGGGCTGGCCATGGTAGGTACAGAACTGTGACGGAATAAATAGTCTCTTCAGAGAGATGTTTTAACTGTAGTTTCGCCGTGTGAGTAACTGAACTTGTACTAATGAAGAACCCTGAAATTTGTATACTATAGCCACAAGAAATTATTTCCTATTTAAAAAACAGATCTATTTGTAATTAACTGCTTTTCCAATCATCATTAGATATGTGAAAAACAATAAAAAAAATCTTTTAAAACAATTTCGAAGAGTGGACTGCAGTAGCAGCTATTCAAGCAAGATTCAAGCACAAGTTTAAATGAACTTTCAAGCTGGGAATTAACCTTCTTTGTCAAAAATTTGTTCAACTTTTTCAAAAACCTAAAAAGAGAGAGAAGAATATTAATTTTATGAAGTGTTAGTCAAACAGTTACTTCAAGTTAAACCAGCACACACAATAATTGACAGTATTTTAAAAAATATATAGGTTTTTCTTAGAACATTCACAGTAATTCTTTAACAGTGAAATTGACATCAATTCTGGGAAACTGAGACAGAAGAGCAATACTACTTCAGAAAAGCAAAAGCTGATGAAAGTGAAAAAGACAAGACACTGCTAAACACAGAAACACTGAAAATGCATTTAGTCCAGCTCATGTTCAAGCAGAACTAAATGAGTTCTTGAAGTTATTCACATCTTAATCAGTTCTTCAAGAGTCAAGAGTTCCACAACCTTCCTCAGTAATAGACATCAGTGCTTAATTAGCACACTAACCACACACACATATCTCAGAAGAATGCCAAAAATATGTACCCTGCCACTGTCATCCCCATGTTTTTTTGGCTTATATACTTACTTCATCAACAGATTTAGAGGCATCCACTTTTCTGACTTTTCCCATTCTCTCATACAAATCTATTATAGGCTTAGTAGACTGTAGATATGTATGAATTCTAGGAGAAAGCACAGGGGAAAAAAGCCTTACATAGTAAAATATAAACAGAAGGGAACGGAAAAGTTTTAAAGATAGTACCTCTTTTCCAGACTCTCCCGATTATCATCACTCCTACCACTGCTCTTGCCTCTTTCAAGACAGCGGCCAATACATATCTACAAAAAACATGAAACGGATGATCGCAACCAAGAACACAAGGTGCTATCTTGAAGGCAGGAACAAACCAAAAATCCTGAAAATCTAAATAGGCCTGACACGCAAAATACTATCCAGACCTGGTGGATGTAACCAGAATTCACATGGGAAGTTGCATTCTTCCAGAGAAAAAGGATGATAGCTTTACTCTTCATCAGTTTATTAAAATGGGGGGTCTTTAAAATGGGATTGAGGTCAGTGGAAGTAAAAGCAACATCAAGCTCTGTGGTTCAACCAGGTCCTCAACTTGAGACATTTAAAGAAGAAAATTATCTGATTTTCAAGGATGTGTTCAGACTTTCTGAAAAGCAGCATGTCAGATTAGACTACTAATACTTGCCTGCACTGAAAGAAAGTCACTATATGTTCTCCCAAGAATTTTGTAAGGCTACATACTAAGTTACTGTAAGTTAAAATGTTCTTACTTGACATTGCTGTAACGAAGACTTAAAAATCAAAATCGAACTAAAAACTGAAGAATTAACCATAGTTAAAAGCTGCCCAATGAACTAAGTTTATGTTTCAAAAGTTAAGTAAGCAACACTGACATATGTACACTTTATGAATCCATTTATCCTACTCATGCAAGAGGACAATGGTTAAAATTGTTGCTTTCCTACAAAGTACACCCATAGTAAAAAAAAAAAATCCATTAGATCATGTAGGCATTGCTGTCTATTTTTGGATCTAGTCAAAAAATTAGAACTCCAAAATTAACACCCCACCAAGTGAAAAAAAAATAATCTTATTTAAGTTTTTAAATAGAAAAAAATAACCCCTCACTTGTTCTTTGAGATCAAAAAATAATTGCAATTAAATTAAAAAAAAGTAGCAAAATTTCTCAGGAAATTGGGAAAAAGGGTAAAGGAAGAAAGTCAGCTTAAGGTGCTGGGATTCTCAAATCAGTTTTTATACCTCAAGGGCACTGACATATTAAAAAGACAGCATATCATGGCACTCATTAAATGAATATAATGTATCACTGTCAAAATGCTCTTGTAATCTAATGACTTGCTGAATAAAACATTGATTACTGGCTATCCTATAGCACAGCTCATAACTATGAAAACAAAGACTGCTGCTGCCAGCACTTTAGAATTAGAGCAGACATCACTATCAAGTTCATTTTGGACTAAACAGCAGTTACTAAGAGTAAACAGAGTAATGTTTTCTGAAAATTAACCAAATAATTTTGTATAATGTATTTAAAGTTTTTATAAATTTTCCTTAAGAATGCCTGAAGTACTTCTTCAATATAATTTATTTGCACATGATTATACCAAGTGCAATTAACTGCCTTCTACTTCAGAAAGATTCAGTTTTTCATCTGCAAAAACAAGTTGCCAAAAAATCCTTGAAACTCACAGACCAAGTTTTCCTTCTACTCTTACACTAGTCCATTCACTACCTGACAGAGTTTTATTGTTCTTCTTGAATGATTCTCACAATATAGCAAGAAAGGAAGTTACAGAATAACACACTTCATTACCTCATTGTCACAATCAAAAAAGAGAACAAAAGAAACATCCGCCTTTCCATCCATAGTCTTATTCCAGCCTTGAAGATTATCTTCATTCCTGGGAAATCCATCAATCAAGAACTTGTTCTTCTGGGAATTGGCAGCCATTGTTTGATCCATAGCCTGATAAAAGAGAATTCAATTCATGATCTCTTGCACATACAACCATTTATCTACTTACTAAATTACCCCCAAAATGTTGACACGGTAAGTTGAGAAGCATTTATTTTAGGATTATTGCAGATTTACAAAACGTAGTTTTGTTTCACCTTCAATGCATGCTAATTAATTCACTGATGCACCAACATAGCCTTCTTTCAAACTGAATTCATTATTTCATAAAGCTCAAAATCTCATAACACACAATCCCAGCTTTAAAGTTGATTTTCTGCAAGATACTGGAAAGTGCTGTTACACAATAAGATGCCAAAACATCCCTGATCTAGAGTTAATTCTAATGGAAAAACTCCAAATAAATTTAGTGCCATGAGCAACAGAAGCCTTTTTGGTCTTAAAGGAGATACTGTGTTCGTTTTCCTGGACATCTAATAAGGATGAAGGCTGGAGCTTTTCCTTCCACAGGAACATTATCAGGTGCTCTTCTCCTTCACCTGGCTATTTATTCTGATAAAACTTACAGAAACTTAATACCTTTAAGGCCTCTACCCTCCAGTCAAATATGATTGAGCTGACCAAGAAGTGCAAAAGCTAGTTATGGGAAATAAGAAATACAGAGTTTCACTGATTTCCCTAGAGCTACTAAAAATTTAAAATAAAATAAAAATAATTCATTCTCACAGATCTCCAGGTATCAGAGGCCATCACCTACTGCCCTCCAACCAGCCAGAAAGAAACACAAGTAATTGCTAAAAGAAGCCCACTATGCGATGCTCACCTACGTGTCTGCCATTTCATACTACTCACACCGGAGGAAAGGCAGTTCTTCCAGAATATGGCCATTGCTATGTTGCTTAGTCTGCAAGAGTGAAGCAGCAAGGAAATGGCCCTTTCCTTACCCTCTTCAGCAAGCTGATTGTTATTTCAACTGGTACAATTTCCCCCTCCTTAATGTAGTTCTCAATGAGTTCTCCGTACTGTGAGCCTGGCCTTTTTCGTTCATCTCGAAGGAGGTCACCAGCAGAAAGGTGCGTGTAGCCGTATTTCTGAAATGTGCAGAACAAACAGGCATAGACTCCCCTGAATTAGTACACGTGCAAAGTTAACATCAGTCAACATTGTCAATCACATTTATCTTCGCATTACAACAGAAAAATACAGGGAATAGCATCTTGCTAGTGACAGATCTATTCCATCTTCAGTGTGTAATCTGACACACAGCATACTCTGCATGCACAGAAAGCACAGCAGGAGAGATTCTTGGGTAAAATGCTCAACAGGGCTCTGGTCAGCATTCATGTAATGTTTTCAAAGGTAATTTTGTCATGTTTGGAAACGAGATCGTCTCAAAGTCCCCAAGGCACTTCCTGAAATGTTACACTGTGCAATATGTTTAACAATCACCAAATTAGATACAAGCTATACCCCATCCTAACAGTTCAACTACTTAAAAATTGTAAGTGGTTATCAGTTACTGGGTCAAGTCTTGATTTACAAAGTGAAAAAGTTGAGATAGTGTCTTTCCCTGCTATGCTTATGCAATAGGTTTGTAATTTTATCTAATTACCTAAAGAAAAGCACATGAAGTGATTCCAGGTCCTTTGGAGCTGGAGGAACATTTTAAGCACAGCACAAGTCAGAAAACCTTACATTCCCGTTGTGGTTCTGGCACCAACTTCCTCCTCTACCTTGGTCAAATCACTTACAACTCTGCATCTAACACTGCAGCTACACAAAGTCCTACACATGCACTCCTCCAAACCCAGCCCTGCATGCCTGCCCCTGCTACCTCCTTCCCTGGGATGAACGTGACTAACTCAGAGGGCAGCCCTTGGGGGAGACTACTGCCTTCTCCTAATGATGATGTAGCAGATGGAAGGTAATCAGCTACACTGGTGCCACCCTATGTCACACCGTGTACAGTAAACAGAAAGAGAGCAGAGAGATCAGATCCAAATCTTTATCACTTTGATACCAGTATGCAGGAAAACAGCAAACACCATTACGCTTTTCTTTCACCTCAAACCACATCTAAAAAAAGTTGCTAATGCAAAATACCAATGAAAAGTATTTATTACACTTGAATTTCTCAGGCATTTACCATTATAAATAGCCACCTAGTGCAAACATACAAATACACTCTTACCAAAGAGAAATGCATTGTTATAAAGGAAATTTCAGAGCACAAAACAGCCATTTTCTCAGCTCATTTAACACCACAAGAAAACTAACCAAGTGTACTATGCTTCTTGACCAAATAGAGTCCATAAAAACAGGCAATAAAGACATCTCCTTGGTGATTACCTAAGCTAGCTATGCATCCGAAACAGAGTACACCTATACATACGCATTCTGAAGTTTTTACACACAAAAAAAGCAGCAGCAAAAAACTTCAGGGTTATCAGCCTGGCTGCAGCAACACCCAAAGCAAATTTCAAAAATGGTGTCTGAGCAGCATAATAATGTGACTACATACTTTTTAAGGCTGTGAACTTGGGATTTAAAAACTTGGCTACTGGACTAAGTACAACAGAAATATTATACAACCCACTAAGTGACTTTAAAAACATTTCAGTTGCTTTCCAATTTCACCCACAAAAGCGTGGAAAGTTAGTTCTGCCATAGTCATAATTTAAGAAGGGATATAATTACCTAAATCTCCACAACTCTACACAGCTGGCAAAAAAAAGGAAGCAAGATTTTGCTCTAAGTAACTGTGAAGAAAAAGCTCCACAGACATCCTCTATAAGCTCACTGTACTCCCGCTTTGATGTGCATTGCATTTGGAGATGCCTATTTAATTGCAAATCTAAAAATTAACTATGAACTACAGAAGCCATAAACCAGAATAGATCTTTCCTTATAAGCAAGAAACCTTACTCTGCTGAACTCTAAATTAACATGTAGCTCTTCTTGCTAAAGTTGAAGAATGATGATAGTTTTAACATCAAGTTTTTACAAAGGAGAAAACAGGAGGAAAATATAATCCCTTCGGTTTTAGAGGATTACCAAACCATTTAATTTTCCTTGGCATTTCCCTTTTCATGCATGAAAATGAAACTGAGTCAGACAATTTTTGGAATTCTCTGTCTTTTGCAACAGCAAACTAAAATAGTTTTTAACAGCTGAACAGGAAAGTAAAAGATACAAGTGTTTTAAAGTGCTGTTGTATAAATAGACTTGTTTTAGATAATAGTAAATTGTATTCTAGAGTAACCTTCAGAATGGATTAACCAGGCAATAAGAAAAACAAACCTCTCCTTCAGGGGCAAAACATCTATTTGTTAACTGTACTGAGTCAAGAGCCAAAGAAAGCATGTCGGTTTAGACAATGCAAACAAGCACAGAGAAAAGCTTGGCTGCTGCTCCGTACACAGAAGGCTTCAGAGATGCGGAGCTCACGCTACTCTTGCCAGCTTTAATCAATGCGTACAGGGCACAAAGTTTTCTTTCATCTTAGGCGAGATAAACCCTCAGCAAGCAGCCTGAATTGGAGAAAATTGTCACATCCCCAAGAGCTCGCAAAAGAAACTGTGATGTAACTGCACAAAAACCAGGGCAAAACACTCCCGTGTCTTGCCAAGGTTTGCATTGTGCCAGCACGACTTCCCAGCAGTGCCAATTACATCTTGATGCAATCCCCAGAATGTGACTTGTTGCACCTACTGCCTAATTCCTCTCCTCCAAAATCAGAAACGGAGCAGGACTGTGGCTGCCAAACAATGAAAAAGCAGTTTCTCCAGTTCTTGAAGGATGCATAGATGCTGGATTCATAACATCAGACTGGAAGGAAGACTTGAAATAGAAACTAATTTTCCAAATACTTGGATGCCAAGCACCTAAAATCCAGACAGATTTTTAGATTACAGAGAAGAAAAAACAAAATATAGAATTAACTATTCTGAAACTTATTTCAGAGATAATGTTTTTTGCTATGCTAGCGGACTGGTGTGCTGTTCTGTAAGAAGAAAAAAGATTAAATCAGTAAGTTGCTATTACACAAGTTCTCATTATTTTTAGAACTATTTTTATATTTGGAGACCCATAATCCAAATCTCTTACAAAAACTAACTGTGAATGAAAAAGATAAAAATCAGCTGTCTTCAGCACCACTGTAGACATCGTCCTCCTTTGCTTTCACAAAAAAAGAAATCACAGTGACATGGAAAGGCCAGCTCAAGTTTCCATCAGTCCCACCATAGAGGTGTTACTCAGAACAGCACTTAGCAGTACTGCATAAAGCAGAGCAAAACATTGCTCGCTTGTTTGTCTCACAGTGGCCTGGTAAATCAGTCCCCATTCAGCAGGACAAACTGGGACATGCAAGCTGCATGCTCCACATCTCCGAATTACAACCCGAGACTGCAGTCTCCCTGGGATGCCCTTCTCTCCCCTGTCCTATAGCCACTTTTGGCGGCCTTCTGTCAGCCAGGATTTGCAATTTACACTCTCCAGACAGAACATGCTTTGTTTTCAGTAAATACAATAAATAGATGAATACAACTGGAAATACATGAGTCATATCTGTGTCACACTTCAATAAGGTGGAGTCTGCCCTAGCAATCTTCTCAAAGCAGCAAGAAAGGAGCAGCGGTGTGCAGCAGCTGCTGCTGGGACTCCTTACACAGCCAGCTTTTGAGGGGCAGAAGGTTTATTTCTGATTCAGCCTTGTGTGGTCCAGCAACACATCTCTCCACTAAACACACAGCTTGAGACTTCCTTAAGTGAGCAGAAGCCAAGATAAAGCAAGAGAAACACAAATTACTACTTTGACCTTGACTCCTATCTTGGCTTATCATTGTTACTCTGAAAATGAAAGTCACAGGCCTCAAGATCTAAACAAATAAAATACAAACTTTTATTGCCCTAGTTCTGACCTGTCCTATCTTGGGCAACCTTAATAAACAACTGAAATTTGCTCTGTACACCATTCAAGAAATAGTTAAAAAAAAAAAACCAGAACCCTGTAAAGCGTGCAGCCTTCGTATTTATTTTTTTTAACCTAAAAAGCTTTTTGTCTGTCCTATTAGCAATTAGTACACGGAATTAAAACTTTGGGGTATAAACTATAATGCAGTAATAGACCTTCTGTCTGCTTATTCCAATGGAAAAAAAAAAAGACGACATTTTCTTACTTTGAAATATGTTCTTGCCTCTGGGGGAGGAAAAACAAACAAAAAAACCACATTAACAAAACAAAACACACAAATGAGATCCCACTGACAGTGCCCCCAGGGAAGGGGCAGGCAAACAGAGCACCCCAGTGCTTCAGGAACGCTGAGCTCAATAAAAGGCACCCAGTATGTTTGGGAAAGTCCAAAATTCAATGCCCAGTGTTCTGCAAAATGGAAGCATAAAGGGATGAATCTTCAGGGGGTAGATTTAAACAATCACTCACCATGTTTTAAAAAAAGCTCCAAAGTTCAGAAATATAAACTTATATTCAAAAAAACAACTATGAGAACTTAAGGCTAAGTAGAATACTAATACTTGGCACTCTTGAAAGAGATTTCAGAAGTTGAGTTTAAAGCAAACAACTTTAAAAACGTTTTTATTTCAAGGAAGTTAACGCAGACTGGAAGTCGGAGGACTTCCAGAAGACAATTAACACATGACAGCAAAACTTAAATCCACTGCTACTTTCAGAGGAGTGTTTCTGATACAATGAGTTCATTGCATTGTTTTCTTCACCCTAGGAAATCTCTTTATCATATATCCCAAAGCAACTTAACAGCTTTTTCCATTTGGATATTAACTTGTGCTCTTATAAAAGGAGAAGGCTCAGCATCCCACCTTGTGGAATTAATTTTAGACTTAACCACAAACATACAGGATAGGGTTGTGGTGGAGGTGAATTATATCTTAGGTACACAGAGAGGGATGTCTTGCATAGCCCAAATCCCTACAGAATCACCTTGCCAAAACAAACAAACAAAATACAACTCTAATCTTGCTTGGAATAAAGACAAATTATTTAGTTATAATTCTTCTTCCCACCAACCAAAAAGCTTTGCATTTCAGGCAATGGTTGTAAGGATTTAAAATTTAAGTACATGAAAGCATATTTTGTGCAGATTTTAAGAACGCATTTTCTTCCTTGACTTTACCATAACCATTTTATAAGCAAAGTTCAGAAGTCAGCAATAAAACACATTCATTTCGTCCTACGCACACATAACAATCTCACAGTCACAGAGATACAAACACTGTGGAAAGCATGAAGGTTATTGCAAGAACCTGCATCCAAATGACATCATTCAACTACCTGCTTCAAATATTCTGCCTCATACGACAGCTACACAACAGTCCCAGATGATGGCAAGCTCCACCTAACAGAGCTGTGGAAGGTTTCAGGGGTTAATCTGCAGAGCTGGAAGGGAGAGGATAAGAACTTAAGAGGGAATTCTGCTTCATCCCTTCCTAAATAGGAGGAACTGGTCCAGAGCAGCAGTTCTGCCACTTTTACATTTCAGTGACAATTCTGTGAGTTCGTGGAACGTACACGAGTCTTCCCTCCATATCGGAGAAAACCAGCCTGGTTCAGCTGTTTCCTCCAACCTTATCTGTGAAGATAAAGAAACCTAATCGCTTACCTGCTGTTCCCTTTCGTACACTGTGTCAATACCCATTTCCGCTTGTTACTGCATCTTCTTCCCTCAAATAATTTCTCCATTTTGGTCCAAATTTGGCATGAATACATGCCTTCTCCAGAATGGGGGACTCCAGCACACACATATTGAGCAGTTATGATTTAGGCTAGTACTTAACAAATACATATTTCACCTACAACATGTGATAGCCACCTCCCTTTTCTGGGAATGTAAAGCATAGTCAGCAAAACAATTGCAACACTTCTTTGAGAAATCGTTCCCAGGTAGTACGTAATACCCCCTTTACTCTACAAAACACAGCTACCCTTGGTTTGTTAAGAAAAATCATCTAATGCTAAAATCATACAAGATCTCACCTCAGCAAAGTGAGACTTCTTCCAAATGTGATGTGCTCTGTCCCAAATCTCTAGCATGAATAGCAACTGAGAAATATTTATAGCTCATACTGACTTTCTGTTCAGCACAAACTTCAGATTTACAGCAAGATACTGGGTCAGATTCATTCCACACGTAAACTAATATTATTCAGTCCATTTACAACAAGAATGAATGAGGTTTATTATTACTCAGCTACAGCCCTTTTCCTCTGTGGCAAGCTGCCAGCAGGGTTTAAAATCTGAACAAAAATACACCTTCAACCTAAAGGCAGCATTGACTGCATACAGGCTATTCAACAGCCTGTACCAGGGCTCTCTGGGCGTCTGCCAGGGGCCAGGCCAAGGATGTGTGCTTAAGAAAGGCGCTGCTCTCCAGTACCTCTGCTGTGTTTCATCTGCACTTCCCTGTTCATGTCCCCTTTTACTGAAATTTTCCAGCAGGCGTGCATCAGTCCAACTCTCCCTTCAACTACCTCAGACCCTCTCTCCCTCAAAGTTTAGCCAGCAGCTCCTGCAGAAGTGTCCGAGCGAGCAGGAAGGCCGTCCACTACAGTGAGCGGGTCCGAGTGCTTTCTACTGTCAGCCCACTGACTTCAAGTAACTTCTTTCCATGCAGTCAACAGGATTAGCACAATTAAAGCAAATTTATATTTATTAGTATTTGGACTTCCCTTTCCAGGCTTAGAAAAGAAAATAAATATAGTACAAGCAAAGTTAACTTTCTTCTTTCATTTTTAGCTGCAAATACAACTTGAGTAGCAATTTGAACTCCTCCTAATAAAGTGGTCTCTATCCAATTATATTAGCCTATCAAACCAAAGGCATTTATACTTTTAAACACAGGCCAGCAGCCACACAAGGTACTTCAGCCCTGAGGCTACATTAATGGTTTGGTGAAAACCGTTAATGACAGCCTACAAGATTCCCCTACAGTTTAAGCTCATTTGTTTGCTATGTGCCAGGGGCAGAATTTGACCTTACCAGAAAGGCTTTATGAGCACTATGAACCTTTCATCCCACAATTTAATTTAATGAATAAGCTGGTTTGAATGAGAGTCTGTAATTTGAGGTTCAAATCCTTCAGAACTAAAGTCATAACGGCATTTTTCAGTCTGGACCAAATTTGCATAACTTCATTATACAACACTGAGGACTGGGATATAATGGCAGCATGGATAAACTGTAACAGCACTGCCAGGGCATCACCAGAATAGGCAACTCGCAAAACATGCCTGTGCCAGGAGTTGCGGGTTTTTTTTTCCACCAATAGTTTCAGAAACATGGACATTGCTACAGTTCTTAGTCATTTCTTTCAGTGTGGGTATGGACAAACTTTGAACCTACATGGCTTTCAATGTAAAAAATACATACAACTGCTCGGAAAAAAAAAAAAAGAAAGAAAAAGCTGTTTCAAATCCAACGTACACACGTTTGGAAGCATTCAGCCTTACCTACTTCTGTAATTATCTACCTGAATACAATGCAATTATCCCTGGGTTTTTTTGTTTTTAAAAGGACAGTACTACATCATGTAGCATTCACCGTTCTTTCCTAGATACTTGTTCTACCTCAAATGGCTGTAAAAATGTATTTGGAAACCCAAAAATGTGAAAAATCTAGCAAAAAGTTTTCTCAACCTAGACTGTCAGTTTTAGGCTCTTTGAAAAGAGACAAGAAGATTAACTATCTATGGGGCCAGGACATCCTTTCACCTCTATCGTATTCTGTCATAGAACAAAATTTTAGTTCTATTTTTAACATTTTACTTTCACAACTTATAGAGATGGCACTGGGTCAGCAAGGTAACACTCTGCAATATCTACTGTACCACCTCTTACATTTATGGGATAGGCTTGAGAAGATATAGACCTTGGTCCCACACATTTGAAGTCAACATATTCCCAACCACTGTAAACCACCTCACCTCCACTCCCTGGCCACAAAACCAGCAGCCTGAAGTGCGCAGGTGGCAGCCACGCAGTCACCTACGTGGCCACGCAGATGTGTACAGAGCCACCCACGCAGGCCAGGCTGCAAGACCGGCCTGACAACACACCACCACCCAGGAACTTCTCCAGGGCCTCCGTCCTGCCCCTCCGCCTGAACCGCTGCCCTTAACGCCGCGCTAGGGCGGCCTCCAAGCCCCAGGCGGGTGTCCCACCGCCCAGGGTGGGTGCCAGCACAGGCAGAACCACCGGTGGAGTAGGATCCTGGGGGGCTGAGGGAAGAAAAGGCATAAGGAAAAAGGCCGGACCCTGGCTAGGCCGCCTGAGAAGGGCTGGAAGGGGAGCGGAGGGGCTGGCGTGGGGGCTGCCCCCACCACTTCACCGGCTAATGCGGAGCTGTGGGTCAGTTATTTTTATTTTATCGCTTCCAAGGGGCGTAGGGTACATCGAGGCTAGACAAGAGCCCAGACCGCAGAGGAGATGCGGGGCCCGCCGGCGGGCGAAGGGGGACATGCTCCCCCGAGCGAGCACCCCAAGGAGAAGCACGGACCCCACCGGGGAGGGGGGGGCCTATGACTCCCAGCGTGCCCCGCGGCGCCCCCCTGCAGCCGGAGCCCCGCGGCACGCCGGGACGCCCCGTACCACCGCCCCCCCCAGCAGCGGGTCCACTGCCCTCACCTCCACGATGCGAGCGCACTGCGTCCCCTTGCCCGCCCCGGGCCCGCCGAGGACGAAGACGACGACGGGCTTCATGAGGAGAAGGAGGCGGCGGCGAAGCAGCAGCAGGACAGCGGCGGCGAGACGGCGGCCAGGGGGCGGCCGTGGAGCGGGCGGAGAGCGGCGGTCACCGAGGCCAGGGCTGGGGATGGGGCTGAGGCAGAGCCACCGCCGCGCACCCGCTGCTGAGCTGTCCCCGCCGAGGGAAAGTGCTTCCGGGTCCCCGGCGGCGCGCGCCGACCGGGAGGGGCGGGGCGGGGCGGGCACGTGCGCGCAGGGCCCGGAGCTGCGGCTCTCCTATCCGGCGCGCACCGCGCAATGCGGCTGCCCTCCGGTCCGCCGTCCCGCCCGCCGCTGTGCAGCCTGCAATGCGCTCTCCTCCCGCCCCGGTGCGCGACGTGCAATGCACCGTCCGTCCTCCGGTGAACACTCGCCCTGAGCAGCGTGTGACCGCTGGGATCGGGGCGAAGCGGCTGAGCTGTAGCGCTGCTGCGGGGGACACCTCAGTGAGGGACATGCCGCACCCCTACCAGCCACCGAGCCCTGCAGGCCCTAACGGAGCCGCGGGCGCTGTGGGTGGCTCACGCCCCGGGACACCCGGCTAGGATAAGCCAAGGCCGGAGCGACGCTCCAGCAGGACCGGGCAGGCGGGACGGTTGTGTCGGTTTATTTTGAAACCCACCTCAGCCGCCACGGTCCTTTCCGGCCCGGCCCGGCGATGGCGGGCGCCCGGACGCGGAGGCGCCCCGCGCTGCCATGGCAACCCCGCCGCACCGCACTGCGCCTGCGCGCTCCCCGCCCTCCCGCTGACCGTTTATTAGCCCGCTGGTGTTTTTAAATCCCCTGCGCGCGCGCTGGCGGTTGGTTCCCCGGTATGCGCTTTGATTGGTCGAGCGAACTGTTCCCCACCGCGCGCCGATTGGGTCGAAGCAGGCAGTGGGGGTGGGAGCACGGCCAGCTGTGCTTTCTGATTGGCTGGCGCCCGGTGGTGTCGGGGGACGAAGGGTAGGTCGTGGGCTGAGGAAGGCGCTGGAGCGGGGCGGGAGGGGTCTTGTAGCGGCGGGAGGCGAGGCGGTTCCTGGTGCCTCCCTGCAGGGAGTGCGGCGGTAGTTAGGCCTTGGTGAGGGGGTGTCACTGGCCGCTCCCCTTCTCCCTCAGAGGACGCTGGCAGACCCCCTCTGGCGCCCGGCTGAGGGAGGGGCTGTCGCGGGCAAGCCCCGCGCCTGGGCGCTGCCCCACGCCGGCGCCCCACGGCGGGGAGGGGAGGAGGCAGAGCTGCGGGCGCCCTGCATGGACCCTGTTCTGCCCGGCCCGGATCTGAGGTACCTGCTCCGCGTCGGGGTAACTGCTCTGGGAGGGTCCGCCCTACCTTTCCTCGGGAGAGGGGGAAGGCGGTTCGTCGCCCCCAGCCCTTCGGGGCGCACGCTGGGCCCGATGCCGCTCTGCGAGTGCGGCTCTGGTTATAAAGACCTATGGGGATGGGTTTCTGATCCGTGCTTGCCAAAAAGTAGTGAAAACAGGGGGGCTTTAAAAAAGTTTCCCCTTTTATAAGCCGAAGTTAGGGCTTATTTTGGTGGGCGTTTAGCTTTCAATGAGAATCAATTAACTGTCGCTGGAAACAGGAGAGGTAGGTGAGTTGCTTAGAGGGCCGCCTTAAAGTAGAGAAGGTTCTTTCATGGGAACTTGAGGAAATGCAAAGAAAGCACCTTGGCAAAGTTTGACGCTTCAAATACCTCCAAAGGAAGTTCTTTTTTATTTGTTAAAAAGTATTGAGATATTTGCCAAATGATGTGGACTGTCAAATGTTTTGTATTTTAATTAATATATTTAGTTTAGGCAACTCTTAAAAAATGTAATCCTGCTTGTGTAAATAAGTTCACATAATTACATACTAATTTCTTCAGGCCTCTTTGAAGTCTTGATTGCAAATTTTGCACTACATTATTTGAGTTAAGCCAAGGCTTTATTTCAGAAGTCTTCAAAGCTTAAGTGGATGGAATGCTGACTTGAAAAAGTGACTAAAACAGGTGTTTTAGGAGCTAATCTGATGTTAAAGTTTGCTAAATCAAGATTTTCTGTGTGCTGTGGTAGTTTCTAATGACTGATAACCTTTTCCTTTCCTGCAATACCTCCAGAGCAGCTTTTTCTTGAGCTTTATCTGTAAACTTGTGTTTTGGCCTACACATCTTCCAAGATTATATGAAGGAACTGTCAGGTGGAAAATTAAAGTTTTGTGTTGACTTTGTAGTTCATATCCTTGACAACTTCACAGGACAAAGTTTCTGCTTCATTGGCCTGGACTTGAAACACAAAAAGGTACCAACAGCTTAAGTATCCCGTTTGGTTTTTTTCTTACAGTGTTACTCCTTTGTTCCTTCTTATAACTGCTGTTAGAAAGTACAAAGCTTAATCCATTTTCCTTTCTTATCTCTCTGATCTTCTTCCCAGATTTGTTCCCGAAAGGATGGTCCCATTCAGTTTCCCTCTGTCCAAGTGTGCACTTTGGGACCCAGTCCCTATGGGTGATGTCATTGGCTCACATATTACCTATTACAGGTATCAATAACCTTTTTTAAGCATCTAAAGTTTAAATTAAATTAAAATGAGGCTTTGAATCATATAATTCTTATCTTTTGAGTCTGGTGTATGACAAGGCACAAAGGAAAAAGAAACAACCGATGCGTTCATTATAAGGGATTTTCATTGGAAAGATTTGAGAGTTTCCCTTTCTGCTGCATATCACAGTCATTAGGATTGGAGGTGCCTCAGTTTAAAGTAACTTACAAATTCTTTCCATTTCCTTCCCATATGGAAAGGTATAAAAGTAACTGCATACTTGTAGTTTTCTTTAACGTGTTTTTCCTTGTCTTTAAATATTTACAAAGGAAAAAAAATATTTTTGACAAACTGGATACAGATAGCATGCTTCAAGTAAAGCTTAAAACTAAGCATTTTGGTTGCTTCAGGAGTCTGATTAAAATGCCAAAAGTTCTGATGTCTTTTTGTTTAGAATGAGTCTAGAGACAAATCTGAAGCACTTGTAAATTGCTAGGGCAGCATGTTCCAAACCTGACTTGTAAAACAAATGGAGGGTAAAAATTGATCCTTGTTACTTAAATGGGTAATTTTTATATAGATATTACAAAAATCTTACTGCAGTTATTAGAGCAAGTATATAAGCAAGTATATGCATAAATGTGCATATAAGGGTGGAGAGCCCTTACATATAGGTCAGAAGGCCTCTGCTTGTCCTTGCCACATAATGTTCTTTGATTTAATACTAAAACCTCCAAGTTTTAATGAAGTTTAAAATAAATTACTTTTATTTTTATGGAGGCACTTCACTTAGTTAATCTTGAGCAGGTAGGATATGAGCCATCATCACAGTATTCGCATAAACCAGTAGCTTCACTTTCAGCTTTGACCTCTTTCCAAGTCAAAATCAGATAAGATATCTCAAGTTAAAATAATGTTGATGTATTTACTGCTCTAGATTCCAAACTTATTACCTTTTTTACTAAATAGTGATTTTTATAATTACCTAATCTTTCTCCATACTTGCATTCCTGTGTCACTGAGCCCAGTCTGCTGCTGCTTTAAGTATCCACACTAAATATTGTGCTAAAATGAGAGAACACCACATCAAAATTTGTTAAGTTTTTTGGCCTGTTCTACTCTTGAAACTTAGACTTTTTAGAGGTTCTGTGTTTCGGTCTTAGTGTTTCTAACTTTTTCCACTTTCTGTTGAAGTGATTCACTTGTGTTCATCTCTAGTTCTTGTGACAGTGTTGCCCTTCAGATTAAAAAGCTTTTCTCTCTCCTTTTTACTTATTCTCCATAGAAAAAAGCTCTTCTCTCTCCTTGCTATTTATTCTCCATAGGAAAATTTTTTTCCCTTCTGATATTGGTTTGCTGGACTAGTCAAGCCAAAATGATCTTGTTGAGGTGATCGTACAGAGCATTCTGTGGAGCTGCTCCAGTTAAAATATGGCTTTCTTGAATGTGAATAGTTGGGGTGATGCACAGAACAGGAGCTAAAATTCCATTGGCATGTTATGAAATGTTGTTAATTCTTGCCTTTTTGTTGTTTAGGGCTTTGGGCTGTTTCTGTATGTATTCTTTTTAAAGGACAAAAAAAATGTGGAAGCCATTGCAATATGGTAAGTACTTTTTTAAAAAGCATTAAAAATAACTTGGGTCTTAAACTTGCTTATTGTCTCTTTCTAGAAACCCAAAGTTATCTATGATGGAGAAAACGTTGCGACTTGCCTATCGCCATGCTAAGCAGAATGAAAAGAAACTATTTTCCTGTTTTTTACTTGGGAGTCTTGCAGTAGATGAAGGTAACTTTGACCATCAGGTAGACAGACAATGTTGGTTGGTTGAGTAAGCTGTTATCAAGGAGCCTGAGTTGTTGCTCTTGGACTCTAAAGTTACTTATTTATTTATTTTAAAGATGGGGAAGGCATAACACTAACAATAGACCGCTTTGATCCTGGTCGAGAAGTTGCTGGTGGATCAGGCAAAATACCAACTGCGTCTCTTCCTGGAGACTTTTTGATTCCATGTACAGTTAATGCCTGGGGATCTTCTTCAGATAATATTATAGTGCACAGCGCTGAAGATATCAGCTTGGCTTTCAAGGTAGGCAGCTCTTGGCAACTTTTGGGTCTCTTAAAAAATAAACTGTCTTCTAGGGAGGAGACTGAACTGTGCACAGGACTTGGTTTCCAACCTCTGTCAATTTCAAACACAGCAAAGTTATGGCTGAGGCAAGACTATCTGGTTGGTTATGTGAAATGAGCTGCCTGAGTGTTACTGAAAAGTGTATCGGAAACTATTAAAAACAGTTCGTCTTCACAGGTGTTTAAGGATCACACAGTCTTTAATCTTGGACTAAAATCTTGCTGTCTGACCAAAGTTTTTTGGTCTGACCACCAAAACCAGCAAGACAACAGTGATTGCAGCAAACTTACTTAAACAAGGAAAAAACCAGCTTTTTCTTTCAAATCTATCGTGAATATGTTGCCGTGCTTGTATGATTGTTGATTAAAAACTATTGCTAGGAAAGTGACTTGCAAGAAAGCATGTAAGGTATCTGTATGTTCGTAGTTATAGCTGAAATGCGCATGTGTTGCTTCTGTACTTTGCTGTACACATATAATCTAGTAAATGCACCTTCCATTCATGTAAACATTTGCCTGTAGTTGTTGTTGTGTATATTTTAGAATACAAATAATGCTTTCTTCACATCTTAACTTTCTCATGGTGATACAATCAGATGTTAAAATACAAATTTCTTGAATGCAAGTAAGAAAACTTTGACAGATCCCCTTGAGCCTTCTAGTTGCCTGTTATTTTATTAATTTTTATACAATTTAAGTAACCCAAGGTTTTTTAATAGATCATAAAGCAATGTTAAGATATGCATAGCTTAATTTCAAGTGTATTTTTCATTATTCATTATATTCAATATAGCCATGAGATTTGAAGACCTGAGTTAATGATGTTTTATACAGTGCTTACTGCGATAGTAGCTATGATGCATGATTTGAGTTCCTAGTGTAATACAACTTGAATCAGAGTTGTCATATGAAGACAATTTTGTGTATTTAACTTTTTTCTCTTTTCCCTACTTCTAGGGTCTGCAGCACAGTCTGTGCAGTAAAGAATCATTGGATCTTGCTAAACTGCTCACTGTTAGAGCTCATATTGTTTTCACAGAAAACCTGGATAATCTCCATTTTAATTTTCACTGGGCTTCTATTACTGCAGCAAATATCTTAGAATACACCCCTGTGAAGTCTGTCCCAATTATTCCCACAGCCCTAGCAAGAAATTTGAACAGTCCTATGAATATTGCACAAGTTCAAGGAACTTATAAATGTGGGTGAGTAAAGGGTTGTGCTAAAGCTATCAAAGTTGCGTGGCAGTTTGTTGCATTTCCAAAGGCAGGTAGGCAGGCAAGATCTCAACCAGTGCTTTGCTTTTTAGTAAAATAACTGGCATAAAAACAACATAACTTCTTGGACTTGGAAAAATTTAAAATCTTATAAACAAGAAACAGGAAATGGGGTGGGGAAAAAACCTTAACTGGTTCAGTAGGAGGAGTTCTTGCTTTTGACTTCAGTAGAAGGATCTTCCTAATTGGGCAGGGGGACACACCTCTAGGTAACATAATAAACACAATCCAGCTTTTTAAAAAGTATCGGTGCTTGCCCTAGGATGAAAATCGGATGAATGTGAATCAAAACTTTTTCTGTTAATTGTGCTTATAAGATGGTATTGGGGAATCATCATTCTGACTGATAGCTAATTTAGTAGTATGAACTAAGGAGAAATTGGTTGTGACTACCATAATATTAAGCAAATATGGTCCTTGATACACAGGGAATAGATGAAAAGCTGAGGAATTGCTGTATGGAGGAAGAATGGTTTTGATGAACTTTTTTCTTACAGTAATTTCTAAACTTGTATTTGTCTCTTCATGATTTTTCTGAAAGACTGTCTTTCAAAATACTAAAAAAAACACCCCAACTTCTGCTTTATTTCAGCTACCTTACTATGGACCAGACACGAAAATTGCTTTTGCTGCTTGAGTCTGATCCCAAGGCTTATGCTCTGCCATTAGTTGGAGTGTAAGTGTTTGACTCTGTTTCTACAGATTTGTACAGATTAATACACATAATGATTTGAGCTGTATTTGAGGAATTAAATAGTGGAAACTTGGTAATGGAACTGTCTCTAATTGGGTATTTCTTCTTATTTGTAGTTGGCTGAGTGGAGTTACTCATATCTGTAGTCCTCAAGTTTGGGCCTGTTGCTTGCGATATTTATTCAGTTCTTCAATTCAAGAAAGGCAAGTCACTTTTATCTGTAAAACATAGAAGCTATTGGCTGCCTAAAAATGTATTCCACAGAAATGCATGGCAACATGGGCTCTGTTCAAAGATATTTGAGGGAATTCTATGACTTATGTTATATAGGAGGTGAGGCTGTCTGTTATAATTGTTCTTTCTGGTTTTGACTTCTGCATCACAAATTTTCTATGACTGACGTGTTAGAAAGCTGGTCTGATATCTCAAAGACAGGAGAGGGTAAACGTTAATATCATTAAGGTCACTGCATTTTAGTTTAAATAAGAAGCAGCAAGTCAGGAAACAGTAGTTTAAACAGTGGTGGGGTTTTGGTTTTGTTTTTGAAATTTTCTTATGGGTGTTTTCTTTGACATAATCTTTCTCCCTGGTTGTATCTGACCAACATATTGAAGCATATTGATTTTCAGCTAATACTGTCTTGTTATGACTTCCTGCTAAATATTCTGTTTTTATAGTTTTTTGCATTCTGGTTTTTTTTTTTTCATTGTGATGTTAGTAAATAATCATTCCTCATTCTCTACATCTTTTTACTTGTAACATTTGCCAAGTTCTATTTATATGGAAGCTGGGAGGGATTTCAGGTGTTTAAAACTGCTCTTCAGGTAAATGAAACTTTAAAATATGCTCTATGCATAAGAATTTCTTCTGCTTGACCACACTTGCTTTTAAATTATGAAATAAAACCACATTTGGTGAACAGATGTGTCTATAATTACAGAATAGACTTTTTTCCCTTAACAATTTAAATATGCCCAAATACAGATAAGAGCCCAATTAGATTATGAGATAGGCAAGTTAGATGCTTGACTCTCATTAACTTTCACTGATTCTATCTTGGAAGTGGATTAGGCAGATTTGATGAACCATGCAAACAGAATTAACCTCTGCAGACTAGCCACTTAATGTGTGCATCGTACATTTTTAACTCTTAAGTTGTAAGTATAATTTTAAAGTTTTGTGTGAATGTGTTTTTCAAGCATCTTGTTCCTGCCGCTTTGTCTATCATGTATATTAAAGAAAAAAACCACACACCCTCCCCAAACAAGCATATTGCAAGTGCTATAAAAAGAAAAATTGTTCTGAAAGTAGTACTACCTTTTCCTGGAAATGCATGTTATTTTCATTATCCTTGATATTTTGAGTTAAGTGTTGACTGTTGTTACTCACTGTTCTCAACCTGTAGAAAAAAAGTCAATATTATTTTTATTAAAAAAACCTGTTTGCTAATGAACACTTTCAGAATGTTTAGGGATAACTGAAACACTAAGAGTCTTTATAATAATACATATTCAATTGAATTATTAAAAAAAAAAAATCATAGTATCATTTTTACAGAAGTTTTCTTCTATGCTATGATTGAAGTCTTCCAGGAATTCACTTAAAGTACTAAGTGATGCTAAGGGTTTGAACTGGAAAGTAGACCGATTATTCCCATTTCTCTACTTTGCTTTCATTCTTGCATGTGGCATCAGTCATAAGTTCATCTGCTCTATCTATAGCTCAGTACCACTCAAAATGCAGTGATTCACCAGTTTGCTAAACTGTGTGATAGTTTGCTCAGTATATTGAGACACTAAGGGCCTTCTTCCTGTTTAAGTTTTTTTTAAGATGTGTTTTTTTTCTATTTTAGGGTTTTTTCAGAATCTGGGAGTTTTCTTATTGTGCTTTATTCATTGACACACAAGGAACCAGAGTTTTATGAGTGTGTTCCATGCAGTGGACAGACTGAACTAGGGTTTCGGATCTTAACTTGCAATGAAACAGTACACCTCTTCAAAGTAAGTGGCTTAGTTTCCTACTGCATCGTGATACTTTACATTTTGACTTTTAGTGGAAGTACTTGAAGGAGGAGTCACTGTAAGGTGACCCAAATAGAACTGCAGTGTTTGAAAATGATGTAGCTCTATAAAGCTTCCTTTTTAGAGTGATTACGGTCAATTCAGTTTGTCTCCCAAATTCAGAGGTGACCTCCAAAGTCAGCAACTGCTTACTTTTCCAATAGCATTAAGAATCTGTCTTTTAAAATACAGTGTGCTGTTGGACTTGGTTAGTGCTCCTTCTTACTAGTGACCTTTTGGCTTCAGGAGCAGAGATTCTGATTTCCTATAGGATTTGTTATTCTGGTATGCTACATGCATGTTGGACACATCTAGCAACTGCTATAGGTGATGCACATCAGTGCTTTCTGGAGAGCAAAGCTTGTGTTTTGCTTGACATTGAATGCAAAAGGGAATTCAGTGGTTACTAATCTGCAGATCTCTTGCTGTGCTACAGTAACAAAGCAGGAACGATTTTATCTTTGCGCAAAGTAACTCTCTGAAAGAACTTGATGATACAATATCTGGGAGATAACTAATAAGGTTTGAGGAAATTCTAGGAAATGTCAGTTCCTTATGTGTTTTCCTAGGCTTGTGCAGAACCTGAAGTTGGATTGTTAATCTGCTCGATGTATGCTCCTGTGCTCTGGTAGAGAAGCAGCTAGTGTGTTGTGTGTCCTGTGCTGTTCTCTTTCCAATTAAATTTCTCTGTTCAGGGCTGCCTTCCACCTTTAGCCTAGGTACAGCTTAGCTTTCTGAAGATGACAGGCCTCTTAACAGAAGCTCACTTCTGTTGTCTCCAGGACTTGCGCAGCTGTGGGGTGTGAAACAGTGTAGGAGCAGTTGCTGTTTCCTATAGTGGTGAAGGCTTGTGGAAGAGTAACTAAGCAGTTACAGCAAGGAAGCATCTGCTCATGGCTATAATTAGGCCAACTACTTTACAGAGTAGCAGGGGGCACAGTGTTAGACAGGAAGGGAAGTTGCCTGCCTCCTTGCAGTGGTGAAAGAATTGAGAATTGAAAGTAGAGGACAAGCAGCAAATAATCAAATATAAACGTCCTTAAAACTATTTCTTTGGGAGTAGTACCTCAGTGATTAAAAGTTGAAAGTTTCATGCTTCACAAATACAGAAAATTTCATTCCAGAATGTTGAACCTTCAGGCAAGAGCCCTATCCAGTTTGAGTTGAGTGCAGAAAACCAAAATGCAGAAACTGAGTTCTTCAGCAGAATTTGCAAGAAACTTCCTATCAGAAGGTAAATCTTTTGCATATAAATGACATGTGAAAATTAAATATTTATTGGGTGAGGTTTTTTGACCTCTGCTGTGCCAGGTGTCAGTTTAGCTGTGCATACAGTGATCTTCTCGCATTAAAATCTGTGTATGTGCTTTTGTTTATCCCTAGAGTTAATAATCTTCAAGTAAGGTGGTCGAGCTGACTATTATCCAAGACAAACTACTTGTAGTTCTAATCTTGATACTGGTGGTTGTAATTTATACAGTGGATGTTTCTAAAAAGGCTTCCTTACTGATGGAGCTTAGTTCACTGTGTTAAGCTTTCTGTGAGATCTGTCCTTTGAAGCAGCTCTCTAATTGAAATCTACTTAAGTTGGTAAAAATTCCTTTTTCCCTCTGACTTTTCAGAGCTGCGAGACCTGGACAGGTTGAAACTTAAGGATTTTTAAGAACTGACTTATAGTCATAGATAAAAATTTGATGGATAAGATGCCCTTTATTTTCCTTTAAACAATGTTACAATCTTTATTGTAGTACTCCCTATCTTTCTAATACAAATCAGTGCTTTGCTGTTAGAATGTCAGTTAAAAGGTGTGTATGTCTGAGGGTGTGGGGAGGGAGGGTTAGTATCTTTTTGCCCAAAAGCAGCATTTGTATTTTCACTGTTTGATCTTAGAACTGTTTGCTGTGTGAACTCCGTAGCTAACCAGGGAGGAGATGTATAACAACTGCTTCTTGAAAAAATAAATGATGCTGATATTGCACTGTAGATGGCACAGTGAAAAACATGAAGATTCATGTTACTGCTGCCAAATCTGACAAGCAAACATTTTTAGTTTGATTTATGTTGGGTTTAGTCCTCCTCAAGGCCGTTCACCCAGCAAGTTGTCAGCAAGTGATCATGACTCTGGTGTAGAAGATGAGGATTTATCCCCCAGACCAATTCCAAGTCCTCACCCAGCGAGTCAGCAGGTAACTAAGTAAATAATTGTTCTAGGCATCTCTGATGTGACACTTAAAGCAGCAAAACTCCTTGTAAGGGGACTGGAGAGTAGAAAGCTGATGTCTCAAAGTGCTAGCAGGGGAAAACAGAACTGAAGAAATGGACCAAGAGTCCCAGCTCCTGCTCTAGTTAACCTGCCTTTTTTCCAGGATTATAGACACTTTAATTTCTGTATATGCTAGGATTTGGGAACAGAGATAGTAGGTTCTACTTTGGGAATCTTGCTACCATTAAATGGAAGAGCCCTAGTGTCTGAGGCAAAGATAGAGGCAGCAAACTCTTTCTTCTATATTTCTGGGTAAATGAAATAAAGATCTGCTGGTCTGTCCTTTTTTACTGAAGCATATACAAATATAATGAAATAGCAGCCCTCATACATCATGGGTTTAAGAATAGTAAGAGGGAATGTGTAGCCCACTTCTTGAAGGGGAAAGATTCATGCTCTGAAATGCGCTCCAGGATGACACGGAGCATTCATTTGGTAGACATGGCTATTATGTGGTATGAAAGCAATTTTGGCTTCTAAGAATGATTCTAAAGATCTTGCTGCTTTTTCTGTATCTGGATTCTCCAATCTTTAGAAAAGTATTCAATGTGTAGTTGGTTTGGAGCTGGTAACAGTCATATTGATTTTTAAATGAAAAAATTTCCTTTGAAATTCTTCATGTGAAGTGCTGAAAGACAATATTTTTAAAATTATCTTAAACTTGCTTGTGTAATTGTCCCTTCAGGTTACCAGGGTCTTTCCTTCAGTTCCTGAACTGTCACTTGTTCTGGATGGGAGTTTCATAGAATCGGGACAATCGTCTAAGCCTATGGGGACTTCAGATGCTAAAACTCTACTACCTTCAGTGGTACATCAGCCTACTAAAAAGAAATGGTGCTTGGGATCTACATATTACCCTACCCAGCACCCTGAAGACAAGCAAAACTTTTCTGCTAATACGGGAGATCCCTCTTTGAGGCAATTACCAAGCCATTTAAACCAGAAAATTCCAACTTCAAGGCCTTCCAGAGGAACTCAAGCTATACTACAGCAACAGTTGCACTGTAAGAAAGCTTGCCCTCAATCAAGAAAAAGTTCCGGATCTTCTTCTCCCTCAACCCCTTGTAGTGGGCCTTCCCCAGATACATCTGTGGATCACCCCAGAAAGCCATCAGAAAGACTTGTATTAAATCCTGATGGAGTCACAAAGCAGGGAGAGCCTCCAATTAGAAGAACCTCAATATCCAGTTTGAAGCAGCTTCCTGCTGTTATGCAGCCAGTCCTCTACAACTCTGCTTTTTCACCACAGAGCTGCAGAAGACCGCCAGAACTGCAGGTGCCAGTTCAAGTGCCACCTTGCTGTCCAGCCAGTGCATGCAACTGTCAGTTTCCTGCTTCAGTCCAATATAATCCGATACTCTCATGGCAAGGAATTGGTAAAACGAGCCCCAAACATGGAGCGGAAATCCAATCAGAGATGGCCCAGCAGAACCCATGTACAGTGCTCCATCAAAATATCATTTGTCCAAATATTTGCTGCAATCCAGGATATACCACAAGCAGCCCTATAAGCATGGGCTATCATGGGAAAATGGGAAGCTGTTCCCTTGACAATAGCTTATTGCCTGGAGTAAGACTGCCTTCAAATGCAAGCCCCTCTAGTCTGCAGTTTTGTGCAGCCCACTCACCATGCCTGCACATGCCTGCTTCTACAGCTGGATCAGATAATGGAATGATGGGATTATCTCCAGATGCATACCGGGTTCTTACAGAACAAGATAGACAACTCAAATTACTTCAAGCTCAGGTTTGTGGAAATGACAGCTTTCTCCTCTGCCCTCTTACTGATTATGCTTTGATAGTTCCTCTGCCAAAGGAATTAATTTAACTGTTGTCTATCCTTGTTGGAACAAGACAGCCTGTCATACCAGCTGCAGTTTGGGGATAGAGGGGAGTTGTGATTAGCTCTGCTAATTGATGGTCCCTTAAATGAATACTATTTTACTCTTTCCTAATTAAATTTTACATTTTTCTTTATTGTATTTCCATAATATGAAGGTTTCCTTTTTAGCAGACTGTTTTATAATGCACACAGGTATGCATTCTATATAAATGCATAAACGTACAGGTGAAGCATAGAATGTTTTCGTGTGTTGCTTTGCCCACCTTCAAGCCTGAAGCTTCCTGAGCTATTGAGAGTGTTGCTCAGAAAACTTCAGTTGTCTGTTTGCAGTAGACTGGTGGGGTTCATCAAGTGTTTGTTGCTGGGCTGAAAAACTGGGCTTTGGTCTCCCTAAGTTCTGTTTTGATACCAGGTTATGTTTCTTCAAAATACAGACCTTGAGTTACACTGCTGTACCTGTATTTTGCAGGGTATGATTTGGGGCTGAAGAGCCAAAGTTTAAATTTTGCTGCTGGTGATAAATGATAGGAATAGAAAAGTTGGTACAGTTGCTCACAGTACATTTTTTTTTTTCCTGCTTAAACAAGAAAATTGCAACTGAAATATGCTTTAGATATAGTTGCTGTATGTAAAATCAAGTTCTCAAAGCATGGGTTGCGCATGAGGGAGGGAAACCCCTCCTTACTGTATAAAAGCAGCATTCACTGTTATGGTACTTCTCCATGGAGCTGTGAACTAATCAGTGAACAGGGTGGATGCAAATACTAGAGTGAAGATTGCCTGGGCAACCTTAGTTTTATAATTTAAGTGCTTAGTTTTGTAATTAATACAAAGTTGGTTTAGCGTGGTGTAGGGACAGTTGGCATATAAATGCTTGGCTGGTAAGTCAGTAATAGGGTTTGTATATGAATGAAAGGAACAGAAAATATTTCCAAGTGTAATGCAAATAGGCTTTCCTCAAGTTGTCTTGGTGTAGTTCTGCCAGTGTGCTTAAAACCTCTTCTTAGCTAGCTCTGCTGACATCAAAATTGATGCTCGGATTTATGCTGCATGCACTGCTGAGAACTGGAAGGTTATCAGACTTCTGTGGTAATGCAGCCTGGATTTGAATCCAGATCTTGGAGGAGCCCAATTTAATAATTCACTTTAGCCTATTATACTTTCTATTTTATTATACAAATTATAACTTTCTGATAACGGTTACAGATCCAACGCTTATTGGAAGCACAGGCTCGTCAGGCTTCTTCCTCTGAACCAGCTGCAGCTAGCCACCCTCTGCGGCCTGAGAAGCAAGGGGACCTTGTTTCTATGGAAACACAGTCCTCACCGGGTTCGCACATGAGGAAAAGTGTGAGCATTGCTGTGAGCACAGGTAACACTTTATTCTTTAAAAATAGACTGGCATCACTTTTTCTGGATGTCTCTGTGATTTGTTTCGGCATGAAGGGAATGTTTTGCAGAAATGCTGAAGGTATGCAAACATGCATCTAGATACATACATCAGCTAAGTTCTCGAGGTGTTCGTAGCAAGTTTAGGCTGGAGCTACTTTTGTCTTTGGGCTGCAATGGCAGTGATTGCCATCACTGGAAGAATTATTTTTCCAATAGCTTTAGCAAGGTCTTATATTTTAAATTGTGCCTTATTGAAAGAAAAAAATCCACATCTTTTTTTAATTAAGGCGTGCTGTCTTTAAAAGTAGTAGTTTCTATCCCATCTGGTGTTCTATTAAATATATTATTGATGTTGTTTGTTGTTTTTTGTAAGCCATGCGTTTACATGCACAGAGAGGAGGCTGTATTTGCTTTAATTTTAGCAAGTTATGCAGCTGTGTCTGTAAAGTTACATATTAATGTATTGGTTCCTGTTAAATCCATGGAAATACTGTGGTTAGTCTGGAGGAAATTTTCAAACTGGCTCAAGGTCAATGCATTAAAATGCTTTAATACAACCATTTAATTTTATCAAATATGCTTTGGAAGAAAGTAGGACTTGAATGATGTTTTGGCAACTCTTAACTGTTCTAAACCCTAAATCACTTTTAAAATGGTGAAAAAAACCTGAATGTGAAGAAATGATTCCTCTAGCTTTACAAAGCCAAAGGGTCTCAGGAGATTGTAATGACTTTCCTTAAATGGGTAAATCTCTAATTCTCTTCTAGGTGCTAGCTTATTTTGGAATACAGCCTCAGAAAAACAAGATGAGTCCTTACCACAAGGAAAAAAAGAGGATGAAGAGATTTCGAAGGAAGACATAAGCATTTCAATTAACGCTGAACAAGATGCCAGTAATACAAGTATTGCTTCTTCCTTAAAGGTGGTCGACATGCCCAGCTTTGTAGACAGTATTCATCTTGTGGATGAAGGAACTAATCGGAACACTCTCCAGTAAGTAAACAGAAATATCTTGTGTCCACATAATAAGCTGAACTGCCTTTCATATGTTACTACTTTCATAATTTTTTTCAGGAATTAGAAATAGTCACCTGACTTCAGTTGTTGTGTTCTTTCCCTTCTTTGTGTTTCAATTATGCTTTGAATTGTACAGCTTAGCAAAACACAGCTGCCTTTGGAGTCTGCATTTATCAGTCATGCACGTTTAGCTAGCCTACCTATCAGCAGCAGCTCATGGCAAAAGCCTTTAACTTGGAACAGCAAGTACAGTGCTGGCAGCGTTCCCTTTCTTACCTTAAATCCCGAGGGGGGAAAGGGGACGCTGCTGTAGTCAGTTTTTTCCTACAGTGGTTTTTCCCTGTCGGAACCCGTTCAATTCTGAGGGGCTTAGGATGAGGGGTTTATGATTCTATGACTGTTCCCTGAATTTCTCTACTTTTTACACCTAATTATTTTGTGTGTAGTGAATGCAGGTACCAACTTCACTGCTGTTAATTTAATTATTTCTAAGCTCAGATTCTTTATAGTGCAATGACTAATCTCAGACTAATTTTGGAAGTGATTTTAAAAATATTTTTAATTATCTATACGAATGTTATTTTTACACAGGGAATGGCTCAACAATTTAGCACTTTTAATGATCTAATATTCTCTAAGTATAAAAAGCCAAAGGAGGAGGAATACCCTTCCAGTTAAATTAGTTTTCTAATATAATCATATTGGGAAAGATTATGATAATTAAGCTATAACTTAATATTTTAATCAAGGACTATGAATATTTATCTGCAAACATATACTGCTACCATAGATGTTACTGATTCAAATCAGTCTTTTTAACATTGTATTTTAGAGAGATGCCATCTTAAGGTTCTCTTCAACTTGGATTCGTAAACCTGTAAAATAGCTGTTTAAGTATCTTATAGTAAGAATGTAAAGCATCACCCACATTTCTCTGAGGAGGAGGGGAACATTTTTGGGAATGATGAATAATTGCTGGTGTAACAGTAACTGATAACCTACATTGACTATCTAGTATGTCACGTGATTTAAATCTTATCGCTTTCAACACAGGCAATTGATCAGTTGAGTTCTGAAATTCCCTTATCTTACACTTGCCTCCTGAGGACGAACAGGAAGGGGGAGGAGGGTTGCTTAAGGATCTCCTCGGGATGATAGTGCTATTGATATGTCTGGTCTCAAAAGGTTTACACCATGCACACACCAGCTAGCTGAAGGGGATGCAGAGCATCGCATTGTAACTCATTCTAGAATATTTACCCTTTTTATCTGGAAACTTCGGGATAGATTATGGTTCCTCTTTCACATCTGCTATTGAGAAATATTTGAACTAGGTGTTTGTTCCCATTTCACGATACTCAGTGTGCGTTGTGTATGTGTGTACTTGTAACGGTGTCTTTGAGAAGTTTTAAAAGTGTTTTTAAACTACCGCAGGAATCTCATTCTCAGTTACTCACCTTGGTAAAAATGGCGGCTTGAATAAGTCATGTTTCAGAACATATGGAAGATACATTATTCCTAAAGGCTTTTAAGTGTCCATAAAAATGCTGAAAACATAAGATAAACTCCAAATTGTTAATAACTTTAATTTCATCTGCTTTAAGGTTAAATCATAGAGTGTCACAGAGTTTTGACTAGTCCAGAGAAGCCATTGCCATTTTCAAATCATATTTTGAAAAACTAGTCAGGCTGCTGTAGTTTCACATTGCGGGGTGCATTTCCTCAGTCCTCAATGACTTTTGAAAGAAAATGACTGCAGAAAGGAGCAAAGCCTCTAGCAGAAGACAAACCAAGAAATGTTAGAATCTGTTTCCCGTACTTGATTTTTCTCCTTTTCTGGTGTTCATGAAAAGATAAGGTACACGTAGTGATACTTGTGCTTTTTCTCTTTGAAGGAAATACCTAGCTGTCTCGGTGTTCTCTTTCAGAAATGGAAACGTTTCCCAAGCACTTGTTCGGGCTTCATCCTTGGAAGAAAGCATTGGCATGTCTTTACAGCAAGAGCCAACAGAGGGAGCCAGCAACCATGTGGTGGTGACAAGTGAGCAAAACTCAGAGCCACCTGCCTCGTTGCTGGCTCCGCATCCCTCAGAGGATCAGAAGCTTTACCAGGATTTACTGGTAACTGATGTAAATTTGATATTCTGCACTGGATGCAACAGTCAAAACAGCATACTGCTGAAGTTATGGTGTTCTATTGGCATGAATGAAAATTGCATGTGGTTTTCAAGTTCACACATTAGGCTCTACTGAAAAGTTCCAAGTTTGTGGTGTTTTTTTTTTAAGGTTCAAGTGGTTATTCTGTACTTCATTTTTCCATGCATAGATGGAGTACTGTCTAATAAATAATAATTCTTTAGTTCAAAGATAATGTTAGTGGATAACTTCCCCAATTAGTGCCCTTTAAAATAGCACAGCATTTTACCTTCAAGTCGCTTAAAGGGCAGATACTTTAATCTTGAAGAATATTGGTATTTGATGTGTTTAAATTCAGAACAGACTCTTACAGAAAGCTTGAAATGTAAGATACTCCAGTGTTTGACTACACTGCTGTGAGTTTACATGATTGCATCTGAACTGAATCTGAATTTGGCTTATTTTGTCAGAATAGGATGCTAACCTACCTAGTTGTATTTTAAGTTGCATAAGAATAAACCAGGATTTTGGGTTTTTACAACTCCACATGAACGAAAACATCATGACATGCAGGTCTCTCCCCTGTTCCCTTTTTCTGTAGGGCCAAGTAAACCACCTCTTAAAGTCCTCAGAAGACCAAGATCACTTGCCTGTTAAAGCAGGATTTGTTCATGATGGTGGTCCTAAGTACCAGGATATTGATGATACAACAGAAATGGCTTCAGAGACTGACATGGGAGTGGTGGATAAAGAGAGTGTGATTAGTGCTACACTCAAACAACTGAAGAGTCTTGGAGTGACAATTGACTCGCCTGGCAAAATGAAGAAAAATACACACAAAGTGGAGAATGCCAGGTAAAATACTGGTTGTTTTGAGTAGTAATGTGTAGATCCAACCAAAAATGAAGATTGGCTCAATGAGCAAAGAGAAGGGACTGTGTTCACGGCCACTGGCGATTTGTTTGGCAACTTGATCCACGTTTCCTACAAAGATGAAACACTGGCTCATGCTATGGGTATTTCAGAGAGGTTTAAGAGCTCTGCTATCAAAACTCAAATTGTTTAAATGTAACACAAGTAGCTCTAGCTGTTAGAGCATCTGGTGATTCTTAAGTTCTGCATGCAGTAGCACACAGTTCCCTAGAATAGTAACAAAGCTGCTTGAGTGATTTCAATCCTTTGGGCTACGTCAAAGTATTCCAGAGAAACACTGGACTTGGGAAGTGGAGCGTTAAGCAGCTATATACTTTTGTCACTGCTTCTTAACCCTTGTCTTGCACTTCATCAGTATAAGTGAAATTGTTATGGCTTTGATATATATATAATCAAAACTGCTTCTGTCCTCATCGCTTGTTATTGTGAGTGCCTTGACTTGAAACTGGGAGGGAGGCTGCAGCGGCTGGGGAGGGAAACAGCCTTCGTGAAACAGAAGAAGGAGCAGAAGTAATTTCTGAAGAAGGCGTTTGAGGCACAGAATTTACTTTTGTAGTTCCTTAGGCATAGGCTGACTACCTGGTACAGCTTCACGTCCATCCTTATTGTCTTCTTGATACTAGTATATAACTGTTAGGTAAACAAAAAACCTAACTGTGTCCTAATTAATCTTCTCTTCAGCTATATATGAAAAGCTGTTTCCAGTCATACAGTTTCTAAGCTCTTTTCTCTGCTTTTTCACTTGAATTTCATCAGGCATTTTTCTGGAATTTCTGGGCTACCTTCCTGGCTGGAGAGTCTGTCAGTGTTCTTTTAATGTCAATAATATGCTAATAAGTGAATCCATAAGACAAAACTGGAATTCTTGGGGTTTTTTCTTCAGACTTGGGGAGCGGCGTGAGATTCTTCCTTTTGCCACTTTCATGACTGATAAACAATTCTGAGAAAAGGTCTACAGCTCAATAGAGAAGTAAACAACAGTGCAACTCCATAGCATAATTAGTGGTTGTTCGTCTGAGCCAGGAGTTTACTCTCCCGAAGCAAACTTCAGAATCTGTGCTCAGTGAAATAGGAAGACTCCTAACTTTCAACACGAGGAGTTTGGGTTTATGAACTAGTATATGATGCATGTACTAATTGCACTGGTTTATAACCACTACCAGTGTACCAGAGCTTGTCCCTTCAGTCTTTAAACTAAACACCTAATGTATGCAAGGAATTGGTGTACCAGGCCACAGAAAAAATGAAACAATTTCCCTTACTGAAGAATGTCTTCAAAAACTACAACCTTGCAGGCTTCTGGAAACAGATCCTATGTCAGAGTTCCTGTAAAAATCCTGGAATTGGCATGCATTGGGAAAGAGGAGATGTTCTTGGTCTCTGTCATTGGGCTTGTGTCTTCTGTCTAGATATAAATTGTAGGTTGGATAGCAGCATCCAGAGTCTTAAGATCAGAGGCATACGATGTCACATTTGCTGATGGGAATAGACCAAGGGCTCAAACCTGTTTTAAAAACAAAACCAGCTCTGAAACCTGCTAGAGGCGGGTTGTTCTTCACATAAGGGTTGTGGTTAGTATTGAATCAGAAGGGAATATCATCAATTCTCTAACAGTGTTTGGATACTGTTGGTGTGAGTAGCTGGAGAGCTGCTTTTTAGTGTGTGCAGAATGTACGATCTTGGCACAAGCAGCCTGATTGAGCTGTGGTGTTCGGAAGGAAGGAGAAAGCGGTACAGTGAGCAAAATGAAATTATCAGATTATATTGTGAAATGCATACTTTTCTTGTAATGTTAAACTAACTTTTTGATGCTTTATTTCAGCATCTTAGCGTGCATAAATCCCGAAGCAGTGGTTCCTGGACTAAACTATATGTCATTTGCCAATGTCAGCATGTGTGGCTTAACTCCTGATGTTGTTGATCTGAGCATGGAAGCAAACGCTATAGCACTCAAGTATCTCAGTGAAAATCAGTTATCTCGACTTTCTCTCAGTCGATCAGGCCAAAATCCTCCTGCAGATTTCTCTTTCCAAGACATCTTGCATACAAATATGGACAAGAGCATGGTGGGTCTTAGCTTAATTTCACCAAACAACATGTCTTTTGCAACTAAGAAGTACATGAAGCGATACGGGCTGATACAGGGCAATGATAGTAGTGAAGACGAAGAGGAACTGCAGGTTGAAGATGGCAGTTCTGGCACTGTTAAAAGTGAAAGCGTGCTGGACAAAAATTGTACCTCTGTGTTGGATGGCTTCAACCACTGGACTGAATTATCCAAAAGAATTGATGGAAGACTTCCCATTCGTCTAAAAAGTCGTAGTGGAGAGCTGACTACTAATGCTTCTCCACCAGAATTAAACAGCCCTGTATTAAGAAATATTACAAATGAAATATTTCCTCCCAGAGCAGATCAAGCAGATGAAAACTCAGTTCAGATTTTAAAGGATTTAAAAACAAAAACCAAATTGCTTCCTGGGAGAGTTGAATTCACTGAACAACCCAGCAGGAAAGATGAAGGAGATATTCAGGTCTTCCCTGGAAATCTGCATATGCCAGCCCTTGAAACATTAAACCAGTCGAACAGCATGAATTCTGTTGGCACCATTCTTGATGTGAAACAACTCAGGCAGTTGCCAAAGTTGTTCTGAGCACCCCCCCCCCGAGATGGCTGGCAACCACTGTTTCAAATCTGAGAGGGACCTCTCTGTAAGAGACTACAGGAAACCAAGGATTAAGCTATCTTTGAAGAGGTCACTCTGTTGTAGAAGCGTAAAACTTGCAGAACTGAGATTTCAGGTCTGGGACAGCTGCCTCTAAATGCCTGGTTGAGTCAGTGCTGAGCAGCATTGAAGTTTGTGTGCACTTTTGTTTACAGTTAGGTGTGATTTTAAACTACCTAAAAGGTGAATCAACTTGAGCCCAAGATGTACTCTTAATACACTTTTAACAATGATGCTTATTTAAATGTTCTTCTGTTGACTTTTTTTAAACACTGACTTTTACACATTTGTGCCAACTGTGAGCCATCGATATAGTGTGTGGCAGAGCAGCGGTAACAGAGCTAAAGCACTAATTTCTAGAAATTTGCTGAAATGGTTGGATTACTGTGGGGGGGTTGTATCTGGTGGGAGGGGAAGTATAACTGTGCCTTTACTTTGCATAAAATTATTTTGAATTCAGCCAAAATGACACATATAACTCTCTGTATCATGAAGTCTTGGAAGGAAATTGGAAAAACTAGCACTTTTAAACTTTTTAAAAAGTTTTGTGATTTATTTTTTTTCTGAATGAATGTTTTCTATTTATTTAAGAAGTACATATTGTTCATAAAGGTCAAAGATTCCATTAAAAAAAATAATCTTCAGTTGTCTGCTGTAGCTTTTATTTAACACATTTGCCACTTCCCAGTCATTCTTTAGAATGGCTAACTGGAAGTGTGAGGGTGTCACTGGCTACTGAACTCTTCAAGAATTCCAATACTGGGTGGTAGGATAAGCGAAAATAATTGATTTTGCTTTGTTTTGTGTTAACATACAAATATTCTGTTATCAAGCACTACAGTCTAGTAATGAAACAGCCCTTTTCCATCACCCTGTGATGATAATATTCCACAAGCTGAGGAATTCAGGTATTTATTGTTTAATGATTCCATTTCTGTTAAGACTTTGACTTCTGTTCAATTTTTAGGTGTAGTAGGTATTTTTGTGGTTACTGGTGTGTTGTCTTATGTTACACAGTAACCCGCTGGTGCTGGAAAGCCCAGGTGTGCCCAGTGCTGGCTGGGACAGCTCTGTCCGCCTTTGGTGAGTATGTGACTGTGGTGTGACGCACCTCTGTCCTGACCTTGTGGTCTTGGAAATGAGACGCCAGCGCTGGAAGCGGCAATTCATTCCCATTCCCACCATTCGTGACAGGAGGACAGTGCAGAATGATGGCCAAGCCATCTGTTTTCTCACTGGCTGTAGCCCATCAACATGCTTTAACGGGAGTTTGAACGAACTTTGTTTTAATGATGGCATTGTCTCAACAGAAGTTCAAACTTGCTGACCTTGTCTTTCCTGTTCCAAGTGCTAAACTAGAGATTGAAACACCCCACACTGAAGTCCTGGGCCTTTCCCGTCCAAATCCAAAGGACTGCACTGTTAGTTCATGGCATGTTTCAGTGGGCAGTAATTGCTCATTAATTCATTACAATGACATGAGAGACTTTTCCAGCATCTACCACCTTTGTGGATTAAGGATTGGGGTGAAATAAGCCATTTGCTATTTCAGAGCCAGTACAGAGGGAGGAAGGCAGCAGCCCCCTTCAAGCTGTCTCAGAATTTCTCTCCTCTCACGCAGCCTCTTCCAGCAACAAGAGTATCTGCTTCCTTTCAGGAAAGGTGCTACTTTGCTGTGCTGAAAAATAAAACCTTTCTCAGTCCCTGAATCACCCCTGGATCAGGCACGAGCTTATTATCTGGCAGCATGTTTTCTGCTGAATCAGTCAAAAAATAGTTAATGTTTTTGAACATTCCAGTGAGATGAATGAGGCAATTCATACCTCTGAGCTATTGTTGTAGGGTTTTGTTCTTTGTTTCCTATTGTAAAATGTCTGGAAACACAGGAAGATGACAGTTGTATTGGTTAATATTTTAAAGACTTTCTTCAAACGCTGGAGGGCTAGAACCAAATTGAAAACAAAAGCCAAACTACTTGCACACAGCTCAGGACAAGGGTGTGGTGTTATATTAAGTTACACAAATCATATAATCCTGGACAGCAACTTCTGAGCAAGTGAAATGTTAATTTACTTGATCAAAACAACAAAAACCCACCCTTCCCTAAAGCGGCTTTTCCTTTCATAGTGTAGTGCTGAGTAATTTCAAGATGCCTGGCCTTTTTTTCCTGAAGCGTCTACTGCAGCTTGGAGGCAAAAATACACGGAAAGCCAGGTCTGGCCTCGTTAAGCCTGAGCTATGGGGACCAAACTCAAGCGCCTGTTCAGGCAATGCCACGTGCGGAGGGGCAGCAGGGCGTAAGGCTTTATTGTTGGTTTTCCTTCTTTTTTGGTTCCGTTGTTTCTAGCTATCCTTTGTCATAATTAAAGGAAGATATTTATAGTGCTAGCTCAGGAGGTCTTGGGCCTGCTCGGAGCATCACTGACCTCTTTATTCTGTTGAAGCTTGGTGCTCCCTGCCTCCACTGCAGGGCTTGCTGCCTCTTCGCCTTGTGAAGGTGCGGCGAGGGGGCGAGCCCTGGGTTGGTTGCTCGGTGTGACCGGGACGCCCACCCGTGGCAGGGCACTGGGGGAGGAAGGAGCCCGTCGCCTGCCACACCAGGGTCCCCGTTAGGCTCGGGGTGGGGTTGCCCAGCGAGGGGCAGCCGTGCGGGCGGAGGTGGGCTGACCGCGGCCACGGCTCCCGCCCCAGCGGGGGCAGGCGCGGGTGGGAATGGCCCCGCAGCGGCCCTGGGTGCAGAGAAGATGCTCGGCTTCCTAATCTCCCCCGCCCAGCCCCGGCTGTTCTATCTTTAACGCTTCCTGTTGGTGAGAGGAGCCGGCTTGAAAATGGTCGTGTTTCCTGGCGGGAGGCACGGCGGGCTCTCCACCGCGTCGTGACCGTCCCTGCCCCGCCGCCCCACGCACGCTGCCGGCATCGTGCGGGCTCCTGCCTGCCGGGACCCGACCCCAGGCGCGCCCGGGGCGGGGGAGCGGAGAGGGTTTGTGGAAACCTCTCCCACGGCCGCGTCCAGAGCGGGAGGCTGAGGGGAAGGAGTGAAAGGAAGAAAAACAGCTCCGGCATTTCCCCCTGCGGGAGGGCGTGCAGGTGGCGGGGAGACAATAGCGACCCCGCACCCCAGCCCCGCCGGCCCCGCCACACGGGCCGCCCGGCAGGTGCGGCCGGTCCGCATCGCCCCGGCGGCGGACGAGGCGGCGGCGTCTCCCCCGCGCCCCGGGCTCCGCGCACGGCCGAGGGCAGCAGCCTCGCCCCAGCCCCGCAGCAGGGACCGGGGGCCGTGCCGGGAGGTGCTCAGCCCCGGCCCCCTCCTCCCTGCCCCGCTCCGGTGGCGATTTCGTTGATTTTCGGCTGCCCGGACAGGTCGATCCACCGAGCTACCGAAAACCGCTCCTCGCCGCTGTCTTTAGGACCGCTTTACCTGTGGGGGTCCGGTGGAACGAACCCTGGACCCTCCCAGGGATTCCCGCCTCCCCTCCTTCTTCTGCCGGGACCCTTCGGCAATGTGGGGAGGGTTTCAGGGGCGGCCCGTCGCCTTCCAAGAGCCGCGTAGGGCACCCGACCCCCGCACCCGCCCGCTTCCCCGTCCCCCAGCAGCCGCCCCGTTTGCACGGCGGCTTTGGCGAAGGCCAGGGGTGTCCCCGTCCCCCCCGGGCCCGGAGCCCGCCGGGGCCGGGCTAAGCCCCAGCCCCGACGGGGCGCGCAGCCGGTCCCGGCCCCCGAGCCCCGCTGGCTGGCCCGCGCTGCTCCGGGGCGGCCAAGAGCCCTTTCTCCCCTTCCCCAGGCCCCTCTCCTCCAGGTTTGGCCCAGGCCCCGGCCCCGAGCTCTCCCCTCCGTTCCCATCCCAAATTTCCCAAGGGCGAGGAGTGCCGGCTCGGTACCCGCTCCGCTCCCCGTGCCCCAGCATCCCCCGGCCCGGCAGGGATGCTCGGCCTCCCCCCGCCCCAGCACGGGAGATGAGACAGGCAGCTCGCCCCAATTTAGCCCTTCAGCGAAAACACACGGTGTGGGGGGAGGAAGGCTGGGGATGGGGCCACTTCTCTCCAAAACATCTCCTCTCGATGTGCTTTATTTACCTCCTCTTGTCCCAAAGCAGCCCACACCCCTTGCCTCCCTCTCAGCATCTCCAACAATTTATTTTGTCTCATTAAATTTAATTAAGAACGGAGTAGGTGTTCCATATTTAATAATAAAAAAAAAGGAGGGGAAAAAAAAAAAAGCAGGGGCATAATAACCTCCAAGAGGACTAAAATAAAGAATTGCTATTCAGATGCGGGCAGCCACAGTGCAATTTTTTATTACTCTTTTTTTTTTTCCCAGTGTCTTTTTAAGAGCATCTAAGCACACACACATAAAAAGCTAGAAGGCATGCATTCCGGAGTTATTCCTATGCATATCCCTGCAATAATTTTCCGCTTTCCTTCGATAAAATTGCCAAATAATAATGAATCATTTCATAAATAATGGGTTTAGAAGCTTATCAGGGCAGGCGGGCCACTGCTGGGGTTTTATCTCTCTCGGCCACATTGCAGTAGTGTTCCGCTCTCCATACTAAATAGGAAACTGGACGTGATGTGGAATTAGAGCCTACCCGGCTGAAACCACCCAACACTTACTACAAATATAGCCGCGATGCGTAGGCCACAAAATGGCTCCACTCACTTTTCCCAATGAAAAGCAAATGGTGAGTAGAGAGGAATCCGGCCCTGCAGCGGGCCGGGGCGGTGGGTGTGGCGGGTTGGGGTTTGGGGGGTTTCGGGGGGCAGCGAGGGGTGCTTGGGGGGCTTCTGCCCCATGTAAGAGACAGGCGGGGTGGGGGGAACACCAAATCTTTTCCGCGGTGGGGTTTCAATCTTTTTTTTTCTTCTTTGCTGCGGGGCGGGTGAGGAGGAGAAGACGCTTTCCCCTTTGGAAATGTGGGGTGCGCTCCCCCCACCCCGGGACCCCCGGGCTGCGGCAGCGAGGGGGCGGGTGGCACCGGCCGCGGGGGAGCCGGGGGCGAAGCACCCGCCGGGCCCGGCTTCTCTCCGGGGGGGGGGACACCAGGACCCGGCCCGGCCACGGCCAGGGCCCGTTCGCTTGTTCCCGGGGGGGCCTCCCCCCATATACCGCTCCCTCCCGCCCCTCCGCTTTGGGGCAATTTCCCTGCAAAAGGCCCACGGGAGAGGTGCGTTTCTGGGCTGGAAATTTCCTGCCGATCCGCGGCTGGAAAACAAAAGGATTTTGCGGAGCAGAAAACAGCGGGCGGGGAATTAATGCACCCCCCCCCCCGCCCCATTTTTCTAAACGAAATCACCCCTAAATGAAGGCCAAATGCTGCGGGTATTTTTGCGGGTTTGTGTATTTCGTTTTTAACGAAAGCGGGAGGACACGCCATCAGGATTATTTCGTTTTTTACGCAGGGGAAAAGCTTATTTTTCGTGATTTTGCTGGCGGCGGGGGGGGAACCGTCCTCGCCTTCCTGTTGATCCGCGGCGGGGAGCGGGCTCAGCCCGCCGGCGGCCCGGCCCCGGCCGTCGCGGCACCTCGGGCGGGAGCGCTGCCCGTAACCGGCCCCGCAGGAATTAAATTTGTGCCTTCAGGAATTAAATTTTCCAGCCGGGCGTGGGAGAAACGCCGCCGCCGCCGCTCTTTGCGAGCCCATCGGGAGAAAAACAACTCCGTCTCCGGCCCCGTCCGGGATTTCCTCCCGGGGAGACCGGGCTTGCAACGTGTCCAAAACCCCCGAGCAATTCGCCCCAAATATAGGGCTTGTTTTTTGTCTTTTGTTTGTTTCTCCTCCTTTTTTAGCTATTTATTTTTTCCACGCCAGGCCGTGGCCCCGTGTGCGAGGCGGGGGGGACCCGGGGGTGGCCGGCTGTCCCCTATAACAGGGGCCGCCCCGGGGTGCCGTCCCCTCCTTCCCTCTCCCCTGCACCCCTCTCTCCACTGATCTCTGGCAATCCGGGCCCACGAGATCCACCCTCTCCTCTTTTTCTCTCCCCCTTCTCTTCCTCCCAGGATTTAGCAGTTTTATCCCGATGCGGGTGTCCTTCCTCTCTGTAAAGTCGTAAGTACCTTGAGGGGGAGGAGTAAATTCAGCCTGACACTGAGAGCGCTTTTGTTGAAACAGGAGAGACTTGCGGTGTCCCTACTTAAATATGACACATGTGAGTAATCTCTTCCTATACAATATCGGAATAGGCAATTAGATTTTTCTTTCTAGAGGGCTGGCGGGGAGGGGGCTGGAGGGAAGGCAGAGAGCTTGTGCTTTAGGTTGGGCATTTGGGGTGGGTTTTTGGTTTTTTTTTTAAGAGAGATGGTGAGATATGGCCAAAAAAAAAAAAAAAAAAAGGTTTTCTCTCGCAATTCAGCCCCGCAGAAACGAAAAAAAAAAAAAATTACCCGAGGCAAAGGAGGGAGAAGGATGGGGAGGAGACCCGGTGTGTGGCAGCTCTCTGCTCCGCAAAGCCCTTTATTTATAGGAAAAAACCAACGAACGAGATGGGTGGTGGGAGAAACAGCATGGCGATAGTCGCGATATCGCTCCCTGCCCTCGGCGCGAGGTGCCCTGTCACGACAGTGTTCGTTCAATGGGAGAAGGGGACAATGTGCGGCCGCGGATGGAGGGCTGCTCCGCGCCGAGCGCCGGGCCCCTTCCTCCTTCCTGCAGTAGCGACGGCACCGGGGGATTGACTCCGTTATGGGCCGCCTTACCCCCCTCCCCCCCCGAAAGTGGCTTCAGGTGTATTTCGCTGATTAAAAATAATATTAAAAACTAAAAATGGGAGGAGGGGCGGTCGCCCGCGAGGCTGAGGCCGCTGCCGGCAGGCCGGGCCGCGATGGGGCTGGCTCCGCGGGGCGGCAAACACCGCCGGGGCCCCCAAAACGGGGAGAAATCCCCCAAACGGGGGGGCTGGGCCGCCTCCCGCCCGGCCGTAATTTGGCCGCATAATTTAACGCCCAGTCGGGCGGCGCGCCGGGTGCCGGCCGAGCCCCGCTCGCTGCATCAGCCGCCTCGATGGTGTCAGCCCTCCGCGTCTAGCCGCGTAGATCACCGCGGTGCGCCGGGCGCCGCTCGGGCCCCCGCTGCGCGGCTGCGGAGGGGGGTCGGAGCGGGGTGGGGGTGTTCGGCCCGGACGCCCCGTGCGTCGTGCGGGGCCGGGGAGCTGCGCGACGTCACAGCGCCGCACCGTTCTGCGGGGCTCCGTGACGTCACGGCAGGGCCGGGGCGCTCCATGACGTCAGAGAGCCGCACGGCTCGGCGGCGCAGCCCCGCGGACCCCCGCCCCGTCTCGCAGCGGTGCCGGGGCTCGTCCCGGGCCGGCAAACTCTAATTGGTCTGGGGCGATTAGCGCCTTCCCTGCCCTCCCCCCGTTTCCCCCCATTTCTCGCTGGCGAAGCCCGAGCCCCGAAGCGCCCCCCCGCCCCCCACGTCGGGGCGGTGCCCGGGGCGGGGTACCCCCCCCCCGAGCCGGGGCCGCCCCTCACCGCTGCCTCTCTCCGCAGGACGATGGACAGGCCTCCCGCCCCGCCGCCCCCCAGTGACCCCCGCGATGCCCGCCCCCCCCGGCGGCACGACTCGGAAGCGGAGACCACGAGCGAGCCGGAGAGCAGCCGCGGGGGCATGGAGGCGCCGGCGGACCCCCAGCTGCTGCTCAACGGGGCGTCCAAGGAGGCGGGCCGGCCCTCCCCCGGGCCCCCCGCCGCCCCCGTGCCCGTCATCGAGCTGGTGCGCCGGGGGGGCTCCCTGGACATAAAAAGCCGGGAGGCGGCGGGGGAGGCGATGCAGAGAGCGCCGGGCGCCGAGCCGTGCCGCGCCGCCGAGGCCGCCTGCGAGGCCCGCATGGTGCAGCTGAGCCCCCCCGCGCTCCCGCTGCAGCCCCCCGGCAGGGCCATGCTCTACAACCTGGGCCAGCCGCTGGCCACCATCAACAGGTCCGTGACTCCCCCACCCCACCCCCGGCGGGGCAACCCGAGGGGAGCCCCGCTCGGCTGCGGGGCTCGGTGCCGGGGCGGGAGGGAGGGAGGGAGGGAGGGGGGCGGCAGCAGCAGCACCCCTTCCTCCGCGCGGGGCTCGGCGCTTAGTCATCGCGGGTTTGCATGCAACTTTGCAAAGGAAGAAAGGGGGGAAAAAATAACCCGAAACGAAAAACTGTCGTTCCTAGGGAAAAAAAAAAAAAAAAAAATCACGGTAGAAATGCCCCGGGCAGAGCAAAGCGGTCCGTCAGTAAACGCGGCACTTGTCGAGGGCTGGTTTAGATCCTCGGAGCTCCCCGGGCTCTCTCCGTCCTCCGATGAGTCCCGCAAATAAGCGAAAACAGAAAACGCTCTGGCAGGGGCGGAGCGCAGCCCGCCTGTGCGGGGACGGAGCCCCCCGCGCCCCGCTGCCCTCTCCTCTCCTGGGGGGGGGGGCTGCGGTGCGGACCCGGCCCGGGTGGGCGTCCGTGCCCGGCGGCTGGGGGGCAGAGAGCCGCGAGGAGGGGGGGTTCTGCCCGGGAGCCGCCAGCCCGCCTGCCCCACGCCGCCCGCATCCCCCAGCCCGCGCAAGGGCTGGAGTCCCTCGGTGCGTGTCCCCGGGCGGCTGCGTGTCGTGTCGCCGCACGACCCCGGGCTCCGCTTCGTGAGCCTTGAGCTCCCTCCGAGGTCACGGAGCCGCCCGGCTTCCCACCGGCCCCGGGCGCTTCCGCCCCGCGGGGGGCCGGGCTGGGGGGGGGATGCCGGTGTGTCCTCACGGCCCCTCTGCCTTTCGTTTGCAGCGGGTTTTTCGGGGAACCGGACTCCTTCTCCATGTACGGCAGCAACCGGGTGAAGAGGAGACCCTCTCCCTACGAGATGGAGATCACCGACGGTGAGAGCGTTTCGCCCCTGCGCTGGCTCTTTGGGGGGTTCCCCACATCTGCTGAAGGGGGCAAGTTGCTGCGGGATGCCACGCGCTGGGATTAAAACCCCAAATTGTAAAAGGCGACTAGGATGCCTGCGGTGGCAGGGTAGCCCCCCCCGGTAAGGCTCTGCAGAGCAGAGCCCAGATCCGTCCCGACTGATGACCAGCAAGCAGCCCGCTCGGTGGATTTGCTTTCACGCAGCAAAGCAGTTCAGCGTATGGTTAATTACATCCCTGTTCTGCAAATTGCTTAGAGATTAAATCCGAAGGAAGCCACTGAAATTAAGTCCTTGCTGAAGTGCAGAGGCTGGATCAGGGCCGTTGCAGTGACATGCTGTGTTTGCCTCCTTTCAGCCAGGAGATGTTCGTAACGCAGACCACAGGCTTGGGCAGAAAGATCCCACCCGCCTTTAAACCGCCTAGAAACAAAGAGCTAAACCTGTGCTGAAGTCTGCAGGGTCACAGCTGGATTGTGGCTGGTCCCTTTGCCAGCAGCTTTTTTGTCTGCAGCTTGATTTGGTGTCTATCCACACCCTGCCGTGGAGAAATACCCCGTGCCCGGTCTTGTGCCAGAGCCTGGGAGCAGATGGGGGGGTGACGGCCCGGTGTCCGAGCAGAGATCCCAGCTGCGGGGATCCCTGTCGGACTGGCAGGATAAGTGTAAAGAAAGGAAGGCAGAGAGAAGGCAGGGCAGGATCCCGCTGCCTGCTCCCAGGCAGCCGGCGTGGGCTGTGGGAGGCTGCGTGCAGGCGGCAGCGCTGCCCACGCAAAGGGGTATTTGCGAGAACAGTTTGGATGTGAAAGGCTGACACGTTTATCTGCAGAGTTAACAGCCCGTACAAATGAGATCCATTGAAACGTGTTTTCTCTTTAGCAATTGTAAACGCTGTATTTCAATTGCCGGACAATTAATTTTCCTTCTTTCTAGCTGGCTGTTGCTTTCCTTCTACCCGGCTGATCTAAAATCAGATCAAATCATACTCCACATCACTCTAAAATAAGACGGTCCGAAATGATAGGCTCAGGGCATTATCTGCGTTCGTCAGTCCCTCTCTCCTCACTCGCTGCCCGGTCCGTTCAGCCCGCAGCCCCGGGGGACAGGGCTTGTCCCAGCCCCGGCACAAGAAGGTCTTTTTGGCTGGGCTTCCATTCAGAGGCTTAGCGGCTGCGGTGAAAGTCCATCAAATCACAGTGTCTGACTAGAGCTTTTGACTTGCGATTACATTAGGTATTAAAGATTCAGAGATACTTGGTTATAACCAAGTTTCTGCTCGCAGGTGTGTAGATTGGGCCCAATCCTGCAGGTTCTAGCTCATGTGAATTTGCTGGGCTCAGAATTTTTGAGGGAAAAATAGGTACCAGATGATGAGTCTGAACAGGAGCAGTTTGTAGGGACGTGCATCCCATGCTGAGGCATCTGGGCTGTCTGCTGGGCTTTGCTTGTCTCTCTGGTGGTCACTTGCCGGGTGACACCCGCGGCACAGGGGACCATCGCTCCTGCGGGTCCTCAGCCCTCGGGAGGTGCAGAAGGGCAGGGGAGTCTTGCCGGGTGCTCGGTGTTTGGTTTCCTTTGTGAGGAAATGAGTGGTGGCTTTTTGCAACTACTTCTTTATCTATTTTAGGGATAGTTTGATGCATTGAATATCTTCTTAAAAAATAGATATAAACGGAGATAAGAACGTAAAAAAGTATCTGCAAGGATATTCTGGAACTTCGGAAGCTCATCTTTTTACTGGTTTTCCTCAGACCTCTAATTACAATTAAAAAAAGCATCAGTCAATCAATTGGAGCAAAATTCAGGCAAAAATTCTCAGCCGACTGCTTGAATTAATTATGAGGCAAGTTTCTTTATGAGAAGTAAATCTCTTCTATTATAACACAGCTATGGGGCATTTTAAATTTCTCCATTGCTTGACACATTTTGGCCAAAATCTGATCTCTTTCTAAAACATAGGTTTAATTTGGTTGATGCAGGAACCAAAAATCTGAGTGGTGTCAGAATTTGTGTTATATACTGGAGCTTGGTTTGGGTGTCCCTGGATGAAAACGAACAGGTCTTTTTTCTGATTTCAAAATTTTATGAATAGATGCCTTTTAGTTGGCAGCTTTCAGTAAATAGAGACACATGTTTGAAGCCTGTGAAGACTGGAAGTCTCTTGAGATTTTTTTTTGGAAAAGAAACAGTATTCAAGCTTTTTTTTCTCATACCCGTATGGGAGTAAAAAGGTTTTAAGCTGCATCTCCTTCTAGATTCAAGGCTGGTTGCTTTGTCTTGTCTGGAAAGAGCATTTGAGTGTTGAAACTGTTGTATTACTGTAGCAGGTTGCAGCACATTCTCCACTGCGCTATTAGCAGTGCTGGGCAGCCCGGTGTTGTTGAGGTCTCTTTAGTCCCCCCCCACCTTCCCCATGACCCCATGGCACAGCGGGCAGTGCGCATCAGGGACAAGAAACCTTCCTTTTCCCTGAGCTCTTGCACATTAATTCATATGAAGGGCATTTACGTGCTGTTTGGGAGTAGAAAATTGGCTTTATTAAAGCATGAGACCAGCATCTTAGAGGTCGGAGATGAGTTTCTAATTCTGACATCCCCCAGCTTATCCCTGGGGGGACCTTTGTGATTTTGGGGGACTGAGCACGCCATGAGGAGAAGTGAGTTGTGGAGGGTATTTCATGTGATGTGCTAGACCGAAGGGGCTCAGTTTCCTCTGGAGGGAGGAAAACGTGATCACAGAATCATTAAGGTTGGAAAAGACCTGTAAGATCATCAAGTCCAACCAGGCATTTTTACCAATGCATTTTTACCAACACCACCATGCCCATTAAACCATGTCCTGCAGTGCCATGTCTACATGTTTTCTGAACACCTCCAGTGATGGTGACTCCACCACCTCCCTGGGCAGCCTGTTCCAATGTCTGACAGTCCTTTCAGTGAAGAAGTTTTTCCTAATATCCAATCTAAACCTCCCCTGGCACAACTTGAGGCCATTTTCTCTTGTCCTGTCACTAGTCACTTGGGAGAAGAGACCGACACCCATGTCTCTGCAACCTCCTTTCAGGTGATGGTGCTTAATCATCTGGAATGTGGGATTCCTCTTCTTGTGTTGTGCCAGGTGGGACCTGTCAAGGTGCATCCTGACTCAAAAATCACATCTGTTTGGCCACACTTCCACACTCAAAGCAGCCAAGAGTTTTGCTATATAATTATGTTTAAATGCCCCCCGGGATGCTGATTTCAGTGGGTGATGGCAGAGCTGTGGCTTAAATTGCTCACCACGGCCAGGGACTTGCTCCCACTGGGAGGGAGTAGTTAGGCAAGTGTCTCAGAGTGGGGCTACGGGGGAGAGATGGTGCGGATGGGAATATCCATAGCCTGTCCTTTGGGGTATGACACATCGATGTGTTATCTGCAAGTCTTTGCTTCATACTTTGTGATGGTTTTCACTGTATGTGATGCTTCCCATCCTATGGGGGTTTCTGCCATGGTCATTCCGCCAGAGTTTCATGAGATTGCCTTGTCCTTCCACTGTTGGTGTCTCCTGGAGGTGAGGATGGAAAGGAGTAAGAGAATCTTATGGTAGCATCTCCTTACATGAACTGGTTTCCATGGACCCAAGGATATGCAGTTCTGATTTACAGCACTGCTACTCCTGTAGCACAGTACTTTTGGGTAGGCATGCTTTTGGGTCTCTCCTAGCATGGGAATAACATCTCGCTAATGCCAACAGGAGTAACCCTGATGATCTGAAAGGAGAATTGACGCGTTTTGTGCGTTAATCCTGTGTAACATGCCCCCTCAGGAATATGGCTGTAAAACTACTGGGACTTGACATGTAACTAAGCCAAATGGACACCTCTAGCGATTTAGAGACCCTTCTCCATTTAGTGTCAGATAGGGAGTGTTTGCCCTGCAGCACTGATGTGCAGAGAGAGCAGGTGGTCCTCAGGTCAGTTGTGAGACAGCTTCATCCTCCATCCTCCACCCTTTCTGCTGCTTTCACTCTGTGGGTCACATTGCTACCTGTCCTCATTGCTACGGGGTGAATCCTGCCACCCCATTTCATAGAAACCACCCAGAGGGCTGGTGGCAGTCCTACAGGCTTTATCAGCTCTGGATCCTGCTTACATCAGGGAAGATCTCTGGATCTTAGAGTTGTCAAAGTCTCTGGTCAAGCTTATTTTCTCCTGTCCCAATGGTATGCCCTTAAGAAGCTTTTGGGATAGAAAATAAAACCACCCAGTGAGACAACCTTTTAATAGGACCTTTGTTGCTAAGATATCCTAAAAATATAGCAGCCTTCTGCAGGTGTGTCATGGCCTAAGCCTTCCTCCTTGGAGAGGTAAATATAGGTATCTCAGGAGACATCTAAAAAGATGCAACTACATTTCTCCCTTCCACTGGATTGAACAGAAATTATGGCTACCTCAGCTCATCAGGTTAGCTTCCAGTTAGCTGGAAACTCCTGTTTCACTGCCTTGCAGATGTGGCTAAAATAAATTGGTTAATTTGGGAAATGGTGATTTACTCAGCAAAGTAAAAAATGATCTGTTATGCGCCGCTTCTAATTCTGCATGGTTGCAATTGCAGGTCCTCATACGAAAGTGGTTCGTCGCATTTTTACCAATAGCCGAGAGAGGTGGAGACAGCAGAACGTCAATGGAGCCTTTGCGGAGCTTCGCAAGCTCATCCCCACCCACCCGCCCGACAAAAAACTGAGCAAGAACGAGATTCTGCGCCTGGCTATGAAATACATCAACTTCCTGGCCAAGCTGCTCAACGACCAGGAGGAAGAAGGAAACCAAAGGGGCAAAGTGAACAAAGACTCTGGGATAGTCCAGGAAGACCTCCTGCAGGATATGTTGTCTCCTAACTCTAGCTGTGGAAGTTCTTTAGATGGAGCGGCAAGCCCCGACAGCTTCACGGAAGAGCACGAAACGCTAGATTCGAAGCACACGCGGAGCCTGCACCATGCCATTCTCCCTGTAGAAGGCAATGCGCAGCGGTGATGACCTTCCGCATCACTCCCGAAGCACCAAGGGGGAGGCAAGACCCGAGCATGCAGATGCTGGAACTTGTGCCCATGGGATTTGTGACTCTGCCTTTCCCCAGGGGCTCGGGCTCCCTGTTCTCCCCAGCCCGGGACGGAGTGGCCGGCGCGTTGGCTGAGGACAAGACCAAACCAGATGGATTTTCGGCATTTAGGTACGTGATCGTACAAAGAAGAAAAGCATTGAAGTCATCTTCATTGTACATACTGCTCATGATGTGACTCTGTGGAGGGGAAGGAGACGTGGCCAGCACCTCTCCAGCATTTAGAGGGTTTTCAGACCATTTGCTGACCATCACTTTTTAAACAGCCACCCGGCTGAGGCATGAAACTCCTCTCACTGCTGGTGGAGGCCACCAAAGCTTTCCAGCTCCATGTGGCGCTGGAGACTGCTGAAACCTGCCAGTGCTGCAGCATTTCTCCAGCCTGTGGCATATACAATTGGTCTGAGCAGGAGCTGGGGCCATGTGCTCCTGTTGTCCAAGAGCTTTTGACTGTATCTTTTTAAAGAGGTGAAAAAATACCCTCAGCAAAAGAACTATTAAAAGGATTAAGGCTTTTTTTTTCTCTTTTTTTTTTTCCCCCTTTCTTCCTTTCCCTTATACCTAACTTTGGATTGTTTGGGGTTGTTGTATTTATGATGTGGGATTACTTCTGTTTAACACTGTCATGCAGTATCCACTGAACGAAAAGGTACATAGGTGTTTTCTGCCGCCCTCCCAGTCCCTGATTCTTCTGCTGGTAATGCTCAGCGGGTGAGCTCCAAGCCTGTTGTGGTCTTCTGGAGTTTTCCCAGCAGTTTCTGTAGGGCCAGAGCTTCTCTCAAGGAAGATAAATTTCAGAATTGGTAAGGAGAAAAAAAATTGCTAATGAAGCATCCCCTTGGACTGGGGGATTCTTAAATTCAAAAAGCAACAGAAAGGCAAAAGGAGTCAATGATGCATCAACAGTGCGCATGTACATAGGGTTATAAAAGAGTTTTAATGGTATGCTTTGAATTTTTTGGTTTCATTGTGTGAAAATGGTGGTGGTTCAGCTGTGCCAATGCCCACAGGCTGGACTACAGTGCTGGATTTATTCTGGCACCAGGAGGGTCCTTGCCTGCCCGAGGCTGATGGGAGGCCACAGCCTCTCCAAATCTTGGGGGGAAGCACTAAAAGCAGCAGTGGGATCAGCCTCTGTTCCCGAGTGCTCGGATTGCTGCAAAATTGGTGTCTGTGACTGAGCTGATCCTCTGATCCCTGCTGCCCCTCCCGGGGGGGGCGTTTGGGAAACAGAAGGACTGGGGAGCAGAAGGCTGCTGCTGCAGCGGCTGGGACCTGAGGACCGCATCACGCCGTCACCACTGCATCAGGCCCATCTCTCACCCACTGCCTGATGCCTGACGGAGTGATTGCCCCAAGCCCATCCTCTCCTTCTGCAGAGATGTCAAGGGACAGAAATCTCTACCCTGCTACAGTTAAAAAAAAAAAAAGCCACCACCCACAAACATCCTTTGGAAGGGAAAAAGTCCTCTGAGCGCGGACATCTTCCACCGCACTCGTTCCTTTTCAAGGGTGCTGAGGTACAAGGAAACACAGAGGATTTGGGTGGGTGTCTGCAAGCCCGTCCAGGCTTAATTCAGAGCCCCATCATTTCCATCCCCACTTGGTTTTAATGCCTCTTTGTAAATAATAGGTGGGAGGCTGGCACGTGGGCTGCTATGTTAGGTGGAATTAGTTGCCTGGGAATGGCTCCCAACCCAAGCAAGGGTTTCCAGCATAGACCCCCAAATCCTCTGAAACCACCAACCTCCCCCATCTTAAATTGGGGAAAAGGAGGAAAAGTCCTACGCTGGTCTGGATCGCCCGTGCGTGGGGGTTTTTACTAAAGGGGGTTTCCTGCAGGGCTGGGCCAGGGCAGAGGCGCCGGTGGGTGACGGAGTGATGCTGAGAAAGAGGTTTGGGCTGCTCCCGGTGCCAGGGGTAGGAGAGGCGGGCGGTGGGGGCTGGCAGGCAGGGGCCCTGTGGAAAGGGAGGGGGATGCTGTCACACAGGTAAAGCCGCTCTTGGTTTTCAGCATTTGAAATAACCATGGGGTGCGTGGGGGTTTTACACCCTTTTTATTGAACTATTGCAAAAAAAAAAATAACCAACACTCAGAAATTCCTCATTCCCCAGAATTTTTTTTTTTTTTTAATCTTTGTGGTAGCTGAACAGTTGGGAAAATGGTACAATCTTGGTGGCACCCCCCAACACCCCCACGCACACGCGTGCCTGCTCGTAGCCCTTAGCAGAGCGCGCCGTAGGTCTCCCGGGGTATGTACAGTTGTACTTTAATTGTGATTTGAATGGTACATTTCCTCTGCCCACCTCTCCTCCTGCCTGCTTCATCTCTCACTGTGTGGACCATCACCCCCCAATTCTGTTGGAAACAGCACTTTGGGGCAATGTCGTACCGTGTGAGTGAATTCCCACCTTACAATTTTTGGGTTTTTCAGCCCCATCCCTTCCTCTGCCACCCTCCACTTGGGTTTCTGCATTTTTTCTGCAGAAACAAAGTAACCAGACCTGGTACCCTGAGTCTCAACCCACTGTGGATGTGCTATTTAGAAAACACATTTGTTGTAATGTGTGTGTATATATAAATATATATATATAATGAATATATCAAGAATATTTCTAAATAAAGTTTTACAAAGCAGCCTCCTCTTTCTGTCTGCCTCTCTCCCACCTCGTTGCTTGGATCCATCACTACTTCGGTATTTCATTCCTGGGCATTACAGGGCGAGGATGCCAGGATGGTCCATCCCCAGCCATCAAAAGTCATAAACAGGCAGCAAAAACCTTGCAAAAGGATCTGCTATTTTTTTTCTTGCTTGGCTTACGCCGTCCAGCCTGGGCTGGGCTTTTGCAGAGAGAGCAAGCGGGAGGAAGAGCGTGCGGGGCCGGCAGGAAGGAAGACGGGCAGTGAAGCAATCCCCCCGCCACAGGCGAGCGTTACCAGCCGCCGCCGCGTTGCCCCAGCACATTATTTGCAGGTCCCCCAAAGGCTTCGACAGTCTTTTCCCCTCTTTTGGGGAGAGGGATGGTGTGGGGAGGGGGCTACTGGGGCAATGCTGCATCCCTTCATATCCCAGCAGCGTTCAGCCGTGGTTTAATAGGCAATGACAGTAATTCCTCTTTTTTTTGTTTAAAAAAAAAGAAGTTATCACAGCCATGTGCACAAATACTTTGAAAAACGATTGAGCTCGTAATGTTAGGGAGTGTTTACAGGCTAAGTGGTCCATTGAACAGGTGTGTGTCTATATACGTTATTTCTATATATACATATATATACATATATTTATATATAACTACAGCACCATGCTGCTGATGGTGGCCAACACCACACCCATAGCACGGAGCAGGTGAACAGGAATGGCACTGCAGGTATTTTCTTGTCCTTAATTTCTATGATTTTCAGAGTCATTACCAGCTTAAACAGGGTCTTTTAGAGCATCCCTTGCTTTTTTAAAGTATCCCCCCAAAACCTTAGCTGCTAAAAAACCCTGACACACCCTGCCCCCAGCCCTGCAGCCAATGCTTGCTTTTAAAGTGTCTGGGTGACATTTCCCCCTGGGTGAAAGAGGGGGGCCCCTTCCAGGATCCAACTTGGGGGGTGCAGGGAGCTCTGTCCATGCACAGCCTCACGCTGGGGACATGCCCCCCCTCCCAGCCAGGCTGAGCAAAGCCCCCGCAGCCAGGGCTGGGCTGGTTTCCATCCTGGGCGCTGGACAAGGTGGGGGGGGGGGGGGCATGGGGCACCGTGTAGCTGCTGGGTGTTTATCTGGGGTCGGGTGATAGCGGCTGCACAGCTGGTGTAACCCCTGTCCCCCGTCCTGCTGCCAGCCCGGCAAGAGCTGATAGCTCACCCACCGTTTATCTCTCCCTCCCACCTCCCGGCTCTTTCCCTCCCTCCCTCCTTCCATCGCCAGGTCAATTCTGCTTCCACCTCCCCCTTCTGCTTTTTTTCTTTCTTAAATTAAAACGTCCTTCATGGCCATGTTGCTTTTTCCACTAGCAAAGGGAAGAATATCCTTAAGGTGAAGGTTTCAAACCACTCCCTGCACATACACATTTAATATATAGCTCTAGAGTCTATAGAAAGGGCTGGGCTGGTGCCGATACCACCCACTCCACAGTGGGATAGCCAACGGGCATCACTCCTGATGGACCCTGGTGATGGGGAGACCCTGGGAGATGCTGTGGTGGGACAGGCTCTGGGGACATGTCCCCAGCTGGCTGGCTGGTGGCCCCATGTTGGGGAGCATCCAGCACTGCTCTGTGGATTCAAATATATGGGGAAAAAAACCCCAACCCAACCTGTTTTCTTCTCTGTTTGTATAAACAGAGGAGAAAGTTGGGAAAAGCCCCTTAGGGTCCTGGTTTCCACTGCACAGAAGTGATCAGGACAGGGGGAGGGCGATAGCCTGTGTGTCGCAGGCAGCGATGCCCTCAGCTGGGATGGGGCTGGGGTTCATTTCTCACCCCTTTTAGCATCACTGGTGGCTTTACAAGGTGATGGGGGTTCTGGTCTGTCTCCTACTGTGGGAAATTTTCTGGCAAAAAGTGGTTTCTTCACAAACTCGAAGCAGGTGCATTTAGAGGGATTTTGTTTGCCCACGTTTCTAACGTGCCACAGGAACCTGGTGACATTCGGGCTCCTGGTGGCAGGAAATCCCCCTTAACATTGCATGGATGACACTGGGGAGCAAGAACGAAGGGGAAGTGGCATTGAGATAAAATTGAATTTAAAAAAAAAGGCTGGAGGGACGTGTGTGTCCGAGACAATGAAACAAGAGACACAAAAAGCCAAAGTCACCCAAAATTTGGGCAGCTTTTATTTTCAAGCCTCATTATCTGGTTTTAATTACAGCCTTTCTGGTAAAGCCATGTTGAGGGCAGCCTGCACTGGCAGCCCTGCCTGGGAACACGACCAAAGCCAGGAGCAAGGACCTGTTTCATTAAGGGCATTCCCACATTATTGAATTAAATATGCTCACAGAAACAACAGGATCCAAACGTTCCCACCCTGGCAGACGATGAGAAAGCTTTGCCTCTTTGCTATTACAGGCCAGTGACAACAGGAGGGAGTAATTTATGGCTCTCTGGGACTGCTCGATATGCTCCTCATCCCGGGGCTCATCCCCGACATTCCCACCGCCGCACAAAGGCTGCAGCCGGCCAGCGGTGCCCAGGGGACACGGTGCTGTCACACGCGGCGAGGAGATGAGCAGCGAGCAGGATCCCCTTTCTTCTCCCAGCCCTTTTCTTCCTCTCTGGTCCTCCTGCCTCTCCTTTTGCCTTGTTTCTTGCTCCCTGTTTTTTCTCAGTTTCCACCCAAAAATTGGTGATGGGGTGCCGGGGGACCCGTGAGGGTGCTGCGGCTTGGGGGGGCTGGGGGTGGATGGGTGAAGGTGGGGATGCTCCAAGACCCCGCGGGCTCAGGAGGGGGGACCCACACAACTGATGGGGATGCAGGAAACCTCCCATGGGGGGTCCAGCAGGCACTTTCAGACTTGTCCCCCCGGTAGACATTCCTTTTCCCCTGCTCTCGGAGCTATTCTCAGCCGCCCCGGTGACCTTTCCGGGGAACAATTTACTATTGTGTTTTGGTGAAGCCCGGCCTCTATTTTTACACTCTGTTTTGCTGATGCGGGCGCAGGGAGCGAGACGGGAATCCAGCAGGAAATGGGAGGGAGCGTCTGGAGCATGGTTAAAACTGCCCCAGCACTTTGATGTGCCGGGGCCGAGCCCGGCTGGCAGCACGCGGTGGGGCTGGGGGTTTTGCTCCCTGTCCATCCCTCCGGTAAATCCTGCACAGCACCAGCTTAACCCGACCGTGCCAAGGTGGGAACGGGTCCTGCAGCAAAGAGCTTGTGGCGAAGAGGCCAACAAAGCCACGGTGGCACTGTGCTCCTTGGTGCGTGCACGGTGCAAAATGAAAGGCAGCTTTCTGCTGGCATCATGCTGCTTAAGAGATGCTGCAAACAAGGGGAGGGGGTGACTTGCTGACCGGGCTGTGAGAGGCTCAGGGACTTGGCATGAGCGTGGCACAGCACCCTGGGTTGCATCATGTGCAATGAGCAGGTTAAGAGCAGGTGGAGGCAGCAGGTCTTTGTGTGAGGTGCCGTCAAGCCGTGGTCCTCCCTGATGTGGGACCCTGAGCCGGGCTTGGGGGGGGTCAGTGGCTCCAAAATACCCTGGGCTGCCAAGCATCACAGCCTGGAGAATGGCTGGGAGAGGGTAGCTGCCCCCGTGCCCTGTTCACCCTGCATCCACGGCGGGGAATGCCAGACTGTCCGACCCCAGAGGTTTAGCTGGGGAGATGGCCAAGCCCCAGGGAAGGGAACGGGGCCAGCCCTGCCCCACAGCTGTCCTGCCTCCACCTCCGTCACCACCTGCAGCACAGCCCCCGGGGCTTGCCCAGAGCCCACCAAAACCAGAAGCAAGGTCCTCCTGCATGTCCAAAGGGTCCCGTCATGGCCTCACCCACCGCTCCTCCAAATCTGCCTGGGAGGGCACGTGAGCAAGGGGATGTTTTACAGCAGCTGTCCCATCTCCAGAGTGCTTCACTTGCACCCCACCAGCGATACATCCCTTCACACACTGCTGGAGCCGAAATAAAACATGTCAACACCCTCCCAGTCGTGTGTCTTGCAACCATCCAGCACGGCAGCACTGCTCTTCTGAGCTCCCGGTCTGCCCCGTCCCTGGGAACAGTGTTGAAATGGGAGCTGGAGGCCGGTGGCGGTGGCCCGGGGGGTGGCCAGAGCTGGTTAGCCGTGTGCTGCTGAGGATGCTGTGGTGGGAAGCTGCCGCTCGGGGTCGGGAGGGCTCTGTTTGTGCGTGGCAGATGTGCTGTTGGTGAACTGGTGCCGTGCGGATGCTGGGCCAGGGAGCAGGTGAGGAACTATGTAGGGCAACGTGGGAGGTGTGTTAGCAGTCACGTATTGGCACAGATGCTTGTGTGCACAAGGAGTCACAAACATACTCACACCCCACAAATACCTGTCCATGCACAAGCTCGCGCAGACGACAGTTACACATGCGCGCTGACTTGCTCACACACGCACAGCCCATGGGCTCTTACACGTGTGATGGTGCATAAACATGGTCACAAACACATGCACTCATCTTCGCATGTCCCACACCTGCGGGCACGTCTGTGGATGCACCTCCGAGGACATAGTCCTAAACACACATATTTGGATGGATGTGAACATGCAATCCTGCATGTATGTTCAAGTCACCCAAGCCCATGACGTGCTCTCACGTGTGTGTCCCCTGCCACTTGCACGCTGCCCCGCCGGTTGTTCCCACCATATAAAACACCAGGGTGGTTTTACTTTTGGTTGCATCAACAGAAATTACTCCCAAGCTGCTCCCTGCCTTGTCCTAGCAAACTCCGAGCTGCTTTTTCCCTTTTTCCAGCTCAGGTGGCACCAAACCATCCCCAGAAGGTACCGGATGCTTTTCCCAGGGTGTTTTCTAGGGTGGCGGGAAGGGCTGAGCTTGCCCAGTGTGCCAGAGGTGACGGCGGTTGCCGCTATCTTGGCAGGCGCTGGGCGGGAGGGCTGTCTGCCCCATCCCGGGGACCACCCTCCAGCTGGCTCCGGCGGGGCCCCGAGCTGCCCCTCTCTATCTTGCTGTGTGCAGGCGCCGAGGGCTGGGGATGAAGTCCCGCAGTGGCACACCCCCCAGCCCCCTGGACAGGCACGAAGGGCGGTGTGAGCAGGAGCATGTTTTGTCCCCTCCAATGGTGATGTGGTCCCGAGGATGGTGGCCTTGCCCCAAGGATGGTGACCTCCACTGCCACCTCCCTGCCTGCTTGGGTCCGCTCTCCAGGAGCTCGCAGTGGATGTCCTGGCAGTGCCGTGGCCCGACGAGGGTCCTGGCTGGCCTGTCCCCCACGGGTGACACGGGTGTCCCGTCCTCGCCCCGTCAGCGAGCCCCTGCGGCCGCCGGCGCTCCCCAGGCAGCCGCCTCCGGGCGAGGGCCTCCTTTGAACCGGTCTCGGGGAACCCCTTGCCGCAGATAAACGGCAGATCAAAGCCGACCGCAGCACGAGCGCTTCCTGCCAGCGCACAGCAGCCGGAGCCGGAGCCGGCGGGGCCGCTGCCCCCCGCCCGCCCGCCCGCGGACCCGAAGGCCGCCGCACCGCCCACGGCCGCCAGAGGGCGCCGCCCGGCCCCCGCGCGGCCCCGTGGGAGCGCAGCGCCGGGCTGGGGGGGTTTGGGGAAACTGGGTTTGTTGGGAGAGTTTAATGTTTTCTTGGGGTTTTCCAAACAAAGGAGGTTAAAGGCTGTCCTTTCTCCTTTCTCCTTTCTCCTTTCTCCTTTCTCCTTTTCCCGTTTTCCTTTCCCCTTTTCCCCTTTTCCCTCCCGTTTTCCCGTTTCCTTTCCTTGCCTTGCCTTGCCTTGCCTTGCTTGCCTTGCCTTGCCTTGCCTTGCCTTTTCCCCTTTCTCCTTTTCCTCCTTTTCCTTTTCCCATTCCCTTTTCCCTTTTCCCTTTTCCCTTTTACGTTTCTCTTCTCTTCTCTTCTCTTCTCTTCTCTTCTCTTCTCTTCTCTTCTCTTCTCTTCTCTTCTCTTCTCTTCTCTTCTCTTCTCTTCTCTTTCTCTTCTCTTCTCTTCTCTTCTCTTCTCTTCTCTTCTCTTCCTCTCTCTTTCCCTTCCCTTCTCTCTTTCCCTTCCCTTCCCTTCCCTTCCCTTCCCTTCCCTTCCCTTCCCTTCCCTTCCCTTCCCTTCCCTTCCCTTCCCTTCCCTTCCCTTCCCTTCCCTTCCCTTCCCTTCCCTTCCCTTCCCTTCCCTTCCCTTCCCTTCCCTTCCCTTCCCTTCCCTTCCCTTCTCCCTCTTCATTCCCCCATCTTCCACCCACACTGATCAGCTCTCCAGATCGTTATGTTGAAACCATCGTATTTGAACAGAGCACCTATTTTCCCAAGGAGTTGGGTATTTTGGGGTAGGAAGGCATAGAGAAAGTTTGGGAGAGCTGGTGTCCCCCCCAGCTCGGCCAGGCCCTGGAGGTCTCCACGCTGCTGCACGGGCCCCACTCCCCAGGACCTGGGGGAGGTGTGCTCTGTGCCCATGGTCACTGCCCCCCCGTTGGCTCTGCCAGGGGAGCGCAGGCTGCCGAGTCCCCCGGGATTTCAGCAGGGGCAAGGCAACCCTGCAAAGGCTCGCGCTTCCCAGTGGGAGTGCCGATGGCTGTGCCAATGCCCTGCTATTTATTGAGTTTTAATTAATAGCCTTCTCAGTCCTGGAAACTGCCTCTTCTCCTCAATCCCAGGCAAAAGCATCTCTCAGGGGTCTTCACCTTTTGTCCTCAAAACCTATTCAGGGCTGGATTCAAGGGCAGCCTGTTCTCAGCCTCCGCGGCACAATGGCATGGCTCGGCGTTGTTCGGCCCTTTCCTATCCATCCCATCCCTCCTGTGGGAGCCCTGGCTCCCTGTCCCCATGTCACAGTGCTCAGCTCAGCTGTAGGAGCATCCCGCCAGGCCAGCAGCCTCCAAGGCTTCAGGAATGGGTTAAGGTTCCTGAAAAGCTCCCCCAACTCCCGTGTATCCTGAGAAATGTCTCTTTCACCCCTTGGACTCACATGAAATCCCTCTGGCCTTTCCACGTCCCTCCCACCCCCTTCCCCAGCAACAGAGGCCATTGAATGGCAGCTCAGAGCAGAAGATGACATGATTTTTCCCATCTCCTCTGCTACCTGCATCTGTTTGCTTGGGTGGCAGCCAGAAAAGTGACTTCATACATTCGATTTTTTTTCTCCCCTTTATTTTTCATTTTTTTTTTCAAACGAGCCCAACATTCTCGCCTGTTGCGGAGTCGAGGGTGAAGCATCCAGGCCAAATCCTGCCCCTGTGTTATGGTAATCACGGCTGCCACCCAGCAGATGCAGACTGCTGAAATAATAAGGCTGTTTAACAGGCACGGAGGAGGAGAGGGGAGCTTTTGTTTGGCATTTGCCGGGGTTGGAGTACACTTGTAAAGCAACAACTGGAGCTCATTGAAAAGAAGTGGAGGTTATGCGATGCGTTTCACTCGCTGCCGATGGCCTCATTATTTTTTTTCCCTTCGGATGTCAGGCAAAAGCTCCAGTGCTAAGAAGGAAGAGAAGAGAGATGCTACCTGAAAATGTACTGCTTTTGCTGATGAGCGTGGAAATAAATAGGGCTGGTGCCCACTGGCAGGGCTCTGCCAGGTTGGACCCCACTGTTCAAGGATGCTCAGGCTGCTCTCCTGCATTAGGGGTGCTCCTCAGCTCTGCCCAGGAGCCATCCCATGCCCTGGGAAGGCTGCGGAGTCTAGAGGAAGGAAAGTGTCTTCCTCATATGGTGCTGAGCAGGGGGGTCCTACTGAAATCAGGCTCTTCTCTACCCGCCCCGAGGGACAGGCAAGGGTGTCCTACTCATGGGACACAGCCTTCCCTGATGCTCCTCCGCTTTCCAGGAGGCTGATGAGCGTGTGAGGCCGAGTCCTGCTTGTTGCAAGGCAGCAAAGTCAAGTGGGACTCAAGGGTGCCCTTAATAGCGCTTGGAGCTGTCGAAACAGGGCTCATCACCAGCAAAAGTGGTCCAGAATTTGTCAGGGCTTGGAGGGCAATGTGTTGCTGATGGGGATGGAAGAAATTCAAGAGACTGCAGGAGCTGGGGTGACATAAAACCTCATCCTTGGGGGTTATAATCCTATTCCGAAGTGTTGCAGTTTTGGATGGGAGAATGACAGAAGGTAGGTCTGGGTGCCATGGGATTTTTATCTTCCCCCAAGTAAGTGGGGACAAGAAAATGATTAGATGGGTTGGCTGGGAGTCTGTCCATCCATCCCTCTACCTACCTATCTACTCCTCTGTCTTGATGAATCTCTCACCAGCCCTATCTTTGCTCTGAAAAAACCCCAGTGATCCCCTTCAGGAATAAAATCAATATATTCCCTCTCCAATTCAGGTAGCTTCTCATAAATCTTCCCAGCTTTAGTTTGGTCTCCTAGGACTCCCGGATCAGTTGGGAACCTATTTAATCAGCTGAGATGATCAGGGCTGTTTGTTGCCGAAAGGCCCTTTGAACTCTTTGTCTTTTCGTTGAATGATGCTCGCGTCCCCCCAAGGATTCAGCCAGGCTGGCCCATTCTGCATGACAAGTCTCAGGTTAATAACGCCGGGTGCTGACAGCACTCACTGAAGTCCGGCTGCGAGCCCAGGGTGCTGAGAAGAGTCGCAGCCCCTCTGCCAAGCCCTTATCGCTGTATCTTCCTGCGGCTGCTAGCTTGGCTCGCTGCAAAGCTCCATAAAACCACACCGAATTGCAAGCCCAGCATGAAGAGCATCCAGCCTGGTGCCAGGGGAAGAGAATTATAGCTCCTTTTGGGGAGGCTCGGCAAGGGCTGGAGGAGGGGTGTGAAATCACAGCCCCCATGCCGGGGGTGCAGGCTTGGTTTTTTAGCGCATTTTAGCGTGTTTTAGGTTTTAGCTGGTTGGGAATCAGCCCCACGCTGGTACTGTTGCTGAGAGATGGCAGCTTCTGCAAGAGATTTCCCGTGCTGGTCCAGCCCTTGGGAGCAGGGGGCTCAGCATCACTCAGGATCTGGCCTCCAGGAAACAAATCTGGAGCTGCCCCAAGTCAGCAGGACTCCTTCCACTGGCTTGCACCAGTTTTCAAACACGGAACTGTCACCTTCAATAGCCAGGTTTCTCTCCTAGGTTGTGTTGAAGTTCTGTTGGAGGATGCTGCTACCTGCTCAGTGTCCCAAACGGCCTCTGAGCAACCCAACCCGGTGAGAGACAGCCAGATCCTCACCCCGTCTCCATCCAGCTCTGGCCCAAGGGGTCGGTGTTTCTCCTTCCAAAGGCTTCTGCTCTCCATAAACCACAACTTAGCACGGACCACCATCAAGACAGGCAAAGCAACCTAATCTACGAGCGCATTAGGGTGTCAGAAAACAATAATCCGAGAAAGAAACACATTATCTGGCCTTGTTACTTTACAAAGTAATTTAAATTAATTTTTCCCTAGAGTAGTTAGGGAGCACTGCAACTTGCCCTTGTCTATTCTCTCCGGCTAATGAAGCTTTACCAGCGACTGCTCGTGAATTCCTATTAAGACCTCATCTTAGAGGTTACAGGGCAAAGCAATTTCTGCTCCTGGGAAAGATGCCTATGAATTTGTAATTGTAAGTCCATGTTTGATAGGGATTAGCATCTGAAAGGGGTAGAGTGGTGGGTAGCAGAGAAAACATTATTTCAATTAGCAGAAGAAAAGCAACTTAACATCTGATTATAGTTTACACTTTTAATTTTCTCCTATTCTGGCATCTGGGATAATTATTTCCTGAAACTATCCACTCCCCACCAATCCAGCCAACTCTTTCCTTCCCCTCCTCTTGGCCACCTTGGTTGAGATTCACATGGAAACTGTTGATGAGTTGGGTTTTTTCCTTTCCTTTCTTCTCCCAGGCAATAGCCAGTCTCGCCGAATTTGGGGATGGAGAGGAGGATGCTGTACCAAATGAGACTGAAATGAGATGTGATGTTTCTCTTTGTGCCAAGGAAGTGCAGGATGAGGACGATGGGACTTTGCCCCACAGCCAGGCTCATGGACAGGCTTGTGGCCAGCAGCCCGGCACAGTGCCAGTGCCCAGCTCTCCCAGGCAGAGCCCTGATGCCTAAAGCTTTGCTCTGCATTTGGAAATTGCCTCCAGTCACCCCCTTCCCTCCCACCCCATAAAGGCAGATGCCGTTTGCTCTGCAGGGACTTGGCTCTTGTGCTAACCTGTGCTCCAGCTATTTATTTCTGGCTGCTTGGCCTCCTATTTCCTAATGACGATGCAATCAGTTTTTGGATGGGAGATTCCTCATGAGAAGGCTTGTTGTTATTTAAGGAAGATCATGAAATCCATCCTTAATGAAAGGACAGGAGAAAACCCTTCCACCAAGTTACACTGAAGCCTGAGATTATCATTTTCATGAGCTTCCAATCTTTCCTGCCTCATGTCTTATCAGCGAATGCAGCTGGAGGCTTCAAAAACCCTCCCAGCTTGCTGCTGATTTTATGGGACGAAGATTAGAGATGATCGGATAGTAAATTATTCATTCCATTCGATATCGCTGGGCAGGAGGGAATATCCAGAGCGAAGTCAGCTCCCTTCTCCCTTTCTGAGCATCACGTATTGGGATCCCGGCTGTCTACCCCTCCAGCAGTGCAGTGGCACTTTTCCCTGTGCTCAGAGATGATTAGGGGTGCAATATGCCCTCTGAACAGACGGGAAAGCCATGGGAGAATCACGGATACAGACTCGTCCCCCATCAGTAAGGCAGACTGAAGGCAGGTGGATTTTCTTATTGTTTCAGGGATTTTTAGTTTGATTCCTCCCAGCCCAGAACAAGGTGGGACAGATCAGGTAGGTGTTTCTTCAGCCTAATTTCTCAAGGTTGAGGGACCTGAGGCTGTGAATGTGCTGTCAGACCCCCGGCAGCTATTGACCCCACGGAGAGAGGAGCAGGGAGCTCAGAGAGGACAAATCCTGGCAACTGTGTGCAAATGGGCAGCTGGATAGAGGAGAGAGCCCATTGCTGCCCTTAGATGTACGGAGCAGCAGCATCACCCGTTGGGACCCAGCACAGATGGTGTCCAGTGTGAACATTGTCCAGAGACCTGTGCCAAAAACCAGCTGGTGTAAAAACATCATCCAGAGGGTCCCATGTAATACACACGGGCCACGGTGATGCTACTGAGCAGATCTCGAGGGAAAATGAAGGGCACAGCACAGCCCTACCTGGTGCCTGATGCTGGTGCCATGTCTGGGCCCCTTCTCAGATGGCTGCTGGATACCAGCTCCCAGCAGGTGTCCTGCCAGGAGTGGTCCTGGCTGACCCTGCCGGAGCATCCAGGCTGCCTGGGAAGAGAAGGGGAAAATCCCCATCCTCCCCAAAACGAGGGTCCAGGAGGGATCACAGCCATCCCCTTCTCCCTGCTGCTTATTCAAGTCTTGCAATTAGCATCAGCCCTGGGGGACTCATGAACGGTCTAATAAAATGTCTAATAAAACGCTAAGAGGTGTTTTTTTTCTTGGCTCTGCGTGTGTGTGCAGGAGGGGAGCAAACGGTCCAGCTGAACCCTGGGTGGGAGGACAGGGACGGCATGGGGCCATGCCCCATTGCCATACCACTGACTTTGGGGTTTTCATCAGCACAAAAATAAGAAAATATATTGCTGTTTAAAGGGGAAGTGAAGACACAGAGCTGTGATGGTTGAAAAGCCTTTTTCTGCTGCTGTTTATCCACACTGGTATCCTGGGTCAAGAAAATGCCCTTTTTATAAGAGCTGTAGCTCCTGGCTCTCCCCTGGCAGCATCCATCCCAGGCTGGATTTGAAAACCAGTGTCAATGGGAAATGAGAGAATTCTGGGACAAGTGAGGAATATTTGGTTTTGATGAAAAATGTTGAAAGAAACAAGCAATTAAAAATTTGGTTTGTGGTTTTTTTTTTTCTTTTCTTTTTGGAGCAGCTATTGAAACATAACAAATCCATCATTACATTTTTTTTTCTAGGAAAAATACAATCTTTTCTTTAGGGACTGTTCAGGTTTGCTCTCATCTATTTTCTTTATTTTTATGGCTCTTTCTGAGAGAGGGGGAGGAGATGGAGAGGATGAAGGATGGAAGGAAGGAGGGAGGAAGGAAGGAAGTGAAGGAGAAAGAAAAATAACCTCCATTAAAACACAGAGCCCCGCAACGTTTTTCGAAGAGGAACTGGCATCTGTGCTCTGAGCTGTATCACCCAGGAACACATTTAAGGCTCAGGAATGTTGCTTTGAGCTAATGTTAATTTTTGCTAAAAATGACATATTTCTTAGGGGAAAAAAATGCCAATTTTTGGAGGATATCAGCGCAGATACTGAGATTCCAAGACCTGCTTTGTGCAAGACCTCTTGTACAGGCAACTGCTCACATGAGTCCCTGGGAGAGAGCTGAGCTGGCTCTGGCTCCAGTTGGGTTTAACTGATTGCTGCCAAGGTGATTTGCCCTTCTGTGCCTCAGTTTCACTCACCTGTAAAATGGACCTGAGGGCTTTGCTTCACCATGACTGGGCGATGCTGAAGGAATCAGTGCGAGAGACAGCAATATTTCCAGCATGCTGCAGCAGAAACGCATAGCTTCCCATCTCTTCAGGTTCCAAGCCACTGCCAGAATGACAGAAGGTCGAGCCGGATGGCAAACTATTTGCCAAAATTTCTGACTTTGCCTCTGCAACAAGGCTGCTGCCGTGACAGTGACTTGCTATTTCTCATCCCCCCAGGCTGGACCCATTGATATGCAACCAAGCAGGTGCCGTGGGCACTTTTGGCCACAATAGCACATACCTTCTTAATAGCTGCTGTGGGCTGAAGGAGATGACTTGGAGCACAAGGGAACTTTGAGATAAGCAAACGAGCGATTCTCTGGCCTCATCAGCAAGCCCAGAACAATTAAATAATTAAATTTCCTTAAATTTCTTATAAATGTAGCAATGTGCAATGGTAAAGTGTTATTTGCTCCTCAGGAGGGAGCCAACAGCAAGACCCCTGTCTGGAAGGCACAGCAGCCCTGCCTTCATCTCGGGGTCTGGTCTGTCACATCCCATCCCCTCCACACACTGTAGGATATGGGTGGATCCTTGAGACATCCCTATCCTTGGAAAATCGGCCCAGGATCCCTGGAGCTGGGCTGGGCAGAGCCCTGGGGTGAGAAGACAACCTGGAGTACGTGTGGAGGAGGACCAGGAGGAACCCCGTGAGCAGCCTGCTGCAGCCCCAGGCGTGACTGGGAGTGGATAGCAATAGCAGAGAGATGTCTCAGACCTTGAATTTTCCAAGGGCAGCAGCAGAACTGGCTTCTCCAGGAGTTTTGATCTGCTGATAAAGCCTTCTGCTCTAAACAGCTAGGTTTTTTGCTAGGCTTTTGCTAAGAGGCAAGCAACAAGCAGGCAGCAAAGATCACAAGCTCTGTGAGCTTTCCCAGATAGATAGATAACGTGGAAGCAAGTCATGGGGAACCCAAAGTTCACTCTCATTTTTATTTCTTCACCAGACATTCCTTTTCCTCTGTAAGAGGATTAGATTGCTTTTATAGGGCTTTATTATGGGCAGGTCCCTGTCGTGCCACTTCCTTGCTGGGTGCAGCCGGAGAGACCGTACCCCAAGGAGTTCATAAGCGAAAACTAGCAGGGTTGGGAATGGGATTATCCCCATGCAGGTGGGGATTTGGCCATAGAAAGGAATTTGGGAGAGAACTGGGAACCAGCCTTTAGTCTTGTACAGCTCAAGCCAGCTCCAGCGTGTTTTCAGGATAAATGACGTTGTTCTAGATCTGGAGGAAAGAGGAGGGATGAAGGAGGGCAACCCTGCACCAGTGGGTATGTACTCCTGAGGGTGCTGCACGTTCCTGAGCGTGGGTCCCTTGTGGGTGCCTGAGTGGACACCCGGCACCCAGGCGTGGGTCCCTGGAGGGGCACTGCCAGACCCAGAGGCCGGGAGCTCAGATGCAGGGCTGGGCTTATGGAGATGCTATGACGCGCGGCGAGAGGAGTGACGACAAAACCACTGGCTCACAATTTTAAAATTTCCTTAGGGAGTAACGGAAGCTGTGCAGCCATGAAGCCAAACAGCTTTTATTCTTCCTGCGGGGTGGGTTTGTCAGCCATCCAAACCCGGCACGGGCTGGGAAGCTGCTTAGTTTGGGACCTAGAAGCCTGCCGTACACCTTCCCCATCCCACAGCATCCGCCCAGCTGATGCGAAGGGCCTGCCAGCTTTGCTGTCTGCCGCGGGTCTTCATGTGTTTCTACCTCTTCTGGTGTCGAAGAAATTTTGGAAACAGCCCGGAAGGCTCTATAAAGTGAATGCCGTGTTTGCTCGGTTTAACAATCTCTCCATTAAACAAGGTGTGGGAGGTGGGAAGCAGTACTTGGCATCGAGTCTGGTTTATTAAACGGATGTTTTTAAGCCGCAAATATGTTTTGCTGGGTTGTTAATGACACTTGCTGAAAAGAAAAGAGCAGGGGTGTGACTGGGGGCTGTGGCAGGCAGCTTCCCGCATCCCCAGGACCTGGGGTCCTGCGGGGTGGGAAGGGATGTCAGAGCTGGGGCATTGCTGGACCCCCCCCCGTGGCTCTCCTGCAGCGGAGAGGGGGACTTGGGGGACACCCAGGTCCCGTTCAGCCATGTTCCCCAAGTGCCACAGCAGCGCTGCGGGAGAGATTGACCCATCTGGGCGTCGTTTCTTCCTCCTCGGCCGATGAAAATACTTTGTGCCTGAGTCCCCTTCCACGCCCTAATGGGACTGTCAGGTTCAAGTCACCGTGCCCCAAACTCCCCGACAGCCTCCGCGGGAGAAAAAAAGAGGCACCTCCTTCCACCCCTTCGCGCAGCAGGATTTGAATAACCAGGTGTGAGCATCAGCCTCCCTCGTTAATGCGTTTGATAATTGACCAAGCGCTCATTCCTGTGGGAGGGCGACGTGCCCAAGCGCAGCGGCCTGCGAGGAGGGGCCGCGTTCGGCTGCTCCTCCGCACCCCGAGAGCCCGTGGCCCTGCCTGCCGCCATGCCTGCCCGCTGCCTCCTCCTCCTCGGGCTGCTCCTGGCGCTGGAGCCTGCCTGCTGCCAGGAAGGTAAGTGCAGGCAGCTGCCTGACCTCCCGGGGAAACTGAGGCAGGGGGCAGGCAGGAAGGGAGGGAGCTGCTCGGTGGGGTGGCTCTGGGGACAAGGGACAACCGTGAAAGGGCCTCTCGGGCAGAGGAAGAACCATCCCAGCTCCTGCCCAAGCGTCAGCTCCAGCTTCAAATCAGCGGGCGATGGGGACGGGTGGGTGTCTGGTGGGTTGGGAGGTTTTGCCGGAGCCGGGACACGGAGACTTTCTACCTGTTTTGCTGAAAGCTGAACTGCCATCCGAGGTTTATCTTACCTGCTTACAGGGAGATAAAGCAGCTCTGATTTACCTCCGGCAGGACTGTGCACCGAGATGAGTAATCTGTTTTCTTAAGGCTTTTTTTTTTTTCTTTCTTTCTTCTCACTCTCGTCCCTGGGCAAGCGTTGTGCTGGGTCGCTCCCCAAGCTCACAGGTTTTCCTGTTAATCTGTAATTTTGATCATTGCCGAGGTGAGGGAGCAAATATTTTCCTCTGCAAATTGCTCTCCTGTTCCCTTCCCGAAGACTCAGTAGAGAAATTTCCTATGGCTAGGGAATTATTTTTAGGAAATTCGTGGAAGAACTTGTCTAGCGCTAGAAATAATGAGGAGTAATTAAAACTCATCTGATGCTGCCAAAGTCCTGGAAAATTCCCTCCCCCTTTCTCCTTCTGATGCCCCAGCCCTGACTGCTCTTCCTGTATTTGTTTACCAACTTGCTGAGGATTTAACAGTCTGGGGTCTCCATCGTCAGCAAGACTGAAAGTTTTGCTGTTGCCTGGAAAGAGGAAAAAAAAAAAAAACCCTTTAATGAGGATTCAGAGCCTGGCACAGCTTCCTCAGAGAGAGGAAAAGACAGGGGCTAGCCGATGCTTCCCAAGCACTCGGGGAACATGTATCAAAAAGCAGATCTGTGTCTTCAAACCAGCCGTTGAGTATGGAAACGGAGTTACAACACGTGCAAGGGCTTATATTGGCATCAGCACTTCCCTTGGTCTCATTTGTAGCTGCAGATGCGTGGACATACATCTGCCAGCGGCTGCAGAGCCCACATTGCCTAGTTTGGCTTAGAAGATCTTGTTTGGGAGGGAAAACCCCATCATTGCCATGGGGCAAAACAGAGAGGAGGTGGCAGAGCCCGCGGGACAGGCTGTCCCAGGAGGGACATCCCTGGTAAAGCATTTTTCCAGGAACACAGTCCCGTTTCCACAGGTGAGACTCATCCTTTTGGCCAACCCTCCTGGCAGGGCAGCAAGGTGTGCTCTGGTGGGGCTCCAAGCCGGGTGGTGACCCCCAGGGCTGCCATCTGCATATTCGCTCCCCCAGAAGATGTTATCAAGCTCTTGTCTCCCCCTGGTTCCCATTCCTCCTTTCTTATGTCCATGCGAGTTCCCTGCACCCATGGGGGTATTTCAGCCCAATGTGGGGGCATTTGCCATTCCCCCTGCCATCCTCATCTCCCCTTGCAGCCAGGCTTTACATGGTCTCTCAAAGCCAGAACTGATAGATTTTTGGTTTGGTATTTTTCTTTTTGGCTTTGGATGCTCTGAAATCTGGTGGAAACAGCCCTCTGAGTGAGGCTTCGCTTGCAAAACCAGACAGTACCTCCTGAGCATGGCTGCTCGGAGGAGGTTTCCTACCACTTATCTTCTCGCCTCCTTTGCTTGAAGATCATGAGATGCAAATGTGGCGATTTCAGTCATTGCTGACTTCATTCCCTGGTTGACCTTGAACTCCCTTAACCTCAGCAGAAACCTCACTGAGGGCTGGACCTGACCATCCCCTCTTAGGCTTAGGCTGGAAACGCTGGCCCCAGCAGGAAAAATAAACCACAACTAATAAATAAATGTGGCTGAGATAACAGCCAAGGGCAGAGCGAGGGAGGAAACGAAGCGGGCCAAAGCTCAGCCCGGAGGCAATAGGTGTGTTCGGGGCTGCCCCCATGGGGGTGGTGGGCAGCAGGGGCAGGAGCATCTCCTGCCCATCAGGTAGGGCAGGAGGGGACCAAGCTCTGCTCTTCCTTACTGCCACCGACCCCCCACCCCGGTACCCCCACCAGCAGCCTGCTGATACCATGGGATTTCAGCCGAAACATGCTGATTCAAGAGGGAATTTCCGCCTGAATTCCTCCCGCTTGAGTTTTGGCCCTGGGACCTTGCAGCAAACACGGCAAGTGTCTCTGCGGGGGGGCTGAAGGCTGCTGTTCGGGGCTGCTTTCCCGGCCGCTCGCCCAGGGGTGCCACTGCTTTCCAGACTGGCACAGGTGGTAAATCAGTCGGCCAGGCTGATTTCACTTCCAAGGGGAAAAAAAGGTTTGTGGTTTGGTTGTTTGTTGGTTTTTTTTTTTTTAAATAAAAGCCTCTTGCAGTAAGTATTCAAGGAGCTGGTGGTCTTAACAAAGGACAGTCCCCTTCCCCAAAACCAGAGGAAGGAGATGAGGGCTGTCAGGAGCGGAGGCGGCGCGGAGCTGGCTGTGGATTAGGAGTTTGCACACATGGAGCAGCGCGTAGCTCACCTTTATTGCCGCTAGTAAAGATTATTTGCAGAGACTTGTCTCCTGTGAGACGGATGAATTGTTCGGCTAACGTAAAGCTCCTGAGTCGGATTCACGTACCAATGCACCTGTACTGGGGCAGCTTGGCTTCACGGGTGCCGGTGGCAGGGGCTGGGTGTGAGTGGTCCAAGGCTGATGCTGGGGCTGGCAGGGAGCATCCTCCGCCTGCCCCATCTGCCCATGCAGAGGGACCTCATTTTTGTGGAAGGGTTGGCGTTTTGATCAGCAGAAAGAGGAAAAGCTGTGCCTTAATAAATTAGTAATTAAATCCCGAAGGGTTGTATCTGCATGGGCAAGGTCTCCTTTCAGCGCTGATATTCAGGACAACACTTAAGGATGAGTTTGACTACATCTGAGTGCTCCGTTGCCCAAAAGCTGGTGGGAGGCGAGGAGCAGCCATCCTGGCAAGGTCTGGGACAAGGTTTCTTCTTCTCATTGCCCTACCCTTGAGTTTCTCCCGCCTCCAGGAAAACGTCTTGCAACCTTCCCACCTATGGCCGCATCACTGCTCAGGTCTGGCTAGAGAAAAACGAATCCATGAGACTGTCCCACCCCGGGGGGGTCGGGGATGCTGTGGCCGGCTCCTGGTCACTCCCTGCCACCCCCCTGCCACCGCGTGGCCTCCCGCCAGCCCCGCCTGGCCTTTGCGCTGGAGGCTGTTGCTCTGAATGCTTTAGCCTTCAATTTCCCGTCATAAAGCAGATTGCTGCTCTGGAAACTTGTTGAATGGTGCGTTTTACCGAAATCCACGCTGGCAACCGTTTGCTGTGAGAGAATTTTACACTGTCCCTGTTGCAGGGTCCTTATTTTACCAGGCAGTATTTGGAAAATAACCCGGGAACAAAGTCTGTGGCATATGGGGATGGAGAATAAACAGTTTGCTGAAACCCCTCTGCTTTCCTTCCCCTGCTACTTTGGGCAAACATCCTCCCTCCCTCCCTCCATGTCCCCCCAGCCCTTTGTCCCCCCACCCCAGTGTCGTCTGCGCCCCACTGCATGGGGGTCTTGGTTGGATGTTGGTGAAGCTGGGTGGAAGAAGCTTGGCCAAGCAGATAAAGCCTGAGGATGTATTCCTAACACGTATCCTCCTTTTTTTCTGCAGCGCGGGGCAGCCTCCAGCCGTGGTCACAGGGTGTCATCGCAGTGGTTGTGTTTCTGGTCCTGGTGGCCATTGCTTTCGTGGTCAATAGGTTCTGGTGTAAGGAGAAAGTGTAAGTGTGGGAGCCCTGGGGGTTGCTTTGGGTTGGGCTTAGCTGCCTCTGCACGGGTCACTTCCAGCCACCTCCGTGCCTGTGCCAGGGCTGGGAACAGCATGATCACTCCCAGGCAGGGAGAGTGAAGACTCCGTGTCCTGGTCTTCCTGTCCTCTTCTTGCTGTCCCGGTCTCCGCTCCATGTTACTTATTGCCAGGTGCAAGCATGCACCATCCGCCCCAGCTGCTCCTGCACAGGGGCACCCCCAAACAGACCACTCAGATGCTATTGCAAGAAAGACAGGAAAGCCGCAGCATCATGGCTGGTTTACATGGGCACATGTCTCGGGCCTGAGCCTGGTTTCCTATGGATTTGGGGGTGCAGCTCCTAGGTGACTTATACCTGTGGGAAAACAAGCCCAGACCAGCTTCATTTGCAAAGCAGACCAAGACAAGTGGGCAGAAGGCACAAGAGGAGCTGGGAGAAGAGGGAGGTAGCCGAGCTGTGGCAGTGCTCTCCACCTGGAGCCTGCAGCACAGGCAAACGAGGTGGCCTTAACCGGCAGGAAAAGGCTATGTGGGGCTGGTTACCTCTTGCCCGTTGCCTCCTGAGCAAAGCCACAGGCTGTTGCTCCTGCTCAGCTGACCCAGGCTAACTGGCTAAGTTGCAGTAACTTGATCTTGAACCTGAGCCCAAAGTCAACAGGGGATGAAGATCTAAAGTGCCCTATAGGCTGGTTCCCACTTCCTCAGCACCAGCGCTTTGGGCTTTGCACCCAAAGTTGCTGGAGTCTTCTTGTATCCGCACATCCCTGAGGCTTCTCCAGGCCGAGGAGGTGGGGACTTGGGGTGCACCTTGATGCTCAGCAGGTCGGCTTCTGCCTCAGATGCATTTAAAGGGGGGCCTTTGGGATGCATTCAGGGCCAATGAGTGATGCAATGTGTGTATATATATATATTTATACAGTCTGATTTGCAACTGCAGTCTTTGTTTCCCCAAGAGGAACCCTTGTCCTCAAACTGGAGGAGCCCCCAGCCCATGGAGCAGGAGGCAGGGATGGTGTTTCCCACCTCTGCCTGTGCCCAGCTGTCTCTTCCCAGCCCAGAGGCAAAGGATGCTGAGGGGGGCTTGAGGGGGGATGGTGGCTTGTTTTAATTAATCTGGCCTCTCTTCAGAAGAGCCGGCAGCGAGACTTGGCAGCCTGGTGTGCTGCCAGCTCTGTGCTGTCACTGTGACAGCAGCTATCAGCTCAAGCTGTTGACTGTTTATGCCAGTCTGTTCCTTGGAAAAGCCTCCCAAATCGCCCTTGGGTGAGCGCTGGAAGAGGCAGGGATGTGCACACAGGGTGGACTTGCACCCACCCTCTGCAGCTAAACCCCACCAGGTGCCATTTGTTCCACGGGCTTGCTCCAGAGCCGAGCTTTTAGGCTCCAGCTGAGGTTGGACACCCAATCCCTGCCCCGTGGTTCCTTCTGCGAGTGATCCAGACTCAAATCCGAGAGGAAGCAGCTCGGCTTTACACACACAGACGTGCACACGTGCACCTCTCCTGCACCAGGGCTGCAGCACTGGCAGAGCCTCAGCGTTTCTCTCTGTGTCAGTTGGGACTGTAGGGAACTATTTTGCAACAGACTACATAGAAGAAGACTGGAAAAACCAGTTAGTGGGAGAAAACAATCCCACGTATTGACAAATGAGTCTTGCTGACTGCCAGCCCGGCACTGGGAGTACCAGCTCCAAAGCCAGTGGTTAGCACTCGGCGTCCCGGCACGGTCCGTGCAAACCTGCAGTGAGGGTGTCTTTCCTTGCCCATGTCCTGCTGGAAAGGGGGCTGAGCTGGGTGTCCAAGGCTAGGTTCACATGGCCAGGTCCCTTATTGTCTCTATGGTGTTGGAGCAGTCCCTTCCTCTGCACTGTCACTGTCACAAGCTGCTCCCTGGCACGGCCCCTCCGTTGCTCTCTCTCAGCTCCTCTCTTCTCCCCCTCCAGGGAAAACGTGGAGACGGTGGTGAGTGTTGCGGACAAGCAGGAGACTGTCACATCCAATGGCCATGAAGGGAGATACCTAACTGCTGCAGCTGACTTCAGGTGAAGGACTTGCTCATACCTCCTACCCATGGCTCCCAGGCCCTGCTCCATCCCCCTGGTGACAGCTCAGACATGCAGAGCCATGGTTTCTCCCACTCACGGTCTCGCATGTCCCATGCACCTGGTTTTGGGGCTTTTATGCTCTCCAGGGGCTAAGGAGAAGGTGGTGAGTGACTATCCCTGCCCCCCCGGTCTCTCCCCATACCTGCAGCTGAGCCCCATGGTCCATGCACCACCTTGCAACCTGCTACACCACATTTTTCTTATGCTACATCAAACCTTTCAAACAGAGGAAACCACCAAAAGTGGCCATAGGTCACCACACAGACGCTGACTGTCGAAACAGCCCTCACTAGAAATTAGAGCAATTCCCATCCCGCGCTTGGCTCTCCTCCTGGCAGGGGGACCCCTCCTGCCCTCCCCACCTCGCCCCTCGCTCAGCGCACGGCTGGCACCAGCAAGGTCAGGGCCCTGCTGCTGGCTTCGGGAAGACTGGTCTTGCTGGGGGCAAGCTCACCGCTGTGCTCCTCCCTCCTGACACAGGTCCAAAGAGAGCCAGCACGCCTACGAAAACACCCTGGAGCCGGAGGAGAGGGTGATCACCACCGCCATGTAGCAGGTGCCCCGGCTGGCTGCCCTCCCTCCTCCTCTCACTTTGCTTCCCACTGTCATGATGGGCATTTTCGTGGGGACCCTGTGCACTGGCATCCCCTGTGCGCGGTGGGTCCCCAAGCTCTCCACGGCACCACCATCTCCTGATCTTTTCCCTTCCCACCTGCGAGATGTGTTCTTCTGCCTTGAGGGCTGGTGTCCACGCATGCATCAGGAGATGGTACAGCGGTGCCACCTCTTCTGCCCGGCAGTCACCCCTCTTGGTTGGCGAGGTTGATGTCCCTGGTCCGAGGGGGCTGCTGACCTGCTCCAGACATGGAGGGGTCCCCACTGGGTGCTGGGGACTTCCCCGCACCCCCAGCTGCTCTCTGGAGAGCTGCTGATGGAAAACCCGCTCTCTTCTCCCTGTTTCAGCCTCCTTTTTACAACCTACACCATGCATTTTAATGTCAGAACAAACCTTCTCCCCTGTATATATCTTCCCTCTGAGCAATAAAGAGAATTGTTGCCCATACAACAGCAAAGAAGGTTGTTTTGCTAATCACCCAAAGGACTTTCTGGCATCTTGCAGCGCTCCCAGCCTTCAGGCAGTTAGGGAAGGGAAGGACACTGGGGAAGGAGGCATGGGGTTGGGAAGGGTGATTAGATGGGTGTCAACACCCCCATCTCCTCCATGATCCTTCCTGGGTAGGATCCATGTCTTATCTCCTCGCTTGGATGAAGTCACGAGCGCTGTTGTGTGTGTCTAGGTGTCAACAGGGGAGAGAAAAAGGAGGAGGATTTTTTTTTTTGCTCTGTGTTTGGACCTCCCCAGAGCCACAAAGGGCTGTATGGGGAGGTGAGCATCATTCTCCCCATTTACCAGATGGGGAAACTGAGGCACGGCACCAACCCCGCACATCCCAGCACTGCTTGATGGATGAAAGGCAGCGCTCCCTGAATCCCGCTGGCCACAGGGCGCAGACCCAGAGCCAACTGAGGACCATTCCCAGGGCTGGAGGCTGCGAATGGCAATCACTTACTAATGTTGCCAGGATGTGTCTGGGGGCTGCTCCAGGCAGTGCTGGCTCTCTCCGGGGCGGCTGGCCATGGTGCAACCTGCTCCTGCCAGGCTGTTCATTAACCAGGGTCCATTTTTTGCTGTGGTGGGGACAACGCTGGGGCCACTGTGGGAGCAATGAGTGCTCCCAAGCCGCGGCATTTGCAGATTGAGACGAGAGACCTGTAATGCCTTGGCCTTCCCTGGGATATCAGTTGCCCAAGCAGCATGCAGGGTCCTCCCCTTGACCAGCGAGGAAAGGGTTAGGGGGCTCTGCAATCAAGGGCAGCCTGTGGGGCTGCAGGTGGAGCAGGAGTGGGAGGGATGAGATGAGATGGGATGGGGGCTTATAAGAGTGGCATTTTTGGCAGTCCCTGGGTTTGGGGGGAGCAGGGTGGTTTTGGGGCTCTGCTTGGGGCTGTGCAAATGCAATGGGGAGGAGCTGGCAGGAGGACATCGGGTGCCTGAACCACCTCTTGCTTTCGCTTTCTGCTGTCGGATGCTGAGCACCGCTGCAAGGGGATGTTTTAAACCTACCGTGAAACAGCAGCTGTGGTGTGTTTGGATCTGGGAGGAGCCCTAGCCTCTGCTCAGGAGATGCTTTGGAGGCCCATTTGCAGGCAGTGATGCCAGAAACAGGCAGCTGGGCTGTTGGGGCTGGAGGTATCACTTTGCCTCTCACTGGGAGAGCTCCTGCTCTGCGTGTTTCAACCCTGAATGGGCTTTCCTGCTGCAAGGGCTGTCCCCTGCTCCTCTGTGCTTGCTGGTGACCTTAAAAGCCCTGAGCCTGGAAGAGGTGCTCCCTAGCACAGTGCAGGTAGTGGCCTGGCAAAATGCCCGGTTTTCCTAAACCACCAAAACCTGCTGGGTATTCCCCAAAGTGAAGCTGTGATAGTCCTGATAGGGAGCCCAGCCCAAAACAGGACACTTGCCACTGCCGGCAGCCCTCTGGGATGGAGCCGGGGGGCTGGAGCTGGACCCCAGTGCTGCTGTGCTTCCCACAGGTGAAACTGCCAATGTCCTTAGTGGGTGGAGACATAAAAACATGAGTAAAACAGGAGCCTTCCAGTAACAAGCCCATCCTGAAAGGCACATCCCTGAAAAGCTTCATGTAGGCAAGCGTTTTGAAAATGCCCTCAAGACTCAGCATTGAGAAATCACAGCTCCAGCTGAGAAATTGCATGGGGGTAGAAGAAAACAGGCGGAAGGGTTGGAGGGGTCAAGCCCTGGGGTGCGGAGGCATGACAGCTTCTGTCCCCAGCATTGCGATAGAACTGTTCCCTTCTACCACCTTCCCTTGGGCAGCTGGAGGCTGAGCCAGCCCCAGGCTGGGTCCTGGACCTCCCCACTCGTGCCCCTGAGGGATGCTGCTCCCCTGACTTTTCTCTTGTAGGTGCGTAATGTCACACGGGTTTGGAAAAAAACAAGCTTCCCGGAGTTCATCAGTAATGCTTCGCTCAGCAGGGTTTAAGGAGGATTAGTCATTGCGTGTTCCTGCCGCGTCAGCACTTGGGCTGGGGGTGTGGCGAGAGGAGGGGAACCCATTAATTTTTACCTCTCGGTTGCAAAAGGAGTTAGAAACGGCATCCTTATAATGAGTAACAGCGGGAGTTTATTCCGTCCTGTGCACACCCTGAATATGTGATGAATGCCCGAGTTGTTCCCCTGGCAGTGCCTGGGTGCGGGTTTGGAGTGGAGGTGTGCTGGGGGCTCTGTGAGTCCCTTCCCCATGGATCCCCACCGTGGTCGTACGTCCAAGCAAGCAGAGGGATGGGGCTTTACCCCCGCATGTTTTGGGCTAGGCCAGGAACCTCGGTGCTTGGTCTCATCCCAGCCAGTGCCCCTTCAGAGTTCCCTTTCCTGGGGAAAACATCTTTTGCAAGAGCCACTGTGTTACCTCCCTGGTGGGACCTCATCTCCACACAGTCCGTGATGCTGTTCTGCCTCAGTTTCCCTTGTCTGTCAAGCACGACCCAAGGCTGGCTGTGCGAAGCGGGCTGCCTTCCCGCGAGCCGTGCAGCCAGCTCATGGATTCTTCTCGGTGCGATCCTAAAAAGAACAAAAGGGAGCGAGCATAAATGAAATTTATTGTTGGAAAATCTTAATTAGATTTTAAGCCCCAAAGGGAGAAAAGTGAGGTATTATCTGACACAGCTAATGAGTGTTAAGGGTCCATTGTTATATTTCTTGTTTACCTTTCTGTGCTGGCTGATACGGCCCGGATCCTCGCCTGTACTGCCATAATTAGGATATCTCATCTCTCGCTGATAGGGTCGGGGATGCTCTTTAAAGCACAATGCTGTCTCATCCTTCCCTGGCAGGATGAGCGTGATTGGGAAGGCAACTTCTGCCGTCTCAGTGCTCGCACCCACCGTGTTGACCCTGTGAGCTGGGGGATGCTCTCCAGAGCTGTACCTGATAGCACCCAGGTGATGGGCACCTCCAACAGTCTCGGTGACCTCTCTGAAGGGCCCTGAGCCAACTTGCCTGGGGGCCAGATCCTCCCCAGCACCTCTCTCCATGCAGCATGCGGGGTGACCGTGTCCTCCATAAGTCACCCCACAGCCACCGATGAAGGGGAAGGACACCCGTGGGTACCCTATCCTACCCCTCACTCCATAATGCCAGTTTCTCTGAAGATTGGGCTTCAGGAAGATGTTCAGGGTTGGGACCTGCGGTGGACAGGATAGTCTCCTTTTGGGCAGAAGATATTCAGAGTGGTCTTTTTGCATTACCACCTTATCGCAGCCTTCCTTTGTGGCCTAGGAGGGTGAAACTCATCTCTTGGACCCCCAGATAACGAGGCATCTTGTTGAAAGCCACCTTTACTTGGATGCTTCCCCGATCTCTCCTGAGGCTCTATAGCGGTGGAGGTTTAAGATGTTTCTGTTCCAGCTGTGATCACAACCCTGGAGCAGCTTGGGCAGGTGGACACCTACCATAGAAATTATTCCAAGGTTGTTTAATTAAGGACTTGCTGTGTGCAGGTAAACCGCAGCTGGAAGGACCACCAGCTCCAGCCCTGGCCCTGAGCAGTGTAGTCTGGGGTTTATGTCCTGGCATTGGGCGCCTTGACACCCAAGTGATGCGATTTGGACCTTCAGAAGCAAAAAGGGAGCCCATCCCACCATCGTGGTCCCTCGGGCCGGGGAAGGAGCCCAGCCACCCAGGTGGGAGCTGGAAGCACAGTGTGTAGGGGTGGCTGTGTGTGGGCAAGGGGGATGCAAAGTTTTTGGTCTTGATTCAAGGCACTGAAAGCCAGAAGTAAAATACCATCCACTGTTGGTTTATACACCCGTAGTAGCCAAACAAACATCCCCGGAGCCTGTCCTTATCACTTTATTACACCTGCTAGAGTGAATAGATTAAAAGAGGACGGGGGAGGGGGGAGAAAGCAGAAGAATCCAGCAGAAAAACTGGGTTTTGGGATTGTTAATTATTCTCTGGGGTCTCTAATCTTTAACTGGCAAACAGCATCACTAACTGTCTTAAAGCCTCTCCTGGAACATCCTGATAATAAGCCATCTGCATGAAGGCACCCCGTTATCTGCCCTCCTCCAGCCGCCTGTGACATGGCTGGAGTGGGAGATAATGAATGTGTGGTGTGTAATAACGACACGTCATTCATGATTATCGGCCTGATACCCAACCTTTTAGCTCCATTGTTTGTGCTTCAAAAAAAAGAAGAAAAAAAAAGAAAAAGACAAAATAAAAAGGAGGAGGGAAAGAAGAAAAAGGGGAATTTTTGGTGCTATGGGCTGTCCCAGGGTCCCCGAAGTGTCTCCCTGCCAAAGGGGCTGGCTCTCGTAGCATCTCCCAGAGGGTTTGGTGGTACCCTGGAAGGACTCGCCCGTGGATTGGCGGCTGCTGTAGTCATGGTGATGGAGGGAGGGAACCGAGACAGGGTAGAAATGTCACTGCTTGGCAGGGAGACATTTGGGGCAAATGCTCAGGCGATTAGATCTGTGTCACCGAGTGCTGCCCGGCTCCTTGTGCTGCTTTTTGCTGCTCTCAAAGCCGTTCAGTGGTGGCTTGGCAGAGGAGGTTATCTTGAACACGCTGCTGTCCAGAAACTGCCAGTGTTTGAAGGCGGGGGGATGTTTGGGTTGCCCAGTTTGGCCTGGTAAGCTGAAAAGCGGAAGAATTTTCTCCTGGTTGCTGATGCATTATGGCTCCATGATGCATAGGTGCTGTGAGATCTTCCCCCAAAAGCTTCGGTCCTTCAAACTGCAAACCTGGGTTAAGCATGATTCTTAATGGGCAGGGACTTCAAAGTGTTTGGCTCAGGTTACCTCATTTATTGTCAGGACTGCCTGGAATAATGATCCATTTTTTGTATCAAAAATGGCAGTAGTTTCTCCTCTCTTTCCCGAGCAGATTTCCCAGAGTGGTTTCCCTGGGGAAGGTCTCCGCTGGAAGTGGTTGGGGTTTGGCCATTTGTAACAGTCAGGAAGACTCTTGGAAACCAAATGAGCAACCAAGGTCATGGCAGTGAATAGGGTGATGGCCTCAAAACACAGGGTGGGGAAGTGCCCAATCAGGGCACCGTACAGACACAGGGATGGGCAGTAGCTGTGGGTCCTCATCAGATCTAACTTTTCCTGCTCCGGCCTTATCCCTCCATGTCCAAACCAGAAGATGCTGTAGGGACATCTTCAAGTGCCACCTAGTTTCCTCTGCAACCCACCACCAAGGAGACTGGGCCAAGTCTTTGTGGCCAAGTGCTCCCCAAGCTCATTGCTTGGACCAAAAGCCGGAGAGTAGGTGAGCAGAGCTGCAAGGTGGCTTGCTTGTTCCCCGATGGGTGGCTGAAATGCCTGACAAATAGGACCAGTAATGAAAAGCTGTATCAAACTGCTGCCCTCCAACGGCCTCGCTGTGCTGGAGCTGGGGAGGAGAGCTGGAATCGCACCTTTGAGACCAGCCTGAGCCTACCAGCGGTGCAAGGGTGGTGGCATCGGCACCTGCACAACCTGCACCCAGTCTCTGTCCAGGGGTGAGAAGGGGATGGTTGGGAGAAGAGGAACTCAGTCTCCCGATGCCTTGCAAAATAAATACAAGCTGCACCTTGTTGGTTACTCACAGCATCCCTATTCCGTTAGGTACTGAGACAGCCAAAACGAAGGTTCGGATCCAGAGCTAGAGGAATTTTGTTTCTCAAACTGAGGGTGCAGCAGATGGGGGAGATGGGGAGCAGGGGGCTGTGGGGGTTTATTCAGATGTGGAGATGCTCAGAATTGGCTGTCCTGGTCTGGACATCAGCAGAGGTGAGCTGCCCAGACAGACGGACATGGTTTGGCTATGTCAGCACCTGCAGTGATGCCGGTGATGCTATTGCCATTGGTGAAAGCTGAGCAAACAGCCTTGTCTCTCACCGTGGCGTGGCACGTGTGCAGCCCTCCATGCCTCAGTTTCCCCGATGCCTGCTGAGTGCCCAGGCACTCACAGTGACAAGCTTTTCCTGTGCCGTGGGTAACACCACCATCGTGCTGCGGACTGGGACAGGACAGAACTGTGCCTGATCTGCTGCCCCACACAGCTGAGGGCAGGGATGGGACTGGGACGGGGATGCCCCCAGGGATGGGGCCCATCTGCTGCCCTGCTGGGCCTGGCCATGCTTCCTGCCAAGCCCAGGGGGTTTTTCCAGGGACCAGGGAGGACTTTGGGTTTTTTCTGGGTCTCCCACTGCCACCTAGTGATTCATTTCCCACCCCGGACCTGCATCTCACCCAGCAGGTCCCCCTTGGCCGGGGAGCCCACCTATGGCCAGTGCTGGGGTGAGGGTCTGCAGTGGGTTCTGCACCCCCAGAACAAGCCCGGCCCCAGGGCCAGCGCCCACCTGCACCCTTTGTGCACCTCACTCATGTCCTGAGCAGTCAGTTCTCAGCCTCTGCAGAACTTGTGCTCCCTCTTGGGACTTTTTTTTTGCAAACTGATTTTGTTCTTGCCACCAGCATTTGAGGGGGGTGGTGGTGGTGATTTCTGCTTTTCTTTGTTTGAGTCCAGATCGTTTCAGTTGTTTTCTTACCACAGAAACTCCTGGAGGCAGAGGTGAGGGCTTGGTGATCCACGGCATGGGAGGGGTGGAAACAGGCTCCTCAGTCTCAAGGTGGGGGCAAACCCCCTGAAACAGCCCTTGCAGCTTGAGAAAACACTTGCAGGGCTGCCTTTTGGGCACAGCCTTGCCCCTGGGCTGCTGGGACTCATCCTGCACCCTCCTGGCCCCCCAAATGCAAAGGAAGCCAAAGCAATGTTTGGGGAGCATTTCCACCAGGCTTTATTCTCTTTTCAGAGAGGAGGACAAGGCCGATCAAACGTTGTTTTCAGCATGGTGAGTGCTTTCTCCAGGCTAGCTGGTGATACGCCTCTTCACTGGCTCCTGAGCACCCTCAGCTCAAGAAGTTCAGCGCCAGGGCAGAAAAACCCATTGCCCTTCGCCTCTGGCGGGCACAGCACCAGCCCCAGAACAGATTAGGGGGAATAATTGGAGGGTGGTGCGTGGGGATGCAGTGTGGCTGCAGGAAGGGGCTCTCCTGCCCCGGCACGCTCAGGCTGGAGGCAGGGGAGGGTCATCGTGCTCGGGCAGTGTCCAGGATTTAGATACCTGTGCAAACCACACTGGTGTTATTCACCTGCCTGAGCAGGGAACTGACAATGCTGCAAATACACAGGCAGGTGACAGAAGTCCCTCCAGGCAGCATTCAAGGGCAGGTTGGAGGTGAGGAGATGAGTAGGACACAGAGGATGCCTGCGGAGGTGAAGGCTGAGCTCTGCTGCAAATCCCCCCTGGCAGTGCTGTTCCCCATGCAAGGATGGGACCCGGACCTGCTGGGTTTGGTGTGTGTGCGAGGGGGCTCAGCATGTCCCCCCGGACAGCAGCAGGGAGGGAGGTTAATGTGGGAGAGCTCTGAGGAGGCTAGGGTGGGTCTGTTTGGTGTCCCCCTCTTAAAATTCTGGGTGGAGGGCGGTCCTTGGGAAAGCGTTTGCCCTCCACCGTGGTACTGACCCTTCACTGGGTCAGTGAATCTTCTTCAGATGCAGGTGGATCCCGTTGCTGGACCTGAGGACAATCTGCGGTATCATTGTGGGAGGCTTGGTCGGGTCGGGGCAGAGCTTGAAACGGAGCAGGGTCAGGGCCAGAGCCACCTTCATCTCATTCATGGCAAACTGCTGCCCAATGCAGTTCCTGAGGAGAGGATGACAAATGCTCCTACTGCAGCCTTCATCCCCAACCACCCCAGAGCTGAGCTCAGCTCATGCGCGAGCTTCTCGAAGCAGCACCTTTAGGGTGCTGGGGGACCTCCAGCTGCTGCAAGGATATTGCTGCAGCTTATCTAGGAATCCCCTCATGCCACACCAAAGTGCACCCAGCTCTGCTGTGGGGTACTGTGGTTGTTTGTTAATAAGCATTGAAAAAAATATGGAATTGAGAGAACTGGGGATTTCTTCACTAGAGAGTGCTGTATGGTTCCAGCTCAAAACCCAGACACCTCAGAAAGGCTATTTTTGACTCTGTGTGGAGTATCTCCTCTTGCAATTTACTGAGACCTCAGTATCCTGCATTTGTCTATTGATACAGCACGGGAACCACAGAGACCTGGGCTCAGCTTGGCTTTGAGGTATTTACCCCTAAACAAGAGAGTCTGTGTTCTCAATGCAGGCCACAGAAAATGTAAATATCTCCACAAATTCACAAGAAAAGTGTGTGAAACTTTGCAGTGACCACAGAGCTTGGGGTGTGAGAAATGTTCTGGAGCTGATGGAGCACGGTGGAGATCCTATTATGGAAAGCCTGCTTGAGTTGGCCAAGCCAGCTTGGCTCATGGGCACTGAGGGAGGATTAGCTTCAGGAGCTCGGCTCTGAGCTAGGTCTCACATGCAAGGCAGCTTATGGGGAAGGAAAGGGTGAAGGATCTCCCACCTGGATCCAGCAGAGAAAGGCAGGAAAGCGTGGGAGTGCCTCTGTGCTGAGTTCTCCGGAGAAAACCTCAGGGGATCATACATCTGTGGGAGCAACAAAGACTGTTTGGTCAGTGTTGGTTCTGACATGAGTAGCACCAGCTTCTCCCCTAGTCCTCAAGGTGCATGTGGCCTCTGCTGCCCCAGAGGAGCTGCAGCTGACATTCATCCCTCTGAAAAGCCAGCCAGGTGGATGAGAAGAGGACACTGATGGCCATGCGGATCTTCACCTTGGAGATATCTAGATCACCCACTACAGTGCCCAAGATGCCTGCAGGCATTTTCTCATCCATAGCAGCAATGATCAAGTCAGACTCCCTCCTGTCCAGACACGCCTGATCCTGCCTCTCCAGAGAGCCACTGGACAGAGGCAGCTGTGGACCCTCCTTCAGGTTTCCCGGCTATTTCTTCCCTTGAAGCCTCTAAGACATCAGCTTCGAATCACATACTGCTTGGAGGGCTTGGGACTTCTCATACCACTCTGGGACCTAACTCTATCCAGGGCAGCTGAAAGCAGTCTGAGTATCTCTGTGTCACCATGCCAGAAGATAGACTATTCAGCACCCTTTCCCAGCACTTTGTCATGTTCAAAGCCTTTGGGGTGTTTGGTAACTTAATTGAACTTTGCATTTAGATATGGACTGTTGGAATAAGAGGGGACAAAAACAAAATTATGGCAGGGAGGCACAGGCTGCCTAATTCAATGGATGTCTGGGCTCAGACATCATCTTCCCCTTCTTGTTATAAAGGTAAAATACCTCGGGGTCTTCCCACACATTCCGATTCCTGTGAAGAGCAAATATGTTCAATGCAACCTGGCAGCCTGGAAAAGAAAAGTAAGAAAAAGCTGGTGACATCTCAGAGTGAAGACCCAGGAGAGGTGTTTGCAGGATGCTCTCCCTCCCTGGACTCTGTAGGGGCTGTTGCAGGAGATCTGGCAGGGATGATACCCAGTCTGTACAAGTAGGTCACCTCCTGAAACCATCACATGGAAGAAACAATGGCCTCAGAGCTGGGCCCCATTTTGGTACCAGTGGATGAACTTTTAGTCTTAACCAGGATCGACAGTCTGCAAGTCCCCTTTGAGCTCTGTGAACACCCCAATGCCCTGGAGCATGTCCTTGGACTGCCTCCAGCCACCCTCCTGGGAGAGCTGTGATGGTGAGCTGTGATGGCCCTGTACAGCCCTTTGGAGAGAGAAGAGAGGCTGGAAGCCTCACCAGCCCCTCCACACAGCAGCTCTAGCAAGGATGCCTCACTTGTCACGGACAGCATGAAGGATGAACAAACTCAACAGACCTGCTGGCAAGCTGCGTCCATCAGAAAATGTGACAGATTTAGAGAGGTATCGGGACACGGAAGGAACGGGTGGGAACAGGCGCAAGCTCTCTTTGATGCACATTGTGGTGTAAGTCATCTTCCCAAGGTCCTCCCTGAAAGCAAACCAGGGGGTCAGGCTGTGTTTGAGTGGCAGCAATGGGGACTGGGTGGGCTGGACCACCATGTCTCCTGTCTGCTGTTGGGGTTTCTCCTTCTCCTAGTCCTCCCTTTGCTGCCAGTATTGCTACGTGAAAAGCAGAATGCCCCAGTGCAGATGCAGTATAAGATGGATGAAGTTTTCTTCTCAGGATGAGTGGAAAGAGTTCAAAGTAAAGGAATAAGAAGTCCTAGCTCACCACTCAACGGTATCTCGGTCTCCCAAGATCTCCTGGATCTCCTCCCTGCACCGTTGCTGGTGCTCTGGATATAATGACAGGCAGTACAACAGCCAGGAGATCCCGCTGGCTGTCGTATCATGACCCGCAAACATGAACGTGTCCACCTCGGCACGCAGGTCCTCATCAGATAGCCCAACTCCATTTGCATCCTAACAAAGAGGAGAGTATATCATTCTTAAGCGCACATTAATTGGACTTGATCCTTTGGGTATAAAACTAACCCAAGATGCTGATGAAGAAGGGCCCAATTTGGTGTCTCTTGTATCTCCCTGTACATCAGGAAGTAAACCAGTAGAAAATATGTCCAATACATGTGAGAACAGTCAGACCCACTGATTGCTGACTCTGCAGTCAACAGAGCTACAGAGTTGGGCTTTGGAGATCCCAGCCCTTTAGAAGGACAGCCTATTTGATTCCCTACCAAGGGTTGCTGTTACATTTTTCAACAGTTTGGTTTGGAGAACTTTTGTTTCAGATTGAGACACAAAAAGAAAGCAGTGGCTCCAGAAAGACAGAGTGAGCACAGAGTGTATCTTCTTCCTGAACACCAAGTGGCAGCTTCTGTCCAGAGTATCTGAAGGTATCTGTGAAGGTAAAACTACACGAGGGAAGAAACAAAACCTCTTAAGAGGTCCACAGCCAAGGTGGCCTCCTTGTAGCACTTCCAAAGATCTCATTCTTCTCTGGTTTCTGACAGCTCACTTATTTTAAATTATTAATGAGCTCAGTGAAAATGAACAAGGAAGGTGAAAGTCTGTTCGAGCTATTTATGTTCAATCACTGCATCTCACACATTTGTATTTCCTTCCCTTTCAATCCACCTTTCCCTGAGCTAGGAAATCTGGAGTGCAGAAGCCGTTGCCAGCAACTCCAGTGAGGGGTGCTGAGCTCCCTGCTGATGCATCCTCGGTGCCACGCAGGTATGTTCTTTGACATTTGATACGATTATTTCAAACATTCACCTTGGTACAAAGAAGAATGTCCAGAAAATCCAGGTGTCTCTTCTTCTGGATCTTGTCAAGTTCCTTCTCACTGGAGAGCAACATCTTTCTTTCTTTTATTACCTTATCTGCATAGAAGAATGACCAGTTAGATGCGTCCTGCCCCGCCAGAGACGTCATGTACTTGTCCGCTCGGTCAGCAGCTTGGACTCTGTTTAATGTGTAACCCTCTGGCCAGTGCATGCTGCAACCCCCCTCCAAGCTGCTCCAGATACAAGTGGGGGAGAGGTTCAGCTGGGAGACAGGGCTGGGGAGAAAGGGGGAAAAATACCTGTGTGGGCATGGGCCAGCTTGCAGGCATCCTGAAAGTCACGGCCTTTGCGAGTCAAGTCATAGAAGATATCCTTGTAAGAATAAGTCTGGACTCTATTGCTCACGAGGTAGCTCAGGTCATAAACAGCTCTGATATAATAGTCTGAGTTGCTGTAAGGCAACCAAAGTTAAAGCTGGTGTTAGCAACATGAGCAGGGAAACAGGAGCACTTGCTTTCCCAGAATTTTAAAGTTCAGACACTGACCTCTGAGTCTGGCAGTTGGCATTATAGCTGAAGGCGCATTTCATGATGCTGTCTAGTGTCATCAAGCTGACATCTTGAAAGAGCTCCACTGACTTCCTCTCTGTGTTCTTCTTTTCCCATTTATCCTAGTGATGGAGACGGGTAAGGGGGGACTGACTATCTACAATCAGGTCATATTTTCCTGTCCCTCTTCCCAGATCCATACTGCTAATGACTTTCTTTTCTGCAAGCAGAGGCCCTAGTTCACTATATATTCTGTGAATCTAATCAAACTCTTCTGCGCATTTCTTTTTCCCGGTTTACCATTATAGGACTACGAAAGGATATTCTAGCAGTGGTGGATTTTATTGGAAAGCAGATGTAAGAGAGAATAAGTGCAATGGCCAGAGAAAGGTGAGGGGAGCAATTTCCAAACTTCAAAACCACCCAAAAAAGTTCAATGAAACTCTAGGAACCATCTAAGTCCAGTCTCTTCCCTCAGTCATTCCCAGACCTGATTATGTTCACTGGTGCACAGCTGAAATGTAAAAGTAGCAGGAGTGGTGATTCTTACCAGCATCACTTTGACCGAGTCTGACATCAGGGCCACATAAGATTTCAGCACATCGTAATGAAAGGCTGGGGTGAGCAGCTTCCGATGCTGGAACCATTTGGTTCCATCCAAGATCAACAGCCCCTGCCCTGGAGACACAATCAGCAAAGGCGCAGTCAGCTCCTCCAGACTCTGATCACGGCTTTGACAGCCTCACTACTGCTTTTGGCCAAGCTCAAGCTAATGTGCATGGTCTGGAAGGACGAAGAGTTGGTGGTGAAGCCTTTTCTCCAGTATCTCTGAGGCCATTCACAGTGGTGCTCTTTGGATAGAGGAGAAGCATGCCTGCATGTCCTTCACTGCAACCGGCTGTGCATGCCTAATCTACCCCGAAACCAAAGCCTTGATGGCAGAGGCATGGGACTTGCTCTCTCAGATGTTTTTTTCTGCCTTAAATTAAATACTTGGGTGTCTTTTGCAGCAGACACTGACAGTTGTTAGTAGGACCCTGGAGGGCTACCTCAAAGCTGTGTGCAAGCCATGAACCTCCCTGTCCTTGGTGTGTCTCACCCCAGTTATCCGTGGTAGTATTCAGTCCCTGAGCAAACTGAGGGTTGCTTTGTGAAGGCCAGGGTGTGTGATCCAAGGCAAAGCGACCTGATGTGCTCCACAACTAGGTGGGCACCACCGATACTAATGCTCACACCTAAACAAACCCTCCCATTTGCAAGCTCTGGTTTTAGAACGGAAAAAGCAAAATAAAGGAAGACAAGAGACAAGCCGATGAAATGTGCGACATGTCAGAAAGGGATAAAGGAAGAGAATGACTTACCAATCCAGGGAACTAAGAATTTGTAGGGTATCTTGGGCTTCTGATCTGTAAAACAAAATAGATACCAGAACAGTATGAATGGCTAATGAATTCAACATAACAAAAAAGAAAATTCAGGATAAATTGACATTAGAGTTCGTCCTCTAAATCACAATGTAGAATTAGTCTCATTTCAATATGTAAAACACTAAAGGTAGAGTTTAAAAGTGGTCTTCTACAAATATGACCTCAGTAGACTTGAGAAAACCAGAGAAAGGTATAATGAAAAATGTGTGTGGAAATGAAATGGCAATGGCAAGTTGGGAACAATGGATGGGAGTTACTGGAGATGGCCATGTACGTACCACTCACAGCCATCATGCTCCACAGAAAGGAGCAGAGGAAAAGACTTGAGATGTCTTCTGAGAGCCATTGCCATGCCAGCTCACCCATGTTACTGGGTTTACTGGGAAGCACAGATATTGTGGTGGTAGATGCCATAGAAAACAGTAAGACAAATGATAATGGAGACAGTGGACTGGCAGGAACAGACACGTGGTCACTGTTTTGCTTGAGAATACAAACTGCTCCATGAAACTTGGGGTGGGCTGGGAGATTGTGAAGGGAAGCAAAGGAGGAATTGCAATAGCTGTGAAGGAAGCCAGCAGAGGGGATGACTCCAGGCAAGGTTCCCATGATTTTCTCAGTAGGGAAGTGAAAAGGACATGACTTCCCAAAACCAGATGTAGAGACTTACCCATTTGACCAAGTATGCTTTTGGCATATTCAGGATGGTGGATTACTAGAGAAGGCAGGACTGGGCCAAGCCATCTGGTAAAGGCATAGGGGTATTCTTCTCCCCATGACACCATCTGATTTAATATTTTACGTGTAGTTATCTGCAATGACAGTTAAGCAGGGACGGAATTCAGGCAGAAAAACAGGGACATGCTGGGGAGAGCAGAGGCTAAACTTGCCCTCTGATGGAAAGCACATACAAGACATCTTCTCCTGGGAAATGGGGAGAGAATGGGCAGACTTTCCTCAGCGGGGCTTTCCGTGCTGCAGGTGGATGAGATGCTGGGCATGGCAAAGGGACCGTGCACAGGTGGCAAAGCTGCCTGAGCCGCCACATCCCTGCAGCACATGGAGAGTCCCTACCTGGGGCCCAGCTGCAGTTGAGCCTTGTAAGGACAGCCGGGGCTTGGGGTGGCTTGGTGTCACACTTGGGAACTACAGCTGGCGTGGGCAATGCCAGGATGCCCCGTGAACGGGGCAGGGGGACCAAGGCTGTTACACCCCTGTTCTCTAAATTCAGCAGTGCAAGGTGGGCATGCAACGTGAAAGCAAAAGTATCTTCACTATAGAAGGATGAAAACGGCTGCAATAAAATGACCTGCTTTTGTGGCCATGTCTTCTTAAGTGGCTGTAAGGGGAGAGGCTCTTATTGGTAGAAGGTTTAATGCAGAAGAGAGACATTTTATGGTTGCTCATATTTAGATAAATTCATGAAAGTCCCAGAAATCACCTAACTCCATGTTTAAGCACACGATCGAAAACAACGTGGCTCTATTTTTTACCAAAATGATGCCCATCTCATATCCAGGCACCCTTTCTGCCTGTCCTGCAAAAGCCTTGGCACTCTCTGTGCAGAGGTCCTCTCCTCTAGGAAGGGACATGAGCAGGGGACATGCACACCTCACCCCACCACTCATCCTGACTGATATCTTCCACAGTTGTTGGGACAAACCCACCCTGACTGAATCCAGCTCCCTCCTTACCAGACGACTGTGGCCATAGAGCCAGTGTTTCGGGGGACCAGGGAATGCCTCCAGAGCTTTCATGAGTTTCTTCCTTTCCTGATAGAACTGAGCCACCTTCAGCAGCACGAAGATGGCACCAAGCACCACGGAGAGCTGCAGAACGACAGCAGAAGGTCTGGCTATGTTGTCCAGCAGAGATGCCATGCTGGCCTTGCATCCAGGATGCCTGACACTGCCTTCTCCTGCCTGCTTCTCTTCTGCTCCTCCTGTGCCTGACGGGGAGCTAGATGCAAGTAAAAATCCTCTCTCTCCTGCTCTGCTGGAGCTACGCCTGGTGAAGCGCTGCTGGCAGCAATTTATAGCAGCAGGAACATCACGGTAAGCAATGCATCAGCTTGGCTGGCAGCCGATTGCGTGCTGACCCTTTGACCTGCTTCCAGCAACCTGTGGATGGAGGTGGCTTGTTAACAAACAACCTGCACGTGTTTGTACTTTCTTGGAAGTCCCATACAGCCCAGCAGTGAAGGAAAGCACTCGCCGTCACCCAGGTGGACGAAGCTGTAGGAGGGAGGAGGTAAGAGGTAGCCAGGCTTGGGCTCTAGCTGAGCTCCGTGCTGTCCTCAGCCAAATTCAGGTCTGGAAGCCGTTCATCCACCTGCGTGAAGTGAGGAACAAATGGGCTGCCTCTGCCAAACACACGGGCTGGACAGATCCAGCTGCCTCCAGCTGTAAAAACAGTGCTCTGAGCAACTGCAACGTCACACAGCACTGCCAGACTATAATCAAGAGAATGGACAGAACCCAATCAGCACACAAGGGACTGTGGCCCTGTTCTCCAAGAGGTCCTACCACAGGCAAGCCAGGAGGCAAAACTGCTGCCCAGAAGAATTACCGTGGTCAATAGATAAGACAAGGAGAGGGAGAGCAGCAGAGCAGTCAAAAGAGCTGCAGCAATATTGAGGGCATGTCTAACCTGATAGGGTGACATGATGGTAAGGTCATGTTCCTTCTACAGTCCTGGTGAGTCCTTCCTCTGTCTACACAGCATCTCACCATCTCACCATCCTCCTTTTTTGGCTCCACATCACATTTACCTCTCCAGTGCAGTGCTTGGTTGGGCCCCAGGTAGGATCCCTTCTAGCAATCCCTGAGCAGATCCTGCTGGTTACCTGGGCTCCCACCTTGTAGGCGCAGAAGCCGGGAATGTCTTGGAGGGAATTACAGGGGTGGTGGAGGACTTGGGCTGTAAGCCTGCCGCATGTGGGTGACTTCCAGGTGTATTGCAAAGAGGATGATCCCCAGATGGGCTGAAATAATTTCCCATTTGGGTGTTGGCATATTATGAGGATCAAATGAGTCATCAGCTGCTGAAGCTGGTAGTCTGATGTGCTCCTACATAGGGGCTGCTGAATTTTGTGGCTCTTTCTCTTCAGCTTACCACGTCTCTGAGATGAGTGTCTTCTGACGTTTGGGCATTTTGCTTTAGCTTTTAGTCTAAATTATGCTATGGCCAATTGAAACCTATGTTTTCTGCTAGTAGAGTCATTTTGCTGAAAAAACTACTGTTTATCTGGTATTCGTTGTCCAGATGTATCCTTTTTATAAAGACAGAGACATGTCTCATGGCTGAAGTGAATCTGCACAGCCCCAATGAAAATATTTAAACTTTTTAGACAGAAAGAATATATGAAAAAATCTTACAAGACCCACTGCCTGGGAACTACCTGAATCCACAAAAATGCCTGAAAGTTAGTGAAGTGAGTAACTTTTGCCTCAGCTGGCTTGTGACCTATTCGTTAATTAATGATCGCAAAGACAAAGCCCTAGGTACAGACGGTACCATTTGTCTTTCGGTCTCGGAGAGACTTAAAGTGTCCGGCTCCTACCAACCCACAGGAGGGATTGTAGATATATTGCTCATCCATTGTGATATGTTGCTCATTGCAAACAGGCTGAGGGTCACGGCGTGTGCCAGTTTGAGTTTGAGTGTAGCACGGGAAGGCGCCCAGCTGCGAAAGCTGGACTCATCCTGTGCTCTTTGAGAGAAAAATCAACAGACTGCAGAAATGCTTAGGTGTGGTGCACCGCACTCCTCAAGAAGTGTGGCTAAAGCAACTCTCTTTTCACTTGAAATCTTTGCATGCAACTTCTCTGAGCTCTCAACCCTTCTTCGGAGCTCACAGTATAAAGCCCCATATCTGAGGGCATTTGGGACAGTTTTACTTTGGATCCGTGCAGATTCCCTTGCTGAAATGCACAACCTAATTCAGCATGGCTTTTTTTTCTCTTTATGGGCGGGTACACTAGTGCACAGAGCAGGAAGACGCAACCTGACCCTCTTTCCAACACAAGCACTGCAATATTACCTGTGGGTCCTTGCAAGGGAGAGGATTTGTCCTCCCTGCCACACAGCTAGAGGATGCTGAGTGCTGTTCAAAGACTCAGCCTCGCAGCTGAGTGGTTCACAGAGAGACCTGGCAGGTTCAGGCGGCTCCACCTTCACGTCCCTTAGCGGGATGTTTGACTGTGCATCCCACTGCTTCTGTTTGCTCTTGGAAGTTCAGCTGTGGATTTTCTGGGTGAACATCGATCCTTCTGCTGACGTTAGCTAGTGTGGTACATGCTCTCTGTCATGTGCATCATCACCTAGTTCTCAGGTGGTTATAAGATATTTTGCAAATGCTCAAGCATGATGTGTTGGAAATGGCAGTTTCTAGCAGTGGCCTCCAGCTCCAGCAGTGATGATGTTTCAGGAGCTCCTTGCACACTTCTGGGTTTGTATCCTGAGGTTGGCAGCCAGGACATTTCCACATAAGATGGGATGAGAATGCTGACATTGAGACACCTGCCATCATGGGTACCCAGGGCACAAAAGGCACTGGGTATGGCAGCTGGCTAACAGCCAGCTCCTACCATGCATGTCCAGATGCCTGCTAAAGTTTGGGCTGAAAAGGGGGTTAGTTAATTACTTCTTTATGTTGGTAGTAGAAGACTGCTCTAGAAACACGCTTTTCTCTTGAAAGACATCAACTCTGTGATCTAGTCTTAGTCTGTTCCTGGGCCACAAATACCCTTTTGCTAATTTGCCAACATTGCCTATAACATTGAGTTTCTTTGGCATTTCCCTAGAAATAATGATTGCATAAGTTCCTTAGCTGGTATAAGGTGGCCCAGTCAACACTACAGCTGTCCGCATGGCACTGGGCTTTTGTTAGCATGGCGGGAAGATGTGTTGCAAAGAGCCAACGACAACAGCTTAAAATCTCTTATATCTCCTCAGGCTCAGGTGCTTTGGCTGCATGAGCCCCATCCTAGTGTATTTCTTCAGCTCCCCAGCATGACTGTCCCCTGAACTGGACCCCTGTAACCTACTTTAAGATGGTGTCCCTGGTTCTTCAGACTGGGAAGAAGAGGAAGCAGGAGTTATATCCTCTGGATGACATTTGTCATCCTGCTTTCTCCCCATCACCACTGCTGACATGCTGCATCTTTGGGCCAGAGCCTGGTAAGTCATTAGAGCCACAACCATCAACAATTTTAAAATTTTAAAAACACACTGACTCTCCTTGTGTTGCCTTGGAGAACATCCCTGGCAGGCACCAAACAGCGTTGACTTTTCACACACTTGACCATCTTCATGAGACTAAGTGTAGCTCGTTGTGCCAAGCCAACTGGATCTGTGCAAAAGTTCAGAGGAGAGTTAAAGGTTGTTCTTTAGGGGGCAGAAGGCTGCAGTCTGTCAGGTTAGGCATTTCTCAGGGAAGGCGTTGACTGTAGCCAGGGCAAGAGGGACCCTATCTGCCATGACAACTTCACACTCCTGAGCAGGAGCACCTGACTCTAGGGACCTCATGGCCATGGAAGTTGTAGGAGACGCATCTAGTACGTCTAGCTCTTCCTATGATCCTCCACCTGTCCTCCAGCACCCTGATTAATAGGCTTCCCATCAGGAAAGGAGGCAGTGCAGGCTGGATGGCTGTTTGGCCAGGTGGCTGGGAAGCATGTGGGTTGTGGTTGTTCGGCAGCATCCTGCTGAGGCTTCTTGCCTACCTGAGGAGATGGAGAAGGATGAACATGAAGCACAAGGAGCCACTTCTGCTCTGCCTGAGCCAGATCCATGGCTTTGCAGGCTGCCTTGAAAATGTGGGGCTGACCTAAAGAGATTGGGCAGGTGAAGGGTGTGAGGATAGTGATGTTACCATGCGCTTTCTCTTGTTATTAGATGAGGTCACAGAGAGGGTTTGGACAGGTCTGTCATGATGCTTGGGATTAACCTTGAAGTTAGGTTCAAGTGATGTATGCTACAAGAGACCCCATGCCCCATCCGCAATGCATCATGGGCTCTGTTCCCAAGCTGTCCCTCCTCCAGGCTTTTTTTCCTCTCAACCACCTCTAAAATGGCCTTTAGGGTCTTTCAGAGACCCCTCTCTAGGATGAACAACTAGCCTCTTGTTTGGCCTTGCCCGTGACTATGGATGTGAGGGAGGAGAAGGGGAGCTCCACGGAGCTGATGACATTGGAAGTGGGATCGCTCCTGTGGGTCCCTCGTGTGAAGACCTGCAGCACGCTCCTAAGTCCAGCAATGTCATGTAGTTGGGTGCCTTACAAGGTCCACATAAGGAACACTGAGAGAACTGGGGGTTGAGCCTTTGGTTAGCACCAATGGAGCTGTTTTGGGGTGTCCTGTGGCACCTACCTGATTACCAGACCATCTGATCTGGATCTGGCCGGCACCAGCAGTCATCTACAAAATAACTCAGAAATCCCCCAAGACCTACAGGGGGAGGGGCCAGGCTGGTGAAATCACTGGCACGGCATCAGGTGAAACTTTTATAACAACACAGAAATTCTCACTGGTGACAAAGTCCCTGGACAATGGGTTTGACTATGGGTTACTGAGCAGGGTGGATTTTTACCCATCTGTCTCCCTGATAGTTATTTAATAACCAGTGATGAGCATGGAGCCAAGGGGATATGGGTTGTATTGAAGGTCAAGTGAGATGTCAAGCGTTGAGCTGATAGGGAGGGGACATAGGGGACAGAGTGGCTATACCCACATTTATGGGGATTTGAAATAAGAATCTGAGCTTGGGTGAGAGCAAAACTGGGTGCCTAATCCAGCCTCCAGCCTCTGCATTTTCTGTTTCACTGGTGGAGGAGAGAGAAACACCTTTCTCACATATTTCAGAGATTTCATGGCAAGAGGGGCTATGAACATTTGGTCTGACACTCTTTAGCACAGCCTGGGGATGGTAAGTCAGGAGGTTTTGCAGGGGAAGAAACTGTGGAAGTTGAAAAGAGAAAGTGAAGTGGCCACAGAGCCACAAGTGGAGAAAAGTGAACAGCACTGATCTTGTCATCGTAAGGGATTGGGACCAGGCCAGAAACAGTCTGCTTAGCACCAGGAGAACCTACAGCCCTGTTGCTCCCAGGTGTCCCGACTGAAGTAAGGAGCCTCCAAAAGAAGCTCTCAGCATGAAGAAGCACCTACAAGAGTCTCCTGATAACCAGAGTGGTTTGGGGAGGTTGGCAGGGTGAATTGAGTCTGGGCTTGACCTTCTGGACATCTAAGGCTGGCAAAACTACAGTTGGGTGTTAAAGGACGCTTGGAAGGTCATCAAATATTTGCAAAGAGCCTCTGCCCGGCTGGCTCGATGCTGTGGATGTCCACATGATGGCAGTGTATGCCATGACAGGTCATGCCATAAACGTAAAAAAAAGTTAAAAAAACATATTACACTGAAGAATTCCCATCCTGTACCACAACCATGGACACATCAGGCTGTGGAAGTTGCTTTCAGGGTCTTGGGAATTTCTCCACCTAATTTAGACACCTAAACAGAAGAAGGAGATCTTCCTCACTGATTTAACTCATACTGTTGGCATTCATTGCAGAAGAACTGGTTTACTAAGCAGGTGAAATTGAGGTGGCAAATAGATACTTTGCCCCGGAGTATGACCTTGCAGCAGCTGCTTTCCTGGGTATGCCTGTGTTTATTCGGATAGGAAGAAGAGTCCAGGCCCATCTGTCCCTGTGTGTTCCTGCAGTGCTTAGTGCTGACAGATGAAATGTAGCTGTAATGCCAAAAAAAAAATAATAACGTTGCAGGCTTCCAAACACATGATATATGAGGAAATCATGACAAGAGCCCAACAAGTGTTGCAGAGTAATGTGAGCTGCCTGGATCCCATCTGACCACACATGTCTCGAGGATGAATTTATATCTGGAAGCATTTAATACAGCTGTCTTACAAATACGTTGCAATACTTATGTAATTTACAGGCTGCTTCCAGTGTAAAATCCCAGTGGGGTTTAGATGGAAATTGCTGGTACCATCTGATAATGGGTTTGCCCGGAGAGCGGCGTGGATCCTGTGCAGGGACTGCATCCCCCGGCGGTGCGAGCAAGCTGCTCTCGCCCCCGGTTCTGCTGCTCCCGTCGTGCTTCGCAGCGTACGAGAAAGTACCACCACCAGACTGCGATGGACGGGTACCCTTTGCGTGACCTGGTGGTGGCTGTACAGCTATTACGACAGTCGCTGTGGGGAAAGGAATAACTGCGTGAGTAGGTGGCATCTTCGCTCTGCTGTTATTGAAAGACAGCAATGAGAAAAATCCAAGATCTTTTTAACTGAAACAAAGATTTATCCTGTTGCACCCCGCATAGCCCCTCTCATGAATTCTTGTTAAATTAGTTATCTGAAGGTCTGAATCAGGCAGTCCAAGGTCAGCTCATCATCTTCATCATCTTTGCAATTACCCTTTCTGCAGAAAGTAGGGAAGGATTAAAGAATGAGCTAACCTCTCTGCATCTAGTCCTTGACTGTCTTTATTGCTCTGAGTTATACATCCCATCTGACTAGGTCTTTTTATTACTATCACATCTCTAGTATCTAGGAGAGGAAAGGTAACTGGGGGGAGGCACCATCAGACATTACATTCTGGAAAGGTCTGGCGCACTCTGGCACTGGGAAAGTGTTTCCCCAGATGCCCTGTCGCAGCCTCAGCCCAGCTTTCCAGTTCAAAAGCAGAGCAGCCATGGAAGATGTGGGATGCAGGATGTGGCATGTGGGATGATGCAGGATGCAGGATATGAGATATGGGATGCGGGATGCAAGGTGCGGGATGTGGGATGATGCAGGATGCGGGATATGGGATGCAGGATATGGGATATAGGATGCGGGATGCAGGATGTGGGATGCAGGATGCAGGATGCAGGATGCAGACTGGCTGGCCTGGCATGCAGTGTTGGCCCACATGGCTCAGGGAGATTGGGAGCTGGGCTGCCATGCGTGGCGTTATTTAGAAGAGTGTGACTCTAGCTCCTGGCCTCCGAGGGTGTTAGCACCCAGGAGAGCTTTGTGCGCAGAGCTGATTTTGGGTTTGGGCATGCAATTGCAGGGGGAACCGGGCTCCGCTCCCTTTCTGTGCCAAGAAGCCATGAGCACAACACAGAGAGGAGAATGGGAATGCTGCAGAGCACCTTTCCTTTTCCTCTTCAGATATGAAGAGGAAGATTTTTAGTGAATCCTGAAAGTCATAGGGGGCACAGTGACTGAGCAGGGTGAAGGCAGGAGCAGCCTGGTTTTTCTGTCCCAGGGCCGGGAACATTCATGTGTTGGATGATCCAGTTGGGAAAGCAGCAGTGCAACCTTTCCTCTACCCCCTATTCAGTCCCAAAACCCAGACCAGAGGTACCCTGCTGTAGCCTTATACCACATTCATTGCTGCCTTTGGGCTTTTGGATTATGCATCAAAAATGGTGACCTGCTCTTAAAACCTCTGGAAATGCAGGTTCCCCAGGCAACCTATGTCAGGGCTTAAGAAACCTTAGGGAGTGCTTTATGCTACATAATCTGTATCTACCTAAATACCATTTAGCAGCTGCCATTTATTTACATGAGGACTGTTATGCTAAGTTCCCCTAGTTCGATCCCCTTTTACCTACTCCCTTTCAGTGGGTACACCATGATTTCAGCCTTGTGCTCTTGCTCATCAGATGTCCTCGCTTTAATCTTTCACATTTGCATGCTAAGGTTCATCCAGTCCTTTTTAGATGGTATTTTTTTCAAAGCTTATCTTTAAAAGAGAAATGAATCCAATATAGAGATGCATGTCATTTGCTTCCAGTAACTTCAGCTATTTTGATGAAAAATGTTCTCATTTTACACTTCAGAATATGTAGGCAAGGTACATTTTGAAGTAAATGCAGTTGCCTTTATACTTAAATCTCCAAACCAGGTTGAAGGACACTGTCTCATTTCATCTAGTGAAAGGAGATGCAAGTGAAAAATTTTTGAGAAATATTTGTATTTATGTATCCAAGTATGATGTTTGCTTTGATTACAACAGCAGGATATTACTGATTCGCATTACCTTTGTGAGCTTCTGTACCTACAAAATACCTTTTGGAGAGGCTGCTGCCTATCAGTCATTTCCCCTTTTGGTTTTCTGCAACGGCTGTGCCTGCTCCTGTGCTTTGTGCCTGTGCTTACGGACTCGCATCCTATTCATTTGAGCATTTTTTCAATTTATCAAGATAATTTTGAATCCTAATACCACTCTCCAAAGCACATGCAGCTTCTCATAGTTCTGTGATGTTTTACATTTTAATAAGCATACTGTGTATCTCCCCATTGCAGGGATAGCTCTGATTTCAACTCAAGAGCTGCACCTCACGTCTGAAGAGGGAACAGGCAGTGGAAGCGGGTGGGCATTTGCCCAGGCTGCCCCGGCGCAGCGGCTGCAGCCGCAGTCAGCATCCCCTGCAAAGCCGGTGTCGTACCATCGTGCCAACATTCCCGCTTCTTTGAGAGGACCTGGCTCAGGCCAAAATAAATTGGATTAACTCAGAAGCGAAAATAAGTTGAACCAGGATTCAGTTTTCCTGGCATAGGTGGAAAGCCAACATTGCTGAAGGGCAGGAAATAGAGATGAAAAAGCACATGGAAAAGCACATTTGCTGGGAAATCTTATTTTCATTTTACTTTCTAGAGTCCTGATCCGTATGTATATAAGTGAGAGCAACCGCCAAGACTGCGTGCTGATGGAGCTGCCATTTGACAAGGACTGCCTTTACGCATAAGCTTAAACGTATTTTCAAAATATATCTTGCTCATTGTAAGTTCAGATTTGTTCTTTTGGTGGAATTCTTTACAAGGGAAGGGAGTAGCATCATCATTCAGATTATAATGAGGGGTTCAACAAGTTTCTGATTTTTTCTTCAGTAAATATTTTTCTTCCTGGGAGACTACCTCTGAGAAGTCCTGGTTTTCAAAGGAATGTGAAGTTTGAAAACAGAAATGGCATTTTGAATCTCTTCTGCTTTTGAGTCCAGAAAATAATAATCGGGTTAGACTGAAGTCTGGCCTGGTGCTTGTTTTTTTCATGTGTTTTTTTGGCATAAGTATGGCGTATAAAATAATCTGCTATATTCTGAAATCCCTGCTAACCCACCCAGACCAGCTAAGGGAAGTGGAGTAACCCTGATGACTCAGGCTGGCCCCTGAGCTCCCCACTTTCCTAAGCACCATTCATGCTCTTCCATGAGAAGTTGCTGTAAACTTTTTTTTTTTAAATTATTATTTATTTATTATTATTCATTTATGAATTACTCTTTTTTAAATTATCAACTTGATATCACAGATTTTCAAGTCTTTTGCCTAAAAAATAGTAGGTCTTCCTGCAAACCCTTTCCAGGCACAGGCAGTGCTCTCAGTAAGCAGGATGGACTCGTGAAGGTGTGTGTAGGAGGGACGAGGCTGGGGGATGCTTCCAGCACTGCCGACGGATCCTGGCGCTGAGGATACATGGACTGCCTGCTCCAGCAGATGCTCTCCCGGCTGCTTTCACAAGGTGTTGATTACAGCGAAAGGTTGTCCTCTCATTAGCTGGCTTGCTTTCTGCACAGTCCCGCACATCAAACTTAGGCGCTGAATCCAGATACCTGGTGCCACTAAGCCTTTCTTCAGCTTTAAATCTTTTGTCCTTTGCAAACTCTAGCTGTGAATTTTAAATTGCACTTGTAATTTGCCCCTGTTCCCACTGGTGGGATGTCTGAGCATTTCCATGGCCCTGCAAAATAGTTCCTGTGGGTATGTTTTCCATGGGCATAAGGAGCAAAGGAGTTTCTGGTGGGTCACAGCCCAGGGTCAGCTCCATTTGCAGCCAGTTTTGTTCGTTCAGTCTCTGACTGATCACAAACCGCTTCAGGTCTCAGCACAGGAGGAGAGAGGAAAGGGGCTTGATTGGCACCTCGTCTTTCCTGGAGGGTCTGTACTGTCTCAGCTCACCAGATGGCAATCTGTGGCTCAGGTCTCACTTGAAGAGGTAAATTAAGGGGTTACAATCCCTTAAAGGCCAGGAGAGGAATGGCAGGTATGAGGTGATGCAACCTTGCTCCATCCTCCTACCATCAGAGCACAGGTCTTCTGCTGGTGAGTCACCTGTGCTGTCGCCTCTTGGCACGGGGCCACCCGCCCTGATGGAAACGCTTTCCTCAGCGTTCACCGGTTTTACTACTGTCACTTCTGTCCTTGGTCACTGATGCAGGCCATTTTTGCAATCTTTGCTTTATATTATTCGTTCTAGTGGTTTCATACGCAGCCATTTCCACTTGTGCTTCATGCAGAGCTGTGGCTCTGACGCGTCTCTGCGTGGCTCTGCTGTGCTGAGCTCCACCACGCTGGGTCTGGTCAACGTACAAGGACGACTGTGGGTTTGCATGGGAATATTGGCATCACCCCAGATACGTAACTCCTCAGCTGCTGTAGCTGGAACAGCCCTACTTTAGTAACCGAGGTGAGGTGAGTTTGCAGCTTTTACTCAAAGAGCTTTTACACAGTGACCTTGAAAGGTGATTGAACATAACTGAAGAAACTGACTTTTATCAGCTTATTACTTACCATATCACTAGAGGCTGTGTGAGCAGCTTTGAGCCAGGTGCATTTACTGCTTTCCTCCTGCACCAGAGCCTCATCAGGAGGAGATAAATTGTTGCTTTCCAGGATATGAAGTGACCCAAGTTTTTCTCCTCGCAAGCTATGGATGCAGATCCACGGCAGGGTGGGAATCTTTTGGTGGTTTTTTTTTTACGTACTCAGGCTTAACAAAGTTGTAACTGATGTCAGGGTGAAGCTGGATGATGCAGCCGTGGCCTTCGTGTCACCTATGCATGCAGGTGATTTCTTTCCTTTTCCATTTCTTCTGAAATGGGATATTACAGAATCATAGCAGTTGCTTCAGGGCAACCTGGAGGTTTTGCTCATAGGAGGGATTAATTTGTGGCTTAGATGCCTGGAGCACCATGAGGTATGGAGATCAGAGGCGAAGCTGGCTGATGGATGTGTCTTCTCGAGGCTGCTTGGCTAGGTGAGCACCCCATGGCAGGCAGGTTTTATCCATGGCAGCTGGATGTGCTGGCACAGAGGTAAGTGGAGAGGACACAGGAGGGGTTTGTGGGAGGCTTGGTGGTAGCTGTGGATACAGCTGTGGTTAGAGGAGATACGGGTGACGTGGCAGAGGAAGTGCATGGGCAATCCTATTTGCACAATATACTGTCCTGGTTTTTGCAGCTTCTCAATGACAGCTGTTCTGAGGACACCTTTGGTGTGACATTTGCAGTGGGTTGGTAATATGCTCAGAGTGAGAGATGACACAAGTTATTTGTATTATCTCTATTATTTATTATGGACACCCTTTGTGTATTTAAAATTAAAATTGGACAAAACCTTATGGTTGATATAACCTTCTGTTAACGGGGCTCAACAGTGATCGGGCTCGCGGTGTTGATAGCGTAGCACAGTGTATGCCACAAAAAGGTCCTCCTGTTTCCCCTGCTGCTTTCTATTTATCTTATCTCTGCAGATGAGAGCTGTATGAAGTCAGCCGCTGTCTTAACTGCACAGCAGCGTGCTCATGATGCTGGAACCACAATCAACATCACCGCAACACTAATTGCAACAGCAGCATTTGGGATTTCCCAGTTTTACACTTTCTACCCCAATAATGATTCCTGCAGAGGCAGAGGACAGCTCGCTAGTGTCCTCCAGTGTACCTCAAGCATACAACGCTCATAACTTTATCAGCTTAGGAAAATAACAAAAAAAAAGGAGAAAAAAACCCTTTCTAACTATTAGAACTCCTCCCTTGCAGCTTTAAATTAAGATTGCACATTGGACCCCTGTTAAGGTATTGCCCGTGGAAGGAGATGCTGCGTTGGATGCAGCTGGAGACCCATGGGAAGGGGCCCGGCCGGACACCCACAGGGTTGTCTCTTCCTGCTCATGGGTTTCCTCTCCATCTCCCATTCCTAACGGGGTTTTACACTGTATTTGTGACGAAGGGGGCAAGCATCAGCAATAAAAACCGATGCAGCTGCTGTTACAGGAATAATTATTGGTTTATTAACACAAAAATTACAGAATATTTTGCAGTTTAGGCAGAATTTCAGAGCCCGAACTGGAATCAGTGCTTTCAAGAAAACAAAGACACACTGAGTGTGAGAAGAGAGACAGAGGTCTGCCACGGGCTGTCCCTGCTGCAGGAGAGGAGGGCTGACCTCTAGGCACTGAGGAAGGTGCTAACGATGGAGCAGAGCTGGGAATGGTCATGGATTCAGCCAGGACATGAGGGCAAAGGCAGGATTTGGTAAGGAGGACACTGCAGTTCCCAGGGCCCTTGCAGTGGGAGGACAGCCCTCACAGCAGCTTCGGTTGGGCTCCGCGCTGGGGCGAGGAGAAAGCCAGCAAAGAGGCATGGCCATGCCTGGCTGCTCCAAGACCTAGGCTACCTGGGCCCAGGGCAAAAAGGGCTTTTCAGCTGGAAGGAGCACATAAATCAGGAATCCTCATCCCCAAATCCTGCCCTGCACTTTTTGCCCCAGAGAAACATTGCCTGGTCATCTGCTTGGTCCCTCACTCCATCAAAGGCAGAACATTTTCCAGCATCAGCGGATTTTCTTTAGATACAGATGAATCCCATTCTTGGAGCGAAGGATGATCTGAGGTATTTTGCAGGGAGGCTTGGTGGGATCGGGTGAGAGCTCGAAGCGGAGCAGGGTCAGGGCCAGCGCCACCTTCATCTCATTCATGGCAAACTGCTGCCCAATGCAGTTCCTGGGATAAAACAGAGCAGCTCAGCCACCTGATCTCAGTGCTGGGCACAGATAAATCCCCAGGGCCAGATCCCAGCCCTCTTACACCAGCACACAACTGTATTGGGTTTGCATGGCAGTGCTTTGGTAGCAGGGGGGGCTACAGGGGTGGCTTCTGTGAGAAGCTGCTAGAAGCTTCTCCTATGTCTGATAGAGCCAATGCCAGCCGACTCCAAGACGGATCTGCCACTGGCTAAGGCTGAGCTAATCAGCAACAGTGGTAGCGCCTCTGTGATAACATATTTAAGAAGGGGGGAAAAACTGGGAAGAGGCAGCCAGAGAAGAGAGGAGTGAGAATATGTGAGAGAAACAACTCTGCAGACACCCAGGTCAGTGAAGAAGGAGGGGGACGAGAGGCTCCAGGTGCCGGAGCAGAGATTCCCCTGCAGCCCGTGGTGAAGACCATGGTGAGGCAGGCTGTGCCCCTGCAGCCCATGGAGGTCCACGGTGGAGCAGATATCCACCTGCAGCCCGTGGAGGACCCCACGCTGGAGCAGGTGGATGCCTGAAGGAGGCTGTGGTCCTGTGGGAAGCCCATGCTGGAGCAGGCTCCTGGCAGGACCTGTGGAGCCGTGGAGAAAGGAGCCCACGCTGGAGCAGGTTTGCTGGCAGGACTTGCGATCCCGCGGGGGACCCACGCTGGAGCAGTCTGTTCCTGAAGAACTGCACCCCGTGGAACGGACCATGCTGGAGCAGTTCGTGAAGAACTGCAGCCCATGGGAAGAACCCACGTTGGAGAAGTTCGTGGAGAACTGTCTCCTGTGGGAGGGACCCCACGCTGGAGCAGGGGAAGAGTGTGAGAAGGAAGGAGCGGCAGAAACAATGTGTGATGAACTGACCGCAACCCCCATTCCCTGTCCCCCTGCGCCGCTCGGGGGGGAGGAAGTAGGAAAAATCAGGAGTGAAGTTGAGCCCGGGAAGAAGGGAGGGGTGGGGGGAAGGTGTTGTTTTTTTAAGATTTGGTTTTACTTCTCATTATCCTACTCTGATTTTGATTGGTAATAAATTAAACTAATTTCCCCAAGTCAAGTCTATTTTGCCCATGATGGTAGTTGGTGAGTGATCTCCCTATGTCCTTATCTCGACCTACGAGCCTTTTCCTCATGTTTTCTCTCTCCTGTCCAGCTGAGGAAGGGGAGTGAGTGAGCGGCTGTGTGGTGATTAGTCCAGCTGGGCTTAAACCACGACAACAACCCTTCCCCTCTGCAGCTCTGGGGGCCCCAGGCAGCATTTTAGGTGGCAATAGCAGGGGCATGGGCTGAGCAGGGGAAATCCAGGGCAGCATCGGGGGAGAGGAGCTCCTGGATGTGTGTTCGATGAGCACAGAGAGGGAGGGGAGACGGGGAAACCAAAGGAGAGGCCAGCAGAGCCGAGGTGGTGGGTATCCAAGCAGGAGGGTCTGCAACATCTTTGCCTTGTTGGGGTGAGCGCAGGGTGAAGGGAAGGACTGGGAGGACGAGACAAGGGGGAATCAAAGGGTGAGGGGGTGGGATGGAGTCTCTGCATCAAGGAGAGGAGGAGAGCGGGTGAGCCCAGGATGCTGCAGGCTCCCCGTGTGATTACAGCAGCATGCTCAGCAGCTTTGGGACCCCGTTCCCCATTCCCAAGAGGGGCCCGTTGATATTTTCTTATCATTTTGCCTGCTGGTATCAGAAACCCTCTGCGGCACAAACGCTTGTTATGTGCTCGTGAACTATTTAACGCTGCAGGGCCAGGACTTCAGGCAGTGGTCTCTGAAAGCACTCTGCCAGTGCTTCCCCAATAGCAATTATAACAGCAGCACACACTTCTCGGGCTGAGCAGTTTCCAGGGATGCATGTTTTCTCTCCCCACTACTCCTTCAGCATTCAATACACTTTACCTCGTTCCAGCAGAAAAAGGCAGAAAGGCGTGAGAGTGTCTGCCAGAGATGTTCTCCGGGGAAAACCGCAAAGGGTCAAACACCTGGAAGTGAAGAATACACAGCAAGAAAAAGCGATTATTTAAGGAACACAGTACTGACCGGTATCTTCAGATCCCCCGTGATTTCTGAACAACCCCACTGGAGAGAGAATTCATTTTGAGATGGACTGCAACTTTTACACCAGGCTCCCTTGCCTTCCACTGAGCCTTGCAATGGTGTTGCCAAGACAAACCAGACATAGATATAATGAAAACTGGGGAGCTGGGACTCAATTCTCCACCTGTAGGCTGAGCAAAAAAATAATCTTTTTGCCTGTTAATACCACAAGCTCTTTGGAGCACTTTGTCTCACTGTTTGGGCAGCACCCCGCCCTAACGCTGCTGTCTGACCGCCCTGTGCCGCAGCTGGCCGAGACTAATGCAAGGCGGTCACGTCTCAGCGTGATTCCCATGGCCAAAGATGCTCAGCAGCAAGGGGAGGCTCTGCTCTCCTGCTAACAGGTGAAGAGGGCATTCAAAGAGGCACGGCATGAAGGGGAAAAATTATTAGAAGGGCAAAAGAAAACTTACCAAAGGGTCTTTCCATACCGTGGGGTTCCTGTGAATGAGATAAATGCTTATCGCAGCGATGCTGCCTGTAAAGCAATAGAGGAGGAGAAAAGGGCTCAGTGACAAAGAAACTAAAGCAGAAATTGCAGCCCACTCACATGAAGGTTTGTCTAAATCATCATGGTCTTTTCCGTCAACTGGAAACCAATGAGAGTTTTGTCATTGGCTTCAGAGAAAGCTAAACATTTTCCATTTGTTTAGTTGTAAGCAGCCAAACAGTAGAAATGAGGAAGGCACCGGCACCATAGGCACATGGCCCCCACACCGACACTGCCCGCTTGTGTGCTAAATCAGAGAAGGAAAGCAGCAGCACAGGGCAATTCCCACACCGCAAGTCAGGATGGGACCAGTCCCCATCCCCCTGCGCCTGCAGTTTGCCAAAATGGGTGAACCACGGGCTCATGTTTGGCCAGGAAGAGAAGGGGCTTTGGGCACAGGTAGGGCTGCCCTATAGCGGTGGTGGCAGGAAGGATGTTACGGGGATGCTCCTGCACAGCCCAGACCTCAGTCTACCAACAGGATGCCAACATCTGCACAGTCCTATCTGAATGTCTGTGGTGGTGAGGACCAGGTCACAGAGGCAGGGCTGTCGCCTTTGCTCTGTGGCAGGCAGAGAGATGCCCAACAGCACAATTTTGTGAAAGGAAACAGGATTTACAGACCTTCTGGCAAGGTGCGTCCATCGGGGAAGGTGATGGGTTTGCTGAGCTGCCGGGACACGCCGGGCACTGGTGGGTAAAGGCGAAGGCTCTCCCTGATGCACATGGTGCTGTAAGTCATCTTGCCCAGGTCCTCCCTGCCGGGACAGAGGCAGGCTGAGCTGCACGCTCCCCCCACTGCCCTGTGCCAGGAGGCCCCTTGCCCCATGGCCATCAGCCCCCTGGGCAGACCCCCTTGCAATACATGGGGTGTACGGAGGGACCCACAATGTCCAACCATGGGCTGCTGCAAGCTGGGGACCCCAAGACACCTCTGAACAACATTAACAACCTCTGAACAAGCTCAAGTGCAAAGTGACAGTGAAAGGTGAAAAGCCGCAACTACAACGTTCCGTGGCAAGAAAACAGGAGAGAGCAAAGGGCAATGTTGGTGGCCCAGGTCTTGGCACAGCATCCAGCATGTCCTCCTGGTCTGGGATGTTTTTTTCTCCTGTCTACCCCAGCAATAGGAGCCCTGAAGCCCTGAAGGGCAGGGAGGCAGATTTAGCTGAAGGACGCCGTATCTGCTCCATCCTATGAAGTCCCTGTGCACGCAGCAACCTTACAAATCAGGCCTTTGGCACCCCAGCTTTCGAGCCTTGAAGACGTTGCTCACTTAGAAGTATGGGTGATGAGAAAAAAAGTTACCAGCTGAGGAAATGTGCAACCTTACCACTGAAGTGTCTCCCGGTCCCCCAGGATGCCCTGGATCTCCTCCCGGCACCGTGCCTGGTGCTCGGGGTGTGACGCCAGGCAGTATAAGAGCCAGGAGATCCCGCTGGCCGTCGTATCATGGCCCTCAAACATGAATGTGTCCACCTCGGCACGCAGGTCCTCATCGGACAGTCCAGCTCCATTCTCATCCTAACAGCCCAAAGACACTTTCAGTGGCCCATATATATATATATACACAAAAATATATATCTATATAAAATATAGGTATAAATGTATTTATTATAGTGGCCCATATATATATAAAATATAATAACCCAGAAGGGGACATTATATTCTTTCAGCTATTGCAAAAGGGGGTGGTGATGCCCCTGGGAGACGTGTAAACAAATTCAGTCTCTGTTTAGACAGAACTCAGGACCTCTTTTCCTTTGCTTATAAATCCCTTTATCCCCCTCATATTAAACCAGCAAGACCGTGAAATCCCTCTGCGCATTGTATTCCCCAACAGAGGCTGCCAACGTCACTCCTTGCCACTCACTTTGGCACACAGCAGAATGTCCAAGAAGTCCAAATGTCTCTTCTTCTGGATCTTTTCAAATTCCCGTTCATCTTTAAGGGACTCCTTTCGCTCGTGGATCACCTTGTCTGGGGAAGAAATAGTTAAAGGTTCAGCAGGGGCAGGAGATGCTGAGCTGCAAAATTGTCCTGCCAATGCAAAGCTCACCCAAGGGGGTGACCAACGGTCCATTCATGATGCATTTGAGGTGTGCTTCTGCATCCCAGGCAGTTTGGCTTTTTCAGCAGCAAACGCCATGCACATTACCATCCTTTTCTGCAAAATTCTTTGTCCACCACAGATTCCTCAGCCTAATTTACCCACCCCTCCAGCATTAAAATCACACCTGGCCTGGAAAGGAAAATCATTCCTTGCATCAGTGTTGCCTGCAGCGCCCATCCCTTGCCTTACCAGTCTCTGGTCATTTAACAGCAGTGTTCCCAGAAGGGAATTCCTCTGTTAGTCCAGTTTAATAATACAGGAGCTGTGAGACTCCCTTGCTTCATGCTGAAATCAGACCACTGCTGCAAGCTGATGCTCTGCTTGGATCCTAGCTCCAAGCCTCAAGGCAGGATCAGTGCATGGGCAAGGAGGTAACTCAGCTGCCTCTGGTCAGCCATCACCCACCCTGCTCAAAAGGTTTGGGAGAGGATGAAGGCAGGGAATACCTGTGTGGTCATGAGCAAGCTGGCAGACCTTCCTGAACCGATATCCGTGGGGGCTGAGCCAGTAGATGATGTCGTTGTGGTAGGGGAAGATGCGGAGGCGCTGGTGCACCATATGGCATAGGTCATAGACAGCCTGGATGTAGGTGTTTTTCCTGGGGAGGGGGGAACGGTCAAGTTTGTAAATTTGGGACCATCACGACAAGCAATTTGCCCTCTTCCCTTCAGAGCTGCAAACTTTCTGCCAGGGTTTGGGGCAGCCAGCACTGACCTGTTGGTCTGGCAGTTGCTGTGACAACTGAAGGCACATTTCATGATGCTATCGAGAGTCATCAAGCTGACGTGCTCAAAGAGCTCTACCGGTTTCCTGTCTGTGATCAGCTGTTCCCATTTATCCTAGGGTGCAAAGGAGACAGAAATGAGAAGGCAAGGGACGGTTCTGCATGATCTGCAGTCACCCTCTGTTTAAATGAGTGCTCAGCTAGGGATACATCCCAGAGAAATGGAAAAAAGAAAAGGATCTCTTAGTTGCCATCAAAATCGTGGAAGCCAGGAGTGGGATGATTCATACAAGATTTGCCTCAGGCAGCTGCTACTCTCAGATCCTGGCAGCAGTGAGCCCTGGTACACCCTACCCTGGGGCAAAAGCACCCCGGAGAAGCCCAGGATGGGTGCATTGCTGGGTGAGGGGGCATGTTACCGAATTCTTTCTTAGGGTTCAGTGTGTCCCACACAAGAGCAGCATGTGTCGGCATTGGGCTTCACCAAGTCTGTGTTTTCTGGCTCTCTCTTACAAACACATGTGACTTTGGTGCCTTTGGTGTCTAAGATGCAAGCTGCCATCTCACGATCTCTATCCCACTGTTTTTTTCAGGCATATAATATAGGAGCTCTTGCTCAACTCTTCCCATAGGGGATCCCTAGAGAAACTATAAATAGTGTCTCTCTTGCCTGGGAGACATGGAATGATGTCGAATCCTCTGTCCCTTCGTGGCTGTAAGGAACCAGTGGACTCAAAAGCTGAGAAAGGGAGGAGATGGAGGAGCACAGTCACATCTGAACTCCCACAGCATGAAACCAGGCTGGAGAACAGGGCTTATATGGACAGATTTATGTCCTTAGCACATACAAAGATTGCCACCTGGTGGCATGGGCTCCCACAATAGGCATTTTGCATTGTCTGCAAGGATTTATAAACTGCCAGGCACTTGTGTGCATTGCAAAAGCTCTCCTGGCTCTCCAGTCCCCGGCTCCTGGCTGCTCCCTGGGCTGGTGGGAGGGAGGACAGCCAGGATCCATGGGGAGCTGCTGGGGAGGTTGGATGTAGGGAGGCAAAGGAGAAGGAATAGATCTGGCACCCAGACTCCTGCCGGTCCACGTGCACAAAGCCTGGTGCCCCTCACCTGTAATTCACACTGGTTTCCATCGTGCCCAGCACCGATGGATGGAAGAACAGTGGAGTTTCGCTGTGTATTAGGCAAGGCAGGGATTGCAATCCAGTCATGGGTATGTTGACAGCAAATGATACCCTTTAACTTACTGTGGGATCTGCAGACTAGGGGAAATAAAGTTTCATTCATGTGGCAGCCTAATAAGGACTCCTCTCATTGTCTGCAACAGCCTGCCTTCTTTCTGCTATGAGACATGCTGCAGAAGTCAGGTTGCAGCTCTGCATTGTAGTTTTTGTCCTTACATGTTATCTCCTGTTAACTTTCTGAATGAGGATAACAGATAGAATTTTCAGAAAACTTCTTTACAGAAGAAAAACACGCTCGCATGCCTGTGCCAGATTTATTGTTCATAAATTGTGTCAGTTTATTTGAACAATGGGCTTAAATTACTTGACCCACCTGGCCAGAATGAGCTAGTAATGGAGAAAGTGCTCTCCATGTCACATGCAAAATTCACCTTAGTTTAGGATGAATACTGTGTGGCTTACCATATGTGCACAGGTGTTTGGATTCGTTAATAGACCCCTACATTTCTTCCTTAACTGTGTCTGCAAGGCAAGTCTGCAGGTCACAGTGTAGCTTTGCTCTAACCTTTGTATTTTGGGGATTTATTATGAACCTTTATTTACTTCAATTTTTCCTTTAGAAAAACGCCTTATAAGAAGTTGCAGTTGGGATTGAGATCATGCACAGTTTGGGGATGGAAGTAACATTAATCCTCAAATCTTAGCCACAGAGCCCAAAGCAGTACCAGACATAGTCCCCGCAGGGAGGCTCAACCTCCTCGTTCCTTCCAACCCTTGGGCAGGGATTTGTGGCGGCTCAGAAACCTCGACTGCCACAGCCTGTCCTTACACTTACCAGGCTGTGAGTAAGAGCACTTAAAGAAAACCCTGCTCCAGCATTTACCTCCTAACCAGCCAGGATCAGGGAAAAGAAAACAGGGCAGAGAAAGGAGCATCAGATATCAGTCCTACCAGCATCACATTAGTCGACTCTGCCATCAGGGCCACGTATGGTTTCAAGACGTCGTAATGAAACCCCGGAGTCAGGAGTTTTCGATGTTGGTACCATTTTGGCCCATGTAAGATCAGCAACCCGTTCCCTGGGGAAACACAGGCAAGGCATGTTTTGCTGGGCGCAAGCAGGCTGCTTTCACCTGCCTGCGGACATATCCTCCACCTGCAAGGAGCATGATTAAATGTGCTGTCTGAGCTGCTATGGGAGAGTGTTTCCAAATGTTGCCGTCAGCTCCAGGGTTCCCAGGGCTGAGCAGAGCTCTGCTCAATGAAACCACACAGTGCTGCCTCTGAAAAGAAACACCAGCACTGCTGGAGCTGAGAAGTTCAGATCAGCAGATGCATTTTTCACCGGTCCTTCACTGAATCTGAGCTTCTCCCATCACCAGCCTTTGCTAACTATGGGCGTGTAAGTGATTCTCGTTTGTATGTATGACTATGTCTGAACTTTCTTTCCTCGAATCACAAAAAATAGCATTATTCAGTACCTTTTTCAATAAAAGTAGTAATTTCAGGAAGCTTTTAGCTATAACTGCATCGAGGAACAAGCACAATGCTGTTCATTTATAGCATGTTCATGACTAACTTCAGAATCATTCCTGGTAGGCAGAGCCCTGGGAATACATACCAATCCACGGGACAAGGTGTTTATAGCTGATGTTATCCTTAGGATCTGTAAAAAAAATCAAGAAAGAGAAAAGAAAATGGTAAATGTTTCACTAGCACCAATCTAGGGGTTTACACCTTAAAGCTCCCTCTGGGCTCTCCCTTTTGGTCGGGTATGAAGCAGAATTGGTGGCATCCCTGCAGAATTCAACAGTATTTCACAACAAAGCACTGTTTGGCCCAGTTGCGAGAAACACGTATAAAAGCAGATGCCCAGACTGGAATAAACAAGCATGTTGGTAGTCCAAAGTCTGTGCTGTGTGATAAATGATTAAACCCCCCAAACAGCACTGTTTAGCACCTTTCTCTCTCAATTCACTAAAGATACGGCTCTGCAGTAGGAGCCAGGGGTCTGAGCTGAGAAAAAAGCTTCCAGCTGTCTTCTCCTTGCTGGGGTCAGGCACTGAGAAGATAACTTTTCAAGGAGCACTTCAGGAAGTTTGATTTGCCAGATTTGGAGGGCCCCCGTCACCCCCACAGCCCTGTGCCTGAAGCACTGAGGGCATGGCACGAAGGAGGGGTATCTCTCCATGCCTTTAGATGATTTCTGCAAGACAACCTCCCTGCGAAACTCTGCCTTGCTGTGAATTTTTAGGCTGGCACGGGAAATCTGCAGGCTATGGTTGTTGCTCCACAGCTGAAGGCATCATCTTCTCACCTCCTCGGGACAACACAGCCTTGGCATAGTCAGGATCAGTGACAACCAGGAATGCTGAGAAACTCCCGAACCAGAGAGGGTGAGCGTGTAGGTACTTCTGTGCCCAGATCTCCACCTTGTCCAGCACCTCTTCCTCCTTGAGAAACTGTAGGGGAAGTAAACAGAGAAAGAATACTTAGATTCAGAGGAAAAAATAATCATCTCCCAAACCACTGTCTTAAAAAGCTCAAGGTCTTTCTGTATCACAAAACCAGGTAATAGCGAACAAGGTGTTGTCCCTTTTGGTTTGCAAAGCATCAGAACTAGAGATGCTTGTTACTTTTAAATCTCGTATAAAATAGTTCTTCCTTATCAATTGACCCCAACCATGGAGAACATCCTTAGGGACAGTGGTGGTGCCTATCAGTGCACATACGTTATTTGCTCTTTTTCGATGGACACCCCAAAGAAGACTCAGATTTGCCCCAGACAGCATCTGCATTTTGTGGCATGCAAATATGTTCTCACTTGTACATGACTGAGCAATTAGCACCCTGCAGTCGTGAGAAAATACAGCAGCACTTTTACAGCAGCCAGCAGCATCGCTGCTGTGTCTGCCCCGGTGCAATGAAGCCTCCTCACCAGGAAACCTGGGCCACAGCTTCCTCCAGCCATTTAGGTGGAGAAGGCTGGTATCCAAGTAAAATTCAACACAATGAGTCCAGTCACCAATGGAGTGTACAGAGGAGGGGACGCTGGTTAATAACATCAGATTAAGATTTCATTGATTTCCAGGAATTGAATTTAACAGGTGATGAAGAGCTGGTGATGTCAGAAAGGTTCATCTCTGGTGCTCGGAAGCTGCAAGCTGAGGAGTAACGTGAGCACCAGCATTCGTATCCGTGACACTGGAGGGTTCCTCTTCAAAAGTGATCACCGTTTTATTGCTTTTATAGCCAGTGTTGTTGTATATTAAACAGGCAATAGCCAAAGAACAAGTGGAAAGCTTGGTGGAAAGATCCAAAGTCACAGGCAGAGAAAAAAAGATCACAGAGACAAAACCGTGTAAGAATTCCCTTTTCTTTGAACAGAAGCTACTCTGCCACAATATGCAGGGGGAAGGATTTTGGTGAGCTAGGGCTGACATAGCTGCTGCTGCTTTGACTTGAAGCTTGAAGTTCAATTTCATCTGCATACCAGTGTAAAAATCAGCCACAAAGTCACCCTATTGACTGAGTCAAGTGAATATTTGCTCAGTCGCTTTGGTGCTGAGTTATCTCAGTGCAGCTTTTAGTTCGGCTAGTGTTTCTCAACCCGGGAGATGGCTTGTACTCAAATAATCACCCACGTCAGGCCTGTCTCGGAGAAGATGCTCAGGAGCCGCGGGGCATCTGCCAGGGGACTGCGCAGGCTGTGTGGGGGCACGGCCAGGCTCCATGCACCCAGGCTGAGTCCCCTTCCCCGCTAGCCGTGTGGGTCCCTGAAGCATGTCCTGTGTGTCTCCCGCATTCGGCAGAATGATGAAATACATCCAGTTATCATTTATGACAGAAAGTTATTGTTCAACTTCTCTTGCTCAAGTTCAAGATTTTGGACTTATTAAAGAGACCCATCAATTTCTCTGGTTGCAGGGATCAAGTTTTGGGGTAAAAGGAGGCAGCCCTCCCCAGCACCCAGCCCTTCAGCAATGCCAGCAGAAGCGGGGCTTGGTGTAGTGCCTTTAGCCGAGAGATACTTGAACATGTGAAGGTCCCTTTGATACAGCTGCTTGTGCTTCCTCCCATCACGAAATCACGGAAAGCATAAATGGAAGTAATTGTGAGATGCTGAGCAAGCCTCGCTGGCAGAAGTCCTAATGCTAGAAGCCTTTGCATCCAACCTTGGTTTTGGAGCGCTGGCCTCTGTGCTATCAAGAACCATTCCTGTGCTGGCAGAGGGTGGGATGGGTTTATTTGAGAGGAGAGGTTACCCCCAAGGTGAGTAACCTCCACCTGCTGTGCCGAGCACTCCCGGGGGCAGAGGGTGTACTGTGGGCTGCAGAGGAACAGGAATGGGAAACTCCTGCTTCTTAACCAGGGCTCCAGCTACCAGGCTCTGGATGAAAGACCATCATTTCTACTTCTTCCTGCCTTGGGGGCTTGAAAAGAAAAGTATAACCCCCGCTCCGGTCTAAGGAAGAAAGGTAAAAGCCTGATCTCACACGGAAATGCAAGTTTTGAAACAGACCCAACATCAAAAGCATCTGGGAAGAGGCGCTTAAAGGTGCTTTTAATGACTATGCGCTGACGGCAAATGAAACAGAAAACACAGAAGCTGAAATGTGAGCACGAAGCTGCTCTGTGCTCAATCAAAACCAGGCTGGCTGCCCTCCACCAGCCGCCCGCACAGGGCAGATGCAGGCAAAGGGCTGCCCAGGGACTGACAGCCCCTCTGCGCCCGCGGGGCAGATCCCTGCTCTCCTCTGCTTCCCACCAACGTGGCCTTGGGAAGTCGCTTTGGCCAGCTCGGGGCTGGCACTCGGGGATTTAACTAAGTCGTGCTGCTGCAGTGAGACTGAACAGCTCTGCACAACCTCTCCTGATATTTTAATGTAATTTCTACTGAGTGATTTGGATAAGCAGAGACTAATATCTAAGAATGCTTTAAAACACAGTGATGTATTCCCAGAAGTCCCACCCAAAGCATGACAAACATATTTGAGATACTAAACTGACCTGAATAAAAACTGGCAATCACTTTAAATCGACAGAATAGGAAATGTCAGTGCTCCCCCTGAATAAAGCTCTCAGGCCGTCCTCCAAGGTGCGTGTAAACTTTGTATTCAGCGTGTGCCCAGAGCGTTGCCAGTTTCCTCACCGGCTCAGTGAACTGTTGGGCACTGGGGAATTCAGCAGCATTTAATCAGCAAATGATTAAATTTGCAAAACAGGCATTCTTCAAAAAATAGTGTCTGATGTAAAAGTCAAGCTGTGAACAATCTAGCCACGATGGGAGTGAGTGATTGCACAAATGGTTAAATCCCATTCCAGGATAAATAGTCACAACTGAGAAACAGGCGAACATACTTTAACTGCAGTTTTAAAGTCTAACTGGCAGCACAACAAAGCCCTGAACTGGCCCATCTTCATGCTTACGTTGCCAAAAGACTGCCTGTCCCGTCCAGCACAGCAGAACTGGGGCTGCCACGGCACAGAGACAAGCCCTAGGAGGTCTCCTCCAGATTTCCCAGCTACTTTTCAGGGTGCCGGTTATTTAATGTGCCACAGATTTGGCCAGAGCAGGGCATCAGCGGAGCCCAGGAGAGGTCAGGGCGATGTGAAGCAGCCTTTAGCATGTATGGAAAAGCCTTTCACATCAGGCAGCTCAGTTACTCCTCACGAAGCTGCAGATGAGTGGTGCAAATCTGTTTGCCAAGGCAGCCACGCTGATCTGTGCAGGCGAGCGCATACCTCGGGGAATAGTCATCCACGCCACGAGTGCCCAGAACAAGGCTTGCTTATGTACGCGGGTTTAGTTAGTCATGGCTTTAATGCAACCTTAAAAAGATCTGCGGCCCCTGTGCCAGATGCTATATCTGGGATGTGTTTTGTGGCTTAAACGTGACTCAAAATGATCAACGCCCTGTCTGGCTCACCTGGCCGTGAGGCCGATGGAAGCTGGCGAGGGAGAGAAGGTGCCTCCGGACGCTGGGAGCAGCGTGCATCTGCTCAGCATCGCAGGGGCAGCTGCAGCGGCCGTGCCCTGGCTTTCACAGGAGCAGAGAGGTGACAGCGGAGCCTGCCCCGGGACGGAGCAGCACGGCTCTGCTGCCTCCAGCACCAATGCCAGGTTACACCCCGGTACGACCTTGCCCGCGCCACATTATATTATCGCTTTCTTTACTTGAGAGCCAGCTACCACCTCTTTCCACCATGCATTTTGCAGCAGCCTGTGTGTGCTGTTCTCTCGGCACCACAAGCAGAGAAAGCAGCTTGTATGGCTGGGAAAAAGGATGCCCACCTTGCCCTTCCCCCGGGGCTGGGCGAAGCGATTCTCCTGGAGCAGGGGTATGAGTCCCACCAGCACCGTTCCCCACCACCTGGGGGAACCGCTCCCCCCACTCCCTCCTTCCCCCCCGGCAGCGCAGACCCGGCTCTCGCCCTACCTCGTGGACGTGGCCGAAGAGCCAGTGGGTCGGGTGGCCGGGGAAGTCGGCCAGCGCCCTGAGCAGCTCCCGCCGCCGGTGGTACAGCTGGATGGCCTTCAGCAGCACGCAGGTCAGGCAGAAGACGGCGGCCAGGTGCAGCACCCGGGAGACATCCACGCCCAGCCAGGAGAGCCTCATCCCCCCGGCGAAGGCAGCCGCCGGCCGCCTGCCGCTGCCCGCTGGCTCAGGCGGGGGCCGGTGCCACCGCCCGGGCGCTCGGGCCGGCACCGGCCGCCTGCAGCCAATGCAGGGCGGAGAGGCAGGTCCAGAGTCCCGGCGGCTGCCAAATCACGACAGCGCTTGTTGGGAGGGAAAGCGCCCCGCGGGGCCTCGGGAAACGCACCGCTTGCCCGCAAAATGGGCTGGAAGCCGCCGCCTGCTCCGCGTCCCCGCTGCCGGAGAAGCGCCGGCTCGCACCTCGCCGGGGGCCGCAGGCGCCGGCAGGGCTGTGGGCTGAGGAGGGAGGAAAAGAGCTGTCAGCCTGAGCCGGCGGCAGAGCTGCGGGGGGAGGGCAGCGTGCCGAGCACCGCCGGCTGAGCGGGCCCCGGCCGGCCGCCTGCCCCGCGTTCCCCCGCCCGCACCCAGCCAGCGGGCTGCGCCGAGCCGCCCCGGCACGGCTGGGGCTGCCTTCACATGCCCCCCCCCCCCCCCCCCCCCCCCGGCCCCCGGGCTGTGCACTGCCACCGGGGGAACGGCAAAGACCGAGCGCGGTCGGGGCTTTTAGGGAAGAGAACAAGAGCCTGGCTGAGTGAGGGTGGGTAACAACCATCCCACCGGGCGTGAGAAGCCGGCATTTGGGAATATCGCTCCTTTGCACGCAGGTCTTTAGGCTTGTAGTACACACAAGCCTGAAGGAGAAAACAGGCATCCCCTGGGCTTCCTCCCCCCGGGGTCTTCGTCACATATTCCTGCCTCCCGAGGTTTCACCCTCATCTCCACCCACTCCCACCCCGGCATCCCGGCCGGCAGCTGCCTCCCTCCCTCCCCACCTCCCCGCTGCCGCCCCCCCGAGCGAGCAATCATTTTAAGCCGCATCTTAAAAACGGCTGAGACGACATCTCTTCCACAGCGAGCGTGGTGAATGCTGCACCGGGCTGGTTCTGCGGGCAGCCGAGCGGCTGGGTGGGGAACGCGGCAGCTTTGGCACCGCTTCGCGGCAGGCAGGGGGCAGGCAGCTGCCAGGCAACACCGCTTCCCTGCCACGGCCACCTCTGGGAGCAAGGGCCCCCGCCGAGCCCGGTGGGCGAAGGGACGGGCGGTAACCGCGGAGGGAGGCACCAGCCGGGCCGTGCCCCTCCGCTCGGCTGCGTCTAGCCGCCTCCTTCACCGCTCGTCCCACCCGCCCGGGGCGGGACTCGAACCCGCGTACCCTCCGCCGGTTGCCCGGCTCGCGCGGAGGGAGCGCCTGGGCCTTTAAGCCCCGAGCGGGGCGGTCCAGCGCCGCCCAATGGGAGCGCGGCTTGCTCGCAGGTGGAGGGGGCGGGACGCGGCGGCGCTGAGAGCAGCCATGGCGCGGGCGGGGCGGGTGGCGGTAGCGGGGCCGGGCGTGCCGCCGTGGGGCCGGTGGGGGAGCAGCGGCCGCGGCCCCGCGGAGCGCTTGTAGCCGCGGCCGGGCCGCAGGCTGGCGAGCCGGGGCGCGCTGGCGGCGCCTGCCGCGGCGGAGGAGGAGGGAGGCGGGAGCCAGCCGCCGGCCGCGCCGCCGCCGACGCCCCACAAGAGGATGAAGAAGCGGAAGGAGCTGAACGCCCTCATCGGCCTGGCCGCCGACGGCCGCAGGAAGAAGCCTGCCAAGAAGGGCTCGGGCCACCGGCTGCTGCGCACCGAGCCGCCCGCCTCCGACTCCGAGTCCAGCTCCGAGGAGGACGAGTTCGCGGCGGCGGGGGCGCGGGGCCGCTGCGGCAAGTGAGTCCCCGGGGGTGCCTCTGAGTCCCCGGCCCGGTCCTGCCCTGCCCGCTTGGGGGTCTGGCCCCGGCCCCACCGCGGCGGGAGCCCCTCGCCTCGGCGCCGGACTCCGGGGCGGTGCTGGAGGTGGCTGCGTTGCCTTCAGCGGGTCTGCTTGGCGGTTGCGGGGGGGGGTCGTGGGGAGCTGGGAACTGCCAGGAAAGACCTGGAGCTGCACTGAGTTTGTCTGGGCCAACAGGTCGCCGGGCTGGGTGTAGAAGTAGATCTGAACCTTCCTCTGGCTTTTTTCTCCTTGGTTTTCCTGTTTTATGCTCACCGCAACTGAAGTCCTTAGAGCAGCTCGGAATCGGTTGCTTGAAATGTTGAGCACAGTTATCCGCATGTGTTCAGTGTGGAACAATCCTGTATCTGCGAGCTGATGCAGTGCTGGTTTTGTCATGGACATGATGTGCTTTTGCCAATAGATAAACTTTTCAGTTAAGTAACAGCGTTATTAGTGCGTCTCTAAGAATAACTAAAAGTAGGCACATCACAGAGAAACTTAGGCTTTTGCAGTTTAGGATAATCTAGAAGTACTTGTCATAACATTATGGCAGTACCCTTTCTTGAAGCCTGCTTTCCAGCTATCAAGCAGATGTTCCTAACATAAGTTTATGTGAGCAGAGCAGGAAATTTTAGTAAAAGAAACCTGACATCTACTCTTAAATATGCGAGATGTGCCTCCTGAGGATAAACTGAACAGAAAGCGATAGCCCTGATCGCACTGTATAGCCTTATTTATTCTTGGAAATGCTCTTCGTTAGCTCTTGTCAGCCAAAATGTGTGCTGTTCCAGCGCTGTCCTTTACTTTGGTAGATCAGCATTTAAAATAAAACTTTTCTAGGTATTGTTGAACATTCACAATCTGTTCTTTTTCTTTTACCCAGGGGAGACTATCTACGATGCTGCAAGTTCTGTTACCCGTTATGTGCGTTTGTCATTCTTGCTGCTTGTGTGGTAGCATGTGTTGGCTTGGTCTGGATGCAGGTGGCTCTCAAGGAGGATCTGGATGCAATAAAAGAGAAGTTTCGAACTAGTAAGTGTAAATGTAACTACACTATTTCACACTTGCATTGGGCAGTATGAGAGTGTTAGTTGCCTACCTGCTTATTCAAAGTCTGAAAGTACTGAGTGACAAACTGCTCCTGAACTGAGGAGTCCTCTGAGTCAAAACCACTTGGAGGCTGGGTGAATCTAAGGCAGGTGTTGTATATTCTTGCCTGCTCTGTATTTCCTGAGGAGCAGGGATGCTCTACTAGGTGGGCCTGTAGTTGCTTGGACATACACTTATAAAATTCCTAACTTTACGCTTGGGAATGCTCTCTTCCAAAAGAAGCTACTGTAGAAAAAGTTCTGATCAGCCCTGTAAAAGCAGTCTAGGGGATTCTGATGCTTCTCTCAAAAAGATTACTGGAAAACATGTTCTTGTCTTGAGCTCTTTTAAAAACCTCTAATACTTGCTATGGCATTACTGCAATTTAAGCATTGCTTCAGTATTATGTTTTTTCTTCGTATCTTCTGAATGTTTATCTTGCTTGCATTGTCCGGTTCTTGTTCAAATTTTATGTCATTTGCATATGGGGGGGTGAATGGAGAAACAAAGGTATGGGATCAGTCTGTCCTACAGCAGGTTTGGAAAAAGAATCTTTCTCCTCTGAATCTTCATCCAGATCTTTTCCCCATAAGAGCAGATTCCCTTGGCAGTAGTTGTTAATGTTCTGCCATCCTTTGAACAAACTGAGTAGGGTATGGGAGCTTTTTAAAACTAAGATGTCTTTGCATCGCTAGTACATTTGGGGTAGGGGGAAGTCATTGCGGTGTTTCCTTTCAGTTGTTAGTAGTGATGTGAAGAATGCATATAGTACTTAACCTTCCTAGCACTGCAGAAAAACTGATAAGTAGAGTCTTGCTGTACACAGCGAGAGTGGCAAAACAGAAAATAATTTGTTTACAAGAGCCTCTGAAACATCAGATTCAGTGTGAACTGCTTGTGTCAAATGCACAATTCGCTTTCAGTCTGTTTTGGCTAAAATACAGGTCTTGCTTAATCAAAAGTCTTATTTGGATCTTGAGTGATCAGGGCAGATTACTCGGTCCTAAAAGTAATTTCTAGGTACGTGCTTCAAGAAAAGTGAAGTGGGTTTTTGAAGATGCCTGGCTTTCCAGTTGTGTGTATTTGGGCATCTGCTCCACGGGCATGAAGCACTGCTGAAGGCTTCCCCTTTTAGCTGGATGGGTCACACGTGGAATTTTGTTCTGGGACCTGCCAGCTACTTACTGTGTAGGCCCCACTGTTCTTTGCGATTTGTGGTCTGAACGTTGGTGGTTTGTTGTGGAGTGTGTTGTGCTGTGTTGCAGGGTGGAGGTGCAGGTTTTGGAGAGCTCTGTCATCTCCATCTCAAAACCTTTGCTTATTTGTTTCCCATACCTAGGGATTTAGGATTGCCTAATATGTCTTGCAGCTAAACAGCTTAGTCACTGCAGACCTGGAAGAGCTGCATTTCTGAGGCCCACTTGAATTGGTTTGAGCGGCATGTTTCCCCCTTCCTGTAGTATTAATTGCAGTAATAACTCGCTTTCTTTCCAACGACCTTGTTTACTGATTTGTTTACCAACAGGCATTAGTGTGCAAGCTTATACATTTTTTTCAGTTGTCTTTCTGACACATAGGACAACTGTTATCACATTAATCTCTTTGGAATTCACTTCATCGTCAGCAGGCCCTTTGCAGGCTTGGAAAGGGTGCTGAGGTTCATTTCACGTGCCTCCTTTGCCCTGGTACTGTTGGCAGTTCTTATTCATGGTCCCATTACTACTTCATGCTCCTCTGTGAAAGTAATGCAAAATAACTGCACTAAATAAAGACCTGCTGAGGCTTGCCAGAATGACAGTACTATTGCGAAGTGTTAAATTCAGTATGGTCTCTCTGGGTTCTCTCTGCAGATATTAGTACTCTTAAAACAGAAAAGAGCTGTCATTCCAAACAAACACTTAATTCTGAATTGGCAATAAACCCCTATATAGAAACTGTTATTACTGCCTTTCAACTGCTGTAGATGTTGCGGCTTGTAATTTGTCTTTTGCCTTTCAATGTTGTTTACCTGGACTTTTGGGTTTTATTAAAACAAATTTAATTATTTTTTAGTGGAATCTAATCAAAAGACGTCATTCCAAGAAATTCCTAAACTGAATGAAGATTTGGTGCAGAAGCAAAAGCAACTAGAACAAATTGAGACTGGAGAACTGGGGCTAAATAAAATTTGGATAAATATCACAGAGATCAATAAACAGGTGAGAGGGATCAGTGCTTGGTTTTGAAAAATAATAAAAGATTCCTTTCAGATTTATTTTTAAAGAAATTAACTTTAAGTGCAGTGCTTAGTTTTTTCTAAGGACTTCCACGACCGTATGCTTAAACTTTTATTTTTAAAGTTAAGGTTTAGTTATAAAGTTTAAAGTTAAGCCTCATTATTAAATAAGCAAAAAAAAAAAAAGTTGAGCATCCAGTTGCAAAGAGGAGAAATTACGCAACTGGTGGAAAGACTTCAAGCATAATTTAAAAGAACTGGATAACTGTGCAGTTCTTAATTTTCCTGCCAAATAGTTGTGATGTTTATGATGACAGAATTGACATTTCAAATTTCTGAGAGTGTCTGTAAACTTTTCATAAGCGTGAAAAGAGTCACCCAGATCAGTGCAAGTTCATGTTGCTACAAATGAAGTACTGGTGTCTTATGAATATAAAATCTGCTAATGCACACTCAGAATCTGAGCCGGTGTAAATCTTAGCTCTGTTTATGTGGTTAGAACTAAGCCACTTAACAGAAAGCTGTTTCCTCACTGTTGTATTAACTCATGCTTCAAATAAAGCATCCAGCAAGGCTCTTGCTGAAATGCTTGCCTCAGAGGGTAAAAGTTCAGAGCTGCTTGCAGTTAGTGGTATCAAGAGGTGTCCGTGGGGAACCTTCCCTGACACTGGTGCTTTGGGTTTAATTTTTAAGAGTATTGCGGTGCCTGCTCAGATTGGTTTTTCTTCAGTCCCATGCGGTGGTTAAGTGCTTAATGGGGCACCTGAATATCTGCGGATAATGCATACTGTCAGATGCCAAAGAAAGCAAGTCAAATTTTCAAATATATTTGGGTGCTTTGTTGGACTTTTAAAATGCTATCATCTGCACCTGGATGTTAAAGATACTCACACATGGGTCTTGCAAGCCCTCAAGTTACTTCAGGGTCTGGTTACAGTCTGAGCCAGCTCTTCTGGGTATCAAAATGTAGTCACTGGGTTTTTTCCATGAATTGTTGGGATGCTCTGCTGGGAATTATTTCAGCCAATATTCACAGCTGTGGAACCAGAGACTCTTCAAGCCAGCTAATCAAGGTTGGCCCAATGTAAAATTAGAATCTTGTCCATTTCCTCAGCTTGCGAAACAACTTTCTTTTTTAACCAGAACAAAGTGGGTTTTATCTGCTCTACTTCTGTGTTGTCAAAAGTGAGAAGAAATTATTTTTCTTCATTTTGACTACTGATGGCTACAAATTGATCTTAAAGTGACAGTGTTAGCAATTGATGACCAGCATGTAGTTGTGTTTAATTTAGTTGACAACCTCTTAATTGGTATGAATAAGTAATCTTGAAGAGCTGTTCACTAACTTGCTGTCTGGGTGAAACAGTTGACAGAAATTGAGCTAACCTGCTGTACCTAGATTGTTGCTATTCCACTTCTGTAGCAGCTTTGGGTGATTGCCCGTCACTCAGCTAGAGAAGTTACGTGGCTTTGCTGGGTTTTGCCAGGTAGGTTTGATTGCTGAATACAGAAGTGGATGACTGTTTCCTCCACGTAAGGGCTGCTTGCACAATTTTTAAAATCTTTCTTGGGCAACAGCCTCTTTTAAGGGATTGAATGTAAAATGGGCAGAGGGTACCTTATTGAAAAGAAGGGGCTTCTGTAACTTTCATTCGGTTTTAAAAAAAATATCTTGCTTCTGTTGCAAGAGGCAGAATATTTTTAATGCAGCCTAGGCAGGACTTCTAACCTAGAGACAGCGGTGTTTTGTGTGTGTACGTATGTAATTTTGTTTTGCCTTATGTTTTAATGTTACAAATTAAGTCATAATTATTGGGAAAGGTCAGAATTAGGATTACGTTGACTAATTCTAAATATTCCTCTTTGTTCTTAGATATCACTATTGACCTCAACAGTAAATCATCTCAAAAACAATGTGAAGTCTGCTTCTGATTTGATTTCTCTTCCTCTCACAGTAGAGAAACTTCAGAAGGCAAGTACTGTAAACGTGGCTGTTGCTAAACACGTTCTGTGCTGCTCTGAGCGGCAGCTGGGTTCTTGGGGACCGCAGTGATAACAGGAGTTACCTGAATTGCATGTGAGCAATATTTGCTTCTCCATCTTGTTTTTAAATTGTGCTTCATATACTTGATATTGTATGGTCCTATGATCATGTATGACAGATAAAAAATTTGAAGGCCTTAGTTCTCTCTTTCTGGAGATGCGTTTGTTTGTATTATGTTGTCACTTCTTTATGTTGGAGCTGCTCTTCCTGGTTGCTTTCCTTCAGGTTACTAATCTTAGGATCATTTAAGATACTTGCAAAAAGCCTGTCTGCAGTTTTACAACTCTGCTTCCAAATAGATGGTTTCTTTAGCTTAATTGGAAAAGAAAATGGATTGCTTTCTGGAAAACTTCCTCATCTTGAGCAGTATATAGTTCTAAATCTGGCTCTGCATTTACAGTCCTGAGCCGCGTGGGGATCTAACTTGGGAGCGGTGGGCATGGAACACTAGCGTGAGAGCTTTCTTGGTGTTCAGTACTTCCACAGCAAAACATGAATTGTACTGGGATGGCTTTCTGACAATCCCTTGAAAGATGGGCCCTACTGGGTGACACAGGCTTACTTATAAAGTGACTTCTGTTACTACAGTGTCTTACTGTGTGCCTTAGCTGAGCATTCTTTACCAAAAAACTGTCCTGTTTATTTTGGTAAAAAGAAGGGCTTGTTGAGACTTCCCTGGCTCTTCCATGGCAGTTCTGTTTATTTAGCAATAAACATTTATATTGGACTAACACCTAATGTCAGTGCAGTCTTCTCTGAGGCTTTTATGGGTTTCCACTTCTCATTTCCTATCCCTACAAAATCAATGTATAATCAACAAGCTAGTCATATGCAAAGCAATTAGTGTGGTTTGGCTGATCAGGCTGCTAGGATTTATTTTTCTGGGAGGAGTACAAAGCTATTTCCTAAGCTTCTAATTTGCTGTTACGAGCATGCTGGATTTTCAGTGTGTCATATCAGGAATAAGTCTTAAGGTAGTACCTAGAGTCTGGAACCTGCACCTACTTTATTTATATAATATATAAAAACAGTTGTCATCTTGCTGCCTTCAGTACTGTCAGGACAAAGTGTTAGAGCCAACAGGTTTCAGCTTGCAGCGATCTGCTGAACAGCAAGCCTTTTTCATGTTGAAATAAGACCATCCTTGGTCACACTTCATGAAAATCAAAGATCTTGGGAACTTTTGAGTTCTTTCCAGTCTCTGCTGTTGAGTCTAAGTAAGGTGTTAGATGTGGCATCTGTTTCCACTGCTGTCTTGATGCCATCTTGCTTGCATTTATGTTTTGGAAGGTTGATATAATAAAAACAGAGCTGGAATCCTTCCAGGAGGTATATTGCAAGGTATTGAGTGTATTTAAACCTCAGAATAGTTTTTCTACAGTAGTTTGAATGGTTTGTAAGTGTCATGTTAATGAAAAGCAATAGATTTAAAGTCTTGGACTTCTTTTTGACCCCTGCGTGCATGTTGCGCGAGCTCGTGTCACACAGGAGAACTTCAGTGGGTGTAGGTAGGTAGCCTGGCTTTTGATAGCCCTGGTGAAAAAATCTCCTGATCAACTGTCAATTGTGTCCAACTGTCTTTGGAATTACCTGCCTTTCTTGGAAGAAAAGGCTGCTATTCTTAGAATAGGATTTTGGTTTTCTTAAGCCTTTTTCCCTTTAGGTACTGTTCTGGAAAACGCGGAGCTGCCTGCTGGTGTTAGAGTCCTGAAGGATTACTGAGAGAGTTCCTCTTGGACAGGGTCTTTTGTTCAGACTGATGAAAGGCGCTAAAGGTGTCCTGAGGTCCTCCAGGGCAGAGAGATTGCTTACTGAACCTGGGTTCGTTCAGACTTGCAAAATGAAGAGCTGGGGGAAGATTTGTGTGGATATCATTTGAATATAGCCTGGGTAGCTAGAGGGTCTCTTCAGTGCCTTAAGAGCTTATAACAGGGTTATAGAAAAAGGGGATTTTTTAGATGGGTTCTGTTTGTTTTAATGATTGAAGAAAGTATCGAAAATGGAATGAGAAGCATAGGGGCATGCTCAGTCCCATTACTGTAACTTCCACTAGTGGTTGTGGATGTCCTAGCCGACAGTCTGACTCCAAGTGCTATACTGTCAGCTGCTAAAACACCAGTGCAGCTTTTCAGAATAGTTCCTTTCTAAAGTTAGAGGTGGAGGTAGGGGGAGTTCACATAGGTGAAGGCAAGGGAAGGATGGGACAGAAGTAGTCAGCAGCAAAGGCAGCTGTCACAACATGCTGACTGTACATGCAGAATTCACAGGGTCTATCCTGATACTTCAGAGCTATTCTCTCCTTTAAAAAAAGGTAATACTTTCTCGAAAATCTAATTAGTGACCTTTGGCAGACTAGTTCTACAGTGTATGATGTGTCTGATGGGTAGCCCTGAAAGACAGTTAAGGCCAGGTAAATGGTTAATGTCAGCATCCTTGTATTCAATACAAGTACTGCATGTAGAGAGGAAGTAAGATGTCTTCATCTCAGGATTATTTTTTTGTAAATTAAGGCCAGAACATTTGTATTGTTTTAGGAGTGAGAGTAGCAAACCCCTAATTTTAGTTACCTAGCTTAAGCTCTTGTGGTGTAGTGTGTGTATGTGTGTTCATTTATTGGCCTGGAGATGGGATGAGTATAATTTGCAATTTTGTCTGCAAAGGAGGTTCCGAATACTCCAAATTCACGTGCATATTTCTGTGGCGGTCAACCTGCAGTTTCACTAGCAAAACATAGTGTTTAACAGATTGAAACTTTGGAACAGTACAGTTGAGGAAGGCTGAGATTTTTGTCTACTTTTTTCTTCCAGACTGTGGCAAACATAGGTAGCACTCTTACCAGTGTTTCTCATGATGTTGAAAATATACAGACAGCCATTGAAGAATACAAGAAATCCATAGAAATACTCCAGAATGATGTGGTAAGAAAGTGTAGTGATTTAATATTGTGTTTTAGCAGTTACCTGCCTAATATGAAGTGAGTTTAAGAACTGTGTGGAGTTTTACCTTACGCCTTCGAAATACGTTTAAAGTTTTAGGTGCTGGTTGGTACGTTAATACACTGCTAATCTCATAATCCCTGTGTGGCATCTCCTATATGGTGTCAAGTATGTATTTTTCTGTAGCCAGAGTTGTTGGTTGCTTCTATACTTCTATCCTGTGGATTTTTGCTTCCTACTACACAGATATGGAGCCTTAGGAATCTCTGCGTTTGAGTGATGCAGGGTACTGCTTATGGTAACTGTCTGCACTGTCTTAGGAACTGGGGATGGTGGAAGTGTTGAGATACAGTTTGTTGGTTGAATTAAGGATGAAATCACTGACCGTCTTTACCAGAAACTACTGACTGTATTTATACTGATCTCTTACTTGGGGTTAACTAACAATTAAAGTTTTTCAGCTAAACTGCAATACAGCATTACTTTAAGAATATTTGCAGATAAAATCTAAATTAGACACATTATAATACTTGATTCAGTCAGTGGGGGCTATGACAACGTTGCAGATATGGCAGTGTGTATGGTAGCAGTGAAATGTGTGTCATAATACTTCATTAAATGGAGAAGAGCTAATTAGGAGGGTTTAATTAAAATAAATTTGGACCTTATGTGTCTGAAAGAAAAAACCTCTGTATTAGCCTAGTTAAAATACTGCGTGCACAACAGACATGAGTGACTGTAATTGTAGCAAAACACCCTTAGCTACAGCCTGACAGTTATTAAAAGCTTAGTATTTTTTTTACAGGCATTTGGTAACATAATTTTCTACTTCTTTCCTTAGAAGGAATTAAAACAGATACCTTCACTTCCCTCTACTGTTGTGCCAAGGACTGAGGGAAATCAAACAGAAAACTGCAAACAGGTATTTTTCTCCCTTGGAGAAATTCCCTTAGGAATATTGGTACAAGTATCACTGATACTTAACTTTTTTGTATGTTTTGCAGTACTATAGTATACAAAAAAGTATGGGTTTTATCAAGATAATACAGATAGCATTCTTCAAAATGAAGTATAAGATAATTTTGCTGTAGCTTGTTCTTGTGTATGTGCAAACAGGTAAGTATCCTAATCTGAGAGTATTTTTTTATATTCTAACTGTGTGAGGAGTAAAAAGGCTGAAACGAATATCAAACAAGTTATAGGTGTACTTTGCTCGTGTAAATGGAAATGAATTGAAGGCTTTTTATCAAATGGATTTTATAGCAGGTACTTGCCTCTAAGCAAATTTGGGAGTGGCATGTATTGACTCACCCTTGATGTAATGAGGTGTGGAAAGCAGGGATTCAGCAACAAAAAAAAAGGATAATGTGTGGGTGTTTAGCTGAATGACTGCATTTATTTACATTTAATACAGTCAATATCTTCCTCAAAAATGAATCTTCCGTATAAATATGCCTAGGACATACTTTCCTGGGAAAAATAGTTGGTCTGGTTACTAAGCTTGCCCTGGAAAATTAGATGAATAGGCTTTGTGTGTTTTCTGGCACAGTTGAAGTGGTTACATTAGCAACAAAGAGGTTAGCCCTGAGGAAAATCTCAGTTTCAAACTTTGAAAGCTGGAATAACTTTCTGGAAGCTTCCAGTTGGATGTTTTCAGCGGTGACAGTGGAGAGCCAATCTGAAGTCTGCCCAGTTAAACTGGGTCAGTCACCATGTTGTTAATAGCAAGAGTGCTGCAAAGGTTGGGTAAACTGACATGTGCTGGTTTTATATTTCAGGAAAGCCAATTGCTGCACGCAGCTTTGGAGGAGCTAAATAATACTGTAGTGGTGTACCAAAAGTTGAATGACATCAAGCTTCTAAATGTGGACTCAACCATTGGCAACCTTAGCCGGAAGGTTATGCTGTTGGAAAACTCCACCCTTGCTGTCAATAATCTGGACAAAAGAGAGAACTTCTCTACCACTGTGGTAAATATTTGATGACTAAGGGTGTCTATTGAGGCTAGTAGTTTCAGTACTTTCTATACCCTACAGATACAGCTTTTCAAACCTAACTAAAGAAAATGTCAGAATGAAACTTGAGACACTTAGGATTTCACTTTAGAAGACTGGAATTTGTTCCATATTTCTGAACAGATAACCAATGTTAAGAGTATCTCTGAAGTAGTCATTTCTTCCCTGCAGAATCTACAGAAGAATGTCCAAAACACTGTGACATTTAAGATTTGGGGGACTGCTTAATGGGACAGGATTCACAAACGTCTTTAACTATGTTTTAGGAAGGCACTCTAGCATGTAAGGGTTCTGTTAAGACCACTGAGGAGCTAGGCGGGCCTCTGGATTGTTCAGCGGTGCTTAAATGCTAAAAAAAATCATACTAAATATGTTTGTAAATCCTTTCAGTGCTTGCTGTATGTCATACTGGGGCCAGTCTCTGAGAATGTGTTCTGTATGTTTAGCAATAAGCAACATGCTGACGTATTGTGGTAAATTACATAACTCACTGTCTTCATACTTATTCTAACATGTATTTGCCCTGGTTTTTTACTGCTTCATGCCTGCCAGATTTGAAGGAAAGAAACTCTGTTGTGGAAAATAAGCACATGAATAAACTTGGCTCTCTGTTTTTCCTGTAGGGGAGTGATGCAACTACCTCTCTAAAAGTGGAAAATGAAGATCAACTAGACAATGAAACTCATTCAAATAAAGAATCAAAGGTAAAGTAAGGAAACACAAATCATACTGCATTAGTAGAGCATGTCATTGTCTTTATAATAATGTTTTAAATGAGACTTAATTGAGGAAAGATCTGCAAGCAGGCTAATCTGATCCAGTTTCTTTTAAAAGTCCAGAGTAGAAGGACAGCTTATCCACCCCATTTTGGGGACAGGAAGTCAATTATAATGGAAGAAAAGTTGTAATAGTTTAAAGTCTTGCCATTCTGACTACATATGGGATAACATAGCAGAGCTGCTGTAATATCCTTCCATGCAGCTGAAAGAATCTTGAGAGGTACAGAGGAACAGGGGACTCCAGCAGCCAGCTCATTTTGAGTACCCATTGCCATGCTGTCATCAAAGCTAGCCCAACTATTGTAGGTTCGCACTGCAAAGGGGCTTACATCATTTATCCAGGTTTAAAAATGTCCTTGGGTTGACTTAGAGAAACTTTGCACTAGTGGAGTCTAGGAATTGATGAAAGCTGCCTCTCAGTAATGATCTGATGACTGGCTGTGAGTGAGTTTAACAGACTAACTGCATGGCCAGATTGTGGGCTGGGTATAAGAGGTGGCACTGCTAAAGTTAGTTTCCATCTTCTGGAAAGAAGGCGGGTGAGTGAACTGGCTACACTGTCAGTTCTAGGCTTGGATTGATCAGCCTATCATCTGGAACCTACTCATAAAAAGAGCAAAGGAGCTCCAGATTAAAAAACCTGGTGGTTTTGTTTTGACAGAGGTATAGTGACTCCAGCGCTAAGGTAGTCAGGATGGCAGACAAACATTTAAAATGACTATGCAATTCAATTAATGTATAAATGTTCACTTCAAGTATGTTTGACTGTTCTATATTATGATTTTTTCAGAGCCTTGCTCATTTATATAAGAAATACGGAAATTAAATGTCAGATTCTTCTGAAATCAGTGTCTGCAAAATAGTTGCCTAATTCTCAGGTTGAGGTACTGACTCTATTTTCTGACAGACCATGTGAATTTATTCCTTACATCTTTCCATAGATGATTTTTTTAAATTATTTTTAAATCTTGTTCATTGTTTTAAACTTGATCAGCCTGGAGACCTCCGAGTCACTCAAGTACTTACATATTTTAAATTACTTCTTTTCCTGATCTTCTTTATCTACTGAAGAGGTGCTTTTTAAGAAACTTTTTTTTTTTACATATGCAGGAAACGGGAACTAGAGATTCTCAGGTATTAAAACTAAGAGAGAAGCGTCAGATGATCAGTGCTCTCACAGGCAAGCCAGAAAATGACAGATCCATTGAGACATCAAAGAACGGTAAGAATGTTGTAATCCATAAACCTGAAGGTTCCCTGTGTAATTCAAAGAATGACTAATGAAGGCGGATAATTCAGACTGTTCCTTAAGATTTTTGGTGAATATTATTTCAGTTAAAGTGGTAGGAAACTGATGGCTCTAAAACGGAAAACTATGTATGACTACAGAAGTTTGAAGGTGACTTTTTATGTGTATAGCAGGATTCACATCCATCAGTAGCTTGTATTTTAAGGCATAAAGTGATTAACTTGTAGAAATCTATACCCAGTAACATCTGTTTTTGCTTTTTCAAAATCTAAGAGTAACATAGAGGAGAGGTCTGCATCTCTGCTGACTTGTCTCAGTTCTGCATTTTTGCTGTATATATTCAGGTAGTGCTGAAGATAAGATTTGAAGTACTTAATTACAGTAGAACTGTGCTTGTTGTTAATTTGTTAATCAGCGGCTTGGAAATTTAGACCTTGCTGTTGGGGAAGATAGATACCTGCATTAACAAGGTGAAAACAACCCAGGTGGGCAGATGTAATTTACTTAATAAAGCTTGTTCAGCACTTTCAGACTGGGAAATAGAAAGCACTTCCAAGCTATTCTCTGTATGGAGTTTATAGTACACATCTTCTAGTACAGCATGAAAGATTAAAGCTGTGTAACTGTCCAAAACAGTTTCCTTCCTTCTGTTCTTCCAGTTACTGGTAAAAGGGACAACACTGCTGTATTCTGAAACGATTTTGCAGCATTCTTATCCCATATGGCATCTGTGATGAAAAAAAAAAATTAGTTTTATTGGGTTTTTTTTGTTTCTGCTAACTGTAATTCTGTGGAATTAGTAAGACTAATAGAAATTGTTTTGTAGCAGTTGAAAGTAGTCTGACTACTACAGTAAAGCCCACAGACCTTTCAAGGCTGGCTTCAAGGTCAGCTGATGACAACACAGAGGGTAACGGACAGCTGAGACATCTGTCCTTACCAGGAATTTCCAGCATTGAAGGTACGTCCTTTCTAGGCTGACCTTTTCTTTTTCTGAATATTTCATGTAAATGTTTAGGAGACGATAAGTATAACTGGAATTACGGTAGTGTGTCTGGGCATTCTGGGAGAAGCGAGGTGAATTTTAAAAGCTTGAAAACTATGGACTTAAAAAAAAAAAAGTAATTAAAAAAAATAAGACTAGCATGTAAAAGAAAAGAAACTGGGATTTAAACAGGAGTGTGCATTATAAGTGAATTGTAGTTGTTTTGAGTGCCAAAATATTATACCAAGTGCCTCAGAGATTTAGAGGGAAGTCAAGGGCAGAATTAGGGTGCTGAAGGAAAATGAAGTAGGTGTGAGTGTATGTTTTGGTTTTTTTCTTGTTGTCTTTTTTTAAGAGAACATTGACTGATCAAATGAATGGTTTCTGGATCTTGCTGTTAAGTCTCTTCAGCCTCTGAAAGGGCAGTGCTTTGCATTAGGAAATGAATAGACACTTTTCCCTTTATATCATCTGTGCTGTTGGTATAGCAACAGTTATTCAGAACTTGCTTTTGTGGAGGATAACTTTGTCTGTATGCAGTTAGTGGTTGTAGAATGGGCTATTAGTCATGGCCAGAAATAGGGATTTTTTTTTTTCACGTTTAGTGTAATTTAATCCAGAAATGTTCATGCTTTTTTTTTCTCCTAAACTGTTACTGACAGCTTGCGACAACGCAGAAGGCAAGGTACATACTTGGGGATGCTTTATTTAATTAATAGGTAGTAAGACATAGTTCATTAAAACTGGAAAAGCAGCTTATAGGATATTGCTGTGTACTTAAAGGAGCTACTTTTCAATCCTTGTTCTCTTTGCAGATCTTCAGAATTTGTTTGAAAAAGCAACTGAAGATGCCGATGGAAAACTATCATATGAAGATCTTCAAAAGCTGCTTGGCTCTACAGCCCAAGAGTCACAGAGCTTTAAGAAATTTGACACAGATGGAGATGAGAAATACTCATTTCAAGAACTGAGATTAGCATTAGGTGTATAGGATATATATTTAGAAATGTGATACTGGTGGATGCTACTGTAGCTAAAGGAAACTACGGGACACGAAAAACTAGGTCTGCACTTTCCCAGTATTTTACTGATCTTTGGAGCTAAATTACTGTACACATTGCCACCTCTTTTTTTGTTTGTGTTTACTGAAAAGAAATTTACAAATTTATATGTCGGTAGGACATAATATTGGGACTGTGTTTAAAATTCAGAAAAATCCCAAACTTGGAAACATTTTCCTCTCATTCTTTCCTTTTCAAGGGAATTCTTGTTTTTAATTTAAAATGTGTACATACTAAAATAAAACTATGGTTTTGTATTTCACTGAAATTTGCCTTAAATTAGAGAGCTGCACTTTATGTAGAGCAGAAAGAAATCTGTCTGGTAAAGATGGGCTTCTTCTGCTTGTAAATATTTGAGATAGAGTAAATTATGCATATTTAAGGGGAAGTTTGTGTCAGGGGCTGTGTTGGTAGTAAGCTGTTTATGATGAGAGACTGGGTCTAAAAAGGGTTGTTAAGAGTTTCAGCTGAATTTCTAATTTTGACTAAGTATATCCATGAATGATTTTGGACTCAGTTAGAGGAAAGCAGGAGTGGTAATTCATGCCCATCTATAGCAGGATTTCTTTTTAGGGGGAAGAGTTCAAAGTGTTTTTATATCATGAGCCTACAGGAGCAATTACCTACCAAGTGCTTGGATTTTCACTTCAGCATTCTTTTAGCTTTGCTGTGTTGCGTCCAGATTATTTTGTGAGATGACCCTATCTATTTTTTTTTTTAAAAGAGCAAGCTAATGAAGAACTTCAACAGATGCTTTAAGAGGTAAAAGTCTACAATGCAGCCTGCTGAGTAGCACCTGAATAGTTCATGCCTCGGGTGTGATCAGCGGTGTGCTGATGGTCTTGCTGACACGTTACTGGAGATCTTTTGATCAGGGTTGCGGGTGCTGCCGGTTTCTTCCATCCACTGTTGTTGGGGTCACTCTGAAGTACCCTGAGTAAAGCTCCTGCTCACTAAGAGTGTGAGCACATGGGAAAGGCCCAGAGTAGAGTTGTGGGCTGTTTCCTGACTAATGTGAACATGATCACTTCTTGGTACCTTTACCTTTTGTGTTCTCACTGACAGAAGGATGTAGAAAGCAGGATAGGAGCATGCAGTCGCATCGGCGTTCTCTACTGAGGCATGCTTTGTAAGTGAGGCTTCCTCACTATAGAGGAACTTAAGGGTTTGTTTATACTCTGTGTTTAGATCCACTAGTGTTTCTGGAGTAATTGTTTTACAAATAATTGTGTTCTGGAGTATGAATCAGTGAAGGAATGTACAAAATGGAACCCTGTTACCCATTGCCTAGGCTTCTTTCACTGTTGGTCTTCTATCCTGTTTGGGTAATGCAGACGTGACCCAACATGGAGATGCTTTTGATGTGACATTTGAAAATACAGTATTTAAAAACAAAACCAACCAACCTTGGCTTTTGAGAGGACGAGAAGCCAACACTTGCTTCTTGCCACTTCCCATACCCTTTTATACACTACTGTATAATTCCTCAACCAAAAAAAAACCTAGCAATAAAATGTAACCATTCTGGTGTTTTATTTGTACATACTGTATCATAGCCATATGCCAGAGTTTGCAAAATATTTTTGGAAGTTTGATTTGTATGGAGTTTAACTTACCTTAAAATTTAAGGGATCACTGTATTGCCATGTGAATCTATTGGTGTTTTGTTGCAGTCTGCTTTACTTTTAGAAGTCTCTTCAACAGCAATAGTGAAACTGTCAGCTAGAGACAGTGTGTGCTGCTCCAGCTGCCTGTGTCTTCTGCCTGTGGCCAAGGAGCTGAGCTGGTCAGTAATTGGCACCAGGGCACAGCTGTCCAGTGGTGCTGCTTATTTGCATGTTAAGAGCATAGTGGATTGCTAATTGCTGTAGTCACTGCTGTCGTAGGATGGACTTGTGCTATCGATTTAACAAAATCTGATCCTCCCTGAGTACAGTGGTCGCTTATGTTTGGCCTAGGGTAGCCGGTAGCAGTGTGCTGCAGGCTGGGAGCACCGGTGGTCCCCAGCCAGCCGCTCCCACCCGTGCAAGTTTTCTGCTGTGCTGCTGCTGTCCACCTTGCATGCTTTCCAAAGCCCCGCCGCTGGGTCTTGGCAGGCTTCCTCCCCTACGTTTTAATCACACTGCAGATGGTAGAGGGCTTAAAAGCCGTGGGCGCAGCAAATACGCTTGTGCGGGTCCGCTATCTGCCGTAGCTACGGAGGGCAGGTTGGCTGGAGGCGGAGGGCAGGTTGGCTGGAGGCGGAGGGCAGGTTGGCTGGAGGCGGCAGGCTTCGGAGGGGCAGCGGGCAGCCAGCGTGAGGAGGTTCCATGCTTCTGCGGGTGGCGAGGCCTGGGGGAAAAAAGCGGTGTCTGAAATTAATTTAAACAGTGAGAGTTGACAGGTCTGCAGGCGGCAGCTGGGGCTGTAGCTGAGACTTGCTGTTACGCTGTGATTCTCGGGTTCATTTTCAGGCTGTATTTGCGTTTTCTGGGTGACCCCTCTGTAGGGACCACTGTGTGTCTCCGTTCGGTCACTGACCTGCACAAGGAGTGGAGCCGCACCGTGCCGGGCGCGCACGGCGCTTCTCTGCCCCGCTGGGTTTGAGCTACAGCGCTCCACGCCTTTTACCATGTAACGCGACTTTTACTTGATCTCAATAAAAGTTCATTTTCAGCCTGCGCCTCCGCCCGTTTCATTCCGGCGGCGGAACGGCGGGGCGGGGCGGCGCGGCGGGCGGAGCGCGGCGGCGGACGGAGCGGAGCGGGGCGGACCGGGCGCCATGGCGGGGCCGCTGCTGCAGGCCTGGGGGCTGGGGGCGGCCCTGCGGAGCCGCGCCGCGCTCCGCCCGCTGGGGCTGCTGGCCCCGCCGTGCCGGGAGCTGGCGGGGCCGGGGGCCGGGGGGGCGGCGCTGGAGGAGAACCCCTTCTACGGGAAGTACCGACACAAGATCCAGGAGCTGCGGAGGTGCGGGGGGGGGCGGCCCTGAGGGGGAAGAAGGGGGCGGCAAGGCGGGCGGGGGGGCGGGTTTTGGGGCGGGGGGGTGCTTGGGGACGGGTTTTGGGGGGGAGAGGGAGGTAATCCTTGGCTTCATGCCCTTATGAGAAAATTAATTCGTTTAGGCCCAACGCTGCCTTGAAATTCGCTTATGTTGTTGCCACCAAGTCAGCGAGTCGTCTCCCAAGGTGATCGGCTCGATAAGAGGTTGTTCTACTAACAAGAACTTAAAATTTTAAGTTAAGAGCGTGGATCGGTACCACAGTGAACATTTTAAAAGGCCAAATGGTGTTAATCCCCCAGTACTGTTAAATGTCCCTTTTCCGATTCAGATCCAGTCCAGATGTGTTTGAGTCCCGTATGGAAAAAAGAAACGAAGTGAAAAAGCAGCCCGTGGGATATTCCAGTCAAGGAGAATTTATCCGATGCATGGAGGAAAAGGCAAGGCTGATTTTCTTTGTAATTCACAAATATTAAAGATAAAACATCATTTATATGGGATCAGCATAATGCTACAAACATGCAGCGTTCCTGTTAGTAAGGAACCCCAGAATTTCACACTCTGGCGGCTAAAAATGCTGTTCTGTATTCCAGCATATTGTTTTGCTGTTTTTTTAACCTGTAAATTCTGTTCTTGAGGCCTTATTTAAGTGTTTTAGTTCCAGATTAGTTTGGCCAGATGCAGTGACATGATCTTGCATTTATCATTTTGTAGTGAATGAAAGAAATCTGTTCAATAATATTGGCTCCAAAATGCATAATAGTTTGCTTTAATCCTTTCTGATCTTGAAATTCATAATTCACATGAAGTTACTCATCTTATTGTCCTAATAAATATTTTTTTCTAAGAGACTGCTGCAGTGCATTTCATAAGTATCTCAAATTTGAGCTCATACTCTGGAGATCTTGTCAGCAGGCATGTTATGTGGGGAAGGGAAGGCAAATAAATGATATTAAAGCATCAGCTATAAAAACTAAAGAATGTTTTCTTCTAGGCAGAAGGCTTGGGCACAAAGACATCAAAGGGAGGTTTCACGAAAGATAAGGTAAGGGAAATGAACCTAAGTGTTAGGAGAGGACTTGCTGGCAAATCAAGGATGTAGATTAACTTGTATTGCTACCATCAGTGCTTCAGCCAAGAGCTTCTTGAGATAAAACTAATGTTCCTTAAGCTGCACTTAAGTACAAGATCCTCATTTACTATTGGGATCACGTTCAAGTCTTAAAACTCCCAGCAGTCTGTTTTTTTATTATCCGGTCCTTTCTTCCTTGACATCCTGGAAGTTCCTACTAGTTAGGGGATCTGTACTGAATGCTGACAGTAATAAATTGAAAGGGTTAAGCTGCCTTTACAGCATGTAAATATATTTCCAGAGATCAGCCAGCAGAGGGACAAGAGGATGGTTTTATTCTTTCACATTCTTCTATTTTGGCAAACTTTCTGTGTAAATCTGCCAACAGAGCATGTGTCTGAGATGGTTGAAGGGGAAAGGCTGCAGCTTCACTAGAGATCTGTACAACTGGAGCAAAGTGTGTTCTGTGTCCTGACAGAATCTCTTCTGCTCTGCCTCAGTGTGTGAAGCCACTTCTCAGTGTGTTACTGCTTATGATTTACTAGTTTCTTTGGCAATTCAGAGGACTAAGTCACATTGTAAATTGAATTAAGTTCCTCCAGCTTGATTTTGTTCTCTGTGATTGCATCCATTCATTCTGGACACTCACTTGAATCAGAGAACTGTCATCATGCCAAATTCCTTATGCTTTCTCTTGCAGACGCTTGATTCGATTCTTAATGTTGAGATGGTGAAAGAAAAATCAGCGGAGGAGATAAAGCAGGTGATGGATTTAAATGGAATAAAGCTTGCTTAATAGTAATCTACATGTGAGGATGGAAATTTTACTTAGACTGAAAAATAAAACATGGCTGTGGATGTATATTTATAAAAAGCACATTCATATGCATATCCATAGTAGAAGATGAAGTTTTGTCCATATAGTTAAGTCCACCTAGGATGTACCCACTTGATAAAGAATACATCTGGACGTGATCACTCAAAAGCTGTCTCTGTTGTAATTCTTACTGTTGCCATTTAATGTGTAGCAGTTGAATTGGCATCAGCAAGCTCCTGTCAGGTTTGAAGTCAGGTAAAGGGAAACCCTAGCAGTAGGTCATGTGGATTATGCTACTTCTGTTCTCCAGGAATAAAAACAAAGCTTTTGCCATCTTCTATCTTTGCTTGCATTATCTGTCACTCAGGAGTCTCTGTACCCATACTAAAGATGGTTAGGGTAAGAAAGAGGTGGGTGGGTCTGTTTGTTTGAAGAACAGTGTGAATCAAGTCATTCTCCCTAATATCTGCTTGGCTTTGCACTGTGTTCCCTTTTATCTAGTTAGAAGTCACATCTGTTCCACATTTCTAATGTGGCTTGAGTTGGATCTGGCTTTTTTTTTTTTCCCCTAATCAGACTGTATGCCAAGACACTTCATGTAGGCATGATCATTTAAGGGGAGCAGCGAGTATGAAAGAGCCTTCTGGCATGACTTAGAGCAGAAATCTAGCTGCTTTCCTGATAGCTCAAGAACATTATAGAAGTGGTTATGTGCTCTGCAGAGGATGGTGTGCGACCGGTTATAGTAGGGGGTACATTTGATAACTCCGTGGGTTTCCTTTTGAGTTCCTCTATTTCTGTTTCATTGATTAAACATTTTGCTGTCAATTCTCATTAGTTATGTAGGACTGGGGAAGAGGAAATGAAGGAGTCCGGGACTCTGGGCTTTTACTTGTACTTGTCCATCTATTAAGGACTTTGAGCTTTTATGCTGGTATTGCCATCCTGTTGTGGTGAAAAAAAAAAAAAGTATTGGTAACACGGAGGAGCATTACGCAAAGTCTTGTCTTCTGTTGAAAATGTTTTGTATGTTCTTTCTTAAAAAAAACACAACTGAAACCCTCTAGAAATCATTAGTGTGATTGTTGGGGAAAAAATGTAAGAAGCATTTCTGATAGCTAGTAAATCTTGAGCCACCTCTGAGCTCACTGCTTATTTCTGTTACCTAGCTGAAATCCGTCATTTGGTACAAGTACTCTGGAACCTTAGGGGAAGTGTATTGCATGAGCAGGAAGGTCAGTCAGGCTTGATTGAAAAATGACTTCTCAAAGTGCTTGCAAAGGTTAGTTGACAAATGGAATTCTTTTTAAAGCATTTAATATTACTGCTAGATGTTTGATTTTAATTGTAGCTCATCTCCTTTGTTTCCTACAGATTTGGAATCAGTATTTTTCTGCAAAAGATACAGTTTATGCTGTTATTCCTGTAAGTAGTTCCCCTGTAGTTATGCACTTGAAAGGCCAATGTGCAAAGCTTTCCTTTTCTAACTGTGATTCTGTTGCTTTTAAAAGCAATTATTGAAGGAAAGTGAGGTTTCAAGAGCAAACTTTTTCCAGATTGAGTGATCTTATTGCCTCAAATAAAGGCTTTTGGTTTCCAAAAATGTGTATCCTTCTTCTCTCACTTACATCAGTCTCAATAAAGCTAGTACTTTTTTTTTCCTGCGCACCTGGCTTGAATTTCCAGGCATTTTTTTTATTGCGTATCCAATACTTTTTGCAGGGCCCTAGTATCTATTAAGGTAGCATTTGTATTTTCACATATTTTTTTTTCTCAGAGTTGCTCGTTTCTTTCCCCTCTTCCCTGCAGCATCGACTGCTAACTCAAGTTTAATATGGCAGTGTTAGAGCACTTGGCTAATAACTTGCACGTGGCTAATCACTTATGCCTTACTTTCATACATGTAAAATTACTGGCAGCACCGTCTTTCATTAAGATTGCATGGTGCTTCCTGTGATAAGATCGTGTTTCTTATTCCTGATAACTTTACCAGATGTTAATTGTTAATCTGCATTAGGCCAAAGGAGTGTTTTTTGCTTTTGGGATTTCTTTTTATTCTTTCCTTCAGAGTCTCTATGTGATTGTGATCTCTTAAATCTGTCTTTTCACAGCTGGGCACGAACTGTATGTTCCTTGAGTTCTTGAAACCTCATTTAGATCTGGGGTCTGATTTGCAGTTGTACTTGGCCCTTTATGCTGCAGCTGAAGTGATGGGAGGCTGTATTCTAAATGTATGAAGTGCTGCATGCTCTGAAAATGGCAACGTGGGATTTGAAGTCAAGCAGCTTCGTGTTTCAGTTTTCCCAACATGTGGATGTTGTGAAAATAGTTTGAATTGCACATTTACTGTAGCAGAGGGCCAAAGCCAGGGATTCCAGTTAAGACGGTGTAGGTCTTTCATTAGTGGGGCTGGCACTGTTCTTTGGTGCACTGTTCTAGAGGAGCTTTGGAAGCTTTTAAGGCTTTAATGCAAACCAGATCCTAGGCACATTAGGAAGTAGTTCATGGTGTCATCAGGGGAAGAAACTATGTCTTTGCCAGAAGCTTTTTGTTGGCTGGAAGAAAGGCCTCGCGTAATTCTCAAGTGCTTAAAAGCACACAGGGAGGAATTTCGTGTTGATGAATGGCATGTATTTTCTTTGATGAACACCTTAGAGTAGGTATTAATATATGGTGCTGGGAAGAGGAGAGCAGGCAAAAGATTTGGGGGAACGCAGAGGACATGTGAATGAGATTGCCAGGTTTCATCAGGGATGACCAAATATGTTTGTGGTTTTAATATAAGCCTAAGCAATAAGTATGCTATTTGAGTAAATATCCAGGCTGCATTTCAATACTGAAGAATGGATGACTGTGATGTAAAATTTACAATTTGGGGCCAGGGATATGTCATCTTGCTCAACTACTGACACCACATGATGCAGTGGAGCTAGTACTGAAAAAGGATGTAATGTAAGCCTAAAGCGTGGGCCCCACACCTCCAAGGAATAAAGCTTTGGATCCAAGGAGTTTGCTGCAGCGTCTTAGAGACGGCATTGTTAAAACGAGGTACCAATGGTATTTAGGTAACTAAGGACTAAATACAGTTTTCCATGCACTCGTTGTTAGCTGTTCCTGCAGCGAGACCTTCTGTAGATGGAAGTTGTACCCTGTAAAGGTTAATGAGGTCATTCTGAATAACTGTGCATCTGCGTTTGTGTTATGAAAATTGAATTTCTCTCTCTTTCCCCAAAGGCAGAGAAGTTTGATTTAATATGGAAGAGAGCCCAGAAATGTCCATCGGTACGTATGGCAGAGACTTGCAATGCATGGCTGTATAGCTGTAATGCATTTCTCCTCTCTAAAGTCTAATTCATAAACTTTTGACCCTCCTGTATCAGCTCGATTAGTAAAATCCAGGTGTTTAAATACTTGTCTTAGTGTTCAGATAAAAGCAATGGCTATTCATATGTATTAAACAGTTTGATCTAGGTATCAGATATCTAGATATAAGAGATGCAGGGTTTAGTAATGAGAGTACAGAATCTGCCGGGGAATGGATTTAGCTACATGCCTCCGGTTTCCTTTAATTGATGTCTTGTGGTTAAATCTCTTCTGTGCAGTGTTGTGAAGAGCCAAGCCGCATAGGCCAGCTTCATTGATGTTCCTGTATACCTTTCCTTATTGCTTAAAGCATCCTTGCTTTAACCTGGAGAAACTGTTGTTAGCTACAGCGATGTGTCACCATTGCATTATGTTGCATGTATATGGAGAAAGTGAGTTCTCGTCTTAACGGTTGGTGTGAGTTGCTCCTCTTCGTGTTTGTTTACTGGCAGTGAAGATAGGCAGGAGTATCTGAAAGGGAAAAAGGCAAGAAATCAATATGCTGGGGTTCTGTCCACAGAATGAGTTGAACCTTGTCATCTATTAGCCCGCTTTTCCTGATCATAAATGCACATAGCCGTGCCTTCTTCACCACACTGGTGATCTGTGATAGGTAAATATTGGTAAGCAAATATAAGCTGTTTGTGTGAAAGCCAAACTGGGCAGGCACTGTGTTGTATAAATAACGTATCTCTGTCTCTAGGGGAGTGTGAGTTGTCAAAAAAAGACTGTATGGCATGCACTGCAAAATTGAGTAGTGTAAGTTCTGTTGCAGAGCATTGTAATTCAGCAGCTGTGATGGGAAGGAAGAGAGGAATTTGGTGTAGTCAAACCCTTTATTACAGATACAGAGTAAATACTCTGTGGGTTGTGTCTTAGGTGGATGCCAGCATCTCAAAGCATAAAATACTAAGAATGTGTAATATGGTTACTTCAGAAATGAGTGGATTCCCAAGATTTGGGTTCACTGTTTCTCATGTGGGTTGGTGGATATCTTGTAAGCTTCAATTGGAAGATTCCTGTGTGAATGAGCATGTTCTTGCTTGTTCTGCTCTTGCATGTTCTGCTGTTTCGTACCACGTGCTGCTGGATTAGTATTGTTTTCTGTTGAAAGTAACGTGTTTTTACAGTAATTTGTGTGCTGAAGTATGGACTTTGTGCAAATTTCACTGTGCTGAGACAGAAACAAAATGCTTCATTCCTTTATGAAAACAAAGCAGCTAGACTTCGCTGTGTTGAGAGGAGTGCTTTTGTAGATCTGAATGGGAGACTTCACTGGATCGATGGATTGGTCCTGTAGATTTCACTTGCCAAGAGCAAGATCAAATATATCTGGCTTTCTGAGCTACTTGGAGCTTGGAAAGTTATTTATAGCTTTAAGTGCATTTCTGTACAGTGCATTGGCTTTTAGTCGGGTATCCTGCTTGTTTTTCTGCTCCCATGTTGTCCTTCCCCTTGGTGTGGGAAAATGAGCAAATCCCTAGCCTATGGAGCCAAATAGACTGTAAATCTCTAGAGAGAAAATGCTTGCTGCCTGTTCTGGAACAGTTGGTGAAATCATAGGATTAAATACTCTGAATGCTCCTTATCTTATATTTGACCATTTCTGCTGTTGATTTTCTAGAAGTGAACAAAATGGTCAGAGTTTCAGTGTTCTCCACTGTCGTTCCTTTCCTTTCTGTCTCAAATACTGATAAAAATATGTGCCAGCATACTTGCTAATGAAATAATACTGATAAGGTAATGCTGGTTTATTGTCTGCTTTGAAGTCTGGTTCCTGCTGTCCTATTGCTCATGGTGGGGCAAAGAAACCCTTTTTTCCGTTGTGGTTGTCTCGCTAAAGTATTTGTGCTGGAGGCCAGTATGACATGGGCATCGTTTTGTTCTGTGAAAGGGAGAATTGTTTTTTTATCATTTCTCTGCAGTTTCTATATGCTTTGCCAAGAAAAGAAGGCTATGAGTTTTTTGTGGGGCAGTGGTCAGGAACAGAATTGCACTTCACTTCCCTAATAAACATTCAGGTGAGTGGTTGAAATAAAAAGTCCAAAAATGACTTAGGATCCAGAAATACATAATATCAGCATATTACAATATATAATATCTGCTGAATAGTTTAACAAACAGGTTGTCTAGCTTAACTTGAAAGGAATTATTGGGAAAAACTGCCATTAATTATGGGTAAATCAGTAAATTTATGGGTATTAAGTGTCTCTTTAATCTAAAGGAGAATGAGAGAGAAGTCAAATAGTCTCAAAATAGAAGCAAGACCCAAACTTTTTACAACTGTTTGCACAGACTAATTAAAATACCAGTAGATGCTGTAAGATTAAATGTCTTTCTGGAAATTGTGGGTCATTTTAAATGCAGAATGGTCTGTAGTCAAGGAAAAAAAAACAACCTAACTCTGCAAATCCCTTGTTCTCTCTAAATACTGGGAATAACGAACTTTTAATTAGGACTGACCCTTAAACCTTGAAAAATTACTGTCTCCATACGAGTTAATACTTAAAAGTTTTGTAATCAAGCCTCAAAATCTGCAATAGAGCTGAAGTTCTTTATGGGATACTCACAGGTTTCTTTATCTCCTTCAGACCCAAGGTGAAACTGCTCCTAGCCAGTTGGTCTTGTACCATTATCCTGAGCTGCAGAAGGAAAAAGGGATAGTACTAATGACAGCAGAAATGGACTCAAAGTTCTTGGTAAGAGAAATCAGAGAAATCTGTTCATTGGCTTCCCTCATTTTATGCTGCAACTCCTCCTGTAGTTTTGAATTAAAACCAAATTGAAGTCAAGTCTTTAAAAGACCCTTTCCCGAAGAGTGGTCTTACTAGATTTTGTTAACCTAATTAACTTACTACTAGGGAAAGCTAGAAGGAAATGATCAGTCTTTGGCTATCTGGTGATTTCAGCTCATACATTCTTTTTTTTTTTCTCCTTACTCTGGGTATTATAGTTTATGGTTGAAAAAAAGAAAAGAAATGCTTCTGTTTTTCTTACTAATGGAAGCAAATTTAAATGGAAGCTGTTGCTACTGGTCAACAAGTTAAAGTGAAGATTAATACTGCTCATCAAATCGGGAGACCTCCAGAGCTTTGTGTTAGGTTTCTGCGTGCCTTTGCTCTTTTCCCTGTGTGTAGGTGTGCTGTTATTTGCGTATCTGTAATAGTACGGTGCTAGGACTAATAGCACTGGGGATTATACTGGTGAAACAAGATAACTAAAGCATCCCATCTCTACCTGACCTACTTATACCAGTTCTGAAACTATGCGCAGAGGAGTCATTAGTAATGCATTTGCCCTGTTGTATCTCAGACAATCAATTTTTGCAAATAGGTCAACCATAAGAAGGGAAAGATGAGACTCTGATGCATCTCTGGTGCCTTAGAGCAGGCAGGGATCATGAAGGACACCTGTGACCTCTGAGGTGTATGCTCAGCAGGAGAGTAGTTCCTAGGCACAGTGCTAAAGTGTGTAAGTAGGTCAGGAACAAGAGGGAGGTGATTTGGTAAGAGATTTGCAAAACTAGGGTGACTTGGAATTGAGTCATTCGATGAGTAGGACTGCAGCCTTTCAGCTGCTGAAGAGTCTTTTTCAATGGGATACTCAAATACAACAAAACCAGATGGTAACAGATTCTTTGTTTTAACTTGCAGGTGGTCCATGAAGCACAGTGCTTGGCGAATCAGGCGCAGCTTTTCTATGCGACGGATCGTTCCGAGACCTACAAATTAGTGGAGACCTTCAACCACAGATCTAGTGAATTTAAATATATGTCAGTTATAGCAGAGCTTGAGCAAAGTGGACTTGGACGAGAACTGAGACCTGGTCAGGTTTCTGATAAGTCGTAGATCCTGACCTGTGCATGAAGCAGCCAGCAGCAGGCAGGGGGTTTCCTACATGGGGTGGTCCTGTCTTTTGTTTTATGAATTTGATTTGGCTACGGAAAGGATCTGGAGATGTCCTGGGAGTGTGACAGACAAGCCTGTCTGGCACTGATGCAAGATGAGGACTTGGGCCATTTGAATGACAATAACTAATTGCCAAAATGGAGTCCTGTACTTCAGTGTAACTTCATCAGAACAAGCCGTTTTCCCATCTTGTAACTTACTGCTGCATACTGTATTTTTAAAATCTAAAATAAAATGACAGAAGGGGAGCTATATAATGGACTATATTGACATCAGGAGACAGATAACAATCAACGTTTCTTCTCAGTAAATGCATTTTAAATGCCCTCTGCCATTATAATTGCATGGTCCAGTGCTTTTTAAGCTGTGTGGAATTTATACAGGCTTGTCCATCAAGAAAAGAATAGGACCGATGGTCTAAAACAGACTTTTCTTTGTTACTTTTGTGTGTGAGGTTCCTTACACAGATGTATGCTGTGGCCTATGTTTTTCTCAGGATTAAAAAAAAGAGTGACTAGAATTGTTCTGGGAATTCTGTGCTTCTTAATTGATATATTAATTTTATCCTGTTGCTGCTTAGAGATGTTTTTCTTGAGGAGTAGGATATTATAAACATGGTTCTTTTTTTGTGTATTTTTGAATAGTGTAGAGAGATTATTGCATGCTTTATAAAATTAATTTTTCTCAGACTGGCAGCTAGTCAGGTAACTCTATAAATGGTATTTTGAGGGATGAAAAATAGCTGTTGTTACCATTTCAGGAAAGCTGCTCTCTCCAATAAAAGCAAGATGGAATTGCATAGTAACAGGGCTAGAGCCACCAACTGGTCTCTCAATTGCTCAGTGACAATGCATGAAAAAATGCATTGGTGTGAATATGCACAGCAGTTTTAACCTGGCAATGTTGGTAAGAATCTGGCTTTTAAGGACTACAGCTGGTTTCATTTTTTAAACCTGCCTTCAACAAAAGAATCCCAAAGCATTCATGCTTTGAGCTTCTCTTGTTTTCATTCCCAGCAGAGGCAGCCAGTGCATCTGTTGTCAAGGGCATACTGCAGCAGGGCTAAGTCATATGCAGCCTGTGCACGGATTACCAGCATACCACCACTGCACAAGTAGACAAGTAAACAGAAGACACCAGGAGCTTCCCCGGAGCACTGCTGGAGTATTTCCCATATGCACATCAACTCCCTGGCACTAACTTGCCCTTAGCACTAATTATCCATTATGTGCAGCACACATTATGTCTTCCCATCAGCCCGCTAAGGCTGGAAAGCATTCCCTCCTTTGCCAAAGAAATGGAGGCAAGAGTATGCAACTTGTCTCTCTGTTAGAGGATGACCAATTTTTTGGGCGGGGCTGGTAACTGATTTTCTGTGCTACCCTTAACCGTGACCTGATACGGAGGTTTGATTAGTTATAATGGGCTCTTGCACAATCTGTTTGCTAGTGTAATTGCAGGACCCTGTTGCTGTAATACTCACAATCACTCTGTCCTTTCTCAGCCCTTTCTTTGGCCATGAACACCGTTCAGCTAAGCACTAAAGGTAGATAGTAAGGTTTTACTGCTGGGGGTCTATTTTAGCAGTGACTTGTATACGTTGGGTGTGAAATCCTGTCCATTCAAGGAATTGTAAGATGTTTCTAGAAGAGGCACATCTTCTCCTGGGGCTCTACTGCAAGAAGATGGACTTGTTCCCTGGTAATGTCTTGGTTTTGTTTCTGATTGCAGTGGGGCTGTGAGCATGTCCATAGCAGGGGAATAATCAGAGGAGGTGTGCATAGGGCTCTTACAATCTGACAGCAAATCACCTTTATTAAAGAGCCTTTCTACTCCTATTTTATAGCATTTGTGTTCCATTTATCATTTTCCCTTAGCTGAAATAAGGGCAGTTTTGATTCATTATTCACTTCCTGCTTTGAAGAAGTCGAAGTTTCTGTATTCATATTTAATATAGCTATAATATAACATCCCTGGGTGAGTAATGGCCAACAGGAGTGAAATTCATGGCTTCCAAATCTACACCTGAGCCTCTTGCTGAGCTTGAAAGACCAAAGTCTCTAGTAAAGGCTGCAGCAGTCACTACCTGTAATTTTGAGTGTTTTTCTAAACCCCTCATGTGATTAATCCCAAACTAAGAACTTCTCCAAGGGCTTAAGACAGACACAAATGCCAAAGTCAAGAAAAGGAAGTATTTCTTGCATTGCATGCATTGGAAAGGTTTTTAAATAAGACCCAAACTGAAAAGGCAAAGTTGATCGTACTGCATGCAGCCATTTTGCAAGAGACTGCATTTTCTGGCCCTGGCAGGGGTGGAATGGATTGATGGAGGGAGCAAGGGCTTTTTTCTGCAGGTGTATTCATGTGCGTTGAAGTGCATGCCATAACACGTTAACCCTTGTGTCAGGGTGAGACCACTTGGCACAGGAATTACTGACATGGTGTCAGTGATCTGGCACTGTATTGTGTCTCCCCGAGGAGCAAAGAGCTGGCTAGACTTGTATGTGTGTGTGCAGTGGCAGGGAGATAGTGGAGGGTTTACAAAGCTGAACGTTGCACACCTTCCTGGGAGGTATTCCCAGATCTGCTGCTGAGGACGGGGTTTGCTGCAGCCCTGGAAAATGTTACGTCTGTGTTTTCTCCAGGAAGCCAGTCCGATGGACTGCGCCACTGAAACACTGTTGTGAGCGGGGAAGCTTCAGACAGCTATTTCCTATTGTATTTCTGTATGATCTGTATACAGATTATAATCTGTATTCCTACAGATTACAATGTCACATTAGGAACTCAGATTATGACAGCAGATGGCCCGGTAGTCTGATGTTGCACCATCAAACCAGAGCATCTTGGTTATGGACAACAGAGTTGGTTCAGTATTTGGTGGCCTTGGCTATAGGATGCAGGTTTGACGTGGTGTGAATAAGCTCCCTAATTTGTAAATGGAAAGATGGAAACTCCTAGTCCTTTTGGAAATGCACATGCTAATGTGTGTGCTTGTGCTACAGTTAGGATATTAGCAGCACAGTCTAGGATCTGTGCTGACTGCTGCTGTGGTGGTGATGAGGCTGAAACTGGGATAAAGACCTGTAATAAAAAGGTCCTAGAGAAACTCTAGGCCTGATCCTCCATCCCACTAAACGTTTGCTGTAAGGGAGAGTAGCTCGGCTGAAGAATTGGCCCCACAAACCATCCTTGCTGCAGAAATAGGCCAGCAGTGTTTTGTGGCTGCGTGGCTTCGCCGGTGCCTGGGATGCATTTGTGCATGAACTGTGCTGCCGGCTGCCGGGTGTAGCCTCAGCATGTTTGTACAACATTTGAGCACTTAGAATCTGTGTTGAGCCCAAGAGCTGGTGGAAACAATGCTGTTAGTCTTGGCGTGGGGAGAGAAGGTAACCGCGAGACTTCCGTGCCGTACAGCCGCTAGAGGGAAGGTTTGTCTCCTTATTCTGAGCTACCAGCACACATGCAACTTGCATGAGCCTGTCTGCTCAGCTTTGTGAACTCAGGGTGAGTTTTGTGCTAAAAAAACATTTAGATGCCCAGGCTGCTCCTCTACGGTTGATAACATGGTGGGCTGCACTGAGTTAGACCAACGGTTCCCCTAGCCTGGTGTCCTAGATCCTAGATGAGCTGCCTTGGCAATAGTTTTCCAGGTTGCTTTGCTGATTTCCAGCCGTTTGTGAGCCAGGGTCTTCACAGCTAAACACCTCCTTCCCTCTGTGCTGCCGGCCGTCTGCCTCCGGCTGGAGGAGAGCCCAGGGCCAGGGATGTGGCAGCAGTTCCTGCTAGGAGCAGTGGAACAAGTTTTGCAGCCAGAGGCTCTTGTTAGCAGCGTCTCAAAACCCGGTTTGCCCACCCACCCCTGTCCCCCCAGGGAGATGTACCCCCACATCAGCAGGAAACCCAGGAGCCCGTCCTGCTCCCCAGGGAGACACTCTGGCTTGTGAAAGGCGGCTGCTGCAGCTATCAAAAGAAGTGCCGATTGAAGGATGATGTTCTTAACCCTTGCTTAAAATGCTGACTCCAGTCCTTTTTCATCTGTGCCTGTTTTTCTCCCTGTGCCTTAGAAAACAGCAAGACTCCAGTCCCCCCTGATCCGTGGCTGAGGAAGTTCCCACTCCTTGTCTCTGAGTTTGCGCAGCACCCTGTGGAGTGGGGAGGGGGAACTGGCTGTTCCTGACGCTGCATAGCTGAGGCAAACTTTTCTGGGCACGTCCTTTGCCTCTCTGGGAATAACCGGAGCGAACCCACTGCTCCCTTTTGCTGTGTCTTGTGGTCTGCACAGGCACGCAGAGTCTTCAAACCCTGCCTGGGAGCAAGCATCTCCCTGTCCGACGGGGTGCGGTGCCACTGGGGTGCATGCCGTGCAGGGCATCGTGTGGCTGGGGAGAGCCCAGCCTGGCACTGCAGCTGTTGGGGGACAGACTGCACCCCCATGCCCGGTGCAGCTGTGTCCTGCCGAGCCGTGTGAAGCTACATCGCTCTTGGGCCTCTTTCCACAACTGCCCGTGAGGTCCAATGGAGCCGTCCAGTGCTCCGGGCTCGCTTCCTTCCCTGCTTCCTTCCCTCCCAGATAAATTCAGCCATGCACCTGCCTTCAGGAGCGGGGCCAACCCCCCTCTTCCTTCCTCCGGGCCAGACTAATGTCCTCTTCACAATAACACATCCCTCCTACCCCCAACCTGCCCCTCCGACCTTTTCCTCTCTCCCAAGCGACTCCTGCCCTCCCTCCCCACAGCTGGGACACCGGGCAGCCCCGGGACCATGGGCTCTCTGCTCTGTGAGGTTTCCAAAACCCAAAGCCTCATGCGAGGGGGTAACTCCCTGACCAGGAGGTGCTGCTCACCCCTGCAAATTTGCAGGGCTGCAGCTGATGCAACTTCAGCCTCGTGCTGTTTTTCTGGCCCCTCTTCTTTGGCTGTAGACCACTGAGGGTGGGAGGACCCCATCTCTCCTCTAAGTATTTTGGCTCCATCTTGCCTGTGTGTAAATCCTGGCCGTGAGGTCCCTCTGGGATCTTTGCTATATGGCTAAGCCCCCTCAGTTTTGGATTTGTGCCCATTTTTTTGCTGGGGTTTCAGTTGAAAGTTTCCTCCTGGCTTGGCATTAGCTGTCAGGAGTTACATCAGCTTCGCAGACCTCTGCCTCCTGCTCACAAGGTCCAAGGACATTTTGTGTTTTCTTGCATTGCCTGGGGACAAGCATGGATGCTGGTGCCTGCTGGATCCCTGGGGTGGAGGACTGCAGCGTTGCTCAGCCCTTGCTGGGACTCAGGGCGGCTGTGATGTGCGAGCAGGGAGCATCCTGCTTTGGGGACGTGACCCCAGGAACCGAAAAAAGACTTTGTGGAGCTGCTGCTGCTGCCTGAACCTGCTGGAGCTGGGCTCAGGGCTGGGTTGCCAGCAGCCAAGAGGAGTCTGCTGGGCTCCTGGGGCTGGATCCTGGTTTTAGGGGTGTTACTTCGACCTAAGACCATCTGCAATAACTGAGAGATTCACTCAGGAGCGGGGCCAGGCTGATGGGGAAAAGGCTCTGCCTGCATAAACCAGCCCGCACGTCCTGGGGTGGATGTACACACAGAGCTGAGCTTTTGGGGTTACGGCTGTTGTATTGAATTAGCTGATGATCGTGGTAGGAAGCAGCCCAACAGCCCAATTTGACAGCTTGTGCTTCCCTCCTGCCCCAGGAGCCGAGCGTGCAGGGCACTTTGCCTCCAGGTTTTACCTTTTCTGCAGAAAAATGCTGCAGGTGTGAGACCTCTCAGCCATCTCGTCTTGCAATGGGTGCCAAGCACGGGTGAATCCTGCATGTCCTCGGAGTGTCCTTCTCCCATCACCTGGCCCATGACCTGCCCTTCAGCGACGTCCCAAACGGGGACAGGCAGGAAAGCAAGGGGCTGCTGGGGTGCGCAAGCCCAGATTCCCTCTGGCTCTGGCCAAAAGCGATCTGCTAGCAGCTGCTGCCTGATGCTATGGGCACTCCGATCTCTTCTTTGCTCCTAAGAAGATGCTGCTGCAGGTGACAAATAGTCTCTATTGCACCTGCACAAAACCAGCACTGTGCTGGGCCTTATACCAGCACAGAGAGAGGGAGGAAAGAATGCCTTGTAGGGCCCGGGCTGAGCTCCCTTGTGGCCGTCTGCTTGGGGAGGCTGCTGGATAATCGAGGGTGTTTGCCATTGCCGGCCCCAAACTTTATTTTTAAAGACTGCCTCCGAACATCGTGCCTCAAGGGCAAACCCTGGCATCACCCGTAGCTGGGAAGCCCCGTTACGGGAGAAGGAGTCCAGATCCTGCAGAGATGCGTCCTACTGGATGCACAGTCTGCGTGGGGTCGGAAGGTAAATCCACGGCCGCAGCAGCAGGGGAAGCCAGGCAGGGTTCAGGGAGGCAAACCCTCATCCTAAACCCACCTGCTTCATACAAACGTACCCAGCGGCCAGATCCTCCCGCTCTCTCAGGCTGCTGGGTTTGTGGTTTCCTTTCTCACACTCCTGCTGCTCCTCACCTCCGCCTCGCCCTGCGCCCTGGTCCCCAGCTCGCCCCATCACCTGCAAATGCTTGGCTGAACCTGATTTCACAAGCATTTAAGCAAAGCCTAGGAACGTTTCCCTCACTAGAACTATTCCGGTGCCAAACAATTTGCAGGCATTTCCAGCAAGGCTAGCACCTCATCTCGCCGCGGCTGAGCCGGGCTGCTCCCCTGGGAAAGGCACGCTGCCGTGCCAGGAAGGGGACAGTGAGCACCAGAGCCGTGCTGCTGCCTCCCACCCTGCTGCGACACCCGTAAGCATCGCACGTGGGGTGCTCCACGAGTTTTAAATCCCCACCCAGGAGTCTGACCCCGAAGCAGAGTCCTGGCCCACGCCAAGCCATCCCACGCTGGCTGGCCGCTCCTCTCGGTGCTGAGCGTGCTGGCGCAGGCTTGCTTTCGCCGAGCGGTATTTAAATACCACAACGTGCTTCAGAACTCACCCCACCTCCGAGACTGACAAAAAGTAAGTCTGCTCTGTGCAGCGAAAGTTTTCCTGGTTTTTTCTTTCCCCTCTCTCTGGCTTTTCTGTTTTGGATGGTGTCCAGCTTGGCCTGGCACTGAAACCTCCAGCTGATTTTTGTGCGCATGCAGAGGAGGGGAGGATGAAGGGAGAGGGACTGTGCAAAAGATGGGGGGGGAAATACTGCGGGATTTCATCTCCTTTCCCCCAGCACGCTGCTGTCCCATGGAAGCCCGGAGCTAGCCAGTGGCGTGGGACTGCGTGCCAGAAAGGACCTCAGTGTCCAGGAATGGTGCATGGGTGCGGGGACGCGTGCCCACCCGTGAGCCTGCGTGCCCGCCGCAGCGGCTGGCGGGGGGCCGGGAGGCCCGTTTCCCAGTGGGTTTTCCAGGGACAGCTGGAACTGCCGGCGAGGTCAGGATGTGACATCACTGGCCGGAGAAAAACCCTCGGCTCTGCGTTTCTGTAACGAAACCCCAGCGAGCGCCGGAGCGCAGCCGCTCTCCCTACTGCTGTGATCCCCGAACCGCCAACAGTCACAACAGGGAGCCTGGCTTGGACTTTTTTCTTCTTAATTTTTTTTTTTCTTTTTCCTCAGTAGGAGTGGAAAGTGCAGCGGAGGAATTTGGGGCTGGAAGCTGGGTGTGCTGGGTGATGAGGTGAGTGCTGCGGGTGGAAAAAGCCAGTGCTGCACCCCCAAGGATGCTCCTGGGGTGCTTTTAAGCATGGGTTGGGCAAGACCTGGTTGTGGCTAGCCTGGGAAGGAGCAATCCTTCACCCAGCTGGGGCACGGATGCCTGCAGAAAGCTCTTCCCCTTCCTCCGTTGTCTCTCCGCTGAGCTGCCAGCGTGTAAATACCGAGGGAGCCTGTTTCGGGGATGCGGGAGGGTCCAGGAGTTGCTGCCGGCGGGGCAGGGGGTCAGTGCAGACGGCCGGCAGTGCGCAGGGGAAGGGGGGACACGCAGGGGAAAGGGGGACAGGCAGCCCTGCGGCAGCATGCAGCGTGGGCAGACACCCATTTCCCGGCTGGGACAGTCCCGGCAGTAGCTTTGCTGGTGTCAGAGGGAGGGCGGGAAGTTGTGGGCGGGGGGAACGGGGTGAAAGCGAGCAGTGGAGATGGGTTTTCAGCAGCTGTCTTGTCTCCTCTCGTCTTCTTCCCCGAGCTCACAGGTCCGGAGCTCCCGATGTTTGGGATTACGGCTCTGACGGTTGAGTAATCACCCTTGGGACTGAACCAGAGCAGTTGGGCGCCGCAGAGGCCATTGGACACCTCTTTGCAGTGCTCCGAGCAAGTCACTGGTAGCAGCAGCAAGATCCCAGCTCCCAGGAATGAGGTACCCCTAAAGAGCCTTCAGCTCCACAAAGGCATCACTCCTAAAATGAACTGGATATGCTGCTTCCAGCCTGGAGAGATGGGGCTTTGCTTTTCTGCTTGGAAGCACCTTGGGTGACTCGGGGGAAAAACCTTCTCAGTGGCTTTGGGCCAGGCTGTGGTCCCCGAGGAGCTGCTGCTTTGCTGGTGGCGTGGCAGGGAGGCAGGGCAAGGAGCACAGCAGAGCCAGGGGATAGCGGGGCCGGCCGAGGGGCAAGCCAAGGTGCATGTGGTCCCATTCCTGGAAGACGTGCTGGGTCCGTTTTACATGAGCTGGGGATTTCTGAGCACCAGGCGAGGCGGGGGAAGCCCCAGGGTGGCCTCCCACTGTCCCCAGCTGGGACTTGGGGGGCTGAGTCCTGCTGCAGCTCTGGAGGTGGCTGCTCCGGAGATGAGTGCTTGGGGGCTGCCTCAGAGGATGCTCACACCTCTTGTGGGTCTCCACGGCACCAAGGGGTTTTGCACAAGGAGGGTTTGGTGGCAGCGAGATGATACTGAGAGCTCAGGGCTTCTCTGCAGCTCCCCCAGCCCACGTGCTGGGCCTTGATCCCCCTCCCGGCATCTTGTCTTGGCTCGTGTCCTGGAATTTTCCACCTTTTGGGTTATATTTGGGATCGGCAGCCAATAACCCCGTTTCTCACGGACAGCCCAGCTGGGGCTTGGCTCCAGCAGGAAGCACAGAGGGAGTGGAGCCAGCACCCTGAGACCGTGCTCCCCAACATCGTCCTTCTGCGACTCCCCTTTCTTGGACTATTAAAACCAGATGTGGCTATTGCATAGGCTGGGAAGGAGGGGATACATTCCCCTCTTTAGGAGACCCATGTACCTACAGTCCCTGGCTAGATTGGGGCTGGGGTGGCTGCAGTTCAAGGGATGCTTGGGAGAGGCATCTTTGGCCTTTGGGGTGCTTCTGATATACTTTCAATTCCATCAAGAAGAAGCCCCAGCTGTAAAGACGCTCTGGGACAGGTTGAAGATCAAACTTTGCAACAGTACTGCTCAAGGGCTTGAAGGGAAGCTCAGAGACAGTGCTGTCGAGTCAGCAGCCAGACAGCGACGCTTCCTAGAGCAGCGAAAAGCCAGCCGAGCCCCAGGGCCAGCTGGTTTCTGGTCAGACTGTCCATCTGGAGGCTGGCTGGCTCTTTCGGGGCTCTGGCAGACGGTGGCTGAGCTGATGCCTGCCCTGCTCCTCTGCCAGGGATGGGGCAGGATGGGACTTCTATGCTGCCTGTGGTGGGTCGAAGGGAATCCCCTAAAGCAGGGAAGCAGAAGCAGACATCTGGGCGGTCAAAGGCAAGATGCCCTGGGGAAGCCCGAGAGGGATGTGCAGAGCTGGTAGTATTTAACCTACGCTTTGCTCTATGGTGCCTGGATCTGTGCTCTCCCTCCATGGCCTCTTCCCAAGCTGTGGGGTCTGGAGTCTCGCTGTGGACTGCCCGTGGCATTGGACCCCTCGTTGTGCTCCTCGGCTGTTGCACTGATGGCGAGGGTTGGAGCGTGCTGCTAAAGCGGCCGCCTGCGGTTTCCAGTCAGATGCTTGTGTGAGTGTGTAACCTTCTCGGGCTGGATCCAGAGAGGATGCACTTGGCACCGGAGTCGTGGGAGGTGCCGGTGTTGGAGCCTTCCTCTCTCCTTACCCTCCAAGATCATTAATACTTCCCAGGGGCACTTGCAAAGCGCTTTTTCCCCTGAAGCCTTTGCTTTTGCAGCCCTTAATATAAAGGCAGCCCGGGGAGGGAGAGGAGTTTTGAAGATGGGGAAACTGAGGCAGGGAGGGCAGGACCGTCCCTGGTGCCCACCACCCTGGAGACCGGCAGTGTGTCTGACTGATCCTTCCTGCTGGGTTTCTGACTAAAGCTTATTTGGGGTCAAAACCGGAGGTTTTCTTTGGTGACCTTGCCTCGCGCCTGCAGGATCGGGGGGGAGGAAACCCCCCTCCCGCCACTCTGCCTGCTTTCCCCTTTTGTTTTGCCAGTTTCTAAACAGACCTTTCAGACTTGTTTTTAATTTACAACAAAGCCTTCGCCTTGCCGTGTTCCTCAGTGGTTTTCAAATGATAAAAAAAAAACAAGCTTAAGCAAAAAACCAAAACAAACCTCAAATCTGAAATTAGTGGCTTAGTTTGACCCTGAATTTACATCCCCCTATCCAGTTCATTTCCTTTTGTCTCTGGACCTGCCAGCACTTTACAAAATCAGTTTTTCACATGTCTCTGCCTGATACACCCCCGGCAGCAGCTCTGCCTTGCCCTTGCAGAGCTTAACCCTGCGTTCATTTGGTTCTTGCTAAACCTGACTGAGTTTTGCTTCTGCTGCCACTGGTAAAAGCAGGGGGAGGACTGAAGCCAGCAGCCTTTGCAGCGGTGGACGGGGTTTTGCAGCCGCTCAGCTGGGTTTGAAGCCAGCCCTCTGCAAAGCTGAGGCTATTTTGAGCATGTGGATGGGGGTGAGCACTGAGCACGCCATGGCGTAGATGTCCCATGGGAAGCAGCAGCCTCTTTACGCCCGGCAGCTTCGCTCATCCTCCTCCGACCGTCTTCAGCGGGGACATGGGGTGACAGCAGGAAAAGTCTCCAGCTCCACGGCCACCTGCTTCACTCCCCATCTGCTCCCAGGAGCAGGACGAGGTTTGATTTGGGGGTTTGCAGATGCTTCAGAAAGGGATGTGTGAGCCCCCGGGGTGCTGGCATCACCCCGTGATGGGAAATGCGGCCCAGTGAAGGGGGTTGCAGACTTTGCCAAGGCTCCTCTCAGGAAAGCTTTGATTTTGCACGTGGGAACTGAAGGCAGAGACCTGCAGGTTGCCGCCGCGGCGCTGGTCCAGGCCCCGCCGGCACGGGCCAGCAGCAGGATGTGTATGGTCATGTCATAGGAAGCTGCTGTCTAAGCTTGTTGAATGGCAGCTCGCCCTTCGGATTTCCCAACATGGGCAGTGCGAGCAGTGATTTGGACTTGGATGGGTCTCCTGTCCCACCCCAAGCCCCAGTGGACCACAGCCTGATTTCCAGGAACGCAAAGCCCTGCACGTCAGGCTCAGCTGAACTCTGCACCGCAGGTAAACCTTGGAAGATCTTCCATTTTCCATCTCTTTACGTGGACCTGTCCCAAATACTTGGCCAGTGATGGAAGAGCACCGGCTGAGTTGGATGCATAAAGGTGGACACCAGGAAAATCTGGTCTTGCGTTCACTGCTGATGCTCTTTTCTGCCAGTTAGACCAGGGATGTGTCTGGATCCGTTCCCAAAGGACTTTGCCTTTCTTCCCAGAAAGTGGGGCCGGGTGCTGGGTCCCTGCCCGAGGGGAAACTGAGGCATTGGTGACTTTGCAGTGCCTGTTTGCTCCGAGCTGGTATGTCCCATCTCAGCGCCCCGACTGCAAGGGCCAGAGCTGGTATTTCAAGCCCCAGTCCTGGCCTCCGTGCAGCTCCCTCCCTACACCGCTCACATCCTTCCCTGCACATCGATCTCTCTGGGCAGTGAAAGCTTTGGAGCGAGGTAGAGAAGAAATCTGGTTTTTGGCCCAGTGCCTCTCCCTGATTCTTTGGGTTATAAATCCCAGGATGTGTTTTTGGCTTTGTGTTAGATTTAATTTCTGGAGAACATTTTTCTCCAGTAAGAATTCACAAGGACTTTTAGTGACTTATTAATTTGGTAGCGATGCTGGCGAGGCTCCTGAAAGCAAAAACCACTTGTGTTATTCCAGCATGCGCCGCTGCCCAGGGAGCAGAGAGGCTGCAGTGCCGTGCCAGCATCCCACGGGCTCAGGGAACAGGTCTGCTCCGAGCACTTGGGCAGCAATGGGTTTTGCTGCACTCTTCCCGGGGATCTCTAACAGATGCATGGTAGGAAAACACCTGGCAGATGTTTAGCAGGTTTGCTGCTCTTTGTTTTTCTTTTTTTAACTGTTTTTTTATACGGATGGTACTGAAGCATGAAGCACATTCCCACCTGCCTGATGAGTGAAGGCAGCTTGCAGGGTAACACAGATCCAGTTGTGGATGGTACAGGGATGCAGCTGTGGGATGAGTTACAGGGCAGTAGGATGGCTTTGGGAGATGAGATGCAGAGTTTATTTCCCAGTGAGTGATTCAGTATTTGCAGAGGGCTTTTAATGTGAGGCACAGGAACACGGGAACCCCACCATGTTCACAGAGAACAGATTTCACTGCTGATGGCCCCTGCAAGTGATGTGTTTGATGGGATATCATCTGCCAGAGTGGCTTTTCATCACCCCGGAACAGACATGGCCTCTGCCTGGAAGAGCCTGCAAACAGCAATAGCTCCTGGAGCTGAGCAAATGGAACTAAGGCCAGCAGAAAGGGCAACATGGAGAAATGTCTGTTGGCACAACTTGCATTGCTGAAATCTCAGGGAAACCTCCTGGGTTAGATCCCAGTCCCTGCTCATGTTGATGTTAACCTGGAGGGACTGTGTGACCTGGTGGCATCGGTCCGGTCTAACACGGGGAGAACCAAACCATTCGTCCTCCATCTACCAGGTAAAGAGAGCGAGGACACAGGCTTGGCATGGTGCCATGCGACGCCCATCCAGCCCTGCATGGGGGCAGTCACTGGGTTTTATTTGGGTGCTGGGCAAAGGGGCTGCTCAGCTTTGTCGGAGGTTGTGGACTGGCTGGAGATGGGGATGAGGGAGCTGCAGGATGGATTAGTGGGTGCTGCATCGTCCCCATCCTGGGAAGCTGCCAAGTGTCAGATGGGGAAATCCTGACTTCTCGTTAGGTTCATGATTGTTTATTTTTGCTCATTTGAATGGTCTTTATGTTTCAGCCAGAGCCCTCTGCTGCTGGTTGGTGACAGGAGACAGAGAGAGGAAAAATAATCCACATATGAGGGCAGGGAGAGCTGCAGGGCAGGGACAGCCCCGTGTCCTGGTTCGGTGGTGGCAGCCCCGTGTCCTGGCTTGCTGGCAGAGCCAGTTAGTGACTAGTGCTTTGGGGGGACGAAAGCACCAGAGGCGCTGTTGGCCTCCTCCCTGCCATGCTGGCTGCAGGGCTGGGCATTTCTCAGCCCCATCACACCTACCTCCATACGGAGAGTCCCTGCTGCATGCCTCATCCCAAAGGGAAGCCTGGCACTTCTGACGCTACTAGATTAGGATCCCCATTGCAGTAGTTATATATAAATATATATGTATGTATATGTACGTATTTTAGAAACTGTTATGCATTAGCAAACTCCCCAAGAAGCCTTTTTTAGAGGTGTTATCAACAGGATGTGCCTTGAATATGTGACAGCCAGGTGGGAAGCCCCAGATAAGGGCTTTTCTTTACAGCCTCACTGTGCCCGGAGTCCCCTGACCTTTGTAGGGCTCCCTCGGGGCTGCCGTACCGGAGACCCTTTCCCTCAGGACAGGTAGGATTCATGACATGATGCCGGGTCACTCCATCGGTTGGCATTTTGGAGAGCTTATGCTCTTTTTTTGAAGTGGGGAACAAGCTCTTTGACATGGCCGGAGCCGGCTGCTTGGGACACGGGAGGAAAAAGCATCCAAGAAATATCTCCCAGTCATTGCCCTTCAGCAATAAATGAGGATAACAGGGCTAGAGCTGTTAAAATCCCACCCAGCCACATAGCTGGGAAAGGTTTGCAGATACCCTGGTAGTACAGTCATCCTGCATAACATTGCGTGATGGCTGTGACCCCCTTCATGGGGCAAAAACCACCTAGAAACATACGGTTTGAGGTCTGGTTGTACCTGGGTACAGCAGAACACGGTGGGGTTTGGTACCACCATGCTGCAAGCTACATAATGGTGGCAAAGCATCACTCCAGCCTGTGGGAAAGGCTGTGGTTAGTGCACTAATGGCACCCACGCCAGGCTTTGCACTTGCACCCACACCAGGGTTTTCCCCTTGAGGCCACATGCTGGCTGCTGTGTAGAAACCCCGCCAAGGCAGATCCTGCCGGTGTTTGGGGTGATCCCTAGGTCCTGCTGCCTCGGTGTTTGGGGTGATCCCTAGGTCCTCCTGCCTCGAAGTGATGCCCTGTGGGTGGGCTTTAAGGGAGCATGGGGATTCCCTTGCAAGATGTTTAGCTGGTCTCTGCTGAGCAAAATAGGATCTGCCTGTGGCTCAGGACTAAGTTTAGAAAACAGAGTTTATATAGCCAGCTTTTGGCTGAAAGCTGTCTTTTTAACGCACTATTCCCTCCTGCTCGTGACTTTGGTTAAGTCACTTCCCCTTTCCGTTAATCTTTTTCTTCCTTTTTTTAACTCTTTCTCCACCTCCTCCTGTCAGGGGGAGGCTGTTGGAGGACTTTCTCTTCCCTAAGCCTCAGCAAAGCATTTAGCACAAGGGGACCTTGATCCCACATTAACACGACCGGTGATGAGCGCAGGTAACTAAAGGCACTAAAAGCGTATTTCAGCCTGTCCAGGACAGCCTGGGATGGATGGGACTTCCACTGCAGCTTCAGGGAAGAAAAGGAAAAAGAAGGGAAATACCACAGCCCTCATCTGTGCTGCTAACCTCGGGCAGGAAGGGGTGAGCTCAGCACTTTGCCTAGCCGTGACTTCCAGACCGAGTCACCCAGAGCATCAGCATCGGCTCACCACCCCAACTGCTCCTTGTGTGCATTGTGTGCATGCCTGGAGGGCCGGCCGCATCCTGGCACGTTGTGTTGCTGTGCTGGGCTGCCATTTCCCTTCTTCGGATGCGGGTTTTGTTCTTTTGAACAAACACACGGGGCAGAACAACAAAAATAATCCCCCCTTTTTCCATTGATCTCGGTGCTGGGGCTGTGTGAAACAGCAGCCAGCTACGGTCACAGCAAAGTCCCCGGGGCATTGCTCTCCAGCTGCTACGGCAGGGTCAGGGGTTATTTGTACTGAGAAATCCCTGGGAAAGAGACGCTTCCCCTTTGCTGGAAGAGAAAAGGGCCACCAGGTTGGGACTGTCTGGGCTGGTGAGCTCCACTGATATCGTGGCTCTTGCTTTACTGCAGCAGTTATTGATAAAAGCCCAGGAGGTAAGAGGCTGGCTGGAGCCCGATGAGCTCCCGGCGTGCTCAGGAGGGAGGAAGGTCTTGTCTGCCATCAAGCTTTGCATGGGGCATGCGCTTGCCCTTTCTGGTGCCGGGAGCTGCTGTGTGAGGTGGCAGCAGCTGGTCCAGGTCACCTCGGTGAGTGTAGAAGGGCCAGGAGCTCACCGCAAATCTCTGTCGCTCATGTGCTGGCACAGCAGCGGGGCCAGCCAGCATCCTGGTGTGAATTCGTCCCTGCAAGTGTGCCCACGCGTGCAGCTGCCTTCACAGGTGACTGAAATTTCTCTTTCTCCTCCCAGAAACCTCCACCCTTGAAGACCCCAGCCTTGGGTTCCACGTTGCGCCAAGCCTCTGCCCGCACCCTGGGCGGCCCTGCCCATGATGGCGTTGTGTCTCAAGCAAGTCTTCAACAAAGACAAAACATTTCGTCCCCGAAAAAAGTTTGAGCCAGGCACCCAGCGCTTTGAGCTGTACAAGAAAGCCCAGGCCTCCCTCAAGTCCGGGCTGGACCTGAAAGCGGTGGTGCAGCTGCCTCCTGGTGAGAGCATCAATGACTGGATCGCCGTACACGTGGTGGACTTCTTCAACCGCATCAACCTCATCTACGGCACCATGTCAGAGTACTGCACGGAGAAGAGTTGCCCTATCATGTCAGGCGGGCTCAAGTATGAGTACAGGTGGCAGGACGATAGCAAATACAAGAAGCCGACCAAGCTGTCAGCCCCACAGTACATGTGTATGCTGATGGACTGGATCGAGATGCTCATTAACAATGAGGACATCTTCCCCACCAGGATAGGTGAGTGTGCTCTGGTTCTTCGCAGGAAGGCTGGGGTTGTAACCAGTGCAGGCTCCCAAGCCGTTGGGCACCTCAGGGTTGGTATTGCTGAACTTTGCGATCCCAAGGATCACAGCCTTTCCTGTTACAGGTGTTCCTCAGTGTCCGTTGTGCACCCCCTTGCTGCAAATTGAGCTTGGGCTTCCTCGTCCGGCTCCCAGGGGATGTGGAAAACAATGTTGTTCTTTTCTGTGCTTGAACTTTTCCCACAAATTCTGTGACTGTGAGAAATGAGGGCTGCTAGGTCATTTGCTCCCTTGCCATTCCTCAAGGAGCTGAGCTTCAGGGCTGGTTAAAGGTGGTCATCACGTCCCTGCAGCGCGCTCTTCTCTTGACTAACCAACTCTTTTTCTTTCTGTTTTTCCAGGTAGGTTCATGCTCCCAAGGTCTAACCCTCATCCCACCTTGCTGCTCCACTTCTCAGCTCCTTTCCATCTCTGCTAATTCATCTCAGCCCTGATTATACATCGTGTCTTGCTATTTAGCTGAGGCATTGCCCAAGCAGAGATGCCTGACCCAGGATCTGCCCTTTCCAGCTGCCAACCCCCAGCATGTATGATGCATCCCTTCAAAACGTTTGACCTCAAGAGCTTGCAGCAGCTGCCAAAGGCAACACAGCTTGCAAACTAACCCCTCTGCTGCTGACCTGCAGCGCTTGGCAGCTGCTGGGGCTGATATTAGACTACTTCTTGTAGTCTGGGGAGATGAGTTCAAGGGTTGGAGCTGATGAGTTGGGTAGTGGGGCTGCCAGAGCCTCAGGTCGCACCTTGGAATGGTTGGTTTTCAGATGAAATGCAAAGCTGCTTGAACATAAAAGAAGATTGAAAGAGCTTCTGGGGGGAAACACCTGGCTTTGAAAGTCTGCTTGACCTTTTTTGTTTTCCCAAGAAGTACAGCTGGCAAAGCCATACGAAATCAGTGCACTTCAGGCTCAGGTTTTTCATTAATATGCTGGGAAACATTGAAGAAAATGGTCTATGTGGGATTACTGGCTGCCGCTAACTGCTGTAGCCCTGTTTGGCTGTGCTATAGCATCTACTTGTATATCTTATTTGGGAAAGTCTCTGGCCCTTGGAGGCTCAGAGGGGCCGTGGCTCTCTGAAAGCAAGAGGAAGGCAGTGCCTGCAGGCTGGTTGTGCCAAACTCTTAATTTTAGCCTTCTGGGATGGGGTGACCCCCCAGACACCTGGTCTGTCCTGGCTGCACTGGCTATGCCTGGGGTTAGGGTGGTACAACCTGCCTTTTGGGGCTTCCTTTTTTTCTCCCTCCATCACCTGAAGCTGAGACCTGCAGGCAATAGCTGCTTTCTTCCCCTTGCTGGTGGTCTGGGTAGCACAGTGCAGGATCCTCATGCCGGAGGACAGGCAGATAGGCTGCCTTTGGGGAGCACGGGGGAGTCAGCCCTTGGGATTTACTGGGGGCATTCGCTGCGCCATGGAGGCATCCCTCCCTTGTGGGCTCAGTGGGCTCCACACACCCCGTCGGACAGAGGAGGCTGGAAGCGTGGCTGGCTGACAGTGTCAGTGCAGGATGCTCCGTGCCAGCAGCGCCAGCTCTGCTGGGGACAACAAAGTCCCCGTTGATTCTGGCTGCAGCTAGGCACAGGCTCGCTGCTGCCAAGGGGCAAAACGGCAGCCACCAGGTACAGGCTGGATCTTCCGTTTTCCAAGGTGGCTTGTTCCCAAGGAGAAGCTCTGTGTGCTGTTAAAAGCAGGGGTGCAGATGTGGATTTACTCCATTTTCCCTCCAGCCAGAAAGGAGAGTGTCCTGCTCCAATTTCATGCCTTTCAGGTAGGATTTGGGATGTGATGCTGCTTGAAAGCTGCTCTGGAGAGTCAGAGCTACAGGGAGCCTTAACACTGCAGAAAGCAGGCGGCTGCGGAGGGACGGCAGCACTGCAGCACCCTCCACTCTCCCACAGCTCCCTCTGAGGTGCAAAAGCCAAGTACGGTTGTGGCCCCGCTGGTTTTCTCCCCATGTCTGGCACTTCTCCCTCCGAATGTAACACATCCCAACGTGGGGAGGGACAGCTGGTGCCTTTGGTTTCCACTTCTCCTTTCATTTTGGCGTGGGGCAGTTCTGGGTGAGATCCAGGCTGGCTGCAGGCAGTCATGGGGCAAACCCATTTTTTTCTCTTCCAAAGCCATTCCCTGGGTCCCTCTTCCAAACCCCTTTAGTGAGGTGACCCTTGTGTCCCTGAGTGACTTCAGTCCCCTCGCTGGCATGTCTTGGTGCTTCTGGCCTCACACACGCGAAAGGGAACTTAGCCTGAGATCGCACTTTAAAACGCATGAAAGGCTGTTGCGGGTGGCAGGGGGAGGAGCGAGCCAGGAGCACTTTGTCGTCAGTGTGTCCCCAATTATCTGCCTTTCACCGGCCTGCCTTGTGTGCCGGGTAATTGCTCGGCAGCTCTGGCATTTCAGAAGATGGAGGTGTTTGGCCAAAGGGAAATGTCACATCCGCCTGCTCCTGACGGGCTGCTCCTTGTTGCCGTGACTGATGATGGGAGAGGCTGGGGGATGCGCAGGGAGGGATGCAGGGCTCGGGGACAGCGGCCAGGGTAAGCAAAGGAGGTGCTCAGCCTCCCTCCTAAAGAGCCAGCCCCTTATGAAAAGAGCTAGGACAAGGGGAATAAGGCACCGAGAGGACCCAGGAGAGGTGTGAGCTGTTTTCAGGAGGGGAAATGAGTCTGATGAGGTGATGGGTGGAAATTATAAATTTCATGCTTTAGGGTTGAAGTGAGGCTCTTCAATATTAGCAGTAGAGATGGGATTTAGCATGAAGGTTTGTTCTACTCCTGCGCACACTGGAGAGGTCCACTGGTGTGGCTGACCACCATCTCAGCGGGCATTTCATGAGCTGTGTGCATCTCAGCTTTCCCTCCCGGCACCTCTTTGCCATGTGCAATAAAACTCCCAGCGCAAAGATTTCCCTGGCTAAGGCCACCTGACCACAGAGAAAACAGACTTTTTTTTTTTCCTCTCCATCCAAAAGCTACAAAGCCTGAAGCAGTACATGATTCAGCAGGGCTCACTCACTCAGGGCTGTCCTGACAGTTAAGGGGGAGGTATTTCATGGGTCAGAGTGGGGAAATCCTTCACCGTGTGGTGAGAGGCTCAGCTGGAAATGAGCAGAGATGGTTCCCTGGCTTGTGGCCTCACAGGGTCCTTTGGCGTTACAGGGGAGACTTTGGCTGGGGTAAATGGGCACAAATCCAGTGACCAGAACACAGCTGGGCTGATTTGTACCACTAAAGCATCTGGTCCTTCAGCACGTGTCAGAGCTGTAGAGGTGGGAGGGGACCAGAGCAAGCTGGGTGACAAACACCTTCGATTTAGCCAAACTGTGTGATGCAGAGCTTGTGCAGGCTCTGCAGCGAGGCTGGAGGGGCAGCCGACATCCAAAATGGCAGCAAGGGAGTCCAACACCAGCAGACAGCTTGTGACCTGGCAGAGTTAACCAGCAGGACCACAGCAGTCGGATTTGCACCAGTAGAAAATCCCCATGGTGGTTTAATGGGGCCGGGGAGGCTGCCAAGCCCTCTCCGTACCACAGCAAGGCTTGGGGGGAGATACTGCGTCTTCCCCATCCCCAGGGAAATTCACCTGCAGGGCTCGGTCCCACTTAAAGGCTTTGCTGTATAATCCTTGCTCTGGAGCAGAAACCCGTTTGTCTGCCAGTCAAGATGAGACAAATCCCTGCATGGGGTGAGCTATGCCAACCTGATCACTATAAATCTACAGCAGCAGCAGTTTCCTAGACGACCCGTATCAGTTTGCATCTGCTAGCGCTCTGTTTCCACTCTTTTGACCAATGTAGCTGTCCTGAAAAATACATTTAAATGGAGAATAAGCATTCTCCCATGCAGGGAGAAGAATAAATGATTCTACAGGTGTATTTTTACCAGCTGGTAAAACTGTATCAGTAGATTTCTTCAGTTAGTGGCCACATGAACAAATTACCACCTGGAAAAGATTAGCTCCTCCCAGTAATCATTCTGCCGCGTGGTGCCTGGTTTTAGGGAGCTGCTGCTGGGCAGTAGCACACTGGGGAGGAGGGTTGGGTGGATAGGGTTTGCCGGGCCCGTGGCAGTCGGTTGCGTCTGCACCAGTCAGCCCAGCACCAGGCTGCCGGTTGCACAAGGCCAGGCGTCCTACATCAGCACCATCACGGCTGCTGAAACCTCTCCGGTATTAAATCAGTGCAGATGCAAGGTTTGGACCAGACCCAGCGCCGGAAACACCCCGTGCTCTCTGCCAAATGTGCCTGCGGCTCTAAAGAGCATCAGTCACAGGATATTTTGGAACAGTTCTTGGAAAGCTTTTCAAAACTCAAGCTCTGCCATTCAAGCGTGGTCCCAAAACAATTATAAAAAACAGAGAAAACTTGGTGTGAAATTATCCGATACTTTCTCCCCATAACAATGGGAGAAAAATGTTCAGAATTCAGCTAATTATTGTCGTTCTCTCAGCTGGCTATTTTTCACGTGATTTGTCTTTTTTTTCTGCTTATTTTCTTCCAAAATTAACACCACACCAGCTTGCAGCTGCCATCATGCCATTAGTTTTAAATGGGGCTTTAAAGACTTATTTTTAGGAAAAAATGAATCACCAAACACCACAGTGGCCAAAATGGAATTGAGAAATAATAACAACAACAACAATTCATCATGTAGTTCATTGAATTACTGCTTTTGCAGAGGAAAAAAATACCATTGCCAAGAATCAAAATAGCTTCCCAGTACTGATTCATCATGAAAAAATTAAATTGGCTGGAGCATAAGGGTTACGGATGGGGGAGATGGCAGGAAAGATCCAAGAGCCATTCGTAGTCCCTTACCGTACGCACAGGCACTTTGTTACCTCTCATTTTCATTTCCTTTTACACATGGTCCCACATGGTTTCCTTATGTTTTGAAGCAATCAGCACAGAGTGGGGAAAACAGACTTCTCGGAGCATTAAATCACATCTTGGGGTTTTCAAGCAAAACATCCAAGATAAACTGAAAGTGCTAATTCATTTCAGGGCAGTGTGTCACGCCGCTTGCCAGCGCCCTGACTGCGCTGCAGTGAGTGAAATTGTACCTGCTCTACTTATAGCTTTTGCCCTGGCTTGGAGTATGGGTAAGGTTCTCCCTTTTCTGCCGCGGTGGACGGCTGCTCTGCTCCACTCCTCCTGGGATTAGGCTGCGTTTCCGCCCTGGGACAGGCGATGCTCCCAGCCGCCGGCTGGCTGGTCTGTGTGCAGCGTCTGGGTAGCACATGCCTGTGACCATGGGTGGAGAAAAAAAGCTGACCTTGTATATAAATGTTTTTCCCAGCACCTGAGCGAGCTCACATTGCATCCTGTGGTCCCCTCCTCATCACTCATCATGCAAGAACAATCAGAGGGGGCCTAGATTGTGAGTTTGCTGCTGCTTCCTCCAAGGTTGCTGGATGGTGAGCACCACTGATTTAAATATAAAGGTAATTCAACGCCTTCAAATCAGCCCAGATGGGTTTTGTGGTGTTCTGCTGTCCCTTGGGGCAGTTGGGACCAGCATCAGTGGGACGCACTGGGATGGCATTGCTGGGTCCCCATGTTTGTAGGGCTGGGGAGGATAAAACAAACCCAAGCAGCATCACCCTGCCAGGGTGATTTGTCAAAACTTGGGGTTCCATCCTGACTTTGCCCTGGCCTGCCATACTTCTGCTAAGAGGTCATCTCAGCCATGCAGAGTCAGTCCCACCAGCCTCATCCCGTCTTCTCATCAAGCTGCTACTCCTGCTAGTTTGTGCCTCCATGCACCACCTCCGAGATGGAGAAAGTCCCTCAAGCAAGGTCCACCACTGCCCCGCTCCCAAGTGCCGCTTATCAGTGCATTGGCCACTAATGGGGTCTCTCTGCTGCCGGCTGTAACGCTGATCTGCCTGGCCCAGCCTGGCAGGGAGGTGGGAGCCATGAGGGCAGCAGTCTGCTGCCCCAGACGCTTGGGGAACGGGCCCCATTGGTCCACACTTGCTGTCACGGTGACCCCTCGTAGCAGTCAGGATGGCTTCAACGTGAACGTACGGGGGGCCTGGCTGCTCGATTTAAAACTAAACATCTGCAAGGGCAGGGTAGGTGTGTGGCTAGTGCCGAGATCCCTGTTCCAGGGCTTTCCCCTTGCCGGGATGTGCTGGCTGCAATGCGCGCCTGGCTGCAGGGAGGAGGCACAGCCTGCTCTCGCTGTGTCCCCTCGTGTGCTGGAGAGGATGTCACATGCGTTGTCTGCTGGACATCCGCTGCGCCAGCAGCTGTGACCCAGGGCAAGCCGTATTTGTGCCACATCTTTCTGCTGCTCTCCCCGGGTTGGTCAGATGCAGCGTTTACTGGAGAGCCCTTCCCTTTCAGTTCTGGGCGAGGGGATGGGGAATTTCTCCAGCTCCTCACCAGCGTGGCCAGTGCCTGCTGGGGCTGCCGTGGGTTGCTTTCTTACTGGAGATCAGCAGTGAGGCACGACTGCTGCTGGTGGAGGCAACCTGCTTATCAGATATCCGCCCTGCTTCCTTCCCGCAGGGAAGCGCTTTGATCAACTGGTGCAGGCTCTGTGCCAGATGTAGGGTCCAGTCGAGCATCCGTAGCCTGTATTGAGGGTCCTGGCACAGGAGGCGCAAACGTGGCTGCAGCACCGGGAGGGGAAGCAGAACCAGAGGGCCCAGGGTTGTGCCCTGTGCTGCTGGGGCTGCCCGTGCTTCCGTGGGCATGTGTGCAAGCGAGAGGGGTGACGCGGGGAGAAAGAGCCAGAGCCAGACCCCAATGATCCCTGGACTCAAAGGACCACAGTGAATGGTGGTGTCATGACATGGTAGGGTGAGGGGTGACCTGTAGAAGTCCATTAGCGACAGCTAGCCACCACTACAGCCTGGCCATGTCTGGAGGGGATGGCCACACACTGACACCTTGCGATGGACACAAAGAAGAGCAGCCCAGCTTCACCTCCCAGGAGGTGATGCTGCCGCAGGGTTCATATGAAAGTACAGCGGTGGGGTAGCCCAGAAGGGTACTTGTAGGTCCTGGAAGCTTGCTAATATCTTTCTAGGCGTCATTAGTATAGAGTAGCTCACCAGCTCCCATAGTTGCCGACGGCCACAAGATTTATGCTACATCTCTGTTCTTTGATGCAAGAGATGCTTTTGGAAAACCCAGGATGTAGCTGGAGGTGTCTGCCCCTCTAAGTTTCTCAGCTGCCAGCATGTCCATGAAGACTTGCTGGCAACTGATTTATAGGATAGATCCTAGCTAACCTTAGGACAAAAGCAGTGGAAAACCACTTGTCACCATCTGCCAGCTCTGTAGTGGCTCATCTAATAGCACTATCTGGACCACACACGCTATCAGCCCTGGGAGTTTGAGATCCTTTTGATCTGCTGTTCACTGTCTGATCTTATTTCTCTCTCAGCTCAGGACTGGATTGAGGTTTGCTGCTTTCCTTCACTATCACTCTTCGCAGTTTGGTGATAAATTCCCAGTGGCTGGTCAGGTCTGATTTCTTCCTTGCTGTCTGCTTTGACTGGAGGAGGCACTAGGCAAGTGGGACAGGAGACAAGCTGGAGGCAACAAATGCATCGCTGTCTGCCTGCTGGCATTTTGCTGAGTTCCTGGCAGCGACTGCTCACCTCTGGTCCCTGGGAGCCAGGCTGTTCGGAACAGCATGTATTCCCCAGCCAGGGCCCAGCGACGTGCACTCATCAGGAATTACTTGCCATGATTAATTTTTCTTTATTAAAAAAATGTTTCCTGACTGGTTCTTCAAAGCTGGTCTGCAGGGGCCACCCTAACGGCATATTTGAGTCCCCAGCTGGGTGATTAGGACTTTTATTTGCTCAGCAAATTCTCACGCAGTGCAAACAGCTTAAATGAAGCTGTTGATAAAGCACCGTGTCCCTCCTGACTGCACGGAAACCCAGAGATCTCTCTCTGATCCCTGCCCTTAGCAGACTGACAGGCAAGGAGAGCTCCGCAGTCATGGGTGCAGGGCAGAAGCAGCTCTCCAATACCATCTCTAAGTTGCTGGCGTGGGGACAGCCTGGTTGTACTTTGCCAGATGCAAACACCTTTCCCCAAAAGTCCTAACAGGATCTGCTACAGATGGCAGTGAAATGGGTTATGCCGAGGTCCCTGCTGCAGGAGCAGCCCTGGGGCTGCACGTGCTTGTGGTATGCAAGAGCAGCGGCCACGAATCAGTCTTAAAACCACCTCTCTGTGTTCGTGCGACGCTGAGCCGAGATACGTGTCTTCCTCCAAGTGGTGGCTGGAACATCCACCTGTGGCACGAGCACACGCGCTTCTGCCCTGTCCGCTGCACCTACGCTGTGCATGAAGCAAAGCGAGACTCGGCTGGGCTGAGTGTGATGCTGTTTTAGACCAAAGATAATTTCCTGTTGTGAGTGCAGCGATACTGAACCCAACACCCGCCGAACCCTGGCCATTGAAAACACAGGCTCTATGTGTGATGTTGGAGGGACAGATCCTTTGCATTTGCCACCCACAGAGGAGAGGGGCATGGCACTGCTGCTGGGAAACAAAACTGCCAGGAGCCTTTGGGAAAAATAGTTTAATAGCCTAGAGAGGCTGATGAGAAAGATTCAAAGATAAAATTACCATTTTAAATTTTTTTAGCTAAAAGAGATTTGCTGATGCTTTCCACAGTGCAAAATGTGTGGCCATGGTTGGCCATGGTTGAGCGGAGATTATTTGGAAAGATTTTTAAGAGGTTATGATGTGCTGCATTAGTAAGAAGCTAAGGGAAGTGGCTGGTACAACCGTGGGAAGGGAGGTTTTTATTTTGTTCTTTGCAAATTTGCATTGAATTGCTCAGGGGAGAGGAAGAAGCTTCAGGAAAAAAAATTCCAGTTGTTTCATTTTCCTCCTCCCAAAAATATGTTCGGGGTTTCAAAGCCATGTTTCCTTTAGAGATTTACCCCAAGCTTGCTGACACTGACTGTACCACACCTCTGAGATTTTCACTGTGATAGCAGTCCATTTAGAAAAGGATGGAAATGTAGAGTATAAAATTGTGTCCTTCTGTTGGACAAGGCTAAAAGTATAGAGCAATGTGTGGTGGGTCCTGCTCTTGAACAACCTGGGAGGACATCTCAGGAGGGAGCATCATACAGGTGCAATGAAATTACAACCTAAGCATCATTAAGATGAGCAGTTTTCTTCCTGTTTAATGAGACATTTGTTTGAAACAAGGATCAGGAATAAAGGTAGAAACCCCACCTGTTTCTGTTGATGCATCAGAAGTGATGTTTGAGGGTGTGTGGAGGAAGAAAAACAGTATGAACCATGCTTTTGATTCAGAGGACCAGGGAAGGTATCTTTTCTGCTGGGAGGAGGTTTAGTTGGAGGTTTAGCTGGAGGTTCATGGACCTGGGTAAATACAATTTGACTTATGCTGTGCCTGCACAGGCTTGTAGGGGAAAGGCAGGGAGAGAGGGCAGAAGGATCCTCTGTCTGATTGCTCTGGAAAAAGCCAGATGTGGAGAGATGTGGTCCCCTCCACCGGATGAGAAATTTTCTCTCCTAGGGCAACTCCCCAAATCTTCAGACCACGCCTGTGTGAAATTGCTAGTTGGGCAATGAGGAAGTACGTGGGGAGAGCTAGATGGCACCTTGCCCTGGTGTAGCTGTTGCTCTTGGCATTGGCCAAGGGAGTCTTTCCTCATCATCCATGACTGCCTGTTAAGCATGACAGTGACATTTAAACACTAGTAGTTTTTTTTTGGAAATGGTCAAATGGCTTCCAACTTGCTTCTGCTTTGCAGGTGTTCCCTTCCCCAAGCAGTTCCAGCAAGTTTGCACTAAGATCCTCACCCGCCTCTTCCGTGTCTTTGTCCATGTCTACATCCACCACTTTGACAGCATCATCAACATGGGTGCTGAGGCTCATGTCAACACCTGCTACAAGCACTTTTACTACTTCATCAGGGAGTTCAGCCTCGTTGACCATCGGGAGCTGGAGCCTTTGGTAAGGATGCCCCAGGGATGGGGAGGTGGAGGGGATGAGAGTGGTGTGGGCTGAACACAGCACTGGTAGATTCAGGTGGGGGCTGGACTCTGAGCAGTGCAGTCACCCTCTGTAGACTCTTTCAGCCACCCTACCTCAGAAGCCCACCCATGTTTTCTGTCCTGTAACCATCAGCCTTAGTGTTCTCAGAGAGAATTTCCCAGCAACACTGAGGAAACCCTTTACCCTTTGAAAACCCTCCTTAAACTTTGCCTCTGCTGCCATGCCTATGAATCGGTCATCAATATCCTCAGGAGCACCGTAACATAGTGTCCCTCTATACTGTCTTGGTAGCTTTAATGCAATTTGCACATCAAAGTGTTTCCAGCCAGTTGTGTCCACGTGGCTTTCAGGGGTCAGATTTAAGCCCAAGTCTCCTCTCCACAGTCTTGAGTTTGCCTATTAGTGGATTAAGGTCCCTGCTTGAGATCCTAGTGTGAATTACAATGAGACTGCAGGGAGGCAAGCCCCAATAAGACATGCAGCTCCAGACAACAGCTATAGAGGCCAAGCTGGAGAGGCCTCGCTGGAGCTCCAAGTTTCTCTGCAGCCTCCCTTGGGAAGCAATTAGCCAGGCAGAGAGTGAGAGTACTTGAAAACAGCAGGACTGGTGGGAAGGAGAGGCCAGACAGCCTGGGCACATAAACTAGAAAATGCACATAGTTAGTTTTGTAAGACAAGCAAGTGTGTCACAGGCAAGGTTGAGTGTGGTCTGACCTAGGGAGGACATGTAGCAATGGGGAGAAGAATTAATAGGGAACCCAGTAGTTAGCATGCTGTGATAAGGGCTGGGTCGCAGAAAAGGCCGTATCCAGCAGCAGAGAGCCAGGGAAGACCAAGAGGAGGTAATCCCAGAGAGAGAAAGAGCTGAGAAAAGTCCCAGCATGAGTTGCCTGTTTAGGAGTATCTGGGGGCGGGGGTGCCCCTGCCCCTAAGTGCTAAGCGTTTTATTCCTCTACTTCCATTTGTCTCCGTCCATTTACTGCCTGTCTGCTCTGATCATGATTTGGGGGGATGGAGACATGATGATCTAGTCAGGGGAGACTGGAATGACAACAGCATCTACTTCAATTATTTTGTAGAGTTTGATTGTGACCTATATTATCACAATGGCCCTTAGCTCCAGAAAGTGGCAGCTCAGCATCACTCTGTCTTCTGTTAAGTCTTCCTCATCACCGCTCCTCATGACAAAAATCTTTAGCATTGATGTACAGCCCATAATGGTGTCATCTCCTGTTGACTGACGCTTGCTAATGTAAATAATTAGCACCTAATAGCCAAAGCAGAGGCTGACATTGCTAAATAGGCTTTCAATGCCAGTGACTCACATGCAACATGAGATGATTTATGGGTCTGGATGAATCTAAGATGAACAGATTTTTCCCGTGTGATGCAACCAGGGTTAAACTACAAGGAAATGAGACATATTTACCTCTGGTCTATCTGCTTCTCATTTCTTGGTGTGCTTATTGCCTGGCATCCATGCCCCAAGCAGACCCAACCACATGGGAGACCTCCTTCCCTCAGACAATGACTTGCTGTAGGTGTGTATGAGAGTGTCCTGCAACCAGAGGACGGCTGTGTCCAGGATGCAATGCTGAGTTGAGGAGGGAGGGACAAGTAGCTGCAGCTTATGAACAACTTTCAAATACTGCAAGTGGTCCTTCTGGCCGTGCTGTTACCCCAGGAAGGCTGCAGCTTGACACTGCCATAAGTCCCAAAGTCTGCACGGGTTAGAATTGATCCAGTAGTTTGCAACAGCATTTCTCTCTGCTGCAGGCAGGGAAAGCAATAATGGGAATTTTCTTCATGTGCATCCCAGGGACTCTCCAATGAGTCCCCGGAAGCCTGGTGTGGCTTTGGTTCATTGTGCTGTGGAGCATGTGGGGAGCCCGGCATTCATGCTGTTCTGGCTTTGCTTCAGCAGCACTTATGAAGACGTACAAATAGTAACATCCAAATTCTGCAGCGCTTTAAACTTGACCTCAGTCCACTTTCCTGTGGCTAATTACTCTCCCCAGCCCAGGGCAGAGCACCAGTGACTTGCTTTGCTCATTCCTCTTCTCACTGGGCTGCACTGTAGCTGTTGCCCTGTTTTTAAGTCCTGAAGGATTCATCAGCTGGTTTGGCATTTAAGGACAGACAATGTGTTGCATCTGCCTTCATTTTAGGCTAAGACTGCAGGGTTTAGTTTTTGCAGTTTCTCAAGGTTTGCAGAAAGGTGATAATCTCTCAGTAGGGATGAGATGAACTGTCCTTGAGAGGTTCAGTCTCTCTTGACTGCCTCATGAACCCAGACAACTGTTGTAAACTTGCGTTTAGATGGCCAGAGTTAGTCCACATGAATCCCATGACAGAGGAGACTCCTGCCCTGCAGAGTTGCCTGTTCCCTGCACATGACTATGGAAGGCCACCAAGCATGTGGAGGGAGCACATCTGGAGCAGGACAGCAGGTCTGAGTGCTGTATTATGGTTGGAGCTTTCCAGATGTGGGCTTTCTACTGAGGAGCCCCAGCTTTCAGATTCAGGAGTAAGAATAAAGAAAAAAACCAGCACCTCCCCAGCCAGAAAATATCCTGTTATGCCCAAATAGCTTAGAAAAATTACAGGGATTGTGGGATGAAGGAGTTCTTGGTTTTGAAGCCTGCCTCTGGCTGAATTTCCCTTTGCTGCTGTAGTTTCCCTTTTGCCAAGCTTCTCTGGGACGTGATTTCTTAGCAGCAAATCTTGGGAGCCAAGAATGAGATAGATCCTTTGTACAGGCAGAACTAGCGAAAGGCAGTGATTCACCCTCTTAACAAATCAAGAAATACGGGGGCAGAGAGAAGCTGCGCACTTGCATCCTTGCCAAGGGCAGGTCATGGTGCTGTGCAGCAGCACTGGCAGAGGTCCAGCTGGTTACGTACCAAGGCAGAGCTGTGGGGCTTTTCAGGGCGTGATGAATATCTTGGACATTTGGGGCCAGCCTGAGGAGCTTGCAGGCGGCTTGGCAGTCCACTGGCCGCCCCCAACCCATCCCTTTCAAGGCTGCTTTTGTGCGTGGTCCTGTGCTAGTGGGGTGGGCTGGATGCTATTTCAAGAGGATGTTCACAGTCTTCTCACCCCGCCTCTTCTTCCTCCTGAGATGTTTGCAACACTTCCCATTCGCAATGTGATTTTGTGGCAGAGCATCAGCTTTTCATCTGAGGGCAGGGTTCTGCGCTCGAGTGATTTTGCATGTTACTCCTACAGAGAATCCCTCTCTTTGCCACTCTCCCCTGATGGATTTTAAAAACAAAGCTCTCAGCACTGAAGAGCTGAGATTGCAGCTTCTGTCCCCATCGGTTAGATCACTAAAGGGCCTTTTATAGGGTTACTCAAGGGCCATCCTACTTTCCTAGTTCTCCTTTTTTCAGAGTTGCATCCTTCCTTCTCCACAGACCAGTCCTACTTCTGATCTATTTTGGGAGTACACTTTAATGCGCAAACCTTTCTCCGGGGTGTGTGAGGGGGTCTGTGTGCACACGCAGATTCACAAGCCATGAACCTGATAAGCCAGAGAGAGAATTAGACTTTCCTTGCTGCAGCAATGTGCATGATTTGCAAGCTATTAGTTGAGCTCCCTAAGGCAAGGACAAATACCATCTTCCACCAGCTGAAAGCTTGACACCTTCCTAATGCAGCTGGCATGACACCATCCTGGCTAAAGAAAATGGTCTGTTAGCCTAAACAGAGCTCGCTCTTGCAGGAGGTTTCCTGTGGCCGTCTGTTATTAGCACTCATTTGCGTTGCAGTGTGACTGTGGGATCCCTTGCCAAAACCACAGGTCCTTTGGGTGAGCTGTTGTCACCTCCTGGAGTGAGAGCCAGGAGCAGCTCCGTGTCCTGTCTCCCTAGGCAGCTGCAAAGAGAGGCTCCGAGAGCAGTACTGCTTTGTCTGGCTGCTCCGTGGCTGAGTCAGGAACAGGACCTGCGTCTTTCAAGATCTCAGCCAATGCCCTTTCCATGGACTGCTTGCAAAGCTAGGGCATGGCCAAAATAACCTTGTGCCACAGAGACCGAGGAGGATGCTAGGAAGGAGCTGCTGAGGCAGAGCAGTTCGCAGGAGCGGTGGCATGGGAAATAGAGAAACGCTCCCTGAGACTCCCATGGCCACTTCCTTGGGTTGTTTTTGGACACCTACCAAACTGCCTGACATGTCACTCTACTGAAACCTGTCCTTTGCACTTACTGTGTCTTTCTTTTCTCTCTCCCTTCAATGCAGAAAGAAATGACAGAACGAATTTGCCACTGAAGCATTTTGGCAGGCGAACTCAGCTGGCTCATTTGGAGTCCGATGGGATAATACACCCTGTGGTGAGAGACCTCTTCCCAAGGACTCACTCTGGGCATTTCAACTCAATGAACTATGAATACTGCAGAAGAGCCCCTTCAGGCCAGGGCCAAATCCTGAGCTTGCCAAGCATCTCTGGACAGATTTTTTTGCTTATAGATCCCAGTCTCTGTTGTATGGCTCCTGTCTTAGAAAGCCACTGACTTACAGGGCAATGAGGCAAGTTTGGTTGACTTTTGCACACTCTGGTTTCTAAGACTCAATCCCACGCCTGATAAGATCCCTTCAGCTACCTTTCCTCTTGTTTTGTCCTCAGCTACACTGATCACCATATGTTTTATTACTGATTCCTGCCCTGTGAGCAGGTGCGACCTTGGCTACCAAGTAATGCCTGTGACCTTTCCCACATGCAGTGGGTTTGTGATAACACCTGAGATCAACTCTGCATTTGATCTCAGGTGCTTTCACATGGTTAGTTGCTGATGTACTGTTTTTAACGATGAGCTATGAATGTCTCTCCTTCTGCCCTAATTCATGCTTTACTAAAGGGACCATTTTTCCCTCCAAGGGATTTTTCATGCTTGGCAGAGGGGACTTCATGATGTTCTAAGATGCATCCAACACTGCTTGGACTAATGGCAAGGTGGCCCCATGACAGAGGAGGTGAACTAGGCCACTTTTCAGCGTGACCAGCACAGTCTACCTGAGAAAGACTCAGGAAGTGGTGGAAAGAAACTGTTGCCAGAAAACAGTATTTTCAACATGTCAGCATTTCCTGACATGTTGTCTTGGCTCAAGATCAGCAGATGCTGGCTGTAGAAATTGTTGTTTTTCCATTATCCAACCCTACAGCATAGTAAATCAGGTGGAGAAGGACTTTAAGAGCCATCTAATCTACCCTGTTCTTCCAAAAAGGCAAAATTAGTCCTTCTTAAACCCTTTTGACCTTTTGAAAGCATGCTATTGCTACCTGATCTGTGCCATTATTCCCCTGAAAGGTATCACATCTCAAAATTTCTTCCCCTTTTGCTTGCAACGCCTGATAACTAGTGTTGTGTTCCCTGTGCATTTTTCTTTTGACAAGAGTTGAAGTCTTTTTTTACTGTTTTTGGGGAGTTAAAATTGAATTGTCTGAGCCACAGCATTGTTATCTTTGTGTTTCCTGCCCTTTTTCGGGGAAAGTTTTGTGTACCGGACACAGCTGATATTTATAATCTGGGGTTTGCTCGTTTTTGGTGTGGGAAGGGGATGTGGCTAGAAAATGTAAATATTTAGGCCAACATTAAAGTGCACAAGTGAATTTTTAGTGCTCAAAGCACTTATTTTATTGTGAAAACCTATTTTTTTTAATCTTGTGTACCAGATGTATATTTTTACATGGAAATAAAACAGAGCAACATGGACACAAATACACCTGATACATCATTCCAGTATTTTCTGTGTAAAATAATCAGTAAAAGTCCAAACATTTTTGTTCTGTTACTAATTAAAGAAACATTAATAAGCCTGGTGTACTTAATTCTTCCCTGATTCATCTGTAGTAAGACAGGCATCATGAAAAAGCACCCAGGATAACCTGAAGTGTGGATTCGCCCTGAGAGTTTTAGCACTGATGGATCTCAATACCATGTTGAGACCTCAGCTTGCATCTCAGAAAGCGGCTTGACATAGGCTAATGTGGCTGGTCTGCATCCTCCCCTTGCAGACTTTTCACCAGCATCCCACCCAAAGGTATTTTTCCAGTGATACATGGTGGTGAGTTTCACTCGCTACTTTTTGCAAAGGTGTGTGGTTCCTGGGTCCTGGGATCCATGTTCCAGCCTCTTCATATCAATCAGAACTGCAGGCACAAATTGCTGTGTGGTGCAGAGGCAGGAGATGACAAAAGCTCTATCAGGAATCTTCTGCCTTCCTGAGGAGTGAGGCCTGGTTGGACTCAATGCACAGGACCCTCTGGGAGCTGGTAAGGTTGGGACTTACGGAGAAGCTGTCTCAAAAACGGGGTCTAAGGGATGAACTGATAGCAGCCTACAGCTACTTCAAGGTGAGGTACAAAGATGACAGAGTCAACCTCTTCTCAACAGTGGATGACGGTGAGACAGTGACCAACAGCCACAATCTGCGGCTTGGGAGGTTAAATTAGATAACAGAAGAAAAAACCCAAGAGGGTGGTGTGGCCAGTGAACAGATACCTGGAGAGGAAACATTAACCATCCTCAGTTTAACAACACTTGGTGTAAATAATGCTGGTGCACAGAAGCCTGCTTGTATTTTTGTCCTCCACACTGTTCTGTGGCAATCAGTTCCACCAGGTAATTATGCACTATGCATTACAGAAAGGGAGTGTACTTTATTTTTTAAACCCATGCCCGAGGATTTCAGCCCTCCTGCTTTGGGAGTGTTTCCTGTTTACCTCCTCCACACCACGGAGCTCCTATAGATTACCGTGGAAAAGAAAGCACTGTTTCTGAAAGATCAACCTACAGGCTTATCTCAAGCAGCAATTTAAAAAAGAATTTCAAAGGTCTTTTTTTTTTTTTCTTTTTCCCCCTTTTTAATCTGGTTTATGCAAGACAACAAAGCTCATGATTGTGCTGTGACAACTGCATCTTTAGTAACTCTGGTAGCAGTATAGGAAGGGGAGATAGGGAGAACATTCACTGCCAGAAAGGTCTTTCTGTCTCTCTCCAAGACACTGAGCTATTCCCCTGGTCCTCATCCATCTGAGTGCCTCCCAGCCTGAAGAGTTTAATGCCTGAGCACAGCAGAGATGTTTATGAAGCAAAAAGCACTGAAATAGGTATGTATGTCAAACTTCTCCTCCCTTCAGGAGGCTGAAGTGTGCCTATGAAGCTCCAACATCCCCAGAGCTTCAACAAACATCCCTGGACAATTTGAAAGCAGGCAGGAACCCTGGGATGCATTAAATATGCACGTAGCTCTCCTTAGCCCCAGCTCCCCAAATGACTCATCTGCTCAGCTGGCTGCCAGGTGCCTGGGACTCATTTGTCTCTTTGCAATATCCCTGGATTCTCCTGATGAAGTGGAGATGTGCTACTGACAGGATTTTATTTTCCTTCTCTGCAGCCACCATGTCCTTTGGGACTGAACAAAAGGCTGTGACACTGGTCACCAGGTCAGACAGAGGCTGGCATGGGAGAGATGCTGTGCTATGCAATGTCCGCAGACATTGGAGAATTTAGGAATAGCCTTGGATGGGGCAAAAAAGGGCTTTGTGAAGCATAATGGCTCCTGTCCCAGTGCCACAGGGATGGGACATGGAGAGCACTTGGGCTCAGCCAGTGAAGCATACTGCCTTCAGCCGGGCATAGGCAGGGGTCAAGGCTGACCTACCCTGGCAGAAGCCCCACTTGCAGCCCAGTGGGGTTGGGCCATGGGGTGGTGGTGGGGGTTTGCTGGTCTGAGTGGCGGCTCCTGGGTTTAAGCCCGCCTATGCTAAGGCTGGACAGTCCTGGGTGAATGCTCACAATAACCATGACATGATCTGGTCTGAGATATTCCCCCTCTCTTGGTGAAAGCTTGTAAAATGTTAGAAAAGACTTGGGAGGAGAGAAAAAGGAGCCAAGGAGAAGCTGTTGTTTTCAAAGGTTAAAAATCTCTCCATGCTGGGAGATGACCATGAATCCACTCGGGATCAGAAAGGGATGAGATGGGTTAATAACACTAGATCCATTCCTTGATCACTTTCTAGGAGGTGGGCTAAATTGCTGATTCTAGCAGAGAGTTTCATGACTAGAGGCAAGAGTGTTTCTCTTGGATGTGTGCAGCTTTTACTTTCTGGAGGCTTTGCTAGCACAGCCCAATTGGCCAGATTCCCTCATGCAGGTCAGGGAAGGAGAAATGACTCACAAGTGTCAAGAAAACCTCGAAGCAGGAGTGTGGCATTCAGCTCCCTGCTGAAAACAGACCCTGAGTCAGAGCTCAAATGCCAGCGGTGCGTGGGGGACTACTGCGTGTCTGCACGGATGTAGAACATAGCAACAGCAAATGAGGTCTCTTAACACAAGAGAGTCGCTTTCTGTACAGGTGGCTGTGGGGGAAACAAAAGCATGATCTGTCTGCAAATTTCTTGAAAGTCTCAGTGGAACACAATCCATTCAGCTCCAATGAGGCACCTTTGATGCTTTGAGATACTGGCTGATGGCATCTGCTACTGACATCCATAGGGCAAGACTCACTACCTGTGTAGTCAGTCAATGCTGGCCACATTTTGACTGCCCCAGGGTCTCCGGTCTCTTCCTACGTCTGAGCTCACCCAACCTTTCCCCCCTCCAAGCTGGCACACCGCTGAGGCCAGCCACAGGTTCCTCAGCAGCAACAAGGATAACTGGGATAGCAGTGTTCAGATGACACCCACTGGATCCGAAGTAAGTCCAGCAACTGCATGACTGCTGCTTCTTAAAAGTATCTGACACTTGTTCTCCCAAATCATGTGTTTTGGTGGAAAACTTGAAGGAAGTTTGTGACTTTGCAGGAACCCTGGATTGTAGGGCTTCTCTTGCAGAACAGTTGGGTCCAGGTGGTGGCTGCTGGGGTACTGGGTTGCTCCATACTCAGCAAGTGGTGGTATGCATTTAAAACCCTCCTGCCAGGAACAATAATCATGAGGGGGGAGGAGGAGGATCCATATTTTCAGGGTTCTTCAACTTGTATGACTCTTCAGCCTGTGTTAGAAGGAGAAGCTTCACCGCCATTTGGGTAATCCTCCAGCAGCTATTTTATTATTAACTTTAATGAAGCTGTATCACCTGGGAGTTGCCATACTGGAACAGACCTCTCCTTTGTCATTTAATATTTTATATCCACTGGGCCAGTTACCAATTGCTCTGGGCTATGCCCTAATGATGGAGTGAGGTAAACAGTTTGCCATCCGTTCATGTGGCTGTCAGGTGAGCATATGTAAGAGCTGGCAGTCTCAGCGCAACTTGCTGTAGGCATCCTGGGCTGGAGGCCAGGACCAGCACTGCACTCATGGTCTCCCTCCCTTGGGTCTTACTCATCTTGCAGTTTTTCAGCAGTGCCAGGATTCTCCACACTTATGTGCACTGGGGTGAATAAGAGCTGAGATGTACACAAGGTCTCAGTCCCAACCTAAACTAGCAGGGTGGATGTGCTGGTTTTGGCAGCTACCTATAGGTGGAGATAATGTTATGGAAGGCCTTGACTTCTAACACTGTGGCAAAATGTTCTGCTGTTTCGGTGACTGTGCTCATTTCTGAGGACTTGTTTTCTTTCACTCCTTGGACTGCTTCTGTAACCCGTAACTGGCCTTGTTAGGAACTCAGCTAAAGTCTTCTCTGTGCTGGAAGCAGCAGCCTCAGCATCTTGTCTAAGTCCTTCTTGCTTGACTTTGCAATCTGCTCGATATTACTGCTCTCTGATGCAAAAATAAATACCTAAGTAGAACAGGAATGCAGTGAAATGAAACTGGGATGCTGCATTTGAAAATGTCACCACTCCGAAAGAAAATCATCTTCCCACTTCTGTTCCTAGCAGACATTCTTATATTATACTATCTTGTAACCAGCCCATAGCAATAGGAGGATTAAAAAAGTCCCTTCTCCTGCACAAGCATGTAACTGCACAATGTCATAGGATGAAACTGCAGCATCCAGAACTTTGGCCAAAGAGGCTGTTACTCATCTGGGTAATATCCCAAGGAACCCAAAGGCATGAGACAGCTTAGCCCTGTTCATTTTAATAAGAATATATCATCAAAGCACCACGTGTAACATCACCAGATCTCACCCCTCTTGTCCATGTTGCATTGGCAATGATGGAATAGGCGCCACCAAAATAATCAACACCAAGTTGTAACACTTAAGTCAGACTACTTGGACACAGCCCCATGTGTCTCCAGTGGCTGTCCAGGGGACTAGCATTTGGGATAACAGGCAGTCTGCATTTCCACTTGCTACCCTAAGCAGGACACTATAGGAAACAGACTGGAAGGATTTGTAATCAGTCCTGCTGAATCCAGCAGAAAAGTGAGGAGCCGTTGAGGATGAAAAGCAATCTGGACTGGTAGAAGTCACTTTGCTGCTGCTATACAGCTGTTTGGGGTAGATGGGGGAGCTCAGGCGTATGCGGTAACAGCCTCTAATGATCAACTTGTACAACGGACACAAGCATTTTTCTGCTTGTTTCCAGCAGGTTCAGCTTGTTGGTCTCCAGCAGACCACACGTTTTCCAGGTCCCATATTACTTGGGCTTTCGATTAAATAAGAGCCAGTTCAGGATCTCTGTCCCAGTGGGCAGTGGGGTGGCACTGTATGAAGGTGTGAGTACTCCTCATGGGTCTGGTTATAGGAAAAGCAGATTTCAGCCTGGCATTCTCATCCACATGGGTACTTTTAATGTCCACTTTTAGAACCTCTCCTTGTCCCCTGCTATGAACAGCTTTGCCAGATGGGACATTGACACATGGTCTTTAGGGGTACAGATATCTCATGCTACCCATAATGCTACACATGACTCATAAGGTTTCCTGAAAGGAACAGCACTTTATCTCTTTTTTTTTTTTTGGGGGGGTGGGGGGGTGGGGGTGGGGTGGAGAAGGGACAATCACAACAAAAGAATGACACAGAAGCTTGATCCTGGCAAATGTGATTGCATAAGCCTGTCTCTGGGTTTAATTGCCTAAATGAGAAGTATAATTTTCAGAGAAACTGAGCCTGTACAAATTCCTTGAACAGCAGAGGGAACGGTACATGCTCTGTGTCCTGAAAATCAGACTAGACTAGATTGCAGGTGCTTAAATATAGATTTAGGTGCTTGGCTGCAAGCAGATAAGAGAGGAATAATTCTAGTCAAGGCCTGAAATCATTTTAGTAGTAAAACATAGGCCAAAGTACTGTGATCCAAATGCAACACTGCTAAATCAAAACTAGCTTTGGTAATTACTTCTTATTTGCCTAACTGCCAGCATAGATGGCTCCTTATCTTCTCTGCTGTGTGCTGCATGGGTAAAAAGCAGACATGTACTTGAAAAGCTATTAAAAATAAAAGGAAAAGTCATGTGGAAGAACTACTTATTCTACTGTGGTTAATAAACCAATTACAGTGTTTGAGGAGGTGCTTTCTTCTTCACTTTTCATGGGACTTAGCCCTGAAATACTAGCATAACCCTTTCCTAGAAATACTATGCCTACTCTATTGAAAACAACAAAATGAAAATCAAAATACTTTTTTTTTCTTTTTTTTTTTTTCCTCCTTCTTTATAACAGGCTAGATTGAAACTTAAGATTTGCCCTCTGGTTAAGTGTGTTGTGCAGCTGGGTTATCTTGCAAGCAACAAAAGGGACAGAAAAACAAGGATTCAAGTACATACATCTTGCTTTGAGAACAGATGCCTGCTTTCACAGGCAGAAGACGCTGTGTTGTGTAAGAACCCTTTAACCCAGCAGAGAAAGGTGTAACAAGAAGCAATGGATAGGAATTAAAAACCATGATGAATTCAATTTGAAAACACGCTACAAAAGTTTGAGATGATCTCCTCTGAACTGAAACAGTCCTAGATGTTGAGAGTCTGAATGTGCTTGCATGGATTTGAGCTATTCTCGCAGACTGCCCTTACGTCTGTTCAAATGGAGGTATACATGGGAAGATGTTCAGACATATGTCCTGAACCCTTCAAGGATAAAAGGTTTTGATGTGTTGTGGAAATAGGTGTGCAGCTAGTGGAGAGCGAAGACTACTAATGTCCTCCCTGAAACAGAAGCATCATCAACCTGGATGGGCCACCAGAGGTTCACGTGGGGAAAAGCTGCTGGGAGTGGCTTCGCTGTGGAGAAATCTTCACCTGGGCTTGCACCTTGTTAGACATCAGAGTACTGCACCAACATGCACACATGAGTGCATCCCCAGGAAACCAGGCTCCAAAGCTTCTGCTGTTTATAGGACATGCTCTTCCATGCCAGCTTGGTGGCAAGAACAAAGCATGCTTTCATCCTGGGAGAGGATACCACAAAGATACCATTATGTTCAGTAACCTCATCCTGTGCTGGAACCTGCAGCCTTCAGCTGTCTCAGGCACTGCTCTGCTTCTGGGCTGTTTCCTTGGAACCCAGGTGAGGAATTGGCAGCTCTCTCAAACTGTGGCCCCTTGGCAGAGAAGGCAGCAAGAGCAGGTAGCATATGCCTTAACTTGCCTTAGATTTGCTGAGCTTATGGCTTTGAGAGTTGTAGGTACCAAGCTGCATGTCCAGACTGAAACCATGCAGTGCTGGGATGCTCATGGGTTAAAGCTGTAATTCACTACCTAAGCTGAATTCGGTGTTTCTCTTGAGCCATTTTAACAATAGCCAATACTAGAGGCATTGAACAGCTTTGGGTGAAAAATACCATTATCAACAAATTATTGACCCTGTATGTGGCAGCAGAGTTGAAAGTTTTGGGCCAGTATAACCAAAAGAAGTTGTTCTCCCCCCATGGCAACTTGGGAGATGGTTTCTGGTGCTCTGGGGGTGGGAAAGGCTGTATCTCTTTGCCATCCGCAGTCCTGTAGGATTTTTGCCACGTGGCAGTTACCATCTCACAGTTGAAATGTGGTAATGCTGTGTGCAAATTCCCAAATCTTCTCAAATACAAAATAAAATGAGTTAGAACATCTATATGGTGACTGTTAAAGTCCTGCTAACTTGATAACTTGCAATTTGCTTTGGTTTTTCCAGGCATATTCATGTTCCACTTCAAAGTTTCCCATTATCTATCTGATATCTGTAGCCACACAGTGCAGCAAAGCTGCACACACAGACAGTGCAGCAAAGCTTGCAGTCGCTAGGCACGAACATCTCCCACTTCCCAGCAAAGCTAGTATCTCCACTGACGTTTGAAATCCTTATGGAGAAGATATTGTATCACAAATGAGGTAGGGAGTAGTACCTCACAGGAATTCTTGTTGGAGCTGATTTCAATATATGGGGTTTTTTTTGTTTTTAATATGAAGCCTAAATTTACCAAGTTTACACCTTTTCATTTAGTCTACTGCAATAAGCAGAGAACTGAAATGTCACCCAAACTGAGAATAACCTTATAAAACATCAATCTGAGTTGATACGGAAAAGAGCTACTTCTTGCCATGGATACTTCTCTGCAAATGAATCCATCTCCCTGCTCAGCCTTAGGGTGGGAAATAGCACTGATAACTCTCTCTTCCTGAGCCTTTTTAACACCTGATCAGAGCTTCTCTTTGTAAAACTAAAAGGGACTCATCTGTGAACTCCAAAGCAAGACTTCTGCTGTTAGTGAGCCTTTTTTCTCTTCGAGCTGTTGTGCAGAGCTGGTGCCTTGTGTCTCTGCTGAGAAGAAAACATGATTGTTTTTCCAGTCAAATGTATTTGCAGGCAATATAACCAATATAAAAAGGGATAAAGCTGGCAAAATTAAAAGCCTCATTCACTAGTAATTAATTTAAAAGGTTTAAGAAAATATTTGAGTAGCATGTTTGTCTTTGCCCCACTGCTCTTACACTGCTACCCAGCCTCTGTAGCTGTATTGGCCACAAAGGAGACTTATTTTTCACTGCCAGATAAAAAGGGGCAGCAGTTCTGGGGAGATAAGGAAGTAGCTGCAGCAAATAAGGCTGCTGTCTAAATTAGTCAAGATAGCATGGAAAAAATGAGAAAATGCATCCTAATGTAGAAGGACTGTGATATATCCCAAAGGCAGTAGAAGCCAGTGACAGTGGGATACAGAGCCACCACCGAGGAGAAGCAGCAAGTCAGGTGTACAGCGCTGCCTCCTCAGAGTCCTTTCGACATTTCGTCCCACAGTAGGGTTTTCATGCTGCGCCTCCCTAGGTTTATCCCTAGCTCTTGGTTGTTCTTACTTTGCTTTTCCTTTCCATTCTTAGTCTGGCCTACTTGAAAGTGCACCTGGCTTACTGAATGTCCCCAAACCCCTCTGCTGTAGCCACACTGCTCTGAAGGCAAAGGCAAGGGACGCTTTCCCCTTGTCATCTGGGCGACTGCCGAGGTACCTCAGCACACAGTTGATCCTGAGGCCAAAGGGGAAACCTGTGAACAATCACTGGCTCATGCAAAATGCTTGTGGGGGGCACACGAAGCAGAGAAAGCAGGCAAGGAAATGAACTTCAAAAGTATCTATTGTGCTGCTGGCATTACACAGACAGTACAGTATCAACTTGTAAAGCTGAGACAGAAAGAAATTTTCCTCAATACAGAGGCTTCTAGAAAGTTATCCTCATCACCCCTCCTGTGCCCTAACAGTTCTGCGATAGACAGTACTTGGTGCAAGCAGATGTCAGCGTTTTTAACTCACTAGGGTCTTTTCTGAGAAGGTACAAGCCCAAACGCATGTGCTGAATTTTGTTTGTTCATTACTGTGTTTTTTCCACAAGTGCTTCTTGGCAACCCTGGAGATGGGTGGGAGCAGCAGCACTGTGGGCAGCCAACTGGCGCTCGGCCTCAGGCTACGACAAAGGGTCCCCACACGGCCCACCTGCCCTGAGGGGCCCCGCACCCTCCTGCCACGCCTGGGGACATGGTCAGGTGCGTATCCCTCTTCTTGGAATGAGAAGATTGCAAGCTGCCAGCCTCGCCTGGGGAGCAATGCCCCGGCCCGAACGCCCGCCATAACAACCCAGTCCCCGCCGCCTTAGAAGAGCGCCCTGACAACGCCCCTCACGCCCGCACTGCGCCTGCGCGCAGCTCCCCGCCCCTCGCTCCTTGGCTGCCGCCCGCCCGTACTGCGCCTGCGCGCCCGGTGGGCTGCAACTCCCGTGGGGCTTCGCCTTGCGCGCATGCGCATAGTGGGTGGGCCCGCGCTGCTGGGCGTGCTCGCACGGGGCGGTGCCGCGCGTACGCGCGCTCCCCCCCTCTCCACACACACAGAGGCAGGGGGCGGGCGGTCTGGCGGCGCAGCGCCGCCCCCACCGAGGGACGCCAGCGGCCGCCATGGAGGTGAGGGCGGGGGGGCGCGGGGCTGCGGCGGCCCCTCAGGGCTGTGCAGCGGCGGTGAGGAGGGAGACTCGGTTCCCCGCCCTCCCCGCCTCGGTCAGCAGGAGGGTCAGGGGAGCCCTGAGGGCGGGCGGTCCCTGCCTGCCAGAGCCGCTGGGTTCCCCCGGCTGCGAGCGCGGCTCTTCTCACCGGGGCTTCTCCGGGCTTTCCGAGGCACGGGGCTTGTGGAGGAATAAAGACTCGAACGCCGGGAGCGGTGGCAGCCCTGGTTCGTGGGTGTGTGCCGGTGGCTAGGGACAGCTGGACGGCGGTGCAATGCCTCCAGCCCGCCGGCCGGCAGCTTCGGGTCTGGGGCCCTCTCCGAAGGTGGTGAGAGTTTCCAGGTGCTTGGAGCTGGTTCCTCCCCGAAGGCTTAAACTGCTGTATTTCATACATAGTGCTTTTTTTAATAAAGAGTGGTAAGTCTATAAACTCTTATGGCAGCTGCTTTCTCTTAAGAATATAGCTGGAGTGGAAGAAGAGTGGGCAAAGGCAAATGAACCTATTCTTAGAATTGATCACAAGTAAACTTATAGTTCTTCTTGTATTTTTCATCTGCCATAAACCGATGAGACCTATGAACCCCTGGGAACACTGAAAATCTATCTAGATTTAATCTATACTTTACCTCTGCACTGGCTGTCACCCTGACCAGGGTGACCTTCTGAGGCAGTTGAGAGGGAAGAGAAGCAAACACAAGGCAGTGGTACAGCCCTGGTGACAGCTCTGCTGCTGGCTTCAGCAGTACATGTGATAGCCAAAAAGTAGCCCATTCCCCTGACGCCATTGGCACTTGTTTGTGAAGTGTCAGATTTGTTTAGAAGTAAACCACTCATTAGGTTATTTTTTTTTCCTTTTATGACCTTACTGTTTATAAAAGCCTTTTTATCATACAAATTTATGTCCCACAATTAGTTTGGAAAGATTGGTGTATATTCTGATAACGCTGAAGAACTACAGTTTGGCATTTTTTTCAAAACTGCTCCTCTTTATGCATTCCAGGCGCTGGATGGAAGCAAGGCAAAATACACTTGTGGAGCTGAACCTCTTCCACTGCAGTTCTAAAGGTAATTGCTTTTGATATTGGCACCCTTCCAGGTAAAGTGGATTTGGGTGCCTTGGAAAGTTCCTTAACGTTGAGTATTGTCCATCATGACGGTATTTCATGGTATGAATGCTGTATCAGTACACCCTAATGCTTTCAAAAAAGGTATTCACTGCTATGAGGAATTTCCTTACACCTTCCAGTACCTTCGTGGTAACAAACGTTAAAACACTGGTACAAATTTTATGTGGCATCAAATGTAAAAATGCAGTGGAGTTTAATGACTATTAATTTTAGAGTTGAAAGTAAAGAGGAGGGGAGAAGGAAGAAAAATCAGTCTTGCTTCAAACTTTAAAAACACATTTAGTTAGATTAGCCTCTCCAAACAAGGCTGCTTGCTAATATGAGAGTATGTTGTGTGGCTTTTTTTCCAGTGACAAATGTCGTTATCTGATCATTTGTGGGGTGTGGAGTAAGTGCAGGAAATGCTTATCTTGTGTCGGTATGAAATTAAAAGTTGTCTTCTAAGAAGTTTTTCTCTTTGGCTTAGAATTGAAAACTAGCAAGGAGCTGAGTGGGGTTAGAGGAGCTAATTGGCGATGCAGAGACAGTCTTCTGAGAGTTGTTGATGCCATCAGATGTAGAAGAGAGTAAGCAGCTTACTGTTTAGTAAGTGGCCCTCAGAACTTACTTGCCTTTTTTATCTCCTTAATTTAAAAGTTCTCTAGGGGTTAGAGAAGCTTTGAGTAGTTGAGTGAAAGTACTATTGCAAGGACTTTTCTCATTTAGAATATGTGTGATCTGGAGTTTAAAATAATTTTGCAGCTAAGTTCCTACTGCACTGTGATGGAAGCTCTTAAATATGAATTCTCTGTCCATGGTCAGTAGCATTAAATATCTTGTTTGGCTGTACTGCTGTACATGGAAGGAGGGAAGATGGTCCTTAGTGCAATAACCCCTGTGTATGCCATGTTGCTCCCGACAAGGCTTACCATTCACATGTATTTGTTAGCCCCGTGAAATACACCCTACTATGTCCTCTCATCCGTGTTGCTGCATCAGAGGCCTGTTGTCCTAGAACAAGAAATTAAAAAGATTACTGTGTGTTTTTAAGCCACTTTCAGTCTCATTTGTTATCCTTACTTGTTAACTCATAGCAGGGTCAGCACCTTGTCTTGTTTGCCTTTGTCTTTCCAGTGGGGATGATAACAGCTCTTCTGCTGTCATTCTGAATGATAACTAATACTTTTAAAGAAATGCATGTGTGTCTATGTAAACATAGGCAGACGTCAGCAGAAGATCTCATGTCTACAGCATGTGTGCTAAAACACGCTATTTTCTCCCAAGAGGAGAGGGAAAGGAATGCTCTGTGCTCTCCTCTCCATTAAGGTTCACCCTGTTTCCTCAGTAGTAATCATGGTGAAGTAATAAATTGGGGTGGGAGGAATCTATTTGAAATAGCTTTATGTGCTATTCTGCAAAGTGAGATCCACCCATTGCTGGAGGGCTTGACTCAGAACCTCAGAAACCCCATGCTTAGTTTGCGAGGGAAGTGGGTAGCTGAGAGTATGAAAAGTTAGACTCTGCAACTTGCGTACACAGAAGATAAGGTGACTTTGGTCTTCTGAAAGTGTGACAGAAGGGAATCACAGAGAGAAGTAGAGAGGTAAAGGGTTGCTGTAACCTTTTCTACAGAGTGAAGAATTTTAGAAGGATCGTTATACTGTGTAGGTGTTACAGTAATGCCTATGATAAGGCAGAATTGATAATTTTTCTCACACTTGCTCTTTCATGAAATCAGATTGCTAGGGCTTCCTGCAGAATTTCGGGTGTTCATTTTAAAATGTTAATACTCCTGCATCTTACTGGGAGGATGTTGGAATGTTTTGAAATTTCTCTTTCTTCATGGATAATTCAGATTAATGAATTAAATTATGCTAAAAGTTTTCTTGTAGGTGGGATGAGAAGGTAACTCTTGACAGGTAAGAATGAATTAAGGCAAACTACTGTAAAGATGAATGACCTGTAAGAATACTAATTTCTTACAATTTGAAATTAATATTCTTAATGCAATATGGAATAAGTGTTAAAATAATCTGCCTCTGGATTTGACACAGGGCTGTCCTAAAGAATTGGGCATCCTTCCTCTTCAAATTGTGTTTCTCTTGATCTGTAACATTACAAGCAAAATTAATCACTATGTAGACACTCTATAAAGGTAGCTTTGATTATTCAGAGCTTCCTGCAACTAGCAGGTTTTGGCAGAATCTGCATCTGCTGAGTGAGTCCTTTTTCATTATGAGCCATGTCTGCAGGAATCAAAGTGTTGCTGGAGAAGGGAGGGTCCAAGAACAATGAAGCAGCTGAGTTGGGAGGAAGATGAGACTGAAGTCTGTTTCCATTTTGCTTCTTGGTCCAAAAATCCAGATTTCTGAAACTTCAAAAGTGGCTTAAGTTTTTGAGTTTTGAGCACACTCTTTTACATCTGAAGTCTGAGAGTCACAGGTATGTCATGCTTATGGAGTCAAGGGACTTACTCATGCCTAACTATTTTATTGAATCTGTCGGTAACTATTTGCACAAGTAAACAACGGCTTTGAAAATAAGCATTGGATGCTGTTCAGAAGGTGCAGACTGGTCTGCTTGTTGTTGTTCAGTTAGTGTATTTTTAAATGTCAGTTAGAAAAGCCTCATCAGAGATCTCGGTGGGCTTTTATTCGGTCTGAATAAAAAGCCTTTGCTTTTGCAGTATCTGTGGGACAGTAATATTTTTGTAATTGCAGCCTGAAAACATCCTGTGCCAGCACATCAACTTTGAGTTTGTTTCATGTATTGAATTCCGGGTTGTGGCTATCCTCTGTGAATCCACAGAAGCTTTATTTGAGGCTTCTCATTCTTCTTTTCGTCAGATGGTGTTACCTGAACATCACTGCCTTGTTTGCTGCTTGCTAGGAGTGCACTCAGTACTAGTGGTACCTGTTCTCATGAGAAGATTTTTCAGCTGTGGAAGATGATTTCTCATGCTCCTGGTCTGTTGGAGCCTGTTTGGCTGCCTTCAAGACCAATTTCAAGCTATGCTTTAACTTGGTGCTGTTGTGGCTGTAGTTGTGGTGCTCTGTCTTGGCAGAGTGTGTGATCTAGGTTAGGAGTATTATAATTTTTGTCCATTAATAGTAATTCTGTATTTTATAGCTAAACTTGTTATGGTTCTGCAATGGTATAATAACAAGAACTAATGAACACCATAAACCCCTCCATTGTTTTTGCAAGACTGTAACAAGGGGGTCTCCTCTTCAGTTGAAATGACAGGAGTGCTGGAAATAATGCTGTGTTTTTCATTCTGTACTTAAGGGTTATAAAGTCTTTAATGCAGGGGTGTGCTCTTGCTGTGTCCTCACATGGAGCCCAGCACAACAGGTTCTTGCAACCTCTTGAGACTCTGGGCACTACCCAAATGTATGTAACAACGTTTATGTGATTTCTGAATGTAAATGTGATTGTGTTCCTTCTCAGCTGCAGAACACCCTGGCTCAAGCAAGACCGAGTTTTGAAGCAGGTGGTAGTACCCAGAATTTCTGATTAAACTGCTTTCTCCCACTGAATTCAAACACACAAACAAGGTAACTTCTTAATAGAAAAAGGCATCTGTACTGTGTTTTCAGAGTGCTTAATGTACATGTGTATGCTTGTTTTCTAAAAATACCCTTCCTTCCTTTGGGAAGCAGATTAGAATGAGAGGGGAGTTATGTCTGGATAGTGGATTTTGGTATGTTTTTATATGGAGTGTTAGGAAGCAAGATGAAGGGTGATTTAAGATTTGGATGAAGTGAAACTTGTAGTAATTGTTCCTTTTCTTCTTCACTTGGCATTGTTTGCAAGTCGTCTTTACGATAAGTGCTTTTTTTCATCTTTTTGAAGATAGGTGTAGAGGCCACAATAGCAAAAGGGAAAGGCTGTTACTGTACCTTCCCACACAGGCTCTGAATAATGCGTATGTTAAATATTGCCTCAACACTGAATTACGATAATAAAATAAAGGACTTGAACAAGACTGCAGCTAAGACAGAAACTTGCTCTCTTTTTGTGTGCAGTATGGATTTTGCTGTGTTACATTATCCTGTGAGCAATAATCCTAACTTGACTGGAAGAGAAGGACAGATCAGAATTTGAACTGTTCCCTATTTCTTCAGCTTTTGTCAGACTGCTAGTCAGACAGTAGTCTCTCAGAGAACAATCTGACTCTGTTATGGTCGAGAGGGATGCAAGAAGTGCTCTTTATCAAAGGTTTGGCTAGTCTGCTCTGAACACTAAGTAGTGTTCTACTCCCACCTCCCTGCACTCAGCCAGAACAGATTATGAAGTGGGTGGACGAGTTGTTTTGGTGGAAGCAGGAATTCAGCTCTTCAGGCCACATTGTAAAATGACCTTAAAATGACAACAGTTAACTGTTCATCTTGGACCTGACATGTCCATGGGTCATTTCCCTCCAGAGCAGTTCATCCGGTCTCTGAGCTTTCTGTCTGGCAGGGTGAGCTTCCTCAGAGCCCACAGTGTCCTTGTCACCAGAGGCAGTCCTGCAGTATGCAAAACACCTCAGCATTGCTCGGATGGTTGAGGCACGCTGTCTTTCAGTGTCATCAGAAGCTCTTTGGTATATGGTCATGGAAACACAAGTGTTTATTTGAAAGCTTGAAAAACCTCTAAAGCATTTGGCTGGGCTAAAGGCATTTTCTTGTCATGCCATACATACTTAACTACCGGTTCATTGTAACAAAGTGAATAATGAGAATGAAGCTGTGATAGCTTTAAAGAACAAGCTGTGTTCACAGAGGTGTACTACACAAGGATGTGAAACAGCAGACTGGAAGGCTAATAAGAATCTAATATAGTAAACATTTCATGCCTGTCTGATAGCAAATTTGGTCGAGACTATAGGTTGAAAACATCAGCTTTTCAGTAATTTGGTTGCTGTGTACATGACTAGTGAACTTCCTGATTTCAAGGAAGCAGTTCTCTGTGATTTAGGAATTGAGTCAGACTAAAGGGAATTGAAATAATGTGGTGAGTTATTAAACACCAGACTGCAACTATCATAGCCAACTGGTAGAGTGCAGGAGAGGGTTGTGAAGAAATATGTCAGCTGTGCTAAGATGCAGGGTTTGTCTCCTGTCTTTTTGCATAATTTTTAGTCTGTTACAAGCTCTGAAACCTTGTAGTATTTGAAATGGAATAGAACCTGTCTAGGTATGACTTGTTGACTTGCAGAAGGTCAAGTCATTAAAATGACTTGTTTGACACCTTCTGGAAATCAAACACCTCCTTCAAGCATACCAGCTCTATCTCTGAGCAGCTTCATAGGTGTTATTTCGATCTCAATTCTGAATAACTTCTAATGCAGGCTGAATTGAAATCAGGGAGAGCTGGAACTTGCTGTCAAAGGCTAGCCTTCTCCTTATGTTAAAATTCAAAACTGTATGGGTGTCACAGAATCACTAAGGTTGGAAAAGACCTGTAAGATCATCAAGTCCAACCATTACAAAACAAAAAAAAAAACCAAAACACCATGCAAACAAAAAAACCACACCACACACCACCATGCCTATCAAGCCACGTCCCACAATGCCACGTCCACACGCTCCTTGAATACCTCCAGGGAGGGTGACTCCACCACCTCCCTGGGCAGTCTATTCCAGTGTGTTACCACTCTCTCAGTAAAGAAATTTTTCCTAATATGGAGTCTGAATCTCCCCTGGCGCAACTTGAGGCCATTTCCTCTAGTCCTGTCACTCATCACTTGGGAGAAGAGGCCAACAACCACCTCTCTGCAACCCCCTTTCAGGTAGTTGTAGAGAGCGATAAGGTCTCCCCTCAGCCTCCTCTTCTCTAGACTGAACAGCCCCAGTTCCCTCAGCTGCTCCTCACAAGACTTGTGCTCCAGACCCCTCACCAGCTTCGTCGCCCTGGACGCGCTCCAGCACCTCAGTGTCCTTCTTTTAGTGAGGGGCCCAAAACTGAACACAGTATTCAAGGTGCAGTTTGAGTTAAAAAGAAGCTGTTGCTTCAGAAGTTGGTAAAATATATGCTTTTATATTTCTTACTGTATTTAAGAATTCGCATGTCATCCATCACAATGATTTCTTAACACATTCTGCTTAAGACTTGAAAGTGAGGATTTACTATTGTCTTGAGGCTTTGAGTGATACATTTTTAAGTGTTTCAGTAAGTTGTTAAAGAGAAAGGCCTTTCAAAATAGCACTTGTCTTAAATTTTCAGACAAGGTGTGAGTCCTAAGTGACACTCATAATACCTATTACTGACAGATATTGACAAGAAAAATACAACGAAGCAAAGAAAAAGTATTTCATGTATTTGTAGATTGTGTAATATTTTCTGCCTTGGAGCTTCTCCTGTGTTTTAAGAGCATTTTAGAAACAGTGAAAGGCAGAAAACCTGCTATTCACAAAGGCTCTCTGTTGAAGGAGAATTGACAGAAGGCTTTTTGTCATTGTTGTTTTTAGGGCTTGGTCTTCTTTCATTACCAGTGTTCTCATAATTACACTATTTCTAGGGATTTAGTTTTTCCTGTAGTACAAGATCTTTAATTGTGAATTTACTTAGAAATCCTCCTGGCTGTCAAATGTCTGAGCAGTGCTTTGCTACTGCCTTAAAGACTTTGAGCCATGATTTTTAGCTGTTAGGGCCAACTTGGCAGGATGTGACTGGTGTTATGGAGAAGTGTTCATGTTGAGTATAGTGTGGAATCATGTAACCTTTTTGGAGATAGGTTAGCTGTATGAAGCAGCCTCTGGCAGAGAAAGTGTATGGCACTGTTTTTATTTAGGCCTTCCATAAGAATATGCATGCGTGTTTTGGTTTTCTGCCATATTATCTTGCATCAGTGAATTGTTATCTCTAAGCTCTTGTAATATCTACAGCTAGTAATGCAGGAAGAAAATATCTAAATGCCATAAGCACTGCTTGTTTTGGAGCATAATTTATCCACTGATCTGTGGTTAGAAAGGCACATCATGGTTCTGTGAAAAATGTTTTTTTTTTTCTGGCCTTTTGACACTATAAACTGACCTAGATTGCTCCTTTGACCTGTTAACTCCTGTGGTTGCTTTGTTTGTGTCACTGGGTTGTTTGAAATTTCCCCACACCTTCCTCCTGTTTTGGAAGCTAATTCTCTTAAGCTGACTTGAAAAAAATCTACTTGTAAAACAGTAGAATAGCTCAAAGACTAGCACCCTTGTGAGGGCTGTAAATTCTGTCTTGCATCACGGCATGCATCGTGTTGTGGTTCATGGTGGTTGTTGACAAGGTTATTCCCATGCTTTGCCTTACTGTGTTGTGAGAGGAGGATTCAGTATAGATGCACAGTTATTTTCTTCTTTTTTCACATTTGTTTATCAAATCTCCCTAGAGCTGTTAATTAGCACCTAAATTGTGTTTTTAGGTTTCCTCTGATATTTGGGGGAGAGATGGCAGTCTGCGATGAAGACAAGCTGAAAAACTTTTGGATAGCTTAAGAACATAAACACACAAAAGCATGTTCATTTTCTCCTAAAGTAAACTAATTGATTGTGTGTTAAAGGCACCTTTATGTTCTGCCACACAGAGATGGTCAGCAGTCAGCCTCTACCCATAGCAGACAGTGGGAAAAGGAAAAAGAAAAAAAGAACCAGAGCCACAGATCATGTCCCTGGGAAGTTTGAAGGTTGGTGGCAACTTCAAGGCTTTGAATTGTAATAGTCTGTTTTCCCTCTGCTGTTCTCAGTTTTCTTAGCTAAACATTGCTTTTTGGCGAACATTATAAGTTAATATTTCTGTTTTTCTTTATCCCCAGTGTTTTGTTCTTCAGTCTCTCTTTCTTCTCTTAGTGGTGGAATCTGAGTGCTCTTCATAAGCTGTGGTGTTTTTTTTTTTAAGCACTAACAGTGCTGATGTCAAAATGTTTTGATTTAATAGATGTGAGCACAAATACTGTGAAGCATTGTACGTAAAATACAGTTCAGTGCAACAAAGCTGACCAGTATAAAACTTCTTGATGGGCAAGTAGCATTGTAAGGTATATTGCAAATCAAGATGGTAGCAGTCTTCTAGGTTTAAACCTTAAAGTCTTCTAGGTTTAAACGTTCAAATTTCAATTACACTTAAAACACTATCTCTGCAAGTAGATTTTGTATGGTGGGCATTTTGTGATCAAGGAGTGAAATGTTTTCCACCTGAAAAAAATGGTTCTGAGTTTTACATGAAGACAGAGAAGGAGGATAAGGTCCTAGCAATTGTTGAGGTATAAAATGTTTCTTGTATGAACAAACTTATAATGTTGATGCTGGAATGAAGTCTACTTTAAATTTTCCTGGAACTTGAAAGGGTGGGGAAGTGAAAAATGAGACATAATTAAGGCTGGCACATCTATTATAATACTACATAAATCTATTTTCTGTCATTATTACCAAGGGAATTTTTCAGTTGCTGTCATATGAGGGGTGCTCATCAGATAAATAGCTTGTCTTGATGTTATTCACTGAAATGCTTTCACTAAGGTGTCCCTTTTGATGGATTTCTTTGGCAGACTTGTACAAGCTGACTGCTGAGCTTCTTGGTGAGGGAGCATATGCCAAAGTTCAGGGTGCTGTCAGCCTCCAAACTGGGAAAGAATATGCAGTAAAAGTAAGTAGAGAATAACAGCAGCATCACTTCTGTCTGTAACATGTCTTCTCCCTCCTAGTATCTCAGTGAAATCCTGTAATAGAGTGGGCAATAGCAAAAGCTTTTAGAAAATTTTTGATGTTTGAAAAGAGCCTGCTTTATAACGATTGAGATATCTGTTGTCTCAAGTATTGTGCCTCCAGAGTGAACTGGTATATCAGCTGCAGATAGAATTCACAAACAGTAAATGACTGTGTGATGGTTAGATCTCAGGGCAGACTTTCCTCTCATGTCCTGATTTGATTGCAGTCCTACCAGTTTTTATGTCATCTTATGAAAGAAGATGCAGAGTCATTATCTAGCATGGCCTACCAAATAATGCAAGCTTTTAAGAATGCTGCTCCAAGTTCAGAGAGCATCAGTTACTGCCATTAGTTCATGTAAAGCTGTCTCTCATTCTTTTGATAGAGGTGAATCTTCTGTAATACCATTATATTAAGTGTTAGGGCCCATTTACAGATTTCTGGTTATCCTGAGTCCCCCATTTAATTACAAACAAATAATAGTAATAGGAAAGCTTTATGCTTGATTCTTTTGCAAAAACTACAGGCAAAAAATTTTAAGCTAGTCCTATAGATGCTGTAATTTTGTGTATACTTTGTAGAGTTGTGGAAAGTCTGGAATAAACAAACTGCTACATTATGAATTAGACGTGATCAGATACCAAGCCCCATGTAGTACTGGTCAATGGTTGCCTGTTCTGTACCGGAGAACTCTGGCTGTAAACATGAGAAAGCAATACCGGATACAGATGGTGGTAGTATTTGCAGTAATGTCATGAGCTTTCAGTTCACGTAGCCATCGTTCAGTCTCAGCCTTGTCCTTGTCCTTTTTCAGTCTGAGGAGTGTGTGAAGGAAGGTGACTTCTGATGGCGGTACAGAAGGGCTCTGAGATTGAATGTATATTTTCTTTAATATGTTAGGTCCTATTATTGGGTTTCCATGAAGTTTGCACTATGAACTGAACTCTGATTTTTGTGGTGAATTTAGTACTTAAATGCCTAAAATGACGAATCTCATCTTTTTGACTGTTCAATGTCTGATGTGACTCAAATCTATTTTTGTTAGATCTCAAAAGGATATCCGTTTCTGCACATTGCAGAGTTAAAATGATGCAAGAAAAAGCTTGTGGTAACTGGTCAGTGACTGTGTAACATGTGGATTTAGTTCCTTTCTTCTCTTCCTGTCCTTATTTCTCTTGTCCTTTGAATGCCTTCCAGAGCTCTGCTGACACTGTAAATAAATGACAGATGAGAAATTAAACAAACAAACAAAGGTGGAGTGTTTCTCTCTGGTGGGCATGCCTGAGATTCAAGCTTTAGATCAGTTATCTAATTCCATGGCCACATGCACAGTTCCTGCAGTAATTTCTCAAATATGAGCTCTAACTCTTTTCACAGATCATTGAAAAAAATGCTGGGCATAGTCGGAGTCGGGTTTTTCGTGAAATAGAAACGCTGTACCAGTGTCAGGGTAACAAGTAAGTATAGAGTTTTGTGTGTGTTTATTTAAATAAGGTATTTTGTTTTTTTTTTTCAAATATTTAAGCCTCTTAAATATTTGTGTGGCTAGATTAGGAGCTTTGCAGTAGTCTCCTTAAAACCAGTTGAAATTTAGACTTCACCTACTCAAAATAAGGATTTCCCCTTCTCTTACCTGTGAAATTTAGGGAAATATTTACAAATTAAAAGTCACATAACTCAATTAGCAACCAGGTCAATGTAGCCTGAATGTGCTTCAGTGATGTGTGGCTTTTGTCCAAATGAGGAATTACCATTTTGACACTCTCCCCTGTGATTTCACCATCAGCAAAAGCTGACCTGATACCAGCTGCTGTTGAGAGGAACAGTCTTGCTGTTCCTTTCCTTAATGTGTGGTTTGTCCTCCTCTTTGTATCAGCCTTCCTGCTTTTGCACTGGAACTCTGAGATCAGCCAAAAGCTAATTTAGTTTTCATTTGGATGTGTGCTGACTTCACATAGCCACAGGATGAAGCAACTTTAAAGCTGCTACTCCTGTCTGAAAAGGAGGGAAAACATGATATACATGTTTGACATTGTCAAGGCATCATGGGGTGTGTGTGTTGCACTGCAAAGACTGTATGCTAGCTAAACAGGAGTTAGTTGGTCTGAAAATGGTAACTAATGCACTGGATTTGATGTCATGTTGACAGATGACTGTCTCCTCTGAGCCCTGTGTGTTCTGCCTTATGATTTCCAGAGAGAAAGAATGCCAATTTAATTATTTTTTTTTTTTTGTTCTTGCCTTCAGCACAAGTGCAATGGTCTAAATTATTAAATACTGCCTATTACCAGCTATCTTCCTGTCAATTGAGCAGTAGCAGAACTCTTTCATAATCCTGTCTGATTTTGGTGTTCGGCCTGTTTCCCTTGCTTAAATTTCAGTGTGAGTTGGAATTGTGGTTTTAATGCCATAGGCAACCAAAGCAACTTATTTATTTGGATTAATTTAATTAAAACTTCTGGCACTTCCTAATTATCCATGCTGAAACTCTTCATTGTTCTGTTGTTCTGTTTATACTTTGTGCCTGTTTCTTCTATTTCCCCTCTTTTTTTTTTCCTTTTTTTTAAAGGAACATTTTGGAGTTAATAGAATTTTTTGAAGATGACACAAGATACTACCTTGTCTTTGAGAAGCTGCGAGGAGGTACTGTGCAGTAACTGTGCCTTTGTTCATTGTATCATCTTGGTCCTGTTTGTCTCAGTGTTTTAAAGCAGAAAACGAAGAGCTTGTTTTAAATGCTTGAGAATTTTAAGACAAAGTAGTGGTAGAGGAAATAATATACAAAGCTTGAAGTATGGTTATTCTTGAATATCGATGGATCTGGTCATACATTTGCAATCCCTTTCTGTAGTTAAGCGATGGAAATGTCAGCTCTATTAAAGTGGAAGCTTTGGAATAGTTAGTAGGTCACTGTACCTTCTGGCAAGGGCAGACACACAGTATGTCAGGTATTATGCACAGTCTTAGTACAGCATCTCTATAATCTGGTAGCATTTTCCCTTGATGTAGGGTTGACTTAGTTTCCTGAAACTCATGGAGTTATAAAAAACATCTTGCTTCTGCCTTGGGTTGCTGCAGTTGTGAAGCAGTCTGCTTGTGGCTGTTTGAGGGCCAATAAAGTGAGCATGTATGGTCACTTGTCTCCACCACTTAATACTCACTGGGGGAATGAGAAGGCTACATCAAGCACTTTGTGGACTTTCTCACATCTGTCTGCATTGAGCATAATTACAATTTACATTAATTGCATGTCTGTGCAAAACTGTGAGTTAAGTGTGGCCCACCTGTCAAAGAAAAGCTGAGTTTCTAAAGGAGTGTACTTCCACCCATAGAACATCATCTATTGTCACTGGTCAAGAAGGTTTTCAGTAGCAAACCATATGTGCAAGGAATGTGAATTCTTTCAGTATAGATGCAGAACTTTTTAAAAAAAGAGAAGGACATTGGTTTTTTTCCTTGGGTAAAAGCTTTTGTTTACCTTTCTTTAAAATTATTGCATCATTTCATTGTGGTTTCCTTTAACACTGTTCCTCTTAATGCACAGACTTCTCTGACAAATTAGCTATAATAGGGCTCAGTTGGGATGAATCTGCATTTGTCTTTCTCCCATGTCCACATTCTTCCATTATTTTACCATCTTTGACTGTGAGACTATGGTTGTCAGTGTACCCACACGGCTGCTGAGAAGGTAATAATGCTACACCTTCTTCCCTCTCTTGACCACTGTGAAAACATTAGCTAATTAGGGCTAAGGCTAGTTTTATCTTTGAAAAATGTCAGCATTTGAAGTGTTAGGTATGTGGGTTTGAAGAAAGAAATAATGGGAATTAGGGGTCAGACCAGCTGATGCACTACAGATTCTGATATAAGTAGTGTGGCTGGCAAGAATGAGAACACTAATCTTCAATGCAAGCCTTACCTTAGTGACTCCAGTCTCAGAGACTGATGTTACCTACCATGTTGGGGCATAACTTGGGCTTTCCATTTTCAGCTTTGCTGTCCTGTAGCTGTGGTAACTGAAGGAGCTCTGCTCCCATTTTAGCTGTGTTCAGTTCACTGTGATATGCAGAAGCCGTTTAATACCCTTGCCTGACAGTATTTTATAATTGAAAGTGTTAAAATCCATCTGCTTATACTGAACTTGGATGATTTAAGAGTCCTTTCCTCCTTTTTTTTTTTCCCCTCTGAAATGCATTTTGCAAGGTGCTATATGATACTTTCTCTTTTAATACTGAAGAGGTGGTAACAACTGTGGCGGGAGTGCCCTGCTATTCTTTCTGTTTGTGGGATTCCTCTATGTGGGCTGAATATAAAGTCTGTACAGTATGTTTTCGGTATTGATATAATTCTTGTCTGAGAGAGTTTGGAACACCAGCTCTATTCAGAAGGGTAATCTGAAATAAACCTGCTGAGTGAAATGAGCACTTGAGGTGGCTCAGTATTATTTCCTGCAAAGTCTGGGGTCTTTTCCACAGGGATGGAAACATTCAAGAACTGTTACTACTTTCTAAAGGTGTAAAGAACAACTATACCAGGAAAACCTTTTGAACTCTGTGCCGTTAAGAAATGTGTAGCAAGCTAGAAAGTGGTGTTGTGAATCCTCACCATGGAATTGGCAGGAGCATTGATGGTATAAGAATAGGAATTACCGTTAATAGAGAATTGGAGGTTTTCTCCCACATCTAGAACTGAAGAATAAAAATGAAATCACCCAAGATATGAAATGTTTATTGTATTGGGGGCTAATAACAAATGGCAGTTACTTCTTGAATTTTTCTGCCTGATTGCTTTTATAAATATACCTCTCTGAGTGAGAAAATGGAAGGCAGTAGTAAGGCTATTTAGTGGGCATGGATCTCTGTGGACTACACTTACTTGTTTTTTTAAAGACATTTTTAATCTTTTGAGAAGATTGATGGAATTCACTTAAAGAAGCTAAGGAATCAAACTTCCCTTTATCCTTTGTTAAAGCGATACCAGTGGAGCTCTGCCTGCAAACTACCGGTCCTTCAGTATGTTCATATTTGAGAGGCCTTTTGTCAGATTTCATGTCCCTGGGCAAATTTTGCCTTGTCAGTGTATGAGCCTTATCTTGATGTCAGTGGGAATTTTACTGTGTATTTAAAGGTAGAATGTCTTACTATTTTGATGGTGTTGAGACCAAAAACATGTATACTTGACTTTCAGTACAGAGTTTCAATTGTCATGTTACACAAAATGAGGAGAGTTAGTTCCAACATGGCCACCTGTGACCTGGGCGAGGGTGGGTTTTGCTGAAGTGCTGTGTACATCCTTAGCTGATGTCTGAGTTTTATTAGTACTATTTACGAGTACTACTGTTCATAGTGTGTGGAAAACAGACCAGTCATGCTGGGGCAGTAGAAAGTGACTGCCTCTCACGCTGTGCTTAAACTAGAGGGCTGCGGTGTTTGAAAATTATGTTCTAGCATTTTTAAGTATTGAAAATGCTCGTTTGTACCTTTTTCTTCTTAGTCATTCCCCTGTTTGGTCCACGGAAGTTGCCTGCTGTGGAAGGCTGTTACAAAATACGATAAATGAGGTTATGGATTCATGATGCTTAGTACCAGTTCATCATTATTTTCTGAGGCTATTTTCATATAAAGACATGGGATTGTGACATGTCAGTTTCTGCCATGTAAACATACTAGGGCAGAGTGTTAGTTGCAAATAACTTTTCTAAATTACTTCTGGCCCTGTTCACACAGAGATCAGTTCTCACTTTATGGCAGACTGGTAGTGGCTGTTGCATTTTTATCCTTGTACTGACAAAGCCTTTTTCTCAGCCCAGGCAGCATTCATAGTAAGGTTTTCCCTTTTACCTGTTAACTCTTACAGGTTCAATCCTAGCCCATATACAAAAGCGGAAGCACTTTAATGAACGAGAAGCAAGCAAAGTGGTGAGAGATATTGCCTCTGCTCTGGATTTTCTTCATACAAAAGGTAAGAGAAGGCTGTCTCCATCTTTACTAGTTGATGTTGTACACTCAGGTTATGGAGCACATTTTAGTTGTAAGTAGTCAGCCTTTGCTAGCATTTCGATTTACAGCAATGCCAGGTGACTTACACTATTTTCCTCTAGAATATTATTTTCATAATGTGGTAGTTTAAGTAATCAGCTGTGTTAAGATGGTATAGCCTTTTGAAGAAGAAAAGTTATATCTGCATCCAGGGAGAATTAACATTAGGGTTAAATCTGCTTGTTCTTGTTACCTAAGCCACCATGTGAAGGTTACCCAAAAGGGAGCTAATACTTGTTTTAATTTCCTCCTCTTTCAGGTCTACAGAGATGCTTTTCTGTATTTACCCAGAATTTCTGCTGGTTTCAAGACCTCTTTGTAGTAGCTTTTGGTCTCTGCATTTAGACCCCCACTGTTGGGTTGAGAGACCTACAAATGAACCATAGTCCTTGTTTGAAGATGTCCTCATTTCATTAGGGATTTGCTCAGATTTAAAAGCAGTTCTGTTTGTAGAGAGTTCTTTTACGTTAAAATGTTTTCCTGCTTTTTTTTCTACTTGGGAGTACTTTTGTTTCATTTCAAAATATCTGTGTGCATTATGGTCATCCCAGAGTATATGTTCATGTTGAATGTGATAGAGGCTATGTTTATTGGTTATTTATTTTGATAAATTTTTATCTCCATTTATTTTGCCATTCTGATTAGCCAGGTAGATCTCAGCAGATCTACATTTGCTCTTGAAGTTGTTTAATACTGGCCCCAGTTCAATAAATGTTTAATTGTAGGCTTTACTTGTAAGTCATAGGACTGCTTATATGCTTGAGTTGGAATCGCAGCGTTAGTACCTCGATAGGTTGAACCCATTAAAAAGAAAAGTGTAGCAATGCGTAGGGAATAACAAAAGTGGTAAAGCTGAGGAATATGGATCTTGTTATGTGTTGTGACTATGTTATGAGAGGTTAATTTGAACGTGGAAACAAACTTAGTTTGGATTAAGATTTTTGGTAATCTTCATAGCCTATCTATGCAATAACTCAACTTTAAACCTGCAAAGAATGCACTCTTTGAACACCTGTGTTTAGAAGTTTTTGACTTTGAGATATGGGGCAAATAAGGAACAGGAAACTTAGGCTGAACATGTGGAGAAATACTTATTTGATGTGTTAGTACTATAGTAGGTTGCTTAACAGCTGAAAGTCTAGGAACACTGTTCAAGGAAGTTTAACATCGACTCAGCTAATACCTTTCTGTAGTTCTCTCTCAGCTTTTAGTTTTAATTCCCCTTTCCCCAAACAAGAGAGGAGTGATTCATTAACACTGCTTTAGAGAAGCAATCCACTTTCTTCTTGTTTGCTATGAATTGGTAGAGTGGGGACATGGCTTGCAGCATTGGCTACAACAACTCCCCTTTCATTTTATTGTTCTCTTTATGGTTCTTCTATGTGACATTAAAATAATTAGTAAGTAGCATACAGAACACTGAAGTAAACAGGAAATTAAAGCATTTTTATTGCACAGCTTAATGGTGAAGTGCTATAGCTAGATGCTTTAAAAAAAATTGAATGAGGACAACTAATTCTTTCACCAGAAGTAGTTTAAAACTCAGCTGGATGATAATACTGCCTTACACCCACTTGGGATATGTGTTCTTTATTGCTAATAATCCACTGGAGGAGTGTTTAAAGGCAGTTGTTTTCTCTGTGCTGTATGCAACTGCAAAATAAAATGTTATGTAACCAGACATTTGAATTCAAACTATAATACAAAAAAGTGCTGTTAGGTTTCACATTGCAAGCCAAGCCAACTGTTGGGAGTTTTGTCAGCCTTGCTGTAAATGTCAGCACAGGCCATCTTCATTGTTTCCCATTTTCCATGCATAAGCATTGTGGACTGCATCATTATGAAAGTTCAGATTCCTTTCGATCAATGCTATGCTATGCTATTAATGTTAGATTTTAAGTCCTGTCTTGTGGAGTGTGCTGAAGAAGAGACATTAGAAACTCCCTTATGTAGAATTTGGTGGGCTATTGTTTTTCTTATACTCTGAAGTAGTATCAAGTGTGCTCGGAGTGTAATTTTTTTAAGCAAAGCTAAAGTGCAGTTAAATTACAGCCAAGCTGCTCATTTGATTTGATTTTTGGTTCTCTTTTTGTGCCTTCCCATTAAGCTTCATCATATTAAATGGAGAACTTCCAGAAATTGTGTATTTAGGCATTTGAAGAACAGCTTTGACAACATAGAACCACCTTTGCATGTGAATTCAGCAGGTGGATAACTGCATTTCCCTGTTGGGTTTGCCTATTCTGATAGCAGTTGAATGAATGTAGAAGTCCTTTGGTTGTTCTTTAGCCTTTTCTTCTGCATCTCCAACCAAAACCTTTAATTTTTATTTTACTTCAGGAATGAGTACATACCTCACCGTTAAAGGGATGATATTTTCACCTGGGAACTCAGGGGGTTTTTTGGGGGGGAGTGTCTCAGGTATTGTCTGTGCTGGTGTGAGTTCAGCAAACCACCATTTGATCCCTCTGGGAAGAAGGACCTTACTGCAGAAGGCACAAAACTTTTTGACTAAACTGTGTACACAAGTAAACTTTCCTCCAGGTCAGTCATCTTAATAAGCTGGTTTTAATTAACATAATTAATTTGGGCTAAACCAAAAAGTTCCAGTGTTAGCAGGTTCTTATTTGCTTGACTGACTCTCCTGTACATTTAAGGATGATAAAGGCATAGCAGGATGCAACAGTGACTTTTAACAAACACACTTTGAAATTCAGTTATTTGCAGTAATATTAAGGGGGGATTGTGTAGCAAACTTAGGCCTAGAATATTTCCCATGCCACCTTCTAATAAAGAGAGGTAATGAGAAATAAAACAGGAGAGTATCTTCTCTAATGAACATTTGTACTCTTGTTTAGGTATTGCTCACAGGGACCTGAAGCCTGAAAACATCCTGTGCGAATCTCCAGAAAAGGTGCTACTCTGGTCTCTTAACCTTCTGAAGTGAATTTTTAACTTGGTTTCCAAAGGCAGCCTTCACGTTCTGTCTCTTTCTTCTTGAAGACTTTCGAACCCATTAGTGATCTTCGACTAAATTTAATAGAACTGAAGCCCAAATGAAACTAAATTCTTCTGGGAGCTGTAAAAATGTGAGCATCTGGTTAGGAGATAAAAAGCCAACTGTTCTTAGAGAGGGCATGGCAATTACAACTTAGCATCTCATCTATTCTGAGCCAGTACCCAGATGGACAAGCAACAGTTACAGGCCAGCTGGTCACATTAAGTATAGCTTCCAAACTGCCCCAATGTGTACTAGCACTTGCCTAGGCAAATAAAAAATGTAGTAGGGTCAGATGCAGGGGATGTGGGATCAACTGCAACAGAGGCGGCAAATGCGAGGAGTGGACTATACCTGTGAGAGACTGGGTTTCACTAGTCCTCTTGCGGAACAACTTGAGTTTTGTCCTGGGGTTTTGCGTGTGGTGCTGTATTCATATATATTGCATTAGTCCCAGTCTTCTGGACCTCTTACTGTTTTGTCCTTGTTTTTAGGTATCACCAGTAAAAATATGTGACTTTGATCTTGGTAGTGGGGTGAAGCTGAACAGTGCGTGTACTCCAATAACTACTCCCGAATTAACAACGCCAGTAAGAGACCTACTGTGGCTTCATGCTTTTTTTCTTCTACCATAAAACAATTTTTCTTATCTCTAGAGGAGAGCTTCCGAAGGGCTTACTGCAACTATACCCAGTGGTGGATAGTTCGTTTAAAGCGGGTGTATGTGTGGTAAATACTGTCTTGGTTTCCCAGTCATAAAAAAAAAATATACAAAAGCGCAGGAGCTCATCGTGTTAATTCTCCTGTTGGCCAGAAAGTAACACATTGATCCTGTTTGTCTCTTACCCCATCAAATGAGGAAGCTTTTCATGGGTTTTTTTTGTGTGCTTATGAACTGAGTTTGAACCTTAATTTCGTGTTCATTTCCCCATATTTGGGTTCTGTAGCTAAGATCCATGAGTGAGGGGCAATGCAAGCTCTGTAATCAGCGTGTAGCTTTATAATGCACATTAGTTTGAAAAACTACAGTGATATGCTTTTGGCATTAACTGTGAAAGAAAAATCTGACAGTTTTGCAGGAGTTTGTTATAGCAATCACCTCCCATGGTATACTTGTTTACTTTCTGAAAAGCCTGATTAACTAATGGATAAGATTTAAAAACCTAAACCATGTAAATTAATATTTTCACCCTGTATAAAGGATCATAGGTTCATATGGAACAGCTTATGATCCTGCTAAAGAACAGTAGGAACCCTTTGCCTTCTGTTAGATCTCTGTAGTCCTTACACCTGAAACGTGTTAAGCTTTTCTCATGCAGTATGCTCACAACATGTTTCAAAGCTCTTGGCAATTCCATTTAACCTTTGAGGGATACAGCAGTTGTGATTTGGCTTAACAAAATGAGACCTGCAGTGAAGGCAGTAAACTTCAGTAGTCCCTGATGCTGCTTTTAGACCAAGCTGCCTACTGTAAAGAGAGAAGAATGGTAAAAAACTGAGTTATGTTTTAATTTGATCTTCCCTTTGAAAACTTATTGAATTTGGTTTCCTAGTGTGGGTCTGCAGAATACATGGCACCCGAAGTGATTGAAGTCTTTACGGAGGAGGCCACGTTCTATGATAAGAGGTGTGATCTTTGGAGCCTGGGAGTGATTCTGTACATCATGCTCAGTGGTTACCCGCCATTTGTGGGCAACTGTGGCACAGACTGTGGCTGGGACAGAGGAGAAGTCTGCAGAGTTTGCCAGGTGAATGCGCATATCCTGGGCATATGTGGGAGAGTGTAGTTTGCCCCATGAACTTAGGGTGTAAGACTTGTCATAATGCCAGCAGTGAAGAGCTGTGTCTGTAACCCAGCCAGTTATCTGGGAGGATAAGCTGTCACTGAGAAGTGAGGGTGGTAATGTAAAAGTTGAGTGATGATAAAGTAAGGTTTGGCAACTGCCTTTTTTTCCTCCTGATGTGAGATGTCAGAGCTTCTTCTTGTCCTCTCTGTCATCTCTCAGTCCTGCTGTATTCTGTAATTCTTGATCTGGTTTATGGTAGTTGCCACAATTCCTCAGATAAAAGTTGAGCCCCAGCTGAGTGTCCATGCAGGGCCTGAATTTATTCTAAGAACTGAGTACATGGGCTGCACTGTTACCAGGGGGGGAGAGAGAGGTGTTATCAGCAGACAATGTAACGTGCCCATTGTAGGATGCACTGATTCACTCTGTGGAGCTGCCTGTCACTCACCATTGACTCTGTAAGGAGACTGAATGGTTTCAGTTGTCACCCACTACATTAGGTGGATAAAATTGAGTGAGAAGAATCCCACCTGAGAAGTCTTCTGGTTGCACTCCAGTTGCTATTTAAATTAAAGAAATTTTCCTTTACTAGAACAAGCTTTTTGAGAGCATTCAGGAAGGCAAGTATGAATTTCCTGACAAGGACTGGTCACATATATCTTCTGAGGCCAAAGATCTCATCTCAAAGTTGCTGGTTCGTGACGCCAAAGAACGACTTAGTGCTGCTCAAGTTTTGCAACATTCATGGGTTCAAGGAGTATGTATCCCTTTTCATATTTTTTAAGGGTTATTCTTCTTTCAAAGTGATAAACAAGCTGTTCCCTATCTTTAAACTTTTAATAGAGACATTGCATGTTTTAGTGCTCCTATCTTGATTAATTAAATGATATACAGTGGCTTCATTCATTCTGGAGCTCTGTGTGGTAAATATTTGGATGAATCTGTCAAGCTTTAAGTGGTTGTGGTTTTTTTAATTATTGCTTTATGCGTTTTAAATGGCTTTCTTGTGAATACCAAGCACTGCAGTACACGAATTATTATGTTACTCTTTAATACAGTAATGCAGAATGCTGGTAGATACGGGTTTTAAAAGAACAGCAGTGTCTTCTTTTGCTTTAGTTCCCAGTTCAGGAAAGAAGGGGTAGACTCTCTGGAAAACTTCCAAAGCTTTAGTCTTATACCTGCAAACTGTGGTATCTTCTTGTGAGGGGAGACAGATTATGAAACGTGATTCTTAAACCAACAGTGATTTGTAAACCCACAGTGATTTAGTTTATATGCAACATCCATTAGTTGTAAAGATTTGAGGGAGTTGCCTGTTTTTTATCACTCTCTCTTGGGAAAGCTTGGTTCCCAGCTGCTAATATGTGACTAACTTTTCTTAACTGCTTCTTCTAGCAGGCTCCTGAAAGGGGATTACCTACCCCTCAAGTTCTTCAAAGGTAATATTTGTTGGTTTGGGTTTTTTTAAATGTCTGTAAACTTGGCCAAGAATCATTACTGAAAGAATGGGGAGAGATAGGAGGTGACAAATCAGGGGGCAAGATCCCTGGTTGAGAGTGGAACTTAATAAATGTGCAGGGCTAATTTTGTTAACAACATCAGAAATATTAAAGCTCTGATTTTTCTTTATGATCTAATCTTGCTTGTTTGTGGGAAAGGCATTGGAGAGGATTCCTGCAGTGCAGTGCTAATCTTAGACAGGAAATAATGATGGTTTTGGCAGTTTGCTGCCCAGGAGGGAGAAAAAAGGCATAAAGGCATGCGTTATCCAAAGAGACCACATTCTGATGGGTGAATAATCATCATATACACAGACTTGGATCTGACTTCTATTGTAGTTGGTGGTAATCACAGTATCAATTTAACTGTGAGCAGGGCAAGCCTCATTTAAAGTGATTTGATGGCAGATTCTGTATGCCAGAGAGCATGAGTCACACATGTCCGTTTCTATTTCCATGTCTGCCACTGGCGATTCCAGGTGGTTCTTCCCATCAGACATGCATTTCCTTAAGCCAGATGTGCCATTATAGTGGTATTGCAGTTCTCTGAAGAAAGACAACAGTATTGCCCCACATGCCGATCCTTTTTTAACATGTAGAAATTAAGCATGGCATCTCAGGTGGTTTCCTGGGTTTACATCAGAAGTCCTTGGCAGAATGAGGACTAGAACTGTGGCTGTTTCCAAAATCCCAGGGTGTTTTTTGTTATATATTGCTGGTCCTCGCAGTGAGGAGAGATGCAAATATTAATTGATCACTTTGCCTGCTGTGTCAATGTTTTGATAGGAGAAATAAAACTGCCTGGAAATAGATATTCTGCTGTGAGGGTAACCAGGTGAAGTGACTCCTTGTGTGTGTTGTAACTACTTTCTCCTTTTCCCTGAAAGGAACAGTAGCACAAAAGACCTGACGCTTTTTGCTGCTGAGGCTATAGCCCTTAACCGCCAGTTGTCTCAGCATGAGAATGAACTCAACGCAGAGCAGGAGAATGTTGCCCATGCTGTGTGCTCCATGAAGCTTTCTCCTCCGTCCAAGTCCCGCCTCGCCAAGCGCAGAGCAATGACGCACGCCACCAAAAACAGTGACTTTCAGCCAGTTCCCCATAAAGCCTTTTAAACTCCTTTTCTGCTATGGATTGGCAAGATCAGCCTGTGTTCTTATTTGGATTTTCAGCGCTGATAAAAGCTTCTCTGCTTCTGACACTTTGATTAGAAGCTTGCTCTTGTGATGTGACTTGTAACTTTAAGGGGACAGCTTTTTATGGGAATGTTTTTTGCTTGTCAGATTTGATGCATTAAGATAATTTAACTGATCTTTTTAAACTGGAGAAGATGGGTTTGCTGCTATATTATCTGAGGTGATAAATCACTAAGCTTTCCTTATTTTCTTCTTAGAAGAGCATGCTTTAAAATGCAAACTTGAAAACATCAGAAAAAAACACTGTCTTGCTTTGCCTGGCAGAGCATCACATCTCTCCCTGGCTATGGCTGCTCTCCGTGATGGCACATCTTGCAAGGTGCTGCTGCTTGTGTCAGCAGCAGGGACTGTTTTCAACCAACAGTGCCCTTCTCTCTTTCTGTAGACTCAGGAAACGAAGGTGATGACTGGGTGGATCTCTGTCTCCATTACCTTCATTGGGCTTAAGTTGTATGAGGATGATACTGTAAAGGTGCGAGGATCGCTCAGGCTTGTAGAGATGAAGAGGACAGGGTTGCTTTTTTTTATATCCTGTTGATTGTGTGTCAACATGTGGGATGAAAGCTGAATGTGTGTTACTAATTTTTCTGACATATTTTTGTTCTTAACTAAAATATACTCCATATCATCTCTGGGGTTTTTTTGGTGTTTTCTTGTCCAGTATGTCTGGCAGTTACATTCTTAAGTCTGATAACCACAGTATAACAGACTGTTTATATAAGTTTATATTTAGTATCTGTTTTTTTTCAATATTAGTGCTATCCTCAGTTACAACTTCCTTTCTGTAAACTCGTATTTCTCCAAGGCCTTTTGTGTGTGTTACCTGGAGTTCTTAATGTGAATGGACAGGCTTCAGTGAATTTTGGTGCGTGAATAATTTAGGATTATGAAATGCAGAGGTACATCTGTGCAAAAATGGTGCTGCAGCTGTTGCATTCTGCCTCCTGCAGTGATCTCGGGCTGGGTGTCTAGATTTTTGCTTCCAGTTTTAGTACTGTGGTGCACCAGAGGTCAGGAGTAATTTGGAAGGGTACTGGCTGAAAAGCTGAAGAATTTGCATGACCAAGGTGAGGTGTCCATGGAGAAGGACACGGATTTTGAGCACTTTCTGAAACGTAAGCTGTGAAAACTGGGCCACTAAGATGCCCAACATGATGCACCTTAAACTTGCCAGCCATTTCTGAAACCCTTTGCCAGGGCTCTGTGTGCAGGGTGGAGAGGGGGAGGAGGAGGCCCCCAAGTGTCAGCACAAAACCCTCCCAAGCAGCATGAGAAGGAATGAAGTAGCAGATCCAACAAGCGCTTGGAAATTGAAAGGTCAAAGCTGAATGTCTTTGCATGGCCTATTCAGAGCAGTTTTACATTATGTTTTAGCAGTGTGCATACAGCTATTTTTATACAACATGCTGTATTTTGTGACTAATATTAAAGTTGTCATTTAAAAGATTTTATACGTTGTGCCAGTGGATGGATTATGAAATGTATTTTGCTTTGTTTTTATTAAAATGCTTTAAGTTATGGATTTAACACATTTGGTAGTTGTGTGTGGTTTTTTCCTGTTGATTTTTGGTGACATAGAAAAATAGAGAATTACTTCCTTACTTCTCTGTGTGACATTGGATTTAAGACAATTTAAGTCTCTGAAGACTAAGCATACCTCCCTCTTCTATGGCTGTATTGCTTTATCAATCCCTGGAGACTCCTGTAATCTCAGCTTTCTTGAGGTAAAATGAAGATATGACTGCAGAGAGAGGGCTGGAAGGGATCCTGTGATCCTTCTGACCTTCATAAGAGATCAGATAACTGATCAGATAAGTGAGTTCAGGAACTTACCTGCACTGTTACCTTTCATGTTCTTCCCTTCTATTTGTGTATGAAGCAAAAATCCTGACATTTGGCCAGGAGTGGTGGTATGATGCAAAATACTCCTCTTGGATGGAGCCCGGAAGCCTTTCAGACTCCAGAAGTCTAAGCAGCAGCATTAGCATGGAAGTGTGAAAAGGGGACGTTAACGGTGCGACTTGCCCAGAGGCAACAGGGTCTGGTAGATTGTTCCAAGTGTTGGTAAGTGGTCCTTTGCAGGCTTTGCTCTGCACCTGCGGCTGTTCACTGGTGGTAGAGGTAGCACTAGAGAGTGAGTTAGTGGAGCAAAAACCAAAGCTGCTGTTCCTGTGTTCTTGGGTGAACTATTAGTCTGGACAGTCAGTCCTTGCCCCTCTCTCTCTCCACTCCCCACCCCCTACCCAAAACCCAGCATGGAAAGTGAATCCAATGCATGTGTCCTCTGCACAGCGAGGAGGAAGCTGGCTTGCTAGCCAGGTTTGCTTTCACTTTACAAAAGAGAGCTTGGGAGGAGAGAGTGACATGTCCAAAGAAAACCTTAGTTCGGGGATATTCATACTGTTACCCCTTCAGCTAGTGGAATTGCTGTCTAGGTGAGCAAGTACTCCTCTGGGCTTGAAGCCTTCTGCATGAGGAGAATGCTTCAGCTGTTGGGTGTGTGCAGTGCAAAGGGTTTTAAGCACTGGTGTGTGAAACATTGGAAAGGCCCAGCAGGACTTGCACTAAATGGTTAAACTTTGCCTGATGGTTATGACAAGCCCTTCAGCTGATGGCTCAGGGCCCCATCTGGTTCTTGTGGTGCTCTCCCCTGCCTTGTGGATGCTGCCAGCAGCTGCCTCCACATGTGACCTGCGTTAGATCATCCTTGCTCCCCACTGGTACGTACTTGCAAACTTACCTGTTCAGGACTTGAAGCTACAATGTTGGGCTTTTTGCTGAAGAGCTAAAATCTGGACATGCTTTTCCTTCTTCTGCAAGGCAGGAACCTCTGGCAGAGAGGAAGGCAAGCAGCAGGTAGCGGTGGATGCCGGAGCTGTGTAGTGCTGGGGACTGAGAAAACCTCCCCAAACAGGGAAGAGGTGTTGCTTTAAGCCAATTGTTCTGCTCTTGGGTGTAGCCTAGCTTTGACTGCCTCTTGCAGAGTAATTTTGTTAGTTTCTTTAGAGGTCCATGGCTAAGAGTTCATAACGGAGTTTGGGTGGGGAAGGTTGTTTTGCCGGAGAGGTGGGATGCAGCGCTCCCCAGTGCCTTGGGTACTCGTGCCTGGCGTAATCGGATCAGTCCATCTGTGACAAACACGGGTTTTGGTTCCATTTCCAGTGAAGTCTGAACAGAGCAGGGATCCCAAGCCAGGTGGCAGGCCCTTTATTTGTACTCACCTTTTTTTCAAAGGAAACCTGCCATATTCACATCAAATGCATTTGTTTGAACTGTGCTTTAAAACTATCTGCTTCCCCTTCCCTCTTCCTCCCAGGCAAGAGAGGTAGCAGAGAGCACAGGAGACTTTGCAGCAGTGGTACAAGAGTGATGTTTCAGTAAAACAGGTCTTAGATCTTTGCCTCAAAATGAGAAGTCAGATTCAGCTGCTGGTCCAACAGTCTCTCATCACCATGCTTTTTCAGTTACTGGTGATGAAATAGAGGAGGCAGCTTACGTGGGCTCCCCAGCTTCTGAAAAATGAAAGGGGCTGCAGAAAATGTCTTTTTTTGGTGGGGAGATGGGGTGGGTAAGGAAAAAGGTGACTTTCAAGAATTCAAAAATGTGTTCTGACCAGCAAGGAGAGCAGCAAAGCAGCTAAGCTGATCTTTACTGTTGACTAAGGCGGCCCCCAGGAAAATTCTTCTTCCCATCCCCAAGCTTTTCCTGGGAGGTGGGTGAGCAAACCAAGGGAGAAGCATCAGCTTGATTAAGGGCAGGGGGGATGGGGGTGTAATTTCAAGCAAATGGCAACCAAACAGCACTAGTCTCAAAGTACCCCACTTCTATCCCTTCGGGAGCTGGTGGCACAGGATGCTTTGTAGGATTTTGCTGACCTTAATGTGTAATTTTTCATAAAGCACATTCAGCCTTGTGCTTGCCAGTGTGGTTTCTGCATTGTTGGTTGCATGAAAGGAAGCTCCTGGTTTTCATTGTGTGGTATTTTCTTCTGCTCTGTCCTCCTTCCCCATGTGCTTATTGAATCCTTTATCAGGGATGGAAAGATGCTGTTGTTCTGGTGGTTTTTTTTTTTTTTCAAGGGCTGTGAGTGGGCTGACTTTCAAGGTAGAGAGCAGCTTGGTTAATTTTCAAAACTAATAATTTTCTTTGGGCCACTCCAGTGGCAGCAACAGGCTTCAAATTTGGCTTCTATGGAAACATACTGCCATGGTAACTGAAAGGCCAGACAATCCTGAAGAAATACTTGCTTATATCCTTCCTTCCCTCCTTCCTGTTTCCCATGAGATGGGTCTGTTCTGTTACCCCTACCAGAATCAATCAGTGCATTTAAAAAGCTCCAACCGCAGAAAGGCACTTCTCTGGGAAGAAAACAAAAAAAAGTTGTGAAAGGGGTGGTGACATTTCACTGGCATTGTTTGCAAAAAAGGCTCTTGCAAGTCTGGAGGGAGATGTCACTGAGCCACGCATTCCCTTCCAATGGGAAAAACACCCTAAAAGAAATGCTTCATCCTTAGGTTATTTTGTGGGGACTGGCTGGCATGTGCTGGTTCAGGGCATCAGACCCTGCACCCAGTCCAACATCTGTAATACTGAGGATGGTGAGAATTGACTCATCCAGTGGTTACGAGACAGAGTGTCAGTGTTTTGCTGGGTCCCTTCCAGCTGATTAATTTGACGCTAGGTTTTCTGTCGCTGCCTGTCACAGCTGTTTTCACACCAAGATTGGTTAGCAAAGTTTGGCAGGGTGAGAAGCAGCCCCAGTATAGCAACTTTGCTCTGATTCAGTCTGGAGCGGGAGGGAGGGGGCAATGGGGCCTCTCGAAATGTTTTGCTAAGCGAGAAGCAGGGCGAGGACAAGGACTCTGCGTGGCAGAGGGTGCAGAGGAGCTTGGAGTCTGATGCTTTCCTTTTATGCTTTCTGTTTGATCCAGAGCAAAGCTCATGACCTAGCCTGGTGCTACATCAGATCAACATCCTACGGCCAGTTATTAGACAACACTGTGTGGAGGGGGTGGTGGATCTTGTCTCCCCCACTGTTCCCTTACCCTAAAACATCCCTCTCTGGACTTCAGAGACTTTTTCTGGTTAGCTGTCCTGAGAATCATAATGCCTGCACCTAGCTCCAGGCTGCTTGTGGGGAAAGCAGAGTTGCATCATTTATTTCCTGCTCCTTTTTTATTCCCTGGTTTCACCCTGTTCTTCATCCAGGTGTTCCCCTTGCAGCAGCTTTAGACCTGCTTGCTTAGCCGGGGGGTGCTCCTGCAGACTGCCACAGCCTCTGCAGACTGTTGTGGAACGAAATGAAGAAACAACTCGTGGAGCTTACGTGTAGGAGGAGAGCAGACACAGACTGTGATGCAGGTTGGTGAACTGGGAACATGGGAAGGGCCAAGTCCTGTCCTCTTCGGTCAGAGAGCTGGGCTATAGGAACAATCCCAATATAAACCGTTCCAGCTTTAAAAGAGTTACTGGGGACAGTTAAAGGTGTACCTCTGTCGCCCTGTAGTAATGTTTTGCATGGCTTAATTGCAGCTGGCTTTATCAGTACACTAGGTTGTTCTGTGGTTGCTGTGCCTGTCACTTTCTCCTAGAAATTAGAATTGCTTTTGGGGGTACTACCTGCCAGTTTTGGGGATGCAAGAGCTGCAACATCCTTATATGAGAAGAGCTGCCACATCCTTCTATGAGAAGAAATAGCTGTTTGCTGAGACCTGTGTGGATGGTCTTGCTTGTCACCAAGCTTTGCTAGGGGCTTTTGTTGGTGACACCAACAATCCAGTTGCTTCTGGTGATGGTGGATGAAGCAGGTTGACTTTTCTCCTCTAGCAGAGGGAAGCTGAATGAAAGCGAGAGGTTGCATTCAGCTGAGACAAGAAGTGATGCTGGAGAGAGTCGGGCAGAAACAGCCGCACTCAGCGCTGTCAGGCTGCGAGGAGGCCCCATGGGGAATGATCCAGGAGTTGGACTCCTTTTGATAAGTCGCAAGTGAGTACTGCGTGGCCAGCAGGTTGAGGGAGGTGATTCTCCCCTTCTGCTCCGCTCTGGTGAGACCCCACCTGCAGTACTGCATCCGGCTCTGGAGTCCTCAGCACAGGAAAGACATGGACCTGTTGGAGCGGGTCCAGAGGAGGGCCATGAAAATGATCAGAGGGATGGAACACCTCTCCTGTGAGGAAAGGCTGAGAGAGTTGTGTTGTTCAGCCTGGAGAACACAAGGCTCCGGGGAGACCTTACTGTGCCCTTAAAGAGGGCTTATAAGAAAGATGGGGGCAAACTTCTTAGTAGGGCCTGTTGCGATAGGACAAGGGGTAATGATATTAAACTAAAAGAGGGTAGATTTAGACTAGATATAAGGAAGAAATCTTTTACAACGAGGGTGGTGAAACGCTGGGACAGGTCACCCAGAGAGGTGGTAGGTGCCCCAACCCTGGAAACATTCAAGGCCGGGTTGGACAGGGCTCTGAGCAACCTGATCGAGCTGAAGATGTCCCTGCTCACTGCAGGGGGGGTTGGACTAGGTGACTCTTAAAGGTCCCTTCCAACCCAAACTATTTTATGATTCTATGGTTGTGTTTTGTTTCTGTGTGACATTAGCCCTGGGGACATGCTGTTTTCAGAGAAAAAGGTGTATACCTGCCATGAAAACCATTTGTGGAGCAAATGCCTTCCATGCTCATCCTAAGCGCTGAGCTCTGGTGCAAAGCTTCCAGCTGACTTCAGCAAGAGTTGGTCCCACACTGGCTGTTTTCCTCTTATATTGAGCTGTGTCATATACTTGCTGCTCTACAGAGTAATCTTAACCTAGTTTGGGTACTTTCAGGCTGTGTTTACAGCAGACTGCCAATGTTCTCCCAGCTAACTGGGGGATGCCATCCAGAAGGGGCTCTTTGCCATGTTTTGTGAAGGGATCGTGTCACCCCTGGCTAGGGAAAATCCCCTTTATTCCCCACATGTACTCCCAGCAGCAGCTGGATGCAGCTTTCCTCATGTCCTGCATTAAACTGTCTCACAGTGCTATCACGCCCTGCAGAGCCATTTTCATGGCGTTTCATCAGAGCAGAGCGCTTTCCCTCTCGTCCCTTCACCTGCTGTCAGCCTCATTGCAATGCGGGAAGGGGTGTATGCAAAACTTCCCCCTGTTCTGAGCAATTTACTTCAAGTTTTACTTGCAACTGGGACAGGGTCTGTCTCCTGCAGGAAATACCATGAGGACCCTCTGAGGTTTGGCCATCCCACTTCTTTTCATTTTAGGTCGAAAACACGTGAGCAGCTTTGCAAGCCTTCATCCCACTATTCATGCCAAATGTGCTACTGGAGCATCCGATTTCCCCGTGCAGTTGCATCGCAGAAAACCAGCAGTGATATCTGTACTAGGAGCCTGAACACAGCCCTAGTGCTGGGATGGAAATGCAGAATGGTCTGTCTGATCCTAAACCCACCACGCAGTCCCAGCTCTCCCTGCCAGCCCCTGCTGCGAGCAGAAAGCGGTCCACGTTACCTCTCCCTCGCCCTACAAACTCAGGCATATTCCTGTGGCTGGTTGTCTCTGAATTTCAAGGCCAGCAATTGCTATGGCATTGTAAAATTAATTATTCATTAATGTAACAGCCTGCAACTTTTGGGGAAAAATGAATGGCATAGCCAAGGAACATTCCGGAGTGGGGAAGAAGAGAGGAAAAGGGTATGAAGTCATTTACAAACATCCCATATCCAGAATGGAGAGAGAGATCTCACTGAAATACCTTGTTCTTTTCTTCCCCCCACCATTTTTAATGACTGCCATTTTCCTCTTGCTGTCTTTGGCAGGTTTAATTTCTTAGTGTTTCCCTCCTCTCCTGTGCTGTTTCTCTTTCTCTCCTTCTGCCTCTTGTGGAACGGAGCGTTTGGGGGAGGGAAGGAGGCAGCATTGCCGAGTGCTTAGTTTTATAACCAGCTTTGCTTCTGTCCTGCTCTGTCCCAGACACCTGTGAGTCTTTCAGAACTGGGAAACCTCTCTGGCATGTAAATAAGGTCTGCTGCAGTCATGGGCTGCGATTATGAATTTATAAGGGAAGTGATCACATTAACTGAGCAGCAGTGGGAGTGTTCAATTACGCTGGCTTCTGATTAATTACCCTTTGTCAGACCACATCAGCACACTTCCTAATGCCAAAAGCATCGCCTGAGGTCTGTGGAGAGCAAGGCCTTTGCTTTAACCGATGGCAAAGCCAAACATGTCTCAAGACTAATAGTTTCTCCCGGCCTTCTTGATTTCGTCGTGAAATTTGCTAAAGTCTCAACCAAGTATTTGAAGCCATGTTGGCCAATTTGCTTTTGATTCTAAAGCACTGGGGTGATGGGGGGGGTTTTAGGAAATGAAATGGGAACTTGGACTGGTCCTCTCGATATGGCTCTATCAGCTATCCTCAGTGTAGCACAGCAAACGTACACCAAACACTGTCATCTGAAAATGATCCTGTTAGTATTTTGGTTTTTTTGGTGCTTTCCCTCTACACACATTATCCCGAAGGATGATGAATCTAGGGGGTCTCTGGGGAAGATACTAAGCTGCTCCAAGAAGAGTTGCTCCATCCATTCAGCCTGTGCCTGATGGCTTCCCTGGAGCTCTTTGCGGGGCTGGAAGTGATGTGAGCCCTCTAGCTCCATTTGCCTGCTGGAAGTCAGGGCTACTCGCCTCTCCCACCTTCAAAGCCACGTACAGATGCCATGAGAGGTCTGGGCTGTTGTGAAGGCTGGAGAAGAGCCTGAAGGGAACATCTGAACACATCTGTAGCCACTCTCTACCCCTTAGTTCATGTAATGACCTAATCTTCCAATGTAAATATCTCTACTTTTCTAAACATTATTCCTTGTATTCACATTCCTTCTCAGCCTTTGCATGTCCAGGTAAATACACTGATCCCTTTGGGTGGGAAAAGCCCCCCATTCTGACTCCAGCTGTGTGCACTAAGGCATGTCACTGTCCTACAGACGAGCACTGATGCTGCCCTGCTCCCCAGAAATCTCTCACCCGATTATGTTAAGATTTCTCTGGTGTCTTGGTATTCGCAGCCACTAACTTGCTTCTGTATACCCAGTCCTTTCCTCTCCTCTGGGAACAAGAGACCAGAGGCTGAGTCTTCGCTTTTACAGTGAAAATTCTAATTGCTCCCTAATGGCACTGCTGTCTGCTATTGCATTTCAGCCCTGTTATGTTACTGAGGTGCTCAGCATCATGCTTGTGGTATTCTGGTCCTCTTCTAAGTGATGGCTCAGTGTCATCAGCAGATCTCACTGCTTGACTTCTCTTTCTGTTTGGGTCATCAACTAAAATCATTTAATTGCTTGATGAATTCCATTGTTGCTGCTTTCTCCTCATTTGTTAGATCCTCTCCTGTCAGCACAACCGTGGCATAAAAATTCTGGCTTCTGTGCAGATCCCTCTCAGGGGCTAACATCACTGAAGTCACTTTTACACATGAGATGTATGTATAACCAATCTCTTCACAAAAATATACAAAGTCTATCTGTACAGTGTTTCTGGGTGAAAGAAAGAACCCGCCTGGGAATGAGTGAGCGGGTGGTAGCCTGCTGCATAAGCAGCACTGTTCTTTCAGGCCCTGCAGCAGCTAAAGGACATGCTTCCCAGATCTCCAGATTCAGGTTTTATCTTCCTAACATCACATGATAATTAAAATAAGCAGATCCCTATAGCTTATGAAGTTGCATAAAACTCATTGCCTTTTGCTTTAGCACAGGAAATATACAGCTGTAAGAAAAAATAGAGATCTTGTGCAGTTTTTTCTGTTTTCTTCCCCATTTCTAAGTCCAAGTCTGACAAGTCCAAATTTCTTCTACTTTTGATTACCAGTTGATATCTAAATCACACAGTCCCTGTTTCTGAACCCTTCGAATAACACTCTTCTCCCCTGTCCATGCTGTTTCTGCAGTATGGACAGTTGTCCATGCTCTCCTCTGCAGTCTAGTCTGCACACTGACTTCTCCAGTGGAGGACTTTGTGCCATAATCTTGAGGTGTCTCCAAGATACCAACTCTGTTTTACATCTCAGGTGGATGAAATCTCTCACCAGAGGCTGTGTCCTTAGTCACCTCCCTCAGCAGTTAAGACTGAGATCCTGGTTTTGCCCACTCGCATGCAGTTCCCCAGCAATATGAGGCTCCTCAAGGTTTTGACCACCTTGCTTAATTTTTTGCCTGAATTAAGCACTTTCCCTTTTCAGGTTACATGAGAACGGAAGCGAGACAATCCTGACTTTCCCATCAGAGTTTTTGGTCCAGTTCATAGCTTTGTTAAGGGCACAGGCTGCCACATGTCAACTCCTCTTGCCGATGGCACGTGCGAGGCAACGCAGTCCTCTCTCGGGGTGGTTGAGCTCTTCTGAATTACACGGTATTTATTACACAATAATAACACACACAAACTGTTACTGTGGATCCTCATGGTGAGTTGTTTCAATGCTTAAAGCCTGTGGCTGGATATGGAAGATCTCCAACACCACCAGTTACTCACAAGCTGCACATAAACAGATCCCTCACATTATGGTTTTGGAAATATTCCCCCCTTGGGCTTCTTCATTATCAGTTCAAGACAGCAACAATGCAGTCCAGTATCTGAATTATGAATGCCAGCTTCCGTCTGCTTCCGTGCAGCCATTCAGCCTTGCCTGAGTTCCTTAGATGGGTGTAATCCTACAACTGAGCTTCGAGGAATGCTGCCAAACTTTTCCAACAGCACCAAAAGTCAATAAGCTTCCCTTCCCTCCCCACTCTCATGTAGCTTATTTTTGTTGTTGTTATTTGTCATGTATTTTTTCTTCTGTTGAATAATTCAGCTAATAGGCTGGCATTTGAGTGCTTGAGAGCTGTGTTCCCTAATGAGGGAAGCAGCTTGCCAACTTTTTATCTTTCCAGTCATTTGACTGCAAACCCAACATCGTTAACAAATCACCATGGAATAGCTGTGGAAATACAGAACAAAATGTTGTTGTCTTAACTTAAGTGGGCAAGGAAGAAAAAATAAACAGGATGAAAGAAACCCAAGCCCTGCATGGGAAAACAAAGTACGAAAGTGAAGTGTGCATGGAAGGAAATGATGATAATTAATAGAAATCTCTTTGCAACCTCATTTTGTCTCAATACCCGCAAGCAGGAAAGCTGTATGGGAGAAAGGACGTTAACTCACCAAAGAGACACAGTTGCACTAATTCAGAGGACGGGTGTAGGTGTATCTGTTGGCAGCTCTGCTTCTTTCCATGTTTACGTGCATAAAGGTTTGTACAGAGAGCATTTTTTTTTCTTTGCCAACTTTATTTTTATTTTTTTTTAAAGCTGAATGTTTCATGGTCCGTGTGACACAGATGGGATTTAAAGAAATGAATATGTGATGCCTTTTTGCACGTTGCTTAATCCCCTTTAAAATAGCATTAAGATCATATTGGCTTGAGTTTGTTCAGATCACTGACGTGTTTCAGACAAACCTTTAGTCCTTGGCCCTCGTTGCGTTTGTTCTTTCCCGGATCTCCACCTCTGCTTACCAGAGCAGGGCTCAGCAGCTCTGGGTGCCTGAAGAGTCCCATTTGACCTCCAAGCAAGTGAGGATATTTGCAAGGTCCTTCATCTCCTTTGCAGGACAATAACTGCCCTAACTTGGGAATCAGGCAGAAACACAAGCTGGATAAGAAGCGGGAACCTGGATGAGGTAATGTGTCCCCACGTGCATAAGGTAAGGATGATCAGATAATGTTCTGGGCCCACTTCATGTTAGCCTAAATGATGGTCTGGGAGCAGGTCCCTAAACTTGGTATGAAACTCATTTTGGTGGCAGGCGCTAAATACCTGAACATCACGTCAGTAGCAAATGCTCTTTGCTTTTGTGTTAGATCGGTGCTGAAACCTTTTATCACCCTAGGCAGAAGTGGAAGCATTAGCATTGTGTCCTGTTGCAATAGAACATGGGAGCTGGCAAAGCATGAACAGAAACAAAGGCTTGGGAATAGACCGTTATCTCCCACCAAAGACACGCACCTACCAAGATGCTGGTCAGGATGTCCAACAGGCTTCTCTCCCTTAAGGATTTGACAGCGAGTCCGTTTGAGAACTGGTTGGATGTCTAATAATGGTCTAGTTCTTAATACATGTGCTTAAGGAATAGCTATTTTCCTGTTAAGCAGCAATTTAGTGGTAGGGAAAGGGGCAAACAATGTCAACACTTTAGTTTTTGAAGCAAAGATTTGTGTTCATGAAGGGTGTAGCCAAGAGATAAGAAAATGTAATAAATAGAGCTTTTCATCCAGAGATATCAATGTCATTCACATTTCATGGATGAGGAGACAGAGTCTTGAGAAGCTGATGTGGCTCAGACAAGTCCTCCCACAAGCCAGCAGCTTGCCCAAGAGCAGAACTCTCATCTTGAATCCCTGCCCAGTAAAATTCTGCAGCTGAACTAAAATTCCGCCAAGTGCTGCATCAAAGTTCAACATCGTTATCTTAACTGTGTGATGTTTTCTGCAATATAGGGAAGATACTCATCTTAGGTCTTGGGGCCAAATTCTCAGCAGTGGATGTGGGATGGGATGCTTAATGCGGTAGAGACGCTTATCTCAAATACTGACTTAAAAAACGTACATCTAAAAACCTCACATACGGCAAAGGTCCCTAGTATGCTAGGTGCTGTACAAACATGGCTCCAAGAGGTTGCCCTGATCCCAAAAAGTGTGTTTTCTAATTTCTTTCCTGTTGTGTTGCCAGCATTTACACAAAATGCGGAACACTGAGCTGAATGGCAGAGCTGGGCAAAATTTGGCTCTTCTGAATTGAGCTAAGCTGGTTTAATTGGAAATTAAAATCCCACTCATCTGGCCTGTAATTGCTATTAAAGGATCCTTTGAAGACACAAGGCTGAATTAAATCAACCTTGCTATATGGACATCCAGGGAACTGCACCGAATCAGAGCAGTTAAAGATCTTGTTACGTTTGTTTCCGCTCAAAGCCTGGAGAAAGGAAATTGAGATGAACAAAAATGATGACGGAAGAAAACCAAAGGAAAACAGACAAAATGAATGACTGAGATCTCACGGGGCATTGCTCAAAATGGGTCCTCAGGGAATGCAAACTCGCAATTGTTGCTTCTGAAAGGTGGCTCCCCTTTTGTACGCACAGATGTATCGCTGAGCACCCTCCTCTCTGCCTCTTGCTTGCTTATAAATCTATCTTCTGTTTCCTATCAGTCTTGCTTGTTTCTTAGTCCATCCTTCAGCTTTTGGTGGCAAGAGGAAAAAATACCCTTTTGTTTTGCATAGCAGGGATATATGTGATATGAAGCCAGATGGCTGCCAAGATGAGCAATTGAGAGTGTCTGCATGTTATTAATTGCAGCTGCTGTTTTTGCAGTCAGAGGTGATGGGAGTGTTCCCAGCAGCAGCCAGGAGCAGATGGACGAAGAGGGATCTGTCTTGGTGGCGTGTAATTAAAATCCACTGGGATGGGGTGTGCTCAGCCCCACTCTGGACTTGGGCCTTCTGTTGGACAGCGGGATCATAGGAATGGATTTATTCTAGCCTGCCCATAAAGGTGACAGCCAGAAGCCCACTTTGATGCACTGGTGTGATCCTGTTGTATTTGGTTAAAGCTGAACTGATTTTCATCGTTTCTTGCTCTTCCTTCTTTGTTTTTCTCTTACTGCTGCATTACATTACTAAAATTACCTAAAACCATATCATTTACTGAGCTGCTTCCTCTGCTTGTTCTTGTTCTAGGCACAAACATCCATCTCTCTCTAAACACCTATCCCATCTGGCCAAATTAAGTCACTACTTCAAAGCAGAACTTCACCTTTAAGGAACCTGTTGTTCTGTTATCCTGGCTTGTCTCCTCCTGCACTAACGAGAGATCTGGCACTCAAGGTAGAGGTCTAGTTTAGTAATAGCTGAAGAGAAGGGTTGATAATCCGATCATCCTCTAAACTGGAGGTTGGAACCTCTTGCCTTCTTGCTGAGAATTAGAAAGGCTGTTTTGGGTGAAGCTAAATCCTGTCTGACTCTGCATCCTGTTTCTGTCAGTGATCAGGAGGAGATGTTGAAGGAAGACATACAATTAGAATACTTTCCCTGCCCATAACCCCCAGCCTTTGGCAATCAGCAGCTTAAGGACTTCATGAACTGGAGGCATGCCGTGCAGTCAGCAAAAGGCAGAGATGCTTGTCGTCTTTATAAAGCTTAAAGAAGACTTGCTATTCCATGTTTCCTTCCTGCCTGATTCACCCATGACACAACACTCCTGCAGCCTCATGGCTCAGAAGACAGGCTGAATTTTCGCTGAAGTTGTTCTTCTTGATTCAGGATGTTTCAGGGTGGGTCCTGTAGCTGATGAGTTTTGCTGTGTGCTGTCTTCTTAAGCTGTAAGTTTGCAAGCTCTCTTCTGGATTTGCATTTATAGCAGCAGTGTCAGAGTTTGGTGTTCTGGGTGTGACCTCTTCACAGAAAATCTTGCTCTCCAGGTAAAAGAAAACAAGAAAAACGTCAACCCAAAAAGAGACCTTGGTGATAGGACCCTTTGAAGAAAGAAAGTTGACGTAATCCAGTTTAACTTTGTTGATGATGTCATGAGAACTATGCCAGTTCAGAGCAGGAGAAAATCTGGCTTGTCGTATTTGGAAGACTGTGGTCGTGACTGGTGACCACCCAGGTACCTGAATCCCTGGGAATGTGCTTAAGGTTTTCCTTCTATCCATGTCTGCCATCTGGCATTAAGGAATGTCTGGCATGCCGGCTCTGTCTGTGAGGGATTTTGTGCCTCGGGCACAGCAGACTTCCCTGTTCAGAGCTTCAAGCATTTTGACACCTGGAATTTGAGGCTTTTCAAACTTGGGGTTCCTGATTTTGGCCTATTTGCAGTTTCTGCTTGGCCCCCTGCCCTGAGGATGGGCAGCAATGGTTGCCTACTATGTGGTAAGTCAAGAAAGGAAGATCTCAAGCATTTCCCTTCCTGAGATGTATGACTTTGGGATGGTGATGTTACTGTGTTGAGGGCATATTGTTGCCTGGACTGTCGTTTTTTGGGATGATATCAGGGCTTTTGTATTAGGACATGGCTGATAGGTCCCTGTGTTTCTTCTCCGGAAGAAGCCTTCGTGGGAGGGAGAATGAGCTGACAGGCAGTTTGGGATGGGATAAGGTACTTCTCCAAACACAACGTATAGAAGTTGTACACTGTCCTTCCCCCTGGGATGATGATAGGCTCAGTTATACTCAACGTGATGGCTGTGCATAGAGCTATCTCTGTTCTCTGTATCTCTGAGATTGAGTCCAATTTTGTTTTATTTCCATAAAAAGTGTATTCCCCATATAAAACATTTTTTTTTACACAGTTAGGTACAGCCACATATGCAATTATGTATGTTTTCTGTGCCTGTGTTCACACATACAATTGCTCTAATTCTGAGCATGGCTATTTCCTATCTGTTGTGATCTGACTACAGCAAAAATTAAAATGAAGATTAGATTAGTTGCTCTGGTAACAGCTACCCCTGCCTCATATGACGCACAGATTCTGTGAAGCGAAGGAGCACATATCAATTTACACTCTTAATTTTTGGGACACTCAGGGTTCAGCTCTTCCCAGGAGGTCCTCTGATGACAGCAAGCGATATCTCCCTGTTTCCACTCAGCAGGCTTATCCTCTTCAACTTTTTGTCATTCATAAGAGCTTCAGAGCTGCTGCTACTGTCTCTTGGTAGAAACAATCTCATCTTCATTTCAGTTTCTTTCTTAAAACAAAAAAAAGAGCAGGATGATGATGAAAAAAGTCTGGTCTGGGGGATAGTGAGACTGTGAGAGGTGTATTTGCCCCCTTGGGAAAGGAAACAGCCAGTGCCTCTCAGGGCATCAGTGCAGAGGCTGTGCGTGGACTGGAGTTATATGGCTAATAAGTAATTGCTAATGAGGAGGAGAATTGTCACATAACATCAGCAGTCATGAATTAGCAAAGAAGCGCACAAAAGAAGGTAACTGTCAGTTTTGCTAGGCTCTCTTGGTTCGTTTGTTCTCCTGACTGCACATCAAGGTTTTAAATATTTCTGCTTCGTACTGGTGAAAAATAAATAGCCTTGAGTAGATGTAGTCAGACTAATGATGTCATGTGGTGTGAGATCTCACTCGTTACATCTCCCAGCTATTGGATCTTTTAAGGTGTAGGATGAGACAAATTATCGGGTCCGCAGGAGGAGAGCGCATGAAGAGATAATAGACTTGACTGCAGTTAAAGACCGCTGCTGTGTGTCTGTGTACTTTACAGGGGTAACAGGTCTTTTTGGTTCTTGCCCATCGGGCGCATATCCATGTTGTCTTTCAATCTGCATCCTTGGTCCCTTCTCAGAATTTATTCCAGAGCTACCACCAGTCCCACAGTTGCATCTCGCAGTGCAAAGGGCAGAGTTGTGAGCCCGCTGGTAACGCAGGGCTGAGAAGGGAAGGTCTGGGGGATGCCTCTCCCTCCATTCTCCCCACATCATTTCTTATCTTAATCATTTCTCCTCTCCCAAACAAATGTATTCAAAGGCCCCACCTCCAGAAAAACCTGTTTACCTCATGTGCATTAGGTATCTAGCTCAGCCACAGACTGAAAAAACCACAGACCATAGCAAAACATTTTAAAAAGCTGAGTGGAAATAGGATTAATACCACACTTTCCCGCTGTGTCTAACGTGCTCGTAAAAACCAGCCTCTCCTCCAGCCATGATAGACATCTCTCCCTGCTGTCTAGCAATTCGTGAACCTGCCTGGTAGCACACCTCAGTCTTCCCAGTTGGAAGCTCAGCTCAGGGTTTCTCGCCGCCTTCTCCAGAGATGCAGACTATGGCGCCTGCTTGTCCGCTTCAGGGAGCTGGAACCAGCTTGGGACCTCTCAGCAGCACGGTCAGGGCTGGATTCATTGGGTCTAACCTAGACTGTTTCTAAAGACTGGGAACCACAGGCTCTTGTGAAACACCGAATCATCCATCATCCTGAGTTTCCCATGGAAAACCCATAAAGAAAAACTTTCTTCGTAGTGGTGGCTTAACATGCTGAAAGAGGACAAAATGTCCCAGCTCACACTGGAGAGGCAGCAGTATTGTTTGAGGCATCTGTGTTGTCACAGCTGTAAGAAGAGAAATTATTATGAGTGCTAATTATATTAATTAAAGTTGTGCTGCTGTTTATGTGAATGTTTCCAGAGAGCAATACAGATTTTTCCCATTGTTTTATTTCTGGACAGAAGCTGGAGGCCTGACAGGGGCCAAGTCTGCACAAAGCAAGAACATACGTGCTGTGATTCCTGCAATATAATAAAATACCTATTGTATTTTAAAAATGCAGTCACTGAAAGCAACATTCCTCTTCTTCAGACTGATTCCCTAGAGATTTTGGTGCATGAAACACATGTTCCCTTTCTCTAACATCCCTGACTTGAACCATGCACACAGACGCCTATCCTGGGAACTGCTCTGTGCCTCAGTTTACCTCCAGTTTCAAGCAAGGAAATGGGATGATTAATTTTCCTCTGCCTCCTTGCTTTGTGTGGGACATCCAGTCTTCAGGACCTTAGCCTGTGTCTTCACACAGCTTAACACTGCAGGGCTGGTGCTTTGTAACCCTGATCGTAACAAAGCAATGTCAGTACTAAAGATGTGCTACTCTATATGGTCCAGGAGGAGTCTTGGACTGTGGAGAACCCCTCTGGCTTCAGGGATAAGCTGACCTGTTTATTGAGCTTGCTGTTTCTTCTCCCAGCCCCTGCTGCTTGGCTCAAACCCCAAGTGCCATTCCTGGGGAGCATTGCCGTAGGTTTCCTGGCACTTTGCTTTCCGGTGCCTTTATAAAGATGCCTGTTTGTTCTCTTTTCTTCCCTTCCAGTTGCCAGGGCCTCACCAATAATAGCTAAAATAAGGCACCAGCTCTGAAGGGGCAAGGTCCTTTATTCCCAGCGCTCTTGCCATGGCTAGGAGAGGGCAGCTGCCAGTGGCGTAAGCGGGAGGAATGGGCTGTCTCTTAACACAAGTGCTCTATTTATGGGCTGTTAAGGACTCCCACAATAATGCAGAGTTCTGGATGTCACCTTATGGGGGCTGCAGAAAGCATTGCCTCTTCTGCTTATGGCTGATTACCAAAGCAAGCTATTGCGGGATGGGGACTGTAGGAAATACTGGGGTACCTGTGCCAGTTTGTGTCTTGTATTGATGTGATTGCCTTGGCTATCCTACCGCTGAGCATTTGCAGAGCAGCTTCAGTCTGCCCTGGACTAGGCCTTCTCATTTCTCTCTAGATTCACTTGACAGTAGCCAACTGTTGCCCTTCCTTCAGCAAGAGCATTTCTCCCCCTCTGCCTTGCAGCCTGCTTTCTTAAAAACTTGTGTGAACACAACTTCCCTCCCAAACTGCTTGGGAGGCTTATAAGCTATTAGAGAACCACATCCTCTTCTGCTCTGAGCATCATGATACTTAATGCAAAAGGTGGAACAAATGGAGGGGCCAGTTCTAGTAAACCTGAAATAAAATCTCCTCTTAGTAAAATGCCATTTGTAAAATTAGCAAAAGCTGATGCAGGAAGGAAGATGGTGTGCTGTGTGCAGGTCAGCAATGCTCGTGTTTGCCTGCTGTCTTCAGCACCTGACCTTGGTATTGGTGTTGCATCTTTGCCTCACTAGATCAAGAAAACCTGTCCAGCTGCATCCCAGCTTGTGCCTTAAGGAAGAAGCGTGGAAATCATAGATTTTGGGACTAGAGAAGACTTTGAGAAGACTTTCCTGCTGCCCCAAGGTGAGCTTGGTACATTAATAGGATCAATACATATATTTTTATATGTTATTAGATGCAATAACTGTTATGTGTCCTTACAAGCTGCAGATCCAGATAGATCCATGCTCAGCTGGTGTATGGTTTACTACAGAGAGAGAAAATGAGGACAAAGACTTTATCAGCATGATATGGGTGAGGGAGAATGGGTGGAAAAAGAGCAGTTTTAGTCCTCAGCCCTACTAAAGTCTTGTGCTGTCATCCAATGCAAGCCACTTCATCTCAACATGTAAAAAAGGGCCAGAAGGATTTACTCTGTGGCACATCTGAGTTGCCTGTCAGCATCTTCTGTATAGGCTCGATCCTGTCCCGAAGAGCAGATGCAGTTGCACTGACCGCAGTGGTCATGCCCACCCCAGTGGGTTTGCAAGACCTGAATGTGGGATGCAGATACTGGCCTTGCTCATCAGAACCAAGGGAGCAGGTAGCAAGATATTTTGGTTTTCCTACACGTTACCCCTTACTGCTGCAGCCCCTTGCTTCACCTTCTACAGCAGCACTGTTTTAGCAGTGTCTAAAAGACTATCTTAGTGCAGCCACACTCCCTATCTCTCTGCCTAATCTTCCCCATTTCGAATGACCTTCAGCTTTCTCTTTGTTTTGCTGCTGTTTGGTGGCCCAAAGATTTGAGTCTTTCCATCTTTCAGCCTGATACTTTTCTCAGCAAATGTAATCTAATGCTTGCAGCAGGCTTTCTCAGGCACAATGTGTTGTGTTTCCCGGTACAAGCTGTCTCTGTTGGCTCTAAACCGCAATAACAACTATCTTTAATCATCTTTCTTGTTCAGCATGTAATAGGCAGCTTAACCACAGAAGATGAACTTGAGGATTTTCCTAGCCCACGTCTGATACGATCCCAGGCTGGTTTCTATTTCCTACCCCTTTGTAGTAATTAGTTGGTGGTGAAACCTGAGTGGAAGTTGTCTGGCCTCAGAGAGCTGATGTTAGCTTCCTCTGACGGATGAAAACAGGAGGAGAGTGGGTGAGAAACACTGGGTCATGCTGCTCTCACAAGACTTACAGAGAGAAACAGCAGCTCATCTTTATCCTGAAATAATTGCTTGCAAAGTCAGACCTTTCTGGGTGGGATGTGTCAGCTGCAATCTTGGGAAGGGTTCCTGCCTTCTGAATCAGTGACCAAATGGTCCAGCACAAGCAGGTGATAAATATCCGTTTCCATCTTCTTCTGCTTTCTAGTGCCAGACCTTCACCAAAACCAGTCACAAAGTCTTCCTCACCCTAACGGCACATTTCCCTGGGCAGCCTTGCTCTGCTCTTGCAGTCCCGGAGGCCCGGGATGGTGGTGACTATGTGTGAAGCAGAGGAAGGAGACCTGTGCTGGGTTAAAGGAGGCTGTAGGTGGGGAAGAAAGGAGGAAATCATGCTAGGACAAAAGGGTGATGAGCCTCTGAGAGCGCTCAGGTCTGGCAGGACGGGGTGGGACGCTGTCATGGGGTGAATGGTCTCATTTAATGCCAGAACTGTCTTCCCCCATCCCTGCACCAATCAAAGGGGTTGCTCTGGCTGGAGCTGATGGAAACTGCTGGCCACAAAGTTGTCTTGCATCATTGAATATCAGGGAGAAGGTGTAGACAAGCAGCGTTTCTCACACATCGGCAAGGTGCCAGGCTCTGGGGATTGCACCTGGCAGTACCTGGGCTACGGGAACATTACAGGAGCCCAGTTTGGGTAAAGGGCTTGCAGACAGACCACACATTGCCTTTACTCCTTTGTTTTCTGTGGGTTCACCTGTGGGTGACCTGAATGGTGTGTTGTGTGACAGAAATTGCTTCTGACATACAGGAATCAGTATTTGTCCTCAGCTGGACGTAAGAGACCTGTGTAAGTGCCTCATGCAGTGGGACCAGGGACATTAGCCCAGTGGGGGGTCTCAGCCTGCAGTGCTGGAGCCGCGGGGCTCCACTCCAAAAAGCATCAAAAATAGCTAGAAAGAATGTTTTGAGAAGGTTCTAAAATACAGCTTGCCTGGCAGTGGTGCTGCCTATCCAAGGGAATTTCACAGAAGGCAAAAGATGACAGGGGAAAATTGGACACTGGGGTCATTTTGCAAACTGTCCTGAAGTCAATCTGTGTCCTTCACTCCTGAAGGAATTGCCCTCAGGCACCGGGTTTCTAACCCGTAATGTTTGCTGGGTGTCCACGGGTGTTCGGCAGGGCAAATAAGGCTTTAGCAGGTGTCAGAAGCTGATACCTTGTTGTGGATTCCTTTTCCAAATAAACTAAAGGCTGTTCTGGTCTAAGTCATGCCACTTTCCTCCTGCCACAAGACATCTGAGCAGCCAAATAGCTTTTGTTGTTTATGTTTGGGGATTGTAGCTGTCCTTGAGTGTCACCAGGCTGAAAAGTCCGATTTTTCTGCAGAATAGAAGACCTTAGTTTAGAGTCATGTCTTTGTGTGAGCTAGATGCTCTTAGGCCTGGTAGCTGCTCGGGGATGTTGGTGGGTTTTGCACTGACTCCGGTTTCCTTTAGTAGCTGCAGCAGGCTTTGGGGGATCGGTGGCTCTGGTCTGGCACACTGCCATGGCCCCCAGGTTCTGTGGGATCTCTGTAGCCATCTCAAGGCTCCAAGGTCTCTGCTGCAAAGCTGGGAGCTGAGCCCTCCTTAATCCATATGTCAACAGTCTGTGGGACCTGGTGCTAGTCCTTGGTCAGTCTAGGAGGAAAGCAGGCATCCAAACTTTGTAAGAAAATCAGCTTAGATTCATGGAACCTGAGATGTTTTGGGTGAAACCTTGTATGGTTTTCTTGGTGAAACAAGGGTTTGGAAGACTTCTGACCAGCTCTGCCTAGTTCTGCTACTCAAGGAACCATGCTATCTGGTGCTGCACTGCAAACATAGAACAGAGAGACAGCTCCTTGCCTTGAAAAGCTGGGGTTGTCTGATGTGGTTTTGTCCTTTTGGGTTCCTAAGTAGATCCCCTGTATGATCTATATCCCTGAATTGTTCCTGTGGTGTTTCATCTTTGGTCTGTGTAATGTCCTGATTGCATTGTGATTTTTAATACTGCTGTTGCAAGGAGCTCAAAGTGTTACAGGACAGAAGCAGGACACAATTTATGTTTAGTATTTTCTCAGTGAAATCAGCAGCTTTGCTGGCTATATCCCCAGTCTTGATGTTGATTTGTTTCTCTCTGCTCCAGGCTAAAAGCAACACCTGCATAATAGTTAGCACTGAGATCATACCTACTGGGCAGCCTGTTTAACAAATTATAGGTTGAGCAAATTAAAAGCAAACAGAAAAGGAACAATAACAAGCAGAAGAGGTGGTTGCTGGCACTTTCTCTGAGAGATCAGGGTATTTAATTCTTGGCTGACTCCGTAAAAGGCTATTTTTCTCCATCCTTTACATGGACTTCCTTCCTTTCCCTCCACCTTGCTGCAGAGTGATCTCAGCAGGATGCCTCGCAGGGCTGGATGCAGCCATGGTGTGAGCAGGCACCTGTGTGACCACTGCCCACTGCACAGTGAGGAGGAGGCTTGGGGCATCACCTTTCCCACTCCTCATCCCCAGCACAGCAAGTCTGACCCTGGCTGTTCATCGCTGCAGCCCCGTAGTTGCAGTGCTGCAGAAGCAGCACTCTGAAATGCTCCTGGGCAGATGCACGTGCCTATTGCTGGGTCCCGCTGGCTAGGAGCTGAACAGGTCTTAATTATTTTTTGGCTAGGTTTCCTTCAGAAGTGAGGCTTACACGGTGCTGTTCATGTGTGTGTCTTTGTGTGTCTCCCCACTCTGCTCTTGTTTCTCTGTTCATCTCCACTCTGTGCTGGGATGTGTCTTGCTCTTACCCTTCCTCCATCCTGCCTCCTGCTCTCACAAGGACCGGGGGTACAGTTGGGAGGGCTAAAATCAAATGTCCATTTGGCTTCTGCTCTGGCAAATGAAAAGAATGGATCAAAACCTGAATCAATGGCCATGGAGTCTCTGCAGCAATGTGTGGGGCAATTCCCTCTGCCTTGGAGGGACCAACAGCCTATTTGGATGCTCTGATACCTTACTGGCATACTGCCACCCCAAAAGATGCTTCTCTCCCCCCAGTTTTCTCCTCCTGCCTGTTTTAGAGAGCAGGGAGAGTTTCCAGCCCACCCCAGAGCCCATCTTCTGGAACTGAGCCTCAGTACTGAGAGCATAAAACTTTGTGGCAAACCCATAAATTCCTGTGTAATGTTTCCTATGAATCCTCCTGGATTATACTGAAGGTTTTATTAATGCTTTCTAACAAACGTGCCACTTGTGATATAACTAGCCAGTCAGGTGCTATCTGGGGAAATTTTATTGCATTAATTTTTTTTTATTTTTATTTCTCCTGCAGCCAAGTCTCCTGCTACTCCCTCCCCACGTGGACACTTCTGCCACTCGAGAATTAGAGTCAGCTTTGTCATCTATAAAACTGGCTCATTGTCAGCTCAGTCCCTCTGCTGCTATTTCTATTTCTCTGGTCATTCAGACGGCTGGAGACTCACAGCAAGGTGCAGAGCAAGAGAGTTTATGGCTGAACAGATGAGCCAGGAAGACTGAGATGCTCAAAATGTAATTAACCATTTTTTGCAGAAGGGGTGAGCAAGGTGCAGAGAGACTGTGTCACACCAAAGGTGCCACGTGGGAGTCAGGGCAGAGGTAGGAAGGAAGGGGCACATCTCCTCATTTCCTAAGCCACAACAACCTTTTCTCAGTGCCTGTCTGGTGCAGGAATCCCTGTCCCTGTGTCATGGGTGGTGTGGTGATCACCAGGAGCTGAGTAAAATCCCCTGGTCAGGAAAAACCAACCAAAACCCTGTTGCATGATAAACACAGGGGGGGCTCGAGTTTGCAAACTGCTAATTGCCCTCTGGGCTGCTCCAGGAGCCTCTCGAGTGTTTGCCTGTGGGGAGCTGTGGACCCTGGGGACACTGGTCCTTGGCTCCCCATTGAGAGTGGGCTAAGGCTGTAGAGGAGTAGCTACAGAGGAACCGCAGGGGTAAGTCAGATGAGAAAAGCATCTCTCTGTGTACTACACTTGTACATCCCTAGACCTGCTGCGTGATCCCTGGAGGGATCAAATGAGTAAACTGGACCCAAAATGCCAGAAAAAGGCACTCTGGTTGAGCCGAGGGGTGAACTGTTTCCTTAGCAGCGAGAATGTTTCTGTGCTACGGGGGATAAATAGTTATACCTGAAATACTCATAGATTTCCAGGCATTGATCCAGCACAGCTTGCAGGTCTCAGGCCTGGGAAATATGCTTGAATGGTTAAAAGGTATAAATTACTTTAAATTAATCATTGATTTAATCTGTCTCTCCAGAAGCTGGGATCACCATGTTATTGAATCGGGAATAAGCTGCAGTTGCACACAGAACTGTATGAGACACACACATACTCAGTACTTTGGCTTCCTGCTCTTTCTTCTGAAGCGTATACCATTTTCCACTGAGATGAGTAGGTGTTGTACAGGCCCCAGCAGCGCAGAAAATCTCACAGGGAAGTACAAGTACACTTTCAATCCTCCCAGCATCAAATTGCACCCATTTGAACACACAGAGGAGCCAACAGAAGATTTCTCCTGGGTGAGATAGGGATTGGGGGAGTGTTTGCCTCCAATTTTTTAAAATGGGATTAAATGTGATAAACACCCAGCTGAGCCTGTGATCTTTCTGTGCCTGGGGACACCATCTATGCGTGGCATAGATAAGGGATCAGCTTCCTCATGGGCGAGCTGGTGGTAAAAGCCTGGAGATGGAGAGGATGTGGTGCCCTCGGTAAGGTGGAGCTTGTAAGAAGGATGGAGGCCCTGGAGAAGATGCTGGAGACTGCCGATGAGCTGCTTCCCTGCCAAAGCGGTGCTGGCTTCTCTTGTAGGCAGCCTGGCAGCTGGGGTAGCAGAGAGGGAAGGCTGGGGGCACTTACAAGAAGTACCCCCAATAATTTCATTGGAGGAAATATGGGGAGAAAGATGAAATATGGGGAGAAAGATGACAGCAAGGTAGCGGCTAGAAAACGTGCTAAGGGAGCAGCAAGGAGTGATAAAGGACATGCTTAATTATTTAGAGACCGTCAGATATGGCAAATCATTGGGTTACTGCACTTAATAAGTTAGCAGTTGTGAGCAGGCTCTTTTCAGCCGTCGGTGTGAATGCTCCAGGCCCATCTTGAGTGCAAAGGAAAACACATTAGCTGAAAGCTCTCCCCCAAGGTACTTAATGAAGTGCCCCTCGTTAGCTGAGTCTCTAGAGCTGGCTCTGTATATGCTCCCAGCCTGCTCCGGTCGCACGGTAAAATTACTGTGTGGTGCTGCTAACACAGTTCAGTTCATAATTGGAAGAGGATGGGAGTGTGCATAGTCAGCAGCTGCAGCTCAGCTGATGGCTGGTGAGAGGTTACACCCTGGGCTCTTCACTTGTGAACATCTTTCCCAGATCCCGAGAAGAGCTGAGAAAGCCAAATCCACAGGGAATCCAGCAACAGTCATTAAGAAGTGGATTTCTTTGGTGGAGTTAAAGTCTGTGCTGGTTGGGCAGGGACTGCATGGCCAGGGAGTGCAATTAGCAGCAGGCTGGAATTCCAAATGAACGCTAAGCAGAAGCTCTGATCCGGATTACTTTCTCTGAGGAAGTGGGGAAAGTTCAGTCCTCATCTGACCCGAAAGCAGGGGGAATGCCTCCATACCCCCTGGTAACTGCATCTCCTTTTTTAGAGAAATTAATGATCAGTTAAAGAGCATGTGTGAGAGATGAGGGGGAACCTTATGTTCAGAGGGAGACAATTTTACTCCTTTTAAATAGTCGCAGAAACACTTATCCAAGGCCTTTCCAGTTGTTGGGTTTATTTATTTTTCTTTCTCTTCCTTAATCATGTTTGCAGCATCTCAGGCTTTTCAGAAAACATGATGAGTTCGTCCTATACCCAAACACATTGCAGTATTTTGGGGGCAGTCTCTTACTTGCTGGGCATGAGAAAATGGTTGCAAATCAGCCCTGGCTTCATTAGGTCCTGCAGACCTTTCCCCAGCAGTTTGCTGTAGCACTGACCACCTCACCTGCTCAAATCAGTGCTTCTTCTCCCAGCCTCGGTTTCTTATTCTCAGCCTGAGCTGCTGCTTTGTTTATTGCACAGTTTCATCTTCAGGACGTTGGATACACAGATTGGTTTTTTTATTATTTGCTTAAAATAGTGGTGAATAATTCCAGGCACTGCTCTACTGCCTAAGGAATAGGCAAACAGTGACTCCTCACACAGGTAGGTTAAGTGTCCTTACTCTCTTTTTACAAATGATTTAGTGAAAAAAACAGTAAAGCTCTTATCTCCTGCAGACCTTAGAGAGACTGAGTGCTCAGCTGAAGGCTGTCAGTCCCCTGGGCAGCGGGGTGGGATGCTCACAGCATCTTTGCAGTTGTGCTGTGTCTCTGGGTGATGCACAAACCCTGGAAAGCCTCTTCCCATTGCCTCCCAGACTGAGGGAGGCAGCTCTGGACCATGGTCTTGGGATGGGCCTCACCTTGACATAGTATCTGTGCCTCAGTTTCCCACTCTGCCAAATATGGGTATTACCATTCCCCTGTCCTCTCCGAGACAGAAATCCCTTACATCCATGTGTTTGTGTAGCACCTGGCACCTTTGGTCCCTGATCTCTGTGGAATGGGTGACATGTGAGTCTTACAAATAGCATATTGAAAGGTGGTGAGGGAAGGGGTGTCCGGCTCTGACCACATCTGTGGTACTGGAAAGGTGCTCATGTAAACCAACATCTGCTTCTAATGACACTTTATGATTTCTCAGCTCTATAAGTCTTGCTGAAGAGGATGTGAGATTTAATCAGAATTTCACATTATCCTGGTAGTGATGATAGGTGAGAGTCCCGTGCTTCGTTCTTACCTGGTCTTAATCAGTCTGCTGGGTGGAGGAGTTAGCAGGGTCTCACTGATGGTCGAGGCAGCTATTCCCTGTACCTGCGCTGTCTGCATGTGGGATGGGGAAAGGGAAATCATACAATTTCAGTGACTTCTAAAACTAAATAGCACTAAAACCTGTCTACAGAAAGGCGCTTCTCTGTAGCTCCTGTCCTGCCCCATCAGTTGTCCACTCAGCTGTAGTAGGTGAGTAACACTTTCTCGTATCTGCCAGCTGAGTTACAGGCTGATGGTGCTCATCTAGATCCTACTGCTCTGAACTCACCTACACCAACACCTGCCGGCATGTCTCTGAAATGGTGTGTGCTGCAGAAGAGAGGTATGTTTCTAAATTCGCTGGTTTATGGACCCCATCAGTCTGTGAATGGCATGGTGAAGTAGGAGCCTCTGTTGTGTGCCGGTTGCTTAAAAGAAAAGATTTGGTTGTCTTGAGAGCAAACACTGGTGACTGCTCTTTACAGGAGACGAAACGTGTTTGATTTGGGGTTCTTCATCTCCCTCTTCAGCTACTGTACATAAAACTCTGTGAGGGCTATATGACCACACTACTGCTTTCTGCTGAGGACTTTATCCCAAAGCCTGCGAAATTAATCATGTATAAGCTGCCATAGTTTTCACGGTACATAATTAGCATGGGATTTTTTTCCTCCTCTGGATCCTGCTCTTGAAGGCAAAAAGTTGTCTGCCACATGCAGCTAATCTCAAACCTGTGAGAAGTGGTTGCTCCCTACGGAGCAGTGGGTAGTTATGGGGTCTGGTGTGGGGTGAGTGCATGTCTATGTCTACTATAGACAAACACAGCACTTCTGGTCTATGGTGTCTGAGAGCTGAATTCATCCTGACAGCAGGTACTTTGAGGGAGAGAACCTGTTCATTGTGTTTGGTGATGACGTTGGGAGGGTGGTGTAGGAACTGAGAAGCAGAAAGATTAAGTGTATTAGGAGAGAGGCTTTGTGGCACAGCTAATGAGTTGGAGTCAAGTGTTTTAAACAGATGCTTCCCCAGGCTCTGTGTAAGATAAAACTTGTACAGGCACAATGATGCTAGGCAATGTTTGATGTGATGACCTTATAATCACTTCATTTAGGGATGTGATTAATGATCTGTGCTTTGACATGTTATAACTTGATATCCCATATGGAGGCCGCAGACATCTGCTCTCTACCAGAGGGAGAATATTCACAAGGCAGCATCCTACAGACCTTGTTCACAGGTCACTGAAGTCACTGCAACAACTTTCATGAAGTTATGTGGGATCTGGCTGCACCACAGAAGGATCCAAAGAGTCTGGTTTTTTATGCACCCTGCAGTTGAGGAGATAGGATACCCATTGAAAAGGTTTCCAGACCTTCACATAAGGACTCCTAATTCTGATCTTTAATTTTCACTTAAGTCTTGCTTATTTTGCTGCTCTGAAGAGTTAAGGACTCACCTTGTGAAGTTTTCTACTGTTGTACTGCAGATTGAGCCATGAGGGGCCCAAGAGTTTTTGCAAACCACAATAACTTTCAGGACATCACACCTGTGTCCTAGGTGTTAGATATTTTGAAGGGACATGAACCGCATCACCCTGACCTTGCTTTTCAGCACTTAATCATCACTGTAGACTGTGTGTTGCCATTTAAAGCTTCAGCCCTTGGGTGAAGAATGTTGAACGAGAAACAAGAGCATCAGCGCCCTAAGCAGTGACAGTCTGATCAAGGACATGTTTCCTCTTCAGACAGAAACACCATCTGTTGATAATGTTGAGTCTGACATCCCTCAAAGCTAGTATTTCCAGGAATCCAAACTGGCTAGAGTTTTACGCTGATGGTAATTTATGCTGATGGTAATTAGTTTCTCTTGTGGTCTGGCATGCTACAAGTTGACCATCAGATGGATACAGCAGGCACAAATTAAGTCTCTTCTTGCTGGATCACAAAGCAACATCAGATCTGTTCCAAAGGGGTTTTGGTCTCCATGTCCAGGGACAGGTTGAATGGGGACACCACTGAAAATGGTGAAATTACCAAGATGTGGAAAGCTATAATCCATCATTTTACCTATAGCAACTAGCTTAGCCTCCTGCCACTGGGAAATAGATTTTGATGGTCTAAATCACCATGTAGGTGCTTTTCCCCATGAGGATGAGTGTCGTGAACATATTTGCACCTGAGACCATGCTTGCAGTCAGCCTCTGGCAGTTGAGCCCATGGCTCAACTGGGCAGCAGTACCTTGCTCAAGGGAATACTTGAGTGGCGGGATGGACAGGCCAATGGGCCGCTTGGTGGATTTGGTTCCCAAGGCTGAACTGATGTGGTAGATTACCTGGTGTCAGAAGGTGACACAGATAGCTGTCCTCTTTCTTGTGCTTTGGGTTCAGCCACAAGAATTGGGTTCAGAGAGGACATGATGTTTGGTTATTGTTTCCTTTCAGATTCCACTATATCTGGTTTTCTTCGTGATCAAAAGCCCAGTTCACATGGTTTGCGACGCCACCTAAATCCTCTCCTCAGAAACGTCCTTAAATTCACCTGAGACATACTCCCAACAGAAGGCCATAAATGCTCTTGGAAGGGCAGTTCCTTGTTCACGTGATGTTTCATGTATGAGGCCCGACTCTGTTCCCATGCACATCATTGGTTCTTGTGGTTTTACCTCTGCTTTATCTGGTGAAGATACTGACCATAGAAAGTACATACTTACCTTAAGGCTTGTGAGTAGTCCCACTGAAGTCAATAAGCCAATACCTAGAAAAAGCACGTATTTAAGTGTCCTGCTGGATCAGGACCTCACTGTCATTACTCCTACCTCATCAAGGCTGTTAATTACCTTGACAGCTCAAATGCAGATCAGATGTATTTGTGTATTCTTCCTGGAGAAGGAGGGGAAGATAAGAAAAAATATTATAATATGTAATATGTAACATGCAGTGTACAAACTATAATATATAATGCACACTCTGATTTCAGTTCATGAGGAGCCAACAGCCCTTTAACTAAAATCTCTACCAGCACTTCTTTTAAAGAAGAAGATGTAATACTGAGGTCTCTGATGAACTGCATCTGAAATCATGAGGTAGAGTTGCTGGTGGGCACACTACGTGTTTTTGTCTCTTCCAGATCAACTATCCTTTGGTCTGGTCTGGCTAGCAGAGAGGACCACGATGTGACACAGGAGAACGAACTGGGTGTTTGCCTTCTGGGTGAATAAAGCCAGACAACTTCAGGCCTGCTCTTCCAGTGAAGCTGCTTGCTAATTAGTTTGCCAGTGGGAACCTTTGAGAATTAAACACAGGAGACATAATCCTCCCTGCAAGGTAATTAAAAAAATTTGTCCCTTGCTGATAACTGACACGCTGATTTCCTCCTGTTTGAGAAAGCTTCATAAAAAATTACTGTACTGTTTGTGTAACAGGACAGCCACTTGCACGGATGTTTCCTGCCTGCTAACTTTCTTCAGCTCAGTATTTTCAGAGGGTGTGAAGGGGGAAAAATGATCTCTAGATTATTTAAAAAGAATAAAAACCCACAAAGGTGCTATGGAAGTAGATCATCTGATCAGAGGGTAAAGGTAAAGCTTTGATGATGCTGGAAGTCAGGCTGATGGTACCTGCTGACTGCCTAGCTGAGATCCCATTCTGCCCAAGGCCCATATCCCAAGCAGTGTGGCATGAAGACAACTCTTTATACCTTTCTCAGTCTATCTCCCAGCAGTGTCCTGTTCTGATTTCAGCTTCCTCAAGACTGTGTGCGGGAGTCTTGGCATGAGTGGATCCTGCAGAAGAGGCTGGGTCCGTGTCAGGTCACAGCTCTTTGAACGGAGGGGCTCGGTGGGTTCAGCTGGGCTGAGTGCTCTACAGGTACATGGTGGGAAGCTGCCAGCACCCTGAGGAGATGCAATGTGATGAGGAAATACAGGTATTCTGCCTACAGTCTTCAGCTAAAATGGTTAATTGGGGGTTAATTGACCCCTGCTCTGAAAGGGTTTGGTGTACGGCATGAGCAGCAGGCATGGGGATGGGAGCATCTGCTAACGAATCTGGAAATGGCTGGTCCAGATGCTTTAGGTCATGATGATAGTGCTGAGCATGGTGAGAAAGCTCCCGGAAAGAGCAGAGTAAAAGTAGGAACTATTCCTGCTGAGCTGCAGTGAGTACATTGGATATTGCAGTTGTCCCGAGGGAGACTATGCATGAAGTGTGGCTGCCGAGTGTCTCTGATCAGAAAAGCCAGTTTTGGTCCACATTCAGAAACAACAAAAGCTTCATCCCTGACATGACAACAGTCATATGGGACCAGGTAAAAAAATCTGCCTTACCTATTATTCTGCCTCAACAGCTGTCAATAGCAAAGGCTTGGATTATGAGGACCATGACAAGCCCAGAGCAAGCTTTCCCCCCCAGGCTATTTCCAGTGATCAGAAACATAGGGACATTGTGAGCCAGAAGCTGCAGCTGGTCTGTTGTGTTTGACAGGTCCAGTTGCGTCTGTGTGCTGGGTCTGAGCACAGTAATACTGTTGTGCACCATGGCAGAGTCCTGTGATTTTAATTACACACGGTACAAGGAGGTGTCTCCTTTGTGGGTTTAATTCTCCTGCACAGTGATTTCACAGCTGCCTCCTGGAATGACAAATACTAATTTCTCTTTTACATCCTTCTTTCTGTACTCGGTGTTATAGATAGGTAAACATTGCTGCAGCAATTGGCCTTGCCCTCTTCTGAATTGCCAGAGACGGCACAGAGCCATGAGACAGAGCTGGATCCTGCTGTAGTGCGAACTTTCAGACAGACATGCTGGCATTTAGAATTGGTTTGGAGCAACAGCAGATTCAGCCTGGCGTTTCCTTCCCTTAAGAGGCAATTAAAACATAAATGCATAAAGAGGTGCCAGTTCTGGAGACCTCGTGGAAATCTGCAGGGGGACGTTTCTGTGGTGACCTTTGTCTAATGATCTTACTGGACCATAAACTTCCAGGTGTCCTCTGTCTCCCACACGCTCCTTGTGTGATGGGTATGGTTCAGCGGGCAGCATCACAGGCTGCCGCTTTTTTGTGCCGTTGTGCTGAGGAATTGGGCTGTTGGCATGCTCCTGTTCTCGTAAGCGTGGATGCTGTTCATGCTTTCGCTCCAGTGTTAGTCCCAGCAAAAATTCTTTGAAACCTCTGTGAAAGCAAGGATCATCCTTACCCTTCCCAGCTTTTTTCAGTTATTCTTGCAGAGAGAAAGCCCACAAAACCAGCGTGATATCTAAGGGTGTCATCTGTGGTAGTCACCACCCTGACCTGCTTCAGAGCAGGAAGTGGTGATACTGAAGCCCAGCCTTTATGGGTGCAAGAGTGCTTAAGCTAGATTGCAAAGTAATGTAAACCAGAGACAGGAACTGATGATGGGAAAAGGCAGGCAGGCAATTTTGCCTCTCATTCAGAAATTTCTGACTTAAGCTAATTTCTGAATTCAGCAGAAGCTGGGAGCAAACAGTTTCTCCCAGAGGAATATATCTCTAGTCAGCTGAGACTTGGGATCTTTCTTCTGAAGAAAGCAGGGCTTCCCAGTTCCTGGCAAGTTAGAAATTAGGAGCCAGCAGTCTGGCAAAACCCCCTTGGCAAATCATGAATGCTTGTGAGCTACCAAAGCTCTGCAAGGCAATGAATCTGCTCCAATTTATACAAGTGGGAAATCTAGCCTTTAATTTTAGTTCTTGAATTAGCAGTTGTTTTAATCACGTGAATGCAGTCTGCCAGGTTGTCAGGGCCACATATGCAAACCTCAGAATTATTGCTTCAGTGGAGCCCTAAATATGTAATGTTTCAGCAAAGCCTTTCTGTTGGGTTTATGGACCATTAAGCAGAAAGTGTGATGAAGAGTCATGCAACAGCCAACCTGAAGCGGGCGCAGCCTTCTTCATCACTGCCTTGTGCAATTAGGGAACAGCTCACAGGTCATTCAGTATTAATTGGCCCCCTTTGGAGCTTGAGCGCTTTATGAATGCAATTATACAACGTGATAGCAGGGGACTCGAATCAATGACCCTGGCGATCTCTTTCCCTCTGACAGCCACATGGCTTATAGGGCTGTTTCAGTTGAGCTCTATGGAGCCACACCAAGAATTAGTTCAGCCACTCCAGTTTCTGCCCAGCAACAGTCAGCAAACACTAAACACCAGTTCTGCCACATGTGGAACTGTCTGTCTCAGATGTACCACAAAATCTTCCATGGTGCACTCTCCTATCACTTTTCTGGTAGGGATGTGTACACTGAGCCATTCTGAACCTTGTGTTATAGGGCCAGGGAATCTGTAGAGGAGATGCTGCATCTCTGGAAACATTTGAAATGAGATTTCCCTATTATTTCTTTCTAGAAGCCCAGGCAGTCAACATATCTGATCAGCACTGCTTTTCTGATACCCTCCTGCCCTCTTGCTCAAGTCATGCAGTGTGCTGCTAGCATTACCCAAGCTAAGGAGAAAACAGAGTTGTCTTCCTCAGCAGGGGCTGAACCCCTTTCTGCAAAGCTTGTTTTCGCTTGAATTTCTAGGATGACCTGTAAGGTGAAATGCAGTGTGATGCAGTAGAGGATGCTGCTGTTTTAAGAATACTCAGGCTGGAGCAGTGCCTGGATAATAGAGAGAAGTAAGTGTTCATTCTTCTTCAGCGATTTCTATCTTTGACCTTTGTTTTTCACCTTCTCTGTGTTACCTTTCTCCTTCTCTCTCTAGAGATCATGAAAGCAATCATTTAAAAAAGAGGGGAGCATGATTCATGTTCAGTCAGCTCCAGCCTGATTTGTATAGGATTCTTCTGCAATAAGCTGGAGAAGAGCCTCTGTTTAGTTGTCACTAGCAGCATCCAGGCTGGTTACAGTAGTGTGGGCATGGAGAGCAGAAGAAGGCATGTGAGTGTCAGCACCAGTTAAGCTGCGAAAGGATTACCTATACCCCATCCAGTGCATAACTTGCAGTTTGCCTTGTTTCCTGTGCTCACCAACTCTGCAAACAGACAGTGATTGGCTTCCTAATATGGGAGCTAAGATCTTGCCTATGCTTGCAACAGGGTCTAGCATCAGGCATGTTTTTAGAATAAGTATCTTTAAGCGTACCTGAGATCCGATTGCCATGTTAAAACATTAGTTTTGCATCTGAGGATGGCTTTTTTTTGGATTTGCCGGCTCCCACACCCTGACCGTTTCCACCTCTGGGAGGTCCCCTCTCAGCACCCCTCACTGCCCACCGCCCAGCGAGGAGTCACTCCTGCATCCCTCCGGGATCCAAAGGCACCTGGACACCGCTTATATATTTTCTTCCATTCGTAACCTGCGTTTCCAACCTCTTGCGTGTCAGAGATCCCTGCCTCTCTGCAGCAAGCGGCGTGCCTGCATCGTACTCCTTGGCATCTGGCGGTGGTTTCCCCCTCCTCTCCCGGTGCGGCGGCGGCCGCTTTGTTCTCCGCCCCGGGGGCGCCGAGCGGGGCCGGGGCTGGGGCTGCCCCTCGGCGGGGACGCGCTCCGGGGTTCTTCCTCTCCCCGGGGGAAAAAGGGGCTGTTCTGCTCCGGGCACCTCTGTCAGCTGAAGGGGGCGGGAGCTGCAGCCCTGAAGTAGAAAAGGAAGACGAAAAAGAGGGCGCGGGCAGAGGGTGAGAGCCCGCCGGACAGCGGGGGAGGCGGCGGGGCTGAGCCTTGCTGGGGACCGCGGGCTGGAGGAGGAAGAGGCGGGAGAGGATGCGGTGGGGCAGCGACGCTGCGTCTGAACCCCCTTCTGCCTAGGGAGAAGGACATCATCCTCCGAGGGGAAGGAGGAAAGTGGGGAGAGGGCGGCCAAGCTCGCACAGAGCCTGCGGAGCTCTCCCGGGGACTTCCAGGGGCTCGCCTGGCACCCGAGCGAAGTTTCCCGAGCTGGGTGAAGAGAGGGGAGGAGGCATGTGAGCTCCTTCTCCTCCTAGCGCACAGCTGGGCTTCCAGCCCCGGCCCTGCTGGGACTAGCCACGGCTTTGTCATCCCCAGCTGAAGGGTGAAGGGGAGACCTGGGCGCCAGCTCTCTCCATCGCCTTCCCCGGCTCCACGCTCCAGCCCGGGTAAGTGTCCTCCCTTTCCAGACACTGAGGCTTTCTCTGGCCCTGCCAGAGAGTTTCCCAGCACTTTGCCCAGGGAAAAAGTCTTGTGCTTCTCCTGATAGCTAAAGGGTGCGTGTGTGTGTGTGTGTTTGTGAATCTGCCTGTGTGTGGGGGGTGGTTATAGCTGTCTGACTGCAATTTCTGTTTGCTGATCACTGTCGTTATTTCGCTATGCCATCGCACCTCTAGAAAGGAGACTCATCTGGGGTCTGTCAAATATTTTGGCTGTGCTGCTGCAGTGAGACAGTGTGGAAGGATGACAGCTCGATCCCCCTCGCTACAACTAAGAGGGAAGCATGCTTAGCTGTGCATGTTGCTGGTGCTGTTGGTATGGCTTTAAATGATGCTCCTAAAATGCTGGCTGAATATGTCAGTATGCCCTTCGAGCTCTAGGAACTCTCAGAGCCATGAATGAAAGTGTCTCTTTGTCCCCCTGAGAATATAGGGAGGGATGGATATTCCCCCGGCAGGAATCACTATAGCCTCTGGATTTCCATCACTCTAGCTTTTTTTGTGTAGCAGTGCTCAGCAGTAATGCATTTCAAGCTGAAATGTTGTTTGGAGAAGAAACCTAGACTCTAACCTATAAGAAAAGAACCTGTTTCACACAGAGAGCCCAAAGAGAACTTTTTCCACTCCTGATGGAAAGGAAGTTGGTCATTCTGGACAGGATAATTTAGCTGGAAAGTTGGTAATTTTTGAACCCATTAACTTGGCTGAAGTGGAAGGTAAAAGCTGCCAGATATCCTCAGGTAGGTCAGCAGTGGGAGCTGACCCACATCAGTGAGTTTTTGTGACTGCAAAGGGGATGCAGAGGGACCTTTCTCCTCACAGCATCAGCCTGTGCTCTAGGAGATGACAGGAGAACAAAGATGTTTCTGTTGTACATGGCAATCAGAATAAAGATGGACTTTGTGTTGTTGCAGGGTCTTATCAGGTAGAGGATGGTGTAAGGCATTCTGTGGCTTTGCTTTGTTTTTTGCTTTATCCTCCACTGCTCTGCTGGCTTTTTCATCCCCATTTCATCTGTTTTTCCAACATGAGTCCTCTGTGTATAATCCCTGGTGCTCTATATGGAGATCAAGACAAGAGTAAACAGTGATCTACTTTCTAAATGTTCCCAATCCAAACACGCTGTCTTCTATGTACTGTTGGTTACCCTGTGGTGTGTGTGCAGGTCATGTCCTAGCCCTGTGATGGTGCTGTCTTCCAAGGTCTTCTGTCCCCAAGCTGATGGGAGAGGTCCCCACTCCAGGCAGGGTTCCCCGTAGATTCTCCAATAGCTCCATTGCTTTCTGGTGGGAAAGGTCCATTACCCCATGTAGGTACTATGGGAAAGAAATTTTGTCTTGGACATAGCATGGCCAGAACCCTTATGGTGCAGCTATAGAAAGTGTGTGACAAGCCCGAGAATTGCTCACACAGTTTAAATGACATCCCAACCCCGGCTCTGGTTTTGACCGCTCCAGCTAGCTCTGCCCCATGGTTCTGTATATATCTCCATATACACAATGTGAATGAGGCAGTTTTGGCTCCCTATGCTTTTCTTTGAAGCCATCTCAGCAGGTTTCGTGGCTTGCTCCCTCCGTCACCCTCAGGTGCTTTTATTCCCCACCTGAGGGTGCAACACAAACCCTTGGATTCATGTTGTTACGGCTTCACTCTTTGGGCAGCGTCACGGCCCTTTGAACTGACAGATGCATGTTTTACAGTCGCTGATGTATCTGAGGAGGTCCAGGACCCTGGGTTTTGTCACACTGCCCGCTGTAGTCTCTGACCTTTTGTGCAGACTGGTACTGATGTGTTCCCAGACACCCAACCCAATGGGCCTCCTAGGATAATGACTCCTGGCAAGCTACTCATCACTGCTTTAGCTACAGTGGTTTATTTGCAAACTTCCTTTCTTCCCTCTTCCCTTGCCAGGAGGCAGGTAGCTACCGTTGCCTGACCAGTCCCTTGGCACAACCTGGGAGCTGTCTGCCTGTCCTGGGGTGGCCCAAGGAGCAGCCGGGGCCTCCTCCAGTCAAACTGCAGGGAGAGAAAGGTCTCCATCCTTACGTGCCACATCCCTATTTCTGTACTGTAGATCTGGTCCCCTCTCCTTCTGGGAAGCTGCCACGAATGCCTGGGAAGGTGATGGTGACTGTACCCACCCTGAGCCCAGCTGGACCATTCTCCCATGTAATTTATCCTTCCAGAGTGGATCCGTGATTCTCTTTTACCTGCTGGGGTGAGCTGTCCTTGGATGCGCTGCCCTGATGTATCATTGCCAATGGTGCCTGAACAAGACCTCTTGTCCCCCTCCTCCCCTGTTACAGCCTGGGGAGGTCCAGTGAGGATTTTGCCCAAGCTTAACCCCCTACGCTCACGGAGCTGTAATGATGAACAAAAATTGCCAGGCAGAGAAAATGAGCTACCAGGGACCGTGCTGGGTGATACTGCTGCAGCCTTGAAAGCAGCCAGAAACCAGCATGGTCTCTTTGGAGTGACTACAGGTGACCACTGACAGATGTGATGGGCAACAGGTTGAAGCTCCTCTTGAAAAATCTCAGTGGGAGCACAACCTTTGGTCTCTGCCTTGCCTAGGAGCAGAGGCAGCCGAGTTGTTTGTGCAACCCGCTAGAGCCCAGCAGCTGTGATAGCTGTCCGGTTCTCCCAGGAGGGGGAATTCTTGCAGGGTGGAAGCAGGTGAGTGCTGAGGAGTCGGGAGGGAGAAGGCTGGTGGAGTGAATCTGTGATATGATTTAACCATGTGGAGCCATGCAGTTCCCTGCCAAGCACTTTGCAGTGGGAGGGTGTAGGGCAACCCGAGGGGAAGAGCCACGCTGGGATGTCTGCAGCCTCTGTGTGCCAAAGATTCAGACTGGCATCTGTAAGAGCTGGGCTGAGAACAGCATGTGTGTGTATGTGTGTCTTTAACCTGAAGCTATCTTACTGCTGATCCAGGGCTGGTAAAGGAGGCAGAATCAGGGCTCCAGCTCACATCAGTGTGCCACGTTCCCAGGCAGAACAAAAGGAGACTGCTGGAGAATCATGCGTATGTGTTAGCCCGGCTAATGGAGAAAATGCCCTTTCTCTTGCACACTCTCATTTCTCCTGAAAAATCTTTGCCTGCAGAGAGAATCCTCCCCAGGCAGGCATCCCCAAATGAGGAAGGATTTATGCCTTCCATGTGCCTGTCCCTGTCAGCTCCAGCTGATGTCTCACTGAATAGGAACTTCACTGAAAGTTCACTGCTGCACTTCATTTGGGTCTAAACAAAAGCCCAAGCCAAGGAAATGAGATGTGACACTGGATAGAGTAGCAGAGAGCTTTGCCTCAGCTGGAGGTGCGGGAAAATTTTATAACCTAGGAAACATGCTGAAAATGCCCGTCTGATCCCACTGGCATGTTTCAGGATGATGGGTGATGTTCATTGTTTTTTTTTTAATTTAGTGGCTGCACAACAGTGACTCTTGGCTCTTGCAGTAGAAACCTGTGCGGTATCAGTTTTCCCCCGGCAACCCTTTTCAAAGTGATTTGAGGGCAGAGGAGGGAAGAAGCTAGGGAGCCAGGCAGGGGAGTAGGAGAGAGCAGACCACTGTTGTTTGCAATCAGGCTGGGAAGAGAAATGCTCTCCTGCCTGTAAAATCAAAGACATCACCAGCAAACTGCTGGCAATTTGGCTTCTGGCAATTTGGCTTCCCAGCACAGTACAGTGAACACAAAGCCAACTCTTATCACATCCAGTGATCTCCTCCATGGAGAAGCTGCTGTTGTCAGTCAGGGCTATGTGTTCCTGCCTTGGGTCCTAGGCAGATCCCCACACAGGCTCTTTTCCAGCTTCATCGTCTCAGTTTCCATGAGCCTCCATCCAGGAGCTGGTGTTGCTTATGCACAAGCCTTGTACACGTTTGGTTTTACAGTTGCTGAGGCAAACAAGCTTCCCTGCCCCCTTCTATGGGATCTCCTGTGATAACACCGAACATAGTGTGATGCATAGTAGAAGGCATGGTCCAGCAGGCAAAACACTCACACTTGCTTCATTTTATCATAGACTTCCATGACTGATGGCAGGGCATTCAGAATCTGTGGATGGAGGTTGTCTCACCGAGCATCTAACTGTTAACTGCTCAAGTCATCTCCAAGTTTCCCTCTGTAAGTCAGCTCAGCCCCCCATTGTGGACATCTTTTTGGGATGTTCTCGATCATCTTCTGGGACCTTTTATTCTCCACTGGCTAGAAAGGCAACCTGGATGATTAGTTTCAATTACTGGACAACTGAGACATGGAGCAAAGAGTCCCACTTTCTGTTACAATTTGGAACCTTTACCCGTCCAAGAATATATTGCATTCACATTGCAGTGAGGGATGTTCAGAGCAGTACGGGGGTCTGTTGTTCTTTTGGGCAGGTGTTGTGTGGGTGATGACAAACACTGTGAGACCAACTACTGCCCAAGTGGGCAGCAGGACATATTGCCTGCCCTGAAGAACCTGTATTTTAAGGGAAGGGTGGATGAAGTAGAGGGAGTGTCAAGAGATGTATGCAGCAGGTCTCAAAACCATGTGAGAAACATTTGAGGTTATGATGTGGGTCTCTGTCCAGCCACACTGCTGCAATGCTGCGCTGTGGCTCAGACTCCAGACAGAACCAAGCATAGGCTCTGGGCCATTGCATGCTTGGATTCACTTGGGCGTCATCCATCTGGATGGCAAAAGGCATTGAGCACACTGGGGTCAGTGCTCCAACCTGAGACTGACTGCATGTGACCTTCATGGACAGGGAGAGCCCAGGCTTGAGAGCAGGCTTGGATTTGTACTTAGTTGTTGGTACCAGCAAACCCAGAGAAGATGCTAGTTGCCATGAACGGTGGGGGAAAGGTGCCTTTGGTTCATTGCTCTAACAGCTGCGTGCTTTTCTGTTCCTCTCCAGGGATTTCAAGGCAGCAGGAGACCAGAGCTAGCCTTCTCAACACAGTGTACACCCCGTGACGACTGAAGTGACCTCTGAGACTCATCTCAACATGTTCAGTGAAAAGAGCAGCGCCTCTTTGCCCCAGAAACCCATCCAGAAAAAGACACGACCTCAGGGCCTTCCCTCCCCTGCTCTCTGCTGTGCTTGTGGACTTTGCATCATGCTAGCAGGGATCAACATCACTTTAGTGGGAGCATTTGCCTTTGGGACCTTCCTCCCCGTGAACAACCCTCCCATCATCATCGGACCCATCTTGCTGGTGGTGGCCTTCACGTTCTTTGGTGCCTGCTGCATCTGCAGCCGGAGGCCCCCAGCTCATGGGGCCAGGAAATCCAAACCAGGTTCCAACACTGGGCTCATCAAACCTGGCAACACAGCCTTTGAAATTGAAACTAGTGAGCACACGGTGCAGGATACCACCGCTGTTCAGCTGAGCCCCACAAATTCCCCCATGTCCTCGAAAAAGTCCACACCAGTTCACGAGAACACGAAGACTTGCAAGCTTTTCACCATGGAAGGCAATGGGCCCGTGGCCAAGTACACCACGGGAGGAGAGGCGATACAGCTCAACTTGCCCAGGGACCTGGCTGCATCCTAAAGCCAGGCAGAGCTTTTGTTAGCAGCCAGCCAGATGCTGCAATGGGTGGGCTGGAAATCCGTGATGTACCATCGGTCAGAGGTGTGGGGAAGGTGCTTGTGAAAATCCAGCGGGCAGACAGGTCTCTCTGAATCAATTTAAGGAAGGTGGATGCAACAGCAGAAAAATTCCAGATTTTTGCTGAAAGGAACATGCCCATTACATGGCTTTAAAAAAAGAATTGATAATGATGTTGCTGTGAAAGGATGTCTCTCAGTTCCCAGGAATACACCGGCTTTTGGGGGGAGTAGGTAGGAAGAGGGGAATGAATTAATTTGTCTAGCATAACGTGGAAATGTGATGGCTGGAAGGAGGGGATACACAGGGCTGACAAATGACAGCTCTTTATTCTCAGAAGTGAAGCATTTCTTGAACGTAAAAGAAGCAGGAATGCAGTAAATTACAGCTTGCTGCCACTCAGTCACAAGACGATTTCAGCACTTTTAGTGCCAGGCTTTTTGGCAGTAGGGACAAAGCTATGTGTTTGCTATAGAAAAAGCAGTGTGAAACAATCTCCCCTCCCTTGAAAATCCTTGTTCTGTCTTGCCTTCATTGGGGTCACTTTACCACCTATTATAAGAGACAATGGATCACAAGGATCACAATTAGCACTGGTACTTTCCTCTTGTTTTAATCAGGTTTGGCTGCATCTGTGCTGCTCAGTGCAGTACGTATCTTGGAAGGTCAGCCAGGCTGAATCCTTGGAGACAAGCCCTTGGAGTAACCAGAGATTGGCAGGAGCCTGCAAATTAAATCTTTGAGCAATGATTATGTACTGAGTGCTAGGCAGCTTCCCTTCCATCTTTTTGTGGAAGGCTGGCCTGGGACACTCATCAGCTTGGGACAAGGGGCAAATAACTGTATGGGCTTCAGTATAGCTGCGCTGGAAGATGGTGTCTGTATCTTCTTCCCTGAAGTGGCTGCAAGATCCATTACGCAGAGTGGGCGATCAGGAGTGGATCTCCTTGCTACATGAAACTGGCTGCTCAGTGTGCTCATGGGCTTGCAAAGCAATGGGATGAGTTTGCAGAAGAGAATTTGTCAAGAGCTGTGCAACGCAAAGACACCACCTCTGCCTCAGAAAGACCCTGATCTGATGGATTGCTGCTGCAAAGGCTTTGTGTTCTTCCCTGGGTGACCCCGGCTGAGGAGGCGGTGCTGTGCTAATGGACCTTTGCTCTGACTCCTGTAGGGGCTGTTCACACATCTTATGAGATATGGGGCCAGTGTGGGGAAGGACAGCTGTGCTAGGCAGGACGAGTACGTGGGGAGGCAGCAGCAGGAGAGTGGATTTTGAGTAGGAATGGCTGCATAGGTTCTCTGTTTATGGAAATCCTGTATTTGAAATGGGGCTCTTGGGACTTCGAGTGACTAGGAACTCATGTGGACACAAAAGTCACCATACTACATCATTCCAAAGGCCCAGCTAGCCCAGCATCCCATTTCTGACAGGGCCAAGAGCAAGGTCTGGGGAAGAGCACAAAGGCAGAGCAAAACCAGGATGTTGCTTGCCCAAAATGCTCTCCCAGCCTCCAATGACCTATTGCTTAGGAGCTTCCTGAGCTGGAAGCAGTGCCTGTATTTAGTAGCCCTGAATGGATATTTTTCTTCACTAAATAATCCATTTTCACCTTGAATGTCTGTCAACTGTCATCATTTGTGATCCTACAGCAGGGAGTTGCACAGTTTAATAAGAGGCCATAAAGTTCTCTAGCCTTGGTTTATTTTCGTCCTACACCGTACTAATTCTCTTTGATGCCCCAAGTTTCCCAGATTAGAAGGGCCAGCAAACAGTCCATGCCCCCACCACCACTCAGGTTTTCTGGGGCCTTTGTCATGTTTCCTTCAGTCATCTCTTCCTTATGGTACTCCACATCTCTTGTAGCCAGAGGGAGGTAAATCTTCCCATTCAGCTCAGCATCAGCAGTTTGCTAGGCTGAGGGCAACACAGCCCTGGGGCGTTAGCCAGCAGAAATGGGTGTATGGAGAGGTGGGGGGGCTGAAGGGGTAACGCTGAAGGAGAGGGAGAGGTTGTGACATGGTCAAGCCTCCCCTGGGCCACCAGCAGACCTCTGCATGGCCATGCTGTTGAGAGCCATATGGCTGGTGTGCTGGGCTAAGTGATGGCACGTGGGGCCATGGGGGAGCTGGAGAGAAGAGCCACGATGCTGTGGCTCTTCTCTGTGCATGAGGTGTCCTGGTTGCTCTGGGGAGCTGCTGTGCAGCTGATGGCCCCTTCATAAGCTCGGGTAGGATGAGGTTGAATTTCATTCCTTGATGAGAGGTAACCACACGTTCTGTCTTAATGTGAGTTGTCCTTGAATGCTCCAACAGTTTGCTGCCTTGAACAGCTCCTTCTACATCTAGGAATTAGGTCTGTGATTTTAGCAGGGCTGGTCTACCGGCTAGAAGGGGCAGAAGCAGACTTGCGAGAAGGACATTTGTGCGGGCCTGGGAGGATGTGGGTTCAAGTCTTTGGTACAGCCTCCAGGTCCCGGGCAAAACGTTTAATCGTGCTACTGCTCAGCTCCCTGCCTGTGCGAGAGGGAAAATACCTGCTCCCAACTCCACTTAAAGCTGCTTTAAAGATTAACACATTGCCAAGCATCAGGGTTGGTATTAGCACACCTGAGTCTGGAGATTGCTTGAAGGTGGATAAGTCTGTATGGTCTGATCTCTGCATGATCTCCTTTAGAGCTCATTTTCATGGGTGAGTTCTGCCTCCAGCACCGGCTGCCCTTCGGCACACTGGAACTGCTGTACTGAACAAAAGGCTCCCACGATTTTTGCCTGCCGGTGATTGCTGTAGCAATTAAATAGAATAGCTTGCTGATGTAAGTTTGATTCCCAGCTTGCTGGCTCACCAGCCTTTTGGAATAGCACACAACAGGCTGGAAGTCCTTTAGAGGCATTGCCCACGTGAATACGGTTACTGCAGCAATTTTCTTTGAGCACTTGGAGCCAAAAAAATAGTAAAATCAAGTGGTAACGATACAACTCCTTTCTCTACTTGCTGAAGGCTTGAAAACCAAGTCTGGAGTGTGCGTACTGGAATCACTCCTTATTGCAGCTGCACCGTGAAATGCTACCAGTGATGGATAATACACTGGCAGATCCCACACAAGTCAAAGGCAAAGGCCCCTTGGGCAGGAGTGGGGTCAGAAGCAGGACTTTGAGGGCCAGCTAGGAGTTTAATGTGGTTCACACTTGTGTTGTGGCATCACAGCCAGTGCCATACAGGGAACCCTGACACAGCCCCGGGATCTGACACATCCTGTGCTGCACATGCGGGTTGTCATAAAGCCGGTGTTGCTCTGGGAGCTGACGCCCTTCGGACCCAAGAGACGACAACCAACAGAGATGGTACCTGGGCAAGCAGAGGTGTAGGACCAGTGAGATGCTGATCCCCTGGTGTGGTGGGTCTGTACACCAAGCTGTGACCCCAACCACCTGCCTGCACAGCAAGGTGGGCATGGGAACATCTGCTGCCTTCCGAAGCATGAATGCCCTGCTTTTGCCTTTTTCTGTCTCTCGGAATTTCCATGTCTGCCTGTCCGTCTGCCTCCGAGATTGGCTGTGACTAATGTTGTTGTGAATTTTGTGCTTCCTTGTGTAGCGGGAGACAGGGAGAGTTTCTTGTGCTCCAAGTCAGAGTTTCTGGTGTGAGTCTTTTTTTAAATTACTATTTACATGTGTGCAATGTGGAATTTGAAAAAGACAGGTCCATTAAAACAATTGCACTCAGTAAGTATTTGGCTCGCCTTCTTTTTCACTGTACCAACCACCTTCTCCCTTACCCCGGGACTGTGTGTGCCCCAAGGCTGGCTGTATTCATTTTGCCTTGTGCTTCTCACTCTTCTGCTTGATTTTCAAGGCAGTGCAACTAGCTGCAAGGAAAAAGCATCCCTAAGAGTTCATGTTGCCTCTTGAATGCCATTGCTCCTTGAAGCCCTGGTTGCCTGAACACTAGTCCTACTACGGACTGCCACTATCATTGCTTTGTTTAACACAGGAATAGCCCAGTTTAGCCTTTTTCTCTGCCTGTGTGTGTTAACCCCCAGCTGTGTACCTGGACAGGCCAGATGTGAATTGTGGGCCTCCAGATGATTAGGGACACAGGAGGAGCAGGTTTGTGGGCTGGGGTGGGTGTGGACTGTGGGCTGTTCAGAATTCAATCTCTCCAGTGATAGAGGACTGGACTGGATTATTTTAGCTGATCCTCCCCAGCCCTGGGTATAGATGATGTTTAATTTATGGTGCAGGGAAGGAGTGGAAGCTGTATCTGTGTGTGTTTATGTGTCTAGGATTGGTGCCATCACCTTTCTGTGCTCTTTCTGGGCTTAGCCCAACAAGGTCTCTCAGAGATGAGTCAAGGAGGGATAGCACAGTGAGAATAAAGAGGATTTGAGAGACTTGCAAATTCACCTCATCAAAGGGCTTCTCTCCCATGTGCAGCCAAGTGATTTGAGACGAGAGGAAATCTCTCCATTCTAGGCAGGCTGGCTGGTTAAAGACCTGGGAAATGAGCTGGCTAAGAAGGCTCCACTGACAAAGTGTGTAAAATGAAAACCTGCTCCCTTCAGAAAGGATTCTTTTTGGCCATTAGGAAGAACTCCCTGGAAGGGTTTTTCTTTTTTTAAAAGTGGGACCAGAGAGAAAAGCACAGAGGAGGGTTTGCTGAGCATCTATTGCTGCTCTCCTGGACTTGCAGCCTGTAGCATTGCTGCCACGGCAGCTGCCCAGCACTAAGCTGGACCGCGAGCTTCTCTCTTCATCTGGAATAATAAACCAGAAACATTACATGAAATGCAATTAGCTTTTTCTAATTGCCAGCCCAAATTTACTTGTGGCTAGTTCATTTCCTTTTATCCTTGTACCAACAATGGCTTTTAACCGAGATACAAATTTCCCGGAGGCAAAAAGGTATCCCCGAAACTTTTTAGATTTGTTGCAGATTTCCTAGAGCTTCCCTTTCATTAGGCTGAGCTGGCTGACCCATTCCATCCTTCCCTCCTGTGAAATGCTCACCCTTCCCCAGGAGCCCTCACCTCCCTCTCTGGCCTATTGCTCTGGTTTTGGCTCAGGAGCTCCATGAATGCTCATGAACTGCCATTCTTTTGCAGGACTCACAAGTCCACAGCAAAGGTACAAACTTGTGCAAGAAATGGGGCATTTTTCCCTGGATAAGTCCTGGAAGAGGGAAAAAAAATCCATGAAAGAGCAAAAATATCCATGAAAATGTGAAATTTCCATTTGCAAAGTCCCTCTGTTAAAAAAAACCGAGCTTTCTCCAGTGAGTCCATAGCAAATGGGCTCAACTTAGAGGTTGAAAGGCTGGTTTTCTCCAACTGTCAGATGCTGTCAGCTCAGCTGAGCTTTAAGCATCCATGGGAGAGACCCTCAGACACTGCTGGCTACCCCACCACAACATGCTCTAGGAGTGGCTTGTATATTTGCTTTCTAAAACTCTTGGCTATCAGACTGATGACCCCAAAGAGCTTCTTGTTTGGGGTGGCCTCAGAGCGACACCCTGCCCATGTCCCCAGGGTGATGTGAAGCCACAGCAGATCCTCTGCAGCAGCACCCCCCTCTAGATGGACCAAGGATATGGAGCATCTCCCCTACCGCTGTCTTACACTGTTTGCTCTCTCACACTTCCTAGGGAAGCTGGGAGCTTGACTTTTTTCATTTTAATATAAATTTAAAACTCTTGGAGACTGGCTCCATGCAGTGGTGGCCAGTTTGGGGGCTTCTGCTGTCCCAGCTGCCCCCACTGCTGACCCAGGGAGCTCCAGCAAGGAGGGGACCACTGCTCACCCAGGCTCTCCGTGAACCACCAGGCTGCAGAAGACAGCTGGACCATCAGGGTTGGTCAGCGAGGATTGCTCCATACAGGCTTGTTCCCATGGCTTTGTTCAGTCTAATTTACAAAGTCTGTGGAGAGCAGATTTTGCCGTTTCCATCAGCAGATCTCCTGCTACTTGTAATCACTCTCAGTCTCTCTTTGTGGGACCTGCACACGCTGACATGGCTTTGAATTCTCAGAGCACAGAGAGTGTCAGGCCTGGGAGGACAGATGATGATTTTCAAGGCATCCTTGCACACAAAGAGTCTCCAGGTGTTTTTCCAGGGAGCACATTTTCATTGGGAAATTCTGATTTCTTAAAAATTGGCCTGTCCTGAGAAGACACTGGTTCTTATGATGCTGTTGCCAGGAAAAAAACTTTGCAGGTTCCAGATGAAATTTCCAGTCCGAACACTAGAGAATTGCTCTATTATTCAATCCTCCAGGCACCCTTAAAATGAGATCTTGCTGGGCTCTGTCTCAACATGAGGACCAAACTTCAAAGGCAGCTTTGGGGCTACAGTCCCTTAGCAGACCCCCTGCTTTCAATCAAGTCCAAGAAGCCAGATCTCTCTGCACCAGTGCTTTTAATAAGCCCTGCCTCCAGAGATCTGCCTACCCGCAAAACCATTGCAGGAGGTCTCTCCTAATGAAATCTTTGCTGGAGTTTCTGGCATCAGTCTGCTGTGACAGTGAGCACAGCTTTGTATGCAGCTCTCTGGCCTGGTGCCAGATGGATATTTGATGAAGTTTGCTGTAAAGTCAGACAGAAAAATGATTTCTTTTGCTGGCACATAGGCAGAAAAGATGCTTCTTTAGGAGACAAATCTCCTCTGTTATTATCTCCGTATGAGAAATCAGTAGGATCTATGGTTCATCCTTTTATCTCCAGCTGAGCCAGGCAAACGTGATGCTGTCATTAGGAGCTGACCCTCCCTCTCCCACTGCAAGTGGCTGGTGCTTTATCCCGTGTGTTCGCTGTCTCTGGGGCTCCGCACTCGCCATTCGGAGGCAGATTTTGCATGTGGGAAGGACGTGCTGCCAGCAAACCCAAGGGGTCTGGCTTCTGCAGCCTTCTTAGGGGTGGGCATATCGCTGCCACCTGCACCCCGTGGCTGTTGTGCAAATAAGCAGGCAGCTCTTGTTTCCGGGCTGGGAACCTTTCCCGGGGCCGCTGAGTTCACTGGGAAAAATAACCTTTGGCTGGCAATTACAGCTGCACCTGGGAGTGGCAGAGCTGTTTGCTCCAGGGATGTAAACCCAGGTAGCAGAGCACGGGAAGCTCCCCGAGGCTTCCCTCCCAGTTTCATGCTGTGTGAACGTCTCCAAATGGCTTTTCTTTCTTATCCTTTGTCTGAAAACACCGACCAGCCCCAAAGCCAAGGCAAATTTTTGCTGCGTCCTTGCTGGCTAAACACTTTTTCATGGCCATAAATCCTTGGAAATCCCTCTGAATGCGGTTGTACACCATGGTGATGACCAGCAGTCCCATCTAGGCCTCTGGTGCTTTGCTACGTAGGTGCAATTAAGGCAGTCCCTGCTCTGGGTAAAGAGAAAGACAGCAGGCAACAAAGGAAACTGAGGCACAGAGCTGAGAAGGGGGGTCTTAGCTCAGATCAAAGCATTAATCTTGCTTTTCCCAGGGAAAGAAAAAAAACCCCAACTCTCAGCATCTCAGAATCACAGAATCACAGAATCATTAAGGTTGGAAAAGACCTATAAGATCATCAAGTCCAACCATCAACCTAACACCACCATGCCCACTAAGCCATGTCCCATCTGTAACGTCCTGGGGCAAGGACTTCCACGCCTTAACCCCGTGTCGTGTCATGTGCACTGGCTTCATTTGAAAAAGAGGGAGGAAAAACCATCTCTTTTCTCATTTAAACCTCGAAACGCACCTTTTGGGTTGGTCAGATTCGGACACTCAACAAATAGCTGCAGATTCCCTTGTTCAAGGCAGTGATCTCCGCGGGTGGGAAATACAGAGATGGGTTTTCTCTGCAAGGAACTGGGCGATGAACTTACTGAATGATCCTGTTGGCTGTTGTTTTCCTGACATGATGCATTTCTCTGGCATAACGCTGAATTTCCCAGAAGCTCTGGGCTACATGTATTTTCATAGAGCCTCATTAAAAACATGGCTTCAGTTCCGAAAATCACATTTGTTCTAAATAAGAGCTGTCTGCTGGGAGAATTAATTCCTCTGACTTAAGTCACCTCCCTGGAAGTGTTGCTGTTGTCTTCGATTTCATGGCTCAGATGATTACACTTTTCCAACACCCAAGAATAACAAGATTAGGGAATTTGTGGCAATGAAGGCAAAGAGGAGGAACTGGCTAAGAAAAAGGGAAGATAAATTGAATTTTCCCGTTAAAAGAAAAGGAAATGGCTATTTCACAGAAACAGTTTTGCTTTTGGGAAATAACAGCAGGGAAAACTCCCTGCTTGAACCAAAGTCTCTTATTCTTTAATAGTCTTAAATCTATCAGGCTCGTTATCATACTCTGTTCATCCAAAAAGCTTTGTGATCCTTAGATATGCTATTTAAAGCTAATTGGGGAAGTATTAAATCCAGTCCTGTGAATTATAAAGTAACAGAAAATGAGAGTAAATTGGCAGTAATTGTGTTAGAGACAGAAGCGTCCAGAGATGGCAGTTGCCATCCACCCATCAATGAGGTGTTGGGTGTCCCTCTGCCCCTGTGCATCCGGGAGGGAAATCCAGGGAAGTGGCTCAAACTGGTGCATTTTCCCTGATGTTTTAAGCAAACTGAGAGCGAGCTCGAAGGCTGCTCACAGGGCACAGCCGGCGGAGGGGCCCTCCAGGACTCAGGGGAGGTGGGGAGCTGCAGGACCGCGCTGAAACTGAGGATGCAGAGAGTTTGCCAATTGGGAACAGACATGTTCTGAAATGTGGATGATTGCTGCGTGAGCATGCGTGGCACATGGATGTGTGCGTGTATGTGTGCACCCCACACTCCTACTGTCACAACTCAAAGGAGCAGCAAGCTGACTTCCCTCTGCAACGCCGGGAATAGGAAGAAAGCACCTCCCCGGGAGGGACAATGCCTAAAGGGAAAGGTTCTTCTTTCGTGACACCAGGAGCACTTTAGCAGGGCTAACGCTCGCAACATCATTAAGCTTAATGTTTCTGTTATTTGTGCTGTCAATTCTCTTAATGGCGCTCCAGCAGCATGGAGTGGAGTGAGTCATAAAAGTAATTATTAACTAGGCTATGGCACTGAAAAGGCATTTGAAGTTCAATTCAGCGCCAGCCCTGGTCGATGTGGATGGTGTACGTTCGTTAATGAGCAGGTGCAAAGTGCGTTTGCCGAGGAGAGAAAAGGAGAAAGCCCATTCGGTGTGAAATATTTTGCCTTATTATCTGCACAGGGAAATACATAACAGCAGGTAGAGGCAGTGAATAGCAGTAAGGGTGTACATCTTGCTCCCCACATTTTTAAGAGCACTTAAAACACAGGCACTCTGGATTTTACTACATCAGTGCCCAGACTGATACAGGGACCCAGAGGTGTCAGGAGCTGTACATATGAGGAATGGCAAGAAGCTGTGGCTGCCACCAAGACCTGGGAGTCAGAGTAGAAATAAACAGGCAAAAGGGGGGGACAAAGGGGTGAACATTCACATTTTGGAGGTAGGGAAGTGGATCTACTGGGAGATGAAGTGATGTGAGTAAGGTCACATAAGGTTTTGGTGGCAGAGGAGGAAAGACTGCTCAGATTCACCGCATCTTGTGGTTGTGACCTACCCATCAGACCTCCCTTTTACCTAGATGTGCTTTTTGCTGGAGGCACACAGATTTTTAGCTGTGGTGACAAGGATACATCAACCCCCACCCAGACATATGCCCTTCCTCTGCCCGAGGCTTGGTACCCACAGGAGAACTGCAGGAGGGGAGGAGGCTCAACCCAGGGCCAGAGCTGATGGAGTAACACTGCACTGGCAGCTCCTGAAAGTTCCTATCAAAGGCAAGAAAGCAAGTCCCAGTGAGGAGCAGGTACCAGCCGTATCAGTGCTATCACTGCTGACAACGTTCTCAGGCAGGACAGGTCAGTCTCTGCTATGAGACTGTATTTACTCCGTAAGATTATTGCTTAGCTCCCGCTGGGTAGCTCTGCTGAGCTGATAATTGTCCATCAGGCAAATGGCAGAGCAAAAGCTCACATCAACAGTGATAAAGTCCAGTCTGCCGGGGTGGGTTTGTGTAGGGCTTTTGTGTTTTGTTGTCTTCCTAGTTGTGTGGACAGGGTTTTTTTTTTTTAATAGGAGACCAGGAGTGATAAAACACATTTCTGAAGGTAGGAAGATGGTATCTGATGAGATGGGCAGCAGGCATTTGGAATAGCAATTACAGATCCTGCAGATGTAGCATGGGTCTTAGCAGACGAGAGGATCCAAGGTAACTGGTTTGCATTTTATGAGCGTGGATCTATGTTAATAAAAACAAAGAGTCGGTCTGAGGAGGTGGCGGACTGCCTGGAGTGATAAAAGCAGTGATTTATCTTCTTTCATGATCTGTGAGGCAAAACTGAAGGAAGGTGATGGTGATGGAATAAAAATTCATCTGTATCAAGCCACAATTGCCTGATGGACAGACCCCATCACCACAACCGGAGGTGTGTGGTGACTTGCAGCCGGTATGTCCCTAGGAGCAGAGCTGTGGCAGACAGCACATGGCTAGGGTTGGACAGCCTTCCCCAGGGCTTTGGTGAGGCTGTGCATCCCACCATGGGGCTCTCACGCATCCCCTGGCACCCAGGGAGGACCTGAGAGCCCCCCTGCTCCTCCTGACCCAGGACTGAAGTCTGTCTGCCCCTGCACTGTAGCAGCTCAGCTCATCAAACCCACATTAAACTCATGTGCTGCAAGAAATACCAAGTTGTTTTCCCCAGAATTAGTCAGTTTAGTTGGCTCAGAAAGGGGCCTGTCAAATACCCCAAGCAGAGCAAGGGAGTAGGTGGGCAGGAGCAGAGTGTTGGAGGAGCGGAGGGGTGGGATCTCTCTTTTGGAAGCAATGGGCAGCAATGGGAAGAATATACAAAATAAAAGAACATTTTTCTCCCCAAATAAATTAATGCTGACTTGGTGAGAAAGGTTTCAGAATAAAACAAAAAGTTAAGTTGCAAAGGGTATATAGTCATGGCTGAGAGGAAGAGCCCCCAATGCCGCCGTTTAACCTGGGCTGTTCTTGCATACCCGCAGTATGACAAGGAGAGTAAAGAAACAGCCTTTGATTTTTCATTTGAGGTGTCATCTCAATGGCCCCTGGAGACATGAGGATTTGTGGCTGGCCATATAACTGTGATGGTTTTGGGGAAACTGGAGTGCAAGAACTAGGGTCTGGGCCTTGTGGTGTAAGCATACCAGGACATGCATCATTTATCCTAGATCATTTTCATGAGGTTTGAGGCAAGTAGCCTTCCTTCTGCTTTCCCCATCTCCCATCTCCCCTGTCCAGCGATGGAGAGGTAACAGATTTTGTTTGATCCTGAGAAAATGCCCTGAGGGCTCTATGCAGGGTTAGAAAATGATGCTGTTTAACTCTGTGGTGCCTGAGGCTGGCTTGCCAGCTTTCGCTGCTTGACCAGGAAAATGAGAAGGCCCCATGCGGCACATCTGCTGGGCAGGATCCGGCTCTGCCAAGGCTTGCCGGCAGCCTGGGGTCACGGTGCACTCCTGGCTGCTGAGCTCCAGTCAGCAGCCCTCATTTGTGTGCAATCTTCCACCATTAAACAAAGCCGTGCAAAGCCCTCTAACAGCCTTCAATCATTTTCCAATTAATTCCCCTGGTTCCAAAGCCTTGTTTAAAGCTTCTAGGATAAAATCTATTTCCACAAAGACCTTTTTCTGGTCTGGAAGGTGGAAATTGGGAGGTAGCAGTGAGAAAAAGAGCAGTCTTGAGAGTATTCTGCCCACGTTGGATGCCTTACTATGTGGGGTGGGTAAATCACCATTAATGTCTGTAGAGTACTGTCTCTTTGGGGGATGCAGCTATAATCTACTGTGTCCCCAGCTCTGAGTTTCAGCTTGTTTCTTTATTTGTAGGGATAGGCTAACCTGAACCTGATTCTGTTCCTGCTACACCTGGCCTCAGCCTGATTTCTTATTGCTTTGAGGCTTCTCTACCTATGGCACCATGGGGATGGTCCACTGCTTCCCTTGGTCCTCGCTCCAGCCTGGCTGATGGTGGCCCAGAAGCCACATGTAAGCAGATCTTCAGCAAGGTGCATGTGAGCTACCTCTTAGCTTCTGGACTGGAGTCTGCCCAGGATGAGGTAGATCTGGCATGTGACACTGAGTGGGGATCAGGTCAAACGACTTAAATTCTCCAGGTTTTTGATGCCATGATATGCAGTGGTCTGCCAGAGCTCAATTTTCTGAAGACCTGATGTCTTTATGCCTAGGCACAGTCCTAACAACCAGCAGGTAGATCACAGTGGTGTGCTCAAGTCATCTTTCCAAGGTGAGGTGCAATCTTTGATGGGTTAATGGCAGCTCTGAGGGCTTGGCATCCAGGAACAATTGAGTATCACATCTAACTATGGACCAAACAGACCATACCTGGCTGTTTCCCCAGGGGAAGCAAAATTGTGCTTGCAAATTCTGGAACTATTCCAGTGACATAAAATCCAGTAGAGATGGGATCAGCTTCAGCTACCTGTTTTCCAGCTTAAGTTAAGGAGCTCTTGGTGGTAGCAGCATAATATCACTTATAGCACAAGCACCATCACTAATGACTACTCCCCTTTTGGTTACAGACCTTCTAATTTCAAGGAGGACGTGTGTTTGAGAAGTGAGACCAGTATGGGAATGCTGCCCTGCCTGTCTCCCAAACTCTTTTAAGGCTAGGTCACCTGGTCATCACCTACTGGAAAAAAAACAGTAAGACACCGAGGTCTTCAAAAAAATAAAAACAGAATTTCAGAGGCCCACTTTAGAATAACAATTTTTAGCATATTCCTGAGTAGGAAAAAGACACAGGCTTGTATCTTTGGTCTGCTAATTTCAGAGGCTTTTGCTCTCAGCTCCCCATATATTCTTCCTGCTGGGCTCTTGTAGTGTCTTCTGCATCTTTCCTGCCCTTGCTTTTCCCCTCTGTGTCCGATATCCTAGACCAATGAAACTCTTGCAGAAAAAAAAAAATAGTGGAAACCAAGGACTTTTGCCAAATACGTTAGTGTCAAGGAGTCAACATATTCTAACTGGACCTGCTTTGGTGACAAGTTCTAGACAAGCTCTGAGCAAGGCTTCATATGTCAGCTTCATGGTTTATTGGGACTGCAGTGATAACTATGGTCCTAAATGGAAATAACTCTGTGCAGGCTCCTCAGATTGTTTCCATTCAGACTGACATCTCCAGCTGCCCCCAAAAGCCAAGTTCCACAGCAGCAAAAAAAGCTTTATACTCTTGGCTTTAATTAACTCCCTACAGCAAGAGCCACTTTGGCTGTAACGGGCGAGTGGCTTTCAGATATGCTATTTATCAGCTCCCTAAATGTAATCAGAGTCAGTTTGATCCAATTAGGCAGTAAGCAGTACAGGATAGTACCATACATCCTGCATGCAGCAGCACTCAGGACAAGGAGGTGCAATGCTGAAAAACTGTGACCTTCCCATTTAGGATACAATGTCATCTTCCCTTTCTGTGAATAGGGTGAAAGTCCTTGATGCCTCAAAAAGCACTTCAGTGTCTACCAAAGGCTGAGCCTATAACTCTGTTGCATGCCATGTGGACCAGCCTGATGTCTCTTCCAACCTGCAATGGGGTTCGTGGTGCCTGTAATGTACCTGTCCTTTCTGCTCTGAAGGGCAGGCTGCTGCTCTCCTGCCAAGAGCATGATCCTTGCCCTTTCTGACTCTTGAGGACTTAGCTGGGGGGCAGCTTGGGAGCTGGGGAGGACCTTCTCCTCATCAGCCAAGACTGCAGTGGGCACATGAGAGATGTTGGAAAGGTCCCATTGGCACGTGGATGCTCCCAGTTGTGGTTTGTGATGCACTGCTAATTGTGCTCATGAAGGGACCAGCAAAACAGCTATTTCCCGTTTTCTGTGTGCTCTCCCCTACACAGAATTGGATGAGGAGCAGAGGAAGGGATGTGTAATTGTCTGTGAATTGGGGTAATCATCTAGATTTAATCCCATGTTCTTTAATTTTGTTGCTCAGGAGCTCTTTCCTGGTCTCACTCCAGATCCTGCCCCTTTCCAAAAGCCCAGTCCCTACCATCTCAGGCCAAACTTATAAGGCCAAATTGCATCCCCTTATGCCAGGAGAAGTCCAGAGTAAACTCCCTGGTGATTTCAACAGGAGCTAAAGAACTGAATCTGCAATGCAAAGCAGTGATTTCTTGCTATGCTTGCCCTAAACCGTCTGCACTATGGCACTACTGGGGATTGTTCCCTTTCTCCAGCCCAAAACTGTTTCCTTCCCCAGTGATGAGACTGTTTAATGTCCTGGATTAAATGAATAGCCTTTTTACTGAGAAATAAGGGCTAAATCAGTTGCTTTTGGACAAGCTGTTCACAGACTCAGGTGAAGACTGGGCACAAAAATGATGCTTCAGGGTCTTTTGGGGTTTTCAACTGTGGTTTAATATTAAAGGGAATTTCTGAAAACAGTCGATGCACCTGGTAAGATTTTTATCTGGGCCACAGTATAACTTCAGTGTGTCCTCATTACAGGGCATGTTTCCAGAGAGGCTAAGAGCAAGCTTGCTCTGCACGGGCCCAGCTGTGCGATCCCTCCTGACATGACCAGGAGGTAGTTCATCTGCTTACAGCAGTAATTTCACCTTAATTACAGAAGCTCTGCTTTGAGCTGGAAGACTGCCTGGATGTTTCTTGCGGACTCTGAGGGCTGCTTGGCCAATGGTAGAGAAAGCGGCTTGGCTGACACACGTGATGGGAGGTGCCCCAAGATGCACATGAGGTGTGGGTGATGCCAAATTCACCTGCCAGTGCTCTGTGCTGGTGTGTGGTGTGGCTGCTGCTGGGTGGCCGGTGAGACAGTGCTGGCCTAGGTTGGACAGGTGGGAGATAGAGAGAACAAATGGGACGTGCTTCTGCTGGGGATGACTTTAGATGCCCTGGTGAAATCCAGCTCTGTTTTCCATCATTGCTAAGAAGCCAGGGCTACACGGGACTATTTATGGGCCAACTTCTTCCATCTGTGAGAGGAGCATGGCTAGAGTCAAGCTTTGCTGAGGCATCCCTCCTTGGCTCCCCAGGCAGCCCGTGCTTGAAGGACCCACGAAGGCCAGGACTTGCCCTGCTGAGTCAGCAGATGTGTCCCTGTGCAGGGCAATGCATGTGTCCTTCATGCCCCCCAGCTCCTGCTCACCAAAATCCCAAAAAGGCACCCTTGGGTGCCTTGGAAGGAGGTGGTGCTGTGACTGGAGTGGTGGGGGCTTGAAGAGCTCCACTTGGTGCGAGGCTCTGCTGTGGGCAGAAGCAAAAGTCCCAGTGGGGTTTAAATAAAGCACAGCTATCCTGCCTTCCTCCCAGTGGTTACCAGGCCTGTGGCAGCTGTGCTGAAGACAAGCCCAAGCCTCATGAGCCAACCTACTCATGCCTTTGTCAACTAATTAGCTTTGCCTAAGCCCAGAAGGTAGATTTGCCTTCTGCTCATAACTCACCTCCCCGTGAGGTTTTTTGGCCTTTCACAAACATGTCTCAGACAGCAGCTGAGTTTCACACTCTATAACCAAGGGGAGATATCATCCACCACCCTTACAGGGAGCAAATAACACAAGGGGTTGTGCTTTAAGCAGCATTTTGTTGGGTGGAGTGTGCGGCGGCAACGCTGCTGCTGCGCAGCAGTACCCAGCATCACCTCGAACGATGGTGTCATCCCTGAGTATCCATGGTCATCAAACCTGTCAAAACAAAATTTGCTGCAGCTATTAGAAGAAAGGAAGTCTTGCACTACCTTAGCTAACGTTGCGCAACTCCCCCTCCTCTTGCAAAGAAGAAATCAGCTGCCACAGACCTTGCTTCTTTTTTCAGTTTTGGCTCAGAGGAGCTGACTCCATCCTACGTCGTTCTGTTGGGCCACGTGCAAGCCCGTCCCCACTGCAGACAGGCCATCCTTCTCCAGAGCCACCTGTTTAATGTTGAATTCATTTACATTTCTTTTATGTGCTTGTGTTTTCTTCAGCAGACAGGCCTGATCTGCTTTTCTGTTCAGGGGGTTACGAGGGCCTAGTTAAATGAAAAAGAATATGCAAAATGAAAGGTGACTTTCCACTTGAGCAATACTGAAGATGAGAAACACGAGACAGAAAGAAAAGAGCTTTTACATCAGTGCCTGCAAAGCTTTTTGACCCGAGCTCAGTGTTTATATAAAATTATCATCAAGCCATAAATTTAACCAAAAACTGACAGTCTGAATGACAGACTTCCCAGCAGTCAGCATATGAAATAGATACCATTCAGCTGAATACCGATTGTGCATTAGGAGGTGGGTTTTATCCAGAACAGCACACTGATTGATGAGGATGTACAAACATCAGGAGCGCTGTCCGCTTGAGTGATGAGGTGCCTGAAAGCGATGGCTTGTGTTTGATGGATGCCGGAGATCAGATCCCGAGCAAGCAGAGCTGGTCAGGTGGGACCCGAGCAAGGAGACACTCGATGCTGCTGGAGATGCACTGAACCAGTGGGCACAGCCGAGGGGCTGGAATTGGGCTTGGGGCTAGGGATTAGACCAGAAAGTGACCCAGGAGCTACCTTGCTGATTAGCTCCTTGAAGTGTTTTCTGCTGCCTTCAATACATCAGGTGGGGAGTGTACCCCAAGAGGGTATACCTTAAGGTGGGTGCTGCCTAGGTTTGCTCCAAGTAGTTCGATTAGAGGTCAAAAGTAGATACACAGCAGATCAGAGGGACTGGGGTTATTTTGGCCCTGGATGCAGTGGTGCTTGCAGCTGTGACCACCAGCACCTGGGAGATGCCGTGACGGTACTGGAGGCAAACTAGCACCGTGCTGGCAGGAAGAGCCAGCATTGAACATGGGTCTTGTTTCCCACTGAATCACTGATTTCCACCAGATAAAACCAGATTAGCACCCCTGTAACTCCTGGGCTGCTGTGCTGCCATCCTGCCAGCCTGGCCGAGCCTGCGCCGGCTGGGTCTGCCCCTTCCTGGATGCCCACGCCATGTCCCCGTGTGTCACCTCTTTCTCCTCTGCACCCACTTCGTTCTCCTCTGCCCACAGCTCTGGCAACCTGCGATGGGCTTGTGAGCCAGAGAGCTGTTGTCTCCCTCTTATTTTTTTTTCCTTTATTTTTCTCTTTCAGCTGCATCAGCCGGTCTAATAAAAGATACTGCCTCTCCCTACAAACCTTGCCTCTAGACACTTAACCGCACTGAGGTTGCTATAACAACAACCGAGCTCTTTGCCAGCAAGAAATGGAGGGAAAAGGTACTGGTAAGATCAAGAGAGAGCAGCAGAGACCCTCCGTCGCATTATCCCTGGGAGGGGTAGGATGCGGCACCACCTGGGACAAAGCAGAGAAACATGAAGAAGGAGTATCTCAAGGGGAAGGAGGCATTCAAGTCCTGACTCTGCTCGGGATGTGCATGCAGGGCAGATCTCCTGGGTGAATGTTCGCCCTGTTCAGGTTAAAAAACATGCATTGCTTCTGCACAGAAAGGCACTGGGTTTAGCATCGCTTGTCCCCCGTTACTAGGCTGCTCCCAGGACTCATTCATGGGGCAAAATTCCCATCCTGGCCAGGAAGGAGGTAGGTGACATGGACTCTGATGATTAGGTGTCAGGGCAAACTGGGGACTTTCAGAGGGTAAATGGATGCTGTGTCCCCCTCCAGCTGCAGCTGGCCAGGAAAGGTCTTCCCCTGCCCCTGAGCACAGCCGTTTAAGCATCAGGAGAAGGGTTGCTGTGGTTTCTTGGGCTGAGAAGAGCCAGGGATGGCTCAGGTGAGGGAGAGGAGGTGGAAACTACCGGTAGAAGCATGCAAATGCTTGTAGGGGATGCTTGTGCTGGGAAATAGTAACTTACAAGCAGGAAAAAAACAGTGGGAAAGCTTATCTGGAGTAGCTATAGATACCTACAGAGAGAGACACTTCTCCATCCTTTTCTGTTCTTTTTAGCTGATTGCAAATGCCACAGTGAAGCTCTTCTAACTCCATCAGCTAGGGGTTTATTTGAACCAAATCTTCATTTTTCCCTCCCAAGTTATGGATTAGAGGCTCTGAATTGTTAAACAGCTGAGGATTGCCAAGAATAGAGAGTTTGTTAAGCACTCTGAGAGCTGGGCATTAGAGAAAGTTAAATTATTATTCTCAGATCCACTGCAGAGCTGAATATTTATGGCTCAATCTAGTTTTCCAGAGTCTCATCATTTCTTATGTCAACTGTACTTTATAGAAATGTCCACAGGGAAGGAATTGACTTTTGTCCCTGGCCCAAACTAAACAAGCTCAAGCAGTGATTATTTAGGTTTTGAAACAGTTGGATAATTTAATCTCAACATCTATCGATTCCCATTCTGCACTGGAATCCTATGGCTAAACATCTGCAAGGCAATTAAAAGCCTAGAGTACAAATTCATTACAGATTTATCAATAGGTACTGAGGTTTAGACTGAGAAAAAATTGGTTTTTAATCTGCTTACTTTGGGGTAAAAAAAAGAGATGCAACTTCACACAGCTGAAGGTACATCTAAGGCCATGAGAAAACTGCTCCCTGTTTCAGGCATTGTTTGAAATGCTGATGCATTTCCATCTAAAGGGCTCCCAGTTTGGGGCAGACGGGAGTAAACCTTTCAGCAAAATAACCAGCATTACCAGCATTTAATTAAAAATTGAACAAATGGCAGCGATGTCCTGCATTGCTAACCCTGATCCCTACCTTGGCCAGCACCTGGGGCTGGGGTTTGTGGGTCCTTCCCTGCCTGCATTCCTTCCTGGGGGCAGCTGCCTTCGGTGGTTAGTGAAGTGATTCCCATACCAGATAATTAATTGGCTCAATCTGTTAATGAGGTTTACAATGTACTTTGTGGGCCATCTGGACAAAAGATGATTTGCGAGGATGACTGCAACATGTCCCTGCCTTTTATCCTCGGTAATGATTAAATATGGACTAATTAACCAGGGGGGGACAAACTGGTTACAAAGAGCCAATGCTCACAGTGATGGATCTATCATCAATGAATAGGAACTGCAGCTAATAGGAAAATCTATGCCTTTCTGAGGAGGACGGGGAGAGCTGATCAGAGCTGAGAGGCATGACAGGCCAGACCTCGCAGTGGACTCGACCGGGGTGCGCTGGCTGAGGGCAAAGCTCGGGGAGCAGGAGGGATGCTGAGATGCAGGGTGGCTGCAGGACTGGCCGACCTGGCTTCAGGCGCAGTGGATGCTTGCTCCTCCCCAGCAGCTTCTCAGGATCCCCCTGCCAATATTTGGCCCGTACTATACCATTGTGGCTGGAAATCTAAAAGGCAGAGGGTTGTCATGGTTTTTGAGCATTGCAATTCATCACATCTTAATACAGTAATCACCAGGTGTCTGGGAGATTATTTTAGTGTAGAAAAGAAATATTCCAACACAGGGAGGGGGCGGGAAGCGAGAAGAGAGAGTACCACACAGCCCCGGAGAAATATCTTCTCTTTGGCCCCCGTCCTTGTCTCAGCCCCCAAATGATGTGATACTCATCTCATCCCCATTCGTCAGAGCTCATTTCCCTTGCAAGGAAATAAAAAGTGCTCAGCTCCAATTTATGCAGCAGGGGGATACGTGAGTGTCTGGAAGGGAATCAGCTCAGTCAATCATGTGCAATGTAAACCCTCTGTGAAAACACCCCAGATCCACTTTGCAAAATGACTCCAATAAATGACAAAACAATATGCATGCATTCTTAAGCAAGTAAGAGATTAAACAAAGACCTGGAGCTTATAATCATTGCTGTTCTGGGGTAGGAATAATTTACAGTAATAGATGCCTGTCTGGTGCGCATTTTAGCAGGTTTTGCAGGCTTTTCCCAATTCCCTTTCCTAGCCAATACTTCAAATTTGTTTGCTCCCAGAATAATTAGAAAAACCACCCTCTCCTACTTACCAGTGCATAAATCTGCATCCATAGGCCATTAGAGAACAAATCACTGCAGAACGATGGTGCCCCAAATTAGCAACTATTTATTGCCTCTACAGCCAACAAGGCTTCTTCCAAAAACCTCTTGAGCTGAGCAACCTTGCATACACCAGTAAACACTCCTGTTTAGGACTTATACTTAAAAGTTTTGGTGTTTTGTTTTTGTTTTTTTTTTTTTTTTTTTTTAATGTCAAAATACTCATCTGCAGAGAAAAAGACTCAGTTGCCTATTGTCAGACTGGGTCTGAGAGCTGGTATTTGTCAGCAGTAAGAACATTGACTGACCTGACCCATGATCCTGAAGCCTGTGGATCACTGAGATTACTGATTCTGGGGGCTCAGTCCCGCCAGGAACATCAGCCATGTGTTAAACCAGTGCCTACCAGGACTAAAGCAAATACAAGTGTTTCTGCACCCCTCAAGCTCTGCCTTTGCCGCCCCTCTTTCACCAGGTTCTCCCAGACTGGATGCAGGTCTCCACCACTCAGAGCTTCGTCCAGCATGTGAATGATGAGCTGCAAATATAAGTTGCCTTACACTGCAGCTCTAATGACTTTTTAAATCCCCTTAATTCTCATGAGGCTTCCTATTAAAGCAATAGGGATGCTTAATATGGGGCTTAATAATTCTTTGAGGGGTCGAGCTATTTGAAATGAGTACCCCTCCCTGTGGAAGCAGCACTTGGAGCTCATCGCTGCCTCTTCCCACTGCGTTGAGAATGAATGGTGTTTTATTTATAGGCAAGACACAAAGCTGAAGGCCCAAGATGAGAACTGCCAGGCTCAGAGACAGAAATAATATCTGTGATTGACCTAAATGTCCAAGGCAACCGCTGACAGCCCAAACACAGCACAGGAGCGGAGCCTTTGACAAATAAATGCAAGGAAATTTATACCCAAGGCTGCAAGAGAAGACCTTGGGAAATAAAAACGCTCAGCCTTTCAGCAGCAATCGCTGAAGGTAGGCTACCAGATTGCATCCCACTGTTACACCAACCTCCCTGAGCATGGCAGACAGCCTCCAGACCAAGCCCGTGACTTGACAATTTGCAAACACAGTTCAAGATCCCAAACTGGCATTTTCATTCTTAAATTTTGCATGGGCCAGCATGTGCTCAGAAATATCCTGGGTCACAGCAGTGGGAGGCCGTGACCCTGGAGGGTGGCCCCAATAGCTGGACACAATGCAGAACTGCCATCAGCCGGGTGAGTCCTACGCTCAGCAAACAGTCTCTGGTGGGCAATGGGTAATGCCCAGGCACCAGGCGTAATGCCTCAAAATCCTCATGCACCAAGGTGCGAGCCAAACGCTGCCGGAGGAAACTTTGTGGAGGCAATTTAGCTAACACCAATGCAGATCTGGGGACATCTGGGACTTTCTAGACTCACACACCGACCCTGGAGCTTATTTATTCCCCATAACCCTCCGTCAGCTCTCAAATCTGTCCCCACCCTCGATAAAAAGCAGCATCCTCCACTGAAACCCCCAAGCCAGGGTGCTAAAAAAGCAGAGCAGCTGGAGAGCTTTGCTGTAGCTGTGAGATGTGATGGCCACAGTCATGGAAAAGACTCTGGAGCTGAACAGGGACCCTCAATGATAAATATACCCTTGGCTAAGAGCTGATGGGGCAACCTGGGCACGGAGGGCTGTAGGAAACATATATCTTCCGTGGAGAGCAAGGCTGTATTCGTTTTCTGCACTACCAGATGAAGCTGGAAGGTGTCACTAGCAATAAATACAATTGAAAAAAGGACATGCATGTTCAGTTCAGATTTCCGTATCAAGCCTTCACTGCTGGGTTGTGGTGTGCATGTTTGGCACAGCACAATATTGGGGGAAAATCTGGAAGTTACACAAGCCAGGTTAGGCTCATGGTTTAGAGATGGCCAGAGCACTGTCTCATCTTCTGTTCCCTAGCAAAGTTATTGTCCAAAAATGAGATTTGCCTGACGTTGAGAGCCCAGATAAAGGAAAGGACAGAGGAGAAGGAAAAGGTAGCAACGGGCACCAACGCTAGCCCTGCATTGCCAGGGTAAGCAGATGTGACAGTTGTCCTGCAAACTTATCAGCAAATTGTGAGCAGCTGCTGAAAGAGTAGCTGGGACAGACACACTCCTAATCCAGTCCAACCTGAGCTCAGGTGAATTAGCCATGGCCTGGCACTCACTTTCAGATGATCTTAGTCCACCCCACTGCCAAAAAGATGGTCCTGCCTCTGCTGCCCTAGCTGTCCCCTTCTTTGTATCAATACTAGAAACCTGATCTGGCTGAAAAATCTGATCTGATCCACTTTTCTCCTCCAAAGAAGTTCATTTCCTGCTGGATCAGCTCCCTGCTCTGTCCCATGATTGCTACTGCCAGTGCCGGGGAGGGGCAGGAACACGGCCCCAGGCATGGGACACCTTCCCACCTTGGTGCAAGCTTGTGTTGGCTGAAAGGACTTGTGAGACTGTAACCTTCACTCCAGGCAGGAGCATCCTCTTCCTCAGCACCCTGCTACAAACCCCTGGGATAATGCAGTGCGTGGCTGTGCAGGGAGATGTGGGAAATGGGTCAATAAGTGCGTGGGCAGTTTTGCTGCTGAGCCTCCTCGCTATGGGCATCCAGCAAGGAAAACCGCAGCCCTGGGCACCCCCTCATCTGCCTGGTCTTTTTTTTTCACTTTTCCCCACGCCATCTCCAAGCTTGGACTTCTAGAGCCTGTGCTCTGAGCCGTGGTTACTGCACACAATTTCCCCCTCAACTGCTCTGACAAGTAATAGAATTATCCTCCTTCCCCAGCTCATCGGCCAGGAGCTCTCTGGCTTTAATTCAGCGATAAATCTTTGCTCCATGGAGGGAGAAGGGCAAGAAAGGGGGGGATGGAGCAGTATAGCCGCAAACAGGGAGCTGATAAATGCTAATGAATTTACAGGGATGACACCAATCCTTCAGCCAACGCCGGAGAGCCACATAGCTACACAGACCCATGCAATCTGCCTGCATTTGACTGCAATAAATAATTCAAAAGACAGGCAATTTGCCCTTTTGCTGTAATTAATTACAGTTAGCAGTAACAACAAGCCAAGGTAAAGATTTCACTTGGCTGCAGGTGGACGGACGTGCTGTGACCCCACGTTTGAAACCCGGCGTGCACTTTGCCTGGGCCAGGCTGACCCCCCCCGCCCTGGCTCCCGGGGGCTGACACTTGGGGGGCAGCAGGGGCTGGGAGATATGGTGCTGGTGGCGGTTGGCTCCCAGTTATTATGGTCTGGCCCAGGAACTGGGTTGGATCAAGCCACAGGATCCGGTCTGTAGGAAGACTATGAGATGCAGCGGGTCCTGCCACGGTCGCATTTCCCCCCAGAGACAGCCAACACGATTTTTATTTATTTTTTTTTCTTTTTCAAGACGGTGCAGGCAAAAAAGGCTGCCGGCTCCTGCCTGCCGCGAGCAGGGGTTTGGGCAGCAGAGGGAGCTCGCTGCTCTGGTACGGACGATTTCTCAGCCGGAGCTGTGATTTACCTGTCCTGAGGTTGTGGGTGCTCTGCACCGGGACGAGCTCGCGGGACGGAGCGCTGCCACCTCACCCGCGGGTGGGGCAGGTGTGCAACATCTGCAGCGTCTTCTCCAGTTGGGTAGATCCCGACCATCTCCATGTTTAAAGGCTGTTTCTTGTGATGCGGTCAAGCTGCCTACAAATATAACAAGCCAGAGAGAGTCCCTGCTCCAGAGAGCAGGGGGCGGCTCTCCACTGAGAGACTGGCAAAGGACAGGAAGAATCTAAAAAAATTTTTGTGTGTCAGGTCATCATGAAATGGCTTGAGGTTGAAGGACAAGGTAATCTGCTATTTCGTCTTTCAGTACTTTGAAAGGCTTTTTAATAGAACTTCTTGCATACTTTGACATTAACTTCGAGATGCAAGAAGCACAAGAAAGCGGTTTTTCTCTTTTTTTCTTTTTTTCCCTTTTTTTCTTTTTACCCTTTTTTCTTCTTACCCTTTTTTCTTCTTTTTTTTTTCCCCCCCTTTTTTTTCTTTTTCGTTTAAACTGTACTGGTTTAGGCTGGGATGGAGTTAATTTTCTTCATAGTAGTTTGTACGGTGCTATGTCGTGGATTTGTGACCAAAACAATGGTGATAACGTAGGGATGTTGTAGCTATTGCTGAGCAGTGCTTACACAGCGTCAAGGCTTTTCTACTTCTCAACCTGCCCCACCAGCGAGTAGGCTGGGGGTGCACAAGAAGCTGGGAGGGATCACAGCTGGGACAGCTGTTCCCAACTGACCAAAGGGCTATCATCCCAGACCATATGATGTTGTGCTCAGCAATAAAAGCTGGGGAAAAAAGGAGGAAAGGAGGGATGTTCGGAGTTATGGAGGTTGTTTTCCCAAGTCACTGTTACATGGGATGGAGCCCTGCTTTCCTGGGGAGGCTGAACACCTGCCTGCCGATGGGAAGTGGCGAATTAATTCCTTATTTTGCTTTGCTTGTATGTGCTGCTTTTGCTATTAAACTTTATTTATCTCAGCCCACGAGTTTTCTCACTTTTACCCTTCCAATTCTCTCCCCCAGCCCACCGGCGGGGAGTGAGCTAGCAGCTGCGTGGGGCTGAGCTGCCCGCTGGGGTTAACCCACAACATTACCTCACCTACTTTGGCAAAACCAACCTCCCTTCACGCTATTTTTGGTGTTGCTCAGTGCACATTTGAATTTCCTCCATCCCTACCCATACGTGAACACCTGCATCCAGAATTCCAGGTGAAGAGCTCCTCCAAGCTCAAACGTTCCTTCAGCGCAGTCCCTGGAAGACGCGGTAGATGGCACTCCAGATATGATATTCCGAGACTAAAACTCCACTCCTGAAGTTAAACTAAAATTAAAAACCTTGAAAAGTTCAGGAGAGCTTTAAGCCTCTTAATTTAAATGCAGATGCTGAGCGTCTGGAAGAAATTCCTGACAGTGGAAGCTGCTTTTCCCACCTTGTTCAATAAGAAAGGTCCCTTCCCCAAGTTATCAGCACAGTTTGAGTGCGGGATCCCTGAAGTAGCAGGTAACCAAACACGGAGAGATTTGGGGGAAGGCAGGTGGAGAAAAGGGCATGGCCGATTTTATTATCATTAATAATAACGAATCCTTCTTTCAAAAAGCTTCTCAGCCCAGAAAGGACCCAGTATAAAGCTTGGTGGAGAAATGGCATTGGATGCGGTTGCTTTTCTGGCAGTTTTCAGCTGTGGCTTGGCTTCAGGGAGGTGCCACAGCCCTGACCCGTTTTCTTTACAGCTGCATGCAGAAGCCTTCTGAACATCTCATCATTGCATGGCCAGAGAGGCTGCTGCTCTGTTCCAGTGGCACCGTCGTGGAAATGCAATAGGAGGCACTGCTAGTGATAGACGTTTGACAAAAAATAAGCAAATTATGTCTAATCAATTCTTAAATCCTGCTGAGCGGCTGGATGGATCATATGGGTGTACGGAGTCGTCTCATGTAGAGAAACAGCAAGACCCGGATTCACTGGAGTCAGGGTGTAGCTGTTGACTCCAGCAAGAACCCATTCCCATTTCAAGCGCCTCTCCAGAAATCCTACCTTTTACTTAGTTTCCACTTTTTTCCCATGAAGTGCAGTGACCTACAATGTAGGTCAAAAGAGTCTATCCTGCATTTCTGGGGGACGAGAGTTAAAACTACTTGTAGATATTCTTTAAAATGTGACACTTGAGTATTTTTCTAAGCAAATTATCTGTTTTTAAATAAAACAAAAGGCAACATGTAACTTCTATTTGTTTAGTCTGTTATTAAATTATTTGATCTCAGGGGAAAAAAAAGAAAAAGACTACTATCCTGATAGGATATTGGCTTAGGTCTCCATATTTATTTAACCTTTCTCTTGCTTGGTGTAACCATAAAATGATAAATACATCAGGCAAAAGACGTAAAATCATCTGCTACTAAGCTAAAGTCCTCTGAAGGTAAATTTGTTCCAGGTAAATTCTCTTTGACTCTCAAGGCTGCTCCCTTGTTCCTCACGCAGGCTGCATTTTGGGGAATGTTTTCAGACATGTCTGATCTGGTCTGAGATAGCTTTGAGGTTAAAGGCACCCAAATCCCTCTGCAAGGCCATGGGAGAAAAGATATGGGAATGGTTTCTTCATGGATAAACAATATCCTGCTTTAGATAGCTCTCCTCAGGCTCCAGCAGAAGAGGAAAGATGCTAGAAACCACAGGATTGTGTGCACCTGGGGTTAGCTGTAGGTAGAACTGGTCGTGACTTTCCTTGGATATGATATACAGATGTTGGCAAAATGGTTAAACTTTTGCAGACAAATGGCCTTCAACACGCCTTGAACTCCGTGTTTGTCACCACCATTGACCAGAGACCACTCTGGAGACTTCCCTTTGGTTTCAAATAGCTCAGGATTGGGCATGAAAACAGTGCACAGTCCCTGCCACGCACACACAGGTGCATGCTCACACTTTCTATAGTGTTAATCTCTTTGATGTTTCAACAAGCTGAGACCTTCATGCACGAGGAATCAAGGTTTTCATGGAGAAGTTGTCCAGGGGAACATTTATTCCTTGCTTTATGTGGGATACAGAAAGAAAAAAATCCACGTTTTTGCATATCCATCCGAAACTGGAGCTGCTAAGTTATAAGGAGAACATACCAGCAACCTTGCTGCAAAGGTTATGTACAACCTTCAGGTCTGTGCATGCCTTAGCATGTCTGAGGGAGACTGGATTATAAATGTCTGTTCTTCACAACACCTCTCTGTGCGTGTCAGTGGCAAAGGCAATAACAGGACATTTTATATTCTGCAGGTTACGTCCTACTTCAGTGACCCAGGTGCGAGAAACCTGATATTAAGTAAGCTGGGGAACTTGTGTTTCTCTCTTAATGGGATTCTGGCTGTCATTAATCCTTTACCAAGATGTGTGTTACCAGAAGAAGGCATGTGTAATCAGCAAGACTGATGTGCTGGTTTTTGGATGAACTATGTTCAGTTGCCATGGTGTGGAAGGCCCTCCTGGGCTAATTCGCTCTGCAAAGCCAGAGCGAGGAGCCATCCCCAGTGCAGAGGGCTTTTACACGAGGAAGGCAGCGTATGCCGGTATCCTTTGGCTGGGGGACAGAGGCACAGGCAGGTACCGTGGCTGGCCAAGGATGCTGTGCGGCAGTGGGGCTCAGAGCTCTTCAGTGGCACTACATGGAGATGTCCCCCTGTGTGATTCATTTCTGATATGTAGTTTTTAGAAAATGAAGATCCCCAGAAGTAAGAAGTGACTATTATTGGGGTTTTTCCCCCCACTGGGCAAAAAAACACAGCGAAATTCTTCCTGTGCTGCAAGCCAGGAGCGGTCAGGACTAGAAGAGCCAGGCAATGCGCAGGGGGACAACAGGACTCTGGCACATTGCTGGCCCCATGCTGTAGCCCCTTGCCCAGGAGGGTCCTGAGCCTAGCAAAGCAGGGCTCAGGATTTGGCACCTGCACATGACCTGACACAGAATCACTAGGTCTCTCTGCGTATTTGTACGGCACCTAATGCCTTTGGCCCTCTCTGCAGCAAGGGGGAGTGGGACTCAGCCTCATCTCTGTAGAGCAATTCAGCTCTTCAAGATGGATTGAAGGATTCTGGTGGGAACCCAGAGGGACAAGGGGTGTCCTGCCTCTCCCAGCAGTCACTCAGGTGGTCCCCTCCAGGTTGCATCCATGTAGGATCCCGAATCCCATATTCAGCCGCGGTGGTGAACCTGCTGCCCTAGACAAGGTCAGAGAGGAGGCATGTAGCTTCTTGATCTTCCTTCCTATTTTCTCTCTGAGCCTTGATTTAATGCCAAAATTTTGTGGTTATTTTGGAGGAAAAGGGCCATTTTCCTGAAAACAAAACTGTCCATAGGGATACAAGCTCTCCAGGACCACCCACACTGGAGAAGAGGGCTCCCACCTGAGTGGGAGGAGTGGGATAATCAGGGCTGGGGGCTGTCCAAGGGCAGCTTTTTCAGGTGGCAATGAGAGCTGAAGATGGATCCATCATGGGGGCCCTGAGCACAGGACATCTGGGTGCTGCTCAGTGGGTGTCCCTGCTTTTTTCCTCCCTACAAAATTTGCAGGGTCTTGGGGAACGTAGGAATCAAAGCTCAGAAAGATTTGCAGGAGCAGAAATCTGTTTCACATCCCTTTTATATGCATCAGCCTTCTCACAGGGGTTGTTTAAGACCTCCCAAAAGCTTCTGTACAACAGAGCAGCTGCTGAAAAAGCACTGATATCCAGGAGGGTGACATTTGCACTGAGAGATGCTTACCTCTTCGTTGTGTACAAGAGCAGAGAATAACTAAATCAAACCCACGGCAAAATTCCCAGTCCCATGTACATGGTGATCAAGGGGAATTTAGGGGCTTGCTGCACTTCAAATAAGACAATAAACCTACTTATCCTGCATAAAGGTCCTGAATACAAACCCAATAATTTGCTGAAATTCTCCTCCAGCATTCTTGTGTTTTAGCCAGCGCATTAACAAATATTTAACAAGTCTGAAAAAAAAAAGACAGAAAAAATTAATAGGGTTTAAAAAACATCTTTAAGTATTTAAAGAGCAGCTTACAATCAATTAAAGACCTCATAAACATGAGAACATAAACAACATCAAAAAATTCCTGCATATTATAAAATGATTTGCCGTAGAGTGGCTTGCGTGAAGAGATTAGATATGCTTTGCAGCATAAAACATTATTCTGTAAAGGCATTATGTTTCAGCAAACACACCACGCTAATTGTATTAGAGGAAGTTCAGGTGAAGCACAATTCCTGGATTACAAAATCGAAGACACAGGTTAAACAATATGTGTTGGTCAGAGTGCTTGAAATTTGCTGGCGGATCTTAAATGGGATTTTTTTTTTTACATTGATTGAGTGACTGGTAATTTTTTTGCTAGACTCTAAGATCTGTTTTTTAAAGGTACTAAAATTTTAAGCAACTTCAAGCAATATAATGGAATATATTATGTATATGAAAGTAGGAAACATATTTTGTAGTTATTTCAGATATTTAAACAAACCAACTAATTACAGAGTTGAAAACTGTTTCTAACATTGCTGTTATTCTCAAAATATTCCCCCACTGGCAAACTCTTTTAATCCACTAAATTATTTCTCCAATCTGAAAATAATTAACACATACTACAGGGTACATATGCAGAATACAAACACTGTAATAATTCAGAATATATTTTTGGCCAACAATGGATACGATCCACACCTAAATGCTGGAGCCGGGCGACGCGTCGCCTCTGTTGGTGAATTTTTCAGGCAGTCGTGTGTGGTGTTTTACACACGTGTGCAGAGCGGGTGTTTGCATGTACTGGCACTTACCCTTGGTGCTTTTAGATGACCCAGCATTAGCAACCTATAACTTTTTAAAAGAAAGCCCCCACTGCATCTGTCCTCCTTATAGCTAAACTTCATCTCCAACCTTCTCAGATGGAGAAGGAATAAAAATCTACAAACACTGTGAAATAATCTGTTTTTATTAAGTTAGCAATACTGACTGTTGGAGCCATGGGATGCAAAGAAGAAATTCATTCTGGTCCCTCCACCCCTATTTTTTGACAGGGAGCACACGCACAAAGACAACACTGAGCCTTCCTGCAAAAAACCCCCAGACTTTGTCTTGTCAAAACGATCCTGATCTCATTTTGTATGACAGGAACCTACAATAAATAAAAAAAAGATCAAACATAAGAAAGAGAAGAAAAATGGCAGTCACCCTGGGAGGAAGCTTCCTAGCGTATGACAAATTGGAAAATGGACATACAGAACATGCCAACATACATTTTTAATGGCCCAATTGCTCAATTAATTTTTTCCCTTTTCCCTTTTTAATGTGAAAATCGTCATAATTCCTCCCAGATTAGTATAGATACAGGCCGACAGTCTCTCCTGCTCAAGGTATTTGCAGGACATAATTCATTCATAAAGCCGTAATGCACTCATCTATCATCTGAAATATTTTTTTCTTTTTTTTTTTCTTTTCCTTTCCCCCTCTCCCGTTTGTGCTTGGGGCTCTCGCTGAGTCTCTGGGCACTGATGTATTAGCTGGCATATGCAAGCTATGAATTATCAACTGAAAGGAGTCAATTATCCACTCTAAAAATGAGTGTCTGGGCACCAATAGCCTGAGGGGCCTTTTTTGTATTTACGAAATGATTTCATGGCAAGTAGAGGTGTGTGTGGAAGGGGGATGAGGGGGGGAGAAGGGAAAGGTTTGGTTTTTTTTTTCCTTTTTCCTCGTGTCCACCCCTTAACCAGAACAAGGCGAGGAAAAAAATTAAAATAAAATAAAAAGAACATTTTGAACTTTTAATGCAATAATCCTTTTTTATATACACAGACTTTTAGGAGTGCTTTCAGCTGGCTGGAAAGGAGACTCGTCTGGTGGCCATATTGCCTGGGCTTTTCCTCCTCTATCTGGTCTCAGCTCAGCCTTCAATCAAACCCGGAGCCCTGGCTGACTTCAGCTGCTAATAGACTGGATAGGAAATGGGATATTGGATAGTTTCTTGGTCCCCAGTCACTGGCCGTATGCCTTGTCATCTCCGCAGACATTGATTTCTCCCTCTTTTCCCCCCCAGCCCCTGCTCTGCTATAGGGCTGTGGCCCACCAAGAGGTAACACCGCATCAGCAAACCTTGCGTTGAGTTACGCTTAGGGAAATGAGGTCATTAGACGGAATTACAGCAGGTTTTGATAGCTCGGTAATAGGTTTTAATGATGGAATTTAGCATAGGACCCCCACTAGGGACAAGGCTGATATACATCCAGACAGGTCACTTAATAAACCTCCACTCAGCACTTGAGTTGAGGAATTTAGGAGGCTCTGAAAACACAGCCCTTCTTAACCAAGCCAATACATCACTGGCAAGTAGTCTCTTTGGAAGGCTTTTTGTTGTTATTTTTGAGGTGTTTGATTGACTTAAAACATGTCATTTCTTTAAGTATGCACATTCATTTTACCAGATGCATTTTTGAGGAGGATTTCTTTAGGCAGCAGATGTTTTTCTTATACGTGAACGGGCTGTTGAGCTCTCGGATGCTAAAGAGCTCATCTGATGGTACGGTAAATTGTTTGGAAGTTTGAAGAGCTTAGCTGGCCTTTAATGTATTTGTTACTGACAGGTAAATTGCAGGTTAAGTGCAAAAGCAGCATTAGCTGAGGAGTCCTGGCTTCCACAAATCTACCTTGGCCTCTAATCTGAATACAAAAGGAAGGAAGGAATTAAATTTGACCCCTCGAATATGCTGTTCACTCAATCCCAGACTTACTTAGTAAGCTCCTTTAAGGTGCTTTCTGTTTGTTCTGAACTCATCTCGAGCAGGTACAAGAATGCCCACAAAAGAGGACTCTTTACAGGTAGCAGAGTGGATGAAAGCCAGAGCCATTGCTTTGTATGTCCCAACAATGCCGAAGGAGCAGGATTAAGGCTCTCTTGAAGGACAGTTCATTCAATTTGTTCTCCAAAGGCTGCAATACCATGATAGCTGCTGCAGATCTGCACACTCCCCAAGCATGGGAGTCCCATGAGAGCCACCAAGCCTCATGCCAAGTGGCAGGTCATTTATGTGCTGCATCTGTCCTCGAATCAAGCGCAATGGAGGTATCTATAGCCACAATTCCCTGTCCACGGGGATGAAGTTTGCCATAGAGGGACTTCACAGCAGGGTGTTGCTGAGCAAAGGACACTGTGGTTGAGCTGTGGAGGTGATACATGGCTTGTAGCTCTCAATTTGGTCTCTCCTTGCTTGTTTTTGAACCTTAGCTGCAAGCTGCTGTATTAACAACTATAATGTCCTCTATACATTGCAAACGAGGGTCTCTAAAAAGGAAAGGTGAGAAGAAAAGCTCCAGCAGCTGGGAACAGTCTCCCAGGACATGGAAGATGAAGATTTTATTGACTGCTCCACCAGTAGGTTTGTCTATTATGGATTGCTCAACTGAAGGGAATCTTCAAAAAGCCACCAGGTTATCTCCCTATATTGTCTCCATATTTCATAGAAAAGGAGAGAGGTTCTTCCAGAAGGTACTTCAGAACCAGAGTAGACATCTATCCATCAGTGTCAATAAGAAATGTCTCCTTCATGGTGTTTGATGTCCAGTTTAAACTAATTTCTTGGCTTCCTTGACAATCAAGGAGGCTGATTTGATGAAAGACTGTGGTGAGCTGATCCAAGCTCACCTTGAAGCGCATGCATATTTCACTGGGGGGACTCTGGTTTATGGTTAGCTGCAATGGGTCCCACCACCCAAAACCATCTTTCCCTCGATTATTTGCCTAGCAGTGCTACCATTTCCCAAAGGCATTTCAAGAGTCAGCAGTAGTATTTAATGTTCATATTACAAGGCAGGTCAGAGACTCAAATATTTCCTGGGAGCATCATCCTGGAGAGCCTACAGGAAGATGTGGTGCCTCCCCCTGGCATGTTGGAGGTTCATGCAGTGGAGGTGCAGATCCCTAAGCAATCTTCTTGGAATAGAGGCTGCAAATATCTCCCGCATGGGCAGTCAATGGGTCCACAAGCAGGGACCAGGGCTGTCCTCCCTGTTGACATGGGCCTGCTCACTGCTCTTCTTTGGCCTTCAGTAACCCCATCCACAAGAGGATGACAAGTGCTTTCATGGATGTCTTGAATTAACCAAATTTGGCTTTGTCTCTCTTGTTGTTACCACCTGCTAGCAAACCCCACCACCGCAGAGACCCTGATCTTCCCTGTAGTTTAACCTTTTTCTTCTTCCTTTTTTCCCGCTTTTCTTGAACAAAGGTGTCATAAGTGATTTGCCAGCTCAGATGATATTTGCTCCGAGTGTGAACTATGTGGGCTGTGGAAAGCTGTCTGTTTAATTTTGAAATCCCTGATGAAGCTAAGAAACAAGGCCTGGAACAAAGAAGAAACTGCCACTTTTTGGCAAGAGTGTGCTGATTTACAAAGGGCATCCTTCAATTATTTAAGGAGCAGTCAGCAGTGCCATAACTTTAAGTATGAATCAAGTGGCATGACTGAAAAATTTGTCACAGTGTGTTAGATCAATGGTAATTACCTTACTGACATGAGTACTGTTATTATTTTACAGGGCTGCAAACAGGATCATGGACGTGAGGAAACACAAACTGCACTGTGATCAATACTCTCTGAAATATGACTCTCCGTGGCCCAAAATGGAGTTTTCGAGCCAGGCAAACCATTATAGACTGATTCTCTCTCTCTGCCTTTAGATGGATACCCTGAAGTAAAACACAGCAGCAATTGGTCAACTTGTTTCTGGCTTTGAACAGGCAAATAGTCACTTATTATTTTTAAGGACAACTGTGTGCAAATAAAAAGTCTGTGCAGCCAAACTCCGGGTGAAGAGAGAGCTGTGGAGGGGGCGTGGGGAAGGAGGGCTCTGGCTTATGCTGTGCGTGTTGTTTAAAACCCAAGACTAACCTCTCTGCTGCATCACACATTTAGCAGCAAAACCTTTCAGATTCTGGGATTTCAAAGGGTTGTGGGACTCCTGATCACTTGGCATCACAGCCGGGATGTACGGGACGTGAAAGCTTTCCTGTATTTCCTCTCTGGACAGCAATACATGACATCGGGCAACGCGGTGGGTGCCATGTCCATTGGTGGTTAAAGGTAGTCATGCACTTCGCTGCAGTGTTTGGTGAGATGTCTGTGGCCAAGCTGGACACCAAGCGTAAGGTGGACAAACTGGTTGGCTGAACAGAGGGCAACAGATGGTGGAGGTAGGATCTGAAGCTATCACCTCTCTTCAGCCAAGGGCACTAAGGGTTGCGTTTCCACTGCTTGAGAGCACTGTGTGTGGCATATCTACCGACATGATGCACAGCTGTCCATCACACAAAGTGTCTACAGGATCATCAGAGTACAACCCCAGGAACATGCTTGAACTCTGGTGCTTTTTTGGGATTGCTTATTAGTACAGTGCCCACAGCCTTGCCAAACAAATGTTTAGATGTTCTCCTCAGGCAGCTTCTAGTAGAAGGGATGGACTTGCCAAGTCTATGTATGAGAGCTTGCTCAGCTTACATGAATGAGATGAAGAGTGCTCCACTAGAGACAAAATGGACATACATGGGGTAGATCTAGGATGTTTGTCAAGGCGAGTGGGTGGCTGGGCACAGACCAGCATGAAGGATGCCAGGATGAAGAGAGGGTTAAGTGAGAAGTGTATGTGGTAATGGAACAGGAAAGGAAGGAGGAGTGAGTCATTGTCCAAGATGACAGAGAAGGGAACTTGCTGAAAGGTCAGCTCTGGTGAAAAAGGAAGTACTACTTTGGCCATACTGGTCACGCGGCAGATGGACAATATCCCAAACACTGTGACTAGGCACTCGCAGAGAGAGGTGTGAACAACCAAGACACACCAATGGCCGATCAGAGTTCAGAAGGTGACCTGAAAATCAATCACTTACAGATAGCCACTAAGCGGATATAAAGTACTATGTCACCCTGTGAAGAGGTGAAGGAAGAGAAGGCCAAAAGTGAAGGCCACCAGCAGAACATGGAAATATTGCATAACCCAGGGCTTTCAACCACACTCCTCACCCTAAAACATGAGCATGTGGGAATCTGATAACAACTGAAAATTCAGTATTGCCGTCTTCCATATTTTGAATAAATCAAAGAGCAAACTGATGAGGGACACAGAGAAATAATTGTTCCCGTGCCGTCCAACACCTAAAAGATCATTTATAAGACAATGAAAAGTAAGCAAATAGAGAGGACTACTTGGGAATATCTGAATTTCTGGCATTCCTATTCTTCTTTGGCTGTTGTTAGGAAGTCTTGGTCTTTTTAGCAGGAAGATTGAAGCATGTCTTTGGGTTTATTTAGTGCTGTTTTGTCATCTTAGTCTGTCTTGTTTGAATTCCAGAATGCCATAAAGAATTAATTGGGTCCAGGAAAGTTTTACTTCATTAATGTTTTATCCCCTTTTTTGTGTGTGTGTGTTGAGAAGATGAAACAGTTGAAGGTACATGATGCTATGACATTATCTGATGAGAAACAAATGTTGAGTGCAGTAGGAAGCAGCAAAAATGAGCAGTGCCTCTTGTGAGGTGAATAGTTCAGAAGTGGCTATGTATTATTTTGGAAAGGGTCACAAATTAAGGTGTAAATTCATGTACACCTTAAGTTGTGACCTCATAAAAATGATCAATGGTTAATGGTGCAGATAACAGGATTCATAAGGGAAATTTATTGGCCACTTTTGTGAAATAAATATATTTATACCATACCAGTGGGAAATAAAAACACATCAATAAATCATATAATATCTATAACTATACTAATAGCATGAGTAGTTGTAGGTATAACCAACATTTTTAGACCTGCAGACACCCCCTCTGGCATGGTACAAATATAATGCATGTTAGCAGCAAAATGTACTTCAGTAAGAGACAGCCATGTATATCCCACTTGTGAGTTATCTAGGCAGGCACCCCTCATGAATTATAGTTGCCTCTCAAAACATGAGCCATGGAACAGAAAAATGGATACTCCACAACCATATGGTATAGGTCAAATACAAAAGCGCAGCAGCAGTACAGGCTTATAATCATAGAATCATACAGTATTTTAAGTTGGAAGGGACCTATAAGGATCACTGAGTCCAACTCCCATCGAGTCAAACAGATGTGCCTATCTGTTCAAAGCAAGGTGATCCCTGCATGCTCCAAGCAGGAGCAGATCTGGGCAGCAGTACTCATTTCACTGCTGAGTTTGCATCGGTTTTTGTTTTCAGCTGGTTACCAGCTAAGATAAAATTCAAGGTAGGAACTTGCATGGTGTCCTACAAAAACATGTCCTGGCTGTGTAGGACTCTGCACTCTGCTGGGGTGCAACAGGGTGGAAGTTCATTTTTCCTTGGAGTCCTCAGCCAATTTTTCCATGCCCCAAGGAGCTGCAAGGTTTGCCTGGCCCGGTCTTTGGCTTTGACAGGGTGTCCCAACAGTGATGTTCCCATTACAGGAGCAAACCTCAGCTTGCCCTGCTGACTGCATCCCACAAGCCCAGAGCATCGAATTCACGTTAAAGACCAACAAGGGCAGGTTGCTCAGTCAAACCTCCTACATAAAACCCATTTTCTGGTTTCAGGCTGGGAGTGCAGTGTCCTCATGGCAGATCTACAGAGTCTTCAAAAGGTTCCCACCTCAACTTAAAGCTTCTGAACCTAAACTCAGGCTTCCTTCACCATAGCTTGCTACTTTGCACCAGGCACCAGGCTCTGAGCTGGGTGGGGGTCTGCTGTATGGGTACAGATGTCATTCTGCTGCTGAGCTGGGGTACGGCAATCTCCAACCATCCCAGCAAGCTCAGCCAAGAGGTAAATATGCGCAATACCACGTGGCTTTTGCAAGGCATCTCCTACTCCAAACTCCATTGAAATCCATGAAAAAAATGTATTGGCTTCAGCAGAGTCTGGAACAGACCCGCTTGGAGAGCTCAGGTCTCTGGTGCCGCATTGTTATACCTCTCCCCAGCACCAAATTCACTTGGAATCAGATCAAATCAAACACTTCTTGTAGCTATCTGCATTTTTCAGTGGATATCAGCTTTTGTCATGGTGGTGATAAATTCATGCTGTAATGTGACGTGTAGCGGTGTGCTGCATTGGCAGGGTGGAGAGATGTAGAATAAAAAAAAGCAAATATAGCCTAAATTGTTGGTTTGTGTGAATTTGGGAGGCCATTATTCAAACACCAACATGCTTGACTTTATGAAGGAAAAAAAAGACGCTTTTCCAGTAGCAGAAAATAATAAATTGTCCTTGTATTTTTAACATATTTTCAGCTAAGCTGCCTCCTTTAAAAAAAGTAGTTATGAATTTGCTTTCCAAATGTATTTTTCATTGTGTATTTTATCATCTTTAGTCCAATAAAATTTTCTTTAGAAACAACACATTATTGTGTCAGAAGGGGAGGAGGGTAAGAATACACCAGGGAACCTTTTAAAAATGTTTAAGTATTAATTTATTTCATGATGAATTTTCCACTGTCATTTTCTTAATAGCATGCACATGAAATAATCATGTCTTAAAATGCTCCGTAATTGAAGGACATTTTCATTTCCTGATTACTGAGGGAATCCTGCTTTGAACCTTTATGACTGAAGGATGTAAGCACCAGGCTTTCTTTTTTTTTTTCGTCTTTTAATTTATGTATTTCTTCCCTCTGCTAGTCTGGTGGAACAATTTCATTCAGTGATAATTCTCACATGCACAGACCTTTCCTTTCGGATGAGAACAAATCCTGATATGTCCCTCACTGATGCAGAGCAAGGACACTGTAGGAGCTGCAGCTCTTGCTGATTGTGTTTTAGTTTACAGGGGATTTTGAGGTCACTTGTAGGTAGGTTGTTAATAGGGACAGCTTCAGCCGCTGGATTCTGGCTGAAGCAGGTAAAAGCTCTGCCTTGTCCTGATGAGATCTCTGTGGTCACCCATCTGCTGAGTCCCATGAGAAGACCCATGGGGTTGTGGACATCGGGGTCCGGCTCAGGAGGCAGAGCCAGGTCAGAGCCCTTTTTCCCAGACTATTTCTTCTCTCTGTTGCCCAAGCTCCCACACCAATGGGGTGAGCCGATGGCTGGGCTGATCAGCTGGCTGCAGGGGATGTGTTGCAGGGTACACCAATAGGGATATACGCTGGCCCATGTGGCTCTCAGCTAGCCCCCAGCACACCCATGGAACCAAAGACAGGAGCCACTGAGAAGGTCTGAGCTGAAAATGCTGAAGACAACCCCCTGCACCCTGTCCCACCTCCCTCCCAGAGACTAAGGGCCAAACCCAGCTCCTGGGAGCCGCTTTGCACCTACAGCTCACCCAGGCTTTGGGACCTGCAGGGAAAGGGATGACCAGCGTGACTGCTGAGAGGGGAAACTGAGGCACGAGAATGGGACTGACTTATCCCCACTCCCCCACCAGCGAGCAGCAGAACTGGAGGTAGGGAGGCCTGTGGGAGGTTTTGCAAGCCCATAGTTTAGGGGTTTTCCCCAGCCAGAGCTCTGCCCGTCTCAGGGCTTGGCTTCTATCCCCATGGAGCTCCCTGCACCCCGAATTCACCTCTCCTCCCTCTCCCCTTGCACCAGCGGTAGAGGAGGAAAGACGGGGGGCTGGGGGAGGCAGGGGAAGCACCGCTTGCCGGGAAGAAAAGGAAGATTTATTAGTGTTTATCCAGAAATACCAGCTAGCCTGCTGCTGATCCAACTGAGCCCAGCAGGCTGCAGATTGGGGATTTGCTCCGAGCCCGTTCTGCGCCGGCCCATCCATCACGCCCGGGCGGAGCGGGGCCGCGGGGAGCGCGGGGCGGGCGCCCCGGGGGGCCGGGGGGGCCGGGGGTGCGTGGAGGCGGGGGTGCCCCCGGCCCCGCTCCCCGCTCCCCGCGGCCCGCGCCCCGCCAGCAGCCGCGGCTGCCGCCTCCCGCCTCCCCTCCCTCGCTCCCCGGCTCCGCCGGGCTCCGGACCGCGCCGCGCCATCATTTTTCTCTCTTGGACTCGCTGAAGCAAGCGAGACATGTCAGTGCCTGATGAAACCCCATTTTCACTGATTAGCTCCCTTAAAAATATTTCATTTATCAGTGCCAAGATTTAAGTACTTCCCACTTGCAGGCAGCCAAGTGTGTCTTGTTGACTATGCAGCACGTCCATTTACATCGGCACTGACAATGTTACAGCAAGTGCTAATGTCCCCTGGCCCCCCGCTCCCCCCTCCGCCTCCCCCCGCAGCATCTCCGGGCTGGCAAAGCTTAGACCTCCTTTATTGCAGACCTGTCCTCCTCATCTGCGGGAAGAAGAGAAAACGAGGAGGGAGGGAAGGAGAAGGGGGGATAAAAAGACACCTCTGATGTGTGTCTCTCTTTTCTACAGGAGTCATTTGCAAAGTCATAAATTTCAATTTCCTCCTCCCCCGTTTCCATTATTACCTGGGCCTCAAACAAGTTTTACACTCATTTATTCCCAAATAGAAATGCAATTTCCTCAGCAAATGATACCTAGCTAGAGCTCCATTTGTGTTCCACCGAGAAGACTTATTTTCTTCTTCTTTATATCTTTCCCCTTCTTTTTTTCTTTTAACACCTTCATTTGCATGTCACCCTTTGGGATGGTGTCCCCCGCTCCCTTCCCTTCCCTTGAGGGCACATAAAGGAGACAGGTCATTTCACTTTCTTTCCCAGTGTCTCACCTAAGGTTTCCAGTCTTCAGGAGCCGGCAGGCTGAAGGAGGGGATTTGGGGCATATGTTTTTGCTTGTGAATGACAAAAAAAGGTGGAATTTGGGAGAAATAAATAGAACCAAGGCCAGCTGCATTTCTCGGGGTTGTTGGTAGAGCGTGTTAAATATTTTTTGGAGCCTCATCTTGGGTGGGAGGCAGCATTTACATCAGGACATCACCTAAGCATTCATACCTAGCCCCAAAACACAGTGAGAACAATGAGAATGGGAAAAAACTGATCACACTGTGGAAATGAGAAAGTCCAGTGTGTTGGGAAAATTTAGCAAGAAGGGGGCAGGTGGGTGGTTGTACAAAAGATGTATAGTTTCTGGGAACCAGTCCACCAGCTGGAGTGGGATGTGTTGCACATTTTTTTTTTTTGATCCAGCCACAGTTGTTTAAGTATAGGTCAATAGAAATTCAAAAAGAAATTTAAAAAAACCCCAACAAGACATAACAATACCATGGTTGTAAAGGGAGAAAAAGTCTGATAGCTAAGGCTCTTTCTTTTGTTTACTTTGGGCCATGTTCTCATAGATATAATCATGGGCCAGAGCAGAAGTCACACAAACGCTGGAAGCTGGTGGTTGAAATGTTTCGGGGGAATCGGCTGACCCTAGAAGTAAAAGCGGGTGATGAGGGTCCCGCGGAGTAGTAGATGGCAGCTGCTGCATGTGTTTGGTGTCTGCAGGTCCTTAGGCAGCTCCTGTGAACTGGGCTGTTAAGTCAGCTCTTGAAGGAAGAGTTGCTTGTTGTAACTTGAGGAGAACAAACCCAGACCTGTGAAATAGGGTGGGCTTAAAGAAAATATTACCTGCGGGACTAATGAGCTGGACATGAATAGTAGGTACCAGAGGGCTGCAGAGTCTGCTGTGAACACTGTAACTGGGTCTCTGCTGTGAATGTCAAGCTCCTGGGCAGGACCTTATGCTGAGGGTCTCTGCCTGGCTTGCTGGAAGAAGGAAGATTGCTGTCTCCAGAGTATCATCTCCACAACCCCTTTGGGACTTCGGGGGTTCATGTCTGGAGGGATTATTCAAGATCTTGTTAGAGGCCATATCCCAGACTTGAGTTCTCTTTTGTTCTGGTAACAGATCAGTGAGCCCAACAGTCTCCCTTGTACAACCCACATCACCTGCGTGGGGTGTCTTAGGGGTTGTAGCATCCAGCTCAGGTGATGCTCCGGATCTCCATGCAACACAGCTTGATGTGAAAGTTGCCTAATTTCACCCTGAGGCCATTGGCTCCCAGGCTGGACTGAGATGCTTGTTATATGACTTTCAAGTTGGAGCCACTCCACTGATGTCAGGACATTACCCTGGACTTATTCCAGCACAAACAAGGGCCAGATCTGGCCTATTCAGAATATTCCCTGTGGATGAGGGAGTTGCTGAGGGAGTCTGATTTTCCTGCTAGTGCCAAGGTAGTGGCTTGAATTTGCCTTTGGCTCTGTCTCTGTTTTCTGCTACCCACCAGCTCAGCAAACTTACACAAGAGCAAGACTTGTTTACCGAAGACCTTCTGGAGCAAGTCTTACACGGCTTTTATTTTGCTTCTATTCATCCCTCATTTTGCATCCTGCTGAAAGTAAGCACAAGAAATACCCAAGCAGACATCCCATCACACTGACATTTTAACCGACTGTGCAAGACCTAAAACCCAGTGCCACTGTTTATAGAAACACCAGATACATATTGTTTAGGAAATCAATAAAGAAAATCAGCCATCCTTTAACTTCCTTTCTCCAGCACTAGATTTCCCATCCCAAGATTAAGAGCCTAGGAAATATTAAAGGCTAAACGCCAAGGAGATTCCTTTCATTGGCTCATTGGCATCCTGACATTTCCACCGAAAACAGAGTGCTCTCACAGAAGAGAACAGAAAATGCCCAAGCCAACACAGCAGGAGTCTGAAAACCAATATAGTCTTATGGCTTTTGGCATGTCGCAAGTGACATAGTCAGCCACTTCTCTAATACAGGATAATATTGCTCTATCTGCAAGAACGTATGGGGGAAACATTGCACTTAGCACTGAATTGGCTTCATGCTGGCTCAGCATGGAGAGATAAATCTGTACGGGGGATCTCAGCCTCAGGTGCCATAAAGGGGCTCGGGGGACGTGAGGATTTCACTGTGGAGAAAACCCTTGGGTTTTAAGTGATGGAGCTGCCCTTGCTGCATTCATGGGTCTGAGTGCAAGTGTTATGTGGAGTGTTGGTGGAGAAGGCAGTAAGTGAAGTTGATGCTTGCAGGTAGAGGTAACATCTTTTATTATACAAATTGTAACTTTATCTGTCTGTGAAGGTGTTACTTTTTCCGGCAATCTCAGCTGAGCTCAGAAATGGGCTGCCCTCATTCTGCAAGCCAGTCTCATTTGATGTTTATGTGATTTGTTCAAATTTTCTCCATGGTAGTTGGATGTGAAGGATTAAACAGCCTCAAGCCAAGGCTGGAAGGTGGAATAAACAGGAAGGATGAAGGTGCACTGGATTTGCTTCTCTGCGTCTGCCTGCAGGACACTGATCCAAACCAAAGTCCTTGTGGAAAGTTCTGGAGCTAATCTTCAGGAGTAAGATTTCCCTATGTAGGGCATGACCCTGGGACTCACCTCATTCCCACCAGCCCAAAAAGGGAGCAGGAGAATGGGGCCAGACCTCAGCTTGGCCCCGAGCACCAGGGACCAAGCACAGGCAAGGTGCCTCTTGCTTCAGGCAGCGTAAAGGATGTTTAGTTGGTGCAACAGCCCATGCTTGTCTTCTGGTGCAACTGGTTCAATCTTCTCTTTGGAAATGGCCAAACAGGAGATGTTCATTAACAAAACCCACTTCAGAAAAGCACTGAGCATACTGAGCTCCTGCTTTGACTCTTTTATTCATCAGTGACTCTATTGCACACAATGCAATGAGCCTGGCAGATATTGTGCAAATAAATACAACAATTGCAGATACTGAACTAGACTGTGTTGGCCATACGCTGCATGGGCAGCCTGGATATCCCTGCTATGAGATTGATTCATTCATCTGACAAAAAATATCAGAACCAACAGCAAAACCCAAACCCACCAGCCCCATCTTCACCACTGACCCTACCTTGAATTTGAAATATTTTAGAAGGCACAGAGCAGTGATTCTTTTTCCACTTGACTCCTAACTATGTGCCAGCCTCCACCGGATGAGCACAGTATTGGTCCGTCTGTCACTTCCCCACTTCTGATGCCCCTAGCCATTTTCACGGCACAACCATCACACCGCTGTGCAGAGATTGCTGGTAGAGCAGAAGGCAGCAGTGCTGCTGAGACAAAGTCAGAGTGAGTTCAGCTCTCAGCTGCTCTGCTCAGCATCCTCTTCAGCAGCTGGGATGCAGCATCCTGCAGGCGAAGCCATGCTCATCTCCTAAATAACCCATTAGCAACATGCAGCCATGTGCTGGACCAGCACACAGAGGATTTGGGGCTACCATCAGAGACACAGGGACTGTGGGGGTAGGGGGGGACTCCAACATTCGGACGGGACGAGGCAGAGGAGGAGGCTTCACCCCTTCTGTCACTCACAGAACAGCCAGCTTTGCAGCCTGTAAGGGAGAAGGTTGGTAGCTTTAATGTAGTTTTGCACCTATTAGCTTGCCCACTTATTTTCAAACTCCCTTAGAAGTCATGATGTTTAGTGTGACACATTTATTTACTAAGCTAGTAACCACAAAAATGAGCTGTGTGGCAGCTCCATTGAGCACAATGCTAATAATTGACAGGGCAGTCCAGACTGTGAAATAGAGGTGAACAGAATGGATTTTGTCAGATATTAAACTTGACCACAGATGGAGGTGGCTATTTTATTAGTAAGCTCTGAAGGGGAAATGCCATGCACCCACATTTACGCTGCTATAACACTTCTGGCTTTAGCTTCTATGAATCTTATTTTTCATCCATAGATCTGAAAAGGCTTTACAAAGAAATCACACTGAGGAGCAGAAACCAGGTGGGTTAACTCCTAGATCGACATGCAATCTGCTGAACCACATTTCTCAAACATTTCAGCCTTGTTGTCTTCCTCGGCTGCACAGGACAGTCCAAATCACAGGTAAAATACCAAGATTTTGCATTGAGAGATTAATTCGCTCCAGGTTTTGGAGGCTTTGGTGAAACATTTAGATAGGCAGATGAAGGGAAGGTTTGGAAAAACTGTGTGTTAGGCAGCTTTTGTTATACTCAGGAGCATGTAGAATTTGGCTTGTCTTAGCCAGCAGTAGGAGTTCAGCAGACACAGTGATTCCCACTGAGAGACAAACAGCTAATAGGAAGGTCTACAAGAGTTAGGTGAGGTCTGAGATCCCAGCGACACTGTGAATATCTTTGCTGAAGTGCCCAATAGATTGAGAGTGGGCAGGTTTTCCAGCTGACCAGCAGAAACCCAAGAGCCTCTCCTAGATGTCCCTTGAGACCAGTGTAGTGGGGCAGACTGGGACCCTCCGCCTCTTTTGGGTGTTCCTCAGGAGCACATTGGCATTACACACCTCATTGAACTATGGCCAAAATAAAGAGATACTGAGGTAGATGGAGTTGATATGGGTAAACCTGATTTTAGGCTTATTCTTCCACTTCATGGAGAAGGCCTTCTCAGAGGTACCTACCGTAGGGAAAGACGAGATGCCTCCCCCTAGGTCAAAGTGGACACAGGGCAATGGATGGACAGACGCAGCAAGTTCAAACAATCATGCCTCTTCCCCCCACCCTGTGGACCCAATCCAGTGAGTCATCTCCCAGCCCTTCTTGTCCCACTGCAGTCTTGCCAGCTGTGGAGCTGGCATCAGACTGTTTTGGGTGCTTCCTGAATTGTGTGTTTTCCACACAAAGAGGAGCCACGGGCGGGGACGAAGAGCATGAAGTAGTAGCTAGGGCTGTGCTAACAGGGAAGTCTCACAAGGAACCTTTCCACTTTCACAGCCTTGAATCAAGGTCATGGTTTTGAGACTAACCAAACCAGCCCCAACCACAGGCAGGGACCTGGCTCAAATAAAGAGCCTCTGCGACGATGCAGTGGCTGGCAGTGACACCAGCTCCGCATCCCCCTCCAGCCAAGCCAGTCTGCCTGCTGGAGGGTTGCACTGCTTACTGAGTCGGTTTTCCTCCTTGTCAGGTGGATGGATGTTCACCTCCAGGCAGTAGGCTAATTTCTGGTTTTGTTTGTGACTATGCCAAGGTTAAATCCAAACTTCTTAGAGAGATGAGACTAAAGCAATACAGCCCCAGTGTATGAACCCGTGAAAATGAGCAGGAGACTCTACCAGGCTCTGCACCCTAGTCCTGTGGGGAAGGGGGAAGACAACATCATTCATGTGACATTTGTGGGATGGTCAGGAAACAGCAAGAATCATCTTCTGGTGTCTCACAGGAAGGTGGTTTAACCACCAGGCTAGAGTGTCATACTCCTGTTCCTCCTCCACTCCATGGTCTCCACTCCTAATCCCTCCCAAAATACCTGAAATACCATTTTTTATTCTAATGATTAGACAGACCTATTTCCCATGAGTGCTCCAACCTCACGAAGGCATCATACAACCACAAAAAGTGTGAGTCCCTCTGCTGTGTACATACATGGCTTCACCATCACCACTTTTGGCACAAAAAGATGCAGGTGTCGGTCTTCTCAACAGGCTTTTGGGATGAAGAGAAGACCCCTGGAGCCCAGGCTGAGATTGGAGCTGCTGTGATCCGGCCTTTGAGAGGGACACTGACACCGATGAGATACTGGATCTGGACATTGCAGTGCTTAACTTTCCAGTGTCTCCCCTTTGTGCTGGATTCATCCTTCTCATCTCTCCCTGGACTGCATTTGTAGGGCAACAACATCCCCACCCTTGACCTCTGCTGCTTATGCAGCTCGGAAGGACCATGAGGTCTGTCTATCTCTGGCTGTGTCCCCACTTTCAGATGAACAGTGGGCACGACACCTGATGCTTGCTTTCCACTCACACCATCCGCCCAGAGAGGCATGGGCATAGCTGATCTGGGAGTAACTGCTGATGGACTGCAGTACTTTCACCTCAGTCAGTGCCCAATTCATTTAGGCTGAGAGGACACGTTTGGGTCCCAGCTTAGCCTTCCCCCCTCCAGATCGCTCTGCAGCTCCAGATGGAGCAGCTGTTTGCTGCAGACCTTAGGGTTTGCCATACTGATGGAGGATGAGTCTGGTCTTCAGACCAAGATGCAAACACAAGTCTGCCCAGCCTCCAAGCACAAAGAGGCCTCCAGAGGCTGGGACAAAAGACATCTCAGTAGTATGGCCAGTGACAACGTTAAGAGATCTCAAGCTATCCCATGTGAAAATTGCAGAGTAGGTGCCCATGGCAAGGAAGTTAAAATAAGGTTGGATGGAGCCCTTGAAAATGATAAGAACTGAGATTTAGCTAATCTCCACTAAATCCCTGTGGAATCTGGGGGGCTGTTATTTTCTTCCTTTTTTTTTTTTTTTCCTTTCTTTCAGCTTAAAACCAAAAATAAATGCTTTCTCTTCTTTTGCTCTCCCTCCTCCTGAAATCCATAATGCTATAATTAAAATGTCATAGTAAGGCCACTCAATATTTATCAACAGTCGGATGCTGGCAGGTACAGTTTGGGATCCAGATCCAAAGCTAGCATAAACTGGTAGAGCTAATGGGGGTTACCTAATTTACACTAGGAAACAATTTGGCCTGAGGTTTCACATTTTCTTGTCCATCCCTGAATATATAAAGGCTGGTTCAAAACTGTGTTTTCAAGAAGTTTCCTGTGAGTATTAATTTGAACAAGAGCAATCAAAAATCCCTGATATTTCATGAAGGCTGCATAGCTGCGCTTTCCCTCTGTGGGAGGGAATTACGGTTTCATTTGTAGCATCTGTCCTTTTAAATGGAGGAATAATACTTGTCTTCATCTGGTTTATTTATCTTATTGCTGTTGTCAACCAATACTTGCAGATTGTGGCTCAGTATTTATTGTTCATCCAACCATTCCACTTAGGCAAAATGCCTCTTAATATGCTCCATAAAGAAACTTTACCCATTTGGCTCATGGTGCTGTTAATTTGCATATCATTACCATCTCATTAGATTTATGGCTCTGATCGAATACTTCCACCACCCTGTTACTCTGTGCTGGAAATATACAGGCTTTTGTTAATGCTCTGTATCTCAAAAATGTCTCTTTTCTTTCTGTTCTATTTTCCCCTATTATTTTTTTTTTTGTCAGAAGGATTTGTGCTGAAAAAGTATATTCAAGGCTGGGGAAGTCAGCACTGCATGCTCACAGGGACAGTAAAAAGAGATAAAAGAGTCAGGGAAGAGAGACAGAAATATGTGTTTGATGATGGTGTGTGGCCCCTTTGAGTTACAATTTAGGAAAGCACCAGCCCCATGTAATCTTAATCTCCAGGCCCTCATTTTCCTTTGGGGCTCAATCCTTCTTCCAGTGACGGACCATGCCAAAGGCAATATTTTTGGCTCAGGTATCCTTTAAAAAAATAGTAATACAAAGGTCAGTGACTGCAATCTCAAAGCAAACGTGTTCATGCCAGCCGAGCTTGGCAGCCAATATTGCCACCAGCGAACAGGTGCTCTTATTTAAAATATTTGTAGTCATTTAATTCTTCGTGTCTCTGGTGATCTCGTACAAGTGATTCACACTGCACAGTCTGTCCCTGAAGAGCCTGTGATGATCATAATTCAAACAGATCTATTACCTTTTAGCTTTCCAAATGTAATTATAATCCAATTAATTAGGTACTCTTGGTTGATTCTGGGTTTCTTCCTCCTATCTCAGTCTGTTGCCATATGAAACTAATGGCTGTGAGTTCTTAAGACCATTCACTGTTAGTGCTCATTCTTCAGCAGAGGCTGATAAAGTCAGGCATGTATTTGGCAGTCAGTGTGAGGAAGCCATCCTAGCATTTTTTTTCACATGACATTCAAACAAATTTTGCATCCCATTTTGACTTTCTTTGATTTGATTTCATTTTCTTTTCCGTGTGACACACTTTTCTCAGGAGTCATAATGGCTTAAGAAGAAAGAAAGAAAAAAAAAGCTGTTCCATTATGCTGCATTTGTTGCTTAACAAAACAGGCTCTGTCCCCATTAACCATGCCTCAAAGACAAAAAGCTCCAAGCTCCACTGGAAGAGGAGCCTGTGTAATATCAGATGAGGGCACAGCAAGGCAGTAGATGGTTTCCACTGTAGCTAGAAGGGAAGAATAAGCCCTTGTCCCACCTGGGGAGGGGACCCAATTAAGTAACAGGGAGGCAAAAAAAAGTGGTAAAGAAAAAAGTATAGAAAAAAGGTATTAAAAATTTTCTTTCCTTCCTTTGCTTTCTCTATCAAAGCTCTGAAGCATCCTTGCCAAAACCCAGGATAAACCCAAACCGAAGCTCCAGGGCTGGTATGTCTACAGCCATGAGGAGGTAACCTCACTCCTCAAAAGCAGGATGGTCCCAAGCACCCACTCTCAGACACAGAGGATGAACCGTCCCTGGTTAAGCTCCCTACAGGCCCCCATCTCACCGGGTCCTGACCAAGCCTAGCAAACACCTCGGTCAACAACTCCAGGTGCTACAGAATGGCCTTGCAGCTCGCAGAACCAGCGTTCAGCCAGAGACCAGGACAGGAGAAACCGTCTCTCCATGGGCTGGCAGGGTCTAATCCTGCAGCTACGTAAATGCACATACGTAAACTTCTCCAGCCTCACCAAAGTGTCTGCAGTCTCTGGGCCCCTGGGAATGGGTCATCTTGCAGCATTTATGCATAAATGGTGTGTGAATGTGAGTGGAGGAGCCACGTATCAGCTCAGCACTGCCTGTGACATTGGCCAGGTCACTGTATCCCTAAAGCTGTGATCCATCTTCTCTGTTATCAGTTCTTCTCATTAGATGTGGAAAATTAACAGCACTGTGGGGCTCTGATTTTTACCTGAAGTTTCTGAAGGCTGCAAAATAGAAGTTATGAGCATAAAATGCTCTGGTTTTCACTGAGAGCTCTCAGTAAGATCACTTGATAATCATAACACGTCACGCACTGACCTCCATCCAGCCACAACCTTCTGGTCACATCAGGTTTTTAACTGAGAAGTGGCGGTCCTGGTTTAAAATCATGGACATATTCTGTGCTGTAGCTGTCTGCGTGAGAATAGACAGACATCCGAAGACTGGAACCTTGATCATAAATCAAACCATGAGGAACAGAGGAAGTAATTTCCAAGAAAACCACTATAAAGTTCTCTTCTCTTCTCTTCCTCTTCTTTTCTTTTCTTTTTCTCTTTTCTTTTCTTTTCTTTTCTTTTCTTTTCTTTTCTTTTCTTTTCTTTTCTTTTCTTTTCTTTTCTTTTCTTTTCTTTTCTTTTCTTTTCTTTTCTTTTCTTTTCTTTTCTTTTCTTTTCTTTTCTTTTCTTTTCTTTTCTTCCCCATTCTTTTTCAAAGCACTGTGGAAAAGACCTTTAAAAAGTGGGTGGAGGAGGAGGGCAGCAAGAGATAGCTCTGAGGTACATTTCAATCTGCATGGTTCAGGAAGGAAGGAATTTTCAATCTCCTCTCTATCATTTTCGATATCATTAATCCTGAACACTCCATTTTCCATGCTCGCCCGCCCAGGCCCAGAGAGTGAGCGACACATAAAGTGACACATATTCATCACTTGGCATTCGGCACCGTGAAGGCTGTAATATAATATTAGTGTTGTGTTATCACTGTGTCTCTCTCGCCAGCCTCGGCTGCGGCGACGGTAGATGACATGAATCGATCACCTGTGACATTTTTGATTTGGTGTCACTTTCCCCATTTCTGCCATTTGTTTTGGCAGTTAAGAGGTAATTGCGTGACATTAACATGGAAAGACTCACTTTCCCAACCCCTCTTCCCAAGCAGGAAGAGGGGGATAAATCTCTTTTGTCTTGTTCCATGGGTTCAGAGAGGCTTGCAAGAGACGTGCTATTTGCCGCAATCTCGTTCCCAGGTGGCTCTGTACCCTGCCCTAAAGCCAGCAGGGGATGCGAAGTCTGAGCCAGGGACATCTCTCCTGTGGGATGCTGCTGAGCCACTCTCCTGAAGTGGGGAGCCCAGTGGGAGAAGGTGGCATTATAAGACACCAACAAGCTGTGGGTCCCTGCTCTGACAGAGGTTTCCCCAGGTGCCTTTGGGTATGTCACCGAGTCCTCATCAGGGCTGAGACACCAACTCCCTCAGTGGCTCAGTGAAGCGGTGCTAAGAGGATCCTCATTCAGGTCAGGACCAGGGGCTTTGGGCACTGCTTTTCTTCACTGGAGCCTCGGGACCTCATTCCTCCAGCTGCAGACCTGTCCCGTGCAAATGATTAGTAACATTAGTAATCGGGGGAGGTAAACTCAATTAATTGGCACTGCAGCCCTGGAATAATTTTAGCAACTGGCCATACCTCATCCTACATGGAAACGTGATTCTCTTCTCCCTTTTTTTCTGAGCAATGCTTAGCATGGGGTCTGATTTGCTCCCACAATATTTCAGTGCACATTGTGGACATAAACAGGATAAAGAAGACAAGAACTTGCTCCAGAGTCATAAATACCAGCACCTATCACAGCGGTCATAAAACCCGCAGCAACCGGATGTCCCAGGTGGACTGGGACAATCCTGTAATGCAGGGAAGCTGGCAGCATCCACACAGAAATGTGCAAGGTGCAGTGCATCCCAGATTTTTGGAAGGATAAAGGATTTTTGTCCTTTTACCTCAAAGCATGGCCTTTGCCTAACATGCAACCAATTATAAAGAAAATCTTCAGCGCAGGACCTGCAGAGCTACAAGTCTCCAACACCAACACACCTTGGTCACCCCAGCATCAGCCACCTTGTCATACACACTCAGCTATGGGAGGTCAATCACTAGTTTCTGATATGCCATAAAGGTGTCACACAAAGTTAAAAAATAAAAGCAAAAACCATCAGAGTCCTGGGAATGCCCCCCTGAAAACTGAAATACGCTGTGATTGTCCCTTCAGCTTTTGGTTAACAAAGTAATAGCCATAGCCACTGCTCTGTGATGGACCATGCAATGAGGTGGCAATGGGCGACTTTGCTTTGACATCTGGAGCTTCCGCTCAGCTCTTTTCATTGCAGTGAAGGGAAGAACCATACCTTGGTGCTGAATCAACTGGGCTGGACTCACAGCAGCACCCTTACACTGAGCATTTTCAGCACTTAATGTTTTGCACCGAATCTTTAAGTCTTGTGTCAGCCAAAACCACATGGACAGATGCCAAAACGGCAGCCGGTAATACAGCAGGAATATCCACTTTTTAATGCATCTTGTCACAGCAGGTAAGGTGGATGTCAATACCCTCACACTCACTTCACCTGTTGTTAATTTAGGAAATGCTCCCCCTGTAGGGAGAATTTTTTTTAATTGTCCATTGGGAGTTTTCTTATAACTTCTGCTAAAGCAGCTTGTACCGCTACCATCGGAGAGAAAAGCCTGCTCCGAACCAGCTGATCTGCTCCCAGATGATGACTGTACGCTGGTGTGCTCCCTGTGCCATCAGTCCCTGACGGCTCTCAGGGGCAAGCCAGGACCAGATCACGGCAATTTCACAAGCAGCTGCTCTTTGGCTGCCAGGGCAGAAGTTGGGTTGAGACCAGAGCTGCGATGGGCGATGTGCTCCCCAGATGGCTGCCAGTGCGCAGGGTGCCCATGCTGAGGGTGAAGGCTGGAGGACATCAACTGTTGGGGAAGCCCCCGCGTCCCGCTGGTCCCCCCGACGGGCTCTCGCAATAACCCCCACTCTCTGCGGGTGCCTGCTGCCAGCTGGACCCGTTAACCCCGTCAGGAGACAAATTGTTCTCCATGTCAATTTTCCATTTAAAATGCAAACTAGATTTGACAGAGTAAACTGAATAAAGATTTGGATCGGATAATCCAGTAAAAGCTAATTACTAAAACAAAATGAGACACTGAGACGCAATCTCCCTCCTCCCCTCTCTAACGAGGTTCATTTGATGAGTTCTCTGCCTCGAGTATTAGCACTTTCTATCAAGAAACACAAGCTATTAACTCCTTTTAACAATTTATGATGTTCAATAAACTGATTAGGAGCCCATGGTACATAATTTAAAACCATTTGGATGTCCTATGGCCATTAAAGAGAAAGCAATGAGTCTGAACAACCCTGCTAATTATAGGTCTTGATGACTCCTGATTAGAAATCCTAATTAGGTGTCCTAGCTAAATCTTTTCTTGTTTTTAAATTTATTGTCTTCACCTCCTCACCTTGTTTATGAGATGATTTTAGGAAAGTTAAAAACAGACCTTCCCTAAACTGAAAATTCATTGGCCAAATGGAGTAAGGGTCACAGCATCACCAATAAAAAATGCCTCTATACACAAGCCTCTAAATACTCTGAGTTTGATTTTATTCTGAAGTCTAAAACTAGTTACAGAGTTTGGTGGGCTGGCTTTCTTCCATCTGTCTTTTATTCTCCAATCTATTGCATATTATTGAAAAGCCCCAAAAAGCGGAATGTCAAAAATTGCTTTTCACACCCCTCTTTTTCATCCAAATTTGAAGCTTCCCTAGAATGTTAAAATAAAAAATAAATGAAAGAAAGTAAAAATTTCTAATCTAAGTATTGGTTCAAACTACAACCATTTTCTGATTTCTTGTTTTTTTCCTTGAAATTTTGATTTTTTTTAACAGACTATTTTCATTGCTGATTCAAAATCTACCCTTTTTCTTATTTTTTTTTTAATCAGTTCAACTATGATAACGTTATTTGAAAACCTAAAATCAAAGGTGTATTTCTGATGCAAAGTTTAGGAATAACAGCAATCTGAATCTGGCAGCTCAGTTTTCATCTCCAACCTCTCTGAGCACAAGTTGGTGTGATCTGCAGGGAAGGAGGCACAAGTAGAAACATGAGCTTGGATGAACAGAGGAGTGATGTGGAAGGATGCCCTAAGAGCAGTCCAAAAATGGTTTTGTTCTTCCACAAAATCCAGTTCCAACCTGTTTTTCCAGGATCCTTATGGTATGGGTCTGGGCAAATAGAAAGGCTGTGTCACCAGGAAGGGAAAGGCAGAGAAACCAATCTCTTTTGCAGAGGTTCAGTAATGGTTAATCCTCCTCCCTCCTAAAAGTCTGTCCCTCATTTCTGCTCTAAATTCATTTGCTTCATCTTCTAGCCACTGGGCTTTGTTCAGCTTTGTCTGCTGGATTAAAAAGCTGTCTGCTACCAGAACTCTGCTTCCTGGGAAGGTATTCATAGATGAAAATCAAGTCACCATTTGACCTTCTCTTTGTTAACGCAAATAGATGAGCTTAAGCTAGCCCTTGGCCAGGAGGACTTTTATGCAATGGCAGAATGATGGGTATGGGTGATGCTACCCTCCTTGACATTCAGGAGCTGATCTGTCCAGAAGCTTTCCCTAAACTCTCAGACTATGGAGCTCCAGAATTAAAGCAGCAGGAACACCAATGGTTTTCCAACAACCAGAAAATGCTGAGGGTACATCAACACTGACAGCAGATCTGGGAGTTGGATCCCAGTCCCATCTCCATGCATGCTCCCCATCTGCCCGGTGCAAGCACAACGTGTGACCAGGGGTGGGTTTAGCCCATCTTCCTGGGGTGGAGAAGCCCAAATTTAGCACAGCTGAGGTGTTCTTGCTCAGGTGATCAGGAGGAACTAAGCCAAGACAGGGCTTGGCACCAAACAGCCCAGTGCCCAAGGACCATACTGAAGTTTTATATGGTTTGATAAATATCAGACAATAGGACAGCAAACATGAGATGGCAGCTTAGCTAGACTGGTCATTTTCTTTAATTTCTGGCAAGAAGTCTGTTGATTATAGGCACAGATAGATACAAACGTTCATGGAAAGACCTTACAGAACCCTTGTCAGTATAAATATGACAGCCTTATGGAAAAGCATAGATCCATCCTCTGTGAAAACTGTTGACTGATCAACAATTTTTGCAGTTACTGAAAATTTTGCGCTTACACCTGCATTTTTAAAGCAATTGACAGCTGACAAGGAAGCAAAGGTTTTTACCGTAAGAACAAAAATCAAAAAAAAAGGGGGGAAGTATTTGGGGTTTGAAAAGAAAAAAAGAAAAAGAAGAAAGGGGGGAATCCAAAAGAGCAGTTTTGGAAGGGAAATAGCTGTGATAAGACGTTATTTGACATTTACAGAAATTTCAGATCAAATGTACTCAACTCCTGACAAATACTTGTTTGTGAGAGGGACAAAGTGTGAGCTAGAAAGGAGATAATCTCTGACATCCTTCTGTTGAACTGAACTGGACCCTCTTGCACAGGTCTGGTTCAGGGCTAGTGTTATTTCCTGCAGGTGTTAACCCAGCTGGTAAGTGCTGAGGTCCCAGTGCCTCTCTTACCTGCTCTCTGGAGGAATAGCCCAGTTTATGTTGTCTTCTACTTCTTCCTCAGTAGCCCATGTAACGATGCCAGGAAGAGCTTTCTTGCACTGTCAGATAGCCCAAAATCCACTCTTGTTCACCAAACATTATGCCTGTCTACAGGAGGGCCAAATACTGTTTGAAAAAACTATATTTGGAGATCAGGTTTGGCTTAACTTCAGTGGAAATATCACAGAAACACAATAAAAAGTGAAAGTTATAAAAATGCCCATCCAAACAATCCCACTCCCACTGAACCCACTGCTGGCTTGCAGCTGCCCCAAGAAAGACGTCCCAGGACAGCCCATCTGACACCGCCTGCAAACCAGGCACGCTGTGAGCCACCCCATCTCCTTTCCAAATTACTGTGGTCCTCCTCACGGATCCACATCTCATGGCAAGGGTCAGTGGCTTGGATGTGGTGCCGACCAGCAGAATGACCACCCCAAACACAGCCCAGGAGAAAGCTGGTCAGAGCCAAAGGCTTGTCATTTGTGTTGGTTTGGCATGCTAGTCAATGGTGTCTCCATCCCTGAATCATAAAGATTTTCAGGATACAATTGGAAAGGCAAAATCTTCTTTCAGGATATGATGTTCCATCCTGTACAAAGCCATCACGTGAGTTTTAATCTGAAGCTTTGCCCTTTAGTTGTGTTTGCTGAATTTCACTTTTAGTAATACTTACTTAGCATGGGAAAGCATAGGTGTTATCGACATGATCTCTTTTTTAGGTGATCCACAGGGGAATATTTGACCTTTGCTTCTTTTTAATACCCAACGGAAAGAGGCTGCCTTTCTTCCAGCAAGCTGAGCCATTCATTTGTTATCTCAGTCTGGGATTTACCAGGATTCGAAGCTGATTAGGTTAGAAAGCATATGGACGATGAAAGACATTTTATGTAATGGGTTTACAAGTCCCATTTGGTAAACAAGCAACCAGGCTATTCACTCATGCTTATTATTTTTAGAGTCTAATTTTGCCACTGTGGGATATTTTACCCCCCGAGGTGTTCATGCTGTGGGACTCTGGCCAATGGGTCTCTCCAGGCAAGTCAGCATCAATGACATTTCCTTTCTCTGATAGAGAGAAACAAAAGAGCTTCATTAGGAACAATGGCCAGCTGTGAATGACTGAAGTGAAATTCTCCTCTCTTTCCCTCTTCTAAATTTATTAAGCAGCTTGGCAAAACTGATATGATTTCCTACTGCTCAGGTCCCTCCAAATCTGTACTTTCTTAGAGAAAAGCAAACAAACAAACAAACAAACAAAATCTTTCTTGGTTTAGATTCTAGACTTGATGATTGCAATAGAAATAATTCAGTATTGATGGCAGATTGACGAATTTAGTCCTCTAAATCATCTACATGATGAAGTCCCTCACAGCCAATAAGGCTGGGGGCATATTACTAAAACAATCCTCTTCCTTAGTGCCTAGTCTTGTCATTTAACAGGTGTGGGTATAATTTTTGTTCTCTGTAAAACACCAGGGTCAAGGTGACGAGCGCAGAATCAGTGAGACGTGTGTGGAACAATTGCTCTTTCAGACACATGATTTATGAAGTATCTGACTAATGTGGTCATGGGAGCCTGAAAGGAAGGCGAGGAAGCTGGTTAAGAAGCACTTAGCTCCCCTCTCCAGGCCCACATTTGCATCCCATACCCACAGTGGCATTCATCTCGCTTGATGGTAGCTGTTTAAAATTCAGGCATTTCATTTAAGTTGGTAGTCGAAGTTCCTTCTCAATTCAGTGGGGAGATCAGCATCTGCAGATGATGATTCATCCCTCTTCTATCAGACATCATCACCACCAGACACCCTATCCCCTGGTCATAGGAGGTGCTTAGACACCTCACTTCTAAATAGTTATATGAGACAAATCCCCAAGCATCCAATTAACCTATATAGATCAGCTGGCCCAAACACATTTGACATTCCCACTTGCACACAGCTCAGCTCACCACGATATCTCTGAACAGCCTGATGGGATGGGAGAAGAGCAGGGCTGACCTCACACCAGGAGCTACTTTGCCTCTCACCCAGCCTTCTAACACACCTCCAAGGCCAGCCAACACCTCACCCACCCGTTCAGGACTGGCCAAATGATAGGGCTGTCCCAGCCTTCCTACCGGTCGCTGGGATGGTGCCAGCATGGAGGAACTGACTGTTTCTGCCTGGTTCCAAAAGCACCAGCTAACACCCTTTGCCTCTAATTTAGGGGAAAATTGCCTTTGCTATAGCTACTACAAAATAGGAATAACGGCCTTTAATTAGCAATCAGACTTGATCTCTCTCTGCTTGGTTTTAATTAGACTCCTAGGGCACTACCCTGACATCCTGGCCCCAAACACTACCACTGCCATGAGTACAATACAAAGCAAGATCTAAGCAGGTCCCATTCTCTGTATGCAGCTCAACAGCTCTCCCTGTTATATTCTTCATCTCCAACAAGTTCTGATTATTTTGACGTACCTAAGATGAATATTCAAGGTTTTAGCCCAATTTACATATCTGTAATCCGGCAGTGAGAATAAAAGGTTGTCAGGCAAAATAAATGTGTGTCTCAAGGTCAGACCTGGTTGAAACCGATAATGGTGCTTAACAGCCTATGCCATGCCTCCGCAATGATCAGCATTGCTCTAATTGACAAATTAGCTGTCCATATGGGCTCAGAGGCAATCATACATCCATAAATCCCAATAAATACAAACATAATCTGATCTAAGTTGGATCAGCCAAATAAGTTAAAGCTAGATTTAACACCTTAAAGGATTGCATCTAAGGAAAATCACTTCTAGACAAGATTCAGGAGTGCTGGAAGCATATGGTCAGAACGGAGGCCACCAGGGCTCGTCCCTACCCTGGCTCCCCTCCTCTCCCGGCTGAGCCGTGTGGGACTGCAGCCCTGGGCCAGGGTGTGCATGCCGGGGGGCTGCTGTGATGTTCATCTTCCTGCGGGCAGCACTGTTGGTGGGGTATTAACCGAGGGGAGAAGCGAAGCTACATGAACCTCAAGATTATCCACATCCGTGTTGGGAAGAATGAGCCATTGTTCCCTCCTGCCCTCAGGCAGGTGGGTCTGTGCTGCCCACTGCAGCGGGCTTTGAGGAATGCCCATGAAAACCCTTGTGTTGCTGTAATAATGACTTTCCATGATCTCCTGAAAAAGAGGTCAATGCAATCAACTGATCTGTGTGTGTGCTCATCTGTCTTCTCCTCAGCTCCTTCCCCCCTTTCCCTCCCCAAAATCTCATCTGAATCCATTGGCAATGTCAACCACATTGGACAGAGGTCTCCAAGAGGTGCTTTTCCTAGACAGCTGGGAAGTTTCTGTAAGTTTCTGGAAAACAGGTAGCCTGGTGGAGCAGAAAGACCTTTGCAGTTCTTGCAGGAGAGAGAGGTTGGGACCTTATTAAACATCCCAGACCCCACACAGGTTGGTGGCACTGCACTCACCTTCTAAACAAGCTTCACAGTTCATGGTGTAACAGGGGTTCCCAGGACTATTATGTCCAGGCAGATTCCTAAAGCCCCATCCAGGTCTCTACCCTGGAAGAAGCAAGGCTGCTGGTTACCCTTTGGTAGGACCAAAATGTGTCGTCACCCTGAAAGCTGAGGATGTTGCTGAAGGCATTCAGAAGAACAGCAAACCCTTCATGGTAACAACACCTCTCTGCATACTTACCCTGGCTGTTCTTTGAGAACCAGTTGGGCTTTACCCAAGGACACCATCAAAGGCCCCCAGGTCTTTGTTGCTATGGCTTTCCCACCCAGGATGACCTCCTAGTGCTGTCTAGGACCCTGAAATGCTGAGGTCTTGTTCATAGCCCAGAGGCTTGGATGGTCTGGTCTCAGGGACAAGATGGAAGGATGGACCCTGAATTATCCCAGCAACTGGGAAAGGTGTAGTAGGCCAAGATTGGGTGGACCTTATCTTAGACACCTCTCAGTGGGGAGAAGGATGGATATTAAAGACAACAGTTATAATGAGTTCCCTCACTTGGGTAGGAAATGTAGATGTTCAGGTTACAATATACAGGTTGAATTCTTGGATCTTCCCCAGGCCAGACTCAGCTCAAGTCAGCTTCAGCAAAAGGAGAATAGCCCCTACTGTCTGCTTCACCTGTTCCTGTGGGCATTTTCTGCCAGTCTGTCCCTCTCTTCTGCGACAAGAAAGACTTTGACATTGACTGCTTTGCAGACTTTGGAGCCATGATAGAGATCAGAACTCCAGGAGGCGGGATGGGAGGTGGGAACATGGAGACTTTGACCAAAATAAAAAATAGTGAACAGCAGGAGACAGAAGGTTCATGTCTACAAGTCCCTCCTTCAATAAGTCCTGCTTAAATAGCCTTAGGGGCTGAACTCCTTGGTGTCAACCTTCTGACTTCAGTTGACTTTGGATCAAGTTCTGAATTAAGCAGTAAATCACAATACTCATCCAAGGCACTGGATGGGAGATACAAGAGTTAGACAGTGATTTATGAGAGATTTGATCCAGGGCCAATGTGCTCACCTTGAAATATAACCTTCATCCTTCTGGGCTGTCAACATGTGAAAAGAAACTGAAGTCTCCAGCTTTGGTGCCAGAACTGTTCTTCAGAGGACTTTAGCAGAAAAAAGGGGTTGTCAGAAATATTTGTAGACTGGTGCAGCAAATTTTGGAGGTTCTTTTTGGCTTTGTTGTGGCTACCCAAAAAAGACTGCCAACTGTTCAATGGGTTGAGTGGCAATTTACTCCTGCACTCTGCTACTCCATCTCTCACATACACACAAGCACCACTGCATGTTAACCCACACACCAAATGCATCAAGGCTTACACTGTTTCAGGTGTGAATTCAAATGACTGCACAATTTTTTACACAATTTCTTATTTAGGTGTCTGGATTGCAAGCTCACTATTTAAGCATTTCAGAGAGATGGAAGCAAAATTATGTAAGATTCAGGGAGATTCTTGGTATTCCTTGTGCTCATACACTCCTGCAAAAGGCATCTGAAATTGCAGTTGTATCTATCTCTACAAAGTGGCAAGAAGCTCAGAGACAGCAAATAGGGGATGTTTGTTCACTGCCTCTTCCAATACAAGAAGTAGACACAACCTAGTGACACTAACAAATAGTGATCCAAAACAAACACAAACAAAGGTTGTAAATACATTATGAAACTCCCCGATAAGTGGTATTTTGGATGTTAAGAGTCTGCATTACTTCAAAAGGCAACTGAACAGATTCATGGAATAAAACCCACCAAGAGATGTTCTGTTCCAAGATACCACCACTGGCATGCTAGGACTGAACAGCAAAGTGCCAGAGGCTAGAGAGTGGGAAAGTGGCCCATATTCTTCCCTATACCCTCCCTTTTGGGCACTTTCAGAAATAGGATCAATATTGTTTCCAGCAGATATTTGGCCTGGCCCTGTATGGCCATTCTTGTGGACTTAGGTCCTTTTGTTCCCAGGAAAATACTACAATGTGGTTGTTCTGTTGAGATCCATTCGGTCCATTCATTGACAAAAAGCCTCCTCATATGCTTCCAAGGTGTCTGCGCACATGGCCTTTGCCTGGATACAATCATAACTCAACAGCTGCTATTGGGTAACCCCGTTGCTCTCTTCTGTTGCTTACTGCTTGCATCCAATAGGGTCAGTCTGGTGCAGCAGCTTTCTATATTTTGCGATTAGATTAAGGGATTATTGATGATGATTCCTAAGCAAACACAGACCACAGCTCTCCTAGCAACAGGCTGATAAACCTTGGTTCCATGTTTTAATTCCTCAAATTCCATTAAAAGACATTCTTACAGTTTAAGGCATAATATGTTTGTTTTTCCAGCCCTAATGAGGATTATTAAGCCATGGGTATGCGGTAACTATGCTTGGCATTAGCATCTTTTATATATACTTTTCTGGGCTCACTATCACAAACTTCCTACCCTTTAGATCTTTCAGTCTAAAAGAGAAACACAAAGATAAGAAAAGAAAGAATAAATCTGTGTATGTATGTGCAGGCACATATAAAGCTCTTTTCCCTAACCTAATCTTTTTTCTCTGTTTCCATGTGTGGAAGATTCATTGTCAGATGGAGTTCGAAGGCCTAATCTATGACTCCCATTGACAAAAATGGGCTTTAGCTGAGTCTGGCTGAGAAGACAAAGAAAGGGAGCTCTGCAATTGATGGGGTGGAAGATGAGAACAGAAAAAGTAGCCAAGAGACATATGGCAAGAGCACAAAGAGACGCACAGAGACAAGACAAAGCTACAGGGTTTAAGCAAGACTTCAGGCTTGCCTATCATACACATCTCTTATGAAATGACCCATTTAAATTACCCATTAGCTAATCCTCCCGGCCACTTTCAGGCTTTCAGCGAGCATTAGAGCAGAAGCGTTGTAGGGAAAGATGTGAAGTCTGGGCCTCAGCCCAGGTACAAATCTCCCTTAAGTCGGATCAGTCTCAGGTTTAACTGAGAGCCTTTGGAGCACTATGGATATTTTTGCTGTTGCAAGAAGACTTTAGGAAACAACACTGGAAACGTCATCATGGCAGAAGGGCTCCAAGTCCTTTAATACCATGAGGGGACCCACTACGATCAGTGGGCAAACACAGGTTAAAAACCAGAGGCAGGAATACCATACCCCTTTGAAGACCTGCCAACCACAGCAAAAGAAGGTGGCAGATGCCATGGTGGCAGAGCTATAGTTGGGAGAACGACCTCCAGCAACAGCTGGAGGCACCTCTCCACAAAGGATACGTTTGCTATGAGAGCAGATTTCATTTGGTAGCTGTCAAACTCATTCATATAGTGCTTCAGTTCAGTCAGTCCCATCCCTATGCTCACATGAGCTACAAATCCAGGTTCCGTGTGCAGGCAATGGTGGACAAAAGCTGGCTTTACATTAAGCCCAGCTGCAGGTGCAGCAAATCTGAAGGATCTCCTGGCACAAGGAGAGGGAATGGGACTCTTCCACATCTTCTGTAGGAGGACCTTTGTCAGGGTCAGTCCTGGGGGGAGCACACTGGGGGGCAGCATGGCCACCAGCCTGGGGTGCTCACTGTAAACACACCCGGTGGGACAAAGATTTCATTGTAGGACATCTGTATTTCCATGTTATGGCTTCTGCATTTCTATTCTGACCACTGAGTGCATGGGGAGGGAGCAAAGGAGAAGGGCTAGGCGAGGAAAAAATAAAGCCCATGGGGACTGTAAGTAATAAAAGGCTGCAGCAGATTTGTCACACTATTTCATTTCTTATTAAATTGAATGGTCTCAGTGGAGAGTGACATAAAAGAAACCACATATTCAAATACCTCTGAACTCCGGAAATACTTGGAGTTAGCTCTAATTCTTAATTTACCATTATTATATCTACTAAGGGAAGAGACATATACTTTAACCTGCATCCCAAATTGGTTTTTAAATATTCTTATGTTAAACAAACAGAACTGCTCCAAAACAGTTTTCATTTTCTACAAGTATCATTCATGTTGTCCCTATTAATTCAATTTAAAAAATAAAATCCACCAGAATAAATACTTTATTACAACTTTTTTGGCCTGTGAACATTAAAACCTATAGGTGCTGGAGCTCCCGATGCAGCACAGCTGTACTGATTCTCAAGGTTATGTGTATTTTCTGTGATAGAAGGCAAGAGTTTAACTAAAATGAGTAAGAATTAGAAATAGAGGAAATTCAGAGGCTTTTTTATATTAAACTCAAAGCCTTTCCCAGAGCTGAGTGTTTCAGGTCAGCTGGAATTTGCCTGAACTCATTTCTGGATTTGAAAGTGATCTTAGAAACCAAAGCCTAAGTGGGGAATGATTTACTAAAGAAATATTCACTTCTGTGCAATATTCTTAGTAATAAAAAGAACTGTTTTCTTTTCTTTTTAAAATGCCATAGAAGTCAGATGTCTTCCTACCTGTAGTTTGTCCCTGCACCAAGATTAACCCCATAAACCCAGCTGTGTTTACAGCCTGCATGATGCTGCTGCACGAGAACCCAGAGTGCAGCTCATTGAAAAAAAAGGGTGACATTTCCTAAAAACAAGACTGATAGTCCTGTGCAAGGTAGCTGAGCTTGGGCAAGTGAAATGCAAAAAATAAAAACATATAAAAAATCCACAAAACCTGAAAAGCAGAAGAGGTAAAGAAAGCCCTACAAAACCCATGAAAAACCATATGGGATTCTCAAAAACGGTCCCTTTCAACAATCATCACATTGGTATTACCAGTAATTTGCAAAAACCTTTTCCACCTGACTCTTGTGCATTCAGAGATGTCGTCACTTCACGAGGTTTTAGGCAAATAAATAGGCCTGATCCTGACTCCAGGTGAGTCATTCGGACTGGGAGCAGGTAGAACGGCAGGCAGATGCTCGGCAGATGTGACCAATAGTCCTTATCTTCGGAAGCAAATAAACAAAATTTCCTTTATTTACTCAAGGTTTTAAATAAAAGCTTGATTTTCATGGCACCACTTTTGAAAAGAAAAGCTTCTGAAAGATTTTATTTTTCTACAGGAAAGCACAAGGAATGTGCTTATTTAGCTGAGATAAAATGATAATTCCTAAATCCATTGTGGATTAGGGAGCGAAGCGATTAGCGAGAGAGAGATGGTATATTTATGAATGTGTGCATAGCCTTGCTGGTTAAAGGGGTATTAATCCCTCTTAGTCTGCAAAAGGACCTTCAGACTGCTCAAGCAAGCAGGGCTTAGGCACTGCAAGCTTCCTAGAAAGTCCTAAATCTTCACATTACCTCCCTGCGTTTCCTCATCTTAAAGTCTAAGCCGTTTTCTAAAGGATACTTCCATAAACAAGCACCCTCAGAATCTGCAAGGATTTGGAGATCCGGATTGGTGAAATTTTTTAAATCCAAGGTCCAAGTGGATAGCAGAAGATTAAGTTGCACTTAAAAAGGCCACCTTTAAAGAGACAGCCCTGTCCTAGATCATTATTTAGGCTGAACTGAAAAAGAAAAAGAAACAGAGGGGAAAGAAAAGAAGACAAAAGAGGAGAGAAAAAGAAAAAGTGTTGCATCTGAGATCCAGCTGACTCGGTGTCCTGCATGGTCCCAGAGCCTTTCAGGGAGGATAAAATGCGTGTATCTGCCAAAACCACCACCACATTTCTCATACAGTATTCAGGTTACCTGTGACTGCTCCACCAGCCCTTCCCCATGGGGTTCAATGGGACTCCCTGTCCTCATTTTTGTGAGGTGTCGCAGGTTGCTACCAAATTGCATCTGGGTTTCTCCACTGACGGGGTACAGTGCGCATGGCAGGAATAGCAGTTCACATTTGCAAACTGTAAGATTCCTCAGGGAAATTGGGGGCATCTTACAGGGAGATCCTGGGTCATTTTCACTGGACTTCACCTTGTCCATGAGAGACTCATGAGGTCCTCCCTCCTCTCCCTCTTATCACCATAAAAGTGTTTGCAGCTATGGGCTCTGCTGCAAAGGAGGAGGGACAGTGAATCTACATGGGAAACAAGTTCAGCAGAAGACAATGAAGCCTGGCTTACTCTTCTCACGCTCCAGGACTGATGTCCACCGGATCTCCAGCAGATTTAACCTATGGTCCTGGTTATTCCACCAGAACAGCCAAAGAGGATAGGAATATATTTAGGAATATATTTAGGAATATATAGATCATCTTGTTTTAACTAAAAAGAAGTATCCTGACACCAAAAATAGAGAGGCAGGGCTTTTCATCCTGCCTGCAGAGTTCAGAGGTGCTCAGAGTGCTGACAGAAAACACAGCTCTGGGTATTGTTTCCTTTCTCTGTGCAGTTGGTTAAAGTGAACTGTACAGCCACTTCAGAAGATGCTCCTAAGCCGACAATTTGGCAATGGGAAGCATGTGACATCTCTCTATAGTGCTGTCAATGTCTCTAAAACTAGCAATAGCTCAACGCGTGATGGGATGTGTGATTAGTATGTGATGAGACCTCAGAGTGGGAGGATTGACAGTAAATCCAGTAGAAAAAGTCTTGCGGATGCCTCTGTAAGAAGTGAGGAAGGTCTTGGAGGTCTTTGGAACCCCGCTTTATAACATGACCTGACTGCAATCAGTTGTCTCCAAGCCAAAGACGCAAAGGATGAGATCTGGGAAAAGAGCAGTACGTCTGCCCCTGCGCAGAGTAGTTGAGTAGTCACAGAGCAAAGCTTGAGGATGGTAAACCAACACAGTACATTACACTTCTCAGTATGACACCTCCTCAGCCGTTCTCACATTTCAACAGGCTTGTGAGATGAGTGGTGAGAGTCCACTGCCCATCTGAGAGCGGCCATGGCAGTGTTGATTCCCAGGGGGAGATTTTTTTTCCCAGTCTTGCTTCAGACCGCCTGGGCAATACGATCCTCTTTCAGCCCAAGGTAGAAAGGCCTGGTTTTGTTCACCAGCTTCGTAACAGCTTTCTTGTTGTTTGTGAATGTATACTGGGACGTCACAGGACATTGCTAAGGATTAAATAGTCTCCTCCTTCCACAACCTTCCTCAACTGACATTTCTACTGTCTCTTCCTATTGGTTTCTATCCTGGCTTTACATTTAATCTGCTCTCCCCTTCTTAAAATACATTGATAATACTTACAAATTATATACCTCCAATGTTTTTAAGGCACCCTCCTCCAAGATGTATTCAGCTTGTTATGAGCTTTACATATGTCCACATATGACATCTCAAAAACCTAAAAGACAAATTTAATGTCTGGCAAGATGATGCAACCCCTTCTCCATTGAATCAGAATAACACAGCATATGAAATGAGGTTGTTTAGCATATTTGTGACTCTTTTAATTAGGAAGATGAATGGATTTCTTGTGAAGACTAGAGAAAGGGACTCCAAAGGCTTCAGTTCATTTTCTAGCTCTGCTATAGGGACTCTGTTGGATCCCAGACTTATTTGTGACCCGTTCGGTGCCCCAGATTCAGAATGAGTAGGCCAGTATTCTTTCCTCCCAATTTCAGGAATCACTGTACAGGCTGAGCTTTCTAGAGCAGCAGTCTACCCAGATGCGCAGCACCGAGCACAACCAGGGCTGTGACATTCACCAGTACGCCACACTACTGAGCATGGATGACCAATAATCACCAACCAGCTCTCTCAATATCCAAGGATGATTTACAATTATGCCTCCTTCCTTTCCCCAATGAGCAGATCCTGAGAGCTCCCCTCCTGCTAGCAGATCTCCTGCCTTAAAAAGGACTCTTTGTAGGACTTGGATTTTGTGAGTTGAAGCCCTGGTACCTCTCTACCCAAGAAAAATATGTGGAGCCATGAAATCTTTAAAGTATTCCAACAAGTCTGGTATCACTTTACAGACTAATGCTAATGAGATCATAAGCAATTGACCAGAAACAAATAAATAATTCAAAATCTACTGCAAGTGTGAAAAGTATTTAAATGCTATTGATAAACTAATCTACAGACTCCATTAGCAATTCAGTCACACAGCACCTGTATTGATCGGCGAATTTAAGCACATGCACAAAAACAAACCCCAAAAATACAGCAAGCAAAAGCTAGATTGTCTAGCAGTGCTTAGCAAGCAACTTCATTAACTTTTGGCAGTTTACTGTGTCATTTGCTCTGGGAGTTTTCTTGCCTTGCTGTTTTATAGACTGTAGCAATATCCTGAATGCTATATTTATGGAGTAATTTTAACAAAGCTTCTATATTTATCTGTAATATGGATTAAAAATAATTTGGTCATTGCTCCTTTTAAGGCACCTACACATTGCTGAATTAGCTAATGCCACTTGTCTACCCTCCAAAGTCTGCTTTTGTGCTACAGACAGTGTTGCTTCCTGATGTCCTGGGTTGTTAAGCCTTTTCCCTCACTGCTGGAAGTGTAACACATTGAACTTCGTGCTAAAATACCTTTATATATATAGCTGATGCTCATCCTGTGGACCCTACAGCATTAGCGTGGACTTGGGTTGTGCTGGTGCAGGTCTGTGTATAGATGGTCTCTGTAGGCTGCGGTGGCAGATGAAGCCCTTAGGAAGGGCTCAGCAGATCAGACACATCCACATGGAGCTACTCAGTGAACCAAACTTCTTCCATCTGCCTCAGGTAGCACAAACTGTCCCATTTGGCATGTCATGCTTGTATGCCCCTCCGCACCCTAGCAGGTAGCCCTGCACCTCCTACACCCAGCCTTGCCTGGCCCCAGGTCCTTCATTTTTAGCCCTTCCCAGCCATGAGAAAGAGCGGGACTGTCACTTTGCCACCCTGGAGGAGGTGAGGGCTGGCAGCCCACCGACAGAGCAGCAGAGCAGAGGTGGGGGCTGAACAAAAACCAGCCCTTTCAATGGAAGGGGTCTTTCTTTTCCCCTCCTAATTGTTTAACACACCAATCTTTATCCCAAGGAGCATTTTGCAGCATCGGCTTCATTCCTGAAGACATTGTTGAAGGCTGGAAAAAAACATCAGGCTCAGCAGAGGTCCTGACAGATGATATTTGCAGCTAGGTCTCCGTCTCCTCAATCCACCCTTAGGCTCAGACGGACCTGCCAAAGCTCCCTTCTTTGCTCTTTCCTGCTGTCACCCAGCAGCCCACATCAGGGCAATTACCAAAACAAATCAATCTTCTCTTGACAGTTCATTTACACTGAATTAATTTGGAATTAGAAACCGTTATTGCAATTGGCAGCTCCTGATATTCCCAATACAACGAGGCATCTGCAGGGAAAACAACTCTAGACCCCAGCGTTTGAATTAAAAAGGACAGTTCTTCCTGATTGAGATATAAAACCAGAAAGAATTTTTTTTGCTGCAAGTTCTTGTTGGTTTTAGGCTGCTGGCAGCAAATCCAGACCTGCGGTGTTCTAAATAAAACTTTCCTTATGGTGATACGTTTCTTTCTCACTCAGAGCAGTATTAGAAATACTGCTGCATAGGGATAAGACACCTGAGTCTTAATTTGCACCTTTTACATCATGTTGGAGCCCACAGTGCAGGGGCACATTGGAAGAGGTAGTCTAAGCAATCTTGTGCCCATTTCACAGGTATGGAAATTGAGACACTGAGAGATTGAGAGGTGAATTTGCCTGATCTGATTTTCCCTTCTGAAGCCTGCAGTCTGAGCTGCTTCCATCAACAAAATGTCCTGCTCTCCTTCTTAAAAATAAACAAAAGAAAACAAAAAACCAAAAAACACATTTTGTAGAAAAAATTAAGCTTTCCAGCAAACATTTCAGATCCTAAGGTTGACCACACTGCATCACATGCCTCATTACACCCCCCTCAATGTATTTATTTACATGCCTGTCTGAGGGGGTTTGACCCGATATCTCCCACCTCCAAGCACCTATGTATTCAGCTCTAGGATAACTTTAACTCTAGGATTTGCTTTAACTTTTGGTCAGCCCTGAAGTGGTCAGGCAGTTGGACTAGGTGATCATTGTCGATCCCTTCCAGCTGAAATTATTCTGTTCTATTCTATTCTATTCTATTCTATTCTATTCTATTCTATTCTATTCCCTATATGACTTCTTCTTGAAATTGTTTACTAATCCACTGGGCCAGAGGAAAGACACACACACACAAATACAGTGGTGAAAAGATGCTAGCTGTGCGGTCTTCTACCACCTTCTCTGATCCCTACCACCAACATCACTGTTGTGTTTTGTTTGGAGCATTGGGAGTCGTTATTAGATGGACATCATGGGTAAAGTAGGCTGAGAAACATCTCTGGGACCTGACGAGGGGGTCTGAGCTGCTCAGCCAAGGCACGATGGAAGTGCTCCTTGGAGACCCTGCAACACATCTCTTCAGCACCTGCGAATTTTAGCATTGCAAACCGACACACCAAAAAGATTTAAGGAGCACCCAGGGTCAAGCAGGAGCTGGGTTGTGGTTCGGAGGCTTTACAGCTGGACTGAAGGGCTTAACATGGTAATTGTGAACTTATGTCCCTTCGTGGGTCTAATCCCTGATCTATTTCCTGCTCCACCTTTGCTAGGGCTGGGCATGCACCAGATTTCTTCAAATCAGTGGGTTGGTCTATAATTCTGGTACGTCTCTCTGCTCTGAAACAGAGCTGGAAAGTGTCCCCAAGAAGGGAAAGGAGGAGCAAAAACAATTGTGTGGGGCTTAATATATTGGTTCCTGCTGTGTCCTGATGCCCTGTCCCACAGCACCCCAGGTGCATGAGATGTGTCTGCAACAAATACCCAGGATCTACAGCCAATTCTTGCACAAAAATCTGTGCTGTATCCCAATAGTTCCTTCACCTTGTCAATCATGGGCTTGTAGAGTGGGAGTCACAGATCATCAGCATCCTTTCTCTGCAAATAAAACATATCTAAGTGTATCCCTGTATAGTCTATCCCTGGTAGAATTCAATTTTATCCTCGCTAGCTGCTACAGAAATCTCCGTGGTGAATTTCTGTGCCTTGCCTGCATTCCTTCTAATCTTTCTAGAACATAAAATCAAAATGAAATAAAATGAAACAAAACAAAACTTCAAATGAGACAATCTGGTGCTGAGACCTACTCGTTTTTATGTGAATGAAGTACAAGAGCAGGCAAGCAGAAAGGTGTCAGAAATTCAGACACCTGATTTTCTGTCCCTCTTCTCATTTCATTGGAGACCGACAAACTGGCAAAAAACCCCCAACCAAACAAAACCCCCCAAATTCTCCAGTAATCCTGCCCTCAGTGTGACTTTTTCACTGAAACTCAACTCAAGGACCCGACCTCAAGTACGTCCATGTCAGCGGTATTACCATTTTAAGCACATGCTGCATTGCACACCCTATGCATGCGCGGGTGCTGGCGGCTCTCATCTGAGGGTTCCTCTGACGTGTTCAGCCCCGCTTGCCCTGCTGCAGATCCGCTGAGCTGAGCCGCAATAACACTGGGGTGAATTTTACCCCTGGAAGCAACAGCACGGCATCCCAGCCCGCCCCATCACGCTCTGCATACACAGCCCTAATAACATGGTACACAAGGTTGTGCCACATGCTAGAGATCTGTGTGCTTACACCAGCCCCCAGGCAGGGGAAAGGAGTGCAGGATCAGGCACCAAAACCCTACAGATACCTCCGGCAGCATCTCTCTGTGCTTGGGGATCTCACACTCAGCCTGCTCTTTTGGGCCAGCATCCAAGAGGCTAGAAATACCTGGTAAATTTGGGTGAGGGGCTCATGCCCCAGCTCCAGGATATATTTACTTACATCTCTTCCTGTGCCAGAGCAGCTTCCTTGCGATGCTTAACTCCCAGTGTCTTTGTTGGATCTAAGCACATACTTCCATTTCAGCAGACGCCTAAACACTGTCTTCAATAGAGATGCTTGGCTGAGCAGGGCAGTTGGAAAAGCTTCTGCTCTACACCAGCAGAGGATCTGGCCCACAGGCCATCATGCATATGGCTGATCACAACAATGCCGAATTAAGCTATTTAAATTGCCTACGGAATGCCAGAGGGTCCACGTGCTTTTTTTTTTCCTTCGTGAAAGTCCTCTTTGTTATTATTCTGATGACCAACTTGGGCTGCTTTGCTTTGTCATTTTTAGTCAGTCCACAAATTCCCTGAGCTATACAATTTATGGTTTTATCACCAGTTCCTAAGCTTTGCTACCCCGTCTCTCCTGCCTCTCAAATACTTCTCCCCTTTAAATAAACCTGCTTCATTTTTTTTTCATAACTTTCCAAAGCAGATAAAAAATTCTTGAATTTCTGAAACATGCAAACTGATCACTGTGGCATTAAGAAATCTTAAGAAGACTTATTTTAAGGGGTTTTATTAGGGAAATTCCTGCTCTTTAAGATATCTGTACGGTTGTCAAAAGCAGTCACTTTTGCAGATGTTGGGGCTTTTCTTACACTAATCTCCGAGGAAAGCCTGAGCCTCAGAGATCACTTAGCAATTTTTAGATTTAAGGAGATGAGAAGAAAAAGCCAGGGAGCTGGTCCCTCTTAGGGTCAAGTCTTATTTGAATTCAGAGATCTCTTAGTCTAACATGCAACAGTGTCATTAAGATGATGGCTAATTAATGCAAGATGACTTCAAGAGATTGCATTGAAAAAGAAAAAAAGAAGAAAAAAAGTGTAACCTAAAGAAAAACGAAGCCTGGCCCCTCCCCTTGGAGAAGCAGTACCACAAAACTCCGTTTTCACTGGATCACCAGCAGCAAACCATCGCCAAAGCTAAGAGCCTGCAAAAACTAGTCCTTACCCAGACCAAGGGTGGGCTGGATGTAAAATGTTTTCAGATGTGCACCAGCTCTTGGGTATTTCTCACGGGCCAGGCTGCTATTTGTTCATCAATCACAGTAATGCCATCCTTCATTTTTGTCTCTCGATGTAAAGGAATTAGGCAACTGTCCTTATTTTGGATCTCTATTATTCTGTATTTGTAATTTGGCAAGTCTTTAACACCTTTTTAAGCTTGAAGAGCACTAAGCCAGATCTGTTATTCTCTAATCACATCACCTTATCTCTGATTTCCAGAAATTGCAAGGAACACAGCCAGGGAAAGGCCAGTGTCTGGTGTAAACACACAATGCAGGGCTGTCCTTGTCCCTCTCACCGCCACCAAACCCTCCCTCCTTGCTCCATCAGGAGGCACCTGCCTGCAGTGGGAGCCGTCCCAGGGAAGCGAAGGCAGCACCTTGCCCCTCTGATCAAAAGCCATATCCAATGCACTTGATACTCAAGGCACTTGGGAATATCTGCTCCTGACCCAATCCTTGCAAACACATGAGCTGCTCAGACTGTCAGATAGCTTACTAACCCCAGCCTCCTCCTCCTCCTCCTTTTTTTTTTTTTCTTTTTAAAGAAACACAGATTAAAGGAAGCATGTTTCCATTTGGTATCCATTTGCAAATTAGCCACAGTTCCCTAACATTGGTGTTATTAGGTATTTTTCTCCTGCCTCTTCCTTTTTTCTTCTTAGCCTATCCAATCCAGTTGTTTAAAACAGAACAATAATACATACATATATATAGTAATTGTATATATGTATACATAACATTTAAAACCAACCCCAGACTATGCCCAAATGTATATTTCTCCCTGTCTCATAAGTCCTTTAGTATCTGATTAATGTCTATTTTACTCCTTCCCCCAGAGTATTTAGTGTGTGCCTCGCTGTATAAATCTGCATATATTTTGCAGATCTAGTGGAAGAACTGAAAAAAGCTCTATTGGTTTGATGGAGAAAACTTGCTCAGAGGAGCCAGGTCAGATGAGGGGAGGAGTTTTGCGGTAGAAGGCAGCGATGTGTCCATGTTTGGGGTGCAACCTAAGAATTAATTAACTATAATTAATGAGTGTATGAATTTTCTGGTGTCACATTGACATATGCATTTTTCTTTCTCTTGGAGCAGGGTAGGACTAGTACTTCCTAGTGTGGATGTAGCTATGGTATAATTTGGTAGCAGTGATTTCTTAGGTCAGTCCTGATACAGCATGATGGAATTTGTGTAGGCAGTGACAGCCCTCTACACAACCCAGTGATTTTGTGGGGAGGGAAGAAGCGCTTAGATGGGTGTGCTGACATGAGAAGTAACACAGGTTTGTGTGTCTGCAGTACACTATGGACTGTAGGGAATTGGATTTTCTCTGGAGGTTGCTGCTTGCAGCGTAAATCTCAAAAAGAAGCTCTGATCTTTGAGCTAATGATATTTTCAGTGGCAGCCTTTGATTCAATGATTTGTTCCCTTCAATATTCTTGGCCTGATTCCCTCTGTCTCAGTTTGAAAGGGCCTGATCCAGTGCTCCTGGATCAGAAGAGAGAGAAAGACTGCTCCTGACTGCCCTGGGCCTTCACATCTCTCGATGTTTTGCTCAGCCGCTTAGCCAGTTTGTGCTCTAGAGAAACAAATGGCCACGCTGAAAATTTCTTGATCAATTTGGCCAGCAGCTACCTTGGCCCAGCTTGTGAGATAACTCTACATGGCCCGTGGGTTGCTTATGGCCAGAAACGGTGACAAAAAAAGCAGATCAGGTATGAAATAACATCCACACTTGGGCTAGGAGTATAACAACAAGTTGAGTTACTCTTAACATTACTGGTAATAATTAACGGTCAGCCTGTGACAATCCTTCAGTGGTGAACAATAACTCCTCCTTGCACAGCAAAAATTCTTGCTTGATTTGAGCTTTTTACTCTTATCTCATTATGATAAGCACAGTTTTAAAAGCCTGCCATATAGCAGCTGCTTCAAAATGGGGGATTTTGGAGTCACCAGCTCTGGGAATGTGGATGCTCCCATTGACAAACACTTAGTGGTCACACCATAACGTCTTTCTTGTTGCTGCTGGATCTGACCTCATTGAAACTACGACGTAGTTTCACATTTTCTTTGTTTTATAACTGCAGACATCGCTGAACTTCCTGCCTTTCCTGTAGAAACCTGGTGATTCACAGAGGGGTTTTTTTCAATCAGAGGTCAACAGATGATCCAAACTGAATGTGTACGAATGAAGGAAAAATCCTAGGAGCTATTGATGATAGCAATTATTTCAGCTTTTGGAATAAAACTGTCATTAGTCTTCGTTGCCTCTGGTGTCGACTGTGGGAAAGTCTTCATAACACTTCCAAGTTCTTCAACCTCTTTCTTCTCTATCACTAAAGATGACAGATGAATCAAAATGAGTTGAAATGATGTAACCTGGAGCTCCTTATAGGAGAAATAGCAGTTTGGAGGAGACCTGGGATCAGGCTTCCCATATAAGAGAAGGTTTGGAAGATTAAAATGAACTCAGCTCTGGATGGAGTAGAAGTGATGAAAAAAAAGTTTCAATCCTAGATATATGGTATGTTTGTGTGTGAAAAAAGGTTGTGTACTCTGCACAAACTGGTGCTCCATCTGTTCAACGTGATTTCACACATTGCTAAATCTAACCCTACGGTAACAAATGAGAGAGAATATCTCCAAAATTTTATTCACCAGCAAACTCCTATCTGTGCTCTCAACTGAGGATACTCCACTGCATCAATAAAAGTCTGAGGTGAAATCAGTTACTTTGGGTATCTATCCTCTTGTGGGTGTTTTCAGGGACATTCCTCACTCCTACATCATCCTCATGCCTGCATGAGGGTGCATTGTAGATACTGCAGAGGTCACTGGGGAAGTACAGCCAGCTGCAAACGTTCCCATTTTCTAAGTCTGGTCCTTAGTAATGATTGTGAGATTACTTTAGCCGTTACACAGTTTTTAAGCCAATTTAGATACCTTCTTACTTGTGTCTTGGCTGTACTTGGCACACATGAGACCTATAAACTCATCTTTATACAAATGCAAACCAAGATTTCCCTATATTCACCTGACTCACGGGCAAGAGGCTTTAAGGTCAATACCGGTGTTCAAAAAACTCGCAACAAAATCACAAGTTGGCAGGCATTAATTCCATACAAAGAAACTCCACTGTTGCCCTTTTCCACTTGCTTGTGCTACACCCCAGAGTGGGAAATTCTGATTGTCTCCATGAGAAATTATGTTTGGCTGTTGTTATTCTGCAGGCATCTCTTCCAAGGGTAAAACAAACCCTGACGGGCTTTTCAATGACCTTTATGGTCAGACTCCAGAACACTCTGACCATCAGTAGAAGAAAACTCCACTACTTCATGGGTTGTTTTCTTCAAAGACTGAACTCTTGGCAAACATCTGTCTCTAAGTCTTCACAACCCTTCTGCCAAAAGTCTGCAATCAACTTTTTAATACAGGGCAAGGAGTAGTCTAGGAATTATCCTCACAAACCCCAAATCCCTTGACCACTGAACTGCTTTTGGCATTACTTAAAATCTTTAGCCTTTTAATAAATACATTAATAAAAACAAACAAAGAAAATAAGCAGCTGGAGGTGAGAGAGGTGAAAAGATGTGATGGAGGCTGGTTTTACTGGTCATTGCCCCAGGTTGGGTGTTGATGAAGTTAAAGACACACAGAACACCTAATAGATGTACAGAGATAAAATGAAAGAGGAGAGAACACAGCACTGTCAGTTCATCTCTGAGCCAGGATAAATATTAACATTATCAGACTACTGTGAAAAATCCCAGAGAGGGATTACAACCAGAGATTCCTTAGAAGAAGCAGAAAAAAGAAAAGAAAGGAGAGAGATAAATGGACGCCTTTCTGAATGCTCCGAAGGCAGTGAGTAACACTTTCTCTCAACACATTGTCAAGCTCTTTCACAGAGCAAACAGGGCTTTCATTTCACAGCCTCTTCTCCCTACTCAAGGGCCATGGGTAGATCCTGGAAAGAAAGAGGATTTTGGAAACTTGTCAAGTGGCGGGAAGGGTTTTCAATTGGTGTTTGAAAAAGGACTCAGTGAAACCTGATCGTGTGTTATCACAAGCACCACTTTCCTTTCCAGCCCCTGCACCCGTGCGCTCTCTCCTTCGGAGAAGTATGTGGGGTGACTGTGTCAGGTTTTGGCATGGCCTTCATAATGGAGTGAACAAGATGCTCGTGGACTGAGGACCGCGGGCAATGCACACCAGCAGCTCTGAAGAGGCTTTTGCTGGTGCAGGGGCAGGTCTTTGCCCCATATGCCCAAGAACCACTCTGCCCTCCAGCCAGGAGCACCTCAGCTGGAGACCCATGCTCCAGCCTAACCAGCTTCTGAGCTCCAGACCTGACTTTAGAGCTGTGTTTTCATCGTTTCTGCAGTGAAATCTGCTTCCTCTGCCCCGCCTTGCTACAGTTCACCTTCAGCTCAGCCAGTACAACTGTTCCTGGGACCGGGCTGGGAACCAGGTAATCAAATGGGTCCAGGTTAAAAATTAATCCTTCCCCATAACCCTGGTTTATTATTAACCTAGATCATGTCAAGAAGGGGAGGAAAAAACTGGGTGGGGAGGAGAGTTCTTATATTGCCCTCACACTGCAGGGTAACTCCACAGTTACACACCCAAAAATCCAGAATTATTCATCAAATGAGCAGCCAGAGACTAGCTGGGCACCTGAGAGGTATATTAGTATTTGAGCCAGCTACCAACAAAGCACAGATGGCATCTGTATGAGGAACAACTGCAGTGACTGGGTTTCCTCATCTCTGGAAAAGAAATTATTGAGGAGGGAATTGATAAAGATAAAATGGGCTGAGGGAGGTCAACAGAGAACAGTTGTTCACCTTTTCTCCCAGTTCAAGAACTGGGAGGCAGCCGCTACAACTTGCAGGTGGCAACTCAGACCAGCTGGAAAAGGAAAAATGATTTTTCACCCAAAGCCTGTTTAGTCTGCAGAGTTCCTTGCCACTGGACATTGTGAATGATCAAAGGTAACTGGAGAAATTAATGGAGAAAATAAATTCATTTTGGTTACATTGGAAAGTCCCTTGGCCACACATCTGGGGCTTGGGAGAGTGTTCTGGCAAAGGACCACTAAAATTTTATGGTGCAACATTCCTTCATCAGCATTCACTGCTGGCCATGGCTGGAGACAGGATGGTGAGATGGATGAGCCTTTGCATAGATACTGGCTACATTTATTGGCCTTTGAAATGACCACTGGAAATGGCACTGTCATTTAACACAGCACTAATAGATAACACGTTTGTGTCCACAGCCCTGCCAAAGTCCAGATTTCTTAGCAGTTATTCAGACTGATACTAAAACTGCCAGGTCCAAGTTTCCAGCTAAGTAGTGAAGCTAGGGATGGACATCCAGAGCCCGACTCCCACGTCTTCAAAATCCATGGCTGGCAATGCGCTCCCCACTAATAAAGGAAGATCTGGGTTTCCAACAGCCACTGTGCTCATGCTGATTGTTAATCTGAGCAAAGACCTAGGGCTGATTTTCATAAGTGCTGAGTACAGACAGCCCCTACTTAAGCCAAAAGGAGCTGTGAGCCTTTGGCGTCCAAAAGAACGAGGCTGAACTGTCAAAATCTCCTCTACTCAGAAACTCTGCAGTACTACAGTCAGCTACCACTGATCTGCTGCCTGGTTGTGGCTGGGGAGCCGGGCTGTGCACCGAGCCCAGGGGCTGGGGTGGTGGATGCTCTGGGGGCTGTCAGGACCGTGCCATATACCTCCAAGAGTGGTGGCAATGCAAAGCCAGAAAATCTTATTCCAATGAGCATCTTGTGGAAAAAGGGCTTCTTAGCAAAGGAGGGCTTGGTGGGTGTGGGGACCTGCTTTGAGACCCCGCAGCCTCACATCTGGGAAGGGTTGTCTTCAGGGTGTAGCATGGCGAAAGCCCATTCCCCATCAGGAAGAAGAAAAATATTCCCCCTCCAATTTGTTTAGCACTGGACTGGGCAAAGCATTAACCCCACAACGTAGATTTACCTCCAAGCCTCCCTCACACTCCTCCCAGAGAGGAGGGCTGACGGGTGTCTTGTAAAAATCCCCTCCTTCTGTATTTACTTCCTAACCCAAATGCCAGGAGACGGTCGACAGCTGGCTTAAATCTCTGCAGCTCAGGAGATCAGCCCTCCCCCCCTGCCTTTTCTAATAAAAATTAATTTATTATGATCCAGAGAGTTGAAATTAATCTGCCTCTGGAGAGGCTGTGTCTGGCGAGGCCCAGTGAGGAGGGAGGCAGAGGGCTCCGGAGGGCACATTAACAGTATTGTTGTGCTTAATGTTGTGTGGCCGCAACATCTGCTAATTTAATGCACGAGCAGCCAGCTGCCTCCGACAGCTCCTAACAAGAAGTGGGCAGTGGGGAGAGGGGGAGCAAGGGGAGGTTTGCAAGAGGGCGAGGGTGTGAGGGGCTGGGGCTGCTTTCCAAGCCCCCCACTCCAGATCCCATGTAATGGCAGTGTTTGTTGATGTGCCCATGATTAAATCCTTGGGGGATCACCCCAGCATGGACCTGCTTGTTGCTCCCGCGGTCGGGATCTGGGTGACATCCAACCTCCGCAAGGGCAATGGTGAAGGGGACACTGGTGGGTTGAAAGCCCTCTTTCACCCTGCATCTGATGGGACAAATGCCCCAAGGAGTGAAGCACATGCTCTGCTTAATCCAGCTGCACCCACAGCAAATGGAGCGAGGGATGGACGTCAAGCCAAAACCACATGGAGATGGTGTAAGGGAAATCATACCTGTACCGAGACAGGTTTGGTGTTGTTCCCAAGCAGTTCGTCCAAGCAGGGGGTTCTTGTGAGATATTTTTGCAAAAGTGTTTTTTCTTCTGCCAAATGAAAGAAGCTTAAAGAGGAAAAAAAATCCCAACCCTCAGATGACAAGAAAGTTTCCCCACTTATGGGATGATACTCAATGTAAAGTTGTTCAGTAGCATCATGAAAGCAATGTCGTCATCTGGGACTCATGTGGCTGGCAGGTCTCTGAGCTGGCTACCGTGAGCCTGCATAAATAAATACAGAGATTTGCTGGCTGCTCCAGGCTTCACTCCCTGGATGCCTGGGTGCATGTGGACCCCCACTCAGCACAGGCACCTGCAAGGACCTCAGAGACTGCCCTGCGCAGGGCTCAGACCGACACAGGCTGGGGAGATGGCTCGGAGGTTTGCACAAGACCCAGGAATGAAGCAAGGCAAGTCTCCAGCTGCAGACTTTAACATGTTGGCACTGCAATGATCAGGGAGGAGTTTTTCACCTGTTATAGCAGGGGAGAAGGCTGCAAAACTGAGTTGCAGATCTTGCTGTGGGTGGAAGAAAAGGTAGAGGGGAGGTTTTGAACCCTCTCATGAGACGAGCTGCTCCAAGAGCGAGTCCAACCTCCTTTCATAATCACACCCAGTGATGCCTGTGACCATGCCAAGTCTCCACCATTTAGGAAGGGCCCAAGGGTTGATTCCATGCCTCCCATTGCCAGAGGATCAAGCACACACTGGGAGGTATTGCTCATTGGAGAAGAAGCCAAGGTTGGGCAGCAATTCTGATTTCTACTGGGAAATGGGGTTTGAAAACCAGGAGCAAAGAAGCCATGGCATGTCCTCTGATACATGGTGGTGTCGCACAGGAGACCTGGGACAGGTTACCTTGCATCAGCTGCTCTGCAGCAACTGCCTGTGGACAGGCTCTTACCTGCAAAAAAGAGGTGATAATTCAAAGCTGCTCGCAGTGTTGTGGAGGAGAAATCAGGATTCATATCTAGTACCTACTGTAGGAAACAGCCGACAGTAGCTCCACAGGGAGAGTGTGTGGGAGAAGCCAGGGATGTGAGACCCCAAACAGTCAGACTGCTCATACCCATATGGTGAACCGCTATAGGAATATGAGGTTCTTGGTCCCTAAAACTACTGGGACACCCCCATGTCCTTTGGGCAGAACAATTTCAGGACCCTGACAGATCCTGCCTCCAGACAAACCAAGAGCAACACAAACAGAGTGGGAAGAGATACTGCATTGGGCTAAAAGAATATGGTAAACCTCTTAGGGAAGGGAATGAAATGATTTTTCTCAAATAACCAACCTAAGGATTTGAAAATGAACATCTCTTAGTATTAATTTAATTAAAGCAGCATGCTGCCTTTACTTATACAGCTAGAAGAATCAGTCTGTTTAATGGGTTCTCAGCTAATCAAAAATTAATTAAGCGTTTAGTGGGGATTCCAAATCCCTGAATTGGATTTAAAGAAGCCTGTTTCCATGTCTTTTTCAAGTGTTGCTTGTTTTACTATAACAGGAGACGTGTTTGATTGTGCAGACTTCCCATTATCCCTGGCTTGCAGGTGATCAGCCTTGAAATTCATTCTTGTTAGTTGATAGCTGCTCCGTTCCCCGAAATGACTGTGACAGAGCATCACTAAGTCTCTGCCAGACCTAAAAGAGGGCTCAGAGCTTTCCTTTGAGCATTGTGCCATGCATCTCCTCGCTAGTTCACAGGTGATAAAGAATGAACAGCAGAGCGGGGCTTAAAATGGGGAAATCTCTTCCTTATTTCTGAGGCTTTTTGGTTATGCAGTGGGCAGTGGCAGTCCATTAGATGGGCTCCCTCCCTCCATATCTCTGCTTGCAGAGGTCCTAATGCCTTTGCTCTTGGTAAATGTTACCTATTGCACCCTTATTCCCTTTCTCAACCCCTTTTTCACCACTCTACAAGACAGCATCCACCACTGAGAGATGGAGTCCACTTGCCCGCAGGCAGCAGCTGCTGTAGCCCGGTCCTGAGCTGGATGACGATGACTTTCACCAGCAGTGTGTTTCAGAAATGCCCTTTACCCAGTCCCTTCTCTCTCTGCCCCTTGCCCTCACCTCTCCCCCTGCTCACCACCCATGTAATTCCTTCTGTCTCGATGCAGAAAACAACCCCAGGGAGCAGATTCGGCTGAAAAGCAGCCCGTCCACTGAAAAGCAAAAAGATAAAATAAAATGTATTTTAACTCCTATCGGTTCTCCAGTCCATTTCTCAGTGAGAGCAGTGGGACAGGCAGACGGCACCTGGGAAGGAAGGCTGCTGCACGGGGAGATGTGGTGCTGCCTGAGCCGGCTGCCTGCAATCACTGCTCATCAAACTGCGCCCTGCGATGGAAACCATTGCCCCAAGCCTGCAGCTGGAGACAGCTCGATTTGCCTTTCATCTCTGGAGTTCTTTTTTTTTAGCTATTCAGCATGCTGACAATGTAAATAATACCAATAATATAAAAAAATAAAAAGGCATCAAGTGTCAGGCAGGATGCAAAATTTTTCTGCCTCTTTTTTTGGGTGGGGGGTAAGGGGTTGAAACTTAATAATGCTCTACCTGAATCCCTTAAAGCACAACATCTTTGAAGTAGCAAACTGGCAAATACACTCAATCAATTATAAATGAAATAATCTTCTTAAAATATTAGAGATTTGGGTGCTAAGCAATACTGGAAGATTATGGAGAGAAAATCAGTTTTAGAGCTTCCTAAAGTGACAGAAAGAGAATAATCGGAAGAAATGGTGAGAAGTTTAAAACGATTATGTAGATTTATGTCAGTGAAAATGTCCCAGCAATCCTTAGCCGATCTCTCGTACGCTGGAAATAGATTATGTTCAATCCGTTCTTAAAGGGGCAGGTTTCTTTCAAGTGTGGGGGTGGTTTAATTTTTATTTTTTTTAATTTTTCTAAGCACCTTTGCGTTATTTTTAACCTCCAGATGAGGCTCGGCCCAAGGGCATGTCTGTGTTTCTTTGCCTTGCTGTACTGGAGGTGCACACACTGGAGCAGGGTTTGGGGTACACTGATGGGTATGTTGAGCCCTGTCTTCACCTCGCAGCATGACACCCCGCACAGAGCAGCCGCCGACTGGAAAGAGGTATTGAGCCTGAGATATCCACAGGAGCAGAGCACTCAGTCCTGCTTCTGCTTGGGCCAGGCAGAGACAGAGAGATCTCATCAAAACCAGTTGGTTTTCCCCACTGAAAAACACCTCTGAAATCAAGATTACACCCATCCTTACAGGGAACAAATGCTTCTTGGATGACCCTGGAAAAAGTGAGGTACCCGAGTTTGAGTGAGACTCATTCCCTGTCTTCCTGTGGCACGAGCAGCACCAGAAAGGGAGAGCAGAAACCCATGAAGGGAACAGGAGCACACAAGGGGCCATTTGACCCTGGTTTTGACACAAGCAGGTTATGGAGAGTCTGCACTGCGTTTCTTTTTGTTGCTGTTGTGATTAAGATCCCATCTGATCCTTTACTGGCTCTGCGTTTCACGTTTACAGCCTCAGTGCAGGTTGTTGGAATAATTCACAGAATCACAGAATCACAGAATCACAGAATCACTACGGTTGGAAAAGACCTGTAAGATCATCAAGTCCAACCTAAAAAAAAAAAAAAACAAAACAACCAAACAAAAAAAAACCAAAACCAAAAAAAACCGCAAGCCAACCACCACACAACAACAACAAGGCACAACACACCAAAAACCAACCCACCCAACACCACACAGCACCATGTCCATCAAGCTACATCCCACAATGCCACATCCACACGCTCCTTGAATACCTCCAGGGAGGGTGACTCTACCACCTCCCTGGGCAGCCTATTCCAATGTTTCACTACTCTCTCAGAGTAGTGAATTCGGAGCTTACCCTTCACACACATATATGCTTTTTAACACAATCTCCAGATACATCCCCAGCAGAAAGGACGATGCTACCTGGAAAACAGCTATTCCATACAATCACTTTCTTAGGTTTCATGGCACCGCTCGGGTTTGAGATACAAGCCCAGGAGACCTCATGCTCTGAGGTGTGATGCTGGCATGGGCGTGGGGAGGAAACTCCCGGAGCCAAGAGAGGAGAGCAGGAGCCCACCATGGCATGTCAACGTCAGGGCTGCTTTTAAAGATGGTGCAATTAAACCGAGGACTTGGTGAAAGCTGTTGTTAATTGATAGCAAAGGAGAGGAAGCTGTCTCCGGGGAGAAGTAGGTAATGTAGGTAATCTTCATAGAGGATTTGCCTAAAGAGATGGAGGTTTGGGAATGGAAATTCCTGGAGTCAAGCGGGGGTGGAAGAGGAAGATGAAATCTGGTTTGTCAACAGCCATCAAGGAGATGTGGACCCACCAAAAATCAGCCAGGGTCTCTAAGAAGATATTGCTGCCTTCGCTTAGGGCCCATATATCAGTTTATCTCTGGAGTCATGGATATTTTCAGTAGGGGAAAAAAACTTTTTTTTCTAAATCAGATACTTTCAATCACCAAAGAAAAAGTCATCTTTTTTACAAAGTGCATTTTTTCACTTAAACAAGAAAAATATTTATTCTCATGTTTGGGCTTGTTTTGCCTTATCTGTTTATTTCTTTCCCTACCTTTTTTGCCCTTACTTCATCCTTTCCTGAGGGCCAAAGCAAAAAAACCAAACAAGGACAGAAAAAAATTCCCAAATGAAAACCTTCCCTAGAGGTGCTTGCAAAAGGTAAAAGTGAAAAGCTTTACTAAAAATGCTTGCAAAAAATAAAAGTGAGCACAAAACATAGGATTTTTAAAAGGTCCTATTTTTCAGCATCTCTGAACACTGGAGGTGTTTTTCTTTGGGTTTGGGGGAATTTGGGGGTCATTGTCAGTTATGGCCACTCTCTGTGGTGCTCACCCTCTGGATGCCCATGGCTGCTGTGGTCTCACTATCTACAGCAGCTTCCCCAGAGCAACTTTGTCTAATCCCAGCTCTCCCTGGGGATTCAGACAGCTGGAAATAACAGCCCTTACCTGCCGCTGATGGAGAGGGTAGGCAGAATTAGCTAATGTTTGTAAAGCTCTTAGCAGATGACAGTGCTGTTGTGTGGTACTACTCCCATATTATAGCTGCATGCTGCTTGATAGTCAGGCATGGAATCAATTTTTGAATAATGGATATTAAAAACGTCAACTATGACACCCAGCCATAATGCCTGCCATGCGCTGAGTGCCTATGTATTGTTTCACACACTTAATATACAGTGGAGGCACTGTAATTACTCTTTGCTAATCCCCACACTTTATAATCTGCCCGTACGTACGAAACCTGGCCGCCTCTTCCCACCTCTCCGCAAAGATTTCAGAGCACAAGCTGCACCTAGCTGTCACTGTGCTAAGACACCACTATTTTTTTTCCCCCAAATATTGTGAATTGCCAAGCAAAGATTTACTAATTGCAGTTATCCAGATCCCTACACCTGCTCTGAGCCTGCATCTATTACTGGCAGTCACTTAGCATCAGCAGGATGGAACAAGTTGTCTATCCAGAGAGTGAAAGGCAGAGCTTTCTTTGCAGAGGCCCTCAAATAAATACCGCCAGAAGCGACACACAAAGGAAATATGTTTATTTGCAGCATAAGCTGTGGGAACTGTGGATGTGGAAGAAGGTGGCCGGAGGACGAGCACAGCTATTCAGAAACCCTTAGCTGCCAGCTGGTGCACCCTTCACTGTTGTACGTGGACTTCCTAGAGCAAGGCTGTGCAAGGAGAAGCCAATGCAGAGACAGGCATCTTTTGCTGGATTTTTGGATAGGCCTTTATACTAATGCATGGATGGCAGTGGAGGGGGAGGAAAAGGAGAAAAAGCCCAAAATATCAGCCTCCATCTACTTCTGTCCAGCTCACCTGACACCCCCACTCTGCTGCAGGAAAGGGGGTGTGCATCTGCCATCCCTTCGGAAAAGTCCCCGTCTCTCCTCCCAGTCCTCCTCCATCTCATTGCCTCCAGGCAGCGGCACACGCTGCAGAGGGACTGCTGTTAGGGAATATAGCTTTATTAATTAGATCCAGGCCCAGTTTCCTCACCGGCGAAGGAAATTACCTGTGCTTGAGCTGAGCAGGAAAAGCCTCTTTTCTGCTCTTATTGCACATTTCATCTCCCCCTGCACCCGTGGGTTTTGTGCTGTGCCAGGACGGCTGTGTGGACAGATCCTGGCTCCTGGCTGGAGCCGGGGCATTGCGACAGCCCTGCCCGCAGCGTGGGGCACACGTGGGGGGAAATGCTCCCGGAGTCAGCCTCAAGAGCTGCGGTAACAGAAGGGACTTTCTGCCAACAAGGCAGAAGAGGGATAACTTTGCTGGGATGATGGCTGGATTTACCCCTCGAGCTCCATCTCAGACAGCTCCCTGCTCCTTGAAAGTATTAGGACTCAAATGAGGTCAGACATGCCAGTGTGGATCAGACAGAGCCACAATGCTGATGACCTGAGGGCTCAGATATAAAATAAAGAGGCCTTGAGGTAGCCTCTGCTCACAGCCACCCTAGATATAAAACCCCAGTTGGCTTTAGACAACAACCTGTGTGTGTCATGCATGGAAACACCATAGAGGTACCACCTCCATCTCAAAGCAGGTGTTCACTTACACATCATAGAGGTAGCTGAGGTATGCAGCAGTGGAGAAAGGACCATAATTCGGACCCAAAGCCTGAGGGCTTCATCTGCAACCTGCCCCCTCTTCTTTTTAGTGGAATTGCTTGGATGTTTGTATTACATCAGTTAGGGGCAACCCAGGTATAGACCAGGGCCCCAGGATGCTGTATGCTGACATGCAGCAGAAAGCCAGTCCCTGCCCAAGTGTCTCTCATTCCCCAGCCGTACTGATGAAGCAAGGGTCAGAGAATAGAGAAACCTTGTGTTTGCAAGGGAGTCACAGTTTAAAAATAAAAAACACATTTACAAGCTGTGCAAAATGTGCCGCTTCTGCATGTGCTCTCCGTGTTCAGCCTCTGCCTCCTTAAAGTCGCTTATGGGGTTAGCCCAGAGTTGCAGCAGACTAACACCACTAGGTCTCAGTTCACAGCAGCTGAAGATCCCACTTGCTTTATTTTAAACCTAGGGAGGGCTGGGGAAGCAGGCTGACACCCACCTGCTCGGGATTAACAACATCAGCACCATGACTCCCCGTGCGCGCACAGCACGGCTGCTGCCCGCTGCTCTGGGAGCCAGCCGGGACCTGCGCCGACCCGTCGTGCACAGACCCGGCATCACGGCCCCAGAGCTCTGCGAGACAGGCAGCACGCCAGCCTGAAACAGCTCTGAGCCTAAAACTCGATTATTGCTTAACTTCCCTGCCAAGCCTCCGGGTCCCTCTGTGCTAAATCATTCCCCATCGATCCGTTCCCATTATAAAGCTCCTGTCTCCCCCACGAGCATGCAACTCTGTACGACTCGACTTCCAGCACAATTGAGCTCGGACCCTAAAAATCAATACTGCAGCAACCCAAGGATCAGAGGCCAATGAGGTCTTTAACAAACGTGTCTGGTGCTCTTGACTTGAGTAGGCTTCAGCCTACTTTGAGGTCCTTTCTGATCCATCATGGGTTTGTTCAAGTTGTCATAAAGCAAATTTGCAGTCATTGATCCAGGCAGAATGAAGTTCTGAATATCAGATGGGGGAGGGAGGGGGGACAATAACCCTGGAGAAAGAGTTTTAATAGCTTATAGGCAACACATGTCTGAGCCAGAGGAAAGCAAATTAGGAAAATGCAAACGAAATGAGCTTTTTCTATTTTTTTTTCAGCCTTTCTTCCCTCTGGAGAGGGAAGCTGCCTTGGCTCTAAAGAAAAACAAAAGGAAACAATAAATATTATTAACTATAATATAGGAATGAGTTCTTTCTAATGGATGAGGGCTATGGCTACAGATACTTGAGATACTAACCGTAGACCATGTTATATAAGGATAACTTATAAATATATAGAAAATAACAGGCCAGATCCCTCTCTGCCATGAAACCGTTTGGCTCCGCTGAAGCCAGTGCAGCTCCTGCCAGCAGAGAGGACCCAGGGAAACTCATTTCAGAGCAAAATAACTGAAGAGGGAGGAAAGTTGCTTTCCATAAAGTGCAATTCTGATGACAAATGACCCAACCACCTGCAAAATGTATTAACGAGGCTTCGCTATGCAACAAATTGCACAAAAGCCAATTGAATTTAATATAAGGGTCATTCATCTCCCTGGCTTTTTGTTACTTTTAATTCAGCTCCAAATCTTTTCAAAACTCATTAAATGAAACATAATCAAAATTCACATTTCTGTACCTTTTCTTTTGAGTCCAAATCAGGACCCTAGATCCAAACACTCCCAGCTTGGCTCAGCTCTGCTTTCAGAGCCACCACACATCCTCTACAAAGATAAAGCTATTCCAAGGTTTGAAGATCGCTTAGAAATGGGGATCCAGACTGGGATTTCTTGTGCAGGAGATGTGCACTTCACTTTCACATTACCTAAAACATTGGCATGTTCAGAGCCAATACGAGATGTCCACTGAGGTTTTAGTGGCAGGTCTGGAAAAGGAGAAGCAGCAGCCAGCAAACCAGGAACGCTCTTGAGCTCTGCTCCCGCAATCCCTGCCTTCTATCCCGCAACCTTTGCCCTGGTGTTTGCCAACTGTTCTGTCATGATATTCAAGACAGGTCCCAGTTATAACCCCCATTGGGCTGTAATAGGTTTACTCCCTGCCGTGCCGAGCTGGTGGACTCCGACGGCGATGCCGCAGCAGCAGAGCTTAGCCAGGGAGCGCCCTGGGTCATCCGTCCCTCTCCCCATCACCACTACCCTCCCTGGCTGGCCAAATGCCTACCCCTCTGAACAGCTCAGGATTTGGGGATCTGCAGCCTCCTCCAGACGGAGCAGAGGCAGGGCCAGGTGAGCAGCTTCCATGCAGAGATCACCCTGACGTTGGCAGGAGTCACCGAGTGCCGAGGAAAGATGGGTTGGCCCTGTGAAATGGAGGGGGTGTTGGGAAGAGAGCTACCGCAAGCACGTTGGAAATAATTCAGCAACAGAGTCATCGTGGGTTACCTCATCAATAATTTCATTCCCCAAACTTATGCACCCATGTGCATCAGCACTGCTGCAAGGTGTGTGCTGTCGCTGTGCAAGCTGTGCTGTGCTCATCACACCCCCCGGCTCCCCGTTCATTTCCAGGTGCGATTCAAAACTGTTTGGTACCGCGAGGTATCATGAGCTTGATCCATCCTCATGCCTGATATCCGACTAGCAGCCTCTGTCTGCCTGCAGCTTTCCCTGTCACTCAAGATTTGTCCCTTAAGAAGTCCCGGTGAAACTACCCTCAGGTTCAGTCATCACTGGTTAGGCCCAGAAATCCCAGTCCAAGAAAGCATTTCAACTTTTCTCCCGTCACTCACCATGGCCGAGTAGTGACAGGATTGTCCCTTTTACAGGAAAACCCATTATTTCATTTTTCCTGCCAGTCCAAACTGTAATGAAAACAAAAAGCGCTGAAATTTCTCATGCTGCTCTTCCCTACTGAGTAAAAGTGAGTTGAGGTGGATTAAATCAAATTTCCTTTCCAATTTTGTTCACATTTTTCACCAAATAGTTTTGGGTTGATGTTTATTTTTAACAAAACCATGAAAACAGTCTGTTGTCACTCATGTGTTAATGAGACTAAAACACAGTTTCCCCTTCTGACCAGTTCTTCTCCTCTAAAACCTTTCGCGCTTCTCCTATCAACATTATCGGGTGAAAACAGGCTCAGAGAGGAATTTCCAGCTGGGTGCATTTGCATCTTTGCACGCTTGGCCATTTCCAGGGAAGTCAATAGGGCAGTGCAGCAATTTAAGCACTTCTCTGGAGCGGAGCCCCGGTACCTATGCTGTCCCCGGCTCTGTTTCGTATTGTGGTGATGGAGGAGCGAGCAAGACCTCCATTCCTGATGAACAGAGAGAATCAAGGTTTGCTTTCACCGCCCTTGATCCATTTGTCTGAAAACATCCCTCCCTTGAATGCATTCCCCTTTAGAGCCATCTTTCCTCAATTCAAATTGCTCCTTAATTCCTTCTTTTCGAGTGCACCTGACTACAAGCTTTTCCTCATATCCATCAGTTCTCATGCTCACCGTAATAGTCTGCGTGAACGTTTGCTTATATTACTACTGCTTCCAAGTTGTGCTGCCTCCACCTTGCACTCTCTGCTCCATCTCCATCTATTGCTTTACCCCGCTGCCCGTCTGAGAGCGGCTGCACACACTTCTGCAAAGCGTTATCTCATTATTTCAATTCTATCTGCTAAAGCATTTGGAGAGACAGTGTATTAAAGACACTATATAAAAATAAATTGAATCGAGAGGAAATCTATATACCTAAAGTTGTAAAAAGAAATAGTCTCCGGTGATGACTCCATTTCCAGCAACGGCATTGTAACAAGCTGGAGCCCATCTCCCGGTTGAATTTTAAATAGATATGCTCAAATTGAGCAGAGCTGGCCAGGCTCGCAGGGCTGGGGGCTGTGTCCTGGGGAGCGGGGGCTCGGAGAGGCATGGGGAGAGAGGCACGGGGAGCAGGGGACCGGTGCTGCAGCCCAGCCTGCCCCCCTACTTGGGCTCCGCTGGACCACTGACCCACCAGCACAGCTTGCCCAGCTCACCTGGGAGCTGCAAAAAGGGACATGCTGCCTCTCGCTCGGCCGGTCCCTTGGGCGTCATTCCCCCCATTCCGCATTCCCTCCATTGCTAAGGTAGCTCCACGGTGCAAATCCTGGTAGCTGCCCCTGTGTTGGTCACAGAAACAGCCCAGCCTTCCTCTCTGCAGTCTGCCTCAGCAAAGGAGACAGGCACAGTCCTTACGTGTGGAAAAGCAAGAGGCTGGCGGTTTTGGATCCCTCTACAACCACGATGTACTAAAATGGGTTTGCCGCTTGGCTAGATGACTATAAGGCAAGAACTTGGGTTGGACAAGTGGTCCAACAGGGACCCAGGCACAAGTTTCTGGGCCACTCTGCCAACCCAGAGCCAAAAGAGACTGATGCAGTTCCCAGGTCTATAAGCAGGGAGGCGAGGAGGGATCTTATCTCTGCATTGAGGAAGAGAGCTCTGCTGGGCTGTGGAGCAAAAAGGATCAGAGGTCCCAGTAAGGAACTCAGTAAAAAACAGCTCTACATGTGAAATCTATGACAGGGCTGACAAACCGACCCGAGAAATTTTGCAGGCAACCCCAAGTAAAATAATCTCTCTGCATAAAGCTGTGCATCATGGTCTTAGTGGAACTATGGTCTAGGAGAATTCCTGATTACTGTAACTCTGAACTCTCCTCTGCATCCCTGGGAATCTGTAAGATACAGAAATAGGAAGGCTTGGCCCCACTGGTTTGTTCTTGTCCTCACAACACCGAGATCTTCACCGGTAAGTGATGGGGAAGGAAAAACCATACCATTAACTCGTATGCTACAAGAACAGGCCAAGTCACGGTCCAGATACTCCGCAAGACAGGAGGCAATCCATGGGGAAGGCTTTCTGCCAGTCCGTCCCAGAGCCCTTATCCCTAATTAATTCATCATTTGTCTATTTGGGGGAATGGCTCAGCTGAAATGACGTCTTTTTCAAATTAAAAAAAGAAGAGAAAGAATGGAAATCTGACTTACGTCATGGGCTCCTCCACCCTGCCTGACTCAAAGTGTTCTCAATTCCCTATTTCTTGCTTTACAACTTTTAATGTTAGCATTCGAGCAAATTGAGGGAAACACTTGCCTCCCAGTAATTCAAATTAAAATGTTAAGAAGTAAAGCAGAATTTTTCATTACACCTGAACCAAAGTAATTACGTCACTTTCTCTGTTCAGGAAGATTTTGGTTTTAATTTTTCTCTTGGTCCTGGTTCAGAATCATGTCTCAGCATAAATATTCCCAGCTGGAAGAAATATTCCCCTAGCCTTTCATGGTGATCACCAGCACCCATATAATGCTGTTGCAAAGGAGGAAGGACCTATAGCCAACCACGGGATGCTTCCAGCACCTCACGCTACCTGCAGCCCTGAAGAGCAATGACTTCACAAGGTTTCCCCAGCACCATTTACTCTCTCTGTCTTCCCAGAACCTGAAGTTTGGTGCCAAAAATATGTTTGCCATTCTTTGACTTGTTCAGGGAACAACTAGTTGTTACCTGCATCCCAGGTATTGAATAGCTCAGTTCAGTGGCTTTGCTCAGGCAGTGAAATTCAGATCCCTGAATTGCTCAGGACTCCTGTGTTTTAATAGCAATATTAAATCTCCCAAACTGCAGTGAGGGAACCAGTGGAGTAGGCTATAAAGTGGCAAAGCACCTCTCCCAGGAAAGCAACCTTTGCAAGTCTGGATCCCAGCTATTGCAAAAAACCGAAAAGTAATAATAAACCAAATGTCTGGAGGAATTTCTCCTCCCTATCTTCCTCTCTTTCCAGCTCATTATTTCTTTATAAGGCTCATTACTAGCAGGTCTGAGACTCGGGCACTGACCCACGAAGGCCTGGAGGGAGGAAAGCTTTCAGATGCTGTCAGACCCAGCTGGACCGATTGAAGAGAGATGCGGAGAGGCGAGTGAGCTGACAACACGGGTTTCCTGGGGCCCTGCGTTGGAAGTGTAGGATCAAGCTTCACTAGCATGTGCCCAGCTCTGCACAGCCTCAGCATTTCAGCTTCACTGGAAATACGGTTTTCCAGTATGCCAGACCAAGAATACAAAGGGGATTTACTGAAATCCCAGTGGAAAAACTTTAAACGAACAATGTCCAACAAACAACATTGGCCTTTTCTATAACCATTCACCAGCTCAGGAGCAAGTTCTTCCCCAGCTGAAGCCTACTTACACCAGGACTGTTGTGCTCTGTTTCCATCCCACCCTACATTTCTGTGCATTCCTGTCCCCTTCCTCGTACTCCTGACGTGTGACAAGTTGTGTCAGTTCAAGAAATTGGTCTGCTGAAAACTAAAAGAGCATGGGGGGGAAAAGGGGGAAAAAAAAGAGAGAAAACCAAGGGTTTCTCAAAAGCATAACACACTTTTCTTTGAAATACCACTGTGTTTAACTGCCTTGCCTGTTGTTTGGGTTCCTCCTGAGCAGCCAAACCCAGGGATGATGCTCAAGCTCTTGCTTTGATAAGGCACCATGAGCCCAGCACCGAAGCCAAATGACTCTGCAGGTGCCCCTGCAGGACCACTTCTCTACCCCAGCCTGGGATGCTGGGATTTTAAGATCTTTTTGGAGGATTTGAAATCTCCCAGAGGACGGCAGTGATGGTAGCCTGTTTGCATCCGTATTCATGTGAGAGCTGGAAAGGTTCTCACACTCATTTTGACGGTAAAGCCCAAGCTTTTCTGCTGGAGCCTCCAATTCTTTCCCCAGTTTCTCTCTAGACCCATTACCCTATTTCCTTGGCTGAATTTCCTCCTTGCAATGTGCCCCTACCAGCTTATTTCAACCTGCGGTGTTGGTTTTCCCTGCAGTGGAGGTTGTATCTGCTTTTTTGCATTCAACAGCACACCACAGCCCTTCTTGCATCTGAATTTTTATTTTGTTAGCAAGTGAGGGGCAACACTTAACTGAGTTTGCAGCTGGGTAAGCCTTTCTACTGTGAACTCTTGGGAGAGAATATTGTCTCCTTGTGGTGTGCAAAATGCCTCAGAGAAGGGACCACAACAGGTTGGTGGAAAAACTCTGTAATAAATAACATGCCTGATGGTCATAACAGGTAAGTGAGGACATATGACATAATCGGGGGATAATAAAGAATCTCACCAGGCTTTCAGGAGCGTGGGGCTCAGAGAGACACAGAGCAACAAGCCAATGCCACTGCCGGGCTCGTTCTTCGCTGCCAGGAGTGAAACAACTTCATTCCAGCGACTGAGAGGTGGTTTGTGAAAGCATTGGATATATTCACTGGGGAGAAAATTACCTGTCAAAAGAATGATAAAGCCACGGTGTGCTTTGCTACTGGAATCCATTTGTCCTGACTGGTGATGGGGAAGAGCTCAGGCTGCGTCACGTTCCTCTGCTAAGTCTTTTGCTGCTGAAAGGATGGATGCAGATGAAGGTATTAAAGAGAAGCATCCACATTTATAGCATGGTGAGGTATGTTATTGAATAGCTCTTTTTTTAAAAGTATGCAATCTTCTGTATTGCCGTACTTAAGGTTAAATCCATACATGTGTCTGCAAGTCTGAACCCTCAAGTAGTGTGTACTTTGTAAGGGCTGACATCATTCTTGGTGTGGCTGTGACAGGGGAAAAGTGCCATCTACACAAACCAAACCACCAGCAGGCATCACTTGTGCTAGAAAAAATCAGGACAAATCACACCCATTTACACCATGCCCAGGAGCAGCCCTGTAGATGCCCCTACACATGTTTTTGTAGGCAGTTGGGATGGTTTCACAGTGTGGGTCACATACTCACAGAAGTTAGGGTGGAAGGCACTTTAAGAGGTCACTTGTTCCCCTGTTTCTCCCCTGCTTTAGCCAGCGATGCAGCACTGATAGATGGATTTTGCCCATCTTTTGGTCTAGATACTGTTGAATTAGGAGGACTGCAGCAAGGGGATCAAGGGAAGTTATCATCCCCTCTGCTCAGTGTCGGTGAGGCTGCAGCTGGAAATATCCAGTCTAGGATCTGCGGGTGAAGAGGGAAAAGGGGTCTGGGGCATGTCCTACAAGGAGAGATGAGGGGAGCTGAGCTTGTTTAGCCTGTCAAAGAGGACTAAGCAGGGATCAAATGCTGCGTACAGCTAAATGAAGGTGGTTAGAAAGACAACAGTACCAAAACATTTCTCAGCAGTGCCAAATAGCGTAACATGGAGCAATATCCACAAACTGGTTTGGGAGGTTCATGTTGAACAGCAGGAAACAATTAAATACCATGCAGGTGGTGCAGCACTGGGACAGGACACCAGAGATGGGGGATCTCCATCCTTGCAGGAGTTCAAGCTCTGGCTGGATGCAGCCTCGGCCAGCCTGACCCAGCACTGGCAACAGCCCTGCTCTGGATGGGATGTTGGGTTGGAGACCCCAGAGGTGACCCAGCACCACCCCAGGGTGGCACTAATTGTCCCCTTCTCACTGCCAGGCCTGGCATGGCCACCTGCAGTGTGGTGCCAGATGCCCTCCTGCAAACAGCTGGGGATCCTCTGAGCAATCCTGTGGGGCCTGGGGACAGGGACAGATGGAAAGGGGATTGTGTCACACCTTTAAATCTTCTTTGTAATGCCTCACTGGTCAGGTACACCTATGAAATCCTTGCCTAATCCATTTCCCTGGAAACCGATAAGGTGCTTGAGGACCCTCTGCAGATCCCATAGTGTCTGTTATACACATGCACTCCTCCATCAGCCTACAGCTGCAAGCCCCCCCATCCTCCCAGCTAATGAACTGTTTGAGGGTGAGTGGTAAAATGAAACCTTTGTATCCCACATGTAGTGATTGGAAAATAGCAATGGGAAAATAAAAGTCAAGGCAAAACTCTTCAGAGCAGGCAGTAGGAGAGGAATGAAAATGCTATTATCATTCTTCCACACGAGAAGAGTGTCAAAGGAAGACCTCTCTCCCCACCCTTCTGGGTGCTGCCTAGATTTTCCAGCAAGGTTGCAGTAATAAGCAATCAGCTGATTGAAATGCCACATTTCATCCAACCAGGAGAATAAGCGGACTTTCTATCAGGATTCTCCACAACAGGGCACTCGTTGTGATAAATGAACTGGAGAACAAGACAAATGAATATAACCTACTACTGTGCACGGATTCATCAACTCAGAGAAAGCTTCTGACAGAGAGAGAAGGAAGGAAAAGACGCTGCACAGGGAGCTTTGGTAGGAGGAGGCACACAGGAACATTGCACTGAGCTCCGAGGAAGCACATGGGTTGAAGAGGAGAACTCTGCTAAGTGCCTGTGCAGAGGTGACCACAAGGATGTGGGGGCAAAGTAGGAGTCTATTGAGCTGTGGCCACTCAGAACTTCTGTTGGGCAGAAGGGAACTGCACCACTTATAAGACAGCTCCTTGGTGTCTAATCTTGACTCCCTGATGTGTGCAAATTGATCAAGCCAAGACAGGGTGGTTCTTGAGCAGGCATAAATGTGTGAAAAACCAAGCAAATTTCCTGCATGATCCTTATGTTCTCCAAGGGGAGCTCTGGGACAACAGGACCTTCACCCATGGATATACCCTTCCTGCTTCCCATGTGCCATAGACAGGATCACAGTCTGTGGTTCCTTCACCTGGTATAAAGCACTTTTTAATCCAGAAGGCAAAGACATAACAACATCCAGGACTGGCAGGTGAAGTCAGCACGGTTCAAACCAGTAAGAGCATGCAAATCACTAGCAGTCAGGGTAATTAGCCATTGAAATGGGTTACTAAGAGCTGGAAGGAGTTCTCCATCACTCAGCTTCTTCATCACTGACAATCAGGAAATCAGGAGTGGAGGCTTTCTAAAAGACACAGCCAAGCTTGGCCAACAAATGCTGGGAGAGGTTCAGGAAGGAGGGGGAAACCTTTTTTATGGGATGACCCTAGAAAATTACAGCAAGCCTTGCTGGCTCTTTAGACGTAATGCTGGTGACTCCCATTATGCCGTTCTGCAGTGTCCAGCCAACAAACGGAGCTAGCAAGGAGTCAGATTCAACACGGGAGTATGAGAAGCCATTGAACTTCCCTCTACTTCCAGGACTAAACTTTTGCTTGATGTCTGTATTTTACAAAGAAATTTAAATTCATATCATTGTAGTTCTTACGGTGATTTTCCCCCCTCTTTATGATGTAAAAATAGCCTGCAATGAGACTTTGTTTAAAGCCATGGAGTTAATTTTCTATAATAATTGTTAACAGTTGGAGTTTTTCTTTCTTCAAGCTCAAGGGAGAAGCACGGACAGATTTATTAATGGTGTCCCCCTATGTGATTGATGGGCTGTCGAACAGGGAAACTTCACACCTGAAAAAATTTGAAACAAGAACACTTACACCAAAAATAACGTCTGTGCCTGGTACCTCTGCAAGTCTGTAGTGACTTGTGGCTGAGCCTTCCCAGGGGCTTCTCTACCCCAGTAGCTCCTCTGTCAGTTCAGTGCTGTGCTCTGTTCTTCTGTTGCTACAGAGCTGGATACGCTTATGGCATCACAAATATAGTGATGGATGATGCAAAAGAAAAGAGATCGTCTCTCAAAAAGGGTGAGCAGGCAGAGATGAGATTCCCTGTTGGGATAATTGTCTTAGAAGAGTTTCCTCCAACACAAGCGTCTGTCAGAGCAAATGGGACTCACATATGTGATTTCCACACATACACATAGTGATGCATGGTTAATTCTTAAGTCTTCGGTACACCCCTTTCACCATCATTGGTAACAGGTAGTACCTGATATCAGCCACACTGAGCTTTTCCAGCCTCTAGAATAGATTACACATCGCTGCTCCAGAAAGCACCAGCAGCTCTGAGGTCAGGTTGGGTGAGTAAGAGTATGGAAGCCCTTGTCTTTGTTGCCTGGTGGCCACCAGCTCTCTACCCTGAAAGCATCTGCTGTTTCATTCATTTCCCAAGTCCTGTGGGTATTCGGTATGAGCACCAGGAAACTCAGGGCAGGCACTGGTGGCTACAAGATTACTCCAGCAAGTTCAGCTAGATCAAAACCTTCTTACAAATGGGGTCTGCAGGTGTTCTGGCAGGATGACTGTGTGCTTCTTAATTAATGTATAAACACCAGCCCTCGTTTAGTCCAGAGAAATGCACCTCTGGCGTGCTGTTGCATTGATGAGTTCATGGGCCTTTATCCTTCCCACTGCAAAGGAAACCAGTCAGCAGCATGAACAGAAGAGAAACTTGTCCAACTGGAGCAGGTCAACAGAAAAAAGGGTTTGATCCCTTCCCTTATAGAGACTGCACACACATGGACAGACAAACCAGCTATTCACTGTGCCTCTGACTCCTTTCCCAACAGCCATACAGCAATGGATAGAAGACAAGATGACCAGAGTCCCTGAGAAACACCTTGGTCTCAATTTCTGCCATTTGTTTGAGCTCTTCTTTCTGCAGACGTTTGCTTCATTGGTATACTCCTTCCCTGAAATACCAGGCAAGCACTTTCTTGACACAGCTGGCATGAATTTTTCACAACACTGCTCTACTGCCTTGATCAACAAGGTCTTATGGGACACCAGCACACCCCAAGCACCAGGAGAGCCACGGGTGTCTCTAGAAGCACCCAGGATAACTACCGAAAGGCACAAGACCTTGTGAGCCCTCATAGGTGAAATGGAAACCATCTCAGCGCGTAATAGGAGTGAGATAAAGCTCAAGCCTTACCCACCGATCACAACTTCTGCTCCAACGGCAAAAATAATCTGTTTTAATAATCTTAATAATCTTTCTCTAGTATCCTTTGTCCATATGGCTGGTAATCTGGCTGCTTAGGAATGAATTATAAAAAAATCCTCAAATAGGGATCTGATGGCTTAGCTCAGAGAATCAAAGAAATTAGAGGCAGAGAAGCCCTAGCTGGCCACTTACTCTTCCTCCTGGCCTCCTTCCCACAGGGTCCTGCTGGGCTGGAGTGACAGTGTCGGATCAGACCCTGAGTGGAAATGGCGTCCTCTTCCCAGCTCTTCCCCAGCCTCCTGTCTCTGCAGGCACTTCTCTCGCTGCCTCATTTCTCCTCCACTTATTAAGACCACATTTTATTCTACTGTCCCTTACAATGACTTTACACACTGCCCACAAACAGGGACCATGATCAGGGGCAGACCCTTCCCATGCTGTGCCAACAGTGACAATGAAGTACAAAATCCTCCCGCAGGCTGTTCCAGGGCTTACCAAAGTCTTAGAGGGGACCGCACAAATGTTTCTTCCCATCTTTGCCCTTAGCATAGGATGTGGGCAAGGAGGGAGCTGATCCAGCCGCCCTCTGGTGCAAATCAGCACAGCCCACTGTCTTCGCTGGTATGACCCTGGTGTGACGAGAGGATCTGGCTGAGGTGATTGGTGTTGCTGGAGGGAGGAAGCTCGTATCTCATCTATTTTTATTTGTGAAGATTCATCCTGACCAAACCAGAGTCACCCTGGCAATATTGACACGGAGTGCAAACGGGACCTTGTGCAGAAAGCAGGGGCTGTGGGACCCTGGCCTGCTGGTGGTCTGCAATGGGCTTTTAATTTATTTAACCATTGGCAAACAGATGTAATCAACATAACCTTCCCCATCTCCTTTGGCACCACATCAGAGCCACAGGCAAGCTCCGCTGGGGACCGGCCGTCACTTTGGGATGAGACTGTGAAGCCTTGAGGTTATGAGACCACTGCTGTGAGTTTTGCCCAAATCTTTACATGCCCAGTTGGTCTCAGCAAGACACCATTAACTTACAGAGGAAGAAGAAAGGAGCCCCATCTGGAGCTTAGAAAGCACAAATCTGCCATTCTCTCTTCGCAGGCTGGGGCTGCCTGAACAGAAGGTAAAGGTTGCAGGGAGATGCTTTCATAGGGAACAATGCATGGGAAACACAGAGACAATACGATTTTCTCTTTCCACCCCCGCTAACTATTTCTCTGCAAGAGCAGGTACCTAAAATCGAGACCAAAGAAAACTGCAAGTTAGGAACATCAATTCTGCTTTCAACAATTCTTCCCACGCTCTTCTCTGAGTTCATAAATATTTCGCAGTATTGCACCAATGCAGCATTACCAAGTCCTCTGACTGAGGAAAATAAAATCTACCCACGCACTGATTTTATATTGCAGCAGCCAAAACGATAAAACACACAATGGCAACAGTCGGTGCAGGTAGTGACTTACATAGTCTTACTCTTAAGGGAGCTCCAGGTGCAGGATTTTAAAGGATTTTAAGGAAGTAGACTGTCAGAAATGCTGAAATCTGAGTGTTTTCTTTCCCTTACAGAAGCTCTCCAAATTGACAATAGAGCTATTTGTCTGCTCTGCTCTGAATAAGTCAGCAAATGAAGTTATTTTCCTCTTTTTTCTTTGGCCTGTTCGCAAATCTCTGCATTCTGTACTTATTTTTGAAGTGTGAAAATTTGCCAGTCAGTTCGGAAAACAAATCAGGTGCTACAAAGTACTTTTTCTCCCGCTTGGCATGTCCGAGGGATGGGTGCCCAAGATGTGTAACAGCTGCTTTAATTCCAAATAGGAGAGAAAAATTTCCTGGCTAGAAGAAGATGCCCTGATTCCCTCAGTTGCTCTAAATCTGGGAGGCCCAGGCACTCCTTGGACTGGCTTAAGAAGTTTCTGCCGCTCCATCCCCCCATGCTGATCAGCCAATTGATCCAGGCTGAAATCTGTCCTCAAAAAAAAAATGCAAAGGAGGAGAGCATTTTTAAGCTTCATTGTTTTGGTCACTGAGATAACAGCAGTGCCCCAGTGCTGACAGGGCAGGCAGAGGCAGGAGGGTAGGCAGGGAGGGAGATGACTGCTTCCCAAGCCAACACGGTGCTGGAGAAGAGGTTTCGTTAAACAATGATGTGCAAGCGATGGTGCTTGGGTTTCTGCAGGTCTTCTCCATTATATGTGGTTGATTATTCCCTTCAAATACTCCCTTTGTGGTTGCAATTTTAGGCAGCCAGGAGTTACCATATTCTGGCTTGCATCTCTGATCCCAGCCAGGAACCAGCACCAGCGACTTTAGCAGAAGGTGCAATAGCACTGCTTGATAGCAAATGGTCCATGAGTACATGGAAATATCCTAACACCTGGAGACCAGTTTAAACCCTAAAGCATGAGGTTTCATATCCCTTGCAAATCACTTGGGAGCACTAACTGTGGACATTGAAGCTAACCAAGTAAATGTCCGGGTATCAGCACCAGAGACATATGAAGCTCTTCCTTTTAATAACGCATTGCATGGGGGGAAAAAACCCTGCTACTTATTCTTTATTTTTTCCAACTTTTGACATATCCTTCATTGTAATTATAATTAATGTCACGCAGTTAAAACCTCGTGCAATGCTTTCCAGACAGGTATCGCTATTCAGACTTTATACCATGGGAAAACTGAGGTGAAACACAGCCACTAACTTGCCCACAGCCAGCAAGCACATCAGCAGAATAACGTATTGAATAGTGGGCTGTGTTGCTTCTCTTTCCCATAAATAAACCCCAGGAAGTCCACCATAACAGTAAATAAAAGCTGGACTGCTGTGTGCTATGATTCACCAGAAGAACAGAGGAATTCAGTGACGATGCAGAAAAAAATATGTAAAGTCCAGTTGCACATCCAGGAGGGCAGAGAAACCAAAGGGGAAGGGATAATCAGACGGAAGAAAAATCTGAAAACAAATGCTTTTTAATTATCATAATTTCAAGGGAGCACAGAACGACTCCACATGGTCCCTCATGGTTGTAGAGAAAGACCCAGGTCAGGGCAGAGGGCAAATCCAGGGTCAGATTCTTATTGAAAGTGAAAATTGTTCTTATTGTGCTTAACACCAGCTTTAGGAATATTAAAGAACAATTTGGGTTTTGTCAGTTAATACACTGTGGCCTGTGGTTAATGTGGCACTAAGATAGATTTTTCTTTTTTTAAAGGCTATTAATCTAGCAAGATTTTAAAGAGCTCAGCAAATATAATGTGACTCTAACATACTCCATCTAGAAATTACCACCAGCCTCGTTCACTGGCACAAAGATAATGGTTCTGATCGACAGGTCGTGTTCACCGACCGCAGAGAGGTTACAAAGACTGGAGGCAGATCAGCTACCGGTCTCCTATTTATTTAAAGGCACTCATTTTTTTTCACTTTTACACCACCGAAAGATGCCCAAGGGATCTTTGAAAGCCTCCAGCCCTCAACCTCGCTTGTGTCTACGCTCATCATCCTGACCATTTTTCTGACAATAGCAGATGGCCTTATCAAAGGTGCTGTCTCTCTTTAGAAAACCTGCCCCCTTGTCCAGGACAGTAATTTTACCACTAAATATAGTCGTGACAGATGTCGCTAAAAAGCACCATGAGATGGGAGGGTGAGGTCATGAACAAACTCACGACCCCATGACTGCATTTTGGTGGAAGTTCTGGTACAAGATTCCTAGACACAAACCACATTGGTTTAGTGTCCAGGAGCAGACCACACAGCTTTGCTTCCCTATGAAAAAAAAAAAAACAAAACAGAAACCCAGCATAACAGTGAAGGAAACCCCTCTGAAACAGGGCCGGATCATCAAAAGGGTGCATTAACAGAGGTTTTGGCTTGAAATGCTACCAAACTGTCAGTTCTCAGGAGAGAGGTACTGTCAGAGGCTGATCTCAACAAGGGAATCCTCCTGGGACTTCTGTGCAACCCAGCCCAGCACCGATTCAGTTTGTAAAAACACGAAAACCAGACCATGGGGAACCACGAAGGGCTGTGGTGAATCTCACCGGTGCCTGATGTGCTGGAGACTCATGTCCTGTGGTGGGAAAAGTGCCCATCCTTCAGCCGTTCCAGCGCGAAGTCCCATCTCCTGCCTTGAATGCTCATGAAGGGAGAGAAGCAGAGCTACTAGAGGGCTAAGAGGAAAGGGGATTTGTCTGCAGAGATCTAATTCTGAGGTTTCCTCCAGTGGCACATTCCTGGCTTCTCCCTGACCCTGTGGAGGCACCTCACGCTCCCAGGATGGGAAGGTTCCCCAGGGTGTTTGAAAGCCCCTGGAAAAGACTTTCAAAATGACACCCATTTTATGCTATGAAGTGAGAAACAGAGAAAAGCCTGGAGGGATCAGCTCCAGCCCCTCTCCCTGCTTAGATGGCATTTGTGCTCCATTATTTTTCTCCCCTCACATTTCATGTCTCCTCTCTTTCCAGTAGCACTCAAACCCTACATATAAACTCCCCTGGCCCCATCCGCAGCTGGGGGAACACACTGAAATTAGATGGTTGGTGTTACTGGGATCATCGATCCCCTTTTCCTTCCCAGCTGGCTTTACTACCAGATTTTTATTGCTACTGCTTTTTGCTGGGGACACAAGTCTCCTTATGGCACATCCGAATGGCCTTAGAAATAAAGGAATGAGACCTTTCAGCCAGCAAAAACCTGTAAATAAACAGTTTGGGCTGGCAATCAATGGGCAATCTCTCTAAGCCCTGGGATTGTTCAGTTAGATTAAGCCTTTCTAATGAATTCCTCATTGAGCCACTGAACAGAAATGAAGCCTTGTTAGCTCATTATCTTTCTAATTAACCCATTCTAAACCTGCTCCTTCCTCACCAGGAGGTAGCTGTGCTGTTTGGGTTTCACACTGAGGTTTATCAATGACCCCCTGAGAGCCTTTTGTATCAGTAACTGAGATTTATTTGAAATGACTGAGGAAGGCAGCTTCCAGTTTATTCCCTGTGCCAGATGAAGGTCCAAATAGTATGTTATCCTCAGGCTACAATTTTCCAAGGACAAGCCATGTGTTGTGAGCATCTCCAAGCCCTTTTCTGCAGTGATGAATGCTCCCCCCCACCCGCTCTTGTTTGCATGCAGATCGCTGGGCTCGTTAAGCTGACGAAGGGGCCTGCCCTCCCTAATGGGGGCATGGGGGCTGCTCTGTGTCTGTCTGCAGACAGCAAGAGTATTTCACTGCTGGCATCGGCTGCTCTCGGCTGTTTTTGTGTTTATAAGCAGGGTCCATTTCCAGGCAAACACAGCAACATGTCTAATAGATGGAGAGCCCTCTTCCCAAAGGATGACTGCAGCAACCCCATTATCTGGGCCATTTTGAAGGAGACAGGCTATATAGTAACATCCAGTAGAGATCAGTCGCACATCAGGAGAAGGACGGAGCGATCAGCCCAATCGGTTCAAGCTGGGTGTCCCCACAGCCCACGTGACAGCAATCTCTGCTTCTTGGCTTCTCTCTGGAAAGCCCCAGCACGGAGCAGCTTATGGGATCGCATGCTCGGACACCCCGGCATTGAGCCTGTCCTTGCACTCAGGCACAGATTGCATCCCACTGCTCTCAATGCTGTCCCAGGCCTTTGTGACCTTTTGTCAACTCTCTCCCTAAGTAGCTGGTGGGGCTTTCTCCCCTTTCTCCCTCCTGTTCAACAGCACCTTTCCCTTTTGGGATCTCCCTTGGCCTTGCTCTCACTGGGTTCAGGACCGGGCTGACAACCTTTCCTGATGGGTACCTGAGCTGAGAGCACCCTTTTTCATCCCAGACCAAGTGACACAGCATCCAAGGCAGCCCACATCCACCATCAGCATCCCTTGGAGGAACAAGAGAGGCATAAGGATGCCTCCCCCCTCTCAATCCCTTTCTGTATCTCCACAACACACACAGGACCTGCTCATGATCCCATGTCCAGGCACATCCCACTGCATTTAGCCTTCAGCCCAGCTTGGGAGGGACAACCCACACCATGAGCTTCCCTGAGCACCACCAGGCTGCAGCTCAGGGACCAGCATTGCCAGCCCTTCCTCCCACACCGTCACTTTTTTCACCCTTGCCTGGATCGTCTGCCAAATGGCTCTGGCTGACCAGTCACAGGCACTGAAATACGGATTTCAGTCCCAGGTCAAAGCCTGGCACAGTTTGAAGTGTCCCATGCAGGTTTTGTCAGTAGAACAATATCAGTCTACAAACTTCCCTTGGGGTAGCTTTGGAAACTTTTTTGAAGCAAATCAAAAAATAGATTCTTTGGATTTCCATTTCTTTTGTTATTTTCAACTCTGGTTTCTCCCCTTACCTTCCTCCTCCAACCCCTACCCAGCCCAGGGGGAGCAGCGACCCCAATCCACCCTGTGAGATTCATTCAGATTCTGCCTCCAAGAGCAACATTTTAATGACCTGACCAGCCAGGGATCTCTAAATCTCTCCGAGGAAAGGAGGCAGTGAGGATATAAACAAAAATATGCTTTGCCTAATTGTTTTTTACGTTGTCACGAGCAATTGAAAACGGCTCCTAGGGCGATATCCATTACATTTTGTAACAAAGGACTCTAAATGAAGGAAGCCCAGGCGGAACAGCAGAGTCAGAGCTAGAGACAAGCTTGGCATGTAAATCTGTGCCAATCTGCCCCCACCACCACCCCAAATGCTCCCATAAGACTTGCAAACTGGCACAGCAAGAAAGAAATTCCAGCACGTGCCATACCAGGATCTCTGTTCCTTGGGATACCCGGCAGCTGGAGGAACCCCCTCCCCTCAAGGAAGACAGCACAGCCACCCACCCGCCTGTTCAGCCCATCACTCTGTGGCATTCGCATCCCACAACTTCCTAATGGGCTTTTGCCAGGACCCCCATCCATCCACAGTGCTGTGGGCTGGTTCTCGAGGCGGGAGCTGGTGTAGAGGGCCACGTGTCAGCAGGGGGGGGACTGAGGAGGTGAATACTAAGCTGAGATAGGCACCTCTCTGTTGGCTGTTAGAAAAAAAAGCAATTTAGACTGCACGGTATGCCAGATCACTGCCTGGGTCTCTGAAATGATTTTGTGCTGTATTTAGTGTAAAATCCACTTTGTATATATTAGTCCATCCTACCACCAGCATCTCTCCATAAAGGGCTAAAGTGATACTCTGTTTACACTCCTGGCATATTCTGTCCTATTCTGTCCTGTCCTGTCCTATTCTATTCTATTCTATTCTATTCTATTCTATTCTATATATTGGGTATAGCATCAGCTGGACTTTAAAAAATCCATTAAGATAGGTACTTTTTTTTAATATTAAAGCAGAGTAAAAACTACAGCTATGAGCTCCTCTACTGAAAAACTTTGTGGAGTAACAGGGAGGAGACAAAATAGTGATGTTGGGTGGGCAGACAGAGAATATCAAGCACATTTTCTGATTGAGATAATTCTTTTTTTTCAGGGAATTTCTGAGTTTTAGATTGATTTTTCATTTTGTTTCACTTACCCCAAGGAGTCCAACTTTGTGGTTTGAAGACAATATCCCTGAATTGCTGCTGGTGGTTGGTTCCTGCATGCAGCAGTCTTTACCTTTCAGAAGCTGCTTCTAGAGGCAGCTGCCCAATTCCAGACACAGGCAGGCTATTGCAAAGCAAAGCGATTTTCGTGCTTTTGTGTGCTCTCTCCACCATGGGAACTCAGCATATTTTTCTTGGAAGGACTCTGCTGTGACTAAAAATCTCTGCTGTGAACTCTCATGATTTGAATCCCTGGCTCTGGTCTCTTCAAACGTCAGCTCCTGCAAGACAGGCAATTCACCTTGCTTGGGATCTACCCCTTCCCTGTCCCTTCTCCTTCTCCTTCCCCTTCCCTTTCCTCTTTGTTTTACCCACGGTTGTCAAAAAGCCTTGCAAACATGACACCCACACAGGACAGAGCCTCAGAAGTCAAATGACAAGGCAAAAGAGACCTTACTACACATTATTTTTATAATCTCAAGATTCATTTTATGACAACTTCATGTCATCAGCAGCAGCTCTTTCATGAGGTGTTAATATTAGAAGCAGATATAGATGTTAAAGTATGAGATTGCTCTTTGGGCGTGGAAAAACCCATCAAAACCTCCTATAACTGCTTTAATATTTTCACTCCCAAATATTTGAAGTCCCATCAATGTCATGAGAGTGGTTTCACATGATTCTTTCATACTTCAACTGTGGGCTTAGGAGAACATGGAGATGATCCTGAACCTCCAAAATCAGGAGGAGCTTAGCTCTCCATGGGCTCCTCCAGCTGCCTTTCTACGATCCCTTGTGGATACTCCAGGCGGGTAGAAACAGCATTAAGGCACATTTTTTGATCTTCATCTATTTTTTGGAGACATGCTGGTTCACCTTCTTGCAAAGGAAAACACCCAGGCCAGCTAGGCTTCACATGTAACTGCGACAATGTGTATCATATATGTATTGCAAGGAATGAGGCAAAATTAACATAATGCAGCACCATACCCAAATGCTGAGACAGCCCAAGGAAATCAGCACCGTGCTCACTCTGACGGCACTTACCTCCCTTCTCCTCTTCCCCCGCTCCCTCCTCTGCCTGCAGCTCCCCCCGTCCAGCCCCTCCAGACATGTCCAGGGGGATCTTTAAAACTCTATAAAAAACATAAGAAGCTGTTTTCGACTATTAAGAGAGACTGTTGATAACACAGTTCCAATAAAAAAAAGTCTATATATGTGCTTTCCATAGCTTCCCTTGGAAAATAATTCATTTCTCCCTGCATTATATTTCATGGTAACCTAGAGACTCAATATGTTCTGGATTACTGCATCCATTTCTGTTTCTGCTCTAATGGCCCACTGGAGTATGAACCTTCCAACCAGAGTCCCCTAAATCTGGTGACTGGGGAGCTAGTTGTACTTTCTTGTTTTCCACTTGATAACTAGCCCCTTCCAGCATTGCTTTTATGGCAGTAATCTTCCTAGGCTGGTTGCAGATTGCTTGTCCTGGTGTTTTTTTTCTTGCTTGCTTTTTTTTTTTTCCTCTTGTCCTCCAGCCACTGGAGCTGATGGTCACTGTGGACTATCCATCACGTTGTTTTTTATGTCAAGCTGGAGTTCCCCAGGTCTGTTTACTCCTTCCCCATGCCCTGCTTCCAAATGCCACTGCAGTCTGGCAATTGCTTGTGTCAATGAACTGCCCCTTCCATTTAGGGGAAGGGATCTGTGATTGCCAATGCCTATCAATAGGCTAGAGATATCCCGGGTTTAATTTTATGGCTTCGGATTACAAATGATGGGGCAAACAGAGGAGGCTAAGCAAACACCTCTCTCCCCTTACTCCTTTGAAGACTAAGGGACATTAGAAATAGCACGAAATGTATGGAAGAAATAAATCAAGTCAAGTCCCAGCTGCCTATTGGTACAGCCTTTCTCAGTACGGGGAGCCCAGCCCTGTGCCCAACTCCCGACTGTGTCGTGGAGTCTGGGTGTTGTCCACCAGACAGCTTCTGTCATGCCCCATTTGCATTTGCACATAAGTGATCTGAGATCCAGGCACATATACAGTCATTTAGTTCATTTCATTTTCTTCATTGCTCTGAAAAAGAGATCAGATGGAAAACTTCAGTGCTGTGGAGGGGAGTAAATTAGAGTTCAGGAAGCCAGCCTGCATGAAAAGTAAGGGCTAAACCTTCATTTATCCCTTCAAGCTCAAATCTGAATACATACTTACATTTAAAATTTATAGGTAAAACACTTTGTCCCCAAATACAGGATAAAAGAGTACCTAAACTTTTCAGAAAATTAATCTAAAAGTATGGCGCTTAGGATTTTTTCTCAAAGCCAATTCTAGGAGAATGATCTACAGCTCTTTTTAACCCACAGGTCTCATAACCCCTTGTCAATCACCACACACACCCCCTCCTGTATTTGCTTCACTTCTTCTTTCCTGTAATAATTCAGATCTGCATCAGTTTTACTCAGTCTTAAGGTCACTTCTAGGGCTTGGCTTCTCCAGCCTCTTAGTGTCTTAGTGCTGTTGCTTTTCCTCTTCAGGACACTCGCACTAGAAGCCTTTTCGCTGCCTAGCTGCCATTTATTTATGCTTCTGAGAGAGCGGCAGGGAATCAGCTGAACTCTTGATAGCCTTGATCATCTGTCTGCAGATTTGCCTTCAGGTCCTGCTGAGTTAAAGGTGTGACAAAGGCCATTGTGCAGCTCTTCCCAAGGCCAATTCCTGGAGTTAGGCTGATCTTAGCATCCGTACCGTGTTTACAACTTCCATTTTCTAGAACAGGTCAGGTTCATTGGCATTAAAAACTCTCTATAGTGCATCAGTCTTAATCCAATTTTAAAAGGCAAGGCCAGCAACTGTGTTAAAGGGATTAACTCTTATTAAATATAGTGTATTTGAGTAAGCCCTAAGGGAAGGACTCCAGTTGCTCCTGTTTGCATGGATGGAGGCAGTCATACCAAGTTACATCCTAGGGACCTGGCAGTAAGCTCAAGCTATAAATTACATCATATTACAGGAAAATAATTTTTAAATTATGGAGGTAATTGGAAAGCAGTGTCCTCGCTAGGCTTTGTAAACATTAAGAAGCAAACTCTTCATCTCTTGTAAATCCACATGGGAGGAAAAATGCGTGTGAGAAGTTAACCTGTCATGGCAGAGAAGCTGCTGTCCAGGTCTCACAGCAGAACGTGAGCACAAGATGTAACATTAGACTGTTGAAGGCAATGGAAAGGGATAGACCCATGTCCTCCAATCTTTGGATGTAGCCAGGTAACAACTGAAAAAAAGTGTTATCCAAAGCAAATGGATTCCAACCCTGGAAGGAAAACACTGAGATTTCTTTCCTACCTCCCCATAAGGGATTGTCTTTAGCTCCAGGGAAACTGAGGCAGAGAACAGTTACATCGTCTCACCTGCAATCCGTCGGCAAGCGGATCAGGGAGGCAGAGCTGAAGCCAGCCGTCCCCAGGTCTTGGTGATGCCTTACACTCCATTTGCTGTGTACCTCAGGGGCACAAACCTCCTGATCAGGAGGTTCCCCTGAGCTGCCCGACCTCGGCCCCACAAGCTGCCCCATCTGCCTGCAGGTGCCTTTAAGGACGCAGGCAGGGACCAGTCTGCACAGAGGCTGTTTTCCGTTCACAGCCTGGCGCTGAAGAAGCATTAGTAGCCTGGAAAGCCTTGTCTCATTGCTCCCGCACACCAGACTGGCACTCTCCTGGTATGTCCAAGTCTAGGGACGGGAAACAAATTATGTTGATTTAAAGGCAACCTAACATTGACTAAGAAAAACTGACTTGGCAAGCTTGAATGTGTGAAAGCCCCTCTTATCCACCCCACATGGTGTAAGCAGCACATGGGAACAATACTTAGTGCCTCTAAAACAATGGTGAACTAACAAATCCCTCCTTATTCATTCCTAACGGGAGCAACAGAAGATATACGGATTTGTAAATATTTTAACTTAGCTAACAACTGCTGCCAGGGAGTTTCCAAAAATCAAGGCCTTGGAGAATGGCCTTAATTCTGATTTAGAAAAAGATCGCTGTTTAAAGAGGAACTTGTCATCAGCTATTCGCCCTAATTAGTTTAATGTGATCAGCTCTCCATGATAACGAAAGACAGCATCAGAGCTGCGGAGAGAGAAACTTCCAGTGAATAATAAATACTGACAGATTTCAACCAGATGGCTTTACCAGACTGCAACTTTGCAAGTGATTTTGAAGCTCAAACATTAGTGCTTATTACTTAGGATCAGCCAATAGCCAAGAGAGATCTGCGAACGGTTCCAGCTGGAGTTTAAAGGCAACTAAAACATATGGATAAAGACTTTGATTAAGGGGTAAAAGATCATTTTTGAAAATTACTTTCAGTGAGCACCCAAAGCCTTGGGAGTATGACACGTTCCTCTTCAGACTGGGCCTTCAACTCTATGGATGGGCTATTAACTGAGCATCCTGGGCGGCTGCCGAGCCCAGCACAGGCAGACAGCACCCAGCACCCACAGGGCTGGCGTCAGGAAAAGCCAGGATGTCACTTATAAGCATCTTTCCCAGACTGCTTGGGGCTGCCTTCAACTCTGAGGAGGACACAAGGAAGGGGTGGGCAGAGAAGGAGACATCTCTGAGATGCTCTCAGGGCAGTGGTGCAGGCGCGGCCACACAGTCTCCACAGCAATGCCCTTTGCCTTTGTCCCCAAAAGTCTGGACATCCATGACGACAATCCTGTATTGCCTTAGGGTTGCCATCAGAAACAGCCTGGAGATTTGGTGTCAGCAGCAGAAAAAGTCCCTGACTCCAAAATCTGGAGTACGAGATCAGTCACATTTTCCAGACACAACTGCTGAGGGATTAGTGAGGTTGATCCAAGCTGTGGGGCAGGAGACAACTCCACCTGAATCAGTGGGGAGCCGGAGGCCCTGGAAGACCCACATTTAAGAGGACAGCAGATCCCTCTCCCCTAGCTCAACCTCTATTTAGTACAAACCTCTAACTTTTAAGCCTATAAGGTGTCACAGTCCTCTGGGACAGGCACCAGTGACACTGGTTGCTGGCCAGGGGAAGTCCAGCCAGTCCATGGGAACCTCTGGAAACACATGTTACTGGTGACCAGAGTGAGGTTTGCAGCCGTGGGACACCTGCACAACCCATACAATTAAAAAGGTCCAAGGCACACCCCTCTGTGTCCTACCAACACACCTCCAGGCCAGACAAAGGACATACCCCGGAGAGAGGACCACCAGCTAGCACCAAGCCTGCATCCTCCCTTCCTAACCACCCCGCGGGGGACAGCCCCGAGCCACCAGGCACATGTGCCACCAGCACCCGCTGTGCTGGTGCGGTGGGATGGACGTGGGCAGGAGGAGGGACGCCACAACTAACTATTTTTCCCTGCCTGAGTTCAAAGATACATTTCAGCTGTCTACTTACTGCTCCAGTCGGGTGAAAGCTCCCGGTGTCTGAAGGGGCTTTCTTGCTTCTCTTGGCATTATGGCCAAAATATCATTAAGACTCCTGTAGCTGGAACTGAGCTGTCAGTAAGAGAGAGAACTTGACTGAAGGCATTTTTGCAACCAAGGGATTTTAATTTTTCCCCCTTCTTCTGCCTTATCCAAGAGAAAGAAATATAACAAAAAACCAGGACAGGGATTTTTCAGCTAAATTTATTTCTTCCAGCTTTTGCTGCAATGGGGACATGTTTGGGTTTGCTGCTTGCTGGCTGTTTGCAGGGTTTTTTATGAGCTATTCACATCAAATGTTAAGAAAAGCAATAGAGAGTAGAAAAGGCGGAAGAAAAGAGCTGGATGCCCTGGGCTCCAGCCTCAGAACCTGGGGCTGAAACTCTGCTCCCAGTCGCTTGGTTAGGGTAAAAAACAGAAGTGGTATCACAGTAGTAGTGACACAGTGAACTCCAGATTTCAGCCAGCTTCATATAGACAACAAAGGAGAGGATTTTACAATCTTGCAAAATATCTCAGCATGCTGAATAATTGCATTAAGCCTCAAAATGTTCCCACCAGGTTGTTCAGTACCTTTTTCCATAGCTTGGACTTCTAAGTCTAGAGATAAGACAGAAAAATAAAGCAAAATGTCACACACTTCCTTTCTGGTTTTCAGACTTTTAAAGTGATACATAGGCTCCTTTCTGCAGCTTGATTAAAAGTCAAAGTGGAGAATCTAGCACCATCACATGACTCCTGGACCTGGAGATTTAAGGGTGGAGGACAAACAGGATTGTCGGCCAGGCTGTAGGCTTTTGCAACTTACTTTTCAGTGAACAGATTGATTACCAGCAATGAGCTCAAACCAGGTATTCCCACATCCCACCACTTCTCCCTGAACAGGGAAAAAATATAGATTCAAATCTAAATCTAGGGACAAAAATCCCCCACTCCCAGTCGCTGCCCAACTTTTGAAAACAAAGGCGGTGCCTTCAGTCCACCAGATGCTTTTTGGGATAAGCTTTATCCAAAGAAACGTCTTTTTTTAATACAGATCAAACCCCTAAGACAGAGCCCCAGTGCAAATTCCCTGATGCTTGTTTGACTTCATTAGCACAAAAGCAAATGAAGGCGCTTTCCCCATTGTCCCGCTCCAGTGGAAGAGCACTGAAAAGGCAAAGTACCAGTGACCTGTGGAAACTCTCCCAGGCTGCTCCGTTAGAGGGACAGAAAACATCCCATTACCTCCACAACTCTCAGCCGAGCTCTTTCAAGCCCCTTTTACCTGCTAATTTTCCGCGGCTGTTTTGGGAAAGGCAGAGCCCCCAGCTTCAGGGCTGTGTTCCCCAGGGCGTGTGACAATCACAGCTTTCCCAAAGGCCGACAGGGAGGACAAGCATATTGGGCAAAAAATGCAGTTATTGCCTTTCAAAAGCTTTGTCCCTCCTGACATTTGATCTCCTGGACCTGATTGTGGGCTACTAGCCCTGACCCACTGGCTCATCCCTGTCCTGCAGTGTGGGCCTGGGATGGGGCAGGGGGTGTGTGCATGTTTGCTCTGGGGATGCTCTGGGGTTCAAAGTGCTAAAATTTCCTACTGATCATCCTTCTTCTCCACTGGGGTTTCCCTATTCCAGGTCTGATGCTGAATACACAACAAAATCAGCAGGTGACACCAGATGCTGTAAAATCACCCTGTTGCTGAGCAGTCTGATGCTGTGCTGGCCAAACCGAACGCTGCTTCTGAAAAATCTCAGTCCTGTGCCATGACACTTCTGCAGGGTCATCGTTGCCTAGCGGAAAACTACAGCTGCCTGGGACTGCAGAGGGAAAAACAGGTCCACCAAAGGCTCCTTGCATGAGCCAAGATGGGGGCTCCACTCAGGACCTGCCTCCCCTTCCCCTCCGCAGCGGCACGGCCGCTCTGAAAGGCGTCATGAAAAGATCCCACCTCGCTTTGGGAGGAAGAAAAGAAAACAGCTTAGCTGTGGAGGGAAAGACAGCTACTATTTGCTATTCAAATCAGGAGTCACTTCTGGGCACAGGTCAATGAGAAAGGGAAACTTTAAGGCTGAAAGGATATGGACTTTGGAGATTTTCATCCAGAAATGGTGTTTACCAGTTGCATGTGCCCTCTGCGGGCAAACACACCCCGCAATGCCGGGCAGACTTCAAAAGGGCCCTTTCAGTGTGGCCGAGCAGAGGGAAGCTGGGGGTCTTGGGGGAGCTTAGCCAAAGATTATACACGTCTCTCTGGTTGAGGACAAAGCTCCGCACCCGGGCAGCCAGGGACCGCAGGGAAACATGCTCCGTCTCACAGATGCACAGTGGGTCAGGTGTGCCCAGTGGGGTGCAACACCAGCACAGGGTACCTCCAGGTACAGCATCTTGGAGGTCATCAGTGGGTTTCCTCAAAGGTGAAATGGGGTCCATGGCCCTTGGTGCAGGCTGGGCTGAGCAGCAGCAAGGAGGGGTTTGGGGCATCATCCTTCATGAGCTGGGTCCATGGGGGATGCTTTGAATGCCTCAGGCAGAACCGCTCCCCATCTGCCTGTGATCAGCCAACACGTGGCGAAAACATGTCGCGCTCGACAACCTTTCATAATGGGAGAATATCCAAAGAATCTGCCCAGACCCTCTCAGCGCTCTGAGCATCAAAAGTGTTTCATTTCAGCAAGTTTCCACGTGGGGGGGAGTTTCCTCACTTTATTTAACTTTTACTTTTATGTTATGTCAAGATATTCCCGCAGCTTCAGTTTTATTTAATACCATGTTCGTGCCGTATTCGGTATTTACTCACGTCCTTTGACGTCACAACACCAAAATTATCCGCAGATAATTTTGACTTCCCAGTGAGATTTGCACCAAACCACATTTCAAAGTGTTGGAATTCCCCTGGGGAGAGAAATACTTTTTTTGGTTTTTGCTGCTCCCCAGTCAGCTTAAGGAAGGATCTGTGATGAGAAAAGGTCCCATCCCTGCTCCGGGGCAGGGTCACAGCATGGGAGCAGAGGGATGGGCAACACCGTCCATCCCTCCCTCCCTGCCCAGGTGCTCTGAGGAGGGCAAAGCCATGGTAATGTCCCCCTCCTCGCATCAGCAAGGTGTTCAGGCTGTATTGGAGGTGATGGAAAAATGTGGGTGAAGATTTGTCCTGCTCCTCTAGAGCAAAGCATAAGTAAAGATGAAACCATGATGCTGTAACAACTCCACTCTTCATCCTCCTCATCCTCCAGACAGATTGAGAGCTGCCAGACTGATGGCATCTCCTGTCACCTGCTGATTTTGTTGTGTATTCAGCACCAGACTTGGAACAGGGAAACCCCGGTGGAGGAGAAGGACGATCAGTAGGAAACTTTAACACTTTGAAAGCCAGAGCATCCCTGCTGAAGGAAACCCAAAAAATCCCCACCCTGCCAAGTGTAGAGATATAAAACAGAAGAAATCAATGGGTTTACCTGGTTTCCCTCAGCACTCAGGGAGAGGTGAGATGGGCACCTGCTCGCTGCTGAGACCCAAACGAGTGGGGTCCCCGGGGGACCACAGCGGTTCCCCCGAGCCCAGAGGTTTCTCACATCTGAAGCCAAGCAGCGCTAATCCACACACGCACTGAAGCCCCAAGCCAAACTGTAACACTCCTCCTACCTTCTGCAAGAAAGAAAATTTTAAAAAGCAAGAAAAAGTCAAGATTTGATTCAGGTTTGGAGTGAAAGCTTGGCCTGACTGTTTAAAAGCTCAATTACTCCTCGCTACTGTACTTACACATACCCATCCTTAAATTAATAAAGGACTATCTTTAACACATTCAAAGTGGCTTCAGATGTGAGTCACTTCAACAGCCCATTATCAGCATCGTATTTGTTTTTCCATATTGACTGTGTGTGTAATATAATCCTTGTTTATGATAATTGATTTTCCTTGGACTGCCTTCCTGGGAATAATATGCACACTTTTTAACTCTCTTTTTAAAGATCAAATGGCATTTAGGCCTGGTGATTTGAATCTGAGTTGGTCAGAGCATTTAATACAATAAGAGTGAGCTTAAAGGAAAGCAGTTAAACCCTGGATATTTTTCTTATGGCATAGCCTGAAAACCCTTGAATTGAGAGGGAAGTTTGCATCTATTTTCTTGTCGTCTATTTTAAAAGCTGTCAGAGTTGGTTAGTCTCTCTTAAAATTAGTCCTTTGGATCATCTTCTTACTAAAAACAAAATCTGAGCTTTTTTTTTTTTAAAGCGATAGCGGATTAGGGCAAGAAGCTTTGTTTAGCTAAAGCGAGGGATTAGAGGAGATTTGCCCCCATAAAGTTGTGGTTTGATGGTGCTTTTATCCCTGGATGTTGCTAAAGCTGTGTTGCTTCAGGATTAGGAGCATACAAAGAGTCTCCTTGTGCTGTTTCACAGCCAAGAGAAAGACAGGGGGGAGAGGGAGAGACAGGGGAACACATGCAACAGAATTGGGAATTCCTTGGTCACACAAATCTAAAGTTTAAACCCCCTGACACAAACTTTGCCGGACACGTTGTGAATGCGAGATGGCCAGATCTCTAGTGGGAATGGTGGATGGTGGAGCGGAGGGGGTGAGACCGCCTGAACCGGCACCTCCCAGTCTTCCATCAGTGACTTTCCTCCAAAATGAGCGAAAATTGGCTGGGGTGGCCAAGAGAAAGGCAAGACCTCAGCGTGGCTTGGGCATCTTTTCTCCCAGGGGAAATTTGGGCCACCAACAGCAAACCCTGATGAAAAGAAACCACAGCGTTCCTCCAGACTTGCTGGCATCCAGCATCAGGAGACGAGGGCATCTAATTTATTCAAACACCGGCCAGCCGTGCAAGGGGCTGGCGACCCTCAGCCTTCCCACGTTTGGGAAATGCTTAAATCTTGGGCTGTGCCGATGAGATGTCCCCACCGGCCAGAGCCAGGCCCTGGGCCAGCTCTGCCACGAGTCTGAGATGATACAGGGAAAGTGGAAAAGCTCCACATAACAATATCCTTGCAAAACAGCTTTAAATGAAATAGAAAGAAATCAAGACCAGGCACCAAGCGGTGATGGCACATCATTTCCCCTGCCCGCAGTCCATCCAAGCATTAGTGGACAGCCTGGTTTATTTGGCAGGACGGCAGAGAGCCTCTAAAAACCTGAGGTTTTATATGTATGGGAGACTTACCCCTACCCAAATCAAAACACAAAGGGGCTTTGCACTTGCCAACCCCTCCTGCACGACAAGATTGTTTCAAAAGCAGGAACGAGTGGCAGGAAAAAAACCAAACCCCAACTCAAATCCAACAAAACTTCTGACAGGCAACTTATCTCCATGCTGTGGCAATTTATGTACGTCCCCTGCTTTTTATTTATTTTGGGGGACACAGGGTCGTGCCTCAATACTCACAGCCATTGTAGCAAAGCTGTGAGAATACATACGAGGCACCACATCGGGCTGTGGGGTCTGGGGCCCCCTCACCCTGTAGACCCCCACGTGTGTGACCCTGCATAGCTGTGCCAGAGAGAAAGAAGCAGCATGCTTACTTATATGGAGTGAGGGAATCAGGCTCTTCTCTTCAAAATAGGAAATCAGATTTCATTAAAAGAGGTAACATGCATTAAAAAAACCCCTAAAAATCCCTCTTGCCACTAGCTGGCTGTTGTACCAGGTTTTTCTGGAAAATCAGTTGAGTCTGTGACTTTATCAAAAGACATTCCAGATGATAAATAATATAGTCTGGAGAGTGTAGGTTATACACATGCATTTGTGTACGTATTTGAACATCTACTTGCTCTGGTGAGACCCCACCTGCAGTACTGCATCCGGCTCTGGAGTCCTCAGCACAGGAAAGACATGGACCTGTTGGAGCGGGTCCAGAGGAGGGCCACAAAAATGATCAGAGGGATGGAACACCTCTCCTGTGAGGAAAGGCTGAGAGAGTTGGGGTTATTCAGCCTGCAGCAGAGAAGGCTCCAGGGAGACCTTATTGCGGCCTTTCAGTACTTAAAGGGGCTTACAAGAAAGACGGGTACAGACTTTTTAGTAGGGCCTGTTGCGATGGGACAAGGGATTATGGTTTTAAACTAAAAGAGGGTAGATTCAGACTAAATATAAGGAAGAGATTTTTTACAGTGAGGGTGGTGAAACACTGGAAGAGGTTGCCCAGAGATGTGGTAGACACCCCATCCCTGGAAACGTTCAAGGTCAGGCTGGACGGGGCTCTGAGCTTCAACCTGATCTAGTTGAAGATGTCTCTGCTCATTGCAGGGGGAGTTGGACTAGATGACCTTTAAAGGTCCCTTCCAACCCAAACTATTCTATGATTCTATGAAATATGTGCATATGTATGTCTTTAAGCAAACACCTTGCTCGCTTGACTTGATACCCAATGGATGGTAGATAAGTTTTGTTAAAAGCAAAGGGATACTGAGCCCACGAAGGAAAAATAGCCATGATAGCACATTAGGCAAATCATCTTTGTTTAAGCCATTACAACCAATAGATACAGTTAACATTTGAGAAAAAAACCCAAAGAACAGTATGAGAGTGGTGTTATATGAATAAAGCAAGATTTCTCCAAGCCAGGGAAGATGCACCATGGGCTACCGCTAGCCAAGCTCTGTCCGACAGGACACCCATGCTGAACCAAGGTCTGTCACCCGCTGGTCTGCTCCAGCCATGCTCAGCCCTGCCGTGAGCCTGTCCCCTTACACAGCTGTGTTTTCATCTTCTTAACTCCTTGGATGGCCCCCTCACCATTTAATCTCTCAGTCTTGAAATCAGAAGTAACGACAGCAGCTTGCGCCAAGTGAGATTCATAACACCCATCCACGGGAAATCCAGCTGTTTCAACACTTTTTCAGTCCAAAATAGAGTTAAAGAAACTGGAGATTTCATGTTTCCTGCAGAATAACAATTGTTGAGAGCAGTAGAAGCAGACCTGGAAAAGTCAAAACATGTAATTTTTTAGCATAAAAGAATAACAATTCTCTGCTCTGAAAATCTGTTCTGTTTTGGCTTTTCCTTTGCTTTGTCATAAGAAAATTAAACATGAAGTTCCATGTCTCTCTGATGCATTTAGGGCTTTACTGCCCAGCTTACCTCTTCTCCTGCAGCTCCTGCTTTCTAGTCAGGCTGCATTTCCAGTGCTGGACTGCAGGTCAGGCAGGTTCCCTTGATGCAGCAAAACAGTCAACTAGACTTAAGTACAATGCCTCTGAGAGGTGTAGCCTCCCAGAAACACCAAACTAATGTGGGCTCATATGGCAGAAATACAGCTCTCTGACAACAGTGCTCCATTGGGAAATACAATTTAATTTTCTTTTCTTGACTTGTAAGTACATATTTTGCAACTGTTAAAAAAATCCCAAATAATTCAAATTCAAAGTGGACCAACTCAAAACCTGGACCCATCTCTGTTTCCCTTTTTTTATTAGTGGTGATACTTCAGTGCACATTTTCCCCCTGGAAGGCGGTACATTCAGGGGGCAGACACAAAAATTATTCATCAGTCTCATAGCAAGTTCTCCTGCTCCCTTTCCCTCCCTTCAGATGTGCAAGCTGGCAAGATGCCCGAGGCTTTTCCTTCTTTGTTTTGGGGTGAAACAGGTACAAAGTCTCAGCAGCAGCTCACAAACTGGGAGATGCAGATAATACCCTATAGACTTGGAAGCTCCTTAAAGTCTTGGCATCCCGCTCCTGCTGCTGGAAGAGAAATGAGATAGGGATGGGACCCTGAGTGGGCTGGCTGACCCCAAAGCGACCACGTTACGGGGTGTCGTTGGACCAGCAGTTTGCAGAGTGGCTAGAGGTGGTGGGACAGGTGGGAAGTGCATCCTGAGGTGGGCAAAAGATGCTCGAAGAGCTGCTCCTCTGGAGGAAGGTTTTTCCTCTTCGTGCTTGCTGGTGCCCAGCCGCTCCTCCTCACCGCTGCATGGGGGAATGCCCTTCCCCTCAGCTCTCAGGAAGGTGAATAAAACCCCAGGCTGATGTGGGATACAGATGTCATCTGTTTCTGCCCGCTTGTGCATCTGAAGGCTGAGTTTTCCTTCCCTTGCAGGGTACTCGCCGGCAGCAGAGCACTGTGACTTAGGGACAAACCTCTCTAAACAACAAGCATTTTCTCTCCGACATCTTTGCATCATATGACCTTCAAAACAAATCAGAAGGTAAAATAAACATATAAAAGCAGCTATGGTATTTGGCCTGACTGAACTCCATCAGGGCTGCGGAGCTGGAGGAATGTATTATCAGTTCCCAGCAATTTTTGATTTTTCCCCAGTGTGGGACTGAAATTTGGCCTTATTTGAAAGGCCAGAATCTGCTTCTATTTCAACCAGTGACAGGTACATTTACATTAAGTTGATTCCCCCTTGAAATTACCCAAGTTTAAAGAATTATCTGTCTGCAAGGGGAAAAAAAAAGAAAGAAAACCGTGCACCAGCAGTGGCTGTTCAGGATGATGTTCTAGGTTTGGAAATTACCTATTTAAGTCAATAAATGGGTTAGGAGGGGGAGAAGGAAAGGAAGGTAGAGTTTGTGGTTCTTAATCATAGCTTCGCGGGGTTTAGCTGCTCTCCCACTGTTGAAAAATGTTTCAAAAAGCAAAATAAATGATCTTCTAGTTACTAAAGTATTGATTTTGCCTACATCCAGTAATAAAGAGCAAGTCACCTGTAGGTAAAACTCTTGTAAAATATATTTGATACTATAATAGTCTGGAGATAGAGTTACATGCAGCTGAGAGAGGCAGAGGGATGACAAATCATTTCTAATAAGGTGTTTACCTAACATATTTCATGTCATGTGTTACCCAAAACTAAGCGGGGCTCATTTTCCTTTCCCCTCCTTTGTCCACACCTGGGAGAAACCCACCGCAGTGGTGGGTTGGCACAGGAGCTGGCATCGTGGTGGGTCAGCTTGACTGGTGCCTGCAGCCAACGCATCCCCACAACGGGGACCAGTGCAGGGAAATTTGGTTGAAACACTTCCTCCGGATGCTCAAAACGCAACACAAGGGCTGGAGCCACTATTGCACAAGTGCTAGTGGAGGTGAACACTGGGCCGCACTCCTGATCTGGGAGGGAGAGTTGTTTTTCCCCAGCCCTCTCGTGTCCTTGAAATTTCTCCTGTGGAAAACACAGCTAGCCCAGCTTTGTGCCTGGGAAATGGATTTTATCCCCCAGGAAACATATCTATCATTTTGCTCAGAGGTAGGTACGAAATAAATGCAGTCATGCATTTGAGCATCCGTTACCAAAGGACTGAACTTAGTGCTAAATGATGTAAATCTAGATAAATATCATCGCTTTTGAATAAATTACTTTGGATTCACACCAGCAAAACAGAGCTGAACTGCGTCCAGCCTTGCTGCCAGGGCAGGCAGAGCTTGCACTGATGTCCACGAGAACGATATTTGGACTTCTTTCTGAAAAGATGGTTGGGGAGATCCAGTTCTGTGTCTGATGTGTTAGGTAAGGGCCAAATCTTTAGTCCAAATGGCAAAGCTCCTCAGTGATGGGATGTTGGGATAACCCAACTCTCATTATATATTGTGCCTGCGTCCACACTTAGATGCAGTCAAGCTACTGATATGCAGATTCAGTGCTCTGAAGGCTAAACCAGAGCAGACAGTGATGTTGGATTCAGAGCATCCCATGGTGCAGACTTAAACCTCAGCCAAGGAAACAGAGGGCTATTACAGCAGCTTAAGGGTTCAGGAAAATCAGGGTCAGAAACTCCTTCATTGCCTCAAACTGCTTACTTTATCTGTACCCACACAGGTAGGTTCATCGTGTCATTCCCAGAGAAAGCAAGTCCTCTTATGGACTTACCTTGTGCTCTTAAAAACAACAAAAAATCCCCAGAGCTCACAGCAGCTGCCTGAATCACGGGGAGCTGCAAAGGCAAGCAAAGCAGAGACTGAGTTTCCTCTGCTACTCGCGTGGGATGGGGGTCTATCTAGAAAAAGCAGAATCTCTCCATGCCAAGCCCATAGGCAGGACCTGAATTTAAGCAACTTTCTGGAGTTTCTGTTCTGCTTGGATAACACTTCCAGCAGTCCAGGAGCTGGAGAACCAGCTCCAGGAGCTGCAACATCCCTATCACAGTCTCCCTCCACACGACGCATTTCTTTCCACAAGTCCCATCAGGGTGTAAATAACAAACCAGAGCACAGCAGCCATGTGGAGAGCTCCCCACCTCTCAAAGAAGCAAGGAAAGGCATTTTCTGGCGAGGAAATGCCTGTCAGAGGAGAGGCAGCATCCCACCGTGCATCCAAGGAGCATGGAGAATATTAAAATCGCAGGCGGACCTGGGCCATAAAGGGTGTCTGTGAAGATGGGTGGGTGGATTTGTTCATGCTGGGTTTCGGTATGACCATTGTAAAGCCCCAAGAGATTATTTCCTCTTAATTAATCTATGGGAGAGACGGACGCAAAAAAGAACCCCACATCGCCTACCCTTCACAAAGGAACTGGGCAGATCAGGCTGCCCCAGTTCCTCCTCTGGCAGCAGAAGAACCTTCAGCCTGTGCTCAAGCCCTCCTGAACCGTGGGCCTGACCGAACAGTGGGGCGTTTTCAGGTGTTTCATTGTATTTTTTCTGTAAAAAAGATTCTCAGCAAAACACGAAGGCAAAGGGTCTGGGATGACATTAAATTGTCATTACTCAAGCCTCATGGGGGAGGAAGAACATTTTTCTCAGAAGATCTCAAAACCAAGGAGCTACCAGAGGTCTTTCTGGCAACCCAGTGGTTGATGGTCCAACCTTCCGTTCACACTGTCTCCCCGACGTGACCTGGGAGATGTCTGCCCACAGCGCTCCATCCTCAGAGGAGAAAGGAGATGTCTCATACCCAAACTACGATGCAACACACTGTGGCAGCAGAGTCAAATCAGAACTGCCCACATTTCTTCCCAGGTTGTTTTTTTTTTTCCAGGCTATTTAGTTATTTTGAGGGTGGCTTCAAATTCCTGATCAAAATCCAGATCTTCTGTAAGGGGGACATTTTTTAAACCAACTTCACTCATTTAGATAAACTTTTTTATGCAAACAGCAACATTTCTCATGGCTTTAGACTGATGGATAAAAATTGGATGAGGACAAGGAGTAGCTTGGGCACTGGATGGTCATAGACCAGAAGAAAGCCACGGATAAAGGGCTCTGAATTCAACCCAGGTGTTAACACAGGGGGAATTTTTGGTGCATGAAGTCAGAAAAGAAAATTAATGACATTTTAGATAAAATAGGAACATTTCTGATGTATTATTGCAAAATTTCTGTTTTGCTGATTCTTTCTAGGCAGCCTGTGAAAAGAAAGGAAGAAAACCACCTGTGCCTTTGTGACAGAGCAGTCCAGGCGTGGGGTGTCCCCATGGGAAGCCGGACCCCGAAGGCCATCGCTCCGGGGAGGGCAGGGAGATGGCCGAGGGAGGCCTCTCTTCCTGGCTCTGCCCCTGGCACTGGAAGTGGTGCTGGGCACATCACTCCTCTATTTATTTGCCTTTTCTCATCACCTTTCCCACTTACCTCTTTTGCCCTGGATGCCCTCCTGTTTCTCACTTCATCTGCAGCTCCTGGGCTAGAAAAGGCCCCCGGTTCGGTGGGAGTCTCTGAACACAGCTGGGGTTCACTGAATAAATAAGTAAGTAGGTCTGCCTGTCATAACTGTACTTTAAATTCCCTGCACGGGAGAGACTTCCCCTTTACATTCTCTCAGCTAACACCTTTACCAGGAACCAGAGGCTGAAAAAATTGATCTCTTTGGCTGTTTTCACCTAATACTCTTGGTAGATTTGATACCTTACAGGTATTTTTTAAAAAAATAGGCTAAACTAAGGAATAGCTTATTACAGTTACAAACTGCAGTTAATAGCAAAAAAGAAATTCCCTTGGCTGCTTTTGAGAGAAGGATGAGGCCAATGAGGGAATATGAAGCATTTTTACTCAAACACATAAAACTAGTTATTATCACAATTAAGGAAGAGCAGAAACGGGAGGAGGAGCTGATCTTGCTCCGTATTTCGTGATATTCAGCTCACCTTCTCCTTGAGGGGCAAAATTATAAACCCGCATGCCTCTGCAATCCAGGTATAAACTTTAGGTCTAAGATGGAAGAGATCTCTAACTCTTGTCAGAGGAATGAAAGGCTAGATGAAGAATTGGAGGAAGCGTAAGAAAGCAAACGGAAGAGGTGGTGTTGGGTTCCCTTTAAAGCAGGTACCTAAATCTGAGGATTTTTTTTTTAAACCCTCTTTAAGATGAAGGCTCTGCTAATAACATGTCCAGAAGATGGCTCCTGGCAAATTGCTTTGTTATTCTTGTCAAAAAAAAAAGTCCCTTGGAAGCAGTCAATTTTAAACCATATATCAAAATGATTAATTGCCCTTAAATGAGCAGATGTTGAAGTACCCTTGAATGGGGCTAACGCCTTTTTGGATTGCAAACATAATGTATTCATGGACTTGGAAAAATATCATTAGGGCTATTAATTAGCTATAAGCACCAAAAGCTTTGGTGACTCCAAGGTGTTCACTTTTTTTTTCTTCTTCTTCTTTTTAAGACTTAAGGGGGAACAACTGGTTTTGCTGGAATAAGGTTAGCAGGTATTTTTTTAACGCTGTGCAGAAAACCTTGCCAAGTAGCTCCAATTCGAAAAACTGTAAGAAATACTGGCTGACCTCTAAATACGGGTAGGAACTAGCCACAACAACCAGGACTTAAGGAAAGAGCACAAGTATAGTGGGGCAAAGAAAGAGAAGGGAGGGAATGAAAGAAAGAAACCTGACATTGCAGGAGGCTGCTTAGGGTATAATTCTGCTCTCAGCCAAGGGAAAATGTGCTAAACCGCAAACGTTGCATGAAGGTTTGAGTCAATTTGGGGGGGGAAGGTGCTTTGTGTCCTCCTAATTTGGGGAGAAAGGCACTTTTATTGCACAGTTGACCCCGGAGGAAAAAAATATAAATTCCTCTTCCCACTAATCTCGCTTCCCTTCAAACCTCCAAGAGCAAAAGGAGAAATGTAACAAGCTGTGGCTTGAGACTTTTTAGTAACAGAAAATCCTTAAAAGTGAGCCTGTTTTGGTCTCTTTTCAAATACTGCATCAAATATATTTTCAATGAATTCATGGAAAAAAAGGAGGCAGAGGAGAGAAAAAAAAACTTTCTAAATCTGTTTAAGTTTATAAACAAGATTAAAGAAACAATGTCAAGGGTCTTATGGAAATGGTGATAGTGCCCCTTTAAATAAGAGCAAGTGGAGATTTTCTATATCACTGTGCAGTTTAAATCTTTCTTGATGGACCGGACACTAGTCCTCCTTAAATCCTTCAGAAAGCTGCTTTAAGGAAAAAGGCTGCGAGGAATTTCTTCTCGCTTTAATTGCTTAAGAAACGGTTCCCACAATGAGCTGTGGCCTAGATTTGCCTCTCATTTAAGTTCTGATTTTTAAAAGTTCACAAGTTAATCCCCTTTCGGTCTCACACGAATGCGGTTGGCGTCGGGGACAAAGTACTGGACAATGTCTGGAACATTTCAAACCCCCAAAAGATGCCCCATACCAAAAAAAAAAAAAAACCAACCCACCAACCCCAAAACAAAACCAAGCAAAGTAGCCTTGATTTAGTTAAGTAGCTATTTTAAGACCTCGTTGCCATAATAATTTGAGGCAAGTAGAAATCGTCTTGCACTGTATCTGCCGTAGATCCAGGGGTGAGGAGGTTTGTCAGTGTTTGCAGTTTTCCTCCTTGTCCATCTTCCACGGACGGAGCTTTATTTCTCTTTATTCAACCTAAAATTAAATTGTCCGCATCTCTAGCACAGTTTACTGTCCTGGCAAGAGGTGTGATGACAAAAACACAGAGGGAGAGAGAGGGAGTTAATGCATTACCTGTTTAAAACATAACCAGCTTCGCTTTGATTTTAGTTGTTCTGAAGGGAACAGCCACGATTTCTGTGCAAACGCAAACACACAATTCTGTGTGTGTGGGGACTGGGGGGTGTAAAATACCCAGGATAGGGAAATCACACGTGTTTCTAAATAAATTGAGGAAAGCACAGTTTTCTTCCAACATTATGCCTTGATCGTCCCCCTAATTATTTTTTTTTTCCTCCAAAAAGCAGGTTTCAATTTAAAAGTAGCAGCTGTCCTTCCCGTCATGCAGGTGAGGGTGCTTAGAGCCTACATGGAAACCTGAAATTCCCGGTTCACTTAGGAAAGACATAAAAAATTGTCTCCGAAGTGGATTTTTTGGTACATGTGTAGACCCAGCCAGTTAGCCAAAATATTGTCGTTAATATCACGGAAACTTAAAATGTCCTTTCTACTCGGTGAAGTAACAAATTCCCCCCACCCTGTCTTGTAGTGCAAGATCAAATCGGGCTGGCAGATTTATGTACTTTCATATTTCATTTTGTCCTGCGATGCCAAACTTACACACAAAAAATTTGCCTGATTTCTGCCCCCCTTCTCCCGCGTTTTTTTTAACTATTATTATTATTATTATTATTATTATTATTATTATTATTATTATTATTATTATTATTATTATTATTATTTTATTGGCGGGGGTGGAAATAGCCGCTTCTCGCCCAGCCAAGCCGAGGTTTGGTGCCGGAGCCGGTGCCGGCCGCAAGTTTGCGGAGCCCCGGGGAGGAGGGGGCTGCTCGGGAGGGAGCGGGGCCGGGGAGGGGTCGTGGGGGACGCACACACAACCCCCCCCCGCTGCAAACGGCTCTTTGCCGGGGCTGCCTTCCCTCCTGCTCAGTCCGCATCCCTCCCTCGGTTCCCCGCGTTTTGGAGGAAAAAACCCAACCCTGTCATCTCGACACAACTGGTACCGATTTCCTGATGCTTTGCCCACATCTGTACCGTGGGGCGGGGGGTAAATGTGATAAATCAGTTGTGCGGACAAACTGGGGTTACTTTTCCGAGCTGCGCTAAATGCACTATTTACTCGTTTCTGCAAAGGCGCGCTGAATTAAGCGCAGTTATTTATTTATAGGGGTTGGTTAAACAGCAGAAATCCCGTCGCGGGAGAGCTCGCAAAGATTTTCTGAAGACAGAGGGAAACTCTTATTAATTCTTCGGGGGAAAGGAGGGAATTAAAACTAAGGATTTTTCATCGAAGCCATCACAAAATCTCCCGAGCTTAATAGCTCAGCGAGCAGAAAGGCGAGACAATGGTGAAATCGCGGTCGGAGGGGTTGGGATTTTGTGCCTGGGCTGCAAGCGACAATTCAGAAACCAGAGAGGAGACGCGCTGCCCCCCCCCCCCCCCGGCGGGCACAGCCCCCCCGGCACACGGGGAGACCCTTCCCTGCTGCATTAAACGGAGGAGCCCTGCAAAGTTTGCCGGCCCCTTGAGCAGGTTTTTGCACCCCGGGGTTGCGGTTTGTGCCCCAGTTCCTGCGAGCTACAGGTCGGCGGGGCTGCTCCCTGCCAGGCTTCGGGGGGCGAGGGGGGGCTTCCAGGGGGGCTGCTGAATTTTGGGTAGCATCGTCTGCCTGCTCCCCGCCGTCCCCCGTTTCAACTCGTTGTGATTAGCGGAGTAGGGAAGGTGCCGGTTGCAAACTGGGGGAGCGGGGGGGTCCCTTTGCAGAGTTATCCCAAAAAAGCAAGGAGGCAGAGTCCCCATGGGCTTTGCGGGGTGGTGCCCAGGTCAGCCCGGGCACGGCGCCCCGAAAAACGCCCCCGAAAAGCGATAACGGCAATGAAAGCGCCGAGTTTCGCCCAGTCGGTTTCCCGGCCAAAAGTGGGTGGTTATTTATTAGAGGGTGCGGGGGAAAGGCAGTGCGAGGGGCTCCCCTCCTTTCTGGGGAGCAAGCGCGACTTCGGCGGAGCGAGGGCTGGAATAGATTGGAATAGATTTAGAATCCTTTTAGATTCACCCCCTCCCTCTCTTTCCCGGGACAATCATTTGGTACCCCATAACCTCTGAAAAAAAAAAAAAAAAATTACAAGAAAGTGGCACTTGGAGCCTTCTGGTGTCCTGAGCCAGACCGACCCCCTTTTTTTTTTTGGTCAGAATTTGTACAAAATATCAAGCTCAAATTAAAAGGTCCTCTCCCCCCCTCTTATTCTTTCTTGTTCCCTTAATTCCTGTCTAAACGGTTTTGCTCTGGGAGAAGAAATCTTTTCTATAGGAGGGAGAGAGGGAAAAAAAACCTTCAAGAAGAGAGGGGTATTATTGTTTTAATCCTCTTACCCGCAGTCATTTTAAAACAGGGTGTTTTGGAGCCTGAAATGGCGTCTCGTCTCCCAATCCCATCCTAAATCCTCCTGGGCTGGGAGAGAATCTAAAGGCAAGGAGCTGGCATCTATTAGCAATCTCTCTAAAGGCTTTAAACTGCTCTTTCTGCTGCGAAGGCATGGCAAAGCTGAAAAGCAAACACAACCACCGCTCCAGTTAGTGAGCTCTGCCAGATAACCAGCCCGACCGCTGGACGGGAAGGTACCTGCGAAAATCCCGCAGAGAGAGAGAGGGAGAAAGAAAGAAAGAAAAGAAAAGGAAAGGAAAGGAAAAGCTGGTTTTCCTCTTTTTACATCTCGGAAAAAAAGTATTTCGGGGGAGCCTATAAAAAAAAAATAAAAAGCGGGGGGATGCGTTAACTGGTCGTTCCCTCTCCGCTGAAGCCTCCCCTCCTTGCCCGCTTTCCCTCCCCTTGCCTTCCCTGTCCCCCCCACCCAGGCACGGCAGAGCCGCCCGTGGGGTCCCGGCTGCCGGAGCGGAGCTTTCCCGACGGGGCGGGCTGTGGACCATTATTCCTAATTTTATCTCTGCATGCCGTGTCCGTGTCCCCCCACCTCTCTCCCTTTTAAAGAGCAGCCGAGGGGTGCAGCAGGCTAAGCTGGGATAGCGAGGGGGCCAGGAGGAGGGTGGGGGGCCGCGGCGGCGGCTCTGTAATTAACGCTGGGATATTGTCCCCCATCAGCACCTCCACACAGGGACCATCGGGGGAGAGGGAAACTTCGGGGTCTGCTCCAGCGCGCTGCTAAGCAGGGGGCGGGGGGGGGGGGGAGGCATGGCTTCCCTCCCCTGTGCCTTACGGACCCCATCACCCCCCCGGCCCTGCGTCTAGCCCTCCTCCTTCCACCGGCATCCCATCCGCTCCCAGGGATTTAATTAGGCGTTTACACCTCGGCTTGGAGTAAATGACTGGTAAGAAGTGGTGGGGGGGTGTGGGGGGTGTATCAGCAGCCCCGTTTTGATTGACAGGGTGGAGGACCATTGAAAATCTTGCTGGGTAGCTCCCGGGTCGCTATGAAGCTCCTTTTAAAAATCCTTCTTCAATGCAGCCTCCCGGTAGATGGCAGCTCCGCCGGGCGCGGAGGCAGCGCGCAGGCAGCGCGGGCGGATGGAGTAGGGCGGGACGGGGCGCAGCGCCGCGCCCGATCCCCGCGCGGGCCGCGCTCCCACGCGTGTCACCGCTCCCACGGCGGGCGGAGAGGTTGAGCCGCCTCAGGTAAGAACCCCCCTATACCCCCGGGCAGCGCGGCTCCGGGTGGGTTGGGGATGCGGGGGGAAATAAGGGGAGTTTGGGGCTTGTTTGAGAGGAGCGGGAATCCCTCCGTGGGGGACTCAGCGCCCGGCGGAGGAGTCGCGGGCAGGGATGCGCGCACCGCCGAGGAGGGGAAGCCCAGCCCGGGCTGCAGCGCAAATCCCATCCGCTCCTGTCCCTCTTTTTCGCTTTATTTGGAGTATACTACGCTTTCTCAAAAAAAAAAAAAAAAAGGCAAACCCCCAACTACTAGCCCAGGGCCTTGCTCACACGAAACGCGGCGTGGACTGGGGCCTTGGGTCCGCTCCGGTGTGGGTTTAGGCAGCTGGCGGGGGGGAGCGGTGTGCAACCCGGCTGAGGGGAAGGTGGGGGACGCGCATCCCTCCGCTTGCCGGGCTCCGGCGTGGGGAGAGCGCAACTTTCCACCCTCCATTTACATAATGATGTTTTAATAAGCCGCGCAGCCCGCTGAGAGCTCGCCGGGGGCAGAAACCACCCCGAGCGGGGCCGGGAGAGAGGGGGCGGCCGGGCCACGGCCCCACTTGAGGGGGGTGCTCGGGGGTTGGGGTTTTTTTCTGGTGCCGCTGGAAGTTGAGTGCGGAGGAGACGGCAAGGGAGGGCAAGACTCCGGCAGCGCTGGGAAAGCTTTCTAGGGAAAATCACCCCCCCACACATCATCCTTGTGCGAGGTTAGACGGTAAAACGGGCGGGGACCCGCCTGCAAGGAGCTGGGGGGCCGGTCTGTGCTGCCTCCCCTCCCTGCTCTCACTCTTAAAGAGGTATATAAATCCCGGACCTGCGCTGTCAGGCTCGCTTGATAAATTAGGGGCTTCGTAGTCGAAACCTATTTACACCTCCATTATAGGGCTAACCAAATGGGGATCAGCATGCATATTTTTACCGCAAGAGATCTCATACATCTCCGCCAGAGTCGCCCCTCGGGCCATGGGATAACAGATAGGGAAGGGGGGGGGGGGGGGGGGGGCGCCGCAGCCAGCACTTGAGCGGAAAAAAGTCCGTGTCCCCTCTCGGTGCCGGCTGCCCGGGACACCGGGGACCCGTCCCCCTTGCAGGGGGCAAGGAGAAGACGAGGGTGACCTCCCAGGGAGGGGGGTCCCGCCTTGGCGGGGCAGAGGACAGCCGTTCCTCTAGCCGAAGCAAGGCGCTCGGGGACGTTTCTCTTCCGAGGGAGCTGGAGTTTGCCTGCGAGACCTGCCGTGACTGCCCCTTTTTTTTGGAGGGAGAAGGGGCAAGAAACGCCCCGCACGGAGCCGTCCGGTCCCCGCGGCAGGCGCTTTTCCCCGGCTCCTCTTTTCGTTTATTTCCAGACAGGGACCTCGGCCGGCTGGGGGGTGGGCAGGGGGCCGCGCATCCCGGGCCGATTCCCTGGTGTCCCCGGGGGTGGCCCCGGCGAGCCCGGCAGCAGAAAGGAGGCAGGGGGGCAACATCCCCCGTACCCCGGTGGGATGCGCGCACCGAGCGCCGCCCGATCCCTTTCGAAACGAACCGCGGAGGGAGCGAAGGGACACCAAAGCCTGGGACCCGGGGAGGGCTCGGCCCCAACCCCCCGTCCCCTGGGAAGGGGGGAGGGCTCTGCGGGATTTCCCCCCGCACCCGGCGCTCCAGCCGGCCGGGCTCCGGCTGTGTCCCGCGTTCCGGCTCGGCTTCCAGCGCCGGGGAAAAAGAAATCTCCCCCCTCTGCCCCATCCCGTCCCCTCCGGCGGCCCCCTCCAGTTCCACTTGGTTAGCTCAAGTTTTCCATGTAAATGACAGTAATAAATATCTAATCATGTCCCGCAGCTATCGGCGGCTCGCCGAGCAGCCGGCATTAATGAGACGTCCAGGGGAAGTGGGGGAAAGGAGAGCGGGGGAAAAAAAAAGGGAAGAAGGAAAGTTTTTTCCGCTGTCACCAAAGCGGTTTCTAAAAGCGCATCCCAGCCGCCGTGGCGAGGGGATGCGGGGAGGGGGGGCGCGGAGCCCCGCGGAGCCCCCCGCTTCCCCCGGAGCGATCGCACCTGTGGGTCGCGCTCGGGTTCAAACCCGTCCCCTCTAACTAACCTCCTCCCCAAAACCCCAGCAATGCCCCCCCGGGGGGGCGCGGCAAGCGGCGGGCCCGGTCGCACCCCCGGCGCGGGGGTTGCCCTCCCGAATGCCCCGCGGAGCTGCGTGTGCCCATCCCCGCCGTGATTCCCAAACAATTAATGGGACTGCAAAGAGCTTTTAATGTTGATGGGGGGCCGGAGCGCGGGGAAGGCTAAGGCTGAAATTAAACCATGAGAGTTGGATTTGTTCGCCTAACGCTAAACAAATGGAGTGATTACCTTCTTTCCAAACGCATCAGTCATACTACATTAAGTAGCAGAGAGCTAATTATCCCAATTAGGAGGCTGATTTATAATTAATGGCTTGGACCAAGTGATAATTGGATGTTAATGGATAACAGTTTTGTCTGAAGTAGCCTCCCGCTTCCCCAAAGGCAAAGCTGGAGGGTTTTTTTTCTCTGTCCCTCTCCTCTCACCTCTGCACGGAGCACAAAGCAAATGAGGGGCGAAATCTGCTCTTAGCTGGCTCGGTGGGGACCCTCCTCCGGCCGGGGCGGGGGCCGGCAGGTCCCGGGGACGGAGCCTGGTCGGGGTTCAGGGAGGTGGGCTGCGGGGGTAACCTCCAGCACCCCCTTCCCCAGCTGTTCAAGCGATCCCTGCTGCTTTTTTCCTCCCTTCTCTGGGTTTCCAAGCCGTGGACAGCTGACCCGAAGCAGCCGGGTTGTCCCACGTCCCCAGTGGGTGCTGGGTTCCTCACCCACCCACAGGGTGTGAGTCGTGTCCTCGATGGGGGGCAAGGGCTGAGCCCCATGGGGTGCCCCAGTGCAGACGAGGCTGTCCCCCTGTCCTAGGGAGAGCAGGATGGGGCTCACCCCAAGGCAGAGAGGTTTTACACCCTCCCTGGCCCATACTCCCCGTGTAGTGGGGGGCACAGAGTGAATCTGCAGTTTCTCACTGCTCCCTGTTTCTCTTAACCACATCTCAGAACAGGCACATTGGCTGTTCAGCTCTTCCCTTCTACGCTCACTTTTCACCCATGAGTAAGTCGATGCAAGTCAATCCCGTTTCCTCGTTTGCTCCAGCCGGAGAATTGGACCTACAACCCTTTGGTTTTCAGATCATGTTTCTAAGTTCAGTTTTTCCATTCTAACTAAGAACCGTAAGGGCAGAAAATTCCTGAAAGGGTAAGAGTGACTTCAACTCCGAGTTACCTCATGACTGATGAGACGTTGTATTAAATTATACCAATGTACTTAATGCAAAAATACATCCAAAATCATACCATCAGTACGCAGAAAGCCAATTTAGATTGGCTTTCCAGCTTTCCCTGCTAATTTAAAGAGATCTTGATGTATAAATGGGACGGTCTTCTTGTGTTCACACAAATCAGCAGGCTCCTGCAGTGATCTTACTGCCGTCTCAGAAGATGCAGCTCTGTTTCACAGAGCTGGTGCAGATGTTGCTTCTCCTTAGTGCCGGGGTCACTACCTGCATCAAAGAAATGGAGCCAGAGGAGCTTCCCACAGCTCCGAGAGAAGGGCAGGCTGGCCAGGCAAGTTTTGCACAATATAGTCGTAGAGGGAGTGACTGCAGTGGATTTTGTTCCCAGTGCCTTTATCCTCTAAAAGAACGCATTGCTGAGAAAGAGGAGAATCGGATGAAAGGAAGCCGGAGTGCACAGAGTTTCTCTCACCTCTGCCATCATCACAACCAGCCTTACCAAAACAAAGGTGCTGCAGAGAAGGTCCAGGACCAAGCTCTTCTGATGTGGTTACCTAGTGGTTTTGCTGGTGAAGCTATGGGTAAACCCTTTAGCTAGAAGTAGCCCATGTTTTCTAAGACACCAGTTACTCCTTCAGGGATTTTTTTTTTTTTTTTCAGGGGCATCCCAAAATTCAGCTCATCTAGTTGGAAATGCTTTTGTTGAGGCACTGACAAATGTCAGTCATGTTTGAACTCTTTCAAAAGGTTCAGTGCAGATTTCTACCACTCATGTCAATAGCAATGTTTATACCTACCTTGCTTCATTTGGCAAAAACATAGAAGTAGGGAAAATGCTGAAGAACAAGGATTCAATAAAGCCCAAATTTTCCAATCCTATGCAGCTACTGATAAACTAACCTACTTTGGGGGAACGTCCATCAAAATATGCCTGTTGCAAAGAAGGTGGAGAATTCTGAAATGCAGCTAAATATCCAGGAATTAATTCATGGTGCACTGGGGTTAGCCAAATGCTGGGTCTTTTTCTGCCAGTCTGTTCCAGTCCAAAAGCTACTGAAAATTTTTTTTTTTTATTTCTTTTTGACTTCATCAGGTTTTGGATCAGGCCTTTTATGATTTCTAAAGCATGTCTGGTACAGATATAGCTCCTGGGAAGGAGAGAGGCTCTGAGGGAAGGCTGGGAGCGGGGCTGGGACCAGGAGGGACCAGCAGGTCCCCAAATGGTGGCAAACGGGTGTTTACAGACAGGAGTTGTGGGTGAACCGCAATACAAATGTGATTTCTTCCTGGTAGCTGCTGGCACAACTCTTTTAGGACCAACTGCGACCTGTGTGTATCCAGAGCAAATACTGATTTGAAAAGTGCTGCTTTAAACTGTCCAGATGCTAAATCTTAAAGTATGGGGGGTGTGATGCTTGGGAACTCTACTGGGATACTCCAGAAAAGAGAAACAGTTGGGCTGGGGGAGGTGAGCTGATGGATCTCAGGGGTAGAAAATGCTCCTGCCAAGGGAGCTGCAGAAACCCCATGTCTTCAGCAGTTTGACGCCAACCGTACCGAGTGCCGGGGGAAGTGAGCATGCAGCAGCTCTGCATGCTCTTGGCGCGTGTTAGCCCCAGCTGGGTAAACGTGCTTCTGCTGAAGGACTGCATATCTCCCCGCAAAACCCACTGGACATTTAGCTGCTCTGCCTGCTTTACAGCACGCAGCTCTTTAAAGCACACATCACCTGCTGGTGGCCAAAATATATTACTTACCTTGGCAACTGAGCTTGATTCTGTGTACGGATCCAAATACTTACGGGAAAGGAGGCATTACATGCACCCGCGGTGCTCCCCAGCCCTTGCTGCCTCTGCTGCTAACTCCAGTTTGTGGCCCTGTTTAAGGTGGCACAAGTCTTCTCCCCACCCTTTAAAAAATCATTGAACTCAAACAGCTTTTTTTAAAGGTAGGAAGAAAATTAGTGTTACCGCTTCTAAAGAAGCAAACCTCAAAACTTCTGTCTCACTCTTTTAAGGTATTGAAAGTGCCCCACAATTGCATGGCTTGCTGGAGTTGCCTTTCAGGTTTCTTTTCTTTTTCTTTTTGACTAAGGTAGGACTTGTCTGTCATTTTGTCTTATAGCTGATCTTAGTCGGAGCAGAAGTAACTGCCACCATGTGTTTTGTGACCGTAGTTTTGGGTGCTATAAGCATCATCTGCAAGGGCAGACCCAGGGTCCAGCTGTACCTTCAGAAACATCCTGGGTTCAGGCTCTCAGCTTCTTTCTTCTTCAAAATTTGCTTGTTCTTTAGATCTCTCCAAAATCAGCTTCAACCAAATTTGCACTTGGTGTCACAGCCTTACAGCTTTTCAGCTAACCAGCTGAAAGAGCGCCTAGGAAAGTCGTTTTGTGCCAAGCAGGTCAAACTCCAATGAAGCAGCGCAAACCACTGCATTTCACAAAGACGTGTTGCGCTCTCCTCCTTGTGTGCATATCTAACTGCATTCAGCTTAACACCCAGAACTTACAGCTTCAATTTACATTTACTTGATGAATTGTGATGGTGGGTGGAGAAGTTGCCCTCCTTCCGTGCCTCATCCCAGCTGATGCCCTTGGAGCCTAGCATCTCGGCTGAGGCATCGCACGGGGAGCGCCGGGAGCAAGCACGCGTTCCCTTCTGCCAGCCCAGCTACCAGGCTGTCAGCACCTGAGAGCAGCAGGAGGGACTGTCTTTAACTGCCTCAGCAAATCTTTACAAAGCTTATCTGTCAGGGCTCTCTTCTGCCAGTGCTTCTTGCAGTGACTGATCTCTCTTGTTAGGGCTCAGGGCTAGGATGCAAGATCAGCGTTGTGGTGGTGGTGCTCAGGCAGACAGAGGTCCTGGTTACTAGATGTCACAGGCTTAAAAACACATTTCGACACAGAAGTGTAGATCCTTGTCTTGTTAACAAGACCGTGTCATGGGTAAAATCCTCCAGGATATTGCTCCATCTTCCAGGGACACTGGAGATTCCCAAACCCCCAGCAGCAGCCCCAAGGAGCTGCCTTCAAGCAAGTCAATTTGCTCGTGCAAGCAATCTGCAGTCAAGTATGCTGCAGGCAAAACTGTTTTGGGGGTAGAGAGTGAGCAGTGAGCTGCTCCTCATGCTGCCAGCAGCCCTGAAGGGCAGAGTTTGGGAAGTCTGGACCTCTCCCGTCATCCGGTTTGGAAAATTCCCTCTGCCAGCGTTAAGGCAAATGAAATGATGCTTCTCAAGCCAAGTCGTTTTTGCAAAAGTGAGAGGAAGGGCTGAGCCAGACAAACCGCATACAAATACAACTAAGCCAGAAACATGCTTGTTTTGGAAGGGGTCAGGGGGGGAAAGTACTTTTTTTTTTTTTGCATATAAAAAGCCCAAGTTAAACATTTTAAGCTGTTTGCAAATTCAGTAGTTTGATTGCACAGCGCCTTAAGGTCACTCCGAGTCCTGAAGTCAGGGCCAGTCTGGAGGCAGAGATGTCGTCAGGTCTCGAGACGTGAGAACAGATGGGCAGCGCAGGTACGTGAGAGCCTGGCTGCAGCGGGATGCTGCTGCCTTTCACATCCACGAACGTGGAGCGTGCGGCAGCAGCGCTCCAGAGCCAGGCTGTAGGTGCTCACACTCCTTGGGGTCAGTCTGGGCTGCAGGCTTCTGCTTCTGTTGTGATATTAATCATAAGAAGTCTAAAATGCATTATTTGTTTTGCTGTTGACTGAGCTGGAAGCAGAATGAGATCCTGAAACTAGAGCCAAAGTGATGTTTGTATTAAGATCTTTTCTTATTTACCCAGGAAAATGGTTCTGCTTCAATATAGATTACAAGAGCTTTTACTGAGGGTTGAGCCGCTGCTCCGAGGGGGAGAAGGGAGGTGCTGATTTCATCTGTAAGCGCTGATCGTCATGCGTAAATTATGGCAAGCAAGAGATTTAGCACCACAGTGATGTTTAGTGATCCCAATCCCAGCTCTACACTGCGAATCACTGGGCTCCAAGCCCTAAAACTGGCTCAAAAGGAAAGACTATGAGGATGTCTTCATTTTATTTTATTTCAGACCTTGCGAGCCTGCCCTTTGAAGCATGCCTCTGCAAACAGAGGCGCTGGAAAGTCTTTTGCCGGGAACTGTCTAATCAATCACTTGTTTCTGTTATCTGGCCTTTGAGGATGGGGGGAAATGATGATTTCACAAAAGCCTTAAATAAAAACCACAGCGACCGATGTGGGTTACCTCTGTCAGCAAGGGCCTGTTATCTCAGCCGCTGGCAACCTGGTGTCTGACTTTGTAGAGCCCTACAATAAAACTTCCCCATCTCAGCAGGATGCTCTGAGGTTTGTTTTATAAAACTCACAAATGCTCTCACATCCTATTATGCTTCCACTACAAATAAATGAGCGTTACGAATACAGTTGCTGTGCTCTTCAGCAGCACAGCCCCGACAGAGACAATTATTTGACAAGGTCTACCCAAAAACTGTGCTGTCCCTAGCTGTAAGTATTTCCAAATTTCAGCTGCTAGCAAACCTCCTGGTTTTAAGAAAAAGATCTTTTTCATTTATACCAAGGTCAGTAGTAGTAGCTGAACGTGAGCTGCGAGAATTGGTGTAATCAGTCAGGTTTTGCTTTCGGTGGATTGTGACTTGTTCAACTAGACCAGGTCTAATTAAGATCTCACTGTGCACTAAGAAATTAACTGCATTTAAATTCAGGGATTTACACAGGGTTAAAAATATTGCAGGAAGATCAGAAAAGGGGAATCTTGATTTTCTGAGAGCTGTTCTCGATTCCTTTATTTCAGTTATAAGAGAAGTCCTTTGGAAGCCTATTTTTTGGACTTTGACTTTTAAATGAGAAAATATGACGTGTTGCAGTATTTCAAATTGTTTATATTTCATCCACTACAAAGGTGAGATTGTTTCTTTAGACATTCAGCTATCTCACATGAAGAACAAAACTGATTTGTAACATGCTGGTTATTATCTTATATGATTTTGGACCTTTATATATCTTAAAGATTTAGGGATATAAAAAAAAAAAAATTGAAGAAAATCTCTTGCAAGGATCGTTTATTCAGAACCCCCCAGGTATATAATTCATTTAGTACCAAATACATATAAAACCAATGTCTGTGTATAGAGTGAGCCTATTTTCCTAGACTGTCAGAAAAGCAGAGACAGAGATTCATTATTTATCTTGCTGATTTAAAGTGTTTCTGAACAAGGACTCAAAGCATAAAATCATAAAGCAGAACAGCTCCGGGGGGGGATATTTTGTTGTGATTTTATTTTCGATGATGTTTATTGCCAGTAGTAATAAAGGGGATGTTGTTAGCACAAACCATTTGCTGTTATTCCTTGTTAGTAATGAACAACGGGTTCCTGTGCTTTGCATAAACACGAGTAGCGATTTGTACTGCCCGAGCAGGCACTCGGGCTGGAGGACCACAACTTTCCTTTTTACCTGACAGGGCTGCTCCTATCTTTTCCTGTCACCTGCAGGGCCCTGAACACCAGACAAGAGCACCAGACTTTTCTTTCACGAATTTTTTTTCCTGATGCTTTTCCCATGTTCAGGCTGTGTCTTGCATCAGGGTGCAGAGCCGAGGCGGTTCCGAGCTCTTCCAAACTTCAAATGCATCTCTGGCACATCTCTCTTCATCAGTAATGAATGACAGTGTTGAAATTCACTTCTACCAATGAGTTGCCAAAGTCCTGATGTAACTTTTTTAGTACAGCTTATTTCCCGCATAAAGATGGCCTCATACACACACCTTATACACAGAATTATGTGCCTGGATACAAAACTAGTTACCAGCTAAAAGGCTTTAATTTTCCCTATTTACAAAAGTTGAGAAGCCAAAGCTGATAATATTAAAGCTCAGGGCCAAATTTCCCCTATATGCTGCACTGTTAAGTGGTATACAATAAATTGCACCACTCTTGTGCTATATGACTTTATGGGAACCTGAGGTTTTCAAGGCTAGTGTTGGGAAGGGGCGGATGGGAGCCACGTTGCGGCTGGAGCAATGCAGCTCTGTGATAACAGGGTTCCTGTTCTCGGCTGGTAAATGTGCAAATTGTTTTGCATCAGATCGAACAGCAGCAGCTGAATTAGCAGCGGTCTGCTCCTGGATTAGTCTGGGATGGGCAGAGACCTACATCGCCTAGCCTCTAAGCAGTGCAGAGGATGGGGAAATGTGGGTTTCTCATAGCCAGTAGCAGTTAAAGCTAAGGGGAACCCCTGGTCCTCTCTGTGAGGCCAGATCCTGGCAGGATGCAGCTCCTGCAGCCTGAGGGGTCTGCAGGCTTGGGAAGAAAAATGGGCACAGCATCCATGAGACTTCCATGGTGAAAACTCAAGTGAGAGGTAAAAGCCATAGGAGAGTTTTTGGAACTGAGGTAGTAATGCCAGGATTGCAAAGGCAGAAGGAGTGGGAACCCCGGCAGGGTCCGGCACAGGACATGGCGTGGAGACATCCCAGCCTAGCGCTGCGAAAGGTGGGTAGCTGGGAGAGAGCAAGTCTTTTGATGCCAGGGATGGGAGAGTCACTGATGTGGCCCTGAGGGGTCGTGCAGAAGGAAACCACCCACCCCAGGAGGTACCAGTCCCAGGCACTGCACAGAGGCGTCCATCCTCCTGTGCTGAGCAAATGCTGCAGGATCAGCCCGCAGGCTCTTGGCAGGGGCAAACCCAGGCTAGCCTCACCCTATGGAGGGGTCCTCTTCTTACCTGTTATCCTGTACCTTTCCTCAGCTCCCATCTCCTTTGTCCAGTGCTTTCAATTCAACGATCTCTGACATACAAAACCAGGGTGAGGCATCCCCTTTCTTTCACGACGGACCCTACATTACCCTCCCAGCTCTATCGACAACTACTCAACCCTTCCACAAAGCAGGAGCTCAAACTTTGCTCTCATCCTCCTCCCGGCTGCGGCTGTTCCTGAGGCCCTCCAGCCACCCAGAGACATAAAAGATGCATTTGCAGATTTTGAAAATTAAAACCATCTATACAGCCAGTGGGAAGGGATCAGCTTATTTGGTTGCTTAATGAAATATAAAGATTATTTTAACCAGTGTAAGCACTATTCGACAGCTTGTGAAACACAGTGGTGGCTTGATGAATGGCTTTCTCCATTAAAAAAAATTGCTGCATGATGTCTTTTAAATATTTAATTTATTTGGGTTGGAGTGTGCTCGGAGCTGACAGTTAAACAGGAGCTGTTTGCGGTCTCAGTTAACTTTGCTTATTAAGCTGAACAGTCTCGCTCAGTAAATGCAAGATACTTCTTTTCCCTCATTTTTTATACCGAATCTGGGATGATACATTTGCTGCACAAGTGAGTAGGAAGTCCAGCCTGTCGTCTGCACTGCAGCGCGCCAGGCAGTTATCACTAAAGCCGTGATGGGTATCGACTTCTGTCCTGAGTCCATCGTTATTAAGTCCCCTGCTTTTTATTTTCTTTATTTTTTATTTGATGCACTTTCTTCTAGGCCACCCAGAAGAGTTTGTTCAGACACACATATACACACAAAAGCATCTTTTAACAAGCAAATAAACGGAAATCTTCCTGGAGCAAGTGTTTTAGTGGAAACATTGGGCTCCAGGCACAAGATCATTGGTAGCGTCCTTGGAAGACTGTATAGTATGGGAAAATTCCCCTCCTCTCCCTCTTCATTTTTCCCTTAATGCTCCAGCTTGGTACACAACCAACATCATGCAAGGGGTATTAGAAAAGAAACGGGTGTTTCTGTGAGCTGGGAGTCAAAGACACGTGGCCTCTCACATATCTCCTGGCAAGGCTGAGCCCCAGCGTGGATTCTCCAGTATCTATTAAGGATGGAGGTCTGGCAGCAGCGCGGGGCAGTTAGTAGGTTCTGTGTCCTCAAATGGTTTTCATGAAACACGTAGGAACTTAAGCTCTGACACCTCCACCCTGCTGCCCAAAGCTGGTGGAACAGGGCAGCTGGTTCACAAGTTAGGGGGTGGGAAGGGAGGAGACAAAATGAAGTTGCAAAACTCTGTTCCGTTGTCTGCATTGGCCAGAAAAGCCAGTCCTGCTCCTGGACTGCGAAAATGAAGCAGCAAACAACTCTCTGTATGGCTGTGGCGGTCTTGCTGACGATGGGGACCGGCTGAGCACTGCTGGCTGCTGAGCCAGCTTGGTGCGTGCTGAGCGCTGCTTTGCTGCAGCCTGGGGTGGGATGATGCTGTTTGGAAAAAAAACACCCCAAGGATGGGGTGAGGCTGCGCCACAGATACCGCTGGAACTGTTCAGGGTAGTGTCCAGGTTGGGGACCTGCAGGTCTTCCCCAGGTGATGGGAGATGTCTTCTATGGCCACATCAATGGCACATGTCACTGGGACACACTCCTGTCCCTTAGCATGTGCCACCAGCAGCAAAGCTCTGAAGTCCAGCAAAGCAACATCCCTGCTGTAATTTTGCTGTGAACCCATCGTGGGGAAAATGCAAAAAATTCTGTTGGCATGTGAAGTCCCTCAACTTGATCAGAGAACCAGCAAACAACTTCGGCATTGTTTAGGTCTTCCCTAAGCTCGATTAGAGCAGAGCTATGGCATTCTTGTGTTTAGGTCAGCATCTGAACCAAAAATATCCGGTTTTGCAGTGGTTCAGCTTAGAATAGCATTGGCTTTCTCTCTTGTTAGAGTGACTAAAACCTTAATAGGGTATAGATGAAGGTTATTAATTTGGTTTGGGGTTGTAGCTTTTCTAAAAAGTAGGGTAAATTTTGAAATGAAACATTTTGAAAATGAATTCAAAAGTAATTGCTTGGATACCATAAAACACAACAGATCTAATTTTCCCCTGCTTTCCAGAAGTAGCAACAAAATGTGTCTCAGGCATCCTTAAATGCATTTTTCAATAAATCAGCTATTCATATTGTCTGTCTGTTCTTTGAAGTCGAAGGTAGGGTTGATTTTTTTTCTTATATTGTTATATAGGAGGTGGTAGGAAAGGATGTGACCGGTAACATTCTCTGTGGGCCATAGGGATGTGGCTGGCACTGCGCAGAGTAAGGTGGGATGTGGGTCCCTTCCAACTTGAGATATTCTATGGTTCTATGTAGGTGCTGGATAGCCACCAATCTTTTTTTGAGTCTAAAGCTAAAGAATTGGGGAGTGAATCCAGGGTGGGCAAACAGGGAGACACAAAGCAGATGAAGGTGGTATCGGGGTATGTATTAAGTCTTTGTGGTGTAACCACACCTGGATCTGTCACCCTCCACCAGCGCTCTTGGCACTGGAATGATGTGGTGGCAGATCAGAAGGGACTTGGGGAAACAGGAATGAGGCTGAGTGCTAGATTCCCAAATTATTGGTTTATAATTACTGCAGGCTCTTTGAGAAGACAATCCCAAAGGCAGCACTCACACTCATGACACAAAATCCCTTAGTCAAAAAAAACATCCTAGAGCAACGGGGACCATCCCTGAGCAGAGTGTTGGATCATACTCCAGCTGCATGGCTTCCCTCCTCCATTCCTGGGCACCGTGACAGAGACATGCTTGCAAGGGTGAAACCACAAGATGCCCCAGGTCATTGCCAGACCCTAGAGTACAAAATTCAGCTGCTTTTCCCAGGAACGACAGCTTGGTCTCCAGATGTTAAGATCACTCCATGTTTCTGCTTCCTACATCAAGGTGGTTTGGGAGAGAATGGGAATTCAGAGCAGGAGGGGTAGTGGGACCAACTCGCTTCCATTCCTCCCTCTTCACCAAGAGTCTGTCCTCCCTGGTACAAATTCTCCACAGGCAAAAATGAAGGTCTTTCCTCAGTACAGAAAAAACAACAGATAATTGTTCACCCATATATTTGCATCAGGTTTCTCCTAAAATCATGGCAGTTGAACCATCTCGCTCCAGTGATCAAACTGTTTTCCAAGAGGTTGCCTAGATAACCTGTCTGCTTTCCTTATGTTAGTCCAGCTGGACCTCTTTCTCTGAATGTTCATTCATTGCACTGACTTTCCAGATGATGACTTGCTGATGTAAACGGTGTTTTAAAAAATTTCTTTTGTGGCAAATGTTTCACAACTTCCTTTCCCATGTCTTACAAACTACAAAAACGGCATCCTGGAGGCCCTCTGTCATTTATAACAGGGATGAATGAAGCATCACTCAGCTTATGAGATCAATATTAGCTCAGTTTTACAGATGGTCTGTAAGGAAAAACAGCTTGAAGTTTCATGCAGCGCCCACAGTAGAAAAAAAGGCGTTAGTTTTTTGAAATAATTTCCTTGCTATTGAGCTACGAAATGTCAGTATTTATTGTAAATCTTAATTCCCTCTTTACCCATAACATTTTTGGTCCTATTACGCTACAGATTTATTTTCTTTTACACCATATGCTTTTTCTTTTTCTGTATCATTTGTGTTTTGTTAAGAAGAACTTTAAGAAAAATGAATGGAAACTAATTACGCATGAGTGGGTTCAGATAAGAAAGATTATTTGACATTATAGCAATGGGATTATGGAACAGCCCACTGTAGGCAATGATAGGGACAAAATCCCAGCTAGTCCTGGGATAGAGCTAGGTTGGTTCATTAAAAGTCACAATAATATGATGAATTTTATTATGGTATGTAAAAAATATCCTTTCCCATCTTTTGTTCAGCATATCATGAGTGGGGTATAGCCAGATGCTGGTGTCTAAGCTTGGAAGTCAGACCGGTGTCACTGATGCTTTAGGTCTACAGGAGGTATTTTGATTCCTGTCCCAGAACCTGTTGGAGTTGGAAGATTGGAAGTGAGCCTTGCATGCAGCAGGTTAAGTTTGAGCTCAGCATTTCCAAAGCTCTGCTGAGACACCAGGACGCTGGAATAGCACCTTCCTAAGCACCTCTGTCCTCCCGCTGCTGTTTTTCAGGTTTATGTCACCATGCAGCACTATGGAGTGAACGGTTACTCCCTCCATGCCATGAATTCACTGAGTGCCATGTACAACCTCCACCAGCAGGCAGCTCAGCAAGCCCAGCATGCCCCCGACTACAGGCCCTCGGTGCATGCCCTCACCCTGGCAGAGAGACTGGCTGGTAAGAAAAACTCATGGCTTTTGCCGTTCCCCGGGAAAAAAACACTTGTTGCTTCAACTGGGTGCAACTCTTCTTCTTCCGGAGCTGGAGTGTGACATAGCCAACTGGCATGGTGTGTTCCTGAATACTAGCCATGTGGCCAAGCTCTGCAGGTGACACGTGCCCTCCATCCAGTGTTCGCTGCCGGCGGACCACTGCGCCTTGCTGCAGACTGGCCTCCAATGGCTGGGGAGCCCGGGGGTGAAAAGGGACTCAGCCCCACCATATGGGATTGAAAAGAGGGAATTAAAGAGACACTGAAATATGTTTTAACAAGTGAACAAAAAATAGCAGAAAATTTTACTTTCTTGTTAGCAAAGAACAGCACAATGAATATGAGCATGCAGTGAATTGGATTCCCTCGCGGAGGGGCCCAGGACTTGCATCCCCTAACAATCATCTCCTGCCATCCCAGGCCATAGCTTGTTCTTCCATGTTGCCCCTTCTTGTAACTATTTTCCATTACTTGTCCTACCAAAAACTCTTTCTCCCTGGAAAATGATCTTCGTTTGGATCTTCTTTGGGTCTCACCTTGACCTATTTCTTCCTGGGGATCCTAGACCTTGGGTGACACTTGCAGGTCCTGCTGGCTCCCTCTCTGATGCTTTTATGTTTTGCCTTCCATAAAAGAGCTTTTCTAGGCTCAGAGAAAGTCACATGCGACTTTACCCAGAGAGTGTTATTTACACAGCATTGTTGATGGTGGGACAGTAGCCGCTGCTCTGGAGCATCTGATCTGTTTTTCTGTGTTCAGCCATGAGTGTAAGAGCACTAGATTGATACTGTCATTAGGAGGAAGTGCAAAGTCCAGATAGTATTTTATTATTTGGTAACGGGAAATGTTCAAAAATAATTGATGGGAACCTGAGAATATTTGGTATGGTAGGGCAAATATATCTGCTCTATATTTCAGCCTACCGCATAACTCCCAGATCTGGCTGATATCATCAAAGGCTACTGCAATGCAAATGGTCAAGAGCTGCAAATCACCGTTTTGGTCAGGGCTTGGATGCAGTGTGGTAGAGCAGACCTGACAACCAGTATACTGGAGCTAAAGCAAAAAGTTACCGTAGATGTGATTCTGGAGACCTTCCCACAATGGAACCATCTTCACTGACTGTCTGAAAATTACACATCTGCTTTAAGATAGCTTTCTAGTTGTCTGATATTAAAGGAAAAAAAGAATGTGGAGAGACTCCTTCCAGCCTAGAGTAGGTGGAAAAATTATCTACTCAGACAACTTTAGTGGGCTAAATTTAAGAGACATGGGCTTAAGCCAAAATAAGGATGCAGAAGTTTCAGGACAGTCCTCCTAGGTGGGTAGTCCACGAAGGCATGGTGGTAAAAGTCTTAGACTCTTTGCATCAGTCAGTCACAGCTAACTCTCAAATCTTCACGCCAGCAATGTTCCCTTATCCAGCTACTAGTAGTGACCTCCTTAACATGGTTCCTCAAACCACTCAGCTGTGGCCTCTGGGATCTCTGGGGTGCCATAGGGCAGAGCTGGGAGTCACTGTCCTCATCAAAAAAGAACCAAAGTGGAATAAAGGAGACCTGGACTCTAATCCTAGCTTTACCGCTGGGCTGCAGAGTGATGACAGGTGGACACTCTTCTTGTCCTGGTCGTCCATCCCCTCCTTCTCTCACCCTTTAGGTGCACAGGAGCAGATGGTCCTGAACTCTGCAACGTGCCTTGCAGACCTTGAGTCTCAAGGTGCCCCTTTCCTAGATGCATGGATCTCTTGAAAGATTTTTGTGATCACCTGTATCTTTTACAGTAGAGCATGGAGGACTTAATGTCTTTGACCCTAACTAGAGTAAAAGCAGAGTGAGATTAAAAAAAAAAAAAAAGAATAAAAAAGCTATTCTCGTATTCTTGACTGGGAGATTCAATTGGTTTTGTGACCTCTTATCTCTTATCTAACCCACCTGGAAGACTTTCCAAATTAAATCCCATGGTCCCCTTGTCTGCTTATCATTGGCGGGGTAGGCATTATATACCTACGAGCTGGTTCCTTTGCAGTTGCTTCACATTCTGTTACTTCTGAATATCTTTCAGTGCAGGTTATAGATCTCATTTGCCTTCCAGGGACAGTCAGAATAAAGCAGCACAAAAGCAAATGACCTTAAGTCAGAAAACAGAGGTTTTTTGATTGTAACTGCAAAGCCTCACCTGCAATTTATATTCTCCTTCTTGCACAAAGCCTGAAAACATAGTTAAAACATTAAAATAATTGCTGGTTGGGTCTCATTGGAGTGGCCAACTTAATGCATGAACTGCCGCCTCCAGGGAGCTGATAGGTCTAACCTCTACTCTAGAAATTCGGGAATATTCCAGCCTGCAGGTAGGGTGTTTAACCAGTGTCCTTTCCCCTGATTTCTTGTACTTGAAACACAAATGTTAGCTTTGTAAAATGTTTTGGGGTAGCTTCAATTTCTTGTCCTGGAACATCCCTTCTCCTCTCCTGGCTGCACTGCGAGCTGTGTCTGAATGCATCAAGGACAGTGTCTTTGCCTCCAAAGCAGCAGCTATTACCAGCATTTTAACTCCCTGAAGAGTTCCGATACCTTGAACACAAAAGTCTCTTGTCTGCAACCAACACTATATTGTATTTGGCCGGAGACCTTTAGCCTGATCACGTCTTTTCCAGCTTGCCAAACCCACGTGGCTTTGGCAATCCCCCAGAAAGGCACTGCAAATGCTGACCTAGAATGAAACAGCTGGAAGTTTGGAAGAGGAATGCTTGAGCAGTGCAAACCTGATTTGCTGCACTCATTAGTCAACATATTTGGAACCTGGCTGTGTGGTTCTGGGGCTGGCCTGACAGCAGGTTTTGTTTTATTGTTTACATTCACACCACAATGCTTGTGACAAAAGCACAAATAATCAGCAGCAAGAGCCGTCATCTGGCTCCGTGCACTGATAATGCTGACTTTTCTCCCTATTAGGTTGTTTTCTAGTGTGTTCATTCCTCCCTTCTACTGGAAGTCACATTCTTAACTGAATTAAAAATGATACCAGACATGGCTCTTTCTGCATTTTCTCTTTGAGAGCAAACCTCTCGCCAGATTATTTCATTCCAGTGCTGTAGCACAGCATGTCCCAACTTGCATAATAAAAGGGGATTTTTTTAATTTTAAACTAACTTATTTTCATTGATTTAAGATCTTTCTACTCCCGCTAACTGTTGTGCAATAATAACGCCTCTGGTAAAATAATAAGCCCTTTACTGTTGGCCTCAGGTTTTCCCCAGTCTGAATTTCTTCTCTACCCTCAATTTTGTAAGCACAGTTTGCAAAGTCAGACCTTGTGAGTAGCTCCTCTACTGAGAAGAGCTCAGCACATGAGCTCTGGGCTTGTAATCAGCGGGGCTGGGCTTGGTTCCCGGCTGGCGTTTCCACTCCAGATGCTGGAGAGTGTCCGCACTCAGTAAAGCACGTGCTTTCAAGCTAAACACACATAAGCACATGAGCTTAAGCACTTTCCTGAACTGGAGCCCAGAACAGCTCTCCAATATCATGCCTTGAAGACTACAGTGGGCTACATACGAGACACTAAAGAAGAGCCAGCTCAGCCTGGTTTCTGGGGAGATGCATGTCTTCTAATGCAGCTGCAGTCAACAAAACCAGCTAGAGGCCGCTGCGTTCCAGCTGCATGGACTCTTCCCATTGATCAGCAAAGCGCATCATGGTAGTGTTGAAGCCTACTGAAGCTCTGCCCTTGGCTTCAAGGAGAACATGACACATAACATTGGGTCGCTCTCCTGATTACAATGGTGAATCTCCCCATCTTGTTTTTAATTGTGTTTCTTAATGAAAGAGGCTTATGCCACGGTGGGGTCTGGGCATCTGTGTGTCCTGCCCCACTGATGTTGGAGCAGATTGGCTTATTTCAACCAAATTGAGCATTGGAGTCTCGACAGTTTCCACAGCTGTCATAGGAAGAGGTTCCCTCTCCAGAACAGGCTTTCTAGTCAGAGGTTTTATCTCCTCGGACACCTCAATTAACCAGCAAAATGCGTGTATGTGTTTTATTAGATCTAGAGCCATGAAAAAAATGTTTTGTAGCTTTGTCTGGTGTTAGCAAGTGCTTTATTCGACTGTCAGCATACAAATTCCAATAATTAAATTGGTCACTTTTCTTGTCTTCCAACGGCTGTACATTTCAAGACATCATTTTGGAGGCACGTTATGGATCCCAGCACCGCAAACAAAGGCGAAGTCGCACGGCCTTCACTGCCCAACAGCTGGAGGCACTGGAGAAGACCTTCCAGAAGACTCACTACCCAGATGTGGTGATGAGAGAGCGGCTGGCTATGTGCACAAACCTACCTGAAGCCAGAGTCCAGGTGCTGATATTTTGTGGGTTTGTGAGTGGGGATGTTTGAAAGAATATAGTGGGGTTCCCAGAGGGCTGACAGCTCCCTTGACCTTTCAAGATTCTTCCAGTGTAACCAAAGATTTTGGGGCAGTAAAGTTGTCAAAGATGGGGGCGGGGGGAATAAAATCATCTGAAGTCACACATCTGCTAAAGAAATTCTTAATCCACATGCACATTTTTTAAATTTAGGATTGTCTGAAGTGTACACTGGTTTTCATTTGCTCTTTCACATTTCTTTGGGGAAATTTTAGAAACATCAATAGAAGTCTACTTATTTATTTATTTGCAAGGCTTTTCTGGCTTTCTCAGAAGAGCAGAAACCCAAGTAATTCCAGCTGCTCTTTTCCACCAGTGTCAATATTTGTAACATCTCAAGCCAAGGTTTGGTTTGGGGTTTTGTTTTTTTTTTTAGTTTCAACTAGCACAATGTGCTTCATAACCTGCTGGTGGGGAGGTTCTTGCATTGCTGAGCTTTAAAAGACTAAATAGCAAGTTCTTCAGTGTGAAGTGGATAAGTGGTGGAAAAAAATAGTTCTTTTATATAAGTGTCAAGACATATTGATCTTCAAAGTTTTTGTTTCCTCATCTAACTAACCAAAAAAACACTGGCAAGATTTGCAAATATATTTCTTCCAATCCATGTCTACTGATTTAGGTTAAAAAATATGGATTCTCTCCTCCAGTTCCCAGATAACAGCTTATGCCCGTAATGACTTATTTTGAGCGTGGCTGCCATGGTTTTGGTAGACTTATAACCAAATGGTTTTAAAAACTAACAGAGCACTGTAGTGTAAAGCAATGTAATATCATCAGACTCAGCTATAAGACATTCTGGTTGGATGCAACTGCCTGACCAATTTAGAAAAAAACCCAACAAAACCCCAGAAAACACCACCAGTGGAGTGGCTTAAAGAATCAACATAAAGGCTGGACATTTTTTAAAATATATTTGTTGTGCTCTTTGTAGAAGCACTGAAAACAGATAGAGATCTAAGATCCAACAAAGTGGAATGACATTTGGGCGCAGTGGGCTTGCAGTACCTCATTACTTGGGGTTCCCCTGAAGCTCCAAGGCTGAATGATGCTGAGTTTGGTGCTAAGCAAGATTCTCACCAGTTTCCCCCCCTCTTGCTGTTTGTGGCATTGAAGGTTTGGTTCAAGAACCGGAGAGCCAAATTCCGGAAAAAGCAGCGTAGCCTGCAGAAGGAGCAGCTGCAGAAGCAGAAGGACTGTGAAGGGAGCCACAGCGAGGGAAAGACAGAGCCACCCATGCTGGAGACCCAGGCCACCACCCCGGACACTGAGAAAGTCCAGAACCTCCCAAGTGAGGCAGGCGCGGACCTCAACCTAACCCTGTCGGAGCAGTCGGCCAGCGAGTCAGCGCCCGAGGACCAGACTGACAGAGAGGAGGAGTTTAAGAGCACCTTGGATGAGGCTAAAGTGGACAAGAGCCCTGCTGTGGACAGCAAGGCTTTGAACTGCAAGAGAGCGAGCCCAAAAACAGGTGAGGGGCAGCTTCTTGATGGGGGCTGGTGTCAGGACCTGGTGTTTCCAAGGGGGATGCTGGTGGTTTTATATAGTCCCTTATTCCCTGTGGCGTGGGTGATTGCAGGTAGGCTGCCCAGACTTGTCTTCTTGTCCCCAGCACTAAATGGGACACGATGTCCCTCGTAGCATGAGCACAGAAAGAGCAAAGACCTTCTGCTCAGCTTAGAGCTTGGGGAGAGCAGTACCCAGCGGCAGCAGTAAAGCCATAGCAAAGAGGTCAGCCCCATTTCTATGCTGTAAGATGTTAAGCATGGAACAGAAACATGTTTAGCTCTCCTGAGCCAACACAACCTCTCTTGTTTGCCCTCCTGATGCAAGAGAGAAGCCCATATTGGAGTTGGAACCCTGCTGGGGTGCAGATCAGCACCTGCATCCAGCTTGTAGAAATAACCCCCATCCCCTCTGTCTCCTCCTACAGAGTCCCCTATCAGTGCGACTGTGACACCTTCATCCAGCAGTGGCCTGGCTCAGACTCATTCCTACTCCTCCTCGCCCCTGAGCCTCTTCCGCCTGCAGGAGCAATTCCGCCAGCACATGGCAGCCACCAACAACTTGGTCCATTACTCCTCCTTCGAAATGGGGACACCATCTGCCATGCCCTACTTGGGCATGAATGTCAACATGGCGCCACTGAGCTCCCTGCACTGTCAGTCGTACTACCAGTCGCTCTCCCACGCTCAGCAGGTCTGGTCCTCACCCATCCTGCAGGCCTCCAGCTCCCTTCCAAGCCTGAACAGTAAAACGACGAGTATTGAGAACCTAAGGCTCCGGGCGAAGCAGCATGCGGCGTCCCTTGGGCTTGACACCCTACCCAACTGACTGCCAGATGAGCTACCATTGCCTGCCAGAAGATGCACCAGAGGTTGGCACCAGATATGTCACTCCTTGAATCCCCACCCACTCTCATCTCTTCCTGGAGTAAGGTGCTCCCTTCCAGGGAAAACTTTGCATTTATTAACGTCTTATTAGCACCACAATTGCATCAGACATTGCTACTGGCCTGGTCTTCGCTAAATATTTAAGGAGGAAGGGGGAGAGGATGTATGTTTAGACAGATGAACTGTCCTCTGGACTGCCACGAGTTAAGCCTGTAACGTTCAGGAGAAGCCCCCTTTCCTCATCCCCGCGATAATGTGCCAACTGTGTTATATACACCTTTTTTTGTTGTTGTTGCGTTCTTTGGGAAAAGAAAGAGTCCTGCTTTGTCTTGTATATAGTTTATAATGTTGACAGCACCCATCACCTGTGTGTTACTGTCAGTGTTACAGAACTGTGACCTCTTTTGCTTTTATCCCCCCTTCCTTCTCAATTTTAGTAGCTAGTATCAAAGTTACAAATCAGCCATCCTCCTGACCTCAGCTCGTAGCTAGTTGCTCTTCTTGGGTCAGTGTCCTAAAGGTGTTTTATGACGAAGAGAAGCGATTGTGCACTTCACCGCTCCACTTCTCCTTCTCTGCTAAAGCCAGTTTTATAACAGCAGGGAAATGATGTGAAGGTGAATTTCCTGTTTAAGCACTTCCTATAAGGCAGGCATTTTTCGTTTACTTTTTAATAGCACTTGTTCAAAGAGAGAGGACAAAATATTGGCCAAATGCTGCTGGCTGGGGAGAAAAATGAAAGCCAAATTCACAGGATTATTTTTCATCTAGATTGTTTCCTCTTTGATCTTCAGTGAAGTGTAAACTCCTCTATTTACAAATTACGGGGTTTTCTTTTTGGAGAGCATTTTGGTTCAACTATGACAATAGAGAATAATAAAAACTTTGTATGAACTCCTGGTGTGTTCATACACCATGAATTATATGGTTCTTTGACAAAAACTTGATTAATGCAAGCTGTGTTTAGAAAAACGCTCTGATCACCAACTTCTACCCTCAAGGCCTGCAGCTTCAGAAACTGGTTAGCAAGTGAAAATGTAACAAGTGAAAAATGCTGCAATGCTGGAGGCAAAGCAGGTGATAAGCAGGGGCTTTATAGTCTCTTTATATTCTCTGGAGCTGAGGGGGAGTAGATCAACTTGCCAAAAATACAGGGTTTGCAAGTAACCAAAATTCACCAGCTTCAAAATAATTTCAGTGAACAGTTTCAGCCTTGTTTCATTAGAACGACCCGTCATTCAGCCGGGGGTGGTTTTCCTTGCTGAGAAGCAATGTTTCTGCCAACTCAAATCACATTTGTTTTGCCAAAACAAATAAATCCTTTGAATCCACTGCTGCTATCCTGAGCATTAGGGAGGGCTGATATCCAGATCTAATCTCTGATATTGCCTAGGACCAAAAAATCCAGGCTGACTCTGTGGCAGGTGCTACGTTTGAATCCCAAGTGTGTCAGCCAGGTCTGCCACTAACACACTGGGCAGAGCTGTGCTAATTCACTGCAGATGATCAGCTGGTCCCTATTTGATTTAAGCATGAAGCGTAGACCCATAGCCTACAGCCCCTCTTGCTCCCACCTTGCTTCGCACCAGGGCAGAAGCCAGCGGTCAAATTACCTCTTAAAACGCGGGGGGAAAGAGTGTTTTCAACTCCACTAATGTCTCTTGGAAAAGCATCTAACTCCTGCAAATAGAGAAGTAAGAATAGCCAAGTTGGGTGGGAAATGATCTTTTATCCCTCATAAAGTTGTAGCAAGAGCAGCTCCAGAGAGGGCAGTTCATCGACTGCACCAGCTTCCAAGGAAAATGGAGCATCTTCCTTAAATATTTCTGTTGTGCCAAACACTTCAGTCTTGGGGGTTTCTCTCCTGCTTTAGTTTCCCTGACTTCGTCAAATCAGCCCCTGTGACTGGTAGAATTCTCCACTTTTTCTAAACCAAATGTATTCATAGGAAGTGGATTTTTGGCTGCCACTTTCAAAGGAGTCTGATTAAATTAAAACCACCAAAGTGCATTTACTGTCTCCAAAAAGATCCTTTGAAAGTCCCAGCTTTCATTTTTTGTAGCCTGTCACCCAATCCAGGGACACCAAAACAAAGTTTTAATTTTCCTCCTCCCCCTTCCTCAAAAAGCTGTATTCACCTTTATTTTTTCTGCCTCCTGTTAACCTCAGCACATTTGTAGGCTATGGAGTTGCTTTGCCAGAGCAGAGCAACTGCAAATTTAATTAATGCCCCTTCTGATGTTGTTCCCTGGTGCTAGTCTAGACTGAGCTGATAAAGCGAACAAGGGTGGTAATTGGCAGTGAGACCGGATCCGGACTTCAGCTCTTCTTTAAGTAATAAAAGATGCCCATGAAACTGCCCATGTCAGCAGGTGTTTCAGGCAAAGAACAGAGGGTCATAGTCGCTCTTGTGCCATCCCAGGTAAAATGGGCATCTCTCCTCTGCCCAGCTTCCACGGGGCTGGAAAGGGCGATGTCGGCTCAGATCAGGGCAAATACCCTTACTGTAGGTCATGATGGATACCACAGCATCCACCATAGGAAGGTCAAAACATGTGGATTTATGCCCTGCTTCTGCAAGGCAGGGACACGGAGTGCAGGAGATAAGCTCTAGATTTGCCATGATCCTCTGGAGGCAGAAGAGACCTTCCCCACTGAGCCATGGAGGGAAACTCTTCTCTGTGCCTCAGTGCAAAAATTCATTTTAATATTCACCACCTTCACACGTCTTGACCAACGCTGGTGCCTGACCTGCTTCGTCACCCGCAGTATCGCTGACATCCTCACAGCAGGCTTGGAGTGGCTACCAGGAACTTCCCAGACGGAGCATCTGGCATGCCATTAAAACCACAGGCATCGGGATGAGGCCAGCAGAGCCCAGAAAGCAAATTGGGAGAGGAGACGTCCGGATGTCCATCAGCCCTAGGGGTGTCTCTTCAGCGTCATCCTCGTCTGCCTCTGCGCAGTGCAGCAGCTGATCGAGGTGCAGCTGGTCCTGGACCAGGGCATGAGACTATTTCATACATGAAGAGTATTCCTCCCATTCTGAATCAGGATGACATATCTAAAATTTTAAAATAAACAAAAGAAAAAATATATTACCTTAAATATATATGAGCCCCTGAAGTATTTAATGCCAAGTTTGGGTTTTATCTTCTTATGGTCAAAGTCAAACATCCACAATGGGAGTAAGCTGACATGTAAAGCGAAAATTGATTTGGAAATGCAAAAAAGCAAGAATTTAGGCTCCCAGCTTGCAAAAGTTTAATAAGGAGTTATCTGTCAAAACTGACTTTTTTCTGCAAATTGTTTTAATGCCTCTGGGCTTTTGGGCTTTTTCTGACACACACAAAAAAAATAATCAAAAACACAGGGAGAATCTCCCCATCCAATTCAAGCCTGTGTATGTAGTGGGAAGACTGAAGGGAGCAATTCTGCATCATTCCTTTTTGAACTTTACAAACATGAAAATTTTTTCAGGTGGGAAAAACTCCTACAAATGCTCCCGTTTTGCAATGGAGAAAGTGAGGTCTTCTTGTTCTCTTTCTTTCCACCAGTCCCAGCTATTTAGGAAAATGAGGTTGTTAACAGAGTTTCAGAAACAAAATGGAATGAGGTTTCCCTCCCCTCACTGTCCAGGCAGAAATCTGATGCATTTTAGCAAACATTGCAGTTGGATATAACACAGTTTCTTCCATCACAGGCATAAAATGCTTGGAGCGTAACCCAGAGATCCTACCCCGTCCAACAGACGAGCTATTAGGGGGAAAAAAAGCTATCTGTCTTCTCGGGATGCTGCGCCCAGCTGGTGCAGGGCAGGGCATCCCTGGTACAGTTTCAGTCGCAGGGAGATAAATGTAAAAAGAGAAGCAATATTTTGTGTTTCGTGATGCAGATGATCAAGTTGTTTCTTATGCATGAAAGGAGTGCCAGATAAACGCACAGCATGGCATGGAGGCTGGGAAAAGGATATGCCCAGTCCTTTAAAAACAGACTGGAAAAAAATCTCCCTAATTCCTATTTTGAAACAGGTTATGTATCTGGAGATTTCCTCTGCCGGTCTTTTCGCCTTCCTATGGCTTTGCTTACGTTGCCTCTCCTTGGTGAAACAGCTACCGCTCCAAACCCTACTTACCGAATTTTTAAAGGTTTTAGCTACGGTCCTTGCAGGATCAGGGCCCAGGAGAAAACAGGTCACAATATTCAGGGTAAGAGTTTGCAGTTAAATTTCTTCTACTCTGCAAGAGAAGTCTGATAGGTATTAATAAAATAAAGGAGTTATTCAAACACTGCAGGAGAAATACTAAAGACTTATTACCAGTGAGAAAAGATCCAGTAATGATGCCGGGTGGCAGAAAGGGTACCTCTTTTTTCTCTTTTTTCTTCTTTATTTTTTGACAAACAAGCAGAAATATTCTTCATGGTGAATAGGGGAATAAAGAGAGAGAGCAGTTTTGCCTGTATTTCCCCCACCAAAAATCATCATCTGCTGTGTAGGAAACACAAAAATGCTCCCAAACATGAAAATAATCATCAACAAGCAGATCCCCCCCACATCTCATTTCCCATTTAGGTATTTCACCATGTGAAGGATTTTAACCAGCTCTAGGTTACTGTTGCCACCGCAGCCAGCCAAAGAGCTGCTCATCTTTGCTGAAGAAGCACCAAAGCCCATGGACACAGAGGAGGGAACTGGAGCTATTTCTGTCCCTGTGTGCCTCGTGTGGTACTTCCATTGACACGACAATTTTGAGCAACTTCAGGACACTTCTGACGAGTTCATACGTAAAGGATTAAATAAACCTCTGTAAAAGGAAATGCAAATTCAAATCCAGCGTATTCTATTAGTTTAATTACAGTAGCTATGAAACATAACTCAATTAAGCTTGAAAAAAGTCAATTACAGAACTTTCCTGCTGTTTTTTACAAGCTGTGTTGATTTTTCTTTTCCTCCCTTCTTACCCCTCCATGTGCCCCTTGCTGTTTTTTTTATGATCTGTTCTAGAGCAACACAATACATCTCCTGTGTTTTCTGTTGAGTGAAAAAAAGCTATTCTCTGAGTAGGTCTGCTCTCAGGCCAAATCCATAGCAGAGGGATAAGAAAAGGTTGGAATAAACAAAAAAAAAAAAACCCAAACAAACAAATTTCCAGCAAAGCAAGATCAAACAAACAAAAAAATCCCCCACTCAGATGTGTGTGTGCGACTTTCCCACCACGTTACAAAACAGCCCAGTAATGATTAACGTCTTCTGTTTTCCATGGACTTTGCAGACGCGTTGTTTTGTTCCCAGCTGCACAGATAGCAGCGTCTGTGTTGTCCCCTGCTTTCTCAGGCTGCCTGGGGAAGAGGTGCAAAAGCTGAGATGCTAATGTCAACTCTTTTGTGTATGGGTGCCTCTCATTAATGAAGGCTCTCATTAATGCCAACACTCGTAAAGTAAGACCCAGCCACTGCTCCGAACTGCTGTGAAGCCATAGTGGAATAATTTCACCGATTTCAGTGGAGCAATGCCACAGCTAAGGACAAAATTGAGCCCCAGAATTAATTTGTAAAGAATATGAGAGTTGTCACATACTAACAAAAGCATACAATTTATTTTTTTTTAACAGTCTGGGCTCCAAGCTAAAAGCCCTCAGCAAAAGCTGTCTGAGAAAGACACACATTAAACCCATAGTAAGTTAAATAGTGCATCTGATGCCCTACAAATGGCCAAAGCCATTTCTAACTGCTCTAGCAATTGAGCAGGGCCACCTCACACCAGAGTTTAGATGTGTCTGTGCAATGGAAAATAACTTTTTGGTTTATTTTCTCATGCCAGGAGGCAATCAATTTATTTTTTTTCCTAGCTTCTGACCCAAGGCGTACAGTTAGCTCCAAAGTGTAACCGTGTTTGTGTGTCAAACCTATCTTGCAAAGGAACAAAGGCTTTTAAAGGAGAACAAAAAGGAAATCACAGTAATATACTGTACAGAATGCTGTAAAATTAAGCTGTAGTGTAAGACCTTGTGCTTTAGAATTCACTATCGAGGAACTCAAATGTGTATCATATTTATTTATTCAGGTAGGAAAAGAAGAAAAAAAAAAGAGTTTATATTCATTTCCGAAAAGCTGCAGCATGATGCTATGTACCAATTGTGCCAGTCCTGCTTTCTGTAAAATTATTGCCTGTTTTCATACTCCACTAATAAAAAAGAAAAAAAAAATCATGGAGAATCTATTTTGCGAATCCTTTATTAACAACTACTCAAGCCAATTGGCAGGGGCATCAATGCAAGCAGGCTGACCTGTTTTGTACCTGAGTTGTGTCACTGGTGGGCTATGAGGCATCTTCTAGTGCAGAAAACCTGGACACAGGGTGTGGCTCAGGTAACGGCGCGCACGCCATGCTCCCCTGCCTGGCCCCACGGCACCGCCACGTCCCTGCCGATGATGGCGAGTGCCATTGCCCATCAGCCAGGGGAGGCTGGGACCGCACGGAAAGGTCTGCACGAGAAGGTGCAGAATATCAGCGTCTTGCTGTTGGGGTCACTGTCTCCAGCCGGGGTGGCAGATGAAAAGCCGCCTTTGGCTGCAGAACACTGAAATAATTGCTGCAGCACCTCATGCAAGCAAGCACAAGGGGTCTGCTCTCTCGTCATCTTCCAGCACAAGCCAGGAGATAAATTCACGCCTGATGGGGCAGTGATGGGAGAGACCTGACCAGAGACCTTGGCTTTAAAGACCGTGGTGCAGGATAAATTCGACCATTCTCAAATGATTGGGGCTTTCCTGCAATTTTGGAGATGTTTCTCTTCTTTTGATGGAAGAGTTGTTCCCTTTTCTAGAGCAAGCAAGCCAGGGTGGGTTGTGCTCGAGAAGATGGCAGAGATGCTTTTACAAAGCTTGTTCCTCTACATTGCTGCTCCCTCAGGGTTACTATGGACATAACCTACATGGCGAAACTTCTGTTTGGGCAAGAAGTTGCTAGCCATGTCAAGGGCTTTCCGTCTTGGCTACAGGCCTAATTTGATGCCTGATGAAGCTGATGGGAAAAAAAAAAAAATTAATTTATTGAGATTTTCCTGAAGTCATCTGATAATGAACCTCTTGAAAAAGAGTCAAATTATTCAATTTCAGAATGTCATCCCCCACCAATATGACTTCCTAGTTTCTTTTCCCAACTGTAGAAATATTGTAGAGGAAAAAAGATAGTAGGGAAAAAGTCATCGGGAAGGAACAGCAAGTGCATTTGTAATAATGATTAATAACTTTTCTGACATTCTCAAGGAAAGTGACTTTCTCTTAAACCAGGCAGAGCGCCAGGAACAGTGGGAACAGTGGGAATATGGGCAGAGCCTGGGAACACCCCTGCGTGCAATATTTTTAGTTCTAGTTTTTTTGACCCGGTTCCATCAGTGCCTTCGAGGATCATTTGATCACATGCACCCAAAATATCAGCCAGCCGCAATTGTCCTATACTGCAACCATTGCTATTTGTTTCCACAATAAGGGGAATATTAATCACTAGAGTTCCTTTTTCACTGCAGTTACAGCTTTGCTTTGAATATTAAAAACCCTGTGGATAAGGAGAGTCTGTGACCTTCAAGGCCACCAAATAGCTCAGTCAATTCCTGCCTCCACCGAGAGGGAAACGAATGGATGAGCTATGATCACGTCCTCGCATGTGGTTATCTGCAATTAACAAGATGACCTGATTTTGCCCCCTGCACAAGGTCGATGAGGTAAAGTCAGCCACCCCCTGAAACTGGAACCCAAACTTGCAGGAAGTTCAAGGTGACGTTTTGGCCTTAAAAACCATGTCCTAAAGTTATCGGGAGGTTTGTTCCACAAAAATACAATGTGAGGGGAAAAATAAGATTTGAAAGAGCTCCAGAGCTCAGTATTAACTGCACATGTGGCATTTTGATCCATTTCCATAAAGCATAACATAATATTTGCTAAAGAAGGAGGAGGAGGAAGGGGGAAAAAAAGACCACAGTTAATATTCTCCTTCGGATCCCCCATTTGCTGATTACTCTGCAGGCTGTGTAATTGGGTGTCTCTGGCAATATGATGAAATGTGCCACAAACATCAAAAAACGGTGCTATATTAAATCTGCTTTTCATAATCTCTTCTCATTTCCCAGACCTGAGACATTTTATTCAATTTTTCCTGACTAAGTTGATATGTAAAGCCATATAAACATATCAATGCAAATAAATACATATATATTTTTCAAATGCTCATCGAAATGCACTCATTACAAAGATTTGCATCAAGGCTCTCTCACAGCACTGTTAGCAGAAGAAACTCATTTTTTTAAACGTTGCATTATTTTTAAGAATAGTTTATGGAGCTACAGGCTACTTCTTTGTATTTCATTAACAAGTCCAACTCTATCTATCATGTTTCAGCCTTATCTTACCTGATTAGAAGATCATTTCCCTATTTGCATTAAGGGCAAAAATCTATGCAAAGTCACCATAATGTTATTCAAGCCCCGGAATAGCAGTGAAGATCCTATTACACACTGGGGCTGGCTCTGTTTTCAGGAGCTGCAAGTCCAGAAGGGACCATGCTGGTCTTTTATTTCAACCTGCTGCAAGGTACATGTCAGAGAAACCCATCTCGCCTTTGACAAATCAAATATTAATAATGCCTAAGTGACTTAAATATCTGCAACTTTTGTCCGTGTATCACTTGAGGCTTTTGCATATATTTTACTTGGTGTCTTCAGGATTTGTAGCCCCTTTTTTTGATGAAGGCTGGCTTTTTGCTCGGCCCTGGGAAATTCTTCAGCTCCATTCCTCTGGTCTCTCCCACCGCCAGGTACAGTCAGCCCAGCATCCCCAGGCGAGCGTGACTCCCCGGTGGGGTGAAGCCCAGCCTCCCCACCCTCAGGCTGCAGCTGATCCTTTGTCTTTTGCAGTTGATGGAGGAAAATACTTTTGTTCCTGTTGTGGCAGGATAGTGTCCAAGTGCAGAAGTGGTACGACTGCGCCTTACCTACACCAGGCTTCCAGATTCGACCCAGAGCCTGAAAGATGTTTAGCTCTCTGACTTCCACAGAAATCAACAGAGGTCAATGAAATAGTTTTCCCCAAGCCCTGATTCACCAAGGACTCATCTGGGCAGTTCAGCCAAGACCTGCGATTAGTCCCAGTCTTACCTCCGTGTTGCAGGACTGGGAGCAGGGTGTCTGTATTGCACCCTTGCAGCCCTAATACTGCTTCTTTTTCACAAACGTGCACCCCAAGTTGTTTTCCTGCCGGGAGCAGGGCAGCACTGGGACAAGTCAAGCCCGTTTCTCAACTTTGCTTTTCCTGGAAGCCACCAGATCAGAGGCCGTGCTCGCAGACCTTCGAGATGTCAGCAGCATCCACTCTTCAAGGTTTTGCAAATCACCTTCCAGACAAGTCCTGAGCAGGGAACGCAGGGAGCTACAGCAAAATTAATTCACTCATACATAGAGGCAAAAAAGCATATCCAGTCCACCAGCAAGGTACGGATTTCCTTCGTCTTGACTTTCTTTCAAACACATTCTCTCTGCATTAGTAAAGTGAAATATCAGAGCGTTGGATTGCACCTTATCCGCAAGAAAACACATGGGTGAGCTGATAAACAGGGGTGCGAGGTTATTTCAATAAACATAGCGAAAGGTCCAATAAAAGATGACGTTGGTAGGATTTTTCATCTCCTTGGAGATCAAACTTCCTCCTTATGTTTTTTATAGGAATCGTAGTGGAAAAACACATCACACAATTACTGGTCCACTCTAGGACATGACTGAGAAATCTGGGTAGGTTTATAACAGACAGAATTAAAATGATATAAACTGACATAAAGTGCTCCGTGTTGGTGATACCATCTGCACAGCACTGTTTTCCACTCCACTGCACACTGTGACTGCCCAGCTCCCATCACAGCTCACCCGCAGTTTGCAAAGCCTCCGAACTGTGGGATTGTTCCTTTTGCACTGGGGAGAACCGGGGTGCTGAATGAACAAACTCAAGGTCACTCCATCACCTGCAAAGCAAACTAAGGAGGTCCCATTTTACAGAGTGCATCGTTAGCTGGGGGACCTCCTTTCCATAGGACACTGGGAGGCTAAAAGTTACATGGTATTGGACATGGGGAAGGGATGTGACTGGGGCTATTCCGTATGAAAAGATGCCCATGGGGTGGTCCATGGGGTCACACAACCCTCAGGAAGCTCAGGTGAGGCACCTGCTATTCCCAGACTGACTTTGGAGCTACCATTTTTGAACAGCAAACTTTACGCCCCCCCTTACTGCAAAGGCACCTGGAAGCACAGTTTAATGCCAAGTGCGATATTTATGCTAATTTCCCCATTATTTCTTTTTTACGGAGTCAATTAATAGGTCACGAGCACCACAAAGGCTCTGTGAGTTAAGCCAAGTGGCCCGTCTCAGCGGTTTGGTGGCCGTGGCCAGGGTGGCTGTCGAGGACAGGAGACCATCTCTCCAAGGACTCCATGAAAAGGAGAAGAGAAAAACAAAGCAGTTCTGAAGCCAGCTTGAAGTTTCCACGCAGGTCTCCGCAGCTGCCCTGGGAAATACGTGGGAAAAACTGAAAACCACTGTGTTACCCTGGAAAAACCTTTGCTGATGGATTTTCATGTGTACGGTCTCGTTCTTTAGTTAAAAAATGAACTTTCCTATAACAAGATAAATCACTCGCCTGGTGGAAGCGGCTCAGCTCCCTTCAGTTTGTGGTTCTTGAAGGCAAAAAAACTACTCCAAAGTTATGTGTCAGCTTCAGTTTTGCTTCATATCACCAAAAAAAAATTCTTGTCTGGCACCTCCCGTAGTCCAGCCTCCTCCCTTCCCCACGTAAAATTGGGAACCATCTAGTAAAAACTTCTTGTGATTGCCCTGTGGAGACCACCAAAGATGAAACTCTTCCCCCGAGAGATTATCTGCTGTAGACAGATCCGCATGTGGAATTAAGGACATATTTATTGCTGTGTCAAGAGAAGAGAGAAGTATCACAGCTTCCTGAAGACCAGCCCCACTCCATCCCAGCCCTCTCCCCCCAGCTAAGCCATCCAACATGTTTGCCTCGCCTCCCTGTAACAGGCACCTTAAAGGGAAAAAAAAAGGCCTTCTGATCCACTCTGAAACATGAGATATCTCCCAAACCCTCAATAATGTCTTAATTTCCTCTCCTCGCTCTCCGTGCTGGAGACGATTACTCAGGCAGGAATGTTTCTGAAGTAAGACAAAAAAAAATTACATTAGTGGGGAACAATGGAGGGGAGACCTGATGGAGCAGAAGAAGTGAATTAGTTTTGCCTTCGGAGACACCCACAGAGAAAAGAAAGGTGTCTGAGTTGCCTCAAAGTAATTCCTCTTTGCACGGAGCTCCTCTAACCTCCTTAAACAAAGAGAGACGAGAGATGTGCTTTTGATTTCAGCCCCATTTCTCCAGTTTTGTTTGTTTGCTTTGCTTCCACCTGCTTTTTTAGTCCCTCCACCTCCCAGGACGTTTGCAGGGCTATGTTACCTGCAGGAATGTGTCATGTCTCCATCTGGTCTCAGCACAAGAGTCAGGGCTGGAAGGGGGCTTCATATCTGCCCACGTTCCTCCAGCTGTCAGCAAGGATGAGGGGGAAGAAGGGTAAGAAAAGCAAAGCATCATACGAGATGGAGCTGTTGCGTTTTCAGAATTGAAATTTGAGGACAAATTAACCTGGGGTACCCAAAAGCAGCCCGGGGGGCTGCAGGGGTAAGCAAGGGGAAATGGGAAAGCAGGGAAAGAAGAGCTTTTCACATCGGGACTCTGGAAGGGCTGAAATCCCAAAGAGCTAGAATTTTATCTAAATACTTTTTAGGTCCAAACAGATTATCACATGTTTTTCCCCATTTCACTTCATTTTTAAGTGAAAAAAACCTGTTTCTTTTTAGCACTAAGCAGAACCTTGCTAGTGGACCGATTTTTTTTTCTTTTCATTTCCCAACAATACCTGAAAAAATCACTGTGCCTCTGCCAAAAAAAATAACCCACTTTTCATTCATCTTTACTTGAAAAAAATGTTGAAGTTAAGTCCTCAAAGCCTGAATCGGGACCTCAGCTCAGCCCTTCCAGTTGGCCTTTAAAACACTGCTTTTTAGCATATCTCTGGGGGGACGAGGGGCTCCTATCTGCTGAACTTTCAGACTGTCAAGCCAAACAAAAGCAAGCGCGGCTCTCTTTTTCTTGAGGATGAAGTGGAACACACACCAGCCAGGACGTCTTGTACATTGAAAAATTCCTGTGCTGTCACGCTTAACTAATAAATTGTCGAGCTGTGTAAACAGGGCCAGGGATGCTATTTATTTATTTATTTGTTTAAAAGGGGGGAAAAAAAAGGCGACTTGTCTGCAGGTTGCTTGCCAAATACGTGTCAAGTGGTGAGAGGGAGGAAAAATCAACAGCAAAAGAGTTTAAAGACAAAATATTAAGAACCCCAAATTGGGTGAAAATTGCTTTCTGACAGATATCACCTATTGCAAACGAGACAGAAATACAAGTAATCTTGTAAAATGAAAGCCAAGGACAGACTTGTACCTGCCTTAGATGAATAAGTATCCCATTATCTTGAAGAATGAGGGCCCCGGGCTGTGATTATGCCACTATTGTATTCTAAACAGCATGGTTTGTCAAATGGAATAAATCCTAGCAAAATCAAATTAAAAAGGGATCCAATTTGAAGCCCAGCACACAATTTATTATTTTGTTTAATGTTGCCCTCTCGATGTTACTGATTATTGGGCAAATAGCACCGTGTTTAAGCATGTGTTTAGAGTTGCCTGTCCCCCTCGCAGGCTCCCAGCTGTCACCCTGACTGTCACCCACTGCCGGCGAACTGTTTGCTGCCACTGGTAGCCATCATGGCTCATCAGCCTTAGCCAGGATGGCCATAGTATAGGCCAGCATCACGGGAAAAGAAATTCAATATTTAGGTCTGGAGCACAAGTCTTACGAGGAGCAGCTGAGGGAACTGGGGTTGTTCAGCCTGGAGAAGAGGAGGCTGAGGGGAGACCTCATCACTCTCTACAACTACCTGAAAGGGAGTTGTGGGGAGGTGGGTGCTGGTCTCATCTCCCAAGTGACTAGCGACAGGACAAGAGGAAATGGCCTCAAGTTGCGCCAGGGGAGGCTTAGGCTGGATATTAGGAGAAATTTCTTTCCTGAGAGAGTGGTGAAGCACTGGAAGAGGCTGCCCAGGGAAGTGGTGGAGTCACCATCACTGGAGGTGTTCAAGGAACGTGTGGACGTGACACTGTGGGACATGGTTTAGTGGGCATGGTGGGGTTGGGTTGATGGTTGGACTTGATGATCTTACAGGTCTTTTCCAACCTTAATGATTCTGTTATTCTGTGATTCTGTGAGTCTTGAGGTTACTTTGAGTGATGCAATGAAGAGCACTTTGCACCATATTGGCAGTGCCAAACCAACCAGGAGCTGATGGCAGGCAGTTGCGTCATGAATTTGTGAGGTAGAAGTAAACTTTTCACCGATCTTCTTCTCTTTTATGGATTTGGGGTAACAGCCCATCTCCCAATGATTCTTGAAAAGGTTTCTCCTCTTTCAAAGGTACCATCCCTTGTTTTATGATGTCTCAACCTTGGTTAAAAAAATAAAGGAGATGAAAAGAGCCAAACAGATTATATACATTACTAGGTGTTTTAGAACAAATACTTGGTACTGCTTTGTCTGCTTGAGTCGCAGGGTGGGACAGGACATGAAGCTGCCCTTGCACAAGGGGGAGGCATTGCTGCAACATTGGAATTATGAGTATTAAGGAGCCAGATCTAGTCCTGCTTTGCATTCAAGTTGGCTTCCAGAAGTTGTGTTGCTCTCCTGGAAAATTCCTCGGAGAGCTGCCACCAACGTGTCCAGTTACACTCAGCAGTGGGTGTTCAGGAAAAGCTGGTACAACCACAGACAAATGCAAAACAGGGGGAAGGAGCAGGCTCGATGGTCTCGGGCATGTCCCTGAGGAGAAGTTTGCTGGAGAAGGAGGATTAAGGTGGTTCCTGTATCCTGGCTCACCTTATTGGAGTTACTGCAATTTCTTGACATGGCTTTGAAGGTGCTCTGTGTTCCCCAGCTGTGAGAGCAAGCTGGTAACACTGCCTTTAACTGGCATAATCTATTCATCATGTTTTCATTGGTATAAACCCTTGAGTTACATAAAAAACACTGACCCAGGAGCAGAATGGGTGAAGGAATATGCGAGTGATACAAGCGGACGTTGACCACAGAGCATCTTTTGCCCAAACAGCCCTTGTGATGCTCCCTTCTGCTCCCATAACCCCGTCTCCTTGTGCCCACCTTGAATGAGTGATTGTTCATATTCCAGTACTTCAAATAACTGAGGATGATTGGAAACATGAGTTTTAAGTGTGAAAATACAGCAGTTTGTCAGCTCCTTGGGGCAGGAGCTGTTATGGCATGCAAGTAGATTGCACTCACGCAACAAGGGCTGATCACAGCAGGGAGCAATGTGACAAAGTCCAGGAGTAATAGCAAGCAATGATGGATTTAAAGAGTCAAAAAAAAAGTGGGCACATATTATTTAGGCAAAGTTCCAAATGAAATCAATAAGAACTACAGAATGTAGCCTCGTAGTTTGACTTGAAAGCATTATTTGTTAAGGACTATGAAAAACGAAGGAATTTAAAAAATCTAATTTATTTTACATCATTTTGTGTGGGCTATTTAACTTTCCTGAACCTCATTGCTTTTGGACATGGTAATGTCATTCGCTCCCTGTTTCACTCAAGTTTCACAGTACAGCCAACCATGAGCATCAAGAAAGTTACTCTTGAGTCCCTAAAATAATTAATGAGACTCCTTGACTTCAGTATTTGGCTGTCAAATTTCTGTAAATCTCAAGGGAGAAACTCAGTTAAAAGCCGAGATGCTTTCATATTCACAGGGCTCCAGGAGCTGGGGTTTAACCCCTTCGCCTTTCACCCCCCTTGCTCTCCAAATATTGCAAACTCTGGGGAAACAGTTCCTCTTGCTGGATTTCTGTAGCTTCTGATGAGCACTTGTTAGTCAACGGGTCTCTTGACAAAGTTTTCCTGATACTTTAAAACAGGCAAGGGCTACAGAAAAATGCAATCCCTCATTATAGAATAGCTACATGTAGTCATGATCCAGAAAGCTAATTTGTTCCTTTCCCCAGCTATTTTGATCAACCCAGAAATGATATTACCTGCAAGACTTCCTTTTCCAATGCAAACCAGAAACGATGGCAAGGTTTCTGTTTGCTTTGTGCTGAACAAGTGAAAAACATTCCATGCATGCATAATCTAAATACATTAGTCAAACGAAACCCAGATTTCCCTAAATGAATCTGAATACCTTACCAGAAACACTTCTTGTCTACTGGAACATACACATGGGTCCATCTGTTGTGTCGCAGGTTGGGAAAGGTGAGGACACTGGCCCCTTCAAAATCTTCTCTATTATAAGGTCCTAACCTGTAAAAAAGACGCAAGCATCTTACAGGTGGAAACGTCAAAAGCCTTTACACCCTTAGCTTTCTGAAATGAGCACATGACTATTTCCCAGGGGAATTTAATAGTACTTGATTCCATTGCCCAGGCAAGCTCAGTGTGTTTGTGTTTTTGTTTTATATGAAAGTAGCTTCAAAAGTTTCTAAAATTTCTTCTCCTTCAGAAGTACTTTTGCCTGTGTTGGTTTTCAAAAGACACTTTTTTTTTTTTCCTTCCTTATTTCCAAATTCTTCTGCTTTTCTGGAACTTCTGTTTCCTATCGTCTGGAACATTCAGAAGCAAGCCCCAAATATTTCCAATTAAGTTCCCACCAAGATGCCAATCCGACCTAAAGACAGAAGGATAAAAAGAAAAAAAACCACAACAACAATTAAAATGCCCAGTGAAAGCCATGAAATCCCATGGAAAAAAAATAAAAATCAAGAAACTGAGCTTGGGACTTTCAAAAGAGAATAGCCTCCCCCTAATACAGAGGTTTGCACCTTAAAAGCCGCCAGCCACTTCAGCATTAGCCACCGTTGCCTCCTTTTTTTTTTAATTTTTCCCAAGCAACTGGGCTGCCTGCCCACGACACCCGCAGCAATCCCCTGACCCCCTCTCCCAGCCTCTGCGCCATGGGATGAAGCTTGCAAGAGCCCACCTCCCCATTCAGGGCGATGATTATGCTTTCCCCGCCACGCTGAAAGCCCTGTGCAGAGGGGAGGGAAAGAGGGGAGAAGAATCCAAAGGCATTCTGGCACCCCGGCCCGATAAGAAACTTTAGCCCTATTCAGCGGCTGACAACCGCTTGTAGAATATGATCTTAATCCTGTTTCTAACATTCTTTCGCCCTTCGGCCGCCCTATTCCAGGCTGTATTCTTCTAACCGTCGCTTTAGCAAATCCTCCAAATAGAATTACTGGGAGGAGATAAACATCAAAGGGAAATTCAAGAAATCTACAGTAGGTTCACACAGTAGGGGACAGAGGGGCAGGTGGGGGCTGGTGGAAAGGGCTGTCTCTCCCCTTGCCCTGCATCCTTTTTCTGGTTGCATTCCTAAGGGCTGCCTCGCCGGCTCTCCACAGAGCGGCCCCACAAACTTGCTCAGCAGCGTGCTATTTTTAGTATTTGGTTTTTATCCTGCTTGAGGCTTTTTTTCCCCTCAGGAGGATGAGAGCCCGGTGGTGCAAAGCATTGTACATAGCCATTGTGTGTAAAAATAACCCTTTCCTCAGAGAAGCGCATCACCTAAATGGAGAAGATGGAGGTGGGAGAAGAAGAGGACATTTTCCTGGTAGGAAGCAGAAACAGGGAGACACCAAGGGACTTGCCCAGCAGTACGCAAGAAGTCTGCTGTAGAAATGAAATGAGTGAACATAATTTGGGAGCTCACAGTAATTCCCATCAGAAGCAGAAGCCTTCAGCACTCAGAGATGTAAGTCCCATGGTCTGCCCTGAAGAGCTTCCCAACATAGGTTACCAACTCCTGCATGGAAGGAACCTCCATCTGAGCCCATGAGAAGCATTCACATTTGTCACACAACTGTGAGCCTCCTCTGCTGTGTAAATAAAACAGCACCATGTGCTATGCCTCTGGGGCTAAGGAAAAGGTGGGACTCTGAGGTCAATGCTAGTATCTCCATCCTGTCTCACTTCAGTCTTTTAGAAACCAGGGATCTGCTTTCTGCTTAGTGTACAGTTGAAGGATGAGCTCCTACCAACCCCATCTTCAGATGCTGTCTAGCATGACCAAGGTGAGGTATGGACCAGATGTCCTTCAAAGATCCCTTCCAACCCAAATTATTGCTCTAAATACTGTGATTCAAAAGGAACTGCCTTACAACAAGGCACAGAAAATTTGCGTCATTAAAGAGAGTGCAGATAATTGAGACAGCTAAGTTATCCCCAGCACTGCAAAAGCATGCCCTTACTAACTCTCCCAGGATCACCATCTTTCATGCTGGCTCTGGTTCACAGTTGCGTTCACACTAGCTCCATCAGCACTTTCTTCCTAGCCCTTTCTAGCAGCTGCCGCTGACAGTTCCTCCAAAAAGGGCACAAAGATGATGGAGCTCAACTTTTCTTTTATAAGACAATGATATGACAATGGACAAAAGCCAGCACTTGCAGCTTGGGAGATTTGGACTGAACATTAGTAATTCCTGACGGTGACAGTGGTACAGCCCAGGGGCAGGACACCCGAGGTGGAGGATCTCCATCCTTGGAGGATTTCAAAACCTGGGTAAAAACAGCTATGGCCAGCCTGACCTGGTGTTGGCAACAGCCTTGCTCCAGGCAGGAGATGGGTCTGAAGAGCCCAGAGATGCCCCAGCACCACCCAACCATGCTCCTCAGTTGCCAAATATTTAAAAAGCATCTTTATTCTGAAAAAAAAAAAAGATGTTGCAGGAAGAGCACTGTGAGACTGTGTAGAAGCTTCCAGGAAGTAAAAATCTGATCAGCTATGAAAAAGTAGAGAGATCTAAAAATAGAGCTCCCACCACCCAAGCTAAAGGATCAACTTTCAGTTAAGAAACAGGGCAGCCTTGACCTTGAGCAAGTCAAAGATGCCTAACTTGCTGCTGTTGTCTCCGCTGCCCCATTACATGTGGTTTGGAGAAACGGCTTCACATTCTTGGTTCTGGGTTTCCTGTTTGTCAAAGTAGGCTGAATATCCTTGCACATTCACTGATGCTCTAGATTCACAGCTTGTCAGATTTACCCCAAACCTCAAGAGCCCAGCTGGATTGCAATGCATCACCACCCGATATCAGGGTATGAGCTATGGTAGAGTCTTTACAGCTCTTTTCTCTTGCAATTATATGTCAAAACTTGTTTTAGTCAATGCAGAAAACCTTTGAATATAGCACGCTGGTGAAGAGGTCCGCCTTACAACAGTTATTTTGCTTTCTTTTAACTCATTTTGTGGTTTTGGCATCTCGCCTATGCAGAGAAAGCTGGGGGGGAGGAAGAGACACATTCCACATTTTCATCACATTGTGTTGTGCCATTTTCAGCCTATACAACTGCTGTTACAGATTTTCAGTGTAACTGCTTGGTTTAAGCTATATGATACCCATGAGGTACTTTTACAACCATGGAGAACCCTGATAGAGCCCATAGGACATGGGGGTGCATCTTCTCTCTACTCATCTCTGGTCAGACCTGAGATGGAAAAATATGTCTGGTTTTCAGCACCACAGCAAGAAAGATGTGTATTAGCTGGAGAGAGTCCAGGAAAAAATAATGAGAATAACTGGAAAACAGCATCTATAAAGAAAAATTAAGACTATTGATGTTGTGTAACCTGGAGAGAGTAAAGCAAAGGGAGTTTCAGGTATATGCCTGCTTTAACTACATAAAGGGCTGTTATAGAGCAGGAACCAGTCCCTTCGCTATGTCCTCAGAAAACAGGGCAAAACCCAGGCTTAGAGACATATTCCTTAAATTTTGCTGATCAGAGTATATCTGGGGGTTTACGTCCTGTGAGAAGTTCCTAGGTCTCATATCTCTTTGGGATACACACTCTCTCCCACGTCATTTGATATGTTGGGAATAGTTATTTACCTCTCACACTTTGTGTGGCCCCAAAACTCAGCTATTGCTAGACTGGTCCCCAAACCTCTGTTCCAGCTTCATAATCTAGCCTGTCACCCTGCATATCACAAGCCAAAGGACTATGGTGAATTAACTCCCCCTTGAAACAGGGAATCCATTCTCTGTTCTAAAGTCTGCCAACAAGGAGATACCCCCCACCTCACCTTCAGCAAACAGTTACTGTGGTTAATTACCCTCACAGTCCATGTTAATCTTGCTATGAGATCCTGTCTCATCCTAAGGCTCATACCTCCTTCTCAGGTTGCTTGAGATTTCACCCCTGATTGCTGGTGGCATCCATGGTCCTGCTGGTTATGAAAAGCTCAGCTAGATCAGTTGTGCAGGGAGGCTTAAGTGTTTCCAAGAACATAATGAAAATTCCTTTCTGTAGAAACTGTGACCCAGGCATGAAACCCAACCCTCAGCAGGAGACTTCTAATTTTATAGGAGACAAAAGGCAAGCACACTAAAAAAAATTGTCACTGTCTTGGAGAATGGGGATTTATCATTCAGGTGGGAAGTGCTCCATCAGCCTCCACACATTGGCTTACTTAGGGATGTTTTTCTTGGGATTTATTTTAAATCAACAGAATGGGTTTGGGAACACTTTGTGTCTGCCTTGTCTGGACAATGGGACAACCAAAACGTTGAGCAGTTTTCAGCAACAAAGGCTCCTTTCTTGCTTCATCCTGAAAGTGTTTATTTGGACTTCAGGACTAGTTTGTTGAAGATTTGGGAGATGGGGTGGTGACCACACATCACTTGCCCAGATGGTGCTTCTAGGCAGAGAAAACAACTGGGGGGAATACATCCTATCCATAGAGATGGGGTATTCAGCCACCTCAACCATTAACTCCATTCGTTGTTTATCTGGCGGCAACTGCATTCCCCAGAGACTGCTTTGTATGTCCAAGAAGCACCTCCATGCATGGCTTGATGTCAGGATGTACGAGTCCAGCACCAAAACTTCCATCACATGGAAAAGAGTAAAGATACCTGAGTATAAAGTGTTGTTTGATTTCACCCATGACAATGTTAGCTCTGATTTACATTTAAGTAGAAAAATATTCCCACAAAGGCTTTGCCTAAGGGAAAAAATAGCCCGTAGAAACCTTCATCTCCACCCCCATGGGTTACCATGAGTTTAACAGAGAGCAGGAGAAACCAGAAAAGGGGCATGGTAGTATAGTCCCCATATCGATACCGCAGCTTTGTGTTTTAAAGTCCCAATTCACCTTTTTTCCATTAATTTGCCTAGTGACCTCTCTGCTATACCCCTTCTCAAGCGGGGCAAGCAAGAATGCGTCCATATTCAAAGTGCTGTAGAAATGTGTTACAAATTCGGACATCCACTGTGTCCGACAGAAGAGATGCTTTTGCATTGCCAGGCTCAGGACTGATCCTGCATGTTCATGCTCAGTACATTCAGGCTGAGCACCACTTCCATGTCCGGATGAGTCCCAGGATCCCACCGTATTCCCGCTCCCCTTTCCCCAGGGAAAACAGTTGAAGAGGAGAGTCGGAGGAGCAGGATTTGAGGGCTTCAAAGCGCCCACGTGCCACACAATGTGATCACAACCACAAAGATGTCCTTGTGCCGGGGAGGCTCTCGCCCTTTCTCCATGCCAGACCATTGCAAAATCAGCTTCTGGGAGGACTCTGCTTCTCATTTATTTCTCCTGGGCCTGTCCATGCTTCTCCCCATTAACCTTGCCAAATTTTTGTTCACTCTTAAAACAGTTCCAATTAAATGGCTTTTCAATCAGTTTGATCGCAAGTGCTCTTGCCAGAAGTGCGGCACACCCGTGAAATCAGGAATTTCCTGCAGGACAGCTACTTTCCGAAAAAAATTTGGATTTTCTCTTGGAAAATGATCAGCTCAAAAACAAAATTATTTGGCCTCATAGCCAACATTTTCCTTTTTATTTCTTCCAGAATTTGGAGTAGATTCTCCCCCTCCCCCTAAAATTTTGTTCTCAACAAAATATTTAATGAATAAAAAGCAAACCAAAAGCACTCTGCCCTGGCTCAGAGTTCAAACAGGCGGGAATTTTCACACAGCCCAGACCTGGGGCTTGAAAAGGCTCTGGCTTCTTGGCAAAGCCCGTTCAGTAAAGTAGCTCAGAGTGTCCACGGTTGTCCAAGGCACACCTCCAACCAGCTTAACACTGGTGATGCTAACCCAGTTCGAACAATTTCTAATATAGATCTGCTGAGGCTTTCCTTTGCAGTAAACATTTATTTTTTTATCAGCAACTTTCCGAGAGACATACTTTCAGGGTTGGCTCTTTCCCCCTTTCTCAGCCTCTTGAGGACCAAGTCATGATTTTATGCGCATCATGTTTTTTCCCTCATTCGACACTCACCAGTCCAGAGGACCTCTGTGATTTATTCGAGCAACAAGGGTGCATCCAGTGTTTATTCACCGGACCAGATTGATGCAAGATAGAAGAGCCAGGCTGCGCTCCCCCCTGCTCCTAATGCCAAGAGATGAGATGGGGAAGCCAGATAGCCTGGCTCTGGAAGCAAGCAAATGAGCAACCCTAAATACCTTCCTAGACCCGGTGACCGTAAGTCCTTGGCGGTGACTGGTCCTTGTGGGATAATGCCAGGAATAGGCATATTAAGCACATGAATGTCAAGTCCTAATTCATCTCTTTAATGTTGTACAGTAGCAGGACTGTACCCCCCTGCTGTGGTGTAATTTCACGCTGAGGAGTCTGATGGGGCTTCCTGCAGACTGATCCTTTATGGATCAGAAAACTCACTTTCTCTTTGTGTTAGAGGGCCCGGAGATTATCTTATTAACCACCTCCATGCCAGCGCAGATTAAACACTAGGCTCTGCCTTTTCTGAGGACTCCTTTTAGTACTTCTTTTCCCCTCCTATCGGTTCACATCGCAGAGGTGAAGAACATTAAACACCCAAGCCTCTACCAGCGGGTTTCACGCTTACGTGAGCAGATGGGCTATTTTGCATTCTCTCAGCTCAGATGCAACACTGCCCTTGCTTGAACCCTAAATCAGTTTAAGCAGCTTGGTGCATCCGCATTAGGGCTCCCGTATCCCCTTCCCAGGTTCTTTTCTTCTCTCCTTTCCCCAAAAGAGGCAATGTTTAAATTACTTCAGAGCGATGCCCTGCAGGTATCACCAGCCCCGGAGCTGCTAGCTTGGCTGCAGGAGCGGGTCCACCTTGGGCACTACACCCTGTAGGACCTGGCCAGCTGGAGGAAGGGCTTCTTCCCTTCCAGCATCTCAGTCCACCAGATTGCCACTCCTGCCTTGACTTCACAAACATCTCCAGACCACGCCATGGGGGCAGCAAGATGTGGCAGTGACCAGTTAGGATGTTCCTGTTGCCTCTAAAGGTGTCATGCACTGCACAGAGGTCAGGAAAGGGCTGCAGGAGGGAAGGCAGAAACTGAGTGTATTCTCAGACACTCCTCAGGATGGGGGATTTTCCAGTCTGAGGAGACAAAAGCCTTCTGCTTTCACCACTAGACCACGGCTGCCTCCTCAAATGATGCCAGAGGGCCACCCGGTAGCCACGTCCCAGCGTGTAACAGGGGATGATAGTTTATAATCTCATTTTCTGGACTGGCTGCCCTTCTGGTGCCCCTCATGCTCCATGTAAATCATCTGGAGTCCTATTTCTTTGGCTTGCAGGGCTGTTCTTCCCTCGTCTGCTTCTAACAGGCTTCTGGCTGAGCAGGGAGCTTGTCGGTGAAGACAGTCCCAGGAAAGCCCCACCAAAAAACCTGCAATTCAGTCTTGATTGGACAAAATGCTGCAGCCAGGGCCAAGCTCCCATCCACTCACAGTTTCTGCAGATCGGGAGCGGCTTCGGCATGCTCGCATCTCCCATTCAACGCGTGTGTGCCTCCCCGTCCATCTGCACTGTTTCCTGAATGAGGGTTGTCCCATCCCTTTGTTGCTTCATCTGATGCACTTAAAAAAAGCAGTTCAACACAGCCCTCAGTGGATTTCAATTATTTTTAGGATATTGCTCATATCTGCTCATGCTGTGTCAAGCTACAGACCCAGTGGCAAGTTTCGCCGCCACCAACAGCCTCTTTACAGCTAATGAAAAATAACCTGCTTTTTATCTGCAGAAAATAGCATTGCCTGGGTCTTATCATGGCAAATTATTTAATGGCTCTCCAAACATTAAATAGTCTTTCCCTGTCTATAGGGCTGTGTAAATCTCTTTCCAGCTGCTATCCTGCTGCATTGCTGAGCACCCCAACTTGCAAAGCAGAGCCACAAACTACAGCCATAGCTGTCCCATCCCTCTAAGCAGGGAGCCAGAGTGGCCCCTCGAATTGCTGGAGGCAGAGAGGGTCATGAGCCCTCTCCCAGGTCCCCGGCACTTCTCCTCCCACACAGGTCACTTGTTCCCTGGGAGGATGCAGGACAGCAGGATTCTGGCTTAGGGAGAAAAGTCCTGTTGTCCTGGTTGAGGATGCAGCATCCCAGCAGGATCCCAGGAGAAGAGACAGGTGCAGTCCACCTCTACTGGGAAACGGTGAAGCACAGAAAACACCGAGCCCCCAAATTTCCACACATCTGGGCCCCTCTTCTTTGCAGAGGAGGGAAAGACACCGATCCCATTTACATTACAGCCTCCCTGGGAAAGGGGCTGTGCTGGGACCCAGCACCCCGCACGAGGCCGCAGCACCCGCAGGAGAGCCCAGGACAGGAGCCCAGCCTGCAGCTGCCTCTCCCTCTGCCACAGTCAGTGCCACAGCGGCATGGTCAGAAAAAAGGGACCTGTCAGAGAGAAATTGCTAAGTCAGGGGTTGTTTTTAAGAATCTGGTCATTAATAGGGTCTTTGGGTTTTCTTTTCTAATGCAGGGAGAATAGTGAAGGATTTGTTGTTTTAACGGCAATATTATTCTCATTCTTATCTTATTTTTCCATAGGGGAAGAGACAAACTCCTCTGTTCTACCCCAGCTTCACTTAAAGTACAACAATACGACAAATGGACAGCAGTGAGAAACCTCTTCTCAAATTCTGTGGGAGGAACTGAATGATTTCTCTTTTTTTTTGCAAACAACTACTTAAGAAACCCCCTGGGGAAATGTGTAACTTGAACCATTTATTTTTGCATTCACAATCTGACAACTCTCTCCTTTGCCCACACGAGCTGGGTCAGGTTTGGCTTGGGCTTGGGGCTTTTAGGCTCTCTTTCCAGCCAAGCCTATGAAGGTGATGGGGGAAGGCTTATGAAGGTGATGGGAGAAGGCTTATGAAGGTGATGGGAGAAGGCTTATGAAGGTGATGGGAGAAGGCTTATGAGGGTGATGGAGGAAGACTTTTGAGGCTATGTAGGTCCTGAGATCCCACTGGATGGGAAGCGCAGCTTGCAGCCATGAGGCTGGCTCTCCAGCCACAGAAGCAGAGCTGAAGCCATCAATAGCAGAGACCAGTGCAGGTTACGGGTGAAGCAAACCAGAAGGCAGCTCCCCCGAGGATGCGTTAGAGGGATCTGGGGTATGCAGAGCTGCTCACTTGCTGTGGGACTGGAGCAAAAGCCATCAGAGAGCTTTTGCCTCCCTGCACGGCAGGAGTGAAGCTGCAGGTCCCTGTGCGGCTACTGCTCATGCAGCAGCGGGCAGAGTTAAGGGGACAAGTGGGGAGGGCAGCATCCCTGCGGCACAGTCCAGGGACTGCCTTCATCCGGCAAAGGGGAAGATTTTCAGCCTCAATAAATGCAAAGCCCCCTATTCTGCCTGGCACAGTGGGTTTCCCTGAGACTCAGCCCATGCCTTAACGAAGGACCCTTTCCAATCCGCGAGCCGTCGGATCCCAGAGCAGAAGGGACGACTGTTTGTTTAGACCTATGTGGGTTAGGCAGCTCAGACTTTATTCTTGCACTTTGATAGGTTCCTAAATGAAAATCCAATAACATTTTAAGCAGAACGAGTTCCCATGAAAGTAATTTCTAAATCGCCCGGCTCATCCTACCTGTCGGCTGGATTCTCCATCCCCACTGGCCTAAGCCCGGTGTAACGTCACTGCTCCCAACGGTGTTACTCCCAGGAGCCGAGTCCGGCCCTGCTGCAGAGAGCATCCGCTGCCGCCTGCCTTTAATGAACATGTAAATAGACGGGAGGCTTCGGAGCAGAGTAACCCTGCAGTCAGGAAGTTCTCCAAAGCAGCTCGGGAGAAATAATACTTTATTCCTGGCAGTGCAAATAAGTGATAGGGACTGGCTAAGAAGGGTTCATGCAAATACTCACGAATTAAGCTCCGTCTGAAGTTAGAAAGGAAAGATGATAAACACACCCGGCTTTAAAACTGCAAAATATGCTTTGCAGGCATGAAACCGGAGGAGTAACAAAACTATCTGACATCATATTGAACAGCAAAGCATTTCTTATTCTCGGGGCTGCAGTTACCTAAAACCAGAGTTCCATTAAAGAGTCCTAACTATTATTTACATTTCTAAATCTTAAAACCATTAACAAAAGCCACTTAATTCAATTACTTTCCCTGGGTGCCGACGTTATTACTTTATTGTCACGAAGCTGAGTTTGGCTCTGGTTTTCTCTTTTTTCTCTTTCTTTAAATTCATTCCTCTTTTCTCTGTGCTGAGTGCCTCCCCCCATCTTCCTCTCCCCCGATGTCATTGTGTAGAACTAATGGGGTAAACTGAAATGGTATCTGTCCTCATTGACAGGTTTATGAGAATTTAATAAAGCGTGGCGCGGATAAAATGAGATATTACAAGGCCACACAAAGCTGATTGACTTCTCCACGTCAGCATTTTTATTTGGTTATTTATTTATTTCTTTTCAATGCAGGGGTGATCTCACCAGTCCTTCGGTAGTGCCGGCCCGGGAGAGATGAGAGGGAAAATGCGGGCAGTGGGAGGAACCGACTGATCCATCGACTTGTTTGCTGTGAGCACAGGCAGTGATGCTTTGCAGCTTTCCAATCGCTCCGGGAAGATGACATACAGGAGTCAGCGAGGACCCCCCCGGCGCTGCCTGTGCATGTTCATGCCCCTCGTACCTCCATGGTGCTGGGGTGAGCTCACCAACCACGGCTCGTCCCCAGCCAGGGTCCCCCCAGCCAGGGTCCCCACCGCTTCTCCATCGGGGTTCTGAAACAGGGACTGGCTGCAGTTGTACAAGACACTGAAGAGACACTGGGCATGGATGAGGCGGGAGGTGCATTGGCATCGCACAAGTTATATGTCCCTATAGGGGTGACATTCAAGGTGATGCTAAAATGATTCCCCATAGCCCACCTGGTGGACCCACCCCAGACCACAGGGATGTTTACACCTACCGTCACAGAGCAATCACAACCTGCAATAGGGCCCAGGAGGCCCTCAAGAAGAAGGATGCCACCAACCAGCTCCACCAAGGCATGGGCCTGCTCTGTGCCTCAGTTTCCCCTCCCATCCGATGCCCATCCTGCTTGTGTAAATGTAAATTGCAGGTCACCCGGGGGCCTGCACAGATCAGAACTTCCCCCTGGGAAAATCAATGTGTATATTTAAGTGTGTTTGCTCCTATCCCACGGCAAACGGAGAGATGGAAATCTGGGCTGTGCAGTAACTGGCTGGCTGTCTCCCTCTCCTGGCCTGTTCAGAAAGCAGGGCTCTCAGAAAGAAGAAAAAGGAAAATTCAGGGTTTGTGTGCTTTTTTCCAAGTAAGGAAAACCACAGCACCAATGGCCAAGGAGGTCTGGATTCAGCCCAGTCACACTCAGAGATGGATGAGGGCTCAGGACCCCGCTACAACTCAGGATCCCACTTAAATCTTGACCCCAAACTATGGAAGAACATTGCTTTGGGGGAAGACTGCCAGGACTAAGCTTGGGGCTGCCCCTTTTAGCCTCAAAACTTGGCCTGTGGGGCTTCAAACACAAATAATATGAATTGTTTCCCCCTTTCTGCAATACGCAATCAGAGAAGGTAGAGATGCCTCTGCTCATTCGAAAGTGCAAGCAGCCTGCCAAATTCGAGGCACGGTCCTGGACACTGCAACAAATCCTGGCAGCAGCAGAGCCACAGGTCTCTGAGCACTGACAGTTTGCAGGGTCAAGCCCTGAGGGGATGTCTGCCTTAGCAAAACCAACCTGGCCCAGATGGACCAACAGCAAAACTCCCATCATTTCATAAGAGCCCTTAAAATCACCTGAAATCAAAGCACTGCTCCCCACAAAAGCTCGGGCTGTGCCATCATCCAAAGAGCCAGAAAAGGGCTTTCTGCTTCATTCAACACTCCTTGCAAGTTCAGAGTGTATAGCGCAGGGGTTTTAGGGTGCAAAAGTCTCCAAGCGTGAGATTTCTGCCAGGACAGCAGCTCAATCCTGCTCTCTGGTGGCTCACAGCCGAAAGGCCAAACGCACCCAGCAGCGATGTCTTCTCAGAGCAGCAAGAGATGCACACCGTGCCTGGCCTGGTGTTCCCCCATGGGCTGGAAGGGGTCACAGTTTAGCTCACAATACAGCTCAGAAGGCAGGTGTCCACAAGAATATGGGGAGCGTGGAAGGTTTTAAGATTCCCTGCTTGAATGGGGCACGTGTCCGTCACTGGAAGGGGCCCGTGGGCTCCATAAAGGGGCTGCAACACACTGCCCTTCTTTTAAAAGCCCCTCCAAATCCTTTGCATCATGGCAAGAATCCTGCTGCTCTGCACAGATTGCTCACAACCCCTGCAGCACCCTTTCCTGCAATGCCCCAGCCTGTAAACGTCCTCCCCAAATATCATGTCTCCTTGCTGAAGGGCCACAAGGTGGAGCAAGCTGGGGAGCATTTCTTCTAGATTTCCTCACCCCATCCCCTCTGAGATGTACCCATGCTCCCAGCCCCTCTGATGTGGCAGCACGAAGCACAGGGCATGAGCAGATGTCCCTTCGGGACACCACCTCTGCTCTTCCCACCACCACCATCCATCTCCCAAGGCTGGGCAATCACTGCCTGTCACCCCGGGAATGGTTTTATCAATTCAACGCACCATGAGGCAGCATCCTATAAAGCCTAGGCTCATCCCTTGCTGTTCTGAGGAGCATTTAACCATCTTCTCCATATTGGCTTCAACCTGTAAAGTTTTAAACACAGAGATGACCCCCCCATTCTTAGCTCTGTAATGCACAATAAAGAAAAAGAAGAGGCAAAACTTGTCCCGCACCACCAGCTTTGCTGCCCTGGCTCTGCTCCCCCTTCCCCAAGCACCAGAGCTGCTCAGCGTGTAAATGTATGTAAATCTTTGGCAGTATCCACAATAGCCCCCCTATCCCCCGCTCTCTTTCTCTGAGCGGCTGGAGTAATTACAGTGTAGCAGTGCCAGAACGAGGCATTTCTGCTGATGAATGCACTCAATCTAAGCACAGTTTTATGTATCATTAATTCCTTTAGCATTCAAAAAAATAACTTTTTTGATGGCAGATAATACTGTAATCACTCACAATTGCCAATACAATTATCTTCATTCAGCTGTGTAAAACAACTACAGGAGTAATTTTACCCACTTAAATTTTCTTTCTCTCTCTCTCTTTTTTTTTCTTATTTTGTAATATTCACATGAAACGCAAAGCTGTTTGGACTTAGGTTGCTGTAACACAGGCACTACTGGAAACAAGTCCCCACTCCCCCATTTGTATAGAAAGGAGGTTTTCAGAGTCTGAAACTATTTGCTTAAGGTGTCTTCAGCAGTCTTAGGGATCTCCCAAAGGGTCCCTCCCATCCTAGGGACTTCACTGCTATGACCTCTTCAGCTTTTCCTTACTCTCCATCAAGCTACCACACCACAGCTGCCAGGTACACAAGAGAGCTTGTGCAAGTGCAAGTTGCACATGCAAGTCACGGTCCTCTTCCAGGTCAGCTCCTCCTCTGCTCTGCTGGTGGAGAAAATATGCGAACACTCCCTAATCTGCTTCAGAGCAGAGTTCACAAAACTGGCACAAACTACGTATTCAATCTGCTTATGGTAACTCAGATACTCCAGCTTGAAGCAGATTACGGAGCAACGAGCCCTCCCACTGGCAGAGCTCTGGAGCACAATCAGCGAGGAAAACAAGCATCTTCTACAGGCAGAGGTGACTACAAAGGGAACAACAAAGGAGTCACCAAGTGAACAACTTGACTGAAACATGCCATTTTCTTGCAGGGCCAAAAGGAATCACTCCCACGTGACACTACCTCTCGCCTGAGCTGCTGGACAACCTCCTCCAGAGTCTCTACACGGTGCTTAGCTTGGACAAACTTTCTCTTCATCAGCTCCTTCACGGCCCAGGTGAGCAGCAGGAGGGCTGCTGTGGAGCTGCACACCGGGATGGAGACAGAGCAGGGGTTAAACTCCAGCTCCGAGAGGAGCTGCCTCACCTTCTTGCAGATCATGTTGATGAATCCCACCTGAGCCAGGAACCTGCAAGGAGAAGAGAAATGAAGCAACAGGGACCACTTGCTGCTGTAAATGAAGCTTGGATCTTCTTCCAGAGGGCCAGGTCTGGGAGGGGGGTGACTGGCAGCTGGTGGCAGGAGCAGGTTGTTAACCTCTGGGAAACAGTCTAAAAGCAGAAGGGTGAAATGGAAGAACAGAAGTGTATAAATTCCCAGGTGAACAGTGAACAATTGCTGATTGCCTTTTCTGAAATAAGGGGCAACAAATGAAATCAGTCGAGCACGGCAAACAGGAGAAGTCGCTTCCCTATAGCACGTGAATAAACTGTGGGTGTCTCTGCTGCAGGATGCTGAGTGCCAGAATCAGATTGCTTCACACCAGAAATATCTGTACAAGCACACAGCTATTAGTCACTGAAACCTAACCTTGGGCTTGAGAAGCCACAGCTCTCCGGATGCCAGGAGACAGCATTAAGGAAAAAAACATTGCTGTGTGTTTGCCACGCTCTTGGCGTCTGCTCTGGTGTCAGATGAATGGAGCTAGCTAGTCCTTCAGCCTGAGCCAGTCCAGCTGATCATGTGTGATGTGTCACGGTTGGAAGAAGATGACGCTTTTCTGCCGCTCCTTTAGTAACCACAGGGTTACAGCATCTCTGGGGTGTGGTAGTACCCACCCAGTCCCAGCTCTGTGGACACACAGAGGCGTGTGGACAATGGGGAAGGAAGCCTTCACAGATCCAGCTGATCCTTTCAACCTCCTGCAGGCTCCAGCCCTGCCCAGGCAGTGGAGGAAGTGCAGGGGCAGGATACATCTTTGTTTCCAGCACCCCAAGATTCAAGCCCCCTTTGCTGCAGCCTGTGGGCAGCCCTATGGACATAGCAGCGGAAAAGCTCCGCTTGATCATCCGGCAAGGACACGCCAGTGTCCCAAAGGGACATCAGGGCATTACTCTCCTCACAAGCCAGCAGCTGGCCCCTCACCCAGGCCGATGGGGAGCAAGGCCAGACCCATTTTACCTCTCTTAGGGGGTCCCAGGCACATCCTCCCGGACAGGGTACTCCCAGCCACCACCCGCCTATGCTGGAGCCCCCCCGTCCTCTGCCTTGTCCCATCTCTGCTGGCCGCTGGGTCACAGCAGAGACCTGCTGTATTTTGGGGTTTCCCATGCCCTGGGTTAACCTCCTGGAGCTGGCCGGCCCCTGCAGAGATCCCAGCCTTGCCACTGTGTGCCTGATGCCTCAACCCCATTTATTCACCCCCACACACTTGCCCAGAAGAGGAGAGAAAGGGGGTCTCTGGCAGCAGCTCCTGGAGGCACAGGCTCCACATAAAGCTCGTGTTTTGTTTTCTTCCCTTTGACAAGCTGAACTGCAGAAGTTGAAAAGTGTTCATACATGACAGATTTTTATCAGGATTTAAACTAGGGGGAAGAGGGTTGGAGAAGTAATTTTGTCTTCCACCAGAACTAGTCTTTAACTTCTGTTTCTCCAAAGTTCTTGTTCTCTTGTTAAAAGACTTCAGGTGCACCTGGTTTTGCAGCCTGCAGGGAAACAGCCCTATTTTGGCATTGTGCTGCCTGCCATGGGGTGAGATCAGTGCAGCTGAGGAGAGCGTGAGAAAGAAGGAAGGAGGAGATAGGGATCAGAGCATCTGCTCTCACCAACCTTGAGCTGATTCCATCCTCCTGGCTCACTGCAAGGGCACCCCCACCAACCTCTTTCCTCTTGCAGTTTCTTGTGCCCCAAGCAGTCTGCATGTGTGGGACTGTAGTGCCCTTCGAAGCTCGGTTACTGTATAATCCTCTGAGCTCCACAGTCTGAAAGGGGAGGGGGGGGGGGAAGAAAAAAAAAACGGGGAAAAAAGGCTGTTCTTGCATGTAATTTCCTTGACCCAGATAACAGAGAGCTGCTCATTCACAAATACAGAGCAAGAAGCCATAGGCAACAAGTTCAGGGATGGCTGAATATTTCCGAGGCTTCAACACCCTTCAGCACAGACTCCCAGGATGCTGCATAGGCACAGTGCAGCATTTCCCTCCGGGGGAGCCAGGCTCTAGTGCGAGCCGCTCAGGTGCTGCTAAAGTAGCCCTGATGGCCTGAAGGTTGAAGTAAAGCCTGTGGCCTGAGCAGTAACGCCAGGAAAATCAGGTCGGTGGCATGTAATTCTCCATCGCATTTTCTAGCTCAGCATCTGCCTGGGGGTGGCTTAGGCACAGCTCATCCTGCTGGGAGGCAGGGGGAGAGAGAAGACACCCCAAATACCTCCCAACAGGTTTTCCACAATCCTATGGGCAGCATCTAAACTGGACAGCTTGAAATACCTGCTCATGAACTTTTGCAAGCGGGGAAGGTTTTTCTAAGGACAGACCCCATGTGGGGCTGGTGACAAAGAAAGTATTTTGGAGTTTCCCTCCAAACTGAGCGCAAAGCCCCAGCAAGCACTCCCCTGCCTGAGCAGGGATGCCAGATTCCGATGTCGGAAGCCGCAGCACTTCGCAATGCACCGGCACACCCGTGCTCTGCCAGTGATGAAGTGGACTCTGCTGGGCACAGGCTGGGGCGTTTATTATTTCTTTTTCCCACGCAGTCGCTCGGCTTCAGGAAACACAAACGAGCCGGCTATCTTTGGGACTGCCCCCCCTGCTTCTTTGATGTTCCTAGCCAAGACTATTCCCAGAGAGGCTGAAAAATTACAGGGAGATCAAAGCCTCGCTTGGGGAACGGCGAAATAAACCTTACCGGAGAGAGACCACCCAGCACAGGGAGGGGTGAGCTTTCATCCAGGAGCTGCTCCTGCTCCCAAATCTCCTCCTCCCTGCCCCTGCTGCTGCTCGCAAAGCAGCAAACTGGTTAAATCCTTTTCCAGCGAGCCCAACCCTCTCCGGCCCGGGGATCCTCCCCAGGTTTTGCGTCCCTCTTCTCCACCTCCCCACCGGCGAGCGGGTGCCCTCGGACCCGGCCGGCAGCGGGGAGGCGGCGGCAGCGGGAGGAGCGGGGCGCCGGGCCGGCCAGCCCCGCCATGCGCGTCCCCCTGCCCGCCCTGCTCTGCTGCTCGGCCGCCAGCCTGCTGCTGCTGCTGCGATGGCGGCGGCGACGGGGGCTCTGGAGGAAGGTGAGGGAGGCGCGGCAGAGGCAGGAGCGGAGCTTGGTGCAGATGGAGATGGCGGTACGGCGCTTTCGGGAGCAGGTGGGTGCAACAAGCCGCGCTCGGCCCCCGGCGGGGAGGCTGCGGATGGGCGAAGCCGCCATGCCCGCCCGGCGATGGCTCCTCACCCTGCGCCCTTCCCCTTAGCGTACCCCGCGGAGAGCGGTCGTGCAGCCCTTCCTGCGGGCGGGGGGTGTCTCCCCGCCGGGGGCAGCTGCTGGGCTGCTCTCGCAGAGCTGGCCCGGCTGCGAGACGGCATCCCGGCTCCTCACACGGAGCTACGGGGATTTAGTTTTATTTTTGTCCTTTCTAAATCTACGTGTGCATGCACACACGCCCGCCCCCCCCCCCCCAGCAGTGCAGCGATTCCCTCTGTAGCAGGGATGGGAAGGAAATGCTTCCCGGGGCAGCCGGTGCAGCGGGGGATAACGGGCAGCAGCGCAGGCGCCAGCAAAGAGTAGCTGGCAGCGAGGAGAGGAAAATCCCTGCCCTCGTCTGAAAGCTTCCCGGCCTCTTCCGCCGTGGTAGGAGGCTCAGCCTGGCTGCTGAGGAGGCGGTAGGAAAAGGCGAGAGGAATGTGTTATCAGCAGAGGCCAAAGTGCAGCCGCGCTGCCCGCGGGGACGGGTGCGATGTCCCCTGCGATCCCGTCGAACTGCCCGACCTGTGGTCGGAGTGGACTTGCTCGGGTTCAGAGTCCAGCTTGGGGGATGATGCTTTTTTCATGGTATTTAGTAGGCGGCGAGGAAACCTCTGCTGACCCAAAAATTACCTGTCTGCTGTCAGCTGAGGGACTCCCTGCTTTGTGCGCTTCCCCATAGGATATCTTGGTGATGCCGGGAGAAGAGCTGGCACCAGATCCGGTTTTGTTTCTTGCTGGAGCAATGTCTATAACCATGTTGCCAATTCCCACTGTAATTCAGCAGAGAACATTGCACCGAGCAGTCCCCCCAGGCTTGGCCAAGGCCTGTCTGAACAGGGCTGCGCGAAGGGCTTTCTCTTAAACAGCAGGTGCTTGGTGAGACCGGTCTGGCCAGGAACATGTGGCTTTAGCAAGCCTGGGTTATTACTGGCCCTGCAGGTTTCGCATCATGCTCACTGGTATCAGGTACGATCAGGATTGCAGTCTTGAGGCAGATGTTGCATTTGGCCACTAAATGGCAGATATTTTTTGGATGGGTTACAGTGGGCACCAAGGGGAGAGAAGAAGCCCACCAGCTGAGACAGAGGTGTGTCATTGCCTGTTCAACCTTTCCCGTAGCATCCTTCTGTGAACATGATCTCCATCCTCTCTCTGCCTTTGCCGGAGCTCTCCAAGAAACTCCGGGATGGCTCCCTCCCTCCGGAGCATGTCTTCTATGCCTACGTGGGTAAGGTGAGGAGCAAGGGTGGCGGGGCAGCGTCTCACCCATGGCGGGGCTGGCTCTTTTTGGGAGAAGCCCAGCACAAGGTTTAAACGCTGGGTCAAACCTGGTTCAAATGCTGCTGAGCTGTCACTGCTCGCTGGTTAGTGCTGGGCCCTTCTGCGCTTTTCTGTGAGCTAGGGGAGAGCTAGAGAGGACATCTGGCTGCCATGGCTCTCAGCTTGGTTTGGAGCAAAAGGGAGCAGCAATCTCGGCATCTGGAGAGCCCATACCTTCCTAGGGGAGGCCATACCCTCCCAGGAGCAGGTATAGCTATAGGGAAGTTGCAGAGTGCTGCTGTTGTTTCCCCTCAATCTCCAAATGGGTTGGTAAACCTCAAAGACTTGGTGTCTGCTTTCATACTCTACTTTTGCTGTAATGCCCTGATCACCTCCTGGGTTCCCACTTTGGGGTTGTCATTTTATGCCACCCCAGAAGCTCAATCAAGAGCCTTTGGCATTCTGCTGGGCTGAGTGCCTCTCTTCATCACTCAGCAGCTGGTGCCATGGCCCCCCTGTGTCCAGACAATGTTTTGGAGTTTGGCATGAAAATGTCTTGGAAAGGAACAGAAAAGGTTGCCCTGATACCGACTGCCCAGATGGGGAGGTGGAAAAGGGGAAGAGGCAGGTGTCCTTTGCAAAACAGAAGGCTGTTGTGTGACGCTGCGGGCTGTGTCTCACCTGCGGGCTTTGCCTGCTTCCCCCAAGGCTCTCCAAATCGCCACAGAAACCAACTGCATCACGGAGTATCTGCAGGAAAGCGAGACCCAGCTCCGGAAAGCGAAGCTGACTGGGAATCTGGGTTTGCTCTACGGGGTGCCTGTCAGCATCAAAGACTCCATCGACTGCCAGGTACTGTCAGCGTGATACCGCGTGTATCCCGAGATCCCTATGGTTTGAAATTTGGTGGCAGGGGGAGGTTTGACCTCAGCATCTGGCTTGACATTGTCATAGCTGATGTGGGGTGGCCTGCCCTGGCAGGTGATGGGGTTTGGTGCCCGTCTCCCCTGTGAGCCAACAGAGAAGACTGGTCGGATTTACTACCAATATGCTACGCAATGTGTGCGTGATGGATGGGTTGTTGGAGGTGCATGCACATGCTTTTATATATATATATATATATATATATAAAAAAAAAAAAACGGGGGCAGGGGGAATTGCAATCCTCCATTTGGAAACCTCATTGTCCTGTGTTCCCAGGGTCATGATTCCACGTTAGGGTTTATACAAAACCTCAATAAACCCGCGGCAGAGGACAGCGTGTTGGTGCAGGTGCTCAGGAGACAGGGGGCAATTCCATTTGTCAAAACCAACGTTCCGCAATCCCTCATCAGGTAGGTGGGCACTCCATTCCCTCGGCATGCCGGCAGTCCTCCCTCCCTCATCTCAAGTGAGGACTTCTATCAAGTCTAATTCTCATTTCCCACTTATTTTTAAATAACAACACCTGGTCCCCATCCTTACTGTCTTTAAGTTTTATTTTAAAAAGTAAACACATTTACACTAAGGATGAAAATTAACTCTAGTTCCAAATGAAATAACGAAGCAAAAGAGGAGGAGAAGAGGAGAGAGGTCGCTGCCCTTCTTTCCTGTGCTGAGTGTTTTTTAAATCACTTCTATCTTTTTTTTTTTTTTCCAAAGTAACCCCTCAGAGATGGTCCTGTTAACTATACAGTGCAAACACATACTCATGGAAGGGGAAGCTAGTTAGCTAGTTAAGCTAATGACATTAAATTATCCTGCCCCCAAACCTCCTGCTCTATCTGGCAAGACCACTCTTGACGGCATTGATATCGGGTGAGGTCAGGTGTGCTCTGCTGGGCAGCCACCCTGCTAGTGTCCCTGCGTCCTGCCAAGTGAACTCCGGCAAAGCTCCTCTGCGGATGACTATTGCCTGAGCCGTATGACATGCCTTCCTTAAGGCAATGCAGCAATGGCTGCCCATGTTTACAAAAAGCCACACAAAGAGGTTACCCCAGGGATTATCAGATTTTGCACCAGTTCCTGGGGGACTCCGATGTCCAAATATCACTGCAGTTGGCATTCTGCCTGTTCCCAAGCAGGGGCTCAGCAATGCCTCCCCAGGGTGGGGGGGCCTGGACCTGCTCCAGGTGGGCTGCTTTGGATGTCCTGTGGCACTTGGGACTGCCTGAACAGGGAGGCTTTCCAGGAGGCTTGATGTATTTGTTCTGCCAGAGGGTCTGTCTGGGGAAGGCTTGACGACACTGAAATTAGCTGGCAGTCAATCCAGGTCCTGGGACCACCATGAAAAGGCTGGTGGTCTTCATGGGAGCTTTGGGAAGCTCCCTCAGACTAAGTGATGTCAATGTAACAACTAGTGAATTACCTAATTACCTGCTGAAGGTCTTTTTGCATCATCAGCAGATACCTACATTCCTCTCATTTGCAATCTCTCTCTCTCTCCTTAGCTATGACTGCAAGAACTTAATCTTTGGTCAGACGTTCAACCCTCTGCTCTATACCAGAAGCCCCGGAGGCTCCTCTGGTGGAGAAGGGGCACTTGTAGGAGGAGGTGGGTCCATCTTGGGCTTTGGGACGGATGTAGGAGGGAGCCTGCGTTTCCCTGCTGCCTTCTGTGGGATCTGTGCACTCAAACCCACTGGGAACAGACTCAGGTATTGCAAGTAATGCAGTGATGTCTCTGGGTGAGACCCACCCGCCACCCTACTGACTGCTGTGCTGGGGTGCTCCTACTCCTGTGGGCAAGGGGAAACTTGGGAGGAACTGGGAAGGGCTTGTTTCTCCCTCCTGCCTAGACATTTTCTGGGGCCTCTATGGAGGGAAGCATTGGTTCCCCCAGAACGGAGATGGGGAAACCTCTCCATCTGCATGCTAAGGGGGTGGTTGTTCCTGACTGTCAGGGCATAAATCATTCTGGCCTAGGCTGGGTCTCTCTTGGGCTTCCCCTTGGCCCTTTCTTCTGCCAGCATCTGCAAAGGGAGGGCAGTGTTTTCATTACCACTTGCTGCTGCTTAAAGCCTTTCCCTTCAATGAAAACTACTGAGCTGCTGTATTTTGTGTGTCTCTTTTCTTTGCAGTAAAAAAGGAATCCTTTCTGGTGTCCTTGGGCAGAAGGCAGGTAGGAATTGATGGTTGTCCCCCAGGGAGGGCAGTAGGACAGGGGTGAGAAGGGCCCTCACCTGGTTATGGGGGACCTTCTCCAACATGTTCAGAGAGAGAAGCATGTTCCCGTTCAGGGACTCTTTCAGAGAGTCACCCCCATACTGTGATTCCTGAGAAACTGGAATATGCATGAGCCAAGAGGAGCAGTTTGTGTAACATATAAACCTCAACACACCCTGTAACCCCCAAGCTGCTGCGTTGTCTGCCACTGCTTCATGGGAGCTGGGGTTAGCAGTCAAAGGGGGTGTCTTATGTTGTCCTTGTGTCGTGATCAACAAAGCTTTTTGTTTAATTTTGTAAATCATGAAATGGAGACGTCAGGGCACGTATTGATGGGTAACAACTCTGGGTCCATAATGATGGGCCTGCTGGTGGGAAGACACTTGTAGGCACCCCCAGCCCAATTCTCAAAGAGGAACTGTTGCCAACACTAGACTAAGTCAAAATGATGCCAAGAGGTCCTGCTTTTGCAGGACATGGCCTTGAAAGCCCCCCAGCCATGAATTCTCTCTTCCGGTCTCTTCCAGTGGCCGCGGCAGTGGGACCAATGGCAAAAGACGTGGAGAGCCTGGCGCTGTGCATGCGGGCGCTCCTGTGCGAGGACATGTTCAGCTTGGACAGCACAGTGCCCCCCCTTCCCTTCAATGAAGAGGTAAAGGACCTCAAAGGGGGCGAAGGTCTCTGAGAAAAGCTGCCATTGCTCAGGCTGAAAATGCCAGTGGCTCATGAGAGCCCTCCAGGACCCGTTCTAACCTGCCACATGCTGTGGGTGGGCACGTGGGCGAGACAAGTGCTGCTTTCCAGACTTGCCCTGCGGCATGGGTGTACTGTTGTCTCCTGACATGGCTGACATCCTTCTAGTTGGTGCTCTCCTTTGCTCTGCAGGTGTATTCCAGCACGCAGCCCCTCCGCATAGGCTATTATGAAACTGATTTCTTCACCATGCCAAGCCCTGCCATGAGACGTGCTGTTCGGGAGACGAAGCAGCTGTTGGAGGATGCTGGCCACACGGTAGGATGTTGCATGAACCCAATAGTCATGCTGCATCTATTCTTTCTTCCTAACATGTCTTTGGGACCCATGGGTGAACATCAAGCAAATTTGGCAAGAAAAGAGGGCCTGGAATCCATTCAGCTTCTCACAGCTTTGATGAAAGTAGATAGCTGCTTCTGGAAAAGAGAAATTCTTTATAATGCAACTTGATTTCTCCTCTCAGCAGGATCTCAGTGCTTTTTAGGTGCTGGTGAACACAAAAGGGAGCACACCCCGATCCATAACACATGCTGGGGAGTAGACATGCTGCTGTATGACTTGTCTGTAGTGTGGGTGCATTTACTCACACCCTGGCTGAGATCCACATTGTGCTAGGTGCTGTACAAGCCAGGTCCTGAGGCAGTGCCCGCAGGGAGCTTACAGTCCTGGTGGTGTATGATTACTGCCAGCTCAGTGTGTTTCCTGAACCTGATAGACCACCTCTCTTCATTGGGTGTGACGAGCTGTTGTCCAAGTACATATTTAGTCTATTCTCAAGCCAGTTTCACCTCTTCTGCATCATGTCCTTTGGCAAGCAGTTCCACAGATCTACTGCATGTTGCATGGAAAGCCACCTCCTGGTTTTGTATCTGGAAACAAGGACCTAAGGGGGAAATAAAAGGGCAGTTGCAGACTGCAATCTTTTGTAGCCAAGCAGTTCCATATTGACCCAGACCTATTTCTAGGGTCTCAGGTTTCTGGGGTGCTGAGCAGAGGTTGTCTCCTTCCTCCTCTCTGCCATTTCAGCAAGTATGTGAGGTGTGGTTGTGGCTGCACGCCTCCCCCTTACCCCTTTGCACAAGGATCAGGAGTGAAGTGGGGAGCACAGACTCATGCTCTCTGTCACCCACTGCCAGTTTTGGAGGGACCTTTGTGCCTTGGGGCTGCTTGGACATCAGGGGGCCAAGCCCATCCTGTATCTTTTGACTCATCAGTTGTTGCTCAAAGGGAAAATGGCCGTTTCAGGGAAGGATGGATGGGATGGGGAGAATCTGGGGGCCTCAGATGCTGGAGGCTTTCCTGAGGTCTTGGCAGGAAATTCTCAGCCCAACTCAGCCCACTGCGAGCCCTCGATGGCTTCTCCCACACAGCTTGCTTATGCTTGTGCCACTGACTCCTCTTCTGTTGTCCTTCCAGCTGGTACCCTTTGAACTCATGAATGTGGACTACATTATCTTCAACTTCTGCGTCAGGGGAGTGTTTGCAGATGGGGGTGCCTCCTTTCTCAAGAAATTGTAAGTACAGCCTGGAACAGTTTGGTGCGATCGGTGCCTTTCTATGAGAATCCTCCCTAGGGTCTGGCTAGCATCCGGATACAGGTAGCAGATCTACTGGATGTAGATAGTGGCTGATACGCACTGGGATTTACTGGGGAGCTTACCATCAAGTGATTCAGCTGAACCTTGAGCCTCTTTGGGATTGTTACCAGCCTTGACAGATGAAAAGAAACTGGGTGCTGATATCCTCTAAATACTGTGAGAATCAGAGGAATGGGGCAAACCTCTTTTTGTCACTTAGATATGCTATTCGGAGGGGTTGGCCTTGTGAAAGCTGATCTACTGTGATTGCTTCCTAACACTCCTCAGCTAAACACCCTTTTCTCTTTCAGCAAAGGGGAGCTGGAGAAAAGCAGCATGGGGCTGTTCTTCTGGTTAGCGAAGTCACCAAACTGGCTAAAAACTGTCCTCTCCTGGATTGCCAAACCCTTCGTAAGGTCCATTTCTTTCTAGCATAGATGGAGTTAAGCAATAGCTGTTGAATAACTTGTCTCCCATTGCCGTAAGGCTTTATCACCGAGAAGTCTCTAGGCATTGCTTCCTGGCTGTGCTTAGACACATCTCCAAACTGGAGTGATGCTATTTCTGTTCCTCCTCTCCCCATTTTGGGGAAGATCCACAAGTCCTGCCTGAGCACTGAGTCAACAGCTTGTATTTGTGACAGAGCTGTCTCAGAGGACAGGGGTTTAATGGGATTAATGGAAATTATTTAATGGAAATTATTTTCTTTTTTTTACTTTCTCCTTCTCAGATGCCTCGATTTTCAGATATCGTAAGAAGTATGAGAGCAAAGTGAGTAAATCTGAGCCTGAGTAAATGTGTGAAGATTTGGGTTTCTCTTTTGGAGAGCAGCAGTGTTTGCTACAATAAGGATACTACCCCAGCTGCATGCGTCTGAGAAAATACAAGGCAGAAAACACAAGGATGGGAGCAAACAGAGCACTTTATGTCAACACCATAACCCTGCAGGGTTTGGCAAATTGTTCTAGTATTAAGGATGGGAATGAGGGCAGGGGCTCACAGCCTCTTGCTTAGGAACTGGATGAAGCTTGTGGGAATGAAATACAGTGTCGGCTTCAGCACTGGTTAATGCATCCATCATGCCATGAGGTAGGGACCCCTTAAGACAGAAAGAAGGTAAATGCACAGGGAAGGAGGCTTGCTCTTCCTTACTGCGTTGTCAGTGTTGGGCAGTTAGTGGTGAGAAAGGACTCAAATCCCATAGCAGAGAGGGTGTATTTTGTGCTGTGCCTCCAAGGTGGTACGTCTGTCCCCACATCAAAGGATCAGTCCACCTCACACAGCCTGGCCTTTGAGAAATGATGTGCCTGGGCTTCCACCTCCTCAGCACAGCAGCAGTAACAGGGCTGGACACTTGTCAGGCCAAAGCAGCACTGCACCAGTCTGCCTTTAGTCTTCAGCCCTCCATCATGGGCAGAAGCAGGAATAAGACCCCCAGCCCTTCAGAGGAAAGGCAGGGCTTTGCCAAAGTCCTCTCTTCCCTTGGCTGCAGCTCCAGGACCAGAGCTAACCTGTGCCCATCTGCTTTTTTATGCTCTTTCCTGCCCCAAAAGCTGCTCTTTGCAGTACCTCTTGATGCCTTTCATTGGGTTTGTTTCCTTTTTCAGCACAGTGGATGAAGTCTGGAGTCTTCATCATGAAATTGAGGTAAAGTATTGCAATTTGGGGTTAGATAGTTTTTGTTTTATTTCTCTTTGGGAAGAGGCAGATTGAGTACCCACCAAGGTTAGGAGATGATCAATTCACTGGTGATGTGAGGTAGGAACATATGTCACTCCTCGACGGATCTCACTTGGATGTGCAAGTTCGCAGCACATTTAAAGATTAGGACGACACGTAGACACATTCGTGATCCCGAATCAGACCTGAATTTTTTATTCCTACACTTGAAAACGTAGACCATCAGCTGCAGCAGACTTGCCTTTATTTCCATTCTGGTTTGCTCAAGACCTATGCCCGTGTCCCAGGTTGCCACATGGTCCCGCACTCAACCTTTCCCCACCTCTAGTTTTAGCAGGGGGGAGGGTGCTTTGTACACCGGGAGGGCTGTTGGCCAAGCAGCAAAGGGCTGCTGGATTTTAGCAGGATCAGGCCTGATGTAGCCTGATGGCTGCTCCTGGGGAAGGGCCGAGAGCCCGGCTGAGCACCCAAGGAGAGCCTCAGCCAGCAGCCATGGGACAGTTCATTCACCCCACTGACCACCAGTGCATTTCCCCCTCAGGATTTTTGCCACCAGTTTATCACCCAGTGGAAAAAGCTGAATCTGGACGTCATGCTTTGTCCCATGCTGGGCCCGGCTCTCGGCATTGGCTACCCTGGGAAGCTCTCAGGTAGGACTGCCAACGGGGGACCTTTGGCTCCAGTGTGCCCCTGCTGCGGCACTACACCAGTATCAACGAGAAGTGTTCCTCCTCCTCCCCTCACATCCCCAAGGCACTGGCCAGCGGTGGGAAGAGCTGGGCTCTTGGGGCAGCTGCAGCCCCAGCCCGTGGGGTACACCCAGGACAACCCCCCAGTGCATGTGGGAGCCAAGGGGCATCCCACATTCCATCCCGCAGCACTTGAGTTCCCAGTGGAAGCGCCCCGTTAGCTGGAAGCTCGCGTACGCGGAGGGGAGCGAAGGCTTTCCCTGTGGCCGGCTGGCGCTGCGAGCTCCCCCTCTCCCCCAGTGGCAGTCAGCTACACCATGCTCTACAACGCCTTGGACTTCCCCACTGGTGTGGTCCCTGTCACGATGGTGACGGATGAGGATGAGGAGGAGCTGAAGGGCTACCAGGGGTACTTTCGGGACTGGTGGGACCGGACCCTGGCAAAGGTGAGTGGTACCAGGTTCCCCAGGGGTGTGAGCATCCCCATCCCTTCCCCTGGATGTCCCCCTGCCCTCTCCCCCTCTGTTTGTGCCACAGGCTTTTCGTGGCAGCGTGGGGCTACCAGTGGCCGTGCAGTGCGTGGCCTTGCCATGGCAGGAGGAGCTGTGCCTCCGGTTCATGAAGGAGGTGGAGACACTCGTCCTGAAGAAAAACAGGCTTGTTTGAGTCCTGCGTGCTCGCCCAGAGCAGGATCCCGGCTAACATCAGCGCAGGTCATCCTTTGGCCTGACTTGCCCGCGGGACTCTTGTTCCCCTCCGCAAGGATGCGGTGATGGCTGGGCTGGCTGCTGGCTTTGGGGTGCGAGGGGAAAGTGAGGTGAGCTCTGCAGTGGTGGAGCACTTCCAGTCATTGTCCTAATACAGTATTTTTTGTTACTGGAAAGTCTGTTATTTCACGTCTGTGTTTGTGTGTGGGGTTGGGGTGGATTTTAATAACCCTTTCAACACCCCACGGGGAAGTGCAAGAACATGATCTTTCTCTTACAAATGGGGAAACTGAGGCACGGGGACTGGTTTTGTCCGAGACATTCAGACTCCTACTTGGAGTGCTGTAAGAAAAGGGATTTTCCCCTGCAGTCGCAGCTCCCTGAGGACAAAATCTGGTGTTTTCCCTGCCGAAGAACAGCAACCCAAGGTCAAAGCTGAGCCAGCCTGCAGGCTTTGGCAAGCAGGGAGGGAGCTGGACTGCTTCCCACAGTGCAGAGCTGCTGGCACCCTGCACGCCATGGGGGTGAAATCTGGAGTGATCATTAGCTCCCATCTCCTTCAGACACCTACTCCTACTTTCCCCGGAGCAGAGGTATGAGTGCTTCAGCTCACAGTGTCACATGTATAAAGCAGCATGCCGGGGTCAGACAGACAGCTGGACAGCCTGCCCTGCACACCCTCTCCTCCCGTTTGGTAGAGAGGGCCATGCCAAGTTTTCCAGCAGGGTTTTCCAGCCACTGGCAGCCGCCCACTGGGAGTGGCAGCGCCGGCTGCTCCCGGCAGGTTTCCAAGGGTGCTGCAGACAGGGATACCACAATGCAAAAGCGTTTTCCCAGTGCAGCAGTGTCACGAGTGGATTGTAACAAAGCTCGGGCAGGATTTATGTTTGGGTTTTTTCATGTGTTATTGTTGTTTAAACCAGAGTCATGCAAAAGCATGGGGTCTTTTCAAGGGCTGGGCAGAGAGGTTTATCCCAGCCTGGGAGAAAGCAGCCCCCAGGACCCCAATTCTTTATCAGTAGGCTTTGAAAAAAGGAGGCAGGGAGCTCCAGGCATCCCAGAACTGAATGGTATGTGAAGCCAAGCCCCAGAAGAGCTTGGGTGGGTTTTTTTATCAGTTGCAGATGCTCCCTGCCCACACAGAATATGCTGGACGGGGTTTATGTTTGCATTTTAAAATTCAAGCCTGGAGGAGCTTGTCCCAGGAGAGGTAATGCCACCCACGCCCCTGATCCCCGAAAGCCAAGCGCTGCATCGCTCTGTTAGTTTAATGGCTCTCTCCCTGGCACAGAGGTGGGCAGGGTGCAGGAGTCCCCAGCGGACCTGAACCAGTAAACACTCCTCCCTGGAAGATCTCCAGCGAGCCATGCCCGCTGCCACGGGACTGTGCACCAGGCAGGGCCAAAGCTGCTGTGTGGCTTTGGGGACTTGAGGTTGCCAAAAAGGGCCAGCTGCAGGCTGCTCCCAGCCCAGCCTGGGCAGAGGGAGGTCGGTGTGAATGGCAGCACTGAAGCTTAAGGCCGGCACGGGGCAATGAAGACCACATCCCCACAGTCAGTGGGGAGAGGTTGGTGACATCCACATTGAGTTGTTCAGCTCTTTTTGGTCTCCATCCTGGCTGAACAGGGAGGATCCTCCTCACCTTTCCAGTCAGCAACCAATTTCTCTATGAGGTCTTGCTTCTTCCCCAAGCTCCCTCCCAGCTGCCACAGGAATGATCCCATGGGACGTGTCTGTAACAGGTAAGGTAACATGATAGCAGCATGATCACTGGCTTTCGGTCCCCAAACAAGACATCTCCAGCAGAGAGCAATGATTACGCTCGATGCAGCCTCCTTACAAGCTCTGCTACCCTCCTCCTTGTAGCAGAGCCAGCATCTCTCCAGGTATGACAATGCTGCCTTGCATCTTGGCAATGAGTTGTCAGAGACATCTCCTGTTCCTTCCCTGTAGGCTTGCAGACCCTTGAGGTTTGAAAGAAGTTTGATTTTTCAGACCCTCCTTTCTGTACTCTTGGGGAGAGTCCCATGGGTGGGGAGCACCCGTGGCAAGGGGCAGCTCCCGGGGCTGGCAAGGCTGCATAGTCCAGCTCCTTTGCCTTGTGCTGTCTGGTAGATGGCTTAGAAACTGGCGAGCAGAAAGGATACTGGGTCCATCAGAGAGGATTTCCCAAAAGTGCTCACTGCCTGATCTGGGTTGCCAAAATGCTTTTCAAAGCAGCTTGGCTTGAAAATGACACAAAGCGGTCATATTTCTTGAAGGCATCTTCAGATAGCTCCTTCCACACTGCCTTTCCAGAATCATTGTGTCCTGTTTGCACCTTCATACTCTTGGTTCTCCTGAGCTCCCTCTTCTCCAATAGGTCCATTCCTGGACTTTGTTAATGCAACTCTGCTTCAGAGCTCATCTTGCACAGCAGGTAATGGAATAGTCTGCATTCATCAGCCCTCCTTAGGAGAAGGTGGGAGACCCAGGTGTCCATAGCTGGACCAGAACAGGAAGGACTGGAAGAGAAATCATGACCCAAGAGCAGCTGTGGCAGATCCTAGATCCATCGTGGGGAGACCCTCGCACCCTCTCGGCTCTGCTCTGCAGTTCAGCTGCAGCCATTGTGCTACTGAAATGGCTGGGACATGGGCAGATCCAGCAGAAGATGGAGGAGGCAAGGAGGACATGAGATCTGGCCCTGGAACAAATGGAGAAGGCAGCTCACAGGTTTAAGCAAGAGGTAATTTGGGGGAGTGTGTGTGTGAGGAACGGATTGTATTTTGGGTAACCAAAGAAATAGGGGAGTGCTGATCAATCACTCTTTGAATGGTGGTTAGGGCATGTGCACGTTTTGGATCATCACCAATTTTTTTGAGGGTCACCACCCTCCATTGTCACAAAAAAGCCTCCCGTAAAGACAGCGTAAAGGAAGCGTTTCTTAATACAGACCTGTTGAGGGAATCCTGAGGATGAAAGATGCCGGATTGGAGTTTGGGACCCTCTGAATCAGATCACCACCCCAGACCTCCCTGTGCCCCCTTCTCCTCATCCATCCCTACCACCAAGCCTTTCTTTTCCCATCCTTCTTACCTCTGCCCCTCCATAGGGGGGGAAGATTGCAAACAGCCCCCACACTTTTTTTTTCCCATGTTAATGATAAATTTTGTAAAACTTCAGCTAGTTGAACTGCTATTCAACACATTGTCTAAGAGTTAGAAGTGGGGTGAAGGCCTGCGGGAGAGTAAACAGAGACAGGTCAAACCTCTCTTACAGGTTCATGCAACTCTCCAGTCAAGAAGCAGTTTTCTGCCTTTTTTGGTTCTGTTTTTATGAACTAAAACTCAGCAAATTCCCCGTCAGCAAATGCCCCACTCCAGCACACGCAGTGCTTTGTGGAAGGTCTACATCTCTACAGGGAGTATCTCCTAAAACTTTCTATTCAAGGTCATTCTGGGCAGATGTTAGAATTGGGTATTTGCAGCCTCAACACCAGCTGTTGTTTTCTTCCCTCCGCACCCGATTTCCTACACATTGCAGAACCCAGGCACCCAGACTGCACATGTCCTCTCGCTGACGATGGTGGAGCTGGGGGAGAAGCTGAAGAAGGGATCCCTGTCCCCAGAAAGTGTCCTCTACTCCTACATGGGCAAAGTGAGTGATACCTCCAGCATGGGAGAGGTGCTGCAGGGCTCTTCTGCAATGGGGGCTTTCAAATTAAAAAACAGCGCATTTGCTGAGGGAACCGGCAATGCTAGGGAGTACAATTTGTCAATACTGTGATGTCTCAAGGGTGGCTTATGAGCAAATAAGTAGGACAGAGATCCAGGGCAGAAAATTATCCCAGCAAGAAACATCTAAAGTTTATAGGTAAGGTCTGAACAATAAATGCTGGAGGTTTGAGGAGATTGAATCTTCAGCTTGAAAACTCAATTTAAATACTGTTTCCTTCCTTCCATCCATTCATCTGTCTTGCTGCTCTTCTCTGCTCTGGAGAGGCTTTGGAGGTGAACTGCATGATAGACTTCATTCATGGCTGTGAGGATCAGCTCCAGAAACTGAAGAAGCAGAAGGAGAAGGGGCTGCTCTACAGCATTCCCATCAGCATCAAGGACCACATTAACTTCAAGGTACATAGCTAATTCCCCTGCCTCTTGGCTTGGGGCTGGGAACAGGCCAGGATGTCCCATCCTCATCAGGACTGGCTGACAGTTCCCTCAGACAAGGATGTTCTGGACCAAATATTGTGGGACAGTAAACCTGCCTTTCTTTTGATGGAAATTTTGGTCTCTGCATAAATTTCTAACCTGCTCTGATCTGGTTTTCCCTGGGGTAGTCAGGTCCTGTTCTGCCTGTGAGAAAAGTTAGGTGGGAACTTGGCACAGGAGGCAACAGGACTTATATCTGTTATTGTCACAGCTCCAGACAGCATCTTTCCTGGTACCTAAAGAGCTTTGCTTCCCATCCCTAAGGGCCACATCTCCTCTGGAGGGATGGTGAAGTTTCTGGGCCAAGTGAAGGAAGAAGACAGCATCATTGTCCAGGTTCTGAAGAACCAGGGGCAATCTCCTTCATGAAAACCAACATCCCACAGATGATGATAAAGTAATCGCGTGTTCATCTTCATGAAAACGTTATAACATGTAACCCTTGCTGTCTGAGAGAGGGTGGGCCTGCATGCAGAAGCTCCCACCCTTGTCCAAACTAATCATGCATGTTGAGTTAATTGCCTCCTCATTTCAATCTGAAATTATTTCTCTTATATTTGATACCTCTTTCTTCTTAAAGTCAGATGTCCCAACAAATCTACTTCATGCTGATTCTACCTGCTGGGATTAATTCCACACTTATCCCTGCACGGATGCTCTGTGCCTTGTGCTTATGGTTTGCAGAGATAGAAGTACCTCACTTACCTGCTGCTGCTCTTCTCCCCAGCTATGACTGCAGCAACCTCATCTTCAGCCAGATGCTAAACCCTCTCAACCACCAGAAGAGCCCCGGGGGCTCCTCGGGAGGGGAGGGAGCTCTCATCACAGGGGGAGGCTCTACCCTGGGCATGGGGTCAGATGTAGCTGGCAGCATCCACCTGCCATCCAGCTTCTGCGGGTTGTGTGGGCTCAAACCCACAGGCAACAGGATCAGGTACTTCCCAACATCTGTCCCCTTCTTCCACCCACTGTGGAGACTGCAAAGTGTCCCCCACAGTGCATCAAAATTCGCAGTAGTGTCTGTGGTTTCCTCCAGGTTTAAGTTAGCACCCTAACCCGCCCGTTCCCTTGTGTCAGCTAGGGCTAAGGGCTCTATTAACGACATGTGATGACCTCCATCTGTTTAACACAGCAAAGACTTACTCAATTTTTAATAGTCCTGGCCAGGAAACTGAAAGCAAATACTACAAGGTCATCTCCTTTTCAGATGTTTTCCAGCCCTTGCTTTGCTAGTAAGAGTTTTCTGTTTATCAGAGGTGGTGTGTTCACAGATGAGAAATTAGATGCATCAGGGAAAGGAGATGATAAAAACTGTCTCTAGCCCCTAGCAGCTTACAGACCACGGAATTCTTTCCATGTCCTAGAAAGTGTCAAGTCTTTGTGGGGTCTTTTGCCCTCCTAGATGTTGACTGGGGGCAAACGGGGAGTCTGCAGCTCAGCATGGTGACCTGCCTTACAGCGAGAGCTGCTGCTAATCTGCTTCTCCCATTATTTTCCTAGCAATGTTCCCATTATGTTCCTAGCAAACTGTGTGTGGTTTCTCCTATCGTAGGAATGAAATCAGGTAAGTCTATCCAGATGACATGTTACTACTGTTAAACCTTTGCTTATTACATCTCCTCCTACTGCTGAAATGCCGGCAAATGTGCTTGCTCAATTATGCATCTCATGGCCAGTCAAAACCAGTGATCTGTTGGACCAGGGCCTGCCTTGTGCTGTTACCTTTTTGCACTATTTATTCTGTTCTGGATGGTGGCAGGTGTTAGCTGAATCTGAGCAGAATTGAAGCAATACCCGTTCAGGCAATGCAAGGCATAGCAGTGAGAAATGTGAGATGTGCATCCCAAAGGCCTGGGATATCTCACTGGATATCTTCCAGGAGACTCTGCTGGCTTCAGCTGCTGCCAGGCAGTATTGCTGTTGGCAGGAAGGCTGTAGTCCTTGCTCCTCTTGAGCGGGCCTTGTGCCTGCAGAACCTGGCCCAGGAGGTCAGCCTCAGTCGGTTGCCTCTGCTCTGAGACTCACAGACTGTCCCCGCTGGGCCTCCTTCCTCACTTCTTGCACATTGCACTCATTCCCCATTCCTCTTCCCTGGCCTGACTGAAACTCTTCCATGCTGGGCCCCTACCAGTAACTATGAGACAGCAGCAGCCCATCTGCCTGCAGTGATAAGGCCTTTGTGCTTGCAGTGATGGGGATGCTGGGGCCGATGGCGAGAGATGTGGACAGCCTGGCCCTCTGCATGAAGGCGCTGCTCTGCGAGGAGGTGTTCTGGCTGGACCCCACCTTGCCCCCCATCCCTTTTGATGAAGAGGTGAGGCTCAGAGGCAATCCCATGTCTCCATTTGCCCAGCAATAAAGTGAGATCTTGGGAGATTCCTATCTGGATTCATGTCTCAAGATAGTGAAGGACCCAGGGAAGCAAGTGTCCTTCTGAGCAGAGGACACCAGCGTGAGCAACCACAAGAAGCAGTCGCACAGCAGGGTTGGCAGGCCCTGTTGGCTTGCCCTGATGAGACCTGCCAGATACTGACCCCTTCCCTTCCCAGCAATGTCCAAAACAAGCTTATTGGCTCCATCCTGGCCCAGTCCCTAAAGGAGCTGATTTCTACCGATTGGAGGAATTCACTCCTCACACCTTTAATTAGAGAGCCCGATTTAACAGTCGCTGACCTACGAAATCATTGCCCTTTGCCATTAGCTCTCTTGTGCCATCTGATCGTGTCTTTCTGGCTCAGGTCCCAGGATCTTAGGATCTTTCACTTGTCCCTGACACCCAGACAATACAGGCCAGTCGCTTGCCCTAGAGAAACAGGCCCCTGAACTCTGTCCGTAGCCAGTCATCCCAGGCATGTGGTCTGTACAGGTGCTATCTCAAAGTTGGGACATGTTCACATGGCAGGAGGTGGTGTCAGAAAGACCATACCAAAGACCACTGCTGCAGACCTATGTTCTGGACAACACTGCTTTTCACCAGCCTTATTGCTCCTATCATTCCTCCAACCCAGGAGACCTCAGTTGCTGGCTCCCTGAGCCCTGGGAATGGTCCAATCTTGTACGTCTCGTGTGCAAGTGATGGCTCCTCTTCTCACAGGTTTACGCTGGTTCAAAACCACTTCAGATTGGATATTATGAAGGAGACGGCTACTTCCAGCGCTTGCCCACCATGAAACGGGCCACCCAGCAGACGAGAAAGCTCCTCTCAGATGCAGGGCATACGGTGGGTTTTCATGCCTGTGATTGCCTGGAGCTGTAACCCTGCTCCTTACAGAGTTTGGACAAGTCACTTCCCATCTTCACTTTTGTTGCCCATAAAACAGGGACCATCCCTCCTTGCTGCAGGGATCATGAAGAGGAAGGCAAATGCAAAAGTTTGTTTTCCAAACCGAAGCAATCTGGTTTATATTTCTGGCTCAGGAGACAGGAGAATCACCTTCAGATACCTCCAACCACCCTTTTCTAAAGCACTGGTTTTTTCCACCATGTTTGGTGTTCCCATAAATACCAAACTCACAACAGTTTCCACAATCCCTCAGCTGTTAACCGTAGTTTACCAATTTCTTGGTGGGTAAGTGGGAAGGGGGTTGGAGCAGTTGAGCCCCCAGGGACCTCTTCTAGCCTAAATTATTCTGTGGTTCCGCCAATGGGGATTTCTATATGGGAGCTGTTCCAATGATGCAAATTAATTGAAAATACTTGGTGTTTTGAAGCCTCTAAAAATTATTCTCTAACGTGTAGAGGAGTAGAGCCTGTGCCGGGTCACAATTGTGTTAATGCCTTGGAGACGGGAAAGGACATGGGGCAGATGCTGCTAACCCAGGTCGCTTTGAAAATGGGGTCTTGCTGTCCTGCAGCAGCAAGGAGGGCCGAAGCTTCCCACCACTTCCCGCTCACCTCACTAGTGAGGCAGGGAGGTTCACAGAGGGCTCTACGAATCATTCATCTTTGTTGACTCTTGAACGGGGATGGTTTTCTTGCAGCTTGTTCCCTTTGCACCACCCAAGATTGACTACGTGGTAGACGAGCTGTTCCCCAGAGGGATTTTCTCAGATAGTGCTGCTCACCTGGTGGACTGCTTGGGAGTAAAACCCCCATTTCAGTGTGGACCATGAGACTTGGCACTGCGTTGCCAGCGGTTGCATCCAGAGTGTTTATACTCTTGTGAGTGCAAACTGAATAATGAGCAGCAGAGGAGCAATTTCTGGGGGGATGAATTTAGCATGAGCATCATAGTTCACAAGAGCAGTACACATGCACGAATAACGCGGTAGGGTAGTAAGGTGCCATGCGTCAGCAGTGCTGTGGCAACTGGTTTTATGTGTGTGATTAGTCCATGGCATGATGGAAACATCGCACGTTATAGAACTTGGAGATGCAGTGGCTTAGCCTTGGCTAGTGGCCAAACACCCACCCAGCTGCTCACTCACTTCAAGGTGAAACGTGCCCAGGGTTGTATGTGGCCCCACCGCTGCAAAGCACTCCAGAGCCTTTATGGCATTGACAACATAGGCAGTAACATGGTGATTTCTCTATAACTTTTGCAGTGAGCATTTACACCTGAGCATCTAAACCCCGCATGAGCATCTCTTGTTCAGTGTTTTGGACTGAAACAGGCCGATTTTGTCTTCTAGAAACTCCCCTCTAAGACAAACCTTGCTTTGGAAACAGCACTGCTGTTGCAGTAGCTCTGGCACTGTTGGCTTGTCCTGATTTCTCCTTCACTCTCTGCCCTTCCAGCAAAGGAGACATCATGGACCCCAATCTGAAATCCCAGTTCAATACTTACAGGCTTCCTGCTTTTGTGAAAAGGATCTTGGCTATCATTTTGAAACCTATGGTAAGTGTGTGGATGTGTCTTGTCTGTGTTATAGGAAATCTGCAAGGTGGGGAAGTTTCCGCGTGCAGGGAGGTAGGCTGCTCCCCTCTGGGAGTGCTTTGCTGCTTCATGTTAAGTGCCTGATGGGCTTCATAGTGAAATACACTTAAATACACTTAGTCCCTATACCTGGACTTAACTTACCAAGTGGGTCTGACAGCCTTTTGTGGGAGTTTTGCATGGGGAGGTCAAAATATGATCTGTTCTCAGGAACCCATGAGCCATACAGCTCATCCAGCAATGGGCTCCAAGAAAATGGATATCACTACCAAGGATCTAAACAGCATCCCCACATCCAGAAGGTGCTCTCCAGGGCTAGCAGTGTGTTGTAGAGCCTTATTGGCATGGATTGTTGTGATTAAATGTATAAATTAATGTGGGAGTAAAGTCACTTCACTGGAAACCATACCTGTTCTTCAGAGCCACTTCTGCTAGGACAAGAAGTGTGCCCAAAATGCCATTGCATGGTAGCCAGCTATTTCAGCTGCATTGTTGTTGACTAACCCCGAGTTTTTCTCTTCCCTCCGAAAGTACCCATGAATTGCTCGGGGTCTCAGCGCTTTCTGTGGAGTGGGGTAAGACGCACTGAAGTAGCTCTAGAGAAAGGGGATGCACATGGATGTGTCCACCAGTTCATGCAGGTAGATGCCAGCTCGCTGTGCAAAGCCCTGTCATGGGGCTGTGCAGCACAGGCTGAGCCAGATGAATATGTGCTGCCTCAGCACCACCTGGGGTTAGCACAGTGTTATCCAGGGCTATGCAGCCAGAGATTATTTTAAGAGCTCAAGGATCCTTGTCATGGCAGGGCTAGGATATGTCCATGGAGATCAGCACAGAGATATATGGGCTACTTTCCCCATTAGGTGGATTCTGGTACCCAAAGCATCATGTGCCAAGTTAATGCAGAGGTCTCTGCACGCAGGTGCAGTGTGGTGTGAAGTACCTGCCCTTCCAAGAGAGACAGAGACACACCAAACCGGGAGCAAGTGAATTTAGAAGACTGCCATGATCTTTGTCTAGGTGCCAGAGCACCTAGACATGGTGGCATGCTTTTAACATAAGCTCTTTTGATGTACCTGTAAGCACATGTGAACCCAGTGGAATCAGCTGGGTGATGCTATAGCTTGTTCCCAGAAGGGTCATGCGGTTTCCATAACAATAGGCTGTCTGTGCATTTTGTTAATTGTTTTCTGTTGCCACAGTCCCAAAGCTGATTAATTCTGCCACCTTTCCAGGTCTTCCAAAAACCTCTGGGATCAGCATGGAGCAGTGGCGGTAATGTGACTTTTTTTAAATTTTTTTTTTCTTTTTCCTTACTAAATATAGTGAGAGATCCCTAAAATTTCTAAGCAATTGCTTTGAGCTCTGTGATGGATTCAGGGTTGGAAATGGATCATGTGGAAATAAAGTAGCTAGGCTTTTCTTTGAAAGTCAAGCTTTGCAAGAATTTATAAAAGCTCAAGGCAATAGATGTTCATGAGGAGGTCTCTACTTACTGGAGTATGAGGAAGAAAGATTATCCTTCACCCTCCATTTTCTAAGCAGAAGTAGCATAAGAACAGCCACTAAAGATGAGGCTTCATTTTTTCTTCTTTCTGTCTTTTGGTACAAATGCTTCATTTCAGACATTAGGTGCTATTGTCATGAGCTAAGACCATGCTTGAACTGTCAAGCAGAGACCTTAGGAGTCAAAAATTGTGGTTGTGAACTCTTTGGCTTAGGTGGGTTTCGTATGAACTCATTTGGGATCAGGAACATAGGACAGGAAGCATTCTCCTGGACAACTGAGTCCAGTGCTGCCCACAAGCTGATGAGGTTCCTCTTAAAACCAGTTGAGTTTTATGCTTGCATTTGTTTTTATTGGGTGGCTCCTCTCCTCCCTGCTCTGATGGTTGGAAACCTTCATATTTCCCGTGCTGTTTATTCACTTCCAGTTTATTCTCATTTTAGTCCTGTCCTTGAGCTTAAATACCACCTCTTGTCTCTGTTATTTTCCACTGCCTCCCTCGTCCTTGATCTATTTATAGAGAGCAATAGTATCCCCTTTCAGCTGGTGTTTTGCAAGGCTGAAGAAGCTGAGCTGTTCTGGTGTCCTCCCACAAGGCAGGATCTGTGTTCCCTGGGACACCCTTGCAACCCTCCCCAAGAAGAAACTTGCCCCCAGCCTGCACCACGCAGCCTCCGTCAGTGCCAGTCACTCGATGGACATGTACACTCACTTGCAGCAGGTCTGACAGATTATAGGGCAGAGGAAAATCTCCTACAAATCTGCCTGGTCACTGGGCTGATGGGAGTGTTTGGAAGGAAACAGGTTTGGGGGTTTTTTTAGATGAAAATGGATTCCTCTCCCCCCACAAAAAAACCCCAACCAAAAAGAAAACTCTTATAAAGATTTCTTGGCCTCAGAGAGATTTTGAATTGTTTGTCTTCAGTGAAACCATATTCACATTTTTTCATCTATTGCAAACAAGAGCTGATTCCAAACTTTTGGCTAGCGACCAGCTTTCCTCTCAGAAAAAAAAATCAGGTTCACTACACTGACTGTATTTCCTGGAGACCCATCTCATTTGTTGACTTTTCAGCAGGAAGGATCTCAGACTGCAGATGGAAATTGAGGTCAGACTAAAAAATAGCCTCGTGGCTGGGGCTTTCTTGAGAGATGTGGCAGACACTTGTACAGAAAACTTGCAGTGAGAGAGTTGTGCAGAATAGGGGCTGGACCATGGGAGAAATGAGTCGCTGTAACCAGAATATGGCTGCAGAAGCAGACATACTGTGGTTCCTCCATGTCCATTTACTAAGATAAAGTGGAACAACTCTTTGAGGATGGATTCATTCATTGCCTGATGTTCAGCAAAGCTGTGGTAAACCAGACTACAAATCTAGGTCTCTCTTGGATCTACAGTATGAGCCTGAAGCGGTGCCTCCTGCGTTGTGGGGGGAAGACCTCGGGCTTGCCTACCTGTCTCTTGCTGCTTCTTTTTCTTACCTGTATCCTGATGCAAAATGAAAGAAGGTTTTGTGAAAATATTTTGACTTCATGTCTTTTAGATTCTTCTACCAAAATAACCAAAGCTTTTAGGAAATTTGACTTTTTAGTCAGCTAGACATAATTCTTCAAACTATTGTTGATCTCCATTCAATAAAATTCAAAGACAAAACTGTTCATAGGAAGGATTGGGTTAATACTTGAAGAAGTCAACTCTGAAATGCCCACCTAGCATTAATGGCTAGGTCTGGGCAGCACATGGTATTCTGACAGGAAACCTAAGGGTGGAAGAACAAAATCCATTGGCTCTTTCAAGGCACAGCTCAGATCTTACTTGATTTTTCAGTTTTATCCAGGAAGGGTTTTTTTCCTCCTTTTCTCATACTGTAGGTATTGATCTGCCACTGCTGTCCAACAGACATTGTTTGTCATCTCTGTCTTTCCTTCTAGGTTTACCGCGCTGAATTCGTTGCTAAATGGAGGAAGCTAAGTCCTGTGCTGGGGCCACCCTTTAACCATGGCTATGCTGGGAAGGTATTTGGTAATCTCCATTGAGGTGTCTCTGGATGCATCCATAGTGGTGGTTGTGGGCAGAGCTGGAGCAAGATATTTTTGTCTCTTGGACATTCCCCAAACCATGTGCGGTGCTTGGTCTTCCCTGTGGGGAAGAAAGCAAAGGAGAGGTCTCTGGGTGGGTCTTCTCATGCCCCTACCTCATCTGAGCTGCAGGTGTTTGGATTATTATGGGGCAGCAATTAGTGGCATATCTGTCCCAGTCATTCATGGGTGAGTTTCCCCTCCATCGTCTGTGCTGTAGAAAGCCCAAAAGCTACTCTTGCAGCAGGGAGTGGCTGTGACCATAGTTGTCAGAGGGGTGGTAGACCTTAGTACAAGGCCAGTCTCTTCTGAATGTGGCCAACTTACATTTCCCATTTTTGCAGGCTGTGGAAGGAGCCATGGGGCTGCCGGTGGCCGTCCAATGCGTGGCTCTGCCATGGCAGGAGGAGCTGTGTCTTTGCTTCATGAAGGAGGTGGAGAAGCTTGCCCACAGCACAAAGAGAAATGTGTGATTTCTGGGAACCTGCCTTCACTATGATGATTTTTCATTCCCTACCTTTCACTCGAGCCACCTTCTACCTGATGCACAAAGCAAAGTAGGTAGCGACCTGCAGACTCTGAACCACCGTTTCAATAAACTGTCAATAAATGCTGTTTAAAAATAGTCAGCAAACATCTCATCTCTGTCCAAATTGTCCTTCTTTATTAGAGTTAAACTGAGTCAAAAAACAAAAGCAAGGAATGAGAGTTAATGCTGGACCGAAGGAGTCCAATAACTATAATGTAACGATATCTGTTGCGTGATATGAGACCAAAGAGCTGTTTACCCCAGTATTTTACTTCCAACAGTGGGCAGGAGCTGATGTTTGTGAGAGAGTATGACCTGGTAAGTGCAGGATTCGCTCTCTGGCTCTGCCATTGGTTGGCTAAAGGACTTTTTGGCAAAGACTTGCAGTCAGACCATCATTTTTAATAACTGCCAAGAAAGCTCTCCTTCACGAACTTGTTCGGCCCCTTCCTGAACTCATTTATTCTCTTGAACTCCACACCATCCGCTGGCAGTGGGCTCTGCAGTTTAATTGTGCGGTGAGTAGTGGAAAGCTTCATTTTCTTTGTTTAAGCATAAGCTATGAGAAATGGTAACTGGTCTGTCCTCACTCTTTTCCTCATTTTCTCTTCCAGTTAAAGCAATGGGAAAATAAGGTTGGGTATTTCTTACTGCCTATAAGCACTTGAGGGAAAACTGAGTTTAAGCATTTCTGTGGCTGCGTTTAGATCATTCACACTGTTTGGTGCTTGCAACCTGACTGAGACAATTGTGTGCTGTTTCTCATCCCGTCCTTCACTCTCAAGGTGGAGGAAGAGGCTGGAAGAGAAGGTGGGAGTGATGGAGGGGACTGAAATGCTTTGAATGAGCAAGTGTGCCTTGAAACAAGACATCAACGTTAGCGATGATCCGTGCCTCCTTCAAGCCTGCATCCCTCCAGGCACTGGGGCTGGAGGCAGCATTTCCCCAAGAGGAGGAAAGAGCCACAGGGCCAAGGGGCGTCACCGCTCTTGTTATTTATCTGCAGGGATGCTGCAGTCATCCATCAGCCTGGCATGGTCAAAAGCAGGTCTGAGTCACACAGTGAGTCCTGGCTTCTCAGCCTGACTCACCACCCTCTGTTCAGCACAGAGCAAGGAGAAGGACCACGGCACAGCCCGGCTCCCAGAAAATGCCCTACCTCTGCAGGACTGCTGCTGGGAGGCACCAGCCACAGAGCTCCTGCCTGATGGGAGTCTGCCAAATGACCATGACTATCTCAGGGCAGGAGCAAAGGATTTTTAGCTGTCCTCTCATAGGGAAGATGGGAGCTCACCATTAAACGGGTAACCTGCCCAGGTAGTATTCCTGGCTAGACCTGAGCATGCGCAGACCTTGTTTTGCAAGGGAAGGACAGTGTCCTTTGCTCGTGTATCCCTCCATATCTTTGCAAGGCTGAATGAAGTGAAAGGGTCCTATTTCTAAAAGGAATTTCCCCATGTATACTTGCACTCTGCATTCCAGCTGCTCTTTGTGGGTGGCTCTGGAAGGGATTTACTGGTCCTCCCGCTCTCCTCTCTCCTGCCTCCAGCCAGTCATTAGATTTCAGGATCCCGCAGCATTAGCTCCCAGAATCCAGCACCCAAAGGGAAGGTCTGACTATGATCCAGCAGATATGGAAGCAGAGTGCATGGGTGCTTTCAGCCCTGGTCTGCAGCTCAGCCAAAGCTCTCCTGGCACTGAAGTGGATGAAGTGGAAACGTGTCCAGAAGAAAATGGATGAGGTGTGAAACAAGATACAGGTTTGAACCAGATGTAGGGGTCTGTTCAGGAGTTTAAAGAGCAGGTAAGTGCCTCAGCTTGGCAGAGAGCAAAGCACCTTCCTGAGAAAAACTCAGGGTCCTTCTCAAGACAGGTTGTCCATGATGTCAGCATTGGTGCATAAATGTGGGGGAAAAGTGGAGGGGGTGATGCTGAGGGCAGTCTGGTGAGCTCAGGTGCTGAAACTCAAGGAGGGAAAGGCCTTTAGTAGGGTGTAACTTTAGGTTTGCAGGAGAGTTCTTCCTCCAGACCTCCTCCAGGCTGGAGAGAGGATGTCAGCTCCTCCCCACACCCACCAGCACAGTGTTGCTGTGTTTCAAACCCTTCCATGGCTCCTTCACTGTAAGCTGTTGGCCCAGGCTGTGCAGCCCTTGCAGACCTGCACCATGTGTTTGCAGAGTGCTGCCTGGTGCTGACCAAAGTCCAGGCTTTGGTCTGTCTCAGAGAATTACGTGGAAATGCTGCTTGGGCCAAAAGGGCGTTGCTTCTACTAGTTTCTCTCATCTCCAGCACAATAACCTGGCTGTGGTCTTTGCTTTGATCATTTTTCCTCCTTCCTCCTGATTTTAATAAGAATTTAAATCTGCTCTCCTCAACCCACGTTTCATTCTGCAGTCAGATAAGTAACTGAGCAAGGTTGAGAGACTGAATCATCAGACAATCCAGCTTTTTTATTTGGTTTTACTTTATTTTTCAGGGTTTTTTCTTTAGTTTGCAGGCTAGACTTTGTATAGTCACAACATGAGGAGCAAATAAAACTCTCTAGAAGAACTGATATCAGCAGAACATGAGTTGTTGGGACAGGTCAGTTGGTCTCTTACAGTATCCGAAGCAAACAGATCTCTGATGTAACAGAAAGTGGCAGAGGGCGTTTAGAAACACGAATGTCCCCAGGATCTCAGACATTCATTTCAAACAACTTTCAAGGGAGGAGGTAGTTGAAGTAGCTAAAAGCAAAGGTTTAAAAATAGGTGAAATGAAACACCTTGGCATAGCAAGACTCACCCTTGAAACACAAAAATGCAAGAATTAGGGTTGGTGCATCTTTCACTCTGAAACAGCTGTTAGCAGCACAAATCCTCATCTCTCCAAGCACAGTCTCAATCTACTCTTTTATTTTCTTTTTTTTCCTTTCTTTTTTATTTTTCCCCCCTGTTACTGTTCTCCCACTTTGCACTCGAATCACCCAGCTTCCCCCCTGCCCTGCTTGCCCATGGTGAGACCAGTGAAAAGCCCAGCTTCCTGCTGTAAGCTTTGTGCCCAGCTGTGGAGCAGCTGGGAACATCCCAGTCCTTCACCATCAGGGTGCTGAAGACTCTGCTGTCACTCGGTGGGGACAGATCTGTGCAAAACATCAGGCAGGATGGAAGAAGTAGGAATGTTTCTGGACTTCTGATAAAGAACTAAGAGCTCTCTGCAGCATCTTTGCTGATGGTGTCTCTACCTTGCTGGAGAAGTTGTAAGTAGGATCCATACAACCCACTTGGCTATGGGAAGGCCCAAGGAAAATAGTACAATACCCGCAAAAGTGGGAAGGATGTAGGGGTGGTCAGGAGAGAAGGGAGTCCCTGCTGTCAGAGGTGTGAGGGTTGGTATGGGCGGTTTCTCTCTGCATCCTACTGCAGTTTATTCAGGGAGAGCCAACAGGATCCTGGCTAAGCAACATGAAAAAGGCTTGATAGAAACAGACCCTCACCTCTCAACTGGTGTTCTTGGTTATTGGAAAGGTGCAGATTAAGTAGTGGCAAGTTTCTTACCAGCTGTTATGTTCTGTGAGTGTTGGTGGAGTTGGACTGGAATTGAGGAAAGTCTCATGCTTCCAATGGATATTCCAGGCTGAAATGAGTCAGAAACTGGAGGGTTCCCAGAAAACATTTATTCATCCCTCTGAGCCAACTGGAACAACTTCTCCAGAGTGGACCAGCCCATTTCACTGTGATTTCAGCATTTTGTGAAATGTCTTTAAAATTCTTTCAGAGCAGCGTAGTTAACATACCTCGTTTTGTAAATTGTTTTGAAAAAGCACAGCAGAGTGTTTGATTCCAAAAACATGAACATGAGATACAACTGTCAGGATTTGTTGTTTGTCGTTTTAATCAAAATGGAGTCAAAGCTTACTTTAAAATAATTATTAGCAAATTAGAGGGAAGACAGTTTAGTTACAGAAAATTTCTGTCAAAACTCAGCCTGCTTGAGAGCTGAAGGTGTTGGATGGAGTGTGATGATAATAAGTCAGTGCAGTTTTGCTTTTGCAAGCAAAGACGGTGCAGCTCTTGCTGGGGACAGGAGTGGACTGTCAGAGTTGGTCTAACTGCCTTTTTTCTGTGATGGTCCAAAGTGAAGGAGATGTCGTGGATGCCACAATGAAATCCCAGACCAGCTGCTACAGGCTGACTCTTCTGAAAAGGGTCTTGGCTTTCGTCTTAACTCCACTGGTGAGTTTGACCTTGAACCTGTATCAATTCAGGCGAGTAAAACATTGCAAAAACATGCAAAAGCATTGTTTAGTGCACACCAGTGCAATGTGGAGGAGTGAACAGTGACCTGTGAGTCAGGCAGGTCTGTCTCCTCTGCTATGGACTTGATGTTTGACTTGAGACATCCCTTTGCTTCCCTGCCTCAGTTTCCCCATGGGCACAGTGGTCTCTTTCTCAGCAGACTTTTCTCCCAAGGACCCCTTGCTCCCCTTTGTCTAGATGTGGGTCCACACAAAGCCACCCACTGCGACCCAGCCCATCTGCCTCCATGTACCTGCTCGCCTCCATGTAGCTGCTCCCCTCCATGGCAGGGACTCTTTAATCTCCTATGGCTCTTCGAGTGCCTCAGCAGGTCTACTTGGAGGGTGCAAAGCAGGCTTGGATTTTTAAACCATCCCAGTCCTGAGGGTTGATTCAACCTTCACTCCCTCCAGTCACTCCCTACCGCCTGTGTCGCTGCTGCAGGCTGTGCTAGGAGCCGTGGGGCTGCCCATGGCCATGCCGTTCGTGGCAGGAGGAGCCGTACCTCCGGTTCAAGAAGGAGGTGGAGATGCTCGCATATTGATAGGGAAAAGGGCTTCCTCAGCAGCATCCGGCCACCTGGAAACGCAGCTGTGCCTGCTGATAAATCTGCCCTTTGAAACATCGAGTCAGTCCGGACACAGCTGGCTGTGTCTCCATTAAATATTTACCAACTGTTTAAAGAGCAGGATCGGAGCACAGGTCACAGTGTGCAAGTGGATGCGGGAAGACGCTGCCCTGATGCTTCCCAGCACAGGCAAAAAAAATCCCACCTCTGCTCAGCCCATCATAAAGGTTATGTTGCTGTCACACAGCCAAAGAGCCAACCTCTGCCTTGGGAAGCCCTTGCACGGATTTCCGGAGACTGGGAGAGGGCTGGGTGCTGACCCTGTTCACATGCGCCTTCTGGAGGCACCTACTGCAGCCAGCACCGTGGGGCAGGAGCAGGAGCTGGATGGGCTGCAGGTATGTCCCCATGCCGCTGCTCTCGTAAAACCAGCAGTGCCTTAGCTGAGGAGGCATCCTCTGAGCAAGGGTGCCACTGAACGGGAACGCAGTAGAAGGCCAGCTTAATTTGTTACCACGTAGCTAATTGCTGTCAGCTCCAGACAGTTTCTTAGAGGATGCCAAAGCCAATTTTGTTCAGAGCCCTTCATAAATTTCCCCAGTTAAGAACAAAGAGAAGAACATTCCCTGCTGACACATATTGTTACAGAAAACAACAGTGAACTCTTATAACCGTTAATAATGGATGTGACAATGGATGAAAAATCAAGCATTAGAGGACTACCTAGCCCTGATGGGAGAAGGCTATTCACCTTCCTTTCCATATCCAGTTCCACACTCTGTTGGAACAGGATCAGGTTCTGGGCCTCTGGCCATCAAGTGCAACCTTGCAATGTTTTGTAATGCACGATCTAGCTGCCCAAAACCCTTTTTCAAGGTGGGGCCCATAAGAGGACCCACCATCCAAAACCAGCAGAGATCATCACAGACAAACTATGGCATTTGTTTTGGGGCTATGTTGGCTGCGTTATTGCCTTCAGCTCAACTCATGGTTCTTGTGTGCTTGTAGTGAGAGACATCTGTGCTGGAAAGACCTCAGATACTAGCTGTTCCAATGTCTGTTGGAAATAGTTTGCTTCTGACCTGCAAGCCTGTGGGATTTTCTACTCCTAAGGCAATACCAGCGTGCTTTGTCATGGGGTGGAACAGCCTCTCTTTCTGGTGCATGCAGACATCACGGCAGTGCTGAGCCCTACCCCACGAGCCTCCTGAAACAGCCTCTGGCCACCATGGGAGCAGCACAGGCTAAGGGAGCTGGTGAGCAATTGGGTACCCCACAGCTATGCATCTTCTCATCATACCATTCCCCATCCCGTGCAGGGAAGTCTTGTGATTTCAAGCTGTTTTTTCCCCTTCTCCCATTGTCCTCTCAGGCTATGCAGGAAATAAGAGAGCAGCTATTTCCTTGCTTCTTTGTTCAGCTGATCCCACAGCCCTTCCTCCCCAGCGAAGAACTTCCCACAGTCCAGAAAGCCCCTGTAAACCTGACGCCCCAAGGTTCACTGGCCAAACTTCACCTTTTCCGTTTCCCAGTCAATCATTCTCCCCTGCACGCTCCACTGAAGGCAGCTTTGCAGGGGTCAGCTTTGGACTCACAAACTATTTGCTGACCCGAGGCAGAGGTGCTAGGAGGAGGGACAGGTCTGGGGAGGCAGAGAAGGTCTCCTGCTCCTGCCTTGCTTTTCTTTCTCACTCCATCCCCGGAGACCAGAAGGCCACGTTATGATCCAGCAACAGCTGAGACAGCTCCTGCCAGAGAGGGAGGTGAATCTTTCTGCTGCCCTTGCCCTGCTCTGCGGCTCGGCGGCAGCCGTGGTGGTCTGGAAATGGCTGGGCAAAAGGCAGATCCAGAAGAAAATCGAAGATGCTCAGAGGACCCGGGATGAGGGTGTGAAGAAAATGGCAAAGGTTGTCCAGCAGTTCAGGGAGCAGGTAACCCATCCTTCTGGGGGGTCTGAGTCTCACAGGGGTGTCTGCTGATGTTGTTCTTCAGCTCCTTCTTCCAGCTCATGCCTCCATAGCTTTTATAACAAGGAGTCCAGGGGAGGTGTGCCCGCAGCCCTCAGCAAGAGGAAAGGCTGCCTTGGGAGGAAGGGAGATGACTGCTCTCCTCAAGCTGGATGAGATGCAGTGGGAGTCTACAGCCATGGAGACGTGAATTACTTACTGGGAAGAGGTTTTGGACAACACAGATGATGAAGCACTGGACCTTCATTGATCCAAAACCCAGTTCTTTTGGGATCTAGAAATGTCTCTTGCCTCTACGGGTAGAAGCAAGAAAGCTGCTTCTTCTTCCTCTTCCTAACTCTGAGTTTACACATCTCTCCACACCCCCGTATCTTTGTCTCTAAAACCTGGCTTCTGGATGGCTCTTGAGGAGTCTTCAAAAGAGTTTTCACTAGAGTTCCCAGCAAGTGAGACCTCCCAGCCCCGCAGGCTGCCCAGAAGATGCTTGGCCTAACTTAACACTATGAAGCACAGGGCATTCAGTGTCCCTGGGAGCAACCAGGACATGATGTGGGGACAAATGAGGCAGTCACCCAACTAGCATGGGTGTGGCCCTGAATTTCTACTGCAACACTGATTTCTAACCAGTGTGGTTAGATGTGAGTAGACCTTACTCACCTGCGAGTCCCTATCGACTTCTTTGCAGTTTGCTGGGCTTGAGCTATTAGACGTTTGTCCTCAGACCGGGCTAACCCACACTGCTTGTACCCGTTCTGAGGGGTGAAGGGCCAGCCTGAGACTTGTGTGGAAGGACTTTGGTACCTTCTGCCCAGGTTGGTGTTTGCTCAGCTGAGATGATTGCCCCTTGGTCAGTGGGTAAGCCCCACAGTGCCAGGAGGAAGGCCCTGATGTGAGGCATTGCCTTGTCCTCTGCTGCAGTGGATGCACGAAGCTTTTCTGCACCTTCAGAGACAGCAGGGCTCCTGTGCTTGCATCACGTTCATGACATCCAAACTCAGGATGAAACACTCAGCAGCTCAAGGTCTGAACCCCCACACGCAGGGTCCGCCTTTCCAGCAAGCTCTTTATAATATTGGCAAAAATTAAGAGACTTATCCTCTCTGAGCCAAAGGGTAACTGGAGCTGCTGTCCTGGCATCCCCTTCATCTTCCCTTTGCAGGTCCCCAGTGTCCAGACGGATGCCATCCTGTCCCTGCCCCTGCTGGAACTCACTGGGAGACTGCAAGAAGGGTCTCTGTCCCCCAAGACTGTCCTCTACACCTACTTAGAGAAGGTGAGTGCCTGTCTGCGGTGTGATGTGCAAACCACTTATGTTCTCCATGCCATGGTGTGTGGGCTGGTGGATGAGATTTGTTGGAGCTGGTGATTATGACAAGTCTTTAATATAGCAGATATCAGAAGAAAGATATGAAAAGGCAGGGATCTCTCTGTCTTCTGGGTCAGACCCGTCACTGGACAGTCCTTTGAGATGGCTTGAGCTGGAATGCTCTGGGGAGGGGGTTACCATGCATACCAAGCCACTAGCCCTTGTTTTGAAGATCCAGGTAGCTACTGAATGCAGCTGTGTAACGATACTGTTCTTAACTAACACCCGTTTCTCCACATGTCCGGCAAAGGCCCTGGAAGTGACCCAGCAGACAAACTGCTTACGACATTTTATCCCAGAGTGTGAGGAGCAGCTCCAGAAAATACAACAGCAGAGGGAGAAAGGGCTGCTCTATGGCATCCCCGTCAGCATCAAGGATCACATTGGCCACAAGGTGCTTCCCTTTGTGCTCATGAAGTGTCCCAGCGTGGGCTGGGTTGGGTGGTGAAGTGGTGGGACACAGAGAATGGGGAAGGGGCCTAATCCCTCCCTGCTTACACCATGGGAAGCCTGGCTGGGTCTGAGGCTGTGGCCCCACATCTCATTGCAGCTGCAACCCTGGCAGTTAGAAGCCTCCATCAGCAAAAAAAAAGGGGTGAATAGTTATACACTTGAACGATTTCTTCTCTGATACGTGAGATAGCACAGGCTGGGCTACATGGTCATTTGGGCCATAACTCAGACTTCTACACAGAGGTTTGCAGTATCAGGGATAAGAACATGGCTCAGCTTCTAGAAAGTCATTAGTAGCAGGAACCGTTGACCTTGAATCCCTGTTGTGCTGTAGCCTTGCCACTGAGCCCTTTAGCAAAGAGCCTGTGCATGAAATACACCAGGGACCCCCTCACAGACAAGCCCTGGTGAGGGCTGACCACACACTCCTGAGCTGAATTTGTTAGGCAATGTCCTCCGTGTTGACCTACCAACACAGTTAAGAGGACTCTAAGCCCAAACCAAGCTCCAAACACCAAGGCTAACTGAAAAAGGATCACACTGTGTTTGCCTGGGATGTACATTCCCTCCCTGAACATCCACTGGTGGCTTCACTTGGTCACCAGGACAGTGGGTTTGATCCTGAGCTAGTGCACCTATGGAGTTGCATCTGGGTCAGGGGAGAGAAATAGCATGGAAAAGAGCAAGGACAGCTTCAGGAGAAGCCTTGACCCTGTAGGTGCTTGGCAGCCCTCTGCCAAGGATGGAAGGAGAGGGAGTCCTTGGCTCTTCATGCAAGAACTTGCAAGGGAGTGGGTTAGTACCTGCCCCACCCCAAAGGGGACACCAGATCATCCTTCCAAAACTGCAGGGGAACTGAGCTGACCATGTCCGTTGTCACTTCTCCTCTCTGCAGGGGCATCTGTCAACCTGTGGGCTTGCGCAATGCCTGGGCACTCTGGTGCAGGAGGACAGCGTCCTAGTCAAGGTTTTGAAGAGACAGGGGGCCATCCCATTTGCAATGACCAATGTGCCGCAATCCCTCTTCAAGTAATGTACATCATTAGAAATCTTTTCTCTGGTTGTGCTCCTGAAGCTAAAACCCAGCCTGTAGGTCCCGGAACAGGCTCCTTCCTGTCTCCCGAGATGTTGCCTGGACAAGTCTCTCTTCCATCAGCTGCTAACAATCTCAGTTCAACTGAAAATAGCTTTCAGATAAGATTAAGAGGGAAAAAAACTACCATTACATAAGAGAAATCAAGAGCATTTATGCATGGGAGGGAGGGCAGAGGCTCATGGGAATGAGCCATGTTCCAAAGGATTTATGGGATGGCAGGATGGGGTTGGCTATGCCACATAAACTCACTGTAAGGGAGAGCTGACAAACTCAAGGCATTAGGTTGTTTCCAACAACCCGCTTGCTGGTTTTCTTCTCCCCAGCTATGACTGCAGCAACTCCATCTTCGGCCAGACCTTGAACCCCTTCAACCACCAGAAGAGCCCCGGGGGCTCCTCGGGAGGGGAGGGAGCTCTGATCGCAGGGGGAGGCTCCATCCTGGGCATCGGCTCAGACATCGGTGGCAGCATCCGCCTGCCCTCCAGCTTCTGCGGGCTGTGCGGGCTCAAACCCACGGCCGAAAGGCTCAGGTAGGTGCTGGGGTCTGCCCTTCCCACCCTGCCAGGAGCCTGTTAATTTTCAAGCTCAGCAGAAGGGGCGAGGTGCTCAGCGAGTACTTGTGGGGAAAAGAGAGGATGGTTTCTTAAAGGTTGGCTTGCTTTGCTCAAAACCTCTCCCAAGAGGCAGCGTTGTTAGGTTTTGTGGGGAAATGGCTGTGTTTTCATTGTAAATCTGGCCTGCAGTTAAAAGGAAAAGGGGCCTGAAGTGGTTAAATAATGCCAAAATGGAACATTTTTGGTTAAACCAAAACTAAGATTTGTTGGGGTTTAGGTTTTTTTTTTTCATTTTGACCAAAATTTTCTTTTTCACATGACTCAACTCAAATACTTTTAATAATTGCCTTCTGGTTCGGGTCCAGAACTGAAGACCCCACTATGCTATTCAAACATATTGGGACTATCTCACTGTTACTGAAATGACAATATGCTTCTTTCTCTTTTCCCACAGCCTGTCCGGAGTGAGTGGCCCAGTCAGTGGGATCCTGTCAGGTACTTAAAATTGCTTTTCTCTATACGCTGTGAAGAGTCCTATGTACTTCTCTAGGCCTGAGGAAAGCCTGAGACACCCAAGATCTGTTCAGAGTCCATCTGAAACATCCCACCTCATTGCCTGATCATCGTCTGCAGCCAACGCGGCCGCGCAGAGGGGTGGACCGGTGTTTGGCACACCCGTTTGCTTAACGTGGACATCCGCTCTCGTCCCACTCCAGTTCCTTGCGCGCTGGGGCCAATGGCGAGGGACGTGGACAGCCTGGCCCTGTGCATGAAGGCGCTGCTCTGCCAGGAGATGTTCCAGCTGGACCCCACTGTGCCCCCCATCCCCTTCGATGAGGAGGTGAGTCCTTAAGTCAGCAAGCCCCAGTTCTTTCGAGGATGCTGCACGCTCAACGTATGCATTCTTTAATGGTCCAGTGATCTTTACTGTACTGGTTGCCAGTAACTTGTTAGCTTTCTTTGAGGGCACAATTCATAATTATTAGAAAAAAATATGTTAAGAAGTAGTTATCCTTTCTGCCTTCTCAGCTGGCATGTAGCTTATCAGATTGAGAGAAAAAAGTGGGGAGGAAGGCAACACCAGGAGCAAAAAGATGGAGATTTTTAGGGGAAGATGAGACACGATCAGAAACTTCTACAGCAAATCTCTTGACTGAGGACATTTCCTTTTCCTCTGCAGCAGACAAACTTCAGGAGGTTTCTCCACCTCCATCCTTTGTAGCAATGGTTGAATCTATTAGTCTTGAGTGGCTGTGCTCTATCTGAAGGGAGGGATGAAGGGGAGGCTGGAGAAAAAGGCAGGGGTGGACATTTGGAAAGGGTAACGTATGGACTACAAGCAGCAAACCAGAAAATTAGTTACTCCCTAACATCTGGAGCTTTTGTCCCCTTCTACAGTGGGCTTCAGCACGGGGGAAGTCCTACCCCCAGCAAGGTTGGAAATGCTTAACTGGTGGCTCTTTGCTCCAGGTGTACTCCAGCTCCGCTCCCCTGCGGGTCGGGTACTACGACACAGACGGCTACTTCCCTCTGCCCCCCTGCATGCGGCGGGCAGTGCAGGAAACCAGGGGGGCTCTGCAGGCAGCCGGGCACCAGGTGAGCACAACCACCCCGCGCTCTTCTCCCCGAGGCGTCCCCAGCTTTGCTCCTCACTGCTGAAATCACCCTTCAGAGACCAGACATAGACCCCAAGCCCAGTTGTGGGATAAATGACCTAGCAGAGGTACAGAATTAAGTTACTACAGCCACATAACACAATGCAGACGCACGCCTACCTGGGCTAGTAGTGCATCTCATGGGGAAACAGCACTAGCAATCAGCAAGCTTGTACCTGCAAGGTGCAACGAATCCATCTCTGATCTGGTGGCTGTGGTCCGCACCAGACAGCAGCATCCATAAAGTCCTGGATTTGACTCTGGAAGGTTCCTCTGGCATTTTCTAGGTCTGTTGTTCCCCAGCAGGGCTCTGAGAGGTGTTTTTTCCCCTTCCTCCCCAATGTCCATGGAGACTTCTGTTTTTCCTGGACCACTGAGGGAAAAGGACTGTGAGACATGGCATGGGAAACACCTTTCTCTCCCTATGGAAACATGCTAGTGGTGGTCTTCATAGCAAAGTGAGTCCATGTCTGAGCAGGTGTTGATTCTGCTGGGACAGGTGGGAAACTGGTGTAGTTTCTGGCTCAGTGAATGCCTGAAGCAGGATGGAGGAGGAAACAGCTCTGGAGAGATCTCAGAGCTGAGCCAAACAGCCATCAGGGAGGAATAATCCCACAGGGAGATGCCTGGGCTAGTAAAGTGTTGAACCGGGACCTCCATTGGCATGTGAAGCCCAGGGAGGTGCTGCTCTGCCTTTGAAGTATATCCACAGTCAGACCTCGGAAATTATTCACATCCCCAGACTGCCACATAATCTTGTGTTTTGGTGCAGCTGGTGCCCTTTTCTCCACCTCGGATCCACTATGTCATGACTGAACTGTTTTTGAAGACGTTTTTTGCTGACGGAGGCTGTGCTTGGCTGGATGTGTTGTAAGTAGGAGCCTCCTGGCAGCAGTGCTGTAAAATACCTCCACCCCCACGCCCATGAGCACAACGCACAGGCAAAAGGAGCCCATCTCTCCCACCCCAAACAGGAGATACTCAGGTTTCTGAGAAGGAGCAAACAGCTTCTCTGGCATGATCCCCTCCTCTTGTCATCTCTCAGCACAGGAGATATTGTAGATCCAAGCTTGAAATCACAGGTGAATTGCTGCAAGATCCCAACTCTGGGGAAGAAGCTGCTGGCTCTGATTCTTAAACCTCTGGTGAGTCCCTGGCCTCAGACTTGAAGCAGAGTGGTGTCAGCAAGGCCTTGAGATGCTTGAAAGTGTGATGCTACTGAGAGACTCCTTTAACTAAAAAAAACTGGTATTTCAGGCCACAGCACATGCTATCACTTTGGAGGGTCTTTTCTAGACCCCTGCTGGGATTTCTCCAATGAAAAAGGAAATGAGAGAAGGACCATCCAAGAGCTGTAAAAGATTAATGAAGAGCCCACCGCAAGTGGTTCCTCAAATGCTAGACCTAGCAGTGCCCGGTTTCCTACAGATTCATGCATTGGGATTACTGCAGCAGAGGGACTCGAAGTTGAAGGTCTATCCCTGTGTTGGAGGCCTCCCAAGGATCACAACTTCATGGGGACTCCTAGTGATTAATAAGGGCTGTCTCTCCCTGTAACCCTTTCACCAGCTGCGCATCCTTTTGTAGGGCTTTTCTCCTCCTTTTTCTCTGCCTCTCTGTCCAGTTGGGTTGTTCTCAGCTGAAAGAACCAAAAAGGTAGCAGTGAGTGGGAGTCAATCAAAGTGCTTGTAGAGGTCTTGTCTTGTTTCTGTGAGATACCAAGCTAAAAAAATGTTTGATTTATCAAAAATAATGAAAGGTGGCTTAGTTCAAGTCAGTGCATTCCTCTGTGAGCAGGAAATATAGGGCTGTAAGAAACAAATTGGGAACCAACAACCAGAAATTGGAAGCAAAGTAAATTCAGAACCATGAGAAGCATTTTTAATTATCATCATTCACTCTCAGTGCAGCATCCCCAGGGACGGAGGCAGGATGGGACCGGGGGTTTCCCGGGATGGCACAAGTTACTGCACCCCCATGTCATGTCCCTAACAGGAACCTCTTGCCTTTTCAGTTTCCCCGCCTGGCTGACTATCTGAGTGCCTTGGGTGGAATGAGGTAAGATGGCATCATCCCCAGGGATGTCCATGAAAATGAACGGTACTTTCTCCTCTAAGTGTCCATGGTGGGGGGAACTGGATTCATGACAGGCTCTGACCTGCTCTCTGCAGGGGCTGTCCCTCCACCCTGGACATGGCTTCAGCCTTTAGGAACACATCTCCCCAGTGTTGCACTGCCCCTAGTGTTATCCTGAAAGGATTGAGGGACTTGGATGGATAAGGTCATATAGGAAGCCTGTGCCGGAGATGAGTACTAAATCCAGGCTCACAAGAGAAACCTTCTCTCTACCACTTCCAGACATTTGTTGCTTAATTGCTCGGCTAAATGCCAAAGGAAACTTTAGACAAATTGTGAGAGATGTATTGTTTTAAGTAATTGCTAAAATTGCCAGGGCTTATCAACCTGGAGGATTATTTAAGCAACTCCTCCTCTTAAAGCTTAAAAACGTTGCTACGCTTTCCACTTGCAGGTCAGTGAAGGAGATGTGGAATCACCACCATCAAATAGAGGTACGTTTTGAGGACTTTTCTCTCTGGCATCATGCTTCAAGTTGAGGCTTTATGGCAACTGCCAGCTCAGAGGATCATCAGTTAGGAAAGGGGTTGTGCAGGGGCATGCTGGGGAGGAGACAAGACAGAGGGAAAGGCACAAAAGAGAGATAGAAATGGGTTAGACGGGCTTTTGGGTCAATCCAGCCAGGACTTTATCAGTTGCCCACAGTGCTTATGCCCAAATGCCCACATTCGACAGTCCCAGCACCACAAAGGCTGTCCTGGGAGTGGGATCGGCTGAAGAGGGACCTTTCCAATTCCTGGCCACGGTCTGGCCACGTGCTGTGGAGGCAGACACTTACACACTCCCCTGCCTCTTCTCTTGAACACAGCTGCCTGCTGCTGCCTCCTTGGCCATGCCAGAGCCTGGTGCATACCCTAGAGAAGCTGAGATGCTCCAGGCATGGACTTGGCCTCCATGTCATCTCCCCTCTCCTCCCCAAGGTATACCGCACTGAGTTCATCGCCCAGTGGAGGGAACTCCAGCTGGATGTTGTGCTGTGCCCTGTCCTGGGCCCTGCCTTCACCACGGGATACCCCGGGAAACTCCTCAGTAAGTGAGTCTGGGACCTTTCCAGGAGGGCAGAAGACCACAGTGGTTGAGACTGGACAGAACCGTCCACTACCATGGAGGTCTACCACCCACCTAAGCATTTTATGGGCATTAGAAAGGAAAAATAACTACCGCAAAGGTATCTGAGCAGGTGGAGACAGACACATGGAGGAACAACAGTTGGCAGTTGTTTCTTGCGGTAGAACTTGGACCTGCAGGTGACCAGCCCTGTGCAATCTCTCCTCCCAGCAGCAGCTGGTTCTCAGGGGCTTCAGTGAACACGTAATGTGTAAGTTTGAAGGAAGACAGAAGGCTGTGACTACCTGCATTCTCTCTTCTGCTTCTCTCAGCTGCCATCTCCTCCACAATGCTGTACAATGTCTTGAACTTCCCTGCTGGGGTTGTGCCCGTCAGCACCGTGACAGAAGCTGATGAGGAAGAGCTAAAGCTTTACCGAGGATACTGTGATGACCCCTGGGACCGAACGCTGAAACAGGTACGCAACATGGGAAGTGGTGGAGCAGAGAATGCTGATGGATGTTCAAGTAAGTTTCACTGAAATCAGGGGCTCCTAAATGTCTCCATCAATAGGGGCACAGTGCAAAAAAATTCACCTCTTCTTTATGTACCCCTTGCAAATCCCTTTTCTCCCAAGCCCCAAAAAACATAAGTCACTAAGCTTGAGGGGACTGGGGGAGCAGCCCCAGGCTGGATAATAGGCAGAAATCAGAAAGGAGCCATGCAGCAAAGCTTCTTTGGGTAGATCCTTGTGACAGCCACAGCCCACAGCACCTTCCTCCTGCTCTGTGATGCCTTCACCAGGCTCAGGCTGTCAGTGGAGCATGGATCAGGAATGAGGATGCTGAAGGAAAAGGGATCTGGCTGCAAGACAGCTCAAAGCAGAGCTGGGTGGGGGGGTGGGCGTCTTAAACACGCTGCCCAAGATTTGGTAACCATTTCATGAGAACAGCAAGAGCCTTCCCTCCGCCTCAGCGCACTAAGGCTGCTTGAATGGCAGGGCTCAGCCTCCAACCTCCCACTCTCTGGAATGAGCCACGTGCCTAACCCAAGTTTCCAAAAGCTGCTGGAGGTCTGAGCCCCCCGGGTAACCCCTCACCGCTTGTGCCCCCGCTGCAGGCTGTGGCAGGAGCCGTGGGGCTGCCTGTGGCTGTGCAGTGCGTGGCCTTGCCGTGGCGGGAGGAGCTGTGCCTTCGCTTCATGAAGGAGGTGGAGACCCTCAGCCGTGAGAAGAGAGCGGGATAGCCTCCATAGTCCCACGCCTGCAGGGCCAGAGGTGAGGGGAAAAGGACAGTGCTGCACGACTCCTCTTCTGCAATCAGCAGTGCAGAGATCACAGCGAGGAGGGAAGGAGGAAGGAAAAGCTATTTCCTGACCTCCCTCCTTGCCAGTAAGCACAGATCCTGTAAGGAACCAAGATGCCATGCAGAGGGCAGGACTGGCTTAAGCTGGGTTCAAATGATGATAAATCTATGAACTGTACCTTCCTGGAAGGATGGACATGGATGGGGAGGTTCACCTTCATTTTCATCTATGCTGCCTCTTGCAGAAGCAGGGTGATGCTTGAGAGAAAAGGATTGCAAAAGCTCAACAGCATTTTCTTGCTGGCACTGGAGTAACTTCATATGGATGTAACTGTGGGCTGCCCTGTAAGGAATACAGCCATGTCTACCCTCCCCATCACTTTATTTTGCTCACAAAAATAAAAATGTAGCTATTAAGCAACTCTTATTCTAAACTCCAATAATCCTGATGGCTATGATTATACGAATGCACAGTTTTTACTCAAAATCTTACAAACACCCTCCCACTGGACATTAAACAGCATCTAGCATGGGAATGGTCACACCCTCCCTCTCAACCACAGCTATCCTGTCCGTGAGGGATGGCAACAGTCACTGGCCTTTCCACAGCACCAAGCTCTTCCCACCACCAGTTTTGGAGCATCCCAAGCACATTTTCAACCTCACAGCAGGGGCATTCTTAGGACCCTCTTATTTCAGGACCTCTAGCTGCTCTTTCTGAACATAGGAGATGATAGATAACCACAGATGCAACTCAATCATGCAGATGGTGAGATCTGGGACAGAAAGGCTGAGACCCCCAGATGGTGTTTGTTAACCCAAACCTGTTCATGTAGGATCAAAGCAGGAGGGAGAGAGCAGCATCCACACAGGGCCATTTACCCCATCCTGAGATGGATGGATAAATAGCTCCCTCTGATAAGACCTCTCTCTCTTTCCTAGATTAAAAACCTCAGTTTCAAACAGATAAATATTCAGGAGACTACACAGCAGGTCTTTCTCATTTATTCTCTACGACTGCAGTAAAAAAAGCAGACCTCCTTTGGGACATTTTAAAAAGAAAAATAAATATAAAGCAGTTTTGCTTTCCCTGGAAATTTGGGGTATTTCCTGATAGCCAGCAGACGTAGTCTGTTGCCCCTTCTACATCCGACGTAATTTGCAGAAATACATAGGTCCAAAGTTGGCTGTGAGGTGGGGCAGCACAAGCTCCCCTAGCCGGCAATCCGAAAAGAAGGAAAACGTGTCCTGGAAAAGCGTCCGAAAGTGCCTCAAGTCCTCAACGTGGACACTGATGTTAAACTGGGTTTCTGCAATTTCTACCGCTCTCTCGATCACATACTCATTCTGCAGCGGGGAGAGGGAGCACGTAGAATACACCACCTCTCCTCCCGGCTTGGTAGCGAGGATCCCAGCCCTGCAGACAAGAGGAACACACACACCGTCACAGGAAGAGGAGGACTGTGTGGGATACCAGCATTCCCACCCACCGAAATGGGGAAGCTAGCACGTAACTCGTAGGAGGCAAGAGACAAATCTCCTTGAACTCCACAGGCTCAGCACACTCACTGTGTCACTGCAACCTGAGGGCTGTTTTAGACCAGGGCAATATGGGTCAAACAGATGTTTAGATTGATAAAGTACTTAACATGGGAGAGACGCTACTGGAGAGCAGCTGGAAGGAGTAATCCTGCACTCACCTCCAAGGGAATAAGAGTATGTACAGGTGAAGAGGCTCTCACAGTTCAAGCGCTGACATGGGACTCTAATCTGTTTCCTTATTGCCGCAGCTCGCAGTCAGCCCATCCAGCCTTCCCAGCAAAATGGGGTGATGAAGCGCCCCTGTGTCCTCCCACATGCTGGGAGATGTGGACACTTGGGAATCCTCCAGGGCTGACTGCCAGGACCCAGGAGATCATCACACAAAAGGACAACACTATATCCATCCTGTTCCTTACAGGCTCCTCCCTACCTCCTGTGGCTACTGCTGGGCAGGAAGGACATTTGATCTGACTGAGAATATTTGCACCTTCTTACACTTATGATGATTTGATGTGTTGACCTGTTGCCATTCCAGAAAACTACACATGGTTTCTACATTTCCCAGTCGGGGACACACAAAGTAAGAAGAGGTTTCGGTGCTGGCCATGGAGAGCTGCTACCGTAACACAAGTAGCACCAGAACACAGCATCGAGCTCACTCACATCAGCAGCTGCAGCTGCAGCATGGGCAACATCTGACGCTCCTTGGTTCGTCTCCTGTGGAAGATGTTGTTGTCGTCCTCCATGACAGAGTGCCTGTCCGTCGTGCAGGGCACATCCACCAGGACCTGCAGCAGCAGAGATCCTGCATCAGTCCCGGGTCCAAGCCAAGCTCAGCCAGTCTCCCAGTGCAACATGCCCCTTGCCCAACTCCTCCACCCTCACCACCCACCAAGCAGTTGTCGGTACCTGGCCTAGCTGATGCTGCCCGAGCGCAGGTGTGCACCCACACTGACCTGCAACTCATCTGGCTGCTTTTGTGTTTCGGGAATGTGCAAAGAGACACAGAAATGGTGGCTAACGCCACATTCTCACACGTGTCCTCATTTAATGTTTCTGCTCTGTGCGTCTTCCTGGTAGGTGTTACTGCAGCACCTACAGCTGCAACCATGCACGGCCAGAGCTCCTGCAGCGATGCCTCCCAGAGTAACAAACCCAGCTCCCGTGGCTGGACATGGCTGAGAAACAAGAATTATCTAAATCCCCTCCAGGTGACAGATTAGAACAGGATTTTCAAGGGATATTACACCGATAACAAGGTACAACTCCCTATGCCCATAATCACCAGATCCTGCAGGAAGGGTATGGCAGAAGGAAATGTTACTCCCTATCTGGCTTAGTCTTCTCTCTTTCTCTGCATTTAAGATTATGGAAAACTATACAATTATACTGTAGGATAAACTGCTGTCTTCCTCTGAAACAGGAGGAAAGTGAACTAGATGGGTTTATCTTCAGCGGTTCCCAAACACCTACCTTATGGAAAGTGCCACCTTCCAGCTGCCCCCAGTCCCTTCCATCGCAGGACGTGACACTCACAGTTTCCCTGATTTCTTTGGGAACGTAGCTATGGAGAATCTGGTACAGCCTCTTTGTCCGGGAAATGGATATGTCGTTGGCTGCCAGATGCCCTGAGAGGACAAAACAGGCACACCGGGAATGTCACTCCTGCAAAAACACAACTGATTTCCAACTCTTATAACCAGAAATGATTAACGGTCAGACATTAATGGGCACAGCACATTCTTCCAGCCCTTTTTATGCATGGGGACAAGGAACACCCGCCTCCACTTACCACAAACCCCAGTCTGCAGCAGAGCCAGAGTCTTGCCACCTGGAGCCGCACAGAGATCGAGGACAAAGTCATCCGGCTGCACATTGAGCGCCAGGACGGGCAGGAGAGATGCTGCGTCCAGGAGATAATAGTCAAGGAGTCCCAGAGTGTCCGGCCTAGAAATCACCAGTTTGCGTAAAAAAAGCAAACGTGCGAGGGGAAAAGAAAACAGCAATTGGAAGTGAGGATGGGGACATACAGAAGCAGCAGGTGCTCGCGCACGTGCAGCCCCCGAGGCTGGCAGTGACAGCGGGCGTATCTCCCAGGGATGTCTCACCATGCAGGGCGAAAGCGCGTGATGTCCCCCCTGGGGAAGGTGTAACACTTGATGTTGGAGCTGATGGAGGCATTAAGCGGTGGTGACATCTCTGCCTGTGTCATCATCTCTGCCTGCATCACTGTCCTGCCCTCGCCAGACCCCTCCTGGGACCTGCTTTCCCCTCTCCCCACTTCCTCCGCAGCTGCACCCTGCTGCGATCGCTGCGCCTTTTTGGGGGCTTCAGAAACAAAATCGGTGGCATTCAGCAGCTCCAGCTCTTGGGTGACATGGTCAACATGAGAGAAGTTGTTGAGGAGGGCGCCGTACTTCTGCTCGCAGAGCAGGCTGGCGCGGACCGAGGGCCACAGGTCCTTCAGCTGCAGGCTGTAGCTCGCGTCGAAGTGGTGCAGGGCCAGCCGCGTCGGGGGGATGCGGGGGGCCGTGGCAGCCTTGGGGGGAAAAAATCAGAGATGTTAAAAGACAAAATACCTCGACATCCCAGTGCCCCCCTCCCCAGCCACAACATTTTTTTTGGAGAATCCAGCACCGGGTCCTGTGCTACCAAAAGTCCCTGGGGCCTTTCTGCAGCCCCACAAAGGGCTTGTGCCCCCGACACCCATGGGCTGGTGGGCCCCCAGGGAGGGTTCAGGACTGGGAATGGCTGAATGGGGCTGGGGGCACGGGGGGGGCACATGAGGAGGGGAACGGCTGTGTACGGAGTGGCGTAACGGGGGTGCAATGGGGGTGCGGTGGTTGAGGGGGTGCAATGAGAGGTGCAAGGGGGTCAAATGAGGAGATTAGAGGGGTGCAATAGCAACATAACTGGGGTAAAATGGGGAGGCAGAGGGGGCGCAAAGGGTACAACGAGGAACGGGGACAGAAGAGGCGTAAGGAAGGTGGGATGGGGGAGAGGGGAGATAGGAAGGGGTGCAGCAGAGGCGTAACCCGAGCGTAATGGGGGAAGAGGAGACAGAAGGGAGGGGGCAGCGGGGGAACGATCGAAAGAAGATAAGAGAGGATGCAGGGGGAGAAAGGGGGTGCAAGGGGGTGCAGAAAGGTTAGCGGGGAGAAAAGAGGGGGTGCAACGCAGTACAAGGCGGGGAAAGGGGGTGCGGGACGGGCGGCCGCGGCGCGGGGACCCGCTCCGGCCCCGCTCACCCACTTCTCCTTGTACCGGTGCCGGCGCTGCCCCGGGCCCAGCCCCGGCGGCGGCCCCCGCCGCAGCAGCGCTGCCGCCGCCCTCCCGCAGCCGCCCAGCGCCGCCATCGCCCGCGCTGCGCCCCGGCGCCTTCCGGGGCGGGACCGGCACCGCTCCACCGCCCGCCCGTCCCCCTCGGGGCTCCGCACCGCCCCCCCGAGCGAGTAACACCCGCGTGGGTTTCCCGGGTGCGGGGCCGCAGGAAGCGCTGCAAGGCGGGGAGGAGCCGCGCTCGGGCATCAGATGCTGAAGGGGATCCAGCAAGGGACCGGGCTTGGCGGCAGGAGGAAGGCATGCGGCGGGGCCGTGCCCCCAGCCCGGCGCCTTCTTTCCAGAGCCTGTGCTACAAAAACCTCAAAACTCCTAATATTAACATGCTACACTCACCCTAATAAAGCTCCGTTACAGACTGCTACTTTGGTAAAGAACAGCCAAATTTAAAAGGTGTTTGTTTTCACCTTGAAGAATAGCTGAGGAAGGATTTGCTGCCCGGTGAAACATCAGTGTTCCTGCTACCGAACAACCTCATCAGAAGAAAAACCAGGCAGAGAATGAACTTGACCCTTCCACAAGACAGTTCCATGTGAGCAGAAGGGGCTGGTGACTCACACAGAAGGGCTTTAGTTCCCCCAGGTGACAGTTCGTGGTCTGCTCAGCCTTTGAGCCGGTAGAACCACCACCATACCTGTCTCCAGCCATATGGTCAGTTGCTCTGGACAAGAACACAAAGCCAACTGTGGCCAGGAGGCTTTTGCAGCCTCTAGCAGCAGTAGGTGACAGTGAGGGACAGGTGACAGCTTTCCCCCAAAGGGGGGGAAACTTCTCTGCTAGAAAAGGGTCACTCCCTTTAGTTTAACTTAGTCAGAACTTGTGTGAACAATATTGGTCTTGTGGGGCTTGGAAACATCATTGTGGCTCCACAGACAAACTTCTTGCCTGTGGGATCATGCTCGAGCCGCTGTGCATCATGGCCACACAAAAAGGATGTTCCCACAAGTGAGGAAAAGTCTCCCTCCACAAACCGGGCTCTGACCCCCACTAATTTCATCTTAACCCAGTACAAGTCACAAACACAAAGAGCTAGGAAATAAACGGAGGGTATTTCCACGGGAACTCTGTTTAATATGGAAAATTACAGAATATCAACATGTTTTTTGCGTGGCTACACATCTTCCACGAGAACAGACGCAGTGACACGCTGAGGCTCAGTCGCGGCAAAAAAGCTGTTTCGCTGACACTTGGCATGGAGAATGAACAGGCAGGAAGCAGTACTGTGAATCCAGGAACCACCGACACGGGCTGTGGCAGCAGATGGAGAATCACACCTGCCTTCACTTCAGGTTTTTAAAGAGTTTGTGAGCAACCTGAAAAGAGACAAAGCAATTGGTAACTCACAGTTTAGGGCTGGAAATCAGCATGGTGCTACGACCTGCATCTTGGTTTTCTGGGCCACTAACACACATGGCCCCACAGCCCTCCACTCTTTTCATTGTTTTGCAACAAGTCATTCAAGAAAACTAACAAGCTGAGATTTCTTACAAAGTTTCACCTCAGGTTAAAAAGGTTTAACTTTAAAATGGCAGATACAACACTGAAATAGCAAAGTGTCGTTTGCAGGGTAGAAACAATGCATTTGACTTATTTAATTAATAACCTACTGAATCCCAGCTGGAACTGTTGCAACAAGGAGGAACCAAGCATTTAACAGGAAAAAGCATCAAGCTCACAGTTGCTCACGGTTCTTTGGAGCTTACTGCAACTGAACAGCTACCACGTCTCACACTTGAATTGTCTGCACTCAGAAGCGCAGCTAAAGGCAGCTCTGCTCCCACCACCAGCAGGCAAGTTGCATCCACAGGTGTTGCACTTACACAGTGGTCCCTGGCGTGCAGGAAGTCAAAAAGCTCCTCTGTACACTGCTCTTCTGTCTGGGACCTGGAGGACACCCGCGCATCACACAGCTCCAGCCGCTCCCGCGCCTTCACGCATTTCTCCATCTGCTCGCAGTGCTCCCGAACCGTGGTTAAAGGATCCTGCAGGCACGGGGCTGCCGTGAGAACAGGGAGACCCCGAAACGCCGTTTTCCCCCGAGGCCCCTGCTTTAACAGGGAGCCGCATATCCGCGCCGAAGCCCATATTCAAGCCGCCTCCCCGCTAAGCTTTGTATCGCAGCACAGAGCAGCGACGGGGGCCCGAGCCCCTACGAGTTTGTTTATCAGTGCTGAAAGGCACCGGGCCTCTTCCCCTAGGAGCAACGAGTCGCTCTAGAGACTACGGGTGCACCCCGCCGCCGCCGAGGCCTGCCAGCTCCCCGGGCAGGGGCGGCCCAGGCCCCCCCGCCCCACATCTTACCACCAGCTCTTCCTCCTCCTCCTCCTGCGGAAAAAAGAAAGAAAGCACAGCCGTTACCGACCGTCCGACTGCCCGCGGCGCCTCGGCGCGGCCCCCGCCGCCCCGGCCCGGCCCCACTCACCTCGGGCTCCCCAGCGTGAACGACGCTGTCGCGCAGCCCCATCCCTCCGCTCCCGCCGCCCAGAAGGACTCGCCAGGGTCACCCGCCGGAAGTGCCGCTGCTCGCCCCGGAAGCGGAAGCGTGCCCGCAGCGCGCTGGGACCGCCCCCAGGGCGTGGTGCCTCAGGCCTGGGCTCTTCCCCTCCAAACATGGCAGCCGGCGGCGGCTGCGCCTGTGACAGTCTCGAGACGGTTATCGCACCGTTCCCCGCCTTCCTTTTACTCTTCTTCCTGGGGATCGCAACCTTGGAGCCGGCTCAGCCTGACTGTTGCTGGCGGCCTCTCCGGCCCGGCGTGGGAAGGGGACGCCGCTCGACGCGACCTCCCTAACATGGCCGCCCGCTTCCTCCTCCTCCCAAGATGGCGGCGGGGGCGGTGCGCGGGTTGGGGAGGGTGTCCCTTCCCAAGATGGCAGCGGCGCGGCCGCGCTGAGCGGGGCGATGGCGGCGGAGGGGCCGCGCAGCCTGTTCGCGCTGAGCGCGGCGGCGGTGAGCCGCAGCATGGGGGCCCTGGAGCGGGACGTCTGGGGTAAGGCGCGGGCGGCGCGGGGCGGCGGGGCGCGGGGCCTGGGGCCTGTCCGCACTCTGCCGCCGTCTCCCTCTGGCTCTCCGCAGCGCTGCCCGGGCACCTCCTGCGGGGGCTCCTGCCGCTTCTCACCGTCTTCCGCCTCGAGCGGGCCGAGGGCGCTGCGCGGAGAGCAGGTGACACCGGCGGGGACGGGGACAAACCCTTGGGGGTACCCCCGGGCGGGAGGGATGAGCCCTCACAGACTGATGAGGCGGACAAAGCCCCACATACTTTGGGGTGATGTTCTCCGACCTGGAGAGGTGAGCCCCACACCGGAGGGACCCCCAGCTGGAGAGAGGAACCCGCGCTGGAGGGACGAACCCTTCCAGGCTGGAAACCTGAGGGGTGAACACCTCAACGGGGTGGGGGGACACCCCCGGAGCACAGTCGCTGCCACTTGGGCTTGGACACCCCCTGTGTCCAAAACCTTGAGCCCCATCCTATACCCTGGCAGGGTTCACACAGCGATGCAGGCCCTGCTGTAACTTTGCTCCTTTTGAGGACCAGCAAAACCTGCCATTTTTTAACTCGCGTCCCTTAAAAGGTGATGGTCTTCCCCTCACAGCAAAGCACTGCCCTTTTGCTGCAGCGGTCTGGGTCTGCGCCCCCCAGCACTGCCCCTCATCTGCCCAGCGCCCCTGTGAGCTCTGCGGGGGAGAGCTCTGGGACAGGGCACTCGGACGGGGAGAAAGAGGTTAAAGCGCCCAGTTGATTTTTTTTTTTTCCCCCCAGGCGTCTCGACACAGCCCATCTGGCGCAAACTGTGGGATGATGTGATGAAAACCAGGCCGCCGAACTCGGAGGTGAGGGGATGCTGCCGATGGGAGAAGGGGCACGATGCAGGCACCCCGTTTCCGACATCTTCCACGAGGTTTTGTTTTGAAGTCTGCCGGTGCTCCTGGCCACCTCCGAGCAATCGCTGGCGCTTGTTTATAAGCATTCGTAGAGCTCAGGACCAAGGCATGACCCTGGTATTACAACCATTTTGGGAAACGGGGTTCATAAAAGGAACTGTACTGTACAGCCACACCCTTCATTTCACAACAGTGAGTTTGCTGAAAGACTAAATCCTGTCTTTAGAGATGTAATTCATAGGGAAACAGAGGATAAAAACAGTATCTTATATCATGCTGACGCCTACACTGGCAAAAAAATGTGCTGATGCCTTAGAAAGCACTAGAAAAATACTTACAGAAGACCATGAGTTTGGAAGAATGGTTTTACATACGGAAACTGAAGCAGCTCCGTTGATTCAGCATCGTGAAAGAATCGTTAACAGACCATTTAATGACAGTCCTTAAATAGATGTTCAGGAAGAAAATTCCTGATGATGTGGTTTTTAACAGGCAAAAACATGGCTTAGCTTCAAACCACTGAATATGTTTAAATTAGGCCAGAAGCAGGATGAAGAGAAAGCAATGGGAGTAACTCAGTTTTTCAACAAATACACTGAGGAAGGATGTTGAGAACTAGAAAGGCAGTCTCAATTGTGCTAGCAATAGGTTTTTTTGGGTACCGCATTTACCAGGTTAGCAGGTAGCAATAATTTAACTTAAAAAGAACAAGGAAAAAATTGTGGCTGACTTTTTGTTAATATGGTCCTGTTGTTTAATTGCAGAGTATAACCTGCTGGAGGAAGAAGTTCCTTGAAACGTTCTTCTCAAACGTTCTTCACGGTGTCTTGGATGTTTCCTCTGACTGGCGTCTCAATGACCATCACTTCTCGCCACTGCTCCACAGCTCCCCGCATGTTTCCCAGCTTACCCTCTGCAACATGCTGCAGGGTGCAGTGGAGCTCACTGCTGAGCACAACCAGAAAGTGCTTGAAAACCTGGCTGGCTCCCTGCAGATCCTGAAGTTCCAGCATCTCCTCTCCTCTGACCAGTCCATCAGGCGTTCGCTGGTTTTACTTCTTCACCGGCTGATTCACCATGGCTCTGTCAGCCAAGTGTCCATGTATTCCTGGCCTGTTCCCGACACAGTTCTTCTCGTTCTCATTTTGAGCATGAGTGCTGGATTTTGGCGCTCGGGAAATGCTCTCGCATATCACAGCAGCCCATGTGGCCTTTGCAGAAAGGAGGACAAAGCTCAAAGCCAGGAATCAGCACAAGAGCGAGCAGAGAGGGGCCATTGCGATGAGAGTGAGAGGAGCAACGGCGAGAACCAGAAGAGATCCCCCAGGGCCCCGGAGGAGGCTGATGCAGAAGTGAAAGGATGCGGGACTGACACTCGCCTGAACTCTGTCCTCTCTGGACCGAGAAGTCCTCCTCTGCAAAACCAAGCATGCAGTGAAGCAAGCAGCAAGGTGCCCTGTGACCACACCAGCATTCAGGGAGGATCTTCTGATTGCATCTCAGACCAGCTGTCCTGTCACCCCGTTCTTCAAAAGACACGCAGACGGCTGAAATCTGCAGTGGGGAAGAAACGTCGCTGCCTCAGACGAAGCAGGGGACCATATGCTGACCCAGAAGACCTGTATGATTTTGTTTTTACTGTTGCTAGAGAGGATAATTCAGGGTTACTTGACAAAAACAGCACAACAGAGGGAGAAAACACTGAGAACTGGACTAGTTCCTCCCCAGGATCTCTGTGCACTGGCCATGCTGGCTGTAAGAAAAGAGGAGGATCTCCTGGGATCTTTTCTCTGAAAGCTGCTCACCGCTTCCGAAGCGTGTCCACGCTGGAATTGTTCTCCATTCCTTTGACTGGGGAGACATGTCGGACTCTGAGTAACCTGCTGAGCTCCTGGGTGTCTTTAGAAAACTTGGTTCTGTCTTACAATGGTTAGTGGTGTGAACAGGTTGCTTCCTTCCAGCCTTGGTCTAATGGTCTGACTTACTGTCCAGGTTTACCCTGATTTTATGTTTATATTTATTATGGAATGGGCATTGTAAGAGTATTGGTACCTGAACTTGAGAATGGTGTCGGTAGAGATGGTTAATGAGTGTGAGGACTTGTTTGAGGGAGAAAATGCGGCCCTTCTGCGCCAAAACAGCCCCTGGCCTTGTGCTTAAAGACCATCCAGAGAGGGCGAAGGGAAGAGCCAGATCTCCATCTCCCGTATACACAGTCTAGCTTAAGAACGTGTGGATAAAGCAGTCTGTGAGTTTAGCCTTTGACTTACGTTGCTTGGCTGCTGGTGCAGCTCCAGCTGCATGTGTGTTGGTGTCTGTACAGGCGCAGCTAACACCTTTCTGTACAAATGCTGTTCCAGGCCTGGGTGCTAACATCTTCTGCATCCTCACTGGGCTCCGGGCCCTCTCCCGCCACTCGGACTGCCACCTCCGCGTGGTGCGTGTGAGCGACGTCTTCTCCCACATGCCCTGCATGGACCTTGTTCGCTGCATCCTGAGCGCCTTTCCCCAGCTCCACACACTCTCAGTCAGCTTCGACCTCAAAAACCAGCTGGAGGAGAACAGGCCAGAGGGGAATCCAAGCTGCAGTGAAGCAGAAATCCCAGGTAGGAAATAGATTCTGAGTAATGACCCGGACATGGCAGGCAGATAGAGCTGTAAAAGCTTGGCATGGAGATTTGAACTCTACAGTGTTACAGTGGTGTGTAATTAAGCAATTACAGTCTCACCTTTCTGATTTAGGTGGTGTTGCAGTTTGTCATTTCCAGTCTGTGACGTGCTCTGTGGAGCCTGAATCTCGGACAAAGCATTTTATTGCTGTATGCCAACCTGCTGCAACATCAGCTTTCTACGGGGCCAGTCATAACCTGCTAGCAGTGACTGTCCACGCAGCCCATGGGGAATGTATTCCACCAGATCTGTAAACTGGTTGGGAGCTTCTGCTCTGTCCATCCTATTGACTGAGGCTCTAAGCCTTAGATGGACCCTTAAGCAGAGGGAAAGCATCTCTTGGTCATCACAATACCACAGGTGATGGCAAAGCGCTGCCCAACCCTCTGGATTACAGTCTGGGAGCTATAGCAGCATGTTCTCAACTCACAGGTCTCTCATCACCCTCATTAGCCCTTGAATGACCAGAAAAGCAGTAAACAAAGCCTGAGCAAGTATGGAGTGGGGTTAGTGAAGAGCTGTGCTCTGGGAAGGCACAGACTGGTTTGCGCATAAAGGGTGACCTTTTCTCAGGCATAGTTTCACTGCCAGAACACAGTAGAAATTGGTGGCCCTGTGGACTGGCAGGAGTCCTGAAGTAAGCCTTAAGTGATTTATATTACCATAGGTCTGAGCTGGCATAGAGCCCTGTGAGGCAGGGCACATCGCATAGCGGTTTCTACTAACCTAAATGATAGTTATGTCAGGCACACAGACTTCTTGCTTGCTCTAGGACCTAGCTAAGTTGAAGACGGGCACTCCAGACCAAGCTCTTTCATTGTTGTTTGTTTTTCTTCCCTTAGAGAGCTGCCTGGAGCAGCTGGAGATCCGATTCCCCAGGGAACCTCTGCACACCGTGTTCCTTCTGCCAGTGCTCAAGGCGTCAAAGTCCCTCCAGCAGTTGTCCCTTGACAGTGCCACGCTGCCCTGTTCTCAGGAGCTTGGGCTCCTTTTGGAGGCACTCAAAGGTACTCTCCTAAATCTGTGACACACAGAGTAGCTTCCTTGCTGTGATCTTTCATCCATTAGCATGAAGCCAGCTCAGGTGGGTCCATTTCTTCAGTGTGGACATCCTCAAAGTCTCCTGAGAAAAGGAAATGGGTGTCAGCCATCCCACTTTCTGTGCTGAGCATGTGAATGGTCCTGCACAGCAGGATGGTTCCTTTTTAATTACCCACAATCCAGCACAAATTATCCACAGTCCAACTCAGTTTCTGGGCGTTAGCTGGTACTTGGGTCAGGGTCTTTTTACCCCAAGGACATACAGTACTTTAACTGAGAACTTGTTTTGCTTTTAGAGTGTAATCCAAATTTGAAGAAACTGAGCTTTCATGATGTGAACCTGGCTGAGCACCAGAATGAAGTTCTGCTTTTGCTTCAGGATCCTGTCCTGCAAGGTACAGCAAACTCCTGAGTGCTGGTGCCTGGAAAGGTGCTGCAGGTGGCTGCTTTTGGCTGGGTGATGTTTAAGAGGTGATCTTCGGATGTGCAAGGTTTAGTCAAATGTCACTGGGGCAGATCCGTAGCTGTTGGCAGAGTGGAAACACGTCTGGCTCTTTGTGCCAGCAGGGTAGAGAGAGGAGCAGCTGCAGAGCTGGTGTGTGCTGCCGAGGAGAGTCCATATTCTTAGCTATAAAATGAAGGTTTTTAAACCTGCAGAGCACATTAGCCCTTAACTGGGTCAGCTGGCAAAGCCACTTCCCTGGGTGTGATCTCTGCTCTCTTCCTGTGACAGAGCAGTAGTGCTGTTGTATGCAGTCCACTGCTGGGGAAGCTTTGTTCTTGCATACGGATTAAGGGCTGGAGCTGTCTGCAGGATGTAATTATGGAATAATGAAGCACGCAGGGTGTACTAACATGTACTGTCAATCCATTTCTTCTGTAGAAATCACGTTTTCTTTCTGCCGGCTGTTTGAAAGCTCTACTACTGAGTTTTTGTCGGAAATAATCAATACAGTGAAAAGAAATTCATCTTTGAAGAGCCTCAAACTGCCTGGGAATCGCCTTGGTGCGTACTGTGAATGTTGCTGTGGGTCCTTGACCTTAGACCAGCTCTCTTGGAGGTAACATCAGGGTTGGAGTTAGAACTGTTGCTAGCTGGGGACCTCCATGCTGAACTTAACGCGTGCATGAACAGAGTGGATTTAGCTCACAAAATAAGGAGCACCAAGTTAATTTTTTAAAGGCAGAATTTCAGTTGCATTCAGCAATGTACCAAGAGCCCAGGTGCTGCGCAGGCATTACGGTTGCTTTTCTCTGCAGCAAAAGCAAGTATCAGTGGGATTCCAGATTTGACTGAACACTGATCTGCTTCAGACTCTTTAACAGGAACAGATCTAGCAGTAGATGCACTGCCTGTCAGCCAGAGGCACAGATTTTGCCCAAGCTTGGTGATTTTGTGCCTTAAAAGCTGTTGGCAGCCACTGGAGGGATGGGGATAAGAAAAGGAAGGGTTTGTGTCAAAGAAGAGGAACTGAATTTACATAAATGATAGGCTTTTAGATCACAGGCCAAATAGAAATGTCTGAGAAATGAATTTCAGGTAAATCCAGAATATTGTTTTCTGTTCTTTTAATGAAATGAAATGTGAAAGCTTGGGAGCACCTGAAATACACCTAATTTCTGAGGTTTGATTTTAACCATGTGCTATCGGCCATTTTTAAAGCAAAGCTGCATATTGACTTCTCAAACAAAACCAGGATTTTTCTAGTGAAACAAACTGCCCAATCAGCAAATGTTTCCATTGCCTTGAACACTGTGCTCAGCGGGGTGAATTCGCTTTAGGCCACTGAGGGGGACAAACTGAGGGTGCAGAGATGAGCCCTTTGTCCTGCACGCACATGCTTACAGCCTCATTTCTGCACGATTATCCCAGCCCTGTGGCCATTTAAATATTTAACACAGTTCCCAGTTTGCATCTAACAGCTGTATTTCTCCCCTCTTAGGAAATCACAGGCTGGTTGCCCTTGCAGACATTTTCTCTGAAGATTCCTCCTCTTCTCTTTGCCAGCTGGATGTCAGGTATTCTGCTGCTCTAAACACCCTGAATTTCTTGTTTCGGGAGGGCCAGAGCTGAACTGGGCTCAGACAGCAGGAGAAGCCTGAGCGTGGTTTTGTTCCTTCCTCAAGGGGACATGTGCCCAAGAAAAGCTTAGAGAAATGCTGCAATGGGCACATACAACCTCAGGGACCTCCAGCATCTCTGAAGCATCTCACTGTCCCTTTTATAAATGAGTCAAGCTCCATCTTAAAAGCAGCTTTGGTTTGCTGCTCCCTTGGGAGGCTGCTGCAAGCCCTTCCTGCGCTGTAGGTTAGAACTAACATCCCTACGTACATTTATTCTTAGGCATCAGCATGAATAGTTCTGTTCCCACTGCCCTGGAATAGGGAGAGAATGCTGTCATTGTCCCTGACAGACCCTGTGAATGCTTCTGCATTCCTTTCATCATCTTTGGTCTTCAACCTGAACTGCTGCTCTCTTCCTGAGCCTCAGTGGCCATAAAGATAGGCAGTAACCTTCATGAAGCACATGGAGGGTGGCATTTCTGCAATAGTAATGACTTTTTTTGCTTGATTATTCCCCCCATCCCCTTTACATCCTAGTGACTCAGATTGCTGAGAGTACACAGGCTTGACAATTTATTTAACCACGGCCACTCCTTCAGCAGCCTTGAATCCTGATTGTTACTGTGCCGCTCATGAGATTAAGTCCAGCATGCAACTTTGTATTTATTTACACATCTGTGCAGGGGAGATGACCTTTTAATCTAGAAACACCAGGACCCTACACATGTTCTCCAGATTTTCTCAGAAGGAAGAGATAAACTATCACTTACTGCTGAGGTTTGCACTGGGACCTGTAGGTTGGGCCAGGCCCCTTGGTCCAGGCAGTTGACAGCTGCTATGAGATTGAAGTGCTCCTGGCACTGTTGAGCCAACAGCTTGGGGCCAGGAACATTTTAAGGCCACAGCTAGGTCTACTTAAGTCAGTAGTAAGGAGGCCAGGATAAATGAGTTTAACTTGTCAGTGGTTACCACCTTAGTTTTAAAAAGCTTCTAGCCCTTCATATTACTGTGCTTCAGTTTTGTTTTTCATCAAAACTGGAAGACCACTCACTTTGTATTGTTGAAGAAAGTTGTACTTTGCATTGAAACATCCTCAAGTACCTGCACTGGCAGTTACTAGAAGGGACTGTAATTTAAACTGCTCAAATTATAGCCTAGACTCTTAATGACTTTTTTTTTTTGTGTCCTCCTTTCCCTGGAAAGCTCAAATTGTATCAAACCTGATGGACTCCTGGAGTTCACAAAGAAGCTGGAAGGCCACATCCAGCAGAGAGGGGGACAGATTCAATTCACACACCTCCGCCTCTTCCAAAATTGGCTGGATCAGGATGCCGAAACAGCTCAAGAAGCCCTCCGGCGTCTCAAAGCTGTGTGCAGTGTGGTCAATGACTCGTGGGACTCCTCCCAGGCCTTTGCTGACTACATCAGTGTCATGTGATGGACACAGGAGCAGGAGCTTGAACCTAAGCAGCATCAGCTTGAACCTAAGCAGTTCACTCCCTGGCCAATAAGATCTATTTCATAGCATGGGTGGGGCTTTCTTCCCCTGGTTCAAGCAGGGTACAGTTCTTCACTTTTCTATTAATTTGAAGAAGGGGTACCACAGTGAAGTGACACACAAGACCGCATGTGTCAACAACAGCTGTATTTCCAGGTGATCTAACTCTTGCCCTCTTCTCAGTTTGAATATTTTAAGTGGGACAGATATCAAATGAGCTTCTGTGACTTCCTGCAGACATCTGGACAAGCAGTTATTTATTTCACTGGGTGTTGATACAAATTTTGTGTCTCATCAATAACTGTCTCCATTGTTGGAGAGGCTCAAAAGCTATCTGGTTGTGGTCCTTGGCAACCAGCTGTAAGTGACCTTGCTTTTGAGCAGGGGCCTCAGACAATACGACTTTGAGGTCCCTTCCAACTTCAACCATTCTGTGATCTGTGAAATAAAGACTCCTCCCTCCCTTCTAGTAAGGGGAGTAGAAAACAAGCTAAAAAAGCCCCCAGCCTTGACCTCTTCTTACCTTTGGAAAATTTTACTTTATACAAAGAAAAAAAAACTCTTTCTGTACCAAGTAGCTTGCTGTTTATTTGCAATCATGTTGCCTCTCTCCAATGTGTGCAGTCATGTTACAGAGGTTTTGAATAGTTTGTTCTTTTGTAACATTTTTATAATAAAAATATAATTAAGACCCATAACATACCAAAATGTGAATTTTATTACTGGTATGTAATGCAATCTAATTAAAACACTCTGCTAGATAAGGGGATCCTGCCCATAACAAAGCAAGTGGTTTTAGAAATGGAGTTACAGTAATAGAGCCTGATTTCGTACTGCCTGCATGATCTTTCAGGCCAGATGTTCAACATACAAGCTGAATTTTTTTTCCTTGTACAAATCCTCTTGTTCCTGAGTAATCAGCAAGGTTCACATTTCACAACAGAAATGGATCCTGCAAGTTTCTGATCAGCAGCTGTAAGCCATAGCTGTCAAGGAAAAAAACATGACTGTGCACATCAAGTGCTATAAAACTCAAGACAAACGTTGGCTAAGTAGAAGGTGCAGACACCAACAGCATGAGAACCTGTGCTGAATCTGATCAAGCACACAAGGTCCAGTTATTCATAGTTCCCAAAGGGCTGTTTTTCAGGCACACAATACAACAGCAAAGAAAAAGCCATGGACTCCTTGCTGTTGCAGTAGACTGAACAATGCTAAGGGCCTTCCAGCCTCTCAGAAACCATGTTGTTCTGCTATTCCACAGCCACACAACAATCCAGCATGTACTGCTACCCACTGCCCCTTTCCTTGAAAGGGAAAAAAGTGGGGTGGACTGCCACAGCAGCCTGCCCCTGCCCCCACGGGGGACAGTAATCTGTTAGGGGATCCCTCGCTGCTCCTCATGGGAGTGATGATGAAAGGTGAAGGTAACGGCAGCATCCCATGCAGCCTTCAGCACAGAGTCCTGCAGCCCCCGCTTATCAGCACAGTGGTTCCACTGGGAGAGGTCAGAGGTACAGTCGGACCCTTCAGGAGGGGGCCGTACCTGGTGGCCGTTCACACAGCAACGACACTTGATCCTGGAACAGAGCCAGCACAAGGTCAGTGCAAGGTTCCTCCACTGCTTCAACACAGGGGTTGTTTAAAAAAATGCAGCCCAGTAACATTTGGATTAACTCCCCTTCACCTGCAACACTAGCAACTGGATTTTCAGACAGGATTAATTACTACCACGTTTCATTTGAACACACAACCACCACCTGGCACGTGTGACAGATAAGGAATGACTCTCACATTTTGGAAACCCTGGGGTTCTGCTTCTAAGGGCACTCCCCCTCCATGCTTAGCCATGTGGGAACAGTCCAGCAGGACCCAGAGGAAGTTCAGGAGGAGTTTCCCCTGAAAGGGGAAATGTCGCTTAGAGCGGATCTTGAGCAAACACAGCTCCTGCTAACATGTTCTTAGCACTGTGTCAGGCTTCCCGAGTTCAAGAGAGCACACCATGCTCCAAACCGCTCCATCCTGGCTCCCACCATGGCCACTGGGTTGTGCTCAGGCTGTTTTGGAGATGCCCTGCTGAGCTGCCACGTAAGGAGACAAAGAGCAGCAGCAGCCCTGCCAACAAAGCTTGTTGCCACACAGACAAGATACCTATACAGAGCTAAGCTTTGAGTCAGCTTAAAACTAATCCTCTTCACTTCTGGCCTGAACTGAGAGTCTTAATTTTAACAGTGAAGCATTTTCCTGCACTCCCTGTCCTCTTTCTGGTGGCTACAGTACCACAGGTCTCAGGGATGGGGGAGAAGGGCAGATAACGGAGAAGAGGATTCTTTTAGTTCCCAGAACAGCACTTGGGTTGGCCTCATGAATTCTTAGCAGATGGAATAGCCCTGGCAGTGGAAGCAGCTCAGCCTTTGGAGATCACAAACCACCACGAGGAAAGCAGCAAGGAAGGACCAAGTTGGGCCCCAGCAATTTGAACAGCTCTGATCAATTTCTGTCTGTTCATTAGCTGTTGTATTTCACAGCCTCCAAACACATGCAGCAACAAGATAGTTTGCTCCCTTGTCCAGCCAGCACAGCTTTTCTAAGGCAACAAAAAGGGAGGACAGTAAGGAAGTGCTCATCTCCAGGTGGTTAACAGCTTCAGAAGCAGAGACACTTGAGGCCCTCTCTCTCTGAGCTTCCTCCTGCTGCCTGAGGAACCCATGAATCAGTAGACCAAACTGTGAAGGGGTTTTTTTTTTGCCGACCCCATCCATTAGTCATTCAGTACACTCACTTGTCATGGGTGTCACTGGTGGTGGTCTCATTCAATGTGAAGAGCTCCTTCAGCTCCCCAAGTGAGAAGTGCCTTTCTACATCCTGCTCTTCATCCACCACGCAGCTGCTGAGGGCCTTCTTGTGGGTCTGGCGTTGGAATATCTTCTCCTCTATGGTCCCTGTCTACAGGAGAGAGAGTCAGAGATGAAGCACAGTTAGGACATCAGCGTTAAAGGAGCACTACATTGAGAAAGTGTCACAGATCAAACGGCAGTAAGCTGTCAGGACCATTTAGTGCCTTGCCAGATCAGTACAGATGACAGGCAAGTTTTACTAGCTGCACCCCAACCATGTCCTATTTGGTTGCTGATCTAACCCAACTCTGCTTCTCTTGCCTTTCACCGTGGCTACAGGAGTGCATCCAGTGGAGATATATATGAATGAGGAAGAGGTGGAGCTGCCACTTGTGGCTGGAGCTCACACACCGCACCAGGTTGTGCTGACAGGAAGGAAGGGAAAAGGAGCTGAGCAGCTACAGCTGCTCCCTGACAAAAAAAAAACAAACACAACCTCCCCCAAAAAACAGCAACAAGGGCTAGCCCTGGGTGACATAAGCATCAGCAGTATTTGCTGGTTCACCCACACAGAGATCAAATCACACTCACTGTCTGGAGGGAGATGACTACTTCTAGAACAGATGTGCAGAAAGCCCAAGTATGCTACATTTTTAAGGCAAAAATCTAAGAGCAAAATGTCTGGTTTGCAAACAAATGTAATACAAAGGAGGGGGGGTGATTAGTCATGATTTGCAGACCAGTTTCCTAGTTCTAAAAGCAAAGGAGCTCCCTGCTTCCAGGTGCGCCAGGTCAGAGAAAAAGTGGAACACCATAAGGAAGAGATGGACAAAGAACATTGTTTTGTCAAAGTAAAATAATAATTGATCAAGGAACAAGCTTACAAAAAACCAAACACCAACAAAAAACCCAAACCAAAACAAAAAACCCCACAGTCTGAAGTAACGAGAGGTGAATGTGAACAAGGGCAGAGAGGGGACATTTCTGAGCAGTAATCTCTACTGGCACTGCTAGACAAAGAATTACAGTAGCCTGAAAAGACTAGTCTCCTTCATGCTTTTCCTTTACAGAGCAGCTACCCCACCTGCTAACTGGTAGCCCCATTCCAAAAGCTGCTGTAATTCTGGGAATGTAGTTGCTGTTTATTAAGTATACATACACCCAACCGACTGCAGCCAGACTGAAAAACAGCAACTTTGGCATCAGGCACCCCACAAAACTGAAATCAGATGCCTAAATGACTTCAAAGAAGCATCTGATCTGGAAAGCTGCAGTTGTTTCTATTTCTCAGAAGCCAGTCACCATTAGAAACCAAGGCTTGCAGTAATGACCCTCCAGCTTGAACCTTCATAGTTTTCCACAGCAACACATCTAAGGGTAGGAAGCGATTAAGTTCCAATCAGTTCTGGTCACTGACAAAAAAGCGTTCTTCCCCTTCTGGTCCCAATCACAGCAGCTGCAGTATGGGCTGGCACCAAGAACTCCATGTGGAGGAGGTGAGAGGAGTAAGACTCACTGAAAGCAGTCGATAGATGTAGCATGTCTTCTTCTGGCCATCCCGCCACACCCGAGCCATGGCCTGCTCATCATTAGCTGGATTCCAGTCTGGGTCAAACATAACCAGTCTGTTAGCCCCAATCAAATTCAAACCACAGCCACCTGCTTTGCTGCTTAACATGAAGATAAACTCAGGGCTCTGTAGAAAAAGGCAGGCTTGGATTAAACTAGAAGCAGCCATACTTTTACTCACAGCATTCAGAACTGGCAGGAGAGCTGCTCACATCTGGCAGGTTCTACTTACCGAGGGGCTGTTGAATCGCTCCACAATCTTTGCTCTCTTTTTAATGGACATGGTGCCATCCAGCCGGACGTATAAATACCTAGAATATACAGCATTTACTACAGACCGCTGCAACCTTTAGAGCATCCTACTTGAAAGAGAAAAATCTTTCACTTGTAACAAGGGCCTGGGCTTTAAGGAGCTTTTGCAGAGGGCCAGAGCTTTTCTGCTGAGTGACCCCAGTAGTCAAAGCACAAGCCACATTAGTTCCAATTCAGGAACACCTGAGGTAGAAGACAGATCACAAGTTCCTGCTGATAGAACTTTAAAAATAGCCAGTTTCTTTTACAGTGTAAGCTGCAAGTACAGTCTTGCAGAATTAAAAAATACAAAGCCCAAAGACAAACCTTCTGTTCCTGCAGAGCTTTTCAAACAGGTCCAGTGTCTGAGTGTAGTTAGACACTAAAACCACCTTGTCACTACTGGTGCTTTTTGTAACAGCAAGGATGTAATCCAAAACCAGCATCTTTCCTGGATAAAAAAAGAAAGACGACAGCTAGAGCAGAAGTTCCCAAATTCCAGACCTTGGAGGGGCACTTGGAGGGGCAGTGTGCCGAGGTGGCCAAGAAGGCTAACAGCATCCTGGCCTGTATCAGAAACAGTGTGGCCAGCAGGAGTAGGGAGGTGATCGTGCCCCTGTACTCAGCACTGGTGAGGCCGCACCTCGAATACTGTGTTCAGTTTTGGGCCCCTCACTACAAGAAGGACATTGAGGTGCCGGAGTGTGTCCAGAGAAGGGCAACGAAGCTGGTGAGGGGTCTGGAGCACAAGTCTGATGAGGAGCGGCTGAGGGAACTGGGGTTGTTCAGTCTGCAGGAGGCTGAGGGGAGACCTTATCGCTCTCTACAACTACCTGAAAGGGGGTTGTGGGGAGGTGGGTGCTGGTCTCTTCTCCCAAGTGACAGGGCAAGAGGAAACGGCCTCAAATTGCACCAGGGGAGGTTTAGACTGAATATTAGGAAGAATCTCTTTCCTGAGAGAATGGTGAAGCATTGGAACAGGCTGCCCAGGGAGGTGGTGGAGTCACCATCACTGGAGGTGTTCAAGGAACACGTAGACGTGGCATTGCAGGACATGGTTTAGTGGGCATGGTGGGGTTGGGTTGATGGTTGGACTTGATGATCTTACAGGTCTTTTCCAACCTTAGGGATTCTGTGATAAGATGCTACATTCAGTCTCATGGTTGCCTGTGTTAGGCAGCACATTTGTACTGTTGAGTTCCACACTACCTGAAAGCTGGGGCTCCACAGATTTGGTGCTGTAGCCATCAGGGAACAAGTCCAGGGCTCCCATAAAACCTTCTTCCTCTTCCACACACTTATCATGGATAAGAGCAGGGTCTGGAGAACAAAGCTCAGAGACTATGGAGTGCACAAGGGAGACCCAAAAAAACCCCACCAACAGTACAAAACCCAAACCCGTTACATGAATGGAACAACTCACGATTGCACAGCTTCTTCAAGGAAGTGATGGAAGAGAGAGATGACACACTGATTTTGCCCTCCTTCAGCTCCTCCACTGGCTTGGCTTGCTTCAGGAAGTTCTTGTACAGCTCAGACTGCAGAGGCGTCAGTCTGAAACAGAACAAGAGCTCTGCAGTCTCAGCCTGCCACCAAACCAACCCCATCCTTCCTCGTCCATCTACACAGTGCGTTCCTTTTAGCCCAGTTTTTTTAGCTACAGCACGGACAGCCTAAAACTGCCTCCAAGGCTGATGGTAGAGCATTGATATCCCAGCCCAGAGCTGAAAGAAGCTTGCAGATAATTTGCATAGCCCAGGAGTCTGCTGTACACAGCTGCCCAGAGCATGCCAGCTGGCTGGCAGAACCACCAGCTGTGGGTTGTCCATCCCTGCTTCAGGAGGAAAAGCAACATAGTCCCAATGGCTACAATCTCATTCCTAGAGGGAAGCAGTCACCACAAGCATCAAAGGGCTTTTTGCAACTTTTTAGCCCTTCCTGTTGCTCCTCCCATTTCCCAGGCAGAGTACATGCTTTCTCGTACCTGCAGCAGACCACCTGCTCGATCTTCACCGGCAGGTATTTGGACAGGATGTCAGAAGTTCTTCGGATTAAACACCTGCAGGGAGGAAAATGAAGATTAGATGCCTGGATGACATCAAAACCCTGTTTTATCACTATTATTCCTCACAGGCTCAACACAAAGTCCCTTCGATAGCTGACCTCCAAAAGTATGACAGTCCAACACATGGCAAAGGCCAGACACCCACCATCCACACTAAGCCATGCTAAGATGCTCCATCAGCCCATGCTACACAGCCAATATAACACACTGTCTTTGTGAGGCTTCCAAATTTGGTTCATGAGTTTTGGAGGGATCAGGCATGATTCCACCTAACAGAGCACAGTCCTTACGAGAGAAACTTGGCTCTTCTTCAGACTATCAACGACATTCTTAACTTGAGCTACAACAGACCAGTGGCATGGACAGCAAACAAGGACAGGATTTAACCACCACATGCTATGGACATAACCCGAAGTAGAAGCAGGCAGCTCCCCACGCAATAAGTTAGTAGCCATCCTCAGCCAAGATGGGTTCATTGTTTGGCCCAACATTTCAGCAAAGGGCATAACCTTTGGAGTTCTAGAGATGCCCCATGGAGCACTTCTACCACACTTTAGAAAAGATGGGATGGACTAGAAAAAGTGCTGAACTGAGCAACCAGCATAAGAAAGAGGTGCAGAAACCCAGTTCTGCCAGGAAACATCGAAAACATGATGTTATGAAACCTATACAAGGCAGACAGCAGAGATATATGTCAGCCCCAAAAATCTGTCAAAGGCTGTTAAAGAAAGCAATTATCTGGTCTCCAAACCCATAAGCAGTAGGATGAAAAGTAACAGGCTTAAACTGCAGTAAGGAAGATTTATGTTACACATTAAGAGCATTTTCTAAAAGCAAAGACAGTGATGCCCTGGAAAAGGTGTCCTGGGGAATTTGTAAGGTCTTCAGTGCTGGGTGGGGGTTAAGTAAGGATCGGTTTAGGTCTAACACCTTCTACCTTAGGACAGCAAGAGGGATTAGATGCCTTCTCCAGGGCCCTTCTAGCCTTACACCTATGATTCCACAAATCTTTGCATCACTGTCTCATTTGTAATTCCTACCAAATTCAAACAATTCATCTGTTACCACTTACATGCTTCATCTTCCCTATTTGTGTATCATGACTATTGCACAATAAAGGAAAGGACACACACCTTGACACAGCCAGGCACAAGCATTCCTGAACACACTTTTACACCCCTTTTCCATCAGCTATAAAAAGAAATAAATGCACCTCAAGAAGGAATAAGCTCTTCTCCTCCCAACCTTTCTTTTCTCTTAGGCTTCTGCAAGCTGACCTGAGTCAAGGTCACTTCTCTACAGAGAAGCTGTACTCAGTGTGAAATTCAATTTACCATGACTATGAACTGCAGGATTGTATTTCTGATGATTGCAAAAGCTCATACTAAAAAAAAGAAATTAAGACACCAGCAATGCTGAGAAATCAAAAGAGTCTCTAGTAAGAGTTCTTAGAGACAGACAAGCGATTGTCAGCAGATGTGGATAAATCGGATGTATTCATGAATAGAAAAGAAACCAGGTTTAAACAAATACCAAAATTCAACCAAAAAGAAGACAGCATTTTACATCCCAGAGGTGCTTCTTGGGAATCAAAAGTCACATCTCTGACACAAGTAGTCTAATCCCATTAGCCCTACAGAGCCAACACAGCTATGAAATTGTGAGCTGGACTGTTTTGTGACTTTGGCGATCAACAGCAAAACTGAGTGACATTCCTTATACTCTTTCTGTCTGCCACTCAACATCTGGGCTGGATGAATGTCAAGTCTGACCCAGTCTACACTGTAGTTATGTTAACACAAATAAAAGCATGCTGCCTGACTATTCAGATCCCAGGAGAAAACAGAAATGTAAGAGTCAAATCACGATTCGGTATCTGAGTACATTTGCTTGGGGGTGACTGCAGCTAACTGTGCCATTTCAGTGTGCTATTTTTCAGACTAAAGCTACATGCTATATAGACTTCTTAGGCAATATATACTTGCACAATCACTTGCTGAATAGATGTAACTGGCAAGAGAATTCATTACAGCTACAACTGTAATTTGGAAAGATACCAATGTACACCAAGGGTTTATGCAAAAGCTCTGCAAAGAGAAGAGGGATGAAGTTCACCTGTTCACAATGCTGATCAGCTCCTTAAGCCTCTCTTCTCCCTTGTGTCGCTCAGCTTCACTTGCATCCGCATCTCTGCCTTTCAAGATGGGAATTTCAAAATGTCTTTTAAATTCCTGTGCAGTCCCTGTACAAAACAGAAGTGGAAACGTGACAACTACTACCAAATAACCTTTGATCAGTACCCCACAACCCCAGTTATCATACCACAAGCATGGGGCCCAGCAGATAAAACAAACTCTTGCCCCGTTGGCATGATTTGTTTTCCCTTCTAGCAGGCAAATCTGTACAACAGAAAATAATTTTGTACTCCAACAACAATGCACTGCCAAAGGTCGTACAATTTTAGTTAAACCTGAGCCCAGTCAGGCATGTACTGTTTTTGTTCACATTCCAGCTGTACTTTTACTCCCAGATTTTGTCCTTGCAAACAACAGCACAGGTATCACATGTGCCTGTTCCAAAATTATCTGTAATCAGTTGCTTATTACTAGTCACAGGCTGAAAGCGGGAAAAATGACTACTGCATGCATTCAGCTTTGCTGGCAAAAGTTACACTATTAACCTCACCTCAAAAAGAACTAACTGGAAGTACAGAGAGACTAGTCTTGCCCAAAGTACAGGTCAAAGGGGCAGGGAAAATCACATCAGCTCCCTGTAATAACTACTCAAAATTGAAGCATGTGGAAAAAGCAGATGCAGAACATCTACCACCCCATCACATCCTTTCCTTGAGAAATGCTGGGGGCAGAACAGCTGAGCAGAAAAAGATACGGCCCAAACGCTGTTTGTAAGACTAAGAATCTGATGAGTGGTGTTTAACTGGAGTTGTGTGTGCACTGGAATTAATGAGAAGCCTCTTGGACTGGATGCCAAACAATCAGAGACAAACATGGGTGATGAGTTACAGCAACAAGGAAATGATTTACAGATTAGTTTATTTTCATTCCTTGACAGAAAAACATGACCTCTCTTGACAAAGACAAACTGCTCCGCAGTGGAAAGCGGTAGACCTGCTCCTAACTCAGTGATGCGGGAGAGGATGCAAAGACTACCTTGCTTTTAAAATGAAAACAGAGCTTGCAGACATAAGCAGAGCATAGGAGCCAGAGACAGAATATTTCAGTCTGCTACCAGCAATTGTAGAAGGTGTTTGATCCTGAAAATTCACACTAATCAGTATGTCTCCTCCAGACTCTTTTCTTTCTAATCTCAGATGAAGTTAACCCCATATTCACAGGCCTCCATTGCCTTAAAAAACAAGAGCAGTCTTAACTTCAAATGCTGTACATCACCCTCAGCTTTCTCTCAGATTATCTGAAAGTGGGATGGCAGACTGCCAGAAATTCGGGCTTTGTTGCCTAACTCTGCCACAAGGTACACCATTACACCTTGTATCCATCTGCCACAGGAGGCTGAAGTGACTGATGCAAGAGAAAGCAGGGAAAAGCTGTCTCCCAGGCTGCCTCTGTACGCAAAGCAGAGAGCATGTCATGCCAAACCCTCCTCTCCACAGAGCCTCTCCTACAAAGACATCATTCCTGGCTTAGATTTCTGAATTTGCTATAGCCTGGGAGTGTTGTGGGAAATACCATTATGAGCTGGCTCTTCCAGCCCAGCAACTCCTGCAGTATCTCCAAGGGCTTATTGTCAGAGAAACTCCTAGCCTACATGGACATTTTGGCTGACCAGTATAGCTACTCAAGACTACCCACGTAGTAGTCATACATTCATTTTACCTTAATAATTAATTCCTCTTCCAAAACACCTGTTAGACTGGTATACTTAAAATTACAATCTTCTTGAAACCGAGCTCTGATGATATACAGCCTCTAGAACAGAGGATTCTGATCTAGACTTTCTGGATACAAACTGAAGGAGAGTAAATCTCCAACTTGTACATGATCTTTCCTCTCACTAATGTCTCAGTTGCTGCTTTCACTGGCACTGGTAGCTAGGGGCGGCCTTGCCAGCAACTTCCCCTCCCTCATGTCTCTCACACATTCACATCTTACCTAGGATGCCTGAATTGACAAAGTGCACCAGGCTGAAATATTCAAGCAGGTCGTTCTGAATGGGAGTGCCTGAGATAAGGACTCGACGAGGTGTATTTAAGCTGTTGAGAGCCTGGTATGTTTGGTTTTCAGAGTTCTTCAGTCTATGGCCCTTTGAAAAAAGAAAAAAGGAATGAAGCTGATAAATCCAGTGGCCCTGATAGGAAGCAGCTTGGAGATCCTCATCAACACTGACATGCTGAATTTCCCACAAGGCATCTCACCACTTTTCCCATTCCTGGCAGCGGACTAAGTGTTGTATGTGTATTCAACCATTGTGACAGACTTCTTTCAAAGGCAAGAATCTGGTGGGAAACCTGAAGCCGTTACGTGAGGAAACATGACATCACAAGCTTCCAAGACTAGGAACATCTGAGTCACACCCAGGCAAGAGGGCCTACCATGAAAAGAAGCACCACCACATAGCCTAACTATAAAGAACTGTTTCCTGTTCAAAGACAGGGACATTTTCAGCTACCAACACAGGGCACTGAACTCTGGAGCAATAACATTGCATCACCAAAGGTCAACATCACAAACCATTCAGACCACCTATATCCAGGACTGCCAGGCCTTTGCACACTAATAAAAAGAGGTTCTGCACCTCTTACAGGGGTAATCTGAACACAGGCCCCATTTCCAATGCCTGGGAAAAGCAACCTTATTAGCATCTGAGTGTTATGCTGTAGGACAAAGCATAAGCGATGAGATGCTTTTTACAAGTGCCAGACCACTGCAGAGCTGAGTATTTATTGGGAACATACGGAAGACGCAAGGCCAAGGACCTGCGTTCCCAGCATCCCTAGCTGCTGGCCCCATCCCGGGGGCACTGAGAGATGTGGGAGTCACACTTGTGAAGATGCGTGCTCTTTTTAAGCTCCTCTCAGCACTGTTCTAGCAGATACAAAACCAAACCACTGTGTGGCACCGCTATATAACAAATCTCCTCTAATTGGTAGCGGAGGACACCTCAACAGTGGCTGAAGCTCCCAGCTCCATCGTTTCAAGGAGTCAGAGGGCACTTTTTTCATTTTGTCCTTCATAGCATCTCTGGCTCTCACTACCCATAACCACAAATGGGAAACGATAAATGAAAAAACAACTCCATTTCAGCCATGTGAAAGCAGTGCTTCACAACACAGGCTTGGCAAAGCTAGATCCAGCAGTCAGTGAGCAGGGAGTCAAGCCAGGTCTATCTCTTCCTGAAGAAGAAACACATGAGGTAACTCCTCACCCAGCTCTCCTACCTCTGCCCCAAGCAGGAGGCTACAGAGAAGGGAAGATGGTCCTGCCATGGGAGTGCCCTTCAAACTTGCCCACAAGCACAGAACAAGACGGCCAGATAAAGTGGCTGACAGCAGCCAACACTACACACAAGAGCATGATGAATCACAGAATCATTTAGGTTGGGAGAGACCTCAGGAGTTTCCAGTCCAAATTCTTGCTCAAAACAGAGCCAAGTTAAAAGTTACTGGGCAGAACATGCGGCCAGGCCAAACAGAAAGTACTTCTCACTTTAGCAAAGACAGACACAAACAAATGAAAACCAGATCAGTGAGCCAGGGCACTATCATCCCATCCCAACAGAGTAAGGCCTCTTTCAGAGTCAGAGAAAGGCAGTAGACCTCCCTTCTGCTACGTATTTCACACTGAGAGGACCCTAGTAGGTGCCCCCACCCTGCCAGGGACCTATGAAGTGGCCAGTTACCACCTGGATTTTCCTCATACCTCAGCTCCTGAAAACACCCTCTCTTGTTCAGGCTCACCCAGTATGAACGAGCCGATTGCCCAGTGCCTCTCAAACAACAGAATGGGTGCTGTCCACAGCTAAACCTTGTTTCCCGCTGCCTTCCCCCCTTTTAAGAAAGCTGAGACAGTTTTGCTCAGACCTCAAGAAAACATCAGGAATATATTCTCCTTAAAGATTCCCCTGTACCTCATCACATATGACCAGCCCAACACTGCCCTTCTGTAATGCCTCGGCATGGAGTCGGAAGGTCTCATAGGAGATGATCAGGATGGGTGAAGGTACTCGCAGGCCACGCTGGTTCATAAAGCCAACTGCGGATGGAAAGGGGAAAAAGGGAAAAAAGAGGAATGAGGAAAACTAATAGAAAAGGGTCAAAGCTCTGTAGTCAAAACTTTTGCCTTAAAAATCTAAGAAAACTTGTCTGTTTCAATTACTCTGTAGCATCCCTTCCACCCAAGTATATCCATGCTCCCTTCCCCACACCTGTCCCCATTTCCATCCCCCTCCCACTTCTGCCCACTCCTTTCCTGGCTGGAGAGCAAAGAGGCAGCACTGGGACTGCCCTAACTTAAGCACATGACTGGACTTGCATTATTCCAAAAGATCAACTATTACCAAACATGCAAGGGCCTGATCTAAACATGTTAGTGGAGAGACTTTCACCAGTCTCCAAAGCTCTAATGACAGCTCAGAGATGTTCACATCAGCTGCTGTAGGCTTCTTCCAAAGTAAGATTTTGACCTAAGCCAGCCAACCGCACCGTTTGCAAACATTTCTGTACCTAGTTTACGGTCAATCTCTTCTTTGGAGCCTCCATCAATGGCCAGTGGCTGGATCCTTCCCCCCAGCCACTTCTCTACTTCGTTGTACCAGTTTCTCACCAGGCTGGAGGGGGACACCACCATGGCTTTCTCAATTTCAGGCTTGCAGTCTGGACTTTGCCGGAGAAGCGTCCACATGAGCGTGATGCACTGCAGGGTTTTGCCCAGCCCCATTTCGTCTGCCATGATACAGCCATGACTCCCGGGGATCCGCCGGCTCGTCACGCAGTCCCAGAGGAATTTCACTCCCTGCCAAAAAATTGTTCTCTCAGAGCAGAATGGGGACATCAGCAGAATGACAACTTCATTACAGCAACGCACAGGACTGATACTACAACAAACAGCAAATCTGTGTAGCACATCCCTGGGGACATGCAGTGTTCTAATGAGACAGAGGGAAATCACGCAAGACACAGCTAAAATGCAGCCACATCTGGTTTGGAACAACAATACTGGTGCCAAAACGTACCTCATAACACGCACGAAACCTTACTACATTTTAACTGTACAATTATAACTAGCTTCCTGACATGAATTCCCAGAAATTTCTATCCTTGACTGTATTAGATAGGCCCAGGCCATCAGCTAACCTGCATCAATCACTGCAAACAGGTTAATCATCTTAACAACACCCAGTTCGGTAGTTTTAAAAACACAGAATCATAGAGTGAGCAGAATTGTTTCTGCTGCCTGATTAACTCCCAGAATACCCTCAGCAGCCCTCATCGCTTCTGCCTAGAAGCGCAATGACTCACCTGGGGACTCAAGGTCCAAAGCAGATTTAGCTTCAGAGAAGACACAGGGCTGAGGTTATAGCCCATGTCACATGGCAGGAGAAGAGCTGAGCCCTGCATTAGGCTCCGACACATCACCAAGACAGATAAAAGGGGAAAAAAAGACTTTGCAAAATGTTCCTCTATCATGTGATGAGAGAGAGTCAGAGAAAACCAGGGCATTGTGCTGGGAACGCACAAGCTCCCTGCATTGTGCTGACAGAGCCGGGAGTGAGGGACACAACCTAAACACACCCGGATGGAGTCACCCCTCTGTGCTCCACTATTTAGGACTGGAAGATGGAGCACCTTCACTTGCACTTTCAAGTCCTTTTCTTTCTTTCTTAGGCCCTTAACAACAGGTTAATGAAGTTTATTTCAGCCAGTTGAACAATTATGAAATACCTCACTGACTAAAAGAGTGCATTTGGCTGGGGATCCAGTTGGGTAACCTCCCAGCAACTGGGCAAAAGGCAGGACAAAGATGGAGTGAAGCTGTACAACAGTCTGGGAGCATCACCTGAATAAAGCAGCACAGGAATCTTAGCAGGCAAAGACTTACTAGTCAGACTAGAACAGAGACTGCTTTATCAGAGATATCTAACTGTCAAAAAACAGTGCACTACGACACCAACATAACTATCATTAGTTGACAAAAGCACCAGCAGGCAATATCTTACCCAGAAACAGAGTGCCTCCAGCTATGTAGCCAGAGATGAGCGTTACACTGGGTCACAGGTTCAGTACCAACTCTGAGATAAAAGTACAAGCTAGAAGCAGCCTACAGCACTCTCAGAACCATCTGAAGATCTTCCATGCAGGGACTCGTCCAGCTTGACCTGCTTAGCCTGCAAGGTCAGCAATCACAGCTTCCACCTGTGCTGCCTCTAGGCTTAAATGATAATGTACTGCATCTGTGATGAGCTTTGAACTGTCCAGACACCTACACTAGGTATTTGGAGATTAGTACACACTGCTTCAATACTGTGATATCGCACATATTTATGACAAAGTTTTTTGGGACTCTCCACTGGCAAATTCTAAGTCTGTAGGTCATGGACAGCTCACACCTACAAAGGGTAGCCTGCAAGTAAAACACAATGAAGTAGGAATCTACTCCACACTGTGCTGGGAACCACGGTACCAGAAAGAAGAGCTTCAGTGATTCCTGGCCCAGAGACTGCAGATCAAATTAATTCTCCTGACCAACAAAACACAGTGGTGGACAGTCTGCCCTGCCCAACTCAAGACTGGGCTGCAACATAATTTATTGCAACTATATCCCATGACCTTCCACACCGAGTTCCACTCAGCAGAGCTACATCTCCAGACTTCAAGATAAGTAAAGGCTGGACTTTCATCCCTGACTCTGCAAGATCCCATCTCCCTGCAGAATCTGGCCTTTTCCTGAGGTATCACTGGTGACACAGAAGTCAGCCAATGTGCTTTCCTAGACCTGTGCAACCAGTGCACAATGGTCACAAAACCCCCAGTTTCCACTATCAGCTGACCTGACCTACAACCCCAGAGAACACACCTGTGCATTAGGCAGCATCATGTTTAGGCTGGGGAGTGCTCTGACCCTGCTACATCAGAGGCAAGAGAAGAAAGTTCTTACCCACAAGAAAGCAGCAAATTTCCACATTTTTAAGGGAAAACAGGACTGTTGTAATACTCCCAGCATGTCCTCTTGCTTAACACAGGACAGAGAATATTTGCAGCATTCAGGCCTCTAAGAGGATAGTTAAAACAAGCGTTTCACTTTGCATTTGCAACAGACCAGAGTCTGTTAGACTGTCACAGACTGTCAGTCTGTGAGGTCTATGTAGACCTCACAGTTGGTGGGTAACAACTCCTGCAGAGGAACTGCAGCTTTTTGAAGTGCACCAAGTCCTCCAGCCATACCCTCAGGTCCCAATGGAAAACTTACTTCTCTCTGATGGGGCCGTAAAACACGGCTGAGGACAGGATCCACCACAACATGGACCGGTGCTTTGTCCCTGCAGGAGGCAGTCAAGGAAGAAGACAGTGTGATTAATGAACTCGGCACAGCATATGTTTAGGTTTTGGTTTTTTTTTAATCTCACTGCTGTACTGAGGACTCCCCAGTGGCACAAGGGAAGCAACTGCCAACAAGAAAGTGAAAAATTCATTAATTCAGTTTTGAGAATGAAGTCACAGGGGCCTGATCGACAATCTAAAACATCAGCGAAACCATCTATTCAAGGCTGTGGTTAAAACAAGGGCAGAATGTGGTTCAGAGACAGTTAGAAAGTCATTATTATTTTCCTTGTTTCAATAACAATATTGCAACTGCATTACTGGAGAGAGGAACCCCCTCTTCTGTCCATGAAGATCCAGCTGACAGCCCTTTTAAGTTACAACAACAGCACAAAAGGAACTACTTCAGAATAAAAACCATTAGGCAGCCTAATATTTGACTGTCAGTCATCACCCTTTGCTTGTCCTTAGATGCTGATGTTTCCTGACTAACGAGTAAGCCGTAAGATTTTCTAAGCAGCTTCTCCATGTGTGCATGCTCACTCCCTGCAACAGGTTTAAATTTTTGTTGAGTGGGAGATGAAACAGCCTGTGGAAGAATGCAAACGATCCAGCATGGGTACATCCCTTCTTTGATTGCTACATACCTGAAAAAATTCAGAGGCAGAATACTTGGAACCAAACTTCCCTTGATGTTCAGACCCCAGCTCAGACACTTTTGGGAAGAAAGCACACAAACCTACACATACAAGGAGGTCAGAGCTGAAGCATTTGTGCCAGGTGATGACTCACTTGTCTATTTTCAGCTGATCGTGGGCACTCAGCAGCGGGGGCTCATACAGAACCAGAGCTCCTTCCTCAAAAGGGTCATGAAGCGGACTCCTCAGCCCTGCCCGTTTGATACCCAGTGCGCGCAAGCCCAGTGGCCCTGAAAGAAAACAAAGGCACAACTCAAAGAACAACTTCTTCCTGGAAGAAAGCAGAGCCTTGCAGAAGAGTCTGATTACATTTAGGAACAGTGAATTAATTGGGTGCTGGAGTGGAAATGCAGGCACAGCTGGTGCAGACAGAAAACCCACACAGGGCTGTTTTTTGGCAGCACTCTGCCAGCACACAGCAGGTACCTCTGTGGAAGGAAAGAATACAATGAAGGAGCAGGGGCAAAGATGGAGCAATGGCACTGCCCGCTACACTGGGTGCACCAAAAATAGGCATGACTGTGTGGAGCAGATGCTATTTATGCTGGCACACAACAGTATAAGCTGTCTTACAAGGTGACTGACAGCTTCATCTCAGACCTATGCCACTGGCATCCAACCATAAACAGGCACAATGTCTCCCTCAACTATCTCTGGGCATCAGAGCTACTCCTAGTACCCAAAGGTGGTTGTTCTAGTTTTTTGAAAGACAAGCAGGATTCCAGAATGTACACCTAAGCAGCTCAATAAATACATTCCCATGTACATAGTATATACTGGGTCAAATCTTTTTGGATCACCTAACCCAGACTTAGCCAGTTGCATCTTTTACGCAAGGTCAGGAATTGACTTTTAACAGTGATGAAGTTTTACAGTATCATAGTTAGCACCATACTGCCGTTACCTACTCTAGGGTATTATTTTCTCTGTGCTGAGTGATAGTAGATGTTTGGCCTTGGAGCCAGTTTCTGTGAAAAGCAGAAACCAAGCATGAGTCCCTTTTCCTAGTCCTATATTTTGATGTCACAGTTTTGGAATGGAGATGAACACAAAAAGAACATGCATAGAAATCCCTTTTCCCATCAAAACTCAGGCAACTGTGCTCCCAGGATTGATTGTGCTTGGGAAAGCTTCAAGCAGGGTCAATTTGCCCACTGCTTGCTAAAACTCCTTGCAAAATGAGAGTATATCACAAGCTGAGGCAACACTGCATACACACCAAGAAAACAGCACATGAAACAGCACTGTCTCCCAATTAAAAGAGGAAGATAACAGCCACAGAAAGCAGCTTCCCCAGTTACAGTTCTGTTTCAGCCTCTTGACAGATCTGCTTTTCCACAAGCTAACTTTGTCAAACTCTTTTGGGGCTTGTCATTTCATAGTCAGTGTCTGCTTACAGCCATATTTTTATAACTAAAGTTTGAGTGAAACTGGTTGATCTGCATTTGAATTTTTCAGCTGAAGGGTGAAGGGGAACAAGGGGTCAAGAACAGGCTTATTTGTTTCTGAGATCTTGTGTTTCACTGATTCAAACCAGCTGAGGCTGAACTTCAAAACTGCCTCGCTTTGAAGATCACCTTGAGACTCAACACACCAAGCCAAGCAGAAAGAAAACTGGCACATACTATCTTTTTCACCTACAGCCTTCTGTCTGTTAGTATCATTAGGGTATTATTTAGATGGTAAACCTGCATCGCCTGGAATTCATCTTGCTTTTGTATTTGCGATATGATATACAATCTTCTGGCACTACATCAAATACATAGCAGTAAGAATACAAAATCCAATTCTGAAACATCAGATTATCCAAACTAAACACTAGTAAGAAATATGAAGACTTTGCTAATGTGCCAGCATTTTTCTTTCGGAATTAAGCAGGATTTCTGAAACATATGCATCAGTGCAAAAAATAACAATAATCCCCACAGATATATGAGACAGGCCTGAGCATCATCTGTTTTACCCGAGTCAGTCAACACAGACAATCCTTAAACCTCCTCATCTTACCTTTATAATTTGGAATGGGGACTTTGAAGGGTTTGGACAAAATGCTGCGGATAAAAGCCTCCTAGGAATTCAGAAAGAAAACACGCTTAAGAAGTCTGAAATCAGAGATTGCTCAAGAAGGCAAGCCCAGGACATTTTTTGAGAACTCAATTTTGCCAGGCGCTGAGAGTCCTTCTATTCAATCTATTCGAGGTTCAACTCCAACTATTTTCAAGAATATCCAAAAGGAAGAAAGTAACAAACCAGCACAATTCCCCCCACCAACTCTGCTTTTCAAAACTGTTTTCCTTTGGGGTTTCTAATGCATGAAATTGATTTTTCTGTAACTCCCATCTTCTCAAATCCACTGGTATTATTCACTTCTTTAAATGCTATTCCTTCCCCCTTCCTTGGTAATTCAGTCAGGCAATTCATTTCCTGTAAAGGAGCTGGGTTACCATTGTAGAAACATCCATGCTGGACCAGCAAGCACCCAGCCAATCCAGCACCCGGTCTCCAGCCGTGGAAGCCCAGAAAGAACCAGGCAAGCAGACAGCACTTGAGCCATCTGTGTGGAAAGTTACCCACGTCCCTGGGCACTGTCTTTCACCTAGACCCCACAGAACTCCCTTATTCAGGATTTCCATTACAGAAAGTACCTCCACCACATCTCCTTCAACATTAAATTGGAGCTAGCAAAAGGTGTCTCCTAAGGACTCTGTGTATGTGTGGCAGTTCCATAACACCCCTGATTAAATGGGTCCATGGAAGTGTTTGGATTCCCTTGATGAATGAGCTCCATATGCAACCCACCTGCTATGGTGTGCTAGCAGTAACACCCACTTACATGTTGACTGCTATCCAGGCAGTGAGGCCTATTGGTCAACTGAGCCAAGGGTTTCCGGAAAGGTGACCTGTAACATTCTCCACTCTCTGTTTCACTGATGGGCTTCTGTCTCTTACGAGTCTGAAAAACAGAATCAAGACAAAACAACTCAGGAGCAGCTGCTGAGACCAGAAGATAGATGCATCTCTGACACACTCAGTAAGCACCAAACCACACAGACAATCCACCCAGCCAACTGAGTATCTCTGAACAGACACAATCATTACTCACCCCCACTGCCAAAGGACAAAGCTACCAACACCACCAAGGTCACCATGCTCTAAAGTTTAACCTGCCTGAAGGTTAAAACACTCTCCTAGTAAAGAAAATAGCTACCACTTTCTAACCTGTAAAAGGGCAGGCTTGTCTGTGCTAAGATTTGTCCTGCTCCCCCACCCCCAAAAAAGCAGAAGAAAAAAAAGGAAGGTCAATAGCATGGAACAAACTACGTGAAAGTCCCCAGAGGCTCCCACAGCATCTGTTGTTACACAGGTGAAAGTCCTCACACTGAAACCTAAATTTCAGATGCTTAGCAAGGCATGAAGATAAGTAAGTCATTGATCCGTTTCCTGATCTAACACAGCCCTCTTCAGACTGAGGCACAGTTTTAACCACCTGCTGGCACAGAAAAAGGGATTTGACACAGAAAGCACTAGGTGAGACTCTTTGACCTGTGTGACACAGAGCAGTTATGTCTTAAACATCTACCTATCCCTAATTATCCGCCCTCTCACAAAACACTTGGAAGCTATCCCGGGGCTAGTTTTTTCCATAACCACGAACATCACCTGTACACAGCAAAGTTCTGCGAACTACAGGCCCAGACACGAGTTTTCTCCCAACTGGTGAAAACAGCATAAACTTGGGGGCTGACCCTCAATCCCCAGAAGTCGGGGGCGATAACAACCTCCGGTCAGGCACCAGGGACTGACCTGGGCAGCGGCGGGTCCCCACATCCCCCTGCCCGGGGCTGGAGAGGCTCCGCCGCCCGCCCCCCCGCCCCTTCAGCCAGGGGCGCACACGCCGTTCCCCCTCCCCAGCGCGGCGAGGGGCGGGCGTCCCACCGGGCCGAGCCCGCCCCAACCCCGCCTGGGCGAGGCCGGCCCCGACGCCGAGGGGCGCGGGCGCCCTCCGCCCCCCGCCGAGGCCCGCACATCCCGGGGCCCCTCGCTCACCGCCGGGGCGTGCCGGTCCTCCTCCTCCTCATCCTCGTCGCCCGCCTTCCTCTTGGCCAGCTGGCTGGGCGCCAGGCTCCTCCTCTGGAAGAAGGGCACACCACACACCGTGAGGGGCCGGGGGGACGGCGCAGCCCCGCGGCCCCCGCCCGCCCCTCACTCACCATCGCCTCACGGGGAAGGGGAGCGATAACGTCCCGCGCACACAGCGGTTCGCGCGCGCCAGGGTAGAGGCGGGAAAGGCGCTGGGCACGCTCCGCCCCGCCCCTTCTCCAAGGCAACAGGCGTGGCCGAGCGAGTGCCGAGCCGCATCGACGCCGTCGGGGCTCTGCTGAGGGACGGAGGAGGCGGGGCGCGAGCGGCTGACTGAGGGGCGGGCGGCCAGGCCGGAGGCGGCCTGCGCACGGGGCACAGAGCGGCGGGGCCTCCGCCGGGGCCGCCCGCCCCGGCTGCTGGAGCACCCCCCCGGCTGCTGCAGCCCCCCCGCCGGGCCGCGGGCAGGGGCCTCCCTGCAGCTCCCGGTAACGGGGCCCTCAGGCCCCGCTCATGCGGTCTCGGTGCCAGGGATCAGGCGCTGGCAGGTCGGTGGGCGCACAAAGGTGCGAGGACGCGGGCCTGAGCTTTTAAGTGAAGGAAGTAGGACACTGGCTCTGAAGGCAGAGCCCCATGGCTGTAGTGACTGCTGCTAGCAGGGGTTAAATTACCGGCTGTTGTGACAAAAGCAGGTGGGTGACCCCTCACACCGAGGAAGGGGAGCTGTGGAGAGGGAGGTGCCTTCCCTTTACGATCATGTTTCAAAACAGACTGACACTTTCGCACAATTTTACGTTATTTTACATACGTACCTGTTCAGAGTGTGGCTGACCCTAAAGCCCTGATGATGGACCAGCATCAGGGTGTGTAGTCACAGAACAAAAAGGCAGTCCCTGTGGTACATCCTGAAGGGTATTTGGGGGGGTTCAGGGTGACAAACAAATTCAGAGCAGCACCAATTTGGGCATAGATTTGTTTTCCTTGAAAGAGAAGGGTGGGCTAGTGCTTGGGAAAGAGCGAGGCTGTTGCTGTTCCACGGATCACAGCTGACATGATAAATGAGGACTGGTGCTCACCCAGCAATTTAAAGGACAGACTTTTTACAAATTGCAAAACCACAGCATTTTGGAGACACCCAGCTAAATTCTTCTGGCTACACAGGGGAAACCCCAAGCAACTCCATTCAATAAGCCAAGTCCTCTGATCGATGCAGTTAACTCTCCCATCGGTGGGGAGGGAAGGCACCCTCAAGATGAGGTTCCCACACAGCTTGTGTGCCTCTCACAGGCCTCAGAGCATGTCCTCCGGAGCCAGTGGGTTCCCGGAGGCCTCAGCGGCTGAGAGCATTTACAGATCTTGGGAAACTCGTCAAATCTCCGGACACCGTCTGTGGAGCCCCTGGGGACAGACAGGGGGTGAATGTGGCCTTCAGTGCAGTCCAGTGGAGCAAACAAGTCAATGTGCAATGCCCTGCAGCTCTTAAAGGGATTTTGTCTTTCCTTCCTCCTCCAAGGGGGGAAAGGAGAAGGGGAAGGATGGATTTCCCTTTTGTTGGTTGTTTCACTGGTAAATCTGGGAAATAAATTAAATGCAAAAACTTACTTCAGTCACTTCCAGTTGCACAGCTGACCTTCTTAAACATCAAGAAACACAAGAAGCCCCGTTGACAGTATCCCTACCTCAAGTTACATGCTATTTTTCTATTCAGTTTATTAAACACCTGTGTTATACAGCTATGCACCTTTAAAACATAAAATAGAGTGGATATAAGACAAAGCCAAATTCTTGCATCTGCAGGACGTGAGGTGTAAGTGGGCATAGACTCCCTGCAGCCGTTTACCCCTCCTGAATATCTAGTACCTTAACTTTACTTTCTTCCCTGTTTTTTTCTTCTAAGTCCAAAACCATTTGTCAGTATTTTATTCCCAAAGTGCTTTCAGAGCTCAGTAACAAATGTTAGATGTTGCAATTACTGGCTCACTGGGCAGAGAGTGGTTCTATAGGAAGGTAATTGGCTATTTTTCCTGGCATGAATAATATTCACATTAATAGCCTCCCTCACCATGGCTTTGAGAGCAATTCTGCTGCATGCTTTTTTGCCTGCGATGGGAACAGACACATTTACCGGCCCAGGCCAGGCTGGGTCAATAACAAGGGGAAGGGGAGGCAAAATGGTCTTTCCTGCTTTGTGTAGAGCAACAAGAAAGATCTTAATCACCTTACACCCAACACAGGACTGCTGAGGACTCCATCCTGCGACAGCTTTTCTCTTCTAACCATTCGTGACAAGTCCCAGAGGGAAATTTGGGTTAATGCTAATGCGTGAGTGTGGGGCAAGGTGGATATGCATGAGGGAGATCCCCTTTCTTCCCAAAGAAACTGGCTAAGAGATACAGCAGAAAGAAATATTTTGTTCTTTCTCCAGAGGGGAAGACCAAAGGGCTGGCCCAAGGTGACAGGAGCAGCCGGGGACAAGGTCAGCAATGGCCCTTTCCGGTGCTGTGGGTCCCAGCTCAGGTGCCACTCGGTGCTCTCTTTTCCACTCTTCTCTCCAAACTGGCACCTTCAGGCAGAGGTTAAGTCCTCCCCTCTTCCCCCTTTCTAATTACACAATTTACTCCTTTTCTAGCTGTAATCAGCTCCCATTTATACAGCCCTGAGAGATCACACGGTAATCACCATGGGGAATAATCCTGTGATTTCCCTTGCCATCTCTGCAGGATGCTGAGTCCCTCCAGTATGAGCAAGGAGAGGGGAGGATGCCAAACATCTTCCTCAGGGACTCTACAGGATTAGGCCAAAAGAACAGTCCAAAAAAATTTAAAAAATCATCAAACAGAGCCTGTCTTCCAGTCACCACCATGGTATGAACTCATGGCACTCCCTTGGTGTCAACCACCACCACACCTCTGTGGGACCACTATTCCACCCAGACCCTGGTGGAAGCAGTGGCTCTCCAGTGACCTCCCTGATTTGTGGGATCTCCCTTCTTTTACACCCCCGGTTGGGTTTTTTTGAGGCTCTTTCCTTTTGCTGTGGTGCACAGGCCCTCCCCAGTTCCCCACAGAAACTTTTAAGAAATGTGTTGCAAGAATTGGGGTCTCATATCCAGCTCTTTGCAGGCAGGTATAAGGGCAGGTCCTGGCCAAGAGAGCTTGTGACCTTTGTAGCAGGCAGAAAACAGCATGAGGGAGAGAGAATGTGAGAAAATGTCTCCTGATGCAAGGACACCTCAGACCTCATCTAACAGCTTCGGCCATTCTCCAATGAAAAGCGGAGGTGAGAATCTGTAATCACGATAAGAAGGGCAGAGCTACAAGTCTAACAAAATTCAGCAGTGCCGCTTGGATCTTCTCAGGTGAAGCTCTGAAGGGATCAGGACTGCAGGATGAAGACCCCTACACACCAGCATAGCTTGGCCATATTCAGCTGGGAAAGTAATTAGTTAAATATCCTTCCAGTTAATTCCTTTGCAAACCACCAGAGGGAAACTGAGTATGATCATACCAAGTTGCTGTCAGCTGGAGTTGTGATCCCATTTCATCATTGCCAGAGACAGCTCAACTGCCCTTCCACCAAAGCCACTTATTGAGAGAGGAAACAGTAAATGCTTTAAAAATATTAACTTCAGGGAGAAAAAGTTTTTTCCCTTCTGGAGGTCAGGTGCCATTCAACATGCAACCGGGCTGCACGCTGGACGGAGGCAGAGCTTCAGCAGCAAAAATCCCAGTACTGCTGCTGCTGCTTTTGGCACATTTGCATGAATATCACCCAAAAGAAAACTGAGTCACGAGCCCAGACTGATGCAAGTTGGGCGGCTGACATGCTTCCCACCCGCGGGCCATCTGACTGCTGAGCCGCCACAGCACTCAAGCACTTATACCTGTGCCCAGTGGCAAAGGGCTGTGGCTACGGGGCTGACCCACAGCCCACACAGCCATAGGGCTGACCCACAGCCCACACAGCCATCCCTGCGGTACCCTCCACCGCAGCCGTGCAGCATCTGCTTCAGCCTGAACCCCACTGCGTGCTGAGCACACCCGAAGGCACAGCTTTCGTGTCCCACAGCAGGGTGGCACAGCCGGGTGGCCGCTGCCCGCTTTGGTCTCGGAGCCCTTTGCCATCACGCATAACATATTAGATTTCACAGTTTCTTTGGATTCATTTATGACTGCTGTCCCTTTGGCCCCAGTGGTACCTAATCTTTATTACTGTTAGAAGAGAAAAAATAAATCTTTGCTAATCTGGTTTACTTAAAAAAAAAAGACCCACAAAATCCTATTTCCTTAAAGCAGCAAAGGCAAAAGGAGCAGGGAAAAATCTCCACGGCTGCTACTCCAGTGAGCTCTGAGCCCTAGAAATGCTGCACGCCTGCTTCCTTCCTCACGAGTTTGGTGCATCCCTTTCCAAATACCTCCTTGCCCCTCTGTTGGAAATCAAGATGACAGGGCAGACACTTCCGCACCATGCTGAGCCACACGTCATGGCTTGAAAGCCATGAGGTGGAGAGGGGACCGGTGGCACAGAAACAGGAGGAGGACAGGGTATGAGCAGAGAAGCAGGAAGAGGGGTGGCTTCCAGGTAATGCAACAACCTCCTCTAGAGGCAAAGCCCTGGGCTTTCTCCTTCAATGTTGTTGCTGCATCCAGCACTAATCACAGTCTGTCACTAATTTGACATTAAGCAGCTGATTTCTCTCCAGGCTTATGGCACAAGCGGAAGAGTACCTGGAAGCAGAGGCTCACCCACCAACCTGGGTTTAGCATCACTCACCTACAAAGCAATATCTCCCCTGTTCCAAGAAAACCATCAGCAACTTGAGTGCTTCAGCTCCTTCCTACTCCATGGAACTGCTTTCAAGAGTCAGCCCTTCATTCAAGAGGAAGGCTGTCCCCATGGGGTACTCCCCCCCTGCACCACCTTTGCTTCTAATTTAATTTTTTTGCCAAAATGTTTTTAAACATGCTTGAGGCTGACTCAGCAACCCAAAATATTTCATTTGATGCAAAGCAAAATGTTCTGTTTTGTTTACAAGCTAATTAGCCAGTCTTATCTCCCTCACCTTTATAAGCACAGGCAAGTCAACAACACAACCTGCAAACATTAAAAAGCCTGGTTTTAGGAAACATCAGAGTCAAGCTGTGCTAGCACGTCCAAAAACACATCCCTCATTTCTTAAGGGGAGGAGGCGAGGCCAAAATTACTTCCCAAATTCAGCTTGATTTTGCAAATTGGTTTAGCCCTGCTGAAGGTCCATTTTTGCAAGAAATTTACAATCAGTTGCAATTTTCCTTGCCAAGCTCAGACATTTACAGAGCACTCAGAGAGCTGCAGAACAAATCCAAGGGCAGATCTCAGCCTTATGGACCAGGGACAGCCCCTGATCCCATTGGGTCCTCACCAACCACCCAGCACCGCCATCAGAATTATTTGGGGCTGCATTCAGCGGCACTGCTCATGGGTACAAACACACCTTCATGCAAGTCCAGTTGCAGGACCAGGACTGAAATAAGATTGCAACCATCTTCCCATAACAGCTACCTCCATCACATCGCTTTTATGATCTATAGAGAAACACCCACCATAGTAATTCTGGGTGTGAAAGGCAGAATACATATGAATATATAATATACACACACACACACACACACACTTACTTTCTAAGCAGTTAATCTACCAAGCACCCCCTACCACATTTAAAAATTTTTGCTTGACCAAGAAAGACTTTTCTGCAAATAGGTTTTTTCCCAGGGCAAGAGAAGTTGCTTCCCCCTTGCTGCCTGAGCTCCACAGAAACCAAGTCCTGGCTCCCTTGTGAGAACAGTTTGGCCCTTGTATACGATTTTCGTGATTTATACAACCTCCAAGGGCCAGGAGTGAGGCTGGTTGGCAGCTGAGGTGCTCTCTATGCTGAGACCTGGGTTTGAGGAAACTGGCTTAACAGGTGGTAGAGGTACATCTCTTAGAAGATAATTCTGAAGTGTGCACGGTCCCCAAACACTTCAGGTCCTCTATTTCAAGGGGGGCTGGCAGGGTTTGAGAATAACACACAGGCAACCGGGTTTTCAAATTATTTTTGTGACAGCTAGTGGTCCTTTCCAGACCTGCCCATTATGGTGCCAAGTTGCTCCAGATCCTGTATGGCTCCAGTGAGCTCCAGGTCCAGCTTGGGAGCTCACAGCATGGACCGTGCAACCTTAAAGGCACCTAGTCTCACAAGGTGGACAAACCATCACATTGCTCAACCAGATACTCCTGAGCTAATAAGGGAAGTGTCACCCCTAACCACGTGTGACTCTCCTCCACTGCTTTGTCTTTGCTTAGAGAAGTCCTTCCTCTGGCAGGAGGCAAAATGTTATTCTCTCTGCCCCTGCTTAAATATCAATAGAAAAAAAAAATCTGGCTCCTATAAGTAATGGCTCAGGACAGAGGAAACATCATTTCATTGGGGCAATTAGTGCAGTCTAATTAAACCCTAGTCTTCTATCAGGCTCTGCTGATTAAGTGGGTTGCAGATACTCTGGATTATATTAACAAAATGAATCAGTTAATTACGTGACAATCAATAAGAAGCAAAAAGTAGGACAAGCAATTTGCCTTTAAATGACCATCTAAATTCATCAACATGATACATGTTTGTAATTGTTAAGGGAAGGGGCTGACATGACAGATCTCTTAAGCGCTAAGATAATAATTTCTGATAGCTGCAATTCATGAAAAGCAGAGAACGTACAGCATCTCCCTGAAAAAATAATTGTTTTTTAATAATAGTTTACAAAACAAGCAGGGCACTAGTGACCTCAACTACTGGGGAAAAAAAAGCCTTCAAAAATGTAGCTCTTTAATAAACTGAAAGTCTTAGTTTGGAGTTGTGACCTAAAATGGTCAGCATTGCTTTGAGCCAGAGACATTGTGGTCTTGAATGATTATCTGACTTAGAGCTCCCATCCAAATTGAAAACCTTGGTGAAGTGGGAGCTGAAAAATGACATTGTTAAAGAGGCAATTTTTACCCTGAAAAGCTTACAGCCTGAATGCAAGGGCTTCAAAAATAAAGGGGAAAAACTATTTTGTGAAAAATACAGAAATACCGGTTGTTCTTATTTTGCAGGGTTCACAACAGGCAGACCGTGAGGGATTTTCAGCATTTGTAATGAGTGCTTTTAATAATTTTTTTAAAAAAATAATTAAAAATAACAGAAAGCGTTATCAAGATGGCTATTGAGAATTTCTCCTCTCTGAAAGCAGGATTTTCAGTCAAGCTGAAAAGCAATAACATTTTCAAGAAAAAAATTCAGTGAAAATGTCATAAAAAATGAAATGTCTGACAAGCACAACAATCTTCCCAGCCTTGAAAAAAGGGATTGGGTATTTTATTTTTGACTTTCTGCTTTATGATTTTGGCTGGGTGGATAATGCAGAATTAGGAAGGTGACTTTTCCTTCTTCCAGAGATGGAGACCTGAGGAGTAGAAAGATGAGTCTTAACACAAACCATGCCTGCAGTCACAGACTCATTTAGGCGAGGAGGGACGTCTGGAGATCTCTGGTCCAACCCCATGCTCCAAGTGGGGCCAACTTGCCCTGCAAAGATTAAATCAGTTTGTTCTGGGCTTTGTCTGGATAAGCTTTTGAAGATCTCTGAGGATGGACGCTCCAGCACCTTCATCTGAGTCCCAGAGAAATTGCACCCAAGTTTTCTGCCTCCAAGTTCAGTGCTTAGATGAAAAAATGTCCTAATGTCCCTCACTGCCCTGGGATTGTCGTGGAAGAAATCCAGGAGGGTTGGCATACACAGCGGCATCTACAGTCACAGGGGAAAGAGCCTCGAAAAGAAAGAGGTGTGGGCCAGAGCTTTTTGAAACCTTCAGGCTCTGTCCACAGCCTTCAGTAGGGACATGAGTAATCGAGTGCGGGTGCTCTCCAAACCAGCCTCATCCAAACCAGCCATGCTGTAGACACTCAGCCGCACCACAAGCCAGCCTCCAAGCTGTGCTCCAAAGCTGTGATACCTGGTTTGTCATCCTTGTTCGTTTTACCCCCCCTTTCAGTCTGCTAGCAATTGCATTTCTGGGGGCACAGGGCTCATTTTGAGTCTCTGCATCAATAAAACAAAAAGAAAGAACCTCAATGCCATGGCCTGGACTGCCAGGCAAGGAATTTGCTTGCCACTTGTGGGCAATCATTTGCCATCTTGCACGAGAAGTGGATCAGGCTACTGGGGGACTTTCAGCTCCAAAAACCACTAGAAAAAAACTGAAACTGCCAGGAAGCAGAGGAGAGTGGATTGCAGTGAGACGGCTCAGCTGTCCCAGCGGCAGGTTTTACTGATGCTAAGAGCTCCAGGATCCTGAAATTGCTTTCCCAAAGTCTCTCCAGCAGGCTGCCAAGGTAGAGCCTGCAGAGAGTGGAGGCAAATACCTTTCATCTTTTTTAAGCTTTATTTCCAAAGGAAGCAGAATTATGCCACTGTTCTCTTTTTTTTTTTTTTTCCTAATAACTTTTAAATCCTTTGGCTGCTTGCACCAAATTTTTCACAGGGGGACCAGACATGCAGTTCTGACAAGTCTGGAATAAACAGGCAGCTGGGGAGAGGAGAGAGAAACTCTGCTAGCACAAAATGCCTCTTGTCAACAATCACACTGGAGCATGAAATGTCTCATTTACTGGGCACCGTGGAGTCCAAGTCCAAGTTCCTGCCCTCCAGGAATAATTCCATGGGAGACGGGCAGTGCCAGTTCAGCGCCTTTTACCTTAACCAACCTTAACCAAACCTGCCTTCATCTCACAAAACCCAGGGTGCTTGGAGTACAGAGGCACAAGTTCAAAGAGACAGCAAGAAGTTAATCTGAAAGCAAAAGATGCTCTTCAGGCAGGCGGGAACAAGTAATTAGAAAGCACAACTATTCCAAAGCTTCAGTAAATGACATCAAGGCAGCCATTATACACTCACTAAAGCACGAGGGTCCTCCACTCTTGTCAATCAAGAAAAATCCCAAGACTGTAGACACGTGGGCTAGATTGCAAAGGCAGGAGCTGGTAGGGCTCCTTGCCACCCTGCTCGAGCAGGCAAAGGCAGCTACATCAACATCCACTGTGCTCCATGAGCTCTATGGAGCTCCATGAGCTTCAGCTTTCTGTAGGCAATGTCCCATTTTGGTGTTATCTGTCCAAAATGCACTGACTTTTTAGTTCAGCATTTTAATTATTATTTCATTTCACCTTCAAAAACTATAGCCTGGCCCACTCTGGTGACAAATCAAAGGGCACTTACACTTTCATATCTCCCAGCTCAGGCAAATGTAACACCTGAGAGGGATTCAGGATCCTGTCGCTTCAAAACTGCAGATGCAGCTTCTGCATAATTCTTCCATCTCTAGCTTCTCGTCTGTAAATCGCAGCTAAACATTGTTCAGCTTTTGTCTATTTAGGCTGTAAGCTCTTAGGGGCTATCCAAGGACACCACGTGTGAGGAGCCCCTCCATCAGACAAACAGAAGACGACTTGCATGAGCTGAATGCAGGCAAGGCTGGCAGTGAGAAATGGCATCTTTTATCAGAAAAATTGATTCACAAAAGCCAAGAAGAGCCGTTTTCTCTCCAGCAAGCAACATCAATATACACATATGGATCCAGAGCTAGTGTTTCTCCCACAGCATTTCACCACCCCCCTTTCAACATCCCTCTCTACCCCTGTCCCGTAGCAGCGTGACATTCAGACAACTGCTCCCCAACTCAGGCTTTTCACATCCTACAGCCAGACCTAAATCCCACATGGTGGTGATGCAAACCCAAAACCTCTCTCCTATGCCAGATGTGTGCCAGCTGCAGCTGAGCAGCATGAGCTGCAATCCTCCGCTCAGCTGCCTCTGGCTGAAGGGGCAGGCGGAGGTTGTGGTACCCGGCTGCTGCTGGAGGGCAGGAAGGGAAGGGATACCGCTGAGCAGCACAGCACATCCCTTCTGCAGACCAACAGCTCCTCTCTCTCCTTCTCCCCCAAGCCCAGGAGGCACAAGCTACATTATGCAGCGTGATGCAGCTTCTGATCCTCGAGGGCTCGGAGAATCACCTGAACACTGAGCAGGCTCTCGCTGGAGTTTGGAAGATGCCCGTGTGAGTGTGTGATCCCTGCTGCCACCCTCTGCTGTCAGCTCTGCTCGAAGGCAGATCTCTATAAGCCTCCCAAGCCTCTGTGGAGCTGGGGCTGCCGGCAACAGTAGGACCCCTTTCCCCTGCTGTAAGCACTGATCCCTTCTAAAACCTGAAGCGATTGTATTAATCAGTTTGCTTCGAAGTAGGCCATGCTGAATGTGTTTGAGCCTGGCTGATAAAATGGGGAGAGGAAGAAGTGCAAGGAGATTAGAAAGGAATCATGCTTAATTTGGGAACGTCTCTGAAGATTTATTCCAAAGCACGAAAGCCATAGAGAATGCTCCCGCCCAGAGATTAAAGATGCTCTGACTCACATCTCTGAGGCCTGACAATAGCTTATTCAGGAGAGCTGCCTGCAGCCACGAGAAAGAGGATACAGTTTTCTCAAAGCATTTCAATTTTCAAGAGAAAAAAATTAAAAAAAGACTAGACTTCATTAGTTTCACCAAACAACATGAGATGCCATGGTCCCCATCTCTCCTAAAGCTGACTATAGATCCCTGTGCTTTTCTTGGCCTGAGAAAAACCACAGCCAGCAGTTGGTGACAACTTCTGAACCGCCACTTTCTGGCATTTCCTATTGGATTTGACCTCCAAACAAAAGCAGAGCTAAGAAGCCAGTGGAAGGCCCTTGCCAATCAGGAAGGAATGCAGCAACTATCACCCCTTGCCTGCCATGCCCTTTCATGTCTCCTTCCATGGAAGTGAAATCCAGGGGCTAAAAGTATACAGCTGTTTTGTCATGTTGGCCTCTTCCAGGCCACGTGGTTCTCCCTGCTGCACAGCCAGCTCTGTGAGCATCACACAACCCCCGAGCATGTGTCCCCATTCTGCAATCCCATGGGTGGCCCAGTGAGCACTGGGTGTGTGGATGGTGCCAGGACCTCAGCATCTCTTTCCCCACAAGCTCATGATGTGCCCACTGTCCATGCCAACTCCAGGTGAGCCTCCAAAGGAAAGAAGGTGGCACCTGCAAGAGAGTGCGTGTGGGAATCGGTCTTGCATTTTCTGCTTTGTCCTTCTTGTCAGGTGCAGAAGGGAAGGGGATGGTGAGTTTGAGACAGATGGGATGGCATGTATAGGGAACAGTGGGATTGCTGCCAACAGACTGCCCATGCTGGCAATCCCTTTGGGAGTGCTGGTGTAACTGAGCCTTGGGGATGAGCAGCAGGACAGCTCCTGGGCATCGTGAAGGAGGAATCAGATTGAGTGCTTGACTGATGTGTGCACAACTTTGCATCACCTCTTACAACTAGGGTAAGCACAGCCCTGTGTTTTTACTCACAAGGACCTTTTGGTAGATAACCTGAGTTTGTGGCTGATGCTATTGACGTCAACACTATCAAGGTGAAGGCTGACGTGGGGTACACCATTTGGGAGGTGTCAGCTCTCATCTAGGGAGGTCAGGCTGCTGTTTCAGAGAGTGCTGCCTCCAGGGTCCCTCCGCAGGACCCCGTATGTTGCCGATGCACGAGAAGTTCCCTTGCATTGCTGTGCAGCAGAGCACCTTCGATATGATGTTATGGACAGTCCATTCTGAGCCGCGGCCACTGCTGCTCCTTGTTCTGTTCTCCAAGATAGCTGGAGCAGAGACAAACCCAGCCCCATAAGAGGCTCTGCAGAGTTTGTTTTCATCTTCCTGCTGACGGGAAGGACAGCCAGAGCCTGCTGAACAGAAAAGGCTGTGTACCAGCTCTCAGCGTCCAGGTAATTGTACTCATCTCCCATCCATCATCCTGGGAACGGCAGCCTCTGTTGCCAGACCTAATGCCCTTTATGCCATTTCTTTCATGGAACCAGCTTGAAATTGATTTTGAAACAGAAGCAAGAGCCTGTATCAATTTTCCCCTTGGAGGTGTGACAGTGTGTCTGCTTTCTGCCAGGTTAGGTTATTTCTGTTCTCTGCTGTATGTGTGTATGTTCCCCTGGCTCTGTTCACTTGGGACAGGTAGAAAGGATCCCATCTTTCCGAAGTCAGGCTGGTGGGGGAGAGGAAATCACAGGTTGGAAAAGACCTGTAAGATCATCAAGTCCAACCATCAACTAACACCACCATGCCCACTAAACCATGTCCCACAATGTCTCGTCCACACGTTCCTTGAACACCTCCAGTGATGGTGACTCCACCACCTCCCTGGGCAGCTTATTCCAGTGTCTCACCACTCTCTCAGTAAAGAAATTTTTCCTAATATCCAGTCTAAACCTCCCCTGGCACAACTTGAGGCCATTTCCTCTTGTCCTGTCGCAGATTGGATTCCCTCCATTTTTAAGCAGAAATCTTATAGCACCATCTGATTTTGAAGATTCCTGTTAACACCGGTGTCATTCACCAAACGCAGCTGCCAGATATACTCCAGTGGCAGTTTGAGACACTGCCAACTGGTGTGGACCTAAACCTGCTGTGAAGGTAGTCCTCTCAGCCCCAACCAGGATCCAGGCAGGGCTGGAGGAGCCTTCACAAGGTTAGTCTATCCTCCTAAATCAGTCTGAAAAGATGTTTGTTTAACCTGCCCTTTAAAACCTCCACAGAATCACTCACAGAATGGTTGAGATTGGCAAGAACCTCTGGAGGTCATCTTATCCAACGCCCCTGCTTAAGCAGGGCCACCTAGAGCTGTTTGCCCAGCACCATGTCCACACAGCTTTTGAGTATCTCCAAGGACGGAGACTACAACCGCTCTGGGCAACCTCTTCCCGTGCTCGGTCACCATGATGTCCTGGTGGTGCCTGGGGTAGTTCCTCCTCAGGTGCAGGACTTTGCACTTCTTGTTGAACTTCACAAGGTTCCTGTCGGCCCATTTCTCCAGCCTATCAAGGCCCCTCTGGATGGCAGTGTGACCCTCTGGTGTATCAGCCACTCCTTCCAGTTTTGTATCATCAGCAAACTTGCTGAGGGTACAGTCTGCCCTGTCATCCAGATCATTAATAAAGATGTTGAACAAGATTGGGCCCAATATTGACCCCTGGGGTACACTGCTAGCTACTGGCCTCCAACCAGACTTCATGCTGCTGATCACCACCCTCTGGGTATGACCATTCAGCCAATTTTCAATGCACCTCACTGTCTGCTCATCTCTGGCAAGGGAGAGGTCTTGCTTTTGTCTGCAAATCTGTTGTCATGCTTCACTATCCTCCCTCTTGGGATTTCTTTTTTCTTCCTCACTTCATTTTGAAGCTGACTTTCAAACAGTCCCTCCTTGCACCTGGCTAAACCTTGGTGGCAGGTACGAAGGAAAGTGGGGAGAGATGCTGCTTTTCATGATTTGCTCTGTCATTGAAGGGAGTAGCCCTGGCTTGTAGCACACGCTCGTTCAGCAGTGTTTCATGTCTATGCATCTGAACCTCTTGTTTTCAGATTACTCTGGGGCTGGTTTTATTAGTGGTTGATTGAGTGGTCTCAGCACGGCTCTCGTGGAATACCCACATCTTCCATTCACCATGGAGCAGATGGAAATGTTCTCAGTGAGACACTCATGCATATGCAATATCTACAGAGGAAAACATCTCAGCTCTCATTGCTGCTGCCAACAATGCCGCCTGTCAGGTTCTGGGTGAGCTCGACTGATATTTATTTGGGCAGTATCTGGAAGGAGCATTGGCGGAAAACTCCCCAAATTGTGTAAAAATGCCATTGATGCTTCTGGTAGGAAATCTCCGAATGCTGTAAATACCCGATTGAAATTGCTTTTTTTGTCACTGAGTGTTGAAATCTCAACAAAATGCTTGGAAAAAAAATCCTTTGGAATGTTTTGACCACCTTTTCAAAAAGAGTGTGGTTAATAAATACAGTGGGCTTCTTTCCACTTGAGCAGCCCTTTATACCTGCTGGAGTCTTCTGGGTGGACGAGATTAAGGTATGAAAGACTTCAGGAAGCAAAACCACCAATAGATTCTGAAAGGACAGAGCATAAAAAAGCATGCCAGAAACTAGCATTTAGGGATATTCTGGAATTGACATTAAGCCATTTTTATGCTTCCCAGGGTTTATATGGTTAAAAAAGGGCATACGAAGCAGTCCTATGATTAGAGGGTCATGATTTTGGCACCCTCATGTTAGGAGAAACAAGGGAGCGAGGAAGCAGGTGGAACTGCTCTCTCACCAGCTGGAAATGGATGCTGTGGCTAAAGCACCTGCACAGCATAAACACATATGGATTTATACATATGGCTGAGTGAATTATGACCCTGCGTATTCCTGTTTGTCTGTAACACAATAGACCAGTTCTCCTCTCCCACCTGCCATTCTTAATTATTGTTTGGGGGGGGGGTTTAAGTATTAAAAAAGGCATGTTTGCCATCAGTCATGTCCATTCTCTAACCAACATCCTGGATCCAGACTGTCCCTCCACTGACCACAAACATCCTACAGTCAAAACTCTGGTGTTCTCAGCAAGACCCAAAACCCATAAATGTTTCATTTTAGTAGAAATTGAGTTTTTCTTGATCTTTCACATGTAGGCACAAGTTTCTGTAAATGCTATCCTGAAGCCTGCGAAATGCTGAATGGCTGAACCGTAAGGTACCGGGCTCAGACGGTGCTTGCATTGATTAGCTGAGCCCTGATTGATGTGTGGATGCTTTATGCTTTGTTCTCTAATGTACTTTCAGCAGCGCTAATAAAATTTCCTTTGAACAAGCAGGAACAGGTGATCACACAATTATGTGTGTCTTGTCTGTCTGGATGATTCAGCCTCATGTTGTTGTCATAGCAGCATGTCCCCGTCGCAGGCTCGCATGTTGAAGTAGGGCTCTTTTGTATGTGCTGGTTTGAGATTTGCAAATAATAAACAAAACCCGGTGCCCTGCTTTGATAGAAGAGGATTCACTGTGTTGTTGGAATTGTAATTGCATTTAAATGTGGGAGGGAAAATGGAGCTGATTGTTAACACCCTTAGGACACACCTGTAAGGATTTCCAAGGAGGAAAATGCAGCCTAGATTTGGCTTTGATTTTGGGAGCCAAAGAAGAGAGCTGTTAAATTTGTTTCTATATCCTCTGGAGTGAGAGTCGGGCTCCCTTTTCTTCCAAAGGAAGCATACTCTTTGGCAGTGCTGTGTCATTACTCATGTAGCATGACCCAAGGAGCAGAACTTTGGTTATTTAACCAGTCCTGGCACGTGATTCTCTCCAGCCCCTGAGACAGAGGTCCACACCTTGCTCTGAGTCTGTGCTGACCACCAGTCATCCTGGCACTGTGCACTGGGATCACTAGCTGGATCCCAAGTGGGATGCAAGGCCATGGGGTGTGATGCCATGTCATGTGATGTCATGTAATGCTGCCATGATCACACTCCAGCTTGTTGGCTACTTAAATTTGCTCTTTGCCATGCTGGCCACGTAGGGATCCACATAGGTCTGGAAGGGCTCTTGCTCTTCTCAAGCCTGTCTTCGTGTATCACCACAGTCCAAAGGTAGCACGGATTTCTAGAGGAGATCTAAAACAGCAGTGTGCCAATGACCCATGACAAAACATGTCACAAGAACTGAGCCTGCTGAAAAGTAGTTCAATTTGACATCCATGGAGGCAGATCCTCAGTCAGGGTGGATCACCATCTGACTAATTCAACTTGCTCCATACAGAGACGGCCTGAGCAGCTGCAAATCCATCTGAGGTTGATTTATAGCCAGTCGTGGTTTGGGACATGTGTTACAAAACCAGAAAAAGACGACACACAGGCACACACACAGAACAGGTAAAGAAGAGGAGACTGGAGATCCTAAAAGAACTCTACATTTAGGAGCAATCTGAGTGCCACTAATTTTCCTTCTTTGTTTGCCCTGGCAGACAGAGCCCAACGTGATTCAGGTGTCTAAGGAAATTTTCAATCATATTTAAAGAGGGAGGGAGAGAAGAAACTAGAAAATGGGATGGGATTGCATTGCGCTGCTGTAACCTCTCTGTGCCCAGAGCTCTGCCTTAAATTGGAAGAAAAGTGCCAATTAATCTGACACTGAGGAGGGCATAGGCAACAAAACCATTTCATGTTCGCTCATTTCCCCCCATGACATGTAGTCCTCTCCACCTTGCTAATTGGAGAAAGCTTGCTAACAACTCTCTGATGTGGGTTTAATTAAATACCTTTTGAATGCCTCTGAGCAGTGGGAAAAGGTAGTGGAGTCATTCCAAGTCTGACACACTGAGGGACGGCTTCAAATTTGTGGCTCCTTGCTTCATTGCTGAAAAAACAGACGCTGTGGGAGCAGTGGAGGCTCTCTCATAACGATGGAGCTAGAAACTAAAGGCTGACAACATCTGGCTGTGGAAAGGAGGATCTTCCACATCCCAGCAGTTCTTATAATACTGCAGAGAAGATGCTTGGTTATCCTCTGGGAAAGGAAGGGCTCTGACAGAGGGGAGACACCTCTACAAGGGTGATCCAAGTCAAGAATGCTGCTGTTTTGCCCCAAGAAGAAGGGCTACAGGTCCATAAAGGGGGTGGAGTAGTGAAGGGTGGAGGAGAAGAGAGGAAGAAGATGTGCTCTTGAAGGAGACAGCCAAAGAGAGGAGCAGCAAGCACCCACATGTGTTGGAGCACAGCTTTGTCCCAAGTCCACAAGAGGCACTTCAGCAGGTCACCTCTGTTTTGTGCGTGTACACTGGTCTTGGTCCATTGTCTGAATAGAATCATTCCTGCCTGGGAATCAGGTCTGCTGTCTGCTGAAATCATTTGTGCCCTAAATAGGAAGGTAAAGCATGATTGATTTTATGAAGGGTGAGCTTTGGCATGTGGAGATGACGCAGGGGACAGACTATGGGTACCAGGTAGACTGTGGATGAGGTAGATGCCCTTGCAGTGAGGCCAGACCCTAAGCCAAAGCCTCAGCCATGAGACAATTTTTCCCATTTCTTTAAAACACCCATTTCCCCCCCTCCCCATCCCAGGAGGAGGCTGGGAGTGCTGCGTTCAGGCTGAGCGCTGCAGGAGAGAGCTTGCAAATAATCTGAGAGCAAGAGAAAAAATTTCAGCAAGACTTTGAAAGAGTCTATTTGGCTTATCAGAAAGGAGGTCAAGAGGTGATTTGATTACAGTGCATAAGTGCCATCAGTGGAAGAAAACACCAGCTTCTAAAGAGCTTTTTAATCTATCAAAGAAAGCCGGAACAAGAGGCAATGGCTGAGAGATGAAGCCAGACAAATGCAAATAAGACATAGGGAGCATATCTTTAGCATAGAGGGAGATAAACGGGAAGAGCAAACTCAAGGAGAACAGCACTCAGTATCTCTGGGTGCCTTCAGCTGGGAGTTAAATAACAGGCTTAAGCCAGAGAGGAGCTGAGTTTGTTCCAAGGTGGCATTTAGGAGCCTGCAGTACATGGTATATGTATAAAGTGGTCTGGTGCTTGTCTCTTAATAGCAAGAAAATCCAAGTTCCTTGCTCTTGTGGGGGAAGAAAAATATTTGAGCACAGGCTTTGGGTAAAACCTGGTTCAGTCACCAGGAAAAGCTCAGCTCACTGTTCATGGTTTCTAAGTCAAAACTATATCCTGGGGGCCTGGGCTTCCAAAGGCTTGGTGGTCTGAGCCCGTTTGGCATTCCTCCTGCCAACGAACTGGCCACATCATGGTGAAAAATTCCAGCCTAGTGGAAGGAAAAGCTCTGCCATGGGTAGGAATTAAGGCATTGCCAATTAGGAGCATAAAACAAAAAAAGATATGCCAGAAGTCCATCTCATCATGCACCTCTGTCTGGCACTGGTAGAGGACTCTAGCAGGGGTTTAGGGGGAAAAACGCAAGTCTGAAGTGATCCTTCCATGGAATTTCTTCCTTGTTTCCAACAATTTGTGGCTGATGGACTCCTGAAGTGGAGGTTGACACACAGCTATCAACAGGCCCTGAAGGATGCTGCTCCCGTTGAATTCTCAGGCTGCTTTTGGGTCTGTTACACTTTTGCCTGAAGCAATAACATTCATAACGTAATAACACAATGTGTGAAAAAGTACATCCTTTCTCTTGTTTCAAATCCTTTGATCCTCTTACTGGTGTCCCTATTTTTTTGCCTGGAGGAGCACAATGTACTTACTAGTTGCCATTTCTTCATACTATTCAAAATCATTCAGGCTTCTCTCCCACCCTCCTCGATATTTAGGGCAGGCTATCCTGATGGAGCCAGTCCCCTCCTGTGGTCAAAGTGGCATATCCACTCCATCGGTAGATGTGTCACAGCCAGCCCACGCGGTCTTGTTCTGCACCAGAGTCCCAAAAGACACATATGCTAGAGCCTTCCTCCAGAGTATACATAAACAGTATGCCAGAAAATATGGCTTATCGTGGGTTAGCCAGGAAAATTCTTACTTTTTTATTTTTGATTATTTGCCCTGTTTCTAACCCCAGCATCTCTGGGCATCTCTGGGAGAATGGACACTGAACTCAAGCAAAAGAACTTCCCAGCATGAATTTCTATGTTTCTCATCTCAATCCCTCCTGTTTGATGGTAAGAGAGGGTTTCTAAGCCTGGATCCTCCAGGGATGTCTGGGCAGCTACCTTTTCATTATTGCTGTGTTTTCTCCTTTTTCTCTGTACAGCTGTGTTCAATAAAGGGAAACTTCTAACAAATAAACCAAGCAAGCCCTTTTTGGCCCAGGGGCTATTTGCTGGTGAAAACAGTATTTGAATATTTACCACTTGAATGTGAAGGAATTTGCTGGGTTGTGCTGTCTGGCAAATGAGGCAGCTTATTCAGCATTGAGTTAAAGTCCTGGTTAAGTCTTGGAAATAATTTCATATCAGTAATGGGTGTTTACCAGTGAGTGGGTAAATTCTATCACGACTGAACCCATCTTCATTCTCCTCCACCCCACAGGCTGTCGTAATGAGGGTCTACAGGTGGGAAAAGCATCAAAAGTGGGTCACCCTGCCAAATGTTTGCCAAAGCCTGCTGAAGGCAGCTATCTTGACTCAAATAAAAAAAAAAAAAAACCAAAACCCACTGTGATTCAGTCCACATTCTTTTTTTTTCAAATGGTTCTAAAAATTAAAAAATCTGGTTTCATACATCAGCATGTTTTATTTAAATGTTAGTATTTTTAATTCATTTAATTTAGTTCATAAAATATAAGTTCAAATAAAAGTTAACTAGCTAAAAAGAAAATAAAACATATCAGAGTGTCTAAAGGAAACATACAACTTGACCCATGCTGACAGTTAAGTATTTTGAGAGTGCAACGAAAATCAACGTTAAGCTTTCCAGTCCAGCCCATGCTCGGAAAGATTTTTCAACTCTTGAAAGGTATGTTATGTTGGTTGTGACAGCTGTTTCCCGTATTTGTTTGAGTGGAAACTGGAGTGAATAATGCTGCCTATTCAAGTCATTAGAGACGTATGGGAATTTTCTTTACTGTTTGTTACAGAACAGCATGTGCAGAGTTTCCATCTGAAAATTAGACCACCAATTCCCAGCTGGACAAACTAGGAGATAGTCTTGACGTGGAAGAGTTTGTGGTGTAAATACACAGACCAAAGATGGTTAGTCCTGTTTACTGGGTGCATAATAAAGCCCGGAGCCTTAGAAACTGGAAATTAATTATTTCAGTAAGGGCTATGGACTCTGTACAGAACTTAACTTTGATTCTGTGAATCTATTTGTGCCTTTGAGTAGATCATCCTTCCTCCAAGAGGGGAAAAAAACTGCCCAAAACATCACTTGACATCATGGACCTTTTCCTCAAGTACCTACTTAGCGGTGAAGGAAACACGCTGTTAAATGTGGTTCCTCCACAGTTGTGTTTAATCACTCTTATTCCTTGGAAGCCATGTGAGGGTGTAAGCCCGTGACAGCAGCCATCTGGAGATGATCCTGGTCCGGCTGGACTGTCCCCGTTCCCACTCACGCACAGAGCTGTGCCGCCCATCCCAAGGGTGCAGTGGGGGTGGCACGGGGTCCTGAGCACAGGTCAAAGTTGTGCCCATTGGGATGCACATCAGGCTGTTTGCTTGGCACCATCAGCACTGCTTTTCTGGAAAGCAGGAGTGGCAAAGCCTGGCTTGATATGGATTCATGTCATCCTGTCCCCCCGGCACGCATGCCACGGTGACCATCTCTGCTGGCAGGGACAGGATGGTTAAATAAATGATATATGGCATTAAAGCCTCCAAGATACAGGCTTGCCCTGCTCTGGGTAAAGAATTGACCAATCTTGAGTTTCCTCCCTTTCCTCACCCCAGAGGATTAATTTCAAGGGTTCAAAAAACACATGCCTGGCTTCAAAAGGTAATAATCCGCTTTGCTTCAACGGTTTTTTTCCTCTGAGCCTTTCAGGGCCATCTGACCTCACTTCCCAGTTTGGGGCTTCATCCCCTGTCACTGTGAAGCTGTAGAAACCAAAGTAGAAAGGCGAGGTGGGTTTCTTGGCTCACCCCACGACTGCCCGAGGCTTTACCCGAAGCAGCAGTTTTCATGAGACTCATGCTACAGCTCTCAAGGAAGACAGTGCCAGTAGCCACAACATGACAGCATCCAAACACGGTTCATCAAGCCAGCGTGGTTTGCTTTCAGCTGCTTTTAATCTTTCCCAGGCTGTCTCAGAGAACAGCTTGGATCCTCCTGTGAATTGGAGAGTTCAGTCTCCCTCGGCAGACCCCGGACTGTTAACAGCGACAGGTTTTTCAGCAAGCACAAAATAAAGGGCTGGGGTTTTTTTTAAATGGATGCTATTAGTGTTCTGGGAAGAGCCTGGACTCATTAAGTCTGCAGTCTCCAAAGTATTTATAGAGAGGAAAAGAGCATAACTGGCTGAAATTCTTATTGTTGTAGCAAATGATCAATGCACTTATTCGCAGTGCTGTAGTGTCTGTGATTAATTCATAGCCAGAAATAATAGCGGAGTACCTGCTGCGTTGCTACTACCTTATCTTTGCCTCACTGGTTGATTCTCAGGTACAAGTGAAACCAACCCTTAATTACTTGGTTAAAAACCTGTTGGCTGCCGGGGAACTAATGGAATGATACAGCCACCTCTGCTGCCACACTTTACAGCTTCCAGAGATAATTGAATGGAAGGAAACACACTTCAAAGTCCCCCAAGAGCCAGCACTGACAGTAAATACCTGGCTGTGCGCTGAGGAACAGTCAGGGACCAGGGAATGGCTGGCCAGAGGGATGACCTGCACCAGGAGCAAACTTCACACACTGGTGTAGAGCTGGGTTATTCCTATCCTGCCTTCAGGACGACCTTTACCATCCTATTCAGATAACTCTCGCCTGTTTTACAGTCATCTGTGCTGTTCTCCATTTTTTAGAGAGAAGCTGATGCCTTGAGACACTCCTGCCGTGTCCGCCCTGAAGCAGGAGTACCACCATCTTCAGGCATTTGTCCTTGTAACCCTGCCTGGTGCTGCTGTGCAACCCACTCCCCCACCAGACAAGAGAGCTGGCAGAGTTTCCTACAGCCCAGGCAGCAAAGCTCAAAGAAGGCCAGCCAGCACTCATCACATCTCTGGTACTGGCTAGGGAGGCTACAAGCATCCCATGGCCTCAGCCAAGCAGATTCAGTGACAGCTCCATCCTCTGAAGCTTGGTACTCCACAGGAGCTCCAGGGAGACATGGGAAAACTCTGACCCTCTCTCTGGGTGGGATCTTCTCAGGTCCCTCCCACCCCGATCAGTGACCCTGTCCTGAAAATTAATTTTCATCCTCCTTCCCTTGCTGCTTTGCTGGCTACGCCAACATCAGAACAGCCATCTTGTATGGAGACGTGGCTGCACAGTGGTTCTCCAGGTGGGTTAGGGCATCCTCTTAGAGCCCAGGATTTCAGGGCTGTGTAATTATGGAGAAGACATTCAGATGCCCTTGACAGGGCAAGCAGCAAGGCTTGTTCATGCTGCAGTAGGACACTGCTGCGGGATGGATGTGATTGCTTCTGAGCCACTCTCTTTAAGGACACAGGCAAATAAAAATGCAGGAGAAAATCAGCCGCGTTACGTGGTGACGCTTTTAATTGCCTTGGCTAAATGAAAAATTAAATGCTGGAAACTTCAAGTCCTGTTTGACATTTAGCATCCATGCTCCGAAAGGACGGTTTCTCCGGGCATGGCTTTGGTATACCCAGGAAGCATGAAATCACTCCCAAATTGCTTGACATGTCAGGTAATTGGCCTCCATTGCCTGAAATGCTCTGGCTGCACACTGGGGAAGCAGACATCATCTCCCAAGTGGAACAAACTCAGAGACACCACGGGGGCTGTTTACGTGGCACCCGTGTGCCTGGCATTGAGGTCTCCCTGTCCGACTGGTGCAGAGACCATCTACCACCCGTCCAGAGGAGCTCAGTGCCTGGCAAGGTTGGGGAACTAAGTCCCTGGGGCAGAGCAAGAGAGAGATTTCCTGTCATCAGCCCTGTGACATGTACTTCCCATTTTCTCCTTGTTATGCTCAATCAAGACACATTTGATTTCAGATTAGGAGGATGTCAGAAAGAGATTTATTTCCTTAGCGAAAAGAGGAAAGATCACAGGTTGAATGTGGCACGTGTTAAAGTGTGTTCCTGCTGGCAGAGAAGCACGTGCTTGCAAAGGCTGTCATGCTTGGAGCTCTTCTCCCCCCAAGCTGGACTTTTTGTTCTCTGAACTCTTTTGTTCTCTGGCTCATGGGCCAAGCTTCAGCAGAAATCCCCTCCTCACATTTCAGGACCATCTCCCAACAGCTTCTGTAATCTCCAGAAGCCCAGACAGGGAAGGTGCAGCAGCTCCCATCCTTCCACACTTCTCAAAGCTGTTTCATTAGCAATATTCCTGGGTGCGATCTGATGCCAGACTGCAGGAAATCTTGGCAGGCTCATGGGATGTCAGGGTCTGGGAATCAGCACAATGGCTCCTTTCCACACACCTCACCCCTATGGTTCGATGTTGTTGGCCTTTCTTTAGTTTTCGATCTCAAAATATTTACTTGGAAATTAGGACCAGAAGATCAGAAGACAGCCTGCAAGACCCATATGCTGCGGTGTCTTTTGGCAAGAGAAAGGTGCTGGTTGCCTTGAGATGAGTTGTTCTCCTCCAACTGAAGGAAAGAGAAAAAGTAACATTTGTAAGCTTGGCTTTATTTTATTTTTTTTTCACTCCAGGTATAAAAGGCCAGACTCTGGTGTAAATGTCTGGAGCTACATTAAAATCTGTTTGTAGCTGTTGAAAAAATTCAGGTCATCAGATTATTTTTTTTAATGGTTGATCATGATTGCACTGGTCATTAGGAGAACAGGGGAAGGATCTTTGTATCAGCACAGTGAAGAAAGCAAGAGGGAAAGGCATCCTGAGAGATCACCTAACCTAACCACCCTTCCCTGATGTGCTCTCCTGGCATGTCCTCAATGCATAAATCCACTTCTCTGGGGCACTAGGATTCATTTTTCTGCAGTCACTACTCCCTTCGGCTGTCTCTTTACATCCGTGCTCCTTGGGATTCATTCTTTAAGCAGCCTTCGTCAAGGGGGAAGCACCCTGTCGCTGGGCTGAGTGGAGGAATGAGCAGAAGGAGAGGAAGCCTTCATCTACCTCCTGCTCCAGCTGTCTCTGGGCAGTCCCCTCTGGGCAGGCAGAGCCGTGCCCTGCCTGCCCCAGCCTGGGGGGACCTTCCTTTTCTCATGCCCCCAGCTGGAAAGAGAGTTGGAGTCAGGGCGATTTGCCTTCTGGTTTACCAAGTCCTGCCATTTGGGTGGATCGTTTCGTTTGGACCGTGCAGAATGAATCGTATTGCCATCACATCAAAGACCGGAGCTGGGAAAGGGAAGTCTTAATCAAGCTGTGAATTAGTCCCTGGGAGAAATAGCTATGGAGACTACAGCAGAGCTCCCAGATGTAGGGACGGGTGGGGAGGGATGGATTTCAGAGCTATCTGGAGAAAGCTCTGCTCCCCCTTCCCTTGGCTGGACCCACCTCCTTTCCCCTGCGTGGGAGCTGAGCCCTATCCCCCCTCGTCAGCTGAGTGCCAGGAGCCCCCCAAGGACTGGCAGGTCCTGCGAGGGCTCTGGGGACACCAGTGCTTGGTTCTTTCCTCTCCACCCCCTCTGCCCTCTCCTCCCAGCCTAAATCCTTTCAAGAGCAGGTGGGTGGATCTTCCCAAAGCCCCCAGGATTTCTACTGCTGATCCGGCACACAACTGACACGGGGCACGTCCATCACCCATTTCCAAAAGCACATGGATTTTTTCTTCTCCTTGCTTTCTTCTTCTCCTCCTTTTATTTTTTGTGGTCTCAGGTGAACACAGGATATTTCAAAGAGATCTCTGTGAACACCGAAGCTTTGAAGCCAGCTGGTGGAGCAACCTCAGGTGACACGGAGAAGGAGTGGGGCCCCGCTGAATGTCTTCCCAGGAGAACTGAATCAAAGCCAGAAAAAATGACAGCACAAGCTGATCTGACTCACTCTGGATGGGGGTTTCTCCCTCCCTTTGTTACTGGGCCCAGCTCAATGGCCCTTCCTGGTTTTAAATTAGCAAAACCTTTGCTAAGCTTCAGATTAAGTTCTTGGGTCACCAGCAGAGATGGCCTGTAGCAAAGCCCTGGATTTTATCTTTAATTATCATCAGGAATAATACATTCTTGCAGAAACTTTGCTGATAAAAGCAAGCATCTGTGATCCCTGCTGTGGAGCTGAGCATCTGCTCAAGGGAAGGCTGGTAATCAGGAAGAGAGGGGTCAACAGAAGATGATCTTCTAAGTCTTCCTTTATAGACTGAATCTCTAATATGTTTACTTAGCCAGATGCAAATCCCTTTCACAAACTCATGGCACTGCTGGGTGCAAGTACATGCAGAAAGTTAACAAAGCTGGAGCATGAATTCCTCATCTATCGCCAGTACGAGACTCCTGGTGACTATATGGGAGGAAGGAAAATGTTCTCTCTCCAGTGTCTGGGGAGACAAAGCTGATTTTCCAGTAGAGTTCTCCAATTCTTAACCAAGATATCCTGTCCTGCTTCACTCTTTCTCCTGGCTGCCCTCCTTCCCTGATCTGCTCCTGGGCTGCTCCTTCCCTGAGTCCCCAGGGTTTGAGTCTTGCCCTTGTCCATAACCAGCAGCAGAGTCTGCCCATGGCCAGTCAACTTGCTAAGGCAGGAGATGTTCAGAAAATCAGTAATGGCATCAAGTGCAGAACCATCTCCAAGTTTGGTCAAGAGTTAGAAAGTGGGGACAATGTCTGTGTTTGGCAATTTGTGTATGTTTGATCTATGATGGAGGAGCAGGAGGAACTGGAGGCCAAGCCAAGTCTTATTACCTGGTTGTGGAGCCACCAGAAATTCCCCATATAGCATCCTGTATTGGGCTGGAAATGGTGCGCTGGCTGGAAGATGAGGCATGGGCAAGAAAGGACAGGAAGGCAGAACAGCGTGGGCTGAGCTGCCCACAGCATGGACAGCCATGGGTTGGGCAGGTCAGTGTATTTGGAGCTTATCTTTTCACAGTTCATTTTTCTCTCTGCTCTTGACAAAACGTGCAGGTGTATGTGTGGTGTGTCTCAGCTTCAAGGTCACCTTCAATTCAGCCCAGCAAAATAAAACCATAAAGGAATGGGGTATAACAAAAGAGCCAGATGGCTTTGAGCCTCTCAAGGAGTGATGGGTCTTGAAACAGATCACAGCTACCTGGAGGTTAGAAAGCCCTACATCCATTGCTTTCACAGCTCGCTTCCTAAGACACCTTGCTCCTGTGGTGCAGAGGTCTGGGGATCCCCTCTGAGCTGATGGTGACGGCTAAGGAGGAATGAGACTGGCTTAAGCAAAGCCTGCTTAATGCCATTCAAACCCCAGCCAGCCAGGTCAATTAAAAAATAAAGACAAAGGCGCTCGGTCCGGGTCTGCTGTCCCTATCAAATTCATTATCTCCTCCTGCCAACAGAAAGAGGGCAACTGTTCACGTAAGACACAGCTAATAATATCCGAGTACAGGACATTGCTGCTAAATTATAGGGAGGGCTTGGGAAGGGAAATTAGTGTCATTTGCAAGCCCAATAATAGGGGCTGTGCAGCATGAATGCCGATGCAGGAGCGGGCTAGAGGACAGCATGTGGCTTATGCAACAGTCCCCGTCCCCATCCTCCTCCAGTGGGCAGAGCCCGGCTGGCAGGATGCATGCTGGGGTCTGAGGAGCAGGCTAGCAGAGGAGAAGTGGGCTTGAAAGCCAAAGGCAGTTGAAAACAGAGGGCAAAGCAGATACCTCTGTCAGAGGGTGAAGGCATCAGAAGCTGCTCCTGGGGAAAAAGGCTCAGCCCTTAGGTCCCAGCTGAGCTTTGGCAGAGTACAGTTTAGGGGCCCCCAGGGCAGCAGCTACCAGGGATGGGAGGTCTGGTGGTTTCAACTGAAGGGCCAGTTCTGGGCAGGTTCTAGGAGCAGTCAAACCCAGTGGGGAAGCTGAGGCACAGGGAGACTGCACAGCCTGTGCTGTGGCTTGAATCTTAAGGTCATTCTTGAGCGCTTCTCAGTGATGTGAAATGTGGTGCTGCACCCTGAGGACAGCTGCATTCCTGCAGTGGGCAAAGCATTCCCCACTTCAGATACAGCTACATCTTGAGCAAAAATGTGTTACAGAGAAGCAGAAGTGCTCTCTGACCAAACACTCCTGGGCTGCTAACAAACCTGAAGTACAAACACCATGCTTTTGGTCATCTATGGAGTATCTCTGTCTGTGAGCTCAAAATTCACACCCTGTCAACAACCCAGCAAACATCATGAACCTGCCAAAGAGCCTCCACTCCTCCGCAGTCCCACCATGCTCTCTGCTGGCTCTCATAGACACTCAGCCGGGGAGTAATTTTACAGCAACATTATCGGGGTGCTTAAACAGAAGTAAGGAAGTGGAGCAACTCTTACTGTGTCCAACATGTGCAAAGACCAGTGTCTCCTTCCTGCCTGATGAGTTATTTCTCAAATTCCTCGACTTTGGACCACTCTCCAGGGCCTCTCCTGTAGCTGATTAGGAAATGCCCCAATGCCCTGTGAAGCTGTGATTATGCTAATCAACTGCTCATTAGTGTTACTTGGCTTCAGCTCATCATACACCAGCCCCGTGGTGTACAACCACCTCTTTCACTGACGGTTGAAGAAGCTCCTCATCTCTGTTGTTATCCCTACCTCGTTTTGCCCGTAGGTGGAGAAGGGCTCTCCAGGGCACCATGGTGGTCTGGCAAGCAAATCTCTCAGCGGATCTGAGCCCTGTTTCAGACTGTGGATTGATCACTACAGCACTGTGCCCCTGGGTCTCAGCAAGGGAGTTTCAGACACTGAGAGGCTTCCAGGGGACAGCCAACTGCCACCGTGGGCTGAGAGCCATGCGAGAAGTGCTGCAGATCATGATATGCCAAGACAGAAAGAGGTCTACGAGAGCCACTTCATTTACTGACCAGCACAGCCTCCACAGGGGACCCTCAACCCAACCTCTAGTGAGCTGTAGATGGCCACAGAGCCAACAGCTCTGACCCTAAAAACAGCCAACGGGAAAGGCAGCTGATATTAAAGAGCAGCACAAGCACCATTGCTTTCTTTGCAGCTTTGGGTCCAGCCACAGTGCAGCTGCTGCAAAATAATATTGTTGGAAAGGGAGAGTTTTGCCAGATGGCAAAAACCGGAACCCAGCAAATATTTCATAACCTGTCCAAAACTCCCTTCAGGTCTCCATGTAGCCCCTATTTCCCACCCCCTTTCTCAGTTCACATCTCTAGAGTGTGCTCCTGTCTTGTCTCCTCTCACATCACTCACAGCCACTTTGAAACCAACTCTGCCCAAACCCACGTACCCCCATGGCAGCTTGGCTTAGAAAGCCCTTGGGCGACTGGTCCCCATGGCCACCACCTTGTCTCTCATACCACCAGACTTCCCTGGTCTGTGATGGAGTTAAAGCTGCTCCAGAGTGTTTCATCCCCAGGTCTAACAGTCTAGCTGCAAGGAGGAGAGCCAGGAGAGGGTATTTATGGCAGTGAAATTGTATCCCCTTAGGAGGCTGAGCCAGAGGATTGTGCTCTGCAGGTGCCATTCTTCCCCTTACGCTCACACCACCACGTCCTGCCAGCCCTGCTAATTCACATGAGGTAACCAACCAGTGCTTCATCAGCCACTTTCGTATCTCAGAAGAAGGCAGAGGGATATTCCTGCACGTGCACGCACAGGGCACCTGTGTATTACCAGCTCAAAATCAAAGAGCAGGACAGAGCCTGGGGAGGGCAGAGACCCCAGAAGGACTGGGGGGACTGGGGTACAGTGACACAGGTGATTTGCCTGGTGCACCACAAAGCCTGGTTGCGATCTGGGGACTCAGACACCCGCTTCTGCCAGCAATGGAGCAGACTACCTCTGTTTGTATGGAAGATCTCTAAGGTATCTGGGGATGGGCACTTGGAGAGAACTGACCCCTCGGCTAGAGGGAGCAGGGACCCTCAGCGCTGGAGTCAGAGGAGGCTTCAACTCCTGCCCATGTCCCTATGGATGTGGCAGCTCCAAGAGCCAGGCCCTGGGCAGGCAGAAGAGACACCACCGGTCTCATCCCTCCTCCTTCACAGATGTGACATGGGACAGAAATCCCCATGGGCTGCCTGCAGTCCCTGGGGCCTCCCTGCAGAAGCCGCTGCTCTTCCCTTCAGGTCCATCATCCTGACAGCTCTCCCCAAGGAGGTCTTGAAACCAAGACCCTGGCACAGCAGAGTTCCAGGGACACATGCACCACCACGTCCTGGCAAGTCTCAGCCTCCTCCAGCCTTCCTTGCTAAAGGCTGGGGATGCAGCCATGCTCTCCCCCTTCCCTTTCCTCCTTTGCTCCATCCTGTCAATCAGGCTCTGGCTCAGAAAGGTTTCCTCGCACAACAGCTACAAGGCTTTAGAGAGATGCAATTAAGATGAAACCCACTTATTTAAAGCTGCTCCTCTCCCAGCACCGCTCTAATGTCACCTTTGATCACTGAAACCAACCCAGCTCACAGATTGCCAGGGATGCGTCCTTTCATTTTCTCCCTCTCCTCTTCACTCTATTCAGACGAAACTGGTTTCTTTCTTCCTGCTGGTGCTCCAAGCATTTTGCAGAGCAAAGGAGCTGTCATTTTTGCATTGACCAGCAGGGAAAACAGAAGCAAAAGCCCTGGCTGTGGCCAATGAAGGTTGGAGAGGTCATGTAGATGGTGCTGCGTGTTGGGCTCAGACAGGCTTGGCCCAGGCACAGTGCTGCCCTGTGGCTGTGCTGCAAATGAGGATGGATTGCAGCAGGGCAGGGACCCCCGTATGAAAGGAAATACTCTGAATTTATTGGGGGAGGGCAATCACTGATGGGGAAGGCTGGACCATTTCCACCACATAACAGTCAGTTCTGCTCAAACCATCACTTAGGCAACAGGCTTAGCTTTAAACCCCAGACAGGCCCTGCTCTCGCATGCATACAGGAGCTGCTGGATCAGGACTCTTCTTCTCAGCAGTCCCCGTCACCCCCCCACACACATTTGATTGTCAGGCATTGAAACCCCGGATCTCTTCGCCGTTAAATGCATCCGTCAGGTTGCATTTTCTATTAGACTGGAGGTTTCCTGGTTGTCAGTGCTTCCACCCACGCAGGCAGCTCTCTCCTGAACTCTGTCGCACTGCCTCCAAACCTCTCTCTGTCGCATTTTCTTTGGAAATGGAGAGTGAATACATGTGTATCCCCCTGCTCTCCTAGGGAGATGGCAGAGCAATTTACAGGGTTCCCTGGGTGGACAGGCTTCTTCATCTGAGCTCGTACTTCAATCTATGTTGTTTTGATCTGCAGGAGAAATGTCTCTTCCTGCAAGTGGAGCAAAGAGAGAGAAGCTGTCCTGTTACAAAACACCAGTGATTTGCAATTCGTCACCAGCTCAGGGCCAGGTACACTCTATGCCATTGCAGGGTGACACTTTCCTCTAATGCTCAGAAGCAGAAGTTGTCAGGCCAAAAATCTCAGCACCAACATTACAGGTTCCTCCTGATCTCTCCAAAGATCTTGGATCTAGCAGCTTCTGAGGATTTCTGAGCACAGAGCACGTTGCTGCCCTACCTAGGTGACAGCCTCTGGGTCAGGGTCTGGGTCCTGGTCAGAGCTGGTGTGACCCTACAGGGAGGGACCCCAGCCCCTGGCTCAGCTGAATTATTTGGTCACCCCTTGCAGGGAGGAATTGGTCAACTCTCAGCAGGAAGGACAGTTTTAAAGGGAAGCCCAGCCCTGCACCCCCAGAGGCATCCCACTCCAACAGGCTGCTGGGGGGCTACACCCCCTTTCCTGCTTTGGTTAGGGAGCATTAACAGTGCTGGGGGCAGCAGGGAAAGATTAAGTGCTCCCTCTCCCCATCCTGGTCCACGATGCTAGTCGAGCTGAAGCTGGCTATCAAGATCTTGGTACTTCAGGAGAGTGGTGTCAAGAATGTCTCTGGGGAGGACCGCAAAGAAACCAGCCCAGGTGCTTCTTCTGCCTGTAAGTCAGTCCAGATGGGCCATCGTTAATCTGCTGAGAGCTGGGTCCTCTTCAGGGCAGCTTGTACAAAGATGAGCTGATCAAGTGTGGCAGGACTTCCTCAGCACACCCTGCTGCTAGCCGCCAGAGAGGGTTAAACACAAAGCAAATGTTTTTTTAGGAACACTGCAATCTCGACAGCACAACCAGCTCTGCCCCCAGCCGTGGAGCTTAAACAGCGACTGGCTGAGAGGTTGTCCCTGCTGCCTGCCTCCTCTGGGTCTCTCCTCCTGCCCTCTCGCCATACGAAGGCTGGCTTTTGTCACTTAAAGGTGTGATCAGGAAATGGAGGGCTTTTAAAAACACTGCTATTAAGAACAATAAAAATAATAGAGCAGGAACATATGTCTCTCTGCAGGCCCATCACCTTCTGCTTGCTTGGATTGAAGTATTTTGCCATCAGAGCATGACAGCATGCTGATACATCACCAGAGCCGCAAAGCTGCTGTCTTTATTACTGTTATTAACCAGGTTTTCTAAAGAAAGGCAACAGCACACCATGTGTAACTGCCTGTGTGTCAGCCCACCCTCATAACTTTTGAATCGGTCAGCTAATTTCAACCCACGTAGCTCAAAAGGTGGAGGTTGCCAGAAGGCTCAGTTTGTGCATGTGCTACTGGAACAGGCAGCAGGATGGGGCAGAGCCCCAGTGATGACCCTGCTGAGACAGGCTGCAAGGAGAGCTCAGCCCCTTACTAGACACCAGAGAGCACCCTGGCAGAATGTGCAATGCCCCACCTCATACCTTTTTAGACCCCAGGGAAATATTGAACAACAGGAGGTTTTTTAAGCTCTGCTGCTCAGGGAACATCTTATTGGTTCTCTGGTCCAGGAAGGAGCCAGCACCAAGTTACAGGACCTGCGGGAGGCTGGGGCTGAGACCTCTGTCCCCATATGTCCTGCCGTAGCACTGGCAGCAGGCAGTTCCCAAAGCCTCAGTTTGAGGTAGGTGCTGAGAGATCCCATGTCCCAGAGAGACTCCTGAGGGCTTTTTCAGGACCTCCAGACTGGGTTGGCTAAATAGGGATAACTGGTCATCCTAACCCAAACTCAGCAGCTGCGCAATCCTCCTCTTCAGGGACCCGGTCCTGGTTTGAACAATCAAGCAACCATCTTCATAGTCATTCCTCCAACCTCTCACAACTCATCCCTGCTGCTACCACCACAGTTCCCAGTCAGACCTGTTTGGACACTATCTCTGAAAGGCTTTCCATCTCATCCCTCCATATTCTTCAAGTCATTGTTCCCAAGGGCTGTTGGTTTTCTCATGGGCTACTTGGGGAAGCAGATTAACTTTCCTCTGGGGAGGTGAGGGCTGCCCATCGCCTTTAACAGACCAGAGGAAGATCAGGGAATATGAGCCTTCACCCACAACTGCAGGCCATTCTGCATGCCCAGGAGCACAAGACCAAGGTCGCATTGCTTGGGTGACATCCAAACCACCATCCATCACCCCAGCACTAATCCAGGCAAGCAGCCAGACTGGCAAGCACAGGGAGGGTTTCCCATGGAAATCTGAAGTCCATCCAAGCCACAGGCATAATTCAGCCAATAATCCTTGCTCCTCATGCTGCAGGACCCTGAGGAGCTGGGAGATCTCTCCATTGACTACATGTTTTAGTCTGTCACTTCAGCCCACTCCTACAGAGCTGTGACCAAGCTTCTCACTATGGGATCACTCTGTTTATCAATACAGGCACATAGGCTCTTAGCTAAACAGCAGGGCTGGAGCAGTTTGTTCTTGCTCATATTTTCTTTCTTCATTAATAAGGCAAATAATCTGTTTAAGTAAGCAGAGAAGCATTGCTCTTGCTACTTTACTTACTTCTTGTTGAAAGCAAGATTGCCCTGATAAAAGCCTGGGTGAGGCAGATAAGACCTTCATAACTGCCCCTCCTCTAGTAAAATCTCAGTTGTTACTGGCATGATTTAGGTGCTCCTGTCCCCTCAGTGGGGGGCAGAAGGGAGGATTTCACCCTGTCCAGTAATTTAATCCCTGACCCACATCAAACTGCTGTGTGTTGTGCACAAACAATGGTGTTCAAGGATTGACTTACTTCCTTATGGTGAGAAACCCCAAGTGCCCAAATCACCTCTGGAGTGGAGCACGTCCCAACACCACACTGTTTAGACTGGCAATAAGCAACTATAAAGAAAAAGGAGTGTAATCTAAAGACCAATCCACACCAAAGGCTTAAAACTGAGCTGAACTTCTGGCCAGGGTTTAAACTACACAGCAGCATACCCTTGAAGTAAAGCAGCAAAATAAATGAGGTCGCCAAAACAGTCACACACACAGCATCTCCAAGGTCAGGATTTTCACACCTCCCTCTCCTGTGTATTGGCTTTCAGAGTCCATTTTTCACAGGTACAGACAGTCACAAGCCTGTGAGAAGAAAAAAAAAACCACACCAAAAAACAGGGAGGTGACTTCAACCATTGTCATTCCCTGTCTCCCAGCAACAACTGCGTGTTCTCCTCCTTGCTCCCCTTCCAGCCTCTCACAGCTGGCAGAGATATTCTTATGAACAAACAAGGCTCCCCGCAGCGAGGGTTGCCTGGGAAGGTCTGATGCTTCAGTCTAGCATGAGGATGATCTCTTCACCTGCAGAGGTGACGGTTCTTGGTTTACTTCTAACCATCAGCTCTCAGACCTCCATCTGTGAAGATCACCAGCCCCATTCCAGGACTGAGCAGCTGGTGACAGTGTCCGGGCTGACACCCAAGTGTCAACAGGGTGGCTTTGTATTTCCACCCAGACCTGATCCTGGGAGGGGAGGTGAAACATAAGCATGTGAGAAGACACTGTCACCTCACCCTGTGTAACCAGTCACATTAACCCCAGGACAAGTTCCCTGGGCTTGTGTTATTAATGTTGCCTCAGCTAGGCTGAGAGAGGGCTTCCCAGAGGGTGGATTTTGCTCTAAGAGACCTTTCTGTGCCTGTCTCAGGAGGGAAATTAGCAGTCTGAGCCTCCTCCAGAGCTTTTCCTTTTTCCAATTAATATGTGAATAATCAGCATAATTTCATGCCAATTGTTTTGTGTTTTTACACCACAGAGGTTCCCTGCTCCTCTGCTACCCAACCCCTCTGCTCCTTTCAATGCAATTGATTAAGTCCTAAACCACAACTTCCATATTCTCAAAATCATTCACACGACTGGTGTTGCAGCAGAACTGGGCAAAGGCAGAAGCACATCCTCAGAAGGCCATTGGCACATTAAAGTCAAGCATAATCAGTGTTTGAGGACTTCCAGGAAAGACTTATTGAGAAGAAGTTGTGGCTGGGCACCTCCTGAGTTGGCTCTGAAAGGACTCCATCAGCTTACCCACATATATGGTCAACCATGCCTACCTGGGGGTAGCAGAATTTGACACCTTTCTAGATGTGTTTTCCTGACATTTTCAGCTGTCCTCACTTCGGCTATCAGGAAATGCCAGAGGAAGGCCAAATAATTCTTCTGGCCTGTGCTGGAAACATTGTCATCAAACACTTATTTCACCTTCCAGACGGTTTGGACTGCCTGCATGCTGAGGAAAATCAGTTGCTCTCTACTGCCTCACTAAAATCATTCTGGAAATATATTGTGGGTGTCCATCCATTGCTTACTGGTCTCAGTGATGATGGGGGACCAGAAAGTTTTTCTTCAGGGCATTTGTGTGGGCTTTACACCACCCCTTTGTCTATCCTAGGCAGAAGGTAGGAAAACATGCTCTCTATGCCATGAGATTTCCTCTAGTAAAATTTCAGGCCAAAAATCCACAGACAAGGGTAGAAAAATATCCCCAAGTAGTTAAGTCCCACACAGCCATTGAGGAACTCAAGGACCTCAGTAGGTATCAGGTACACATGGCCAAAGGCAAGATGAATGTCTGTATCCCTGAAGGCAGACCTGTCTGATCAGCTGTTCATATTGCCACCCACCTTGGTGCCTTTGTGTGCCATCATCAGGCAAATGAAGAATAATAACTATTAGGAAGTGCATTCAGCATGCAGTAGTGATGCAGTGTCTCAGCCGGAGGAAGGACTTCAGGATCCCTGGGGAACAGGGGAGCAGCAGCAAAGCTGTGTTCAAAGGAATTGTGATCCATGCTGGATTTAACCAGGGAAGCTACAAGGATTTATGTTCCATCACAAATATGGGACCGTATTTGAGTTCACTAACTCTGTTTCAATCCCAATATTGTGTTTGGCTTCACAATCTTGCAGAGAAAGCAGGTTGGGCCCTGCTCATACCACATGTGGGCCATCCCCATTAAACTCGAAGGAATCTCTCCATTGCTGTCCAGGGATGCTGGATCAAGGCTTCCTTAGACGCAAGGCTGCCAGGGGGAGGCCAAGGGCTGTGATCCAGGGCCAAGGTCCAGGCCATGAAGGTCCTGCAGTGGCCCAGAGCCATAGCCACTTACAGACACAACAGACCTTCTGACCCTTTTCCTCTGAGTGCAAAACAGCAGTAGAGTTATTAAAGCACCAGCTGGACTGGCAAAAAGAAATCTCTCAAATCTGCCTGCAAAGCCAGAGTGGTAGAAGATGACTCTTGACTTCCTCTCAGGTGCCCCTCTGGGCTCTGGGACACCTGCCATCCTCCCTCCCACGTGTGTTTGTGGGCATATCCTCAAGCTGTGTTTACAAAGGGATTTCAGGCTCTTTTAGGATAAGAGGTTGCTATAGAAACAGCAGATAGGAGATTGAGCTCAATGGGAGAAGGCCTGGACTCTATTGGCTTAAACAATATGAAGGTCCATCAGGGGAATACGTCTGGCTGGAGATTGAGCGTGGAGCAGAGTCTATTTTAATGAACATATCTTCCTTTTGGGGAAAGTAGGAGACTGAATTTCTGCAGCCCTCAAGAAGACCAAAAAGTTTCCAGTGCAAGAAGAAGGTCCACTACACAGGGAACACCAAGAGACACTTCCAGCCTTGAGGTGGGATCTGGCTTCCTAACAAGGTCTTGAGCTCAACCACCCTGCCAGAAAGCTTCTACCCAGCTGGAGCTTGGGCTTATAGGTCAACACAGTTGTCACCACTTAATGCCTTTGGGTGGTCTGTGAGCAGGCAGATGGACGTGTGACTGATGACAGAAAATGCAGAGAAACTGAGTCAGGATGCAGCTGGATAAATGAAACCTGTTACAACAAACCAATGAGGACAGAACCATGAAGAAACCTGCACCAGAATCATTGAAAAGGTAACCAACTCTGATCCAGGTGAGAACCATTTCAAAACGCAAGCTGCAAACCAAGAAAATAGTGAGTCAGCCCCAAGGGCACATCTTCCCAAAGGAGGAATCTGATCACAGAAGTCAAGCCAAGACATTTGGCTGCAGGTTGATGCTTGCCCTTTTTCTTGTTTCCTCCTGCAGCCAGCCTCAAATGGAAAAAAACCTACCAAAAACACACACACACCCCCAAAAAACCCCACCACACCACCTGGAATAAAGACCTTCCAAAGAAAAACCTCTGTGCAAAGCTCAGCCAGGGCTCATCAGCAAAAGGTCATGATTAACTGCTGAAATAGCAGGGCATTTCCATTTCCAAAGGCAGAGCTACCACACAGCCCTGAGAAAACCTCTTCACAATCAGCCTATGTTGAAACAAACCCAATCAGTTAGACACCGAGAATGAGTGTCCCTCCATGGATCCCTGCGGGGAGCTGATCTGATTATAGAGTGAGCTGGGGAGGCACTGGAAAGCACCCAGTGGGGGGTTGCGGAGCAGAAAATCAGAGAGGAGTCTCAGACCAGAGAGCCTGTGAGCAATAAACTCAACTGGGTGCAAATAAGAGACAGTGGGGGGAGACTCTGCCTTGAAAAAAGATGCAGATCCTCATATAACCTTGGTAGGCTGGGAACAAGAAAGCACGTGAGTCTGATCTTCACAGTGGTCTTCTTGGCCTGAACAGCTGAGGACCCAAAGCTCCAGCCTTGTTAAAACCTGGTGACTGCAGCCCTAGGAAGATAATCTTTCTGCACCTACCAGCCAGACCACAAGCCAGGAAGAGCCAAGAAGATCTTCCTACACCCCGTATGGCTGAAGCCTTGGCATGGTCACGGAGTGGAGGTGACATTTCCTTACCCTCCTGAATAGGCAGGTTAAGGCCAGCAACAGGTTCCCCAGGGACTCTCTCCCCAAGCAGGCAGTGTGGTCACCCCACCACCTGGCAGGTAACAGGGCTCAGATGTAGCAGTCAGCAGCCCATGTCTCACAAGCATCTCTAAGGTCAGCTCCAAGGAGATGCCTTTAGAATGAATTTGACCCTGCAATGCACGGAAACCAACACACCACCAGCTGACCCTAAGCTGAGCACCCCAGCACCTCTTGTATGTTGTCACTTGCCCCTCTCCCCAGGACTGTTTCCCAGGGAGACAGAATTTGCCTTCCCCAACAGCTGGGTCAGAAAAACCCTGCCAAAAGTCATAGCCCCTCACCAAAAAGAGGCAGAACTTGTGCCCACAAATCATCCACTTCTGCTACCAGTAAGTGGGGTCTGAACTCACATCTTCCAGGAGAGCCCTAGGTCTCCTGAAAAGGATTTGGATCCACTGCTCATGTGCTTAGAGCTAAGCTCAAGTGTTGGACTGGTGCTTTGGATGGGGTCCTCTGTTTCCCCACATTAGACACGCCTAACAGCAGAAAGGGCCTGGAGTTGGTGACTCAGAGCTCACCCGACTGTCATGTTGCACAGCACGGTGCAGGTCCCTCCTGTCTAGCTGCAGCTGGGAGCTATGAAGGACCTTATGAGACAGGCACTGGAGGGAAGCCATGCAAGATAATCTGCAAACATACATCTAATAATATTGCCAGATCCCCAAAGGGAAGGAGGAAGAGAAGCAACCTGAAACCAACTGTCAAAACAATACACTCCCCAGCGTGGATAGGGAACGGGTTTCTCACTAGGTGCCGGAGTCACTGGTTTAACCTTTCTGCTCACCCCTGTCTTCTCACTTTAAAGTAAAATGCTTATTTAACAGCAAGAAAAAAGAAGAGCAAAAACCAGAGTCACAGCATCCCCTGGAAGTGGGGATCAAAGGACACCGGAGGACAGAAATAGACCTGAGAGAAAGGCAGGTGCTTTGGGGAGGAATGTGTGCTCTGCTAGGGGTCAGGACACCCTCCCCTTGGCCAGATCCTATTACAGGCACCAGAATTCAGAGATCCACAGAGAAAGACACTGATGGTAACTGAACAAATCCTGCTGGAGCCAGGGAGGAGCTTTTCCCCCTGTTGCGTCAGGAGTCTTAGACAAATTCCCAGCCAAAAACCTCTTAAGTGGAACAAGAGACCCCATAACTGATTGAAAGGCCTTGGTCTGTCTATGCCACACTCATCTTTTTACTCACACATCCACCCCTTCATTCCTACCATCCATCTTTCCACTCCTTTATTCCTACCCACATCTATCTGACTGTCTTACACATCCATCCATCCAAAGCAGCGCTGGAGCTATTTGGTACTTACAGAACAGTAACATCAAAACTCAGGAAAACTTCCTTTCTGAGCCAGGATCCATCCAGTCCCCAAACTCTCAAGGAAAAAGGTATTCCAATTTCTCAAGTCCTGCATTTGGAAAAACACACCTCTTGCCCAGAGGAGAAATCAATGCCAGGGGCCTTGGAGAGGATGACATTTCTGTAGCCTTCCCCAGGACCACCCATCTGCAGGCAAGACCACCTGCGTGGAAGCATGATCCTGTTGTAATTAAGAGTATTTTTCAATACTGCTGCTGAAGGACAGGTAGGTGTGTCCTCACCCTCCTCCATTTGTCATTTTAATAGTAAAATGAGCTAACAGTGTAGCAGAGGAGACAAGGGCTGTTGCACTCACTGCCTGAAGAGCAGAGAAACCTCCAGAAATGGCATCAGCAGGACACAGATGGAAGAAGCTCTCTTTTACTGATACCAATGCACCAGGAGAACCTCTTGGCTGGGACCAGCTCAGTTTGCATATCACATAGGGGACAGTTTGGGAAGTTTTAGTTAAGAAAAAGGACATTTTACGTTTGGAGTATGGAAATATTAAGGGCTGTCTGGGATAGTGAAAAAGTAGAGACTCAATCCGAATGTGTGCGAGCATAAAGAGGCCGTGGCCACAGCTACACCCAAGAGCACTGAGGCGTAGAAACACAGAAAGTATTTCCCCAGGTAGAAGAGGAGGATCTGTGTTTTAGTGATCTCTCTCCTAAAAACACAGCATAGCATCAACTCCTCTAAGCATACCAAGTTCTGGGATGGAGGAAGCAGCAATCAGGCTGCCAGTAGACACTATTTGTGCAAAAACTGTAGGGGTCAGCCCATCACCTCTTTCCCCCGCCTTAGGGGGCACACAGCCCTTTGGGCCAGCTTAGAGCTCCATAGCCTTGGGGAGGGCATATGGGAATGAACAAGCCTCAGCTGCAATGCTTGGTCCCAGCCTAAGGCTCAGCGGAACAGGAGGGTTGGGAGTTGTGACTTCTGCAGCTTTGGGACACTTCCACGTACTGCAAGCGCAGGCACACACCTGCTCCCATCCGACCAGGGACACAATGACCCATCAAGCTGGCCCTGTCCCGCACTTGACTCAGGAGGAAGATAAAAAACCACTTGTTCTTTCAGCTCTGAAGAAGAATAACCAGCTTTGGAGGTCAAAGTCCAGCTCCTGCTCCCAGGGGAGGGGCAGGACAGCACCCATTTAACTGGTAGAAGGGGCTTAGCTAGAACCGTATCAGGTAATGGGATAGAAGCAACCAAAAAAAAGAGAGAAGGTGGAAGGACACTTAATCTCTTCAGTAAATACTCAAGCTAACATTTATATTTGTGCATTTGCCAATCAAAATTCAGTTGGAAAAAAAAGCAGGCTGGGTGTCAGAGAGCAGCAAGAGCAGGGCTGTTCCTGAAGGAAAGCAAGCTGGGAGCAGAGGTGGCCCTCACAGGGCAGAGCAGGGTGCTGATGACAGGTCCATTGACAGCCCAAGGTGAGGCAAAGTGATAAGTCGGGCCCAGAGAGACAAGTAAAAATAAATCTAAACTAGCAAGGGGTGTTTCCAGATCTTTTTCTGTTAATAGCTTATTGCCAGCCATCAAGAAAAGGGAGGGAAGAATTCACTTCTTATCATACCTTCTCAGAGGTGTTGAGTAGGGTAATGAAATAAACAATTCATTTCCAAGATACATTCAGCCCTGAAATCTGAGCATCTTTCCCTGGATGGTTGGGAAAGGAAAAAGAAATAAGATATGACCACCATCTCCCAAGGTCACGGCAGAAATTGAGGTGTTCATTTAAAAAAAGAAAAAGGGTTTTGCGTTTCTGGAAGAATTCATCAATGAGACTGGTCATGCTGACACTTGCCAGGCAAATTCATCCCATGGGAGGCTGTGGCGATGAAAGTAACTGGAGATTCTTCGTGGTTTAGACGCTGTTTGAAATGAAATGGTGGATTTGGGGATTTGAGGCAATACCATCTCTCAGCTGCATTAAAGGCCAATGTTCAGATGCTCCCAGTGGGCCATATTTTGCACAGCTTGTATAGACAAAACACACTGCATATATGCTGAGTTGGAGCATGGTACAAGCAGCAAACAAAGCACCTATCTAGGGAATATCTAGGGAACTTTGCCTTCACAGTCCTCTTGCCCTACACCTCACTGCTGAGGCTACAGAGAAGAGAAGCAGGTACAGTCCCCGGGAACAGTGGCTTGCCCTGTGCTGCAGTGACAGTTCAGAATTGGAGCCTGGAGTGCAAGATCCTCGAAGCCACCCAGATCTGCAGACTGGAGAAAAGCTCCCGAAGGACCACAGGAAGATAAGGAAGGTACTACTGAGCCCACGTTTGACGAAGCTAATCCCAGTCCTTTTGCTGGCTATGAAAAGAGGGTCCCACTAACAAGAAACCTGAACGTACATGAGCAGATCTTCACGCTCTGCAAAAATCCCCTCCTGCTAACCCCTGTGACCAGAGATGTCCCCAGGCAGTGCAGGGAGGCTGTGCACCCCCGCCCATAAGCACTGCCCAAATGTCCATCCTCACCCTCCTCAGACAAACCTGGCTAAAATTTGTAATGGTCTGGGCCCCGTGAAGCCCAACTGTATGGGATCACCCAGCTAAACCTGTTTCAGAGCACGAAGGAGAGATGCAGGGAGTTGTGATTCGACTCAGCTTTGTCTCACCTTGACAGATCCTTATCTATGCAGAGATGACTTGGGGGGAGCTGTGGAAACGGCTCAGCCCAGGGTTGCCTGAACAAGGCATCATGAAAAGAACCGAAACCCGAATGGAGCCGTGAATGATCCCTTAGCAAACAAAATGCCCTGAGTACCATTCCACCACTATTCAGTAACTTCACAAAATTAGCCATACAGACTAAGGACCCATCAAGGCACCAGGGATAAACATTCATACATAATCCTGCCCCCACCCATCAAATCAGGGAATAAAAACCGGAAGGTTTGGGCGAAAAGGGGGGAGTCTTTTTCCAACCATACAGCTGGCCTGTAGGAGATTCTTTCCCCCTTGTCCAGGACGCTGTACAAGGTAACTTCCAGGGATTAAGAGGCCTTACCTGAGAGAGAGGGTAAGTGATTAAGAAACATACGTATGGTATTTGGCATGCTTTAAGATTGTGATTAGTGCACTCTTTTAAGGTATTATTATCTAGCACACTTGTGGTTTGTGTTAGTACATTCTGGAAATCACTTGTAGGTTGTAATAGTGTATTTAATCGCAATAGTGCATTCCTCCATTATATCCATAAAAACCTGCAATAGTGGCGTATTCGACCTGTGAGTGAAGTTCAAATAAATTGTTAATTTGAACCTTACAGTGAAGTCTCTTTCTCTCCGTCACACCAACTCCTGCCAATCCCTTCTTATCCCAGATCAAATGGCCTCTTTGAGCCCTGGTTGACTGCAAGGACACTGCTCTCCCCATCCCCCTCGGACAGGTCTTCACCCTTCGGTGCTTCTCTCCCCTTTCATGCTATATTGCAGGTTACTCTCCTGCTGAAACGTGTGCCAAAAAGCCCATCTGTCTGCCTACAGGACAGGCAGCTCCTGGCAGATGTGTTGCCAATGTCCACACTTTCCCATCACTCTCCTGTCTGCCACCGCCTCTTGGATATTAAAAATCACCTGGAGCGATGATTCCTCATTGCTCTGTGCTCCCTCCTCCAGTCTGTCACCACGTAAGCCACTTGACAGGTGATTATGCCATCACTGAAGCCGGGGAAGCCGGGCTGAAGGAAATTAATGTCTCCTTAAATAAACATGCTGGCTGAATTAGAGAGAATTTCTTGCTGGACAAGCAGACTACTTTGGGATCACATCACTAAGCTGCATTATGGCTTTGTGGATAGACTCTGGCTCTGTGCGGCTGGCCTGCTGGCCTTTTTCACCACAGATGGTCACCCCTTGTTCCTCCCCTGAAGCAACGAAGCACTGCTTAGCCTGAGCCGTAGCCAGGCTTCCGCTGGCTCATGGCCGTGGTTTCTCCATGCCTCTTGGTACCACACGCGATGGTACAGGCTCACGGCTCTGGTTGTGTTGATGCGCCCATTTGGACCCAGTCCCTGGACTGGGGCATCAGCTGGGACACTTCAGCAGGGCACTTCTGCTGTCAGACTGGGCTCTTCTCTCTGCATGGTCACTAACTCAGTGTTCCTCTTCCAGAAAACACCATTTCCTCCCCCCCGCCCCCATTATATAAGATGCATAATAAGCAGCTAAAAAACATGTAATGTCAAATGCTGGGTGTGCAAGACAGTTCCTTGGACATGCACTGCATTGTCCTGATTAAGTCACTGCACTGTTTGGCTTAAAGAACTAATTTGGGGACCTTTAGTCTGTGGTGGTCTGCCATCCCAGCTGGAGACATCTCTGCTCCCCACCACACTCTATCACAGGCATCTTCATAGGTGCAAGCTGTTGTGGGTGGACATGGGTCATTCCCAGCAGCGAGGCATGCATGCTTGCCAGCGTCCTAGTGCCACAGAGCTGTGGTCTTGTGACGTGGGACAAGGAGACCTTACACCAGTTCTACTACCCACCAAACCAAGGACTTTGGCCGACAGCACCCAAAGTGTGACAACAGCCTGTGCTGACAGCACAGCCAACTGCATGGTTGTTACTGGATTGGCGGTGGACTTTGGTTTGGGTGCTTAAAGGCACCCAAGGTGAGTCTATAGCACCTTGGGATTTATTTGCTTTCCCAGAGCCAGATCAAAGCTCTCAGCACTGTGTTGGGGTGGCTCTTAAGAGCAGATATTCAAAAGCTTCTCAGTTACGGAAATTCACTGCCTGACCTATGGAGGAGTTTCTGCTGGTCTGTTACCTGCATCTCCGGGAACTGTTCAGTGTCATACAAAAGGGGTTGAGTTTAGATTGAGTATACACCCAGACACCTCAGCAGAAGTCCCCCACAACTAGATCAAAAGTGGTGTGGAACCATCCCTGTGGTTGGTGAGTGCCTCACTGTCTTCAAAATGGCCATGAGGAGCCATGCAAAAGTCATGTCACCCTCCAGTTCTTTGCTTAGTGATCCCTCCAAACTAGATTTCACTGGGAGACAAACACTGATTATGCCTTATCCAAGCCCCTCTACATTCCTGGCTGTCCTTGCTCTGGTAAGGCACCCTCTTTGTCGCCATCCCTCAGAAAACCCATATAATAGAGTTGAGAAAAGTCAAGATCTGCATGTTTTTTCTGGCAGCTTGGCATTTAATAAGCATGGTCTGCAACTTGAAAGGTCAACTAGGTCCATACTACTGCTGTGGCACCTTGTTATGTATTTAGAAAACTAATTAGGAATGTGGGTGCTACAGGGGAATTCTCTTCTGCCCCCATGCAGCTTAATTGCTTGTCCTTTGAGACACTAAGGAAAAAACAGACAGACAGAAGATGGCACCTGAAAGAGTAACTGTACAAGGTTGTACCCCCATCCACCCATCCCAGTGATCAGCATTAATGCAATGCCGCAAATTTCAGCTTCTACCAGCCCACAGCTTGCTGCAGGGACAGCAGGGCTGCTGAGCAATATTCACAGCAGGTCTGATACCCCAGCACCACATCACTGTGGGAAGTGGGGACAGACCAGCCTCCTCCACAGAAGGGACCTCTGCTGCCTTGGTTTCATGGTGCGGGGAGGAAATGTGGGTTTGGAAACCCCCCAAGACTGTATTCCCAGCATGCAGGTTTTTGGAGAATTTTTGAACCACAAGGAAGAAAAAAACCACTTCTTTCAAAGAAAAAACAGAAAATAAAGAAAAATAACTGAAACATCCTGTAGACCAAAAGTCTTCCTCCTTGTGCAGACATGCTCGGTGAGCAGTGGGATGAAAGTGAAAAGATTACTTCTGAGACTGTGAACAGGCTCATTGGAACCAAATTATCATCCCCTTGCACATCCATTGTCCATCCATGTTTTTATTTGGTGGTAGGACAATCAACCTACACCTCTCACTAGCTGAACCTCCCACTTTGTTAGCCTCCCATTTGCTGGGCTTCCATTCACTGGGCCTCCACTCGCCGGGCCTCCCACTCCCTGAGATTCCCAATCTCATGGCCTCCAAATTTCCTGGGCCTCCCACTCCCTTGGCCTCCCACTCCATTGGCCTTCTACTTTCCTGGGCCTCGCACTCTACTGGCCTCATACTTTTCTGTGCCTCCACTCTCTATAGCCTCCCACTCACTGGGCCTCCACTCAGCCTCCTACTCCATGGGCCTCTATTCATGATAGCCTCCCATTCACTGGGCCTACCATTTTCGTAGGCCATTTTCTGGCCTCCCACTACCTTCTGGCCTTCTACTACCTCTTGGCCTCAACTTCTTCTTTGACCTCCCACTACCTCTCAGCCTCCACTCTTTTTCTGATGTCCCGCTACCTCTTGGCCTCCCACTACTACTGATCTCCTTCTATGACAAGGTGGCCTGCTCAGTGGATGAGGGAAAGGCTGTGGATGTTGTCTACCTAGACTTTAGTAAAGGCTTTGACACTGTTTCCCACAGCGTTCTGGAGAAACTGACTGCTCATGGCTTGGACGGGCACACTCTTTTCTGGGTAAAACACTGGCTGGATGGCCAGGCCCAAAGGGTTGTGGTGAATGGAGTTAAATCCAGTTGGCGGCCGGTCACAAATGGCATTCCCCAGGACTCAGTACTGGGGCCAATTCTGTTTAATATCTTTATCAATGATCTGGACGAGGGGATCGAGTGGACCCTCAGTAAGTTTGCAGATGACACCAAGTTGGGCGGGGGTATTGGTCTGGTTGAGGGTAGGAAGGCTCTTCAGAAGGATCTTTTCCAACCTAAATGATTCTATGATTCTACATTCAGCCTCCCACTACCTCTCAGCCTCCACTCTTTTTCTGGCCTCCCACTACCTCTCAGCCTCTGCTCTTTTTCTGACCTCTCACTACTTCTCAGCCTCCCTGTACTGATTGGCCTCAACATTTTTATGGCCTCCCACTAGTTTTGGCCTCCCACTAACTTTCAGCTTCAACTTTATTTCTGGCCTCCCACTACATTTCAGTCTCCAGCTACTGCTTGGCTTCCCATTTGCTTTTAGCCTCCACTTTATTTCCAGCCTCCCACTTCCTTTTAGCCTTCCACTACTTTTCAGCCTCCACCTTTTTTCCAGCCTCGTGCTAGCTTTTGGTCTCCACTTTTTTCCAGACTCCCACTATATTTCAGTCTCCTACTTCCTCTCAGCCTCCTACTACCTTTCAAACTCCCATAACCCTTTGGCCACCCTCTGTCACTTGGCCTCCCACTACCTTTCTTCCCCCACTTTCTTTCCAACCTTCCACTATATCTCATCCTCCACTTTGTTCCTGGCCTCTCACTGTCTTTGACCTCCACATTTTTTAGTCTTCCACTACCTCTTGGCTTCCCACTACCTTGGTCTCCCAGTGTCTGAGTCTCCCACTCCCTTGGACTCCACTTGCCATAGCCTCCCAATCACGGGGCCTCAGCTCTCTTGGTCCCCCTCTACTTGGGCCTCCCACTCCCTTTTTCTCCCACTATCTGACCCTCCAGCTGTCTGAGTCTTCCATTCACTTGGTCTCAACTCAATGTAGCCTCCCACTTGCTGGACCTCTACTTTCTTTGCCTTCCACTCTCTCAGCCTCCCACTTCCTTGGCCATCTGCTTTCTTGGCCTCTCCTCCATGGACCTCTCACCCTCTGGGTCTCACAATCCCTAGGTCTCCCACTTTCCCAAGCCTCCCGCTCCATGGGCCTCCCAGTCTCTGGGTCTTGACTTTCCAGACTGTCTGGATTTCCTACTCCCTGAGCCTCCCACTCCCTGGGCTCACTCTCACTGGACCTTCGCTCTCTGGTTCTTCACTTGCCTAGGCCTCCTAGTCACTGGGCCTCCACTTCCCCAGGCAGGGGGGAGGCCAGGGCTGCCATGGTCTAGCGGTGGGAGCCCTGCTCCGAGCAGGAGGCTGCACTGGAGGCTGCGGAGGCCCTGCCCATCCCGCATTTCAGCAATCCTACATGGTTGCCTCCCGCTCAGGGGCACGCATCGGACGCCCTCCCACTCCTTTGGTCTCAGGGTTGTAGACCACTGTCCCACCAGCTCCACGCTTCCACCACTTCGGGCCTGGCAGCACTTCCTGCAGCCTGGATTTACATCTCTGCCGCCATCGGCCTCTGCCGTAACCTGGCGTCGGCCAGCAGACCACTCCTGCGCAGCTGTAATTAACATCTCCATTTCCCTTCGCGGCGCTGCCTCAAGATGCCACTTCTCAGCACCCATTTCCCTACAGCCCTGTTCATGGCGGTGCTATTATTGTAGCCATATCTGCTCATGCACCGAGCAAATTTCCCTTCTTCTAATGACTGAGAGCGCTACTGTGGTTTGCATCTCTCCAAAAATTACTGGCAGGCTCTTGATCTCTACACCTCACCAGGTACTGCCCCTCTGACACAAGCAAATCATAGAACCATTTAGGTTGGAAAAGACCCTTAAAATCATCGAGTCCAATCATTAACCTAACACTGCCAACTCCACCACTAAACCATGTCCCTAGATGCCACGTCTACAGGTCTTTTAAGTACCTCCAGGGATGGTGCCTCAACCACTTCCCTGGGCAGCCCATTCCAATGCTTGACAACCCTTTCAGTGAAGAAATTTTTCCTAATGTCCAATCTAAACCTCCCCTGGCACAACTTGAGACCGTTTCCTCTCATCCTATCACTTGTTACTTGGAAAAAGAGACCGACATCCACCTCGCTACAATCTCCGTTCAGGTATAAAATGAAGATATTTTGCATTGCGTGAGTGTTAGAGCCAGGGGGTACCTGCTGCATTAGCATCACATGGCTGAATTGCAGCAGCAGGATTGTGCAGTCCAACTAGAAGAGGCACTGTAAGCACAAGATTCCAGTAGCACAGCAGTGGTCAGGCATAAAAGACCCATTTCTGTGGTGGGGTTGATTTTCTTGCTTATTTACACCATCCTATAAGATTTCCCGAGCACAGCCATCCTGAGACCAACCAACCGGGCCAGACCTCCCAGGAACTTCTGGGAGATAGTCCCTGTCCTTCATCATGAGCATAAATCAAAGCCCGGACGCGGTGAGATGCCTGCAAGTTCCCTTTGAGGATTGTTGACTGTTTAATCCCTGTCTGCCGTGGCTCCTCTGCCAGGTGAGCACCCTCCACACAGTCAAGGCTTGGTCTGTCATGCCCCAGCTTCTGCCATTATGTGTGGGTCAGCTTTCCCACTAAACATGTACAGCACACTTTCAACTGAGCCCTGTATAATTTTGTACTTTCCCTCATATTTGCATCTGGACTATTTGTCTCCCTCCATGTACAGTCTCACAAGCAGTTCAAAGGGAATTTACTCTGGCTACAGGAGCTGCTCTCTGGATGGAATCAGGATAGATTTCTAGTCTGCCCTGAGCTGCCACCTTTGCAAAAATATATTAAAAATTACATGAAAGTGAGCTTCTGATTTGAAAACCCTTTCCATAACTCACTGCAGTGAGGCACCAGAGTTCAGATCAAACGTGATCCATTTTCAAGTGAAAAAGATGGCTCTCTTGCTCATATTGCTGACCGTGCCAGGCTCCTGCTTGGTTAGGGTTGTCACCGAATTCTGCTCACTCGCATGGCAGCTTGTGTGTAAATGAAGGCAGAGATCAGCTCTGCAGCTGAAGCTTCCCGAACAACTGAGCTAAACGTTTCCACAACAGTCACAGTCAACAATCAGTTGCTTTTCACTCACCATCTGTCTGCTGTCAACCAAGTCAAAATGGAAACAAGTCCATCCTCATCCATCACCTTAAAAAAAATCATCACTTAACATCATCCCCAACACAAAGATCTTCTCATCCTCAGAGCCAATGCACTGGACTTCATGCAAGCTGTGGGAGTGATGCTATTAGCAGGAAACAGCGGGAGGTTTTGAAGTTGGATGTGAGCTGGGCGTCCAGGCATGAAGAACAGCAGCAAGTCCTCTGAACTCGCTCCGTGCCAGATCGCTCCCCATTACTCTCATCTTGCTTGAACCCAACGAGTTGGTTTCACTGTTTTCTGCACTGTTGGTTGTTCTCTTCTCTTGGGAGAATTTCCCTGTTTGATGAAAATATTTTGTTCCTTTCCAAATGACTGTGATTTCTGGAAATAATCGTCTGTGTCAGGCAGAAGAACTAATAGCCAGGATTAAGGAACAGGGAGAAAAAAAAAATCCAGGGTCATTCACAGCTTGAAACTCTGACCTGCTTCTGCTCAGCTGTCTGCCTGTCATCCTCCTCCTGGCCTCCTTAGTCAGATAAACTTTGCCCTGCTACTGTCATACAGTCAAAAAAATGTCTTTATTATTTCCTCTGCCAAAGAGGCCTTCTTGAAAGCTGGTAGAAACCAGTCAGGAAAGTAGAGGGAAGTGGAATCGGTACTGTTTTTCAGACCAGGGAAATCGGGGCACGGAAAAGGGAAAGTGAGTTTCCAGAGGTCACAGGGGCTGTCAGTGGCAGAGACACCATGGGACTGTGTCCTTCTAACACCTTGGCCATATCTCACAGACTCCAGGAGACAAATTTAGAGCACCACATACTTCTCTGGCCATGTTGCAAAGCATTTCCTTGCCAGCAGGTCACTTCACAGGGAGGGAGTCTGAGAGGTGGACCCACAGCAGCACTGGAAAGCTGGGTGAGAGCAGGACCGGTGCCCTGTCTTGAGGTGTAGCCAGTCCCTGGGGACAGGTTTCCCCTTGGACAGCACACATTCCTCCCTCTCCCCCTTCACTCCTGCCCTGATGTTCACCTTTCCTATCCATCTTCCCTCTCCCTCTTCATCCCCAGATAATCCCATTACTTAAATTGACGTTAAGCTTCTGCTAAGCACTGTCACCTCTGTCCCTTGGCTGGACTATGAAGCTACCCCAAGCATGGAGGCACTCAAGAGCATGATCATACTGGCATGGGCATTGCAGGAGTCTATCATTCGGTTTGGAAACTTCCCTCTGGGGACACTGAGGGCTCGAAACCATGACCTTGAGCCATGAGTTGTCCCCACACAGAGGGGTCCCAAAAGTTTGAAAGAAACTGTCTGAAGGCAACTGATGAAATAATACAAATCTCTGCTTCTGGGAGAAATCCCTCTGGCTCAGAGCAGGGGTCAGGTCTCCTAGGGCTGGGGCAGTTTGGTCTCAGGTGAAGAACCAGATTCATGAGGACTGCTAGTTTCTACTGTGGCAGGGGTCCTACTCCCAGGTGTCTGACTGTGAGCTCCTAGCTCACAAGCTGCAGGCTCTCAGGCCCACCACAGCCCCCCACAGCTGGCTGCACATCCCCCAGCAAGTGCCAGTTTTCTGAGCAGACCTGGAAGAGGAGAGGCACTACATAAAAGGCAAAAAGTGCTACAGGGGGAGAACATTAAAATGAAACCTTTAGAGCTGCCTCCTTTTGTTGTGTCTTCCCCCACACCATCAGCCCGGTCTTTTCTTGCTCTGCACTGTGGGTGTGACTGGCGCTGATTGATTGCCCTTTATTTCCAGATTAAGCAAGGCAGTTGGGAAACGAATGCCTCCCTTTGCCATGAAGCCCCATGTATAATTTTTATTAAATGGTTGTTAACTTGCTGGGTTTTTTCCTCCTTCCAAAGTCTGTGTTTTTGCATGCCATTAAGAGAACCATAGGAGAGAATTTTAAGAGTTATGAAATGCCAAATTATGTTAAGTAGATTCTGGATGATCATACCATAAATCTGGCATGTTGACAAACCTGCTACACCACTCATTGTGCCCAATATTAAGTCAAAGTCCTATTTGAATCTCCTCCGTGAATGCCACATGGAATCCCACCAGCTCAAGGAATGGTCCCACTGATGGGACCACCCATCTTCCCCGAAGAATATCGCAGTGCACTGCTAAGATCAGCTGCTCAATGAACCAGAAAGCCCTCTGCTGCAGTTACCCAGCTCACCTGACGCTCCAGCACAGGCCATCTGTACAAGGCCATAGTCTGCAGACTAGACTTTCATTAATCAAGTGTCTATCAAGATGATGGGGCTGACGGGCTGTCTCTCCAGAGTACTAGGCAGTTTCCCTCCCTGGAAAGAGCTGCTTCTTGTACCACCCCATAGCAGATGAGTGCAGGACAGCACAGCGCTTGTGCGATTGCTTCAACAGAAGGTCCTTCCATCACGTGCTCTCTAGCTAATTGGAAAGCTCAATGGGGGCTGAGGAAAACAAATAGCTGCCCCTTAACATGCTTGAGTGCTTTCCTTCATCAAGGAAGGCTCAGCGATCAAATGAGCAGTGTATTTACATCTGTCATGCTTGCCTCCAGAGCTGCACTGCATACACTTGGATGAGTACAACGAAAGGTCATCTGGTCCTGCTTCACGGGGAACACTGCTGAAGGGCTCTGAGACTCAGCACTCTCTCATGCATGAGCATCACGGAGAGCCTAGACGGGCACATTCAGTTAGAAGAGGTAATACAGTCTTTCATCTCTTTTTCCCACAGAGAAAACAACAACAACAACAAACTTTTAGAAATCCAGGTTAGGAACCTTTCAGGGAAAAACATTACTGCCGCCCCATACCTGCCTTCTACACTGGGAGATGTCACCTACCAAGAAGAGCAGCTGAAAGAGATGTGTGCCCATACCTCAGCCTCCCCAACTCACAGCTAAGTGTATTTGCTTGCAAGACAACACGCAGCTGGCAGCTGCAGTTCTTGCTTATCTAGGGGAGAGGGAGGTTTAGTGAGCCCACCAACAGGCAAAGACATAAAGACATGAGCCTTTCTTCCAAGTACTAGTGTTAAGAGCAGTGTGGGTAAAGGGTTTACTTCACAAAGCTTCTGGAGATTTCTTTTTTCATCTCCTGTTCCAGCTGAAGGCAAAAGATCAAAATCTCAAACTTCTGTGTATTAAAAATGAAATAAAACTAAAATAAAACCACCTGGTTTGGGCCAATTAAAATGTTTTGTTTCAGTAGCTTCTGAACATGCTGTTAATAATCAGCTTAAACTGCAGAGCAAAGGTCTTTCAAATTAGGAAACTAAAAACCTTGGTTGTCGAAGAGGGACTTTTCAAGAATTTGAGGTCTTTTTTTTAACTGAGACATTTGTCAAAGCTGTTCTTTCTTTTTTTACCCACGAAAAGTTTCAGCTTCAATAGATCTGCTACACTTCTGACACAAACAGAGACAAGGAGAGAGAAAGGCATGGCTGGCCTCGCCGTTTCAGTCACGGCCCAAAGCTGTTGGGAAACCAAGGTCACACCCAAGGTCACTCACTAAATCACCATCACATCAAAGGTTTGAAACTATAGGACCAATTCTGGATCCCTCACTGGCTTTTGCTATTATTGCCTTTCATAGCACCAGGATTTCACTAATGGCTTAAAATCTCCAGCTCATCTTTCATCTCCAGGCATTACATGCAAACCACATTACCTCCTTAGGAGATTAATGGGACCATATTGCACAGGAACTGGTGGTTTCTACACCATTCGCACTGCTGGTCCAGGTGCCTTCTTCAGCGTGCTTTATGATCACTCTACCCGGGCAGCTTGGACATGACTGGAGTGATAAGCAACCACCTTCATGTGGCAGAAGAGAAACTTCCTCAGCACTGTTTTTATTGCTAGGGCAGAGCAGAAGACATTGCTGCTCTTCACAACATCGGCTTGGAGGCCTAAGCACTGTTTCAACAAATGGTGCTTTAACACCTGAGTTATTGCAAGTGGCTCCGGGCATGGTCAGATCCCTGAGCAAGCAGAAGAGCAGTGTTCGCTTAGGAAGGGAGTTGGAGAGAGGCTCGAAGGCAGCAGTGGCAGAAAGAAACCTGCATTTCTGAGGTCTCCACAAAGACAGCAATGACAAGAACACAGCAAGCAAGTAGTCCCACCGGCTGCCATAACAAGCACAGTTCCCTACAAAAGTCAGTAGAGGAAAAAAAAGGAAAGATGCCTCCATGGAGCCACCTCAGCCACTTCCCCATGCCAGTTATGGGAAAAGGGCCTCAAAAAGACTTGCATGGAGGCAGAAGGGGTCTAATAAAACAACAAAAAGGGGTTTCTAGGATTCCTGGAAAGCATCCTGGCAAAATCCTGGAAAGTGATATAAATTCCGAGAAAGCAAAGAATTTCCTAGAAAGCAAAGAATTCTTCCTACAAAGAATCCTAGAAAATTCTGAGAAAACATTTGCAAAGTTCCTGGTAAGCACTCTAGGGCATTCCTAGAAAGCATGAGAAATGGCTTGAAAGCATCATGGGACATTCCTGGAAAGGAAAGGGGAGATTTCTAGCAAGCAATGTGGAAATTCCGAGGAAGAAACTTAAAAAGTCCTGGAAGGTAATATGAGAAATCCTAGAAATCATACTGAGATATTCCTTGGAAGAAACCTGAGAAATTCCTGGGAAGCATCCTGGGAAAATTCAAAAAAAGCAAAGGAGAATTTCCAGGAAAGGGAAGGGAAGATTCCTGAAAAACAACCTGGGACATTCCTAAAAGCAGAGGGAAGATTTCTGGAAAGAAACCACAGTGAGGAAATGCCTAGAAAACATCAGGGGAGTTTCTAGAAAGCAACACATGAAAATCCTGGAAAGCATCTGGACACAATCCTAGAAGGCTAGAGGCAAATTCCTGGAAAGCAACCTGAGAAATTCCCAGAAAGCAACATGGAGTTTCTTAGAAAGAACTCTGGAAAATTCTGAGAAAATGTGTGATGTCTTCCTGGAAAGCACCGCGGGACATTCAGATAAAGCAAAGCAGAAAGCATCCTGCAAAATTCCTAGAAATCAACACGGGCCATTCCTGGAAAATGTCCCGAGACATTCCTAGAAAGCAATAGGGAAATTCCTGGAAAGAAATGGGGGAAATTCCTGGAAAGAAATGAGAGAAATTCCTAGAAAGCACCCAGGATAATTTCTAGAAAGGGATATGGAGATTCCTACAAAGCATTGGAGATGTTGTTATAAAGCACTGCCGACGATGATTTTGAGCGGGAAGAACATGTGAGAGTGGCAGCAAACCTAGAGAGGGGGTCAGGGGAGGTTGAGAAAGGCATGATACCCCCAAGATCCAGAGGGTGGTGGAGGTGAAAGGCAGAGGAGCAGCCCTCATCCTCAGGAAGGTCTAGCTCAGTGCTGGGATGACTGGAGAGCAGGGATGTCACCTCAGAGCCCCAGGCTTACACATGAAGGCACACAAGGTCACATTAAGTCTGTCCACACTGGTCCTGATCCACATGCATCTAGTCTGTTCCTAGAAACCTGCAATGATGGATAAACTCCCTTTTCCATGCCAAGGCATCCCTGTACTTACCTCTCCCTACTTCTGGGAGGGCTTTCTTTGGTGTACAGCCTCAATCTCTCTACATCCTCTTTCCCTCTGTCTCCTCAGGCACTGAGAAGGATGTGTACCTAGGGTCATAGGAAAATTCAAGTTGGAAGGGAGCTCAGGAGGTCTCTAAGACTGACCTCCTGCCCAAAGCAGGGTCAGCACTGAGGTCAGACTAGGTTGTTTAGGGCTTTGTCCACTCAGGTCTTAAAATCCTCCAAGGACAGACTGCACAGCCCTTCTGGGCACCTGTCCCAGTGCTTGACCGTCCTCACGGGAAAAACTTGTGCGATATAAGGAGGATATATATAACCAGTCTGAACCTCTCTTGTTCCAGGTGATGTCCATTGCTGCTTGTTCTCCCACTATGCTCCACTGCGAAGAGCCTGACTTTGACTTCTCCATAACTTCCTCGCAAAAGCCTTCTAAGCACATTCATAGCTGTCTGCGCTGCCTGCACAGCCCTCCCTTCCTCTCTGGCCCATCTGCCCGTATCCCTCAAGACCAGCTGTTTTTTTCCATGGCTTCTTCAGATGCCGTTTCTCAGCCCATTTCTGCTCAGAAAAGATCACAGAGAAGTTGGTGGCATCACTTTTATGATGTTTCCCTCCCCAGCTGACCCAGCTGAGCAGGGAAAACTCTCTGGGAGACAGCCTGGCAATTATCTCCAATAGGCCTCCACACTTCTGATTGACTTCCCGTTGCTTTCATGCCTGACACTCCAAATGTCGGGGATGGCCAGGCAGGGGGAGGATTTGGCTAATGGAATGGAAAAAGAACTCTAAAAAATATAGCTGCCTTGTCTGGGAAGCAGAGCGTGTCTCAGCCTCCCCACTGCACTCAGCCTCCAGGTTACTGCCTGCACACCCAGGCTTAACGACACAGACAGTAATCACTTGTAAATAATTAATTGTGAGAGTGGTAGAGGCAGCACCCACGTCGCTCACTGAAAGCCAACATGGGATGTGACCTCAGAAGGTGAAATCCACTCTTGGAGGCTCCCATTATGTGTGGAGAGGGACCTGACACGTCCTAGGAAAACTGAGCTCATACCTCTGCCATGACCTCAGGCAGGTCCTTCAACTGGTTTGTGCCTCAGTTTCTCCACCTGTCCCTCTTATCCCACCCATGTTTCATCTGGGAATGGCTCCCGCTACATAGAAGGACAGTATCCAGCACGATAGCTCCTTGATCTCACCCAGCTACTCAAATAAAACAGGCCTGTTTCTGGTTGCTGGCAGGTGGCCGTGGTACAGCCCACGTCTGAGGGTCTAGCCAAAAGCTCTTGTCCTCGGAACCAGGTGGCTTCATCTATACTGCCATATGGGAACTGGTCCTGGCCTGCCTGTCCCCATAGCTATGCCCAGTCACTGGCCAGAAGGGTGTTAACCGGCATGGACCAAAGCAGTGCTAGGGAGAGTGCTAATTGTGAGAGAGGATGGACCAATGTGGGACAGTGCCCTGGCTCTCTTAGGTACTAGTGTAGACATGGCCACCTTGGCCCCTCTGGGGCAATATCTACCCTGTGGCGTAAAAGCAGACCCTCACGACTCATTCCTTTCTATCCGCACTGTTTAACTGTAGCTCAGGTTGCAGGTGTCCAACTTGGGCTTAGGAAGAGCTGAGTTGAAGGCACCTCCCAGGGAACTGGTTTCAGCATCCCTATGGTCAGCCTCCCCCAGACTACCTGCAGAGCTCGCTGGGCATCTCTGTGGGGTGGTGGCTGCTCTCTGAGGGAATTCCTGCTCTCACAGGGTGCAGGTTTCTGCCAACAAGATGACAGCTGCTGCTAGTAGGGCAGAGCCATGCACACCCACATACTGGCTGAATAATGAAAACAAAAATGCCTCACTCCCGCTGGATGCTGTTTTATTGCCTGGCTTGTGGTTGCTGCCATGTGACTCACTTCCAGGGAGGCCACCCAGCACCTCTGGTGCAAAAAAGGAGAAATGATTGCAGAGCCTGAGCTGCTGTGTTGTTGGGAAAGCAGATCAATACATGTTCAGCAGATCAATCACTGTCTTTGGCAAGGGAATTCTAGCTGGAAAAACTCTCCTGCTTCTCCTGGATCATTAGTAAAGCCCCCTATTCTAAATCAGGGCCTCCATCTAACAACAGTGCTCTACTTGATTAATGCTGATTAGCCTGCTTTACTTGGTACGTTGATTAAAAAGCAAGGTTCATTTCCCAGGTTTCCTTCCCAATCATATTCCCTAATTTCTTTTGGCACCTCCACAGCCTCTTAATTCTTCAGTTCTCCAAGAAGCTCATCAGACAAGGACAATGCTGAGGCACTAACAAACAAAGGTCAGATGTGAATTATATCCAAAGGGATGCTCTCTCCTGTGCTATGTTACTCTATATGGTAGACTGGCTAGTGGCATCTTCACCTTAAAATGTTGCTCATGGACAACTTCAAGATAAAAACCCATCGCTACTCCAGATTTCCCTACACACCAGCAGAGCTCTGGGGCTTCTCAGATACCTCTGCTTGATTCCCAGCAACTGTAGAAGTAAAGGGACCTGTATTGCCTCTTCTCCAAATTATCGGCTAAATTGTCATAGGAATGGCTTTATGGGTTTAGGCCAATGGCCCACCCAGCTTGTTCAGTGGCTGTAGCAGATGCATAAAAATCAACGGAAACAGGGAACATACAAAGTGGCCTTGACCCAGTCTTCCCAGCTTTGGTGATCTGTGGTTCAAGGGTCCTCATCAGCTAGAAGCCATACTCAGCTCACGGGGTTTAACATCCACCAACACTTTGTCGAATCCCTCCCTGAACTCATGCCAGCCTCCACATCAATCTGTGGCAACAGAATGCGCAGTGCAATTGCACTTCATGTGAAAAAGTACTTGCTTGTGTTTGTAACAAGTCTACTGCTTGCTTGCTTTCAGAAACACCTAGTTATGAGGAAAAGGCAGCAGTCCTTCCCTTCCAGCTCTGTACTGTCCCTGATATGATAGGTCTCTGTTGTTGCCCCTTTAGGCGACTCTTGTTCTAGCCAGAGAGTCCTACCTTCATACAGAAACAATTTTGCAGCTTATTGGAAATTGTTTCAATAAAACAACCAGGGCTCAAGAAAATAAAGATCCCATTACCGCCACTGTTTCACAATAAGAAAGTGGAGATTCAGAGTATCTTTAAAACACAACCAAGTAAATAACAATTTGGCACTGAGAGCAATGAGTTAATCTGACGTCTGAATATTCACTGCTATTAAATAAGATGAAGACTTGCCTCCTTCAGCTCTTATGTAAATAGAACTCATCTGTGATGCAGATTTTATTAATTAACTGGCAAATCGAGAAAACCCCAATAGGCTGTAATTGAACTTCATGTTGATGATAGATGAGGAGACACTTACAGGCCATCCGCTGTGTCTGCACAGTCACTCCTGGAGCTGCTGCCATCCCCACCCGTCCTCACAGCAGAGAGGCTGCCCCATCCTGAGCAAAATCAAGATCTGAGGGGCAGACGCCTGGAGCTGACAGGATGCTTGGCACATTTGCCTCCTGAAGCACCCTCTGGCTGGTCACGTTGCTCTGCAGGGCATCGCCTGTCTGCAGCTCCCGGACTCTTGCAGGAGGCAGGCACTAGCTGCTGAACCTTTAAGAGAAGAGGGGATGCTCATAGCTTTGGGGGGACTTTCTACCTGATCACCTCTAACACGGAGAGGGGACACTCATTAGCACCATGGAGAGATGGGTAGCTCAGGTGTGCCTGAGGGTCCCAGGTAACCTCAGAAATGTAAGATTCCCAGATACCTGGGGATGGTATACCCTGGTGATGATATACCCTATAGAAACACACCCAAAACCAAGACTTAAGGCAAAGCGCAGACCAGTCAGATTTATCTGGGTCCCAGCGGTGACTCCCTGCTGGGCAACACAGACGGTGACAGGGCAGCCCCTGTGGGGAGAAGACAGCCTTAAAGCCCCACCGCAGCACCATGCTGCCCTTCTCCAGCAAGGCGGCACACGGCAGAGCCCAGCAGGAAGGAGATTAACGCGTTATTGATGTAGGGGGAGAAGGGATGAATGAAACAACCCCCTGCATGGGTGCTTTGCAGTTCTTGGTGGGGAACTAATTTTGCTTTTATTTTATTAGAGAAACAGTGAGGCGGCAGCCAGGCGCCCACCCTCGGAGCTGCTGAAGCCTGGGTTCATTTCAGCACAGGAAGGGGAAGTGGCATTTGAAACACTGAGATGTGAGAAGAGTTTCATTATTGCTCTGGATGGCCCCTTCATTAGATGAAAACACAGTATTTAATGAAGGGGAAAGAAAACAGGAGCTCCCTGCTGTATCCAGAAAAGCATCTCTTTTCAGCTTTGCTTCATTCCCTTTATTTAAGGGAGGGAGGGAAGCTGGACCTATCCATCCCTGTAGCACCACATCCCTGGGTCTCATGAAGGGTGCTCCAAGGCCACCCCAAACCAAGATCTCCCTGCAGACAGCAACCCACGAGCGCAGTCCCCGCTGGACTCCGCTGCTTTGGGGTACCTCCCTGTGCCCACACTCAGGTGGTCAGAAGCTGGCCTTGTGTGCGGGCATGGCGTACTGAGGTCTACCCCCTCTCCAACCACATGCACCCCAGGTGCTACGCACCCAGCATTTCAGTGCCATTCCCTTGTTATCAAGGGGAAACTGAGGCATGGTAGATGTGTTATCCACACTTGGCATCAAGTCTGAAGACCATGCTTGATTAAAGGGCACAGGGAACACTCTCCCCATCCATGGCTTCCTTGCAAAGTGCCCTCAGATTACCAGGGACGGACTTGGTTTCTCATTACTGGCTTAACAAACCCAACATGGGATTCACACATCAAGCTAATTCTTCCCAGCTGGCACCAATTATTTGCCAAGGTAGATTTGCTCTCTCAATTATACCCCACAAAGTTTTCAGCATGGAAAGGCAGAATCTCTTTTCTTTCCCTTCCTCCTCTCCTAGTAATTGGGGTTTTTTTAGCAACATATCAACAGACTTCAGGAGTAGAACAGGCTCACATTCCCTTTGCTGGGACGACTCTAGCTCTGCTAGGAATTGAGATGAAAGGAAACTTGCTTTCATCCCTGCATAAGCAGGCAAGAAGTGGAGCATGAACAGAGAGAAGACGAGTGGAGAAGCAAGCACTATGATTTTATTCTGGGTCCTTACACCTAAAGCTGTCCTTAATCACCACTCATGACTCATAGTCATTTCTTTCACTGGGAGCTCCAGACAGGGTAATTCAGGTTCAGAGACTCACAGACACATTGGCTGGAATGGACCTCTGGATGTCTCAAATCCAACCGCTCATAATTTGCTCACGGAATTTGCTCAGGATCCCTTGTGACCTGTCCTGTTCCCAAAGTAAGGGGCTTTGAAAGCATCCTGAGGTGAGAGAGCATCCTGCAGTGGAGAACATGTTGGAGGAGGAAGGGTAGTTTCAGTGGCTGCCTACTCTCTTCACTGCTCTGAAAAACTTCCCAGCCCACCTTCACTAAGCCAGCTGTACCAGGAGATGAACTCTGGGACCTGCGTGGGCCAGGGTTTGTGGAGAACAGCAGGAGGACGGGATCCATGGGATCTCAGGAGACTGAGTAAAACAAAAGGACAGGGGACACTGCCTGCAGAAAGCAGTGAGGTTCAAGATAAGGTCAGGAGCTGGAGAGGGGTTGTGTGTGTGAAGGGTAGATAACCACAGACTCAGACCATCAAACCCAGCCATCATCTGACTTTAATCATTTTTTCCTGCTTGATTCTCAGCTGCAGCCATAAGCTGGACTGAGGTTTGCCAGGAGCCAGGATCTGAATATGCTGTGAGACCTTTTGCCTGTTCTGGCTGCTTCACCCCGAGAGCCAAGTGCCTTCATCCTGGGCCTTCATGCATTATTGACAAGACTGCAGAGACCACAGCCCCTTCTCAACCCCATCACTAGGACCTTCCAGTGACTTCCAAGCAAAGGAGCAAGTTTCCTATAAATTACATTTCCGGCAAGCATCTCTGCTAATTAAAGATTATGAAATGAATTTACTGTTGCTTCAATTAAAATCCATTCACAGCTAATACCTTCCTCTTTTCCAATGTTATTTATTTACTGAGGGTGGGGAAGGAGGGAACTGCACTCGGAGTCTCCAGAAGTTCTCTGGATTTGGAACAGCTCTGCCTCGTTACATGGAACAGGTCCCTGGAGAATGCAGGCTGATTGCAATCTAATTTATGGCATTCATCAACATATGAATTAATGCTGGGGTCTCAGATTTAAGATCTCTCTATTTCCCCCTCCCTCCTCGCACAGGCTCGGCAGCTCAGCTCTGCTGCCACGCTTCCTTCCCTCCCAGTACTGCTTCTTCCCTTCATTAAAGAAACAGCCTTGTTTTTGGTTAAGAAAGCTTGTTTATGGTGAATGAACTGGCCATCTCACCTGGTTTTCTGTGAATTAAAGCTAACTGAAACCAAGGAGGATCTAGTCCCTATTTTGAATAAGTTTGGGATCTGCTGCTCAGCTGCTGTGTGCCTCAGCTTCCCCATCTGTGACACAGAGATGCTGTTCCCAGCTTCCCTCTGAAAGCCACAGGGAGAATAAAAACACACTTGTGCTTTGGAGCCCTGCAGGGAAGTTTGCAGAGGGCTTTTATGTGTTTTAGTATTGCTCCTCTGTATTGTTCTTGGCTTTGACCTTGGACTGAGCTGGACAAAAGAATAATCAAACAAAGCCACTTATATTTCAGGTGCATGTTGGACACTTGTTAAAGAAAGGCTAAAACTGCGAAGTCTTCTGGTGACAGCCATTAACCCATATGGTGACTGGAAGCCCCGGAGCTGTTGACAAGGTTATAAATCATCAGCAGTGGTAGATGAAGGGCTGCTTGTCTGGTGTCTGCCTAGAGGCTGGCACGGGCAAAACACGACAGCAAAACAAATCTAAGGCCAGAAAGTCAGTGTGCAGCATACCTTCGGGGCAGGGAAGGCAGGTCTGGGAATGGGATGAGATGTGCTGAAGAGCAGAATGCATTCAGCTATTTAAAGGGCAGATTTTTGCTTCATTGACATGAGGAGGCAATAGTTGCATAGGGTAACAGTGAAGACAGGTATAGTCTAGGATGGGAGCTATAGGCCTATGATGTCTGACTGCTAGGGTCAGGCTTCCTTTCCTTGAGGCACAGCACCACAGCCAGAACTGGTTTTGAGACAGAAATCTCAGTGTCTGTGCTCTCTCACTGGTCAGATCCCAGGGTCACCTTCAGCAGGGACCCATTCTGGAGAAAATGTCTGTGTGCAATTTCATTGAAGCTCAGCACCACTGTGAATGGAGGGGCTGCTGCTCCATCTCTCACATGTTCTTCCTGAATTGTCTAAATGTGCATGGACTTAGTGGATGTGTCTTATTTTTTTTCTCTTCTCTCTGATAAAAGAAATAAAGTGTGTAAGGTCATTTTTACAGTAATCTATAGATCGCTCTGTCCATCAAAAACATCAGAGTGCTCCAGGGAAGAAGGGAGTAGGCAACTCTCTGTGCTTGATGGGATGGAGCAAGATGTGGACTCTGATTGCAGTGAAGAAGACTTGAGTTGGATTCACTAGGAAAAGCTATAACCCAACGCTGAACTGACTGCATAGCTCCTCACTGATGGGAGACCTCCTTCATCCGTGGACCAGCAGGTTCAGCCAGGAGAACATGAAATGCAATCGATATTTTGAAAGCCAAGAGCTTTGGTGAGCTCTGGACTATTTGATGTAACATTAGTGGACATTTAATACCTTCGTGGTAGTAAAGTGCAGGAGTCAATGGACTATGTCCCTGTGTGGTTAACAGCCTACGCAACGAAATCATGCCCTGCTCATTATGACTTTCATTTTTAGTCTTAATTCAGCCTTCTCCTGGGGTTTAAACTCCTAGAAGGGAACATTTCCCTGACTGAATTACTCTTTGGTAGCATCAGGCAGGCAGATTGGAAAATACAATATGCAGCACTTTCATCATAAAATAAAAAGATGGAAGGGGTGCAATCAGACCTCTGGTTGCAGGTGGGTTAAAAGTGCTTTCCATACTTGTTAATACATATTTTTGACTTTTCCTGGTTCTGCTCCTGAGTTTATCCTGTCACAAAGTAATCAAGCGTTTTGCTGCCACTGCCAATCACAACTGTCTGCTGCTGACAAGAGAAGCGTTGTGACTAGAGGTGGAGCACCACAGGGTGCTCGAGGCAATGTCCCTGCTGAGACACAGCAGAGATCAGTCCAGGCTGGAGCTTCTTCGTGCTCCTGTCACTCAGTCCGGGACTGCTGCAGTTCATGAGGAGTTAGCTGATCTTGCCTGACCCGAATGGTGAAATGGGGTGCTATCATCCAATTTCACCCTTCAGTCCAGAAGGGTTGTGCCCACATCTTTCCTCCATTCCAGCGCTCACGTACCTATAGCAGCTGGATGTTCTCATCCGTGATCCCCCATTTGCACACATTGCTTTGGAGCACAAGAAAGGGAGCTCCTTTAATGAGAGCATGCCTGGCATGGCAGAGCCGGCCAAACCGTGGCCTCAGGGGTTGGTTTCCCACCTGTGGGTACAGGAGCAGTCTGCAGACACAGATACAACCCAAGCAGGCAACAATGCATGGATCAGGCATGCAATGCACCATGTAATGCTGAGCTGAACGGATGCCTGGGAAATAGCCAGTAAGGTTTATGAAAGGTGGTGGAGAAAGGGCACGGCTGGAGCACAATCTGCAATGCAGAAGAGAGCACTGCATCGCCTCTCGGATGCGGTGGCAGATTAATCAGGAGTCACAGAGTGTATTTGTAACCTGCCTGGCAACCCAGCTGCATTTCACATGCTCAACCCTACTCAGCTCTTCCTCCACACCTGAAATACCAGCATGACTTTACAGTTCCCATATTAGAAGCAGGTCCTGCTCTGGGAGGAGAAAACACAGGAGCAAAGACTTCGCAAAGGACAGGCAGCAGAGCTACAGAGCCCTATGTGTGTGTCTGTAGGGGAATGAGAACTAGCGTTTGGGGAGGTCTCTACTTCTGTACCTCCAGCTGCGATGGGGGAAGTATTTCAGGGAAACAGGTAAGTTTTCCTATTTGCCTTGCTAAATTTCTGCATCTCTACCTTACCTGCTACCATTGTTGACATTTGAAGTTTCCTTTTGGAGACCATGTGTTAGCAGGTGGACGGACACCTCTGTCCTGCCCTTTCAAACTCTGAAGACTCAAACAGGGTTTGTATCCATGCAATTTCTGCTGCATTTTGCTTGATAGAAACAGCTGGTGACTTTTTCATTTTAGTCCTACATAGCCAGCTTAGATGGCAGAAAAGACAGAAAATGTAGACACTGCCAGCTTCTCCCTCCACATCCCTTTGAGAGGCTTAGGGAGGTGTTGGATGCCAACAGCCTGGCTCACCTTCTCACTGGATTTCAGGATAGCAAAGCTGTGAGTGGAGTGGGACATGGAAAAGCCAGTAGTTTTCCACCTGTTGGGATGAAGGCTTCCTGTTCTGTTTGGCCCATATGTATCAGATTTACTCATAGATAAGCCCTGCAAATAATTTTCATCTATTTTTACCTGTTCCGTGGCCAAGCAGTGCATTCTAGGGATGGAAAAAGAACACATAATTCACTCTTTCCACCTCACTTCCACTGCAATTAGTCCCATTGGCCTGAGCTTGTTTACTTGGGAAATGCTCCCCTTTCTTTCATGAAGCAAGCTTTTCATGCTGGATATTTTTGTGCATGCCTTCAGTGTCTCAAAGCCACTGACATTTTTTAAGGTAGAGAAGTGAAGTAGAATAAGCCAAGCTGTCCATGAGATGGTGCCACACACAGAGTTAAAACCCCGCTTTTTTTACCAGAGACAGCAGATAGGGAAGAGTCTTCCTAGGCATTGCACTTAATATGGCATGTTCTTGATGTCATTTATTATTATAAAATGAACTTCTTCAGCTTTGGGAGTATGAATAATACAGCATTAAAAAAACCATTTTTTTAAAAGGTGTTTTTATATATAGATAGATAAAGATAGCTTGTTCTGATTCATCTGCTAAAAACTGCTGCTGTACCTTGTTTGTTTGTTTTTTTCAAGCAGAAATCGCTGGGCAAGAGGAACGCCAGGAGTGGAAATCCAGGATAAGCCTGTATTTCACAACTTCTTGTCATGCAGGAAGGTTGCTGATAAAACTTTGGAACAGGTCTGGAATTTGCTTGGAAATGAGGTTGCTGCTCCAGGGGGTAGTGCAGCAGCCGTGCACAGCCACAGCAGGGAGGCAGGGAAGAGCATCCGACCCATCCAGGGATGAATGAAGGTCAGCATGCCTCATCTGTACAAAGGCTGCAGAGACTGGGACATGAGCTGCCCAGCCCCCACAAGCTAGCATCTGGATGTGAATGTGGATGTCACCCTGCATAGCTAAAATTTGAATGGTTTGAAGAAGTCCTGTGAAGACCATTTTACCTTGTGCCAAATGAGGGCATAAATCTTTGTGATTCTTATTCTGCTGAAGAGGCGCAGTGGTGTCTTTGGTGGAGATCAGGGTGTCATGTTGGCAGCCAGCACAGAAGAGAGACACAAAAAAACCTTAAGACTGAAAATTGACCCTTGGGCAGACAAAGGTTTTGCTCAAAAGTACAGATGGATTTATTGCTGCTGGAGCTGCACCTCCTGATCATATTCTCAGCCAACTTCTGGATAGCTCTTGGCCAGCGCAAGACAAAAAGCCTCCTATGCCATGACATACTTCACAGTGATGAACTCCTACTCTGCTTTCCACCCCTACAGCACAGTTTACACCTGACAGTTGTTGCCACATCCACAGCCTGTTCGCAGAATCACAGAATCACTAAGGTTGGAAGAGACCTGTAAGATCATCAAGTCCAACCATCAACCCAACCCCACCATGCCCACTAAACCATGTCCCACAGTGCCACGTCCACACGTTCCTTGAACGCCTCCAGTGATGGTGACTCCACCACCTCTCTGGGCAGCCTCTTCCAATGCTTCACCACTCCCTCTGTAAAGAAATTTTTCCTAATGTCCAGTCTAAACCTTCCCTGACGCAACTTGAGGCCATTTCCTCTTGTCCTATCACTTGTCACTTGGGAGAAGAGACCAACACCCACCTCCCCACAACCCCCTTTCAGGTAGTTGTAGAGAGCGATAAGGTCTCCCCTCAGCCTCCTCTTCTCCAGACTGAACAGCCCCAGTTCCCTCAGCCGCTCCTCACAAGACTTGTGCTCCAGACCCCTCAACAGCTTCGTCACCCTTCTCTGGACACGCTCCAGCACCTCAATGTCCTTCTTGTAGTGAGGGGCCCAAAACTGAACACAGTATTCGAGGTGCGGCCTCACCAGCGCCGAGTACAGGGGCGGGATCACCTCCCTGCTCCTGCTGGCCACACTATTTCTGATACAGGCCAGGATGCCGTTGGCCTTCTTGGCCACCTGGGCACACTGCTGGCTCATATTCAGCCGGCTGTCAGTCAGCACCCCCATATCCCTCCATATCCCTTACGTGCCACAAAGGAGGCCACGCAACCAGCAGCGGAGCTGGGAGAAGGGTCAAATCTCCAGCCATGGTGTAGCGCCCGGGCTGTTGGACTACCTCAGGCTTCACCTTCTGTAGAAACCCTGGGATCTGGTCCCAGTCACAGGCAAGAAACCAGACTGTCTGCTCAGGGCATTGCTTGCAATGTGTCAGAGTGGGTTTTTTCAGCTCTGTATGGACACCAGCATCATTGAAGTCTTGTCCCAGTAGTCAGTTTGATCCTGCCTGTATGGAAATAAAACACCAGTGCTGTGACTGGAGTTACATAGAGAGTAAGCCATAAAATAAAAATACTAAGAAATAGCTGAAACAAACACTCAACATCCATCATGAGGGACAAGATCTTTCTTGACCCACTAAAACATGATTTGTTCTTGTTCCCAGGGGCCAAAACACCGCTCTTCTGCATGAGATATGTGTGTCATTGGATGTATGTGTATCCCTAAATTTAATTTGTCCAGTTGCATTAGGACAAGCAGCTAATTCTGAAATTCATTTTGCTCCCATAATCAACCTCTCTGCCAAATGGCATTTGGGTGGAATTGTGGAGATTGTGATTTTTATTTAAAGTGATTTATTGAAATCATTAGCAATGTTCTCTAAGTGGAATCCATGGCAATCCTTTTAATCTTCCCCCCCATCACAGCAAATGCAAACATTTTTTTTTAATAACAGTGAGTTTGAAATATAAGGTTATTAAAATCCACACTCTTATATTTCTCTGTGCTCTCTCCCTCTGTAATGGGATGGAAACCGTAATTGTGGAAATAAAGGCTCACTTCCAGAAAAGAGGTGCAGAGGGTGTATAATGAACAATTAAGCATCTATTTAGTCACTTTGAATTTATATGGGTGTTAATGAAAATGAAAGAGGCCAACTCTACTTTCACTGCAGGGAAATGCAAAAGGTGGAGGGGTTTTCTTTTGACATTACCCTAAGCCCCTTTAATGAATTCAGCGCCTGCAGCAAACCTCAGAGCTCCCCCAAGTGCTTTTTCAGCCTCTTCCCAGAAGTGCTCAGTGGAGCTCCAGAAAACTGAGGGGGGCTGCCCTCCGTCCAGCTGCACCAAGGTCTGGCTGCTGCCACCAGCTGTCCCCAGGCAAGCAGAGATCCGCCAGCTGATGGTTTGCTTCATCCTCCAATGTGCTGATTCACAGCCACGCATTTCCTAGAGAGCTGGGTGGGAGGCGTGGGAGGGAGATGGGGCTGTGCCAGCTGTGCCAGCTGTGCCACGAGCCCCGGGCCGCGGGGAGCAGGACAGGGACCACCAGCATCCACGCTGCTAAGCCACCGGGCAGGCCAGGCAGGGTCTGCAAGGGGGTCTCCATGGGTCCCAGCTTTCAAGGGTGCCCAACAGCAGTGAACCCCTGACAGCCCCAGTTCAATGGGGTGCATGGGCTCAGAAACGGCTGAGCACCATGGCTCCTTTGGCCGGCACTTGCGAAGCAGTGGGGAGGGGAAGGTGTCAGCCAGGTCTCAGTAAGTTCTCCCTTCATTCTTAAATGAGAAAAAAACACTTGGCTGGTGGTACAGCAGGAAGGAAAAGGGCTGTTGTCACCCCAGGTTTATAGGTGGGGAAGCCATTTCCCACCTGCAACCCTGTTCAGCCATTCATTAGGCCAGTCCTCACCGCCTATGCTAAATTCCTCCAGTTTGACTGTTTTGACCCATATCACATGGGGCAGAGACCCTGACCCAGCTCCCCAGGGACTCTAACCCCGGTCTGATTAAAGCCCTTGAAGGTGGTGAGGATCTTAAGACCTCCAGAGCCAGAGCATCTCCCTTTGCCCTCAGTTCCTCTCATTAATCCCTCCCCATGCACAAACACCTTTGCAAATACTTTGCCCCAAATCCCTCAGCTCCATCCCCTCCTGGGAATAAAGGGGCACAACGTGGTGGGAGCCCACCTGGGACGGTCACACCCAGAGCCCCCGGTAGCAGAGCCAGCCACAGGGATGGCGCAGCCTGGCTTTCCCTCCGGTTGATGCACTGGTGCCATGGCAACTGCTAACACCAAACAGCTGCGGTGAAAATACAGCTTCAGAGCAGCTTCAGTCCCCAAGGACTAGTGGGCATGTCCCAGGGGTTGTCCTCTCCTCCTGGGGACTTCAGCCAAAGACGTGCCTCTAGAGCGGGGCACAGCTGGACTGCACTGTGGTACCCCTGCGTGGAGCCCAAAACATTGAAAACTTTCTTTAAAAAATATAATCTTGCCACATTTTCACTCTTGGAAAGACAAAATCTAGTGTGGCAGGACTCGGAGTCTGAGAGAGGAGCTGTTTGCCCTTAGCTCCTGACTCCTGCCCTGGTCCCCAAAGCATCCCTGCAGCTTCATGCTCCAGAGGCAGAGGAGCAGCTATGACCCCAGGCATCATGATTGTGGGGCAGAGGGACATCAGGACATGTCCCGTTGCAGGACATGTGTCTGTGCATCTGCCCATCACCTACCAGATGCATTTCTGTAACAAATCACAGCTCTGTTGCACTTGTGAAAAGAAATTTTAGGAGGCTGTAAAATGGTCCTGGGGGACAGATGGGACTGAGACCTTGTCCATGCACACTCCAAGGGGGGCAGAAAAGCTTTTTTCTCCACAGCTCCTGGGCTGTACGATCTGTCCATCACCTACCTGAGCCCTGGTGATTTTATCGTAAGGGAGAGATGTTGCCATTTTATTCTATACCCATCCAACCCCTAGGCAGCTAGCAGGATTGCTGCTGGCTGGTAACACACACACACAAAAAGTTAATCTTTTGCTATTATTTCTCAGAAGCTCCATTGGGCTGCATTCAGGCCTAATGTGGTGATTTCCTTGCTCTCGTGACAGCTATTTCTTACATGGGGAAGCTGTAGAAGAAAAAAAAGTAGATGTGAAAAATGGAGCTGTGATTTATTTTCACCTCCAAATATAGAAAGACAATTTCCCCTCTCTAAGATTTCCTCTTCCTCCTCTTTAAATAAGTCCCAGTGCCTTCAAACCAAGTCAGCACCGCAGTGAAATCCCATTGCCGAGCTGGATGAGGAGATGCATTTGTAGAGAACCCGGACCAGTTTAAATCCATCATCAAGGTGACCAGGGACAGACTGGCACTTACCAGTTTACACAGACAGCTAACCAGGGAGGGGAGATGGCGAGGGAGCTCAGCCCCCAATGGGCTTTCTGCAAATCAGGCAACCCGCTGATGCCAAAACTTTGCTGGGCGGAGGCTGGGGCGGGAGTGGGGCTGTGGGGAGCATCGCTCCCCTGGGATGCCGGCGGTGGGATTGATGATGTCCGCCCTCTTCCTGGCAGCGCCCGTGATTTGATTTCTCTCTGCCGGCGGCACAGCTCCCAGACAAAGGCTGTGCTCAGCGCTCGCGGGCGGGCTGGAGCTGGGGGTCACCCCCGAGGGGACACCAGACCTGTCCCCAGCACTGCCTGAGCTCAGGCTGCCGCTGGGACACACAGGCTGTGCCCCCGTGCACACGCATGTATCCACACACACCCACACGCACGCTCCTGCGGCTCCCCACCTTCCCCTCCACCTCTCTGGGAAGATCCAGCGGCTGGATCAAGGCATATCTTTTGGCATCGAAAGGATTAACTCCCCAGGGACCAGCAGCGGAGGCTGAGCCTACGCTCCAGCCAGGCATCGCCAGCTTCGCAGCACGCTTGGGAGTTGTGGAGCTGACCTCTCCGCGGCGGCTAATCCCCCTCGCTGCTGGCAGCCGGGGTGGCTGGGAAGAGCGAGCAGGGCTGTAGGGTGAAGAGACAGGAGGGGAAGAGGACGGGGAGGAGTGTAGACACACACACACACGCATGCACGCACATCCCGCAGATGGCAGGCAGCAGCACCGGATTGCTTGCTGTTTGTGGGGAGGTCCGTAAGGAGCCGAGCACTGAATAAAACAAGCCGGAGCATCAGGCGAGCAGATCTGCTCCCTGGCAAAAGTCCTTAAGGTAAAATCTGAGAGCAGCTGCTCCTTCGCTGGGCTGCCCTTCGGAGACCACCAGCTGGGGCACTGGGCTTGCTGCTGTCACGATTGTCATCTCTGACTATGATTTTATTTTTAAAGGAATCGATCAGGAGGTGCCGGCAAAAGAAGTTGCTGAAAGCCAGGCTGGCACAGCCAGGAGCTGTGTGCTGCCAGCTCCCTCACACACCAGGAGCAGCTGAACTTTGTGGGTTTTGAATATACGTTTCTCCTCTACGGACGCTTTGGGCAGCATTACAGGGAGAGGCACAGCACGGCACCACACACCTTGCACCTGCTGGTACCCAGACCGAGCCCGGGGGATGGCAAAGGGGGGACTTCTGTCTCTTCAAGGACCATCACCTGTGAAAAGAAGCTGGAGACAAGCAATTTATCTTTCTTTTCCAGATGACTGAAAATACCTACAGGATCCTGTCTCTCCAGTTTTCATCAGCGAGTAGCATCAGGGAGAGATGTCTGAGGAACAAAAATGATATTGGCCAAAATCATTCCAGCACCTACTTTTTCCCAAGGAACTTCATGCCCATAGGGGTTTGCTGCGGGCATTTCCAGGAGTGAGGACCGACATACCACAGAGGCATCCCTATCCGATCATGTAAGAATTTGCAACTGAGAAATCTACCCCAGCAAGATTTTCTATGCCCAGTTTGCAGTACATGGTTTGGTGTAAGCACGGCAATTCTTGCCTCTTTCTCTCCCTTTTAAATCTCTTGTGCTTGGAGATCTCTTTCCTCATTGCAATTATGATTATTTGCAACATCAGTGCCATCAAAGATTGGAGCACTTTCCTCTCCCAAATCCTCCCCAGCGTTAACAAGACTCTGAACTTGGTACAGCAAGTGGAAGCCACCACCAGCTCGGTGGTAAGTGTCCTCCAGAACCCTGAGCAGGACAACTACCTGTCCAACAGCCAGTCCATGAACTCCAGCAACTTCACAGCTGGCCTGGACCACTTGTTCCAGTACTCATACTCGGACAATGACCAGCTTTACAAGGAGTACAAACCCCCTCCTCGAGATGCCATTCCTCTGCCCAAGGCTGTCCTCTACCTTCTCATGGCAGCCCTGGTGGTGGTGGCAGTGGCGTATGCCATCGTTGGGCATCTCATCAAGGACCTCATTCACGACTTTATAGGTGAGTGCGGGCATCACGCGTTGCGTGCATGTGGTCAAAAAGAGCCTGGTGCAAAGCCTGGGGATGCTGGCTGGCATCTCTTCTTTGATTTGGGTCGGTTTTAGACCAAGCCCTGACCCTTTCACGTTTACAAGAGCGTGAGTTTATCTGATGTGCCGAGTTCTCCAAACTGAGCTGCATGTCAATCAGCTTCCCAGAGAAAATCCTTAGGTTTAGCCCCTTTCCTAAAGAAATTATCTTTGTGCATGTGTGCGTGTGTGTATAAATGTGTGTGTACGTACGTCTGTGCTGCCGAACGATTGTAATATCCATTGGCCACTTTTGACTGAGCTTGGATTAGAGGTCTCCAAAATGAAAAGTTTCATGGCAACAGATACCTGAGCGCAGGATAACAACCCATTAGTGCATTGTGAAAGAAAAGCTTAACCCCTTATCAAACACCAGTGAATCCATAAACCCCTAGGAAACACAGCTCAGCAGTCTGGCTCCCTTGTACAGCACCTAGCACAACCATCACAGCCTCTGAGACTGCTGCAACAAATCTGTAAGTTGATAGCCCAAAGAGTGTGCATTTTTATGAGAATTGGCTTCCCGGCTCTTTCATTTCGTCCTGTTGCTGATGAAAAAGGTCCCTCATCATCGGGGACAAAAGTGCAAACGATCTGCCGACTGCGGCCGCCGTGGGCAGGGAGAAGTGCAGGCAGAGGTGCTTGGCTGCTTACGGCAAGCCCTCAGAGGTACTCTTACTGTTTGCCCCATAATTTGTAAGGCTGCTGGTGCCAGGGAGTGCAAATGTGCATAATTCCCTTCTGAATCCCCAGTACTTTTGGCCTCCACACCCCGACAGCCAAATTGCTATGTCCTTTTGGGGGATGGCCCTGATGCAGGGAGCTGGTGGCAGTTTTCCAGCTCGGATGGGGGGCCAGGAGGGATCCACAGAGGGATTTAAGCTCCTGGCTGCTGCAGATATGCATACCCCCCCTGAAAGCTCTGGGGAGCAATGTCCTCTGCAGGGGAGAAGGGCTGAAACCCCTTTGCACACCCTTTGCTCGAAGCCTGCCCCCCAGCCAGGGACAATGCCCTGCAGGCTCCGTCTCTGCAGCGGGAAGGTGATCACATTCATCTGGAGCAAAATCCATGTGTTCATTCACGATTCCCCTTTATTTCCCTGCTCCTGGGACACAGGAGATACATACCAGCCAAAACTCTGACTGGTGCCTGCGGGGCTGGCAGCACCTAGCCTTGCTGATGGGAGGGCAAGCCAAGACCCGCAGGCAGGGGGTCCTGACCTGGCAGGGGCTGGTAGATCTAGGACAGGGGTATTAGGGGAGGAGGTATTTGGGACAAGAAGGGTCGAACCTCCTGGCAGGGAGCAGTGCTCAGGGTCCCACATGAGGCTCAGCCAGGAAAAAGGCAGGGAGCTGCTGATGAGAAGTCTTTCTTCACCCCAGCTGGAAGGGAACGGATACTGTCTTAAAGTGTTAAATATAACACTTAATCAGCAGCTTGCTAGGGCTGTAATGTCTCCTGGCTCTGTCGCTCATCTGATTTAGCATTGCCTTCCCAACAAAGATAGGCAAAGGGACAGAACCTAAAAATATACACAATCCTGCCCTGAGATGCTCAAAGGACCTGGTCAGGCCAGGTTAGAACCCACCCGCCCCGAAGCGGGACCTGGCCCAGGCGCAGCACCCCCGCAGAGCAGACACTCCTGCTCCAGTTGCTGGGGTCTCTGGTGCAGGGGAGCATGGATGTGGGTGCTCAAAACCACTCCTTGGGTGGCTACTGCAAAGCAGGTCCAAAATCCACATAAATGTCATGCCCCCCCAGGCAGGGAGAGAGGCTGAAGCTGCGGTCGGAGGCACCCATGCCCCTGCCATGCTATTTCCAGCTCAGCACCAACTCTCCCTGGTGACCTTGGGCACCTTTTGTTTTTGCCCCAGCGTGGAACAGGGTCAGCGGGGTGCCCCTTCCCTCAGAAAGCCCTTTGTAAAGGGACTTCCACAGCCTTTCACAGCGCTGTGGATGACCCAAAGCTGGACAGGCGCAGGGACAGCCCCAGGGTCTGCACGCTTTCTGACACTTCAGAAGAAGCCGTTTCCCAGCTGAACGCCCTCACTGAGGGCAGCGCATCCTCCCTGCCCCGTGGAGGTGACATCTCTCTGAGTTTGGATCAGAAATCCAGATGTGAGCTTCTGCCCCATCCAGACAGAGAGGAGAAGGCATTTCCCAAACTCCAGCAGCACCCCTTGGTGCCAAAGGCTGCCTCCAGCTCATCCTATTTAGCACTCCAGGCCCATCTTCACACCATTTATACGCTTAAAATGAGCCAGTCCTTGGAGGAGAGCGGACGAGACCATGTTTGTCAATACTTCCAAGCAACAGCCTTTAAAGAGAAGGTTTCATTTGAATGAGTTTGCATAAAATGACTTTGGGGACAGGACAGAGGGACCGAGGGATAGTAAATAAGAAGCTGGTGTATTAGCTGCTTTAACACAATGCCTGGATTTGTATACTCAGCAGCCGCTCCAACCTCCATTATCAGCATTTCTCTGTTAATCATATTTAGAAGGATACAGAGAAAGATGGAAATATGATGCCAAAGGGCTGGAGCCTGTTTCAGGGAGATTACAGTGCGAATAGTTAATCGCTACTTTAAACAGTCACTCGGAGACATCAGGGATGATTTGGACTCCTCGATAACAGCTTGTAGGACATGGCTGAGGGAGTCAAAGCATCACCCAGCCCCGTGCGCTCACAGGGACCGTGAGAAGCAGGTGCTGGGCTCAGTTTGGGATGGTGGATGGGCTTTCCGGATGCTGCTGAGCTCTTTCCCTGTGAAATCTGAAAGGGTATTTGAGACACCGACACCTCTCTTGCAGCCACTTCTTAAAAAATCTGTTAGAGCTTGTCCAGGCATCCCTGGGGGGAGAGGAATGCTGCTGCGATGCCCAGCGGGGTGGGGAGGAGCGGAAAATGGGAGGCTGTGTTGGAGGAGAGGGAAAGATGTATTGTTGGGGAGGGGGAAGGCAGAGCTCCCCTCAGCCGGGGTGTGGATCCTGTCTGTCCTCATCCCCCGGAGCACCTGGATATGGATAAAAGGGCTCTGAAAGAGCCTCTGTTTAGCTCTTCCTGGAGACACCTGGTCAAGGAAAGCCCAAAATACCTTAATTTCTCTCCAGTCCTTCCCCACTTGCTCTGAGCTGACAAAGTCTCATGTTTGCGACTTTTCCAAAACTCATCAGGCATCTCCAGTCGGGGATGATTGCGAGCCCCCCGAGGCAGGAGGACAGCTCCTGCATAAGCGCAGCTCAGAGCCGGCTACCAGTTAAGACAAATTGGGTCGAAGCATTTGGAAAGCAGCTTAACTCGGGAGCACTGGAGAGCTGCTGGAGACGGCGCTGCAGCGAAGTGCCGGCTTGGCAAATGACAAGCCTGTCGCCAATGTACGAAGCGCCTAATTACTGCAATCCTTGGGAATCAGCCCGCCCTCCCTCCTCCGTCCCCAGCAGTTCACTGAATATTGCCCTTATTTAAACACAAAAAAAGGACAAAAAAAGGAAAAAAAAAAGTTTGACTGGAAACAAAGCTGTTGCCATGGAGACTGCGGCGCATGTGGTCCCCGGGAAAGGATCTCGCTGCCTGCACGGGTCCCACATGGGAAGGGTCTGTTGGTCTGCGTGGGAGTTGATGCTTTGCAGGGAGATCTTTGTCAGTGTCACCCAGTTTAGATGAGGTCTCCTCTGAGTTGCTGATCTCCAGAGGAGACCTTGAGGAAACTTTTCCTTTGGGAATGGGCCCAAGGCAGATGCCCAGCTGGAGTAAGGCAGGGCAGGCTCACTGACGCTGGCGGGACTGTGCTGGTCGATGGCTTCAGGACTGCTCAAAACCCTAAGCCAGTCTCATAGCGGGGTCTTTCTTTTCTTTGCCCTTTTGACCCACCAGCTCTATGTTTATTTTTCAGCCTTATCTCCACACGCCACATTTCAGGCTTCTTTAGGAAAGCGTCTCCTTGAACAAAGAAACTGAGCAAGAATGTAGCATTGCTGAAAATAGCTGCTGGGTGATCCTGCGGGGACTCGGGATCCACTTTTAATTGCTCCCACGCAGAACCACAGGGCTCTTAGGATAATTTAGCCCATGGCAGGGATTGCAGATACTGTGTCAGGCCCTTCACAGAGGACTTACATCTTCTTTTTGGGCTCTGTTTTGAGGATGATTCATTTGCCTCACAAAGTTATGGGAAAAGATTAGACCATGTCAGGTTCCCTTCTGTTTCCCCACCTCGGTGCTAACCCACCTGTGACACTAACCCCCCTGCCTCAGTTTCCCTTTTGGTGCATGGGGGTGCATTAGGGGTGCCTTAGCCACTGTTCTAGGAGTACTGATGTCTAGCAGCAGCTGCCATAGGATGGCTTTTACTGGGTTAGTTCCCACTCCCAACTACTGTAGTAACAGGCAGATGCCCCATCCCCGCATCCGCCCTGGCATCGCCGTGGCTGTAGGCTGCGGCTGTCGGCCGGACAAGTGGCCACAGTGGTCTGGACCTGAGAAAAGCAGGCAGAGGTGGCCCCACTCTAGGATGGCTGCTTTCACAGCCAAACCTTTGAAGCACAAAGCCCAAGCAGTGGGATGGTTCCTGGCACACGCTGCCGGGGATCGACCAAGGCTGGCCTCGGGGATGTGCCATCCCACAGCAGTGTTTCCATTCCTGCCATTGCGTGGTCCGACAACAGGCTGCATTAGGTCCCTGGGGCGAGGACCGTGCCTTTCTACTCCTCTGCAAGCGCTAGTCTTCCTCGAGCTGAGACCGAGCAGGGCTCCTCACACTCTGGTCATCTTCGCTCTGCCTCTGTGGCAAACGCCTAGGGCTGGAAGATGCTGAGAGCAACTAACCACCCCCAGGAGCATCTCTGCCTCCCACATACCACACCTGAGTCATCCCCTCTCCAAGACACACTCTCCGGAGCAGCAACGCTGCCCTGTGGATGGGTCTGGGATCAAATGCAGGCTTGGGGCAGGGTTATACTGGTGCAGAGAAGCTATTTTTAAGAGAATATCGTGATTAATTTAATGCCTTTTCTGTGTCACCGCCTTTCCCCGCCATACCCTTTATACCAGTGACAGCTCTGCAGAGGGACATTGTCCTTACCTGTCCATTGGCAAAGCAGTGTGCTCGTGCTGCTCAGGGTGCAGAACAGTTTTGACTTGGCCAGCACGGCTAACCTAAGAAATTTCTGCATAACAGGGGAGGAAGAACAGGCTCTGACAGCAAGTTAATTTAGAAAGACGTGAATCTGAGGGGAAAGAGGGACTTCTTGCTAACAAATTACTACTGCCAGAGGCAGACAGAGATGTTCCAGCAGAACAAACCTGGGAGTTATCTCCTGATTTTGCTAATGAATAAGCAGAGTCTGTCCTGCAAATGAGACAGATACGGTGTCCAGCTGTGACTGCTGCATCGTGTCAAACACATGAGAGAGACCCTTGAACTCGTGTCCGTTGGGAATGCTTTGGCCAGAGCTAGTCCTGCCTTGCTGCGGAGTACGAGGCAATTGCTGGGTCAGGACCTGTTTCAAACAAAGATATCTTCTGCTCCTGCTGCTGGGAAAAGGGCTTTTTTAGCAGCTGTTTTTACACCCTGCTCCGTTTAAAGCAAATAAAACTAGAGCACCGAGTTTGATTATTCATCTAACATGTTTCCCCTTCCGTTGCTTCTTTCCATCTCTGCAGGGAGTGTGAATGTCTCACTCACTGGGTCGTATTTAAATTTCAGCTCTTTCTCCCACCTCCGTCTGCTCTTCTGTTAGGGACATCTTTTTTCCAGTGGCTTAAGTGCCTTGTGGACATTCTACTCTGTCACCAATGAATGCAGGGGACCTGGCCACCCCACCGGGATGACACTGGGCATAGAGCATCCCTGTGCCCCTGTGCACACAGGCAGCAGGAAGCTGCTTCCTGCTGCCTGCACTGTAAGGGATTTCCAAGCAAGGACCATCCCTCATGCTGCTGTTATGAGGAGGGGTAAAACACACTGTGAAATCTGGGCAGCCCCGAACAGTTTTTTTTCTGCCCCAAAAAACACAGCACACCCCAAGAGTCCTGCTTCCAGGGATGCTGTCGAAGACTCAGGGAGAGCCAGGGAAGTGCGGGGGCACTTTGTGCCACGTCACTCTGCTATTCAGGGAGAGATGCTATTCTGCAGCTTCCGATTTACCCAGTCTACCCTATCTCCTCTCGCCAGCTGCTTTGGATCAATTGCTGTGTATCGATCTGACCCCATCCTAGCACTTTCCACCTCGTCTTTCGCCCTGCAAGACCTCAGCAGGCGCGCTGAGCCTCAGCAGCGCCCGGCGAGCGGGGAGAGGCATCTCTGGGTTAGATGCTGCTCCCCCAGCCTGGCCGAGAAAGTCACTTTGTCCCTCTCTTGTATCTGAGGCATTCATACATGCCTGTGTGCATGCCCTGACTTTGCAGCATGTGTTATGAGTGCCTGCCAGGGGCTAGGTAGGGGCAGGCAATGTTTTTTCTTACCTCCAAAGTGTGACTGTCCTGGGTCCGGGGGTGCCACTGCCCCAGGAGCGCACTGCAGGAGCCCTGCTTGCCCCAGCTCTGCCCTTGGGTGCCCCGGGTCTGTTGGGTGCCCTGGTTCAGCCTGACTTCACTGGAGCATGTGTAAACTGAATGTGGACTTTGCTCCAAAAGAGGATTTCATTTTCCTCTCAGTGGCAATTGTGTCCATTTTCTGTTGCTCGTGTGGACCCTCTGCCAGATGTAAGGGATGGAGAGATAAATACTTGTCATGATGCTAAGGGCTTCAGCTGGTCACCACTGTCCCTCAGCTCCCGGCACCTCACCACCCTCCATTACCTGATTACACCACCACCCCCCGCAGGGTTCATTATCCAAGGTTTCTAATGCATGCTTGTGCATGACGTGAGGTTGTGCATCTCATCCCCTGCAAAGGTCCTTCCACGTCAGAGCAAGATTTAATCCCACTGGGGCCAAAGATGTGCAGGTCTCCTCTCTCCTCCCCCTTGTCCCTCCCCAGACATGCCATGGGGGATCCCAGGGGACCCTGGTTTCTCACCCACAGGCTGATAGGAGCTGGAGGGAGAAGCTGGGGAGGAGCGTGCATGGCTTGGATAGAGCCGGCCGGCGGTGGCTGGCAGGGGAGACAAGGGTGCTGACATTTTTATGGTTGTTTCTCCAGGGTCCTGCTGGCAGGAGATCCTCCGCCGGCTCCACGGGACCTCGCTCCCTTCTTCTGCACATGGCAACACGCTGAAGTTACAGGCCATAAATGGCCACAAATAACGTGTAATTGTGTAATTACTTCACTCCTTACTTACACAGTCAAATCATAAAGGCATCGCAGTAAATACCCTCTAATGACAGCCTAATTACATCTTCCTGCAGATTACCGGGTAATTAGATCCAGCAGGCTCCAGAAATAATTCCCAGGGAAGCAGCAGTTCGGATTAGCACATACAATCCAGCCCTCTCTTACCCGGGAATTAGACTGCGGCAGCCTCACACAAGCCGCCTTCCCCGGGTGCCCTGGCCAGCCACATCCCCTTTGGTGTCAATGCACCTTGACCCTTTTCCCATGGAAATGGCTTTTGCTGACCCCCCCTGGTGCTCTCCCAAAACACCCATCCTCTGGGTTTCTGCCTTCACCATAGTGCCATGGTGCTGTGCCTGGCTCTTGCTGCTTCTGCTGCCTGCAAATGTCCCCAAGGGTTCATTGCTTGACCACCAAATGCCACTTCCCCTTGCTCACAGACATGCAAAGCTGTGCTCTTTGCTTCCCCTTGCACGCAGCAACCCTCACACGATGGCTCCCAGAATATTTGGGGACCCATCACCTCGTTTTCTACAGATTATTCCCCTTCTTCCCTGCCGGACCAGCCCCTGGTCCCACTGGAGTTTTACAGCTGACGTCAAGGAAAGCAAGCCGAGACCTTTAATAGTATTTGTAGGAGGCAATCTTGTTACTGCCTTCCGGATCCTCCTCATGCCAACCGGCTGTGCAGGGGCTGGTGTGAGCCTGGGAGGTCTCAGGGGCAGGAGGTGGGGTCTGGACAGCATGGACCCAGCCTGGGCTGCGGGGTCAGGCGGGGAAGCAGCTGGTGGAGTGTTTGGCTTTGGTCTAACTCCAGTAAATCTAAGTAAAATGGAGGCTATAAAGGAAAAAAGACCTAAATGAGCCTTCTGGGCTTGGCTGATTTCCTCAAGGAAGGGTTGTGATGGGGAGCCCAGGCTCTGGTGGGGGCTGTGGACCATGCAGGTGAAAGCTAAATGCCCCAGTTGGGACTCAGGGCAGGCCCAGGGCTCCCCAAAAGCCTTTGGACCATGTCTTTGCTGAGTTCCCCAATCACTCTTGCCAGCACCTTGGTAGTTGTGGGGACTGTGGTGGTTCTCCTCTTGCCCTTCCCATTGCACAACTGGCAGACCCTGCTGGTGCGGTGATGGAGGTGAACAAAAAAGGAAAAACAAGAAAAAACAGTTACTCTTTGGACATGCTGCCAGCGCCCAGCATGGTGGGAGCTCTCTCCTCCTTGGAGCCTGCACCCACGTCCAGCCAGCCCACGCTGGGCAGCGGGGCACAAGCCCCTCTGCTCTCTGCCCAGCCCCCGTGGCAGGGTGGACACCCACCCGGGCTCCACAGCATGAGCATCACCCCAAAAGCCATGCCCCACGCCCTTGGGGATGGCGTGGCCAAATGGCTTCAGGCTGGAGCAGTCAGTGAAATATTGCATTTCGAAAATTGCAAAACTTTTGGGTTTTCTTCAAAAAAGAGGAAAAAGCTTTGGGGCTTTTGGAAAAGCTCTGGGGCTTTCAAAAGAGCCTCGAAATTCAATCCACAGTGCACACACTGCACACAGGGATGTCTACAGGTCTTTCCCATCTCTCCTCCTCACCACTCGTGACCCAAGAAATGAGATCTTCCTCTCTCTTCACACCTGGGATCCCACTCTGGCATTTGCCATCACTCAGCCTCGGTTTTGCTGCAAAACTTTTTTCCGTAGCCCATGAAAAAGGCACACTCTTTCTGTGGTTGTGTTTCTCTGTCCCTGCTCTGCCAGGCAGCCTACCTCCTCCAGTGAAGAGCTGCAAGTGAAATCTTCTGTGGGGACAGAAAAGACTCTGAAATACCCTATGCTACCAAGAAAAGAAACGTAATTTCTCAAGAGCGACCTGGTGGCAAATAAGCAGAGTCCCTCAGAAACAACTAAACCCAGCTGGTCCTTTTGTCTGCCTCCCGATAGCTGTCTCCACTTTATTTTGGGAGCAGGGCTGAAGCAGAGGGGTCCTGGTGCCCTGATGCCCACCGCCACCGGGTCCTGCCCGGCCCCAGGGGCTCCTCTCCCCTCTCCTGGGCTTCCCCAGCTTTGGTCTCCTCATTGCTGGTGCCTCCCCATCACAGCTGGGCGTGGCCTCTTTCCACCCCAACAGCCAAAGTCAAATCCCAGAAATAATAGATATTTGGGAAGCGGCAGCACCTGCCTCCACTGAGCCGCAGCCCCTCGTGCTGCAGGGGACATCTCGGTCCCACCACCATCCAGCAGTGACCACTGTATTTTGGAGGGGGATCGGTCACCCCCAGGGTTGTGAGAGTGGCTGGATCAGCTCAGAGCCACGTCCTGGTGCTCCGGTGGCCTGCCAAAGCGCAGCCCCGAAGCTGCCCATGGCGGGTTTGAAGCTCTGTTGTGGCTGTGATACACTCCCGTGGCGGATAAGCCATGTGCCCAGCCATGTCTCCAGCCCCATTTGGATGTCACACGGTTATTTAATCATCCCCTCTGTTTCTGACAGCAAAAACCTGCTGTGGGAAATACACTACTTTCCCGTGCTGGTGAGCCCATATGCACACCTTGCTTCGGAGACACTTCATTTTCATTTTTGGGATTAGCAGGGTGATTTAATTTGCCTAAACCAGGGGGGCTTCCAGAAACCAGCAGCCTGAAAACCAGCCCACAGCTGGGAAGAGCAGAGACCATGTACTGGGAGAGTGGAGGGGGCTGGAGGGGCAGGGGTGGGCGAGGGACCCTCCTGGGGGCTGAACACCCAGAGTGAGGGGTAGGATGTATAAGGGGGCAGTGATTTCCCAGCCAGCTTTGGCACTGGGAACAGCCGGAGGTAACCATGGATTTGTTTTGTGCTTTTCCCTCCTCCAGACTGGATCTTCGGCCCCAACCCAGATGACAACAGCAACAAAAGCGACATCAACTGCATCAGCAACAGCGTCAATGAGATGAGCGAGATGCCTGAGGTGCCGCAACACCGAGACCGCCAGCCCCAGGACGTGGTCATTGCCATCGGCGAGACCTGCCACCTGCCGCAGCAGACATGATGGGCACGGTGGCCAGGCCAGGCGGGATGGAGCAGTAGGATGGAGCAGCTGGATGGAGCGAAGGGATGGAGCAGCAGGATGGTGCAGCAGCCACCTTGCAGGACTGGGCAGCAAGAGGAAAGGATGGGCATAGAACAAAGCCCTCCTCACCCCAGTTTTGCCAACCTCTAAGGACCTTGCCGGGGCGCGTGGCATCACCCCTTCTCCCGGGCTCATCAGCCCTTCCCTGGCATCTGCCCGTGGGTTTGTGACCTCCCTTTCTTCCCTGTGAATAGCAAAAAAAACCCAAATGCAAAATACACCCACCAAACAAAGCTCGCAAAAGAAACAAGCCAGAGAGGAGCTGGGCAGTCCTTTGGCATGTGGCTGTCCCGGGGATGGGGTGGTGAAAAGGGCGAAGGAGACGAGGAGGCTGCCTGAGAAATGGGGGGGTCTGTGTTTCTGGGGACAGACTCAGGACGCAGCAGGGAGCTGGGGCTGCAGTCGGGGGCTGCAGAAAGGCACTGAAAGGTCAGCAGGGGCCAAATCCAGCCCAGTACATCGATGACCTGCCTGCGCCATCACTCCTCCCCTTAGTTTTGCAGCTCCAGCTCGCAGCCCATTTCACCAGGTGCATCCTGCGGTTGTGGTGCAGAGAGGTGACAGTCCCAGGACCAGTCCAGGGCCACCTCCCCAAGGACCCTTCCTCCCCTGTGCCCAGGGCCAGTCCAGGGCCACCACCTCCCTGCCACCACCAGCGCTGGTTGAGCCCAGCATCCCCTGACCGGGAGCAGTCCTGTTGGGACCTGGCAAACCCCTGTTCTCAGATGAAAATGGCTGGAGGGGAGGGCAGGGACCCCAGCTCTTCATGGGGGAAAATAGCCCCTATATGGCTGCATCCCTCAGACTCATCCCAGCATGGACATCACCCTCATCACCCCAAAACTAGGGGGTGCTGGCTCTGTGCTGGGGTCAGCCACATGTGCATGCACTGATGAAGAGGGGAGACCTTCCTTGTCTCCTTGGGTGCCTTCCTCTTCCCTGACAGGGCACCACCACCCAAAACTGCCTTTTTCTCTTCCTGACACTTCTCTCTGCCCAAAGGCATCCTTTCCCGTTGCTAACTACAGGCAGATCCCCACTCCCCCCTTTTTAAGGGGATCAGGGGAAGCCAGCAGCAGCCAAGGGGGGGGGCGAGCTCCCAAGCCAAGTGGGAGAAGGAGCATCCTGATGGTTTCATTGGTATTTTAAGGCTAGCTCTTTTCCTGCCCAGGGTTTTAAACAAGGATCCATCATTTCTGCGTACAGCAGAGTGGAGGCACCAGGCCAAGCTCGTTCCTTGGTCCCAGCGCCTCTTCCTTACAAAGATCCTTTCGATCTCCACATCTTCCCTGAACTTAAAAAAAAGGCTATACTGATGGGCCAGAGACCCGATCTCAGGAAAAGGCAAGTGGTCAGGACTTCTGCCTCTGCGTTCAGGGAAATGAGCCCTGCCTTTCCCAGCCTGAGGAGCCCAGTGCACCCCTAATAGCAGGGGCCAGAGCATCATTTTCCCCTTCTGAAAGCAGTTAGGGAAAATGGATTTGGTTTCAACCTCCTGCTCTGATGGCTTTTAATGAGAGCCATTACCAGCGGTCCCATGCTGGGGTTTTGTCAGCTTTGCAGCAAGCAAAGGCGGTAGCAGTACCACAAGCCTCCCCCCAGTAATTAACCATTTCCAGTCAAATGCGTCATCACTGCCTCCATAATTTTTCTCACATTTTTTTGGCCCTGGGTTTGTACCGTGGGTGCTCTGGCAGCTGCCAACCGGCTCCTGTGCTGGGGATCTGGAGGGGAGCCGGGCAGCGATGCCATGGCAGCAGGGAGGTGTGGTGCTGGGGGGTGATCCCAGGTCTGTCAGTCCCTGGGGGTGGGCTGGGGAAACAGGGAAGGTCCAGATTCCTGGGCAACAGGAGATTGTACAGATTAGGGCGGCTGGTTTCCTTCCTCACCTGCCCTGTCAACTTCTATGTGCTAAGCATTGGGGTCACCCAGGTGCTCCCAGCCGCTGCTGTGGGGGAACAGTGAGACCATGTGTCCAGCACTGGCACTGCTCTGGAAGGGACTGGTCCCTGCCACGGGGACATGCCATTCACCAGGCACAACTGGTCCCCCTGTGGCTGCAGGCAATAGCCCCAGCGGCTCTTCTGCCTTGGGGACCCATCACCCACCAGCTGCTGGAAATGAGGTGGGGGCTTCCCTGAGGATGGAGGCAGCCACCTCCGCTCCATCCAGGTTCTTCCTCCCTTCCCAAGACATCCTGGGTCCCACGTGCTGTTATTTGACCATGGGGAGCTGCTCCTGCACCAAGCAGCAGCTCGCTTCCAGGGCCAGCGTGGCTGTCACCCACCCCAGGCCACAGTCCTCTGAGCAGGAGGAGAAGGAAGGAGCCAAGCTCCCTCCTGTGGCCACCTGCACCGGGGTCCGCCCGGCTGCTCAAGGCTGGGAAGGAGCCTGCGGGGAAGTGCCCTCTGGCTCACTCCTCTCCTCAGCCTCCTGGAGCCAGGACCCCTCCTTTGAAGCCCCTCTTTTGCAGGGATGCAAGGAGGGATCCTGGTGCTCTGTCCATCCCCTGGACTGATCGAGCCCTCGGGTAACTTTATGGCAGTGTGCATGGCGGGGGGAACCACCGGCTGTCCGTCTGTCTCCGTGAGCCACAGGGTCACGCCTGGTCAATGCCAGGAACCAGGCTGGCACAGGAGTTGTGCAGGACCCCATGGCTGTAGCTGCTTTCTCTACTCACCCTGGTGGAACATGCCACATGCCGGTGCAAAACCACAGGGGACAGCAGTTTCCCACGCCACTTTCCTTCGCATACCCCCATCCCTGCATCATTGCCATCATCTGGCACCTGCCTTCCCCCTAATTTGTCCCCAAACATGTCACCAGACCACTACACTAGGGCTGAGCTCTGAGGATGCTTGCGAGCCTGTCGGAGAGTCCCAAGAAACCGTGGAGCCACTTCATCTCCGGACACCAGAGGCAGAGTGTGGCTTTTGGCTGAAAGCAGCCCCTGTCCCTCCAAGAAATCTGTGGCTTTCAGTCCACCACCCACCCCTGCAGCTGGCTGCATTCTGGGGGACATCTCCAGCACCCTCAGAGGACCTCTGAAGCAGGGTGGCAGGACAGGACCAGGCAGACGAGCAAGGCTGAGAGGATGGAGAAGGGAGATCTGTATGGGGACCTGTGCAAATGGTACAGCAACCTCATCTGCTCTTCTTAGCCACCAAGAACCCCACCCTGGGCTGGGCTGTTCCTCCCCAGCCCTTTCCTTGTCCTCCATGTCCTCCGAGCAGGAGACAAGCCATCCAAGATCAGGGGCCCAGGGAGAAGGTCCATGGGAAGAGGTGTGGGGGGCTGCTTTACCCAAGAAAGGTTTTGGTGAGTGCTGAGAAGGAAGAGGGCTGATGAGGGCGTGGGGCTGCTCTGACTGCTCCAGTCCCTGCACCTCTTTGGTGCAGGAGGTTGCTCTTTAAGTCCCTCTTTCCTCCCCTAAGCGCCTTAGGGAACAGGGAAGAGAGATGCTGGTGCTTTTTATAGCCGCCGTAATCCCTGCTGCTCACACCGCCTGCACCCTCCTGCCCCGAGGCCTGGGGCTGAGCCTCTGAAATGGGGCTGCTGCACAAAAACTGTCTCAAACCCCTTTGGTTCTCAGCATCGCCTCTCTCCCAGGGCACAGATCCCGGCTGGGGCCAGTTCTGGGTTCAAAACCCCTTTGCAGAAGGCGTTGGAGGACTGTGAGCATTCCACCCCCCTCCCACTCATGGCACCCTGCCGGGGAGGGACAGACAGATAGACGTACAGAGATGCATGGATGAGCACCGGAGCAACTGCCTGGCCTCCCCGATCTGGTCCGAGACTGGCGGAGCTGGAACCAGCCCCATGGCATAGCCACGAGAAAGTCCCTGGGAGCAGGAGATGCTAGGGGAGGCTGGGGGTTTCTTTCCTTTCAAATCCCCCCCACCTTTAATAAGAGGGAAACTGAAGCAGGGAGGGAGCGGGGAAGGGGCACAGCGCTCCTGGCCCCGCAGCGCAGGAGCAGAGCCCTTTGCAGGGCAGCCGATGAGCCTGGACGTAACCCCCCAAGCCATGATCTTCAGTGGTTTACCAGGGTGGTTTTGGTGCTGGGTTGGCTGGTTTCCCTTACCCAGGCTGCACCCACAAAGCCGGGGATGGCATTTGGGCCATCCAGGCTTCATCCCTGGGGACAGAGAGGGCTGGAGAGAAGGAATGTGCAATGGGGCAGTAGGAGGTGTGATGGGGCGGGAGTGGGTGTATTTCACCTCCCGTCCCCGTCCCAGTGGCCAGCACTGTCCCCCCACCGAGCCCCAGTCCTGGTCACCCCCCCAGGACCACAGCTGTCCAGGGAGGACAACAAGCACTGCAGCTGCTTCACTCCCATTTGGGGATATCCTCCTCTGGTCCTGCTCCCCTCCCTTCCCCACTGGTGTCCCCAACGGGGACGTATCCCGACATCCCCCTGGGAGGTGGCCGTGTGGCACGGGGCCATCAGCCCTGGCCAGGCAGTATTCCTGCCCCCCCCACCAGCCCCTGCTGCCCTCCCGGCTGCTGCGTGATTTCTCCCTTAAGCAGCTCAGCTTTTGCTTCTCTCCAGCCAAAAGTCCCCCTGACTCTGCACCCTGACAGCGGGAACCCAACACACCTTTTAACCTTTTACTGTTTCTGTTTTACTGCCCACAGCAGATGTAATTTTCTCTGGCTCCTGGGACCAGGGGGTCTTGCAGGAGAGGGCAACGTGAGAAATCCTGCCTAACACCATTCAGACCCTGCCTGCACCGCTTTCCTCCTGCTACAGGTCTGGCCCTGTCTCCCACAGCCTCTTCACAACACATTTGCTGTAATTTTCCCTTTAAACACCCTACAAAAAAAAAAAAAAAAAACAAAAACCAAACCACAAAATGGGGGGTTCTTCTAGGTCAGGCTGCGCTAAGAGGGTGAAAGCAGATTAGTTTTTCAGAAGAGCAATACAGATTTTTCTTCCCCTCCCTGCCGGGGACTGAAGCAGGGGTGGCGGGCAGGAGGCAGTGGCAGGAGCACACACGTCTCCTGGGGACACGCAGCTTTTGGTGTCACCCCTGGGGTGGCACTGAGCAGGGGCGTCCCCAGGTCCCAGCCCTGTGTGGGAGGCGGGGGGGGCTCTTGCCAAGTGATGGGGCGCACAAGTGGGAAGGAGAAGGTGGCACAGCTGGGACCCTGATGGGCCAGGGTGGGTGCCCACCACCCCGGGAGGAGGAAGGGGAGAGCTGTGCCACCGCTCCCTCTTGGCACCCAGTGTCCCCAAGCCCAAGCCTGTCTTCATCACCCATCCATGCCCACACACCCACAAGGCCCCAGAGCAGTCACGCTTGTTTTTCACTCCCAAGGAGCGACGGGAAGCTCTAAAGCCGGAGGATTAATCTCCAAAGCAAAGGCCTGGCCTGCTGCCAGCGGAGCAGGGAACAGCCCGGGGAGGCGTTTCCCAAAGGCTGAATTGCTCCTGGCTCGTGCTCCAGCTTTATTCCTGTGTTCACCAGCCTCCGGGTCACTCAGCCACTGACACCAAGAGCAGACTCGGGGGGGGGAGCTCGGGGGGGGGGGTCCCACGGGTGAGGAGGAGGCAGGAGGTGACCGTGAGACTCCCACTTGGTGCCTGAGCCGCCCTGGGCAGTGGCAGCATCCCCCGCCCAGTGTGGCTTCTCCAGTGTGTAATAGAGGTTGAGCACACGCTACAAGCCCTTTCTTTAGAAGATGGTCACTGGGTGACATCTCTCCCTTCTTCTCGGCTGCCTCTGCACAAAACCCGTAGGAGGTTCCTACCTTGGAGATCTGTAACCCTGGGGCAGTGGGAAGGAAAAACTGGAAACCAGCTGGAAACCCAGGACACAAGAACCCTCTGGGGGGCTGGTTTAAACCAACCCCCCACACTGGGGGGTCCTGGGCAAGGCATGGGGAACGGGCTGGGTGAGAGATGCTGGCCTGAGGAGAGCTGAACGATGGGGCCAGGCTGTGTGCCAGGTCCCCCGGGGACCAGAACTGAATGCCGTCCTGAACTGGAGGTGGTTTTGGCATCCCAGGGCTCTCCCTGGGGATCACCACTTTGCTCTGACCAGCACCAACACTTCAGCCTTTCCCAGGAGACCATCCCTGCCGCAAAAACACCTTGGGGCTGAGAGCAGGGCTTGGGGGCATGACCAGCCCTTCCTGGCCTATTTGTTGGCCTCTCCTGCCCCACGCTGCCTGCAATGGGTCAGGCAGCACAAGCCCAGGGGTCCACACGCAGCGCTGCTCCCCAGCAAGGCTTACAGAGAACCTTGGCGTGCACCAGCCCACCACTCCCCCGTGGGCTGGGGTGGCCCAGGGGACACCCCCCACTGCCACTGGTGTCACCGGGTCACTTCCTCACACCACTCTGGCTGGAAACCTTCTCTTGAGGGGTTTGATTTTCAAGCAGGTCACCCTGCAAAGCAGCCCGTGCTCAGCTTGGGGGAACCAGTAGGCAGGATGCCATCAGCCCCGGGTTAGACTTGTTTCATCTGGACCTTTTTTAACTTTTCATCTCCGAGCAGCGGGTGCCAGAGGCAGGGCTGTGGCAGGGAGGTCTGAGACAAGCCTTGAGACAAGCCGGTGCTTCTGCATGGCCCAAAGGGTGCATTTTAGAGCAGCCCCAAGCAGCCCTGGTACACAGAGTTTTCCTCCCAGCACCTGATCCCTGAGCAATGCACAGGGAACAGTACAAGGGAAAAGAGGGAGCATTCCCCCCACAGCCCCGAGGAGGGTGGGGGTGCCAGGATCCGGCCCCGCAGGCTGCGCTTGCATCCACACATCCCCTGCACCTCGTCCCCAGGACACCCCACGGCGACGCACCCCACACCAGCGAGTCCATGGGGTTGTGTGGCACCATGGGGCTACCAGACCAAAGGCCACGGTGGTTGGCAGAGGGGCTGGATGCCACCTCCCCTCCGACCATGGGGACCAGGCTCTTCCCCCCTGAGAAAAGGCCATTTTCACACTGCCTCCCCGCAGGAACTAACATAAATTGCTTAAATGGCTGCAGTGCTCAGGGGACAGGCCCTTTTGGAGCCGAGCTGCATGCAGGGAGGGGAAAGCCCAGGGGACTTTTTAATAACTAACAAGGGGAGCTATTAAAGTGTTTTACTGCCTCGTTAAGACAGTCTAATCTCTGTGTATATCTTGAAAAAAAAATAGGCTTGCTGGTGTTTTTATTGTAACAGAGGTGGGTGTTTTCTGGCATGGGCTGGGATCCTGCCTGCTTTATCTCCTTGTTTTCTCACCTGATACTGGTGCTGAGCAGCCCAAGAACAGCCCAAGGGCAGCAGCAGGCAGGGCCAGGCAGACTGCTCCTCCCGGGGCAGCATGAAGAAAGAGGCTGCAGATCTGCGCTGCAGGCTGTTTCCCACCCATGGGTGCTCTGCACCCCATTGCTGTACCCACCTTACAGCAAGACAGAGGTCCCTGGGGTGTCTCCCCGGGGCAGGTTTGGGACACGTTGGCTCTGCATGTGCCTGGGCAAAGCCTGGAGGTGGGTGACCCCTTGTCCAGGCAGGCTGGAGACAGGGCAGGGGATGGCAGGAAAACTGTGAGAAGATCTCATCCATCCCTCCAGCTCCAAGGGCTGGGATTTGGGGGACATCCAGATTTTGGGGCTATGGGCAACTTAGGCTCCTGTGAACTAGGCTGAAGAGTCCATGCCCAGGGGAGCCCCAGCAAAGCCTCACCTGTGGTGATACAGAGCCATCCGACCACCGGGGTCTCGGTTTAGAAGAGGAATGGGCTGGGCATTTTGTTTCTAAGGTTTTCTTAATTTTATTTTATTTTTTACCTCAGCCCAGCAGAAAATGGGGAAATCCTGCCGAGTCCTGCTGGCTCCAGCATCCACCTCTCCATCTGCAAAAGCTCACGGTTTCAAAGCCAGGAGCCGGAACGGATGTTGAGACCGGGATGGCAGGGCTGGATAAGCGGCTTGCGTTTGCTTTGGAAAGGCTGATGTTTGCATGAGCACCGGCTCCAGTGGTTTTGAAGGGACGCACCCAGGAGCAAATCCCAACAGCCTGAAATCAGAGTTGTGGCTGCTCCCGCCCCAGGCTGGGCTGGAGAAGTCTCTGCCCTACACCCAGACGCCTCCCGGATGTCCTGTGTGGAGGGGGGAGAACAAGGGAAGCAAATGGAGACCCCAGCACACCTAAGAGGGCTTGCAAACACCTAGAAAGGTCTTCCCTGGAAATTTGGGGCAGGAAGGGCAAAGCTGCCATCTGTAGCTGGAGACATAGTTCAGCCAAGCTCAATATGCCCCATCTCCTGGAGATCCAGTCTCACCAGCATCCTCGCTCCCGGCAGATGTGCTCAGGTACCCAGCTGCTTCAGGAAGCACGATTTTAGGTGTCACCACCCTGATATGAGAAGGGACAGCTCCCCAGACACGTGGTCTGTGCCTGTTCCAGGACTGGGGGCTAAACCTGCCCTGCCTGCAGAGCTGCCAGCAGCTCCAGGGCATTTCAGACAGGAGCCTCTCCCCTTCCCCTAGAAAGCCCCATAAGCTTGGCAACGCACCGACAGCATGGCCTGGGAGAAACGCTACCATTTATTAAGCCAGCTATTTTTTGTCGAGAACGATTTTAACAGCGCTGGAGGATTTACCCCGTCTCCTCCAGGGACCCTCAGCTGTTTCATCACATGCAGAGCTAGGAAAAAAGCGGAGGACAGCCGGCCCTGGGGGACATGGTGGCTCAGCCGCAGTGGCAGAGCTGCGCAGGGAGCCTCAAGCTGCTCACAGGCGACAGCAAGCCAAGCATGGCTGCTCTGCGGCAGGCAGATGGGATGCTCGCGTGGGGCAACCTGGTCCCGGTTTACTGGGATTCCCTCAAGTCCTTGGCAGGTACCATCTCCAGGAATTTTGGACGTTGTCCTGCTCTCCATGTCCATCCAGAGAAGCCCTGAGGATCTGCAGGGGAAGGGAGCGTGCTCGGGGGTCTCGGCACAGAGGGCAGTTTCCACTGAAGGTGCTGCTTCAGAGATATGAAGCTGAACCCATCGTACACCCGACCGCCTTCCTAACCACAGCCAGCTCACATCTCGCATCTACAAATAGTCACAGCCAGGTCTTTCCTCTCTCTTGGCTTACCATTGCCTTCAGGAGATGTTGTCTCCGCTCCAACCACCCCAGCAAGGGAAGAGCCAGGCTGTGACCCATGCAGGCAGGGGAATGACAGCACTGTGGCAAAAGCAAAGCCATCACAGCACTCAGCTGGGGACAGATGTACCCGTGGGTTCTGAAGCCAGGACCCTCCAGGCTTGTCCACATGCGTGGAAGAGCCCCTCTCCTCGAAGCAGGGGACTGCGGGATGCCCAGGTCCTTCCCTGCATCATCTGGTGAAGGGAGCGGGTCCTGCCCAAGCTCACACACAGCTGCCGCTAGCCATGCTCTACAAGCCAGCGAGGTGCAAGGGGTGTGCGGGGAGGCATGGTGGGTGGACAGTAAAAGGCACAGGCAGAAGCCAAGGCTAAAAGGACAGAGAAGATGTCTCCAGGGCAGGGTTGCTGCAAATCCACCCCAGTGGAAAAGCCTCATGTTTCTGGTTGCTGGTAGGGGGCAGAGACCTGGCACCATTCATCACACAGATGGTGAATCCCAGCCATGACCCCCATCATGCTGAGTTACGGGAAAACACGAGCCTTTAGGAGTCTGAGCCCCTCAGGCTTTACCAGGCTGCCCATCGGCTGCCGCATCCCAGGGTTTCTGCAGGACTCGGTCCCGAGCTGGGAGACAGTCCAGAAACAAACTGGGAGAACTGGATCTCCACCTCCCACCCAGTGCTTTGCCCTTCTCGTGTAATCACGAATCAGAAGGGAAGTCTGCACCGTCATCTTTCCTCCGCCGAGCACGGAAGAAGGCTCCCCAGCCCAACGGAAGCAGCTACGGTGACCACCCTGATCACACTTCAGATCAGCTTCACAGAGGTGTTTAAACCAGGCAGGGCTTTACCCGACAGGGAGGGGGTTTTAGCATCCACCATGTGCTGTGGCCAAACCCCAGGTGCCCCAGGACAACTCTACCCTGGATGGACACTGGCCTTGAAGACAACAATGGAAATGAGCACATCTGACAAGGATGGCTTGCTGATGGTCCTGCCCCACAGCTTACACCGAGCATGCTGGTGCCGTCGAGCTGCGGATGTGTGGGAGCATCTCTTGTCCTCCCTGGGTGGCTGGTTTGGGGGAAGGGTCCCCAGTTTTTGCAGATGGGAGGCTGAGGATTAGAGGGGAGAGGTCCCAGGAGTCCTGCTATCCTAGGTTTCCCCACCAACTCTTCCCCGCCACCAACATCAATGACAACAGAGGAGTGACCAGCCACCTGCAAGCACCACCCCAGAGCAAAGGATTAAATTTACGGGGACCCACCTCCTCCTGCCTCTCCCAGAAATTTGTCACAGGGCGGGCACCCATCCCTTAGGGCTGCATCACCAAACACTGACACGGGGGTCAGAGAAACAGCGCAACACCACCAAGCCAGCCCACCCCCTTCTCCCCCCCCCTCGCCCCCAGCCTCCCCAACTCTCCCAAGCAGAGACAAGTGAAGCAGAGCAGGCAGTTGGGAGAGCTGGACTGGGAAGGCGAAGCCACAGGCTACAAGAATGTCACATCGTCCTGAGACTGGAGCCAGCGCCAGTGGGCATCGTACTCCAGGTGCAGTTTGCTGTTGAGTTTGCAGTTCTCAAAGTCAGCCTCAGCTTTCCAAGCCTTCCCACCCGGGTTCCCCTTTCCCAGCCTCTCCCCGGCCCCTGACAGCAATTTGGTGTCTCTGCCTGGTTCCAGAGAGGAGGGCTGCTGGCCCAAATACCCGTTGGCCACCTGGGGCTCCTTAGCAAACTGGTGATCCTGGGGCAACCCAGGCGGGGAGAGGTCCACGTGGGGCCACTCATGCTCCGCTTTGCCCTTCTCTTGCTTTGCAAAACCCCTCTCAGGGTCGATCCTGACCCAATCCTGCTCCGCCCTGACCAGGGCTCTGCCCGGTGCAGATGCAGCGGCGGTTTCGGCAGCGTTTTGGGAATACTCATCCATGTCATCGGCCAACGTGTCCAGGTAGCTACCAACGGAGATGCTGTCCAGCCTGTCGTTGGGGTCCTGCAGGCTGTCCCAGCTGCCCCGCCGCGAGGTCGCCTGGCTTTCCACCAGGCTGTACTGGCTGCTGGCCAGGCTGCTGCAGCGGCTGGTCAACGTGCTCCTCTCCTCCAGCAGCCACTTCACCGCCTCGATGCCCTCGTTCACCATCACCAGCTGCTGCAGGATCTTCACGTCAACCGCTCGCAGGTAGGCCTGGTGGGGAGATAGAGAGCGTGGGGCTTTTGAGGGGACCAAGGTGACCCCGGTGGCCGAGGGCCCCAAGTCCCAGCCCACCCTGGCAGAGGTGTCACCGCGATGGCTTCGGGTCTCCTGAGCTACTTTATGAACAGCACAGCATGGGAGAGCACCCTGCAGGGAACCACCCCAGGGGACCCTGGCCAAGACCTGGGGACACGACCATTGGGGACCAATGACTTATGGCATCCACTGGCCACCAACCCGCTCAGGGAACTAAATCCAGGGCACTTATATCACTGTCTCCTATGGGGACACGGGTAAGCGAGGAACTGGAGGCACTGGGTGCAGATCTGAGTCCAGAGCATCCCCCAAGCCCTGGGAGGCTGCTGGCAGGGCAAGAGGACCAGGCAGGGGCATTGCTCAGGGCAAGGGTCTGTCTGGACCATCAGCAACTCCCCGGGCTGTTTTGGTCAGGCTCCTTCATGCATTTACTTTTCTCATTCTAGGGTCTGATCCAAGCCTGGTGACAACGTGACTTAGCAGGATTTGGAGCTTGAGACCCAAATCACTCCAAAACCAGGGGAGGACTGTGGGGGGACAGGCACTGCTGATCACACCACTCGCCTCACTGACTCCTGCCCCTCCGAGCCCGGGAAGCTCTTTGCAAAACTTCAGTTGCTGCAGAAACATCTGTTTTCCTAACAGAAAGCCCCGCATGCCAAGACATTCCTGTCTGTGTGATACTGGCCGCCAAAAGCCACTGGATTTCCCCTGCGCAGGATGCAAATATTTTGCCGGGAAAGGGAATAAGGTGGCAGCGGGGGGAGAGGGAGAGAAACCCACTGCAGGACAGGTACAGGCAGCCTGGGAGCTGCGGATGCCCACGGACTCGTTCACAAACACACCCTGGCCCCAGCACCAACAAGCTGTAATGCAAATCTATGCAGTCCCCCGGGATAATTTCTAAGCACAGCGCCCGGTCCCCAATATCCGGTACCCTCAGAGTCACCCGCCCGCCCACGGGTGACCTGCCAGTCCCTCGAGACCCCTGCCTCCAGTCCCACAGCAAGCACAGCAACAAAAGCATCCAAGGAAGGAGCCTGGGAAAAGTCCAGCCAGGGTTTCGGCACGTGACGCCTCTCAGTCGAGAGGACACAAAAAAAAAAGGGATCTCCCATCTCCTCCCCACGCTCCTCAAGCTGGATTTAAATAAAAAATAGCAGCGATGTGCCTGGATTGGGGCAGGAGCCAGCTTTGAAGTGCAGAAACTTCCTTTCTAGGCAAGTTATTTCAGAAACTGCCTACAATGGACTTTTCTGCACACGCTGCTAAAGCCTCTGGCCTTGGCAGGGAGAAGACGTGGGAGGAGGAAGGCTGGGAACCCCTGATGGGGGGGTTCCCCGTTTTTCTCTGCCACATGCAACTGTGGCTGTCAGAGATGCCAGGGGAGCCACCCCGAGAGCAGAGGGTGAGGAAACGCTCCCCGCACTCCATATCGTTTGCTGGAAAGAGTTGGCCATCGATTCGCTGCTACTTCAGGCCAGCCTGACCCACCCCGGTTGCACTCCAAAAAACCCCCTCTCCAGCAAGGCAAGGGTAGCGTGGGAGGAGACCTAGGTCCAGCTGCTCCCTATACTCCTCCATATGCGGTCATGGGTACACCGCACCAACATCGTACCAAGAACAGCCGTACAGGGCACCGTCACACTCCTCCTCACGCTCTCTAGGGGCAGGCAGAGTGGGGAGAGCATCCCCGCAGGGGGGATACCGTCCTCCTCCCCTCCCCAGCACGCATGAAACCTGCAGGCACCTTCTCCCTTCAAGACATCTAGCCCTAGGGATAAAACATCCTCCTCAGACCGGGAGGCAAGAGTGGGTTTTTGCTGCCTTCTCCTCCCACCGCCCCCTCCCAGGTCAGCTTCTCCTCTGAGCACTGGGTTTGCTGGTCTCTGCTGCTGGGAGGGGAATTTGGGTTCCTGTTCATGGGGATGGGGAGATGGGGGGAGCCCTGTGCTGGGTTTTGGGCACCCAGGTGCTGTTTCCAGGCTGCTGCCCTGGGTGTGAGGTGTCCCAGCTTCTTTACCGGCCAGCGAGAAGCAGCAGGGCAGAGAAAGGAAAAGTCTTTCCGAGCAGAGGTTAGTAACGCACGGCCAAAGCCAGACCTTGCAGACTGTGGGACGACCCTGCCTGTACCTGGGCAGAGCAAACACCATGGCTGCTTCCTCCTCCTCCTCCTCCTCTGAGCAACCCAGGGCCCGCAGACCTTTCTCCTCTGGTCAGAGTGCAGCCTGGAAGCCGGTGCAGAGGGAGGATGAAAGCGGAGGGAGGATGAAAGTGGAGGGAGGATGAAAGCGGAGGGACGATGAAAGCTTTTACATGGATGGGAAACATTGAATCGGGCAAAGCACCGGTGGGGATGGCTCAGGCTGGGTGGGTCCCCAGTCCCCCGAGTGGCAGGCAGGGATGCGGGTGTATTGTATTTAGCCTCTTTCCCTATGGAAACGATGCTTATTCCTGCCCGGCGTGTGTGTGCGTGGGAGAGTCCCTTCCCCCAGCAACACTTGAACCCATTGCCCAATCTCGCCACGTTTCCCGGAGGCGCAGGCATCGCCGGTATTTGCTCCCTCCACGAAGAGAGGGAGGCGAGAAAGCTGCCACCAGCACTCCCACGGTTCCCGGGAAAGGCTGCCACCGGAGCCCAACCCTTTACTAGCCACTGGAGAAGCCCCAGCAGGAAGCGAACCCCGGGAAAGCTCCCGGCGATGCTTGTGCCTTGTCACCCAGGGGGTGACACCCGGGGGGGGGAGGGGACAGGCGCGCAGGACCGGACCCGCCACCGTGCCCTTGGCGAAGGTCCCTGCCCTAAATCCCGATCCCCGGGACACCCCGGTCCCCGCCGCAGCCAGGGCCCGGGGGGTGCGTGTGGTGTGGGGGGCAGGATGGAGGAGGGCAGAGGGGTCCGTGGGACCCCGGGGGGGGATGCTGCTTGGGCCGGGGGGCAGAGAAAGGCCGGGAGGGGTATGGGCTGGGGGCTGTTAACCCATACAGGAAAGAGCAAAAGGGGGGGGGGGGTCCCCAAAATGCAGGCAGAGCGCGGGGCACTATTAGGGGGCTGTTACCGGGGGGTGGCAGGCCGTTGCCCGGGGGGGATGCGGTTATCCCGGGGGGGACGCTGTTATCCGGGGGCGGGGGGCAGGCAGTGCCCGCGGTGCCGCGGGACTCACCAGCTCGAGGCGGAGCGCCCGGAGGCGGTCGGCGAGCGGCGGGCGGGCGCCGCGGGCCGGTGCCGGCGGTGCCGGCGGTGCCGGCGGTGCGGGGGCGGTCTCGGCCCGCAGCCCCCGCAGCAGTCCGGCGGGCGGCCGCCGTCCCACCTTGCTGGCCAGCTCCCGCAGGTCGGCGGGCAGCGCCTCCCCGCCGCCCTCCATGCGGGTGGGGCGGCGGCGCCGCGCGGGGCGGCGGCCGCGCTGTCACCCCGGCCCGAGCCCCAGCCCCGCCCCCGCCCGCCGGCCCCGCCCTTCGCTCCGCCCCCCGCCTCCACCTGCCCGCACCGGGGCGGGGGGGTGGCCGCGCACCAGCGAAGTCCGCCGGGGAGAGCAGAGCGGCGCTGGGGGGCGGAGCCCGGGGCGGGGCTGTCTCCGGCTCCGCCCCCGCGGCGTCTCTGCGGCGCCGGAAGCGGCGCGGCCGCGCTGGCGCTGAGGGTTCGCGGGGCGGCGGCGGCGGCACTGCCGAGCCGGGCCCTGCCCTGCTCAGCCTGGCCCGCCCCGGCCCCGGCCCGCCTCAGCCTCGCCGCAGCCTCGCTGCGTGGACCGTGAGTAGTGCTGCCGGCACACACCCTCCGGGCCGTACCGCCCGGCTCCCCGCCCCCCCGGGCTCCCCGCGGTCCCGAAGCGCCTGGACACCCCCCCCCCCCCCCGCCGCCACTGCTCCGGGAGGGCCGCCGCTCCTTGCCGCCTCCGTCCTTGGACGCCTGGCTCTCCCTTCCTCCCCCCCGCCCGGAGCGCCTCGGTCCCCTTCGCGACCGCTCCCCGCAGCCTTGGGCCCCCCGCCCCCGAGTGCCTGGGTCCTTCTGCGATACCCGCACTCCTCCCTCCGGCATCGCTGGGGTCCCGTTGCCCTTCCCCTGAGGGCTCTGGGTTCCCCAGTCATGTCCCGCCCTGGGCGGCTGCTGTGGGCTCCCCACCCTCTCTGGCCCTGCTGGGGGAGGTCTGTGCTCCGGCTGGGCCCCTGGCTCTCCCGGGCCTCTGCATCCCACCCCAGGCCCAGCAGGTTGCATGGGGAGCCTGGCCTCAGCTGGGCACAGCCCCTCTGCCCCAGGGGTGCTGGGATCTCCAGCAGCGCTATGGCCCAGCTCTGGTCCCCATGTCTAGGCTAGCTGCATCCCCACTAGTGGGGGTGGTGCTGCTTCACAGTCCTGCTGCTGCAAGTGGGGAGGGTGCCTCTCCCAACCAAGGACCCCACAGGCCAATATGGCCAGTGTTGGCACCTGCATAACACCTGCTGGTCCGGGGCCTGTCACCGGCTCGTGCCTCTTGGCCGCTTTTCTTTTCCAGAGTCTGGGAGTGGGCCTACCATACTGCAGTGGCCTTGCTAAGGTGTTGGTCTGGAGCAGAGGTTCTCACTGACCCATGGGTTCAAGGACTTCCCATCACCTTGCTTACAGTTCTCCACCAAAGCCTGGCTTCCTGGATCGCTCCCGGCAGGGCTGGGGGTGCTGGCAGGCAGGGAGGCTCCATGGGGCTTTGCTTATGGTACATGAGTGTCATTCATGGCCACTGCTTGTGCCATGCCCTGTCTTTGCTGGGGAGAGGGTTTGAAGGGGCTCATCTCCCTCACCCTGCACCCATCCCATCCTGGCAGGGAGCCCCGATGGACATGAAAGCGGACCAGCACGCACCCTGACCCACACCCCATACGGCTGCCCCTGTGCTAGCCCCAATGACTATGGACGAGTGGAAACCCAACCCCGCCATCAAGCCCCACAAGAAGCGGAGCTGGTACCTTGCCTGGAAGTACAAGCTGATGAACCAGCGCGCACTGCGGAAGCTGTGTCAGGTGAGTCACCCGCAGGCCTGCGGTGGATTAGAAAGGATAATCTACAGGATTTGCAAGTTTATGGAGCAGCTGTGTGGATGGAAGTGAGTCTGCTGGCAGTCCTGGGTGAACTAACGTGCTGGGAAAGCATAACCTGTCCCCCAAAAACCTATGTCCAGTGGCTTTGTGCTCATGCATGGAAGGGTCTGCCATGTCTAGCAGCTCCTTCCAGCTGCAGATGGACCTGTTGGGTGGCTATGGCAGGAGATGCAATTATCCAGGGGTCCTTGGGAGGGTTTCAGCTATAAACCTGACCAATTCCTCCCCTCCTGGTTCCAGACCCATGCTGAGTGCAGCAGGGCTCAGCCTGCAGTGGGAAACCACTGCCCCGTTTGGTTTGCAAACCAAGCCTAGTATAAGGCACAACAGGTGGACAGAGAAAACACGGCTGGGTAACAGGATCTCGTGCCCTGGAGGCAGCTGGTGTCTGGGAAAGCCCCAGGCCTGGTCACTTGTGCTGTAAAACAGCTAATCCTCAGCGGAGCCAGCATCCTGGGGGGTGTCTGGGGGCATAAGGACAGGAAGGGTTTCGCCCCATGGTAGCGAGCTGCAGAAAAGGGGCCGAGCTGCAGAAAAGGGGCCGTTTCTGAGATGAGCAGAGCTCGTGAAATCTGGTAGTTGGTTGCTGTGGGAGGGAGCAGGGGAGGGTTTTGCATGTGCCTGGGAGGACAAAGGCTCGCGAGCGCTCCGTGGGGAAGGAGACTGCTTGGTCCTGCGTCCCCTGGGGTGCTCAGGGCTTAGGAATGGGCCTCGTCGTTCACTAAGGCATGCTCATCGTGCTGTCTGCTGCTGTCATATCTCTCCTTTATGGCACTGCTGTGGCTTAAAACAAACATGAAAATTGGGCTTAAAATATGTAAACTAGAGCTGCAGGTATGGAGTAGCAAGGTCTACAGCACCTGGGCCTCTATCAGCACCTCTGACTGAGCCAGCCTCGCTAGACCCAGCTGCTGCTCTTGCTTAGTGCTGCCTTGTTCGCTCTGGTCACTGGGGCTGCTCCCCCATGTCTCCAGTACTGACCAGGGTGGAAGGTCTGGGCAGGTTGGTAAGGTGGCCTTGCTGCTGGCCACCAGGCACAGCCTGCTCCTCGCTGCAAGCCCAAGGCTCTGTTCTTGCCTAACTGAAAGCTTTCTGTGCACAGATCCCGAAAGGTGCTCATACTCCTGAGTCAACAGCAAATCAACAAGCCAAAATGCCATAGTGACGTTTATATCATCATACTGTCTGGTTTCCCGTCTTCCTCAGTTACTTCTTGAACCCGTTTGGCTGCTTGGCAGGGATAGCAGCAACACGTAGCTTTGCAACAGTAGCTGGCCAGGTAGGGCAGGGATCCTTTTAGTGCTTCTCACCAAGGGCAGGCCTGTGTGTGATCTCAACCCCGTACCAGATCTCAGAGAATCAAGGGTCCTAGACCTGAAAAAGGCACAGATTTTTAGGAAGTAAGCTGTTCGGGGGTTGAGGGGCAAGGGAAGAGTCTCAAAAGCACCTAAGACCTGTCTCAACATCACCTTGTGGGGGAACCAGGCTATGAGCAGCCTCCACCAACCTCTCCCCTCCTCTCACTTGGTTGCTGTGACATCTCCATGCTGAGTCTTGGGATGCTCTGGGGAGGTTAGTAGGATCCTGAGCTTGCATGGCTGAAGGCTGAAACCTGAAACTATCTGGTATGTCCAGAACGTGGCTGGGCCAAGGGGCCAGAGCTTTTGGGCCGTGGGATGAATCTGTCAGCAGCACATAGCAGTCAGATTTGGGCCTCTGTGGTGGCTCTGCTGTGAGCTGGATGGACCCTCCTGGCGTGGAGGTTGGTGGTGGGGCCCTGCATCGGTGTTAGCTTTAGGGGTAATAGCTGCTTAGGGCCTTTGTGTCTAAAAATCCGGTGGCAAAGCCTTCCCTCGCTGTGTGACTGTCCAGGGCAGCTTTTGGGCTCCCTGCTAGAGCTGTTCCTCAGCCCTAGGGCAGGGCTGTAGCTGCTGGGCAGGGACTTTGTTCCTGTGCAGAGCTCCATGGCCACCACATGGCTGCTGTCACCATTCCACGATGAAGAAGCACCTGGGCCCTGAGTTACACAGCTCCCTGGGACAACTAAAGACAAATTGCTTCAGCTGAGGTCTTGTCTTTCAATCCTGCATCCCAGGCCAGCATTGCAGCTCTAAGACCATCCTGTTGGCTGTGGCCAGACATGCTTTTGCAGCTTATACCTGTAGGTGGATTATTTCCTGACATGGGATCTTTGTGGTCCAAGTCTTCCTGTGTGGCTCTGCCTCAGGAAAGGCCCTTTTAGTGTGGAGTAGTTTCTGCTTTATGCTGGGTCCAAATACCAGGAAAAAGACTGAAATTGAGGAAGAGAGGGGCAAGATACATTTAAGTAAATATAGGTGCTTGTAGAAATGTTGTAGTCTTTTCTCTCTCCTCTTGGTCTGGGAGTAACAAGGCCATGGGCAATGGTGATGCTCACATTGGGGCTTCCCATGGAGTCCTCCGTAGCCCCTGGACCTTCCCATAGCCCTCTGTGTTGGCATCCACACAGGTTGCCTTGAAGTTTGCTGCAGACAGTAAGGCTGCGGGCTGTTCTCTGCAGCCTGTGGCACAGTCCAGTTTCCTAAAGTCAGACCTCAGCTTCTTCCCTTTGCCTCGCTTTAGTTGCACAGCATCTCCTCTCCCTCTGGATACCCTGAATACATCCTCTGGTTGCAGAGGGAGAGATGAGTAGTGATGCTGCAGGAGTGGCAGAAGTTGAGGTTACCGTGAGGAGCTGTAACTCTGAATTACCAAACTGTTTGCCTGCAGAGACCCTCAACCTTGATGCAATATTTTAACAGGAATCTTCTCGCACATCTGGAAGCAGGGATACGTTGGAAGTGGGTTAACTCTCACATATCAAAAAGTCAGTGCTCTCCAGCTGATGAAAGCACTTCACCCCAAAACTCGGTCATCTGTATTTCTTTCTCTTCGCCTTCCCCCAGAAGAAAGCAGGGGGAATAACAGATGCTTATGATCCCTTGCAAGATCTCCTTGGAGTGCCCTGCAGCCTTTGCCAAGGAGGTGGCCTGATCTTGGGGTTGTTGCTTACAAGTTGCTAATGCAAAGCGTCCTGCATTGCAGACAGGTGCTGTCCTCTTCCTGCTTGTGACTGTAATTGTGAACATCAAGTTGATCTTGGACACCAGGAGAGCTGCTTATGAGGAGGAAGAGGAGTCTGCACAGGACTACGGTGAGGGGCAGCATCTTGCTTTTCTTTGAAAGCAAGGAAACCAGAGGAAGGGAAGTAATTTCTTTAAATCAGAGCAAACTTGTGACCAGTTACAGCACAAAAGACAGGTTGATGCATGTGGGTATGACAAAAATGAATAGAAAAGGCTGTTCCCATTCCTGGTCTCAAGGCTTCATCACGTTTGGCTGCAGAAGTCTGTGTGGGGATAGCTGCGGCCAAACCTGTTGCCATTTTGTATTTCCCTTAACCTGCCATCCCTGTAGATTCTGACCTGTGGCTTGTTGGGCTGGGATACCTGGTGGGCATGACCTTCTGGAAGCTCGGCTGGGCTATTACCGAGCAGGGACAAGCCAGAGGTGCCTTGGCTGGTTGAGACCAGGCATTTCTTCCCTGTAGATGATGAGATGCTGAATGTGGAGGTCCCTAGGCACCCTGTCAGCAACAAGAAGGTCTTGGATGTTGAGGTGTACTCCAGCCGGTCGAAGGTCTACGTGGCTGTGGATGGGACGACAGTAAGTGATGGGTGCTGGCTGTCCCTGTGAGCAGAGGGTGGATGGAGCTGAATGGGTGAAGCCTCAAGCAGCAGGTGGTGAGAGCACTTTGGTGGCTGGCAAGAAGGTCGGGAGTGGATCCTCCCCCTGCCTACAGGACTCTGGAGGTGTTGTCCCGCCTTGTCTTCTGCTCTGGCATCCATCACTGCCATGAGCAAAGCCAAAATGTCACAGGAGAGACTTGCCCCTTGTTTGGGGGCTGTGCTGTGCTGAATGGGCAGGGAATAAGAGGTCTTGGCCTATGGTTCTCATTGCTTATCCACTTGCAGGTCCTGGAAGATGAGGCTCGGGAGCAGGGAAGAGGGATCCATGTCATCGTCTTAAATCAGGCTACGGTAAAGCATCCCTGTGTGTCTGCATTTGTCTTTCTTACTGGGCAGTGTTTGTCTTTGTTCTTTAACTGTTGGGTGCACGAGGCAAAGGGCAGCCAGGACGGAAGTCTGCGAATGCTTGTTTGTTTGTAGTTTTCAGAGCACAACAGGGTCACCCAGAGAGTCCCTGCAGTGCTTGCCTAGCTGTCCTTGGGGAGCAGGCAGGAGAGGAGTTGTGAGGTTGGGTAATGCTGTCCCATGGACCTCAGTGCATGTCATGCGTGAATGCCCAAGGGCTGAGCTTGCCTGGGGACTAACTCCCTGGCATACCAGAAAAGTAACTCATTGTGTTGCTCAGGGATTGAGACTTCCAGGACAGATTTCCATAATTCTGCATGCCCTGGCTGTATAGCATTTAAGATGCATCTGACATTTGAATATCAACAGGGTCACGTGATGGCCAAGAGGGTCTTTGACACCTATTCTCCCCATGAAGATGAAGCCATGGTACTTTTCCTCAACATGGTTGCCCGGGGCCGGATCCTGATCTTTACCATTAAGGTATGTGACCTTAGTGTCAAAAGAAAAAGTCACCTTGAGTCAGGACGCCCTAAAGCTCATCTGGGCCGCTGCCTCCTGAATGTCATCAGGCATTCCCAGGGCTAAATGTCACATCCCCACTGGGCTACACCTCCCTGGCTGGATCACCTCCCTTGTCCTCTCGCTCCCCTTTGTTACTACAGATACTACTGTGTGCCCAGCAAGGCAGGAGAGCAAAAAGCAGATGTATCAGAGCCTGCAGCAATAAACAGGTTAGGTGGAGAATGGACATGATGAAATATAAGGATGTGGTGGGACCCTTCTGGGTCCCGGTTCCAGGCTTTGGTGGGGGCAGGGTGGGAGCACTGGAATGTGCTGGCTCTGGGCTGCTGTGTGAGCAGCATTGTGCTTCTTCAAGGTTTCGGGTTTAGCTGTGTGAAGTGTTGCTGGACACATGGCCCTGCTTGAGAACAGTTTGGTCTCAAGGAAACAGGAGTCCCTGACTCTTCTGACCTCCCTGTGGGTCATGATGAAGGCACTGGCAGGTCTAGTGGCACAGAGACCTTAGGAACCTGCTCTTAAACGTTTCTGGCTCAGCTGGTTTAAGGGTAAGAGTAGGCCCTGTACCTCTTTGGTATTGATGGGAGACTTTCCTTGTCTGCTTAAGGAGACAACCTCAGCTGCAGGATTGTGTTTTGTTCCAGGATGAAGGCTCCTTTCATCTCAAGGACACAGCCAAGAATGTCCTGAAAAGTCTGGGGAGCCAAGTTGCACCATTCCTGAGCTGGAGAGACATGTGGACATTTGTGGGAAAGAAGGGAGGTGAGTCTAGCACAAGCCGGGAGAGGGTTGATGGCCCCTTTTTCAGGGAGAAGCCAGGTGACGGCAAACCCAGCCCATCCCCAACATGCTGTATGAGCAGGGAACAAGTCACAGGGAGCGGCAACTCCGTTCCTGGAGGTGAGGGCGGGGATGGAGGCAAAGCATGTCTCTTCAGCAGCTCACCAGAGACTAATGGGAAGAGGTGCCAAGCTGCCACCCAGAGCTACAGCCCATGGTCATGCCTTGACACAATGGGAATGGGCCCTTCCAGACAGTCCTGACCCTGTGTCCCTGCTCCAGGGGAAGTATACGGGGAGAAGCATGCCAAGTCGCCTGCCCTCTCAACATGGGGTGACCCTGTGCTGCTGAAGACAGAAGTTCATCTGACATCTGTGGAAGGTAGGAAGTAAGATCCGCTCTGTGGTGCCAGGTATCTCTGGGATGTGTCTGCCTGCTGCTCTTGGTGGTTTTGAGTCAAAGCCATGGGTCTGTTAAAAACATCCCAGGATGGATTTAAGGCTGTTTGAGACGGGTATGGTAGCTTTTAAAATGGGGCCAGCTTCCCTTCTTCCTGCTTCCATGGCAATTCCAGGCATGGTTGTTGAGAAGGGTGAGGATGGGGAAGTGGGGACGTGGTCTGGCCATTTGTCACCTCTCCAAACCAGGCCTGGTCCAGTCTTTTCTGACTGTTGGCCTTGAACATGGCCCATTGCTGCTCAGAGAGGCTATATGATGGGCATGGCTTCTGAATGGCTCCTGTGGTTATACCTGGCATCTGGAAGTGTTGCTTGTTCATAGTAATAAGGACTGGCTTGGTGATGGCTGAGCCCAAGGAGAGCCGTCTGTGTGGCAGTGCAGCCTGGAGCATACAAGGTGAGGCCATGGGGATGAGCAGTCTTTTTTCTCCTTGGTGCCTCCAGATGCTGAGTGCCATTGGCCCGACACAGAGCTGAACCGCCGCCGGAAGAGGTTCTGCAGCAAAGTAGAAGGTTATGGCAGTGTCTGCAGCTGCAAAGACCCCACACCCATTGAGTTCAACCCTGATCCTGTGAGTGTAGGGGCAGAGTATTCAGGGAAGGCTTCAGGAGAGAGGGCTGGGCTGGATCAGGTGTGTTTGCAGCTCAGATGCAGAGACCTGTCCTTAAGCTCCAGCTGAGTGGTGAAAACTGTCCCTAGGCAAGCTCTTAACCCCAGCAAAGGTAAGGTGAATACATGTGGTCAGATCATGCTGGGGAAGGGGAGTTCCCTTGCCCTATGTCTGCCCTGAGCTGCCAGGTTACCATGACTCTAGGGACATCAGTGTAAGCAGGAGAGCCTGTACATTTGGAGATGGAGCGGTTATCATGGCCTTTGGGCTGTCCTTGGCACAGTGCTGAAGGGTTTGGACAAAGGTCTCTGGGTCAATGCAAGCTGGGATTGGGGAGCTGGATCTGAGGTGGGGTGAAAGGGGAAAGCTGGCAGGGTCTCCATCAGTGCTGAGTGGAGTCCTACTTGGTTAGTGTGGTCCTGAGCCAAGGGGTAAGACTATACAGCTCTGCTGTTTAACAGCAGGGCCGATTCCTACCCCTTGGATCCTGCTCTCAGTGGCATAGAATCATTTAGGTTGGCATGGCCTCCCCCAGCCCCGCTCACACACATTTTTCTCTTCCAGCTGAAGGACAATAAAGTCTTCAATGTTCCTGTAGCTGTTATTGCAGGGAACCGCCCCAACTATCTGTACAGGTAAGTACTTCCATGGGACACAGCTTCTCTGCTCTGTGCCACAAGACCAGACATGGCCCAAGCCCTCCCCTTCATCCTGCTGGCAGGATCCAGCCTCTTCCTGGGGTTGCATGAGCAACGTGGACAGACCTGCCTGGACAGATCCCAGGGTCCTTGGCAATGGGAAAGGGAAGAGCCCAAGGGCGCAGTAGGTCCTGTTCCCTTACCATGCACCCTTTTCCCCACCCAAAGAGATCCATACCCCTCTGCTGAGTGGCCTGGACCCACTGGGGGCTGTGCGCTCAGGCCCCTTGATCTCTCCCCAGGATGCTGCGCTCCTTGCTGTCGGCTCAGGGCGTCAATCCACAGATGATCACAGTCTTCATCGATGGGTACTACGAGGTGAGAGCACTCCCAGAGGTCCCTGTAGCCAGGTCCTTGGTCCCCCAGCCAGGAGTATGTGGTGCTGGCCCAGTCCGTGGTGGGTGGCAGGCTATGAGCCCCTTCAACCCTTCCTGCTGTGGATCACACTGCTCCTCACCTGCTCGTATGCAAAGTCAGTCCGCTTAGCCAAGCCATGGGTGTGGCTAAAGCTGCCTTGGCTTCTCCAAAAGCCCAGATTTTACATTCTTATGTCAGAAAGAGGGCGGTGTGCAGGAATGGGGTGGTCATGCTGGGCTCTCCCCATCCGCCTTTCTTATTTGATGAGTATCACCAGCCTGGGTGTAACACCGCCTGTTCAGCTCCCTTGCATGAAGCAGAACGAACCAGTCCAGCTGTGCCTGTCCAGCTTCACTCTCAGTAAGAGGTGAAGAAACCCAAAACGATCTGTTTTCACAAGGTTCGTGAAAGCTGTGGCCAGGTAGAGGAGAGCTGGTCCTTTAGAGGGCCTTTAGACCTTCCCATCAGCAAAACCTTATAAAGCCCTGGAGGATCCCACTGCAAGCCCTGCCTCTCTGGCAGTGGGATGTGCTTTGGGACAGGCCTTTGGCATCCTAGTAGGTCTCAGGAGCTTTCTAGCCCTCATCTCTGCAGCAGCCCATGAGGTATTGTCTGGTTGCCTTGTGATGGAGGTGGAGAAGGGAAAAGGCTCATTCCCTTGCAGGCCTCTCCCACCACTGCTAGGTTGTGGGACTGGGAGAGCTGGTTTGTTTATGCAGGCTCTTACTGCAGCATAACAGAGTGGTTAAAGATAGCAGCATCCATTGCCATGGCAACTGGACCAGCATCCCTCAGCTATGAGGGGGCAGCCTGGATGCTCGTGCTGCCATGGTGGATTGCCAGGGAAAGGGGGAACGGTTGGTGCAATGGAAGCTCCTTCTCTCTTTTGTGGCTAGGAGGTGGGATGGACAGTAAGGGGATAGAGAAGGCCTTGGTGGGGCCTTCTTGGGGCAGAGATATGTCAGCCCAAATATGGATTACTTCTGATCCCAGTGCAGATGTGCTTGGTCGGAGAGGTCTCTTTCTTGGCAACTGTGAAGGAAAATTAAGTTGATTATGGTTTCGACATTAAGCAGCTAGTAGGTGTTCCTGGCTATACCTGTTTTCTTTCTGCACTGTCCATGGGGGCCTGGGGATTTGGGCTTCTCAGATATTCTTGGATACAACTTTGGGTCTGCAATCTAGCAGGGCTAACAAACTTATGGTGATACTTAAGGGCTGAAGGGCCAAGAGGGTTTGGCGAGTTCCTTGCTGTGGGGTCTACAGCACAGCATCATTTTGAGCCTTACTTGCCCCCAAGAGAACAGCCACATGCAGGGGATCCCACAGTCATATTCTTGTTGTCCCAGGGAGCTGACGCTATCAGAAGGTGGGGAGAGTGTATCCAGACCTACGCATTTGGTGAGCTTTGTACCTTTCCGTTGCAGGAGCCAATGGATGTCGTAGAGCTGTTTGGCCTCTCAGGAATCCAGCACACTCCCATCAGTATTAAAAATGCCAGAGTTTCCCAGGTGAGAGACCTTTCCCAAATCCTGGGAGGGTTATTTCCTGGGACCTGGGATAGCGTTCGAGGGAGGCAGGCTTAGCCCAACATCTGTGCCAGGCTACCCCTCCCTGTGGTCCGGGGGTTGATGCCAACACAGGCAACGATCTGTCTTTTCTTGTAGCACTACAAAGCCAGTCTGACTGCAACATTCAACCTGTTCCCGGTGAGTGAGACTTCTGCCTGCGCTCTGTCTAGCTGCTTGCCCAAGGGAGCAAGACAGCACAGGGTTTCCCTGGGAGAGTGGCATCTGTGACCCCCACCTCACGGGAGCTGGAATTGGTCCTGTGGGGCAGGAAACAGCACAGGCAGGGGACACTGCTTGGTGTCTCTTCTCTGTCCTGGTCCTATCCTTCTGACATCTTTCCTTGCCCTACAGGATGCTAAATTTGCCGTGGTTCTGGAGGAAGACCTTGACATTTCTGTTGACTTCTTCAGGTAAAGCTGTAGGTCCCTGAACTCCTGTTTGGGTGGGATTTCCTAGAAGCTCTCTGGCTGGTCAGGAGAGGCCAGGTCACCTATCTGAGGCTCCCAGGCAACAGCCATAACTGAGTTCTTCCTGCAGAGAGTTTTGAGTCCACTGTCCTGGCATTCAGTGCAGGGTGACTTCAAGGTCTGGGATCTCTTCCTGGTTTGCTTTTTGGGGGCAGTGATCTATTCTGTACACACACGATTAGAACTGCCCCATGGCAAGAGGACGGGGACAGCATCTACCAGGGCTCCAGTTTTTTCATAAGGAGGAGGGACTCTGATGGAGCAGGAGACAATGTAGTCCTCTCCCCATGGTGAGATGCAGCTTAGCTTGTTTGGGTGCTCCTCCCCTGATCTCATGCCAACATCAGCCATCTCAGCCCAAGAGGTTGGGTTAGACAGTCCCAGTGGTTGGGGGTGGTTTGTCCCTTTGTGGAGAATTTGCCTTGGTTTCTCTGGGGGAAGGAAGTTTGACCAGGGACCGGACAACTCTTTTCTCAGCTTTCTGAGCCAGTCAATACACCTTTTGGAGGAGGATGAGAGCCTGTACTGCATCTCAGCTTGGAATGACCAGGTGGGTCAGGGAGGATGGTGGAGTAGGGACACCTGCCCTGTGTTGTTCCCATGTCAGGCTGGGGTACAAGTTCTGTCTGTGAAGTGGAGTGTCCCCCCACTATCATCCTAGGTGGGTCTGTCTCCCCAGCCCTGAACTGTTTGGAAGTGCCCCAGCGAATCACCATCCTGTCCCTGCTGTGTGCTTCCCAGTGTCTGTCCCCTGCTCCCTGTGCTGGGAGTCTCCATGGAGCAAGATGCCTCCTATTTTAGCAGGGTAGGGGTGCATTCAGGATGCTGAATGCTCCCCATAACATCGCAGGGCTATGAGCACACAGCTGAGGACCCCTCGCTTCTGTACCGTGTGGAGACCATGCCAGGCCTGGGCTGGGTGCTCCGGAAGAGCCTGTACAAGGACGAGCTGGAGCCAAAGTGGCCAACCCCTGAGAAGGTGAGTACCCTAGAGGGACCCTGTCTTCTGCACCCTTATCTATGCCCATCAGCAGTCCCTGATCATCACCCAGTCCCTGTGGGTACAACTCTTGGAGGGACCCTGGCTCTCCCTGAGCTTCCACTGGGAAGGATGCCCAAGCAGAATGAATTTGGGACAGACAGTAACTTGAGGACCACAGAGCTGGCTGGAACAGCCCAGGCAGGCTGTGGCCAAAGGGACTGGAGCTGGTGTGTGCAGCCAGAAAGGTCCCTGGGTGGCCACACTACCAAATCATGCCCCAGAGTTGAGTGTGAGTGGCAGTTTCTCCTCCCCAGCTCTGGGACTGGGACATGTGGATGCGGATGCCCGAGCAGCGGAAGGGCCGGGAGTGTATCATCCCTGACATCTCACGCTCCTACCACTTTGGCATCGTGGGGCTCAACATGAACGGCTACTTCCACGTGAGTGACCTCCCTCAGCCCCCAAGCCCCGTCCTGGTGCTGAGCTCTGACTCAGCCACCTTTCCAGATAGCAGGGATGCTTGAGGTGACCTCCAAGTACTGCTGACTCCTGACTGAACCCTGTTTTCCTTCCCTCCTCTCTCTCTTCCTCCCAGGAAGCCTATTTCAAGAAGCACAAGTTCAACACAGTTCCGAATGTCCAGCTTAAAAATGTGGAGAGGTGAGTGCTGGTCAGAATGAGATCTGAATGAAACAGTTGCTTGACCTGACCCTTGTCCCCTTGTGCTGGGGATGTCTCCCTTCCGGAACAACAGCCATAACCTCTAGCCCCAGCACACTGGCCTCCACTGGGGAATCCTTGCGGTGGTTTTTGTGAGGTTGGGTTCAGCTACTCTGTACTCCTGGTGGACGTGTTGAAGGGTCATGTTTTTGCTGCCGTATCCTCCAAGATGTGTGGCAGTCCCTGCCCTCCGCTCATCCCTCCACCCTGCCTTTTTGTGTTACACTGGGGCAGTCTTAAGTTTGGATCATTTTGGGATGATCCCTGCTTATCAAACTGTCTGGCTCTGCCCTGATCTCTGTTCTCTCTCCTCCAACAGCTTGAGGAAGGATGCTTACGAGACTGAAATTCATCGTCTCCTGGGGTAAGTGCCTGCAGGGAGGTTGGGAGACCATGGGCACACTGGGTGAACCAACCAGGACAGAAGAAAGGTTGGAGGTGGCCCTGGTAGCCCCAGCCATCGCTTGCCTGTCTGAAGTACCCTGCAGTGGGAACAGGGAGGAGGTGGGGTCCCCTCTCACTCCCTGTTCTGTTTCCACAGTGAGGCTGAGGTCTTGGACCACAGCAAGAACCCCTGTGAGGACTCCTTTGTGCCTGACACTGAGGGCAAGGTCTATGTCATGTTCATCAGGATGGAGCAGGAAGCAGATTTCACGACCTGGACGCAGCTTGCCAAGGTGAGGCTCCTGACATGGCCCATCCTCACCCCTGCACTGACCTCAGCATCGCTGGGAAGCATCTGGCTGTTGTTCTTGGTTTTGTTCATGGCCTTGGATGCAGCTCAGCAAATGGACTTTTGCTGCCCTTGGGTGGTATTTAAGCTTTTGGTGTTTACAGAAGGCCCTGGGTCATCCAGGGCAGATGCTTGGTTCAGTGGAGATAAGTCTCAGGACCTCCCTGTGTGGGAGCCCAGAGTCTGAGCTTGTCAGGATGATTCCATCACTTGCCTGGAGGTGATGGTCAAACCCCCTGTCCTGAGGCAGGAATGGGAGCAGGTTCCCCCTCTTCTCTCACTGACAGTGGCTGGAGGGGCGCTGCCCTGATCAAGGTGCCATCCTCTCTCTACCGAGTCTCGATGAGGGCAAGGGTGGTGGCTCTTCCCTTGCCAGGGGACACCTGGCCCTGGTGCCCATCCCCAGGCTCTGATGCCTCTTACTCCCTCCCCACCATCCTAGTGCCTCCACATCTGGGACCTGGACGTCCGCGGGAACCACAAGGGGCTGTGGCGTCTCTTCCGCAAGAAGAACCACTTCCTCGTGGTGGGGGTCCCTGCCTCCCCCTACTCGTGAGTATCACGGGCACAGCAACCTGGGTAATCCCCCCCCATCCTCATGGCACTGTTCTCTGCCCAGGGCACTGCATCATCTGCTTCTGTCCCAGCCCAATCCTGGGGCATACCACCCCTCTTCTGAATCATTGCGGGGGGACATGACAGAATAGGTGCCCAGGGCTGGAGGATGTCCCAGTGGGAAGGAGATCAGGCCAGGGAGGCAGGCAGGGCTGTTGGGAGTTGGGGTCCTGAGAAAGACCACCACCCCTGCCTGTTCCCACCCAGCCTCCTCACCTGCAGGTCCAAGAAGCCCTCATCAGTGACACCAATCTACATGGAGCCCCCTGCCAAGGAGGAAGGGGCGGTGGCAGTCCCAGTGGTTGCTGCAGCAGAGCAGACATGAGACTGGCAGCCAGAAAGCGAGGGGGACTGGGAGAAGACAGAGACCTCCACGGTGCAGAGATGGAGTTGGCAGCAGCTCTTGGAGGCTGGTGACTGGACATGGACTCCCATTTCAGGCTGCAAAATGAGACCTTGGGCTTCCTCCAGGCCCCTGTTGTGGTCTCCCTCTCCCTCGCACGGGACAGGGTCTTTCCCTGTAGATATGCCACCCCCCATCCCAGGAACTTTTTTTTTTTAACACAGACTCTTTACTAATGCTGTTCGTGTTGCTCCCTGGCTGGGCAAAGCTGGAGGAAGGAGATGCTCAGCTGGGGGCTAGAGGAGGCCTCAAAAAAAACCTCTACTTCCCTTTTTGGCCCCTGAGTCCTGAGAAGGCAGCATGCTCATGTGCAAGTCCTGCAGCCTACCAGCTGGGTGTTATTTGTTAACTCTTGCCTGGCTGGCTCTGTGCCCGGTGGTGAATGCGATGATGAAGAAGGGATCTTCCAGCATCTCTTCTATTTCCTGCACAATGGATGCACCTTGAAGACTGTATGTTTGGTTGGACATCTCCCTGCGCATCAGCTTTGCTTCCTGGGCTGCAGACACTGATGCAGCCCAGCTCATAGGCAAAAGGGAATACTGAAGAGGAGCTGAGCTTGCTGTGGATGCATAGGGGACACCCCATACCCAGCACGAGGGCAATCAGGTGCCCCTTTCCTTTCTCTGCAGTTCTGGGAGCTGGAGCTGACTATAGATGGAAGTGGACCAGGCTGTGTGCTGAGGCTCGGACTGTCCTCACCCACCTTCTCTGTGGGGAGCAGCCCTGCCCCCCCAGTGGTGGGAGATGGGGTGAAAGTGCCTTGCAGAGTGAGATGGGAGCAGCCAGCAGGCATCCCCCCAGCTGGAGGGGCAGGATGGACCAGGGTCCTCTGGAGCGAGAGATGCTGAGCTCTGGCGTGGTCCTTGCCTGTGGTACTGTACCCTGTCTCTCCCTCCTCTCTGGCCAGGTACCCCCAGCTCTTGCTGAAGGCAGAGGGAGTTTGTTCTCCTGAATCCCCACCCTTACTGTGGTACGTTAACTAGCAGGGAATCTGAGCTGAGCTGGGATGGGCAGCCTGGCTCTCCTGGTGTGGTACACCCCTCATGCAGAGGGAGAGGGAGGGGGTCCCTGTCCCCCCTCCTGTGCCTTAGGAAGGACCCCAGGGCCCCCTCCCACCCCCAGCCACTTGGTACTAATGTGCCCCCCCCCACACTGGGGGCAGTTCTGGTCCCCTTGCTCAGTGCACCTCCCTGTCACATCCATGCAGCAAGAGATATGTTCTCTGCCCAGGTCCCTCAGCCTTGAGCAGGTATGCTATGCTCTGGCTTGCCCTTGGGAGGAGAATTGCTGCTCAGCCCTTTCCCTGTGGTCACAGGGGCTCCTCCCCTTCATTTTCTCACTGTGAACTGAGCGTCAGGGTCTACACTACACTAACTTATTTATTTATTGCTTGCGGGAAGGGGAGGATAGCAGGGAAGTGGCATGGAGAGCTGGCAGCCCCCAGCCTGTGTGGGGGCAGTCATGGGAGGTTTGTCTCTTGTCCCCCTGGCTCCATCCTCCGTTCCTCTTCTTCCTCCCTTGTCCAGCATAGGAATGAATAGTTGTGAACCTGGGAAGTCTGCTCCTCTTTGGCCAAAAAGAGCCCTGTGTGGACAGAGCGTAGCTCTAGCATGACTGCAGGGACTCTGACCCGTGCTGTCCCTTGCATGCCTGCCCCAGCAGCAGGGATGGAACAGATGCAGGAGGGGAACAAGAGGGTGCAGGGTGGCACCCTTGAGACTGCTGTACCGGGCTTGGGTTCAACCCTGCCCTCCTCTGCCACCCCTAGTGCTGGTCCTCGAGGGTAAAGCAGGTCCTTTCAGGGCGATGGGAAAGGGACTCCGGCTTCTTCCCAGGGAAAGCAGCTCACTCCCCATACCCAGCTTTGGAAAAACTTCTACCACTCTCCACCATGATGCCCTTTCCTTGGCATCTCTGTTTGCAAGGCCCCCTTTCCCTTCTCCCTGAAACTAAATACACCCCCTTTCCCTTCTTCTCTGGCAGGGCTTAGGCTTGGCTTCCTCCTAGCTCCTCCTGGGGCTGGGGAAGGTGGTCCTATGGATAGGGAAGGGCTAAAGGCTGGTTCCCCTCTCTGCTGCCTGCCCTGCAGCAACCAGGGGTCTGTGGCTCCTTGCTCTCAGTGACAGCAGGACTTGACCGGTGGGCTTCAAGCTCCCCACTCTCCACAGGCCGCGGTGGGCCTGCTGGGTGCTGTTCTCCATCCATCCCCATTCCTTCAGCAAGGCTCTGGTGTGGTGGCCATGGTAGGACTGGGTGTGTGGGCACCCCCAGGGCTTGCTGCTTTATGAATCGGATTATTTTTTCAAGAGTAAACACTGCAAAGCTGTTGAGCCTCGTGTGTTTCATGGCTGGCCTCGTGTGGCCAAGGGCTGGGGTCCCCAGCTCTGGCCACGTGCCTGGAAAGGACAGACCCTGTCCTCTGTGGTATCTCTGCCCTGTGCACTGCAGGGCTAGCCATGGGCTAACAGTGGCCCCGGGGCCCTGCCCTGTGGTTCCCATGCCAGCAGAGGTCCTCCGTGCCGTGCCATGTGGTGCCAGAGCGGCTGGCGCAGGTTTGTGAACCGTTTCCTCCTCAAACTTTATCATTTTTATCTTCAGTAACCAACCGAAACTCTGACCAACTGCCTGGGGCCTCTTGCCTGGCGTAATCAGCTCCGATGCTCCCCCTGGCGCCTCCAGCTGCCATCCCTTGAGAAATACAGACCTGTGGCCCTCGGCTCCTGGCTTGGTGTCCCTTTGGGGGTCAGTAGGGTGAAGTGGCTGCTCATCCTGAGATGGGGGCAGCGAGCTGCCAGCCCCCGCACTTGCACCACGCCATCCACCAATCTCAGCCGCACAGGGCTGGACTGCATTTTGGGCCTCTCCCAAGGGATTTGGCTTGCTTTCCTTTGAGGGAAATGGGGTCCTGAAATAAGGACCTCCTGCCTAAGGTCACAGCAGAAGTAAGGGACGTTGTAGCTGGAGGGGACCAGGCCCCTGCCATCAGCCAGCCACAGCTGGAGCTGACACCTGACAACTCATGTCCTGCCATAGCAGGGCTCCCCAGCTGTCCAGCCCCTGCCTGGTTGTGGCTGGGCATGGCAAAGCAAAAGCAGGGGCTGCAGGAGGGACCTCCAGCAAAACCATCTCGGCAGCACAGCAGCCTTTGCTCCTCCCAATGGGGGTGGGTGCAGGCAGGGGCGAAGCGAAGCCAGGCGAGGAGCTGGCTTGGTCCTGCAGTGAGAAAAAATAGCTGCAGAGCATCCCAGATCCGTGTGGGTGCCTTTTGCAGGAGGCCCACATGACCTCTCCAAATTTCTGCCCCCAAGGGGCAGGGAGCCCTGGGAGGGCTGGGGGTGCACCAGTTTCTGGACCAGAGACCACAGGACCCAAATGAAACTGCAATGGGAGGGTGTTGGCCACCAGCACGGACCAGCTGCCTCCTGCTCCCCTGCCCGCTCCCTGCAGCCAGGCTGGGCTTCTGCCTTCGTGACTCCCACTCTCTCCCCGGGGCCAGGCACAGCTTTTGGGGGGGCACCCCCTTGCCAGAGACTTTCCCCCCAGCTCCAGGAGCTTTGCTTGGCAGCGCTGGAGAGTGCTCTCACCTCCTGGCAGCCTCCCCATCCGCATCCGCATCCGCCTCCCACCGAGGCCAAACCCTGCAGAGCTGCACCCCTGCCAGGGCACTGTGGGCAAGGGGAGGATCCAGCTTCTGGGTCTGATACCCATGGGCAGAGCCCCGCAAGGTGATGCGGACTCAGGTTTGAGACCTGCCACATCTTGCCCACCTCGAGGGACTGGCGTTTGCAAACTGCTGCATTTATAGGAGCATTCCCTCCCAAAACAGAGGGGTGATGCTAAAAGCAGGTTAACCCCCTCAAAGGGGAGTGCCTGTCCCAAGCTGCTGGAGAGCTTTGGCTCATCGCCTGCGGGTGATGGTGATGTGGAGGTTCATTGCCTGATGGGGCTTCTTGGGGCAGTCAGGTTGCTCCCCATCCTGCTCACCTCCTGGCTCAGCCCAGAGGTGCTGGAGCATCCCTGGATGTCCGGAAGCCGGACAGGCAACTGGCCCAACACCTGCCCCCCGTGGGAAGCCCAACCAGCCAGCTCCCACGGTTCAGCCCCACGCGGCACCAGCTTTAGCACGTGCTGCCCAAGTTGCCGGTTCCCAGGTCTCGCCCAGCCCCGCGCAGGCCCCCCACAGCCCAGCCTGCCTCACTTTGTGTAGACATACAAATGAGAACCTGTCCGGGCTGCTCCACATCCCAGGAGCTGGCTGATAATTAAACAAAAGCAAAATAGCCTTGGCATGAAACTTGACCTTTCCGGAGCTTGCAGGGGGGGAAGGGGAATTTTGCATCATTTCTGGTGGTGGTTATTTTTATGCATTGTGCTTGTTTGGTGGGGATCTCTGTGCCGGGGTGGCGGGGAGTGGATGATGGGCTGTGATGTGGGTGACAAAGTCCAGGCTGACCCTTCCTGTGGCACATCAGTCCCTCAGTGCCCCACAGATGGAGAGAAGCACCCTCTGGCCGGCATCCGCCAGGATAACAGACACGGTCCTCTCGGATGGAGGGATCTCAGCGCTGGAGGGACGCCAGCGCTTAGGGTGTGCTGGCCCTGTCCCCATCCCTGCATGGGAGGGAGGCAGTGATTCTGTGCCCAAGCCACCTACATCGCAGCTCAGGGAGCTGATCCCCAATTTTCAGCACCTTCTGCGTTATAAAGAGCCCTGCAACGCCAGGGTGCCCAAACCACTCCCAGGAAGGGGCTCTGCTTGGCTTCTCCCCTTGGTCCTGGCTGCAGGGGGTCCTTCCCCTGCACCCAGCCCATCCCTGTCCCCATCCCCTGCTGTGCCTCCCAGTCCGGGGCTGCCACCTCTTCTGCCCGGACCTAACAAAGCCTGGCGGCGAATTAATCTTCAACTGGGTACCCGGGATTGTTGCCGTGATGGTTATTATGCCGCGTCCTGCCCAGTGCGGTGTTAATGATTAATGCCCCAGGTTTAATATCAGCTCCTGCCTGCTGCCTTTTGCATAGTCCTTCCATTGCCTCCTCTGTTATCCCGATAAATAACTGGGGCACGGAGCTGCCCAGAAAGCACCGTTGGGGCTGGGTGGGCACACAGGATGGTTTATCTCTGGGGCAGGGAGGAGGAGAAGGGGAGCCAGGGAGGAAGGCTGTGCCAATGTGTGCCATTGCCTCACTTCTTCCCCTGGGCCAGCCTGTGCCCTTCAAGGACGTCCTCTCCTCCCCAATCGGGAACGTCCTGGCCAGGCTGTTACTGCAGGCGGGCACTCCTTGGGCAGCTGGTGCCAGATGAGTTTGCTTTTGGTTCCCATTCACTGCCTTTATCAGCACAAACCCGAAGAGCTACGATTCCTCCTCCTGCTCATGACGACCCTGTTCCCCACCAAAACCAATTCCCAGGAGGGAGGGGGCAGCTCGTTTCCTAAAACTCTGAGTGCTACCTGGTCCCTGCCAGCACACACCCCTCTGCCACGCAGGGTTTTGCCCTTTGTGCACCAGGGCACGTGATGCTGGTGGCGAATGCGTCCCGCAAACCTCCTGAGACTTTGGCCCATGCACGGCACCCATCATGGTGGGGCAACACATGAGCCAGCACTCCATGGGGCTGCCGGGGTGAAAGGCAGCTCTTCAGGTATCTGCCTTCCCCATATGGCTGGGGGCTCCAGCCCCTCACTTTCCCCACCCTGTGCTCGTGGGGAGCCTAAACACACCACCTGGCAGGAGGCTGCCGGGGGGCCGGATCCACCCCACCCAGTCCAGCCTACAGCCCACGTACCAGCCCCTTCCTTAGTGCCACCAAGAGAGCAGCTCAGCCTTAAGCCATCCCCCTCCCCAAGCTGGGGGAAATTCCCCATGTGGGCTCCGAAAGTGGCTGTTTCCCACAGGGAGAAGGTCCAAGGCTGCTGCAGGAGGGGGCAATACAGTGACATCAGGATGGTACCCATCACATGGGGGCTTGTGGGGACACAGCAGACTGGATGAGGCCAGAGATGCCACATCGCTCCCAGGGGCTCCGGGTGGGCAGGGGCCTGTGTGCACCCCTGTTTCCCTGTACAGAGCAAACCCCGGAGCACAGGGACCAAACACCGCCCGTTTGCTGAGCCCAACCTGATGCTGACCCCAGCTCTGCTGCCCAGCATCCCCCTGCACAACTGGTTCTCTCCCCGCCATCCTCATCACCTTCCCAGCCGCGAGAGGGGCAAACCCGACCCAGGAGGAAAGCAAAGTCTGCCCCCAGGCTCAGCCACCCTTCCCTTCGCTTCCACCGGCTCTGCCCATCCCAGGGGGTTTCTGCCCACACCGGCTGGCCAGGCTGGTCGGCACCCACCCAGGGGGTTATTGCCCGCGGTGGAGTGGAGCAGGGCACAACCCACGGACCAGGGAGCACCAGAGGGTATGTGGCCAGAGACAGCAGTGACCCGGGCTCTGGCGGGTGGCAGGGTGCTGCCTGCTGCCTGCAGTCCCTGCCAGGGAGACTTTATCCTCCTGCTCTCCCTGACCCTGCGTCATGGGTGGAAAAGAGGAACCCCTCCACGCCGACACACGCACCCCATCACGTCAGCTGCTCAGGCACCTCAAGCCCAAGGACGCCTTCCCGGGGGCAATAAGGAAGTTTCTGTTTGCTACCACATGCTCCCGGGGACTTTTTGGTCTTGCGCTCTGATGGCACAACTGTCAGCTTTTGGGGTGCTGCCAGGCACCCCGGGTGCCAGCCTGGGAGAATCAGGCAAGCCTAAGGGTTACGAGGTGCGGAGATGCCTGGTGGCACCCACATGGATTGGTGGGGACGGGTGGTGGGCTGAGGTGTGTCCCGGCACTGGTGGGGTCCAGCTGGGATGGGGTCTCCTCCAGGGAGCCCAGAAGCTCTGGCAGTGCCTGGGCAGTGGGAAACAGAGGGCAGAGGCTCAGCAGGAGCACAGGAGAGGCTGCACCAGCCTGGATTACCCCCCGCTGCTCCGCTGTTGCCCTTCAGCTGCCAAGGGAGCTGAGAGCTGGGAAGGACGACGGGGAGGAATCGCATCCGGGAGGAGAAACCGGTCCTTCGAGTTTCCCCAGCAGGCAGAGGGGAGGAAACTAGCCGGTGGTTTCAGAGGTATTGCCCAAACTCAGCGCCACAGAAACTGCCTGCCCTGACCTGGAGAAACCCCGTGGCAGGGAAGAGGTGCGAAGCCGGGAGCCTCTGGCCAGCCCCGCGTCGCCCCCGAGCCCGCTCCAGCCCGCGGCGGTGATGGCAAAAGGAGCCAGCTTTGCAAGGCAGCCCCAAAAAGAGGGAGCAGAGGGGGACACGGCCAGGCCAGGCATGCCCCGGGGTGCCCAGCTCAGTGCCAACTGGCAGTGCTTGGTGCCTTTTGGCACCGGCATGGCTCCTGCGCATCACAACACCTCCAGGAAGGGATTTGGGCAGCACCAGGGTCCACGCGACTCCCATGTGCTCAGAGAGGTAAAAGAGGAATAAAAACCCTGACATCACCCATGAGGTTGTTGGTTTATGGTAGAACCAGGACATTCACCCAACCAGAAGGAGGAAGAGAAGGCCATTTTCTGGCAGCTTTCCCCCACGGCTTGCCATGGGGCAGAGCCAGAACCCACATCCCCAGGACTGAGTCACCTGGGGCGGGGAGCGGGTCCCATTGCCACCCGGCTGCTCCTGCCAGCATGCTGGGTGCTGGGTGGCTCTGGGGAGATGCCGGACCCCAAGGGGCCACAACGGTGCCCTGGTGCAGGCTCGTACCCAGTGCAGGAGCTGATAAGGGGGTGCCATGGCGGGCATGGAGCGAGGCGGTGCGCGGGGAGGCTGTTTGCACACTGGCCTCCTGCCCCGCTGCTGATCGCCCTGTCCTTCATCGCCACCACCCCAGTGCTGTGCCTCACAAACGGGGAGGTAGAGAGCCTCATGTCAAAAATGGGGTGAAGCAGCCCTTGACAACACCCACCCCCCCAAACTACCCACCTTGGCCTTGCTTTTGAAATGGGGAAACTGAGGCACAGTGAGTGGATGCTCAAGGTGGGGTGGTGCCAAAGGCAGGGAGGGAGCAGTGCTGGAGAAAGGGGGTGGCTGGAAACCCCCCAACCTGCCTGTGACCTCCCACCATCCCTATGCACAGAGGGACTATGGGTGCATCACACAGGCGGTGTGGGACAATGCTGGGGGATGGAGATGCTCGGAGATAGGGCTGGCAGGACCCACTCCCCCTCACCACCCCAAGCACCCCATTTCTGGTTCCTGGGGCTGATGGGGACACCGGCACCAGTACAAACCCCCCTGAGCCAGCCCTGCCTTTCAAGTCAAGCTGTTGCTCAGTCTGTGAACTGGCGTTACCGAGGGAGCAGCGGCTGGCACGGAGGGCAGGGAGAATTTGCAAGGGTAACAGCAGCCCCCACCACTCCCTGGCTGTTGTGCAAACACCACCGGGCTGCTTGTTTCCAAGCACCAAGCAGGTGAGAAACCGCAGTGGAGGGAGGGCAGGCAGGCTGCAGGCAGGGCTGCGCTGCCTGCATGGGGCTGGGGGGAAGGCAAGGCAGCCCCCCGCCCTGCTGTGCTCCCCAGGCAGAGGCTATTTATTGAAGGCAGCACTGAGATCGACTCCAGAAAATCATTTGTATCCAAGATGAAAAATTTATTTTTCTTTACAACATGGAGAGGGGCTCAGCCATGAAATGACAGGGAGTACAGCGCAGCCCCGGCCACTGCAGGGCCAGGAACCAACAGGGCTGTCGTCATGCCAGGGCAGGGAGACACCAGCCAGCACCTCTTTTAGGGGACAACACAGTGACAAGGTCAGGACTGGCAGAAAATGGGTGTAGGGGTAGATACATGCCCATGTGAGGGTGTAGTTACCACCTACAACACCAAGGCTGGGCACCAGCCCCAGTTCAATGGAACGTTGCAGTGGGGCACAGACCAGCCCCAGTGCCAGCCCCCTTGTCCTGCCAGCCCCCGCACAGGGACACCATGGGGACAGCGTGGGAGAGGTACAGTACAGACCTGCAAGGGTTTATCAAGGCATCGCTGTGCCACTGCCGGATCAGCAGCCCTGATCAGCCCCTGTGCCGCTTTATCTCCCAAACAGACCAAACAGATTTCCCCCCCTCCCTTCAAAAACAGCCCAGATCTCTATGTACAGACTCAGTGTGCTGTATCAGTACAAAAATATACACAAACTCTACAGATCCCAGCTCAGTAGATCAAAACACAGATATAAATCACAGTGCACAAGACAGCATCAGGCCCAGGGAGCAATGAGGTCCCCCCGAGAGCATGGCACACCTTGGGTGTACCCCGGCATGGTGGGGGGGCAGATCATCCTCCTGCCTCGTGGGGTCATTTCTGATCCAGCTGGCAGTACAGGTACATGGAAACCGCCATGGCCGCAACCTAGGGATGACAAGAGGCAAGTCAGCCCACCTAAGTGTGTCCCCCCCACCCAGCATGGGTTTGGGTCACAGCTCGTAGCATCCATCCCATGCACATAAGGAGGAAGAGCTGGGTGTGCCCAGGGAAGAAGGCTCAGTAGCCACCCTGGGGCATATGGTGGTCCATGGGGCTGCACCAGCCCCCTGCAGCCCCTCAGCCACCCAGGCTGGTCCCAGCCCCACCGCTCACCTCCAGGTACAAGGAGGAGGAGGCACCACAGTGATGCTCAGGCACTCACCTCCAAGGCAGCAATGCCAGCTGCCACACCACCCACCACACCTGCATTAGTCCTGATTTCTTCCAAGATCTGACTGAAACAACCCTGCAGAAGGCAACCAGGCAGGTGAGGATGAGCAAGGGGTAGCGATCTCCCAACTTCTGGGGCAAAACGTCGCCAGAAAGGGAGGTACAGTTCTCCAGCCTAGAGCTGCACAGCCATGGAGAAGGTCTGCAGGCTTCAGGGGGCAACTCACCTCAGCCGCTTCTCAGTCCAAAGCACAGTATTGGGGGGGAGGAGGGGAAGAGGCAGGGAAATCACCCAAAAAGACAGAGTGGTGCCTGGGTTCGTGCTCAGCTCCAGGCATGCCACCCTGCTGCAGAGCTCCCTTTAGGACCGGAGCAATGGTAGCATCTTTGCTTGTCTCCACCAGGGAGAAGCCAAGGCCACCACAGCATCCCCCAGGACTTAAAGCCCATGGGACCACCATGTCCAGAGCTGGGGCTGGAGCTGCAGGACAGATCTCCCTCCCTGTGCCAGGGCACACCCCAAATCAGGCTCTGCCAGAAGGCAAGAGCCACTGGCGTGTCCGTACCGGGACTTCTTCTGTTGCGGCAAGCGTGTCGTTGCAGGGCTGCAAGTTCCTACAGCAGGGCTCTGGGTAGGTTCCCTGTTCCTTATGCCAGGGGGAGTCGGTGAAGTCTGTGTAGTTATTCAGGCCACAGCAATGGACCTAAGAGGGAGAGAGAGGAAGGGATGGGGAGAGCATCCTGCAGGTCTCCCTCCTGGGTCAGACATGGTCTGGACCCCACTGCTCCATGGAGGGGGGTCACCCAGGTCAACTCATCTCTGGGGGGGTGCTCAATTGCCTTCTTGGGACCAGGATTTTGCCTCACACTCCAGCATGCACAGTTCTCACCCCAGCCATGGGACCAGTAGATCCAAAGCGGGTAGGTCCCAGGCACCTGGGAAGCTGATGGGGTGGTGACAGCTCACCACATCCAGGACTGCGATGGTGTCCCCATTCCCATCCCACTGGCCCACCCAGGTGTGCACCACCAAGCCTGTGCTGGGAGCATCCTGACCCACAGGTGGGAGCCCCAGGGTGCAGCGCACCTCTGTCATGGTGACATTCCAGATGTGCGTGAGACTCTTATCTGTCCCGTACTTCTCCTTCAGGAGAGGAGTCACCACAGCCGTCAGCAGTGTCTCTGCCTGGAAGAAGAGGCAGAGAAACACCATCAGAGAAAGTTCTGGGGAGCACCACAGAGCTGAGAACCCCTGTACTGGTCTCAGCCCATAGGGAAGAGACCAACCAGACCCAGCATGGTCAGGAGCATGTCACACCGTGTCCCTTTGTCCCGAGGACAGCGTGGCCTCTTCTCCACTAACCAGTGCTTTATGGCACCGTGGTCATTTATGACCTGTGAGTCATCTGATAAGCAGCATAACTGCAGGAGCCAGGAATGATGCTTGCCCTGCGGTTGACTTCTCCTGTGCCTAATGAGGCAAAGTCCACAAGGGTGGGAACAGTCACCTTTCTCCCCAGGTGGTTTCTCGGGTGCCTAATAAGGGGTTGAATTTGCTCAGCATGAAGCATTAGGGACTGCCTCTCCCCTGTGGCTCCTACCATCAGAGCTAGAAAGGCGTCAAGCCTCAGCTGGTACTGGGCTAAGGGTTTTGAAAGAAAGAAGTGGGTGAAACTTGTACCAAATCTTCATTTCTCTAGGGCAATGGGAACCCCTGTTCTCTCCAACCTCACCCAAGCCAGGCTGCCCCAGCCTGCCCACGTAGCTGGTGCCAGCAGGGACCAGCATCCCTTCCTCCTGCAGCAGTGCCCACCTCTCAGCTTCCCCATCCATGGGCAGCACTGCCAGCCCCTTAAAAGTCTCCTGTTTTCCCAAGGGGTGGGACAGGTCCCAGATTAGCCCAACCCGAGACTCAGATATGCCACTCACAAGACCTGTGTAGACCAGAGCCACCACGGCAGCAGCAATTTCGGCAATGAAGATGATCAGCACCACCGAGAAGAACTAGGATACAGCAAAGGGAGGGAGGTCAAAGCAACAGCCAGAGTCCACAGGGCCCCCAGGAACCCATCTGCTTCTCAAGGGCTGCAGGACCCTACCTCAGGGCTCAAGCCCTGTCTTATTGACTTCAGCTCTGCTCCAAGGCAGAAGCAGCACAACCTTGGAGTCCTCCAACCCTCCGTCTGCATGGGGCTGATCTCTCCAGACATGCTCCAAGAGAGACCTCTGCTCAGCACCAGCTTCTGCTTCCTTTCACCCCTGCCCAGGGCAGACTTTGGGTCCAGCATTGCCTTTCCAAGGTCTGCCCAGCCTTCCACCACATGGGCACATCCAAGGATCACATCTCCACAGAGAAATCTGTCTGTCCCTCAGATCTCCCCACCAGACACCCCGCTCAAAAGAGGCTTGATAAGGAGGTAAGTCAGGTCCATACCATCATCAGGAGACACTTGCTATCCTTCTGGGCACCGCAGCACCCGAGGAAGCCGATCGCCATCAGGATGGCACCAATGACGATGAGGAAGTAGCTCACATTCACAACCTGCAGGACGCTAGAGGAAAGCGCCCCAAATATATCCAGGAACGACTGACCATCCACTGTGACCCAGATGCCAACTCCCAGGAGGGTCCCGCCACCAAGCTGGGAGGAGAGAGACAATGTCAGCTCCCAGGCAGGCAGAGATCTGGGATTTGGGGAAGGTCCTGGCACAGGTATTTCTCCCCTCTGCAAGTTTCCACCGTACCAAAGCAAGACTTTGTGGCCACCGAGGGCAGCGCAGGGCGTTGCCCCCGCACGCTTGGGGTGGCTGGGTGGATCACTACCCCAAAACACACCCCACCACCAGCACATCCCCATCTGTGGTGTCACAGCTGCCCCATTCCCCAGCCCAAGGCATTTCGGTGCCAGCAGCAGAGCAGAAACCCCCATGCAGGGCTGCCAAGCCAGCAGTGCCACCAGCCACCCCCTGACCCCGGAGAAGCCCACATAGCCAGCTCAGACTCTGGCCACCATCACGCGGCCACAAGTTCCTCTATCCGGGGAAGCTGCCTCCTCACCCAGGGGAACAGCCGGGCAGCCCCTGGCCCCAGACATTCACACGCTCCCAGCAAGGTCAGCTCAGGGCTGCCTCCGGCCTGCCCCAGCCCTGCCCGCCACCCCCTCGACCTTCCCCACCAGCCCCAAGTCCTGGCAGGAGCTTCATGGAGGGAGTGTTTCACCAGGGCAAGCCTGGAGGCTCTGCACCCCCCCTTCCCAAGGCTATATCCCACTGCACCCCCTTCCAGGTGGCTCCATTGCTCCTGCAGAGCCAGGGTAGCTCTCAGGAGCTCCACTACCCTTTGCCCTGGGTGGGAGAAGAGGCTGTGTGTGCTACGGAGACCCCCGATATCCAAGACCCGCAACACCACAGGTTGCTGTCATGCACATGGGCAGCCCCCCTACAGAGACAGAGCCCCCCAGGCAGGGACCCAGCAAACCCCCCTGCTCTGGGGCACACGGCACCCCTCACCAGCGCTTTAACACAGGCAAGGACACGGGTGGCTGATGCAACAGCCACTGTCCCTAGAGCCCAGCACAGTCCCCTGGGCTTTGGCCAGAGCTGGGCACACCACTGGAGCGAGAGACCCCCGCAAGCCCAGGGCTCCAGTCCTCAGCTCGGGGCCAGAGACCAGATCTCACACCCCACCGGGGTCCCAGGAGCGCAAGTCCCACCCGCGCCCAAGTGCCTACAATCCCCCACAGAAAGGGACACGGAGGGGCAGGAGAGCCCACACGGGCAGGCTTTGCCCACCCCACGCCTGGCTCAGGGTGCTCCCCAGGCGCTGCTCTCGCACCCCCGTTTCCCGGGGCGGACGAGGTGGCTGCCAGGCTCGGCCCCCCCGGGCAGGACAGCAGCTGGGGTGCACTTACAAATATGGCCAGGTTGAAGAGGATCATCATGACCTTGATAAAGGTGAAGCACCCCATCTTTGCGCCTGGGGAGAGCAGAGAGAGGTTATGGGGGAGCCCCCACCCCGACACAGCCACTGCCCTGCTGCGAGCATGGCTCATCCCCCCTCCAGGGGAGTCTGGGGGCTCCCCATGGGCAAAGGGGGGGGAACCCCCAGGGTCCACTCCCCGAAACGCCGAGCCCAGCCTACCTGAGTGGAGAGCAGGTCCCCGAGTCCCGTCCCAGCCCGCCCCGACCGCACTGCCACCCCCGCCCCGCCGCTGCCGCCCTTTAAGCGGGCGCGGCCCCGGGGCCGCCTGCGCCGCCGCAGCCCCCCCCGCCCCGCCCGGCCCGGCCCCCGCCGGGGCCACCCCTCGGGGGTGGCGAAGCCACGCGTGTCCCTGGGTGCCTGGTGGCTTGCTGCCCTCTGCCGCCGGAGCCGCTCGCCCCGGCCGGCTGCTGCTCGCGCCCATCGCCGCGGCCTCTTGGCGCGGGGTGGGGGATATGATGTCCCCAGTGCCACTGCTGCTGTGAGCTGACAGCCCTCGCGGGGCCCACGCGTGTGCCCCTGCCTGTGTCACCACTTAGCCCCCACTCAACAGGGCCCTACGGAACAGGAGGCTGGGACCCCCAGGATGGGGGCTTTGGGGGGCAACGGTATCAGTCCCGGGGGGGCTTCGCCCCATGGCGGATGCTGCAGCCGTGGCAGGGGTGCCACCCCGCTGCCCTGCTCTGTAGGCACATCGTGGTTGGGGTTTTCCAGCCATGGACAGCCGCAGAGGTCAGAGCCCCCCTGTCTCTGCCACCCACTCCCGGCAAGACCACAGTTCGTGACCCCGTCTTCCCCGGCTGGTGCTGTGGGTGCGCTGCTGGCCCCACTGCTCGGTACTGCTCAGGCAGGGATCTCTCCAAAACCCGAATCTCCAACCTCCTGGGCCAAAACAGAAGCAGGCAGAGGAGGGCACGGGGGAACGGCCATGCGAGGCAGTTTGCAAAGGAAAAGCCCAAGATTTATAAGCCGTCCCTAACTGTTGCGCAGGAAGGCAGATTTTCGCTGGCGGGGACACATCAGGGTGACAGCAGGAGAGGACAGTGACAGCCACAAGAGATGCCAGCACTGGAGCAGGTCAGCAGAGACCTGCCATTGCCTAAGGGCTGCCAAAAGTGATTTTCTTTGAAAAGATGCTTTGAAGCAGGGCTGGTTTCCCATGGAGGGGAGCTGCAGCAAGGAGCCTAGCAGCCTACGGGGGGGATGCTGGGTCCCCAGGCCTGACTGGTTCTTGCCCATCCAGCACACCTTTGGGGCAGGGGCTCGTGTTGGTCCCCTCCCCAGCACCCACAGTGTGTCCCTTCAGCTTGTCATCAAACGGAGAAGCGATGCAGGAGGCTGGGGAGCCCTTGTCCTGCAACAGCAAGCGGCGAACGCAGGCTCTGGGTGCTCGGCACACTCCACCCCACGACCGGCTGCCCCAAGACCTCACAGCACATTCCCTGCCTGGCCATAATGATACATTTCAGCAGGATGAAGTCAGCCCTGTTGGGCTCCAGCCAAAGCCCAGTGGCATTTGGGGGAAGCCTTCAACCCTCCCAGGCACCCTGGGTATTAATGCAACCTGTGCTGGAGCTGGGGGCTTTAACCCTTTCCCCCTTGCTGCCTGCAGTCTCAGCCCTTCCCTGCAGCAGCTGCCTGTCCAGCAGTGTGAGCCCAGCTGCCACAAAGCCACTCGGAGTGAGGGGTTGAGCCTTCATCCCTCTCCCAAAGGGGGATCACTGCCCCCTAAATGCAAATGAAGGCCCCCATCATATTGCCCCTCTCCCTACAGTTGCCCATCCCAGCCTGACCTTATTAGCTGCACACAATCCCCCCACCCCGAAAAAAATTTTTGGCAAATACGTAAATACCTGCTGTCATTCCCAATGGTACCCAGCCACAGGGAAAATCAAAGGGTGAGCCACAGGCTGCTCCACTTGCCTTCCCAGTGCCTGGCGCCGCAGCCTGGGATTTGGCCGCACCCCAGCGTCGCCCATCCGAGCCCCATTAGGGAGCCGGGGCTGGATTTTCTGGCTCTCCAGGAAGGCCTGGCCTGACCACGGCAGGACGAGCCCGATGACATTCCCACATCCCCCATCCCCAGCAGGGCCCTGCCACTTCCCCACTGTCCCCGTCCCCACACGCAGCCCAGCTGGACCCCGAGCATCCCCTTTATGGAGCACAGGGATGCCTCTCACCGAGCGTGGGTAGCACTGCTCCTCCCCAGCAACTCGACCCTGGGAGGCTGAGAGCAGGAAAGTGGCCTAAGTGGTCGCCCCCGAGGAGGTCCTCTGTCCCCAGCCTGGCCACTAGCCCATACCCGGGGGAGCGCAGGAGCCAGGCACGTGTCTGGTGTCAGGATCCAGCCACGGTGTCTGCACTGAACACCCCTCCCTGGGCTTTGCTTCAAGGAAAAGCTACAAGCTCCGCTCCCAGCCTCATGCCTCTTCTGGCCTGTGTTTTTGCCTTTTGAGCGTTCAAGTGCAGAATTCCCACCCTGCTGATGATCCCGGGCCTTGGCATCCTCCGGTTAACGGCTGGGTTCCCTGTGGGCACAGGACCCTCCTACCCAGGGCTCCAGGGAGGCAGTGCAGGCAGCTGCCGGCTGCATGGAGGAGGCATTTCGGAGCAGCCATCCATTCCTCTGTACAGGCAAATCAGCCTGTGGTGCTAACAAAGCATCTGCTTGGGAATAGGTGGGGGGAACCTAAACCAGCATCTCACACCCAGCAGGGCACAGGGCACCCTAGCAGCCCTCCCACCAGCGGGGCTTGCTGGAGCCTGCTCAGCCCCCTGCATGAATTAGCAATTGCTAATGAGCCTGAGCAACCTGCCAGCAAGTGAGGCCAGGGGGGTGCTGAGCTGGGCTTGCTTGACTTAATGCCATCCACAGGGACGCAGCTGAGGCACAGGGGGGGATGTCCCCTGTGCCCAGTTTCCCTCCTGGCAAAGCACTGGGTAACAAGCCCCAGGCAGGGCCAGCCACGGGGACCCGACCAGCCTGGGATTGATGGGATTTTGGGGTAGCCCCAGCCAGGTAAGCCCCTTGCAAAGGACTTTCACGTGTGTGTTTTGGGCTGGCAGCATCTGTCCAGCTGTCTGTCCGGTGTTCAGTTGCCTGGAGAGTGGTGGATGGATGGACACCCTGCAATGTGCCGGAGGTGAACCTGGCTTTTGATTTGCAGATGGAAGTTACTGAATGTTGCAAATTTGTGCTGAATTCATCACTTCCCTCGTCCTGCTGGGGAGAAACAAAACTCTACAGGAGGCAAAAGGTTCTGACATCTTGAAAATGAAGTATTTCAATTCTCAGCTTCGAAAGGACTCCAAGCATTTTGGCTGGAGAACTGGAGAAATCACCGAATCCCCCACCCTGGGAGGGACTGGGCAGTGGGACCACACCAATTTCCTTACAGCTGCAGCTCCCACTTCAGGGGAACCCTCCCCATTTCCGTGGCTATGTGCAAAACCACAGCTTGAGTCCAGAAAATGGGAGCTGCCCCATCTGGTGCCATGATCTGTGCCACGCAGAGCCCAGGGTGTAAATATGGGGGCAATAAATGGGGGCTACGAGCGTGCCCCAGCAGTGCATCCCCCCAGTGTGAGGCCCTCAGGGTAAGGATCCGATCCTGTGCCTTACATAGCTGATTTTAATCATGATGCTGTTTCTAGCTGTGTGTTAATAATGCAATTAAAGAGGGACTTGATGACATCTCCCTGCCCATGTATTGGGCTGAGCTTCTTGCCACGCGTTTGCGCCCTGCAGCAAGTCCCCTGTGCCTGCCCTGCCGCTGGCCGCCTGCCAGCACCCCTCCGGATAAGGTTTTCTTGTTTCTCACATGTGTCCAGCCAGTAAATCCCTCCCAAATTCATTAACGGCGGCTGTGTAGAGGCACCAGCTGCTGTAAAGCCGAGCCGGGTGGGTTCGGAGATACGGAGGGCTGCACCACGGGGTCACATCAGGACAACCCTGTGCCCGAGCGCTTATGCTCTGGGGGCTGCTGCAGGCGAGAACCACGCTGAGAAGCCTTGGCCATCTTCTTAATATCTCACCAGCGAGGATGGCTGGGGCCGCCCGGTTGATGGAGCTTTCTCCCGCCATGGGTTGGTGTGTGGGACCTGCCCCAATCTTGGAGCTCAGTGCCGGTGTTGAGGAGCCATCGGTCCCTGGTGCCGTGCCGAGATGCCCTGCACAGCAGTCTCTCCTCCGGCACTCACTCCGGCAGCTCCTGGCGCCTGCCATGCTGTGAAGCTTCAACCCTGCAGAGGCACGCAGGAAAGAGTCCCAGTGCCAGCCCCAGGCAGCGCCCCAAGCCTTTCCTTATGTTTCTCCAGCTTTTTCCAGTGCCTCTCTCCCCAGGCTCCGAGGTACCCCCAGCCTAGCCGGGCAGCTCAGCGGCAGTGGCAGAGCATGGCTGTAGGAGCAAGCGGCTCCCGGCTGCCCGCGGGTGCCGTGCTGGGAGGTTGTTTGAAGAAGCACCTGGCTCTTCCTAAACCAAAACCCACAGAGGCCAGAGCTCACTCCTGGGGACCCTGGGAGAAAACAAGAGAGAGGGAGTTTTCCTGCTCCTAAAGAGAAGAGAAAGCATGGCCCCATCCAAAGGGGGGAACAGAGATGAAACAAAAAAAGGTGATTCCAAAATGTCAGTGGAAATCAAACATCATTTCTCTCTGATTTCTCAAGCTGGGAAGGGCTCAGTCTGGTTTCATAGCCTCACTTACTCCAGCTGGGCACGTTAACAACTCTATTTATGCTCTATTTATTTGCAGCCATGTGGCTAACTTCCCCTGGCTGCTGCTGGGAAGCATGGCATGAGTGTGGCCAGCACATTTTGCGGCCAGGTAGCCCATGGATGGGATGACGCTGAGCAGCCCCTGCTGCTTTGGGAAGGATGGGGCGGGCAGCCAAGATGGGTGGGTGCCTGCCAAGCATTCCCTGGAGATGCTCCCACCAAGAGATGTCCCTCCAGCCAGGAGAGGAGAGGGGCTTGCAGCAGGGCATGGGGACCCCAGCAAGGAGGCGTGTCCCTCTCCCACCCCATATCCCATCCCAGGCTGTAAAGGCAGTGAGCAAAGGGGGACTCGAAGGGAAACGGGGTGCAAGGTGCAAGGATGCCTCCTCCTGCACACCCCACAGAAAAGCAAAGGCCGGTTGAGTCAAAGGCAAAGCTCTCATTGCAATGAGAGCTGCTTATTAAGCAAATGAGGAAGGATCTGTAGCTAATCAGGCCTGACAAGCAGGACCTCTGCTTGCTCAATAAAGAGCAGCAAAGACCTGAAGTGTCTTTTACTTCTTCAGAGGGTGCTGCCTGAGGGCCCTCTGCCCACCCTGGGGAATGCACCCGCCTCTGGGCTGGAGTGAGGTGGGGGTTTAAATTAAGAGTGTAGGGGTGACACAGGGTGAGGGACAGCCCGCGGTGGAGGAGTTTTGGGAATGATCCTGCTGCAGTGCAACTGGAGTGGGGGGTAAAGGGTGCTCTGAGCGCTGGGGCATGTCTGGAGGCAAAAAAGGAGGAGAGGCCCTGGGACAGGAGCTGGCCATGCTGGGGAGGGCTGGGGTGATGCTCAGCCCCATCCATTGGGGAGGGGGGCAATGGGACTGGGCTCCACCAGGAGATGGTGCCTTTGGGTTTGGGGACCCTGAGGCAGATTGGGATGGGAAGATGTGTACTGCTGGGTGTGAGGTATCCCATTCAGTAACCTGGGAAGAGGAGATGGTGGCTCTCATGCCTGAGTGTTCACCTGCCCCAGAACGCTGGGACTGTGTTAATTCCTGGCCTGTATGTAGGGTTGACCCTAGGATAGGATGGGTAGTAATATCAGATGGTGATGTACCTACCAGCCTCCCCAGCTTTAATCCTCTCCCAGGAGGAAAACACCTCCTCACCTTTCCCCAGGCAGCCCCTAGAGTGCTGGCACTGTGTCCAGCCCTGTTTGGCCTGACAGTCCCTGTGGGACAGGCTGGGGAGACCAAGCAGGGCTTTAGGCACCCAGCAAAACCCCATCATCCCCAATGGGGCACAGGGGACACGACTGGGGCAGCCCCAGGCAGGGAAGCACGGCAGGAGGGGAGGGCAGCGTCTGGCTGTTTGCAGCCAACTCTGGCTCCATCCCGGCAGCTGTGGCAGCAGCGCGGTGCCAGCAGGAGCATGGTACGGGGAGAAAAAGACCTTTTAAACCTCGAAGACCAGCAGCTGGGCTGGATCCAGGCTGGGGAGTGGGGCAGTGGGGGCTGTGTGCTGGCTGGGGAAATGCAGCTGGGGTGAAATCCCCTGGGATGCTGCTGCCCTGCACAGTCAGGCCACGCACTGTGGGGAACGGCGGGGGGAGTTTGCTGAAATTATGGGTGAGAAGGTCCGTACATCTCCTGCATTGCTCTGCTGGCCTCTGTGCCTCCATTTTCCCAGCCCTTCCCCAGCACCTGGGGTGCCCCTTTGGACCTCGTGCCGCCCCTGCACTGCTCCAGCACTGGCCTGGATTCAGCCAGAGTGCACTTCCAGAGCTCGTGTTTAAGGTATTGTCTATTTTTAGGATGCCCAACCTGCGGCAAAGACAAGGAGCAACTGCCAGTTTGGAGAAGTCGGTGTGAGAAGCAAGGATTAAAAAAACCCAAACCTAAGCCTCTGCACCTCTGGGAACATCACATCAACTTCACCGTGCCTCACAAACAATCAAATATTGGGACAGCTCGGCCATGCCCCCGTGTACCTGGCTCTGCTGAGACTCACCGAGACACAGAATCACTAAGGTTGGAAAAGACCTGTAAGATCATCAAGTCCAACCATTACAAAAAAAAAAAAAAAACCCCAAACCAAAAAAAACCCCCACAAACAACCACACACGAACCACCTCAGGGCAGAGGCACCCCAGGCATGGGTATCCCCTGGCTGGAAGTGAGCTGAGAACTGATGTTCTTGTTGCACGCGACAGCACTGCTGTTGCCACGGGCTGGCGATGTGCACTTCCCCGCTGTGGCTGAGCTTGGCCCTTTCTGTATGAGCCCTGCCAGCCCCCTCCAAGCTGTCTGCCCTGTTATATTTAATTGTTGCCTTGTTAATTTTTAAGGAGCCTTGCTGCATGCGGGAGCTCTCTGTGCTGTTTTATGGGGTGCCCAGGCCTTACCCCGGATCTGGGGAACATTTCTGAGCAAATGCTCAGGAGGAGAGTGAGGAACCGGAGCATCCCTGGGCTGGGATTCTTCGTAGGAGCTCTTGCCTGTCCTGTGCGTGTTTTTGATCCTGGCTAAAGGATAGGGTTCTCTTTGGGGGGGCTGGGTGCTGGGGCAGGGAGAGCTGGCTGGTATGGGGCGGGGCGGGGGGGGAATCCATGGGGTGCTGGTCCTCCTCTGTCTTATAGCATCCCTAAGGATGGATGGAGACCCCCCCATCCCTCAGAGGAGGCAATTTGGGAGCAGAGATGCTGCATCTGGGGATGAAATCATCCACCTATTCTGAGAGTTCCCCCCCCTCCCCGGTAGCCGGGCGCCCCCCCCCGCCGCGCTGCGGCGGGGGGGGGCGCCCGGCTACCGGGGAGGGGGAGGAGGGACGCTGACATCACCGCCGGAGCGCGGCTCGGCGGGGCCGGGGCGGCTCCGCTCCCGTTCTCCGCTCCCGCCGGGGGAGCCGCCGCGCCCGGTAAGGGGGGGGGGGGGGGGGGCGCGGGCAGCGGGAGGGCTCTGTCTGGGCGGCGGGTGGATGGTCGGACGGGTGGATGGTCGGACGGATGGATGGACAGACAGACGGATGGACAGACAGACGGATAGCCCCGCAGCTGCTGCTCGTCATCCAGCCCTCCATCCGTCCCTCTTCCCTGGGAAGCTGGGGGGCAGCGGGTCGGCAGCAGCTGTCTCTCTAGAAGGAATATTTTAAAATGCACCCAAAAAACGGAACAAAAAAAAAAAAAAAAAACCACCACCCAAAACCACCCGAAAATCCTATATCTTCATCCACTGGCTCCATGTAGTGATGCCGGGCTGGAGCTGCCGGAGGGGAGCCGCGTGCGGCGGGAGGTTTCTCAGCACATATGTCTATTTTAAAAGCCCGTGGCGTGATCTCTTGCCCTACTTTCCAGACTCTTGCCGGCACTTTCCTTGCACGCAGCGGCCGAGCCTTGCTGGCGGGAGCTCCCCGGGAAGCGGGAGCTGGGCAAGCTGCTGGGCTGTCCCTGGCATGGGGTGGCTGGGATGGGGGACAGGGCGGTGGGGTTGGGGTCAAGACAGCGGTTTGGTTGCTAACGCGCTGCCTTTCTCTCCAGCAGAGAGAAGGAGGTCTCCAGCGCCAAGCAGATGAGACCAGGCTGAGAAGAGGACGGCACATTTGTAGCCAGCGCCCCGATTAGCATCGTTTGCTCCCCTTCATTTGCCCCGGTGATGAAAAGGCTCTGTGCCCACACCTGAGCCAATCCTGCTGAGCCCTGGGCACCAGCGTGGCTCCGCAGCAATTTTGGGGCTGGAGGGGTCAGGAGCCGCTCTCCAACGTGGAGATTTTCCAACACTGAGATTTTATTCTGCTTGAGCAGGGAAGGGAGCGCTCCCATTCCCGCTGCGTTGCCCCAGCCCGGCCATACCTGTTCTGTGTGGGCACCCCGGGCCCCCGATGCCTGGCTGGATTCAGGCAGCGTGACCCACACCACGCCACGCCATTGCCATGGCCTCCTCGGACGGGCTGCAGTACCGGGCTCTCTACGAGTACCAGAAGGACCGGGAGGAGGACCTGGCACTGTGCCCTGGGGACGTGCTGACGGTCAGCAGGGCCGGACTGCTCAGCGGCCCCGACTACAAGGACGGGGATGAGCGCAGCCCCCAGGGTTGGCTCCACGGCCTCAACGAGCGCACCAAGGAGCACGGCAACTTCCCCGGCACCTACGTGGAGTACCTCGGTCCCACACGCATTGTCGCCACCGCCACCAAGGCCAGGCCACGGCCCTTGCCCCCACCACCCGCTGGGACCCCCGCACCCTGGGGTGAGTGCTGGGGGAGCGGGAAGGTGGGAGCCCATGGGTGGGTGTCCCTTGCAAGATGGCGAGGGTGATGTGGAGCCCGGGTGCATGCTTGCTTTTGGGATGGCTCAGTGGGAATCCGCCCTTGGGATGGGGTGGCACCAGAAAGAGGAGCTGCCCTGGGAATTATTCGCCCCGGTGCATCGAGGCAGTCGCAGGAGGGGCAGGGGGTTCCTGGGGTGTCACTCCCCCTGAGACAAACACGCTGCAGGGGTTGCTCCTCTCCAGCATCCCGGGCTGGCTGCTGTGCTGGCATGGGATAGCTGAGGGGGGTCCGTGTCTGTAAGAACGCAGGAAAAGATGCAGGAGCCCTTTGGCCCCCCAGGGAGGAGCAGAAAGCCCCATGGCAGTCCCTGGGGACCTTTTCTTCCAACTGCTCTTCTCCCCCCTGCTGCGGCACCTGATTCTGGCTGCTTTCGGTGGCCGGGTGAGTGCTGGCACCCAGCCAGCTCCTGGCCTCGCAGTCACTTTGTGCAAGCTGGGACAGGGGATGGTCTGGGCACACGGTGGGGTCAGTCCCCATGGGGGTCCTCCATCCCCGGGGGCTGCAGCACGGCACTAGGGGGAATATTCGGCAGGGCCTTTCCTGGCGTGGGGACCCCAGCCATTTCTCCGCCGGGATCTGCTAAGTTCGTGGAGCCGCTCTGCCCTCATCACTTACCGTGGCCAAGAGCGTTGGGGCTGGGAGGGATTTCACAGCAGTTGCATAATGTATCCAAGCTAAAAAAAATAAATAAAAAAGGCAAAGTAAGAAACTCCCCTTCCAGCCAAGCACGACCCAGCAACCGCAGCCAAAGCCGTGGTGCTCTCCTTCCCCAGGAGACATCACTGGGGGGACAGTGGCACCACCGTTAGCCGTGGCTGTCCAAAACCTGCCCGGCTGCCGGCCCGGTGCCTTGGGCACCCTCATTGCCCGGTTTGGGACCAAGGCGCAGATGTGGTAACCAGAGAGGCTGTTTCCCTCCTGGGCTAGCTGGGCATGGGGGGTATCTTGGCCCCGGGTTTAGAGGGGCACCCACTGACAAGGAGTCCATCCCCCTCCAAGATATGTTCAAGGCCCCCTTGCCACCATGATTTAAGAGGGTGGGGGCCACCTGGTCCCTGGGCTGAGCACGGCAGGACTCAGCTGGCATGGGGCAACTCCTTCCCCTGACACCATCCACCACTGCGTATGGGGTTTGCCATGTGGATCCTGCCCCTCAGGCCCCCCAAAAGGGGGAGACAGGGATGCTGGGAAACCCCCTCTGCCTCCCCTCACCAAAAGAGGGGTGCTCCTCCCTGACTGATGTTCCAAGTGTGCCGAGGCAGACACGGCCCTGGGTCAGCGAGCAGCTATGTGCTGCCATCGCAGGGGGGAGGAGGCCACTTTTAGGGGGTCAGCCCCCTTCCCAGCTAAACTCACTGGCATGCAAGAAGCCCTCTGCCCCTGGCTATTTGGCAGGCAGAGCCCCACCATCTCAGTGCTGTAGTATGGACAACTTGGGTCAGACAGGAGCAGACCCAAGGGCTCTCCAGCCCCACTCACCAGTATTTTTAGAGATGGGAGAGCATGGAGCCACCCTCTTGCTTCTGCCCCTGCTGCCCATCACTGTTGCCTCGCGCCTGCCCCACACAGGGTGCGGTATGGGCTCCTCTCCGAGGGGCTGGGAGATGTGCCCAGGGGACCCCTGACCACAACTGCCAGGGATGTGGAGATGTCCCACAGATCCAGGCACGTCCCCAGCAGCAAGTGCAGCCTGGCTGGAGAGCCTGGCCGGTACGGAAGGTCTTGGTGCAGGAGCTCCAGCCCGGTGTGCGCTTGGGCGAGAGGATAACTACTTAAAATTTAAAAAAATGTAAAACCGAGATTTTTTTAATAGGGAAAAACCCACTAAAACCAGGTTTTGGGGTAGGTTGGGGAGGGTGCTGCCATCTGCAGGACATCCTCTGGCCATGGTCTTGTGTCCAGACCCACTGTCCAGGGGGATGTTGGGTGCTGCCTCCCCAGTGCTGTGCCGTGGGGTGCCACTCCATGGGGCACCCTTCCTGGGGTGATGCCGGGGTGCGTGGGTGCCTTGGCAGGGGACATTCCTGGCCCACAACCACATCTTTCTGTAGCAGCAGAGCAGCATGTACCGTTTTATGTCGGTTTAAACCCAAACTTCCCGGCTGGTGGGATTTCCCTTAGAGTAAAAATCTCCAACATGCTCTTAGAAGAGAAGGGCCTTTTTTCTTTTTCTTTTTTTGGAAAATTCTTCCCGTACTGTTTCCATTCCCAGACGGAGGTTTTGAGGGACATTTGTTTTGGCTGGCCCAAATGCTTATTTTTCTGCGACAGCGGCGTACCGCCCTGCGTGCCCTCAGTGCCCACTGAGCCCCAGTGCCGGTTGGGAACCCTGGGGACCCCGAGCAGGGTGAAGCCGCGGGGGGACCCCTGAATGGGAGAGAGACACTGCATTTCCCAGCCATGCCCCGGAGCCAGGCCTGTCTCTGTGGGGAGGAATGGTCTTTTTTTAATGAAATAACATCCTAAAAATGGCTCTGTGGCAGATCCAAGTCCCCAGGGGACTTCCCAGGAGCTCAGCGGCTATTTCGCCCCTGCCTGGTTGTCCCAGGCGGCATCACTGCTGCAAGGCATCACCTCCGCTTCACCCAGGGCTGGAGCCGAGTGGTGCTTCAGGATGCTGGGGTCCAGCCTGGCACCCTGAGGGGAGAGGATGGGCTAAAGCTCCAAGCTGAGCTTGGGGCCATTCCTGCTGTTTCCACCAAGGGGAAACAGGTGGTTATTTTTTACCATTGCCACCTTTCCCCAAGCCGTTACCTTGGAGGCCAAAACCCAGTTTTCCCTAATCAAAAAACCACCCCTGTGGTGGGGACATTTTCCACGGGGTCCCAATCACCTGCTTTGCTTTAAACCCTGAAATCTTCCCCGTTCCCACCTGAGGCACCCGCACATCCCCATCAGATGGCGGAGGAGACCCTTTTGCCAGGCTTGGGGGTCAGCCACCTGTGAGCTGGAGGTCTGCATCCCTCCCCATTCTCCAGGGAGCACCAGGGCATCACTGCGGTGAAGATCAGAGCCTGGATCCACGCGTCGCAGCCAGATTGTGTTTTTGCAAAAGGTCAAAGGCAGCGTGGCCCTGCCCAAAGTCCCTTTTTCTTTCTTATTCATTCCTTAAAATTGTTATGGCTCTTTTGGCTTCATAAGGGAGCTCCCTGCCTTCTGCCAGGCAGGAAAAATCAAAGACAGAATGAACCTAACAAGGGAGTTGGCCGGGCTGGAGCACACCTCACTAGGGGGAAAGGTCACACTCAGGCTTTATATAATTTGCTATAATTTTTTAAAATATATTTCTAGCAGAACAGACCTGCTCACCACATAAAACAGGTAAAGAGCTCTCGACCCATCAGCCTTTCCAGGTGCCATCTGCACCCCATTGGTCGCATGCGGCTCTGATGTGCTGTGGCCAGTGGCAGCCCCTGACTGTCCCCTGCTCCTGCCTGCCCCCTGCCCACCACCTTCCCAAGGGGGCTCAAAGCCACTAACAAGAGGGGGGGTGTGGAAATCCCAGCACTGCACTGCTGGGGTCTCTGTCAGGTACAACCCACACAGGTGCAGAGGTTTATCAGCTGGGGTGGTAGGAAGGGAGGGAGGGATGGATGGATGGATGGATAGATGGATGGATGGATGGATGGATGTTGCCCTGGGGTAAGGAGAGTCACTCTCACCCCTGCCAGGGGGTATGCTCCTCTCTGGCAGGGTCTGAGTTGAGGTGTTCTTGCTATAAAACCCAGGAGCCAGCAGGACCTGGGGATTTGCGCTGTGGGAAGCCTGGCCCACGTTTGGCTGAAGGGCTCCTCAAGGGCCGGTGGAAGTCTGTGCCAGCCAATGGGGTGACTGAGTCCTCCCTGGGCTTGTGCTCAACCCTGTTGTAGACACCAGAGAATCCAAGTGGGTGAGAGCTGCCAGGAGCCGTGTCCATGCTGGGTACAGATCTGGCCCCCCATCTCCTGCTTGGTGCCACCAAGGGCTGTGGGTGATGAGGGGGGGCAGTATCAGTGCTGTGGGAGGAGAGGTGGGGAAGGGGTTTTGGCCTGAAGGAGCTCCACGCTCAGGGCGGGATGCTCCCCATGGGCAGGGCACATGCCCAAGCAGGTCTTTGCATCTCAGCAAGTGGCTGAGCCCCTGAGGGTGACTCTTACTGCAAAAAGAGGATAAAATAAGAGAGAAATTTTCCAAAATTGGATGTGCGTGAGCCGAAATGTTGGTTGTGGCTGTGCCAAAGCAGCAGCTTGATCCTGTCCTGGGACAGCCAAGGAAAAAGGCTGGAATTCCTGCAGGCAGGAATTTCCAAGTCCCCTCTCCTGTCTCTCCATCACAGGACTCCCTGGGCAGGCAGAGCTCACTGAGCACCCCACTCTCCCTGAGCAGGCGCTGCAGACCATGGCCAGACTCATCGAGGCACTGGAAAAACAAGGTATGGACAGCCACAGCATCCATCTGCAGGGTGTACGTGGGTGCACACGTGCAACCACCCGCTCTGCCTGTGTTCGGAGGTGCCCCAAGAGTATCACTAGAGCCAAACCTCTCCCCACACACCCCAGTACACGTGCAGTGTGGGCAGGGCGAGGGAGCTTGGTGGTCTCAGTCCCTGCCCGCTTACATTGTGCTGGAGGGAGGATTTGGGGCTCAGGACTGACCCCTCTCTCCTGGCTGCTTGCTCCTCAGGTCTTGACAGTGAGGTGCTCTACAGATCTGCCTCTGGGGCGCTGGGGGATGCTGAGCTGAAGCAGGCTCTTCTGGCGGGTAAGTCCCAGAGCCGCGTCCCTCCCTGTATCCCTGGTCGGGAAGGGGGGTGTGGAGGTGATGTTACCCGGGCACAGCAAGGATGGGTTACTGGCTCCGATCTCGTTATGGCCCTAATTACAGCTCTGTAAGGTCCTGCCTGTATGTGAGCCCCTCTCTGCTCCCCCAGTACCCTGGTGTGATGCTGCTGAGAAGGATGCGGGTGCAGGGCTGGGGCTTTTCATTAGAAGCTCAATTTTTTTTAGGGAGAAAAGCATTTTGTTTTGCAAACCTTTAGGGTTTCTATTCGAGAAGTGGGGCCAGGAGAAAGCCTCTTGTGGGTGCGATAGGGAAAAAGAAAGGGGGAAGAAAAAGCTGATTTTTTAGGAGAATGGGAAGGGTGTTGCAGAACTTAGGGATTATGAGCAGTGTGCGGAGGAGGGAGAAACCATCTCCCCAGCCCTGCTCCTAAATTCACGGCTGGGATGGCACGGGGGCGTTGGGGACATGATGGATCCAGTGTACTGCTCAAACCTGGGGAGGGAGGGCTGCGTCGAGCATCTCCATCCTCCCGGCCGCGCTGCCCAGAGGGCGGCACTGTGGCACCGGGCACGGTCCAGCCCCGCACAGTCCGGTCCTGGCACCGCGTCCCCCCCGCCCCGCCCGCCCTTGAGCCCAGCATCCCGGGAGCTGCCGGCCGGGGCCTGCGGCACGGCACGGCACGGCATGGCACGGCACGGCACGGCACGGCACGGCACTGCGGGGCGGGGGCGGCGGCTCTGCCAGCGCCGGGAGCCGGCGGCAGCCGGGCCGTGTTGCTGGGGAGAAGGGCTGTGATGAAATCGCTATATTAAGCAACATGACCTCATCGCTTCGCCCGCGCACCGGGAGCCGAGTCCCCGCCGGGCGGGGGACCGGGCTGCGGAGAAGGAAGGGATGCAGGAGAGGAGATGCTGGGGGTCCCCAGGGCTGCTCCATCCCCGCTGCCTGAGGAGGGCTGTGCTCCCCTGGGGATGATGGGGGGCACGGTGCACCCCATCACCCTGCTCTCCTCCCCTTGCGGAAGCCCCCGCTGCAGTCTGGGGAAGGCAGGAGCAGCGGGGTGTGCTCTCACATGGCCTTGTCCCCCGGTCCAGACTTCCCGGCTGATCTCCCGAGAGGGTGAAGGCATCCGGAGATCAGTCCCCGCGGCCCCGGCTGCCCTGGGCATGGATGCGCAGGCTGGGCAGGGGCAGCGACAACAGCATGAGAAGGATGCTTTGCTTTCCGAGCGTGCAGGAGTTACGGGTCCTCCGTCCTCCCCGTGCAGCCGGTGCACCATCCCCAGCAGACACAGGGCTGCCGGGCAGCACCGCAGCGGTCACTGCCGAAACCCTGGCCAGCCTCGGGAGACTGCCCCAGCCCAGGGGCAAAATCTGCTGGCTTTGCCGGAGCCTGGGCTGGAGCCCTGAGCAGCTGCTGAGTCTGTCTGGGTTTTCATCTCCCGCTGCAGGACCCAGCACAGGGCAGGGAAATGCCGTCATGGTTTTCAAACCATTTGAAAGCCCTGAAAAATCCCCAACAGCCCTGAGTGACTTGGTGGTCCCAAGCCCCCCATCTCCTCTAGGACCTAAATAAGTTCTTTTATTTGGCAACTCAGGGGGCTGCGCCGTGTGCTCAGCAACACTGAGCTGGGCAAAGCCAGAGCTCCCCGGAGCTGGCTGGAGGGGGTAGGACATGTCACGCATTTGCTAGTTCTCAGCTGAAGGGGCTGATGCTTAGTTCTGCCAGAGGGATGCTCTGCAAACAGCATGGGGATGATGCTCCTGCCAGGGCCAAGCATCCTGGCAGAGCCCAGGCTTGGCAGCCTGCTCCCCCTGCAGCCTCCTGCGGACCAGAGACCAGCGGTGCTTTCCCAGGGCCCTGCTGGAGCCCAAACCTGGCTGGGGAGGGCAGGAGAGCATCTCTGCTTTGGCTCCCATACTGGCTCTTCCATTGCATTTGGCGGAGTAAAACATCCCTGCCAAAAATGGGAGTTTGCATGCCCCATGCATGAGACAGCAGAGGTGAGGGTCGCGTTTCTCTTCCTCCCGCGCTCCTGATGGTCGATCCCTCCAGCACCCCATCTCTGCCAGCAGCCCACCTGAAAAAGTTCCATCTTGGGGAACAGGGGGAAATCAGAGCCGAGGCTGGCAGCAGCTGGAACTGAACCACATCTTGGCCGGGGGGAAAACTGGGTTCCCACTGGGGGTTTCAGCTTCCCCGCGAATACCCAAATCACATTGGCGTTTGGCAGTGGTGGCAGGAAAACTGCTAGAGAGTGCAAGGAAAAAGGAGCAGGGGCTGGAAAAGTTTGGGTGTTGGTTTTCTAACCCCCAGATCTTAATGTGTCAGAGCAAACAAGGTGTTTTCTACACTGAAAGAGCATCTGAACTTCCAGTGGGGAGGAGGAGGTTTCTCTGGGGACAAGGAGCCATGCAGGTCAGAGTGGTCCTGGCTGTCCCAGAAAGCCCGCAGGCATCGTGTCCCTGGGGCCAGGCAGCACAGGAGCCCACGTGAGTTGTGCTGATCGAACCCTTTTCCTGTTCCTGGCCCTTTCGGAGCCCTTACCCGTGGGGGACTTAGCCTGATGGGGCAGCCCCCAAGCCAAACATCACCCAAGCTTTGGAATGAAGGTTTCCTATCCTCGTGGGGCTGCAGCAACGTTGGGTACTGCGGACTTGGACACAGTGCAGCTCCACATGGCTCTACAGCCTGGGCTGAGTCTGTCCCCATCCTGGCGCTGGTGACGTCCTGCAGGATGGTGGCATCTTACCGCTGGCTACAGCCTGTGCACCAAACTTGGGTTTTCCATGTTGGATGACACAAGAAAAATTATCTATAGGTGAAAAAAGAAAGAAAGCAAAGACAGAGCTTATTGATAGAGGGGGCGGTCAGCGAACCAAGCACCTCCACTACCACCCGGCCAAGATGCCACTGAGGTCGGCGGGTGAAGCACAGACGAAAGGGTGGTTGGGCTTGCAGCTAGCTTACACTGGCTCCAGAGGAGAATTAATTGTTTTAGGGCACTCGGTGCTCAATTCAGACCCTTATGCCCCAAGAGGCGAGTGGGGCCATGCAACACCACTGAACACAAGAGTTGCAGTCACATGGCGGCACCAAAAAGGGACTTAATGAAAAGTCGCAGCCCCACAGGGGACTGGGGGGACTCACCAAAGGGTTGCAGGTGATCACCCATCCAGAAGTCCCACTGCAGACACAGGGAAAGAGTTACGGGCAGAAAAAGAAGAAGAAAGTAGAGCTTTAAACGGCAGTGGCAGGGTGCAGCACCCACCCTGGCTGCCCACAGTGCTCCCTGCAGTGCCCAGGTGTGGGGCTGCTTCATGGCCTGGGGGCATCTCTGTGCCCTTCGTACCAGGAGCCACACGCTGACCCCGAGGGTTTCCAGCCCCCAGCATACCTGCTGTCCCCTGTGTGTGGCTCAGCGGCTGTTTGGAGCACACGGGATGGAGCAAATCACCTGCAAAGTCCCCAGTGCCTGTGGACACAAGGTGTATGAGCCCCTCCAGTGCCATGGGGTGATGTCTTCTCTTCCCATGCTTGCTTGGAGTCCTGCCCACACTCCTTTCCTCCTGAGATGTGCCGGCCAGCCTTCTCCTCGCGGCTGCCGCTGAAGCTGGAAACTTGGGACCTTCTCTGGCCAGTGCCAGCAGAGCCATGGGTGGGCTGGTGTGTGCTGGAGCCCTTCGGAGCTGAGGGACACGAGCTTGGGGAGGCTTGGCTTGGGGATGGCTGCAAAGTCCTGTGTGTAATGGCCAGGCAGTGCTTTGCCACCGCTGGGTAGGGATGGTCTGCATCCTCATCCTTCCTCCCTGCGGAAGGACAGGGCACAGAGACTCTGCAGGGCCCCCCTGCCCTGTGGCTCCCTGGGTGCCCCGTATGGGTCAGATGATGCTGAACCCATCCAGGATGGTGGCAAAGCACTGAAACCTCCCACATTTTGGATAACCCGTGCCCCGATCTGGGGTCTGGGGTCCAGCTGCAGGTGCGAATACTAAGACCCTTCCCCAGGTGCACGGGCAGCACTGGGAAAAGCCTCTGCCGCTGGCAGGGCCAGGCAGGAGTCGCCTGCACTCCGGGGTGCCCAGGGCGAATCCGGCAGCAGTGTGAGGGGGATTGGAGCCGGTGTCTCCAGGCGTGCCATGCCTGCGCTGCCATCCTACCCGCTTTGATCTCGGGCCCTGGCGCAGAGCAGTCTGCCTGGAGACACACTCACGTGCCGGGGAATTAGGTCAGGCCTCGGTGGGGATTAGCGGGCGGCGGTGGGTCTTGGGGCTTCACCGGGGCTGCCAGGAGCTGCTGCTGGGCAGAAAGGGCTGGGCTGGCGGGGAGAGCAGCCTGGGGGGCCTCTCACCACTCCCCCCATCATTGGGACGGGGATGCCCAGGGAGGGAGCGTATCCCCATCCTCATCCCTGGGATGCCAGAGGGCGTTGGAGGCCCCTGAGGGCTCTGGTTTCTCCTGGCGGAGCCACTACCCCCACCACAATGACTTTAGTCCCGAAACCAGGCGCCCCAGTGCCTGCCGCGCTGCTTTTTATTTATACCTGCAGTGGAAATAAATCCTGCATCCTCAGAGCCTGGCAAGAGGTATGAGCTCATCTCATATATTTGGTGGTGACGAAAGAAGGGTAAATAAACGGCAGCAGTGCAGACGTCCCTGCCAGACCCATCTGGGCGAATTGGGGGTGAGCTTTTGCTGTCCCTTCCCATAGCTGCTGGGGAAACTGAGAAAGGGAACTGCCCTCGAGAAGCAAAGGTGGGGGAAAGGCAGCTTCACCGGGTGCCCTTCAAAGAGGGTCCCAGCAGCCCTGCCCTGGCTGAGTGCAAGCCGGGGGTATGCCGAGGTGAAACCCAGCTGGGAGGTGTTTGGGGCTGCCAGGAGCTCCCGTGCAGAGGCAGGAGGTGTCCCAGGAGGTGTCCCAGCAGCTGCCAAGACCCCAGCACAAGGTACCAGCGGGCTGGCATAGAGATGTTACAATGATGCTGAGTCTAAGCCAGGGAAATATTCCCTGATTTCGGGCACAGTTCCCCTGTAAACACCCACTGTGGGATGCCCAGGGGCCTCGAACACCTGGTCGGGCCCAGGGGATGTGCAGATCCTTGTGCAGGCAGCATCCATGTGGATGGGAAGGTATAGCCCCCATGACTGGACAACAAGGACATCCCTGCAGCACCAGCTGATGATTAAACCTAAAAGGTCCGGAAGGGGTAGGGAAACTCCCAAGTCGGTATTTAAGTTAGCCCCAGGTATGGGTGGTTTGGGTACCCCTTTACCATGGGGACCATGCACCCAAGAGCATCACGCTGCAGCAGCACTTGGCGGCCAAGATCCAGCTTAGCCTGTAGGACTCCCTGCAGCACCCTGCTGCAAGAGAGGCTGCGGGTGCTGGGCAGGGTCTACACCCTATCACGCACACGCTGGCTGGGGATGTGGGCGCAGATGTCACCTGTGTCCACATGCAGGGGACAGCCAGTTAGCAGGACTCACTCAAGCTTCTCTTTCAAAACAAACTCCCCCACCTCCTCCCTGCCACCTCTTGGCTAAACATCCTCCGCGTTTACCGAAACTCTGGGCTTACTCACACCTCCCCAACTGCCTGCAGCTGCCGGGAGAGGTCCTGGCGTTTCCTGCCCAGCCTGACTCAGCCCAAAGCCCCGGCACCCCTCTGCCTCTGCTGGGATGCAGGGTCTGGCATCCCGGTGGAGGGAGGCTGGGAGCACCCATTGCTTTTCCCTCTGGGCTGGTGGTCATGCCATGCACCCCTTCCCCAGCCCCAAATTTATTCCTGCTTTTCATCCCCCATGGACAAGGGATGCTCTCCGCTGGTCCCCGGCTGCTTGCTTGCTCTGTCGGCGGGTCAGCAAGCAGGTTGTGTGCTGGAGGGGGTTGGTGTGGGGTTGAGGTTGGGGTTTGGGGGTGTTTTCCTTCTATTTGTGGCAGGCGGATGGAATCCCTCCGTCATTCCCCCGGGGAAGGGATGAGAACATCTGGAGAGCAGCGGGAGAGCGTGACTCATCCTGCAGCATCATTAACTTCTTATAGCTGGTTATCATCTCCCTCTGATAAGGAGAGAGCAGCATCGTGGGGTCAGGCCTGCGGTAATTGGCTGGGAAGGCTCCAGGGTTAACCCTTCCCCAAGCTGCCGGCCGAGCATCCCGGAGCTGTTGGGGTGCAGCCGGTGGTGAGGAGCAGCTCGGAGCACCCCCCCCGGCTGTGCTCTCAGCCCAGCGGGGAGCCCAGCTCACCACAGAGGCTCCAGGGGAAGGAGGGGAGCTGGGACAGGAGAATGCCACTGCATCTCCAGGAGGATGGGGGCAACAGGCTAATGGGCTATTTCTAGCCAACACGCCAAGGAAAATGGTGCCATCAGCAATCAGTCCCTGTTAGCAGGGTGTGAATTCTGCCCCCCCACACCCCCCCCAGCCTCCCCATCACGCCTCTCTCTGGGTGTAAAGATGTTTTTGAGTCTTGCTTTGAAACCAGCTGAGCCTTCCCTTTGAACACCCCCCCAAGCCCATGCCTAACGATGCAAACAAGCTAATTAGGCCGCGGCGGAGCCCGGGGCTGATCGCCTGGGGCCAGCGCCTGGCAGCGGCCCCTTCCCTGCACAGAAACATCTTGCGGCTGCTCTCCCCAATCCATGCCAGCATCCTTAAGGCAAGTGACATGTCCCTGGAGAAACCTCCGTGGCGGGCAGGGGAGACCAGCCGGGCTCGCCTCAGGTGAGAAGGGGTTTGGGGTTTGCCCGGTGCATCCCGCTGATGGGAGCAGCTCTCTGGAATGCAGCTGCTTGCCTAAGCAACGAGACTCTGAGACCCTCCAGCAGCATCCCTGGGGTTTAGCCACGCGCGGCAGGGTTTCAGCCCAAAACGGGGTTTGGAGCATCTCATGGGATCCACGACCCCACTCTCCGCCCCCTGCCCGGCTGGAGCCAACCTGCCAGCTCAGTTCTCCAGGGCAAGCACTAGCAAAAATGGGGAACTGGCTGTCATCCCTCCACAAACCCCTGTAGAAATAACCTTTTTGGCCAGCTGAGAAGGTCCAGAAGTGTGGCTGGGAGATGGGAGCATCAGCGTGGACCAGAGTGGAGCCAGGGTGCAGCAGGCGAGAGCTGGCACAGCCCTGCCCGCCTCGAGGATGCTGAGGGGAGAGTGGTCCATGGGGTGATGCTGTGACATCGGCGGGTGCCAGAAAGGCAGCACCCACCTTTGCGCCGGGTCATGTTTGGCCACACTGGACAGCTGCCTGCCCTGGCGCGGTGGCATCTCTCCCGGCTGTCCCCACGCTGCCCCAGGGCACGGTTCCCGGCTGGCCGGGTGCTTGCTCCTGAAAATGAGGTAGCGTCTCCAACGGCTGGGTTAAAGGCTTTGCTTCAGACATTGGTCAATCTGTTTTCTCTCTGGACTCTGAGCCAAATGGCAGGCACTGTCCATAAGGGACCTGCCATGGCTTCTTGTTCCCAAGCAGACAGAGGGGGAGGCGGGCGGACTCCCGACCTGCCTGGCCCACAGTGGGAACCCCGCAAGGAGACAACATCAAGGTCAAGGTGCCCCAAACCAGCCTTTGCCAGGAGTTAGGGAGCTGGTCCTCATCCCAGTCCTGCTGGCCGGGCACCTCCGAAGCCTTGCCCTAGGAAACAGCTTTTCTTCGCTCTTTTGGGCTTATTGCCCCAGAAGGGAGCATGGCCACACGCAGTCACCTCAAATGGTTGGAGACTCAAGGCATTTTCTGCTGGAAAATGCTGGGCTGGGAGACAGAGCATCTCCCAAAATGGCACTGATTTCAGTAAAGCTGCATTTGGGGGTAAAGACCAAGAGAGAGGAGGGGAAAGGGGCTCAGAGCAGGGCAAACTCACCATGTTCTTCTCAATCACAACACATTGGGCCGTTTGGGGCCTGATACATCTTTAAGAAAGTGCAAAATTTGCTCTTTTTTCAATATTCTCATTTAGAGGCAGCAAGAAATTCAGTTTCTACAAATGAACCATATCAAACGATCCCAAATATCTCAGGCTTTTTTATTATTTCCCCTCCCCAAGATTTCTCCTATGAGAAGAATTTCAAAACATTGCGTTTGGCTCCAGTTCGACTCAAAGGCGGATTTTGAAACCTCCAGATCTTTGCAAAAGGGACCGTTACCCTCTGGGCAGCCACCTCCTGGCCTGGCCAGTTTGAGAGACCTCCAAGAAAAATGCATGAGGCAATACCAAAGGATGCTGAAAGGGTTCTTCACCCTGGACCCCGGTGAAGCAACGTCCCCGCGCTGACCTGGCCGCGGGGCTTGGATGGACGTGTCCCACCCTTTGGCTCCTGCTGGCTGGGCTCAGCCTCCCTGGGGTGCTTTGCCCCATCCCTGGAGCATCCTTCATCACCTCCCCTGGGGCAGCTGCCTTTCGAGGTGTCTTCTGAGTGTTTCGGGCTCACTGGGGGTGACGTGGGCCTTCAGCGATGTTCATTGTCTGGGGACCATAACCCCATTCCATGCATGCATTTTTCCAAGCAGTTCCTCAGGCTGGGGTTGGCACATGGTGCCTGGCCCTTGATAGCCCAAGGGTGCCTGGCGCAACCACTCAGCCGGTCCCATGGGTGCTATCCTGCAGTGGGGTGCCGGTGGGACGGCGAGAGCCCCTGCCCCACACACCAGAGGCACGCGAGGCAGAGATGCTGCCTTGTGCTCTCTATGGGCACATGGAACTCAGGGTCAGTGGAAACTGGGACAGGAATATTTGCTGGGCGGGGGTTGGCAGTGAAATCATGGGCTGCCACACCTGGGGGATGGGGGCATGGGCAAAGAAATCGGCACCCATGTCCGGAGGAAGGCCCACAGGGAGGGAAGAGCTCCGAGCTCCGTGCTGGAGGGGCAGCACCACGGGCTAAGGGCTCCCGCTGGGTCTCTCCCCGCAGACGCCTCGGCTGTGGACATGGACCTGTATGATGCCCAGACGCTGGCGGAGGCCCTGAAGTGGTACCTCCAGGAGCTCCCATCACCCCTGATCCCTCCGGCTCTCTACAGTGACTTGGTCCACATGGCTCAAGGTAAGCACGGCCGGGCTCCCCCCATGCCCAGGACCTTTGTGGGGTTGGAGGAGCTTTGGCAAGTCCCTACAAAAGCTCACCAGCATCTCCAGAGTGGCTCCTGACTCCATCCCCTGCCCCATGCTGCACTAAGGGCAGGTCGTGAGAAGGACCACTGGGAACATCCCCTGTGCCAGAGCAGCGCAGCAGCTTTTGGGAGATGCTCCGGGAAAGCGAGGGGAGACCTGGTGGGCAGCTGCACCCCCACCACAGCACGGCCCTCTCCCACTGCAGTGCCCAGAGGAGGAGGTGCTGCCTGCTGGGACGGGTGGCTGCCAAGGCTGGGTGATGCTGGCCCCAGAAGAAAGCATTATTATAATATTTTGGCTCTGCTGCCTGGGAATTTTTTACTGTAATCTTGTTAACTCTTGGCTTTATATGGGCATAGAAAATTCTCTGCTTTTTCAGCTTAGTGCCGTTAGGAAGTGCCTTTAGGTCCCTGCAAGCTTGCCAGCCTCTGTGCAAATGTATGAGACCGTCAAGGTTTTGGTTTTATTTGATTTTTTTTCAAATAAACAGGGCAGGTCTCATACCGAGGTCAGCAAAGTCCACGGTCCATCCCAACGGGCAGCCTGGACCAAAACCCATTTCAAATGAGTCCTCACAGAGCCGCTCAGCCCCTCCCAGCCCAAGCCCAGAGGCACCACCAAGCACATGCCAAGCCCTCACCCACCATCTTAGATAGGACCTGAACCCCTCGCCGTCTTCGAAACCAGGATTTCCCCTTTCACAGTAGCCCTCGTCTTGCTGCCAGTTGCTGCAGTACCTGCCACCCCCATGCATCACCTCCCCATCCTAAGCCAGATTAGCGCTTGGGCAGATCATGCTCTTGGCTGCCTTAAGACGCACCAAAGATCACCCGTGGCCAGACCAGCATGGCCTTTTCCTGCTATGACCTGGTGAGAAAAGGCCACAGGCTCTTTGTGACCTCCAACAAGGCAGGAGGGACATACGGAGAAGATGAGGGATAACTCACACCCCGTCCTCCCTGCCCTGCGCAGAGACGCAGCCGGGAAAAACACCCCTGGGGCTGGTGGCACCAAGACACTGCCTTCCCCTCACCCATTGGAGAGAGGAGAAATCAAAGGCAGCCTCCCTTCCAAGCATAAAAATGCAATTAAGAAGCAATTAGCTGGGTTGCCTCGTTAAGCAACTTCAAAGGGAAGCGCCTTTCTCCTCAGCCTGCACTGGAGCGGGCTCTGCTCCTGGCACAACGGGTGCCGGAGGAGGAGGCGGTGGAGGTGGAGGGGCAGGAACGGAGGCGAAACCGATGGGGATTTCTCCGGGGCTTAAAAAAATAAGTAAAAACTCAAGTCTTTTAGGAGACGGTGCTGGTTTTCGGCAGTCTGCCCTGCAAGCAGGCTCCTTCTGCCCCGCTCGAGGCTGCGGGCTAGAAAAGTGGCGAGCCGACCACCTGCAAAAGGAGGTCAAAAACATCCCCAAATTCCCCCTTTGGCTGTGGACCTTCCCCCTGTGACATCCCCTGGGTGCAAAAATGTGCAAAAAGCAGCCGATGGGGGTAGGGGAGGCCTGGAGTGAAGCCGAATATCCCGCAGGACCAGCCGGTTGGACACAGGGGCACACAAACACCCCACTGCCATCTCAGCCAGGTTGCAGACCTGCTCGGGAGAGGATCCCAGACCCACCACCCCTCCGGCTCCGGCGCACCCCAGCCCTGAGGATGGATGCCAGGAGCTGGCTGGGCATCGGCCAAGCCTCAGCCCTGGTGCAAAGAGCCGCGGGGAGCTGAGTCAGCCCCCGGCCCAGCCGGGCTTTGAAGCCGGCTGAGAGCAACAGAGCCCTGGGGACCTCCCTGTCCCCCGCAGATGAAAGGGCTGGGCCATGGCGGGGACAGAGGATGGCTGGAGAGCCACTGTTTCTAGTGCCCGGGGCTGGACCGTGGTTCCAGGCCGCTGAGCTCACAGCTCACAAGACTGGGGAGCCCTGGCCAAGGCTGCCAGAGGGCAGCGGGGACACGAGGGGATGCTGGTGGGAACACTGCAAGGCTGCGGGGCTGCTCGGAGTGCCCACGACAGGGGTCCCGGCAGCACCTCCGTGATGTGCAACACCATTAGGTGCCTGCTTGTATTCACATGGGCAATTCAAGTATGGCTGGAAGTAGTTACTCCCTGACCAGCCCTCCCTGCTGCTGCATTTCAGGGGGCAAGAGAGGCCACGCTGGGAGGGCTGCAGGGGCCTCACTGCAGCCATGCCTGTAGCTGTCAGCCGGTACAGGTTTTTTTCTCCTAAAAAGCCTTTTCCCTCCCAGCTTGCTTTTTCTGCAGGGGAGGGCTGAGCCTTTGAATTCGGCAGGTCTTCCAGCTGGTACCTGTTTCTCCTCTCTGCTTTTGCTCCTTTTCCATGGCTTTGCAGGGCAGGACAGGATAGGGCTTGGCTCAGCTCTTGCTGTTCTCCATTGGAGCAGCAGCTTGTCCCCCCCCGCCACGCTCCCTCTCTGGCTGTACTGAGAGGAGGACCGTGCTCATGTCACCCTACAGTCTGATCTGGGGTGGATGAGTGGGTAAATGGGGCTGGCAGCCTCCAGCAAGAGGGGGCTGAGACCCCCAGGGCGTCACCTCCTTGTGCCCTGCACTCCCTGGGGTACCCATGTGTCCCACAGCCTGTCTGCAGGAAGGGATGGGCTGCAAAGAAACAGTCATGGTTTTTGGAGGAGAGGTTGAAGTCAGGTTTCTTTGGGGCTCTGTGGGGAGTAGAGACCTGCCACAGCTCATGCCATGTGTGCTGGCGGGTGCCGAGCTCCTACGAGAGACAAGGGGATGCCCCAGCCTCCCAAACTGACATTTCTTCCCCACTGTTTCCCCTCCACTGCAGAGATCCCGGGCCTGGAGGAGTGCGGCCAGCGAGCCAGAGCGCTGCTGGCCCCCCCAGCCCTGCCGCAGCCCCAGGCACTGCTCCTGCGCCAGCTCACCCGCCACTTCTGCCGCCTCTGCCAGGGCACCCGCAGGAGCCGCCTCTCGCCCCGGCTCCTCGGCGAGCTCTTTGGGGAGCTGCTTCTCCGCCCCGCGGCAGCCAGGTGAGGTGCCCCTGCCATGCATGGGACGGGGCAGGCAAGAGAAGGGTGCCCATAGCCAGGCATGGGCACACTGGTCCCCAGCCGAGCTGGTTTTGCTGGATGACAGCCCACCAGCAGCTCAGCCCCGGGGTTTTCTGAAGGGGGAGGCCAGAGCTGGGAGCCCCCATCCCAAGTGTGATGCTCTGACATCACACCTGTTCCCCTGATGGCCAGGCGTGATGTCACACACAGGACTGGGACACACAGCATCGCCCCAGTCCCACAAGAGATCCATTGGGGTGGCTGGCTCCTGTCCCAGGGGCATGAGGGTCTCCGGGGGGACTGAGCTGCTGGAACCCTCACAGACCGCTCCCTTCTCCCCACAGTACCGAGGCGAGCCCCGAGCTCCGCGCAAGGATCCTTGAGTCACTCATCGTGGCTGGCGAGGCAGCGGAGGTGCCGGCAGCCCCTGGTAAGAGATGCCCGGCTGGTGGCGGGGCGGGGACAGCGGGAGTGAAATTCGGGGAGGCAATAGCAGCAGGTTGTGGGGCGGTTTCGGTGGCCAGTGCGGTGTTGGGAAGGTGCCCGCATCCCTGCGGCAGTGCCCAGGATGAGCTGGCTCCCTGGCTGGGCATGCTGTTCCCATTGCTCTTCCTTCCCTCTCCTCAGAGAGGCTGGTTTTGGGGCGTTTCTTTGTGGTTCCTCAGAAGGTTTGCAGCTGTTTTTGTGCTTAATGTCCGTGTTGCTGCTCTTTGGTGCCGGTGTGGTGCAAGTGGGTCCTGCTCTTCCGTTTCGGGGGGGCTCGGTGGGTGCGGTGCTGTCTGTCGGGGGCTGCTGTGCAGCTTGTTTCGGTGAGCAGGGATCTGGCTGCAGTCTGGGAGGAAAAAAAATACCAACACGACAACATAATGGCAGGATGGTGCTTGCTACAGGATCAAATCTGCGTTTATGATTTTTGACTTTGCATTTAGTTTTCACATGTGCAGAATCACACTGTGTCCGTCAACACACTGTTGCTTGTCCTGTGGGGCATCCCCAGGATGGGGACAAGGATGGGCACTTGTCCCCCACTTCTCCATGCGTGGGAAAGGAGCTGGGAGCATGTGTTTTTCTGCAGATGTTAATGACCCCACCCAGCCTTCACCCCCCCAGGACTGCAGTCCTGCCCCTTTTATTACCAACACCAGCATTTGCCTCCAGCATCTCTTTGCTCTTTACTTCTGCTCTGGTGGTTGAAGTCCCAGCCCTCTGCTGGCCACCCTCTCCGGCAGTGTCCCCCTTGCTTGGTGGCATCTCATGTCCCATTGTTGTCCAAAACTGAAGCGCATGCCCCCTGTGCCCTCTGCAGCACTCCAAGGATGGGAAGCGAGCAGTCCATCCAGACAGAGATGTATGTGGTAGGGCAGGAGGGAGCTCGGTGGAGCACAAACCACAGACCTTGAGGACCACAGAGGCCCATCCCTGGGGGATCCCATCTCCAGGCAGCCACCAAGATCCAGCTGTGTCCCCACACCGAGGTGTCCACACCCCCGGGTGGCACAATAGCTTCCAGCCCTCCTGCTTGGAGATATGTCAGTATTGGCCCCGGTGAATCCTGTCTCCTTGTGATGTATCTGGGTCCTTGTCATCACCCTGCCTCCCTGGAGGGTCGCCGGGCCAGGCAGAATTACAACTCTTAATATTCCTCGTAAATCAGCCCTTTCAGACCTGTCATCTTATTTATTGCTCTCCCCTGAGTTCTCACCCACAAGTTTGTCAAGATCTGTATGGCTCTTCCACCCGCTGATCCAGATGTTGGGCAGCTGCAGCCCGGCAGTCCCCAGGGCTGTCCCCAGACCCTGCGCTGTCACCGGTTGCCCCCACCCCAAACTGAGTGAAGGGGTTGGGCAGGACTCTGGGGTCCTCGTCTCCTTTCTGGGTCAAAATCTCCTCTATGGGCACGTTCTGATGTGTGAGGCAGGACACAGGGCACCTGGGCTCACCGCCCCACAGGCTGCCTCGCTGCGGGACTTCGGACAAGTCCTACCACCTCCCCTCTCTTTGTACCTAAAAGCGGGGATATTATTACTTGGCTGTCATCACATTAGGATGTTGGGAAGCTTAATTAAATGCCTGCAAAGCGTTTTTGAGAGCTGCGGATGAAAGGGGCTATATATAAAGTGCAAAGATTTATTATTAGTGGTGGGGTATGTGCCCCGGCCCTACTCCCATCACCCTGGCCCTGCTCCCCTGCTGCCCCCACGTCCCGGCATCGTGATTATTTTTGTGTGTGTGTGGAGTTGTGGTTTCATAATTATACGTGTAAAATAGCTATAAATACCCTGCAACAACACGGCGGGTGTGCGCGCATAGCACAGGAATAGGAGTCAGTAGCTGACACGGAGGAAACCGTGGTGTGACCTCATTCTGACTCAGGCGTAAATATACCTTATGCGAGCGGGCAGCTGGGGGGTTTTGGGGAAGCTGGGGGGGGTTTGGGGCTGCTCAGGGGCTGCAGGGACAGTGGTCGCCTTGGCAGCAAGGGTCATGTTTTGGGTGAGGTCTGAAGCTGGTTGCTCACCCCAAGGAGGTTCCTGCAGGGTTGGGGTCCTTACTCTCCTATGTCTCTGGGGCTGATGGTGGAGGCTTGGATGTGAAAATCATCAAGAATAAAAATGTAAATTATGAAATCTGGTTCCTGGAGGTGCTTCCTTAGATGGATTCACTGTTGTTGAGTTTGTGGCATCCCTTCCCGCAGGCACTGCTCCTGGAGGGGGTCTCTGCAGCCAACCGTGGACGGGCTGCAAAGGTGAATGGCACAGGATGGGTCCGTGATGGCTCCTGAAAGTTATTCCCAGTGACTGAGGGATGCAGCAGTGGGGTCGTGCTGGAGGCACTGGTTTGCATAGGGCAATGCTATGTGTCAGTGGCAAAGCTGGGATGGAGCCTGGGGCTGGGTGGCCATATCCAGACCACCTCACCATGCTCTCCAGCAAGTCCCCGGCACTAGGCAGCCAGCCCAGCCCAGCCCAGGGGCCTGGGGACATTCCCCAGCCCCATGGAGAGCCAGGGGGAACACAGAGCCCACAGCAGGACCCCAGAGCCCAGGGGACGGCGGTTTCCCGAGCAGGGTGAGGGGGCAGGGGAAGGCGAAGGGAAGAAGTGATGCAAATACCAGCTCAGCTGAAGGAAGATGACTTCATCTCCTTTTCCTCTCCTGGTGCTATTTATAGCCACTTTAATTTACTCCCCTTTGCTTTATTATCTCTCCAGCAAGCCGTTAGCCCTCAGACAGCAGGATGCCTTTACTCACCATGCAGCACAGAATTCTAAAAAAAAAAAAAACACCACACAAAAACCCAAAAGCAGGGGCAGGAGGCAGGGAAAGGCGTCAGAGCACTGGGGGCAGGAGCATCGCTGTCCCGTGGCATAGGTTTCTGGAGAAAGTGAAAGGATTTTGGCTCCTTTTGGGGAAAAGAGTGAGAATTGGGCAAGGGAGATGTCCCCTTCCTCCTTCAGAGCAGTGGCTGGAGGGAACAGGACCAGCAGTGCCAGGGTCCCCTCCTCACCGCAGGAGGGGTGCCGGTGTTTTGCTGGACCCTGCTGAGGCAGGCACCCCCTGCTCCCCCAGGACCCCCAGCCCTGCCCTGCTTTATGTGGGGCAGTGGTATAATGCCAGTGGGTGGAGAACAGGCTCCAACACCCAGCCCAAGCGCCTTGAAAACACCCTCCCAAAGAGCGGGTTTGGCAGTCCCATGCCCTGGGGAAACTGAGGCACAGCCTCCCCATAGAGTCACTCTCCCAGCAGCTCCAAAATCTGGTCCCTGGGGGGTCGGTCCCCAGATGCCCAACCCTGAGCCCAGCACCATGGCACCCCACGCCCCAGTGCTCAGCAGGGATGGAGGCCTCAGGACTGCATTGGTGCTGGTGGTGGGTGATATCCCGTGACATCTCGCGATGTGACACGCTGGGCACTTCCCAGCCCCACACAGGCACCTCTGTGACAGCATCGCTGCCAAGCAGGACTGTCGCATTAAACCAAATTAGAGGTATCTGGCTTTGAAGTTTTTAATTAACTTTTTTCCTGTTTGCTTTCTTCTGAATCCAAGGGAAAAGCCCATCCTCTCCCTCTCCCCGGCTCATGTGTCACAGTGGAGGCTGCAGCCTCGAATATGCAGGGGGAGTCAGGAGGGAGCAGAGGGCTTGCCAGGAGGGGCCAGCCTGGGAGGTGCAGACCCTGCCTGCCCAGAATGATGGGAGGCTGTGTCCAGGCGCTGCCCGGCCTGGGTGGGAGCATCCCCACATGGCCACGAGCATCCCGCCGCTCGGCCTGGCACACTGGCCGCAGGGTGCCTCTGGTTTCCATTACCTCTTGGTGTTTCGTCCCCTTGGGGCTGCTGATGGGGAGCTGATGGGTGTTAAAAATAGCCAGGAAAAAAACCCAACCAAAATCCCCTGGGTGGAGGGCAGCATGGGGAGGCCGTGGCCGAGTGGTCCCCTGTGCTGAGACACCTGGTTCTGCCTCCCCTAATCTGCAAATAATACAGAGAAAACAAATTAACACTTGGGGAAGGGGGGGGGGGGAAGAAAAGAGAGCCAGAGCCTAGCTAGCGATGCGAGATAGGGAGAGCGGCTAAAAATAACAGATCCCTGAAGGCACGGGGAGGAACATGACAGGGATCTGCACTCCCGCCATCCCATAAGGCAGCCTTGTGCCTCCCCAGCTGCTCTGGCTGTAATGCAGCCCAGCCCAGTGAATCTGGAGAGGCAAAAGCCTCCGAGATGGGCAGCAGCGGGGAGGCGAGAGGTGCAGAGCCATGCCGTGGAGCAGGGGAGCGATGTTCGCACCCACAGCAGAGGATGGGGGTCCCCCAAGCACCGAGGGCACCCAGCGGGGAGGCAGCTGCTGCCTGACCCACTTGCAGGCAGCCGACAGGCAGTGGGATGCTGCTGGGAGACCCCAGGGGTGCTGCCTCCACAGCTAATTTTAGGCAGTGTTCAATTAATCATGGAGCGGGAAGGGATCACGGCACCGCGGCAAGCCCAGCTCTTGCCGGTGCCTCTGCGGGCTCTCCTGCCTGCCCTGTGCTCACTGCTGGGAGGGCTTGGAGGAGCAGGGGCTGGGGCCTACCCCCACCCCGTGATTTTGGGCTGAGGAACTAGGAGTGACCCTATGCTGCAGTCCCCTTCCTCCAGCCGACTTTAAGCATCCCGGGAAGGATGTCCCACAGCAGCCTAGGGACAAGGGGCTGGGAGGCCTCCCTTGGCATCTCCTCGTGCCTCAGTTTCCCCTCCTGGCTGGCAGAGGTGGCCTTTGCTGGTGGGGTTTCTCAGGTTGCCAGTACTGCTCTGGGCAGGCATTTTCCCGGCAAGCCAGAACTCCGGGATGCCTCCCTGGGGTGGGGAGCAGTGACACCCAGCAAGGGATGTTTCAGCCAGCCTGGACCTCTGCCGCACGCCCCGGTGGCAGCCCCTTTCTGGGGGTCACCAGCTCTGGCCCTTTCCCATCCCCAAGCTCTGCAGGTGGCCATGCCCAGGCCATGGCACAGCACCACCGGGCAACGCTGAGGCAGGAGCAGCTGCACTGCTCAGAGACCGGCAGCTTGCCTGGCACGAGGAGGGACCCTGGCAATGCTGTGGGGATACGGGGTGACAGCCCTGTGGTCCCTCTCTCCCCATGGTAGCCACAGCCCTGCTCCACTGGTCCCAGTGTTGAAAGCATAGCATGGTCCAGCCCTCCCCTGTGACAGGGGGAACGGCTCCCAACGGAAACACAGCTCGACTGGGATTGAAACCCTTTTCCTCCTCACACCATGTGGCTGGAGCTGATAACGGGCTGGATAACCCCAAGCATTGTGTGTGCCACTGGCCCGTGACCTGCCAGGAGTTTCACTGCCAGAGAGGAAACGCTGCCGCTCGGCCGTCCAGGATTCGGAGGGAGCCTCCGTGCACGCTGGTGGCGGGGCGCTGGGGCTGCCCTGCCATTTGGGCAGCCTTCATTTCTTTTTGCCGGCATATGAAGTTTCGGGATGGCTCCGTCAGATCCTCACTGGTGCGAGCCCAGGCTGCTGTGCCAGCGTGCACCAGCCAGCTCTCGGCTCTATGGCTGCAAAAGCTGCCGGCCCAGAAAACCTGGGATGTTCAGGGAGGTTCTCTGGCATGGCCAGGGTTTGGCCCTCAGGTTTTGCAGGGCTCTTTGGATGGGGCTTTGCACCTGGGATGCCCCTGCCTGCTCTGGAGGGCAGCTCCCGAAGGCCAGGCTGTCTGAGCAAACCCTCCCCAGACCCGATGGAGCCACCAGCTTTGCTGTCACAGCCCAGCCAGGGCTGGCTCGCTCCTCGTTCCGGCTGCTCGCCGAGTCAAACTGCAGGAGCATGTGTGCTAGCACACGTGTCCTCCCGGCTCCTGCCCTCAGACGCTGTCTGGGCTGGAGTCACTCCGCTGCAGTGTGACTGGCTAAACACCACCGGCAGCTTCACAAAAGAACATGGGGAGGGTGACAAAGTGCCCGTCACACCGCCAGCCACAGCCAGTTTTCCAGCTTGGCACCAAAGCCAGGAGCATCCTCTCCTGCATGGTGGCATTTCTGTCCCCTGCAGCCTGCCTGGCAGCGGACGGGCTGCAGCATGTCGTCCCACTGCCCTTTTGTTCAGGAGATGCCAGAAAAGCACAATGCTGCCCACGGGGGATTTCATGCTGGAGCAGGAGGGCTGAAGGGCGGCTGATCCCTCTGTGATCCCACCGGCACCCCTGGACCCTGCCTCCCTCGAGAGCATCCTGGCTCTGCTCCAAAGGGGTGGGAGGGGGCGGGCTGCCCAGCACACATGAGTGGCTCTGGGGAAAGGCAGGATTTGTGCTTCCAGGAGGGAAAATGAGTCACAGGAGGACGGCAGGGCCATGCCAGCAGCTGAGCGCGGGACCGGGGTAAGCGGTGACTGTTGGCTGCTACCCGGGAGGTCAGGCAGAAATGCTCTCGCAGGCCTTGCCTGGCTTTAAAATCTATTAATGTCATTTTGCCGTTCGAGCTGAGAGCCACACAGGCAGCAGAAACATTCAGGCACGGCTCAGATCAGAGCCGGATTTCAATTACAGTAATCAAAGGTGACACAGATAAGAAACCCCTAGTCTATGAAGCTGCGGCAGCTGTCCTCTGGCTCAAACCGGCACCCATCCAGAGCGGCTCCATCAAAATCACTGAAGTGGTGCTAGAGTAAAATTGGATTGTGAATCCATTTTCATCTGCCATGGTGGAAAATGCTTTCCTTGCTCTTCTTGGGGAAGAAAGCCACCTTCTCAGCGGAGCAGGAAGGGAGAAAGGTGCCAGGCATGGAAGAGGGGACATTGTTCCCAGGGAAGGCACTGATGGCTACTTGTGGATGATGGAGGCAGCAGGAAGAACATCTGGGATGCTGGAGCATCCCAGCTCTGCCTCCTGCTTTCTCCTCCCCCCTTCAGCCTGGTCCCGCAGGGATGCTCGCGGCTGAATCAGGGATGCGCTCAGTTCGGTGCCAGGCTCCCCGGAGGGGTGGGCAGCCCTCTGAGTCCCGCTGCGGCCAGAGCACCCCAGGCCATGCTGCAGGACAGACACCGCCGGTAGTGCCGAGCAAAGCCTGGGGAGAGGGTCAGGGGTTGGAGGGGGAGAAGAGCTCTGGGGGGCAGGAGCTGGCACCCTCCTCCCTCATGCTTGCAAGCGCCTGACTTGGTCCTGTTGAGAAGTGCCACAGGCACGCTTCCAGTGGGTGACCTGCTGTCTGAGCCACCGGAGGCCGTGCGGGAGCGTGGGGTGAACGTGTCAGGAGCACACCCACCCTTCTCATCAGCTGGGGAGGATGCTCGCAGGGTGATGCCCAGGGAAAGCTGCCTCCTGCTCCTGCCTTTGCCACCGCTCGAATGCACCCCTGGTGAAACCCCCCCACACTGCTTTTGTCTCCCATAGTCTGGGGTTGCAAATCTTTTGGATGGCAGCAGGGTCGCAGCAGTGCCGTGCACGGCGGTGTGCTGGCTGAGCTCCCTCTCCTGCCACCTCTGACCCCCTCAGCCCTTCAGGCTCCCACCCCCGGCTCCTCACCACCACCCCACGGACCCACCGGTGACCACCCCCGTGGCCTCGTGGGATCCTGGATGCAGCCGAGCCATGGGGGCACCCCCTGGGTCCTGCTCACACAAGGGGCCCTTTCTGCCCCCCGCCCCAGCACAGCAGGAGCCAGCCAAAACACAGCGGCTCTTTCTGCGCCCACTGGCCCCGCTCCAGACTGGCCAGGTGTCAACTGCCTGGCCGTGGCGTGTCCCCCCCAGTGCCCCCCAGGGAGCGTGAGCCCTCTCCCAAACACTGGGGGTTTGTACAGGGCAGCGGGGCTGAATGGCGGGTCTGTGCAGCCGGGGCTGCTGGGCAGGGAGGGGAAGCGAGCCGCTTGCCTCATCTGTTTACCTGGAAGTGGAGATCGTGGCCAGGCCTGGCTGCCGCCGCGGCGGGTGCTTTCATGTTGGAGCTAACGGGATGGGGAGTGCTGTGCTGCACCCATCCTTGAGCAGCCTGTGGCACGCCAGTGATGGGGATGAGGGCAGGGACCTGGTGGTGCTTCTCTTGCTCGATGTGCCCGCATGGTGCTGGACCCTCCTGCCCACCGCAGCTGGAGAGCCGAAGCCTGGGGAGAGATGTGGGGATGGGGATGGGGATGGGGCCTAGGCAATCAGAGGGGTGGGTGAAACTGCTCGTCATCCTCTGCCCTGCAGCATCACTGTGCCCCAGGGCTCTACAGGGTCCCCCCACATGTGTCCCCACGCCCGCTGCGTCCTCGTCCTGGCTGCGTGTCCCCACTCTGTTCATAGGTCTCCATCCCTTCCATTATGCCCCTGGACTGGCAGGGTCCCCATCCTGGCTGCGTGTCCCTCTACCATCTGGGTCCCCACCCTGGCTGCCTGTCCCCACACTGTCGGCAGTCCCCATCCTGGCTGCATGTCCCTGCACCATCCTTGGCTCTCTGTACTGGCTGTGAGGTCCCACATTGGCTGTGGATGCCTGTACCAGCTCTGTCCCTATGCAGGCTGTGCGTCCCTGCACCGGCTGGGTCCCTGTACCTGCAGTGTACCCAGGGGGACATGGGAGCCACTTAGCAGCTCCGGGAGAGAGGAGCCACCCATGCAAGCAGTGGGTTGTGTCCTTGTGTGAGCCGGGACTGACAGCCACACATGAGCTGCCAGGGAGGGAAAGGGGACGATAGCATCTTCATCAGCACCTGGATGCGTGGGGATTAACGAAGCTGGCTTGCTCTCCCCAGGGTTCAGGTTGCCTTATCTGTGTGTATCTGTTCCTACCCAGCCACTGCTAGAGCTGCTCCAATGCCGCACAGCTAATCCCGGAGGCTGCCAGATAGGTCAGGTACCGCTGCCTCCACCTGAGCCGGCAGGGCCCGTGGCACGGAGCTGTGCCATGACCTGCTCCTGCCCCCAGGCCAGCTGATGCTGGAGATAACCAGAGGCCCAGGGCAGAGGTGCAATGAGTTTTGCGTTCTCAGTCTCTGGCAGTAGTACGCACAGGTTGGGAGGCAGGCACTGGCATTACCTCTTATCCTGACCCCAAGGCTTGGTGACCTTCCAGTTCTCAGAGCAAAGCTGTGTCTGCCCAGTTCATCTCCATTCATCCTTTCCTTCAGCTGAAAGAGTTACTGCCCCATGGCCAGGGCTCGGGGACTACACCAAGTCTCTGGGAGCTCGTGGCCATGCTTTGGGGTCATCAAACATATTTCTCCATCTTTTGGATACTTGTGGCATGTGGGGAGGGGTGCGGGTGGTGAAGGAGCTGGGGTACCCACAGAGGCTGACATCTCACTGAGCAGCCTGGCACCACGTCATCCCCAGGAGACATGGGGCTGGGGATAGACCATTTGACCTCACGCCACGCAGATGTGGTTGCAGCATCCTTGCTGAGCATCCTCGGCTCTTCCCAAGTACCTGGAGGACCCACGAGTCCTGGCTGCTCGTCTCTGGTGCTGTTGGCAGGGTGCCCTCCTGCTGACCTCTTGCACCCCTAATTTCTCCGTCCTGTTTTGGCCCTTCATGGGGCAGGAGGAGCATCTGGGGCTGTGCTTCAGCACCATCCCAAATTTCCAACCTGGCATGCATGGTGCCATGGCAGCGCTTTTATTTTTTCAGCTGCTTCCCTGTTTTCTTCGCAATCGGGCTCTTTCACTGGGCGACGGTGATCACGGGGGTTATTTGGGGAGGGCTCAGCATGCGCTGATCAAGCAGCTTGCAGCATGGTGCTCAGACCCAGGACCTCATGGTGGCCTGCCCTGTCAGGCACCCCACATCTCAGATGGCTCTGACCCTCCCTGGCTGTGGCACAGGGGGAAAGACATCTCACCCGGGCTTGGGAGAGACTGTTCGGCTCTGCACACCCCAAAGTTGCCCTGGGTCCTCAAAGCCATCCATTTCCCACAGGCTATGTGGTTCCGTGTACCACAGACATGGACTGCCCAGACCAATGTCCCTGAGGTCACCAATGCCACCGGAGCTCTCGGTCCGCAGCGAGACGGTGCCGAGCTCGCTGAAGCAGGCACCCAGCATCACTGGCACTGCTCTCACTCCCGTACCGGTGCCTCCCACTCCCAGCCCGTGGCTTCTCCAGAGCATGTCTCCTGTCGCCTCCCGACCCTGCTACATTGGGATTTAAAGCTATGGGGAAGGTGGCCTGGAGAAGGCTTTGCAAGGTGCCAGCGGGGAATGACAGCAAAGGAAGCCACCCCAGGGGAAAGACTGGGGTCAGGAGAGCACGAGCCCCCAGGATCCCTGTGTGAACAGGGTTTGGAAGACTGAAACCCCCAGTGACAGGGTTTTAGTAATGCAAAAAGCACCAGCCTGAGCTGGCCGTGCCCGAGCAGCCTTGCTGGGCCATTTTGGGAGCAGTCATAACCATCAAGTGGCTGCACATTTCTGAGGGGAGCTCTGTTCCGCAGCCTCCAACAGCTGTTTCTGCAAAAGCCTTAAATTGAAACATCTGGAGTGTTTCAGAAAGAGAAACCTGAGTGTTTTGGGATCCAGAACAATTGAAAAGATCCAAGACAAATTCACGAGCCATCAGGCTTGACCTGAATCTGGTCTTTTCAGCAAGGAAGCCAAAAGCCCTTGTCCAAGTTGTTTCCTCCCATCTTTTAGTGGGATTAGAACCACAGCATCCTGTGCTGGCAGGTCTCCCCCTGTGCCAAGCACATCCAGCCCCTGAAATCCCTTTGCGCTGGCCCCAGAGCCCGTCTCAGCATCCCGACACTTGCTGCTGCCATCACTTCCAATTTAGACCTTCTCGTGGCAGAGACCGATATAGAAGCACTTTGCAGGATTGTGCTTCCCCTCCCCGGGGAGCCAGTGCTTTGCTCTTCCCACTCGCCAGCTCCGAGGAAGACCAAGGAGCTTGAATTACTTTTTTCCAAGAAAGGTGGATTTGGTTTGCAGAAAGATAAGGGGTGGGGAGCAGCTGTTCTGCTCTGCTGAGCCTTTTGCCATCTGGAACAGCTTTTGGTTTCCTTCTGGATGCCTCTTCCACAGCCTGCGTCAGCAGGGCTGGGAGAGGGGCAAGGGCATTGCTCGGACCCCTGAGGAGAGGAAGGGCAAGGAGATGGAGCCGGGGGACACATGAGTCTGTCCCTGTGTGCCCTCTTTGCAGGAGTGGGGGAAAGTCAGCCAGGGCAAGGGAAGGGCTTGGAACAAGCTCCACTGCGTCGGTCGTGCAAGTCCCCCAGTCAGCCCTTCTGTGGGACGTGCCCACTCTGCCTGAGCTGCTGCGTGCCCATCCCCTCGCCGGGGTGGTGGCCGTGAGCTCCTGCAGCCGCTGCTCCTCATGCTGCGTCCTCCAGCCCAGGGGTGCGGAAAGCCTCGTCTTCTCCGTCCTCCCTCTTTCCCTCCTGGGGAGAAAGGTAAAAGCAAAGCAGTCAATGCCAGGGCTGGATCACCCAGGGTCTAAAAGGGGGAGAGCTCTCCCCAGGGCCGGGGGCACTGCTAACCCCAGCCCACCAGGTGAGGTCTCCAGTGTCTAGTAAAGGAGTTGTGCTCCTGCAGCTACTTTGCCCTCAGGGAGGCCATAATAAGCATCTTCCAGTGCTCCTGCTGCCTGTTCCCATGGAAGCTGGTGGAGAACTGGGTCTCCTGGGCACAGTGCGCCTCCCAGCTGGAAAACACCCCACAGAGCTCTGCCAGGGGTGGATGTCAGCTCCCATGGCCCTGCACGGCTCTGAGCCGGATGTGCCCGTCCCACTTGTCGGGGTCCCCTGGTCCCCGCTGGCTGCTTGGTGGCTCTGTGCTGAACATTTCCTATGTGGTGACTTTGATTTGGTGTCCCCGAGGCTGACACCCAGCTCCGGACCACGCTGCTGCTGCCCGGGCAGAGCCTGTACCATCCTCAGCATCCAGCACTTGAAACCACAACCTCTCAGTGAGCATCCTCCCCAGAGAGGCCGCTCTCTGCAATTAATCCGGGCATGGTTTATGCTAACGACTTTCCCCACTTTAAATTATAAATGGCCCTTGGCATGTGTGCACACAAACACACGTGCGTGTGCAGAGATCCTTTAAGGCCATCATTAGCTGTAATTAGCGGGATCTGTCACTCATCTTTGGCAGTTAATGATGAGCCCTGAGTCAGAGGAATCCGGCGGCAGATAAAATAAACACGATTTCAAACAGTTTGGAAATAACAAGCCCTCATTAATCAGACAAGCCCCAAAGGGAAGCACTTGGAAAAGCGGCGGTTTCTTTGCCGTTGCTGAGAGCCGGGCTGGGTGGGCTCCGTGCCGGCCCCCACCCTCCCCAAACTCCCCTCTCCAGCGGGAGCGGGAGGCAGGATGCTTTCTTGCTTGGCTGACTTCATGGCAGGGCTGAGGTGTCAGAGCCAGTCAGCTCGAACAAGAGGCCTGAAAACTGGTAAAACCCACCCAAAAGGGGTCCTGCATGGCCCCTCTCTGGGTGAAGCAGCCAAGGCAGGATCTGGCCCCAAGGTGTTGGTGGGGGCAATGCCGGTGCAGGGGCTCAGCTCTGGGCGCAGATGAAGCAGCTCTGGGGCATGGCCAACACTCATCCCAAGACATGAAAGGCTGCACGCTAAGGGTGCGTGGAAGGCAGCAGGAGCATCCCCAGGATCCAGCTGCACAGTGCAGAGCAGGATTTGGGGAAGGGCCTGGTACGAGGGATGTTTCCTAGGGAGCAGGGGGGAGCTGGGGAGGTTTCTAGCTGTCACAGCTCTAGCTAAATCACAGCAAATAGGAGGGGAATGGGACACACGAGGCTGGATTATATTACAAAGGAGCAGTCCATCATGGGGTATTTAAAATAATCCGCTTAGATGCACAGTAGCAGATTTGGAGTGCTAAGGGAATTGAAGGCACTGTGGCTTTGCAAGGCTGGATCAGATCTAGTTAAGATGCCACTTAGGACAGCACATCCCATCCTGCCTCACTGCCCCAGGGGACAGGCACATGGCATCTGCAGCCCCTGCAAGAACACCCCCGCCCCACTGGGGAGGCACCCAAGGTGACACTGGCCGCATTGGGATGGGTGACAACATCCTGTGGCATCTCCCTGGGACAGGCGGCAGGTTTGGGTGGTGCCAGCCCCAGAGCATGGAGACATGGGCTGGATTAGGCGCAGGGCAGAGGATTCCCACCAGGGGCCAAGGCTGCGGAGGGGTGAAGGAGTTGTAACTGGTGCTTGGGGTCCAGGGGCCACTGGTGTAACTCAGTGGCACCTTCATACCAAAGCCAGCTGCCTGGCAAAACAGCTAGGACCAGGGGATTCCCAAGAGGGAGCTGCACCTGCGCTGCCAAGGGATAGGAACCTCCTCTAAGGGCATCTGTGTGGCATTTGCAGCTCAGCCGGGGCTGGGGACCCAGTGTGGGATCTCCGGCAGGCTGGGACGGGGTGTCACAGGGGGTTGCATGAGGCTCTTGGTACCTGCTTTGGAGGGGGAGCTAGGGCTGGGGCTGCTCTGAGGACGGGTGGCCCCATCGGCAGGGATGCCAGCCGGGCGGCTCTGCCCCTGCATGGCCTTGCAAGCCCCACAGCATGGCCGGTGGCTGCAGAGGTGGGTGGCTCCTAATGCCATGAGATAGGGGTTCCTCTGCTGGGGTCTGGGGTCAGCCTGGGGTCTGCATGGGTAGGAGCGTGGGCTGTCTGAGCATCCCTGAGCATCCTCGCACCGCTCCTCTGAGCCAGGCTGAAAGCTCAGCCCCAGGGAGGCCAGCTCAGCCCCAGAGAGGGATTTCATCCCAGGCAGGCATTTCCCCAGAAGAGCATCCTTCGAAGAGCACACAGTTTCCACCTGGGGCGGGCACCTCCAGGCTACTCTGATTCCGAGGGGTTCAGCCCACAGTGGCCCTGCAGAGCCAGACCCAGCAGCAGCCTCTCAGAGCCGGGCAGCATTGCCGGACATGACCCCAGTGTGATCCCAGGGAGGGCAGGGCCCAGGAACATGCCCACAAAATCCGAGGCTGCATGTCAGATTAGGCCACGGGACTGCCTGTCCCTCTCCTTGCCCTCAACCTGTGCCCTCTGTCCCCCCCTGGCCCCGCTGCAGTGCCATGCTCAAGGCCAGGGCTCACTCCTGCAGGTTTAACCACTGTCCCCAGCCCCCCTGAGCATTAATCCAAGGGAGGATTAAGGTTAACAAGCTCCTGGAGCCACTCAGCCCTCATGTCTCCCAGATGGACCACTCTGTCCTGGCCCCAGAGAGGGCACGGTGCTCTGCTGTCCCCCTGGGACTTGCTGCTGTCCTTCCCGAGCCCCCCAACCTCTCTTCCACCAGCATGCATCTCACTGGGGTTGCACGGCACATGTTCATCTCTCCCCAAAATCAGGGCCCACAGGCCATCCCTGGGGCTTTGGGGGCTTCCAAGCCTCCGTGAGCAGCTTCCCTCTGCTCCCTGCAAGGCCCAGGCTGGGGACCGGGGCAGGTATTCCTAGATAGCTCTGGGTTCGTGAGGACTAGTTTAAATGCATGGAAAATACCTTAATCCCTGGTAAGACCCTGATCCCTCTGCCTGCCTCGTGCTGCCTGTGAGAGCCCCCCACTCTGGCCGTAATCCCCGGAGAGAGGTCATCTGCACACCCTCCAGCCCTAGGGACAAGGAACCCTCTCCAGGACATCCATGAGCTCCCGGGGCCGGCACGCAGGTGCTGGTTAGCCTTGCCCAGGGAGTCCTCTGTTGCCTGCTGAGGACAGTGGGGACAGGTCCCCCAGGGATGCTCCTGCCATGGGGTAGAATGGCCAGAGCAGGGAGGGTCACAGGTGGAGCTGCCACCCTCCTGTGCCCACCTTAGTGCCACCAGCTCCAGAATACGGGTTTTTAGAGAGAACCAGATAACTGTTACCTATTTTTATATAGTTATGATTTTTTTTTATTTCTGTTTTGGTTTCCTATATGCCTCACAGCAAGCAGAGCCCCCAGCCTCCCAGTCCCCGTCCCCCCTCAACCCCTGCCCCATCCCATCCAGGGGGGCTCCCCAGGGCATGGAAGTGGAGGAACCCCCAGCTTGTGGGGTGAAAGAGGGCCGTGGCTCTGCCCCCAGCCCCATCTCCCCAACGCCGGGAGCTTCTGCTGCCTTCACCTGCCCTGACCCGTGGCCCCGTGAGCTGTAATCGCTCTCCTGCTGCACCTGCAGGATCAGAGGCTGCCAGCGCCAAACCCATCCTGGAGAGAAGAGGGCGGGGGGGGGGGGGGGGGGGCGGTGTAATAAACCCTAATGACTCCCTGGGGAGAGGAGGAGGAGGAGGGCAACAGGCTCTCTCCAACCTCTTGGGTCTCTAAATAGGCAAAAGGAAAAATCCCCGTTTGCAGAAGTGTCTCCTATATTTACAAGAAGCAAAGACAATGCTGGGATAGAGGCTGAGCTGAGCTTTTAACCAGCCAGATTACACTTAGCAGGAGCATTTACTTCTGCCTGTAATCCGCCTGCCACAAAGACTTGCTAACTCCTTCCCGGATTTAACTGGAAGGCTTGAACTCTTCACACAGAGGAGAGAGTTATGCCCAAGCTGGTGCTGGAGGGCTGCGGGACCCAGGGTCAGCGCTCCCCCCAATGCACATCAGGTTTGGGCTGGATGTTTTAGCCCCAGATTCAATTTTTTTCTGGCAAGCTGGTCTGGCAGGCAGGACTGGCAAAAGAGGGGCAGGCACAAGGAGCTCCTCGGTCCCTGGGAGCTCAGTGCTGGTGGCTTCAAAATCAGAGCCTGTGCAGAGCAAAAATTTGGACATTTCCAGCAAAAATCACTGCTGCTTAAACACGGAGAAGTGAGAGCTCTGGAGAAGCCACCTGGCAGGCGCGGCCCCTCTTGTTTTCAGCTGGATTTCTTGCAAGAACAGAAAACATCTGCAGCTGGTGCTGGGTGGCTGAGGCAGGCAGGGGAGAGGCTGCTGCAGGATACGGCCACACTCCCAACACCCATGGCTGGTGTCCCCTGGCCCCCCTGACTCCCCCACCCCAGAGCAGCCCCATCCTCCATCGCCTGCGCTCAATCAGGTCTATCGGTCCTCAGAACCCAGGGCACTGATGCCTGCTGGTGGGCACTGGCACTGCAGCTGTGTGCAAGCAGGATCCGACCCTTTATGCATATTCCCTCACAGGATGCTTCACCTCCATGCCAGGGAAGGGAGACGCAAAAATCCCGGCCCTCGGCCGCGCAGCATACCTTCATGGCACCCCACGGCACAGTGACCCCGCACCGCTGCTGGGCGCCACAGTGCCCCATTACGGGATTTTGGTGGGAGGCTTTGGGACAGGGGGACGGGGACGCGGCGCGGGCTGACATCACCAAGCTGGCCAGCGTCGGGCAGCATGCGGCTCCAGCAGCGCTGCTGGCACAAGCGTCTCTGCAGCAGCCCGCAGCCTGCCGATGCAATCCACCAGCGAAGATGGTTCAGCTGGGAGAGGGGCCAGGAGAAGGGCTGGAGTGGCCGCCAGTGCTGGCGCAAGCCTGGCTCTGCTCCACAGGACCTGGTCCGAAGGGCTGCCTGCCCTTGGTCTCGCCCTGCGCCGCCAGCACTAAGCCCCAAATGCCAGGTTTGCAGGCTGAGGCAGGAAGGAAGCGTGAGCCGACACAGCAGAGCCAGGGCTGAAACCTCCCCTGACTTCTGGGAATCCAGCGGTATCGGAAATTTCCCTCCTGGCACGGCTGCGCGGGAGGGGACAGCGAGTTGCCTCCGCCAGACTTAGCACGGTCTCCCTCCATCAGGCAGCACCTCCTGGGACACAGGCGGGGTGCAAGCCTCTGGGACAGCCCAGGCCAGGGTGACACGGATGGCGACCGCACTTCCACCACTGCATCGCCGCCGCCACCCCAGCACCGGCTCCTCGCACAAAGGCTGGAAGCCGGGCGCAGCCAGGGGGGGTCCCGGCTCAGCCACGGGTGCCCCAGGGCTGAGCCGGCTGCCAGCCAGCGGCACCCAGCCTGGCCTCTGAGTGCCTTTGCTGAGCTGCTTAAGCAGTTTCTGCCATGGTCAGGGCTTTCGCTGCCTTTCCTCTGCTGGCACAGCCGGCTGCCCCAGTGCCACCACAGCCGGCTGTCCCAGTGCCACCACAGTGTGCAGGGCTGGGGGCTCCCCCGGGCATGGCAGCCGCTGTAGCCACTCCATCTGGGGTTAATGTTCACAGCATCGGTGTCGAGCGTTATGCTGGGTGGCAGAAAGCACCTGGCAAGAGAAAAACCACCTCACGTGTTTCCGAACTTGGCGCTGGACCTGCGCTGGGCTAAGGGCATGAGACTGTAGCCCGCAGCAGCGGGGCGGCTGGCCGCAACAGCCCTGGCTGTGGCGGGAGCTGCGGCTGGGCCAGCGGGGAAGGATGTTGGCCCGCAGTGGGACCCGGCCCCGCCGAGAGGTTTTCTGCCCTTTGGGATGTGTCTTGGGGCAAACAGCTGCTCTGGCCACAGATCCTGGCTGGGACCATGTGCATAGGGCTCGGGTGGCAGGTGGGGGTCCCCTCCAGTGGCATGCTCCAGCCTCCTGCATGCCAGCTTCCAGAAATCACCTGAAATCCTACATCAAAGGTGCCCCTAGCACCCTGAAGGCACCTAGGCAGGTTTCAGGCCCACCTCCTACGTTCACCTCTGTGGTGGGCGAGCTCTACAAATGCCACCAGGTGCATGAGGACACTCTGCAACCAGCTCCAGGCTGGGATGGGGGTTGTTGCTGGAGAACAAGAAAGCGTGATTTGGTAACCAAAGCTTTTGGGTGATGAAGATACGTACTCTTGGGACTGTTGCCTTCCTAGTCAAAGCACAGGGCTCCTGCCTCTGCCGCACTTGGTTAGCTGCTGCCTGGCGCAGGGATGAGCAGTGATGCCCATGGGCAGCAGTGGGTCCCTCCTGTCTGAATCCAGGCAGAGGCTATGAATATCAGAAACTCCGGCTGTGCTCTGCCGTCCCTGCCAGATGCCGGCTCCCCCAAAGCCGCCGCCCAGGGGAAAAAACCTCCTGAATTTCCCCTTGGAAACCAACAGCGCTGCACACTGGGGTAGCGGGAGGTGAAGGGGGAGCTGTTGCTGGACCACAGGTCAGAAGAGCCAGCCAGGTTTCCTTCCTCGTTGGCAGCCCCGAATTCACAGTGACTGTGCCCCCGAATTCTGCTCCCTGGTGTGAGCAGAAAATGAGCCATCCCTAATGACAAGCTCCGTGGCCATGCCACAGCTTCCCATCCCTGCAGCAGCAGCCCCCTTCAAGTCCTCCTCCCATGCACCCAGCCCCAGGCTGAGTGTGCCCCAAGGGGTCTGGCACACAGACGGGGGGCTCGGACTGGGGGCAAATGGTTGCGTTTCGAGGCTATGAGGTGGCAAGTGGCTCTGCGCCATCAAGCTGCCAAAAGCAGGACCTGGCTATGGAGAGAAGCAGGTTTTCAGGCAGAAGGGGGGTATCCCATGCCCAACTGTGGGACACCCCCCCCCCCCACGCATACCCTGTTCCCCTGCCCAGCCCTGGCAGGGCTGATGCCTATGGGTGCAGCTCCACGGGATCCAGAGGGGGACTAGAACCCCAGAAATGGTGAGAACTGGCCCCGGCTGGGGGTTTCCAGCCGTTGCGGAGGCAGGCGAGCAGGTTCCGGTGTGTGCGCAATGTGTGTATATATGTGTGTGTTACACACACCCAGGAGCCCAACCCTCTTCGGCCACTTGTACTCCACACCCGCTGCCTCCCTAACAAGCAGCCCACCAAATTTCAATGCCTTCACCCAAACAAACAGCGGCAACCTCTGGGAAATGCTTTTCCCATGGGCCAGGGGCCGGGGCAGGCGGGCAGGGCTGCAGAACCCCCCTGCTCCCCTCCTCCAGGCTGTCGGGCAGGGGGCCAGCTTTGCTCCCACGGCCCTTTCTGCAGGCAGGGCTGGTATGTTCACCACAAGCTATAGATGGCCTGGCTGCCACTTACAGTAAATCTGAGCAAGTTAGTTTGGGCAGAGCATTTGAAGTCCCACAAGCAGCAAACTGCCCATATTCTACTGGCACAATCATCTGCCGCAGGCGTCTCCCGTTTCCAGTGTGCCCCTTGGCTTTCCCAGCACTGGTCTGCTGCGTGTCAGCCTCCGTAATCAGAGCGAAGCTCTTTCCCAGGGCTTCCGCACCTTCCCAGAGGCAGCCAATGGCTCTGGAAGAGAAGCTGCGTCTGCTGTCACCCCCCCTTGCTTTGGCTCCGGGTGTGCAGGAAAGCCGGCAAGGAAGGATGCTGGGGCACTCGGTGCTTGCCAGCACAGCCCCGCGAACCGCTGCCCGGCCACGGTCTTGCTGCTTCTTTCTCCCATTGCTGCCCTCTGGCCATCGGCTGCAATCTCCAGTGGAGGCACTGGGGGATTTTTCTGCTTTCTTGGGTGAATGTGAAATCTTTGCCCCTGCAGTGGCAAGCAGATGAACCTGAAGCGCCACTCAAGCATTTCTTTAAGGGCTTAAGTGGGATTTACGTGGTGAAGATGCCTGCTAGAGCCCTCTTCATGGATGGGCAACTCCAAGCATTGGGAAAAGGCAAGACTTGGCTTCACCAGAAGAGCTTCTCTGAGCCCTCAGGATCACATTTTGTATTCTCTCCCTTACCCACAAGGATTTTCTCCCTACCCACTTGTTAAGTGAAAACCACGGAGGGTCTCATGTCACCGGTGACTGTGAGGTTTGGGCTGCGAGGACTGTCCCACACCTCACTTCGTATTTGCACCCCGACTCCAGAGGGAAGTGAGGTGCACACTGGTAAGAGATTCAGCCCTGTCTGTTGAATGACCAAGAAGCAGAAAACAAGCAAGGCACTGCGTCGCCCAAGGACAGATCACCTCCCAGATGCCTGACCCAGCAGCCCAAGGACATTGCCCCAGAGCAGCTCTGCCAGCCCCACGGCATCTTCTGTATTTGGCCCAACCCTTCCCGGCACGGGAAAGGATGCATAGCAGACACAGGCGAGGGATTTTTTCCAGGGTGGGAGCTTGCTCCTAGTCTGGTTTTTCGGAAGCAGGCTGCAAGCTTGTGAATCGAAGGTATTTTCAAGTTGGTTCCTGCAGTGGAAGTGATCCAATAATTGTTTATACACCCGTCTGGCCCAACAGCTCATGCTCACAGAGCAGAAACTTGCTGTCGAGGCTGCTGGGATGTGGCTCCCCCGTGATGCTATGGCATGTTTTAAAGGAGAAGATGTTGAGGCCTTTCCAAGGCAGAGCTATGCCGTGGTCCGGGCACGCTGCCGGCCAGTCTCTGGGCCAGATTCGTGCTGCTTTTCTCTCCATGGAGCTGCAGGAGGGTTGTAACCTGGCAGCAGGCTTTCCCCTGTTCCAAGAGGGTGCTCCCAGCATCTTCTCCACCCCTTGTCCTCTCTTTCCCTCTCCCACCAGTTTGCAACTTGACAGCCCATCTCTGGCTCTCCCCACCTCCCCGTGCTCAAGCAGGTGTCTGGAACAACCCTGCTGCTCTGAGTGAGGATGGAGGACATGCATCCCCATGGAAAAGTCAGGGTCTCCCAGCGGCAGCCTCCTCCAGCCCCCAAAGTGACGGTGACATGAACGTTTCTATTCAGACCAACCGTTTTTTCAGGCATTTGTAACCCCCTCTAATGCATTTTTCTTCTTCTCTCTCCTTTGGGGTTGGAATTATTCTGGCTTTGTGCAAAAACCAACTCTGAAGTGCTCAGGGAGTGGAAACCTCCCATTATACTTTTGAAAAATAATATTAATCTTCCCTCTCCTTTTATGAAGAGCTCTCTCCCCAATGGCTCAGGACTGGAGGTAGGCATTTGATGTGAAAATAGCCCTTTCAATGTTTGATTTTCAGAGGGCCAACTCCAAACCAACCACGGGGGGCACGGGGTGCTAATAGGGCTGTGCCCCAAAGGGTGCCCAGGAAGGATGTGAGGCAAAGGGGAAGTGCTGCCAGGCCCAGGCTTTCAAAGACAATAAAACCAGAGCAATTTCCATTCACGAAAACTGCCCTTGGCCTGATTCAGCTCCAGGACGTAAGGCGGGTGCCCAGCCTGCAGTGAGCCAGTGAGGGACGCAGCTCTGGGCCATTCGTGCTGCCTTCCCTCTGACAGCACGGTGGCACCGAGCTCTGCGGTCCCGTAAGCATAGCTGTGCTGGTCCTCCCATTGCCTTCTGCACCAGCCATGCCCCGCTCCCTGCCACTGCCCACAGCCGGAGCTCGTGGCTCTGGCTAGGACACAATCATGCTTCCTAAGAGCGGGTCTCTACCCCTTCGCCCAGGGCAAAAGAGACCTGGCATCTCCCCGGCTGCAGAGGGAAGAAACAGAATTTGGCCTCAGCTGCAGGAACGCAACAGAAAAGGGAAGGAGAGGACACACTGGCTGATCCCATCACCTGCCGGGCTCCCCAAAACGCCTGTGCTGAAACACACCCGCTGCAGGGAGCTGGGGCCAGGGGGCTGTGCCGTGAGGATGAGGATGGTGTGCCTGAGCTCGGTGTGCGTGGACATGGGGGCAGGTTAGCTGGTGTGCCGCAGACCTGGACAGCATCCGCAAGCAACAGCGGGACATCCTTGCTGCAGGGACGCAGGGGACAGTGAAGTGGATACTCACTTTGGGACCAAGCCACTGTCTCGGGGTGCCTCTGGTGGCAGGGAGCCTGGTCATACGTTTGCTTATTCCAGTCTGATATTGCTCCTAGCTCCTTATTTAGTGGTTTTAGTATCCACCTACTTTGCCTCCTGTAGTGCAGCAGTGAGCATTTCTCTCCTTCCCCTGCCTCTCCCCCGCTTACTGTTTTCTCTCACTTAATTCCTCAAAGCACATTTAAGAGGCTGTTCACCTGGGAGGTATCGCCTAAAACAAAGTTGTATTGTGTACGTTTGGTCAAAGCAAGATAAGAGCTTCCAAGTGGCAAGGCAGTAAAGGTGGCTTCTTCAGGTGCTGGCAGCTCTCACAGAGCGTGCAGTGTTTGGGATGTGTTAACCCATCGGCCGGGATTTGCATAGGTACAATACGCCTCTTCACTTTCTGGCAGGTTCTTGGCCTGGAAACCGTTGTATTAAACCTTAGACCAGTATGTTGACCCGGTAATGAGCATTGCACTATTTACTTTGTCTCTCCCCTTTTTCTTTTCTGAGACAATACACATTTTATGCTTTGTCAGCAGAAGGCAGGGCAAGAACTCACCCTTTGGGGCGTCCCACTCCTCCTGGAAGCTGCAGGCACCCGGTGCTCTGGCAGCTACTGGCTTTGTCTACGCTCTGCAAAGAGCTCACATCCAGCGTGTGTTCATGGCATCAAGGAACAAAAGGTTTTGCACTTTGGTCTCCACCAACCTACATGTTGTGAGAGAGACCCGGACACCTTTTTACCCAAAAACTTTGTCCTCGGTAAAATCTGAAGATGTTGCAAGTTTTGTTTGATCATCAAGGAACAGATGAACTGCTGGACATCTGGAAATCCTGGACAGGAGCACCATGCCGGCATAGCTCAGCCCTACGGCACGTGCTTAGCAAGACCAACGCTCCCAGGAGGCGGGGGACCAGCCGCACACGTGCTGCGCAGTCCCTCCGTTCACAGCCAGTAAAGCTGATGCCTTCCAAATGCTCCGGATTTGTTGCACGTTTAGAGGACATCTGTGCTGCACAGGCACTGATGGGCTTAGGCTTCAGGCAAATGGCTGAAGGATTTGCCTGGTGTGCTGGGAAGCTGAACTTCATGCTGCGGTGGTTGATCTGCCAGCATATGCCCACTGACAGCTATGCCACTGCAGCCGGGATTTAGTGAATCTGTGAAATTTTGGGGTTTGACGGTGATAAAGTCCCATCTGGTGGTGCAAAGCAGCATGGTGGTTTGCAGGGATGAGGGAGGCATTTTCCTGCCTGTTTCTAGAGGATGCCTAGGACTCCACAAGGCAAGCACGGCAGCAGAGACACAGAGTGAGTTCTCGGTGCTCTAAAGTCCCACCTGTCCTCCAGGAAATTAATATTCTTCTCTTGGGAACCCAGTGTTATTCAACCAAATTCCCCCTTCAGGTTTGGAAATCTTCAGGAAGGAAAGAACCTTAATGCAAAGGACAGACAAAAAAGGGTCTTAAAGAAGCTGATCTGCAAGTTGCCTTTGCTCAAGCCCTCCCTGCCCATCACCTTGGCTGGACAAGGAAGGCATCCCATTCATGTGCTGGTTTTTAAATGATTATCCTATACAGCACTGTTTGTTTTATTTCTCTGCTTAGCGTTCAGAGGCTGTTCTTCTTGCGCTTATTTACTGTAAAGCAAAGAAAGCCAGGGAAAATGATCTCCAAAGCAAATAGAGCCATGTTTCCATTTGGGAAAACTTAGAGGGAAAGCGTGTGTAGCTAAGCAACAATGCATGATGGTAAATGGGTCGTTTTCCAAGGCATGAATTGCATGTGGATAACTGCAAGGAAAACAACCCCAGCCAACACGCTGCCGACGTTTGAATTCTTGGCCTAAGCGATTAGCAAGAAATGACTTTTCAATACCCCCAAGAGCTCCCCAGGTTGTTAGGGGTTTTTTTCTCCTGCTTTCGATCTCCACCCAAAACCGTGGGTGGGAGTCTCCGTTACTGCAGCTGGGCAGAGCTCTGAGTACGGATGCGTTGCAGTGAGGTACGCTGGACGCGAAGAGCGATGGGTCACCTGCACCACATCCCAGGGAAAGGGACGGGGACAAGGGAGCCCCATGGCAGGACTGGGGACTCATCCATGAGAAACTTCCTTCTCTTTAGGGCCAGAGTGAAGCCAGCATTCCCTCGTGCATTAGCACTGGAGCTTGATCTCAGCCTCCCCCCAGCAGTACCTAGGAATGGCTTTGCTCACTTATCCTCCCTGTGAACCTAGATAATCTCCGCTGCAAGAAAAGGGGAGTGTTTTCTTACCATGGGGTAACATGTTGTGGATATACAAGGGTACTAGTACTAGGATAATACTAGCTATGGGATGGTAAAATCGTTCAGGAAGCCAGGAACGGGAGAGTTTGCTGGAAGATAAATAGGTGAGGTCACATTTGGTTGGGGGCATAACGTCCACGTCATGTAGCTGCTGCATCATGGGTGACGGTACCTGGGTCAGCAGCAGGTGAGGGGTTAAGGAGCCCTTCAGCTTTGCGTCCTAGGGCAGGAAAACTATTGTGTTGGGGTTTTTTTTTTTCATAATAGAACAAATTTACAGAGTTCAAGCTTTGCATTTGCAGAAGTGCCCAGTCATCTGGGCTTTTCCAGAATTCCTCCTACCGGGAATGGTGCCACCTTCAAATCAGTGCTGGCAATTCAGCCTGAAGGTCACCAAGTGAGATGGCAGCAGAGCAGGGATGAGACCTTGCTTTTCGTAGACGTGCCATTGATTTCCTCTTCCTGCCGCTTGCATCACTGGCTGTGATCAAAACATACACTGCCATGTTTATTAAAAAGAAAGAGTTATTGCAGGAAGGTATTGGGATTATTTCTTTCCTCCATGAATAAAGTTCTACAGTTCCTCTTAAAATCAGACCTGAGGAATTTACAGAGTGGTTATTGTACATTCCTTGGAAAAAAAAAAAAAATCTGAGCAAGTAGTTCCAGTGCATTAAAGCAATGAATAGAGGAAGTGAAAAATATTTTAAATTCCTATACAGTGTTACATTTCAAAAATGTCCTGGTTTAGGGCATTAGAACTGGGGGGGTGGCTTTATTCCCTCTCTTGTTTCCCCTCTGATTTCTCTGAACTTGTTACAAGTCTCCTTCCATTTTGCTCACCATTTCCAAGCGACTAGAGAGAGGCCTGGAACGATGACAGAGATGCGAACTGCACAAAGGGACCGGAGTGTGGTCCGATAATTCTGTAATTGGAGCTGCTCGAGGCAAAATTTTTTTCAAGCCAGTGTAAATGGGGATCGCTGAAACCCTTAACAATCAGTCTGTCAGGCTGCTTCTTTAATGGATTGCTCTGTTTAACTCTCTGTTTGTCACTGGCAGGATGACAAGTGAAATTAGTGTACTGGAAAATATAAGGTAACTGGCAGCTCCCCAGCCCGGTTCCACGGCCCCACAGACCCAGGGGTGCCGGAGCGCCGGAGCCCGGCTCACCAGCTGCTCTGCTGCCTGAGTGGAGGAGGAGGAGGAGGGGAGCTTGCAACCTCCTGCCCTTCCTAGGGGTAGGAAGACCTGCAAAAATACCCTGCGGCTCTGGGACTGACATAGTGAAGAGTGTGTGGGGAGAAGGGAGGTCCCCTCCATGGCTGTGGGGTCCCTGAATTGCCATGCACAGCTGGCTGCAGGCTGGGATCAGGGTGGGGAGAGCACCTAAGCGTCCTCCCAAGGCTAAGTCGCAAACCTTTCGTCAGCTGCAAACCGGCTTAGTTTTCTGCTTTTACACCATGGATACTTCTTTTCATTTTTAAGCACTATGGGTTAATGTCAGTCTTCTGGGGGCGTTGGGTGCAGGGTGGGAGCACTCGCCAGTTAGAGAAGATGCTTCCAGTGTGTGTGCGAGTGTGAGTGTGCGTGAGCACATGTGAGCACATGCAAGTGTGCGCTGCTTTGGAGATGCTCGACACCTCCATTGTTCGCAGCCAGCCTCTGAAATTTGGCAGCGACAATGCCCCGAGGCTAGAGATGTACCTTTCGCTCTTCCCATGAAATTCCATTCTGGTTTGGCTGAGTTATAAAAAAAAAAGTTTGAAAATCGCCATTTCCCTTCTGCTGCCTGCATTCCTCAGGAAAACTTTGGCAGCCTGTCAAAACAATAACTGAACGTGAACTTTCTAAAGAGCTGGCCCGGTGCTGTCTGCCAAAGCAGCAATTCAGCACAGCTCAGCGCGGCATGTCCTTTCCCTCACCCCCCCGTGCCCACCCCCTCGCACACCCATCCCCGGGCACCCTTCGGCACAGACATGTCCACCCAGGACAACAGTGGGCAGAGCACAGGGTTGGCATACACTGCCCGGCTGCAAAAGCCACACACCCCTCCTCTCCCCTCGCAGGAGAGTGGCTTTCCGCTTCCAGCCCCGACAGTTACTCCTGAGATTTTTGGGGAAGAAACCTCTGGAGCAGTGAGGAAAGGCCAGTCCAAACTCCGCTGAGGAATACATTAGGTCCAGCTGCAATAACCTACGTTGTAGACATTTATTTAAAAGATCTTACTCTTTTTTTAAGATGTTATTTCCTATGCTAAAAGAATGTTGTTTACAGTGCAAAGCCAAGTGCTTTTAAGTTAGGAAATGCCTAATGTATGATTCCTCACAAGCTCAACTCTGTGTGCATGCATTGTGCTACGACCTTTACGTACATGAGCCCCTATTTCGACCTCTATCCTTGTCATGTGGACATGGGAGGAAAGAGGGCACAAGCTGCTCCGACAGCTGTAAATAAGACACTTCCTAACACTGAAGTGTTTCATTTGAATGTTTTTGCAGACCGCATATTATTCTTTAATACAGGTTTTTAATGCAATGTACAATTCTCAAACCAAAGCACCCGACTTCGACACACTTGCCAGAGTTTTTCCTCACCACAGAAATGCAGCCGTATCTGGGCTGGCGTGAGGCAACTGTTTTGCAGCCTATTAGACATAAAATGACTCTGAAGCACTGAGGAGGCACAGTCCTTGTTAAAAGCACCCATTACATTTCACATGAAGGTGCAGGAGGATGCGGGGAGGGAAACTGCTGCTACTTCACCCCCACAGGGGTTAATATTCTTATTCTGGTGGCAAATGCTTTGTGGTCCTGGGGTATTTTTGGGGCTCAGATTGTACAATTTAAAGTAAAGATGGTGCTTGCACCATCCCCATGCTGCCAGCGCTGTGCTGGTTTGGGAAGACAGGATGAACCTCTGCCTTTCCCACCACCTTTTCTCCTGCCAGCAAGCCCAAGGTTTAGCTTGCAGTGCACTCAGCTGTGCTGAGACGCCAGCGGCAGCGTCTAAGCCTAAGCAGACTAACTCCCCTGCCTTCCCTTGTCTCCTCGTCACCAGGAGGTGAGAAACAGGCGGGAATAATCCATTAACTAAACCAAACTGCCACGACTGGTTGTTCTAGTGCTGTTACTTGCAAGATGCGGTCGCCCCTGTGGGAAGTTGGCCACCAATTACAGCAGATACTCCACATCCCGGTGTCTGTGCAGGCACAAGGCTAGTAATTTTGTGTAGCATTTACTGCCAGCCAGGGAGTCGTCCTTTCCGACACAAACTCAGCTCTACTTTCTACAAGCTCCCCTCCAGCAGGCCCTGAGCTTTTGCTAATGGTGAAGCTAATATTTGGATCTCGGGAGTGGCCAGGAGTCTCCAGCCTGCCCCAAAAATCTCTCATCATTTTAGTGTGTTTGGCTGGCAGTACTGTGGATTCAGCCCCCCTCCCTCCTCCACCCCTCCAACTATAAAAGCCTGTTGTGGCCTACATTCAGCTGTTGGATATCACATTATCATGGCTCGGCAAAGAGGAAACCAAGCAGTTTGGCACAAATGGCTTTTCTGTGTTCAGCCTGTTCCAGCGCGGGTCTGTTCAGCTCCTCCTGAAGCACATGGAAGCGCTCAAAACTTCAATATTTAATCTTGCCTTGAAATGCAAATTGTCAGATCCAAGGAAATGAAAGCGAGCGAATGCACGGCCATTGACGTAGGGATGTCGGGGAGGCAGCAGACGCTGTGCCCGCTTCTTGCCTTTCAGCCTTGGCAGGGGGCACCAGGACCCTTTCTCGAGCACTGTGCCCCCTGCTCAAGCATTGTCATTATTGCCATTATTTTATTTCAGTGTTTGAATGTAGCTTTTCCTGACTTCAGGTGATGTAGTGCTCAGCCAGACCTTGAGCGTTCCTGCACGCTGGACGTGCTCCCCATTTTGTTTCTGTTCTCCGAGGGCACTGCTGTGATGTTGGATGCTCAGACGTGGTGCCCATGGAGGAGAGACTCACAGGCAGAGGGGATTTTGCAGTGTGTAAGGCAGCACATGTGCCTCCCTCTGCCCCCCCGGCACACACATGCACGCAACTGCTCGCCCCTATTGCAAGGCAGGCGGTGTGGTAGGAAAGGGAGTGCCCCATGCATGACTGTTGGGAGCCAAGTAATCCTGGATATATTATAAGCCCAGTTTTGAGAAATAAAAACACATTAATATTCTGTTCTCTCAAGGCATTATCCTACTGTTTACCATTACACACAATCCTCTGCCTTAAATTGCATCTTTGATTAAAGCAGCAATGAGAGAAACCAGTGCTAATAACAAAATGTATTCTGCTTTAAATCACTAAAGTGAAAACATCAATAAGCTGTAACCATCAGTGCCGCCATGAAAATGAAGGGAACCACCATGGGAAACAGCAAGGATGAAATCCACTTTGCCAGCATAAAAGCCAAGTAATTAGGTCTTATGTGGGTGGAACTTATAATGAGGTGCAGGAAGGGGGAAAATGAATTTCAACCCAAGCCTGCCTCCTCCTTCCCCCCACCCTCCAGAGCTGCTAATCCAAGTTTGGGGGCTGCAGTAGGGACAGCAGCCCCATTTCGCAGCTCTGCAGGGTCTGCAAAGCAGCGTCCGCACCTCCACCTGCACCCACTGCCCAACCCTTGTGGGGCTGCCCTGTAGCTCTGCCCCACACACCGTTGGTGGGCAGCGGATGGTTTGTACCTGGTACCAACTTAAATTTCACTGTGGGAGAGGGGTGTGCTTCCAAGGAGGGCATTTCACTTTGAGCAAGCTCAAGCTGATATATTTTATCAGCCCAAGAAATTTAATTTAAAAATTAGAAGAAGGAATCATATCTGGTTATCGTGGATTAATCAGAGTTTGTGGATGGGGATATGAAATTAATTTATCTACAGTGAGTTATTTGAATCAGAGCCCTGTGCTCCTCTGCAGCTGTCCGTCATTCAAGGAGCTCTATTACTGGAGCACCACTGCTGCTCTCAATTGCTTGCTGTGGAAGTTGTGATACATCAGCAAACTTCAGACGCTCTGCGCCCGGCTCTTCCCACATACTCTTATGCTGGTTATAGCCTTTCAGTTATTCAGTGTTGCAGTCACCCTCTGGTTCACCTAAGCCAGGAGTATGCTTTCAGGAACTTTCTACCTGGAGCTAGAGCGGGAGAAATTATTCCTAACTTCCTCTTCCACGCTTCAGAGTGCAAATAAAGTGGGCAACTTCAGTGCTGGGTTTTCTAACGTTCCCCGACATCTCTGCAGCAGATCAAGGTGCTCGTCCATCCTTGTGCCTGCAATACTGGTTGGAAGCCTCCAGAAACGGCTTTTCCTTAATTTCTCAATAGCTGTCATTTTGCCTTTCTTTAAGGATGCTTCACCACGCTAAGACCAAGGGTGGCTGCCGAGCTGGCTGCATTTCTGCCTCCCGCCGGTGCTTGTGGGCTGTGGGCTCAGGGCCTGGCCATCGGGATGTAGCTGGCAGGCAGGCTGAGGTTCAGTTTGGGGGAACCCAGTGCTCTTTCTAGCAACATAACCAGGGGGAAAAAGCAGAGGAAAAGGCACCAAACTGGACGGCTGCCTCTCAAAAGCTTTGGGATAAATCTGACCTGCAAAGACGCCCGAAACTGGTTATGATGCCCTCTGAAACGCTCAGGTTATTATTTGGAATGCACAGCAGGCAGCTGCCAGGGACCCGCAGAAAGAAGAGCCCATGTTTCTGGCAGCAGCAGCAGGGCAGGCAGCTGCGAGGTGGTGCACGGGGGGCGGCCAGTCCAGGCCCCAGCCGGGGGTGGCGACAGCGGCTCTACCTGCAAAGGAGCTCCTCGGCCTGGGCCGTGCCCGTCTCCCATAGACCTCATCCCCAAAGGGGCGCCGGCCCGGGCTGGAGGGTAGCAGGTAGGCCCAGCGTTGCCGGGCACCGGCCGGGGGGGGATGCAGCCCCACGTCGGTGTGGGCAGGGGGCGTTCCCCCACCGGCAGCGCTGGGGCTGGCTGTAACGGGGGTCGCAGGGCCCAGCCCGGGGGCTGCCCCGGCCGGGGTGCGGGGCCTGGGGGTGCCCGCGCGCCCCCTCCGCCCCGTCCCCCTTTTCCCCCTCAGCGCTCGCCTTTCTTTGTCCCGCTTAGTAACTGGGGCTCCCAGCCAATCGCCATCGAGCCGGCCGGCTTCGCCGCCAGCTGATTGGGTGAGCCGCCCGGAGCCCTCTGCCAATCCCGGCGCTCGCTGCTCCCTCAGACAAAGACAGCAGCTCTGGCAACTGGGCTCGACTCCCCCCGCCCGCCGCGCGTGCTCCGCGGCAGCAGCCCCTTGGCGACAGGCCAGCCGAGGGACCTACCACCTCCCCTGCTCTCCTCAGAAGGGCGGGGGGGGGGCGTTCGCTAGGAAAAGGCGGCGAGAGAGGCGGCCAAAGTAGCGAAAGGGAGCCGGGGAAAAGTTAGGAAACTGGGGAAATAGATCTTTGTTTTGTGCCAAGCTTTCTTTCTGGGCATGTCTCTCCGGCGTGAAGAGGGACGTGTCCCCCTTCTGCTTTTTTTTGCCCACCCCCTCCTCTGCCCCGTGGAAGCGCCCGCTCGCACCATCCCCCCTCCTCCCTCCTACTCGAAGGGGTTAAAAAGCCGGCGCGAAGCCCCGCCCCGGGGCCCCTCCCGCGCGGCGCTGGGGGGGCGTGGCCTAGTCCTCGGCAAGAGGCGGTTGGCGACGGTTGGGCCCCTCAGAGCCTCTTAAAATGAAACCTAGCGGGGCCGGCAGCGCCGCAGAGAGCCCGGGGCTGCGACCTGCCGGAGCCGCCCGGGGCCGCCGCCTGCAACGCGCGGGGCTGCCAGCTGGGCACGGCGGGCGACGCCGCCGCGGGCTGCCCGCCCAGCGCTGAGCCGAGCCGGCGGGGACAGCGGGCCGAGCGGCCCCCAGCGCTGCCCGCCCCGCTCGGGCTCCGCGTCCGCCGTTATTGTTGCCCGCCGCCCCCTCCTTTCTCCTCCGCCGGCGGAAAGAATTCATCCAGAGACCGAAATCTCCCCTCTTCATCCGCTTTTTCCCACCTCCCGCTTTTGTGGGGGGGTTGTTTTGCTTTCAGCTCGGTGTTTTAAAAATACCCTGAAAATGGCGCTTTTTAGAGAGAATTCAGGAAAGTGGCTTTTCTGTGGAAAGGTGTCCTTTTAAACAAAAAGAAGCATTCTCTATATATTATATATATAACTACCTATCTTAGTTCCTGCAGGGCAGCTGCTGAGGTGGCTTGTGTGGTGGGGTTTTTTTTAAATTAAGTTTAATTTTGCGATTTAAAAAATTTTTTTTTTGCTAGAAGTGTTATTTTAGAGCGGGGTGGATTCTTCTCGGCGTGTCCCTCCCCCTCTTTCCCCCCCCCCCCCCCCTCCATTAAAAGCCGAGAAAGCTAATCTCTTATTTATAAACCTGCCGGGACTTGACTGTCGCGATGTACAACACGGTGTGGGATATGGACCGCGATGACACGGACTGGAGGGAAGTGATGATGCCCTATTCCACTGAGCTGATATTTTACATTGAAATGGACCCTCCAGGTAGGGAGCCGAAGCCTGCGTGCCTGCTTCTGCACCCCTCGCAGCGGGTCGGGGCTGCCTTTCATTCCTGCCTTCTCTCCCCTGCCCGTCCTCCCTCCTTCTTGCAGACTTTCCCCGTTTGAAAAAGGAGGGGGAATCTGCGGAGGGGGAGGGGGAAAAAAAAAAAATCTGTAGTTAAACTTTGTGTAAACTTTCCAGGGACTTAAACCTGCTGTCTCCTGGGCAAAAGTATGTTAATACAGTTTTTTGGGGGGGTTGAGAGGATAACTGCAATTTATGGTGCCTTTTGGGAGGTGGAAGGAGGCAGGAGGAGGAGAGCTGCTCGCAGCCCCTCTCCAGAGTCTCCTTTTTTTAAGCCTTTATTGAAAACCATATATTTTGGCTGTATTCACTTATAGAGGAGCATTTTTATTAGCCTCTTCACCTGTGTGCCTTTATGTGCCTGTAACACTTTGATGGTAGTGATTTACCCACCTCCATTCAGTTCCAGTTTAATCGCTTTTACAGTCTCCGAGACTCTTTTCTTGCCAGCTTTCTTCTAGCATTGACAGATGAGGTGTGTGTTGTCGCTGGGTTTTGGTGCTGGGGGGATAATACTTGGGAACAGGCTGGAATCCATCCCTGGAGGCACTGTTACTTGAATAACGCTTAATAACCTTGTTCAAAAGGGTTTGATGCAACTTTTTTTTTTCTCATGGATTGCTAGTGCTGAAAATGAAGAAATGCGTTGTCCTTGCTTGCCTGAAGTTTTCAGGTGGGACAGAAAGTTTCTTTTGTGTCTGAAGAGTGAGGGAAGGCTTACAAGGAGAAGAGGTTCAGTCTTTCTTTGGTAATGAATTAAAGTAAGCATAAATGGGTACTGATGAAACCGTATCTATACCTGTAAGAGTCTAACAGGCTGACAGCAGTAAGGTAATTGAAGGGCCTTTATGTTCTCAGGTCTCTGATCTGTACAGCCAGAAGGTACAGTAAAATATGCATCAAAAATATTAGCCGGCAGAGAAACTGATAGCAAATACGTGCTTCTAAGTGGTATCTTCTGTGTGGCATGTACTGTTAGACTTCTGAAACGCACTTTTCAATCTGTGCTTGAATCGTGGCTTGTACCTCCAAGTGTGGTTTAGTCTCTTTGTTTCAGTGCAGTGAGCTCTTTTTTTCTCTCCTTAGGTATGTGGTGCTTTAATTAAAAGAGGAGGAGGTGATCATCCTGAGATTTTTCAGATCTCAAGGACCTGTACTTACTTCCTCTGGTAACTCTGATGCTTTAAAAATTGGACAGATCTCTCGGAGGCGTAATACTGGCCACTACTTGTTACATTCTTGCATAGCTGACATTACCTATTTTTAGATGTTACTCCTGAAAGCATGAAGTTCAGTTAAATCTGTTTGCTTCTGTGAATTTCAGAGGGTATCTTTCTTGTAAATGATTTTGATTTTAGCTGTTCATGAGGTTAGTATTTGTATTTGCTTGTATCAAGAGAACAAAAACCCGAGTTCCATTGTAGGTGACTTAAAACAATTGGTGTGGGGTTTTTCATAAAAAAAAAAGTCCCTTGAATGGCTTAGTGTGAGGAGGCTGCTAAAAGGGGCTGGCCTAACTGAACTGGTCAGAAAACAACTTTCCAGTATTTCTGTAGGAATTAGGCCGTGCAACCTTACGAAGTTTACACTAAGAGGCAGTGCTTCTGTCATTAATAATGCCAGTATTTCCATCATTGAAGCCCTTATGTCAGGGATCAAGGCTCTGCATGGTCCACCAGTTAGCAAAAGGACTTAATGTTACATGCTGATCCCTGAAGTGTTCACTAACTTTCTTTCATATTTTTAAACTAGAAAAGCCAGAGCTGGAAACGATGCATGGGATGATTCCCATGTGTATGTCCTGATTTCATAGGACTATAACTTTTAAATTGCAGGGGGAGGGAGAGTGTGGCAGAGGTGGTCTGCTTTTTCCTCATCCAGAGGTGGGGTGGGAAGGCATTTTCTGGTCTGGGATGATAGGTCATCCCTAAGGGGAGTGTGGAGGAATTTATTTGGAAGACTTAAACACTTGGCATGCCTTGGGATAAAGTCACTGCATTTGCACCCGGTAACAACCACAACTCCATTTGGCCTGCTTCCAACAAAAATTTGTGAAGGTTTTCAGTATAGCATTCCCCCGCGCGGTGGCTGGAGTTCCTGTGAGCAGCTGAATGGTGGCAATATGTTTTCTCGGTAGCACACAAACTAACAATATGCAGCGAGTGTCCCTGCTGCCAAAGGAGGCAGCACGGTCTTTTGTTCACAGAACTTGCATGAAGACATCCCTGGTTGGCCTTTATGCTGCAGGACTGGGCATCTACTGATACCGGGAGCCAAGTGTCTCAAATCACACGTGGCTGCTTGTGATTACATTTTAGGGCATCTAAACTTCAGGCAGAGCACAAAGGCCAAGGTGAACATGATGTGTGGTGTCACCTGTAACCTCTAAGTCAAGGATGGGGGTACTGTTTCTTGTTAAGGGCCTGTAGACCTTTAATTTATCTTGGCGGGCTGTCTTAATACCCACCTTAGCGTTGCCCAATAATAATGCAGAAATAAAATCCTGTGATGGCAGGCAGCCTGCAGCGCAGCCGTAGCTTCTGTCAGGCCTCAGTGCACCTGCACTGGCTTATCAGTGTGCTCGTGTTTTCTGTCCAGGGTTGTAGGTGTAAATGGATGCTCAGAGCAGGTCCTGAAGCCTCGCTGCTAGAAGGTTTGCTCAAAAGCTCAAAAATAATAATAAAATTGATGCCTTCCTCACACAGGAGTTTTTTCTGACTCCAGCAGAGGCAGGGTCAGGCAACAAGGGACTGCTAGCTTTCTGCTAGCTTTTAATCCATCCTAAACATAGGAGTGGGACAGTTTTCCTAAATAGATCAGTGGAACTAGGGATTCAGTTCTGCCAGCCTTGCAAAGCATGCCTTACAGCAGTACAACTAACACAGGCGCAACGGCAGTGACAACCAGCAGGGTGACTCTTCTTACCTGATTTTTTTTGTTTGCAAACAGAGAAGGACTTGTGAGTGATGTGATGGTTGGAGGCCGTCTTGGGCATAGCGATCATGAAATCAGAGGTTTTGATTCTTGGGGAAAAGTAAGGAGGGGGGTCAGCAGAACTGCTAGGTTGGACTTCTGGAGGGCAGACTTTGGCCTCGTTAGGAGACTGGTTGACGGAGTCCCTTGGGAGGCAGTCCTGAAGGGCAAAGGAGTCCATGAAGGCTAGACGTTCTTCAAGAAAGAAATATTAAAGGCACAGGAGCAGGCTGTCCCCATGTGCTGAAAGATGAGGCAAAGGAGTCCAGGAAGGCTAGACGTTCTTCAAGAAAGAAATATTAAAGGCACAGGAGCAGGCTGTCCCCATGTGCTGAAAGATGAGGCATCAGGGAAGAAGACTGGCTGAACAGAGAGCTTTGGCTGGAACTCAGGGAGAAAAGGAGCATTTATGATCTTTGGAAGAAGGGGCAAGCAACTCAGGAGAACTACAACAATGTCACGAGATTGAAAGTTAGAAGGGCCAAAGCCCAACTAGAACTTAATCTGGCTACTGCTGTACAAGACAATAAAAAATGTTTCTATAAATACGTTCAACCTAAACGATTCTATGATTAGCAACAAAAGGAGGGCTATGGAGAATCTCCATCCTTTATTGGATGCGGGGGGAAACATAGTGACAAAGGATGAGGAAAAGGCTGAGGTATTTAATGTCTTTGCCTCAGTCTTTAATAGTAAGACCAGTTGTTCTCCAGGTACCCAGCTGCCTGAGCTGTAAGACAGGGATGGGGAGGAGAATGAAGCCCCCATAATCCAAGAGGAAATGGTTAGCGATCTGCTACACCACTTAGACACCCACAAGTCTATGGGGACAGATGGAATCCACCCAAGGGTACTGTGGGAGCTGGTGGAAGTGCTCACTGAGCCAATTCCAATCTTTTATCAGCAGTCCTGGCTAACTGGGGAGGTCTCAATTGACTGGAGGTTAGCAAATGTGACGCCTGTCTACAAGAAGGGCTGGAAGGAGGATCCAGGGAACTACAGGCCTGTCAGTCTGACCTTGGTGCCAGGGAAGGTTATGGAGCAGATCATCTTGAGTGCCATCACGTGGCATGTACAGGACAACCAAGTGATCAGGCCCAGTGAGCACGGGTTTATGAAAGGCAGGTCCTGCTTGACTAACCTGATCTTCTATGACAAGGTGACCTGCTCAGTGAGTGAGGGAAAGGCTGTGGATGTTTTCTACCTAGATTTTAGTAAAGGCTTTGACACAGTTTCCTACAGCATTCTCCTGGAGAAACTGGCTGCTCACGCCTTGGATGGGCACACTCTTTGCTGGGTAAAAGCTGACTGGATGGCCAGGCCCAAAGGGTCATGGTGAAGGGAGTTAAGTCCAGTTGGTGGCCGGTCACAAGTGGTGTTCCCCAGGGCTCAGTATTGAGGCCGGTCTTGTTTAATATCTTTATCAATGATCTGGACAAAGGGATCGAGTGGACCCTCAGCAAGTTTGCAGACAACACCAAGCTGGGCAGGAGTATTGATCTGGCTGAGAGTAGGAAGGCTCTGCAGAGGGATCTGGACAGGCTGGATCGATGGGCTAAGGCCACCTGTATCAGGTTTGAGAGGGCTAAGTGCTGGGTCCTACACTTGGGTCACAACCACCCCATGCAATGCTACAGGCTTGGGGACAAGTGGCTGGAAAGCTGCCTGGCAGCAAAAGACCTGGGAGTGCTGGTTGACAGCCGGCTGAATATGAACCGGCAGTGTGCACAGGTGGCCAAGAAGGCCAATGGCATCCTGGCCTGTATCGGAAACAGTATGGCCAGAAGGACTAGGGAAGCAATTGTTACCCTGTACTAAGCACTGGTGAGGCTTCATCTCTAATACTGTGTTCAGTTTTGGGCCCCTCACTGCAGGAAAGACATTGAGGTGCTGGAGCGTGTCCAGAGAAGGGCAGCAAAGCTGGTGAAGGGTCTAGAGCACAAGTCTTATGAGGAGTGGCTGAGGGAGCTGAGGCTCAGGGGAGACCTTACCGCTCTCTACAACTACCTGAAAGGAGGTTGTAGAGAGGTGGGTGCTGGTCTCTTCTCCCAAGTAACAAGTGATAGGACAAGAGGAAATGGCCTCAAGTTGTGCCAGGGGAGGTTTAGATTGGATTTTAGGAAAAACTTCTTCACTGAAAGGGTTGTCAGACACTGGAACGGACTGCCCAGGGAGACGGTTGAGTCACCATCCCTGGAGGTATTTAAAAGACATGTGGATGAGGTGCTTAGGGACATGGTTTAGTGGTGGACTTGGCAGTGCTAGGTTAATGGTTGGACTTGATGATCTTAGAGGTCTTTTCCAACCTAAACGATTCTATAATGCTTTTTCCTTCTGCTTGCATGGCTTTTGGCATAACGAAGTGTATCGCTGGCCTAAGGTAGGATCTATATTTGGCAAATAATACTAGGTGCAACTGATAACTTTCAGTGTCTAAAGATGAAACTGGAACCATGGGTTTCAAATAGGTAACATAGTAGCTTCTAAATTTTCTAACCAGGATTAATTCAGAGTATTATGGCCATAGCAGCATCATATGGTGGTTCTGGCATTAGGAAACTGGCTGTCACATGTTCACTGGCATGTTTGTTCTTGCTGTGGGTCTTGCTATTTGAAAAGACAAGGAAATAGGTTACTGGATTGAATTTAGTTTTTATTTAACAACCTCTGTTCAGGTCTGCAAAAGGTTATTACTGCCATAAGTTAAGTTTTTGAATGGAGGATGTTGATTTGACTGCAAAAGTTACCAGAGTACCTAAGCATAACTACCTATGTATCGCCTCGCTTCTACTAAGTAGACTAAGTAATGTCTTTCCCTCTAGATCTGGGATATATTATCAGTTGAGTTGATGATAAAATGTGTAATCACTGAATACATTTTGTCACAGTTGAATGAAAATCAGTAAGAGTGTTCCGCTGGGATTTCAGACACAGATGTCAGCAAAGATGTTTGGCTCAACTACAAATTAGAGGTTAGTTTCATTTGTGTGGGTTATGAAGAAAACCACAAGTTTAAAGTAGGCTTACTAATGCAGAATGGGCTCTGTCTATTTATGAGCAGATAATAGAATAAGTGTTTGTCCTAAAGCTATATGAAAGCTACCTTTTTGAAGCCTGTTAGGCCCAAATATGACCACCCACGTTTATAACTTGATCCAACAGTCTTTTTCAAGAATATCACTCGCCTTATGTGCTGCGACTGGCTGTAACAATGCTGTTGTTACAAAATCCTTTAGTAATGAAGGGGAGGGGGGGCAGCAATAATCTATAGGCTGCTTAGTTTAGTCTACTTGGCAAAAGCAGCACTGCCGTTGTACAAGTGAGACAAGTATTCAAGGGGAAAAAGTGTATTTATTCATTACAGTTTCTATTTTCTTCTCATATATAATTTGACAACCCTTGTTTTTTGGTGAGTGATACTATAATTGTAATTTGGAAAACATAGGGTTCTGATCTTAAGGGCAGTGTTTACTCAGATACCAGTCCTGTTGTATCATTATCAATGTTACAGTGGAAACTGAATGTGGCTTCTCAAATAGGGTTTGTGGTATGCAGTAGCCAGATGTAGGTGAACACTGCATGTCTATGCCTGACTAGTTTTCCAGTGGGAGAACAGATGCAAATTTTAATAGCATTGTCAGTATTGTCCTTCAGCTTATCTGAGCCGACTCCAGAAGCTTATAAAAGAAAAGTTCTGCTCTTACATATCTTAAAAAAAAAAAAAGTAATTCTATTAGTGCATGTAATCAAGACAGCAGCACTGTAGCAGCAACTGTCTCCATTGCAAATTTAAGTCTTGCTGAAAGTCACGTTTCCAAAAAAAGCAGATGTTGGCGGTTGAGAGTTTCCTTATTACAGAAGGGAAGTTTGTGCAGACTGTTTTGGGGTAGAGCAGGGAATAAATAAGGCTTAGTCACTTGTATTCTGCATATCCTGGAAAATGGTTTGAATTGGAGTCTCAGCTCCTATGAGGACAATGATGGGAAATGCTTGTATTCTGTTCTTGTTACACATAGATTTCTCTACTGGCCTTTACATTTAATTCTGTAACCATTTTTTATTTCTGATTGCATTTTCAGGCTTGCTTTTGCATTTCTTGCATTTGGTTTTCATTTTGATGGCCCTAACTGTTGAAGAATATCACTCATCAGTTTTCAATTAAATACATGAACACAAAAAATAGCATCATTAATAGAAAGTGAAATGATGTTTTGCTTGAGATGAGAGAGCCTGCTTTAAAAGGCTGACATTTTTGTTTCAGTAGGCTTTCGGATGATGTACAAATAGTTGGGGAGGGAAAGCTTGCTGAAGGGACTTGTTCAGCTCTGTGTTCTGTAAAGCTGTAGGTTTATGCAAACGAAAACATGAAGAACATTCTGAGAAGAAACCAAGCTCTTTGCCACATGTTTGAAGGCAAAACCTGCAGCAAATGTTATTTCTGTAATTGTTCTGAACAATTTTGTATATTGCATGATGCCTGTACCTGACAGGAATTAATCACTGTGTTGCTTCCTTCTACCTCACCTGTTTAAAAGGAGAAGACTCTTCTTGGAGTTTCCTTTGGGAATACTGTTTTTCCAAGTGGCAGAGTTGACTTCTGTCTTTGCCATTGCCTGCGTGATAGCTTCATTCTGGAATAAGATATTGAGGCTTATCTTTGCTCTGCAGCTTGGGAAAACAGAGGCATAGCTGGTCATACACATCTGCGCCCAGTATTAAAAGCAGTTGGGTGCCTTACATCATCTCATGTTGGCTGTTTAGTGAGTCACTTTTTGGGCAGAGAACTAGAGAACACTGGAAACAACAGCATAAAGAATACTTTTATCAGCATTCCCTGTATGTTTTAAAGCTTAGGCTTTATTATTGTCAAAAAGACTGTTAACTGTGTTGAAACAGGTTGCTGTAAAACTTTGGCCCCATTAAAGCAATAGGTGTGTTCTAGCTGGGTTTTTGGAAACTTGTTTTTGTAAAGTAGGTTGCTGAGTAATGCTCAAAGAACAGACTCTGCTCGTGTACTACATGACCGTATGGAAATGGGTCAGATTTTCTTTTTTCTACTTTTTATCTTATTTCTTCTGACAGGTTAAAATCTGCACAACAGCTAAGTAAGCAAGAATATGCTTCTCCATATAATCTAAACTACAGCATATGAGCTGGTGCTGGGTCCCCAAACAATGTGAGTGGATGTTACCACTTTTCTTAGAAGCGATTGTTTTCATTGTCTTTCATCTTTGCTGTGTCCTCCACTCAATAGACAAAGATTTTGCAATGTTTCAGTGAATATGTTCCAGTACCTTAAGTTCTTCTAGTTCTTCTGAAGAAAAGTGACTATATACAGGGAGTTTTATGAGAATTCATACTGTTCAAAAGAAGCAAAGTGCAAGTGGTGCCTGTTGTAGCCCTTTCCAAAAAGGACCCCAGCTGCCCTGCTGGACACTAACCAGCTGCCTGGTGAATTGTGATGCCAAAGCGCAACGTGCTCTGAAGCTTTCTTGTGGCTGAACAGGATCCAGGTTCTTCTCTGGCTTTGAGTCTGGTGGCACACTCGCGCTGGATGGAAAGTGGCCATCTCTCTTTGCAAAAGGAGTTGAAATACTTCAACTGCTTCAACCTGTGACTGCTTCCAACGTTCACCCAGACTCTACCAGGTTTTGTGAACTGGAAAAATGTTATTTTAATGATAGTTCATAGGAATGTTACTACTTCTAAAATCAGATATCCCTGAAGTTGACGCATAGTTATTTAGGAAAGGCTTGCAAAACATCATGCTTCTCAGCACAAAAATTTGTGGGTTTGGGCAAATCAAAAAACCATCAATACGTATCCCCTTCATTTTGTTTGTTCTTTCACTACAGAATAACTTGAGTTTTGGGCTGATGTCACATTAGGAATCCTGTACTTGAGGTCAGTTTTCTCCTTCTAAACATAAACCTCCCATTTCCTTCTGTTAGCTGCTACTTAGTCTCCATTACTTTCCTCCTCTTCCTTGTGAAAGAAAAAAATCCACAGGGACCTTTTTTCTTCCTCCCAGGGTTTTTGCCTTGTGTAGCCTTATCCTAAGTTTCAGCCTCTGTAGTCCCTAACATCTGATGCTACACCTGATGATCTTTGCTTTTGGAGGCATTCTTTCCTTCCTTGCATGCCTCCCCTCAAAAAACTCAAACAAAAACCCCCAAAACCAGAGCTGCTGCAATGGAGCTAGAGGAAAATTGCTGTAATGAGGGAACACAGCCCACTGTTCAGGTGTGGTGTTCTTTGAGTGTGGGCAGTAGGGCTCACACTCCAACACCTGCCCCAGGAAAACATTTTAGAGGTGATATGGATGAGAAGTTCATTGGCAATATTGTGTATGTAAGTTATGTTGTCTGTTACAACCTGAATTCTTACATTTCACTTAAATTTCCCAGGCTGTCAGTACTTATGCTGCACTGCCCTGTATAGTCATCTTGGGGACATTACAGGAATCTAGATTGTTGGCCTCCTGAGGAACTGCTCCCAAGTGTCAAATTGGAAGTCTTTGGTGTATGTGGCATCTTCACTCTGATTCATCTCCTGTCTCCAAAAGTAATCTCTTGAGGGATACAAGGAAGCTTGATTCAAAGAGATGAATGTTTAAGATCATTTCCATTTCGAAGGGTACAGTGCAGTCTCACTGATAAGTTTTGGGACAGTGAAAGAAGTCAAACTGCTGCTGTGAAATGGACTTCATTAAAATATTTTGAAGATCACAGTGTACTTGAGTGAGGAGATTGAATCCATTTCTTTCATTACACCTTGAGATTTCACCATAAGCAATGGCTGAGCCATCTGAGCCTGGTGACACTATTCCATGCCTGCTCTGAATCTCAGCTTCAGCTGAGGGCACTGCATAGGACTGCATGGGTTGGGACTTCTGCCTTGGTGGAACTTCCTTCAAGATCGAGGTTCTTAAAAAGATGATGCATGACACAACCTACAACAGTTTTCCTCTGGATACTTTTCTAACTTCATATTTCTTCTGGAGTGTTGATTTGAAATGCACCTTTTGATCTTGATTTAGATGGCTCTCTGCTAACAATTTACGTGGTGTTGAAATATTTCTACTTTGGTAACTAGAAAATAGGTTGACATAGTGCAAGGACAGGTACTGTATGAGGAACAATTTTACATACTGCTCTGAAAAATGTGAGCTAGTGGTAAGCTGAAATAAAATGGTGCTTAGAGCAGTAAGAGTCACATGTATTTACAGCTGTATTATTATTATTTTTAAGTCAGCTCTTGTGCAGCAAACTTCTCAGTAATGCCAATTATTTCTGTGAATTGGTTCTCCTGTGAGGTTTGTACCTGATGCTTGGATGGATGGTTAGTCTTTGAAATACCTGGGGAAAACAGCCCTGGGCTGTTTTTATTTAAAATGGCTTTTTCTTTTGGTTTTGGTAGGTCTCGTAGCCATAGTGTGTCAATGGACGGGCCTGACTTCATTCTCCATCTTCCACAATGAAAAGCTAGTTCTTAGTTCTCGATCACTGTAGCTCTGTGCTTATGCTATACTTTGTGTTTTCCTAATTCTTATCCAAAAATCTATTTCCATGTATTGACCAAAGAGTGTTCTTCATACCTGTTTGAAGATTCCACCTGTGGAGAGGTAGAAAACATGCTGTGGTATTTCTTCTGTGAAGGGAGATGAGGAGCTGCTTTAGTTAATAAGTGAAAAGGAGAGTCTACTTGCTCCTTGCCATTTTAATTTACTTTTATCATATAGTCTTCTAGACCTGACATTGGATACTATAAAGTACAATTGTTCTTATAAAATATTTCAGATTTTCATGGACAAAATGTCTGCTACAGACTTCCATTCAAAGAGTTGGGAAAAGCCTGGGCCTACTGGCTAGGAGATAAAGCTATTCCTTCCTGACATGAGCTGAGCATGCGATGCTGGGTAGTGACAATCTTTGAGTGATGAAACATGGCAAAAGTTCTAAAACGTATCCAGCTTATTTATAGTGTTCTAATTATGCTTGGTAGGTAAAAGAGGGCTTATCCTTTTTATCCTCCTCATGTTAATGTTGGAACAGTCATCTCAACCCTGTTGGTCATGGAGCCTCTCACACTGCTGGAGCTTTGCAGCTGTTACCCTATGGTCTGGGTTGAAAGGAAAACTGTTTTTCATTGAGCAGTGAAAATAATTGGGAAGTTGAGGTTTTCTGGCTTTGCAACTTCATGCGAAGGCTGGAATGAAGAGAAGATGCTGTGTTAATTTATAATACAAAAGTCAGAGATTCCAGTGTCATTTATCTGACAGCGAGCATCTTCCATTTCTTCCGTCTCAGCCTGTGAAGTAAGAAGCATTGTAAACTAGTGACGGGTGCTTGTGAAACGCCCAAAAGAATTCTGAATTTGTGCCAGCCTCTTCACACACTGTTGTTGTCCACCATTCTGCAGGTGTCCCATAGCAGATAATCTTTTGACTGTGCAGTAGCTGTGGATGCTCATGAAGAACAGAGTGCAGCAGAAGTCTGGCAGGCTGTAGGAGGTGAAACAGTGGTTTGGAGGTGTGGGAGAGGACTGGATAGCTGGGGAGTTTTCAAACAAAACAGATCTTTATCAAAAAAGCCAATTAATCAAAACTGAAATATTTCTTAAAGGTGTTGGTTTTTTTGAAAGTTCATAGAAACACAAGCAAAGCTATACTGGGAGTGTTTTCATTGGAAGCCTGCCTGGCTTTCTGCCAACTTGTCTGCTGTTTTCTGTAATGAGATATTGAAAGACTTTAGTTCTTTGAATATGTCTTGCTCTTTGGCAACTCGCCTGTTTTTGGGGGAGGAGAGTGAAAATGTGAGCATGCCTGAGGTTCTGTGGCCAGCAATAATGTGATCGAGTAGCTTCCTTCTCTGTCCCTTGAGGAGTTCTCAGTGTGTGTTAGTTGCCCTTTGAGGAAGGGCAGCTTCGAAGGGCATTGGTGCTCCGTACTTTGCGAAAGGGGTCTTGGCAGGAGAACTGACAAGCTGAGATGTGGAGCTGCCAAGATAACTCACCTGCCAGTGGTGCTGAATGAACTGCTGTCAGCAGGTGTGCATGACCCTCCTCTTTGTCAGCTGGAAAATCTCTGCAAAAGTGTGCTGCCTTACTGCTCTGTAGTACACAATTTCTCTGAAATGATGTGCAAAAAGCACCTTTGCTCGCACGTGCTTTTTTCTCAAGTGTCTTGAGGGGATCTTGTGCAGCAGTGACAAGTACAGGACTATTAAGGGAAGGAAAGATTTTGGGGCTTTGTCTTGGAAGTGTTAAAGAAACTGAGAAAAGTGTTTGAGAAACTGAGTAAGACTACAGAGAGTAGTTAAAGATGGGGGGAATTTTTTTATTTTTAAAAAAAATGCTAGCCTGCATTTTCATTGTAAGTCTTCATCTACACCTCCAAAGGGAGAACCCTTCCATCCTTAAAGACTATGTCATTAAAATGTTAGCTGGCCTAACCATGGATTAATTGCATGTTTCCATAGTAATGACACTTTTTAGAGGTTTATATTACAGTTTGTAGGGTATCTACTGTATGTCAGCCTCTTTGAAGCAGGGTAACTATGTCAGAAATCCTCTGATCTGTTTTCTGCTTGGCACAATGTGGAGGGAGAGTAGATTGAAGCATCAGAAATAAGGCTAGTAAACAAGCTCATGGAAGTGCTGAGTGACTTAAAATTGACTTTATCAGAGTGCTTTGTAGTTGTGATTATTTGTAACAGTAAGATAGTGTTAATACTGCATTTAAACCTGCTATGCTTTTAAGTATCTGGCCTGCAGCTCTTGGAAAATACTGGAGGAAACAAGTTACGAAGCTATGCTTAGACTAGGTGGCATCTGCCTTAAAACTGCAAATTAGAGTTTAATTTGCAGGTTTATCTTGTATGCAAATACTGCAGCTAGAGAAGAAATGGGCTGCTTGACTGGATGCTATGTGGGATGTAGCACTTGGAGACCCAAGGCATTCTTCTTTTTTTCATTCCTCCTGAATTAGTGCCATTGAAAACCCTCACCGATAGGGCTTGGTGGCTCTTAGATCATGTAAACTTTTGAAGTTTTTGATTCAAAACCTGACTGGGATAAGTGCATATCTCATGGAAGTCATGGTATACTTTGCTGAAGTTAAATTTGGGATTAAAATAACCTACTAGTCTCTACAAGAGACTTTAATTTAAAAAGAAATACAATGGTGCTAAACTTCAGACACTTGCCAGCTTTCTTGATTGTCTTGGTGTTGGAGGTGGTTTGAAGTTTGGGGAATCAAGTCAGTTAAATCTTGAGTAGCCTTCTTAAAAAGCAATTCTATGCAGTCAAGAAAGCATCAAAAAAATTACCTTGGCAAAGCCTAATCAATAGGCTTTTCTCTCTAAGGACCAGCACTGCAGCTCTGCAGAGTAGCTCAGCTGAAGCTACCTGCTAGAGCCGGCACGGCGGCCTTCCGGGCCCTGACGTCAGCAACATCCGATCCCAGGCCTGGCCAGCATTGGCTGCCGCTGCCTCCACTCCATCACCAGCTCTTTTTTATTTCTACCCTTCTAAGTGACACTGATCTGGGATTGGGCTTTAGCTCAAGCTAGGCTGCTTGGGGAAGCTAGGAAGAGGGGACTACAGTTGCTAAAGAAAGAAAAACCAGAGATGCCCACTAGTGCATGAGGGGGAGCCAGTCTGCTTTCATCGTTGCATGCCAGGCGGTCACTGAGGGCTGAACCTGATCTTGGGAATGTGCTCATGTGTGAGTGGAAGGGTCCAGCTGAGCTGTTGCCTTTTGGATTTTGGAAAGCTCTGTCCCTTAAAGCTGTCCTAGAGACATGGTAGGAGAAGGATGTTCATTTATCTGGTGCTAACAGCAAGTTCTTTATTAGAACAGATAGATCCATTGTGCTGTTAATCACTTCAGATCAATGTTCTTTCTCTCCCAGGAGAAAGGAGGCAAGAAACCATCAGGATCGTTCACTCTAATCAGAGCTTGTTTTGAGATGAGTAAGATTATGTCTGTGGCTAGATCAGAATTGGACCCAGTGATATGGAAGGAAACACGGCTGCTCTTGAAAGCATTTCTGTTGACTTCAAGCCAGCTTTATTTTACTTTACTGTAGGATTTTAGCTCTCTAATTTGTCAAGTAAGGTATATAAAACTGGATTTTTTTAATTTAAATAAAAATCTGTAGACTCTTTAAGACTCTCTGTAGCTTCTCATAAAAACATCACAGGATTTCTAGCAGGGTGGTTACTACTAAAATCTATTTTAGGATGCCTCTTCTAGCAAACCACGGGGCCAGCGATACAAGAGCAGCAGTAGGGTGGATGCTGCTCTGTTACAGTAGACTTGTCATACTATTACAAAATGCTCCCCCCTTGTGTCATCACAGGTTCTGGGCTATGGGGTTTAAACTACCTTCAGGCTCAGTTCTCCATTTCTACAGACTACAGTCATATCAGGCTGAGAGGGCAGCCAAGAAACACTGAAATGGATGGGCATGTTAGTCTACTGGGTAAAGCAATAGCAAGGCCCTGGTTCTGTATCCAAGACAGGGGAAAATCTATTATGACTCAACGAGTTCAAAGTATTGAAAGTAAAGAATTAGATCCATAGCTCTCTGGAAACAGGATCCACCCTTGGAAATACTTTTGCATTTTTAAAATGTGCAAGCTATTAAAAAGCATTTTTCAAAAGTCTATTGTGAAAAGAACTGGCTTCCATGAGTCAGGTTTTACAGGAACTGGTCCAAACCTTATTCTTCTCCCTGGAAGAATTTCCTTCTAATTTTCTCATGCAGAATGAAGTTCTGCAGACAACCCCCTGACAGTGAGAACTGATACCTGCCTATTAAGGGAAAGAAGGAAAAACCCCCACCTGTAATAAGGACGCTGGGTGTAATGTCTAGTGCTCTGTGTCCATATGCCAAACTCCTGTTCCTTACCTTTCCGGTCTTTGTTAGTTTGCCTTTCTGTGCCCAGTGCTTTGGACTTTTAGCCTTAACAAAGCTGCTATATAATTCCACAGCATATAAAGGAGGAAGACTTAATCTTACAAGGAGGGCTAGACAAGTATTCAAGTACTCTAGAGAATACTTGAAAGCCTCTTCTGGAAAGCCCCTATTACCAGTGTAAAACAGGCTTTTACACTGTAAAATACCTTGAAGTTTTTGATATGTCCAAGCCTTAACTTGCAAGACCCAGTGAAATAATTGCTGGTGCTGGTAGTCTTCTAAGAATTCTCCACACTGTTCTGTGTTGTTTTTTGGGTTTTTTTCTTACATGAATCTTCATGCGCTTGTTGGTGACTCAAAACCTACAGAAGATTCTGAAGTAGATCAGAACATCTACAAGTTTTCTGAACTTGGATTTACTGCCATGGGCAGACATTGATGAGACTCAGAATCACTGTGTCTCTCCTGTTGCTTGCTTAGAGTGTGTAGGGTAGCCCAGCCCAGATGTGAGGTGGGGAGGAGGGAAGACCTGAAGACACTTTCTAATTCAGGAACTTTGGGGGAGATGGAGCAGCCTCGGGCACAGTAAATGCAATTGATTCTACAGGCTTAGCCTGGATATATGCTCCTCTGACTCCGCAAAAGTGGGATAGGGCTGGGAGCTTGAAGCAAAGTAGGGTTAGAACTGTGTCTTACTCTCAATAGTGCTTTGTACAAATACTTAGATGCTATACAAACAACTATAGTAGTTCAGCTACGAGCAAATAAAGCCTCCTAACCAGGAAGATACTTCACTGAATCCAAAGGCTTTCACCTTCCTTTTATAACAAGACCTGTTATTGCCTCACTAGATATGTGCACACCTGAAAGTTCCCAGCTAACTCCATAAAAAGAACCTGTATGCTAGGGTTTAATGCTCAGTCCTGCAGAATGAATGCTGCTATCTGAATCAGGTGTTTGGTCAGCAATCCCAGGGTGCAAATGTCTGGGTCAAGGTTCAGATTTAGTTTAGATTGGCTCGATTAAAGATTCTACTGGTTTGTCTGAGAACAGTGAAGTTACTGTGTTGGATATTCAACATGAAATGGTATTTGGAGCTGCAGCTGGAACACTGTTTTCTCTTCTTTAATGTGGGAGGTGTGGCTCGGAGGCGAGTAGATGGATGGTGCCAAGTAGCGCACCTCTCAGTGTTAAGCCATTCCTCACTGGAGCTAGAGATCAAAATCTTCTTTCTGCTCCCTTTATTTGTATTTCTGCTTGTACACCAGGATTGTGTGCATCTGAAAGATGGCTGTTGTCAGTGTGCGTCGGGTCTGCTCGCTGATGCTTTTGTAATCTGATGGCTAGGGCGTAGGACTGGGAGCACAGATGTTCAGGGTCTGACTTAAAATAGTGCTAGTAGCAAATCAATGTATGTAGTTGCTTTCTTACTCTGAATTCAAAAGTCACCTGCCCCTGTAAAACACTGTCTCATGAAATACCTGAAAAATGCTCAGTTTCAGTGGTAGTGTTCTTGATGAAGCGTTCAGCCTCTGCAAGGCAGGGGAGAGCACTCAAGACATCTTTCTCGAAGAAAATAGTGTAATGCATTTCTGCTGACAGAAAAGTCTCCACCAATACATGAGCATGCCTATGGCTGCTGAATTGCTCCTGATATAGGGCTTACAGTCAAGACCATGATAAAGTTGTTTGAGCAAAACCTGACCAAACAGTAAGAGCTTCAGTGCATTGTATGCCCTTACATACATTGTGTAACCTATTTTGAGAACAGAAGTAAAAGCCTGTTTGCTTTGAATTCAGAATAGGGGGAATTCTGGGCAGGTATGCATTAGGCCTACAGATGTGCAGTTCTGTCTGTCTTCTGGGGATTTGTAGCATCCCCTTTCCTGTAGTAAACACTTCAGCTATGTAAAGTGGTGCTGGCACTCTAATAATGACCTAATGTCCCCTTTTCCCTTCCTTTATCCCCTTCCTTTATCACCTCACGTCCTGTAGTATTCAAAGTCATAATTTTTGTTCCTAACAGGAGCCTAAACGACAAATCTAGTATGAAATATAAACCGTGGGTCTATGATGGATATACCACTGCCCAAATACCAGTTCTCTCGCTAGCAGCATTTTTCTCTCTGAAGAAGAGTCCACCCATTTGCTCTTATGGGTTGGTATAAGGACTGGTGATGCCTGAGCAACTGGAGTTTGTCCATAGTGGTGCACAGTGCTCTCCAAGCTGTGGCTTTCAAACACAATACACCTTTGTAACTTGTGTGGAGGTTTAGGCGGTGATTGCCCTTGTAGTCATGCCTGAGCCAGTCTTCCTTTTAACAAACTCATGTTTCCTCATACACCTTCCCTCTCCCCTCCCTCAAGGATGTGTTTGGTTTCAGTACTAGGAAATCTGGGATCACAGTACAGCTGTTGACTTCAAAATTCTTTAAAAATTATAAATTCCATTTACTTAGAGAGCTTGAAATCCAAGTTCAAGATGCACGTTTTCTCTTGCTTTTTCACTGTCATATTTCATTAACAGTTTTGTGATTGTTTTCCTCTGTTTACATTTCTTTAATCTGTTCTTCTTTTTCAGCTCTTCCTCCAAAGCCCCCCAAACCAATGACTCCAGTCAATACGAATGGAATAAAGGATAATTCCAGTTTCTCTCTGCAGGAAGCGGAGTGGTACTGGGGGGACATCTCAAGGTAAGCAATATTACTAAAATGTGTTAATTAAAGTATGTTAATATTGTTATTAAAAATAGAATAAGCCTGTTAGAATTCAAGAGAAAAAGAACATGCCTATTTCAGGCAGCATTTTACAGGAGGGAAACACTTCAGGACTATACTTGGCAAAGCACCTAAATTAAAGTATTTGACTGGATTCAGGACTTGTGTTTAAGTTGTTACTGTTCTGGTGCAGATATTGCCAGTCGTAGTGGCAGTTATTTTGGGTTTCTAAATTTCTCCAGATAAACAAAGTCTTTAAAAAAAAAGAAAATTATTTCCTTCAAAAGAAAAGTGCTTCTGAATGTGCTAGCTAATAAGGTTTTCTAACCATATAATGCTGGGATGCGTGCAGTTCAGTAAACTTTCAGTAGGAGGCTGCGTCAGAATAAAAGGAGTTGCATTCTTATTTTCGGTTTCTTTAACATTTGGTTAAAATTGCATCTGTATTAATTTCTACTACATGGTGGTATAAAAATAGCTCTTACAAATGCTAACCATCACCAGCTATACTGAGCAGATGATACAGACACGTACCAAATAAATTAAGTTTTACCTCTTAAGGAAACCCTTTTCTATGCGCTTGAGGACAATAGATGGCTTCGGTTAGGTTCAGAAAATGAAGTGCCAGGTTTTTATGTACTTAATTACATAATAGAACTGAAGTGTCCAGTCATCTCTTTCCCCCTTAAGGCACTTCTGAAGAGTCTAAAATTTGGAAATGTAAGGGGAAACATGAGCATACTGGGAGTGTGATCAGGAATTGCTCAAACTGGTGCACACAATACTCTGAAACACTTTGATGGATAGAGGCAAGAAGAGCGTGTTTGCCACAGTAGTTCATTGAAGTTCTGAGAAGGGAAATAAAGTTTTCATATCTTTATTGTACCACCCTTATCTTTATAAAGCGAACCCACATAGATTTTGCTTTTGAAGGGCCTCGGCAGTGGCTGTTAATTCTAAATCGAAGCAGAGTGGCAAAACCTGATCACAAAACCCACTAGGCAGGGTTTGTTTAAAACTGCTCGATATTGGTATCAGTTTATTGACTGTGGATTTGTTCCCCAATTAACAGTGCGTGTGATGGCAGGAGCTAATGCAGTACAAATCACATTGGAGTGGCTTTATTAGATGAAAATGTGATACACTCATATGTAAAGATGGAATTGTTTATGACCCTAATTTGACAGCCAGCAGGTATGGACTGCATCAGGCTGTCAGGGCAGGAGCCATGTTCTTCAGTCAAGAACTTGTGCTGAAAATTTTGTCATGAGCTCCAGGATGCAACTTCCAGGCATAAGCCCAAGCCCTTAGATCATATCTATCCATTTGAAAAGGAGAAGGCCATTTGAGTTAACCGGGTGCAATCTGTTAAATGTTCTGAGAGGAGTAAGCGGATATGCACATGATACTTAATGGGAGTCAGTTTTACTAACAGAATGGTTTTCAGGTAGCTAAATCAATTTTGTAAGAATACTTTTGTTCTTTAGTATTTGAACAAAAAAGCTGCTGTTGATTTTTCTTTGTAAGATTCAGGTAGGCTTCCTACTTCACTTAGATAATGTTGAGGCTACCTGATAAACTTTTGTTTCCAAATGATTGTATTAAAGTGCTTAGTGCTTCTAAGAACATGTGAGGGAGCCGTTATAAAGTGAGATACGCAATCTGGGTGAAATGGTCAAACTTGGCAAGACACTTAACTCTTCGGCTGAAATAATTTCCTTAATGCTTACAGGTACTCACTCTCACTAAAAGATTTCTTGATTCAGCTTAAAGCTCTGGACTGAGTATCCTTTTGCTTCGGTTGTAAATAAGGAAAAGTTGCACTGAAGCTAGCAAGGTTGTAGTGGTTTAAAACTGCTGTAAATAAGATCAGAGTTAAGCCAATAATGAGACTCTTGAGACTAAAACTGTGCTAAACTTGAGACACCTTTGAGCTATGATGCTAGAGACCATTTCTTAAGAGGTCAGGACTGACTTCTCAAAGGGCACCTGTTTCCAGTGTGGACTTTAAAACCTGAGCAGATTTACAGGGAAGGGTTGTGAACTCTGAGACACAGCCACTACTGTTGCTTAAACAGAGACTTCTTCCTAAGTGGCAGTTGACTGCAGCTGCTATTTTTTAGTATAACTACACAAGTTCAGACTTCTTTTAGATGGCCAAGAAGACCAGAGAGCCCGAGTGTGAAAGAAGATTGCCTGATATTTTAAAGACTGAGCTCCTTACATATGCTGGTGTTACTGGCTCCAATATTGATACCTGTGGCAAAGATGATCACATCCTTAATGCTTCTAATTTTGCCTTCCTTTCTGTTCTTCAGGGAAGAAGTGAATGACAAATTACGAGACATGCCAGATGGAACATTCCTGGTGCGTGATGCATCAACTAAGATGCAGGGAGACTACACTCTGACATTACGGTAAGCATTGAGCAGTTGTAGTCCACATAGTAAAACCCTGAGTAGCTAGTTGCTAACCAGTGACAGCAGTGGCTGTGTAAAGCTGATGTGACTCAAGTTGAGAGATGTTCCCAAAGGTACTGCAGATCACAGAGTGAGCAAAAAAAAAAATAGCCAGGTCTGATAGTCAGTTCTGTGCATTGAATCCTGTCCCTCACTAAACACTGCTGTAAGGATCTCTGTAGATTAGATGGGACTCGGGGAGGAAAGCCACTCAGTAGTGCTTTCATAGTTTCAGAACTGCTAAAGTAAAAGGTATTTATAAACTAGGGCTTTGATTAATGGGAGTGTGTTGAATATCTCGTCAGTGTGCAGCTCTGGAGAATTGAACAGTGTCTTTGTAAAAAATGTATCCTGTGCTTTCTGATCTAAAGTTTAGGAAATACTGAAATGGAGCCATGTTCCTTTCTTCGATAAAATTGTCTCCAAGTGGCAGACTTCCCAGAGCTGTCCCAGCCCTGTCTACTGCAGTTAGGCACCAGACCTCATGTGACTAGTTGCTGGTGCCCTGCCCAGCCTGTCCAGCTGCTTGCCTCTGCCAGGCTCCCAAAACTGGTTGTTACAAGCAAACAGGCGAGGCACATAAGCCATTGCCTCTGTAGCATGCCTTTGGGAGTTACTATGATATGGTAGGTATTTGATCTTGCCATGAAATTCTGTTGTCTTAATGGCAGGTTTGACCCCAAGGGTGTAGTTTAAATTCTGCTTTGACTTCTGCCTTGAAGTTCACAGCTTGTGCACTAAGGTTTGGCATGACTTGGTTATTTTGCTGAATCCAGATGCCTTTAGGAACCAAAACTGAGAGTGCAGGAAGGACAGGATATTGTCTAAACAGTGTTGCTGAAAAAAGGAAGAAATAAGCACTATATTTGTGGAAACCGCTAGAATGTATAAATCTGGATAATGTAAAGTCTTAAACTTATGACCATCTTGTAATCCTCAAAGGATTTTGTTTAGGTTTGTGTATCCTGTTTTACCATCCATAACTCAAAATACTTGTTAATCACTGTATAAATGTATACTCAGTTGTATACTATTAGTGACCCCAAATTGCAAGAAATTGTGGGTTTGCGTTTTCATATGGCTCCTTTATTCAGCCTTCAGCATCCTCCTTTTCCCTTGCAAAACTTCTGGCAAAGCTAGGTCTTAAATACCATAAGCTGGCTCCAGAATGAACACATAGGAAGAGATTTACTTTGGGCTTTGCTCCTGTTCAAATAATATCTGCTGATAATTCTGTGTGTATTGACTCTTAAACCACCAATAACTGCTAGTATGTAAAGAATCACTATGAAGGTGTACAGTGTCAAAGCCACTTGCCCAAGAATTTCACTGGTGTCTTTGCTAGCAGCCTTAGTGTTGGAGGGGGATACGAAGTACACAGTAAAACCTCTAAATGACTGTACCACTTTGCAGGAAGGGTGGCAACAATAAACTGATAAAGATCTATCATCGGGATGGAAAATATGGCTTTTCTGATCCGCTGACATTTAATTCAGTTGTGGAACTGATTAACCACTACCGCAATGAGTCTCTTGCTCAGTATAACCCAAAGCTTGATGTGAAGTTGATGTATCCAGTATCCCGGTACCAGCAGGTAAGATCTTCATCAGACCCCAATAGCTATTAGTGCAGACAAGAAAAAAGTTGCAAATGTGTATATGATTTTGTTTTCTGTGAAGTCTGTTTTTTATTTTTTTAAACTGAAAAAAAGGTGAGTTTTCACATTTGACCTCACTTTGCTTATAATAATGGGTCTTCCAAATTGTCTAGCCATTTAAGCTTCTTCATTTTATCAAGTTTCCAGTCTCAGTCTGAGCAGTCCAACAGAGAAGTGGAACTCTGACATGCAGCACGCTTGAGCCCGAGAAGCCTTTGGGCTTTTTTCCCCTTGGACCCTCGTGGACCCACAGGGCATTGTTCTAGACAGTGTTGCCCTTAAAGCACATACGGGCCATGCAGCTGCTCGCTCTATGCGTAGCCATCTAAATTTTTCAAGACTGTTTTTTAAAGTTTTATTCAGTAGCCTGAGACATTGTCTTGCATTAAGGAAAAAGAACTGCAGAGCATACTCTGATCTTTAACTTCAGATTCCAAGCAATTCACTTTCTTCTTTCTCCAATAGGGGACAGCAATCCTAGACCTAAGCTGCAGTGTGTTTTTGGAAGCTTAGTATTTTGGCATAGTTCTTGGCGTCCCATAGTTCCAGTTCCTACTGTCTGTAAACTATGGAACTTGTTGCATGGAGGAAGGGGGATTTAGATATGGTGTTTGTGTTCTGTAGAAACCTGATTACAGAAGTGATGCTAATAGCTGTAAAATGCAAATGTGCATAAGTGTACAAATGAATACTCTTAAGGAATAGCTGCTTGGCTTGAAGACTTAATAGCTTTTTGTATGTACAGGATCAGTTGGTGAAAGAAGATAATATAGATGCAGTAGGTAAAAAGCTTCAAGAATACCATGCTCAGTATCAGGAAAAGAGTAAAGAGTACGACAAATTGTATGAAGAATATACCAGAACATCACAGGTTGGTTCTACTTTAGCTATCTGTAGAGTCTGTTTCTTGTTCTTTAGAAAGTAAAGAAAATTATTTTAACCTGTTATGGCTAATAAAGGCAGTCCAAGGTCAGAAAATACACAGAAAAAACTTAGTCAGTTGTGGAATAGAGCAAGGTGTTTTCAAAGTTGATGGAAACAGTGAATGTTACTTGTTGCTGATACTCCTAGAGGTATGGTTTGGGGCAAGGAAGAAAGAGGAGCTAAGCTTCCTAGTATAAGGTAGAGCGGTGGCAAAGGCCATCAACTACAAGCTTTGCACTGCAGACTTCTCCCTTGGCTGCTGAGTGTTTCCAGCTGCTGTATGCTGCAGTGAGAATTGTAGAGGGGTTTGTCCAGGTTTTTTATGAAGTCATGTTCAAATCAGATACCAGATATTATGCATTAAGGAAGTGTGAATACAGTATTTGGACTGCTTCTTGTAAAATAAGATAGCTCATATATGGGGAGGAGGTTTGCTGGCAGTCTTCCTGCAAACTAAGATGGAAAATATGACTAAAATATTTGAGGGGTTTGCAGCCTAATAGCATCATGGGTGGGAGGAGGGTAGACTTATAGGGAGTAAGTCTTCCTTGTACTTCCCTGACTCTACTCGGACATTTGACTACAACTGATTAATCACGTTTTGACTTGTGGGAGAAGTTCATCTTCTCAGTCAATTGAGGGAACATAATTGAGTCTTGCATTGTCATCTGTGTCATGAACAAACGATGAAGGACTCTTTCCTCACATAGGAAATTCAGATGAAGAGGACCGCAATTGAAGCATTTAATGAAACTATTAAGATATTTGAGGAACAGTGCCACTCACAAGAGCGATACAGCAAAGAATACATTGAGCGATTTCGCAGGGAGGGGAATGACAAAGAAATTGAACGGTAGGCTCTGAAGTTGTGTTTGCTTACAAGGAAGATACTGGTGTCCACATTAAAACTCACATGAAATTCTTTTATATAATATTGCATCATATAAAATACTTTGTAAACTCAGTATTTGCTCTGACACCTTCCCCCAAGTTGTCTGAACTTTCAGTAAAGCCCTATTCTGTCAGGGAATTGCATTGTAGACAGAAGAGGTGGGAGATCTCTGGATGATTCTCTCTCTTAACCTCAGTAAATCAAGATACTGTGATGAGGATCAAAAATAACAGCTGCAGTTGCTTATCCCACTTCTATTTGGATTTGCTTAGAATATAATTCAGAAAAATCTTTACTTGTGAACTGTAAAATGGGCATAGGTCTGGTAAATCCCATATTCAGTTTTAGTCACTTTCAAAGATGAGTATTTAATTGCCACTACTTGGTAGTGGATAGTGATCATCTAACAGAAATTCAGTAAGGGCCTCATTTGAAATTGCCCTTCTGTGAAGATACCAGCAGAAAAAGCTGTGTTTGGGCCTTTGAAGAAATGCCAGGTATAATGCCTGAGTTGACACAGTGCTTTATGAATCATGGTAGGGTAACCTCAAGGAGATTTTTAGACTGAAAACGGTTACCTGTAACAATCTTACTATGCGATTGCAGTGCTTCATTTTGACTAAAGATGAACTAACAGGGGAAATACGTTATTTTCCTGAATTGTACCAAACCTGCAAACTAATCTTGAATGAAGAGACAGGCAGTGTTACTTCCTGGTATCACTTGATCAGTAATTGAAGTCTGCATTTGAAATCTTGCTAGTACTGATATCTATGGTGGGATTGCATAACTGGTATACCAAAAAAGCGAATCTGAAAGTGAAGGAGGAATCTGTTCTGGCTTACCCTCCTAGAGATAATTTGTTCCTGCATCTCTGCCAGAAGGAAGTGTATTAAGGTAAACTGAAGGTTCAAACTATGCAGAAGGGTGGTAGACCTTCTGGCAAGAGGTCTTTTCTGGCACTCTTACAGTAATTTTCATGTTAAGATGAGGCAGTTGAAGGGAGAAGCTGCTGTTGTTGTGGTTCTTGTGATACTCATAAGTGCTACCAGTAAGGTTCAGTCCTTCTAGACTGGTTTGACCTCACCTCTCAAATATTACACTTGTTTGCAGGATAATGATGAACTATGAAAAATTAAAATCACGCCTGGGTGAGATCCATGATAGTAAAATGCGCCTGGAACAAGATTTGAAGAAACAAGCTCTGGACAACAGGGAGACTGATAAGAAAATGAACAGCATCAAGCCTGACCTAATTCAGCTCCGCAAAATCAGAGATCAGTATCTTGTGTAAGTAAGCCTGACCTGTAGCTCAGAATAGTGTCTCTGATGAACCTGATTAGTGACTGTTTTTATCAGGATAATGGGAATTTAATTTTCTTTTCATAACCAAAGTTCTGTGAGTGCTAAGGTACTACATTCTGGCGTGGGATGTCTGAGTAATTGGTTGGCCTCTTATGACTTCATTCCTTTTATTATGCTGTTGCCAGACTTAAAAGAGCCTGCCACAACTAGATGCACGTTCTGCAAGTCCTGTAAATAAAACATTTAAGATAAATGAGTTATAAACAAAACCTGTGCTTGCTGATACAACAGAGGTTAATACTTTATGTGCTGGGTGCAGCAGATGTTGCTCGTACCCAGCCTGTTACCCATCTCTTAATGTCCTTGGGCTGGACTCAGTGCATTAGGATTCTGGAGGAGACAGAGGGAAATGCAGTATCTCAAAGGTGATGTTAGAAGAAGCCAGTGGCAATACCCATTTGTTTCTCCCAGGAGACATAGGCAGCTGTCACAATTTGTATTCCATGGCATTTCTGGCCTGCACTGGGCAGAGGCAGTACCTCTTCCACAGCTGTACCCTCTTCTTTTTCCATTTAAGAGATTGCTTCATGGCTTCTCTTTGCTGTTGCCCAGTAAAGGGGGCATCTCAGAAGATGATGCAAGGAAATGCTGTTATGGAATCTATGGTCTTTCAATGGCTTTTGCTACTGGAGAACAAACTAAGCTCCAGACTGTTTCTTTGTGGGACCTTGTGTCTGAGCTTCAGCTTGCTCAGTAAGAAAACCTGTATGTGTGCTCTGAAGTAATGTATTAACGCTCTGTTCTTTTGGCAGATGGCTCAATCACAAAGGGGTGAGACAGAAGCGAATAAACGACTGGCTGGGGATCAAAAATGAAAATATGGATGAGTAAGTGTCATTATACATATGATTTTAGAGAAGTGTTCCACTAATAAGTGTTTTCTCTTGTGGGGGTTGGTATTGCAAAACACCAGTTTCCCAGTAAAGAACTGTAGAAAAAGGAAGGACTACAGAAAAAGGGAAAAATTCTCTATGGGAACTGTATGTCATGTGAGGCAGCAACTCTGCTGAAGCATTTAGGATTAAACAAAGTTGGAACAACTAAGTTCTAAGTTGAAGCCTTTAATATCTGTCCGTTAGGAGCCTGACCTCCCAGTTTGGGTGTGTTCTTGTATTTCTTTGAATGATTTCTGCAAAAATAAATCACCTTGCTTATTAGCTCCTTTACTGACCACTAGTTAAGTTAAATTTATCCTTTCTTTCAGCACGTACTTTGTAAATGAAGAAGATGAAAACCTGCCACATCATGATGAGAAAACTTGGTTTGTTGGGGATCTCAACCGTATCCAAGCAGAAGACTTGCTCTGTGGGAAACCTGATGGAGCATTTTTAATTCGAGAGAGTAGCAAGAAAGGATGTTATGCTTGTTCTGTGGTGTAAGTCTTTTTTTCTTTTTGTTCTATATACTCAATTCATAAATCTCTACCATGGCTCTTTATTTTGGAGAACAAAAGCCAGACCTAGCCTAGGCCTACCCATTGGAACGTGTTGCACGTTTGCGGGAAGACTAGCATGGTAAAAGCTTTGTTGCAACAATGTGCTTTGAATGTGCAATAACTGTAGTCCTAGCAGTCTATTCAGTCACCACAGTAGCTAGTACAAAATTCTGAAGTATCCCATCTTGAAGCTCTATGGTCGTAAGTAAATTAAGGCCAAACTTTCCCATATTCTTCCCTGCCAAGGAACACATGGGAAGAAGAAAAACAGGGCTGTAAAGCTGTAATGTCTTCCGTTCTCATTTTCAGACATGGCCAACTCTAGATGCTTTCTCTTGTATGTTTAAGATAAAGGTGATGTTTTAGAGGAGACATTATTTGTGAGTAGTAGATTTTTGACATTCGCACAGCCTTGCATTGATTTCTTGTGTTTCACTTCATTTTATGCTGGTGTAATGGAGGTCAGAAATACTTTGATTCCATTATCTAAAAACCCTTCAAGCCTGTTCTGGAGTGCAAAATGGCTTTTGCTGATTTATTTCACATGAGGTTAATTGCTTCTGAAAGCAAGTCCAAGAAATGAATATGTGAAGGTATATCACCTCAACATAACAGATACTACAATCTTCAGTTATGTTCAAGATACTGTTTGTCACAGTCACTGAAGTGATGGGTTCATCAGAGACTTTCGTTTGGTTGGTATCCTACTACACACTAGCAAAGGGATGGCATAATGTAACCTTTTCCTACATGTGACCTGGATTGTAATAGGCTCCAGTACAGGGATTACACAATACTTGATCTTTCTGGCAGATAAGTTTTTCTACCAGCTTTGGAAATACTGTGTTGCAGTAACTGCTTTGCCAAGTTAGGGACTCAGTTGCTATGACTTCAGATAATGGACCAACTTGAACCCATGCCATGCTTAACATTAAAAAATGCACACTGAAGGTTAGTGCTGCATTTCAAGAAATATTCTGTAGGTCCTAAGAATTTGTGGGTTCTGGCTTCTTCACTTAGTGGAGGGGTTTCCAGATAAATTGAGCACAAAATCATTCAGGTGCTTTTCTTCTTGGTTAAGCTCTTGACTTTTTTCCAAGAAAAATTTGGAGAACAATGCAGTAGGGAATTGTATTGCTGGGATAGAAGAGGCCTCTTATGTGGATTATTATGCAAGAGTGTTTAATCACATGCCCTGAAGCACTGTTTCTTCACAGACTATATTAATCTCCTCAACTTGCATCTGCTGGGTCCTCCATTATGTAATTTAGTGACTGGCAGGGTTGCTGCATTAGTTAATTGTTAATAGACTGTCACTTTGGGTTTGTCCTTTGATGTTAAACTCTCCTGGTTTCTTTCCTTGCAGAGCTGATGGAGAAGTGAAACACTGTGTGATCTACAGCACTCCAAGAGGTTATGGGTTTGCAGAACCGTATAACCTGTACAGCACACTTAAGGATTTGGTTCTTCATTACCAGCAGACATCCCTTGTCCAACACAACGATTCCCTAAATGTCAGGCTTGCCTATCCTGTCTACGCACAGATGCCCCCCTCTCTCTGCAGATAAATTTTGGGGAGGCGGAAAGTGTTGGCTATCTTGGATTCTTTTCTACAATTTTTATTAGAACTTGGAGGGCATTCTTTCTCCTTAGACTGCTTGTTTTGCACAAGAAGTGATTCTGTGAATGTGAATCAAAGAGGCCTAGCAGCAACAAGACGACAACTTGGGTGTAGGTGTCCTGGTGCTACCTTAAAAGCTCAGCTGTGCTTTTACACTGATGATAATTTTGTTTCCTTATGAGGGGAATAAACTGAACACAATGCATACAAAAATACTGGAAGCAAAACATCGTTTTATGGAAATAATTTTTTGCCAGGCACCTTCAGTGGAACTTCTAATTGGATTTTGTTTTCTCTTGTTCTTGTAGAGACAATTTGAAGTCTCAGTTTGAGGCATCAGTAATGTCTTTCAGTCTTAAACTCCCAAGAAACTAGGGGGGAAACTCTACCACAGCAATTCTTCTCTGTTAATTTTAGCAGCTTCACTGCGATTCAGCCAAAATTCCAAAAGAGGGCTTGTCTTGAGGTAGCATGAAATTTGGTGAGAGAAGACCAAAGGAATTATGGGAAAGCTTCAGGTTTTTATTTAAATGGAAAAATGCTTGTAAAGAAAAGTTGCTTTATTTTTTTTGCCAGCAGTAACAAAGTTTTGGTTTCAATGGCATGACAGGTCTTCACTTTTAAAGGAAACATTTATAACCAAATTGAACATACCAAAACTTTGTTCGTTGCTAGATGGAGCACTTATGGGGAAGGTTGCATTAGCATCTGCACATACTTTCTACACCAAAACTTGAAACAAATAAAAGGAAAAGCTAAACATTGTGTGGCTTCAAAACACTAAATTTGTCTGATCTGATGTAATTGCTCACTCTCCTCTTTCTTCACCCACCACTCCCCCTTCTCCCATTCCTCAACTTGGGATTCTGGTTTTGGTTTTTAATGATGCTGTGCTTCAGAATGTAAACTAGAATGAAGCTTGCACTCACCTGTTGCATTTCTCTTGCTGAACAATGACAGACTCTTGTAATGCTTAATTTTGGTATAGAAGAGGTAGGTGCAATCAAATGCTTCTGGATGGTTTATTGTACCAAATTCTTTCATGAGGTGTAGTCATTTCCAGTTGTATAGAAGTGAGCATGCTAATTATAGATCTTCTCTGATTTGTTCTTTGCAAGCTAGGTTCTGAACTCTCACACCCCTGCAGCCAAGCAAGACTTTACACTGGTATAATCTAAATTCCCTTGTAGTTATTTTGGACATGATGCAAAACACAGGAAGGTAAGCAAGCTGTACTCCTCAGTTATTGGATGTCTGGTACCATCCCTTGGCAAGGGCTGCTGTTGGATACTGGAGTGGGTAGTTCTGGGCTTCATCAAGGATAGCAATCATCCAATAAATCCCCTCACTGCAAAGTATACAAAGCAGCTTATTTCCATTCCTTAAGCTTCTAAAATGAAAAGGAGCTAAATTTGGCAAACTGAACCATTTGGCATCAAAGCACAACTGGCAAAGTAATTGTTCAGTGTGCAACCTTGAACGTTACTTTTGTTCCTATTACTGGAAGCAGTTCCCTTGCAATGCACCCATTGTGCAGGACAGGAAGCAGACAGTCATGCAGGTCTGAGAATGCTCTAGACCTGTTTCTGACCCTGGGGCTTATTTCCTGTTCAAATGTTTTTTTTTTTTTCTATAATGCCTGGGCAGTAGGGCCAGGCTTGTTGATGTTTAATGTTTACATGAGAAGTAGTATTTTGCTGAATGTCATGAATTTGCAAGCAGGGAAATGACAAGGCTGGAGCACTGACAGCCATTGCAGGAAGGGAAGTCTGGTTGCCTGGCATGCCTATGAGATGTTTTATTTTGCACTAATGACCCTGATGCATCCTAGCCACATTTTAATCAGCCAGAGTATAATCTTCAGGCAAAGAATTCTGTAGATGCCACTTTTCTAATTAAATGAAACACTACAAAACTTCTCCTCTCACCCAGTTTTGCTTAAGAAAATTCACGCATGTTGCTATGTCAAAGTGACCCACATCTGCTCATGTGTCCCTTCTCTCACACTTCCCCAAGAAGAGAAAAAACGAGACATAGCCTTTGCTTTTAGTGAAAAATCTGGAATGGATTCCTCAGTGGTATAGGGACATCAAAATTTTTCTTTTTAAAGCATCTTGCCCTGCCTCTTGGATAATTTGCAGTTCTAATCTGGTAGCTGTAAGCTGTCATTCTCACACCTCTTGTGCACCTAGCATTCCCTTGGTGCTGGGCTGAGTCCAAATGCCTGATGAGGGAAATCAGTTCAAAGGCAGAAATGATAGCCAGGTGCCCCATGCCTGTTGAAAAACCCATGTGAGAGGAGCATCTGATTGTTTTCTCTGCCTTTGCACTCTTGCTGGGCTCTCTTCTTACAACGTTAACATTTGAGGCTGATGGGGCATGTATTTCTGATCCCTGTTTTTGTGGCAGGGACAACCTGCCTGTGTTTCACATCTGCCCCATTTTTAGATATGGCTCAGTTTTGTTTTAAACAAGTGCAAGTCTAATTTCAGTCTCGTAAATCCTGGCACACCCTCGCAGTACTGACAGCAGCAGGATAGCAAAGCGGGACTGTCTGAAGTTTCCCTGTAGTGGAATCTGACTGATCCTGTGAGGTCTTGGTCCAGGCTCCGGCTCCAGCTCTGCCAAGGTAAATACAGTGTAATTCTGTTGGCGTCTGTGAAGGTAGCTTGGCTTTATAGTGGTGTGAGTGAGTTGGGATTCTGGCCCCTTGCTCTCTGAGATCTCTTTGCTGATCACAGGTGATGTATTTGCTGTGAATGATGCACTCGGAGTCAATAAGCCATCTTGAAGCATTCTTTGAAATTCTGTTTTGCCCAAACCTTCGTATCAGGGCTATGGATAGACTAAGCCCATGTTCCTTGTATTTGGCTCCATTATCCTCAGCGATCTCTCTGAGGCTGTGTTTTGCCACTGTCTCTCTCTGTTTGGGTTAGGCACCTGAAGTCCCAGCTGCTATGATTGCTCCCCTTTGACTCTTGCATGCCATTGCACAGATTCTTTTTGCATCCATTTTGCACTCGTAGGGCGAATGAAAATGGGTATAAAACAGACTGACATGTGTAGCTGGTGTGATCCATGGGGTAAGGGCTTGGTCCTGCTGTGCTCATTGTGCTTGGCCTAATTCTGTTTGCTCAGTAGCGTTAGACCTGTGAGAAAACCCATGGTTTCCAGGAGCTGTTCTACACTTGCATGACTGAGAAATCAGAAATGGGCCTCTGAGGTGCAGGATTACACCCTAGTATGAAAAGCAGCTGTTAAGCCTAAAACAAATAGAGGAAATGTGAACATAAAGGCAAAACAAAGGAACTCAAGTTCTTTGGAAGCAGTAAGATGAGAGGAGGTTCTGGTTTCAAGAGTCAAAACGATGGAGGAAAGGGGGAAATAGTCTCACTGTTGTAGCAGCTGTCTGTTAGCAGACTGCAGTTAGAGAAGTACTGATCTCATTGACCCATATTGTATTAAATATATAAGTAGAGTTAAATAACTTTTGCACAGTGTTAAATGGGGGGGGGGGGTGGAAACTCAAATATGCACAGTTTCTTCTTATCTCTTTTGAAGTATATTTGCAGGGATCGGGGTGATTCAGTATTTTGTATTCGTATGGATGGAAATCAGGTCTACTTCCACAGTTGCCATTGGCCCCATTGCGTCAGCAGCGAGTGCCGTGTTTTTGAAGTTAGTAAGCTATAAATCTTTTCCCACTAGTGTTTTTATTGACTACAAGTAATCTTAGCATGGGAAGAATAAACCTAGAAACAGAAGCATGTCCCAACAGACACTTTACTAGTATGTGAAGCAGTAATATGTGATTGTCCACCTTCTGGTACTGGAGTGCTCTAGATTTGGGGGTTGTATTTTGGCTGTTCTTTGATTCTCATCAGCAGTGGCTTGGGTCCCTACTTTGCACCACTGGTGGTTGCAGTCTAGAGTTATATCCAGTACAGTCCTCTGTTTTATGCCAAAAATAAAATGCTCTTTCCACTTCCATCTCTCTTGATGTGGCAGATGGTCAAGAAGTTTTCCATTTAATGTGATGGGCCTGATTCTTTTCTTGATGACACTAGTGTAAGCAAGACTTCCACAAATGTGAGCCATTCCCAGGAAAAGAGCTTGTATTTAATCATACCTGAATTCTAGTCACAGTGGGGCAAAAATCAAAGTTTGTCCTTTGCAAAGCCAGGCAACTGTAATGGGGACTGTGGAAGTGAATGTTGACACTTAGTGCTGTTAGGGAGGACAGGGGAAGGAGGAGGGTCTTGGTTGCCCCGAATCCTGGGCTCTTTGCAGGCTTGGGTGGCACCGTGTCTGTAACTGAACGCTGTGGCTGTTTAAAACAGCAGAATCGCTATAGGAGTGTCACACCGTGTTTGGAAAAGCCCCTTATTTGGTACTTGAACAATCTTGCTTCTTTTTTTGAATGTCAGTTTATTTTTTATTTTTGTTACACTAACAGGGAATAAAAATCTGAAATGTTAGTGAGTCTTGTATGCTTGCTGCATTGTGCAGACATGAAACAGGTACTGTTTGTGGATCAGGAGGGGTAAGAGACAGGTTCAAAATGCAGTTTTACAAAGCACTATGATGGGTTGGGGGTTGTTTTGTTTACATCGTGTTTAAAATCAGATTTTCTTATGTGTAGTTTCCTTATGTTGATTTGCAACCTCTGCTTTTTGGAACAGCAAAATCAAAACGTTCCCAAAGAACAAAGATACTCTGAGGGAGGCGGGGTTAGGCTTGCTTAAATTCAGCATTCAAAGCAAATAGCTGTAACGAAGAGGAAGGGTCAGCATCCTAAAGCATCCCTCTGGTTGTAGTTCAATAAAGCAGTAGACGGACCACGAAGCAGGACCTCCGCCTTGAACCACAAAAGAAAGAGGAGATGCCAGAGCAGCCCCTTCCCTTTGGAATAATCGGTTGTACTCTCCTTAAATGTGCGTGCAAGGAGATAATCAGGAAATCAATAGAAGTCCTTAAGGATTTGCTCCTCTTTCTGTATTGGAAGGGAACTTGCATTGCTGATCCCCTCATTTCCCTTGGCACAACCCGTGCAGCCAGGAGAAGGGAACCAAGTTACTAGCCCAAATAAACGTGGCCCTGTTCGTGAAGCAGCTCGGCTAGTTAAGTACTGCGTGAGGAGTAACGTTGGATGGGGTTAGATGAAGTTTGTCCAACATTTTTGTGAATCTTGCATTCTGTGGGCAGAAATACTTTCCACCAAATGGGAAAGGGAAGAAAAAATTCTCTCTTGAAATCTTTTTCAACTCCTTCGTGTTTGTTCACAGGGGCAGGTAGGGAGCTGTAGCTTGTTAACTGTTTAGATGATGACAGTGCTTGAAGTGCTGGTCTTTGGGGCTGGCTCCATACAATTAATGCAGAATTTGCATACTCTTTTTATTGCTGTTGGCATAGACTCGATGTATTTTATGACTAGACTCACCATTTGTTCTAAAATTTGCCTTTAAAAAATGTAGTATGAGCTTCAGAGGCAAAAAAAAAAGGTGAGAACAGGTCCTTATTGATAGAGCAAAATGCCTCGGTGATCAACCTGTATTAGAGAAAGCAGTTTTAATTTGATGCCCCCCTACACCACCTTTCTTTGGGATTGCTTCTGTGAGATCAGCATTGGCAAACGAGGGGGCTGAGATTTCCCCCTGTATTCAGCAGTACTATACCCATGCGCTTGCCAAGTGCTCGTAGCAAGGGGCTCGGGATCGTTTGGAAAAATGATTGCATCCAAAGACAAAAAAAGTGTCCAAGGGTGAATATTGCCCCCTGGCATCAGTCTCATCGTTTTGGGGGAGTTGTAGGATGCTGGGGCCAGCTGCGAGCTGCCCTGGGTCTCTGTTGGGTGCGTGGGGGTTTGTGTTCAGTTGGCTGGTTGGGGTTTTGGTCTGTTTTGGATTTGTGAGTGACTTCTACATCCAGCAAAGATATGTTTGACGAAACCTGTTAATTTTGTATATCTGGCTGTTTATTGCACCATGGGATTGTAATGGTCTGCATCATCTGTGTGTGTGTGCGCGTGTGTGTATATGTACTGTATGTATATAGCTATATGTAAAATATATTCACGTACACATTTATATGCATTAGCTGTAAGTGGCACTGCCCCTTAAAAATAAAACAAAATTCACTGTTAGCCCATTCTGCCATGCGTTTAGGCAGAATTGGGTTTGTTTTTGTCAAATGAAAAGGAGTTTATTGTGTTCATCTTGCATATGTGCTTCTGAAATGCTGAACTCTGGATTTCCTGGGGGGGGGTTACTACTTTATTTGTAAACCGACTTGAATTGGGGTGTTACTTACTCTGGGACAAAGCATTCAACTTTGTTCCAAGCAAAGGTTTAGCAAAAGAAACCCTCTTGCTCTCCTGCGAGGTGCAGTGAACGTTTGCAGGTTTCGGTAGACCCCCAGACCCCCCTGTCCAGAGCTGATGTGCAATGGGTGGTGTTGGTACGTGTCCCTTTGTGAGTGGACTCTTTGTATAAGGTGTGGTTCAATGTAAAGCATGAGTGGGTGTTTGATCTTGTATCGAGGGCTGAAATAACAGCACACTCCTTTGTACAACCTTTGCATTAATGTTTCTGCTTTTCTTTAACTTCTATTTTCTTTAAGGGAAACTGCATCTGTTAAGAACCTGCTTCTCCAGGAGCTATCGAGTTATTTTGTTTTCCAGATGAATTCCAGCATGTAACTTTGGTACTCTTGTTTGTTATTTGTGTAAAACCTGTTCTTCTGTCGTTTATGGTGTAGTTGGTGGGGGGGGAGGGGGGAAGAAAAAAAAGGAATTCATGTAGTTTAACTTCTAAAGAAAAGAAACTGCTTCATAAGGAAACCAATTGTATGTTAGTGTTTTCAGACAAGTCATCCTGTAGTTTCTAGCTCAGTAATGCAACACTGTACTTGTCATCAGGTGTGTTACAATTTTGCTGTACTTTCTTTTACTAGATGGTTGGGCTTTTAAATCCCAGACACTAAGCATCCTGGGCCTACTTGCTCTAGATCAAAAAAATGCAATAAAAAAATTGCAATAAAGCACATTGACATGTAATGTTTTAGAAGGATGTACTGACAGCTGTTTCTAATAAATTCAGAACTGCAGCGTGGTTGGGCTGTCATGGTGTTTAGCTGTGTTTGTGTCTCCTGGCCGAGGCCATGAGCATCATCTTTAATAGAGACTTTAAAAAAGACTCGCAGAGGTCCAGTTCACTCTTGGCTGGAGCTGAAGCAGCACAGCCCCGAAACCCTCTTGGGGCTGAGACGAGGGAGGAATACATGTAGCACATCTGTGCTCCTTAATGGAGCCTTTCCTCTGTTCCTTTGACAGCGTCTTTAGAGAGAGCAGGAACCATCAGCAATGTTCTTGCATGCCTTGTTGCCTCCTCTGCTGTCAGGGAAAACCACATTCGGTGATGCCGCTCCTGGTGCTGGGAGGAGAGGGGGGGTTGGAGCGCTGAAGCAGCCTTCCACAAGACCCAGCTCAGCTGGATTGATTTACTTTAGATCCTTAATTTTGCAGGAGTTCGGGAAATCATTGTTTTCCCAATTCCTTCATGAGTACCAGGCACTGGGGCCACTGAAAAAATCCCATTTGCATTGGCCCTCCTCTTCCATTTCAACCCTGGGTGTTAGCAGGAGGGTCCCAGCGCTGCTGTACGACTGAGCTCCAGGCACTGTGACGGCAGAGCCTGGGGATTTACTGTACCAGGCTGTGACCGCACAGCCCCACGCAGCCACGGGAGCTCGGGGGCTGTGGTTACTGCAGCAGACACCTCTCCATGTTTTGCATTTTCCATTTGAGGTCTCGGGAGCTGCTGGGGAGAAGCCCAAATCACAGAGGGCAGCCTGAGGGTGGCCAGCCAAAGGGCTTGGGCTTGGGCAAGCTTGAGGCCTGGCAAAGGGCAAACCTGGGGGGGCTTCACCCCTCAAACTTGGGTGTCAGATGGGATGCCACAGCAGCATCCTCTGAAAATTAGGGCAGGGACAGAACTGGTCTGTGCGTGGGTCGGCTGGCTGGGGTTGCAAATGGCTTAGTATTTTTGCAACCCAATGTATCGATGTTTTTGCAGACTGCTGAGCAACATTTTTCCAACCTGCTGAGTTGACCATTTAAAAAAAATATGCTGTGCCAGCATTTTCTCACATTGCTGAGTAAGCCTTTTTACTGCTGAGTCAGCATTCCCTCCATTGCCCAGGCCTCTCTGCCAGCAGGTGGGGAGCACCAAAAAGGGCAGAAAAGCCCATTGTCGGGGTGCAGGGGCGTGGGGAGCACCCGCAGGGACCCTGAGGGCTTGCTCAGGAGTGTATCTTTACACCCAGCAAGGAGGATGCCCCATGTTAAAGCACCCAGAGGTCGGGTCCCCTCTGCCTGCAGGGATGGGCCACAGCACTGGGGGGATGTGGCCGGCCCAGGAACATCACCCAGAGGCATCGGGAGCCATGCGGCTCCTGATGGATGAGCCGTGGGCATTGTGGGCTGGTGTCCACTGCATCGGCATGCCCGGGTACCAAAGTGGGAGCAGAGTGCAGGGGAAACATCAGTGAGAAAGTGGAAGGACTACTGCAAGGTGCTCCCGGCGACTGGCTCTTTTTTATTATTATTTAATTTATTTCTTTTTAATAAAGGCTAACAAGGTAGAATTACAGGAAAGATGTAAGTCACTAATTGGCGAATCATTTTTCAGGGCTTTGCCAGACGGTTTGTTTCGTTATGAAAACATTACAGCTGGGAGCTGGCGTAGGAAATTTCCAAGTGGCTGTGCTGACTGGATGGAAAGAAAAACACCTCCTAGCTCAGATGTCTTCTTGGAGAAAGGGCAGATCCCTGGGATTTTTCCATCCTTGGCAACGCCATGGAGCTTCCTGCAAGTCCCCTGAGTTCTCCCCCCCAACCCAGCGACACACGGGACCCTCCCCGGATGCAGACAATGGCCCGGCACCACAGGGCAGGGGTGCAGGATGGATGGACAGATGACCCCAGAATGCTTTAATGGGATTCCTGTTCCCTTAGGGCAGGAGATGGTTGCAGTGGGAGATACACGGGAGGATCTTCCCCACGGGGAAAAAAAATCTGGAAAAAAAAGAAAAACAAAAACCAAAACCATCTCCAAAAGCCAGCCCTCCCCTGGCCAATGCCTTGATGTAAGGTATCGGGATTTGGTTAGACCATCAAGGTTTCGTTCAAACACCACGGGGTTGTTGCAATGACCAAGCTGCTCTGGCTCTGCTTCCCCTCCTCGGTTTCAGCTCTCAAAATACAGACTTATTTTAGTCTAATAGTTTAGTTTAATAGAAACCATGCTGCTGGGCAAGGGGAGCAACATAACCAACAGGCGTAGCTCAAAGTACCACAGACACAGTCATAAATAAACAGCAAAGCAGCTAAAGTGGGCTACATGGTTCCCTGAGCTGCCCAAAAGGGTGTGGGGTTCCCTATGGAAACCAGAAGGGATGTGGTCCCCTATCCCTCCATCCTGCTCCAACAGGCATGGCCGGTGCATGGGACCCATCAGGCTCATCGGCCATGAACGAAGCAACTGAGCATGGAAATGCAGCTGGGGTGGCTTCTTCTCACACTGGTCCCCACCATGACCAGAGGCCGGGGGGGTGGAAAGGTGCCCAAGAAGGAGGGTGCAGCCTGCACCCCCTGGGAGCGGGACCCCGCCAGGGATGCACAACCTGGCCGAGCCCTGGGGAGACAGGAGGGGGATGGAGCAGTGTTCGCCCTGGCCACGAGCCACGATTCCTTCTGGCGAGATGTGAGATGCGGCATTTCCCTCCCCGGAGCATCAAGTCCAAGCTTGGAGCAGGGGCCAGCAGCTTTCAAGTAAACCGACGGATTAGGCTTGGCCACGGACCCAGAATCCCAGTTTCACGGGAAATCTCGTCATCTCACTCACCGGGTTTCATCCAAATTGGAATGAAATGTTAAAATACAAAATTTGCCTCTGGACAATATTTTCGGGGGGTGGGGGGGACCCAACACAAAAATTTTGGTTCAGCTGGCACAGTCCCATGCCAGTGTTAGCCTTTCTCTACCGATACAATCCAAACACCCAGGAAGGTTTGATGGACAGAGGCTTCACCCTGACCAAGATAAACTGCTTCACTGGCTACTATTTGCTCCTGTATTTTCATTGAATCTGCACTTCCTGATGGCAAAACTTTCTCCCTAAGGAAAACAAAGTGGCTTTTGTGGAGAAGTGATGGGTAGGGGAGAACTGCCAGGGCACCCTCTGCATGGCAGCTTTGTGCTCCCCGGGGCAGAGGACACTGCGGAGCAGGAAAAGAAAGGTGCAGAGCACCAGCCCGGGCTGCTGCCCACCCTCCTGCCCCAAACCCATCCTTGGATGTTTCCTCCCGGGAAACATCTCAGCCACAACTGCCCAGCTGCACTCCCCCCAGCCTGAACTCATACACCATGGAGCAAAGCCCGACTCCAGCTTCCCCACGGACTCCCGCTCTCCTCTGCAGTGCCATCTGCCCCCGGAGCCCCTTCCTTTCCCCATCCCCACCAGACCTGAGCCGCAGGGCAGAGCCTTCAACTCCCCCGTGGAGCGGGAGGAGGAGCGCAGGCAGCCTCTGGCCCCAGCTCCTCACCCCAGCTGGCTCAGCCTGGAAGCCCTGATGCAAACCAGAGCAATCCCGGGGCCAGAAGAGGGATAAGGAGCAGGAAGAAGATCATTAACTGTCGCAGGCCCCAGGGGCGAGCAAAGGCATGTCCTGGATGGAGCATCTTGGGCAGAGCAGGGTGCCGGGAGGGCAGGGGCAGGATGTGCCCCTCCGTCCCATGGGTGCTGGGAGGGTGGCAGGTAAACCTCTCCCTGGGCTCCTGCATTGGGTCTTGGGAGAGATCCCGGCTTTCCAGGCTGCTGTCGCAGGTCTCTGCCCAAACGAGGCACTCACTAGCCACAAGCCTGCTTCAAGCAGAACTGGTGCTGGACCATTTCCCAAACCTTTTCCCTTTCCTCCCACTTTCAAGGGAAGGGGTTGGATGGGTGCGCTGGGAGCAGAGCCAGCCCGCCCGCCCCGGGCAGGTGCTGTGCATGCTCCCGTGGCTGCTCTGCCAAAGGAAACACAAACATCCTGCCCAAAGAAAGCACTTTTCATCGGCAACACAGGTTCCCATTTTTGCACAGGGCCAGCCTGTTCTGGGCAGCTTTCCCCACCGCACCCCCCGGGCTGAGCGAGAGCCCGGCTGAGCTTTCCGGTCTGGGCTTTGGCCAGAGCCGCCCCTCCCACCCCGTGTTAGATCCACCAAAACCAGTCAACGTGACCACATTCGAGACCTGGAGAGGGTTTAAACTGGCCTGATGTGGGATACTTCAGAGTTAAAGGGATTTAACTCAGCCTCGGAGTCCCTCCTGTCCTCAGCACGGGAGCTGGGGGTGTGGATCCCGGGGGACGTGGGACCTGGGGATGCAGGACCCTGGGGATGTAGCACTTGGGGATGCAGATCCAGGGGGATGTGGGACCTGGAGATTTGGGACCCAGGAGGTTTGGGACCTGGAGGATACAGGACCTGGAGGATGGGGGACCCCAATTCTCCTTACTTCTGGCAAGGGAACTTTGGCCAAATCTGGGTGTCCCCAGCCCTGCAGAGATGATGAGCCCCCCCCATGCCTAGAAGCAGCTGCTGGAGGGAAATTCCAGTTTCATGGAGTGGTGCAGCTTACGAAATAGGCCAGGACAAGAGAAATAGCTGAAAAAAAAAGCGTAACTTTGGCCTAAAGTTTGGGGAGATGTGAGGAGAAGACAGGAACCAGGGCAGAAGAGGGGGTGAGCAGGAACGTAAGGGCACTTCGACGCACATCACTCATGGAATAAATAGCTGCGGGTATTTTATACCGGCCCTCAGTGGCGGGTGGGTGGCCGGGGAGAGGAGCAGCAGCGGTTCCTCATCCTGCTCCTCTGTGCCCATCAAAGCACTGCCGCCGAGTCAGAGCCGGGCCGGTGCCCACCGGCCCCCGGCACCTGCCCCCGGCAGAGCCGGCACGCTGGCGGAGCGCAGCCTCCCTGGCTGCCGGCGGGAGCGAAGTCCACAGGGGCAAACGCGAGGCCGAAGCCCCGGGAACAAAGCGGCCTTTCACTGCGGCGGCTTGGCCAAAGAGACCGGGGAATATTTCTGTCCAAGGGCTTGCAAACGGCACCTAGCTTTGATCCCGGGCACGGGGCGGGTTGTTGGGGTTTTTTCTTTCCTTCCCTGTGTTGCTCTTATTTTTTTCTTCCTACTTCAAGACATAATTTTTGTGAGTGTTTATAATTTCTAGGAGAAATTTCTTGCTGCTCTGGGAAGGAAACCACTGCTGGGAGCAAGGTGCAGGCGATGCACAGCCCCTTCACCCGGCATGGCTTTCCCCCGCAGAGGGAGGCTTCAGCTGCCCTTTCTGCCGGGGATTTCGTGTGCGGCACCACCGCCTGTGGCTCCCACAGCCCCTCTGAGGACACGGCACCCCTCCTTCGTACCCAAAGGTTCTCCTGAGGGAGAGAAATCCCTCCCCCAGGGCTCACTGCAGGCGCAGGCATCCGTCACCATCATTTTCAGCTCAGAGGTTGGTTTCTAAACCCATCTGATAAACCCCAGCCGTGCTCAGGGTGGGAAACCCGAACAGCTGTGCACCTTCCTCCCAAATCATGCCCCTTCCAGAGGACCCGGGTGCACGCTCGGGCGGCCTTTCAGACCCCCCAGACGATGAGGACAAGCATCTTCCTCCTGACCAGCCCCCAAACCTGCTGGATTTCCAACACTTTTTCTGTCACCTGTCCAAAATCCACTCCCCCACCCCAAATGCGGAGGGTGGGGAGGGGCCCAGCCCCGGGCTCTCCCCTCCTCAAGCACGAGGGAGGGTCCCCATGGGCCCGTTCACCCACACGGTGTGGGGCACACATGACGCCTCCGCAAGGCGGGCAGGCCAAGCCTCCCCTGTCCGCTGCCCGCATCCCAAATATTTTTAGGCAGCAGGAAATGTGCCTTTGCTGCCACCAGCCTCCAGCACAGGGATGGGAGGAGATGGATGGGATGGGGAACTGGAGTCAGCCCTGCGAGGCCACCACTGCCCTGTGAGCTGGCAGCCAAGGCAATAGAACCACCCCACCTCCTCTTCCTCCTCCTCTTCCTCCTCCTCCCAGTCCCACCAGCTGCCTTCTGACGGATGTTGCCTTTGGACAGGACCCTCTTGCAGCCCATCTGCTGAAAAAAACGCCGTGGCGAGGCCCGTGCGCCCGTGGGCCATCTGGAATCCATCGCCGGCTGCGCCTGGGGACGCTGGCCAAACCCCGGCCCTGCCCGCTGCCAGCAGCACTTTGCTTTCCAGGGGAGCACCTGAGGGTGCAAAGGGGTCCCCCCGCTCTCTGGCACCGGCATCCAGCTGGAGACCCCGCTGTGCCACCGGGAGTGGCCGCCCCACTGCCACCGCGGTCCGAGCGGGATCAGGGAATCCCGAATGGCAGCAGCCCGGGCCGGCCCCATCTGGGGAATGGTGCTTTATGCCCCTGCCGAGGGATGGGTTGTTGCCTCCGTGGTGTGGGATGTGGAGGATGCTCCTTGCCAGGTCGCCGGGAGGACCAACGGGTATTCCCCAGGTGGAAATACGCTGCTTGCCCTCAGCTGGTTGGTGCCGTGGGTCCCAGCCGTGCCGTGGGCCATCTGCAGCTCCAGGAGCAGCCCTGATGCGCTGGAGCAGGGATGGGCTGTGTGATGGGGCTCCAGGCAGCTCAGGGCATTTTCTGGCTCTGCCACTGCATCCCCAAGCATCCTCAGGCACATCCCTGTAGCCCTCCCCTCTTCTGACCCATGAGCCTTGACAATATTTGGGGCTCATCCCCCTCCCCCTGAGCAGCATATGTCCCATCCAGCAAACAGAACCCAAAGGAGCATCATCCCCCTGTACCCATGGGTGCAGCACCTGCCCAAAAAGCCCCCGCCGTTCAACCCTTGGGCTGTCCGCAGCCCCCCATCAGGGCAAGCCACCGCTGGAGCTTCACCAAAGCCTGGCCAGAGCGTCCCTGGAGGGCTGGGGCAGTTCTGGCAGAGCCCCTGCCCGGCTCCCCAGGGAGCAGGAGTTGGGGCAGGATGGGTCAGATTGCCCTGAATTTGGGGTGCGCCGGCACACAGGACAGCCCCGGCAGGCAGTCAGAAAAGGAGCGCCAGCCCGGCTCCAACTGCAATCTCATACTGGTTCAAGCTGCCAAACCCCAAAGACCCAAAAAAATTCATACTTGGTCTCCTGATTGATTGAATATCGCTCCCATCCCATCGCCCGTGGCCGCTCCTCCAGCGTGAGGATGGAAAAGCAGGGCTGAAATGTGAGCATCCCACAAACAAGAGGGGTTTTCCTGAGTGCTAGACGGGGATTTTCATAAAAACAGAAAGCCTCGCACTGCTGGCTGCACCGGCAGCGCTGGCCTTACTCCGGTGGCTGGAGATTTTCCTGGGGAAGAGGAAAAGTGGGGCCTCCATCCAGCTGCAAAACAGCTGGGTGGGCTGCCCTTGCCCCCCAGCCTTCTCTGGCAGCACAGCACGGGCAGGACAAGGGCTCGGCTGCTCCGCGGCACTGCTCCACCACCATTTCCTTGCATTTAAATGCTTACATCCCAAGCGAAGTTTTCCTTCCCATGACAGCAGCCGCAGCCCTGTGGCTGGATGGTGTCGCATCTGGCTGAAGGCTTGGGAAAGAGGTGAAGGGGGGCAAATTCCTCCCGGCCCAAAGTGCTTCATGGCTAAAGCAACTGGGAAAGTCGGCGCATGGAAATGCAGAGGCTCGGGACCGGCGGGGGGGCACAAGGGGAGTCCTGATCCCCTCCTCATCCTCTTAATATCCTCATCTTTTTAACAGAGAAATAGGGAAACCGGGCAGCGTTGGGGAGCAGTGTGGTCCCCCCGCCCTGGGCACACATCCCCCCCACCACGGGAAGGTGCACCCCCAAGCAGCCCTGCAGGCAAACCCAATGGCACCACCGGGGTTAAGGAGCACCCTAATTAATGACAGCTCCAAAATGAACAAGCTGGCTCCAGCACCCACATCAACTTCTATAGTGAGGGGCGAGGGCAGGAGGGAGCAACAGGAGCCCGTTTGCTTTTAAAATCACCGGTGAGCGGCTGAGTGGGGAAGCGGCCCAGGGTGGCACAGCAACAAACCTGGGGCTGGAAATCGTTAAAAGCACATTTTAATCTTCTCCTTTTCCACTCCAGCAAAGCGGACGTGGCTGTCAGAGGACGAGAGGATGGGGATGAGGAGGAAATGGGCTTGTAATGCTGCCCAGTTTGCAGAAGGCACCCGCGCTCTGCTCCAGTCTGTTTTTCTTGGGGACTGATGGAAACTGTTCAAACATCCTCAGCGGAGCCAGCGGCACGGTGAGCAGGAGTCAGGGCTGGGGAGCTCCGGCCCCGCGAGGTCCCGCTTCAGTGTCTGCCGGTAAAGCCAAAAATCACAGCTGAGGGTCAGGGAAAGGCGCTGCCCTGGCCCCGGGGCTGGGAGGGAGCAGGGGTGAGCGATGCAGGAGCACGGGATGAAGCTCCAGCAGCAGCTCAGCTCTGGGCTGCACCAGCACAGTGCTGCACATGGATGGCAACCCCTGGAAGCTGCCTCCTCCCAGGAATGCTGATCCTGCAATTTTTATTCGGGAACTCCCATAACATCCATCTTTTCAGGGCCCTGGATCCATCCCTTCCCCTTCCTTGTTGGAAGCAAAGGCAGAACCCGAGGCCCCGCTCCATCGCCCAGCCCCACTCTCTGCAAAGCTGCTTCTCTCCTTCCTTCTCTCCCCCATGGATAACTGGGAAGGGCTGGGGCTGAGGCAGCCCTTCCCCAAAGCCACCCCGGGCACTTTGGAGAGAGCCAGGATCAGCACAACCTTTTCAGCAGCTGCCACCCATGAGCTGGACCCGAAACCATGGGAGGGTGCAATGCAGAAGCATCAGAGGCTGGAGGGCAGCGTAACAGCCCCGGCTGCTGCGGCTCTTCAAGAAAAAGGCATCTGAGCAAGGGCAGGCACTGGTTCCCAGTTAGGCAGGTGGCACCGAGAGCTGGGCCGAGGGCCGGCTGCGGCACCCAGCTCCCGGGAAGGGCTGGGGATTTGCAGCCAGTAGCATCCCTGTGGGCTCATTTTGATGCTTCCCCCTCCTGCCCAGGAAAATCTGCCCAACACAATTTTTCACCACCCAGGGTTTTCCCATGGAGGGAAAGTGGGGGAAAGGACTACACTACTATCTTACACTCTGGATGGAAAACTTTACACATGATGAATTGGTTCCTGCAGAGCCACACAGGCAACCCTGTGCTATCCGGAATAAACCCAGCACTGGCACGGACAACTGAGCCCCTCCCCATAGGTTGAACCCCAGGACGATGCTCTGGGGTGCTGTGCATCCCACCAAGAGCCCAGGCAAACATCTGCAGCAGATGTGGGGCTCTGCCCCGTCCCCCCAGCGCGGCTCCCTTCTCCAGCCAGTCCAGCAGCCCCAGGGGAGCATCCCACATTGGCAGAACGAGGAGGTCCAGGGCACGGTACCCCACTGGGATCACACTAAGGGGAAACTGAGGCAGGGAGCGGGGGAAGATGTGCAAACCCCCTGGGTTGTGCCTGAGGTGTCAGGATCCGGCCCCAGAGAGGCCACGACCTCAGCCCAGCGGGGAGAGAGATGCTGCAGAAAAGAGCCAGCTTAGAGGGGTAGCGCCTGGCTCGGTCCCAGGGGCTCGGCTCCGGCTGGGAGATTAAAGGCAGTGAGCCGGGCTCGTTTAACTGCGAAGGCAACCCTCTGCCGCTGGTGACCTGGGAGGGCAGCACCTTTCCCAGAGACCTTCCCCTCTGGGATTAACAGGGTTTGCCGGAGCAAAGCCCAGACTTATTCCCAGCCCAGCAAGACCTGTGTCCTCGCTGACAGCAGCGGGGCTACCTTGGTCATACGCTTTGAAGGACCCGGAGGGAAACCTCTCCAAGATGTTGCCCCCCCACCCTGTGCTGCCTGCAGAGCCTTCCCGGAGCCAGCTGTGGGGGGAATCCGGCCTTTTAGTAACGGGAAGAGCTGGCTGGAGTTTGCAGCCACCAGGTCCAGGGGTTTAGTCCATCCTCTCCTGCATCCCTCCCTGCTGGCACCCAGCGCTCTTGCAAAGGGGCAAACCAGAAATACATATATGTATATGTATGTATTAGAAGTGCAAGCAGATGCTGAACCCAGCCACCATGGTGCAACTCAGGCTTTCACCTGATTGCCCCACCGAGGGACTGCAGAGCCTGATGAAGCTGCGCTAGGTTAAATACTGCCTGACCCACTGCCCCTGGGGAGCACCAGGGAGAGCCAGGGATGCTCCCGGGTGAGATCTCCCAGCCCGACCCCACCGAGTTCAACGACAGCCCCGCACATAGGAGCTCCTGGGCAGTGGCATGGGAGAGCATCCCACTGCGGGAGAGCTTCCCAGCCAGCCCCAGCCTGAGGAAACCACAGGTATTTCAGACCAGAGAGGGGAAGGGAAGGAGGGATGAGTTGCACAGGAAAATGTAGCAGCTTGTGGGTGCCCCTGTCCCGGGGCATCACCGTTCCCGGCACGCAGCACACCGTCCCCCCATCTTGCACATCTCAGGACCAGGAGGACCGATGCTCCCCGCCTCACGCCTGACCCGCTCCGTGTTTAACCCACACGTCACGCAGCCCTCCCACGCTGGGCTATCCCTGGCAGCCTGCTGTCACGCCGAGGCTCCGATTAAGGCCTGTGTGAGTAAGCCAGCCGGCAGCGAGGCTGCTCCCATGGCCGAAGCTCAGGAGAGGCTGTTTGGGGGAGCCCTCTGACGTGGGCGCAGCTTAGCGGGATTAGTGGGCAGAGGGACGTGACTGTGAGGCAGTCGCCTGGTGCTAATTAAAGAAGGGATATATTTAGGCAGCCGGTTATCCCCTGCATTTCACTTATTTTTAGTTCCCAGGCTGCCAAGCTGGGGTGGCACATGGGGAAGGGCACGGCTGCTGGGCAGGATGGATCCATCCCCAGCTGGTGCTCCCTGTCGAGGGATGGAGGGGCAGGGGGACCGCAGATCCATGCCCTGGCTGGCGCTGAGCCCCCATGGGAAGGAAACCTCTGTCCCCACCGGCTGCAAAGGAGGAGGAAACTTTTTTTTCCCCCAGAAAGGCAGGAAAACAGTTTTCAGGAAGCAATAGGAGCGTCCCTGCCCAGTCCCTGCCCTCGGTCCAACCACGAGCATCTGCCACCACCCTGACCCCCATCCAGGGTTGAAAATGGCCCTTTTTGGCATCACCCAGCACAAAGCAGTCCTTGTGCAGGATGGAGGCAGCTCCCCCCGGCCCTGAGAGACCCGTCCCTCTGCAGTGGCACTGGCCTGGCAGCAATGCCACCGGTCCCCATCCCTTCCCTCATTCCCCCGCCGCCCCCCAGCACAGCAGAAGCGTGTCCCCTGAACGTGGCTGAACCCCCTGAGAAAGAGCAGCTAGGACAGAGCTCAACACCCCCCAGCCCTTGTGCCCTCCTGGCCCAGAACAGCCAGTTGGACCCAATCATTTCCCCCTTTGCTACATTTCCACAAGGACTCTGGGATTTGATTTTTGGAGGGGTTTTTTTCCCTTTTCCAGCGTGAAGTATTGATCAGGTCGCTGCTAAGCTTTCCCCCGTGCCGCCTGGCTGCCGTGCTTCCCTGCTGGAGCAGAGGGTGGGGTGGGGGAGTAAATCAAAATAGCAGAATAATTAACGACCCGGGGAGTTAAAACCCAGCTGAAAGCAGAGCTGCTCCGGCTGGCCCGGGAGGAGCTTCCCAGCAGCGTGGGGGGGGAGTGTCACACCCAGGAGTGCTTTTGCAGGAAGGTATTTTTGGGAAAGGGAGTGCAAACTCAACATAAAGAGGTGACGGTGAGTGAGCATCTCCCTCCCCTTCCGAAGGGCTGCTGCGTGGGCCTATTCTGGCAGTCATGCCAGTGCAATTCCCATCAGATCCCAGTCCTCTCCCCCCCAGGGTTGGCCCTGGATAAAGCTGGGTGGGTCTGTTACGCAGCAGCACCCCGAAATGCAGCTGCAGCCCCTGCTGAGCCAAGCACAAGGACTAGTATGTCTCCATGTCCCCAGGGCTCATCACCAGCTCCCAGCCCTGACGCTGCCATGAGGTTCCCGGCCACCGCGGAGCGGAGCAGCATCCAGGGGTGGCCCATCAGGTAAAGCCTCTCCCACAGCAGTGAGGCTGGGCAGGTCGGACTATCACTCAACAGATTTCAGCAGGAAAAAAAACCCCAATTTTTTTTATTTATTTAAATCCCTTGGCTCCAGGAGCAGGTGCCCTGCACCCTTGAGCCTGAAGAGAGCAGCCGGGGCTGTGGGCTCCCATCCCCTCGGCCACGGCTCACCCCGCTTCCCTGCTGCCCATCAGAATTAGCCAGCCTGTTTGAGCGGGTTTACAATAATCATCAAATAACTGGTTCATTGACAGCATGTCAGGCTGAGAAGACTGACTGAGCCCTCATTTGCTGATTGCTAATTAGCTTAACATTCCTAATCCCTCATTAGCAACTATGAAGTAAGCTCTGAAATATGAGGTCAGCCCTAATCAGCGTTTAAAATATAAAGCCCACTGGCACGTGACGGAGGCGGGAGAGAGTGGGGCAGCTGTGAGCCAGACTTGAGGGCTTCCATGGTTCGTGGGGACAAGGCTACGAGGGCAGGGCCAGATGTGAAGCATTAAACCCCATGGGGCCATGGACATCTGCACATCACCCCAAATCTCAGCCTCCCCACACGGTGCATGTCCCAGCTCCACGCTGGGCACAGGCAGTGGCATTTGGGGTGACAGCACATGAGATAGCCCAGGTCCCTCTCAAGTCCCATTCCTTGCAGTGCCGGCTGGATGTCACCTCCGGGGCTCGCAGCATCCCTCTGCCGCACCGAAACCTCTCGCTTTGCCTTCTGCAACCAGGCTTCCCGGGCTGGAAAGCCTCAGATGGGCCATCCCACAGACAGGGACCCTCGTGTCCCCAAGGACTGGCAGCAGGAGGGATGGAGGAGCGATCAGCCACAGTAGATACCATTGGCAACTAGCACCACGTCGTCCCTGCTCCGGGGGTCTCCAGAGGGGAGGGCGGCAGTGGGTTTTAATGGGGTTTTAGGGTGGGTTTGAACCCTGGTGAGCTGAACGTGTCGAAGCGGGGATGACAAGTCCAGGGTGACATAGGCAGAATAGGCAGAATAAACTCCTCCCCTGGCACCGCTGACAGGTATTATTGGGCATCACCTGCCCAGTAACAGCTTTCCAGGTCCAGCCTCTTTCCAAACCAAGCGGGAATCAGCACTTTGCAACCCGGTTCCCTTCTTAGCTGCACCTGGCGCATGGGCTGGGGTCTGAAATCCCATGTGTTGCTCTTCTGGCAGCCTGGCTGTGGGGAAACGGCCTGGGCCAGCCTGGTCTCACCTAAACCCGTGTGAAGTCAGAGCCGTAAGCTCACAGGAGCATCACGCAGTTCACTGGGATAGCACAAACCCTCCCAGCCCTGGGGACGAGCCCCTCGCTCAGCCCGCCCGCCCAACCTGCCCCACACGCTGCAGGGCTGAGGGATGCTGCAAAACCTCCCGTGGGCGACCCTTTCCCTCCAGCAACGGCAGCCCCCACTCACAAAGCCACCCAGCCCTCCCACAGCACACATAATTTAGTATTATATGTTATGTTATGTTATGTTATGTTATGTTATGTTATGTTACGTTACGTTACGTTACGTTACGCTATGTTATGTTTATTATTATTAAAAGTCCCCAAAAAAGGGGGGAAAAGGCCGGCAGAGATGACAAGCCCCGATCCCCCCCACTCGCAGGGCACAGCAAGTGCTGCTGCTGCAGATACCAGATTTTGATGGGGCCACAAGTCATCGTTTGGTGCATCCAACAGCAATTCCAGCTCCGGTTTACCATTCAGGGCAGGCTGTCAACAGGGGGGGGGCAAGCATCCGTGCAGATTGTTTGGGCTTTCCCCCTAATTCCCATCTTCGAAATTCCTGGTAAGCCGCAGGCAGCCTGGCTGCTGGCAGCGGGACTTGGCCCGGGGTCTTGCTCGAACCTCTGATCCTGGAGGAAGGAGTCAAATCTTGGTGTCAGTGTCAGCGAGCGGGTGCCGAAGCATGCTGAGCTGCCCACATGCGTGCCATCATTCAGGAAGAAAATGGCCCTTATTTGCTGCAGCTTAATCCTCTGGAAGAATAAACTGCTGTGGACTAAGAGCAATTTATTTCTGACTAGGGGAACCTCTACAGGAGGGCTGCGGACTTTAAACTAAACCCTAATTAAACTCTAGCTAGTAAGTCTTAAAAAAGGAGAGAATAGATGTTCCCATGAAGATGTGATTTGAAAAGCTCTTGTTGCCACATCTCTGCTCGGCCCCAAGGAGCAGGACCAGAGCGATGCTCCTGGCCCCCCGTGTCGATGGAGTGTGATGCTCTGGACGCGGGCCGTGGGGCACGGCCAGCCCTTGCTCTGCGCCAGGCCCCTGCACAGAGCCACCAGCGGCTGCAGGAGCCGCGAGCCTCGCCGTGCCAGAGAAAGGCCATTTTGTTCAACGCTGCAGGAGATGTAACAGCGTCCTTTCGCTGCGCGCTCTGCGCCTCCCGTCCCTCTGAGCCGTGCCGTCCCTCTCCGCGTGGGCAGGAGTACCGCTCTTTTATGAACCGACGTCAGCAATGACGAACAGCCATGCGGCAAGAGACTGCCAGCAGAGGCACTGCAAATCTCCCGTGGACAGAGCTGTGCTTCGCCCCCGATTTCTGCTCAGCAGCTTCTCTGGAGCACGGAGACACGGGGTATTTTGAGTAACCTCGGCAGCGGTGAACAAGGCTGACTCCAACCCCCCAGACACGAGTGTCTCCCGAGCTCTTTATTTCCAAGGACAGGAATAAGCCTTTGAAGGCTTTTCACATGGCAAGTGACGCCTACAACTGTTAAAAGTGAAGGGCTGTTTTTGGAAAGGTTTTGGGTGGTCTATTATCAAGACAGCCTAGAGTAACTGGGTGCACAACGGGGCTCCACAGCTCCTGCTGCCTCATGGCTAATCCAAGCCAATGCCATACCTGCTGCCCTTTGGATTTTATTGTGCATGCAACTCATACACCCACCCGCTATTGTGTTCAGTTGTGGTCAGCCCCATCCTCTCCTTGTCTTGCTGTTTTCTGTTGCTCAGCTAAGTTGCAAGTCTTACACGTGTTTACCCCTTTAGTAAGGCCTGACCATGAGGACCCTGCGTTAGCAGGTACACAGGACACTACACGCTTATGGGGCTCTCGGTGGAGGACGGTAAATTCTCAGCTTGAGTTTCAGAGTGGAAAGCTTTGGCTTATCCACACATCTGGCCCGTGGAGCAGAAAATCCCAAACAGTCTGGCAGATTTACTCCAATACCTCTGACACCCAGACACTCTGCAGGCTATTTTCTGCCCCGCCAAGCAGTCAGTTGAGGCAGCGGGTTGCAGGCACAGCCACCCCCAGCACCGCGGGGAGAGTAAGGGGAGACTGAACAAGAGACACACACGAGTTTGAATTTATGTAAAAAAAAAAAAAAAAAAAAAAATTATTTATTTTGGAGGAGGATTTGAACATCAACATGCAGGTACAACATGAATAAAAATTATTGCACCGCTATTATGTGGCAATTGTTCAAGTTTCTAAAAACACAGAAATTCCACACTTTCTCTTATCTAGCTAAGTGCTGAGTGACACAGCTTGGCAGAGCCCAGCTCAGGAGGTGCTCTCACAGCCACCCGGATATGGTAATTGAACACAACGTAAACACACACTTCTGTCAAATCTTCTACTAGAAGTACAGATTATCCTTCACATCCAGTAAGAGAAAACCAGAGAAAGACTTTATCCTCCCCCCTTCAGAAGAAAAAAGAAAATTAAAATACTCCAAATCACACCTCAATGCAAGTGTGGCAACCAAAACCACTGGTCACTCCTACCCCTTCCCCGGCAAGCGCTCTTTAGTATATTAGCAGCCAAAGGCCTCTGACATTCGGACCCAGGAGTGGCCGTTACAATGCTAAAGTCTAATATTTACAATAAATATCATCCATTTCTCTTCGTTTGCAACAGTAAGAGACAAAGGGAAAAATAACACTGAAATGAGGCACGGGGCAGGAATGCGACAGCTGGATGCAGAAGCAGAGAGGAGCTGTGAAGGCTGGAACCAGCTTTGATGCCATCATCCCAAAATGGACGAGGAGCCCAAGACACATCCAAGCCAACAGAAGGAAACAGGGAAAATGAAACAGGAAAGCAGCGTATTTGGATGGATATATGCATGGCTGATTCACCAAACGCACACCACACGCACGCACCTTCTACCTCCTGCCTGTCTGACTCAGGCCAACTTCTTGGCTTGCTGAATGCTTCGCTCGGGTACCACGGGTCTGATCCTGCACTGGGGAACGAACGCACTTTCGCTCTTCACACACAGCTTTTCCAACATCTCATTCCTCCCCGACATATTTTGCAAGCTTATTTCAGAAGGTATTTAAGTAATTCTTAGCAGAGCAAGGAATAAGTCTTGGTGTATCTACCTGGATTATTATCAAAATTTTATAGAAAAAGTCTTTTTGCCCAAACTTTTTGCTAAGGTGCACCATATAAATTTGACAGAAGGTGGAACTGGGATGATGGGGCACCTGGCACACCGAGGGAAATTGCAGGACTGACCAGGAGCAGGGGATATGGGGCTTCACTGTGATGCTTTCCTGGTAACACTGTGTGGCTTTGGCTTCCAAAAAACCAACATTTTTTAAATTGCCCTGATAGCTACAAAAGCTGTGACATAGCAAGGTTTTTCACTCCTCTTTTTATGCGTAAGAAAGGATAACTGCAATTCAGTGCTGGAGCCACCGGCTGGAAAGGGAGGGAGTCAGCAGCTAATACAGCAGAGGGTCCCATCCCAACCTGCGTGGGATGAGCCAGGTTACCCAGCCCTCTCTCCTAAGAGCGCTGGCTGGTTTTCCCCTTAGGATTTTTAAACGCAGAGCCCTTCATGGATGCCTCAGAAGCACGCTCACAGAAGAAGCTGTTTCACTGCAAGGAGAAGGGAATAGGACCCGCCACCCAAGGAACAGCCAGGTCAGACCATGTCCTCATGCAACTCTGGGCTCACAAGTTAATTTACACAGAGACTTCCATCTCACCAAGGTTAAGTACTCTTCTCAGGAGATAAGCTGGAGGCTTGTCTTTGCAATTACCACAGACTCAGGATGCTGAATCAATTTTTCACTATTCCCATCCATTTTATCATATACTGTACTGCCAATCGGACCTTGTTGCTCAGCAATTTTTTAGGAGATCAGCCCATCAGGGAGAAAACCAGCCAGCTGAAGTACCAGATCCTGCCAAGTCTATTCCTTACTTGCTATTGCTCTAATGCAGCACAGAATGATGCTTATCAATAAAGAGTGCTTTGAGAGGCTGGAGATACCCAAGACCCTGACAAGGCAGTGGAAATATTGCGGTTTATAATTGCAAACCAAGTGTATACGAGTACCCTATGAATTCCGGGAAAAAGAGCAAAGAGACAGCACAGCAGGCTCCGCTCTCAATACCGTCACAGCAAGATTTATTAACGTGTCATCTGGGAGCGTTGAGGCTTTGGTTAGCGTATTAACAACACCATACATGTTCACACAGACACACGGAGTAAACAGTCATTTAAACGTGTTAAAAAAAAAAGCTCAAACCAAACCAAAACTTGGTCCAGACATGAAATCCAAGCAGCCAAAATCAAGTATATAATGGGGGGAAATGATGGTTATACAGAAAGAAGCAGGGCAAGATTCCAGAGATTTTTGTGATTTGTGGATTGAGCTGAAATTAAATTGAAAGAAATGGAGAAAGTATATTGCTATATAAAAACGTATTTGTATTCAGGGAAAGTGAATCAAAACTTCAAGTCCGGAAAAGGCCAAGACAATGAAAAAGGCATCGGTGTAATGAAATCAGACCAACAGAGGCAGGTTTTAGCTTGAAATACTGTTGCACGGTCATTCTGCTTCTAACGGAGTAAGCCAGTGAGCAGGATACTAGACCTTGCGGGTGATCCGCAGGGAGATATACTCAGACAAGACTAGAATAAAAGCTGAGCACAATCTGGGACAAATGATGGGAGTGTTCATTGAGAGGAACCTTTAACTGGATGAAGAAATGGCTTACAGTGCTATAGGTATCACCACTCGACACAGTTATTGGTGTATTATTATTGATCTAATCCTCAGCAAAGAGCACTGTTATCCAGAGTTGGTCACACTTAAAGCAAAGCAATGTCTAAACCTAAGAGCAAAGAGTAATTTTTAATGGAAAGTGACCTCAGCAGTGGAAATGATCTAGCTATCAAAGCTGAAATCTTAAAATATCACATGTGTTTTGAAGTCTGCTTGCAGCTTGTCCACAGAACTTGAGGAGTCAGAGCTCTTCATAGGTTTTTTTTGGTTTTAAAACAGGCAGATTCAGAAAACTCAGCAAGTTTCCCAAGCCCCAATTCAGAAATGTTAAGGAACACCTTAAAATCCCTACCTATTTAGACTCACCAAGAGAAGGAAAAGTCTCCAAAGATCATTTATCATTGAGATAACTTCGCCCGAGATATACTGGAGAACACGTGATTACAAATTCCTGTACTTTAAAATCAACCTACAAGGCACTCCTTTCCTGGGGTCATTTATTCGGAGGCAGGGCAAGTTATGAATTGAAGCCAGAGAAAGGAAGATAAAACATCACTAAAATTTTAAAAAAGAGGGAAAAGTTGCCATGTGTCCCACAAAGGATAAGTAAAAACAATTAAAAAAACCCCAGCTTACAGATTGGAGATTTCTCTTTCTGATAATTCCATTGAAAAATACTTTTACTTGATTTAAAGAGAAGTAAGGTTTAAAAGTCTCTCTGTCTGACCCCTCCAGCCAAGTCCGTTGCCTCTGTATCCTCTAAGGATGTGTGCAGGACTGTGAATGCACACGGTGAAGAGGTCTTACTTTCACTGAAGAAGGTTTCTCGTTCCAGAATAACTTACGGACAAGAGAATAGTTTCTTCTTCTTGTCAAAGGACATCAGATTGTAAATTCAAAGAAAAAACTTGAAATTTGTGAATTTCAACGGCATTTCAAAGAGAAGGTTGAAAAGCAGAGATTTTAAAGTAAGCTGCCTTTTTTGTACTTAGAATTTTTGGGATCTCAGACAAATGCAGGATGAGAGGGAAGAGCACAAGAGGCCCTAAACGCAGGCAAAATAAAAGGTCTGGAAGGGAAAAAATCAACAAACTGTTTCTTAAGCCCTGCTTTAAAGATACCCTGTTCTAAAGAGACCTCAAACGGCAAGCATTACTGTGTAGAAAAATAGAATAGCAAGGATGAAAAAACACAAAAAACAGTATGAAAAAAACCCTCCCAAAAATAGATGTACACAAGTTCTATTTTATATTAGTGTATATTACAAAATTCAAACATGCAGTCTCTATTTCGAATGTAGAATGCTCCAGTCCACGTGTACCAGGGATGCTGCTATGTTTTCTTTACAGCACCATCATGTGACAGGGGAAAGTCTTGTATTTTTAACTGATTTCCAACTTCTTTGCTTTTTGCTTGCACGAGAGTCCCTTCTTTACAGGGCCTCGTGCTGCCATCTGGCAGAGGAGAGGCTCTCGGAGCTGCTTGTCCAAGAGAGTGAGACAGCTCTTTCGATGGAGTGATTTTGCAGCTACCTCCCAACACTTCAGATGCTTTAGCACTACAAAAAGTTGCCTCCTTTTTTGCCACCACAGGGCACGATGCCTCCCAGGGCTTTGCTGAGTTTAACGGCTCTGCGCAGGATCTGCTCCTCGTGGTCAGAGTGTCTGTGCTAGATAGTTTGGCTTTCTCTTGATACGCTCCTGCTTGTGAAGTTTCCTGCCTTTTTTGTTTCAAATCTTTCTCTTCTTTACAGGAGGCACCCAAATGGGGGAAATCCTTTCTCTTTTCCACTTCTCCAGAACCAGACATACTGAGCTTCAAAGGGCCTAACACGCTCTGAGCTAGCGGCACTAACTGAGACACGGAGAGAGCTCTTTCGATAGCACTGGGGACGAGGAGCGTGGAGGATACAGGACCTGCTGGGCTCATTTTGCTGGCAGTTGAAGCTTTCTCTGCCTGGGATGAGCTGGGTTGCTTTTCAGTACTAGGACTTTTTTGGGACATTTCGCTCTCGCCTCCAGGAGACAGAAACGAGGTGCTGTGCTGTTCTGCAGGCTGAAGCGTCTCCTTGTGATCCTTCTCACTGCGATTCACAGGGCTTACCGAGAGAGGAGTGCTCACGCTTGCTGTGCACCATGAAGAAAGTGCCAGCAGAGGTTTGGAATCCTGTTTTTTCTGACTGCTTTCAGTTAGCAGAGGGTCTTTCAGGTCAAGCTTACCACATGAGGCCCCTGAAGAGTCACCTTCTTCAAGTTCCAGGAGTTTGATAGACGGGGACTCTATATGTTCTGTGCGATCTATTGTTTTTTGAGTATTTGTAGTTCTCCCTATGTCTTTGATTGCTTCAGAAGACTTGTCTTTTGGACCAAAGCACTCAAAAGTTTTGTTTTCTGGCAATTTATGTTCCTTTGCAGTTGATTCTGATCTTAGGAATGGCTTTTCTGAATTAGTTAATTTTTCTAGAGAAGTTCTTAGGAGGACCTCTGATGGGGAAGGGTGCACACCGATTTGCAGTGGCTCTGAAACAGGTTTGGCTTGTTGATTATTTCCCTTCTGCAAATCTTCTGTACCTTTTGGATCTTCAGGTAGAAAGGCATCATCTTCAATACTATCCTTGCTTTCCAATTTAGATGAAAACTTATTATCCTCATTAAAAGAATCTGAGCCTTGGTCTCCACTGTCAGGGGGCTTGTCCAGTCTTCTCCCATCCTGACTATCTTCTGAACCGTCATCTGTTTCATCTTCGGAAGAATCTACTTCTCTGATGGCCTCTTGCTTTTGCAGAGACTCCCTCCTCTCCACCCTGTCCTGTCGAATAGCACCCAGCTTCCGTGAACCCGGCTTCTGCAACATCCCTTTTTCCGCTAGCCCAAGTTTGCCACCCGTTGTTTCGTTCACAGATTCTTGCAAGCTCTGGAGACTAGGATCCCTCTGTAGCATCTCTTTCTTAAATTCAGAGTGAGAGATATCCAAGCTATGCTTACGTGAGGAAGCCAGCTTCTTCTCAGAAGAGGACAGTGAGGCAGCCAGTTTCTCGGCCGACTGCACTCTCTTTAGCAAAGGAGACCTAGGGGGCTCAGCACTTTTGGGGCGAGAAATTTGTCTCACCAGTGGTGGAGAGGAGTGTAGTTTTACTGGAAAAGACTGAATAATACTGGAGCTGCCAACTGAGTGTCCTGGTAAAGGAGATGGGGAGCGCTGCGGTGATGTGGACTGTGGGGTTGGTGACGGAGTGTGAGCTAGTGGTGACAGAGGGATGTTTCCCGCAGATTTACGCCTTGGAGATCTGTACTGCCTTTGAAGCTTTGGAGCTAGTCCATGCAGAGAGCTGGGTCGGATGTGTCCAGAGCTGGCTGGAGAATTGGGAACACTGGAACTGGGAGAGCTGCTCTGGGAAGAATTGCCACCAACTTAAAAGAGGGAAAAAAAAAAGACTAAGAAGATTAATACGCATTTGACCATTAAAAGAAGTTACTGAAAATAAGACATGCAAAGTCAAGACAAAATGCCACGTTACCACAAAGCACTGCAGTAATATTACGAGGTAATACTGCATGGCTTCTGACTGAAAATTCACATCATTGTCACAAAACACCACAATATAGTAAAAAACATACTGCTATCAGAACATTTTTTCTGAAAAAAAAACTCCAAGTAGATAAGCCATGTGTTTCATTGCTATTCTCAGGATGCAAATACCTTTATTCCATCAGCTGATTCAATTTTCAAATATGACTTTGCCACCCTGTTTTGATTCCTTTTCTCTGAACTAATATAGAAAATGTGTCAAACCGCTACAAAAACATTGCAACTTACAATACACATTTGCATCAAAATGAAAGGATGCTGTAGTACAGCAAATGCATTCTTAAAAGGATGTATGGATTTTCATTTTTAAATGAATCAATGAATGAGAATACATCCATCCTTAAGGTAATCAACATCACAGCTGTCATTTTACTTCACAAACAGATCTACTACCTGCTGCTGTGTATTTTACTTCAAAAATTAATCAATAAACAAAAATCTTCTCCAAGTTTTTTTCTGTTTGTGTGGATTTGTCTTTTTTTTTGTTTTGTTTCTTTTTTTACCTGAGTGTACAGACTCGGGAGTGGATCTGTAACTCTGTGTTGGTGACCGAGGAGACAGGTTGTGAGTTGGAGAACCAGGCACACTTTCTCCAGAAGACAGAGAGCGGTTTAGCGAAGATAAACTCCGGCTGGTGTGAAGTAGTGATGCTTGTTTAGTGATCTTCCTCAACAAAGAACTCTTCTTCTTACTGTGGAAGAGCATTCAAAAGTTATTTATAAGCCCAAATGATTTATTTACCTTTATTGGCATATTTCAGCCAATTTTATGGCACAGTTAAAGACAAAAAGAAAATAAAAAGAAAAGAAGAACTAAAGGACGTACCCACTGATATACACTATCTGCAAATTGCTTTCACAAGATTTCTCTTACGTTATCTTGGTTACCATTTAATTTTCAGAGAGAAACATCAAAACAAACCTTTCCTGACCATCCTTAGTTTTGCTCTTCTTGTTCCTACGAGCCATCTTGGATTTGTAGCTGGCCTTTCGAGCTGGACCAACTTTGATGGACGTGTTCTCAAATGGCGTGGTGGAGATGGACACTTTATTTCCACTCTGTCAGAAACAAGACACAGAAACATTGCTTAAAACATGGCTATTTGAGGTAGGTCTGCAGGCTAAGCAGGTAGGCTGCTAGTTTATTGCTGCCTGCCATTTTGCAATCCTTTGTCAAACGCCATTTTCCCACTTTGCATTTCCACCTATCATTTATTAAGCAATTGCTGAAGAGAGAGCCCTCTTTAGTCCGGCTTTCACAAATGATTAGCTCAGACCCCAGCTGGTAAGTAAAGCTTCCCAGAACAGGGAGAACACAGCATCTGACCTCTCCCATTGAGATCCCAACAGCCTCAGTTTAATACTTGTAATAGTTGGGAACTTGAACAAAGTGATATTCTGTCATCAATCCTATTCCCAGTGTTCTGACTGATGGTAGGTGTGAGCATACCAGGCATCTATCATGATGAATCTGCAACACAGAGCATGGCTTGTCTCACTCATCTTAAAAAAAAAATAAAATAATCCTGATTGCTCCTCTATTTGCAATCCCAACACTTCTGTCTCCTGAAACAGTCCAAAAGTTTGGGTTCTATTTCCATAAATGGATTCAGCTCAGAGGAGGCATCACAACACAAGTCATTTAACTGGATAATTTTAAGACCAGCCGTTACAAAGCTGCTTTTAAATACCACTAGGAATAATCCTTGAGAAAGCAGTATTAAGAGCTAATAACATTAGCACAGCCTAAAGGCAAAAAATAAAAGTAATTCGAAAAAAATTTAAGGTATTTGTTTCTTAAAGTGATGTTTGAGGAAAGGTATACTTAAATCTTATTAACCTTTGTTTCTACTGCTGATAGAAATGTACTTGATGGGTCCTTATTGCTTACGCAAAATATCTAAGTTCAGCTTAAATTACATACAGACAATTTTGGAGATTTAGGGATCAAGCTACAGCCATGAGTTTTCACAAAACAAAGGCCAGCTGCTGTGTACCTACTTGTATTTCAGACAACGCCAATTAGATACCCTCGGTGTTTTAAACAAGCTGTCTCATATTTTGTATATTGCCTATTTTCCAAACTCTAACAGTGCTGAGTCTCTACCTTCAGAATCAGCTCCACCACTTCTGTGTGCACCAGTCCATGGACCGGCTCCCCGTTGACATGGGTTATCAGATCCCCTTCACGCAGACCTGCTTCGTTCGCTGGGCCGCCTTCTTCCACGTGCTGGCAACGAGAAGGGGATGACTGATTTCAGGAGAAGAATGTACAAGATCGCTGGCCAGATCAGACTCAAAGCCCATCCATCTCATCTCTTGCTGCAGCCAGCATCAGCTGCTTCAAAGGAGGGTGAAAGAAACCACTGACTGGCACAGCCAAGCACAAAAATCTGCGCTCTTCCACTGCCCCCCCCAGCATCCTGCTAGTCTTCTCCCGATCCAAGGCAGCCAGCCAGGATGGTTAAGCTGATCAAGAGACCAGCTCCTCCCAAAGCAAAAGGCTTAACACACTTCCAAAAATTTTCAGCACTCGCGAATGTTAACTAGATACTCTTGATTTCCAAACAGCATTTAATCTTTTTCAATTTCTTTGCCATCCCGAATCCAGCAGCCTTCCATGTACATGCTGGAATCCACAAAGGCCAAGAGACTTTTAAATAAGACTCTGTGCCATGTGTTTAGGAGGCCTATACTGCATCTGATCCCAAACAGAGTTTCTTTTTCCATTTTCTATCCTTTATTAACCTATCCAGCATCAGGTATTTCCCCCCATGAACACATTGCCTTTCCCTTTCACTGTTCAAAAAGGTAAGCCTCCTTTACAGTGAGGAGACAGATACGCTTGAGAATACTGCAACTCTCCCTCTAGCCAGAAAAGACTACAAATCAGTATCTTGGTAAATTCAGCATTTTTCAAGGAAAGCAGAGAGGAGCAAGGGAAAAATGCAGCTTCAGATTACTTTTCTAGGTAAGAATGAGTGTTAAATGATGACCAAAGCATATGAAGTCCAAATTGTCTAATGAACACAGAGATACAAGGAAAAGAATGAACCACCTTTACCCTGACTCTGTTCTCTCTAACTACACAATTCAAACAACACTGCTTCGGGGAACATATCATTCCTAGAAGTCATATACGTTAACAAAAAAGGAACACAGAGATCAAGTACCAGAAGCAATGGGAAGGAAGAGATACGGACGTGTAAACCAGACCTTTTAGCATAGCACACAACGAAGCCAAGAGCTAAACGCCTAGGCAATCAGCATAGCTGCAGTGATGCTTTAAGGCTTGTAATCAATTCCAAGCTACTGCTTGGAAAACCTCAGCAGACTGAACAGATCAGAAACAGGCTATAATCACTAACACAAGTCTGAATAAATTATCTACGACCGGCCCTCATGCAACAATCCCAATAAAGAGAAAAAGGGTATGTACACAGAAACATGCTTTAAAGTATGTGCTACAGGTGAAAGTAGGTGGATTCATGTAACCAGGGAAGAAAGAAGGAAAGAAAGGTTGTTGTGGCTCTGTGATGGCTTGAAACTGCTATAGGTAAAACCCAAAGCGCATTTATTTATTTATTTATTTATTTAGGGTTTACCCACACCCCAAAAAGATAACTTTGGGTCCAAATAAGGAGAAAGAAAACAGGGTGGCAAAATATAGTTTATAAAGCTAAATCCCACAACCCTGCCTAAATGCATTTCTGGCCCCAAGGGTACTCCTTTTAGAAAAGCAGAGACATACCCAGACCATGTGATGCACAGTGTAGATATCACTGTCACCCATATAGACGCGAATGGCACGGAGAGTGAAACCGTATTTCTTTCCAGCCCGATGGATGATGATTGGTGGTTTCAGGTTTGCAATAGCAGGAGAAAAGTCGCGGCTGGGTGAGGAGTCCCTCGAAGATGGGTTGGAGGATAGAGAATGAGGTGACATTGGACTGGCCAATGGAGAACACGTGTGGTGATCTACAGTGATGACACAAAGGTGGGCAAAAATTAGGAAACCAGGCCTCCAAAACAGAGAAAATTCTTGTTAGAGAACAGCTAGGAAACCACCTCTCCCAATGCTCTTAAAGCTGGTGGTCTTCACCAGAGCTGGGTTTGCCTGCAGCTTCAACTAATTCATACTTCGAAATACAACAATCAGCGGAGTTTCCAAAACTCTTGGAGGTGTGTATTTAATACAGCAGCACTGCTCGCCTAGGATTATGGTTGGGTCACAGTGCTTACTTCTCCTCTTTCAGGGGTTTACAACCCATCATAAGCATTTGCTCTAGGCACAATCCTGGAACACCCCATTTCAAGGTTGTCATATATTATCCCCCTCCAAAAAATGAGATGGTTTCTAGACCTTGGTGCAAGTTACATGTTGGTGCTGAGATAATTCAAAATCAGTTAGTATTAAAACAAAAAAATCAGTAGGCAATCAGACAACAACTACATCTAGGTAGTTTTGGTAGTGTTTTAAATTCACAGGGGTAACATATTTAACCCTAAAAAATTAGCTACTGCAGGGACTTTGCTACTGAATAGCAACATCACAAGTGTATTTTAGAGTACGTTTCCCAAACAAACAGCCAAGGGCTGGGCTATTGGCTAAACTATCTGACTCGGCTTGCTAGTGTAACAACATCCACTTTTAAAAATACAAAGCAAATACAGAACTCTCATTTTAAAGTGAAGCTGGTCGATAGCTGTAGAATAAACCCAAAGAGCAGGAATACTAAATGCAGCTGTAAAAGGTAATCCCTAACCCATTAAGAAACACCTGCTGAATCACCCAGCACATATTTACCTGGCAGATGACAGCAGCTCTGGAAGAACCTTTGCTGGGTGATTAAATACACATTTTAGAGGTTTTCATGAGGGAGTTTGTAGTTTGAAAAGCAACCAACGCCCAAACCACAAGAAATTAAACGTGTATCACCATGACGATGCCAAGAAGCAGTTGCATACCTGCCTCCAGCTCCCAGGCTGAGAGGGGCAGGCATTGCTCTGCCAGAAGGTTCTGCTGGGTTGGCACTTGTGGCCCGGCTGCAATTTCCTGCTCCTATCTAGGCAGGAACAGGTACAGCCCTGGAAATACAGCACAGACTTATCCTCCGCAAAGAGGCACAAAGTCCTTGTGGGGAGAGCCTCCTGCTGAACCGGTCTGTCATAGCTCGGCATGGTTGGGCTGTTCACTAGAAGTTACCACCTGGCATTATGAATTGTCAAGGTCTGGCTCTGCTTGGAGACAGAGCCGGGCCAACAAGGTAAGCTATTCAGTGTTAACTTGCTTTGTGAGTTACTTATAGTATTGAATTCTTGAACATCCAATCTCAACCAAGTTATCTGGAGTTACTGAAACTTCCCCGTGCATGAACGCACCAGACACATTCAGTTCCCAAACAATGCCTTAGCTAGCATGTGACCCCCAAAAAAATAGTACCCTGATCCGTGTCTCTATACCTCCTTGCTGCACCATTGTCTAGAGACCAGCTAGGAGCCAATTTAAACAAAACTAGGGAGAGAATAAGGCCCAGCTGCCATTTGCAGAAGTTGCAGTCAGACCACACACACAATGCTCCTGTCTGTGGCAAAGCAGTATTCATCAACCTGCCGAGTAGTAAATATTAAACCGATTGTAAAAGTTAGATCTCTCTCCTCCTGCCAGAAAGGGCATTATTCCAGGAGAGCAAAGGGGAAGGATCTGTCTGCAGACCTTTTGTTTAGTCCTTGCAGATTCTGACAATGCCTCACCTGAGGCATTTCTTACCTGAGGGAATCAGGAGAGACAAGGCAGTAGCAGATGCTGATTTAATCACTTTATTGACAGGTCTTGAGGTACGTTTCTCCCCTGATTCCCCAGAGAGCAACCTGTGTCGTGCCCGCCGCACTGCCAAATCGCTGATGGCTTTTGGAGTGGTAAAGTCTGGGCCTTCATTGCTATTACTGCGAGCGCGTGGATCAGAGAAATCTGCAGTGCTCCCAGCTACAGTTTAAATTAAAACAGATTAGAACCACAGGGAATTCCTAACAGTCTATTCCCCTACAGGCAAAATACATTAAATCAAAGTCATGTTTACATGAAGTCCAAGAGTAAATTTTCCTAAGAAAAAACCCCAGGGCTTGAATTTTTATTTACAGAAATGGTGTTATTCTGAATACAGAAAATTAGTGGCTTCTGTTCTGTTGGAAGAGCTCACTAATGAAATCACGTTGCTCAGTAGCAGTTACATGAATCCTAAAGCTGCGGTGCAGTTCTGCAGGCAAGCGATTTCAATGGGATCGTTCACAGATGAAAACAGTTTTATGGAAAGTGCTCCATTTTTACAACCAGCAAGAACTGTCAATCTTTAAGTTAAAACTGCCTGTAATAGAAGAGCCAGGTTCTACTGGAGTTGCACATAAAAAAATCCATTTTAAGAGAATACTAAGGTACTAAAGTCAGGGAAAGTAAAAATGTGGATTGCAAAGACAACCTTCATTTGCACCCTCCTGTGCACCGTTGCAATTTAGTCTTGAATTACTTAACCTGCTATGCTTGTATATAAAATGCAAAGTAATCTTGAAAATCAGACTGGGCATGCAACAATAGTAGATGCTGGGGGCTGGGGGTGCTGTACTCAAGCTCGGTGCCTCAGTTCCCCATCTGATACCTTAAAGGGGCACTGTGAAAATACATTAATTAGAATTTACAAGGTGCCCAGAAATGAAAGTGGTGAGCATCACAGCAAGTCCACAAGGGAAATTAATCATTCTGTCTTCAAAAGCAAATTTTAAGCAGCGTGCAATAAAGAAAGCCTAAGGGCCAAATTTTGAACAATGAGGACAGAACAAAACATTGATCATTGTTATTTAAGTGGGCACGACTGCTCTGAATACTAAGTAAAGCAGGAAGTACCATGAAAATAAAAATTCAAAGCACCGTTCCCATAGACCTCAGTACCAGATGCCAGTACAACATTTAACAGCCACAGAGTTTCAAATAAGGCTCCCAGACAATGACGAACCCAGAATCAGAGGCTGTGTGTGAAAAGACCACGATATGCATTAGAGGAGCACTGTGAGACAGTGACAGGAATGAAATTCTTTTCTTGCAATCCCCTGCCTCTGACTTAACTTTGCAGGCTGGGGACACTGAAGCAATGGTATCCTTGAATACCATGAGCTGGATTAAAGACTGCTCTAATGCATTAGGCTCAGGGAAGCAGGCTGCCCAGGGGAGCTTCATTTTTGCCTATTTCAACTTGTAGATACTCAAATTTGCAATGAAAGTGTTCTTGCAATTTTTAATAGCCTGTTTCTAGGCTTTTAGTATGAAATTGAGAAACTAAGGTTCCACTATGGCACCTACGTCACCCAAGTATGTGGTAGCTTACCTCCTTCACTCCTACACCTTTTCCCATGTACAGTACATGATGGCAGCACCAGGCCTGTTCTGGGAGGATAAGCCATAGAGTGGAATGGGACAATTTTGCAGGAAATTTCACAGATTGCATTGCAGAAGAGGAATAATGACATGTGGGGATCTTTGGCTTTACTCTAGTCTGGAAGCCAATTTACTCTAAGGCATTTTCACATTCTGTTATCAATCCACCATCACATCTGCCCAGTGCTCTTCACCTTGTCCTTGTCCAGTCTTGCTCCCACTCTGACTCCTTGCTCAGTACCCCTTCCCTCTTCTTTCGCGCAATGCATCCACAATTGCTTTGCCTGGTTGCTCCCAGTTTCCCCCAGCAAATTGTTTATTTTCTTACCCAGTTAGTCCTTGTTCTTCAATGTTACAATCTAGTTCTTCCCCTAAATATGTCTTCCTTCACAAATATTATCTTGCCAACCTTCAGTTCAACTTCCTCATTCTCTTCCATTGGTCCAAATTTCCTTTTTTTCCTCCTTACTACTTCCCACCAGTTCCCAGCTCTGGCCTCTTCTGTACTCAGGAACAGGCAGCTTTGCCCTCTGCCTTGCCGGTGCCCTAAAAGGGGTAGGAGCTGGAGACACTCCAGCACCCAGAGACCAGCCCTGCATCCCAGCAGCCTAGGGATCGCAGGAAAGGTTCAGCTCAGCCCAGTGCTGGGGAATGGCCCCAGGATGGACAAAGCTTCTGAGAAGCCAAACACTGACTTCTAAGGCTCACTCTACTAAACCTAGGCTGCACTTTTTTAAGCCTGCAACTTGGCTACATTTCAGGATATTTGGCTGAGACAGCAAGTAGCATGTTCCTGACACAAACCCCACTCACCTAGCAAATTTCAAGTCTCTTCTCCAAACTAGAGCCTTTCAGATAAATAAAATCATAGGAAGCAGGGATCTTTTAGTATGGCTGAACACCCATATTCTCCAGCCCCAACTCAGCAGTGATCTGCTCTGACTAATGCTTAACATAATGCTGCCTCAGGTAGGCACCCAGTGGTTTTAAGTAGGCATAGATCGTATGGGTCTCAAGCATGAAAAGACCTTAATCAATCTGAAGTGAGGAGACTGAAACAAAAGATGTAATTTTGAAGAGATAAACCACCAGTGTTATTTTAAAGACAAGCACAGCCACATAACTATACTAAAACAACCACTTAGCATGAGATATTCATATCACTCGACATCCAAATCCACAGTTTTACAGAGTTAACATCTGCAAGCTAACGCGGCTTTCTTGGGGACCACAGCACCATCGCACTGACCACGTACCTGTCAGCGTTGAGGCACTGCTGACAGCCGTGGAGGGGGCGGTGGGTCCAGCATCACCTTCCAGCTGCAGCTCTTGCTCCACAGGCTGTTCTGGAATGGGCACCGGCAGCCCCTCCCGTGACTGCACAGTGGATAAGAGCATCCCCTCGGACTGCGGCCTTTTGAGAACAGTTCCCTCGTCCTCAGCGGAGATGGCAAAACGGGGCATATCAAGAAGCCCTGAGCAGCGTCGGCGGACCGTCAAGGGTGGGCTGGAGTCACTCTCTGTGTGTGAGGATTCAGACATAGACAAGCGCTTACGCAATCTAAGAGAGAAAACAAGACAGAGCCCCTCAGTTGAGTAAAGGGGATAATGAACTTTGAAGAGAGAATATAACACACAGACCGAATTCACACATCTGAAGCGGATTTAAGGTGAAGTTAGGAGACTGAGCTACATCATTAGGATTTAAAACAGCAAAGGCTTGGGGCATCACCTGAGTCTAGATTTCCAATATATTCCACTGTTAAGCTTTTAAGAAAGGAAGAAATAAAACCAAATTCATGGGCATTCATATATTTTACTGACATTTTTATTACAACACAAGATTTTTTTTGTTATTCTGAACTTTAGAAACTTTGGACTTTCCTAATGGTTTCTCTAATTTGTGACAAATAGTAAAAGTCTGACAACACCAGACTTTGGATTCATTGATGTTTAAGAAAAAACTGCTGTTGGTACATCTCCAACTTAACTAGCTTTTCCATAAATGAAAGCTTTACTTAAGGTTAGAATCCTTTTAATTTTATTCAAAGTATTTTCCACAAATTTAGGAGATGTTAGTACTTAATTAGATACATTTAAGCACTATATCACATTCATTTTCAGCTATTTATTCCACTCTTCAGGCTTCACCTCTGGAAATACATCACATGAAGCATTCCTGACCTAACACTGGTCATAGAAAGTTTTGGCACAGGTCGGTCTTTCTCAGATGCTACTATGAGAAACCAGAAGACTTAGTTTTACAGAACTTACATTTCAGGAGACCCAATCACCCAGCTGCGGTCTCGACTCTTCAAGCCGCCAAGGCTGTCCAGCCGGTCATCTTTTTCTTCACTCAGACTCCGTTTAGTTGGTGGCGGAGTCTTCCTCTCTTCATGGATGGAAAGACGTTCCATGCTGCTGTACACCTGCATATAGCAAAAGATCCTTCTGTACAGAGAAAACAAGCCTCTGTGGCCTTTTCTGATCAAGGGGCATAATCTCTTCTCAAAACGAAAGATATTTCCTGAAAGCATGAACCTGGCAACGTTCTTTGACTAAATAACACAGTGCAGATGTGACATGCTCAAAATGTGCTAGGGAGGAAAGGAAAAAAACAAGCTTCAGAAACATGAAACATGCTTTTCTGCAACGGCACCCAACACCTCTCTGAAAACAGCCCAGCACACCACAGAAATACTAAGACTTTTTGAAATTACTTGAGTTTTGTTCTTAACGATTCTCAAATATAAGAAGAGATATTGCTAAAGCAGGTTCCACATGTCTTGAAGGCTGGTATCTGGATCTTGAAATCTTACTACACAAATTCAATTCAGTGATAGGCATCACGCTCATGACCCCATTTCATTATCACCAGTCTATCAGCATTGCCCCAAGCTTATTTCAGAACAAAAAAGTCCTGCCCTCCTCAAGGAATCTACTATAATGCTGACAGCTTAATGAAAGTGCCTTTCTTGGTTTTACAGCAGTCTTTAAATAATTAAATGATTAAGCAAAAAAATCCATCCTTTTAAAACTACACTTGACTGTGGACCTAATTTACATAAGAAGAGATTAATGAAAATAATGTTATTAAAAATTCAGAGCATCAACAAGATAACTATTAATAAATCATATGGCTGAATTGTCAGACAAGAATTTCAAAATATAATGAGCCTTTTATGCCTCCCACATTACAAATGCTGTATAATTTTCCAGGTCTTAAAATAAATTCATTAAAAGTGAACTTTTTCTCTTTGTGGCAAAAACACTGAACCCTAAAGAAAAGCTTCAGTCTAACAGATGAATAATAGTCATGGTGAGAAAAGGCAGAAAAAAGAAACCTTTACATACTCATGAGAACTTTTTCAAAACCCCAACTAATTCTCCGGTCCAATTTTAAACATACTTTTGGTGATGCAAATCAGGAGCAACTCCATAAAATTAATGGTGACTGTTACTTAGCCACTGTAGCCCGGCTGAAGACAAAGAAGAATGAACTGGTGCTTCAAAACTGACTTCAGTAGTGGAAATCTGGAGGAACTGTCATGAAAAAAACTGAAACATCTTCAGAAGCCATAAGTAAAATACCTACTCCCATCTCATCAAGAAGAGGGAAGTACTGTTCATAGAGCGGGCTGACCTCAAAACCAGCATTTTTTCTCCCTTCTGCCCCTCTCCATACATACTTTATTTTATTCATGCTAACAGTGGAGTTGTACTACTTTGTAATGTCCGTAATCCCAGTTTTTTATTTCAGATCACCTGAGTAAGAATGAGACCTGCACGGACCTGAGTAAGGCATACTGAATCCAGAAAGCATGGCTAGAGGGGACCTCTTCAGGGTTTCCTGTCCATTTCCCCACCTCAAAGCAGAACCAGCTCTCTTGTAAACACCTGACAGATGTTTCTCCAACCTGTTCTTAAAAGCTGCCAGTGATGGAAATTCTACAAATTCCCCAGGCAACCCACACCAGTGCTGAATTATTGTTCAACATTGGAAACTTTTTCTTATCGTCTATCCTAAACCTCCTTTGTGCCCATGATTTCATGTCAGTTCTGTGTAGAACAGGAAGACCAATGTATCCTTTCCTTCTAGCAGTTATGTATTTGGAAACACATTAGGTTTTATGGTTGGTAGATCTCGGATCATTCTTGTTGCTTTCCTCTGGACCCTCTTTTACTAGTCCATGTGTATTTTAAAGAACATTGCCCAGAACACGACAGAGTACCCCAGCTAAGGCCTTCCTACTGCTAACCAGATGGAAAGGATTTCTTCATTTCACAGAATCACAGAATCATTAAGGTTGGAAAAGACCTTTAAGATTATCAAGTCCAACCATGAACCCACCCCCACCATGCCCACTAAACCATGTCCCACAGTGCCACGTCTACATGTTCCTTGAACACCTCCAGTGATGGTGACTCCAACACCTCCCTGGGCAGCCTCTTCCAATGCTTCACCACTCTCTCCGTAAAGAAATTTTTCCTAATGTCCAGTCTAAACCTCCCCTGACGCAACTTGAGGCCATTTCCTCTTGTCCTATCACTTGTCACTTGGGAGAAGAGACCAACACCCATCTCACTACAACCCCCTTTAGGTAGTTGTAGAGAGCGATGAGGTCTCCCCTCAGCCTCCTCTTCTCCAGACTGAACAACCCCAGCTCCCTCAGCTGATCCTCATAAGATTTGTGCTCCAGACCCCTCACCAGCTTCGTCACCCTTCTCTGGACACGCTCCAACAACTCAATGTCCTTTTTGTAGTGAGGGGCCCAAAACTGAACACAGTATTCTATGTTCAGCCTCACCAGTGCTGAGTACAGGGGCACGATCACCTCCCTACTCCTGCTGGCCACACTGTTTCTGATACAGGCCAGGATGCTCTTGGCCTTCTTGGCCACCTGGGCACACTGCCGGCTCATGTTCAGCAGCTGTCAACCAGCACCCCCAGGTCCTTTTCTGCTGGGCAGCTTTCCAGCCACTCGTCCCCAGGCCTGTAGTGTTGCATGGGGTGGTTGTGACCCAAGTGCAGGACCCGGCACTTGGCCTTATTAAACCTCATACAATTGACCTCGGCTCATCGATCCAGCCTGTCCAGATCCCTCTGCAGAGCCTTCCTACTCTCGACCAGATCAACACTCCCACTCAACTTGGCTTCGTCTGCAAACTTGCTGAGGGAGCACTCAATCTCCTCATCCAGATCATCGATAAAGATATTAAACAAGACCGGTCCCAAAACTGAGCCCTGGGGAATACCGCTTGTGACCGGCCACCAACTGGATTTCACCCCATTCACCACAACTCTCTGGGCTCGGCCATCCCGCCAGTTTTTTACCCAGCAAAGAGTGCACCTGTCTAAGCCTCGAGCCACCAGTTTCTCCAGGAGAATACTGTGGGTGACAGTGTCGAAGGCTTTACTAAAGTCCAGGTAGACAACATCCACAGCCTTTCCCTCATCCACTAGGTGGGTCACCTGGTCATAGAAGGAGATCAGGTTGGTCAAGCAGGACCTGCCTTTCATGAACCCGTGCTGGCTGGGCCTGATCCCTTGCCCAGCAGAATATTTGTGCTCGCCCAGTACGGTAACTGCCTTTCTACTTCAATAATTCGGCACATCTAACTCATGATGCACTACATGCCCAGATCTTTCTCTCTGAAACTTTTGCTCCTCAGGCTGTATTTGAGACAATGAACAGCAGAGGTGTAAACTTCACCTGTGCTTTTACTGCATGGGATCCCTTTGATTTTAGATCATTATTCCACAAGGTCAGAATCAATTTTCATCCTAATACCATCTTGTCACCTACTGGAAGACCCTTTTGAAATGACACTGTTCAAAGCAAATAAGCTTTGGACATTCCCTGTGTCAGCATACAAGTCATTAGTAAAAACATCAAACTGTATCAGATGCAGGAGAGACCTCTGCAGTACCCTGCATATTAGTGAAACATTAAGAAATACAAAAACTCATTCTCCAATTATTCTTGCACTCGCCTTCTAACAGGCCATAAACTGTCACAGAATAAACAACGTAGGCAGTTTTTTCCTTCCTCAGTGAATACTAAACACCATGCAACTCCCACATATCACCTGCATGATTAAAATCTACCCCATACGAAACAATGAAACTGTGTTCCTCTTTAGATTTTTTCTTTCAACAAGCTAGCATGCTCCTACCTTGCTAAACCTCGGCGAGCATGAGGAAAACTGCCGAATTTCCACGTGATCATCATCATTAGTGTCCTCCTCTTCTTCTGAATCCAGGTGTTGGTACCGCTCTGAACGGGCTGTGAACAAGACATGGCACATTTCATCAGTGCGGGGAGTGTTGGTAACTCTCACACCTCAAGCAGTGCATGCTTACCCACAAACAGTCGTTGCACTTGTCTACTTACAAAGAACTTTCATACACTATGAAGAGTATTCTCCTTAATATTGAAACATATGCAGCCAGTTTTGCTCATCCTGTACAATTAGCAGTGAAGAATACTTCCTTCCTACTGGATTTGTCTTACACCATCAGCTATATTATATTCTAAAAGCAGCTGATACGCAGCAGGTGTCTGATCCTGCAGACCCTTCGTGGTAGGGATATTTATTCCCTATGGCAAACAATCATATGGAAGGAAACATGGAAACAATTCACTGTCCCAATTTCCAATAAACAGCTTTATGATTGTACAAAGTCTGTCCCGCATACATACAAACAAGCCTTCTTCAAAAAACAAAAATATTTACCCCCAAAAAATATTACCTCTTCTCCCTCCTACAACTAGAAAAAGGATTAGATTTTGTGAAAGAAAATGGGCAAGCAGCCAACATGCAAAGCTATTTTTCAATGCAAAAATCCAAACTGCCTCCAAAGAGATTTTGTGCTTTGAGATTTGCAGTATAGGATTTCTAAGCCAGCCACATTGGATTTTGTGGGGCAGGCGTAAATAAGTTTGGCTACAGAAAGCTGATAGCTATACTGAGCCAAATTTGCTGCACTGTATCAGCCAGAAAGCTACTTTTGTAAATTCTAAAATTTTCTGCATTAGGGTTTATAACAGCAACGCCAACTCTTATCAGTGTCTATGTGAGATATTTCCTGATGTGAGAATTCCAGCCTTTATAAAGAACTCACATCAAAGTCACCCCGACAACCTGCTGAGCACGCCTGGGCACTTGGGGAGTTTGCCATCATTCCTACTTGACAGACCCAGTGATTTGCACCACTGAACATAACGTGGTGCTTTTACCCACCAGGATCCGCTCACAGCTGCTGTGCTGAGCCTCTCACTATCACTGACTCAATTCAGTGACCAGAGCTCAAGTTTCATCATCCATTAAGTCCAATTAGCAGCGGGAACACACTGCCACCTCTGTTTCTACATGTATGTTGTACCAATACAACCTCAATACATGCAAAACACACCTCTGCCCCAGCTGCACAGCTTGACTCAAATTGCTCTCTGCAGCGAGTACATGGAGATTTCTGCATGTCTCTCTCTCTCCATCCTACCTCTCCACCCAACCTCTAACCTGAAAGCCTCTTCCCCAAACTGGGAGTGCATTATTTAAATAGGATCGCTGCTTTTGCAGTGTGGCAGCCAAGGGGTTAGAGGCAGGCGGCTCTCTCCCTCCCTTCACCCTGAGCAAAGCGCGGGAGCGGAGCGAAAATGTGCTTCATACTGAGTCAGCGAGTCTCATGGCCTTGGGAAGAGATTCCATTGAAGCAGGGCAGAAATTTCCATAGCTCAGGAAACTGAAATAGCCCAGTGTCATCCTGTGCTGCAGCTGGAGTGGGGGAAAGAACCTCCTGACCAGTGACAAGCCCAAGTCCTTTCCACCTGCCTAGCTCCCCAAGTCAAATGAGAAAAGCTAGGGAGCAGAAGCTATGGGGACAGAGACCTCTCCATCCCTCACATGACACTCCTCCCTCCTCTCCCAAGAGCACCGACTCTGTCTGGTGCTTATCTGGAAATACCAGGAATCTTACATAGCACTGATACCATGGCAGTTCCCAGACATTTATACACACCAGACAGGCACTTCACTTTCATATCTCATCAGAATTAACAATACTAAAATAAGGTGATACACTTGCAGTGAAAATAATTTACTTTAAACCTCTAAAGAATTTTCCCTACATACTTGTCTTCAAGATTTGGGTTTTGTTTGTTTTTTTTAAAAAACATTCATTGGCTGAAAATGGTCACTAGGGAAAGATAATGTTGCGCAAAAACTCATGGAAGTCAGATATACCAAATGCTTTGGAAGTGTTGTAATAAACGCAGCGTAACAACTGCAGCACCTCTCACTGCAGGGCAATGGCTGGCAGGACCACAGGCATGAGTGAAAGGCCAAGTGACTTCAGCAGCAACATTTTTTCATTTAAAATTCATCTGCTTTCAAAGAAACCTTACTTGGCATTCAACAGAAACTTTTTAAAGCAATTTCCATCAAGTGTTTTATTCAATTTCTAACAATGACTTTTCTCTAACAATTTCAAAAATGAAATATACACAAAAAATATGATGCCGTTTAGGCTGAATCTTTAGTCTTACTGTCAAAATAGCTTGTGTCATCCTCAGATTCCAACTGTGGGATGAATTCAGCTTTCTGCCGAAGTAATCCGTTCCAGTCCAAATCTTTAAAGAACCGATGCTGTTTCACTTCAAAGGCACTACCTGAAATAAGCATCTTTTATTGCAGAGTATTTCTTTCAGCATTTGCGTAACAAGAAAAACAAACCCTAAAAATATCAAGAGCCTGAAAGAATGTACCCGAGTACATTTAAGTCACACATTTTCCAGGAATTTTGAGAAACAACTTATCCTTTTACCAAAGTGGTGATACAGGACAAAATCTGAACAAGATTTCCTCCTTCCCACCTCCTCTTCCTATTTAATGACAACACATGACTGAACTGGCTGGAAGACAGCATCTGCTGTTACATGCCACAGCAAGTTGCAAGATTAAGAACTAATTAACATCTTAATTTAAAATTTCCAAACTCTAAATACCATCTTGATCATAGCTAAATAAAGAGAACAAACTCAGAAAGGTACTTAGCATGTGCATGGCTCCACTCTCATGAATAAACTCATCCATGTGCTTAAAACAAGGCAGGGGCTTACATATCTTCCCGAATTAGTATCTTTTTGTTATTAACCTCAGAAGCTTGGGTACCCAGAAGGAAAAACTAAGGATTATCTGTCTACTAGTATATGCATATTTTTTTTAAAATGAAATTAATATTCATAAAAGATGCTACTGTCTTTTTCAAAAAGAGAATAACAGAGGAAAAGAGATAAAACGTTTGCTGAGTGCCAGTGGCACTACGAGATGCCAAGTGGAAAAGCAGTCTCAGCATTACAGGTATATAAGAAATCAAAAAAATCAGTCCATCAACTCATTTTATAAGGCAAGAAACTCTACATCTTTTCCATGACAGCAACAGCTTTCAAGTACATGGATTTGAAGTAAAAAAGAACATGTGAAAACCATCTGATATCGTTATTAATTCATGATCTATTCATCACCCTTGTGTGCACATGTGTTAAGTCTGCTGAATACATGTGCCTTTTGGAATTGTTATATATATACATTTTTATTTTATCCTTAAAGTGTAGTATCCAATTGAAAATCCAAAATTAAATCAAATAAATCAAATCAATGAAACAGACCACTTGTGCTGTGAAGCCAAGTGTTGCACAAATGATTTTAAAACAAGAGCATAGCTAGAAATTATTTATGGTTATTTACTATCAGGAAATGAGAAGTGTTGACTTGTAAAACTTTAAATCTGACATTATAATACAGAAAGATTGACATACACATCTGACTTTGCCAAAGAGACTTTGTTGTATGTTTGGAGAATTCTACAGGCCTCTAGGAATGGGAAAGTTTTCATTTATTTTATTTTATTACACCCAGGAGTTCACATCCATGTAGGGGATTAAGCCCCTAGTCAAAGAGAACTTCAAAGAAATCTGTTCAAATGGAGACACAACCCTCAATCCTTTAATGGAACAGCACAAATTTGAGAAGTTATGCTGCCAAGCTGACAATGCTCCTTTCTTGTTTCCCAAACAAGACAGTCATATCTGTCTGACTCATGTACAATCTACACTAATTCTCAGAGCTTCATCACACAGGATTCATTGAACCCAGTATAAACTGTTTCCCAGCTCTACATGAGTATTTTTCAACATAGGTGGGTGTGCATCACTGGCAAGGTAGCTTATTTTCCTGCTCCTGGCTAGTACTTTCCTATGCACAAGGTTCCTACCTGTTCCCATTCTTTCCAGAGGATTTTGGCGGAGAAGCTTAGAAATGAGGTCCTGGGCATCTGGTGGCAGCGCATCATCACCTTCTGGCCAGGCAATTTCATCTGGGGACACAAAGAGACCTGACATTTTCTACCAGCTTCACAACCAATTTGAATAACCATTCACATTCCTATACTGTAAAATGCACCGTTCAGTACTGCCCCAGAATCGTAAATACCTTGTATTCAGCAGCTTGCATACTTAATATAATTCAAGCATTGACATTTTCCAAAATGCATAAAATTCAGCATCAGCTAAAGCTGCTGTCAATCCAAGCAGTGCTTGTGGAGAAAAAAAGCATTAAGAACTCTATTAATAAAGTATGAAATGGGACTTCCACAACAATCCATAAACAATGACACTGACAATACTGCAGCTGTATCTCGTGCCTGCACATTCCACGCTTGTTATTACTTGGAACAGAGAGAACAATTCACAGGTAACAATTTCATGCATCATATTTAGTTCTTTGCTGAAATTTGCTTTTTACAAAGCACATTTGCCAAGTCTGTTAAAAATTTACTGTTTCAGAAAGCATTCCCAATAGGAAATGTTTTCACTGGGATAGTCACTGAGAGAACACAAAGCAATTGTTTGTCCAACTCCAAGCAGAAGATAGGTTTAAAAAGCCACAAGACATGAAGGTACTGAGTACAACAGCTTCAATGTGTCTTGCTTAGAATTTCCTTTTTTTTTTCATTTATACAACAATTACTAGCTGACTGACATTTGCACCTACAGAAGCAATAACCAAAATCAGGCTGAATTAAACCAGCTGGCGGCTGCTCCTTTCATATTCTCCATCACTTCAGTTAAAACACAGAACAGAAAAATCCCCAAATATGTTTCCCCAATCCCACAAGGATTTGCATGACTCCCACACCATGCACAAGGACAGAAATATCTAGCAAGATCTTAAGAAATCAACAACTTTCGACAGCTGGAATCAGATGGATGCTACTTTGACACAGAAAAATAAATATTTTAAAACTAAAACCCATTATTTTATACCTAGTCTTTCCTGACTAAACTGTGGATCCTCAATATTCTCAAGGTTTTACTTCACAGCACACTTTGAAATCCCTTCAGAACCAGAACAGAAACATACCACTGATCACTTGTCCAAACAGCTCTTCAGGTGTGTCCCCAAAGAAAGGAACGCAGCCGACTAGAAACTCGTACAAGATAACTCCCATGGCCCACCAGTCCACGGGCTTCCCATAGCCCTGGCGCAGGATCACTTCTGGTGCAATGTATTCTGGAGTCCCGCAGACCTCAAAAGAAACACACAAGCAAGCAATAAACCTACAAATTGCCAAATTCACATCAAAGCTTATTTTTGTCCTTTTTTTTTTCTCTTCCCCCTCAGAGCTTCACAAGGAAGTTATAAATGTTTTGTCATTAGCCACTTTATGCTGTGAACTACTTCCACGGAGCAAGAGTTTATATATGAGGAACACATTACCTGCACAGAAATGATATCACATACTGTGAAATGTTCCTAGTGTGGACTTGCCAGCTAAGTAGTTCTTTGGTGCACGTATAGTAAAGCATATGGGAAAAATGCATTTTCTGTGTGTATAGGTCTGTCTGCTTGATGGATGTCTACTGGCACAGCTACAGCTATCAGGAACTGAGTTTTGACAAACCTCTCACATCTCTGTGCTAGCAGAATTTGTTTCACAGATGCAGAATTAGCAGCACGGCACGATTACACTTCAGCATTTAAATTTGGGAGGTACAGTTGGCACAGACAATGGCTAAGGAAATCACATTGGAAGATCTAAGTTGCCTTGGGCTTAGAAGCAGCAACAACAACAAAATCACTGTAAAAAATACAACACTGCAAAGTGCAAGACCGTGATCTAGTGACCAAAGAGAGTTCCTGCTAGAAAAAACATCGTTACTCAGAAGCAAAGGAAGACAATACCACAGGATGGTTTTGAATTAACACTTGGCACAGCTAAAAAAGAAAATTCAGCTGCGATCGTAGGTATTTTCAGAAGAGGGAAGGTTTTTTTTAATCCCATTATACAAGGCACTGTTGAGCCTGCATCCAGAACAGTATAGTTCCTCTCAACTATGCCCAGGAAATATCAGCTCAAGCTGAAAGAGGTGCATGGAAGAGCTATTCATTCATCAAAAGAAAATCTATCTTGTCATCTGGAAGAACTTAGCTGGTTAAGCCTGGCAAAATGAAGGCTAAGGAGAAAAATGACCCTAAGTAAATATCATGGGGACAAAAATCAATGTTTAAGCCATCAAACAAAATTACAAGAAGAAACACACAGGAACTTGCCATGAACTTTCTAAGCACCAGAAGGGGGAGACCGTGGAACAGTCTTCCAGCAAAATCCATGTTATATCCCTAAACCAACTTCTGTTCACACCTGCACTGCTGCCTGGGCCACACTTTAAATATCCTAAACTAAGAGCTGAAGTGCATCACCTCAAAACAAGAAGCTGAAATAACAAAGAATACCAATTTATGCACAAACATGAGAATGGACTTATATCTTTTCCTCCCATTCTACAACGCACAGCACAGTGTTGAGGCAGAGAAGGAGTGCTACAAACTCCGATTCTATCCCAGGACAGAACCCTGCATCTGATCCCACATCAACAGACAAAATTTTTCAGCCTACCTGCTTGTCCAGGAATTCCCTGGTATCCTTCTCAATGTGTCCCTCGTAGAGATTAGTTGTAAGACTCATTAACCCAATTTTAGACAGTCCAAAGTCTGTTAGTTTAATGTGACCCATGGAAGTTATCAGGAGACTAGAAGAAAGAGAAGCAGCAAAATAATCCAACATTCAATTAATTGTTTCCCAAAAGCAATTTAAAAAAGAAGAACACAAGATAATGCTAAGCAAGTTCTCAGTGTTATGTTCCCATCAAACACCTAGAAGGAACCTCCTATGCAACTGAGTATCACAGAGCAGCCAAGGCAACCAGAAATCAAACTATTTTCTGCCATAATTTCATCAGTGCTGCAACAGCTTTGAGATAATATCTGAAGATGTTCTTCCCATCCTTTCTCAGTGTCTATCTAGTTCTACATCAGCAGCAAGAGACTCCATAAAACCTCCTACATGTCAGATACCATTGAAGATATCTACTGTCTCTAGCCCCCATGTCCTCTTGCCTATGGAGAAAGCCCCTGAAGAACGGGCTCTCTCCCTCCAGCTTCTGAAAAGCTAAAGACTTACTTATCAGGTTTTAGGTCACGGTGAACAATCCCATAATTGTGTAGGTACTCCAATGCCAGAACAGTCTCGGCAAAATACATCCTTGCCATATCAACAGGTAGGGCACCAATGTTCTTGAGAAGTGTAGCACAATCACCCCCTAGAAAAAAAGTTGCAAATATGGCACAGCGAAATGTCAAATATCAGTAAGAAAGAACAGCTACGGGTCTACAATACTAGATTAGAGTAAGTTTCCTAAAGGCTATCTCTCTCAACCCTGTGGGCCTGACTTCTAAATCTCTCTCTACACTCCGTCGCGAGCTTCAAATAAATATTAAAATCTTATGAAAATTGAGATCCATGTATGTTGGGCATGCTTGCTCAAGAACTGTACAGATGCTGTTTCCAAACCGTAAGCAAGCCTTGAAGAAAGAGCAGTTCATGACTGTTTGGCCTCTCTGTAAATTTCTTTGCTTTCCACCACTGAGACACACGCTACTTCTGATATACAACCTTATTAAAATAGTAAGTAAACACCTCTACAACTACTAACTGGCTCTCCCTACACATGGAGAGGCAGCCATGGCTTTGGATACAGAGGTAGTTATGAAAATAAGTCTGTGGGACCCTGATTTGAGCTTCTTAAGGAACACTGGCGACACATGTCATTTGACCTTCATCTCTACTTGCAAATAGGAATTAATATTAAAATTTGTTATGTCAATACATCTGTTTTCATTCCACTAATTTATCTGAAAGAGCACTGATACAGTAACTATAAGCTTACTTCTCATAAACATTCAGCCAAGCAAGCCAGGCATAACAAATTAATCCTATCCACCAGTGGAAATACAGTGCTTACAATAAGATACAGTGATAAAATAAAATCAAATAATATTCCAAAGAATAAGCAAAACAAACAAAAAAAAGCCCAGCATAAAACAGCACTGTATTTTAAAAAAGGCTGCTAAAGAACAAAGACTGTCTTGCTGGGTGATGTTTCTTAACTGTCTTTTTCTAACTGTAAGGCCAAGCAAACGTGCTATGGATCTAGCTATGCCATCCCATAGGAGAGCGGGAGGATCTCTTTCCAATGAGGACTGGAAAGTTCATGCTGACTTCTGACCCAAGCATTTTTCTACATATGGCTTTATGTTTCCTCAGCTCCACTGCAATCATGTTGTATTAGTCACAGGGATTCACAAATGGAGTATCTCCTTACGCTAAACAGTACTAGCGGTAGAATGACTCATTTCTTCGGCTCAGCCCAAGCAGTCCATACACTTCTCCGTAAAAGGGCATCACGACCTCCCCTGCGACTGCAGGGCTGACTGAGCTCACTTTCCATGAAGAAAGAACTAGCACACACATGAGATGGTCTTCCCGTTTATTGTGTTCAGAGCAGTGCACTGTCCAGTCTTACACCCAAAAGTACACATCTTATAAATCACTCGGAAATGTCATCCTTTACGAGGAGACACACTGCATACACACTACATGTCCATCCTATCTAAGGTCCCTTTGCAGCTGTAGATAATGACAACCATACCTTCCACATACTCCATAACCATGCACAGGTGGCGCTTGGTCTCAAAGGAGCAGAACATGCTGACCACAAAGGGGTTCTCAGCAAATGTCAAGATATCTCTCTCCACAAAAGCCTGCTGGATCTGGTTTCTCAAAATTAGGTTCTGTTTGTTGATCTTCTTCATGGCAAAACGTTGACGGGTGGTCTTGTGTCGCACCAAATACACCGCTCTAGAAAACCACATACCAAGAGGAAAAGTTCCATTTTCAGTTCAAACTGTTTTGTTGGTTTTTTTAAAAAAACGTGATGGTAACTGTTTTGGGTGGGTCCTGATAGACTTATCTGTGACTCCATAAAATCCCATCTCAGTGCTAAGCTCCCCTGGAAAAGAAGGAACCCCATGATGCTTCCTTCCAAAAGCTACTCTGTCTTCTTGAATTAAGCAGCGTTGTTGCTGATGTGACTAACAAGGAGGTATTTCAGACACAAATGTCACAAACTTCCTTAAGCATCATTGCAGAGAGTCATGTATTTTTCAACACTACAGTCACCATTTCACTTAAAAAATTGTCCAAAATGTATGGAATCTGCACGATTTCTTTCCAAGCTCCATAAAATTAATATGTCACCAGGGAGCTCCGTCAGTAAAGTATCTCTTACATTTCTATCATTTGCAGATCATTAGATTCCTGTACATTAATAATACAGTTTGCAAATAAAATTTTCATCCAGTTTGCCTGCCTTATTGAATCAGTATTTGTTTCCTTTTCTCTGGAGTATATTACATTTAACATGGTATTGTGCCTCACCAGCAGCTGACTATAAAATACACCCAGTATAAAGAAAGATACGAGTAACAGCAAAACTACCACCTCTCTCTCCCATTTTCACAAAGTTACGTTTAAAACATGGGGCCTGTGCAGAAATATGACTGAAAATGTTCAAAATCTTTTGTCTAACAATGTGCCTCTTTGACCTGCTCCATTGTGTCTTCACTGACTAAAAAATATGCTTACACTTTTTCCACATATAATTTTTAAAAAGTGAGTTACCGTGAACTAAGCACCCACTTCAACTAAACACTCAAGCACGTGCTCAGGTTTTGCTGTTATGACCTACTGAATATCACTGCTTTTCAGTTACAACCTAATGACTATCACTGGTAAGGATTTACAAACTGCAGAGTCAGGAACCATCTTTAAAATTCTGGATAGGTTTGTATGAGCGGTTAAAATTTTAACCAACCAACTTCATTCTGGATTCTTCAATGGATAATAAAATCTAATAGCATTTTTACTGTATTACTTCTCACAGTAGATTTGCCCCGATGTAATTTTAGCATCTCTTTTAGTATTTCAAGCGCTTACAAACAGCCACAGTTACATACATAATCTGAATACATGGAAGAATGGAAAAGCATAAACTATTTCTCCCTCAATATTCTTGCTGTTTCAATAACATTTGCAACTACAGCATTTCACCCTCACTCACTTAGCCTTTAAACAAACACAAATCGCAGGACTTAACCAGACAGCATGAAAGGAAATACAGACTAACTTGTTAAGCAATAAGGAAATGGGTGCAAAATAATTTTCTCAGAGTCATGGAACTGCATTTTTTTACTATCTCACAGTAAACGAAGTGACAATATCTTCCCTAGAGACAATGTTTAGGGAAAATGTTTTTGTCATCTCAAGCTAAGGTACCAAAGTATCTATATTTTACCTATCTACCATAAAGAAATGGTGCAGAATTAGTTACTGGAAAAACAGGCTTGAGGTCACAGCTAGGAAGGGCTTCAGAAAACTTGCACCACAGAGGGATTAGGAATACCATATTCTGAAAGCTTTAATGTAGGGCAACTAATTTTCCTGAGCTGGAAGCTGTGTGTCAGTTCAGCGCCATGTAGGGACTTCACAGCCAGGAACTACGTCCATGTACAGGGGCTATTGTCTAAGAAACCCCGAGATCGTTTAAGAAATGGCATCTCCCAGAAGAATGCAGAAGGCGTCACAAGTGTGGAACCTCTGTAAGACCCAAGCAAAATTCATTTACGTTTTGGACCCAACAAAAACCAGTCAGTCGCCAGACTTTGCTATAACCCTTCCCTGGGTAGGACAATAATAGTATTTTCTTCTAAAGCAAAGTCTAAAAGCCTTACCCATAAGCACCATTACTGATCAGTTTAATAGTTTCAAACTCTTCTTCAGATGGAGTTTTCTTTGACTGGACAGAGGCCCCACGGCTCTGGGGAAAGAAGACAAGAAAAACGGAAATCAGGAGCAGGAATGACTTCATTCCACATGTCACTTTTTTGTCCTTTTCTTCTTTAAGCAGCATTCACCCAAACTCAATCCATTTCTAAACCACTGGAGTCCTCAGCTTGAGGGTAATAGTCTGTATCACTAGGACCCTTGCAGATTCCCTCCACAATTATTAGCAGAATCAGCGGACTGTAAGTTTCAGGCCTTTCCACAACATCACAATTTTAAAATACCAATAAACTAAACAACTAAGGATTTTTGAAACCTAGGGAGTTATATAACTAAATTTTTCCAACAGTCTGTTACTAAAGCCAAGTCTCTTCAATACCCGTCACATTTTACAAGTGCAGATATGACGAATTTCTCCAGATGATTTTTGTTTGCAACTCTAAAAAAAAAAAATCAACAAAACCTGATGATAATGCCTGTTTGCAACTTTTAAGCATTCTATCACCACAGTATAGAGATTTCCACATTTTTATGAGTGCATACTCTAGTTTTAACATGAGCGTTTAAATGTCAGCACTTTTTTTTTAAATTAAAATTACTCTGCATTATAATTAAGTCTTTACTGTAGACTACTTCTTTCCAGAGACAAAAAAGCGCTAGACAGAGTGAGTGTATTACTGCTTTACCTCGACTGAATCATCTGTCTCAGGAGTGTCTGGGCTGTCATAGCTATTCAGTTGGGCCATTTCTGAAAAGAAAGAGGAAAGATTACTCCTAATGATCTCAATCAAACACTGTTCTCTTTGTTTATACAAGACAAACAGGATTTTAAGAGGTGCTTGTAGATGACGAAGGACATTCTTCCCCTTTGTAGAAAGTCACCCCAATTATACAGTGATAACCTTTAACATCTCAGCTGTAGGCAGTATTTTATATAAAAATGAATATAATTAATTGTTCTAATTTCAGCCTGACTTATTCTAGGCGGTTTCTATAATAAGTAAAAGCAATAAATGCAAATCTGGGGAAACCACGAGCTAGTTAATACTAAAACCTATTCTATGCATGTATGTCTGCATATAGCCTAGTGGCACAGCTGTACTCCAGAAAAGAAAAAGCATTACATTTCAAACAACCTCCCTCCATGAAATGTGTCTGATTCTGCAAAATTCTGAGCAGCAGCAGCAGCAGCAAACTGGGAGAAAGTCAGTTAGTTTAGGCTACTCAGCTGTCTTAGGAGATGCTATAAACTTTGCAAAACCAAATCCTACATTAACTACTAGTCTCTGCACAGACATCATTGACATTTCTGGGTGCCCTCCTTACAGAAAGGAAATAAGGCACTTTGACATCTCCGCACATTTCTAAAGAAAATTTTACTTTAGTAAGGGGAATTAGTGATGGAAAGGTTCTCTCCCATGACAGGGATCAAAGGAAATTTCCCTTTAATGTCAGATTTCAACAAATGCTATTAAATTGCATTTAGCAATCTTTGGTAGAAATTTTCCCAAAGAGCTCTTCACTTGAAGTCAACCTGTCACTGTCATTCTGGTAAACACCGTAGAAATTAAACTAGTCCTATCCAGACTACTAATTTATGCTAAAATTATGCTCTCCTGAGAAAACAAAAAGTACGGTTCAATTGCTGAAACATTCTGCAGTAACCTTCAGTCTCTGCCACACTTTCTATTGTTGCTGAGCAAGCCGTGCATGCTCCTAAAACTTGTCATAGGAGAAGAGATTCAGCTAGCAAAGTGCCAGGCAGAAGTATTAACTCACAAATTCCAAAGTTAGGATCTTCTGGGCCTCTGTACATTCACAGCATATTCAATTTACCATATGCAATTCTGGCACCTAGCAGAAAAGCTGTTACTGTCTTCTAAAGCATCACTCCCTTTGGTTTCGCTGCTATGCAAGATGTAAAAATACAATCTCATCTTCACCTAAAAATTCCTACTAGTGCTGGTTTCTCATGGAAAATCACAACAAATACACTTTTCCCAGAAAGGACAACAAAGTGGAATGACAGGATGCTTTCCAACCAGGCCACCAGCAGGCAGGCAGACCAGAAAAATAACGGGTAAATTTACTTTTACCGTCTAACAGCAAAGAGAAAACAGTTAAATCACAAAGCCATTTTGTAACATTGTTTCAGCTATAATACAGGGAGACATTATTAACATCATAAGTAAAGAACTGTCACCGTTGATGTGTGATCCTCACCCCAGCAACACTCCTTTGAGACATGGGGCTGGAAAGGACAGTCTAGAATTTGACAGCAAACAAGAAAATAAGGAAAAATGGCCTAGAAATTAAACCAATAAAATAAAAGCCTCCTTCAGCTATATAGTGACCAGGAGATCTGGTTATTCTTTCAGCAGTTTGAAAAGTACAAAACAAGAGTTCTCACCCTCCAGGGGATCCCTGGTGAGTCCCAGCTGGCTGATAATATAACGAGGAATGTCACATTTAATTCCTTGCCCTTCCTTGGCATGGCCTTCTGCAGCTTCTAACAAATGGTAGAACTCTTCAGGATCGAACTCCTACAGCAAGGTGGTGAGAGAGACAGGGAAAGGCAAATGATTCAGCTTTACAATTACAAAAGGTTTCTCCCCCATACAGGAGATTCCTCAGAAACATCCAAAGTTAATTCTGGGCTCAGCAGTGATGCAAAATATTTGCAGTTACAACAAGCATGTCAATGCATTCCACGCTGCTCTGCAAAAATGACAGACATTTACAGCCTGCTGGATGTCCACTGGCTTAGATCTGCAAATCAAAACAGGACATGGACTGTAGGGACTTTTTGTGAATGAAAACCAGACTATCGGATAATACAGTCATGATAATGTAAGCATCAATGTGGACACACCTCCCGGTTTTGTCACATTGAGATGTGCCAGGGAAAGGTCTGTGATGACTGAGGTGCCTTCTTCTGCCACCTCCATCTGACAGGTGAGATAAGCCAATATAAACCTCTGCTTTCAAATGTCACTTCTGATCAAATCATACACCCACCCAATTCTGTAACTGTCCCAACCTTCGCAATTGCTAATAAAATTATTAACAAAACAATAATTGCTATTTTATGAGCAGAGAAGATTTCACTTTCTATATAAGAAATACTGCTGCAGTATTTCTAGTACTATACAGTACAGGATCATCTTATCGACTCAGTTTTGGTGTATGTGATCTCTAAAGCAAGAAAAGGTTCTAAGAAGGTGTGATTTCTTTTACTAGACTAACAGATACAGTTGGAAATAAAAGACAAGGTTTTGGCGGCAGGAGCACTCTACTTAGAAACAAGTTCACTAGTTAACTCTAACTCTCCCCTACAAACCTCGTAATTCACCAGCAATAAGCAGCTTTGCCAAGACTCTCTAAAAATTTTCTAGTGAGATGGGAGGATAAAAGGGGAAGAGTTACAGCATACAGCTGTGAGGGCATCAGAAGAGAACTGACATGAGTGTGCTCAGCAGCATAAGAGAAAAGAGAGCACAGAACTGCAAACAGGAAAAGCAAATACGATGATGTAAAGATATTTGAATGGTTAGCGGAACAGAGGAAAGATGCACTTTTTATTGATTTCAACAATCCAAGCATCTAAGCAATGCTGCTTAGATACATGCTGTCACCAAGGACAGCAACAACGCAAGAAAGTAAGTTACTTCCTAACTCTTCTGGAAAAGGATTCATCAGCTACCTCAGAACTGGCAGAGGGCAGGAGCCAGGCCAGAGAGGACCACGGGAGCAAGATGGTCAACGGTACTGCACTACTGAAAGGGAAGGTGGAGTCAAGGAAGGACTCTTCAAGATACAGCTGTAGGTCGTTTATTGGTGAGTGAAGGACAGAAGAAAAAAAAGTCTGGTGACCAAAAATTCAAACATACAAAAAATTAAGAAATTAAACAAATTCCAATTCTGTCTTCTTTTTAGTAGATTTATTTAATCATCTGAATACAGTTTTACTTAAATAGGGAAGAATGATCCCTACTAAGCAGAGGCAAATTTTATTGAAAAATAATCTGAAAAATGAATAAATTACATACTTTTCCCCAAAAGATGGTTTCAGTGATGCACAAAACACATTATTATTTTCTTGAAGCCCCAGAGACTCAGTCCGTAAATAAGCATTTCACAGTCCAACTGGTAATACAAAGACTGAAGTCAAATAACTGAAGTTTAAAATACGTAAATGCCTTCACCCCCATTAAAATAATCACAACCATCACAACCACTATCTATATGGTCAGTTACTTCATATACAAGGAAGAAGTAAGAATGAGCTGTGTTACTAAAGTAAAAATTAATATTAAATCTTAGAATATTTGTCTATAAATTCACAAACAATGAAGCTAGAGGTTAAATTACAAAAAAATACGTTAAAAAAAAGAAAAGAAATTTAGTTCTCAAGCTATTTAAATGGTAGACTATCCATTGCTATATTTCTTGTTCTTTTAAGGATAAAAGGGACATTAATACTGAAGTCTTCATGTCAGCAGAATAAAACATGTATATGGAAAAAATTGCTAGAAAGGCAATCAGGTTAAATAAACAGAAAAGACTAATATACAAATATTATTTTTATGTTTTGAAGTCTAGCCACTTCATTGTCAAGGTTGTCACTACATGCTTTGGCGTTCATTACTCAAATCTCAATGATTTTACGGCTTCCACCTGCTCCCACTCACTTTCCAGAACATCAGGTGCTGAAGACAGTGAAGGAACCTGGAGACCTGCTGATTTGCAGCTAAAAGCTGGCTTGAGTTTGGATCTGCTTGCAGGTATAGAGATAGGTTCACAAAACTTACTGAGGTTTCATGCCTTCCTAGATGAGTACACTACTCCTACATTAGTAGAGTGTACACAAGCATAAATGACAATGGTGAACACAGCAAATACAAACACAATAAGCTTAAATTTAGTTGCTTTCTTCATTGTCTTCACTTCCAAAGGATACTTTGAATAAGTCCTAGATAATTGGATAACTCCAAGATAATTGGAGTCACAAAACTCCTCTACAATCACAAAAATAGTTTTGAAAGCCGAAGAATCCCAGCCTGAATGGAGTCGTGTCCAGAATTTTCAACGTAATCTAGTGGAGACTTCTTGAGTAAGTAAGTGTAGGCAGAAATAGTGTGGCCAGCAGGAATAGGGAGGTGATCGTGCCCCTGTACTCAGCACTGGTGAGGCTGAACATCGAATACTGTGTTCAGTTTTGGGCCCCTCACTACAAAAAGGACATTGAGTTGCTGGAGCGTGTCCAGAGAAGGGTGACGAAGCTGGTGAGGGGTCTGGAGCACAAATCTTATGAGGATCAGCTGAGGGAACTGGGGTTGTTCAGTCTAGAGAAGAGGAGGCTCGGGGGACCTTATCTCTCTCTGCAACTACCTGAAAAGGGGTTGTGGTGAGATGGATGTTGGTCTCTTCTCCCAAGTGACAAGTGATAGGACAAGAGGAAATGGCCTCAAGTTGCGTCAGGGGAGGTTTAGACTGGATATTAGGAAAAATTTCTTTACGGAGAGAGTGGTGAAGCATTGGAACAGGCTGCCCAGGGAGGTGGTGGAGTCACCATCACTGGAGGTGTTCAAGGAACATGTAGACGTGGCACTGCAGGACATGGTTTAGTGGGCATGGTGGTGTTGAGTTGATGGTTGGACTTAATGATCTTACAGGTCTTTTCCAACCTTAATGATTCTGTGATTCTGTGATCTGTCTTTATAATTGTGTGGCCTACTTCCTCATCACTGACAATGGTCTTCCTTGCGCTATAGGGTTCACAGCAAAGGAATTCATCTGACAGTCATGGAGGAGGAATAAGGGAACCCTCCAAAGTCTACCGGTGTTTTCACCAGTACCTCAGCAGATGTTTTCAAAAACAGGTATCATCGGAAAGGTTGGCCCACTCTTGTCTATTTTGTCATAGAAAGCTCTGCAAAATTCATTTATCTGCCAGTGACTCCAGTGATAAAATCACCCCTGTGCACATTGCTCGCAATGTACTTCAAATGTTAACTATACATCTATATCCAGCCACAGATTCCTAACTTAGCCAACTTCTTTAATGTATCAATCAAATGTAGCTGCTTTGTCATTTTTATGTCCAGAAAGAATCATTACGTTGCGAGCTTTGACCTCTCACGTAACACAAGCCAAGGAATTTCATCCTGCTATTTCGTAAGTTTCTACTATATGTTTGTGACACCTTCTCCAGCCCTCAAACATTTTTTTGTGACTTCCCTACACTCTCACCAATTTTTCAACATCTTTTTGAAATAGTGTCACAGAACTGACCTCTATAACCAATAACCACCACAACATTGTGTACACCAGAGGCCTGAACACCTCTTTCCATATATACTCAAGAATTATATTAACCCTCTTGCTGCGGCATCACAGTGAGAATGCACGTTCCGGCTGCACAAATATTTTTGGAGTTGCACAACTTCAGGACACAGTGGCCTATTTCATTGGGATGGCCTATACACTTTTCACCATTTCCTAGAGTTAAATAAAAGAATACGTTCTTATTAGCCAGAGTAAGTTATTAAAAAAGCAACGAGACTTGCTCTTCCATATAGTCCAATAACACTGAAAAGGATTTCAACCACAGGCTTCCAAATCTGCTTGGATCTCTCACTGGCCTATCTCTCTGTGTTCACAGCTGGAAAACCTGACATCAGGTTCCTCTGCAATTGCTGGGTCTATGGTAAGAGTTTCAGTCCAAGAGCCCAAACACCATTTATATCATGGAAGGGAACTTCTTCCTTAGCGACAGTTCTTTGTTAGCATGACTCTCTGGGCACCGTACGCACATCATACATTTACACACTCTTCACCGTACGTGCTAACAACACACAGAAAATCAGGTGGCATCAAGTAGCATGAAATGATGTCAACAGCTACATCTGGCCCCTCAGCCCCAAACTTTATACCAAAATATAATTCAGCTGCTGTTGCAGCTGACACTCGAATGGAAAGATACTTCTATATTAATGCAAAAGACACTTAGTACTTCTTTTTTAAAAATATTGATTTATTTTTAATCAATGTTTTTATGAGAATTTAAAGCTTTCTCTTGAAGGCTTTGTGTTCCTTATCTCCTCAAACACACACCAGACTCTTTAGATCATACATGCACTCTCCTGAGGACCAAACTTACCAGGCACTCAAGCAGCCGAGCTGGTCGTGCAATGATAATCATCAACTTCTTCACAAGCTGGGTAACGAAGGCAACCTCGGAGCTCTCGGATCGCTCGTGGGCCTGTGGAGAGCGGAACATCACATTACGGTCCTAGCAGTGAACTCTTCATTTTTATATGTCAAATGCTGAACACAGAGCAATCACCAGCTCAGCAACTGTAATTCAGCAGCAAAGGCATGACTGAGTCAAGGCAGGCAATGATCTCAGCTCATTCAAGGATGCCAAGTAACATACAGCTTTTTCCATTACAGCTGACTCCTTTTATCATGCAAGAGATATTTCAAAGGCTCTATTTACATTATATCCCCTATCAATTATATTAGAAATTATGTGGGTTTAATTTTATTTTTAAAATTAAAATAGGAATACTAATTTTTTTCAATTTTACCTTCCACACAATACTGACATCTAGATAATTACTAACAGCTACATGTTTCTAGGCTTTACTTTTAGCTAGAATTTGAAATACTTCTGTTCATCATCAAGAAAAACCTAAACTTTAGTTTTTCTTTATTTATTTTTATAAATCCTGCTGAACAACTACAGCATTGTACTGTATGCTATGTAAGACCAAGCACACAAGCAAAGAGCATATAGAAACCTTATTCAGAGAATTTACTCTTGTCCACCCCCTTTACTTTACTAGATTTCAGTATAAATTCAAGGCTTAGTTTCAAGGTATGTGTGTGTGTGACAGTCTGTCTTCTTATAACAATAAACACACTAAAACAAATGTTAAAAAAAGCCCACCAAAGACAAATTTGAACAACTGCCCCCAAATTACTGTTTTGCTCAAACCCACAATGGTTACATTATGAGTCCTGAAGCACAAATAAATCTGTATTTCACTGCAGGGCGATAAAAGATGGTTCCAATGACATGTAAAAACTCTGAAACAAAGTATAGCTATTTTCTCCCCAAAGTCTAAAAATTAGGCTTTAGCAGAGCCACAAATATAAAGTCCAGAACTTAACCAATGAGCTTATGCTGGCAATGAGCCAACTGCTTATAGGAATGATATTTTATCAACAAGGATGCAAACAGTAAGAAACTAAAAGGTTCATTTAGCATTGTTCATTAGCGCCATCTAAGAAAAAGACATATATGGGTGAGAAGTCAGATCACCCTGGTGATCACCTAAAAGAACAATAAAAACACAGCAAAGCAGAAATTCAGAGCTAGAAACACACAGGCAGCATTTTAAATAATATATCCCTGATACTTTGTTACCAAGCAAAAAAATAAGAGTTCATTATTTCTCATTTTGACACAGGTCAGAATAAGAAATGTTATTTGTTTACTTCAGCACTGATAAGCTATGGCTAGAATTTTAACCTTGAAGAAAACAATGTAACTGCTAGTTCATTATCTAAAAAGAACATCAGAGATGCTTCCTGGCTATAGAGCCTTATAAAGAAGATTATTTTGAAAGCACTGAAATAAGTTGCGATTTTTTTCTAACTAAAAGGCATTTTCTGATTATAAAATAGAAAATAATCAAAATTAAGATGATTAGTATTCACTCTGTGAACCCTAATGAATTACGCAAACTTATGAGTTAAAATATAACTTATAGAAAGAAATTAATGCTTTCATATATGAAAAGCCATTCCAGATCACCAGGGGTTAGCTGTGTTGAAATGAATAAAACATCAACAACTTCGTATTATCTGCAATATAAGCCATGCAATTGGAAAGTCCTTCCCCCCCCCACCTAAGTTATAGTACGCAAAAAATAGCAATTCATCTTTTTGCATCCATTTATACTCTTGAAGCAAACTTATTCTTTCAAATCAAGTCCTTTTTTTTTCTCCTTTTCAACAATTTAGGCAAAATCATTTAAAAATGTAACTAATTTAATCAGGTGTCTACTTTGAAAATGAAAAGCTAGACCACGACTGCCAAATGATAGAGAAAAGCAAAAGGAAAAAAAAGGATTACAAAAATCAAACACAACTTGTAACAGCCACTCAGCCATCATCTCTGCACAGCGCTGCTCTTCCAAGATCCTCAATAAAACTGCCTCTTCATGTTTCCTTCTCGCGCAGGACAGCCCGGACATCCCTACAGACGTCTTGTTTACAATCCGTCCCAAGGACAGCATCAGGAAACCAGAGGGTTATATAGCCAAGCACTGCCTGCCGCTTCCATGTGCCTTAGTATGAGGCGTGCCATCTAATTAGCAGTTCCCCAATGACGACACGCTTGTCTGAAGGTTGCTGGTGGCATTTCAGGATTTCCCCCCCTCTGCCTCCCAAGGGGAGGAGGGAGAAGCTGTAAGGGTTGTGGGTAGAGGCTGATGCCATTCCTACACACATTGCCAGTGACATGTGTACAGGAGGTAGCAATGGGTAATTTACAAACCGATTCCCTTCTCTGAAAGACTCATCCGTCACTAACTGTAGCTACTGGGGCATGAAATTAAAATCACTGTCCTCCCCTGGGGTTCAGCAGGACCAATAACTGGGATATGCAAGTCACAACACTGTAATTGAGCTAATATACTGATGGAAACCAAAACAATAGACCTGCAATGCCAAGAACCAATAAATTTACACTCAGGCTCAAACTAAGAAAGCAATCCCAATCAGAATATCCATTTGCCAATGTGCAGCATCAGTCACCGCAGTATAATACTAACCCCCTCCCCTTTTTCTTTTGTTCCATGCACAGAAACACCTGTAATCCTTCATCTTCCTCACCAATTGGCTACACATACAAAAAAGACATTAAGCTTCTTTTGGAAAGTTTTACCTTGTCAATTCAACCAAGTCATAACTGACTATAACCTTTTTTTACCCAGGAACCTGAGGTCCCATCCCATCCTCTAACCCCACTCCACTGTAACAGATCAAGAACTGAATGTCATATATTCTTTTTTATAAGCGCTTTATCTTATTTTTCAATTTTTTAACTTCAAGTGTGAAGTGTAACATTCAAGTTCATGTTTTCCAAAATAAAGAACATCTCTTAAATTCATTTTTTCTTCAGGATAATTTCTATGATGCAATAAGCAATAGGTTTTTCTGGCTAACAGACAATATTTCATGCTCCAAACAAGGGAAAAGATCTTATTTGCCATAACTAATGAGATTTGTTGGTACTTCATTACAAAAGTCAGGATCTAAAAACTTTTAAAAGCTTTCTGGTTTTGTATATTTAAACAGCTCATTATTTATATACCCAGTTACGCTATTTTATGGATACATTTTCTACAACATAAAGTAGACTCAAGCTGCAAGACGTTAAATCTCGTTTTCTTTCTATGATTTGAAATACTGTGCAAGTTTAGTCTGTTACAACATGTCAGAATCAGCACCTTAAAAAAGAATTTCAAGAGAATCCATTCTTTCACAGTAAAACTGTATGAAAACCCATGGGTATTCCTGCCCATACTTGCTGACCTGCTGCTGCTCATTTTCTTATTCACCAATAAATCATCTTCCCAATTTTTCTATATCTTATAAAAATATACCATAAAACTATATAGCCTACTGCACAGACCATACAACTGCCCAAGTGGAAGAGCTTTTTTGATGACCTTCCGGTTGGTATTACTTACATTGTGTGTAACTCTGCATGATACCTTACAAGCTAAGCAAAGGTGAAGTCCCTGCCCTCAAATTTGGAATAATCTAAACTTGACTCCAACCTGTGTTTCAGTTGAATCTTCCAAAAGATATATTATCACCAGTTTCTATACATTTAGACTGAAATGTCCCAATTATTTCCTTCTAGAATGCAGTCTGAAGGGCAAAGCACAGACTGGCAAGCAAGGGAAAACAAGTAGCTTTTAAATATTAAACTATAAAAGAAAAGACAAGGAACTATGATAGGATAGAAAAAAACAAATGAGAAAGATGTAGAATGAAGTCTTTGGCACTCCTCCGCTGTCTTTAATTTCTTTGCCCTCTTCCTTCCCAGCCTGTTCTGCCTCCCTTGTCTCTCTAAGCTTTCCTTTTAATCATCTCTAGCCCACCTCACTTCCTAAAGTAATTCAATTAAACTTAAGAGTTGACCCTTCTCTCACCCCTACTCTGCAGAAGATGTTAAGAAGGAAGAGGTCAAAGTAAGCCCTGAATGTCAATTCCTGAACAAGCCCAGAGATGACCATTGCATCTTCTCTAATAACAGTTTAATGTCATATTTCCTTGTACTTAGGAGTAGCAGTAGAATGCATGTAGTATCAAGGGGGAAAGGATATTTAAGAAGTGTGTTTTGAGGGAGGGGAGAGGAAAGGAAAAAGCAGATTTATCTGACCCACACCTTCTCCGAGACCCTGATTAACCTCTTCAGGCCAGAAGACAGGCCTGAAAGTGCAGACTGAAGTGGCCAGACCCAATTTATTGCTCTTTTAATTCCTTATGCTATGAGAAATCATTGTCCACACACAGAGGACGGAAGTCTGGGAGTGGGAGAATTTCAAGCTCCAAGTATCTGCTACCAGAAGCAGTAAAACACACTGTAGTCCCCTTGCGCCCCTTGAAATGTAAGCTATTTTGCCGAACATACGCACCCACTTTTAGTGAAACCTTCTCAACTTCCAAACCATCACGTAAAGACGGCAGATCCCTTATTTCATAGCTGACGTGTGCAAATACCCTGCTTCCAAACTCTGGAGATACAAGGTGGACCCACTGGCACATGCTCATCTGGGTGCAGGAAATCCCTCCATCTCCCCCTTCCACTGCCAGCCCTGCGGTCCTGCCCTCCACACGCAGGACTGCCCACGTGCCTCCGCCAGCCCGCGGCCAGCCATCGCTGGGCCCAGCAGTAACGGCTGGCTGATGCTTATCCTGCTCAGGAAGGCTACGCTGCCGCTCTCAAACTCCAGAAACATTTTCCTCTCTTTTAAAGACTACAAATACTGAACATTTTCTTTGACTAGATGCAGTTTTTCCAGCCCTGGGTGGTGGCATCAATGTTCAAACTCTTGCATGGCATCCGAACAACACCACTTTTACCAGGAAACACATTTTTTACTATTAAATGCATCCACAGTAGTTACTGATATCCCATCGGCAGACAGCCATACAGGCCCTTAGAAGATATTCCCTACTTCTCTTGATCTGTCAGAATTATATTCCCCATGCAGAGGCAGAACACCACAAAAAAACCCATGAGTCATTTTTATCCCATGCATAACAAATATCAGGGAAATTAGAGCCACACTCATATAAGTGGGGTACCCCAAGATTTTAGCTGGTACAAGGGAAGATTCTGCAGTTTTCAAAAAGCTTTTTCATACACTAATTGTATATTAATATAGTATTTTTATTCATCTGCCATTTTCTAATGTCTGGAAAGAGTGGCAAAGGGGTACAAACCAGTGCAAATCATGCCAGTGCATTGACAAACTGATCAATGCCATATAAACACATCTTCGCCAAATAGATTAAAAATCATCACAGAAAATAAATTATTTCAGGTGTTCTGTTTCTAGGTGTCTCCATGATATCTGTTTTCTGAGACTGTGATCTTTATAAATCCTGTGTTTTCAGCCTGCTGTCTCCTTAAACCAAAGCTTAGGAAGACATTCCCAAACGGAGGTCTGGACCCAGAAACTGGTAACTGCACTGACTCTTCACAACAGCTATAGCATAAATTCTACAAGACATTTTGAATTTAGTAAGATTTTCCTTTTAAAGGAAAAGAGCAATTTTTAATGAGTAGCTGAAGCATACTGAACATGCATTAAAACTGTGCCCCCTTGTGTGTTTTCATATGCTTTGAACACCACAAAACACATCGAAGTACTAAAAAACCCACAATTGGATTAAGTTCAGCTCAAAAAAATCTTTTATGAAAAATTTATAGCAACACTACAAACTATGGTGTTTTCACTCCTTGAAGGCATTATTGTAATTAATAAGTCATTCAGTCTTGAAGTACATGAAAGGAAAGTTCAGTAATTTCCTTCATCTGGATGAACACAATTTTCATAAATGGTAAAGACTGCCTTTGATTTACTCATATGCATATTTAACTTTTGTACAAATGAAGTACACAGGTGAAGTGATTTGCTCAAATCCACCCATGGTAGATCAACAGCAGACTGTAACAACTCAGATCTCCTGACACCCCCACCCGCTGCCTTTCCCCTGGAATCCACGTTGTCTCTCCTAAAATCAAAGCTCTGGCTTCTTGTTTAAAGTTTCAATCAAAATAATATATTCTACTTTCCAGGGAGCACTTACATCCTGGAGAAGTTTCTCCAAGTTTTCCTGCAGCTCATAAAAGTACCGAGAAGTAATAAGACCTTCACGTGATTTATCTAGGCAATCTCTGGCCAGTTCAATAACTTGATGATGAATGAAACTTAGGACCCCATCTGCTAATTGCAGCACGTTTTCTGGAGCATTAGAGGCAATAAACTCAGCCAGCCGTTCTTCCATCTGCGCTGTGGCCTAAGAGTACAGAATAAAGAGAAATTACTCCCAAATTTTACTATCCCAGAACTTAAAACATAAACAAGTAGGGTGCTAAAGTAACATATTAGCAATTCCAAAATGCATGAGGCTTAAAATATATTCCAAAACACAATAGCATTTTCCTGAGAATAAAAATAACATACCATAGGCAAAAGTTATGTTCACATGAGCAAACAACAAAAATTAACCAGAACACACTTTCTGAAAATGCAAATGACCATAAAAATATCTTGGTCCTGAGGCTGTATTCCTCCCTGCATCTGCAGAGTAAGGACGTAAGATACGAGGCAGTTCTCAGAACTTTTAAGCAAGACCGTGCAACCTGAAAATCATTGCCCCAAGCAATAGACACATGACATTTCTATCACTGTAAGCCCTGATATCCTGTCTCCAGAGAAACATCTATTTTTGCTATTGGTAGAACAGGAAGGAATGGCCATATCAACAGCTCTGGGATACACTATCTTCTACACTCATTTCAATGAGATCTTAACTTTCAAAGCTTGATTCCACAGATTTCAATATTCAGCTTTTTTTTAAAAAAACACACTTGTTTTCACTGCAGATCACTTCAGCACATTTCAGTGTAACTGAATTCAGATTGACTTTTCTAGAAATCCAAATCTATCTTCATTGCTTCTCTGGTACCAAAAGCCTCAGGGGCAAACTTGTTTTTTGCCAAAACCTCCAGTATAATTTGGAATTACTTTAAAAGAAAACTTTGCACTTCCAATATGTAAGTGGAAAACCTACCAAAACCAAATAAGTTTGGATCAACATAAAGCAAATTTAATGCAGTCATACAAGCAATAATGAGAGAATGTTATTCAACATATTTTGAAATTACTCTTTAAAATAGCTTTTTAAAGTATATATGAAACTAAGCAAAACATCCCTTTTCCAGCCTTGATCTGGTTTGGAATTTAAAGAAAAAGACAAGGTTTAGTTCAAAATATATGGAGACACTGGCCTCATAAACAACATAAATGGACTGAGCAGCCAGAGCATGGCCTTTCTCCTCATTCCTGTGAGCATTTGTCATGCCAATAAAAGACATGAGAAGTTTAGTAAATATGATGTACATACACAAATACACAAAGTTTTTCTATTTCTTCTACTGCAGAATTAATGTATGAAGCAGAGAATGCAGCTTCAAATTGTCAGCAAACTTCACTGCTTGGAAATCAGAGGTAAGAGCTGGGCTCCTTCTCCAATGTGCACAACAAATTAATTCTGAGCTTGGTCACAAGTTCATTGAATGCATTATTCAAAAAAGTGATTCCTTACCTTTGGAAACCTTTCTTTGTATACATGATTCATCATTATTATTTCACTGTCAAAGGAAACTGGGGAGCGACCCGGGCTAGAGGAGAAAAGAAAGTATGTTATCATTGACAGGTCTCACATCAAAAACATCCAAAATCCAGTGCTGGTCATAACGCTGCCACGCTGACTGTAGCCCTTCCAAAGCTTTGACTTCACTTCAGTAATGGGTAGATGCTCAACTTCAGAGAAAATCCTAGCAAGCAATGGCAATCTACAGCCCTCACAGTTAACTCATCTGAAAACTGCTAACATTCCTGTCGTCATGTGAACTCAGGCAGAAACCCACCTATTTTCAGTGAATGCAAGCCCTAACATACAAGCATGTAAAAACCCCGTGCATTTGTTGCAGGTACATTTGTTATTTCTCTCGTTCTCTTACTGCCCTCCATGACAGTGGTAGCAGCCCTGCTCAGAAGGAAATCACTATTACTTCTGGAGTCTCTAGTGCCAGAAAGGAGCAGAGTAAAATGAAACAAGGAACTTGAGATGATTTGCTTTCCTTTGTCTGAAGAATACCACACTACAGGAGGGATGCATGAGCAGTGTTATTCAGCTAAATCTTACATATAAATACCACCAGCAATAGGAACAGAATACTTTTATGAAAACTGCACTCCCTTGAGGCATGTTACACCACGGATGCATATGCATGTATGCATAGGTTAGCAAGCAACTTCAAGGCACACCAAAAAACAGGACACTAAATCTTGACAAACTGCATTTATATTACTGTTTAGGTTTTTTTTTAAAAAAAGAGTTGCATCTCATTTCATCACATCTGATGGTATGCAATGCTCTGACTCATTCTGCCACTGAGGACAGCTGGAGTGAGGTAATGCAGATAATCCCTAGCTACAGGATCGCCTACAGCATCTCATTTCTTTGGTTACCTTGTTTTAATGTTCAAGACAAGCAAGGGCTTCAATTATTTGGCATCTCACATGATCATTGTCTTTATGAGTTTAAGAGTACTACATATTGCTAAAAATATTTTCTCTATGGCAAAAAATATAATTTTATCTTGAATGAGTTCAAACGTTTTAAACTTTCTTGTGAAGGATGAAATGAATCTCTCTAAATGGAATAAATGCATTTTAAACTTGGAATGCATTAAGTTACTACCTTGCTGCTAACCTATTTAAAGGAAAAAACATACTTTTGGGAACATATATTTACAATTCAAAGAAAATTTAATTCACTGGCTCACAGAATATAGCAATACCAATCTCTTTTCATGCCTGGCACTGGAATTCCATGAATTACATTGTGTCTTGTTTTTATTAAGGCTTATCCCTCAGCTTGGGAAAATACACTTTAGATTAAATCTCTCACTGAATCCTTACGTTAAAAGAGTGAAACTGATTTGGATGTTTTGGATACCAAGTAAAAACACATTTTCATCAACTTTTTTTTAAGAAAATATATCCCTTAGCTTGGTAGATAGCTATTTTTAATCAAGGAAATTTTTTTTAAAAAAAAAAACTTAGATTTATATTCATATGTAATATCTGACATTATAAAAAGAAGGGCAAGAACATTTAAATTTCAGACTTAGAAGCAAATTCCCCCACACAACTAGCCTGACATCTCTATCCTTTTTTCTCTAAGAGCAAACAATCCAATATAAACACACAACACTTGTTTGCTGGTAGTTCATATGGAGCTGAAGAACTTGGTGAACATAATTACTGAAGAATTTATTTTTCTATAATGTATTATTTCTCTGTGTGATTTAAGTGAGGTATAAATTACAAGGATATATATGCCCTTTGGTACTAACTACAGAAATATGTAGGCACATACATACTTCATTTTAACACTAAAGTAGTCCTACCAAAATTTGTGGATGCTTAAGTATTTGCTGTCTTAGGGCTACAATAAAACTTGAGGGGTTTTGCGTTTTGTTTTCAAGGCACTTTATTCATACGGGTACAGGAAATTAAGAGCTATGCAGAAATCATGTTACTTGAGCTGTCCTGCCAGCAGTTGTAGTGTTTCCTTAAGGAGAGCCACAATGATATGGAAGTTTATTGGGTTTGCTTTTGTTTTTTACGATCCTGAAACAAAGTCATTTCTTTGCACAATAGTCTACTGATTGGCAAGACAGTAAACACTTATAATCCCTCAGCTTCCTTGGGTATTGGCAGTTTGTCCCACCTTTGGAAGCTGATTAATGCCACTTTTTACCACCTAAAATGACAGAGCATCCGAACAACTCCGGATAAAACCTGGGATCAAGGTTCAAATCGTTATTCTAAAGAAAATATGCCCAATATAACAGTCAAATTAAATGTCTAGCTGACTATAGCAAGACTGCAACATAATATACTGCACCATAATTTTTTATGTTGATCCTTAGCCTGGCAAACTACAGAAATAATTAGATGGATAACTGACTAACTAACCAAAGGCTAGCTGCCAGGCACTGCCGGTTACTTTACACACCTTTGAGACACAACCAGGTGAAAAAGAAACTAGGTCTGGGCAGATAACTGAATGCCACCAAGGAAGAACGTAAGAAAATTTAGAAAAAATAAAAAAGGAGTTTAATACATTTTATTGGCGTGACAGCTTTTCAAATGCAAAAGCTTCACACATCTATCTAGCACCAAAAATTTCACATACAGAACTAAACCAGTCTAACATTTCAAGCCTCACAAAGGAAGGATTATTTTCTGTAAAACAGAGGACACACACTGTGCACGTGCATAACATTTTAAGACAAAAAGCAGGCTGCTTGTCTTTTCTTGGTAGATAGGTAGGTCAAAGAAATGATTATTGTCAGTTAGTTTTTCATTTCAGCAGAGCAGACATTAGAAGAATAGTATCTGTCCCCTTAAGCTTAACAACAGAATGAAAAACTACTCTCTCTTTTCGCCTTCTTCACCCTCCCTCCATTTTATGAAATGATGTGGTGGTAGACTTTCAGTGACATCTATCTCCTGCAAAGCTTCTAGCCTTCAACTTGTCAAAACTCCTGTGTCTATCTGACGCTAGAAAGTGAAAATAGCTTATAGACAGCTATTTCAAGGAGTAGCATTTATAGTAATAACTTAAATCTTACAAAATCTAGTTTAACTGTGACTAAATAAAACTGAGATGTTTATGAATACCTCATTTTTCCTTCACTGTGTCAGCTGTATTTCTTAGGAAACAGAAGAGAAGCTAAAAGCACTGTGTTCCCCTCTGCTTTTACCCTGTACATAAAGGTTTAATTAGGATGTATTTACAGCATGTTACCAAAGTCAGTGTCCATAGGAAAATTAAAACCATAGGCCTTAATTTTCTGTCATTTCCAGACACACAAAATAAGGACTTTTAAAACTAGAGAGCTAAAGTTGTATGAAGTAGAAATGAAATTAAACCTTCTGTTGAAGGTGAGCAGAGCATCAGCCTTCCTCTTCCCCCAAGAAAGAAAGAAATACATAAATCTTTGACCTCATACAAATCACATTAATTCTAGAAGTAAGTGAGAAAACTCCCCCTGAAAAAAGAGACAATAAAGCAGAAACAAATATGGACAATCTACGTCTTTCCATCAAACTTCAGAGCAAATATGACTCAGTGCTTCACACAGACCACAATTAGAACTTGGGTCCTAATCCTGTTTCTGGATAGGACAATTACCAAAGGATAACTGAACTCAGTAGAGCAGAATCCATGTCCTAAAGTCTGAATTTATGCAACATGCACAATAATAGTGAAATACAGTTTCCCACAGAATTACAACCTTCTATAGCATGGAGGAAGTAATGTAGAAAATTAAACATGTAACCTTAGATTATTTTTCAGGATTTATACAAGGATCCTTCTTCCTGCATAATCATAACCAAACAGCACAGAAAGTCCCCACTGGGCAGTTATACTAGTGCTGATAGAAAAAAGGGAATCTCAGGCAAAGCAGGATATACAGTAATTATTCTGCTTATGGACCAGGCAAGTGGTGAAACAGAGTCTTTCTCACTGAGCACTTTGAAAAGTAATTTCTGAGTTTGTTTACATACTTTTTGATTTTTTTAATTCATTTTTACAAACACTGAGCTTCAGCTACATTTAATCTGCAGACAAATACTATTTGTGATTGGGTTTGTATCGCTGAACTGTTTTCTAGTTCAGCCCTTCTTTATACTAGGAGTCACATTCTTATGAATGTAAAGGGGTTTTTTAACATTATAAATATAAATAATAAATTAATAAATAATAATTATAATATATAGGTGTATATATATAATAAAGCATTAAGGGAAAGGGAATAGATTTCAGTCACAATCTCTTTGAAAGGAAGGATTAATGATTTTTTTCTACAGACTTACACAGAGGCTGCAACTAGCTCTTTCCAATGCTTAAGGTTTTTTTTATGCATGCCAACAACAACTGAGACTGCTTTAGACAGAAAGCACCAGAAAGTTAAAGTAATAAGCAGTACAGGGGGCAAATACGAATACACAGTTTTCCTCGTAAGAGAAAACCAAAAAGATGGTGAGTGAACCCAAAAATTAATAAATTTAAAACCAATCACTTTGAAGAACTTTTTAAAATCAAGTTCACAGAACTCACTGTCTTGAGAGAGAAAACAAAGAGACCAACATTATCAGTAATGTAGTTAGAATGTATTTTTGTAAGAAATAGATGCCTTATGCTTCAGAATATAAAACTATTATCCTTCTCCGGCAAATCCGTGGCTGCATGAATCCCTCCTCTGCAGGGAGCACCGCCTGCTCCTCCATTGCTTGTGGCCTTGGCACCTTCTGAAAGCAGCAGCATGTAGTGATGAAACTACCAAGATTACTCAAGTGGTTAAAGCTGACACTTAAGTGCCATGAGATGAGAGAGCTCCACAACCTGCAGGATCAATTTTTAACATAAAAATGGACTATGTGGGCCACTGGTGTGGTTTCACAACACCTATTCCTTCTTCCCATCTTGGGCATTTTATTGTCAGAAGCCGTTTTTGGCAACTGGCATTTTCTAGGAGTTGTCTCTGTATATGAATGGCAGGATCTAGCATGTCTAAAGTCAGGTTGGAGGTTTGCATTTAAAAAGCATTACCCAGCAAAGGATGAAGGAGCATATCTGATTAAGGATGATCTCATCTACTTCAACTATATAAAAACTCACTGCTACACACTTCAACCCTTTTTCCCTAGACAACATTATCCTGTAATATGAAAGAGATCAAGAAAAATGGGCAGATTGGTGGGCTGAGTGACTGCACAAAGGCAGCTCCTGAAGAAGTTGTTATTAGTTAACTCTACTTTTATCTCTGACATTCTCCACACATTCCCACGTGTTAGCAACCACTAAAGGATGACAAGTAAAGAGAACCGGGAAAAGATGGAGGGCAGCATCTCTCTCAACTTAAAAAGAGTAACGATGCCAAGTTTAGTGCAAGAATTAATGTGTGCAAAAATGCAGAACTCCATGCATTTTACTCCTGGGAGAAAACATCTTCTTCAGGTAAAGCCCAGGATTGTTATAAACAAAGTGAATGTAACCTGGGCATCTCTGTCGGTCAGTAACTTGAAGGATTTGAAGGTTGCGTTACAAAAAAAAGAGAGCAGTTGAGAGATGATATTTAGGAACTACTGCTGCAGGTAATAAAGAAATACTTTCTTCTAACAAAGACACACTGTAAGCACCAAAACAGGTGCATCACATGGACATATGTTCTGTCATTCAGCATGTGAGTACTGGATCTATTGGAGATGGATGAGAGAACAGTCTCCTGGCATTAGCAACCACCTTTATAAGCACATCACACTTTTGAATTCCACCAATTGTCTCAGGCTACCTCCTACCCCCTGCACAGGAAAGCGGCTGGGAAAGAACCAGTGCCATTTCTTTGGTGTAGAAATTCGGGCGATTTCAAATAAGGTGTGATTAATTAAGTGATGAGTATCTTCAAGCCACACTGGCAGGACACCTCAAGCAACGGAGGTGCTACCAACTTGTCAGTGTACATCAGCTAACGCTACCCTCCCTGACTGTACGCTTTGTTACTTTTTTCACCCAGTTTGATCATTAAGACTGCCCTGTGTGAACAGAACATTTGCAGCTAGATACAAGAAAATGGTAAATTTGTAGTCAAAGAAGCAGATTTTTCCAAAAGTTAGATCTATGCAATACTCTCCTCCATCTAGGAGCATACAAGGATCATCTGATACTTCTAAAAAACCCTGGGTTACAGAGACCCTCAAAAACAATGGTCCCAGCATTTGAAAGCAACATCTTAAAATACCAGTTCCTCTCTCATAAAAAGAGATGTAAAGCTGCAGTCATAAAGGATGAAAAATGAATACATGTTAACAATCAGTCATAAATATCAGACCATCTTTTAAATTACAAAGCTGTGACCGCCAATTAAGGAATATGTCTGATGTATTTTGTTCATCTGCTTTTCATTAAAGCTGATCAAACAAGACCATTAAATGCTTATGAAAATATTATATTCTTAGGAAATTCCTGCTTATTTTCAACATATTAACTGCTCAGATTTTACTTTTTTCATTTTTTGGGTAAGTAAAAATATCCTCTCACCAAGTGAGCTAACTCTATCATGTAGGCAAATAAATAAGCAAGCTGTGCAGTGAATAAGGTCTGGTCTTCACATATTTCAGTACTTGTTTGTTTACAAGGACACGCTACCCTCTGTCAAAGAGGGTATTTACTCCTGCAAATATTGCTCCAATTGGTTGGATTGACATATCAATTTTCCTTTGATGTGCAAGGGCCAACATGAATGCTTAGTAGTGGCAAGGGTGCTTTAGAGTCACACAGCATCACAGTACTAGCAATAAGCAAAATGAAAAACAAATCAGGCACAGTAAGTTTAAAAAATTAGATTACTTCATTTTAAGCTTTGGAATACCAATACGGCTGACCATTATCACACTGAAAACCAGAGAGAGCTAGAGAAAGCATTCAAGAGAGGAAGAAGATTAATCTCATAGTTATATGACACACTGAATTAATCTAGTCTCGTCACAAATTATAAACCTACTATATGATAACACTGCTTTTAAATTGGCTCACAGAGGTAAATTCTCAGCAAGTTGATAATCCATATTAACAAGGAAAAAATAAAATTGGGCTCTTCATTTTATTGTTTATATCATACTTGCATTAGCAAGAGTTTCTTATACTTCATTATGCCAACAGTAATATGTCTGTGTTAGAAAGGACAATAATTACTTTAGTGATGTGTTGTCTACCTACAGTAGCTGTCTCATCTATAAAGAATTAGTACTACCACAGTTAACACTGATTATTGCTGAGTAGTGTAAGAATGACAGCAAGAGGACTGAAGTAGGACTATTGTTCAAAGAGACTTAGTACAAATCACATAACTAGTTTTTTACTACATGGCAATTTGCAGAGATCACAGGCTAAGTGTGCTACTACCCATAGTACTTACCTGCTCCTGTAGATTACTGTGTAACTACACTTAGTAGATCCATATGCAATTACCATGCAGCCTGTACTGAAGTTCAGAACATACAAATAAATTAAAAATAATCACGAAAGGTCAGCTCTGACACAATACTCACCATGGATTTTTTTTTTTATCTTGGTCTGTTTCACTTCCTTCTACTACAAACCCAGCCTAGGTCCTGAGCTGAGCACACTGATTCAGTATTTCGAGCTGGCAGAGTTTCTGAATCTTGTCCATAATTTAAAGGCGATATCCACCCCTGACACCCTCAGATGAGAAGCAGAAGAAAGAATTTACCTCCTTGTCCCCTGCTTGCATAAATCCTTTTTCCTTCACAAGATGCTGTGTCTAGAGGTACACATCTCTAGACTTTCATTCACTTGGTCCAGCACTAAATGCATAGCAAAACTTAAGGCTTTTGCCATGATACAAAATGTTTGTGGATTTATTCCACATAACTGTTAGAGACCTGCAAGAAAGACTGCCCAGAGAGTTTTTAGAATCTCCATAATGGGAGATATTCAAAAGCCATCTGGACATGGTCCTGGGCAACCTGCTCGAGCAGGGGTTTGGACAAGATGACCTCCAGAGGTCCTCTCCAACCTCAGTCATTCTGTAATTCTGTGAAAGATGAAGTTCTAGTTGCTTCTGGTTTTAAGTATGGAAAAATCAACTGCACAAGGAAATAACCCCCTATCTTTGAACAATCAGTTCTGTGAAGCAACAGTAAAAATTACTCAACTGCTAATGCAGGAGAAATGTTTTCAGCACTATTACAAAATTGCTCTCGGGTGTGATTCCATTTAAGGTTTTGACTTCAGCTACTCTAGTTTTCATACCCCTTCAGAAGCACTACTGGAAAAGTTATTAACAGTGACTGTAACCACTTCCTTATATTAATGCAGCAAAATTCTGAGAAGAAACTTCGTTAAAGGAAATCTACATCCTATAGATCTAGTCTGAGACGCTTGTGGATCATGTTTTCATAGAGTTATTGTCAAGATACAAAAGCAGACTGTGTTAACCATTTTGCAACCCAAAACCTTAGCATCAAATGTAAAAAAAAAAATAATCCTTTCTGATTAGGTGAGGTGGGTTAAATGTTGATTAAAATAATTTCAAAAACTTGTAACAAAACAACTACAAACGACTATTCTTAGATCTGAAAGCACACATAGAAATGCAATACATGTATCCAACATCTTAAAAATTCAACAAACAACCTAAAGCTCACCTGAGACTGCGAGATCGAGGCCTCAAGGCTGGAGAATGGCGCCCTTCCTCATCAGTGATGCTCTCAGTACTGAAATGCTTTGTCAGGAAATGAAGTTCATCTGCCGTGGGCTGAAAGGGCAGCTGGTGCAGCTTCTCCTGAGATGAGCATGATGACTGAGTACAGAAAAAAATACAGAAAAGAAATGCACTAAACGCATGCATAGGGGTCAGCTAATGAATGGAAGAGGAACGGATTCTGCCAGACACTGCACACTCCAGCAGAAAAGAAAGCTACTTATCAGACCAGGTGCCTCTTTTTATTGTTCTCATAAGGCTAAGCCAACCCTTACGTACAATGACAGAGTTGGTGAGATCAGGAAAACTTTGGGAGAAGGCCAGGGAACCATTGCAGCCAATTCTGGAACCATTACATCTGATCATGCAGGTAATTTACTATTAGGAGACAGAAAGGGAGGCACGTGAGTACCAGTGGTACTCTGGAGAGGACAAGAAGGTTCCTGGAGTGGTGAGCAACTTTCTTTCCTTTTCCCTCATGCTCTCTTAGCTCAGGAGTTTCACTGGCATGCAGAATGCTATGGAGCATAGACGTGAGAGTTTTTGCTGATTATTGGCTCTCATTGGGAATTGCTATTGTAAATGGTCAGGATTTTATTTCTCCCTTCCTTTACCCATCAGGCTTCTCCTCTAACCAAGCTGGCAATAATAAAATGAAAGTAGCTGACTTTGCAGGGTTATAAGATTAACAGGGTTTCTTGTTACAGAGTTAAACAGCTTATTCATCTTTAAATAAGTCGATGCATTTATACGACACACATCCTGTGATAATGATAGACGTGAAACTGTTAATTCTTGAACCTCAAGAAACCTGAGATTAAAACAAATGTTTACGGGAGGTGTTATAACATCAAACGTTGGATGTTCCAGAGGAAAAAGCTGTAGGTCAACTAACAAATGCATTTTTTCTTGTGTGATTTTTCAATGCCCCTTTCCATTTCACAAAAGTAAGAAAATATATTATGTAAGGACAAATTAAAAATTCTCTTTAAAAACAAAGGCGGGGGGGGGGAAGAAGTGTTGAATAACCAGAGTAGTGCTGAATAACACCAGTGGGCCTTACTAAAAACATCATCCAAATCTAAGTTTCAAGGCTCCTTATTGGTCTGATGAAATTAATTATGTACACTGTTCCAGCAGAAAAAACTCTTCCTTTTGCGACAATGACCCTCACTCAAACTAGAAAGCACTGCATTCTAGTACCAGAAGTATTGGTAGGAGGGAATTATACATGATATAACATGTATGACCAAAGCTTTAACTTCCCTAGCACACTTTTCTAGACTTATTTGCTGTTGATAGTTTTTGGAAATAAAGCTAAGAAGTATGGCCAAGCAATGAAAGCCAAATGCTGACAAGGCTTTTCACAGAGTCCTGCATGTTTGTAATGTTGATAGCAAAGAGAAAATACTCTGAAATCACATAGAACAGGTACATCCAAATTTGTCAAGAAGGTAACAGCTACGCTTGAACTGAATTAAAACTAAGCAGGTTGTTGCAGATCCTAGCATAGTCTTATCTAGAGAATTCTAGCCAAGACTGAGATGGAGACCTGAATGTGAGAACTTACAAACCTAAAGATCATATTCTTTGCTAAAAATATAATTGGCTCCAGATCCCAGATCCACTCCCTCTGCACTGCACAGAGGTATTTACAGAAAAGAACCCCCCTGAAAGCCTTGGGACATGCATGAACTCCCCAAGCACGGCTGGAACAGGAAGCCACCACTTCCAATGTTTTCCTTCAGGCAGGTCTAGGTGCAGGGATCATTTTGGGAAGTCACCTCCAGCACAGTGCCCACACAGTGATGTATATTCAGATGGTGTATCCGCTTAACTGGTCTAATCCACACTGAAGCTAAGACAGAGAGTCTGGGTATTTGATAGCCCCTTCGCCCACAGCTATTCTGCTGTGCACGCTGCTTATGCCAAATACAGGAAAGATTCTACCCCTGTAGTACAGAATTACGCAAGCCCTGTTTGACTTTCAGAGCTTTCTTTGATGTCTTTCTTTGTGTCTTACACAACACAAGGAGCGGGAAGAAGGACCTGCCTATGAAAAAACAGCAACACTTATCAAAGAAAAGGTACGTGTCGGTTGACATCCTGTTCATCATGAATAACACAAATCCTGCAATAGAGCAGGAAGTACTAAAGACACTGTCTTACAAACCTGCATTAGCAGATACTCCAGTTCTGGCATTACAAATACATGTCTTATTCAAAACAAAATTAAACTAAAACTACCACATTAAGGAAGGTTAGCACATAGTTACTAGAGTTAGGGGGGGGTAAAAAATCAAAACCGATAGTCTAGAAAAAGCATTAAAAACTTTGTCTCCCAACAGCAAAAACACTGGAGAAGAAGTGCTGGTCAACTCATGGATGGCCCAACAAAATCCTCCTTCCACTTTCTCTCCTTAAAAGCAATCAGTTCACAAACTTTGTAATTTCAGAGAATAATTAAAGCAAGCTGTAAAGATAAAGATTATGACAAGAAATGGACTTTTCTCTGCCAAGGGCTTCTCTAGCAGTCAAGGCACACAACCTTTCAATGCAAAAGCATGAAAGCAAAGTGAAACACTTCTGAAGTATTGATTTTTAAGTAATCACATCACTGTATTCAATATTTGCAGCAGACTAATACAAACATCCCCCTGGTGTCTTTAGAGATGCAGAATTACTCAACTCTTCTCCAGTAAAAAAATTCAAGCTAATACTATAGTAGCTTATATATTAACTCTGCATCTAGAAAATGCATAGCAGATTAGATGTTTAAAAATAATTGTATATTGGCCCATTCAACTGACTGTTCTATATTAATCTAACTTGAAAGAAGGTCTTCTCCAGCTTTTTCAGTGTTGGTCTGATGTATCTGGTCTTCACGATTTGTATGAAGAGGGTAAATTTGCATTTTTTAAAAGTGTCATCCCTCATTTGGAAGCAAAAAGTAAAGCAGAACCTACAGGTTTCCACTGACCTTAGAACAGGTAAATGTCTTTGTTTGTTCAGTTGGTTGGTTGCTAGAGCAGCTGATCTATGACCACAGAGATGCACGTCAGCTCTAACTGCCATACAGAAACTCAGGCCAGCAGAATACAGAACTGACACTCTTCTTGATATTTCATTTCCTACTGATACATACATCAGAAAGAAGGTCTACCAGCTTCCTTGTATCTTGCTTGAAAAAGATATGCAATCTAGAGGACTGATCACACCAAATGGAAGCCCAAAATTCTGTTTAATTTCCATCTCCAGCATTAATCATTGTACCCATTTGACAAATCCTTGACTACTTCTTACTTCAGTTTTAAAGTCTGCCCAAGAATAATACTGCTTATCAACTTCAGAGGTGTTATTCAGATCAATTAAAATTAATTATAATCTATGAAATACTATGATAATAGCATTGCCATAGACAAGTAGTAAGTAGGATTTGCTTAGAAATGTAATACTAAGTTTAATAGCTCCAAGAATTGCATCACTACTTGCTAAACAGCTCATTTAAATGTCTTTCTGAGATTGTAACACTGAACCAGCAAAAGGACAAGAGATGAGAGACTCAGCCATTTAAAAAAAAAAAATCCTCTTGGAATTACAGGTTTTAATCTAACTATTTCCTGCAGGAAGGTGAATTCAGAGCTACACATGACTATCACTTCATGTTTCTCATTATACCACCTTGTTTACTGTTGCTTACAACCTTATAATACTTACACCATTTGAACTGATACTTTCTATGTGACATGTCTATCTTAGATTTGTTGTTTGGTTGTGGGGGTTTTTCTGGAAAAATCTCAATCAAAACGATCGAGCTATTTCTGGGAACATGACAAGGGAAAAAATGTTTTTCTTTCCCATGTCAGAGAGCTGAGAACATTCTAAAAGTAGTTTTAATGCCCCTATTTCAAAGCAAGGGCTGATACTTCCAACAGATTTTTTTTTTGTTAGTTTTGCTCCTTCTGTGGGCATCTACCAAAAGGCTGGTCAAACTATAAACTCTTGAAAAACTAGTGATCACACCTGCAGGTAAGAAGGACTTATGTGCTGCAGGCAGTTTGGTCTCCAGAGGTGTCATCTTCACAGGCATCTTGGAGGTTCTCACAGTGACAATCAATGATCAAACTATTTGGATGTCATCCATATAGAAAGTAACTGTACTTGCTCCATGCTCTCATAGCTTGCACCCAGAAGAGGACATAGCCATGGCTTATGCCCATAAAGATTTAACCTAAGACTACAAAGGCAAAAGCAAAGCTCCTTTTTAACAGCTACTCTCAGGTGCTTGAATATATAATATTGTTTGGCAGTGAAACTAGGGGCATCTTTTTCATGTTGATAATGAAATCTTCTCCCACATTTTTCTGTGCTCCTGCCCATGTATCTGTACACACACACACAGACTTCTCCCATGGGAGACTGAAATCAAGTCACCTGCCTTCTAAGGAGACAAAAAAAAAAAAAAAAAACACAAAAACCCAACAAAAAAACAACTGTCTTGAAGGACAAAAAATAACAAAATTTTGGTAATTGTACAAACTAGAGTCTGTGGGAATGTGTCTGATCATATGAAGCTACAGAGATGAGATTAACATTGCAAAATCAAATTTTAATCGTATCAATTTATACTAAAAGCAAACTTTTGACCCCAATTTCTTTCCTTGCTGTATAGGCTGAATTTAACACTCACCTCCTAAGGAACTGTGATGATAAATTTGTGTTTGTGAGGCACTAGAAAGCTATGGATGAACTTAATAGAACAGCTCACAAGGAAAACAATGATACTGCATTCAGTGTAAGATTCGTAGGACATGGAATATCGAGTCCTAATTAATGCAGGTATTACAATTATTAGGAACATACTCTAAGTAGTACATATAAAATAAAATGATCAGTAGAAGTATTATGGAAAGAGGCAGTGATATGTGGCCACACAATTGAAGACGCTCACCATAACACACATACAAAAGTGTGTTACATTAAGGTAAGAGGTAGCCTTAACATTTCTAATTTTTCTATGCTTGGCTTTGCAAGATTGTTATGTGAATAACCACAACATCTAGTTTGCATAAACTAAAGAATAAGATTCATTGTATGAAGTACCTGGGAGTTATAAGGGTTAACATGGTGCTGCTACCTTCCTGGTATTAATGACATACTAGCCTTTTGAAAGTACAGAACTCAAGAAAACTGCAGCCAGCCTTTCTAATGACGTGTAAGAACTGAAAGGCCTCATTAGGAAGTTCAAATTACTGGAGTTGAGTAACAGATGTGGATTATCAGTTTTTCTTTCTGCTAGCCTGTTAGCAGAGGTCTTCATACTAAGAACTTTAAAGCAGACAAGAATTTCATTTCCCAGATATAAAAAAGCTGAGAGCTGGCTAGTAATTATGCACTACCTCTTAAGAGCCCTGCCATTTCTGACACATTGTGCCCCTCAACTGATCAGTCGAGCCAAGTGCTGCACTGGGATTTCACCAATGCTAAAGGCAAAGTGCAAGATGATAGCAGCTGGGAAATGGAGGAAAAAGCAGCAGAACCAATAATTAAAATAATTTTTAAAATAATTAGTATATTAAATAATGTTAGCAAAACAATGAAGAAAGATCAGATATTTTAGTAAAGACTCAGAAGCTGATTTGTTAGGGTGTGTTTGTACAAACTGAATTGCTTGAAAAAGTCTGTGCCACTTACTGAAACTGTTGAACTGGGAGTGTTTGTTCCATATCCAGATGAAGGAAGGGAGGCCAAGGACCAGCGGCGTCCATCCGTTCTGGGGAAAAGAAGCAAGGGAAATTACTGTCAGGGATATATTGTGGCTAATACTTGCGGGAAATAAGCATTTTCCTTCCTCAAATCTCTTAACCTCACATTTTTACTAAAGTCTCAAGTTATTCAGATAAATCAGGTATCCTATTTACAATGACCTTTGTGAAAAAGCAGCTAGGGTAAGTTTTAAAAGCAAAAGTAAGGGACCTTGGAAAAGATAAACTAAATGGGCATCAGATTCCTGCATTAAGTAGATGCTTTGTAAATATTACTAGTTGTGCAAAAATTGGAGTTTCTAAAACAGACAAATTAGATCAGCTCATTTCAAACTTCTCTGAAAAAGACAGTCATGTCAAAGATTATTACTGATGCAGTTCCTTGTCTTCCAAATAAAGTTTCAAATTGAGAGGAAAAAAAATAATATTAGATCAAGAATCAACTGAAAGCGGACTTGGACAGAAGGCATTCTGCCTAGCACATCACTTGACACAGCTGGTGAATTAAATCCACTGCAGCAGATCTGAACAGAGCCGAGAGGTCCACTCAAAATACAGAGGAGATGGGAATCACAGAAACTCCACCTAGGGTCTCTTTCTCCTCCAGTCAATATAATATTAGTAGTTACTTCCCTATTGTAGCCAAAGAAACATGACCCTCAGGAAAAATAGCCAAAACATCCTGGAGATACTGCAGAAAAGGGCTTGTTTTACCATCATCAAAACTGAGGAACTGAGGAACTATACAACTACTTTGAGAAGAATCAGTATTGCCTTCCTTGAAACCCTCTTCTCCCCCAAAACCCACCTCGGTGAGAATGGAAACTGAACTACATTCGAGATCAGTTTCAGTGCTTTTTCTGCCTCTGATTTCATTTCAGTCTCGCATGCATTTTGTGTCCTATAACGTGCCTTGTTGCATGTTGGGATGGATGTTAAAGAAGCCTCTTCCTCACATCAGTCTCCACTTGTTTGTTTGTTTGTTTGATTACAGCAGATTATCAGTAACTGGTCATAAGTGAAGCTGAATTAGAACAGTTCACCGTTCTAACTTACTTTGGAAAGATTTGGGGGGTTTTGGGTACATATACATTAATGCAAGTGCATTATAAAATAGGATGTTTGGTACAGGTCTGAAATAGGGCTTAGTGCTTACAAAAACCTCAACTGTTATCATCTTCACAGTAATATTTCTCATCTCATTACCCACATCCTTGAAGCCTCATCTTCAGAAAAAAGTTCACTGCACGCCCAGACATAAATGCCTGTTTATATTTTTTTCCAGATCTAGTTCCTTTTATTTTCAGGCACCGATACACACCGCTTCTCTTTGCCATCTATCTTAGAATGAGAGGCAAATAAACCCACTGTTCTACAACACTGAAAGAATATTATGTCAAGATAGTTTTTTAAGAAGACTCATGCTTCATGCATTAAAAAAAAAAAATACCAAGCTGTAATGCAGATTTCTATTGCATGCGTATGTTATAGCTAAACCCCATTTAGCCACCGGTGATGTTTTCTTTGGCAAGACAATTGCATGTAAAAGAACAATCTCAAAAAAATCCAAAAGAAATTAAATTCCTTTCTTAACCCTGAAAACCAACAAATGTCGGCATTACAAAGTTGCTGCATGATGTGGTCAGTGACTGAACACCAAACTTCAATGATCTGCATTCAGCTTCTTGTAACATACAGGGGTAGTGGGGAAATATATAGGTCAATGCTTCAACCTTAGTTTGGACCCTCAGTCCCAAAGTAAGACAGTATGTTCCTGACTTCTCAAACACTAGACAGGAATGCACAGGTCACTCATTTTTTGCAAAAGGAAAGCCTAATCCCTTTTTTACTGAGTTGCCTAAATTGTGCATTGAAATTACTTCAGAATTTTCATTTTGACAAAGTTAAGCAAAGAAGTCTTTCTCAGTTAGAAAATTACAGGACAACTCTTCATGCTTGGGCTATTCTCTGCTGATGCAATCTAGGCAAGCAATGTGCTAAGCAGTCAGGACAATGCATATCAGCTCTACTCTAGCAGAAAGAAGTGGGACAAGAGTAGAAATCTTCCAAATCAAATGCACGGGAAAAAAGAATTTAAAAGAAAATTCCTCCTTCATTTATGCAAAACATTTCAAAGTTACTTCCGTGTTTTGTTAATAAACATATTTTTAGAGAAACCTCATGCAATATTGCTCCAGGAAAAGATACTTGGAAAGAAATTTTTAGGTCTTTTATTTGATTTATTATACATCCTTTGCTAGCAGAATAAAAACATGCCAACAACAAATTTTGCCTTTAAAATGACATTTTAATTAGTTAATTAAGGAAGTATATTTATGGCAGCTAAATGCTATTCAATGAACAGTAGATCAATTTCAAAACAAGGTGGTAGAAGAACAACGCATCTTCTCCAGAGCACTACCAGTTTATCATTTTAAGCCAAAATGCAAAGAATTCCTGTTTTGTTTACCAAAGAATAGAAGCTGAATGCCTAAATGGGGTTATTACAGCATGAACTTGTTAAGGACACCGGCTCAGCTGCACAGAAGCATAGTGGATACACACACACAAACAACAGCAATACGATACACATTACCTGTCTGCTCTGTGTCCGTGGCTGTATGGAAGAAATTGTACAATGACAATGAGAGAGGGAGAACTAAAAGATGCACATGTGATTTCTGACAAAAGCCCTCATCTTCTGTTAGTCATATTCCACTAAGATCAGTTTTAGTGAAGACGGACAGAATTAACCATATATTTCCTTATTCAAACAGGAGGATTCCTAAATATGCTAACTTTGTGGCTATCACACCATCATTGAAAGGGTGTCTAACAAGAGATTTATGATTAATCATTAGTCAAACTAAGGACAATCTTGCAGGATATTGTAGTAAAATTGGCTTTACAGTAAAATGAGTTTTCCAAATGTGTTTCCTACTCTGTCCCAAGAATCAACTCATCACAGGGCTATAATGAAAGAATGGAAATCACAAATTATGTCCAAACAGGATAATAAATGAAGAAATTACACCAAATATAAAAGGCAGAAAATGAGCAGCAAATCATTTCTGTGATGGCAACAGGAGGAAATCAGGTAAGAACCATCTCTTAAGACCCACACAACACCGATCAAAAGGGTACAGCAAACTATCCATTTGTCCGGAGTAACAGTGCATCACACTTTCAATTACTTAATACCATCATATACAAGTTATTCTGATACCACTATGTGATAATCTAATAAATACGTATTGCTACTGCTGGCATAGCTATTCAGGGTGTAATGCAAGTAGAAAATAGAAACAAGTTTCTAAAACAAGCTGTGCTTAAGTGTTCTTTTCAATGACAGAAAAAGTATAGAGAGCAACATGCATATTGTAAAATGAATCATAGTATTCGTTAGGACAGACTTAACTTTTATTCATCTATTTCTTTAAAAATTAGATTTTAAAAGTGGAAAAGTATGAAAGGGCATTCTTCAGAGTTTTATTATTAAAACATTTACTTTCTGCTTGGAATTATAGAAAGCAATGATACTGAAACATCAAATTGAAACATGATGTTGAAAAATTATGTTAAGTTTCAACAATGGTTTCAGCTGCAACTTTCCTCCTGTGTTCCAGGGTCCAGAACTACAGATACTGTGAAAACTGGTAAAAATTCAGTTTACTTCAACAGAACTTACTGAATACACCCATATCAGGCTAAGATATCTCTTTAAAAATAAAAGTGGATGCCGTGAGTCCATTTGAATTGTTTTACCAGCAGGTAAAACACTATTTTTTCCCTCTGAGGCAACAGGAAAATACATATTCAGTCTGTCACTTTTCACATGCTATTATGAAGTTTTTTCTTACATAAGACCCAGAAACTGAAGTCTACTTCAAACAGTATTCAAGGACACCAGGCCTTCTAGCAAATCACCTCAATGGAGAAATGCTCCAGGATTTACCTGCCGCTCAGATAAAGGATGTACCTTACTTATTTCATCAAATCCTAACCCTTTATTCTTCTTTGAAGTTTTGAGACCTATCCTTTTTCTAAGTAGTCCTCAAGCTAAATCTATCATTCTCAGAAACCTTACTTCCTCTCAGGATGATCACACGTTTCCCGTTCTCAGATCATTTTAACACAGACAGGGATTTTTCAGCTGAGGCAGAGTTTAGCAAATCCCAAATATCTTCCCTACATTCGAATCTAATCATCCTGCTACTATGCCGAAACCCTGCTTGGGATCTCTTTTTTCCCTGTTCTTTATTTCTCCACAAAATTTAACTTTCTGTGTTGTTATTAATTTCTGCCTACCTGCTGGGATACGACATTCAATACACCATTTGTCTGCTTCTTCCAGCTGCCTTTATTCTTTCTGTCCTATTCCTTACACTAAATTCATTGCTATAGTATCAGATTTCTTTCCACCAGTTTGATATACAGCATGACCAGCATTTGCCTAGTATCCACTGCAGGACAGATGATAGCTTCACATTCAGGTCTCTCAATGCTGCTCTTCTAGAAGTTCTTGTAGACTTGCAATTTCAGTTATCAGCTATTTTCCCCATTAGAGTATTAATGTACTCTTGACACCAATGCCCAAGACAGTAGAGAAAACTAAAAAGTTGCTACCAGTCAGAAGGCAGTGAATGAATGCATACACAGTTGTGCATGCCTGATTTTAGGTATGTTTACCTCTTTGTGCAGACACAGCAAAGAAGATCAGTACACTTAGCATACACCTCAGTTATCCAGTGAGAGAGCATCTAGGACTACAACTAAGATACAATTATCCTAATCATAACTGGTTTTAATGTCATTATGACTAAATTACTTGTTGTATCACATGCCCTATATGTCATCCTTCTGGGAGAACGTTGCCTCCTCTCTAGGCAGTATTGACTACTTAATTTACTTTATCTTCTTCTAGGTCTGAAAAGCACCTAACATTTTCTAAGTGCTGCCAAGATCTAAACAAAAAAAGAATAAAATAAAATAAAATAAAATAAAATAAAATAAAATAAAATAAAATAAAATAAAATAGGAAACATCAGAGAATTAAAACACAATCAAAAAACTTCTAACCCACAGGCCATTTCTAAGTAAAAGTACATCGATCCTGTCTTACCTTCGGGCAGGAACAAAGGAAAAATGAGCAGGTGCACTTGGAGAGAAGTTCCTGGGACTGTCCAAAGGGCTGCTACCTGTTTGAGAAAGTAAAAAAAAACACCCAGAAACATTTCATTCACATCTGCAACAAATGGAGTATGTTTTCACTGTGCAGAAAGACTTTCAACTGCAAGTTGTAGTCACAAATAATTGAAAATACAGAGCTTTGAGTGTTTGGTCGTTGGAGCATTAGTTTGCTAAAGAAATGTTCTGACATTTTTTCCTCCTTTTAAAATAATTTAAGGTGTGTATTTTCTTCCTTACTTTGAGACAAATAATCTATCACACATACACAATGTAGTCTCTTAATATTTTGCAATAATTTCTATATACAAGCTTTTCCTAACACTTCTCCACGAAAAACCTGAGTTGGAAATTACATTGACGACAGTTTCAGGAATAATAAATAGTAAGAAAGTATTTCTTCACAATATACATCAAGGCTGAATGCAAAATTCACTGAGAAAAAAAAAAAACATACCAAAGGAACTGTACATAATAAAAGGACTATACACATGTAAGATGATCAGGCTATAATGTATCAGCATTCACCTTAACTACCACTTTTCTGAAATAATACTTCTGCCATGAATATTAAAGTTCCAGTGAATTTATACAGGGAGGAAAAAATAACACTTGATTTTCACTTGGCACAAGAATACTTTCTCTGGGCTTTGTCTTATGATGTGTAAGCTTATGGTTGGTAAGTGGTATATTTCAACGTATTTTATGTCAAAGTAAAAAGCAATCATTTCATAGAAAGCCCTTCTGAAAGCCAGAATCATTTACAGGCTAACTGCAGAAACCTTTGAACGTTATGGATGAATTAGAAGCTTCATGTCAACGAGTGTGCTTTCTGTCGGACATATTCTTAAGTGGTTTGCTCTTTCAGATCCTTAATACAAGCACAAAACAGAAACTATAGATAGTAAACATATGCAACAGCAATTTCTTTGTGCACAGACAATAAAACAACATTAAAATAAGAGCAGGAAAACTAAATAGACACTGGACAAGCAATGCACTGCAGAAATGTTTTCAAATTTAGATCCCATATAGAATGGATTTATTTTAAAAGTCATGTTGAAAAGTCAAACATCAGTGATGAGTCATCTGCAAAGGACTTGTCTCTGTTTCAGAAGTACTAGGCGTCCAGCTCAGTCCCCAGGCCAGCACTGTTGGTGAGGTTACAGTCTCATCCAGCACTGTACTGAAGCTTATAATTAAGTTGCATTAATCTCAACACAAGCTATTCATACACCTTAACTGTTATGCTGAGCAGAAACAGAATATAAACACTGTGCTCAGTCAAAAGTAACATTCACTCACACTTCGGCTATACACATGGTTCACAAAAAACTGCAGTAGCATCTCTCCATAGCTTCCTGTGAGCAAGGTGCGTGCACACCTGGCAAGCATGCCTGGGCAGGTAGGGAGGAGGAGAGGGAGAACAAGCTGATGCCGTTTGGGGTATGAGGATGGCCACAGTACAGCAGAAGCCAGCAAACTCCATCTGGTCTACAAGGGGAAAAATAGCAGCTGGTTGAGATTAAAGCAGCCCCAGGCTGATCTAACATGTGTCGAGGGGTGATGAGGGAACTGGAGAGGTAAGTGAATTCCAGACCACTTCACAATCTGCTTCACCAGGAGCAAACTAAATTAAAAACAAGGGGTTTGAGCAACAGGTTTGTTTTCCTTTGGCTTGGTTTTCTTTTGTATTGTTAGTTAAGGACTAACAATGAGTTCACAGTGTAATATAACACAATGCAAGTCTTCACCCAAAACTGGGTACCACTTAACCCATTCCCAGTATGTCCCAAGTGGGAAGGGGAGAAAGTGATCAGAAATCAATAACTAGATGATTTTTTGGTGCTTCATTTATTAAGCTTGCACTCATTTTAATTCTTACAGTCACAATGGAAAAACAGAGACATACTGCTTTTGAATTAAGAGAAGACTGGTTTGACAGTCTAGATGGCACTGCAAGCTTACAGGAGAGAGGGAAGAAGGCTACGATAGCCACAAAGTGAACAACTCAATGGTGCATAAACACACATGTCCTGGTAGCAGCATACAGCTAGGGTTAGGGCTCACTATTTACTTACTAGCAGAAAGTTGAAGGAGCATTTTAGGACACGAGGAAATGCAGCAGGAATGAGGCCTTTCCATGGTTATGTAGATCTTCTAACAAAGCATGGAAGACTGCCAGTTTTGGTGGGAACCCTGGTCTTTGCCTTCCCATTTTTCAAGATTTACTGCCGACAAACCCTACTGTGTCAAGATGATCTTTTTGAACAAAAAGCCCATTGCCCAATGCTGTTATAAACAAGTAATGAACTGTCATTGCCCTTTTATATATCTTCATCAATCTTTTGTAAACTTTCCAGATTATGATCAAAATAGGATTTCAGAATAACTGAGCAAATTGGGTAATGACAGTTTTTAAATTTTTAAATGTGGGTGTTCGAATGCTTCTGAGCCTGCACAATCTGGTACAGAGATACTACCAATTTTTAAGCAACTACTTTTTCAGATTTATATGGCATATTTCCTTCCAGACACTGGAATTTTAATTGGATCCCCTGTGAGTTGCTTCTAGTTTTAAAATGAAAAGCAATTAGTTTTTCTACTCAATTCAAGTCTGGGTGAAGCTTTTAAAACAACAACAGGGAGAAGGGGAATTAGTACTTTCCCTAAAATTTCTCAGTACTGCTGCATCTGCTATAGTCAAAGGAATTTTAATAAGAAAAGCCTTAGTGCAATGGTCTCGTTCACCAAGGCTGATCGAAACCCTATTTATTGTGTTAGCAAAGGTAAATTCCCCTGTTGCTCAAGGGATATAGTTGGCTACTATTGAACCTGAAACGACTGTCTCAAGGGAGGCTGCTACACAGAATGATTACCCATTAGGTAAATCAACAGAGTTACATAAATGTTAATAACTCAGGCATGAACCTGTACATTTTCTGGACACAGGAACAAGGATGCAGCCAAAGCATTTGTACATCCACTACCCTCAAAGTACAAAACCAGACCTTACAGGCAATAGTGACAGGTGAAAGTCTCAGCTATCATCTACAGACATGACATTCATCAGATAGGTAATGAGTCCAAAAACTTACACTAGAACCATTTTGTAAAACTTGCTTCTGAGATTTGTAAAAATAAATAAATACAAAAGACAAAGTTGTTGTGGTCTTCTAGGTAGGATATACTAGCATTATTTGGTGAATATTAACACAAGCAGCTAAAGGTCTTATTGCATGCTACAGAATTAGATGCCTTCCAGCACACGTGAATCTTAAAATGACCAAAAAAGTTTAAGCACCCTGCGTACCACCTATCTCATACACAGTTCTCACACCATCCAAGGATCACACACATGAAATGCTGATGAACTGCGGCTTTGATAACCAGGGCAGGATCTAGAGCAGTATGTTACATACTCTGCCCACTCTAAAAATAATAAATAAATAGAGGCCTTAGTAATATCCATTTTTCTGCCAGAAGGTGGAACTGAACTTGCAGCAAAAGAGCAGAATAATTTAATTCAGTACCACAGTGCTGCCTGCAAGCAGCTCCCTCCACCTGCCATTACAGATGGGAGCGTGACAAAGGTCCCAGCAGCGACAAGTGTCTCCGCTGGAAGCCAGCGTGCAACCTGGGTACCTTACAGCCTGAATTTCAATCACCCAGCTGTAAGAACCTATCTCTTTCCTACGAATTATAAAGACGATGTTGCTTCTTTGATTGATTTTAAGCTTTTCACTTTAAAATATAATCTAATGGTAACTTAGTAATCAACCTCATGATGGGTATGCTATAACAGCTGTACTGTCCACACCTTCTCTGTAATTTTCAGATTTTAAAAAATGGATTCAGACAAATACAAAAAAAAGTAAGGAATATACGTGTATACCTTTTTCTCCTCTGATCTTGAAAGAAAATGAATTTAGAAGAAAAGGAGGATTTCAAACCTGTACCCCTAAAACTGGTCACTTCAATCCAAGTTTGGGTGACTAGACAAGCAGAGTGACTTTGCCACGAAGGTAACACGCTGTAACATTCTATAGCAAGGTCCCAGCTCATTTTGGAAAACATTATTTCATACAGTTTGAAAACTGAATTAGCACACTTCAAATCCATTAGGGGTTCTTGAATCAGAACTGATTTCATGGCAGAGTTAAAATTGTTTGGATGCGCTTCCATCTTAAATGTTGAGATCTCTTAACTATTACTGTTTTCTAGGATATGAAATTGCCTGGCATCTTATCTGGATGCTGTTTCAGATAGTAAGTGCATCTGCCTGGATCAGTGTTCATAGGAGGCAGGTTTGCCTGATGGACAGTCAACTCTGCTATATCACACCCACTGACTTTCACATTACATACAGAAGAGTAACTTCTGAGGCTAGTGCCATACAGTACTTCCCTTTAGAGTGGTTTCTGAACAGAAATATTTTGAAAAGCCTCCCTGATTTCTCTGCATGCATGCTGTTCTGATTCATAACAGAGGTTCAGAATGGGCATTAAGAGCGTGATCAAGACAAAAGAGGTCAGGGAGAGCTCCAGCATTTCTTAGTAACTTCGCAGTGTATGTGCCTGAACAAACAGATTAATAGTTTCTGTTCAAATACTAAACAAATACCACAGCCTGTTCTCAAATACGCATCTCATATATGATATTCCTTAAGAAAATATTTGTGGCTCTACTCTAAATTTCATCTACTTTTGTCTCTTGAATAAATTATTTTTCCCAGGGAAGACTCCTAAATATAGTACTGGTAGAGAACTCAAATTGCAAGTACTTTATCCTCCTGTGCTTTACTAGCTATTCTTGGAGGTCACAAAGGATATCCTTTTAATTAATAGTTTTAAATCCCATATGCAACATCAGAACAAAAAATGGAAATATTTGCCAACTACTGCTGAAGGAAGATGGCATACCACTCATTAGTTACTCTAGTTTCTCAAAGACGGTCGCATACTTCTAATAAAAGATAAGCTTGTAAAAGCCTGAGACAGCATCAAAACCACTAAAAGCAATTTTTCTTTTTTAAATAGACAGAGGAGAAAATCAAATCAAAAGAAAATATAAATGTTTCTATTGTGAAAATTAGGGCCACACCTGAAGCCCAACAGCCTTCTCCAGCATTTTGAAGTATCGAAAACAATGTAGTCATACATCACTTACCTCCCTCAGCAATAAAAACATCAAGAGAACATGCTGTTCAGGCAAGCTGTTGAATCTGCATGCATGACCCTTTCTGAAAAATCCATAGTTACTGTAGGCTGAACAATCATTCTTTCTTTTTCTATAGAAAGAACATCTCGACACGCTTCACCTCGATAACTTAACAATCAGTTGCCCATTTGCTCTGAAATAAGCATTTCCCAGTTGCTGCCATCGTAAAACTGGCAGTAATGTAAAAAAAAGAAAAGAATCCTAAACATCTCATGTTGCTCTAAGTAGCAGATAGAGACACCATAAGATGGCACACTGCACAGCTGACGAGCTGCTGGAGGCATACAGAAACAAGCAGGATGTTTCTTGTCATGAGAACCGCAGTTAAATCACTGGCACAAATTAACCATGCTAGGAGACTCAAAACAAAATATTTACTTAAATGTATTTATTTAATTTTATTTTACTTGATTCTCCATCTCAGGTTCTTTTGCAGGACGTAAGAGGACTGAATCCCCCAGAAAGAGTGGAGGATGGATATGGTAGCGAACTAGAAATTGCAGAACAGATGAGGACATAGAACATTTATTTTAAAACTATACGGACCCTCTTACAAGTTAGAAAATGTGAAAAACTATGGTCAGAGTAAGTTTCAAAGAGCATATTTTGATGTAGAGTATCAATATGTTCAAACTCACTACAACGAACACTGACTTTTTTCCTAATGATTCCCAGGTAAAGCAGTCCTAGGGAGTTACCTGCATGGCCATGAAGAGGGGAATGTGGTCGTGGGAGAGTTGGAGATGTGCTGGATGTTACGATCAAACTCTTTCTGTTGCTTGTCCGACAGCTGAAAGAAAGAAAGAAAGATAAATGATAAGGCATGGTCAGATGAACAAAAGCACCAGAAGGCAGGTCCTGCAGAATGTCTTTCAGCTAAGGAGGAATCTCTCAGTATTTAGGTCGGTATTTCCTCACGCTCTCAATCTCGGTAGTGACCCTGCAAAGAAATAAACATACAGGGCCGAAAGGCACTTCGTCAGCAACAAGTGTTTTAATACGCTGGAAGCAATGTAAAAACTGTATCTCATGCTGCATAAGCCACTAGAGTTAGCTGACAACACCTTCCTGATTCACAAAATATGTGGAACTCATGCTTTACAAATCATACAAAAAGCAGAAAACTGTAAAATACCCGGGAGTGCTTCAGATATTCTTTCCAATAGCCAACCTAGCAAATAAATCTGTTACAATTATTGCCTATTACTATAAGAAACCAGAGCATATTCCTCAGGGCAGAGTTAAAATTATGAAGCAAAGTGTTAGCACAATTCAGCAGATGAGGAGGATTACTAATAAAACTTAAAACCTGAGATTCAAAAATCTTTGCGAACACATGCGGCAATACCAATAGAAAACTGTGCAAAGCAAGTTTCAGACAAGCCCTCTGCCAAATCAACTCTACTCACTGCCATGACTTTGTTCCAGCAAAGAAAGCGACACTTCTGTATGAAGCAGCTCAGATTTATTTTTTTCCCCACTGGAGTTTCAGAGTTCAGTCAAATGAAGAGAACGATGTGTTCCTCCATTTGCTTCCCAGTCTGTGATTGCTAGTAGCAAACATTTAGCTCTAAAGATGGTAAAAGTAATTGTAATAGGCAAGGGAAACATTTTAAAATCTTTGGAGCTGTGAACAAGGGCAACTAGATATTTAAATCACTTTCTGATCACTTTTCCTGTTGTTTAAACTAATAAATAGTCCAAGTTCCCAGCAAAATCTCACAACCAACTAAGTATTAAAGCTACATACATTTATTCGTTGTACCTCTAACTTGCTTTCTAGATGGCAGGAACATTTCTGCTTACTTCAGCAGTTCTCAAAACAGGTAACTAAAATCATATTGGTCTTGATAGGGGGTGGGAGAATAGACAGGAGTGGGGAAGGCTGAGCAGAGGCTGAACGAGGAGCTCACTGGCCCAGCTCCGGAGGTGTCCTGTGAAGCTCCACATTGGGTTACTGCAAACTCATGCAAAGCCTGTTTGCTCGCAGAGCTCTGAATGCTGATGTCTGCCTCCATCCTTCCTGCACCGGCTGATCTTCTGGAGCTACCCAACAATAAAATGCTTAGACCGCCAAGAACTACAATTTAATGTAAAACTATTTTGCTGCCACAGGATACAGTGCATCTGACTATTACTATTTGTAAGCTTTTTTTATTGCTGTTCTATAGGAAACTAGAGAACTCGATGCAGAAAAAGATACAACTGCACTGCCAACAATAATAAACAGTAATAAAGTTGAAGCACCATTAACTGCTATTCAGGCTCTTTAGTGTACTTAAAGCATTCCTCAAAATTATCCAACTGATTCCATACAATCTCCATTTACATTCATGTATTATTCAACAACAGTCCATCCAAAAACTGATTGCCATTGTGTACTTCATATGGAAAAACAGCCTGATTTTAGGAAGCTTAAAATCTCAGTTCATGGGCTTTTAATATGGTTTCAGTCACACTATTCCAGTAACGGTTGAAAAAAACAGAATACCCTATTCCAACATTAATACCAGATAAACATTGTGTTTATATTACTAGAAAATCTTTCTCGCAACACGGAAGTGCTGAGTATTGTAATATAATATATATTACCATGTATGAAATAAAAAAATCCTGACTATTTTGTAAGAATTTAAGATCCTGCTCAATATAAACACTAGTACAATGAGAAGACAGGGCTCCATCCTCAATGGTCATATCCCTTTGCTAAAAGGAGTTCCTAAAATACACTTTACCACAGCGATGTCTGGAGCTGGCTATGGAAACTTGGTATATTTAAATTGCAGCATAATGGGGAACATGAACTGTCCCAAACTCAGAGCTTTTTAACTGCTTGCCTGCATTTGCCAAACTGAACTGAGTTTTACAAACCCATTTTCTCTGCTATATTTGCAAAGATAAGGAACCAAAAGAGAAAGGGTTAAGTGGCTGGAGAGCAAGCACAGCCGAGACCCGTTAAAACAGGTCAGCTTTACACAAAGGTACCCAGAGGAGGGAATGGCCTGGAGTGAAAGCCTAGCCCCAAGTTAGGAATAAAAAATTATTCTTTTTGCACCCCCAAAATTGGGTAACTTTCAAATTTCCCTGGATCTCTAACCTGGGAAGGGGGAATGTCACTGAGGCCCATTTAGCCATTTCTATGAACCGTGTGTGTTGGCCACAAGGCAAAACATAAACACAGAGAATAAACCCAGAATTTCTAATTTCTTGAATCTATGTTATATGATGAGAAAAATATACAAAAAAATACAATCATACTCTCTACTGGTTGAAGAGAGCTCTCTGGATATATACACAAAACTTTTAATAGATCTTGGAATCCCAGAGAAACTACAGAACAAGAGTGATTAAGTCCTGCTAGTCACAAAAATACAAAAAAAGGGGAGAAGGGAGAAGGTAACATGAAGGCTTCAGTTGGGCGACCTCCCCCAAGAAGTCACTACGATAGCATTAGAGCACCTACTGAAGAAGAACATCTAAATATGAAAGAAGTAAAGGGGGCTTTAACCAGGGCTTCATGCCAAAGAAATTCAAACTAGTCAATGTAAGTGTTGGCAGAAACAGTTCAAATGAAGAAAAAATTATTTCCTGGAAGACGCACTTTAGCCAAACAGACGGTGCTGGGCCCAATACTGAGCTACAAGGCCAACGATAATGAGGAGATCATACTATTAATCTTTTAAATTGCATTAGTTATTGTTTACTACTGTTCACGAATTCTCCAAACAATACTGTATGTTTCCTTGCCCTAAAAATAATTCAGTGTACCCAAGAAAACAGGAGTAGAAGAAGAAAGTAGAAAGAGAAAAGGTTACCTATATGTCTCTGAGTATTTTAACCAGAAAAAAAGAAAGTTTTTAACCAGTCCAGAGGATTCCAAGCATTATTATTTGTTTGTAAGCCAAAGTTTTGTTATTTTCATTAAATGCAAGGTGAGCCTGACCCTGACCCTCCTTTCCTCTCACAATTTGGTATGGCTCTCGTTAACCTTTTTTCCCCTCAGATCCCACATTTCAGAGAACAAACCCCCTCCAGGTCTTCCAGTTTAGGCAAAATACGATCTTAAGCGCACAGAGTTTCTGTACTGCCGGGAGTTGCAGGGTGGAGCTGCAGCCAGCGGAGTGCTTTGGAGGGCTGTCAACATGCAAATACCTCTGCTGCCACCCCCTGCGCCCTGCGCCACCGAGGCCACACACCCACGCTGCCAAACCCAAGTCTAGAAATCCGTGAGAGCACGAGAGCAACTTGATTTAATTCTGAACGTGCACAGCAAAATGGATAGTTCATATCGAAATATTTGAAACGATGCCTTTGCCATCACTACGGAAATTGTGCTTTTACTTTTTCTAGAGTTAACTTCTCTGCCTGCAGTAAGAATAACATTTGTTACGTGTACTGAAGCGTTCCCAGCGCATTCTTGAAACTGAACACTGCGGGACATCGGACGTGGCTCTGGTAACTGGACACTGGGACTGGACCCACTGAAATGTGCTCTGGAGCCAGCACCCTTGGCCAGCGTTATTTATGAGAACGTTTGGTAGCGTACCTGCGAGCTGCACGCAGCCCGGGTGCTCTGCAACTACACCCTAACAAACCTCCAGACAGCAACATTCACCAACAGACAATTCGATACCAGCCTCTAAAATAAGCACCATTAGTCCACCTGGTTTCACATGCACTTTCAGTCTGAAAAAGAAATCAATATTTCAGTTTCAGCATAAATCAATATTTGATTCTTTATTTTAACAGTTTACTCAGGGGACATCTCTAACTCGCCGAGCAAAACGGATTAACGTCCATGAGGCATTCGTGTAATGAAAGCAAGGGCCACAGAAAAACAATTTAAAAATTAAATAACCAACACCACCATAAAGTAATTTCGTAGTGTTGCTGGGTATTAGAAATGAATAATGGTAAGGAAGTTTCTCAAAATCTATCTAAATGTATAGGCCTTGAAAAATTTCTCATAGTTGAAGCTGCCGAATATGGAAGTAAACAAGATTAGCACCGATCGCACGAGTCTTCCCATAGACTTTGGTAGAAATCGACTTGAGGTAAAAAGAGGTACAGACAAATTACAGTTTAAATCACATTTTGGTTAGTAATCATTAATGCGCGTAATTCATGTTAGTAATTTTTAATTATAGAGTTCTAGTTTTGTAAACCACCTCAGGTTGTCAGAGTACGGGATTAACTCTTGCATTAACTAATAACTCCTTTCAAAATAAAATTTCAGCAGTCTGGCATCAGACTTGTTCCAGATTTGACATTTCATTCAGTGAGCTCAAATCCCTACAAAATGGGATCCAAAATTCAGAGCGATCACACCCACAAAAGCTATCTGTGGTTACGTATTTTCCTAAAATGTACTATCACCTAACCAAATTTAACTAGATTCTCCTCTGATGTTATAGGAGTTTGGTTTCAGTTGATTTGCTTTACAAAGACTTCTTTGTGAGAAACAGACATTTTGGAAATGAAAATAAGTATTTAAAATTTTTATTCACAATGGCAGAAAATTTACAAAATCCAAAATCTGCATGTCAATGAATGCACCAGCTGCACAGCAATGTTAACTAGATGTGGAAGTTATTGTCTTAATTATAGTAATTCAAAGATGGAAGCAATTTTGTAAGCTTTAGCACTACCAACAACAGGGATAATTAGTTCTCTAAAATAGATAAGAATAAGTAAGCATCTGGTTAAACTGATTTTTTTTTTTCCACATTCAAGAATAGTTTAAAAGTTATTCATCCTAGAATAACTGGGAAAAAAAGTGTTATTATTCGTGGTGTACGTTTGGTGGTTTGCACATTCCTACAATAAACACTTCTTTTCTTTTAAGAAAATACAGTTATACTCACTTAAGACTTGAAGAATGGAAGCACAAGTCCAACAAGCCACTTTTTAAAGATCGCAGACAGATTCTCCATCACAACAGACACAGAACTATCCTTTTCCCAGTGTCTCTCAGGAAAAAAGCATATATTTCCTGTCATTAAGTCCCATGAGCAGGGAAACATCCTTAATTTGGATCCCTTCCTGGTTACCTTGCCCAGACTAAACGACTAAGGATTCTTCCTCCAGTGCATATCTAGACAGTTCTTCCCTGCCATCCATTGCTTTATAAGGTCAAATCCCAACTCCCATGACCTTGAGACTGGGTTGCAGTATTCCTGTCTCCCTCATCTTATTGAAGAATTTTAAACAGGACTGAACTCCAAAACCTAAAGGAATTTAGCACTGAATAAAAATAACAACGAAAACCAACTGCATGAGTGCAGGATCTTCTTCCACAAGAAGCTTCTTGCATGGACTAGTTACTACAGCCATGATGACTACAACTACAGAAACAGCTGCAAGCTGTTCAACAAGCCAGGCTCTTCTCAAATTTGCATTGCCCATTGTTTTGAAATAAACTGGACAAATACGTATGTTTTTATAACTGGACACTTTGCTCCAAGTTTTCCGGCTTGCTGTAGGTGACAGTTGCAGCAGGCTGCTGCAGACTCACTCTGTGTTCAAGGGCATTTGTTCCACACAGGATGAAAAGCTTCATCCCCCTCCCTCCTTTTTTTTAATGCCTATTTCATATTAATCCAGATATGTGCAACGTATGAGCTGCTTCAGAGGAAGAAATTTTGCACAGTCATCTATAAGGTATGAGAAAGTCTTCTTGGAAAGTGAAGAAGACTTCTCTTTGCCATGAAACAAGAGAAAAGTCCAGTCTGTATGGTTGAAGCCTTTCCCTTCTGTATTAAAGTAATATGTTAAGGGGAAAGATGTGAATTCTGCCAGACAAGGAGCACAGAGATAAAATATATAATCAACTTTTGAAGTGTGGGCTGAACTTCTGTACAGATATCCAAAGAGAGAACGGGAGGTAAAAAACATGAAGAACAACTTTTTTTATACTGCCACACATTTCACCATGCTAACGAACACAGTAACTGAAGTGAACAAGGAGTCGAGCAATGCAAGACTTACAAAGCATGCGGTAAGTTGGATGTAGACTGGTTCCTTTATTTTAAGGAAAATCAGCATCTTGGTACTTGGGAATTAACTTATTGCACGAAAGACCATTTTCCTTTCATCTAAAACAAGCAATATGTTAGATAAACCCTTCTACTTCTTCATTTAGAGCTCAAATTCAAGAAGCAGCATCACCTCAAGCTAAGAAATTGTGGAAGAAAAGGCTAAAATTGCCAGTTAATACCAAATTTATGTCTCATTTGCCTAATGTTTGAGGCTGGTGCACATCTGCTTACACCATGCTGTACAGTCCAGACTTTTTGCATTATTAACAACATAGGAACAACTCTGCAAAGCCAAACAAAATGAAATGTCACAACAAATTACAATGACTGGTACAGCCATTCTCAACTAAATCAAGTCACTTTATTCTGAAATATTCCTCCCTCGCAAACACACTCCAAACCTATCTTTGTTCTTATATGAAAAGAAAAAAAGTAAGAAAAAAAATCTCTGATTACGGAAGAAACACCCCAGAATAAATACAGACAGTATTTAATGGAAGAAAACATACATTGACCTTCTCAAGCATTGCTATCTGCTGCTTCAGTTGTGTTATGCATTATACTGCCATCAAGTTACATCACGAAGTGTGAAAGGACGATTTAATGAAAACTAAGCATAACGGCATACTTTCATTTCCCATTTCCTCCAACTCTATTATAAAATGCTTCACGTAGCGTAACTGCTTTTTAAATAAGTCTCTACTCGGCAATTCTCACAGAAGATAGTTTACCACATTTTTTTTCCTCAAAAAAATCCAAGCAAACAAATTCAAGAATGAAATGACAAAGTGATTTTATATTGTTTCAAATCTTTTAACTGTGTAGCTTACAATGATATACAGGTGTGCAATATAACAAACCCATTCTAAACACTCTCCCCACAGATGCATCCAGAAGACTACATGTAGGAGCTGAAAATGAAAAGAAACCCTCTCCCAAGATTCAAAAGTGAGGAGGTTTAATATAAATCTTGCACAAAAAAATACAAAATGTCACTCGGTTGCTATGTAGCACACAACATGAACAGTTCTCTCAATTTTGTTTCAGAGCACTTTCTTAGTTTAAGTATCAAAAAATGTTACAAATTAGCCCTTTATCAGCTAATTGTAGTTTCAGAACTCAGTGTGAGGATAAATTACACATCTAATTTAAAAGCTATTCTAACAATACATTATTTTGGAAACAATCTCCAAATCAAGACTGTGTCAATGGAGTTGCCTTCTCTGCACAGAGCACAGATTTTCACACGGTCATACAGTGGAGTAATAACCAGGGTGGGAGCATTATGAATGTAAATGGGACTAAGATGTTTGCAATTAAATTATTTGCCAAATTTTAAAAATACATATTCTGAAGGTTAGACCAACAAAATTGATATACACGGGTGATAAAATCTACACTTTTCCTGTGTCAAATACTCAAATCAAAAGGTAATCTTTCCCCTAAAAAACAGCATCCAGGGTTTATTTTCTAGTGATGATTCACAGACAAAAACTTTTCAACAGATTATACAGAAGCTCATAAAAGATGATGTGCCAACAATACCTTTGTAACTACATAGATTTTCAAAACTCGATGGGAGTCGAAAAGCTATTCCTCTAGTTCATACAAACTGTCAGGTCTGACCAGTCTTAAATTATTGCCAGATAGGGCAAATGCCAGAGCAGACACTACCCAAAGGAAACCCTAATAAAGGGAATGTAGAAATACTTGTGGTTCAGCAGACCCCAAGCTGGATAGGCTTAGTCCGTAGGTGGAAATCAAATCTCCCTGTCCATCAGCCCGCAGCATCCCTGGTTTGCGCCGAGGACTCCGCGGTGCTGGAGCTGACTACTCCCAAACCGTAGTTTGGAAGAGGCGGAGAGGCCCTGTGCTCTTGTCAGCTCCCCTGGAAAAGTTTTGCCCTTTGGTGAGACTCATCTTTCCAACTGTGGAGATTAACAATAACAACCCTACTGAAGAGATTCAGGTTTTGTGCCTGCTCGGCAGAATTTTCTGTTCATGGTATACTTTCGTACTAGTTAGAACTACAATCCTACCTCGGCTTTTAGGCAAACTCTTAGGCTAATGAGTGCTGGGCCATGCTTCCATCCCTGGTGGTACTGCTATTTAGCAGACAAGCCTTACTTATCGCCATCCTCAGTTCTTCCAAGGGACAAAATGGACAACAACTTTCCTAAGAACTATGCGGCGTATTTAACTTACAAGCACTTTCCAATCCATTAGAGTACAGAAAAGCCTGAACAGAACAGGGCACCAGATCTGGCCAAACATGTCAGAAGAGCAGACACCAGGGAGAGTGTGTTGTTAGACACACAAATCAACTTCCCAAGTCCTCATCTACAACCAGTTCCTCACCATTTCAGGTAGCTTTGGGCAAAATCACCATCCCTCAATTTTTCACGTCTACATGCTTTAGATACAAAGGCTTCCTAGATACTTTGGATTTATCTCAGAAGCCAAAGTGACCAAAATATCTGACCTTTTAAAAAAATCAGCGAAGGAAAGCATCGGCATACATTACCATGCTTTGCACCACTGGTACCTCAACTCCTTCATCCCTCCTGCATTTCTGACCCAACCATTGTCTGTTGTAAGAACCATGTTCTTTTATCATACCAGGACTGCAGCTCACTCTTTTTGAATTTTGCAGAGCTTCAATGTAAAGAAAAAAATAAATTACTGAATGTGTAAACCATTCACAAGTTCATCTCCTACAGCAAAACATAGTAGATGATGAAGTAGATGCAGAAAATCAAAGTCTCGGTCTTAATCTGCCTACCTTACAATGACACTTTAAATTTATATTTTTGTTCTAACCTAAAAAGTAAGATTTACTTTGTATTTTCATTATAGAAGACCCTCCTCTTTCTAAAGTAATGTTTCCCAACTCTTAGCAGTTTCTTACAAAACAAAAAACCAAAAATTCAGTAGCATCTCAGTAACATTTCTTAATAAGAACAGGTTGCTTCTAAAGACAGCCTAATGAAAAAAGCCTCTTTTTTTCAAGAGAGGAAAAACACTTTCCTGTGAAAGTATTAAAACATATGCATGTATGCACACACACACACACACACAAACATTCAGTCCCCAAAGCCCTTCAAACAGAAGCACTGAAAACAATTTGCCGCTCATTACATTTGCACACACAAAGATGGGAGAAATATCCTCAAAAATATCTCTATAAAATACAAGCAACGCCTGAGGTTGCTAAGGTAGGCTGAAAATAGTCTAATGAACATATTAGGAAAATAACCAGGCTTAACAAAACTGTAATCTCAGCAAGTTAGCGTCAAAACTTTTGACATTTGTTCAGGACTGAGCTGTCTTAGAAAGCGACGTGCTTTGCCCACCTGGACTCAAGAGGGGCCGAGCAGAGCTGTTCCCCACCAAAGCAAGATAAAGGTGAGACGTGCGTGCCGCTGTGCTGCTTTAATCCAAAACAGACATCAAGAGAGAATACATATTACTCAGTTTGTTTCCTTCAGCTTTGTGAAAAGAAATGCTGCTTGGGACCCTTCTAACCAATACGCTCATTAAATGACAGAGAGGGTAAAAGGATACCTAGATAAGAGTTGGCTCTAAATGTCAAAGAAGCTGACAGACAGGAGCTGGAGTTCTGTGGACATAGAAAATGCTCAGTGTAGCAAGTAAAACCGCTATCAATTTATGTACAGAGATACACTACACTTGCAAATCAAGTATCCAGTTGCTTGGTCCTTACTTGTTTAGGGAGGCAGGTCTGTCTCAGATAAAAACAACAAACTTAAAAGACATGAAAAAATACTCAAAAAAATACATTAGCTAACTATCATGTATATCATATCAAATAACCAGCCTACTTCAAAATAATAAGAAAATACGCCTGTAGAAGACATTTCATGTTAATGGAGCAATGAAACCACAAAAAGGGAGGCATAGGGTGTGGATCTTACCCTGGCACGAAAAAGCACCCCCCAGATCTCCAGCAAGGGTAAGCTTCTGGAACAACCAAGCCTGATTAAATGTTAAAACTCATTCTTTTGTGTAAAGCTTACTTGGTATCTGAGCCAAATGTTTATTATCCAATTGCTACCAATTTTTCATAAAAGGACAGTTGTTCCAGTTTAATAACTATACAAATGCATACTAGAGATGTATAAACACACAGACACGAGTTTTGAAATTTTAGGAGCTCAAAGCTGAAACAATCATTCACAAAACTATGCAGAAGAAAAACACAAACGTTAAAAGCCACAAGCTGAGAGCTAGTTTGCTGCAGTTCTGCCATTGCCTAAGAAAGTATCCATGTTTTAAAAGCTATTCTACTTAAGAAGGCTGAAGATTAAAATCAAAATCAATTCCACTTACAGTAAGATGGTAGAGAGCAGTAAGCACAAATACATGAATGTATCAAAAATAAATGGATGGTAGCAGTGATGACAAAAGGAATCATAAAAGAAAATAGGAGAAAACTAAATCCTAGTAAAATCACAGAGCCATAATTTACACAGCTATTAAAAAAAGCAGATACCTAATAAATGTACCTCTTCTAAAATTGGATCGGAACGCAAAGAAACGACTAAAAACTTTTTGAATGCTTTATGTACATACTCATAATTAAAGGAACTAGAAACAGGTATTATTTTTACAAATTATGTCTAACAAACTTTACCACAAACTCACAAGCACAGGCAAACATGGCCCAAATTTTCTCTGAGACAAAGTAGGGAAAGATAGGGCTGTTAAATAAAATTAGCCTATTTCTGTATAAATAACAGACGGATGTAAAATACATTTCTGGGAGCTGGGTATTGTCATATCCCAGCTTTCTCACCATACCAGTTCTGCTCCACCATGAAGTCTGAAACCAGCATGGCCAGCATGAAACAAAATGAAACCCAAGAAAATTGCTGAAAGTACAAAAATGAAGACACACAGGAATACAAACGCAAACACTTACAGAAAGCCAGGTCTTCAAATTCCAGAGCAATCATGCTTAATTTAAATTAAGTCTGCTAATTGTAACTTACTAATTTACCGTACAATCAAGACTGGAACAAAATTAAAGGACAGGAAAACATACAATATACTGGAAATAAGTCATCTCAAATGCCACCTCAGGATTCAAGCTAGTTTCCTTAGAGATCAAATATTCTGGGAATGACTGTTCTCGTATGTGTTTGCAGAACATTTTAATCTACAGAGGCTCATGTCGCTGTGGGTCCCAGTGGCTCTCCTCTAGTAAATGCTCACTGGCAGTGTCTTACGATAACAAAAGTAACTCCTCTAGCATCAAATAAAACACGTGAAATGACATTTACATCTTCTATTAATTCTGAAGTAGTTTAAGTGATATGCTTAGTTCTGCGTAAACACAGCAGGCGGCAACAGACATGGGGAGACTAATGCAAGCATCATATTGCTATATAAGCGTAACATTTGCTTAGATTTTTGATACATGACTAAGTACTGTCTTCATCTAAAATACCACAGTCAAATACGAACTCCTCAAACTTGAGGCGTTTTGTGGAAAAGATCGCAATTTATTAAGCTTACAATCTCAAAACATGTCCAATTTACAGCACAGCACTGCCTAAAATGCTAGCCAAAGAGACTGGTATCAGGTGGCTTGGATTTCACATCAGGCACAAGCATTCCCCCACACAGGACTCGTAAGCGTTCCCCTTCTGAATCCCAGTTCTCTGGACCCTTCTACCTTCAGCTGATGTAGTACCAAAAGCAGGCATGCTAGAACAGTCTTTAAAACTAAACTTTTAAGAGGCTTGGAATAAACTATGAGTTTTCACTATTGCAGTGCTTATTATTTTATCTACAAATCAACTCTAAAGAGCACTTAGGTGTTAATCTGCAGTCCTCAAAATAATAGCAAAAAAAATAAAAAATAGGGCTATGGTCTGGGGAAAACTATTCAGGGGATATCTGATAATTGGCTACGAATGTAGAATCAAATCACTTCAAAGGTGTTTTCCTTAATGCTTTGAAAAAATGTATACTTTCTCAATATGGTAATTGAGATGGTGGTCAATACTAAGTGTTGAGCACCTGGTTGAAAACTGAGTCATTTACCTCCAGGTATGTGCTTGGTGACAGAAGACGACATGTCATACACTGTTTCTCTCAGTTCCTTAAATAAGGTCTGCTTTTTATAAAAAGTATTTTGCCCTAAGGTGTACAGTTCCTTGTTAGCATCAGCATTCAGCTGCCGCTAAAACAATGGGAATCCCAAGTGCACCGAAGAACATCTTAGTTTGCTCCTCACCGCAACCCAGCACCTCTTCAAAGAACAAGGACCTGCAAAGAGTAACATCACGGAATGGGTAAAGGTTCCTCACAACCAGATACATCTACAAGTCCATCCCAGAGCTTTAAGCTGATGGGCGCTCCGGATTTAAAATTCACTTGTCAGATACAAACAACAGTTGAAATAAGCAGATGCACAGGCTTTGTAAGGATTCCAAAACTCCAATGTGTCGACTTCAATTAAACACAAGAACTGCACATTTCCAGGCCAAACACATGCCAGTATGTACTTTTTCTGTCTCATTTTCCATAGTAGCACTGATCTCAGTGTCCTCTGTGAAGTTCAGAATCTCCCTTCTCCTCCTACCTCTTCGGAAACCAGTCTCTTTCCCCAATATTTTTTTTTGCTCACTTAAAATATCAGTGTAAAATTATTTTATATTCAGCAGCCTCCCTCATGAGAAGGATCCAAATAATTCATTAAATTGTCCATGATTTATGTGTTGCTTGGTTTCCTCTCCACAAAAGTTCTGACTTGAAAAACTGGTTTGTCCTGGCCTATAGCCAAGTGTTCATACAAGAGAGATTCCATCTGAACAAAGAGCTTTCAAGGCTTAAAACTTCATTGTTAACCCTGTAGGACACTCTGGGTTTTAGTCTGGCAGGAAAACAGCCAACAGTATTGAAAATTAATTTAAAACCTGATTTACACAGACAGAATCCCAAATTACAAACACTCCAGGTGTATTCTCTGAATCATTACACTTATTTTGGATATTAGGAGGACCTTCCTTCCATTCATGGTACACTGGTCTCTTTCATCGTATTTAAGCAGCACAAATATCCCGTAATGGAGAGTGTACTAGAAGCTCCCCAAAACTCATCCATTAGTGAGCAAAATGCCCATTTCGCTTTCATGCAATCCAAAAGACTATTCTTATAAAGAGCTTTTCAGAAGATAAGGTAGAATTTTTTTCTCCCCTCAAACAGTGTTTTTGTCCTAAGGCCATATTGAAATACTAGCAAAAGTAATTTGAATGAAATTTCCTCTCCAATTAGGAGTGTCAAGAGGCCATTTAATATGCTGAACTAGGTAAAAAAGTGAAGCTAAATATTATCAAAAGCATCAGATTTCCAGGTCTTTCACATCCTTCCCAACATAAGGGAAACATTTCCTACTTTATTCATTTGAGCAAGGAAACGTGTGGCATGACAGCTGTCATTTTAAAGTTAATTATAGCATAGACTCACATTTTTAAGATTAGCTTTATGTTACCACAAAAATGTAAGTATTCTGCTAGCATCAAACTGTTTTTCTTCAGAGTGGCAACGTATATATGGAGGACGTGGCACCCTTCTGACACACATAGCTTTCAATGTCAATCTAGATGAATCAGCATAAAAAAGACACTGAATACATTTGAAGGGATATGTATGGACTCACTGTCTAACACGGTCCTATTATGGTAGCTTAAAAGTTAGCACGAATACACCAATACATCAGAAAGCACCATTTACTTGGCTCTTGGTCGCCTGATTATTTCCCACTCATTCATTTACATCGCAGTGAAATTTTTTGTGAATATTTCAACAACAAAGAGCATTTTTCTTAGCTACCAGGAACTATTTATAATGAAATACAATGTTTTCCACGGAATCACTGTTTTTAGAGGTGTCTTGAAACTGAAAGTTTGTTTTACACTTACGGGTAGTTAATTCCTGCGATTTGTAACAAATTACGAAATTACTGCATCACTGATGCCCTTTCACTGAAAGGAAAGGAAAGAGAATTAGAGCATCAATTACAGTTGTGGACACAAAACCAGCATGTCCTTCCTAACAGAAATCCACCTTTGTCATCCCCCAGAGTTATCTTTCAAGTCACTTCAATACACAAACCTCCCCTGTCTTAACTTTGCAAAAAGAAAGTCACTAAACAAAAGTGAAATTATTAAAATCCATAGTCACAGCCTGTTCCACCCAGACAGGATTAAGCTGCTGAAAAAATGAGGAAACATTAGAAATCATCATTCTAAGTCAGTTTTTCAAGACCAACAAACACCCACTTGCACAATTCTTGCTGTTAACAGTATCAAATTGCAAGAGTGTATTTAAGATATGCCCAAAGCGCAAAGAAACAAAAGGATTTTAAAAAAGAGACATTTCATTTTAATACGTCAGAATTATGCTTTATCTTTCCATAATCCAGTTTCAATAGGTAATGCCTCAGCACAGCTAATACTAGAATACCAACCCCACGTGCCCTTTGAACCACGGAATTCTCATGTTTCTTCTGTAGTTTAAAATCATAAATATTTATACAGAACCAGTTTGACAGGTAAACCTGATTTATGTTTACGTCACCCCTCCCATGACTAACTTATGTATTTACAGTTTGCTCTTGACTTTCTCTATCCTTCTGGGAATATGCTCAAGAAGAACCAATCCAGCCACTTTGACCGGGGGAGCAGATGGTTCACTTTTACAGTACCATTAGCTGCAGCAAGAATCCCACCAGCTGCATGAGAGAGCTCATTTCAACATAATGTACCAAGGAGAAAGAGGAGGAGTCCTTCCCATTTGCCTCCTAATATAGGAAAAGCCATATGGGAGTGAAGCCCTTTAGGATTTTTAGTACGTGTCAGAAGCCATCATTATAGAGAAATGTTCCATATAGTCAGAATACCACTAGTAACCCACTCTCGCGATGCAGAAAGAAATTAAAAACTAAGAGAAATCGAAGGTGGAGAAGCCCAGAATTAAGAGCAGACAAGCTATCACAAATGCAGTGGGACTGTACATAAGTTGTACAAACAGATCAGAGGAAAATTGTATCAAATATTTGACACAGCAAAAAATTCTCTACTGCTAAAAATGCCCAAGATCGCAATGCTACAGAAGAGATTTAAATTGCAATCACCATTTTTAGAAGTAAGAAGTTTACTAAGAAGTGAACATTACAGTTTGAAAGGGGGCCAATTAAAATGGAAAAATATTTATTAATTTATTAATATAGTACTTAATTCCAAGTGCCCAGATGCCACAATCCTGAGAACATTAACACGCAGAAACACCCAGGTCCCGGCGCTGCAACGCACTAGATGTACAATGACCGCTTTCATAGCCCAGATACTCTTGGGAGCAAAGTTACTACATATGTGTACACATTTTCAGGACCAATGCCCTGAAATGGCAAGAATCACAGTATCACAGTGTGTCGTATGAACTAGGCTATTTATCACAATACACGTAAGACCAGCCCAACCGGCCTACCCATCTCCCCCAAGACGGTAGGCAAAGAGCTGGCAGGCCGCCAGCAGAGCACGGCAGAAGGTGATATTCCCAGTAAACTGTCACACATGCTCAAATATTTCATTTCTAAGGCTGGCTGAAGGCTGTGGTTTCCGTGCTCTGCGAAATAGGATTTCCACCACATGACTTTGTGCAGCTCCTCTCTGCTATGAATCCTCATAGAGCCGTTTGATCATTTTGAAATATCTAATACTCATTTATGTGATTAAATCAATAAAGAGTCATCTCTTTTCCATTAAGATGTGCAGCAGATTTACAGATCAATTTCTTTCTTTTTGTACTTCAACTACGAACAAATAAATGGAACTGTAAATTTTGAGTAGGAGTTTTCTGACAAAATATTGCACCTGAAACCTTGTTAATATCTCTCAAATTGTTTGTCCTTCACGTCTAATTTTAAATTCAAGATGGCACACTAACAAGGTATTCAAAAACAAAGATACTTTTTTTTTTTAAAATGAGAAACATGCAGGTGTCTACTCTGTATGGAAGTCCATGATTGTTGACTTCACAAAATACTACCTTTATGCACGCAGAACACCAACTAGAATGGAGTGAGCTTTAGAAAAACAAAGTTTGCAAGCAGGAGGAATAAACAAGTTGCTCCATAAGCTGCACAGCTTATGGAATTCTAACACAGGTTATTTTCTTACGGAATAGTGTCCTCCTTCACCAAAGCCCCCTCTCCCTCACCCAACTCCACTCCTCCTGGCTCTGCCCATCTCACCTTGCTCTCACAGTGAGCCAAGTCTCATTACACCATGCTGCTTCCATGCTCACCAGTTGGTGACCAAGAAGCAACTGAAAGCCAAGTCCTACCTACCTCTGGAACCAGAGGCACAGGATAATAATTTGCCTCCCTTTCCTCTCCCCAGCCAAGTTCAAGAAACCCATATGGAGATACTGAGCTTTATCTCTACCACTTCTGTTCCTCTACCAAACCACTGCTGCAACCACTCAATGAGTTTCAAAGACACTGCTGGGAGCAGAGAGTTGAATCTCAAGGAGCTCTTTTCCTTTAAAAACCAGGCTAAATACAACAAAACTTGTATTTGAAAAGAATAACATCTCTAATGCAATTCTTTGCAATTAATATCTAAATTTATTTACAAAATCTTTCTTCATCACCAGCAAAATTTCTAAAAATCACTAACTTTGATAAAATTTAAACCACAAAAGTAGAATGGTAGCAGAAAATAAAGTACCCCCCCAATACATCTCTATTTAGAAGCTACAATCCTCTAAAAAAGATTAATTTTATTTCTGATAGCTGATGAACAAAATTAATCTTAAAAATCAAGTCAAAGGTTATATTCTGAGTCTTACATTGACTTTTAACTGTAACAACAAATCAGCTGATGAGAAATTCTGCTACTAGCTGCAACTATTTACTCATAAACCTGAATACACTGCTTTAGTCGGGATAAACTACCTACCATACTCACCAAGTCTATTCCTCCAGTAAGTTTTCAGGATGGATACGTTAAGCTCCACAGAGTGCCTGATGAGCAATAATTATGCTGATATTTCTCAGTCTTGAAGGGACACCAGTCTACTGCACCAAATCTGATACTGTTCATTAGTTCGCACACTTCAATGTGATTTTATCAAAATCCAGAGAGCAGTGTGACTACGAACCCTGATCCTATTAACTACTATGTTAACATATTTACATCTCTCAGGAAAAAAACCCCTAAAGGTATTAAGAATGACTTAAAATTTAAGGTTATGCATATGTCTAAGAAAACTATGTACTATGAGTCAAAATATTTGCAAGCTCTGCCTAGTGCTGCCTATATCATCATAATACTGTTTTGCTACTTTGAATACTAAAGCAGCTTGTTCTCAGTAAGCATCTATCCATCATTTTGTAGAAACAAACCCCTTATGACATTCACATACTATGAGAAGTAAGGAACAATGCATTTAAATAAATACCTTTAAAAAGAATGAGCAGTGGATCTGCCCAGTATGATTTTTACAATGAACACAATTACAAATCATTAAGAAATTAAGAAATCGTACCTAACGTACTAGGAATATGAATTAATCTGTTAAAAAAAAAAAAAAAAAGAAAGCAAGCCTAAACAGTATTGAAACAAGTAGCTTAGTAAAACATTGTAAGAATTATTTGCAAAATCCTTAGATTACCTTTTGGATCGTCTCAACATGCTGGTAGCAGGCAGAGAGAAATTGGACAGCACTGTCCAAAAGGAGTCAGACATGATCTTTAAAAGCTTTCATTGCTGGGAAAATACAGCACAATCAAGCCACTAGCAATAAATAAGGAACTAAATAATACCAGTGACAGAGCCAATGCAAATTCCCTGTAGACCCTGCAAGCTGTTCCATTAATGTGAGACAGGCAGGCAAGCGTACATATTGCTGCTGTTTCCACTGCCTCCGTTTTCTCTCGACTCCATCCCTGCCTCCCTCCCTCTACCTTAGGAGGCAGTGCCAAATGGGATATTTATTCCCTTCCTGATATATACACTCTAAAACTGGAGTTTGTTGTATACACAGCATTTATGCTTTATATACATCTCACTGTGTTCATCTAATACAATCAAAAGATTTTCAAGCAAAACCATAACCAGGCTCTGTTTGCAATCCCACACAACACAAGGTTTTGAAGCTGTGTCTGCACAGAGAGCACCACTTACTGCCCAGTTTGTGTTTTTATTTTGAAATGGTGGCCCTTCTGCTTCCTAACTACATGAGATACATCAGGGGCATTTTGCTTATTTTTTTTTAATTAATCTTCCGTCTTTAAACAAATCCCACCTTGTATCTTAAGTAACCCAAGTGGATTTTACATTTAAAAAAAATAAGCTTACAATGTCACCTAAGATCAGTTTAAAAACATAAATCCATTCTCCCCCTGAAGTCAGCCGTACCACAAACACATCAGTCACAGTAAACACAAACTCCTTTGTAGCACCTGGTGCCCACAAAACATCACAACCGGCTGAATTCTGACAACAAAACACACCCAGGCCTCATGTGATGCACATCAGAGGTTTCCCACGCACCCCCTGCACATCAGCCGTAAGTTCACTTTTCCCTCTTTGTGCCTGTAGAAGCTCCTTGCCATGTTTTTGCTTTTTCCAGGTTCTAAACAAAACCTCATTGTAGCTGCCTTTTTTTTTTTTTTTTTAATTTCAATATGCAATCTATTTTCTTTCTATTGTGGCTTTTTTAAGCACTTCTGCCAGTAGGAAAGCTAATGACGTTCTCATATTTCAGCCTTCTTGAGTGGCTTTTTATCACAGACATGAGAAAGATGACAATCAACAGCTGGCACTGCCTTCCATGCACAATACAGCCCTTAAAAATTACACATAAATGTCTGGGAGAAAAAATCCCAGTAGGCTTCCTTTAGCTTTCCACAGAATCAGATGAAATAATTAGATGGTCTTCCTAACTTTCCATTAAATAATGGCACATTTTTAATATATATATATTTATCAGAAATCACAGTATCTGATTCAGCAAAGCATGCCCTTCCATCTCAGCTTCAAAACAGGGAAATGTGATTTTGCATGCTGCAGGAACCGAATCTGTGTTAACACAACCATCTCTTCTAGTGCTTTTAAACATTTGTATCAAATGAATCTAAATCACATTCTGGTTTGATTGCACAAAGTTAATTTAGAGTACCACCAGACAAAACTCTGCCACTATCCACTACTGATGAGAAAGAATAAACACATTCATTTTTGTATCCACATAATAACATATATCAATCGAGTCTAGAAACTGAAGAACAGCATTTTAGCATTATATTCAGGACATTATGTGACCTTCCAATTCCAATAAACCCTGGTTTTGAAAACGTATAAAAATACTCAGATTTACTCTGTCAGCTAAAACATTAATTGAAATTCCCGAGCAATAATGGAGGGAAAAAGTGCTCAGTTAACTAGCAAAATAAAGCCATCACAACAAAAATAAATTCCGGACTGCTTATAGTTAGCAAATAAAATTACAACCAGCTAAAACCCTAGATTTATACTCGCTGTGCTTTTTTCAAAAGTGATTGAAAACTCAGCAGTTGAAGACATATCACTCATAATATCACTGTACTCAGCACCAGCACGTTCATATCTCTTACAGGAAGGACACAAAAAGGAGAAGCCATTTTAGGAGAACGCTCTCCATGGGCATCAGTGACTGACTGCTCTACGGCAGCGTTAACCCAGCGAAACCCTGTCCATCCTCTGCTGCTCTTGGGGAATGCAGGGCACCCCAAGCAAGACTGGGGGGAAGGGGATGTTTGCTATCATATGAAACCCGCCCATCCACCCAGCTTGCTATTTAACGTGGTTCTGCAGAGCACTTACCCAAGAACTGCAAAAAGCACTTTGGGAATTATATAACACTGATTCACAAACAGCAAAAATTTCTTTAACACTTCATATTCCTGCTTTTCAAAATGCGTGTTCCACATGCCAATAGCAAAATCTAATCTTGCAAATTAGCATCTGCAAAGCACTTATTTGGGACTGTCCCCAAAAATTGGCTACAGAGTTGTTAGGAGTACCAAAAAAATGTGAAGACACCATACTTGGAGATGCAGTGGTTTTGCTAGAAAAAGAGAAAAACACAATGAAACCATCAAACATCTTTTAAAAATATGTCATGTCTTAAAACAGAACAATGTCAACATTTGCAGAATTGGCTTTAGTTGTAACATATATATGAAGCATAAGGATTTTCTCACATCTATAATGACAAATGAAATCCTTCTAAGGAACTGTATTACTGTCTCTGCATAAGCAAAACACTTTGCAATATTAGGACTAGAAACTTCTCACTAGTTCAAAAATACATCCTTCTGCATATCAGGAAGCATATCAAGAGAAATAGCGCACTCACACAAATATGTTACGAGATGAGTTTTCCATTTTATTTAACTCATAAAAACGTTAATATGACTTTGTGAATTCCCGATCCTGAGCTATTCCAAGCCTGAAGAAACCTCTTTCCTTACAAAATTCTTCCACTCGCCTTTCAAGATATTCAGTCTCCATCAATCTCCCTAATGCACCTTCTCCGCTTCATGCCCAACTTGTACTCAGAAAAGACCACCTGCAGAACTTTTCGGCAGCTCCTGTGATGATGGAGTATTTCTTTGCCGACCAAATGTGTAGTTTCCAGGGCCCTCCTAATGACACCGCATCTACCGGACAGTTATAAATAGCCAATGTCAAGGACTTCCCCAATTTCTCGTCTTTACCATTACCAAAGTAGGACATTAATTAAGCCTGACATTAAATGAGAATGCAATTAGGCAAACAGTCCACACGAAACCCATTACTTTCTGGACTTCTTTCATACCAGCTACATTTATCATTAAATAAATTCACTTGTATTTAGACCAAGGTGTTAAAGACCATCTTCTTTTAAATAAAACCTGTAATTTTAAAAAGTAAGCTGAACTCCTTGTGAAGTTTGAAGTGGTACCAAGGAGATCATTGAGGTCATTTTGAAAAAGAATATCCCAAAGGTCAAAACTCTTGTGACCGACTATATTTTAAGTTAACTTTATATCAAGAAAAGTTCCCACAGAATATTCTTGACTGTACTTTTTAAATATTTCAACCAGGATGAAACTTGTAGTAGTCCAGTAGTTTTCAAATGAAGATAATTTTCCTGTGTCACATTATGATAAAGGAGAACTTATAATGGAAACCTGCTGAAATGCTAATTGGACAAAACTTACCTCTCCCCAATTAGTCAATTATTTGAATAGTTACATTGTATTACCTCACATAAATACCTAATACTTTCAGACTTAACTTTTTTGTATGCCATATAACTTTTTCATATAGTCTTAAAACCATGAGTTACCCACTAGAAATATCCAGAAACTAAAACCGTTTTACTAGCAAAGCTAAATTGTTTGGAGGAGTCAGAAAACAGAAAATACATTCCTTCCCTGTAAAAAAAGAATATCAATTTTATTTTAAACTTTAAATGGCATACCCAACAAGCACAGAAAATAATTCTACTATAAGTAAGTGTAAGTTAACGTGGATGAACTGAGGAGATATCTGCTCTATACCACCAACAATACAGTTAAAACTGTGTAACATGTAAAAGCTCCAGCAGAAAACTTTGGTCTTGCAATACAAAGAAAGTGAAAAAGTTCTTCCTATATGCTTCTAAAAAAGATGTGTGTTGAGCTATTCGGGGCATCATTATTATTTGAACAGTGACCTACGCAAATGAAGAACAGACTGTCTTTGAGCAGACTGCAATCCCAAGACATGTAAGTAACAGTCTGTCATAAAACATTAAGTTGAATATATCTTTAAGGTTCATTTTTCTATCATTATTTGCTAGGTTATACAATCTTAGATGTCTTCCTTTTCTGGCAGAAATCACCCTAGCTCCAGAAATCACCAAGCCAATACACAACTAACGAGTCATACTCTTATACTACAGTGGTTCAAGCAGATTTCAGTTGTTACTTCCGTATAAAAGGGCTCCCAAAGACACATTTATCTGAGATTAAACTAAGAACTGATGACCAAGTTTTCTGGGGTGAAGAACAACCGAACACTTCCCTCCGGTGTGCATTTCCCATGCAGGGAACATCCTAGTGACTGCACTAGTTAATGATTCAAAGGATCAGAAACATTTACTGAACTGAGGCAGAATTAGCTATCAGGCACTGTACACTCATATACCTGAATAAAAGCTGCCAACTTCTCATGTAACTTTAATCTGGCACAGTTATTGAATTAACAGAGGTTGCCATCACAGTGGATAGCCTGAAATGCTATCTAATTCACTACAGTATCACTGCACATCTTAAGCATAAGCAACTGCTCTGATTTCATAGTCCTAAACCAACTCTTACAAAATTGTGCTCACTTAGATATAGTGGATGTTAACTACAGCTGTATCATCACTATTAGTATTTTCTAAATGAAAACACTACCAAATAGTGATAAAAAGCAGGCACTGCTAAAACACAAAGTTAATTGTGCCCAAAATCCTATGAATATTTAAGAAGAAAGATTCTTTCTTTGTATTTCCATTTACAAAAGTATCGCTTATTCGTATGCTAATATTCCATACAACACTATTCTTCCCAAATAACACTAGTAAGATGTTTGGCAACTTCAATATAACATAAGCTTAACATTATTTCAAGACCACAAAATTGATGATTGGGCTCAGATGCCATGGAAAGGTCAATTATCCTCTTTAAATAAGTTACTAGAACTCACATTCTTTCCCCAGCCCTGTCTTCTTCATGTGTGATTCAAATGTCAGTTGTCTGATTTAATCAAATGTAATCTCAATATAGTCAAACACCATAAAAAATGAGAAATGTTATTTGAAAAATAACAATACTGAACATCAGTTCTGAAAATCTCACTTCACATTTATATAGAAATCTTCTAAAATTTTTTCCAAGATATTCTTGCAGACGCTCAGTAACACTTGCAAGAAACACAGCATCACAGAGTGCTGCTATAACCTCAATGTCCTCATCCAAAGATTTTCCCCCCTCTTCACCAGCCAAAATTTATCCGAAGGAAAACATAGATTGAGCCTCCTGTTGCCACCATAGCATTTCTTCATCTTTATCACGTATTTTTTATCACAATGCACTTAAAACTTTCTTTCTAACCTGTAGTATAGTGTTAATGAATTCACTGTGCAACAGCATTTGCAAACAGGAAGTTATCTTAATCTCTCCTGCCACTCCATCAGCCTCTCCATGAAAAAGTACAGCACTTCATCGGCTCCAGTTCTTTGCAGAATTCTTCCACCTCTGGCTCCCTGCTGAGTAACAAGACCCGGCTATTGCTAAATTCTCCCGTAACACAGGGTTTGTATAGATCCCAAACTGTAACACACAGTCCTTGACAGACATTGTCCATAAGCCATTCCAACAAGACTGCTGCAGCAAAGCAGATTTGAAAAAGCAGCTGTTAACTACCCTCTGTTTTGCAGGGAAACTACAGCACAGAGCTTAAAAGAACAAATTAAGAGAAAAAGCAGCAGCAAAGGCGGCTGGCACACTTTGTGTCTTTGCAGGGATTGAGGACTGAAGAAGAACTACCAGCGGATGGTTAAAACTAAACCAAGACAACACAAAAGTCATTAAGGTAAAATGAACAAAGCAAACGGCAAAGCGAGGGAGCAGAGCTGTATTTCAGTGGGTGAATTAGAGGGCTTTTTCTTACTCAGATCACAACTAATAGTGCACAACAGCAAAAAGGGCTCCCCTCATCTATACAAGATCACAAACTTGCAACACCCATCTCACGGCAGCAACCTGGGCAGACACCGTGCCAAGGATCAACATGGCGCTTTCCAGGCTCGGGGCGACACTTGATAACCAGCTAGCAGGGAGTGCTTTCACCTGTTTGACAGCATACTACCCAGAAGACCGAATCAAGCCTGAACTCTAAAATGAGCTGTGGCATCTGATTTGTTTCTAGGTACAACTCAGGCTGTTTGCTCCGACCTGAATCTCCAGTGTGGGACCTTCCACTCCGCAGCTCATCTCCCCTTTTCCTGGTTAACACACTTGGGCTCAGCTGAAATGCTGAGGATATCGTAAAGCCCTTGCATTTACCACGGCTTTTCTGAGACAAAAAGCTTATTTTGTAGGATGTTGGCTAAGAAGAGTTATTCTGGGAGCAAAGGGAATGCAAATGTAATGAACAGACTAAAAGGATGAATTTTACATTTTCAAGCATAAATTCTTAATGAAGTTAGAGCATGGGATAAGAATAGACTTTACAAAATAAGCCATGGTACAGAAGAGACATGAGAAATCAAAACCATGCTTGGGAAACATCATGAGTGCTGGTATATAAAAAAAGGATAAAAAGTTCATCCAGTTTTAAAGGCAGAATTACATCCTAATTTGGCCATGAATTTTTAACAGAAATTGGTCCCTATTTTAGTTATTCCTTTGGAATAATATGAATCTTCACAGCAAAAGCTTAGCTTCTAATCTTAAAGTCTGGGAAAGCCATGATAACATATCATCAACCAGCAGGCAAACAAACTACTCAAGGTTGTGAGCCTCAGAGAAATATATAACATGCAAGACAAAATGAACATGAGAACAAGCATGGAACACTGATTTTTATATAACTACAGGTTGATACGTCTCTATAAACTGTTTTACAGTAATTCTGGGAAACCCGCAAAGGTGATGCATTACAAAAGTAATGTTCCCTAAAATATACATAATATTTAGAAAACCTTCTAATTAAGATATTTGGTTTATATATAAGACTTCTAACCTGTATGTCCACCTACATATAAGTAGGGGCATACGTGTTAGAGGTCTAGAAGACAGAAGCAGATTTAGTAAGTTAAGATAAATCGGCCCAAAATGAATTCTCTGCTTTGAAATAAAGTACAGAATAGACAGATATGGAACTCTCAATGATTTCTGCAGTCTCCAGGAAAAAAATTCATTTTAAAATACATTAAAAAACTTTTTAAAGTTTGCAATGCTAAATCTTACTATACCCTACTGTAACACATTAAAAAATGGCACAAATAAATCAAAACTAATATAGCTAGAAACAAAAATATAGAACAGAATTGCTCATTTTTAAAATAAATATGATTTACATAGCCCACCTCAGCAATGAGCTTTTAAGACATATCAGATATAAGAAAAAAGAAAATTTAGATAAATGGGAATACTCATCTTATACTCACTTTACTTTCTTTTATTCCAAATTTTGATTAGCAGAGCTTGCGTTATACAGATTTTGTTGATTGGGAGAAAAAGAAAAAAATCAAAATTTAAGCAAAATTTATGCACGTTTTTTGTATTTTCTAATAAAATCAAATTTAGGCTTCTGCCCTACCTATAAAAATGCAACTAGTAATAAAAGCAAGTAGTATTCCCAGCTCTTCAAATTATTTGGTACAACACACAAAGTACTAAACAAACAGATAAGCCGTGACAGCATAGATCATGCACGCAAATGAACACCACCTGCTTGTCCGAAGAATGTACCTTCTGCAGAGAAAATATGACTTGCAAAATTATTAAATAAAGTACTTTTCACAATACCAACCACTTACAATAACAGTATGTAAAAAGTAGACTGTGGCCTTCTACGGTGTAGTCTGCAGCTGCCCTTATATTTAATAAGAAGGGGAAAGTAGCAGAAGCGACAGGTCACAGTTTTATGATCCATCTTGATATTAGAAGAGGCTGCGCACACTAAGCCATGGGGTGCAGGCTGGAACACGTCCCCATGGGCTGTTCCTCTATGTCAAAGATGAATGCAGCTGTAATCAACTCCATTTTGTTCAAATTAATTGCAAGTTCCCTGCGAGGGCAATGCAGACACTCGTGACTTAAAGTAACACTTCTGGTCAATATTTTTGTGTTGATTCACTTGGAAAATTGGACACTTCATGATTTTGGAATCTTCCAATTTCTCGGAAGCAGAATGAACACACAGTTGCATTAAAATGAAGCAAGGAGGAAAGCTGCCAAGGATTTTTACCAGTTTTCTTTTGGTTGAACTTTTTTGCCCTAAAATTTTGCTGAGAATTATAACTTGACCTGTTCTGTTGTTATTTTAAATTTCTCATCTATTGACAAATAAAACTGAGAATCACAGGAATACAAAAATAGGAACAATATAATAGGGAGCACAAAAAATAATATTCACCTTCCCAGGCAAGCTATAACCCAAACATGCATTATCACTTCTACTTGTGCAGCAGGTCTTCTAATAGAATCAGAAGTATTACTTCCACAACTTTTTTTTTTAGTGTTTATATAAATAAATGCCTATCTCAGCCCAGAGATGTGACAATGCGACTCTCATTGCACAGCAAGTCTTTCCCAGACAGCTGGATCAATAACATCCCTGCTCTAAAGACCTGAAGGTCTGAAGAAAGGAAAGGACAGGGAGGACAGGAAGGAAAACAAAAGCACACAGAACTCTTTCACCACATCAAAGATTACGGTTTGAAGATTTTATTTTAGAACATTAATAATTCATAATGACAGTGTAATGTAAACTAGGTTAGAAGATTATCCTCTCAAGTACCACACAAGGGATTGAATGACAGAATAATAACCACTAGACAAAGCAGCAAAATTTTAGGAGGTAAATGAGAGGAAGAGAGAACTTGGAGGACCAGAACAAGCATATTTGAGATGAATGAACAAAACCAGGAATAGAGAGATAGTGAAGAAAAGGGGAGTACCGCTGCAGCCTGTAGAAAAGAGAGCATGAAAGGATACGTTATAGAAGATGAAGCTCTGCTGCAGGCCTTCTGCATAGTACAGTTTTGAATATTCAAATAAGAGCTTAAATTTGAGACAAAAGTTCAACATAGCTCAGGATGGCTAGACGCAGCTGAAAGGGGATACAATTTTTAAAACTGGTGCAATGTCACCCTAAAATCTTCTTTTCTTCTTTATAGTCTAAACTTTACTTATGCTTTCAGGTTAATATTGATCCACTAAATGGTTTGTCTATCTAAATTAGAAATCGCAACTCATGGCTTCAAACAGTAACTTTTTAAGAAAACAGATGTGAAAGGAATCTTATGGGCAGGAACAGTCCTGTGCTAATGCAAGCAGGTGTGTCATATAATCTCTATTTCTCCCCAGCTCAAGTCTGTTAAATTGACACTATGTACTCGCTATTAGTACGTCACTACTATTAGTGCTTCAGTGCGCGATATTAACAGGCCTGTTAGCATGCTCACTGATTTTCCAAGTCAAAAATAAAAATAGCAACTGGTTGCCTATAGTACAATTAGAAACAAGTTTTGGAAGATGCAGGGAACTGTCTATCAACAATAATAAACACATGACTGTCTGGTTAAGAACATACATTTCTTTCTCAGAATTATTCCCTTGCCAGGGATCTTTCAGTGCATAGGTTGTTTCTGTATCTGTATTCAAGATCAAAAAGACTTTGAGGGACAGACTATGTGAAAGGAAGAATTTTGTACAGAACTGAGCCCACTGCTATCATTTGAAGAAATCACTGTTATTTGAGGATAAGAACAGAAAAAGAAAAATGTCAATATCTCTATAGTCTCTTAAGAACCTTCTGAGCTTTTCGTTCCTCACTAGAAGTTTCTAGCTTGTCCCAACCATCCCAAATTCTTTGAACAGTGCAAGGTTAGTAAACGAGTCGGCTCATATGCAGATGTACCAGCAGATCACAGCCTTCAAATAAAATTATACAGAAAAACCCCTTGTGAACCACTTGGTTTATAGATGAAATGGCTAGCAAACATTAAAGCCCTCCAACTTCTGAAGCCACAAGTACATACACCCCTCTGGGAGCCTCCGATTTCCCAGGTCAAACCACCAGGTTATGCTTTACAAGTGGTCCCACGGAAGGCAGCCAAATGGTGAGCCTGGAACGAGACAAGAATTCACACCTCAGGCTCCAAACCCCAGGGTTTAACTCTTCTGCTACTGCACCCCCAGGCAGGACACAGGGATTTTAGCATTTACATAGTGTCTTCACATGAAGAAATGATGCCATTCATCACACCATGCCTGAATATTTCCAACCATGTGGCAACAAACGGACAGTTTCCAATCAGCATAAGAAAGACAAAAAGTTATCTGAGCCTGTCAAGTTTTAGGTATCGCCAATCTGTCGCTCCCCTGTAGTCTCCATCTCCTAGATGGCAAAAATTACTCCCAAGAATAATAACTGGTACAAAAGAAAAGGAATAAAGAGAAAAATTTCCATTAAAAAATAAATTAATTCTGGGAAACTCATTCATTCACTGAATGTGAGATGTAGATTACAATTTGGTTGCCAAAAGATTACCTACCCAAAATTCACCATTTCACATTACACATAATGATACATTCACAAAGTTGTCCTGTTACTCATTATTCCTGAATTGCTTATCTACATTGTTTCCAAAAGTGACATTATACTGCCTTGCAGTCAACTCTGACCAATTATTTAGCACATTTAAGCACAACCTGTACCAAATCAAGCACTAAACCAGGAAGATATCACTTGCTGCAAAACCAGAACAATTTCGAAATGTCATTAGAGCTGAATATAGTCCTCTTCTTTAATGCTATGACATTTGTCAAATAGGAAACTCCAACTAAAATAAACTTTTAAAACCTGTATCAACTTTAAACTAAAAGGAAATTTAACTAGAGATGGGAAACTATCACCAACTCTTGACAAGCCTTGAGATATTTCGAAATAAAAATATAAAGAACCTCATCAAGTCTGAATTCTGGAATTATTTTTATCTTCCCTAAAAATATGGAACAACTTCTTACAGGTGCTGCCTGGCTGTTGTAAAATACAGTCTTCAAACCCCAAAACACAGGTGATATGGGGACGTGCGTGCCAAGAATATATCCTTACACTATGGAAGGGATTTCTGCACCTGCCTTGAAATAGAAAGACTGGAGTTACAAGACCCTCATCAAGACACACCAGCAATCCCAATACATAAGAAAAAGAACCACAGTCTAACGGGAGAACTCATTCAAACAAGGCAGATGTCTCCATCCCCACCGCTTGGTGAAGGTGAGCTGTCTGGCACCCTGTGACGCCCGGGAAGCCCATCTGTTTACTTGCAACAGAGCAGGCTCGCTGAGCATGCTGCACACCGAATCACACTCACACACCCAAACAAGCCATAGCTCTAAATATAGGTCTCCCCTCATCCACTGCAACAGTTCGTATGAAAAAGTCTTTAAATAAAGGCAGGCAACCCTCCCAGTACATTTGTTGAATGTCTGTATGTAATATCTTCTTGTTACCACAGTTATTGATTAAATGCTTGTTGCCTAGAATAGGGTTTTTATGTAAATAAATAATATATTCTTAAATTATATCACAGATGTTCATAAAATCCTAATTATATAAAACTCATAACATTGTAATTACACACTGATCAAGTAATTATGTACTGTGCTCAAACACTGAATGTTTTGGAGCAACATTAGGTTTCCCATTTTGTTTTACTTAAATAAGACAGCAAGGATCTGACCACCATCACATTCAGAAATGGTGACCAGATTTTGTACAGGCTAGAAAAAAATCCATAAAACTATTCTGCAAAGCTATAAAAAATTAATAGTTATTATCAATAGACTTTATTAAGGCTAGAACCTTCAAGGGAAAACATTCCTATAAAAATAATCTCTACCATATATCCCTATAAGAACATGTTCCACAACTGGCATAAATTTATGAAATCAAAATAGCATGAGAAAATATCCCTTGAATAATCCAGCTGAACCAAACTCTTCCCTTGATTTGTTAGGATAAAGCAAATTTCCACTGAGAATTCACCTCACCTGCAGCTCTCAGAGTGACCAGAAATACAGCACCTGAACATGTTCAGCCTTGTTATCACAAACAAATGAATCCGTTTCTTGAAGTACTGAAACTAGTTTATATCTTGCTGAGGGTGATACAGAAAGTGTAGCATTTTTTTGAAATGGGGAGGGGGGGAATGCATGCTCCTTTAACTTCAAGGCCCATCACTTCTAAGTTACAACAATTCATTCATGACATCTTTTAAGCAACTTGATATCAAGAAATGCTGTAAATCTGTATTTCGATTAAAGGACAAATACGGGTGTACAAAGATGTGCCAACTCATAAAGAGGACCAGCTGTGAAACACGGCCTCATTTTCTTCTTCAGTAATTCGACTTCCCTGCTACGCCCAGAAGAGTGCAAGCCAGATCCCAAATATGAGAGCCAATACTTCAGTTTCATTCTGGACATCATTCTCTTTTCTTCCTAAAGATACATGACCTTAATTCCAACCCATGGTTGCATCAACTATAGCAGTCTTATTTCACCTGCTATCAATCCATTTTTACTGTAATCATGCCACTTCACATCTCCTTTTACTCTTTTGAAAGGTTTACATTATTTTCAATTGTTCCAAGGCAATATATAAAATATTTTCACTCTTAATTAGATTAATTCTTTCAGAAGCCATGAACTTCCATGCTAGCTGTAGAACACACTTGACGTAAGATGCACCAACAGTTGTTCATCCATCCATGTAAAAATACCAACGACACAACAAAAAATAGGCAAGAAGCAGAAACCTATATACATACTTGTAAACACAAGATACAGATGGTAAAAAATGAGAAAGATTTAACATTAAGGCATACACTTTTCTAGTTACATTTTCCACCAGTTCCCAGTATCACTTGCACAGCCACGGAAATGAACCACAGCCTGGCTAACCTGAGGGTGTTAAGCTGAGTAGGTCAATGATGGTAATAACTTGCCAAGATGAACCTTTGCTCTAAGCAAGCAGGAATGGCTATCACTGGTACCGTAACCAAGTAAACAAAACTACAACAAAGAAAGACAAGATAAAATAGGATCAAGAACTGCACAGGTGAAAGCAACAAGGACGAAAATAAAAAGTTATTATAGTAGACCTAAGCTCTTACACAGAGCTATGTATCTGTGAATCATCAACCATTCAGTATTTAGAGAACAGATGGCTGGAAGGTCCCCATATGTGAAAAACATTATTATCAAGAAGAGACCATAGTAACAGTGGAATACAACTTGACACTAAGACTTCTATATGAACTATTCTTAAAGAGAAAATTATTCACTGGCCCATGTCAAAAGCCTGAAGATTGAAGGATTCTTAGAGAAAAAAAGCAGAAAGTACCAAAAAGGCTTTTGAAAATAATCGATAATCATTAGATCTCCTCTCCAAAAAGAACAGTTCTCAATTGACTTTAAAAGTAATCTGATTTTGTTAATTAATTAGTACTTACGAGTCTGTTAATTAGCCCTAATGCTAAACAGTATTTAGTCGCATTCAACCACCCTTGTAAAGGAACATTACCCAATACCAGCTTTTAAATAACAAAAAATAATTTAAAAGTCTATTGATGACAATGACACTAAAATGTTGAGACTGCTCTTTAATCACTGCCCTTCACTTCACTGCAAGTGTTGCCAAAATGAGCACCATACTAAGAATTTTCACAAAGTGCTGCCCAACATGCAGGGAAAGCAGCAGGCATGCCAGGCAACCACCTCCCTCTTCATGGCAGTGCACAATACACGAAGTACAGACACATGCAACATGCCTTTCCTTTGCTGACAACCTGATTTCCACCCAACAGATGTAATATATGTTACTCTCCATTAGAGGGACAGATGCCTAAAATAGCTCAGCTTCACATTTTCTTGGTACTCCTACGAGAGATGGCCAGCACAAGCAATCTCCCTCTGAAATAACAGTCTAGATTCAGGGGCTATTGCATTACCACCCGATGAGTATCTGAAATTTGACCAGCTACATCCACACTGCAGCATGTGAACTTCAAAACCAGCCCTCTGATGGCTGTGCTGGCTCAAGTTTTAAGCAGGTACCACCGAGCTCCGGTTTCATAACCGCACACACAAAGATCTCTAGCTTGTGTTAGCCTTTGTCAGTGCCTGTCTCACTGGGTGAAGTTTCTTCCTAATGAAGAAGCTGAAGGTTTCCACTGGGGCACTGCTGATGGCCATACATGTTCTGTAATAGCACAATGTGGAGGAAGGGCTATTCCTGAAGGAAAAATACATCAGCCAAGCTCTCAAATGCTTTAATACAAACTGAGCTGGTTTGGACTTTTTTCATTTTACAAACTCTTGTACCCCATATTTAAGCCTCCTAACAACAGACTTGATTTTACTCATTATCCTTTGTAGACCCTGTGTATGGAGACAGAGGCTTCAGCCTGCTAGCTTCTGTAAGAAACTAATGTGGATTTACAGCGAATAGAACAGAGCACAGTATGTTAGCACAGACCCGCTATTCTAGGCACAGGTTTTTAAGGACCCCACTCTAGGCTATTTTACTTTTAAGTTGGTTTTCTTGACATCAACGATACCTGTGAGGGTTCCTTTGCTCCATGGTACAAGTTGCACATGCGCTCAGACGCTAGCACAAGGTACAACCAGAAATTTGCATGCACACACAGGTGGACGGGTTTCCATTCCTCAACTAATTTTATATTCTTCCCTATATATGGCCTTAAACTACACATGAACTAGAAAAATTTGTACCAACAAGCAACAACAACCTGAACCCTAAATGACTGGAAGTAAATTACAACTACAAGGCTGTTCTCTTCTGTTCAAGATTATTCTCTTAAACTATAAAGCTGGTAAGTTCATAAATTGTTACACCAACACCAAACTGTTAGAAATTCCTAGTTGATGCCTCTCCTTACCTCCACTGAAAAGGATGGCTGTAGCATGGACTAGACGGATTGCTCTGGGGTTGTGTGTTCAGGTAAAATATTAGAGGAGAAGTAACAAGTGCACAGTCAGCACTAAATGGAAATTTAAGGTGCTGCAGACCTGGAGCAGATGTAGGAGAGAACATGTGCTGATGAACATCACTTCCTCGGCAGTGGGAGTACAAAGGAGAGGAGATTCTGACAAGGTACCACGGTAGAAAAAAAAATAAATCAGGGTCAATATCACATCTTCTGTTTCAGTAAAGAAAAAAAAAGATAACACCAAAATACGAGTTATATCTTCTTAATAAATGCAATAAACTAAGTAAGTCATCCTTTCAATTATCATCCAAACCAAAATGTATTTGTCAGTCAATATAATATCTAGTCAACATTATTTTTCCACTATGAAAATCTTCCTATCTGGAATTATCCAAATTCTTTCTTGCAGTGATTCCCAGACTTTCTGGAACACACACCACTGTCAATCCTTAATGTAAAACATTTAATTGAGAAAAATTAACAAAATTGATAATGGCACCAGTAACGGACATGGACTGTTTATATCACAGCCTTCACCATTTGGGAGCCGTGGCTCCACACCACGGCTGTTGTAACAATAGAAATACACAACTGTGAAAATATGAATTACACAAAACATTAACTAGAAAACAACATTTAGCACTGACAGTGTTTTATAACAACAACTAATTAAGCCTGAAAGTAGCACTGCAAAATCGCTTTATTCTAATTTTAGCAATGGGGAAACTGAGGCAAAAAGCAGTTAAGTGTAGCACATCCATGGCAGCATGTAGGATTACAGCTGAGGACACTGATTCCCAGCTCTGTCTTCAGTTCTGTAAACTACACTGCTTTTGCAGGGTTAGCAGCCAACATGTATTCATATACACAGAGAGCACAAAAAATTTCTCAAAGTAGCTGCTTTCCAAAAAGCTGCGAACAGACTTCTACATAAACATAAAAAAGAGGCTCTAACACCTACTTTATTGAACTATACACGATGAGATGTCCTTCACTAGAAATAAAGTAAAAGTTAACTTACAAATATTGGTATTATAAAGTGTGCTTATGCGTTAGAATACAAACTAGTGCCACGGTATTTTTACAACTGTAACTCTGATTTTGATTGAGGGATGAGAAAAGTTTCTATTTACCATATTTAAGCATAAAAGTAAGAAAAAGGGAAATCTGGGGCATGTTTCAGTTTTGTTTAGTATTCAGACATTTAACACTGAAAGTCCTGAAGTCAAGCATGTTTGTCAATGTTTCTTGCTTTAAATTTCCTAATGAATTCAAATACTTATCAGTAAGTAACATTTACATATTGGAAATCCTCCCCACTAGCTATCTCTGCTTAAACAGCTGATGAGCTTTACAGTCCACAGACAGAAAAGGTTAAGCCTGCCTCTTACCCTGCTCCTCCTTTCACTGACTATATGGTAGACTCATTTAACCTCCCCTACTTATACACATACTATTAAATATACAATTTCCTTAATTTTAACTAATAAAGTAATAAATATAATTACAAACATCATAAATAGCAGTTTTCATTAGCAGATTTCAAAGCATTTATAAAGGCTGCAAGCATTAAAAAGGAATTACTTGTTTAAATTTCATTTGTAGAAATATATGTGGCAATGTAAATAAAGATTTTTTGCTTTGAATCTAAAAGTTTTCAATAGCATTCTTAATTTTAAAAGATAATAAAGGCAGCAAAGGTTTCTGTAGGTTTGAGCCCTGTGACAGCTTTCTGGCAGATTATTAAAAGTACTTTTTAAATCTGAAGAGTGATCAAACTAGAAAGACAGACTTACAAACATTCAGTTTTACTACATTAATTAATGCTTGGTACGAAACCTAACCACAATGTACCCCATTTAAAACCATTTAAATATTGTTCTTTTTTGGCTATACTTTATGGTAAATGCTCCACAAAAGTAGAATGTTAAAGCTTCCAAATGAAATTTCGTATACAGCCAAATAAGCATGACAGATAAAGAAAGTTCTAATAAATAAAAGCAATGTCTATTGGCCACAGAAAATGCTGGCTTCTTTTTCTTCATAGTTTCAATTTGAAATATTCAAGTGCAATTTATTTTTCACAACAGTCCTTACTGGATCCGCAGAGACGGGGCTCCAAGCCTCTGTTTCCTCCGTTTCATCATTCTGCTGTTACACTATGTTTCTTCCCAGCATAAGAGGCTTAGAGCCAGGAAGGAAAGCCCACCGTTATCACTCCAACACAGAGCACAGAACAATCAGTGCAATTCGAAGCTCTTCATGTACCCCCAGTGTCACAGAGACCTCAGGACTTCAGTAATGGTCCAGATTAATCACACAGCTCATGTCAAAAAACTCATTTTTTTAAAAAAAAACAACTTCTACAGGTCTATTCATAGCATCCAGAGGAAGGAAATGAAGCCCACCAGTACAAAATGAAGGCGCAGAAAAGTCCAGGACACAAACTAGCCATGTGACCCGTCACGCAGCCAGCAATATAGTCCTGACACACTCAGGCTGAGCCCACAGCAAATCAGCGACAAACTTCTCCTGGGCTTCACTGAGCAGGAACAGTCGGTCTCACCAAATCAAAAGGCAAGCGTAATGCCAAAGGGAGCGATGGCACACTTCAAAGGATTCTGGCAGAAATCTCACATAGCAGCTTGAAAACTCACACTGCGATAGGAATAGAGTCAGTGCTCCCACCCAAAGCCCTTGCAGAGTCATCAGCAGTGCAAAGAGCAGCTGTTCTCGACCGGCGGGGGAACATGTGAACCAGCCCTTTTTCAGAAATCAGTCCCCTTAAGAACACACACAACTTGAAACATCTTCCTGTAACTCCCAAGCTGTGTTTCAGCTATAAACTTTATGGATTCTAGCACTGAAAACAGAGCAACAGCAATTGCAGCAGCCTGGGGAGCCAAATGCTGAAGGGGGCAGGGGAGTGGGGGGGAAACACCTTCATTAGGAGACAATGTTCCCTTGTACAATGCAAGTCTTGCATTTTTGTTTGCAAATGGCAATTTGAATCAGCGCAAAATCAATTTCATGCTATTAACAAAACTGCCCCAAAATAATGTCCAACATCTTTAAAACACGCATTTGTAAGAAGGTAGCTTTCCCCAAAAAAATTCCCAAATATATATACTTTGATAGACTTTAAAGACTGTATTTAGGCAGGTAAAGACTGCTATTCACAAGAACTCATCAACCAAGTGAAATTCCAGATTACAACTCCTATCTTCAGACCCTCCCTTGATTCTAATACCAGCAGAAGTGCCCCACCCTACAAGATCACAACCTCTCAACAGCTATGTCCCATCAGGAGAACAAACTGCCAGTCTCAAAAATAAGGTCCAGGGTGGCTGTTCCTTAAACAACCAGAGCCCCTGCCCCCCCACGCTGTGCCTTCAGAGTAAGAAAGCACAGCAAGCAACAAAAGGTACAAATTTGGTACGTTATGTATAATTTTATTACACTTATTAAGTAAGAACATGGATTAAGTGGTGGAAACCTGATAATAAAAACTGCACAAAAGACTTTTCTCACTTTTAAATCCTTGATGAAAACCTCCATAAATTCTTTGTCTCTGAGATTACAGTATATACAGAACACTAAAATCCCCCCTATTCACTAAATCACTTCTTTTATAGAAACAATGCTTTCAAATTATTTTTAAAGCCTAATATACAAATAGCAACACTCCTATGGAGCCCTGCAGGAATAATTCGGCACGTACCACCTCCAGAGCCAGCCCCACATATCAGCTTAAGAGCAACGGGTTATTTTTAATCTACTGCTTGTGAGCTGCTTCTATGCAGCTCAGAGAAAGATGGAGTGGTTAGAAAATACCACCTCTTTTTCTCCCCATCTACAAAAAGTATCACAAGCAGAAAGCATTGAATGGAGGCATTATTTCTTACTCTGTTTCCAGATCCAAGACAGAACAGAGTGAAAAAGTAGCCCTACTCCTTTTCAGAACCATTTTTTTCTCCATTTCCAGTACTTCAGCTTCTCCACGCTTGAGGCACAGCACTTGCTCCTGGCAGGGAACGGCATCAATCGATCCCCGGCAGAAACGCTTACCCGCCGAGACGAACAGAAACAGAATGATATACTCCATTTCTCTGCAGATACAGAGGAAATTCCCACAGCACCTGAGTGTGGCAAGATAAAGACATAAACCAGCACTAAAGGCCAGAAATTCTTTTTCCTGCCATCGAACTTCTTGTGGTTTCCAAGGTCTAAGCATTAAAAAGAATACAAGTAGAAACCAATATAAACTGGTATTCAGCATATCCTCCCAAAGAAATTCCTTGGTATGTTTGTGTGTTATTTTACTGTCAGGAAGCTGGGGGTAAGTTTAACAAATTATGATGAAGACTTGTTTAATGAAACACCCTGTGAAATGTCTAGGGCTGTAGAAACTAAGAACCTTCAGAAGTTTATAAGCAGAAGGGGAGGGCAGACAAGGAGGGAGAGAAAGACAGAAAACAAGCCCCACAGTGGACATAAATTGCCTTAAAAAGAGATTAGAAGGAATAAAGACCACCATAAAAGCCTGGCATATGTCTTGAGCAAACACTATTATGTTGCTTACCACATTTCATAAAAAGAGACATAAAAACTTGAGGTAAATACTACTTCTTATCAGCACCTATCACCATCAAAACAGCAGTTTGTAACATTTGATTTATTTAAATGTGTATTTTTACTGGATATATTCTGGATTATAATTATTTTTCACGTTTCTTATGCCTCCAAGTTCTTTTTCTGTTCATACACAGACTTTAAAAGTATATTTGATACAGATGGTTGATAGCAGGAGAGAATTAACAAAAATAACTTGCATCTGAAATTAAAAATTGGTTTAGCAAATTTAGTTTGCTGACGAAATTACTCTCTTCAAATTTAGATATAATGTGTGAAAGCAGTATTTTCTTTTTAGAAAATTTTATGTTTAGGTAGTACAAAAATTACAGCAACCGAAGCTAGTAACCCTGCCTAAGAAACCACGAGGATTTCAAATATAAACCCACATTATTCATAAAAAATCTGAACAGGTCAATAAAGTTCATGTTATAAACAACTGAATTTATTAAAAATGGGGTACTGAACAAGAAACCAGATGGCTCAAACGCAACCCCAACTCTATTTAGTGACTGCTGATTAGCCGAGGAGGCCACCAGAAGAAACAGGGAGCTCCAGGACGGTGTTGCGCATCCTGCAGCCACAGTGAAAATCTGCAGCTTACAGCCTGGTCTTTTGGAGGCCGAGCTGCTGTTATGCGCATGAACACACATGAGCGCTTCATCACGCGCCTCATCTTGCTGCGCAGTCCCGTTTGTCCTTTCAAGTCTGGAACGTCTCTAGTGCGCTTCACGTGCAGGTGCACATCAAAACCATTTGAAAGGTGGAGCCAACAATACAAAGAAAAATCTCTGTACACGCTGTAGCACCAAAAGAACACAACATGGTAATGGGTGAAAATAACTAAACCACTTCCACTAACAGGATGGAGATCAAAGTTTAGGTCTATCACTTCACAGTCTCTATTTGAAATTAAAGAAAAAATTCATGAATGGTAATTTTTTTTTGTGAACAAAGCATGGGAAAACCATAACCAATACATTTATATGCATAATTTATTAAAGGAAAACTTTGAACTCTGATTATTGAACCACACCAGAGACAGAATATAACTACTTATTCCTGTTCTCATACTTGTATTATTCAATCTCTTAGCAGCCTACAACTCAGTTGAGTACAATTTCCTTTAGCGTATAAAACAGTGTGGCCAGCAGGAGTAGGGAGGTGATCGTGCCCCTGTACTCAGCACTGGTGAGGCCGCACCTCGAATCCTGTGTTCAGTTTTGGGCCCCTCACTACAAGAAGGACATTGAGTTGCTGGAGTGTGTCCAGAGAAGGGCAACGAAGCTGGTGAGGGGTCTGGAGCACAAGTCTTGCGAGGAGCGACTGAGGGAACTGGGGTTGTTCAGTATGGAGAAGAGGAGGCTCAGGGAAGACCCTATCGCTCTCTACAATTACCTGAAAGGGGGTTGTGGTGAGGCGGGTGCTGGTCTCCCAAGTGACAAGTGATGGGACAAGAGGAAATGGCCTCAAGTTGCGCCAGGGGAGGTTTAGACTGGACATTAGGAAAAATTTCTTTACGGAGAGAATGGTGAAGCATTGGAACAGGCTGCCCAGGGAGGTGGTGGAATCACCATCACTGGAGGTGTTCAAGGAACATGTAGATGTGGCACTGCGGGACATGATTTAGTGGGCATGGTGGGGGTGGGTTCATGGTTGGACTTGATGATCTTAAAGGTCTTTTCCAACCTTAGTGATTCTGTGAAACATAACCCCCCTACAGATACACACACACTTTAAGCACATTATCAACAAAATGGTGTCTAAATAATCAGGCATTCCTCTTAATGTCACCCTGCATACATTTCCCCCATCTGTTTTACATGCCTGCTCACTTTGTGCTGATTATTTCAAGATTAGACTGCAAGATCTCCAAGGGCAAAGCCATCGTTTACAGTGTGCTTGTGTTCCCTTCTACTAGTATGGAAGCAGAGTTGCTAATCAACAGACTTCACAGGCTCTATCCCATCATTCATTCTCTTCAGCTTCTACCCAAGACCTTTTTTAGGTGACAAAATTCCTCACGCTCTCCTGCCAAAAATACTAAGACATCTAACTCCACTCCTTTTCCTTAGTACAAACAAGCATAGCAACTGTTGTTGTCCATGCCTACAATGAGTTCCTGAAGAAAAATGGAGACTACTAATACTGATTCAGGCAAATATGAAGCAATAAGAGTCAAATAAAGAAAAAGTTAGAAGCATTGTCAGGAAAAACTCACCCTTCTCCATTCACAATGACAAATACCCTAGCTAACCCACAGTCTAAAACCTTTCTAACTCAACAATCAACCAAAGCAATCACCTAGCAAGCAGCAATAATCAAGTCTTCATTCTACTTCTGGCTGGCTGGAAAATAATGACTTCCTCTGCAAATACAATCTTTTTACAGCAGTAAATGCACCACAGCCTCCAGACTAGCACACAGAAAAATGTTGAGTGGCTGTATATTTCTGTGTAATGCAATTGCTACTGAACTGCTACAAAGGCTGGAGTTTGTGCAGAAAATGGATGCACCTCTTGAGGGTTTCTGGCTCCAAGCCAGATACTTCATCCTTCTGTCAATTCCTGCTTCTGCTCCTGTCTGTGAACAAAAGTCAATGAATGATAGTCAGTGAATCAGGACCTAGGTACATTCATAACTACCCCTACTCATTAGCTACAGCACAACAGCTTTTCAGAATAAATTTTATTTTCAGAATTTATTTTTGCTTATGAGATTCACTGTTATGTTGATTCAAGCAGAGGAAAAGCCTCCAGAAGAACTGAGAACTGCCTACAGTCTGTATTCAAGTGCACACCGTTAGGCCACCCTTTTTGACAGAATAGTTGAACAAATTTATACATATTAAATGTATATTTTAACATATATACACACACATGTTAGAATCATTCCCTCTTTTGATATAAATTTCTCTAATTCCTGATTCGAAGACTAAGAGTGGATATTTTTAAAATCAAGTAAGCACCCTGATACTGGGATATGCACATCATGTACATCAGCTCACAAGACACTCTTCAGTGAGCCTATACGCTTAACAGTATGGCATCAACACAAATATACACAAGCCACAATGCACTAATGACTTCTTAAATAGTTAAACTTTTTAAACAACAAGAAATCGTTTGGTAGAATTGACTACAGAATCTGTTATTCCAGAAACCGCAATCAAGTAATCAACTAGATAACACAGGCAACCAACTGAAGGCATTTCAATTCTTCATAGATTTTCAGTCTCGCTAGCTGGAACCTTGTGCTTAAAATTTATGGCCTGGATCTTCTTGACACAGGTTGCTACATTTCTTCACATAACGATGGCTTAAAAGGCACTCATTTGTGGAAGAAAACTGAAGTGAAGTAATGAAAACTGAAGGTGTTAAGTCAATATAGAAATAAAACATTCAGTCAATCGGTTTAGTTACTACCAAATAAAACACTACACATTTGAAGCACTTCATTTGTATCTCAGGTATTTCAAATGTACATGAGTAGTTTTGTGTCATACCCACCTCCATGCTTGAACGAGGGAAGGGAATATCTCTGGCATCCTCAATGTCAATTCCAAAAGGTTTTTTTAATGTAACTTAGATATTTTTGTACAAAAAAATTACTCACTGCTCCACCATTTGTTCAAAGAACCTTCGCAATCTTCAAATCATGAACGCCACCTTTCTTAAAAATCTATCAAATATAGTTAAGCTAGCCTTTAAGGCATACTGGTTAAAAAAAAAAATCAGCCAGTGTTTCATGTTCTTTAAATAACTCCCTGACTGGTTTACCATAGTCATATGAACTAAACAAAAAGGTCTGGTCATGCCCCATTTTGAAAAAAAGACCTTTTGATCCGTTATATTGTTCAGCCCTGAATCACTGGTACTACACAGCATTTTCCAAACACTGTTTCTTATATAAAGGGGATAGCTTACATTGAAAGACTGAAAATCGTTTCTCATTAGAACCAGAAGCCTGAGGAAGAAAGGTTATATACTTTTGTGAGCTCCATGTCTGTAGTCTACAAGCTTTGGGAAACAATTTTAAATCATAATGCAATAGCAGGCAGTACAAAAGCTTTCTCTTTTATACAGTACAATCAATAATGCAATTTCTTCCACCATAAATCTGTGAGCATTGCAGAAGCTAAGCTCTCATAATATCACTGAAACACAAGTTAGTTTGCTAAAATTCTTTAAACGTCATAATGTATTTTTTAAAAAATTACTATTTGTTTAAACCATGGTTTTAAAAGCCTACTTTTCCCGACATTTGCTACTTTGTCCAAATATCTCTATTACACTGACTGCTCCTCAAACACCTGACCTGCATGGCCCAGGAGCTGCGTACTTGGACTTCTGTCAACAGACTGTTGGAAGAGCCATGATCAAAGTTGTCCATATCACATAAATAATCAGTGACTTCTGTGGAGTCACTTCAGCGATGTCAGTGCAAGCAACACTCAACACCGCAGCTACTTCCATATCAGGATCAGCTCAAGCTGATAATTGGAAGTAAGCTTATACTACTACTACTTTTCCTACTACACTTAAGGAAATTAATAGAGGCTTGAGTCTCAGAGAAATGCAAGCTAGCTGTTTCCAAGTGCATGAGAGATTCTTGAAAATGCTAACAGAGAAAACAGAGTATCTGCCCATTTAAATGATTTCCACAACTGAACGGCTATGTATGTTCAAAACAAACCAAGTGATGAATAAAGAATAATTATACTTACAAGCTTCCTCTTCTGGGGAGACTGAGCTCCTTCTGGGGAAAAAAAAAAAAAGAATTAAAACCTTGAGTTAATTTTACTTGTTACTACACATTACTCATTTATTTATCAATAAATGACTGAAGCAAAATTAATAAAAAGCTGGCCATTTCCGAAGGCATGCTCAGTGTATAACTGTGCACAGCACTGCTGCGCATAAGAGGTAAAACTGCTCACATTCATAACACAGTAGTCTGGGGTACAAAAGTTACTCATTTTGTCTGAATAATCATTGTCTTTGCAGTCACAAAATCATAAGCACTCAACAGAGCAAATATAACTTTGAAATTCAAGCCTAAACGTAGGTAAGGCAGTAATTAATTCTGTCCTACGTACCTCATCAGCATCATATCCGAACCACTTCCAGAAGTGTGGTACGCAATATGCCTAGCATCTGCTGCATGTATGTTCTCACATTCTCACCAAAAGGAAAAATTAATGCAACAGAGTGGCTTTTGTGGTTTTTTTCAAATGTACACATTACTTGTGTTCCATATTACCACAAAAAATCCAAGGCCAATGAAACCCAGCTCCCACTTCGAAGCAGCACTTTGCACCTGAGCAGCAAAAGCAAAGGAAGACGGGGAATCTTCAGGTTTTTATTTAAGTAAATAGACCACGAGCACCCACAAGGCACAGACAGTGGTGACAGCACCACGAGACCATAACCAGCCGTGTTTGCTTTGTTTTTTAACGTCCGCCCCAGCACACGGGTGCTCCCCTCTGCCCGGGGCCGCCGGGCCCTGCGCTTCCGCCGGGCGCCACTAGGTGGGAGCCGGCTCCCGCCCGCCGCCGCCACCGGCCCCGGCCCCGGCCCCGCCCGCCACCGCCGCCCCCGGCCGGCCAGCGCCGCGCGGAAGCTGGGGATGAAGAGAAGGAAAAACACTGCCAGGGGGCCAAAGGCAAAAAGCACCGCGCCTTTCCCTCCGCACAGGACCGAACGCAACGACAACGTTAACACTTCCCCTTCCGGAGTGGCAGGAGGCCGGGCCCAGCCCGCGCCCGCCGGCCCCGACAGGCCGGTGCAGGACAGGGCGAGCGGACAAGACCTTGGAAACGGACTCGTGCGGGTCCTGGGCTGCTTGGCTTCAGCTTTTCACAACAAAATGGGAAGTAACAATATAGCCAATTTAAATTTCTGACTTTCAGGATACTCATCTACGTGCTGTATTTTTCATCCCCGCTAAGAAAAAAAATCAGTGTTTCCACTGAGTATTGAAAAAAGTCAATAGAAAAAAACAGCCATAAAATCTGGTAACCGCTTCTCCACATTTAATTATGGTGTGCATGCTGACTTAAACGATTAACAATGTTATTGACAAACTGGCAATGACTGGTCTGCTAAGTAATACATTCAATATTACTTAGCAAAGTTTTTCAAAGATACCAAAAAGTTACAGCTACTAGAACGTAAAAAAAAAAAAAAAAAATCTTAAACATGCCATTATTACTTTCACATATGAGTTCTCTACAATTTGAAATTTCATTACAGTTTAACAGTACTGAGCAAATTTCATGTGTGAATTATCTCAAGGCTGACAGCTTACAGCATCAAGAAATAAATTCCTGTCATCAGACAAACTTGTCAAGATCTAATCAAAACATTTCAACTACGTAAGATAATAAACCATTAGCATCTATAACAGGTTGTGTGGTTTATATTTTAAAAAGGTATTTCTTCCACTCTCATTTGTTAGAAAGAATTAAGTTTCCAACCGTGAAGTCTACGTAGCAATGACAGCTTTTTGCCACTGCAAATGGATAAATAGGTAAGATATAGTTATTGTATGCTATATAGTATTCTGTTTGTGTAAACAGTATGTTACTTATACGTGCATATATATCGCTTACATCATATGAGCAGATATATTTAATTTATCCTCTTTAAAGAAGATCTGATATAACAAAGGTGCTTAGCAGAGGGTACTTTTCCTATTCAAATGGCACATTTATTCCAACACGGTCAGCCCCAGAAATTTGCAGAATGAATGAATGAAGTTCTGGAATTTCATGGTACTGGCTGAAAAAGGAGAACAGTGACCTTTAAATCTCTTTATCTACCTTCTAATTTTTGAGCTTTTAGGGTTCAGGTTTACAAGCTTTGCTCTAGCCATTAGGGCTGAAAAGTCACTTAACAAGAGAACGCTTCCTTGAAGCAGCACAGCTCCGGTAATTGTGACTTAAGACATACGCCACGGGAATCGTGTCCCAGTAACAGGAGTGGACAAACCTTTTCCTTTCCTCTACTGTACCCTTGTTTTCCTCACACAATATTACCTTTAATACTTCCTAGAACTTAGCTAATTCAGGATTAAATGCGTGCCAGGGTAAAAGGAGGACTGACTTGGGCTTTGTTCCTGAAATCCTTTGAAACCTGTGATCAACTGAGTTTCCAAATAAGGAAGGAAAAAAGGACTAGCAGACGACATCTCAATGTAATTGAAATATTATTCTATCCACGTAGCAATTGTTTTCATTCTGCACCTCCACCTTGACAAAGACAGTGCAGCTGTGGAATCAATAGGCAGTAGTTCAAATTTAATACCTCTGTGGTCTTGATAACAAAGAGCACAATCAAAGCAATCCATTTTTACACCTGTTGTTCCACTATGCCTCATTTCGTATTAGTCTTAAAATTCCCTTCAAAAACCCTACCAGCCATACACCAAGCCATGCCCCGACTCCCGCCCCACTCTTCCCATCCCCTGGAGAAATGCCAAGCCTGCACCATTCCAGCTATTTGTCCTTTTCCACTTCTCCCAGAGCAGGGCTGGTAACAGCACTTCTTATACTCCAAAGCAGACCATGAATGGTGGGGCCAATACAAAAGCATCAGAACTGGAAGTTACACAACTGCAAGCAGCATAATTATGAGCTTTGCTTTTCCTGAATCACCAGGGAGTTAGCGTCTAAAAAAGTTCCATCCCAGGGAAGCAGAAGAAAGAAAATGCCTGGAGATGGAAGCAAGGAGGGAGCAGACTGCAGACAGAACTGATCCTGTTTCAGGGCACCTATTGGAGGATGTCCACTGTCAGAAGAGCACTGCAGATCTCCAGGGGATAGAGCGGGCAATGAAAATGCCTACCAGAGATGGGGATACACTCACAGGGTGGAGACCCAGCTGGGTCTTAAGATGGCTTAAGACTTTAACGTGTGCAATGGGACCAACCGAGAGTTTACATCTAAAAATGACAGGGTAGTTTCAAACATCTGAAGTAGCACTACAAAAACACTGATTAAGTAATTATGTAAAACATAAGAGAAAATCCAACAGCATTTCACAAGTACCCCATAAAGATGAAACTCTACTCAGAATCAGTTTTATAGTACAGATTAAACGTTTTAGATAGTAAATGATGTGGGAGGTGGTGTGATTTGACTGGTTTCCACACACTCCACAAAGGAGTCTGGCATTACATATCCCTGTATCCTGAAGAAAAAAAATATCCCATTTTAAGAGGTAAGATAACTAATAAAAGAGTGCTGGGCTGTGACTACTTGGTCTGAAACACTATTTACAGGGTGCAGCTGTAATCCTTTAAGTAAATATGCTATTTTATCCTAAAGGGCATTTTTCATTTAAGACCATCCTTCTGATGAGAGCGACACATGAACATTCAAGATTTCATACTGCCTCTTCCGACAGCACATCTGCCTCCCTGAGCACGTGTGCTGCCAGGGCCTATATATAATACCATTATTGCTTCAGCCAGCCTCCATGCCACCTGCTCTCTAAGTCAACAATATAACCCTCAAAATAGAGGCTTACATTTATTTTTGATTTATACAAGTGATAAAGAGCCTAAGAATATTTTAAGATTGTTGCACAGTATTCACACAGAACTTTCAGGAGTGGAAACAAATAACTACTTTCACAGATCCTAAAAAATATGAAGTGTATTAAATCTTGCAGTACCCAAATGACAGGAACAGACTGTTCTGAAAGTTAATTTTTTGTATCAGTACCATATTTCAAGGCATAATTATTAAACATGCAACTTGATCTCTACATGACAAAAGAAGCAACAGACTTTCAGACAACTAGTTAAAAATGAACCTTGGGCAAGAAATTCAGCATTGTGGAATTTGTAAAAAGCTGGTTCAAAGACCCTCCTTCAAAAGAGCTCCTTATGTTTGTTTCCTTTTATCTTATCATCTCAAATCATGCAGATATAAAATCAGTTGGACACCGTAACATGCTACAGTTCAGGTTTCACAATAGGACTGGATCCTCACTGGCCCTATCATTTTTGAGGCAGCAAGGAAGCTAAAAGAGAAAATATATTGGCCATTTTAAGCATCACTTTTCTGTTTACAAAATATATTGTTTAGTGCATAGATACTGAAAATTTATTGTATTGTGATCTTTTGTATACAGAAACTGCATCTGAAAACAGGGCTGCTTCAGGCAGCAGAAGGAGTGATGGCTTTTTGCATACGTATATGCACACAATGTGAAACAGAAATAAAGTCTGCAAATCTATTTGTTCATTGACCTAAAATACAATCCGTATCTTTTAAACAGATACGTTACGTTATAAAAGTGTGAAGAAAACAGGAACCCATCACTCAAAATTGTCACTTTCTCTCAGTCTCGTAATTTGTCCTTGAATATGTAGCTGCACATATGGCACAGGCCCACAGGCAAAGTTGGATGCTACAGTCTGCACTGATGGCAGCTTAAGTGTAGTCCTTTCAAATTAAAGTGAAAACCATCGCTACAGTCAGGATGTTCCATATTTTTGCCAGAGCAGACAGCATGATTTCTGAGATTGCCTTTGACCTTGGCTTTCTTGCAAGGTAGCTCACTATCATACCAGTTGGGACAATAGACAAATATTTTTACAGCTGTATACATTTCAGTTAATAAGTTAATATTTCACAGATGATGAAATTCTACTGACAGTCATTGACCTGGTACCATGTACTAATGTTTTAATATTTCTCCTGACTATGTTTGCTTTAGGGTATACTACCAACCAGCAGGGGATTAATTAAATCTCTCTCTATACATAACCATTTGCATTACAGAAATGATATAATGAGGATTGGAATCTCCAGTTCTGATGGAAAATACAACCTGGCCACGCAAGGACAAACTGTAATCCATCCATCAGATTAACAGGAAGGAATTTTTTATGGTGATTAAAAAAAACTCCCCACACTAAGCTTCTCTTTCTCCTATCAGAATCTGTCAAGAAAAATAATTTCCGTCTTTTCACCGTATCATTGTAAATGGTTATTAAAAACAGTACTTCTCAATTTCTCTCTCTAGAAATTATTACATCTGAACTTGTTTCCCAAACTCATCAGCAAAGAATTTTAAACAGCAGCACTAAAACCATATCTGTATTGAATGTCAGATTAACCTATGGAATATGCTGCAGATATTTTCTATAATTCACTGACTTTTTAGAAACTAAATTCAGGATCATACTGTTAGATCATCTGCTTAGCTACAGAGATGCTTAAAATACAGAAAATAATACTGAAGCTCTTGCCAATATCATTCACAATTTTGAGAGGACACAGAGTTTAATTCCCAGACCTTTCTCCACAGTATACAGAATTTATGCCTGCAATCACACAAATCCTGAATTGCCATGAATAGCTTAGTCCCAGCACATCTTCCCATATTCCCAGTACCAGCCAAACTGCCTGGAACCACCCTTTCCTAAGAAATCTCACCTTCATGGTGACAGGGTGCCAGAGCCTTCAGGACAATGTGCGTATCACTAGAATAGTTAACAGTATACCTGTCCACCCAGTATTACCCTAAACGTACTGCAAGTTCAAAGCAAATTGAATTTATTATTTAGATTAGTTCTCTACATCAACAGAAGTTATGTGTCAGTAAAAATGTCATTTGCAAAGTACATTAACATATAAAACCAAATGGGGAAAAAAACTTCAGCTGTTTAACTAACAGGTGACCCTATTTCCTAAATAATCAGTTTATATCAGTTTTGAAACCCACAGGTCACGAATTAGCCAATGATGCATTTAATGTTTTTAGCATCTTCCAGCCTTTCTCTTCTCTTCAGCTCAGAAATCCCTTACTAGTCAGCAAAAAAAAAAAGCCTTCGGATTTATTTCAAATTACAGTTACTGCAGAAGAAAATTAATCTAAAAGGCCTTTAAACTTTAAGCAAAATTCTCAAACACAGCAAATTATTTTCTCTCCCCCACCAGCCCTCCTGCCTGAGAAACACAAAGTTCTTCCTTTGTAGGCAAAGCTAAGGATCCAGGTCACATCTGTGCATTAACCTGTCAAGAATATATGCCTCCAAAAGTTGCCTACTAACCTTTCATATCACTTAACCTCAGCGCTTTCCATAATATTAAGGGTATTGGTTACTTGACCTAAAATAATTGCAAAATACATCTCAAAACAGGCAAGAATTCCCACTTTCTTCAGAATATTTTCAGTGCCCAGTCCCATATATATATATATTTTAGTAACCTGAAGTGTCTACTCCACATTTTGTACATTACAGCACGTTTTCAAGCCTAAAATACAAAATTACGCAGTACACCACGGGCCAGACTGAACCCACCCATGGTAACAAACACGACTGAAACCACACATCATGGCTTGGCTAAGCAGATGACAATAAAAACGACGGATGCAAACCACATTCCCACGTGGGTGAATGGAGACTTGTCCAGCCCCAGGAATAAACCAGCTGCCACAGCTGAGCTACAGATTACGCGAGGAGTAGGCGTCTGCAGCCAAGGGCAGGGTGGTACACACACATCCCTCGCTAGCCGGAGCAATGAATGACTTGCAATTCTCCAAGTCTCATTTCCTCCACAGGATTCATTTCTATCTCTGTTATTTGGGACTAAGAGCACAGGGTCACTCTAATTTCATGCTATCAGTCAAGCAGCAGTCTCTTTCTTTTCATAGTAAAGAAAATAGCGAGTTTCGTATTTGATCCCAAGCTTTTCAACTGAGGTTAAACAGCGAATGGTTTCTGCAAATTAAAGACAACCTCTGAGAACCCTGGTCATATCAAGAATAGCAGGTACAGTAACTCAGCTGTTCAATCCTTAGATGTCAGCAAACTAATTTACTATCAACTTGATTGTTTTCCTCAAGGCTAAAAAAAAAAACTGTAGCAGCAGCCCCCTTCAACTACACTTGCCAAACTTATCTTTAAATGATACGTAGCACATAAAAGATTATGTTTTGAAGATGTAATTTCATTTGCAGGAAAAAGTAAATTGAAGGATTACAGCTTGAATTTTGCAATTCAGAGTCCTAGATGTGGCACAGAAGCATAGAAAAAACAGCAGAGCAGAAGAAAAAAGGTGAATTTGCTCTCGTAACAGACAATCCCTAAATTGCAACAGCAGTAGCTTCAGAGGACCATTATGATAACTTACTCCCTGAAATAAACAGTAACAGCCACCCAAAATGTGTGTGTGGATCAACTAAATAAAAAGCAAGATGCATGACAATTCTCTGTAAATAAAAGGCAGGTTATACTTTAAAACCTGAGAAATAACTCCCTTAATAAATGCTCCAAATCTTCCATATATGTATTATATTTTTACACAAATTAGCCTAAGGGAGAGGGAATATTGAGAGGAATAAAGCCCACAGCTTAGACAGCTCATTAATCTTTCTTATTACTTAATTCTAGTTTTACAAGGCCATGAAGCAGATTACTGATCCACCCTATGTGTGAAACAGCCTGCCCAGCACTGAACAGTTACCCAAAATAATGGGAGCAACTGTTCAAAATTCTCTTTCATTTTCCCAGACTGTACCAGTTTCAGAAATTTAAGTCAAAAGGTCACATTCTACAAAATTTTGGAAAATGCAGAAAAGAGTATCATCTCGGAGACATACAGGACTGCAGCTGTAACACTATTATTAGAAACCGCTCTTAAAATTACTCTGTCTTGACTTGCACCAAAAATTCCTTCAAGACTGGGCATGCAGCGATCACAAGGAAACAGTCACAGCTGCTAAAAATGCCAAGAGCATTACAAATAAGCAAATCCAGTTTTATTCTCTCCCTCGTTGGCTCGTACTAATATTAATCTATGATTAAGTCAGTTGTCATTTCTACTAGACACGTATCTACTCCTTAAAAGGTTGTTTCTAAAAGAACTGGCAGCTGACATCGAGGCTACCTGACCACCAATTTTATTTATAGAACTCTTTAAACATCCTTTATTGAATTTAAAACTGAATAATCAAGCCCAGCATAATTTTGGTGAGTTTGAGGACTCTTCTGGTTTATCCTACATAAAAGTTACATAAAACAAGTGCATCTCATGAAAACTCCTGGGCCTGCTCACCAGCTCATATCTATTCAGTGCACTATTACTACATACTGTGAACAAAGATCAAAGGTTACAAAGAAAATTATACTGAAATACATCAGTTAAGAGACAATCTCCAACACTGTAGTTGGACCAAGAAAAGGTACATGGTCAGCTCAATATTAACATCATCAGCAAGTATCTCACAACAGTCCAAAGGGTTCTGTTTAATCTGTCAGGTTGGTTTCTCACCAACTCACCAGTTGTAAAGTATTTGGAAGCAGACAGGCAGAAATTACGTTTTGGTCATCGTTTTTGAGAGGCACTCCGCATGTCTCCAATTGCTTTGTCAATGTTAGGCTAAGACTTTTGACACATCAACAGAATTTTACCTTTACAATTGTCTATTTCTCAACTAATTTAGACAAAAAGAAACTCTGTGTCAGACCAGTCTCCCAAGACGGCTGGACAGCTTGGCAATCCCTGAAGTAAGACCAAGTTTCCTAATAGTAAAGCTCTGGGAGAAAGTCCTAGGGAAAAGAATCTTTTTAGTTCCGCAAAAAGCCTCAATAATGGAAGTGTCTCCCATCCTCCCCTAAAGCTGCACCAAGTCCATTCCACATAGATCATGTGAAAACACTCTCAGAAATTGAAAGCATAAGCAATCAATTTTAAAGATATTTAGTAATTAGTCCTAAAAGGAATTCCAAGCATATAAAGCTCCCTTGCCTTCATCTAGTTTATGACTGATAGCATCTGTAACCTCACGAGGCATCCATTAAGTTCAGTAGTTAATTACATCTGCTCTGACTGGACATTATTTACAGAACAAGCAGATGTAATTTTTCATTGCTTAGCTAGTCTACATGAGGGACTTCAGTTTACCCCTCTCAAATCACTGCTTCTCAACAGAAGCAGGGAAGGAGGGACAGGCAAAGGGTGCTCTGATCATTTTTTGCAAAGGACTATTTAAAGGCCATCCTCCACTTAATGAAGAAATCCACATGCTGAGCACCATGTGAAAATTTGGAATAAGCAGACGTCAGCCAGTATTTACATCTTTGTAAGCAGCCAACAGAATATTAACTTCTCTTTTTGCCCTCAAAAGTGAATGGTCTCTGATACTGCTTATGTTTGCTGGGCTCCAAACTGAAACATAAATCTTTGACAGAAGTCATGAAAGAAAGGGCTCTGTTGCTTCATTCCCAGATAGTAAATATTTTTTACAGCAAAAGCCAATAGCCACAGAAGTTTTACATTTGTATTATGTGTAAAGGAAGAGAGTCATCCCCTGGAAATATATGTGTGGTTACACACCTAGTGTGACTCATTTCAGAGTTATAACACAAAGTATTTCTACAACTACTTTTTTATAATTAGTTCTGGAAAACAGTATTTTCAGTGAAAAACAAACATTAAATGGAAAAGAAACATGCTCTCCTATCATCTCTTGAAAGAGATACATACTTTCAAACAGCTATTTTATCTGCTTAGGAATATTTAAATTAACCATGAAGACAAAAAAAAAAGGTAGAACTGTAATAACCACCCACCTTACCCTAATTTTAAAATTATAATCTTGGACTATCTTAATTTCAAGGGAACAACACTGTCTGTCATGTTCACACATGGCAAGGCTCTGAAGGTGAAATATAAAATGTGAAACTGCAAAGTGGTACCAGGCCAAACCCAAGATTAATTTACAGATCAAACTGAGTGTGGTGAAAGGTTTATACTGGTGTATGCAAGACAATCTTCAGCCTTAGAGGAGGTGGAATGCAACATCTATTGCTTTCAAAATGAAAGGCAGCAGAGCTGGGAACCATAGGCACTAACCGACCTCATCCCTGGGCGTATTTTTAAATAACCACATCCAGGCCTATCCTTCAGGTATATCATAAATTATGCAAATGTTAACTGAACTAAGGTTTTTGGATCTCTAAGATTTCTCATGTGAAAAAGCATGTGATACATCTAAACATCTTTCAGAGATTTATTTCTGAACAACCTTACATTTAATACAGTTGGATAATTCAGACTTACTTGGTGCCTAGAGATCTGTTTCAGAGTAAAGGAAAATTCATCCCCAATTAAAGTACTGGTAAAATACAGGCACTCACTCCCAAAGCACAGATCTGAGAAACTGCAGACTGTGCCTAATGACTTTTAGTTCTGATGGGCGATTAGTGTGCTCTGTAATGGACTGACAGAAACAGCTGATTCTATTACAAGGACATGTTCTGGCTAGGATTTTCTTTCTGTTGTATTTAAATTATAAATATGAACTCTCTTGAAGATATATGAAGACAAAAGATATTAATCAATCTCTAAAACTTCTGTCTTCTGTCCTTTATCGTACTTCAAATTAGACCAAACACTGACTTCATCACCAGGAAAAGCCTCTCAGGTACTCAGGACTGCCTGTACCGTCATTACTCTTCCACGCTGTCAAGCACAGAGTTCTCTTCATCCGCTACGCCTTTTGGAAGAAACTGCAAGGTTTTTTTCATTCAGATGTTGGCTTCAAAGGCACATTTTAAGGTATACTCCAGTTTGTACCTAGGGGTACAGAAGAAATTTCTGAAGTCCTTGCAAGACTTGCAAATTCATCAAAAATTGTCATTGAACAGTCCTCTTCTCCAAAGAGGATTTGGGAAGGAGCTTTTCCTGAACCTGACAGATCTCACAACAGCTAGTCTAATCAATGTCCTTGTTCACACTTCAGGTTCAGTTCCATGCATGGTTAAAGCATTCAGCTCATAAGAGCTTCTGGGTAGTCAGAAAGTCTTTAATATGTTGGTTTTAACTCATTGTCTTTACTGTGCTGTAGGAGAATTGGAATACCAGAATGTAAATCTGTGCTTCTCTAATACACATTTCATACAACCTACAAAAAGTTATACATACTGGCAAGAAAAAGTAGCATGTAAAGCGTAAACCATATTACTGAAAAATTTTTAGTGCATCAAAAAAATTAAGTACAGAAGTGGTGCAAGCACCTAAAAACAACGGTATACCTCTGTACAAGCTTTCTCACTGTTGTTTTTCAACAGTTTTGTTGCAATTTTCTTTTGCCTGTCCCACTCTGCTAACAATCAGCCCCAATTCAACAGCTTTTCTCAGAGTAGAAGTTACAATTTTGAGGTGCTTGCCGCATAAGTTAGAGGAAATTTTGTAGAAAGAATATTTGTTGTAGATGTTAAAATGCTTAATTTTCATGATACTCACTAATGAGAAAAAAATTCTTACAAGACCTTTCACAGAACCTTTTGCATTTTTTGTTTGAGAGGGATCAAATTACAACGAAAAAGCTAAAGAGAAAAGTTTAGCGACCATTTGTGAAGAAATAACCTAAACAGCTTGCACAGAGAGACTTAATATTTAACTTTCCAACAGCAACCTTCTACCTATGTGCTCTTTGGTATGATAAGTTGTCTTCTCCATCAAGAAAATCCTTAGTTTATTTCCTTTAAATGTTTAACTCATTAATCGATATTTAGACATTAACATTTCTCTCAGCCAGTGCTGCCACAAGCTGCGTGACTCACCAAATTCTCATAAAAGAAGTGCAACTTCAGCACCAAGGATTAATAAAAGAATTAAAGTAAGTGATCCTGTAAAATCATTCATTGCATACACAAAACCTGAATTAAGTTCGTTCATTCTCCTCTAAATTTATATTCTATGATAACTGATATTTTTCATTTCAATAAAACAGTTTAGGAATTAATAAAATAGTTCCAACATGTTCTGCCCTTTTTATCTTTAAATATTTTCACTTTTTGGTTTCTCATGAAGTAAAAGTGCAGCTAAGAAAAGGAAAGATTGTGATTCCCATTTAAATCCTATTGTTGGGGCTAAAACATTACACCAAATTCACTGCCGCATTTTAAGCACTTCAGTTTACTTAAGAGGAAAGAATCACCTTCAGACAGAAACTTTCAGGATTTAAGGGTTTATTTTTAATACAGACTTCAGGATTGTTGAATTTAGAATTTTAACATCAGAAAGCAAAACCACCATCTAGTCCAGAAATTACAGATGACTGGCTATAGGGGGACTTAAGTAACATACAAAAACTCAAAAGTAATCCCAGTGCAGCTTCTGGGGTCACTGTAGATTTACATATATGCTAAGTGATATTTTAGACTTAACATGTTAAATGGTCTTTTCTCACTTACATGATAAAAAAAAGCAAGTCACAGGTAACACTCTTGGGTTTTTTCACTGTTTTTAATTCCCCACTATCTTCTTAAATAATGAATTAGACTATGACTTTCTTCTGCCCATCATTTATTTTTATAGAAGTATTTATCTCTGAAACAAATTAAAACATCAGCTTGACATTTATCTAAGAAAAATACTGAGATGGCTCACAAAGAGACAAGAACTATCAGAGGTTTGGCAAAAAAAAAAAATGTATCTTCAGGGAAAAAAGCAGGTTTTCAGATGCAGTAAGTCCGCTGCCTCACTAGCAGATGAGCCCCTGGGAAAGTGCATTGCTTTGTTAACATGGTGTTGGAATATATTTCAGCTGGAGGTAAGGCAACTCAAATCATACTCCCTCCCTCACCTGTAGCTGTAAGAAGCTAGCCAGCATTTATGCCTAGTCCGCTTAAATTGCAATGTACAACTTGCTTAAAAAAAATAAAATCAATAGACATTATGCCTACTTATTTAAAAATCAATAGACATAGATGAATAACATATTCTTTTAATTTTCCCAATAATTATAATTCACTATTTATAAGCCTCTCTACCAAAGTTTAACATTAAATGCAGATGTACACAGAGCATTTAAATGTGTACTGGTTCTAGGAAGCAGAATTTGTGCTGTAAAACAAACTAGAAATAATTATTTTTAAAATAACTACTGAAGAGTACTAAACCTTATTTTCAGTCTTAATACTTCAAGTTTTGATAATTTCAGTATACTTAAATAGCATTCCACTGCCTGTTCAGTCCCTTCTTTTTACACCATTATGTCATCCATACATGGGAGCTGCTAGTTTCTTGTCTACCAGTTCCCACACATGGAGCTGGCCGGTATTACAGAGAATGTTATCACAGAAATCTTGTATTTCAGGGTCCCTCTTGACAGCCTGAATGTAGCCTCAAGAGTATTCCTCCTCAAACATCCTACATTGGAAATCTATTTAAATGCATTTACTAACAAAATCTCCCACTATCACAATCAGCTTCCCCTTTTATCCTCAGGGATCACATCTGCTGCAGGAGCGTCCTCTGTACAGAAGGACAGTGGCATCACCTGGAAGATGGGTCTTGTCTAAACGATTGGGTCCATGCTTCCCAGCAGGTTGCCCTCTTTTTCTGAAATGCACATCCTCAGCAGCAGCACAGAGGCTGCCATAGTTAAAATGGGAGTACCCTATCACATCTCTGCAGGTCTCAGCTATGAACTTCTCTACTAAGTTGGTGCAGTTCAGCTACTTGCAGCTGAAAAGAGCAATCCTATTCTCTTAGTGCTGGGAGCTCCTTGAAGTGCATGCACACATTAAAGGCCTGCTCGCTGACTACATAATCATATATTTTGCATTCTCTGCAATAACTGGAGAACCCTTCATTCAGATGCTAGATATTTACTTGTATATTGTGTTTAACGTGTGTTAGGTACTGGAAGCTAATATATTAGTTAAGCTTCTCCTTTAAGTAAGTGATTAAGATTACTCTCTTCCCACCCTATTCTACTTTTATTAAACAAAAATGGGTGAGATTTATCCAAAAGCATGTTTGGTTTGTTGCTTTGTTGGGTTTTTTGGGTCTCTCTCTTCACTGATGACAGCAAACCTTTTTATTGTCCCCTGTTCACTGTACAAATTAGAAAATTTTGTTACTTGCACTCCAGCATCTCTGAATAGGCTAAGCATTTTCAGTATCCCGTATGTTTGGACAGAAAGCTGGGTAATATTTTAAGCATTTGAAACATCTTACATACAGAAGTAAAAAAAACAAATGCAGAAGATCAGAAGTAAATTATTTTATTACAGCAAAATGTTATATAGGAGACCTCAAGGTTTTCCAGTAATTCCAGCATACAGTACATTAGCACACACTGCACAAGACCGAATGTGCAGATTTTCTGTAAATCCCTAGCAGTGTGAGAAATTTAGTAGGTAAGTGGTCAACACAGTGCCAGAATTGATATATACACAACTAACTACTCATACACCCACGTAAGGCCAAACTAGCACCAATTTCAAAAAGGGTAAGGGAGAAACTGTGAACAGTTCGCTGAAGACAATATACAGCTGGAGTTTGGAAAAAAGCAAACAAGCTGTTAGGCAGCATCAAAAGCAGGATGGAACAATTATTATAATGCCATTAGCTCAGTCAGAAACACATCAGCAGCTATGATGCCATGTCTGGTTCTGGTCATGTCATTCACAAAGACAAATCCCAGGCTCCTAGCAGAGACAGCTAGCTACTATTCTTAAAGTTCATTTTCCTATGTAATATATACTTGAGTCTGAAACTAGAAAAAAACTCCAAGCACCAACTTTAAGGAGGAAGTTTTCAGAAGACAAGAAATAACTTGTCTGTGGCAATAACAGAGCTTCAAAGGTCTGCAGTGTGACAGCACAGGCATTGAGCAGTGCCTTCCATAGTTCAGCACAGGAACATCTCCAGTTCATCTAAAAGACATGAATATTCAAATGCTGGCAGCCATCATTCCAGCAAAAGTAGTCTTTGGCTGCACTGAGGACAGTCTCTTGGATTCATTGAGCAAAATCAAGTGAGAATTCCCGTGGAAGGAAAGCTACTCAAAACAAAGGACAATGCTGGCACAACAAATAATGCATAAAATGGGTGCATGTGAATGTGCTGGAAATGGAAATTTAAAATTTCTGATTTTCAGAGGACCATGCCTCCGAAACAGCAGCAATACAGATTATGTAGTACCTACATTCTCTGTGGTCTGAAGAGATACAATTGGACAGTGTATATAGATTATTCCATACATATGTATATATACACACACAATTTCTATGAATACACACACATACAAAGAAATTCTATTTTGTTGGGATAAATGGAAAGCTCACACATTTTCATTTGTACATATACGAACTTCACAGTAACCAGAAGAGCAGATTTTGTTCCAATGCACTGATGCAGCACAGACTGTAGTATTATTTGTAACACCTTCTTTTACAACTGACTTCTTTCTTCAGAAAACAAAAGGCTTAAAAGCCACCAGTTTCTGGAATGCATTTTCTAGATATGCAATTTATAGAGGCATTCAAAAATGGCCTACTATATATATGTAGCAGGCAAACTGTGAAAGCTTAGCACAAGAGGAATTTTCCTAATCTGCTTAAGGACAGGATTTTTTTTTTTAGTGACAACATGGCTGCTGCTATATGCCTGTGTTTCTCTGCACTAAGCCCGTTTGCTTTTTGTTTTCTGTTTAGTTTGATTCTCTGGGGGGGATTAATTGTTTTTTGCTTTTTTGCCTTCGTAGTAGGATCGCTTTATTATCTGATTTTACGGCTGCCATTGCCATTTTCTGTGGGGGCTCTTTTTTGTTTGTTTTGTGGTTCATCTTCAGTGAATCCTCTCTAGTTACATACAACCTTTTTGGCTTTTTACTGCATTCTTAGCGCACTGCGCTACAAGTTACCTTATGAGAGATTAGCTGCAAGACTACCAGCCCCAATTTTCAGCAACGGAAGGCTACAGAAGGATCTGTCTGCTGCTGATACACTGAGGTCTCAGCTGAAATACTTAAGCCACAAATGTGTTGTTTGGGATGGATGGAGCTAAATCACCATGTCTTTTCACAAGAGGATGCACTCCAGGAGTAGGAATCAAACTGCTGAAGATGACACTGTGGATCACGATTTTTTCCAGGAGAAGAGCGAGCTACCAAGAATCCAAAGGTTTTCTCATTTGACTTCCATTCCACCAGCAAATATCATGAACCGTTATTTCAGGTTTTCACATCTCTAAACAATAAGGTTTTCACCATTGAAAAAAGAATTAGCTCCGTTATGTTAATCAATGAAAGTATTTACTTTAATTTTGTCTTGGTTATTAAATTCTGTAGTATGCATATTTATGATGTGGACTCCGGAATTACACCAATTGATTAATCTCCGTCATTAATACTGCAATAAAAGGAGAGTGATGGGTCTCTCCTGATCAGCTTCTGGAGACGAAGATGCAAGCTTTATAAACTGAGAAGAGATTATTTCAGATCTTCTCACACTGATTGCTGGCAGTGTTGTTAATGTATCGGCATCTTGTAGTACTTGTAAAAATTAAAATTCTATGTACTTTGGAAAAAGTTCTACTTTGTCCACCACCAGGGGACAAAAGGAGTCTATACAATATCCAGCTGTTCTTTTAGTATTAGCTTGTTATTATGTCTTGTGCATCAGAAGGTAACCTCCCACCTCCAAAAATTATGTCACTGGTTGGCAGGTTTACCCACTTTTGTCCTCTGCCATGTTTTTCTCTGTTGAAAGTTCAAGTTGTGTTTAGCAAGTGTTCTTATTCAATATTTTGCTGTCAGTGGAGTTCTAATCTCTTTCCTGCAACCAGGAGTTACTATCATAATTCCAGTGGCACACTGGCTGCCCTTACAAACTGCAATGAGTTTCTTCCCCATTGTTTTGAGATTGTCCTTGAGTAACAGCATAAATGGTTTTATTTCTTAGTTAATTCTCAAACTGCCTACAAACCAGGCCATGGTCTAAGTATTGCGAGTGATCAGGTAAGGACAGGACACAAAGCTGCCACATGTCAGGTCAGAAGCAGTAGCTAGCCACGTGCACGTCCATTACAAGCCTTACTTACATTATCTTCATTAACTTTCTTAACACTCGCCTGCTCTGGTGAATTCATCTGATGTTGAAAGCTGACTTCTGTTTCTATTTGTTCTGAGGTTGTAATTCCATCAAATTTGTAGCTATATCTTTAATTGTCCAGACCAAAATAGTAGAGATGCATTTTTACCTGGATCAAAAATAGGAAACCTTATTTCACATTAGTAATGTTAGCACTTTTCTTCTAATGTTAGTACTAATGTTTGTGGTTTTCTTGTTGACCTAATACTGTACATTGTCCCCTTATGATAGTTCTACTTTGTATATAATCAATCCTGTGGCATTAGGGGTATTGTATGATAAATGTTCTATTTCTTACTTGATACTCATAATTTTAGTTTAAAATTTCATGAGCTGATCTCCATGGTATGATTTGTATTTCCACAAGACTACTCATATAGCTATTACATGAGTTCTTTAAGGAATTATGATTCACATTCTGATATCTCTTACACTATTTAACATGTGTCAAAATAAATAGTAGAAAAATCCTTTTTAATGCAAAAGAATATCTGCATGGATATTGCACAAATCTTTATCAACTGAAATACTATTTGAAGATTTCCATTCCAAAGCAATTACCACTCCTGCAGAAGAAAGCAGCTGATGAAACAGGGGGCAAAAAAGATCAGTACTTAATCCATTATCACATCCCAGTAATGCTAATCTAGGTGTAAGATTAATTTGGACTTCAAACATATTAAAGCGGCAAAATAAGATTTGCTTCCAGAAATTTTCAAAAGACCGTATCCGTATGATCAGATTCAACACTTACTGCAACCTTTCGTCCATAATATGCATTTGAAACTAACTCCTTCAGTTTATAATTTATCTCAAAAGTTTAGTAAAAGATAATACAAATAGATAGTGTACGGAAGCATTTACAAGACCCTAACTTGGATTTTAATATGGGAAACAAAACGTAACCATTAACTAGATCATCTTCTCTGATGGGGCAATTAAAAGATAAGGAATATATTTCCAAAGCAATCCCTTCAGTATTTCTCTCATATAAACTTATAAAATTATTTGGATGTAGTGTTTTGTTTGTTTCCATCTACGATTTTTCTATTCTTTTTAATTCTATGCTTTTCCCTAAAAACTTGACAGCTACTTGATAATTCAATTCTAAAAACATTTGGTTTAGGCTGCCTGATATTAGCAGTTGAGTGTATTGTTTCTGAAGTAATTTTTTCCAATAATTCAATAACCTATCAGCTTATTTCAAAGAGGTAAATGGTAAATAACCTCTAAGTATCTTACTACTGTTAAATCTAAAGTTAGCTGGTTTCAAATTTGCTAGTTTTTCATTTTGGTTTCACTGGCTTTGATTTATGCTCAATTTATAAAGACAAACACTGCTTAGCAGATTCTGACAGATACCTTCTTTTATTTGGAATTTCAAGCTGCTCAGTTTACCTACCATTGACCCAAGAACTCATTTCAGTGTAACAAGAATTAACATCGTGTATAAAGATTCACATCTGAAGGCACTGCAAGACTTTAGTCTTCAATGTCCTTCTGGGTTCTTACAGTTTCTACAGCCTGCCTCATGGCTTTCGGTATTCATCTTCCTGCCTCCTTAATTTTCTGTCACTTAACAGAGCTCTCACATCGCCCAGCCAGTACCGAAACATAGGTTCAAACATAAACCTATTTTTTAATGCTACATATATTAGAAGACCAAAGTCTTGCTCGCTATACTACATTTTAGAGTCACATATGCCAAAAATCTAGGTCAAAATCTTTTGCTAATGTTTTCCTTGAGTTTGGTTTACCTTCTGCTAGCAAAAACAGAAAACAATTTTTAAAATTCCAGCACAAAGTAAGGTAATGATGGGGGGGTGGGGGTGGGGGGGTGGAATCTGTTTGTTCCTAGTTGTCCTTGGTTTAACATTTCAACATTCATTATTCTCATATTACCTCATTTTTAATTAAAACAGATATCCTCTGAATTTGATTTAAAATTTTAACCTTTAAAAACTAATATCATGTTCAAATGCTATGAATGTTTATCTCTACCTTATTGCTCTCTCAGCTGTATTTTATGATCTTCAGAGTTACTCTGACTCCCTTGTCTACATTTTCCAAGTACAAGTCTTTAAGATGCCCTCCATTTGGAAAAATCTTTACTCCATTCAAGGAAGTAAGCACAGTCTTCTGCAACAACTTAAAATACATTTACAGATATTTTGATACTTTGTTTGCATCATTTTTCATTTTCTGTTTCAATGTGGTTTTCCGGCTACTATGAAGCATTTCAGGATGATGCAAATTAGCAACAACACAAATACCAAATGGAGGATTCAGAGGGGAAAGAAGAGGAATAATTATTTACCAGTAAAGCTAATGTTATTTCGAACAGATCAAGGGATATCTTGTCCAAAAATATGTTTGCATGGTTGAAAGACTGGGAGAGAGCGCAGAAACAAGACAATTTTAAGTGAAGCACGTTAAGTAAAAGCCTATAGTATTGCTCAAACTGTTCCAAAATATTGTGCTTAAAACCAATTTCTAGCTGTAACACCAACTATCAATCACTGTTACACTAATAAAAAGATTTTATTCTATTTTGCTTTTCTAAAATTGACACACACCCAAGACTAAAAGTGGCAGAGAATGTGGGACATGGCCGACATTTAGGAAAGAATCCCCATTCATTTTAAGAGTTATAGAAGGGGTTTTTGCCTGTATTTGTGTAGCATAATACAGTCCCTAAACCTGCTTGTTATGCAAATATTAAATAGGAAATTCATTTTTGAGAGTTCTATTAGAACTGACTCGGCATCTCAAACTGTTTGAGCATTTGCAGCTTTCACATACCATTTGGGTCACTCATCCTTCCCCATCCTAACAACTTGTTCCACACAAGACAACTGTAAATTTATGCCAGTCTTTGCTTCATGAAAACAAACAGCATTAATTTCTTCCTTTTTATAAAATAAACAAAAGCCAAATTAACCAATTCCATAAAAACACTCAAAGACCCAAAAGCCCAGCCCACATACAAAGGTAGCCTATTTTTATTTTTACAGCTAAATATCTTGCTGTATTTTTTTTTTCCTTCTGGAGTGCAGGGGGGCTTTTGAAATACCAAAAGGAATTATTCTAATGCTTTCTCAAATCTGCCTCCTAGGAGTTTAGAAGCACTAATTCTTCACCAAGAATACTTGGGGAGAAATTGAGTTAGCTAGCCGGGGAAAAAAAAAAAAATGCAACCATTCCATTTAAAACATCACTTCTGTCTCAAGTGGTCAGGTTTCATTTCATAATGCACCCTGCTGCCATTAATTTAGCAGCCCTCTAATCAAGCTCACTTCCTGGAAGAAAAATACAGAATATTGAAATGATTGTTGTTAACCTCCAAAGTTTTCAGAAAACAGAAGAAACTTAAGTATGAAGCCTCCTTTCAAGTCCCATTACACAACATGCACAGTTCTGCAATGCTGTTTGACTTCACCTGCAGAACAACTAGGATCTGCACACTGTGGCTTAAGGATAAAAGAGAAATAACAAAGGGAGGCAAAGCCTTTGTTAGTCTTTAAGTTGACTAGAATGGGGAATTTTTGTATAAAATAAAAATAAGTAGTCATTTCTTGAAATACTCACTTTCACCTGATACTAGTGACCAGCGCATGAAGAGACCCAAGAAATCAGAGTTTTCAAGAACCCAATACACCAATACTAGACTGCTTTGTTTAAAATATCAGTGTCTATATTAAGGGTATTTAAATTTATTTTACTTCAAGAAGAAACTAGGTCTCCTGTGGATTAAGGAATAAATTAATGAAAGCCATACACCAACCTCTTGAACAATAGGGAAACAGTTGTTTCTGGTTGAAAGGTGAAGTTACTAAAACTGTTTGTTAGCATTATGTTGTCTGCCAAAAACACAAGCAAGGAGTGGAAATCACTTCATCCAATAATTCACTTTAATAAAGACCAAGAGAACTATTGCCTCCCAGAAAGAGGTCAAAAATAGAAAGAAGTTACATGCCACGCAGTAACTGGACTCAACTCCTCTGAAGTCATTGCAACTTTACCTCAAATGCTATTTTGTTTGATTTTTTTAAACAGAAAAAAAATATGGTTATCTTGTGGTACACAAACACTACACAAAAAGATGAAGTTATTTGTGCAAGTAATGCAAGGCAAGTTCTACCCCACACCCCTCTCATTCCATTGCCTTCAATTTTATACAAGTTACTTGAGGGCCAGCTTTTAAGAAATTGTTCTTTTTAAAAAGCATGAGTTAAGTACATGGAAAATTGGCAGTTCCCAGCAACAGCACATGAAGCACCTCTCAGCTCCCCATTCAGACATGTAACTGGATTTTTTACCTGGCTACAATTGCCTCCTCATTGCTATCAAAAAGAAGGAATTCTCTTACCATACCATTTTTAGGTAACTCCTTTCACCAAGATTGCTGCAATCCATACAACCAGGCAAGGTACAAGCTTTTTCTCTTGATTCATGGTAAATCAATATTATGTTTCCAGCACGACACAAGTAAATTACATCTATTGCATCTGCTGCTGAAAGCTATATGTAAGGGCATGGTTTTTCTTTAGTATTTCATTTGTATCAGCCCCAATGGTACTACATTGCATTCTATGTTATAATATGCCTTACAAAAATGATTTTACTACATCACTCCATCATCTGTCTAAACTTAATCAAGCACAACATTGTTTTCTGAAAGTCTACAGTAGTCTCATGTCCTTGAGGGGCTTTCTTCATGGTAGCCACTTTGGAAGAAAAATACCAGCTCAGCACTGTCAAACTATCAAAATTTACAAACAGGCAGTCACCAGCACACAGCACAGCGAAACTGTCCCTGATCATACAGTTGTTAGAAAATCTTTAATATTTGCCCATTTCAAGACAACAAGTTTTGGATGCTATTTCGTAAATAAATGTTTTGAGACACAAAGTGCAACAGAACTGCCAGGTTTAAATTTGGCCCACAGAGTTTTAAGGTAGGGCCTGCCAAAACAGTCAACAAGCTATGAACAGGAAACTGCATGACATTCACGTTTAAGAAAGGGAGAGAAGATAAAAGTTTGAAAAACAAATGGTAAATGACAGGAGACCATTAGAGAGAATAAACTGTGAGCCCACAGCCTTTGTAATCCTCATATCAATCTGAAATGTAAAATCACTCATGTCCCTGTTTAAGTCACCTCCAATCTTTCTTGCTCTCACCTCACCACAATCCATTCCTCTGGCCTTTAAATTTATCCTCATTGTTTAAGTTTAAGACCCTCATCCCCTCCCAAGAGGCACCCAACAATTATCCCCTACAGGGGGATCTCTTTTCTAGTCCGTACACATTCTTCCACCTTGGCCAAATTGTTCACTACAATTATGAAAAATAAAGCTAAACTACACACATTTTTACAGAGGAGGAGATCACTACATATACCTAAAGACAAAGAGCAGCATAATATTGGAAACACTTTATAATAGTCTGAGGGCCACAGATTTGCTGGGGAGGAGATGACCATGGATTTGGCTTGTTCTATTTCAAGCCAATGTAGCCTAGAGTCATTACCAGCATGTACAAGCCACAGCTCACAGAACAAATGGAGCAGAAAGGACCTTATTCAGGGACTACACTACCCTACCCCAATGACATCTGATAGAATTTCATTTTTTTGGCTGCCAATACAAGTGACATTTATTAGCCTATGCTGATATAAAACAAGTGATAAATGTCAAAGTCAATTAATATTTTCATATTTTGATGAAAGTAATTTAAAAGTAATTATATCAGGTTACAGTTGTTTAAGCTATGCCATACAATAGGCAATAATTATATTCATCCTCATTCCAAACATGATTTTATCACACTAATATCTAAGAGCATTTTGGAAAGAGAAACCTTTGGCTACAAAAGCATCTGTTGTGTTACAGTAATTTGATTTCAAAGGAGCATTGCTATTAGCAAAATGAGTCATTTATAGATTTGAGCAAAGACAGGTAAAAACAAAGTTGAACCACCTTCCATCCAGAGAATTACTTGTATGTATTCATAGACAAAGTGCTGCCAACTTCAAAGCCCTGATTTTAATGATATATCTCATCTCCAAAGAGAAACAATACAAAATCATAGATGTAATTCTTTATTTAAGAATAAATTCATTAAAAAGGACAGCAGTGACTACGTCAGGATATCTTCTGCATAAAAAGTGGAAGAATTAAACTCTTTATTCACTATATTATGAAAAGCCTGCAGTAGAACACTTCACCCAAATGTCCACAGCAGACAGCAACATGACAGGATACATGGAAAAATGGACCATATTGCCTTCAGACATATCAATAAAATTGATATGGAAGACCAGTTAAGGACAGTGAGGCTGAATGTTAGAATAAAGACCATCAAAATCTGAAACAACTTAATACTTTTTACTGGATACCATTCTTGATCCTTAAAGCAAAAAGAGAAACTTCAAAGTTTAAACATATAGAAGCATTTATGTAAAATGCCACGTATTATATATTTATGCTATAGTATACAATAATTGAATTCAAACTGAAATTAGCTTTCTAATATGGAATAAATGAGACTAGCAAACTCAAATGAATAGATGCATAACCTACCAGTCTTTCTTTTAGGCTCTGAATCACAAGTACAAAATGTGATTTGTAGTAAATTTTCCAAATAAAGATAAAGATTTCGAAGCTCATAAGCCAAGTTCAAAGAACTCTGCGCTGCATTATTTACAGTATAAATACAATGTTTTCAAGATATAAGTGAAAATGCATATTTCTAAAGCATACCTGGCTCCATTAAACCTAGTCTAATAAATCATTTCCATACGGCTTGTATTTCCTGTATTTTTAGGTGGCTTTTATTTTGTTTAGCAATTTCTTTCAAATGTGCCACTTATAGCCAGCCCAGAAGTTACACTACTTAACGTGCATGATTATTAATAAAAACAAGCAGAAACATGAAGATTCAGAGAGCAAAGTTTTCTAAGCCCACCAAAGCCAACCTCATTTCTTCAATTCCTGAAGGAGTGTGTAAACTTTAAACAGTTCATTCCTGTAAGAAAAAAGGCTGCTAAAGTGTATTCACAGATTTGAAAATTCAGAGTATATCCACACAGTTGAACACAAACTACAGGGAATACCTGAACTGTCTTGGATGCTAAGAGAAAAATAGCTGCATTTGCATACTGCTCTGGTGGGCAAAAAGACCCTGCTGCTCACATAGCTGCTGAATCAAGTAATCCAGATACCTGCATCTCACTGTTGTGCTAACTATGCGTATCAAAAAAGTCTAGGGTATGCAACTCTTAAAAATAAACCCCATTTGAAGATTTAATATCATAGACTTCAGAGAATAACACAAAAACACCACATTTTGCACAGACACACTTTGGTGTTTACAAATTAATCAATATTTTTTAATAGTAGCTTCTAGAAATTCAGGAACAACCAACCTCGAAAAGCCTACCCTGCCCTGATCCCAGAAATGGTAAAATCCCATACCTTCTGGAAGTCCCATAAATGGTAATAGCTTAGGTAAAGCAAATTAATACAAAGTAAAAGAGGAACAACTGCTAAATCATATGGGAAATACTGCTACATATTTACAACTGACTTTAAATGTCTCTTGACATTTTAGAGAGCCTTTTCTAGGTGTTATTAAAGTATTGCGACTCATAATATACTTTTGTAATTTATTTGACTAGTAGCCAGAATTTACAAATATTCAGAATGCAAAGATACTTCATATTTATCCCTTGAAAATATGAGAGGACTACCTGCCCCCAAACAATATTGATAGCTTATCAAAATTAGATTTTCACTTGGCATGTTTTAATCAGGTTTCCTTTTACAAAAAACACTATTTTTTCAATGTATTAGAGAAACTGAAGAGGCAACCATAACAAGCAGAACTGACAGAAAAATAAAAAAAGTGCTCTAACCAATTTCAACTTCTAGGCTGATGACATAAGCCTAGAAGCAAAATACATGCTGCCTCACTGCAGGACATTTCTTCTCATTAAAGAGGTAAGTGGGTCTGTGTAAGCAGTAAAGACTATTAAAGATAAGCAGATTAAACACTAGTCTTGCAGCACAGTAGCAGCATGTTATGTTGCTAGGTTGGAGAACTGGGTTTTCTGTTAAGATGTAGGATTTCCAGCATTAAGCAAGTACAAAATGAAGTGATATTAACACAAGTAAAGCACCCTAAGTGGCTAATGGTGAGGAAAAGAAACAAAAGCCACTCTCTACACAGCAACCCCTGCAACTACCAGGAACAGCAAAAACTGTTCATCGTGCCCTCCTGGCAACGAGCAAGTCTATCAAGCAGACACTTTCAAGCCACTTAAATGTATGAAAAAGATATTACTGTTTATCTTTGGGAAGAACCCCTTTGTCCAACATCTACTTAGACTCAGATGCACACACAACCATTCTTTCATGCAGCCATACGCTAACAAAACCTTTCTTCCTGAAGTAGTAGAATTAATTACTGGCATTTTTACCTTCTCTCACAGGCTGAAAATAAAATGTTTAGTTTGGCTATACAAGCATTCACAAAGTCCTTACCGACAAACTGAAAGCACATATTTAAGCATAACTATAGCAAATTATCAGACCAATTTAACAATACCCTGAAGACAGCAGCTAAATGCTATCTTTTCTGCCTGAGCAAACCATTTAACCTTTTATCCTTGCCCATATTTCAACGACTTTTTATTCTGACAAGGTTTCACATTTTTCCCTTGGTGTATTTTCTAATGTCTTCAAAGTGAATGCCAGAAGCATATGCTCCCCAAACTCAGTTCTATCTCCTGCTCCGTTGCAAAGTGGACCACAAGCACCAATCCTGAAAAATCAAACCAGTGTGAAAGCTCACATGCCAGGCGGATATCCACCAAAACCCAACAATGCTCCATACCTCTCAGAGCATGAATCCTCAGTCCTACAGTAAGATGTAGTATACTCATACACATCATAACAATCCATTTCCTTATGTTTAACATATGGCATCCAAGCACAAGATTATAACAGACTCGCATAATAAAAGTTCACAATTCATTTCCACAGGCTGAGTTTAGTCAAAACAAGTTGCTTATGACTGATATAGTTAATGAATTCTAGTAACCATTCATCTGTAATCAGTGTTGCCCAATCCTCCTTCTCCTCACTCAAGTCCCTCAGACACTCCACCTGAGCAAAAGACAGTGCACACTGTCCAGCTAGTCTAGACACCCACAGCTATTGACCCGCCAACCTATGTACAACAGCAAGTTCATTTGGCCTTCACCACTGTGCTACCACTAATGTGGATCCCTCTCCTGTCAGCTGCTAATTTTCACAGAAGCTGAAGAACTTAGACTATCTTTTGGACATCTTCTTCAGTCCAAATTTTAATTAATTTCAGGTGTTGAAAATTTACTGCGAGAATAGGAACCAAGCCTGACCGTAAAATCTTATTTCTTTTGGAAGTTAACCTGAAAATATGACTTTTTTTAAACTAATATTTTTAAAAGAAAAACAGTATGCAATTTCTTGTATTCTAAGATAAGTCTACAACTTCAGTATCTGCATAAATCCTTTTTATTTATCGTCTCGTACTACCACCTCTTCTTCAGATGTCAATGTAACTGGTGACTGCCTACATCATCACTGTTGGAAGCCCTTCAGCAGACATCTGATCTGTGGATTTGGTTATGTTACTGGTAAATCTGTAAGCAGTATAAAGTAACTCTTGTAAATGCAAAGAATCAAAATTAGAAATAAAATGTGATTATGTTTCATGTTCCATTATGTTTTTTCTTTTGGAGTTTTGAATTCTTCAAGTAACTATAATGGCAAGTAACTACAGAAAACCACCCTAAATTATTCCAGACTTCAAACGTGAAACTTTACACCCAAGTTTCTAATGTTATCTTCCAGAGGTAACTTTCATAATTCAAAGAAATATCCACATTTTTTCTAAACATAATTTCAATAAAATTGTCTTTTTTTCTTTCTAAAGAACACTTATGCTTAAGCTTTCAAATCAGACCTGTCAGCTTTGCTTTGATGTAAACATAACACTGTCATTCTTCTGTTGTCTTAAGAACACAGCAAAGCCATTATTCCATGTATACATGAGAACACTATCAGTAATGACAGGAAGCCAGCATATGCACCAGTGTTTAGCTTGATTAAGAGAAATATTATCCAATTTATACCATTTAATAGTCAAGTATTTTAGAAGAATGCTATTGAAAACAATCTCCTCAAAGATTATGAGGAAAGATGCTCAAACATTTTTATCTCAATTTGTGAGGGTTTTTTCCCTTTGTTTCTCTTTAACACATCATAGGTATCCCAAAAGGATATAAATCTCTACTATGGGAGGGGAACCAATCCCCTTCAAAACCAGAACATTTTCTTTCGTTTCAGCGTACTTTCCATTGTCTCCTACCAAGCCTCAAGCACAAAGAAAATTATACAGTCCAGGCCAAACCCCAAACCAAGGCAAACAACATCCCTGGCCAGACCAAGTTTTGTTCATGGAACACTGAAGTGAGGATCTGGGTAAGTGGAGGGAGTTTAAAGTGGGGTGCAGAGTAGCTGAAAGCTATCAGATGGTTTACACAGCTCAGCATAGGACTAGAAGACATGTAAATCCAGAAAAATGCACCACAAGAATCAAAGGTGTAAAGATGAGAGTAAATCTATATAATTTTAAAAAGGCACTCCAAGTCAAATTTCTTCTAAAGGCTGTAAAAACAAAGCTAAATTTCTCTGGGAAGCAGCTGCCAATATTTCCCATAGCAGGACACCTTGTAGCAGGCAGTTCCAAAAACTCAAACCCAATAGACTCATAATATCTGAAGATTTTCACATGTGTATGTATGCATGCATTTTCATGCTAAATTTAAAGTTAACCTTTAAAGTTAATTTAAAATTTATGTATTAACCTTTCAGTTAATACATATTTCAAAAGTTTTTAAAAAGCAGGAAAAAAAAAAAATCAAATTTTGAGTCTCATTCAGTCTCCCCTTACCGTAAACAGCTTCTTTTCCTTTACAGAGCACAATTTCTACTTTAACTTTTTATAAAAACACTGTAAAAAGCAACATACTTACTAACTGCATGCTTTATTAGATCTTGTAACCAGCTTTGTAACCAGCGAAAAATGTCTTCGGTAATTATGAAAGACACTCTTAAGGAAACAAAATTTGACAACCATGTCAATTTTTAGGGTCTCTAAATTATGTCCAAAGACGTCCCAGAGAAAGTTTAAACTGTACGGAAAACTGAACAGTACAGTAAACATCTTGTAAAATATATTGAAGCTTAGAATTTCTGTAGCCACCAATTCCCTGATTCCCTTTCCCCATAAAACAAAACAAAAAAAGTGCTTAGTCCTTTCAGTAAAATAAATAAGCTCAAAACAAGTCCACCAAATATTCTGAGATTATATTCTCCATGCCCTATACCCCCACCCCCCTGGGAGGAAAATGTAAGCTTTATCTTTAGAATTAAGAAATCATTCTACTGGGGGTTTTTTTAATATTTTATATATCTGTTCTAGCCAAACAAGCTGTGTAGTAGAAAACACTAGCCAAGATAAACACATCCAAGTACTGTGATGCAGTTTGTGTTTCACATCTGCACTGAAACCAGCACAAAAAGGGTCCAACAAAGTAAATTAACCAGTTGAACTTAGCCCGAATTTCAGCAGAAAATGGAAGTGGACTAGCACTCTGTAGGAAAATGTGGATGCAGAGAACTGTTGTGATAATAATGTTCAACCATATCTGAATACTGCTCAGGCACCACAAATGCAGAATATAAGCTCCACAACAAGTATCTGAAATTTGGAATATCACACTCTCCATTACTTTTCTTACTTGCACTTACTCGTAAGGATTTGGGGGATAGAATCTCTAATTTCTTGCATGTGTGAGAAAAGTAAAAGTATACACGCAGCAGCTACTGCCAAAATGATGTTCAAAATACAAGCTTATCTTCACAGGGACTCACTGGGTACTGCTACTTTTCATCTGTAAAAAAAATACCAGCAACAACAAATGATACACATGTACAGAAAACAGTAACAAACCTAGGTAGCCTCATAACATTTGTGGCCAACATCATATGACAATGATTAAATAAAAACACAGATCTCTGCCCTATGCAGCAGAAGCAGCCCCACCACCTGCATTAGCACTTGTCCCGAGACAGTAACTTAAGTCAATAGTCCAGGTTCATTACCTAAAATGAAAGCATTGAAATTAAAAGAATATTCCATGATGAGAAGCAGTCTCTCGGCCTTCTGTCAAATACTATTGCACAGCAACACCAGACTGTGAGCATGATACGTGTGGGCATGTGTGTATACATTTATATGTATATACATTTACATATACACAGAAAATCTGATTTGCCCCTCCTGGATCTTCATTTCCACATATTTCACTACTACAAGTTTGTAGACCAAATTTGTGACACCAAACAGGATGCAACAAAAATAGACTGAATAAATGAGGAAGGTGATATAGACAGGCCACGTGCCAATATATTGACTTTGCCTTTAGGAACAATTCCTGTTCCTTTCGGTTATCTACTTACACTAGTACGTGGCTATTTACTGCAGGGATCACAGAAGAAGAGAGTTCTCAGAGAAGATGGAAAGTAGTGATATCAAGCATATTTCAGGTAACGGAGGTAACAAGAAGCACAAGGAAGACATATGCATGCATTTGTTAGAGAACAGGAAGAGCTGGTGGTGGCAAATGGTTTTGACTAGGTTTTTAAAAGAGTAAGCCACCTATGAGATATGAGCACAAGGAAACCTGAAAGTCCTGCAACCCCAGTCCTTGAACAGATGACCACGGAAAATAAGAAAGAAATAGACCAACAGTACTTTCAAAATAGTCAGAGAAAGCAAAGTGAAAGAAACTTCAGAAGTGTCAGAGAAAAAGAGTTTGATCCAGAAACAGATTAAAAATGTCTGTTGATCTGAACAAAGAGTGGGAAGATTGGAAAAGCACCTGGAAATTCAGATTACTGGCTTATAGACAGTGCTCTCCATAGGGACAGAAAAAAGGAAAACAAACAAAAAAAATCAATTTGCTTTTGTTGGTCAGCAGGAATAACACATAAAAGGAAAGAGGTATGTTCATTTTCTTTATATACACCAAGAACTCTGTTACAGGAAGGGGGAAGGCAGAAGAGAAGGAACACTGAAACATCACCACAGAATAAAAAGGATTCCACCATATAATGCCGAATGAGCAGGAAGATACGAAAACAAAAAAGGACAAAACCCCTAAAACATGGCAGTCTCAGCAAAGCCACATCAGTACAAGTCTAAAGCAACTGTGTTAAAAACAGCAAAAAAACCCCCCAGAGGTTATCAAGATAAAACAGGAACACTGGTCATGAGAGTAAAATAAAATAAGATAATCAATTTGTTCATCTCAATCAATCTTCAGTAGTCAGTTTGTAAGTAAGTATTACATGAAATAGTATTAATAGGTTGTGGAAAGTGTTCTTCTATACCAAAATATAAAGAAACAATATTTTCACAGTCCAAGTGATTAAGCACCGGAACAGGTGCCAAGAAAGGCTGCAAAATCTCCATCCCTAGAAATACTCAAAACCAGCCTGGACAAGACCTTCAGTAACCTGATCTAACTTTGGAATTAGTGCTGCTTTGAGTGGAGAGGTTGGATTCAAGGACCTAATTTAGGCTGTGATGTTCATTTTAAAAGCTATCAACATCCAGTTTGAACTAGGAAAGTAATTTTTTTTCCATCAGTGACTTTCCAAACTATTATCACTCAGCTCCCCAAAAAAAGTAATTAAAACATATTGCCTAGGCAGCGCCAACACGAACCAACAGCTTTTTAATTTTTCCTGATTGTGAAACTTGAAGTTATCTATAAAATGGTCACTTTTTTCTGAGCCACAATTTTTTCTAAAAAGTCTACTTCTCAAGATGCAGAAGAAAAAAAAAATCCAACATTAACTTCCTTTTGGACTTGTACATCTGGCTTACTTCCTTATGTCCTTTTAGCATATTTTCTCAGTTCCCGAAGCATTTTTGATGTAGATATTAATTATACCTATATATGTGCATGTGTATTCATACATACCTACTCAAGTGCGTACAGACACAACACCACATACAAACAGTAAATACTCAAGACTACTAAAATTATGAAATTCCACCATACTACACAGTTAAACCAGGGAGATGCATTTTTACTCCCAGCATGTCTTCTGCTGCCACTGGTATACAACTAGGCTCCTCCAACCTCCCTTCCTTTTCCAATACTCCCCTGAAGAATCATCATGAAAACCACTCCCCCACATGTCAAACAGATACAACATCCCAGAGAAATTCTAGGCTCAGGGAAGCTCTAAACAATCAGCATATAGGGCTTGAAAAATTTTGATTATCTGTGGTGAGAAACAATTTTCTTGGTTATGAAGTTCTGACTATTTAAATACATTGAAAATAAATATCAGTTTATCCAAAAAACAAATCTTACCTATTCCTATATACTCAGTTATACAGAAATTAAATACAGATGATTTTATGATGAACAAATGCATTACCATAACACACTGTCACCATGTTACATGCAGCACACTGTGTCAAACTATTTCAGTAATATTAGTAAGCTGGCACAAAGAAAAATCAAAATATACACAAAATATAAAGATGTGAGACACAGAACATATTCAGATAATCCAACAGTAATTCTGTAATTGCCTTAAAACATCAGTACAGTATGAATGGTAGCATGTTAAAATGGTAAATTTATTTTCCTCAAAGGAAGTTAAATTAACCATGCCTGCCCTATTGTTTAATAGGCAAGGTTCATGGTCTATAAACAATTATTTATGCTAGCAAGTATGTAATAGGCTATATCACATTACAATGCCAAGAAAAGGAATATGGTGCTTTCAAGCAAAAATCTATTCCATGCTCGGGTCACACAAGCTTTTGGAGCTCACTCACTTCCAGCTGTTTTACTCTGTAAGAATCACTTCAGTTGTCATATGCCATTGACACTAACGCAGATTACCATATTTCTCATACTATTGCAACTAAATAAAACTTCCACAGCACCACTACAAAAATAAAACTTTACTAGTACGTTAAAGTTCAAAACAAATTGCAGGAGTATTTATTTCAACTTAATGATAGCTGTTGAAAATAAAATATCAATATTATTTGCATTGTAGAATTGCATTTTGGTTTTGGATTACTGTGCATTTGAAGTAATAAAGAAGCCTAGCTCCAAAATAAATGAAAGTATTCACTCTGCTTTGACATCTAATTTCTAAATAACGATCAATTAAAATGGCGACTCTAAGGCAAGTCTGAAAAGTTAACAGATTTTTGTAAGTATCTGTAAAAGTGAAGTTTCAAAAATAAGGTAAGCCTTATAGTTTAGACTTCACTTTGTTCCATAAGAATATTCACAAGACTACTGGATATAAACCAAGAAATTAACAAACTATTTTATTACTTTATACAAAATCCTACTTTTAATTAATAAAATATACACTGGCGAAAACAGAATTCTAGTATCACTGTTATGTATTCGGTCAACCTGATTTATTTCAAAAGACTGTCATCATTTTTACGAGACTGTCGACACTGCAAGCAGGAGGAAAAAAAAGTAGAATGAAGTTACACTTACCTGCAGCCCCCTTCTTCGAAGAATACTGGAATCATCCATATTTCGACTCTGCTGATCACAAATTCCTGCTAAAGCTCACTTGCTTTCGGCTAGCTTTGCTCTCTAACTGTTAAACAAGCCCATTATTTTCAAACTTTTCTCCCCCTCCCACTCCCCCTCCATCCACTCACTAAAAATAGGACATGGTCTTTCACTTGCCTGTCATGAAGAACTGCAGCCACGGTCTCTGACTATCTGTACGTAATTTTGCCTGCCTCTTTTGTGGCAGATTTAGCAGGTCACACTGGAAAAAATCTGTTCGACTTTCCTAAATCTTTTCAAGGTTGGATGTCTCATTCCCCTCATATACACAACTGTCTAGAAATATATAATAATCCACAACTCCATGTAATGCCAAGGCGTGGAATTTAATTCAGATCCCACACACACATATTTTTGTTTTATTTGAGTTTACTTGAGCTGTTATAAGGGATCAGTAAACTACAACAGCTGCCTTCATTTACTGTTTATAATAAGCTCACAAAATCCAGGTCACACTTAACTAAAAAATCAATTCTGTGGACACACAGGATACAGTACTATTTAAAATATGGAAAAAAACCTCACTAAAAAATAGAAATTTTATTTTTCCAAATTTTGAAAAATTCCTTTACTCCTTTGTAAGACAAAGCCAATGTCAGATTCTTCAGATACTGTCGCACATTCTTTTGTTTCTGCTATCTCTGAGGTATGCTGGTCTCCTCCTTGTATGCAGCAGACATGGCACATTCTTTAGTTCATTGCTGAGATCTTGCGACTCTTATGTGCTGAAGGGTCTGGAACACATGTTGCAAGTTCTGAACATCTAAGGATTCATTCATCTATTCATCACTGACAGAGCTGTCTTAAGAAGCCCTTCCCTCTTCGTCATCCATGGCAAAAAGGCAAAAAAAGCACTGTTCAGCTGAGGCTTTTTCAGTCTGTCCTGCAGTTTCTGTTTTCCAGCTACCTTCACACAGACAACTCCAGCAAGGTCAAAAAAGGCTTTGCCCCTTTATGTACAGTATCCCAATCACATTTTAAAATGAGCTGTTAGCCTGTGTTGAAAAACAAACAACGATAATGCTAGCTATACCAAATACCATTTCAATAAAATAACAATCTAGATATGTTCATCCCTGTATTATTCAAATTACTGAGCACCTCAAGGAGCCTTTGTCCTACGCGTGCCCTTTCTATATTAGAAAGGAAAAAAGGAAATATTGCAAATATAATGAACAACCTACTGCTGCAACGACCTTCAATTTTTTTAGCAGAAAGCTAAAGCAACAGATTTCATCTCCTGATAAAAGCTGAGGAAGAGCCTATTTATAACTTCTGAATATAAATACTGTATTTAAAAAGAACCTAACTTCAGCCTCTGAAGGATTTCACAAGAGATATAAAAGAAATCAAACTTTATCAAGAGCTGTGTTTATGAGGGGATTTCAGCCAGACATCCTGAAGTGTGCAAATGCAACAACAATGAAAGCCCAGACCGTCGGCTGCCTACCACAGCTTGATGAAGTGTTCCTGTTCCCACAGTTATGACAGCTGCAAACCAAAAAAAAGTCTCAATACAAGCACACAGGTTGATGGTGCTTAAAGGAATATATATTTACATGGAAATCTTTAGCTGATCTTCATGCTAAGTGACCCAGTCACATGAGCTAAACACATCATTGTAAAGTCAGCTGAAAGCAGATACAACTCAATCCCATTCACCAGGCTTTTTCTGATCCTCTGCGGAGCGAGTGTGGTCTTTTATTGTGAGTAGCTAATAAATCCTCATCTTGCCGATACCTCCTTCCATCTGCCGTTTTAAACAACTGAATGCTGAATTAGGTCTGCGGAGTCTTTGTGAGCTCCCCAACAGGGCAAGCAGCCACACAGAGGCTGAGCAGGCAGCTCATTTGCATGGAGTATACTGTACCATATAAAAAGCAGCGCGCTTGTAAAAACAACTCAACGAGCCACTTGATTTTAAAGGAACAGTATCTTCTTTTGCAAATATAACTGGAAAACATCAAGCGACGCGCAAAACTCCGCATGAGAACTTAAGAACATGTCACCAGGGAGAACAGCAACATAAAAACCAGAGATAAAGCTCTGTTTAAAAGCAGACTGAAACATAAGATGATCATATGACTTCACTGTGATAATATTCATATTATATTTAATATTGAGTATTACTGCATTTTGCCCTCAAATAAGCCTCCTCGGAAAAATATTCCAAAGACTATAACTTCCCTTATCAGACATTAGTGTGAAACAAATTCTATTTTTACTTTAAAAAAATCCCATAGAAACAAAACGTTTTGGCATGAATATTCAGATATTACATGTATTTTGCAGTTTATTTTAGTCTATAATAGATTATAGATTTTAGGAATATTTATATTAGACCATAACTGGATCATTGATCTTACCTCTTCTGACTATGGCCACCAGCATTAAACAACATATACTGTGAGAGGAATCAAGGAATCTTAACAATTATGCAATACTATTCACATTGTATTTTCCTCCTGAATCAGCCACTAAATGAAAAGGTTTAAGCCTGATAACAATAGTATATAACCCCACTTATTTCTGTAACATAACTGAAAATATTCTCATTAGCACATATACTTCTAATCCTTCCTGAATTATATACCTTAATACTCAGACATTGCCAATTCTCAAAATGTCTTCACATGTGACTTATAATTGATTGAGGCTGGCACAAGTCTCAAAATACCATGAGAATCATCTGTTCTCTTCCAAATTTCAAGCTTTCTTGGGGAGAATGCTTTCAGATTGGCTGCCTGCCACACTTACCCAGTTTCTGGGGTAGAGAAGCCAATCAGGGCTGCAGCAAAAAAACAGGCATGGTTTTTCCTCTAGCTTCACTCTCCCCTTCTCTTCTTCAGAGCAAACAATTCTTGTAAACGTCAGATCAAAACCCACCACCAAAAAGACCCCAAGGGTGGTGACCACCTTTTCTTCCCTCCTATTTAACTGTTAACACTCACCTACTCTCCCTTTCTCTTCCTTCAACAAAATCTACCACAGAAAAGCAATGATGAAAGAGGATGGGAGAGAATACGTAGTACCAAACTGAATCAAGCAAAGGACAAATGGAATTTAAAAGCAACTCTCTAGCATGGAATATTTTTCTTATTAAATATTACCTTTAGAAATGTATCTGTCATTTGATCAAGAGATTACGCCATCCTTAGACATTCATTTTAACATTTTAAAAGGTCTGCTGGTAAGTCTCAAATGAAAAATGAGAATGTATTTGTAGAAGACATTTCTCTAAGAGATACATTACTGAAAGACATTAAAGAAACTGAAATACATAAAATATAATTTTATCAATTATATAAAACATTAATCATAAAACAAATTTCTCAAACAGTTTTCAGATGCAGGCAGTATTTAGAAAGGGTCTATTAGAATTATCTGTTTATCAGAAGAAAAATTCAAAATAAGGAAATCATGTAATACTTGCATCCTTTAAGAATTACAGTATCTAGCTTATCACTCAATCTCACTTAAAAAAAATTAGGAAGGGGGATAAAAAGAGGGAATTCAAAGTTTGTTCACCAGTAACTTTACTCCTATATTCAATTCTTCCTTCCTCCGTCAAATTAACAAATCTGGGGAAATTTTTGCTTTGCTCTGCAGCAATGAGAAAAGAGAAAGGGTAGTGTGGTATTGGGATCATTAGGACATAATCCAACCAATTCCTGTTTGGCTGCAGCTCTCTGAAAAAACTATTCAATCTTGATTTGAAGACATCAAGAAATGGAAAAAGCCATGAACTTCCAGTAAGTATATTCCTGCAATGGTTAGTATGATAAGTAGGGAAGGACAGCTTATCAGCTTGCCAATACTAGGATGAATTAAATGAGGCTAAGAGCAATTTCCAAAGAAACAAAATGAGGTACTGCCTTACACAATCGTCACATTGCGCTATTTCTTGCTGTAAAAGGCTGAAAAAAACATGAGCATGGCTAAAAGCCTCTGGACAAATTCACCGAAGAATCTGCCAAGAACTCTTATAAGAGGAAAATACACTGAAGATGACCCAGAGTCACAAACAGCTGCAAGTGTTCTGGGGAGAGACTCTGCCTTAGACACCTGTTATCAGCTGCTAACAGAGATAAGATAATGGGCGCACCCAGTATAATCACTCTATGTCTTTATTTAGGTAGAAAGTACAAAGGCAGTGCTTGCTGAAGACAACAGTTACTTGCATCCTAAAAGGCATCAACTCCACAAAGGAACTAGGAGTAACAGTGAAATTATAAACTGAAAAATAATTCTAAAAATAGCACGATAGCTATGACAGTTCATGTGAGCCCTGAACAGACCAAAAGAACTTGCATGTCATAAATAAGTGGTAGTGTTTCTGTATATGATATTCATGAGATCATTATGGAAAATCATGTCTCTTAGCTATATTTCAAGATGAGTATTGATAACATGGAAAGATCCAAAAGAAATGTTTTCAGGGTAGAAAGAGATCAGAGTTAAGAGACTTCAGGAACTCAATCGCCTTTAATTGTCACAGGAAAGACCACAAATATGCCAAGACATTCAAGAGTATTAAGAGGACTTGGAATTTTACTCCTTACACGCTAGACAGCAACCAACCCTACCTCTCAGTGCAAAAAGGTGAAAGACCTGTTGGTCCAATCACACTCTATTCATGTGCCAAAAGGCACATCAACTCCAGTAGTGGTCTGCATTTAGATTTCTGTCAGTACCTTCTTTTCACATTACATACTTGGGAGCAGACTCCAAAAGCATTTCACCTTCATTGATAAGGCAAAATCTCTTCTCATCAATGCTGATTCAGACTTCATCCCACTGCCTGCTACCAAAATCTATACTCCTCTGTCATGTAGAGGAAAAATCTGAAAGGTTAGAACAGTTCCAGTAACTGTCTGAAGATGACCGGAGTTTTCCATACGTTAACTCCAGCATAAGCAAAGCAACAATTCTTTCAGTTATTCTGAAGCCCACAGGTTTCTGAATAGCAACAGTGGAATATTACCAAAAGTCACACCAATTTCAGTTAGGAAAGCAATGACCACACGAAGTCATGTTCCTATGTACAATACATCTTACAAAAAAAAAAAAAAAAAAATTGAGAAATTGTGAATAAGCTATTATCCTATTACTCACATTTTCTAATCACCAAAGCAACTGCAAAGGGAGATAACTAAGTAGTCTGTATCTACTGTATTAGAGAGCGGATATACATATGCATAAAGAAGTATCTGTGTAGAATCACATGGCTCATCTTTGAGCTGTGTTCAGTTTGTTTGTTGTACTATGCATGCAGAATGTAAAATACCTTCTATGTATCTTAAATTGTAATTGAAACTTAAGGCATATTTCAGGAATCACTCAACATTCATGGAAAAAGTTAAATCCAGTTTTTTAAGAATTAAGTAAAATATGAAGAAGAGATCAATTCATTTTGCTCTGACTTCCTAGGCCTTTCAGGTTTTTGGCACCGCATCCTGCCATCTTTTGTGGTCTATACTGTTGCATCAGAATGGAAACCTACCATTACCACAAAAGCAAAACCAGTAAAGGCTATCTTAGCAATCAAATCATTACATTGTGGATCAAAAATTTGTGTACTCTCTAGTATAGCTTAAGTGAACTCAACAGCTGCACACCATAAACTCCTAACTCAAGAGGTCTAAGTCCACTTACATTGACAACTTAGAAAAGGTATTAAGCAACTTGTCATATTTAGTATTGACTACAGAAATACCAAAAAGTCTCTCAACACGACTGGGAGGCCATCATGGGAAACATGGTGTGAAGGATGTCAACATTACACAATAGGATGATCCAACGATTTGTGTTTTGCATACAAAGAGTACCCCCATCCAAAAATCAGGCCAAAATAAATCAACAGCTTTTCAGTTGTCTGCAACAAGATGTAATGCTTTTTATTGCATACTTTTATTATCAAGGGACTTTGAAAAGAACGATTACCAGATCTAAAATGCTGAGATTCATAATTCACATTTTTCGTAATTCAGAATTCATTATTTTTCTTACTCTATCTAGTCAAAACTAAAAACAACAGAACATCAAGCTGTGGCAAACCTTAAAGATATAACATTTCCTTACATAACATACTGTCTGCTGGGGTGAAAAAAAGATCACTTTCTGAAAGATTATCAGCTGACAATTTCAGTGGAATTTAAGTCTTTGGTAACATTTGTGTGTGCAACCAAAATGAGCCAAATGTTTCACTGTCAGTCTGAAACTTAAGTGTTTGGGGGTTTTTTATTTATTTATTTTGATCAAGCTATGTTTATCTAGAGATTTAAAAATGTGTCCCACTGAGATAAACTGACAGACTACTGAAACAAGGAAGGTTGATGAGGTAACTTGTTTAAGGAAAAAAAAAAATACTTGGCAGTCAACCTAAGGAAACTCGCCTGACAGCTTGTCTGAATTTCTTCTGGATTTCCTACCTATTTACAAGATTCAGTCTGATAAACTAAGACCTTTGGAGCAAAGCTGTGCATTAACAATGAACCATAATAGGAACTCGTTCTGAACCACAACAAAAGTCTGCTTATGAGGCTTGGTCCCAAGGAGAAGAAATGCTGAAAAAAATGTCTAAAATCCTCAAGGTTTACACAATAATCAGGCTTTAACAGTGCATTTTCTGTTTCCAGTTTGTTAGGTTTAGATTCCTGGACAAGACTGCCCCCACATTCAATACATTATGAAAGACGGCACACCCACTAATCTTCCATACAAATGTAAATTTGCTGTCAACAAGGGTGGAGGAAAGAGTTCATTCATCTACAGACCAACTGTTTTCATACTGTACCATAGAAGATATATTCAGAAGCAGAAACAAGTTTGCCGACAACACCAAGCTGTGTGGTGCAGTCAACATGATGGAGGGAAGGGATGCCATCCAGAGGGACCTTGACAAGCTTGAAAGGTGGACCCATGCAAACCTCACGAAGTTCAACAAGGCCAAGGGCAAGGTCCTGTACATGGGTCGGGGTAATCCCAAGCACAAACAAAGGCTGGGAGGAGAATGGATTGAGAGCAGCCCTGAGGAGAAGGACTTGGGGGTGTTGGTTGACGAGACGCTCAACATGAGCCAGCAATGTGTGCTTGCAGCCCAGAAAGCCAGCTGTATCCTGGGCTGCATTGAAAGAAGCATGACCGGCAGACTGAGGGAGGCGATTCTCCCCCTCTACTCTGCTATCGTGAGACCCCACCTGGAGTACTGCATTCACCTCTGGGGCCCCCAACATAAGAAGGACATGGACCTGTTGGAGTGAGTCCAGAGGAGGGCCACGAAGATGATCAGAGGGCTGGAGCACCTCTCCTGTGAAAACAAAGAGTTGGGGTTGTTCAGCCTGGAGAAGAGGAGGCTCTGGGGAGACCTTATAGCAGCCTTCCAACCTGAAGAGGGCCTATAAGAAAGCTGGAAAGAGACTTTTTACAAGGGCATGTAGTGATAGTACAAGGGGTAATGGCTTTAAACTGAAAGAGGGTAGATTTAGGTTAGATATAAGGAAGAAATTCTTCACCATGAGGGTGGTGAGGCACTGGAACGGGTTGCCCAGAGAAGTTGTGGATGCCCCATCCCTGGAAGTGTTCAAGGCCAGGTTGGATGGGGCTTTGAGAAACCTGGTCTGGTGGAAGGTGTCCCTGCCCATGGCAGTGGGGTTGGAACTAGATGACCTTTAAGGTCCCTTCCAGCCCAAACCATTCTACGATTCCATGGTTCTATGAAGTTCCTTGGCTCAAGCCCCTTTGAAAGCTAACATCTTTGGAAAGGAATCTTCGATTAAACTTTAATATTTACAGAAGATGTTGAATTCACTATGCAAACATTCTTGTTCTGAAGTTAGACTGGCATTAGAACAGAATGGAAACTAGCTTCTCTGATGCTACATTTCAAATACAATACCATTTTTAAAAGAAACACTTTTTTCAATAGCCAGAGAAGCCTTTTTCAATGTATGCTGCAAATTTAAACCTGAAGAAATATAATTCCTGTTTAGTGAACATTTAGATGACATTACTAAAATTAGGATTTTCTTACTTGATTATAAGACAATCCTCATGCTTTAAAGACATTCGGACTTCAACATCAGCAATGAATACCTCTAATAAGAATGGCAACAAAAGCAAAGCTCAAGGACCCAGTACCAACTCTTGTGTTTCCCTAATGAAAGGTGTTGATACTTACTGAAAAGTTTCTAGAAACAGCAAACCCCATAGTTTCAAGAATCTTGCGGGGAAGACATCATGAACCCAATTAGTCCAGGAGTTATTTTGCCATAGAAACTGATTCTGTAAAAGCTACAAATTACGAACCGATCTCAAGCACACACTGAGAAATACCCCCACAATTTTACTATACATAAGACCTCCTCCACTATCCTCTTCAGTTCTTCCACACTCCTGGCTAGCAGCACTCTTCCTGCAGCCTCACCATAGCAGCAGTTGTTCGCATATACATACTTGCCTTTTCTGTAAAGTCTTCCCAAACTTTTCTGCTTCCAATTCTTACTTCATCAATAAAGCCATATTTGACTTTGAAGTACAAGCTAGACAATTTTTATATAGAGATAGCAGTTCCTTTACAGAGTTAAAAGAGTTTTAAGGACAAGAATTTGCAGAGTTACAAGACTATACCAAGCTGAATTTCACTGTAATTTCCTCTCAGTTGTATTTATAGGATATTTGTCATTTTGGACACTCAGTTCTTCAGAACAAACACTTGATGCTTTGCAAAACAAGGAACCTCTTCTATTACACTAGCATAACATTTACAAATAATGAATTAGACTGTCCAACATACTCATTAGGAAAAAAGCCATAGAAGTTAACAACTGATTTTTCTTTAATTATTCTGCTCAGCACAGAGTCTAGAGCACTGAATATATTTTTCCAACTTAATCTACATACAATTCATTTCAATATACCCTGAATTTTACCTTGGTTTCCAGCTGACATTAAAGTGCTTGGCCAAGTCTCCAAAGACCAGACCATTTTGCGTGCTTAAGACCAACATGATATACAGTCAAACACTGCCTTTGAAGTAAACACTTCAAGATGATACGCTAAAACACTTGGAGTTAGAGGATTTTACTCTTCCCCACTCTCCTTGTCTATACCAGACTAAGCTTACACTGATACCTAGCGAGACACCTCACAGCAGTTTTTGGCTGATGGATTCTGACAGATTTTTATTCTTCCTTTGCTGATCTCAGACAAAACTTTGCTATTCATTTCTCACAATTTTGTCATCCCCTTAAAACGCTAGACAAGTTAAAAGCTGTTAGTTTTTTATAGATATCCCTTTTCCCAACATTTATCCACTGAACTAGAACAAAAACTGAAAGAAAAAGAATAAATTCATTCAGGATTTCAAAGATTTACAGTGCAATGACGAATATTTTTTTTTTAATTCTTCTCCTCCTCCAGAATCTGTGTCAGACCTCCCACTTTCATGAGTTCTCCTGTTGTTTTTTTTTCCTTTGAAAGGTATTTTTCCTCAAAAAAAGTAGATGCATAATAACAACTTGACAATCTCTCAAACTTTTTTGCTTCTGTTTAACAGAACCTATTACATATAGTCAGGGGAGATGAAACAAAAGACAGTAAGAGATATTGACTTCGAGCCTCAAGGAATATTTCTCAGAGGAAAAGTGTGACATTCATTACTTTAAAAGGCATGTGAAGACAGCCTCTTTCCATAAAACAAGCAGGTAAAAAAATGCTTGGATTTCAAATTAAAATGCAAAAAAATATATATTTTACATTTCTTGAGAGTTATAGTTACATTTTACTCCAAATTCAATTCAAACACACAATTCTTATGCGTAACGCTACAATGCTGCCATGTCCAACAATGAACATTTCATAACAACAAATGTGCTTCATTGCAACAGCAATATATTTACAATATATGTTTTTTAAAGTGTTCAGACATCCTTTTGAATTACTAATATAACATTGAGCTTAGCAGTTGAAATCTTTTGTTCTTTGTTTAAAACAAAAACTAAGCTTACCAGAAAAAAATTGAAATATGATTTTCATGCATCATTTGAATTGTCACCTGAGCTTTTGTCTCAAGAACTGACAGAGAATATCAATGTGTTAATTGAAACAAGCAGTATGTAATCAACAGGACATCTTTAGCATATGTTTCCTTCCAAGGGCTGACAAGAGCTTTCTTGGATTTTTCAGCACTAGAGTCTAACGTTTCCATTTTCAAGCTAAAAATACGAAAAAAAATCTTACACGTTTACATAAATATGTATTTTCCCAGCAGTATCTTTCCACAGGAATCAGACAACATTATATCTGTTTTGAGACCTCAAAAAATAAAATGCAAGTATGGTAACATTGGCATGTTTAAAGCTGTATTTCTCTTCATAATTCAAAAGGCCCAGAAAAATAAATCCAATCAGAAACATAGCTTCATGATGGAACATTCTTACTGATGAAGGAGAATGAGCTAGTAGATGTAACAAGGCAAAGCTCCATACTCAAAGCTATCATAATTTAAAATTAGTCATAATTATCCTTAACAAAACCAGGCACTGTGGAAAGGGGCTTTGGAACAGCTGCTCCTCTTCAATTTAAATGCTCATTTGTTTTACATTGACCTAGAAATCAGTATCCTCCTAACCAAAAGCCAATTAGATAATAGTCTCTCTTTCAAGCTTGTAGAATACTAATTTTTTTTAATGTCTTTAGTAGAGAAAAGCAAAGAAATAAACTGCAGATGATGCCACAAGTACACTTTGCTCCAATATGCACAACCAAAATGTGAGGGTTCCCTCCCCCCCTTTCTGAAAGGTCAGATTTACAGCCCAGGAAAGACACCCATCATTTCCTTATGCTAACCTTTCAGTGCAGTCTCAGCTTGGGACAACCATAGAACGCTGCAAAGGCAGCACGTGGAAAGATCTTCAATTCGCTGCAGTAGCATCGCACCATTCCCTCCACAGTAAAAGGAAAATGCCAAGCTGACAACATGGAGGCATTACAAGAAGCATTTCAAAAGCTGTCCTTCCAACCTTGCCCAGAGTTAGGGCACTAACTTCAATGTTTTTGGAGACAGCAGGATGTCAGATTCCTTCAGCACTGCAGTATAAACAAGCTGCTTCTCAAGCAACAGAATTAAAGACACCCGGTTTCCTACAGACTCAAGTTTGTCTTTTTGTCATCTTGCTCCCTCCCATAGTCCTTACAGAGGTAACTCCGGCTCTTCTATTTTACATCCACCCAAAGGGAAACAGCATCTCCCCCAGCTCATTGAGAGCTGTTGTATTTGAGTGTCAACCAGTGCTGCCAAGCCACAATAAACAACGAACTGTCTCTCTCTCAGAGAATGTGAGGGGGTGTCTCCTACTCGGTTCCAATTCTTATGAAACTGCAATTACAATTATTTTTGACATTTCTTCTTCTTTTCAAGCCTGGATGAAATTGGCCAGTGGCTTGGAAGTTACCAGGAAAGAAGAAACAATTGCAGAAACTTTGATTCTCTACCACTGCTCAACGTTTCTGGCAATCATGATCATTTACACCATTACTTTCAATTTTGGTTAAAGCCAATGCCAAAAATACATATTCATCTACAGATCTGTTCCAGCTCTAAAGAGACAAAATGATGATGAGTGCCAGTTTGATTACACTCAAATACAAAGCCATAAAATTTCTTGGTCTTCTGAGTCTTGGCAGCATCCCTAGAGAAAATTCTTTCCATGAAAGAAGTAGAGCCTTTTCTAAATGCATCAACAAAAGAAGCTTCTCAGAAGACTGGTATCATACTGAGTCTGACAGGATCCAGAAAGAAACTAATTAATGCAGGAAACTACATTACAAAACAGAGAATTCAATTCTACCAAAATATTAGGTCTTCATAGAAGAAAGAAACAATGTTAATCACCAGTAGCAATCCACAGTTCCATGCTGAAAAATAATCTGCTAATGCAAAAGGTGGATGGTTTACTAATTGAAAGGAGCCTTCCAAAATTGCCAAAGTTGTGAAGTAAACACACCTATATTGACAGAATGATCTCATAGCAGAACACAAATCTGTACAGTCAAGGTGGAATTCAAGGGAAGGAGAAGCTCTTTCCAGAATAGGTAATGAAGCTGAAGAAACCCCTGTCTTCTAAGGTTTCCTGCTGAAGTCACTGAAGTAGAAAGCAACTAAATGAAAGTGTGAGCTGCAATGGACAAAACACAAACACAACAGCAGCACGATTCTAAATATACCTCAAAGTTATCAGACGTCAGCATTATCAGTTTATTGTAGTGGTTTGCTCGCTGTCCTATGCTCCTGAATTTCCCACACTAGCAGCCCCCTTTCCTTCTCAGTACTGCCTTCAAAGCTTCTTTTGCAACAGGAAGCAGAGGAGAAGTCCAAAAAAGCCCATTCCTACCCAGCCAAACAAGAGCCAAGGAGTAAGCAGATTATCCAAGAGGTTTCAGAGCAGCTCTAGGATGATGTCAATCCTGGGCAAAATAACTATTTTAATCCTGTATCAGCTTTTCCAGTTAAAGAAGAAGTAGAAGTAACATCAGTTGTTGAGACTTTTTATGGAAAAATAAGGTTGCAAATAAATCCCTGTAATTTCTGAAAAGAGTTCTTAGGTACTTTTGGATAGGGGAGGTAAGGGTCGGGGTGTTTAAATTACTGCCTCTGCTGATAAAGTAAACATGTAGACATCAGACTTAAAATTGTTCAGAGCTTTTAACTTGCCTGCAAACTACATTTCTAAAAAATTTATCTCTAGGAAACAGCAAAACTTTCTGGGGTAAGAACCTGCCAATCAATTGAATTTTTAAAAGTAGCTGTCACAAGAAGAATTGCTACTGAATATGACCATTCTGAGTCAACAGAACAATCATGCATATAATATTATTCAGCATTTTTGACTTACATTTTGAACCAGAACTCAGCACTGCTAAGGGTAAAAGCAACGTCACCTCTCCTCCCATGGGCTCTTTGCTAGAGCTTAATCTCTCTTATGAAACAGTCACGTAAAGTTCACTCTCATCACGTCCCCGTGTGGCATGTGTCCAGTCAACATATAAGTAACTGAAGTCTCCCACTAACATTTCTTACAGTGTCTGATCTTCCTCGGCACACTGCAGTCAGCATTACCTATCCTCATCAGACAGTGGGTAATACAGGCCCCAGATTACTACTTCTTAATTAGATCCAAGTTTCAACACTGAGGTGGTCTGTGCTACTCACTGATGCTTTGTCTGTTTCAAATCAGGGTGGGGAGCAGGGTCTTTAAACATGCAGCACCACCCAGCCACAACCCCAACCTCTTTAACCTTTCCCATATACTTTGAGGACACAATATTGGGACACAGAACTGCAAGTAAATGAGACAGCCTGTGTTCAGCAGAGCCATGTCAGAATTTGAGCATTTTATGGGATTAAAGTAATTATCTGTAAAACATATTGTAGAAAATGTAATAATTATACTTACAGGTAGTGAACATTATTATACACTTTCCACTATTCTGAACTTTGGGATTCAACACAAAACAGAAGCTTGTAACAAAAAGGATAAGCTGAATTATGTAGCTTAGGTGAAATAGAGTTAAATCAACTTTACCCATTTTACTTAACACAAAATGGAGTTTAGTCAACTTTTCACTGCTTGCTCCAGAATGTGAAATTGTGTTTACCTACTTTTGAACCCCCAAACTACTGGAAAAGTTTCCTGATGTGCAAGGAAAAATGGAGCTAACAATTACTAATGGTTGTCCGTGACTATTCTCAGGTGGAGATTTCATACAACACAGGCAAAGCTTGATGATAAAAGCCTTCTTAATAATGGGACAAAAAAAGAAATCAGGTAGCAGATGGAAGGGCATGCATCATTAATGTACTTTGAAGAAGTCAGGCACCACAATACCTTTCCCTTGAAATTATTGCAATTTATAGTAAGCCAGGGGGAAGAGCAGCAGTTTACCTTCTGCTTATGTAAAAATAGAGGAATTCAGCAATTAGAAGAGTAAGGGATATCTATCACACCATTGTAGAGACAAGTTTAATGGCCAGGCACCCCTCCAGTTAAATGGGTTTTAATCTATTCTTGACACTTTCCCAGGGAAGTTGACACCACAGATTTGTCTGAAAATAATCCACATGGAACAGGGTCCCCCAAGGTTTTCAACACCTCTCATTTATACAAAGATTTGCTGCCCTTTTCTTTTTAAATCTAAACTATATGTAACTGATTTCTAAATAACCTTTAGTGTAAAAAAAAATATAAACATTCCATTCAATTTATTAGAGTGCTCTCTTGGAATTAAGTTGGTACATAAATCAACTGTTTTGTTTGTAGATATTACCTGATATTCATACATATTCATACCAGCCATAAGGTGGTCTGATTTTCTTTCTACTCTATGTCTGGTATAATTCAACTATTCCTCAGTCAGCAACATTTTAAACACGGTATGTAAATTACATGAAGAAAATAAACATGTCAGCAGGCAAGTAATCATATAGAAAATAAAAAGATGTCATTGTCAAATGCACCACTTTAAACAGCTGTCAATTTAATCAGGATGGATGCTGATTCCTGGTCAATATAATTTGACAACGTTGACATGGCACTTTTCCTCTCAATTCAGATAGTTCTGCAGGTACGCGATATTACAAATTGTTCCTCTTTTCTTTCAGAAACCTCATTAGCTCATCTTGCCAAACTTCTCTATTTCATTAGCCTATTTCGTTCTAATAAGATTTAAGATTTCTTTGATAAGAAATGCATGCATGTGTTTTAAATTCATAACACTATATTTTACTTTATTTTGAAAGAAATTATTTGATAAGTGAATTTTAAGGTAAAACAACAAAAATGTACTTAAAGCCAAACAAATCATTGTCAATATATTTAATAATACCCACAAACTTAATTTTACATTGCATACTGTCATTTAAGCAGAGTCAAAGAGCTTGTGGATCAAAAGCCCATGATTCAGAACACCATTCATTTAGAAGGCGATACTACAAAAATAAAGGTTGTACCAGAAAAAGCAGCTGTACAGTAAAAAAAGGACGTGCAAATTTTGAAAGTCAGTAAAACTGTAATACAAGACACAACTCTATAGCTTTCACACTATGATTTTCAAACCAGTAGTCCACAGCCCAAAGAATTTACAGTGGAGAGGGATTAAGGAGGTCACAGCAGAAGTATACTTCTGCACAAAGTAGTCCAAATTCACAAGTAATTCATCAAGTAATAAGAACTAATTTTTCCTGTGGAGAGGGTTTTTTTCCTGTTTTCTGGGGATATGGGGAAGCCATAGAGAAAGATAAACACTTCTGGGAGAGCATGGGAAGGAAAGGAGAGCTTAGGAACATCAGAACAGGCAGGAGGGATTTTAAAAGGGAACTAGCTCACACTAGAGACAACACAGTATGCAAAGCTGCAAACAGGCAACCAAGGTTAGCAACACCGATGAAATGCAAGCAGTAATGAACGTTCTGACCTTTGTCTTCAACCCTTGGATTCTTGACACTGTGATAAACACACTATGTATTTTCCTTGGCAACAGCTCATCCATTAAATTAGTTCAATTACCAATATTCAGAAAATTCAAGATGCAAATTTGCAAGAAGTACCTCTGCAGACTTAACTATTTGAAATAAATAGTAACAAAATATCTAACTAGAGGTCTTTGTGTGAACAATTTAGTGCATGCACTGTAACTTCATTCGTATAAACAAATCACATAGCAGTATTCTCTACACTAAAGGTATGCAAATACTTATTTCTATTTTTAAGTAAAGACAAATACAGAAACCATGTTAGACCTGAAGTTTCATGTTTTATTTAAACTCTAAGGAAGAGAATTTTAATTCCAAGTGTCACATAATAATTTGGTTTTACGGACAAATTATGAACCCTGCCATAGGAGTTCATCATATAACTACTTTTACTGTCACTATATCGTATGACCACATTAAAATAATAAGATTTGAACATTCATATCTTCACATTAGAGCTCTGTGGCTTCAAGCACTTAAAGAACAAATGCTGCCATTAACCTAGACCTTACCCATCAAATATGCACCAAATATATTAACAATTTTACTGAATCATGAGATCATCATAAAAAGTCTCAGTGGATTCCATCACAAAGCAAAATCTTGAGGATTTTAATAGGATATTATTTAAGATATGAAATTAAAATCTCTCATTAAGTTATCTTAACAGCTCATTTAATTTATCAGGCTCAAAAATATTTTAAAGGTTATTTTAGGTTAATTACATTTCACATCCTTTTATGACAGATCTGAAACCCTGCACATCTTTCAATCCTCTATTATAAACATTTTCCCCTTGCCAATAACTTAAAGTTCACATTGACACACATTTTTGCATACTTGCACTATAGTCTCAACATGACAGTGTTTTATATTCGTGATGAACACAGAATCTTTTTTTTTTTTAATGGAAACTTGGTCATTGCAATAAATAACAAAAGCGAGCAGCACCTCAGTCAGTTGTTCCACGCTATTTACTAATAAAACAGCTTTGGTAAGCTGGTTTGTTTTGTATACATAAGGCACCCTCTCAGCTAATTTCCCACTGTATATACTTAGTTGGACACAACTGCTTTCGGTGAAAAAAAATTCTGATCAATCCAAAATGCCACCAATACAAGAATTCTCATCTATTCCTATAATAAACAAAGCTTTGAAGAAACAGCCTGGCCATTATTTATCCTAGCCTCTATTCACAAAGGGAAGAACTAGAGATATTGACTCTAAACCAAGCTTGCTCACCTAACGGTTATTCTGACTTCATACCTCATGTTCTCACAGCACAAGGACTCTGCAGTTCCCACTACGGAAGAGTTTAAAACTCACAATTCCTGCAGAAATGCTTGGGTTAGCAATAATAATATAGCAAAGCCAGGCAAGAGATCAAGGTATTCCCTGGCTTTTGAACAATTGACTTTAAAATCTAAATATCTTTAACACAATCAGAAATAAGAGAATGACATAGGCACACTGTATACAGCGACTGCAAGAGTAAGTTATTTCACAGCACCATCCATCTGAGCTTCAAACGTTTTCCAAGCATTAATAAACTGAGCTTTACAGAAAGTCTATGAGCTATGCTTTACTCCCAGTTCTACTGATGACCAAATGACTTAACCTCTCTGTATCTTAGTTTATCAAAGTTCAGCTATCAGGACTGTTGCATAAGTCTCAGGCTTTAGTACCGTGTTTCACTTAACAAGGCTACACTTCTCTTTGCCAAGAGATTTCACCTCTCCCCCTCTAGTAATCTCAAGGTAATAAGGACTTAAGAGTTAATATGAGGAAAGTTTCTGAGCTGCAGCTGTTTAGAGGTGAAGCATATCAACCACTGTATTCCCATTTTCCTCCAAGTGGTAAAATAAGCATTCACTGTGTCTGGAGCCAAAACTGTTTGGATGGCTGGAAAGACACATTTCATGGCTTGGATAAACCAAAATGATAGAGTATAGGAAAACACACCAAACAAAAAACAGCAGCCAAACATGGAGGATTATGCTACTGATTTCTAGAGCATCTCCAAAGCTTTTGCTTAGTCCAAGAGTTATGGGGGGTTTTTATACATGTCCTACAGCTCAAAACAGTTTGCATTACTGGAACAAAGTATTTTGAAACTTAGGCAAACAAACTATTTAATGTTTAAAGACTGAGCCTCCTATTATCACATCCTAGGAAACAGTTACCAGAAGTGTTACCAGACACAGAAGGCAGCCATATTAAAATACTAAACGCGGACATCTCACACTGCCTTTCTATGTAAATACCTGCCAAAAATGACCAAAATAAAACAGCCAACTTTCGAGTATTTTAAATTGAAAACCAGAATTTTTATTGTCTACATCAGTATGTTTTTATACAGAGGTCAATAAGAACCACAGAATGACACTCTTAAGAAACAAAGCCTCACTGAGTGACAATATGTGTTCATGAAAGTCTGAATAATTCTTTATATTTTATCTTAAGTTCCCCACAGCTCCCCAAGCAAAAAAGCTAATTTTCCATGAACGCTACAGCATTTCTCACTTTACACCTACAATGGTGCTGCTGTCAGGAACAGAACTGACTGCATGTGCCAAAAATCAATTCAACATATTCATAGACAAAAAAATAACATGCAGCGTCTGAAGATAATGAGAACTGCAATCATTCAAACTGACAGTCTAGTGCCTAACAATTATCACAAGGCAGGTTTTTATGAATTCATATTTCCTACGATGACAAGCCTCAGGTTACACAGAAGGGTGTTCAAATTTTCTTTCAAGTATGAAAATCTCCTTTGAGCCAATGAGTCCACTCCAAAATGCAATTCACTTAAACTGAAGTGAGTAAAAAGATGCTGACCGTGTTTAAGTAATATGCACTATATATTAAATATACTTTAGTACAGAATTAATCACAATTATTTGCTGTTCTTTACACAGATACATGTTAATTATTCAGAATGAAGTTTACTAGTGAAAAACCTATTGGGACTACCAGTTTTGAATGCCACTGTGAAGCATGTGTCCTGAATCTATCATGAAAACACACAGAATTATAGTATATGCATTTTAGTTTTCCTACCAGAGATACCTTAAAGCTGTGACAAAGGTTAAGTCTCTGCAAGCACTCTAAACACTGCCCAATGCTCAGAATACTTAAATACAGGCAAAGAAGCTCTTCTGCAGTTTGCTTACAATATCATATACTTCTTTGCAAAGGTCTGTTCTTCATTGTACCACATTACCAGATCCAAATTCCATGATCTTACTTTCAAGTTTTATCATCCAGCTCACGGTATGTTCAACCCTCTGTCTAGAACTTGCTCCCCTACCGCCTCCTCAAACCCAGTCCCTTCAAACAAATGCAAACTTGGACACTACTTTCGTTCTTCAAGCAACACTCATCTTCTATCTATCTCCTTATAGCCACATCTTCCAAAATCGGTAACATACCCAAACTCTCAAAGATTCACCCATAGACTTTGCAGCATAAGTAAATGCAAATTTTTAATCAGTATGCATAAACTTAGATTTCACACAGGCTTAATATGGAAATCCACTTACTTGCCATCTCAGGTTATTACAATTACAACTGCTATTTTAAAATGCAATTTCCATGCCTTCATACAGTAATAAAATCCATTCATTCATACAACCATAGTTTCTGCTATCTTCTGCTTTTCTAACAATATAAAAACATGAAATTCTACTTGTACAGTCAAGTATTGAAAGTTCTCTACTCCCTAAAACAATTTATGGTCTTCATCGGCTATTATTTTAGACAAAAGTATTTTCAGCTGTATTAGAAACATTTAAATAGTCAACATGTTAAAACCTAAAATACAAACTAAAAGTAAGGTTATCTATGACAAAACATTTTGGGAAAAGAGCAGCTGCATGTTTCAGAACACACAAATGTAAATTAAGTTCTCATCAGATTCAAACGTCTGCTTCTGCAATAAGTACCCAGTCAATCAGCAGGAGGTAGCTCTATGCACAACCGGCATTAATGATTTGTCCCCCAACTAGTATTGTATTTTTCAATAAAAAGAGATTACATCTAATTCTTTTGTGAGGAGGCAGAAGTCTAAGCTCTATGCACTCACCTCACCGCCAGCATACTTATCAAGCAGAAAGGTGGACAGTGCAGTGGAAGATCAGCTATTGTGCTTTGCAAACTAATGTTTAATTTGCTAGTCAGATACCTGCTAGTCACGCCAAACTCTATTCCTTCCAAGACCTCATCACAGTGAGGTTAACAGCCACTACCCAGATGCCTGTGTAAAGTGGAGATCCTAAATAATGAACAGTAAATACATTAAAGCATTAGGGACTAAGTAAGAGACCCAGAGATCGAATTTTATTTTATAACTAGGAGAGGTTTTGAAGCAGAGTATAAAGAAGCTTGAACTTCTGGTTCCACTGCACTTCATCAGGCCTTTTGAATTGTTAATTTCTGTACTGAATTGACAATCAACACAGAATTAAGGTCTCCTTTAGGTATAGTCTACAGGAAAACACCTCTAGCTCTTCTTTAGATTGACCCTGTAGCAATGGCGTCATTTTGTGTTGAAACACAATTCACTATACTAAGACCTCTGGTACTCCAGCACCACCTAGCAGGCCATAGTCCAAAACACAATTAGACAACACAGCTTCTGACCCCAAAATTATAAACATTGATTTATATAATTAGCTCCAAATAATAATTTATAAAAAAAATTCATAGTTTCTTCATAACTATCCCAACCCTCATCTCTCTGTTGCCGGAAAAAGAATGTTGCAAACCATGGTGCAGTATTAAAACATGAAGCTAATTCATACTCCAGCTAAAAAAAAAAAAAGGCCAGGTTATTAGCAAGTAATTACTGTGGAACGTGATCCCAGAAATAACGCGCCTGTGCTGTAAAATCACTAACAATTTACCAGGATCTCTAAAAACGTTTTACAAGAGCTTCCTTGGACCCTGGAGTGAACTATTTCTGTCAGCCGCCCCAGGCCACCAGCAGATGGCAGACCAGCACCACCAACTCCCCTGCAGGCTTTGCAAACACTTGCCATTGGATTTAGCTTCCACATGAATTTAAAGGGAATTACCTAAGTTGTCTCACCCCCAAACCTGTAGCCAATTAGCCACTCTTCCTGGTAGCCAAGAAGGACACAGACTTGAAGCACATCCTTTTGTAGAGAAGAGCAGAAAGAGCAACCTGCACAGGCAAGTACACTATCACAGAAAGTATATATGTTAGGTACAAATTATTCTATTCCTAATATATCTAAAACTAAGTAAAAAAACCAAAAGAGTAAAAATTTAGAAAATCAACATCTAAAAAGCATACCCCACTTGGACATCAAAGATAACATGCTGCAGCGTGAAGTCTGTCTCAATTACCAGGTTTCCAACACATGCTTCTTTGCAGAGCCGAGGACCCACCATCACAAGGATGACCGTTTTCCCCATTCCACTCAGTATTGCCTAATCCGCACAGCTTTGGGGAACTAAACGTTCAGAATAAATCAGGCTGAACAGGCAGTGTCACTGGCTCAGTGTTATTCAACACAGGAAGTTCTTCAGCTTGCTAGTAATTTCAAGTCTTCGCATTTGAGCCTTTCTATCCTCCAGATCATTATTCAAAATCTGAGAGGCTTTTTTTTTTTTTTAACCACTTCTTCTAGAACAAGACCAGGGAAAGATGAACTATCTGGCACACTCTACAACAGGAAAGAACACACAATTGTCTCATTTTGTTTTAACCATTACCTTACAAAGTAAATGTAAAACTGTAAGTCATTTGAAATTATTCTCTGAAGAAAAGACTGACCCTCCAAGGAAATCTTGCAAGTCCGGCATCAGAGGATTAACAGAGCAGTAACCCCTCAGTCAGCAGACTTCATCTCTGAAGATAAAAAAATGGCTCTGACCACATACCATGAGGTACAGAATATAAGGAAGAAAGTTTACACTAAAGAGAGAACTGCAACCACCCAGCTAGAATCCTCAACCTCATTTTCAAAAATTATGTTCAGTTTTTCAGATCAAGGAGTACAGCAAGTTTCAGTTCAGTACTGGGAGCACTTCAGAAAACTGAAGTTTGTAAATATAAAAAAAAGATATCAAAAATAAAGGTTCAAAATCTCCTTCACAAAAGTATCTAATTTTCCACTGACAGGCTTCTTCAAATGTTTTCCCTTCACCACGGTTGGCAGAAGGAACATACATGATTTCTTATTCTTGGAACATCTCAAACTTTTCCAGGCATTAGATGGTGAGCAATGCATTTAAGAGGTAGTCCTAATTAATGGGTAGCACACTGTCAGATGTTTCTTTCACAAAACACTGGAGACAGTGCTTGCAATGTTCTCTATGGGGGGTGAGGGCGTGGGACACACACACAAAAAACTCCTCTCCACAAATGCAAATACATATTCAGCATTAGTGTAGTGCTCCAGTTGAGCAACCTGTCCTTAACAATATACATGAGGGGAAAATCATCCCTTGCTCACCCATAAATGCTCCAGCCCCAGAATATTACCACCTTACGGCATTGCTTCTGGCAATCAATTTCATTCACATTGAGTTCTTTCAAAATAAATATTTGCAAGAATGACACTCCCAGTCCACCTCCTCTACAACAATCACAACCTGCTCTTCATAAGCTCTTTTTCCTTTCTAAAATTAACAAACCCTGATGCTCTTCATGCCTTTCTTCATAAGGGAACGTATCTGTATTCCTGATCATTCACATCAGCTGCCTTCAAAACACAGTCCAAGTTCTAACTCTTTTTATGACAGGGTGCCTGCAGGTTGAGATTTCAGATAAATAAATGCCCAAATTAAGTCATAAGAGATTTTCCACATTATTATCCTTCTGTTCCTTATACACACACTCTATGCACAATCCCTGCACCCCCAGTTTTTACTGTATTTGGATTTTGAGAGCAGAAGACACCACTGAGATGCCCATAATGACGCTTTATGTCTTTTTTCTTTTATTACTTCCTTGACTATATTAGGGATTTAAAAGTCTTACATAGGACGCTCCTCACTGGAATTCAATCTACTAGGATCAGAGCCATCCGTCTTAAGTCTTAAGAGTATATGATGAACCAAAGGTCATCCTCTGAAATCCTCACATATATTTAGAAGGCACAGATCAGATCAACATCTATCATTCAACGATGACAGCACTCAGCATTCAGTCTGCCCTGGCTTCTTTCTCAGGTTAAGGATCTAGTGGCAACTGCTATGCAGACACATTAATCCAGGCTATCACACACGTACAAGCTGAAAGATTCTGTCTAACAATAAGTAGTGCTTATGTAGTTTAGCATGTTAGAATGTTATGTATTTCCAGTTCTGGAGTTGTTGCTGATAAGTAGCCTAGCTATCAGTCTTGTTTCAGAAGCTGCAAACTAATTACTAGAGATCTGCTATTGTTAATTTATCTTTTTGCTTTGCAAATACTTTCAAAGTTGAAAAGAATGCAATTTAAGCACAGCAAACAAACTGTAGGATTAGTAGTGGTTAGAAAGTAAAAAAAACACATTACTGAATGCCAATAAGGAATTTAGCAAAGGAAAATCCACTGGTACCTACAGTGCCAAAAAGAGGGAGCAGAAACAATGCACATAGCTTTGAGTATTCTGGCTTTCCTATACCACACTCCCACTTCTCCCTAGCTATCCATCTATTGTATTATAACAAATAATAAAAGAATTAAATGCTCTAGCAATCAAGGCTGGCATATTAAAATGACACTCTGCATTACTGAACTACTCATCTCTTAATAGAGCTATTCTTCAAAGGAGATTAATTATACTGGCAAGAGACCTCTTGCTATTCTAATTTGTGAAACTTATTTCAATACCACAAGCATATTAGAACAGCTGCAAACACGTAACTAGCTCTAAGATCCCAGGATGGAATGCATTTAATTAGGTGTTCATCTTGTGACCAGGTCTTTAGTTATTGCTTTAGAAGCCCACTTCATATAAAAATTCTTAATTCTAGGCTTAATTAACTGCAACTGTAATTAACATACAGCCCACCATAAAGTATACAGAGATGGGAAAGTGACCATATACTTCAGTATCTAACACCATCACAGAGGGACAAATACTGGATTTATAGCTGAATTTCTCTGCTTGAATTAGAAAGCAGAAAAATTTAAATTATTATTTTAAAATAAGTTATTGGCATTGTGTTTTTTATTGATCACATTTGATAGACAGCACAAACACTGCCATGACAAACTGAAAATACATCATATTAGTAATATGCAGAATTGTAACACGCAAACACATCTGCAGCTAGCTGAATTGTACACAGCTGTTAAGCAACAAACTAATATTCCAAATGAAATAACTGAGAACTAATACTTTGTTTCAAAGCCCAGTTATATTCACTAACTTAAGCTATGAAGCTTCAAGGCATTTGCCTGCCTCTAGAGAACAGGCCTACATTTTAACATATTACTTTTTTTATTCCCCATCAGATAAATACTTAAATGCCAAGTTCACATGAGCATTTTCCCTTTCTGCTAATATAGTCAAATTATAACCACTGCTAAGAATAGAAATTTAAGGCAAACACTGAACAGGCACCAAACTAAGACACAATACAATTAAATCATATCAGAAGAATTTAAATATAGTAGCATGTCTGAAAATGCTAAGACTACAAATACTTCATTGTGAAATCAAAATTAGTGGTAACACAAGTGCATGGCTTTTTGAACTTTAAAGATTTAAGTTTCTTTTCATAGCCTGGTGGTGTCAAACTATCTAGGATCCCAAGAAAAATTTTAAGGGCTAACCATCTAAGGGCTATATCCAAGGTACATCCTTTTACTTAAGGGGTCATTGCTTCTAAACAGTCTTACAATGTAATAAAAATAGCTGCAAGTAACTGGGTAAAGTAGTGCATACCAAAATTTCCTCATTTGAGTAAAACTTGTTATACAGGCAACTCTATGGAAGTTTGGCAAAAAAAGCTTCTAGCTTTGCTTTTAGTCTAGTATTTAGCAACAAATTCTGTTGCATATATGACTGCTCACAAGTAACTGTCTTTTCCGACTCTCACATTTTTCTTCTCCTTGCACTTCAGTGATTTTAGATATTTAGAGGTAATAAGAAACATCTACAAACAAAACATATGTTTCTTTTGGTTTGCACAATTCAGTCTTGACTATAGGCATCTGAGTTTCCCCCCCTACAGAATACTCTCTTCTTAGGAAATGCTAATTTAACAGATGCAACATTCTTCAAAAATATGTTCACTTTACCAAAACCTTTTGACAGAAACCACACAGAAGAGCAGATGTCAGTCCCAGCTCTTCAATTCCTTGGACAGTTAGCCCTTCAGCTTCATCCCCCTAGCTATTCTCTAGGGAAACAGGCAGAGGCAGCTACTCAGAAAGCTATTCCCTAATTAAACTTGTTTTAAATGGTCAAGTTCCCACGCTCACCTCTCCCTAGACTTCCAGTAACACTGAGAAGGAGTGTCCCCAAAAATAAATTATTCTTCACACACACATTTTTTTCCTGCTTTTTGTCAAAAGCAGGATGAACATATTCTCCTCCTAATTCACCCTCTACCCTATAAAGGGCTCACAGGAACAAAATGCTGCATTCACTGAGCAGGAGCAGGGAAAGCAAGGTAAAAACTAAAGCACAGGGTCACACCACTTTTCATGTATAGCACGAAATCGTCATGAGTATTCCCAGACTCACTCACCAAACCAGCAGTAAGTGAAGGAGCAGATTGTCCTAGAGACTGATTTCTCATGCGGACCAGGTTTGAGGTATCTCCAGGTGGCTGCCATATCGTCTGTCCCACTCCACTGTGGACACTATTTGATAAGGGGAGTAGCTGTTTTCCTTTAAAAACAAAACCAAAATACTATCAGCTGGTTTTTAAACAAGTTTGCAAGTTCCAAATACAATGCTGAAAACAAATACTGCATGTGGAGAACAAGAATTTAATAAAAAAAAAAAAGCAATTTAAAGGTTTTGGTAGGTTAGAACTTGTAAGAGCACACTACCTGTGAATTCATTATGTGATAACTAAGTATTTCCAAAAAAATCTAGTTTACATTATAAGGTAGGGGTAAATCCAAAACCTTGTAGAAACAGACTTCTATCACTTTATACCTTTCTATACTTCACACAGCTTAAAAAGGAAACAGTGTTTGCTGCCAATTAAACAATTTATTGCCCTATAGAGAGGCAATGTTAATATTGCAAAATGTCTTAAGTATAATTTAAAAAATCTTATGAAAATGCATTCATAATTGTAAAATACTACTTCTTCTAAATAGCTTAGCCATCTAGACCTCCTCACTTTCTCCTACCATTGGAACATTCAGCAGTAGATTTCATGCAGCTGTGTATGTTTAAACATTGTTTTGCTTTGAACCATGGATGGATATTTTCTGTCTAAATATTTTACTCTTCAGCTATATCATATTATCTTAAAAGCAAAACATTCTGTAGCTTTCCCAAGTCTCCCTTGTATCTGATCAATTAGTGTAGATGCTAATCCCCCATGCTGCATACACAAACAGTGAAAAGAGTGGTTCCTACCTCAACAAGTTCAGACTATTGTACTTTACTGAAGGAAATAGAGAAATCATTTAAAAGGATCTGCTCAATACATTTTTTCCTAATCCATATAACACTCATTTTTGAAAAATGTCAAGCACTAGATTTCCACAATGAGAAAGAACCAGAGTCAAAGTAGCTCATATTTTGACTCCATCAAGCTTGACAGTTTCCTTTTATGTCATTCACAAAAAAGAGAGGAAAGATAAGTCTTGTGGTTAAAAACACATAAGTGAAAAAGTCTGTAAATCTGGGTTCCATTATTAGCTTCCAGATTACTTCCTCTATAACTTTGGTCAGTCAACCTCTGTACTTCAGTTTCAGCATCTGCAAAATGGGAGTAACACCTCTTTTCCTTAAAATAAGGACTGTGAGACTAAATGACACACACCCCCTTCCAAGTGTGATGAAGATAGTTGCATTCAACAGATTATTACATGCTCAGATACTACAACAGGAATCACAGGGGACTGAGACATTTGTTGCAATAAGTAGCAGGAAAAAGTGTACATCTTTAATCACATATACTGTAGAGAAATACTTTTTTCTCAGAGACAGCAAGCTATTATACAAATTCAACTTCACCTTAAAATTAGATGTGAAATATTACATTAATTACATAAAAGCAGCTACATTATTTGGAAGACTGTCACATGATGCTGGGGAAGCAGGGAGTGGTGTCTTTTTTTTTTAAAGCTGTTTATGTTAATTTTCTGTGAAAGTTAACGAGCAATGGGCCAAGTACACATTAATAGAATGAGTCAAAGTGTATAAGAGATGAAGAGGCTCAACTTTGGCTATCAAACAGAGACACAGTATGTTAGTACCTTTATTCCCAGTCCCACTCAAGCTGCTTACAGCTGTGGACATGATTTGTCATGATTTGCTCATTTTCAAGATTATGCGTAAATGCAATGACTCATCTGCAGAGATCTAAAACTATAGAAGTGTACACCGCTGTATTTACCTCAGCAAAGCACTAACAAAGATATCCTATAATAGCAATTCAAATCATATAATTATCTAACAGTTCAAAACACCAGTGCTTGAGAGCAAGAACAACATTATTTAAATCTCTGTAAGGTATAGCTATCAATATCTCCTTTTAGTTCCACAAAGTCTGAATCCAGGAAGACAGAATTCCATCAAGAGTCAAATCTAAGCCAACCAGTTTGCATGCACAACCATTTATACTCTTTAAACTTACTTGCTTCTGTTGCAAAAATAAGGTGGAATTATTTTGGGGATGGAGCTTGAAGTGAAAGCCTTTCCCTGCCATGCCTCAAGTCCTATGTACATTCTAAACACCCACATCTAAAATATATATCTAAACATCTACATTTTCTTTATCCAGTTGGGTCAAACTGATCTTGCTGGGCTCTTTCCCCCTTCCTGAATCAGGCTATAGTAGACTGAAAAGTCATTAAGATGGAGCAACAAGTTCTGGAGAACGTTATCATTTCAGAACAGAAAATTTACAAGACTTATCTCCAAACAGAAAAAGTATTTTTAAAAAAGAAACGAACAACTCTGGTTTTCCTGCTTCCTCCTATTTACTTTTCTTTGATTACTTCTACTCAAGGAAAAAAAAAAAACCACACACACACCACCAAAAACCAAACTACAGTACTATCTTTGGCCATTGTCATCAGCCAACAGCAGTGTAGTTAATAAATTTCTGTTCTCCTCTAGCAATTAACCTGTCTTAGAGAACAAAACTTACATGAGAGCAAAATGTTATGAATGTTTCCATTTTTCAGAAACAAGCTGCTTATTACAAATAAAACATTAAGACAAGGCCAAGCCAAAATAAAATGTGCATACTCTACTACTAATTTAATTCTATTACACCTAGCACCTCAAACATTAAAGTATTTATGTTCCCCTGATAAAGGATGGAGGGACTGGATGTATTTTCACAACCATGTAAGTCAAGCCCACGCTGCTGCCAAAATGGATGGTTTCACCCTCTTCTTCTTCCCCTCCCACCTGAGAGCTTCCAACCCTTCTTGTTCTTGCACTAACATGCAAATGGCCAAAGTCAGCCTAATTAGGGAGGAAATGGCTTGCAAGTTAACCCCACAGAACAACAGTGGTATTCAGGCAGATCAGCTATTTCATTCTAGACTGATCATACAGCTCTATATATTCTGGCACCAGCATCACAGACTTTGATACCAGCTTCAAACAATTGTGAAACCATCCCCTAGCCCACATATAAAGTCTTTGAGAAAGTAAACTACTGAGCTTGGTCCTCTGTTTTTTGGCTAATTGCTAAGACTATGCTCACTCCATGGTTCTACAGTTGACAACCTAAATTCTCTGACAGGCTGAAGACTGTGTTCACAAGAAAAAAAACAAATTTTATACAAACTGAAAAACCACCTAGTTAGTAATCAAGATTTTTGCTTTGAATCACAAATGCCTACAGTGCTTTTGAAGCCAAAAAGAAACTGAATAATAATTTGAACCTGATATAAAAGTCAGCTTCCCAGTAAGAAACAATACGGCAAAGCAAGCAAGCTTACAGTCAGCGCTGACCTTAAAAGTAAAAGAGGTAAGAAAGCATCACTGTGTTGCCTAAAGTTCCACAGCTCCCTTCTTTTAACTTTGCACATTAAGTCTTAGCTTCTAACTTTTCACTCTGGGTAATACATAGACTTTCACTCCAAATCCAGTCTCTCTTTTCAACTCTTTTCTACCGATATTTCTTTTTGCATCTTTCTCTTACATAAAATTTTTTATGCCTTCCCAACAAGAGGTGACCTCTAAGTTTAAGAAGATACTGATAAGTCATTTCTTTATTACAACTGTTATGCCAACAAGTAATACTGCATCTTTAATACTAATGAATTGTCACATGGTCTTTACAAAATGGCATACCTGACAAAGAACTTGCCAAACTACCTCTTCGTAGCTTGCAGTCATCTTGACTTAGCTGACGATGGAGCTTGGTTTTCCCAGCAGATGAAAAGATGTCAGGATTGCTGAGCTTCCTGCAACGTAAGGGAGTGGGCTCTGTTATCATCTCCTGTAGAAAGAAAAACAAGCAGAAGTTTTTTTAATAAGAGCTAAGCATCTGTTTTCTGAAACAGACACTCTCCAAAGCATAAACAAGACTCTCTAAAAACAAAAAACAAACACACCACACACACAAAAAAACCCACTTAAAATTGTAAATCCCCCTCTTTTGTGCCACATATCTGCACGGAAAGCAAATCACAAGATCCCAGTCAAATATGGTCCTTGAACACTACTGCTGTAAGAAATATCATTAGTAATAGTCAGAAAAAGGCAATTATGCTACAGCAGTTATTTGCTCTTACAGTATGTAGAAAAAGAGGCTACTGAAAAATCAGGTTCAGCTTTGATTCAAGCTATTTCCTGTTAAACCAGCGTATTTTCTCCAAATTTCTTGAAAATTTATTCCATCCAGTCTATGAGTAAGATACCTATAAAGAAACTGTTGCAATGTCTAATTGTAACCCAGAACTCCTATTATAAGTTACAGCTCTACTACAAGACCACATGTATCACTAAATAATAATTAGGATAGAGATCATCCTTTGTGTAATGTCTTTGTTATTACTATAAACAAAATTAGGCATGTATTTGTCAGAAACACTCCCGCACATGTAAATTCTTTTCACAGCACACAGCAAACTTTCAATCAAAAAAGCAGTAGGTAGAACAGTGGCAAGCACAACCACAATGCTTTCCTCATGCATTTAATTGTTCTGGAGGTGTCCAACTCTCATTTCACACCCACAGAAGAATTACGAGCATAGCTATCACACATGGATTTGAAGATAATGTGACACTTTCCATTACAGCCTACACAGATGAACTTGGTCAAGTTCTCACTTCTCTGCAATAGTGCAACACGTTCCACATGTCTTAATGGATTGCTCCATTTTATTTCAAATGCCTCTCATTAGCTATACAGCAGGTCAAGCCATGCTTATCCTCATAAAAACTAATCTGAAGCAGAAAATAAACTGAAAGGAACACTTTCCCTGCGTGATACATCACCACATGGTTTAACATAGTTTTAAATCATGTTTAAATCAAAAATTAATCTACCAGTAGTGGGTTTTAATTAAAATTTGCAGATTCCAGTCAAATTCTCTTTTTGAAGTCATTAATTCGAATCTAGTCAGTCTACAGTGTTATGCCTCAAACTGTCAAATCCAGACCAGGACTACACACTCTAACAACTTCAAGTTTGGTTTTGTTTTTTTTTTTTTCGGTGGGGGCAGCAGGGAAAAGGAAGGACATTAATAAAGTGGTTTTACATAAAAAAAAATTAATTTAGATTTGAAATAGAATCCTCACTTAGCTCTGAGTCACTCATTCTCAACCTTTCTTAGACCCCATCTCCTTTTAATCATGAAATCTTTTGGCACCTGATAATAGTAAATAACTGTTATATGTTTGAGGGACAGGAATGCTTTGCTCTACATCTGCTTCAGTGGTGCATCTTTCACAATTTGAGAGGTACTGCTCTGATACAATTTCTTGCTCTGGTTACAGTTAGACCTTCAGTTGCTGCACTGTCTAAACCAGATCAAGAGACCTGGGTAATTTAAAGTAGGTCAGGTCACTTACCCAGTTCTTCACACAGCTGCAAACAGTTGTGTTGGCACAAGTGGGGAGAGGCATAAAAACAAGTGACCTGGGGTAGAGAAAACTGCTTGAGCTGAAAACTGCTTTAATCTTAAGGTTCCTCATACACATCTTGGAACAAAGAACCTCACATTTTCATTTGTCTTTGACCTTTTCCACAAAGGTACTGAAGACCTTCATTTCCAGCAGCCTATACTTTTGGTTTACTGTCATTTGGAGAGCTGAAAAGACATCTACCACACTTTCTGTTTGTACTTAGGAGTAAGCCAAGTAATTTTAAACTGCAACATTAGGAGTCTGCCACCATGCCTCTGAAAGCTGCAGAAGCCAAGGGCAGAAAGTCTTTGCTGTTTCTATTTGGGATGGCAGAAAGCTATTATACGTGTAAACATGTCTAAGTAGACATATAAAAATACATACACATGCTTTTAATATGGCCTGTCCTAAACACCTGTAACATCTAAAATCTGTCATGTGCTTCGCAACTGTAACAGTCAGAAATTACCATACCTCAAAAAAAAAAACCCCACATAAGCACTCCAGGTTACAAGCAAATTAGTTAAAAAAACTCATCCTGTCTACCCTCTCACACTCCTTAGGCTTCCATTTCAACAAATGTTCTCAGCATCCTCCAATATCTAGCTAATTCCCTGAAACTAGTCATAACTCTGTTGAAAGGCCCTATGCACAGGATGCTGCTTGGTCATCCCCACAGTCCATGTAGTGCCTGCTGACATAAATCCCTAGAAAAGCCAGCCTTTTCCCCACTCTTACCCCGCACAGTTCATTGCCGTGATTGTCTTGCCTATCACCAGTGCATTTAGGTTCCTTTAGGAAGGGGAAGCATAGTCCTGCTTGTCAGGCTGATGCAGCAACTGCAGTTGCTCTTCCACCACGTTCAGCTGAGCTTGGGCAGGGGGAGGAAGAGGACAGGCAGAGGAAGAGGGCAAGCAGAAGATACACAGAAGCGGCAGTAGAAATCGTGCCCTGCCTAGCTGGCTGCTGCCCATTGCTCCCCAAATACACCCAAGATAGAAACAGAATACACCCCTTAAACTGTGGCTTTGGGGCACCCCCTTTATGTCCTGTTCCTCCCACTCAGCACAAATGCCAGAAAAGAGAATATGGGGAAGGGGACACAGAAAAGAGCATCAGGGAACAGGGATAAGGCTACATGGAATTTCCTCGGCTGCTTCTTTGCTGCTACTTCACTTTCACAAACATCTCACAAATCTTGATGATGGTTTACTGTGATGTCCTTAGCTTGAAAGGTACACCTTACCTCACTAACAAATGTCCAATAATTCTAGTAATTTTACTCCAAGTCAACAATTAATTTAACGTCCAAATTAACAAAAGGAACAAAAACCAGCAAATGCAAGAAAATAGGACTTTCTCTTTGAGAGAGATAAACAAGGTATTCTTTTGCCTGCAAAAAAATTCAGCAGAACAACACTGTACAAAACAATTTTGATATTATTGTATTAATAACTATCAGCAGTTAAAATTAAAATTTCAAGATTAACATGAAGAGAAGTGTTCTAACTGGGACTTCCTGTTCAAGGTTTTGGGGCTGTTTGCTGGTAGTTTTGTTTTTTTGGCATTTTATTTGTTTTGTTATTTTGGTTTGGCTTTTTTCCCCTCAGGTGCACATTCACCTCTCCTCCAACACACCCACACACATCTCTCCCATCTTTCTCAGTGAACTGCAACTAAAAAAAAACAACTACAAAACCCCACATTCATTCATTCAGGGCACCAAAGTAAGGAAAGGCAGTAAAGTCAGGAACAAAAGCACTCTAAGTCATGTTACAAGCAATTTCTGTCTTTCACATCTCTTTTTTTCCACCTCATATACAGACATTCACATACCCCTACCAACCAAAGAACATGCCCACTTCCCTATCCTTCCCCTTTATGCAGTCTCTTATTGGTAAAAATAATTACAAATTCTTATTATTTCCTCTTGAGTTACAGTACACAAGCTTTTCAGGTCTGATAATATCTAAATCAAGAGTACCCCAACTGAAGGAGCACATGGAGCACCAAGAGTGCAAGGCACACCTACTTCTACCACAATATCCGCTCAGCTGCAACATCCTGCCTACACACACCTTTCAGGTCAACCCAATGGTATATGCTACTTCTCAAAACATCATTCCATATGCATTTTTTCAACAGCCATCCCAGCTTAAGCAACTCCTCCCCACCAGGGCTTGTACCACCAAGATATGAAAGGAACAATGGAAAGGTAACAGCTTCCCACACTCAGCAAAGAATCTAGGCTGTCTTCTACAGGAGATAGGCTTAGTACATACTACATATGGAAAATTCTTCATAAGCCCTTTTTCTGTTAAGCACGTTAAATACTTTCGGCAATATTCAGAAGACTACATAGCTGTTGAATGTTTTGAAGAAAGGGACCCCACTCCCACTCTGCAGGTTTATATACTGTTAAACCCACTTTTCAAGTATTAAAAAAAAAATCTAGTGCACTGTTCTGAGACAGCCTATTATGTTTTAAAAAATGTTAAGTACAACACGGCCAGTTTAAAATTTCATTTTCTAAGAGCTATGCCTATATTGTGTCAGCAAAACAATGAAGAGGGAAAGTTTTAACTTGACAACAATAGAGTTGTCTTTCATAAGACTATAATTTATTTCACTCATCCATCAAAACCCAGCTTTAGTATTGCAGTTCATAGACAAACTACATGGAAACAGCAGTGGTTTATGTTACCACTCTTAAGCAAGGAAGGAAAAAAACCCGACAGGAAGAGATCTTTCCTTGTCCTTGCCCCAAAGCAAGATGCAATACATACAAAGGACAGAAAAGTCTTACACAACATTCCAAATCAATGGATAAAGAAAACTCCTTGCAGTGATAGAGCAAAATTTCGCTTACGTGCTTTCAAATTAGTAAATTAGACTACCAGAGCAAGTGGTTGAAGAACAGATTACGTAGCACAGACTGCCATAATTTTAAGAACTCCACTTCCACTTTTGAAAAAAAGAAAAATTCTTGCAGCTTTAGAAATTAAAGCATTAGTAAGCACATAACAGAAACACTTTGCTCACACAGTGTGAAAAGGATTGTGAGCATCTCCCCATTAATTTCTTTTCAAAGGTAATAGAAAAAAAAAACCTCTTAATTTACTTTGGCCTTGTGGCTTTTGCCACAAGCTAAAAATCAGGTTCGAACAGCCAGCCGAATCCTGCAAAGCTTAGGGCTGAAGATAAAAGCGTCACACAATCTTGATTTGCTAGACAAAGATTATTCCTATCAGTCCCTTCAAAGGTATACAAAAATTGCTCCCGTAACTTGAAACAGTAGGTTATGAAGAAGAGTGGCAAAGGCTTTCCTTGAATAGTGAGAGGCTCTGCATTTTTCAGGTCGGTCACTTACCACACTTGCACAGAAAAACAGTTAAAATAGTTGTGGCACTGGAAATACATACAAGCCTGTTTCTCTTGCCTGAAATCTCACATAGGGGTTATTACAGCAAGATGGAGAACCAGACAGATTGCAACAATAGCTGCAGACAAAAGACAAGAAATCAAATGTGCTTCCTGATGTGTAAGATTACACTAATATACCATGTTAAAATCCTGATCTTGCAATTTCAGAATACAGCTACAAGGAACCTTCTCAGTCACCTTTTCCATTCCATTGCACAGGGAAAGTCTCCCAAGCAATTCAAGCAAGAAATAAAAGAACAAGGACCTATACCATTGCAATGATTTTCAGCAGCTTTTTTTTTTTTTAAATGTTCATCTAATGGTGCTGCAAGAGAGTAACACAGCACAGATCCTTAACCTACAAATGGTACATGAATACTGAAAGTGTGGATGCGTGTCAAAGTCCTTCTTTGAACTGCCAAATGAAGTACCACACAGTTAGTGAGACTGATACATCAGCAGCACATGAATGTTCGGAAAAGAACTTCTTAAGACCTGTCTATATGGTTTACATTTAAGATGTAGCAGATCATACAAAGAAACACTTCCTTACATGTAACTTTGTTGTAACTAACTCAAAAATATATTTTTCCTAGCAATCTCTACCACAAGCAAAAATACTCAACTGTGACTAACAAATATTCAAATCTGCAGGTCAAAACATGTTAAACTATTAGCTGGGGGGTGGAGGGAGGGAAATCTACAAAAAAAGTTTTCTATGAACAGGTAATCTATTAACAAGAAAAATGATAATTTTTTTTTTTTTTTTTAAGTCTAAGGAGCACAGCCACATAAGGTCATCTGGAAGTGAATTCTAGCAAACTGTTGGAAGGAAGAAAAGAATGAAAATTTAAATACAATAAATTGGCAAAGAATACACTAATATTACCCTATTTTATAAGGAAGATAACCAATGAGTAATGCAACTCCAGGATAACCTGACACTTTCTGAATTTTTTTAAAGCAATAAAAATAGTCAACATTGATAACTGCATTTTCTATTTTTAATACAATACTGTTTGTCCTTTAAAAGATAAAAGCCTGTTGTGTCAGGATTGTATGCACATATCTGAGACGCATTCTATTTCTTCTCAGCCTTTCCTCATCACTCTATATAATGCGTGTACATACCCTTAAGAAAAGATAAATCTGATCCTGTCATTAGGTCTGCTCTAACATACCTTCGAATACACTGAAAAAGAAAATTAAAGGCCTGGAGAACAGATCACAAACTAAATATCCATCTAAATAAGTAGCAATCAACGCAATGGAATCATAGTATTTATGCTTTAGTATTTAGCACTGAAATTTGCCTTAACTTTCTAGCCCGGACATGACATATTGAGGGAAGAGGGCCAGCAGTTTACCAGGAAGTTGAGGTGAGCCCAAATGCAACCAAAATTGTAGGCTGAATAAGAACTTGCAACTAAGACTCTTCTTAACTGTATCTGCTTAACTCATATACTTGCCAGCAACATCCTGAAAAATGTCAGAGACAGCAGAATCAAGGAAAATTACATTAAATCAACATAGCTTTTTAGAGGCTATAATATATTGGTTTACTACATCAACAAGAGACAAAAGCTTTACAGAATATATTACATTTATATAAAGTGTCAGTATTTTAAAGACAGAAAAGAGTTTTACAATATTTTTCTCTTTAATGGGTTTATTTGAAGAACTTTGTAATAAATCCCAACATTCCCACAAAGGTAAATATATAAACCTAATTTAGTGTCAATAGTAAGTATTCAAAATGACTGGAAAGGTAAGCATTATTGCCACAGTGATGTTTTCAATAGTTACAGAGCGTAACATGCACACATTCAACACTGAATACCTATAGCTTCCCCTGTAAACTCATCTGCAGTTATAAACACACATTACAGAAAAGTTACAAAACAAATTTAAATACTTCTGGAAAAAAAAATCCCCCATTCAAAAATGAACAAACAAGAAAAAAAAGAATGTTTCCTAAAAGACATAGTATCAGAAACCTATACTATGAGATACACCCTCCTCATCTTGTTCTTCCAATGGGAAGACTGTTTTCTTGTTAACTTTTCAGGAAAACAACTCCAAGGCATGTTCGATTAGAACTAATGAATTAGAAGCTTTAAAGTTGCTTCACCAGGGAAGTTCAAGTTGTTAACTTTGTTGCCAAATGTTCCCAGCTGCAGGAACGCATTAAAAAGCTTGTTAAAAAGCAAAAGTTAAGTATTTACAACCATGTACATTATTACGCCCTTTCTGAGGATCACCGAGATGCAGAATCATTTTATCCCTAATCGAACCACAGTCTAGAAGACACGGTAATTTGTGATTAAATTATATCAGCTTGAATGTTGTGTCCTTTTATGAAAATACAAACAACGCCACAATGGTTTACACAAGCAAAGTATTTGATCCTACTTCAGGATCTCCCAACTAAGAGACAAAAGTAATCCCTGAATTCAGCTTGTCAATGTCTAAAGCCAAAAGAATTTCATCTAGGGAAGAAAGAGCAACAGAGCCTCTACTGAAGTCTGTATCAAACTTTACAGATGCTCAAAGAAACCACTATCAATATATCAAGACTCAAAACCCCACTACATACTCAATAGTTACACTGAAAACAAAACCAGCCTGAACAGAGACACTGCACATTAAAGGCCACATCGTTCCTTTATCATTGGTCTTCTAGCATGAGTATTTCCAACACAAAAGGTTGTATAGAGCAGGGAAATTAACTCCTGGCCAGATAAAAAAAAATTAACAATTCTATAATTCATCATCTGTACATTAGAATCCTGCCTGCTGTAAGGATTAAAAGAATTATGACCAAAAAGATGTAATTTGTAATAAAATTTGGTGTTGTAAGACATCAATAACACCTTCTCTCTGAAGATTTTCTTCCATTAAACTCAGATGTGCCAAGCATGTGATGTGTCCCAACATTACTGACTCGTATTACTGCAAGTTCTCCTTAACATCCTACACGTTATCAAATAGTCATTTATCTTCTATATTCTTGTCTATTAGATTTTATCCAGTCAAATAGAGATGTATGTTTAGATTTGCTAAAGACCATAATCCATGATATCAACAAGCTGAAACCTTTCTCATTTGCCAGTTTCTTACAGATTTATTCAGATATTTATTACTGAATTTAACACCTTTTATTGCAATCATGCTGTAAGAAAGACTAGAATGGGAACTGCTTAAGGAACAAACCAAGCAGCAGAAACACAGCTGTATCTTAAGCTGTGCATGTAAAAAGACCTATGATTTCATATTGGCTATAAAAAGGAGAGTTACTAGAAAATTTTGCACGGTGCCTTGATTCCCTGCAACACTGATGCTATTTTTTTCCCCCCCTCCCGATGAGTGAGTTTTCAGATCTCCAACTATATTTATTTATGTTAACATTACAAACATTGTCTCACTGTCTCATTATCAGGAAAAGAGCAAAACAACATGAAATACCTACTTATACCTGTGTAAATTCTGTTTAATGCCTATAAACAAAGTTACAATCAAGTCATTTTCATTGGGAATGTAAACTCCCTGTTTGTCTATGGAGAGAGATGAACAACACCTAGTGATAGGTTAAAAGTTCATTCAATTTACATAAACAAGCAATTGCTTCATAGCAATAGGACCAGGAAGAGAGTTTCACCTGATTTTATACATTACAGCCAGGACCCTCTGGGTCACATTTCAAAAACTGAGAAGTTATCTCTATTAATATTTGAGTCTCAACCCAAAACAGTACAGAATTTTCTAAGTCTAAGGCACAAATAAAATATATTTAAAATTAAAATACTAGCTGAAAATACAAAGTTTGGCAAGTGAACAATAATATAGTGTATTAAAATGTGCATGCTATATAAAAATGACTTATTTACTAATAGTGCAGAATTCTAATCTTCTTTTGAAAAAAGCACTTTCCAAAGAAAAATGTTAAGAGTCATTAAGTTTGAAGTACAGTCTCAAATAAAAGTCTCTGTTGGTCCAGCATGAGATAGAGCCCTTAAAAAACTGTCCCAAGACTAAGGGGGCTAGAAGAGAGAAATCTATGCCCAACTGCTGTTCCAAGGCTTGTTTCAAATGCCTAAGAACAAAAGAAGAAGGTAATTCATGAACTAAACTTTGGCAGGGAACCACTCAGGTTTGTAATGCAATTTTAAGACTTGATCTTAATTTATAAAGCTCACTTGAATAGTGCGTACTGCACAGAAAGAAAAGTATGAAACCAGAAAACACTACAGGAATCCTCTTTAACCACGCTACTTTTTTTGCCCAGGATGCTTTTATATATCACAACTATCACCTGAATAGTAGTAGTAGTGGAACCATCTGTAGTTAGAGAGAGATTAGTGGCAAAATAAAATCTAACAAGGCACAACGGTCTGCTAAGAGTTAGAACACTATTTGTTCATATACATGATGAAGAAAGACCAAGATACATTTTAATCTGGTGTTATCACTGAGGAAGACTGTTATTTGCAGCAGGAAAAAGAAATTAAATACTTTTTTTGTTTGTGACAGTGAAAGTTCCAATCCTTTGGCATCAATATTTTTGTCTCCAGCAACCATCTGGAATCTTCTGACTTCCTACCACAAATGAGATAAGCACATAAATGCACAGCAAAAATAAGAAGGACTTATGTGAACTTTCCCTGAAAACAAATTTTCCTTCAAACTCAACAGCAGATCTGCACATATGGAATGGGAAAAAAATATTATCATTTGATTATAAGACTGTAAATAAAACTACCAATGGCTTTAGACCTAAAGGAAATTAGGTTAACCTTTGGAAACACAACAAACGCTTAATTCTTAGCTTTTCTTAACAGAAATCACATAAAAATGGCAGACAAAGATAAACTAATTCACAATTCTTATCAATGCCTGCACAAAGCAGTGGAGTCTCTGGAGTCTGGCACAAAAGCTTCTCCTCACCAAGCAGCATAATACAGTTCCATCCCAAAGAAACAACAGCCAAAATTTTTTCAAGGACAAGCCATGTATTTCTTCCCTTCTGCTTGAGAACAAAAACAATGCCCAACTGTTAGGTTTATGAACATCACCGGACCTCAAGCTCAAACTGAAAGACTACAGTCAGCAGATACTTCTGCTTAAGTGTCTGCTAAACTGGCAAAACAATGCTGTAAACAGATTGTCCTCTGTCCTAAAAAGAGGGATCAATGCAAAGGTCAAAGAACATACAAATAACTGACTGAATGCGTAATTTAACTTTCACGGTCACGTATTTTTGCCACCATCTTCACACTGCACAGGTCCAATTTAAGTCATTTAATAAAACAGAGGAAGACGTATTTGCTACTAATACGTTACTGCATCCATCTATGCCTAAATGTTTAAACATCTAAATGCCTACAGTCACTGCATTAACTGTACAACTAATTTATAAGCTTTCCTCTAAAGCAGTGACTGTAAATTATTTATTTGTACTCTCTGATCTTCTGGTGCTGTGCAGAACACTTAACATCAGTCCTGATTTCCTTTTAAAGGTCTTTTCTAAGGCTCCATACTAAAATGGGATTTTTATGATAATAAAGTGCTTGTAAATACACTAAAGATTGAATGGTGTGATTTTAGTGACTAATAAGCCTGCTTTAATTATTAAGCATTTCATTTTTCAGATGACACTTCCTTGCTCTGGGGCCTTACAATGGCTTCTTTAAAATAAAACTGGGGTCTCACCCCATCTCATATGGCAAAACATACAATCTTAAGAAGAGCTGCTGCTAGCCCTCTCAGCTAGTCCTCAGTGAACAGAGGACATGCAACCACCAGGGGATTAACAGAACAAACAGCAAAAAAACAATGCAAGACATTAAATTATTTCACTGCCTATCAGTGTATTTTCTTCCCTAAGTAGCTCCACAAGTTTCCATTACATACTCTTTTCCAGTTTTGCCTTTCCAAGAGTTTAACATTTTGCTTGCATTTGTGAAGTTGAATTCTTTGGGTCTTGTATATCCTTCCTCAGAAAGCCACATAAAGGACAAAGATATCTATGCAGTTTTGCCAATTTGTGTACTTGCTTTGTAATGACAAAATGTATTTTAAGAAAGAGTGCAGAGAAATGTAATTTGATGATTCTAAGCTGTATGCTCTTCAATGCAAAGAGAAGCAAACCCTAAGTTTAATAACTGGAAATCAACATGCACAGGGAGACAGCCTTCCTGGAAACATGGAACCACACTTAAACCATTTGTAGAGTGTAACTCAGGTGTTTATGCAGTCCTTCTCCACACGTGTGACTCTCAGTCTCATGAAAAAAGCCTGCATAAGCAGCAGTACCAAGTATACATAATACCAGGAAGTCATATTAGAAAACTTTTTTTTTTTTACATCATTCTTATTGAGCTCAAAGCATGACAGCTCTGTATTTGAAGGAAAAAAGAAGAACACGCTTGAGCATCAATTAATCAATCTGACAAGTACTACCTTTCATAAAAATCTTCAAGCTTCCTGAAATGCAGCTACAATGTTTTCACAAGTTTTCATCCCACAGACAGTACTGAATTCCCCTCACTCCTTTGAGGATGTACCTTTTGCACTTAGTTTTTGTTTGGCTGGATTAAGAAAAGACGACAAAATTTCTCGAGTTTGGGTCCAACCGTACACATAATTTAGTCTTTAGTAAAACTGCTTTCTATATGCTGCAGGCCAGCATTTGTTTACCATTGCAACCATTCTGTATTTTCTCTTCTGTCATGAAAGACAAACTGGTCTGTGAACTCTTCCATCAAATCCAACAGGGAAAAAAATCAACACGGATGGCAGGACCTACAAAATCTTCCAAAAGAATCTTGATGTGCTATCAGCTAACACATGAAAGTGATAAATGCACTTAGTGTATACTGAGCTAATTTCCATAAGACAGCTCACAGTCACTGCAAGAAATTAGGGCTAGCAAAATGTAGCCTCATATAAGGAACAAACTTAAGTGTTACCAGAAATCTGTCTTGAATGGATTGCTGGATATTTGGACAATGTGCACATTAATGGAAGTAGTACTGCAGAAGTGCACTAAATTTCAGCTTCTTATTATAACTATTGTTAAGTATTTTTAATATTAGCAGAATTAGCTGAGATGCCAAACACCTACAACAAGAGTTTGAGAAATACTAGCATGACACATTAAAGGATAAAAAAAAAAACTACCGAAGTGTCATTCAATTAAGTAGTTAACTAACTTATTTCAGCTTTGCACTGTTGAAAATGTTTATGGTGGATTACTTGTCACACTATATAGTAAAAGACATTAGAGAAAAATCTTCCTGTACAGACAGTTCATGAAGCTATGTGTGGATTGAAACTGAAGCAGAAATTATATTTCAAAAATTCTTAAACTCCCCACAGTCCAACAGTATTTCAGCACACTAAGCTTAACAGTGCTATCTACTTCTGGAAATTTAAACAGGTACATGAAAAGTTTTAAGGCATCGTCTTCCTTTTACATTTACATTCATGAAAATCCAGACCAACTAAAAGGTTTTAGAAAGTTTTTTATTGTTAAATTGTTTACTATATGTATAACAAAAAGTGAAAATATTTACGATGCAGTTCTAATAGCAAAGGCATGATTTGTTCCTGGAAACAAACAGAGCATCATCCTATTTTCCATGTAAATAACGGACTTCCATTAATGCTAGACCAATTGCAAATAGCAAAAAACTGACAAGCTAGACAGCTAGGTTTTTTTATTATTGCTGGGTTTTCAGTCTTGAACCCTCTTCCCTCACTGCACTGTAATGTGTATTTATAACAGAATATTTGAAAATAATTTCTGAGAGTACTAGTTTTAGAGTTCATGGGACCTAAGCTGTAAGTTAGATAATACACTATCACAAAAAACACAGCTTAGAGGAAGTAAAAAAAAAAAAAAAATGTTTTAAAGCAGGTTTTAAAGGTAAAAACAGAGCTACTTCATTACAAACCAAACAAGGCCTTCAGATCTTTCTACTACAGTGAGATATCACAGAGCATCCATTTCCTACGGCCAAGAGGGACATCTATCAAGACACCAAAGAAAAAAAAGAGTGCATTTTCCTCACCCGAAACAGATTTTTCTACTACCTTGCAAAAAGGTAGAAGTTTTTTGAACGCCCATGGACTCAGCTTCTTCCTCCAAAGAGCAGCTTTTTCACCAGGCTTCAAATAGTACTACATCACTACAAAGAGACACTAACCACAGCACATCATTATTTGATGTGGAAATGAAATTGTTAAGACTCCACATGATCTGTCTATTTAGCTACTGTGGTTCTTGAGGAACAAGGTCTTAATGGGTGATAAAGCTTTTTGGTTTAGTCTCAAACAGTTCACGAACCTGGTGGTCTTCACTGCTTCCTTAGCTTCAGCTACTCAGGTTCGATGAATAAGAATTAAATAAGAGTAAAAAAACTTTTATTTGAAATAAATGCCTATCATCATATCTATAATAATCCACTGCATTTCTTATAAGCACCAAAGCTATGTTAGCTTATGGAGAACAACAGGCAGCTCAGGCAATAAAAATAACCTATCAGATAAAGAATTGCCTCTTCTAGAGACAGTAAGAACCACCTTGTCAGGCAGGACAACATTCACATTCTTTGCACTGCAAGAAGGCATATGAGCTTGCTCAAGAAGTAAGTCAACTTCTAGGCATCAAGTCAATAATGCATACCCATTCCTCCAACAGAATACAAACGGGTATTACTTGGTTTCCCAAAGCATACAGTCATGAATACATGTACAGTCTTTCTGAGGCCTTTGTAGATGCCTAATCCTAGCCTTGGACAGCACCCCACTGTTATCCTCAAGTGCTCTGTAACAAATCTAAGTAGCAGCAGCTTTTCCCTTCAGGCTCATAATTACAATTATAATGACAAGTAGTCCCACAACAAATCCAGCCACTTCTGATAGAAGACTTCTCTTGGCTCCTTCACTTCTATAGTCCTTTTGGACAAATACAGGGCACTGCTGAACTCAGATGCAAATCATCAGCAATGTGAACACCTATATATTCATAATCTCTCCACTGTCTGCTTAGCTAGTCTAATATGCTAATATGAAATTACTGTGGCTAATACACAATATTTGCTCTCATTCTCCACTTGACAGGAAACTGAAATCTCACATTGGCAAGCTGAATCCTCTAAGCTGCTGATGCGATACCTACCTACTTATCGATTTACACAAATCGATTTAAACTAATTAGGTTTGTCCATTAATATTCAACTTTGAGGGAGGTGATGTTTTTATGATATCAGGCCAAAGAAATGCCATATGCCCTTTGGCGCTATTTTGCTATTACCTAACAAGCCCGTGGCAGAATTGGTCACTTGACTCTACATCCCTTTTGTCTGCTTCTAGATGAGTCTTTTGGCTCTATTCTGTTACTATCTAACAAGCACATTGCAGAACTGATCACTTGACTCTATTCCCCTTTGGCTGCTTTTAGATGAGTCTTTTCTTCAGTCACTTTCCTCGCTCCCACACTTCTAAACATTAGTATGAACATATAAATTAACTCAGAGCAACATATTGCCAGCAGCTACCATTGCCGCCCGATCAAAACACAGAAAGGCAAAACTATGGCTAACGAAGAAGTCAAGCCGGAGTAGCTCTGGCATCAACAAGAATCAGCTTATGGAAGGCAGCGACACATACCTACAGGACATTGAGAGGTTTGTTCTTTCTGGCTTCTTTTCTTGCCTCCTCAGGAAAAGGACAGAGAAGAAAACAGAGACAGAACCATACATGTCATAGGGAACAGCTCCTTCTTCCGCAGCTATGCTCTGGCTTCTTCACTACCTTTATCTCTCCATAGAGGAGGGGATAAACTTAAGAAATTAAACTCTGAGGATGAGTAAGGATGCCTGCCAGCCAACCATACACTCTGGACTCTGGTTCACCATATTTGAAGCTTTACAGGCTAGAACTTGGCATCTTCTTATACAAAAAAACCCACACTTATTTTTTGCTCTCTCCCTGAAATGAGAAAAAGAGCTAGACAGCAACGAAGAAAGGGAGATAGGAAAAGGAAGTCTGAGGTGCACAAACAGTAACTGAGTTTTTAATGGTAAGTCACTTCCACAGCTCGTAATTTAGGAGTCTTTACCAATGTCTTCCGTAAGACTTTCTTTAGCTCCTTTGAAGAAACAGGCACAGGACAGAATTGCCCTAAAATCAGCCCTAAACTGCAACAATATCCCAAAACAGGTAGCTAGAAGTATTTATGTAAACAGATGCTTCCTGATCTTCTAGAAGTCAGCAGCACCCCATCCCTCCTTTGATAAGAAAGGGCAATGATGCTTATGGAACACATTTGGCAATGTTTAATCTATATTTGCTTTTACAGAATTTGTAATGTGAATATTAAAAACTACACTTCATTGCAAATGCAATCTGCATTGCTAGTGATACGTCCATTTGATTCTGTTTATTTGCTTGAATTTTGGAAATAAACTTCTGTCTTCTTCAGATTAAGTTTCATCCCAACTTGTAGGTTTTGATATGAAGTTAGAAGAAACAGCTTTGAGTGTTGTGAGCTGTTAATCATAGGGTCCATGGCTGGGGGAGCAGAACAGGAGCTGCGACAGAGCTCTGATCAGCAGCCTGAGAGACAGAGGTGTAGAGAAAGCTCAGAAGCAAAATGCCAATGGAACTCCAAAAACTTGCTTCTTCACCTATCAAACAAAAGGGAAGAAACACGGTAGAAATAACCAAAGAACACCAAGCTGTTATGCAGTCTACGTACAGGGTTCATCACATTAGAGGTACTGCCTTTAATAGCACTGATGGCACCTAGAGGGAAAAGAAAACGCTTATTATATTTGAAGCACAAAAGTTCTGATTAGGAGAAAAAGTAAGATCTCTTCAATTTCCAGGCTTGCCACGCAGCAAGGAAAGCGTGGTAACAGTTTCTTTGCAGCTGTGGAGGCAAAACAAACCTGACTAGCACTTTGGGGTTTGGCCAGTTTCTCCCTGCTGGTCACTGCTTTCCAAAAAAAATGAACAGGGTGTGAAGTCAGTGGGAAAGATCCTTTGCCATTCCTTCCTTCCAAAAAATAAAAAAAATAAAAAAATAAAAATAATCAAAATATAAAGACAGCATGAAAGGGGGGATAAGCTTGCTAAGTAGTCTTGGACCAATTTGTACAATGTCCTGAATACAGGGAGTAGAAATATCCACATAGGCATAATGTTACAAAACTATCTCATACGACACACCCAACTATGGTAATGCAATCCTCGAAATTGTAAAAAGACAAGTATCAAACAGTAGTGGAGAAGTAACCTTGTCTGTGATCACACTATTCCAGGCTGCTGCCACAATACTACCTATTTTTGGTGCACACACTCCAAGAACAATCGGGGGGGGAAAGCACAAAGTGCTGGAAGCAAAAGAACTCGGGGTCTTCTGTTCCAACTGAAGCTAGATTTCACATTTCAAATACTTAAACATGGAAAAGATATCAGAGAGTAGAGAATTTTTACTGTCTGTGCTAGCATAGGCATATTCCACAGCTGAAAGTTGGACATTAGACAAAACAAGCCTTGAAATAAGATGTGGTTTAGTTTCCTAACTGCAGGAATAATTAAACATTGGCAGAGCTTTTCAGAAGAGGTGACAGACACACCATGATCTAAGGCTAAGATAAGATCAAAAATGTTTTAATTTATCTTTCAGGAAAGCTCCACAGCCTGCACATTTGGGGAAATCGCACTGGATAACCACAGTAATCCATTTTGGCTTCGGGACATACAGATCTACAAAAAGTTTCAAAGACAGGTGAAGAGAAAGGAATACTTTTGCTACTCTCAGAAAGTTTGTAGCATTACAGTTCCAAATGACTATAATAGTTAAATGATTTGGTTGTTAAGTCAGTTACCTTGTTCAAAGCTCAGGAAATACTTTCTATCCAATGCAACAATGACAAAATGTACTGTCTGGGGAACACGCAAGATCACTCTTCTTCAGGCACATCAAAATTTACAGCTGGAAATAGTCTAGTGCACTGACTGCCCTATAGAAAGGGCTCCCCCAACACAAAACTAACCAGGACTAAGGAGATTTTTCACCTTTCTCGATATTATGTACGCAGTTTGCCTGTTGGCATCAGCTGAACATTTCCCATACAATAAACATACACGCAGCAGGGGACCCTCCAGGTTTAGCAACATTTCAGTCCAACTCTTCGTCAGCAGCAGCCAAGTTAAACTTTATACACGACAAAGGGTCCACCTAACCCAAAATCCCATCTCTACAACTTGCAGTCCCTCTAGCAGCCCCCTGAACTGCTTGTTGAGATTCTGCTACTCTTTTCCCCTTCATCTCTTTATTATCCTACAAAATCACAAAGTCATGGAATCTACTCATAAATCCTCTCCTGGCCCTGGCCCTCCATAGCAAGAGGAGAGGGAAGCTTGACAGAAGTGAGGGTAAAATGCTGACAAGCATGGGGTCTATTTCTGTTCCCTCATGCTGTCACATCTCCGAGCAAAGCACCACTGGGCAGCACCCACTAGGTCCCCGGATGCCTTTAGAGCAGAGAATGCTGTTCAGGGATGCTCAGTGTCCTCTACTTTTACTTTTAACCCTCAACCTCCATCCCCCTAGACCTTCCACAATACTTCCGCTTTCCTCATATCTGTGCATTCTCCCCCTGCTTTCAGAGGAAGACATGATTCAGTTTTGTTAGGGACAGGCTAACACCCATTCCTCGTGGAAAAAGACCTATACAAAGAGCAAAGACATTTCCTACAGCCAAGTGAAGGTAAGAATCATGCATTTGCCCTGTTCTAATGTTCTCCTAGATGGTAGTTAATTTCAGCTGTTTTCCTTGGGTGGATGCAGTCTGCCTATATAATAATCATCACTAGATCCCTCCTCCAGTACTGCAACTCTGAATGCTTTTTGCATCCATTGCATCCTTTGGCAAAAAAAAAAAAAAAACATACATGTATTACCTTTTGCATGCAGATTCTCTTTTTAAGCCTGATGCCTAGCTTAATACCAGAGGAAACAGTCAGCTGCTGTTTGCTATCTACCCTCTTCATACCAATCACGGTCTTGTATACTTCCATCATAACCCCCTTAAGTCATATCTTCTAGACACTGAAGAGTCCTTTATATGAGAACTTTGACCTTTGACTTCTACCTGAAGTAGAAAATGCTAATAGAAGCACCTCTGACAAATATTAGCTATAATCCATGTGAGATCTTTCACAATAAATATCAGAATGTCTCAAACTGATTATGTAAGCATGATAAGGTAACAATTTCATGCTTATAATATGCCTCTAGATGAGGGTGATTGTCACTCCTAAGCAACAATAACTTTCACTTTAACTTTCCTTTTTTCTCCTTCAAGGTAGTCAGCAAACATATGATGATTAAGCTGATACTTTATGGAAATCCAAGTGGGCTATGTTTGACAAAGACACCCTCACTCAATGCAACTAAACTGTCACGGGATAAGAAGGACAATTCAACTATGAATTAATGACTGATTAACAGATAGGAAATAAGAATTTGGAACAACTGACCTTTTTCCCAAAAAAAGGCTGCTCACCAGTCCCACAAGGATCTGTTCGGGGATCAATACCTTCAACATTTTAAAGCAAAATCTAGCAAAGAAGCTTACCACCTACGTGACAGAGTTTGCTGACAACGCTTGAAGTTATTCAAGGTTGCAAAAGCGATGGCCAAAGATCTGAAGAAGACCTTAATGATATTGTTTAAGTGGGCTGTAAAATAGCAGATAAGATTAAATGTAGATAAATGTAAAACGATGCATAGTGTAAAAAAAAAAAATCCTAAATTTATATACACAATGACAAATTCTGGACTAGCTACTACCACTTAAAAGAGTGATGGTGGAGTTATAATAGGCAGTTCCACAAAAGTGACAACTCAATTGCTTAAAGATCATCAAGAAAAAGCAGGTAGAAGGTTAAAGAATAAAACCGAATATGCTATATGAGTACACAGGGTGTCATATGCTGAAATACTGAAGCCAGTCCTGGTTACTGTTCCCCAACCCTGTTCCTCTGATTCCAGCATCACTATCTCCAATCAGGAACACACCTGCAAAAGGTGCAAAGAAAACAGCAAGGACAATGAAAATGACAGAGTCACTTCTTTCTAAAACTCCTCTGGAAAAGTCACAAGAAAGGGATAGTAAATAAAATAAAAAGTTATCAAGCTGTAAGCCACACAGAAGAACATGGATTCTCTTTTTCACCACCTCTTCCAATACAAGAATTAACAAACAAGGCATGAAACAAGCAGGTAGAAAGTTCAAAAGCAAACAAGAAGAAGTGGGTTTTCCACACAAAATGTCTTGAAGCCTTACAACACAGCCACAGGATGTTGTGGATGCTACAAGCACACACGGCTTCAAATACTGATTGGACAAATTCATAGAAGAAAAAACCCACTGGGGGCACTAAAAACAAATATCGCCTCTAGTTCCGGAAACCTGTGAGCCACAAATTACTGGAGGCTGGGAGAGGTATTTCCTCAACGTAGATTATACTCTTCTCCAAGCATCTGCTTTTGGCAGCTCAGAGAGGCAGGATACTGGACTAGAGCAATCTTTAATGTGACCAAGTACAGTCATTTTTATGTACTTACGTAACTCATAAAAAAGTGAAAACATTAATCGTATATACATGTCAGAACTATAAGCACAGCACATTAAAGGACCAGATTTTCAAAGGCCTAAAGGTCAGTACAGTGATTAACTACTACAGTCACAGTCTGATAAGTACTTTTTCCAACATTAGAGTAGCTTAGTCTCTCCCAACCACAAACTTGTGCAAATATATGGCAAACAAACTGTGAAATCTGAATTTAATTCAGAACAGTTCCCTGCAGCTGTGCACACTGTTGCACTGGTACAGCTGAGGGCATACTACAGACTTGGAAACAAGGCAGAAACTTAAATCAGAAGTGACCCCAAAGGAAATATTTGTCAAGCTACAAGCTGCATCAGTGGAAATGGAGCATCATGCTGTCTTTTGCATCTCAGAAGGCCCTTTCCACCACATCCACACTACCAACTCCTGATGTTTAAATAAATACTGAATTATTGATATTAAAGACAGAAATGCTGTGAGTAGGCTTACTTGTCCTGTTTATTAAATTTGCCCAACATAGCTATTTATTTCCAGTTGCTTACTGCATTTACAAAACTTCCACCACCTCAAATGGAAGACAAAAGGAGAGAGGGGATGAGATGTTCTCCTTGGAAATTTGGGGGGCATCTTGCACAGGCTGAGTATAAGTTTTCTTAATTTTAGCTGTAAAACTCCATCACACTTAATACTTGCCAGCACACAAAGATCTGTTCCTACAAGTCATATCAGCTCTTAGTCAGAGCACCCAACCTAAAAACAAACTGGCAGTATCTCTCATTAAAAAACCTTGTGCATCTCAAATACTGGCATTTCTGAACTGGCAGCCTTTCTTGTTTTGGTGAAGCTTCCTGAGTGTTCCATACATTATATGGTACATAGTGTGTTCTGTATGCATGATTTGTAAAAAGTTCAGTTCACAGCTACCAAGGAATGGTAATAATTGCCTCTAATTTCCATGTTACTATCATATACAATATGCCAATACACAGTAAACCAAACACCTTGGTATTGCATTCCATAGCTCTACTAACCACTATTTTAATGGACAGTTGGGAATAAACTAAGTCACCTCTTCTGCTTTTAGATTTTTTTTTTTTTGCCTGAATAAGGATATTAGTGTTCTTTAATTGTTTCAGGAAGTGATAAGCATCAAAAGCAGCAGCACCTCTTAACCACCTGGCTTAACAAGGCACTAGAGAGTAAAATAAAAGATTAAAAAAAAAAAAAAGAGTGCTCTTCTTCCAGGGCCCAGTCTGGGAAATCTATAGTCAAGATTACCGTCAAAGCCAAAAAACAGGTCTCCTATAACTGAAGGCAATGTAATGCAGCTTTTCTAGAAAAACCTAAGAAATTATAAAAAATAAAGTAAACCTTTGCATCTAAAACAATGACATAAACCTGACACCTTTTTGACAAGAAAAGTCAAAGAACCTAGTTTTTCACTTTTCTCCTAAAAATGGCAAAACAAAGCAATGAATTACTGTATACTGGAAGTCTTCATAGTTGTGATACTTTCTCCTTCTCTTTAAAAAAAAAAAAAAAGCAGCAATAATTGTCATCTACATTTTTAACCTGCTAAGTCTCACGCCCCCATTTTTCTGTCTTGTAAAACTAGGAATATCAAAACACACCAAAACAAAGTTTAAGATCTCTTGGGTCTCTCATCCCTGTAACCTTAAGTAGCAATCAGTAGATCCCTTTTTTGTGGGAGTGAAAGACATAAAATTGGACACGTTGAACTTACGCACTCTCACTTTTAGCAAGCCAATGCATTTTTGAAACACCTGCAAAGGTATGTTTCCTAAATAAAGCACTCCTTGCATTCAGAATTAAGACCAAAAAAAAGGCTGGAAAAAGCATCATCGTTAACATCACAATTAGGAGTGACCTACAGAAGGTTACTAGCAAGAAGTATTCTGTAATTATTAATACCAGCAAGCATATAACACAAACTAGATTTCACTGCATCCTCCCTCGCTTCTTCACTGGCATGCAGGCAGGACTGCTGGCACCACGACGACTGCCCCACCACTCACTCAACGCCATGCCGTCAGAACACTGACACACCACCACTCCATTTCTGACCACCGAATCTAGCCTTTCCTCTTCTGGGGGCACCCACCTGAGAAAGCGTATGTAACGTGAAAGGATGCTCGGAGGATGCAGTCTCAACAAGCGCCGCCGCACGCAGCCTCCCCCCGGGCCGACCCCTCCCGCCGAGCGCAGCACCCCACCTCTCCCCGACGCTCGGCCTCCAGCCACCCCCCGGCCACTCTCCCCCCGCCCGGGCCAGGCGCACCCTGCCCCGCGACTGCGGCAGCCGCAGCCCGGGCGGGCGCGGAGGGCGGCACGGCCGGGCGCCCCCACCCGCCACGGTCCCCCGCCACGCGGGGCGCGCGTCTCCATGCCAACGGCCGCCACCGGCCCGGCAGGCCCCCCCCCGGCCGCACGCCCCGGCTTTACCCTCTCCAGCGCCTCCCGGCAAGGCGCCCCTGCGGCCCTGGCGTCCTCCGGCTCCTTCCTGCCGCCGCCCCCCAGAAGGGTGGCTCTCCGCTCCGCCGCGCTGGCGGCCACCGCCCGCCCAGGCTCCCTCCGCGGCGGTGGCGCCGCCGCTTTGTCCCCCCGGGAGCGGCCCTTCCTCATCGCGGCGGCTTCTCCTCAGCGGCGGCTGCGGCACGACTCGGGCCCCCGCGGCGGGGAGCCGGCCATGGCCGGCGAGAGTCACGGAGAGCCGGGGCGGCGCCGCCGCCACCGTCGCCGCCACCACCTGCGCGCGGGGCGGAGGGACATGCCCACCCGCCGCCGCCGCTCCCGCTGCCCGCCTGTCAGGGAGCGCGGGCGCAGCGGCTGCCGCGGCACCGCCCCCCCCCGCGCGCCCGGCCGCCCGCCCGCCCGCCGCTGCCTATCGCGAGAGCACCGGCCTCGCGGCGGGGAAGAGGCGCGAGACTTGGGGGGAGGGAAGGAGAGGAGCGCGCGAGACTTGTCACGAGGGGCGGGCGGGAGGTGCGAGGCGGGAAGGGGCGCGGGGCACTCTGGGAAGGCGGCGGGCGCCGCTGAGGGGCCGGCGGCCCGGCGGGTGGGCAGCAGGGTGTCTTCGCTAGCCCTGCGCGGCTCCCTGCCCCGCTGCCGATGAGAACACTCACAGAAAGGAGGAATAAACCAGGGCGGGGACCACACCGGTCTGGCAGTGTGGTTCCTGGTAGGGCTGCCCAGGCAAGTGATGCCTCGGGCTGCAAAGGCTGTGCTTCCATGCCAGGAGAGGAGGAACAGGCCTGCTCGTTGCGGTCGCAGAAGGAGGCTCAGAGGTGTAGGCTGAGGATGCACAATGCAGTAGTGTCTCCCAGGGGTGAGGGCAGCATTTGCACCCATCATTATCATCCGGGATCAGCTCAGGTGTCCAGCAGCAACTGGCTTCCCTGTCACAGAATCACAGAATCACTAAGGTTGGAAAAGACCTGTAAGATCATCAAGTCCAACCATCAACCCAACCCCACCATGCCCATTAAACCATGTCCCACAGTGCCACGTCTACACGTTACTTGAACACCTCCAGGGATGGTGACTCCACCACCTCCCTGGGCAGCTTATTCCAGTGTCTCACCACTCTCTCAGTAAAATTTTTCCTAATATCCAGCCTAAATCTCCCCTGGCACAACTTGAGGCCATTTCCTCTAGTCCTATCACTGGTTACTTGGGAGAAGAGACCAACACCCACCTCTCTACAACCTCCTTTCAGGTAGTTGCAGAGAGCGATAAGGTCTCCCCTCAGCCTCCTCTTCTCCAGGCTGAACAACCCCAGTTCCGTCAGCCGCTCGTCACAAGACTTGTGCTCCAGACCCCTCACCAGCTTCGTCGCCCTTCTCTGGACACGCTCCAGCACCTCAATGTCCTTCTTGTAGTGAGGGGCCCAAAACTGAACACAGGATTCAAGGTGCGGCCTCACCAGTGCCAAGTACAGGGGCACAATCACCTCCCTACTCCTGCTGGCCACACTATTTCTGATACAGGCCAGGATGCTGTTGGCCTTCTTGGCCACCTGGGCACACTGCTGGCTCATATTCAGCCGGCTGTCAACCAACCGAGATCCTTTTCTGTGGGGCAGCTTTCCAGCCACTCGTCCCCAAGCCTGTAGTGTTGCATGGGGTTGTTGTGACCTAAGTGCAGGACCCGGCACTTGGCCCTGTTGAACCTCATACCATTGGCCTCGAACCTCGTACAATTGGCCTCGAAATAAACTCTTAATTGCCCCTAAAAAAGTAAGGTGAGCGCAGGACCTTTTCTGTGGTGTCACCAGAGGTAAGTAGCATTTGGGAAAAGGCCACACTTCTTTGCTCCAAGAGGCCCACCGGCTCCTGCAAGGTGACACGGTGGGAGCCAAGCCTCAGCCCCCCGCCCAGTGCTCAGGTGACTGGAGCCTCTCTCGGCAGCCCCAGCCCTCTGCAAGAACACCAAGCTGCCGAGCTGCAGGAAAACATTTACCAGCTGTGCCATCAAGTGCTACAGCCCACTTTTTTATGGAGCAGATGAAGATGGAGTTCATCGTCTCCTCAGTAGAAAAGACAAACCTACAGAGATTCGTTACCTCAAGGAGTAATCAGAGCATATATCATCATCTTGTGTTTCATCTCAATAATTCACACCCTCTCAGCATTTTTGTCTTTGCAAATTATTTCCTGAGGGTATAAGTTACCAGTTTCTGCATTCATTTTTCACAAAAGCAACTTCAAAGTTGTCCTTTTTTTTCACTATTACATAGTCAGGAACCTTGCTACTGCTGCAGAAAAAACAATTCTTTCTCCCTTTTTACCAAGCTGAAAAGGTTTATACATCTTCAACCAGGAAATCTGATTTTATAAATTTTTTGTTCATTTTGTACAAACAAAGACAACAAAAATACACTTTCAAAAGATTTATTGATGTAGACGAGCGGGAGCATTTTAAAATAATTGTTAAGAATATTTAAATTCTTGCTGAAAACTATTTCAGGATTCTGGATTAGTCACAGAGATCTTTTTCCATTGCAATTGTATATGATAGAGATGGACAACCATGTGGAATTTCCCAGCTGGGAATCCTGCCCTAACTAAATGTAAATAATGCAAATTTATGGAATCTTGGCATCCATGATAATGTGAGTCTATTAGGATGGCAGAGTGCCTCGTCATAATTTGGCTGGATCTTTGCCCTGTTGCAACATAGATGCCAATTAGTTATTTGTTGGTTATGGCCTGTGGGACACCTTGCACTGGCTCACACCTGTTCTCTTCGTGTGCCAAAAAAAGAATTCATGAATACGGGAAGAAAAGTCACAATGAGAATTTGAATAACAGTGCCTGCCTTTGAAACGTATTAAAAACAAATCTTCAGTTGTTAGTTTTAGATAGAATTGCAAATAATTGTCTTCTGGTTCAGTATTTTACTCAGAACAATTTAAAAATCTTTTTGATCACTCCAAATCAAAACGCTGCTAGGGGGTTAATAGAACATTTTACTTGTGAAAAGATTGTGTTCGGTTTGCTTCTGCATTATTTCCTTTCCTGTTTAATGTCTGTTTAGTATTTTGGACTCAAGATGTCTTTCCAATATTTTTTAAACAAAAGAACAGTGAGGTTTCATGTTGAAGGAACAGGAAAAATACTGCTCATTTTACTGATTCTCCCCTATTTTTTCCATTTAAACTTATCACTGAATATGACCTGAATCTGCAGACCAGTCTGAGTGACCTGATTTTTCTTTTCCGTACAAGCTAGTTTTCTGAACTTTTCTTTTCCAACTTTAAATAAAAGTGAACGAACCATGAGAGGCTTGGCAGGGAAAATGAGGCAGAGCGTGGTGTGATGCCATACCTTTCCTCATGGTGTTTGTCTCCAGAAATATCCTGTCACATCCAAAAAAGATAGAAGAGTAATTAATAAAGGTTTATAAAGGGGCTTATTCTTACTTTACCCAGACTGACTAACATGGAGCAAAAGCGGGGGACCACAGAGGGCCTGTGTAGCTCACTGCTACTCAGCTAATACTCAGTTAATTCTGTTTCTCTTTGCAGTTCCAGATACTTTCTTTCCCTGGCTTCCACCTTCTGTTTTCTCCATATAAAGATGGTCTCATCATGCCCTTCCTATTTAGAAGGTAGCTGGAATGATGCTATCCAGAAAGAGTTCCCTTCCATTCTTCTCTAGCTGGTTTAAGGGGTCTTTGGTAAGGCAGAACACAGAGCCTAGTCCAGCTTATTCCATAATGTTTTCTGAAATGACATAAATCCATCTGCAGCATTTTTATGACTGCTGAGCACACAGCTACAGGAATAATTCCTGGAGCTGGAATAGATATATACAGCTTGAAGCTGTGAGGTTAAAACCTTTTTATTCCAAACAGAATAGAAAATCCTAAATAGTAGATGTTATTAGGATGCTGGTGAGCAAGAGAATTTCCTTTACAAAATGAAATACTTAACTTGATCATTTGAATTCCTATTAAATTCGAACATTTAGCAAAACCGGTGCAGCACAAAACCCAGCTGATCACCTGTTTTCACTGTTTCCAGGGCAGAACTGCATCACTAATGCCACCAAACAAGTATATTGCTAAGGCTTGTCATTTGTCATTCTGCTCACACTATACACATAGTCTTCACTCTCAGTATTTCTGCTCTGTATGAGACGGAGGAAATGGCTTTAGTTGTTCTACATGTTAAGCTGTCACGCACCTTCTGTTCGTGACCCAGTTCTAATGGTATTCACAGAGAAGTTTTGGTCTTTACACTGGAATACTAATGTTTGGCAATTGGCAATGTGCAGTCAGCCCTGAAGATGGCACAGTACTTTGGGATGTTGTACTATACCTGCATAGAATGTCAGCAATGACAAGTAATTACACAGGCTGCACATGATCACCATGACTCCTGGCTATTTCCCTAACTTCACCCCTGTGACTACATTCTTTTTTCAAGACTCACCAAAAAAACCCAGTGTGACACAGCTAAAGAATACCAGTTATGAGCAAAATAAAAAATAAGGGTAAAAGAGTAGTTACATGAACTGCAGGAAGAGTGAGATTTGCTAGGAAAAGCTTTGACTAAGACTAATCAATTACCTTTTATAGAATGATGCATCATTTTGTTCAGCAAAAAGCAAGACACCAATCCCAGCTCTGCCAGGCTAGCCAAGCAAAGCACAAGCCAAGCCTGCACAGCTGAGAACTGCAGCCACAGAGTACAGCTCCCACCACCAGCACTGAGCTCCAGGGAAATGGTCAGAAATGCAGGATTTTCCAAAAGAATGCAGGAGAATTAGTAAGTCTGGGACCTTGACACAATCTAGGCAAAATTTATTCATGATCTGAATCTAATGAGGTCTGCTATTTGATAAGTTCTGCATTAGACATTTGTGTAATTAATAAAAATACTCGTAGTTCCATGAGGACTTTTTACAGGAAGGATATATACACTCATGTTTCAGGGCACAAGCTAAGCATTGAATTAAGGAGAATTAGGAAGAAATTTCTTACAGGCAAGTTATTCCATGAAAGTATGTTATACAGTATATTACTCCAGTGCATCTTCACTGGAAGCTACTACTATTAGTCAGTCTCAGGTACAGAATAATGAAGTAAACCAACTGACAACCTGTTCCAGGATGGCAATTACTAGATCGAACAAAAGTCCAGTCCTAACTGGATATGATTTGCTTTCCAATTATTATTTTCTTTCTTTATATACCACAAAGGACATTTATCCTTGTTTGCAGTGATGCAGTATGTCAAAGTGACAGCTTTGCGCTGCTGTACTAGATACTGTATTTACATCTGATAAGGAAGTAGAAGATATAAATATGCAAATATATATCAGGAGTTAAAAGTATGGCTGAGAGGTTTAGGGAGAGCTTAGCGCAATAGCTAAATTAACAGCACTTCTTAGCAACAAAAGCTCATCAAGCACATTATAGCTTTAAAGAGACAGAAAGAGACCAGTGAATATGCTGCTTTCACTGTCAGCTCGGACTTGATTGTGCAGCAATTGCCACAGTTGAGCGGTTACCCCTAGGTGTTAACAGAGTAGAGATTACATATGCATATAAATATGTATATTTGTATGTATTTCTGAAACGTCCAGGAGGGGAAGCACGTGGGGAATGGGGAGATGCTGGCCAGCAGGAGTAGCATCAGATCCTAACTGTTGTCACCGTCTCTTTGGGCACCCAAAGAAAGATGAGTTTTAAGGAGGGCTAGGGCAAAGATCACATGTAGCTTTATTGCTGCTTATAAAAATGCCTCCCAAGTATGAGATAACACATTCAAGAAAGCAAACCATGGAAATCCAAAAGCTGTGCAGTGGAGGCTGGCACCAGGATACTTCAAGAGACTTAACGTGTCTGTATTGAAAGAGAACAGACAGAAAGGGTGTAGATAAACTGAGAAGCGAGTTGGAAGTGAAAGCAGTTTTTGATTGATACAGCAGAGAGGGGAGCCATTTGAGGGATGCAGAGAGAGAGGGGACAATGTAAAGAAAGGTATTGGGAAAAAATACCTTTTCTATGAGTGTTGTGGTCAATTTTCTAACCACACATTCATCACAGGACAATGAGTCAAGCTATCTAGAACTAATATGACATGTATGGGAGTCATTCCTCAGAGATGTCTGTAGAGACACTACAGTGTCCTCCTTAAAATTCATCCCTGTTGTGATACAAACAGGAAAAGCTCAGCAATGATTAATCTGGTGGTTTCCAGTCACTACCTTTTAATATGTTGACCAGTATGATCTCAGTGTTACCTTGTGCTTGCATTTTTTGTTTTCTTTATAGACCTGTTGGCTCTTTATTTTGATTACAAGGTGTTCAACATAACAATTAAAAAAAACCCAGAATGCTGACACAATGGGGCTTGGAGGTTGGCAGTTCTGACTTCACGTACTGCCAGTCCTACCCTCCCCTATTTGTCTGTCATTGTGATATACCACCCTTTTCCTCACAGCAACACAACTCATCTACAGCTGTGCTATAAACCGAACAGGGAACTTGATTTGACTAGAAACACTGGAGGCAGGGGGAAGTGCTGGATTTCTTTTTGCTGGATCAATTCCCCCACCTGGTTGGGTGCACAACCCCATCTGGGTTGTGCCAGCACGATGGAGGAAGAGGGGCAGTACAGGATGAGGGCAGAAAGGGGGCTGTGGGACATGGCCATCCATAATGCAGTATTGGCATCAAATACTTCAAAACACTACATCACAATTTTCCACAGGGACATCTAGGCATTATCTCTATACAAATAATAAATACCCATAATAAAAGTGTAAATGACAAAAAATGGTATTCGTACTCCCCTAAGAAGAAATTCATCATTCATAAGTGATTGTAGAAAATTCAAATATTAATAGTCTAAATTAGAAACAAGATTGCAGTTGGTTAATTCTGAAGTATAGGTCAAGCTGGACCCAGATTTTCTTTATCACTTGTGAGAGCCCACATCACACCACACAGTCAGTAGCTATCTAAACCAAAGCCCATTCTTTGTAGAAAAAATAACAATAATTTAGTGGTTCAAAAACTCACAGTAACAGACTAGCAGAATGTGAAAGGCAAATGAAAGACTAGGGCAAAGGAAGAGCATTCAGTTATGCTTTCAAGAGGTGCTTTCAACTCAGTAATAAGCTAAAATAAGTAGGTTTTTGTCCCCTTCAATTTTGAAAAACCTAACATGGGGCTTAAAATAACATTTTTACAATGATAATTTTGTTGTTTGGGTTGTGATTGCTTTTTAAACCTACTCTTCATTAAAATATCTGCTTTTTTTTTCCCCACTGACTCATTCTCTTGGTTATATAAAATTACTGGTGCTTTTGTCATTCCTGTGCCCTGTTGGAGAACTAGCTCAGCAGCATTTGTGTACTCAAATAAAGCAAGGAAGCCTTACTTTGTGCCATGATTTATTCCTCACACAGACAAAATAAAAGGAGAAAACCCAGCCCCACCAAAGTGAACAGAAACAAAGCACACCTTAAATTCAGTAGTGTTAAGATTTGACCTCAGCTTTTTTTCCAGAGTCAGGAGTGCCAGACTGGGTCCATCTGGAGTGTCTCCTTTGGCATTCAGCTTGACTTGTGACATGATACATTCAGCAGAGAGGCTTGTGAATATGAACTTTTGGTTCTGATGTCTAACATGATGAAAGTCAAGGATATATACTTCACTGATCGTCAAATAATGTGCCCTTGTTGCAACTTTAAATGCAGTTCTGCAAAGGAGCTTCAGGAATGACACTAAATTAGATAACAACCTGTGATCCTGATTACATTTCTTTTTACAGTTAATGAGAAAAACATGTCCAACTTCTGAGCGTGCAGGCTCACACTGAGATACAAGGAACAAACAGATTAATTTCATTAGCACACATTGCCATCTAGAATAAAGCTGTAACAAGCCAAATGCTCTAATTTACGCTCCTGAAACTCTGTCTCCCTCCAGTCACACTGTCATTACACTTTCAGGATGCCAAGAAGGGAAATGGATCTGGCAATTGTCACTGGTTGAAAGTGCAAACAATTTTTCCCTTAACCACATCAGCTTTGCAGAGTTAACAAGAATATAAAACCGTAAAAGCTTACTTCAGTCATTAAAGAGATCTGACTCACAAAAAAGGAATCACTATGTTGAGTTAGGAGATGTCAGTTGACATAGTTACTAAACTGATTGCCAGAACCTGGGAAGTTAGCAACTAGCTTTATTTTTAAAACATATTTTTCCCTAATTTTCTGCTAATGACTCTTGCCAGAAGGAAGTTGCTCAGGTAGATGGCTCTTGAGACCTAGTGTAGCAGTGTTTGTGGTTTTGGAATAGATGCATACTTTTACTAGCATTATAGGCCACTATCAATTAGATCATCAGATGATAATAATAATAATAATTCAATGTTGTGGTGCCCGTATTGCTGTCTGTGGCGATCTCTTAACATCACGCATGCTTTAACTTTTTCTCTTAACATCATGCATGCTTTAACTCTAGCTCTTGAAAAGATGAATAGAAGTTACAGGGCACTGATATTAAAGTTAAACAGCAGTAGGAGTCTTAGAAATACAGGAACATCACTGAGTTCAATTTTAGCAAATAAAAAGAAATGACCCATTCAAGTATGGGAAGGGGTAAGAAACTTCCTTTAATGGATTTCTCAGTATAAGACATCACACGAAATAACTAGCCAGAGAATAACTAGCCAGAACTAGCCAGAAAAAAGAATCAAGATTCACTTCTCAGGTGATGAAGATGTATAGCTGAGATCTCTAAAAGCTCCTTAGCCTGCGCCTGCTTACATGTATTGCTAACCAAAGCCAAGTCTGAGAAATCATAAACATATGACAATTTTCCTTCCTGCTGCTAGAAATTCTGCCTAATCTCCCAGCAAGTGGTCCCATTTGGCTCATACTCAAAGCCTGAAAGAGATACCAGTTTCCTATAGCTTAATATAATTTGTATGTCAGTTCAGTGAACAGAGGCATTACAAAAAACCTCCTGGCATCCTTACACCTTTACAAGCGTGCATATATTTTACGCAAACTGAGCAGTAAGGCACAGAGCATGTACTATTTCTGTGCTTTTTACCAGGCTGGCTAGCCCATCCACCCATCACAATGTTGAAAGTGAGCGTTCATGTTGTACAGTGGTCTTTATTTTGCATGAATACACAGATCCAAGTGCCGAGCAGCATGCACGAGTCCTTTACATTACAAATCAGCAAGGATCTCCATTAATTTCAGCCAACAAGGGATCAAGCCACATGAGGTAAAGGCGTGGGTAATAAGCCATTAGATTTACTTCAGTTTCTCCTATAGTTACTTTATGCCTTTTAAAAGTTGCCTTAATTAAATTCATTCTTTAAACTTGTCTTAATTAAATTCATTCTGGAACATAAAAATCACTCCGTTTCCACTGATCTGGAAATGGCTCTTTTTAGGCCAGCAACACTTTTGCCTTGAGGCATTTACTAGAGCTAGGATAGGAATCAGTGCCTATAGCTTATAGAGATTGTTTTATTATCATGCTCAGTAAGTTTGCTCAATGAGATTCATACCGCACTTCCACTATGCCAATGTTTGCTTTTTCAAGCAGAAAAGGTTTGTAAATAATGTCCCCAGAGTATTATCTGACAAACCAGTGTTCTGTTTTAAACACAAAAACAACAGATGCTACTTTCCTTATGCATCTAAATAATTGCAAGGTAGTGAGTGGTACTGCTCTTTACGGTACTCAACGAGATTTGATCTATGAAAGTAAGTGCAGCTATTTGTAATCACCGTGTCTACCTTATGCAATGGTTTATGTTCAGATGCAGAATCCTCTTTGCAGAAAGCAGATCTCACAATGAAATCCAATCAGGAATCACTGTCAATAGTATGAGCAACAGTTCCTTGCAGTGCTTGTGACAGTGGTTGGAGGGCATGTAGGAGGCAAGTAGAGCAACCAGAGCAAACAGCAGCAGGTTTTAAAGGTGTCTTTTGAACAAAGAGCAAAGACCTGGGAATTGGGAGATGTGGATCCTCTTCCGGGGGCTGCAATAAAATTACTGTGTAAGCCAAGGAAACCATCATATCTGTAGACAAAATTAAGCCAGTCAGGCTGAAGTATGAAGCATTGTTTTTAACATCTCTAATTCAGTGAAGTCCTAATCTGTTACAAAAGCCCCATGAAACAACTGTAGAAATGAATCTAATAATTAATAATAAAAGGAATCATTGAAAAATCAAGCAGGGGGTTAGTTGTATTTGGTATATAGGAGAGCTGTTGTTTTTCTAATCCTAACCTATGTTTATACTTTCGTCTTTTATCATGTCGACATTTGCAAGCAGTAAAAGGGCATTATGTGCTGGTCATTGCATCTGCTTTTGAGATAAATCTATGTTAGCATTCCAAAAGGACAAGGAACTTTTCCAGGGCAAACAAATTCTGGAGCATTGATGCCAGATGGTGTGTATATAAAGTGGAGAATGAGAAAAGCAATTTACTGTGTTCCTGTTCCGGGGAGAAGTATCACCCAGAAGGACGGCAAAAGAGGTGAGAAACTACTGAGAAATTGGAGAGAAGTTTTCTTCTTCTGTAACTTGTTGTTTTCTTTATATCTGAAAAGTCTAGGTACATAGAGGAGCTGTAGTCCTTATTCAGACAAAATTATTCCAAAAAGATAACAGGAATATTTAACTAAAGAATGAAGGGTTAGATTAGTAACATGTATAAAGAATTATGCATTGATTTATGTAACAGGTTCTAGATTTATCTATATAGCTTACTAATATGTAGTCTGTGTTTAGAGAAATTTTAGTGTCACAGACAAAATGGTTTTATCTTGCATTTTTGAACTAACTCTACAAAAAAGGCAGAAAATAATGGATCAGATTCTTAAGTATAAACTAGCATAGCCTCAACAAAGGCAAGTTGTCAATGTAATTTATCCAGCTCAGTTGCTGACCACTATTAGCTCACTTGCAGCTTTATTAAATGTGTCGTTTCCAAGTGTGCAAAACAACTCTGCAAGTTTTAGAACTAATCAATCTTTTCTTCAAATCTAGTGAAGCAGAGGAATGTTTCTTGGAAGTGTTCAGAGATAAATTCAGGTTGGTGTAAGAAATTTAAAATAATTTTCTTAAATACTGAAAATTATAACATTTTCATAAATAGCCTGAACTATTGGTGGCTTTTATCACTCACCCCTGAACCTCAAAAATATGTAGCAGAACTATAAGTGTTCAGATATAAGCAAAGAGAAAGGGAGAATGTGTGTCTTAATATTTATGTGTGCATCTTTGCTAAGCACATTTTATTTGGTTATATATGTAGCTTTTTTAAAGCAGTCCTTCCTTTTAATGTCATGGCTTCTCCTAGAAATAAAGGATATAAATAAAGACTTCTCTCCATACAGGAAAAAGAACTGAACAACAATGCTGAGGTTTGCTGTCACCCTCTTTGCTGTCATAATGTCATCTACCTGCCAAAAATATGGATGTCCGGAAGGCGACACCCACAAACTGAGGCCAAGTCCTGAGCCAAATATGCATGAATGCACTCTGTACTCTGAATGTAAGAGTAGCTTAATTTTCACCTAAGATAGCCTGAAGTACCTCTTTGTACACACTGATTGTTCTGGCAGTTCCCTTAATTTCTCAAAAATATGTAAGATGCAGTATAAGTTGCATTAGAAAAGCTTCCTTCATTGGCATTTTGCTGCATGCAAATCAAGAGTAAGATTCGGGTTCTTAACAGTCAACTGCAAAATTCTTATTGGTTTCATTTATTGTCTTTTAAAAATTCTCATGCAGTTTACTTTTCTTGTAGCTCCATCCGCTTAAAAAAGTTTACAGTAAAGATGAATTTGGCTTATTGTATCAAGAATAAAAATTAATTAAATGTAGCAGACACGAGTTGGGAAAGGTTAAAATCAAAATTCTATAGTGAGCAAAGTGTGGTATTTATAACATTTCTTCAACTCTTTTTTATGTTTGGTAGCTTTCAGAGTTAGTATCCCGCAGGATATAACATCTGGCAGAACACTAGTAAAATTCTTTGGGCTCTCTTGGCACACCTTGACAAAGCACAGTTGATGCCAGTCCACCTTACTTAGCTTTCACACTGCTGCTTCCAAAACCAAAAATATTAGAGCTTGAGTACATCTTCTAGTTAGTACTAAGAGATTTTATCATGTTATGGACCAAAATAGATTTGTCTCACATTTTGAATCTTCCAAATGTAATATTAAAGAAAATCCTTATTGCAAGATCTCTGTTTCATTCCTAACAGCTTCCTGTTGCTATGCAAACTTCACAGAGCAATTGGCTCATTCCCCAGTAATTAAAGTAAACAACAGCTACTGGAACAGATGTGGGCAGCTCAGTAAATCGTAAGTCAGCTTTGATGTTGTCTGTGTCCTGTTTCAATAGATCTGTGCTGTAGCAGCCACACAGCTAATGGTAACTCCCCCTGGAATTGCTGATGGACAGTCCCTAGGTTGCCCTAGAGATGATGCCACCCAGTCTAGTTCCCATCATCTTTTCTCTATATCTGACCAACATCTGGCTCTTCTTCTCCTCTCACAAAAGCTCATGAATCCCTAAGTATATACTATTTGTGCAGAAGGATTTATGCCAGTTTATCAAGAAAGGGTTATGTTTTTTCAAGTTTGCTTTCAGTATAGAACCAGATCGAGCAATAATAAGACGCCATAAACCCAGTAGGTAACAACCACACCGCACCTCTGTAGCTCTCCAAAGCAACCATCACATACCAGTCAGTGAGTGTGACCCCTAGTCAATACAGACCAGGCTTCTTTCTCTGTTTAGAAAGCAGATTAACTAGATGATTAAATCTTGCAGAAATGAAACTTCTGAATATTTAGAATAAAAATTCTTGTAGTCCTGTGGGTTTTGTAACCATGAAGAATGTCTTCATAATTAAGGTTTTTAGTACCCTGTTAGATGTTAGAGCTGTGAAACATGGCAAGTTATAAAAATAAAAGAATGAAAGTACAAAACAATTAAGTAAAAACAGATGTGCAGAAGTAACAGCTATTGCCTGTCACTCCCAGAAGAGCAGCAACAGTATGCATTTTTAAGTAACTTCAGCTGGGCTGTGGGAAAACCTAAAGATGAGTGAAACCATGAGACTATGGCATAGGAGTTTCGTACTATAGTTTTAAACTATATTTTATTATTGCCTGGGATTGTTCTTGCCAGGAAAACTCAAGGCTCAGAAGTTTACGGAAAGCTTACACAAATAGGGCTGAAATATGCATGGAAACATTTGTGCACTCTTTAGCTGGCTATGGTAATTGCACGGTCAGAGTCTGCACACAATGCCAAAGGAATGAGTTTGGAACCTAGACATTAACAGGGCAAAAGGATGCTTTTCTATGTTTTTCTCCTAATCTGTAGTGTTGCATCCACATCAAAGCAGGCCTAGAAAACTTAGGCTATAGCCTGGATGATAAGAAACTGGCTTATTTGTGGCTTTTCTCACACACCACAGCTGTGAAGATTTTACAAAGAAAATTGAGTGCTTTTACCGGTGTTCTCCACATGCTGCTCGCTGGATCCATCCCAACTACACTGCTGCTATTCAGTCTGTTCCATTGTGTCAAAGCTTTTGTGATGACTGGTAGGTTCAGCTTTTTATCAAAGTATTTTTATTTAGCTTTTATATGCCTGTGTTACTTAGCTGTCAAGGAGAATGCGTGGATGAAGCACAGATCTCCCAATCAAGTGGAAGTAAGATTCGATGGTGTTGTACCACCTTTATGGCTTTTCTCTTGTTTTTCCTGTTCATTTCTTGTTTGCCATCTCTACGTTTTCCTTTGCTAAGCTACTACCATCAAAATAATAGACACAGGCTGAATGCAGGATGAAGTCACTGTCAGAGTTTAGTGACTCAGGGACAGCACCGCCCTGCTGTCAGTGACGAAGCAGTGCAGTGGCATTAGAACTGCCTTATGTGATGGAGGAGCTCTTGCCACATTCACAGGCACTAACAGCAGTGAGGGCCTGCCCACCCTTTGAAAAGTCCATGCCTGTGAGTTAGCATTTATGCAGTTAGCATTTTAAATCTAAATACTTGATCATGATATGATACGATATGATATGATATATTTCTTTTATATGTATAAAATGCACTACAAAATCATGAAAGCAGCCACTTCCTGTATGTTTTAAATTAATTCATATAACAAATTAGCTTAATTCCTTAATTTTTCACCCTTGGCCTTTTCTCTTACCTTCCATCATCCCTCTCTCTAAAACCACTTCTGAAAGCCTGAATCTCAGAGAAACTTGCAGCCAAGTAATGCTAAAAATATTAATAGCAATGAGCAAGCATAATAGCATTTAATTTTGTTTCCCAAAATATAGCATCAGGGAATCACATTATTTTTTGAGTGCAAGACATGTAGTGGGACAACCCAGCACCCATCTATCCTTAGTCTTGGGGTAGGAGCATTATATCCAGGTGGGGTACTGAGATTTTTTCAGTGGTCCATATCCAGGATGTATCTCTCCCTCCCTCCCTCACTGTTATGAGATGTTGGATCTTAAATAATGTCATATAAATCTCAGCCAGTACCATATTAATGTTGTGCCTAGTAACTACAGTAACTTGTCTGTATGTTTAAATTGGTGTGAAGCATAGTGCAAACAGCACAGGCTGTGTTCACGCTATAGGGTTATAACTGCTAGCATCCCTTGAAAGTAATGAACTGTGAATGTCTGAATCTCTTAGGCTGCTCTGAAAATCACGGAAAACTGTGTTATTACTTCTAAAAATGTTATAAAAGAGCTTTTCTTGGAAGCACAGACAATACAGAACACACGGTAGCACATGGTCAGGTTCTTTTGTGCTGCTCTGTACAGTGCTTTCCCTAGTGGTTATGCAACTTGAACATTATTGACACGTGGATCCATTTTCACGTTCACCTTCTCTCCAAGGGCAAAGTCATGTATGCAGTGCAGTATTTTGGTAGGATTTGCCTTTAAAAATTTCTTCATTTCTTTGTGCCAGAGAAGAAAACAAGAAGCATAGCTTGGATTTGTAATGGAAGATAGTGAGAAGGGCTGATGTATTTCTTAACTTCCCTAGAGTTTCCTCTAGTGATGAATTTTATTTCTGTGTTAGGAAACTCCATGTGCCTCAGGAATAGATTTGTCATGTTCAGCCTTCCTTCCTAAATTTTTGGTAATCTTCTAAATTGAATCCAAATTATTGACGTTGAAGATAAAGACTGAGACCTTGAATTTGCTTCAGTGCTCAGAATCTCAAAGCTCAGAACCAAATATTACCAAAATTTGAAAGCATTTGCATATTAAAGCATTGGAATTGCCAGTGAGCTTTAGAATAGATCTACCAGGCAAAGCAATAGAATACCAATATCTAAAACAAATGTATCCCAAAATAAGTAGCACACGAAGTCATCACCAAACTGCTATATCCAGTGAAAGTGTAAAGATGAAAGAAAATATACCCTGTAAGTTTAGTTTGCATCTATGAACTGGTTTAAGCCAGTCTTAGTATATATGCGATTTCTACCAAAGTGTATGTGGTGCGTCAATATCACATAGCAAAACCCTCCATGTCCCCTGGGTATTGCCAGAACCTCTAGGTAAATAGCATTTTTAACTTTTGTTGTTGGAAAGTATGGGGGGGTGTGATTGAGAGCTGCTGCACAGGAAAAACTGACCCTTTTCCAGTATAAAGTCTCCTGGCAGAGAGCAGGCTCTACTCTAAACAAATACTGAACAATGATCTATTACCCCTGTTGGCGTCACAGATGCCTGGCCTGAATCAAAAATGTAATGATGACCCATTACCGTGAATGCTAGTCTGTGTGCCTGCCTAATGCCAATGTCAGACCCATTCCCTCACCCTGCTTAAGGCCTGAGGCTAGAAAAGAGCCTGGACAGAATTCCCACTCTTTCTGGTCATTTAAAGTAACATTTTTTCATGTTCTATTCACTGGTGTCCCTTTAGCGTGCTGTAGCACTGCTAGTGATGTGACCTACTTTCTCTACATGCCGTGAGTGTGCCTGCTGCATACTGTATGTCTTTGTGGCCAGAAATGTGCAGAGGATTCTGAATGAGCAGTGACTTCATTTAAAAGAAATTCATCTGACTAGCTTGGGGCCTTCCTTCTCTTCCTGTTGTCTTAGGATTCCTTGCTCCCACTAGTCCTAAAACTATTGCTTTTGAAAGAGCCCGATGTACAAGCCATTTTCTGATCCACCTGTGAAAGGGCCCTGTTCCCTTTAGAAGAGAAACAGCTAATTATAGAAAATGATTTTAAAAAAGCTTTAAAATAAAAATATCCTGCCCATTGTGGATAGGGAACTCATATGTTCAGGGAGGATCTTCTAAGTATTTATGTTTATATTTCTCACAGGTTTTAATTGATGTTTGAAAAAAACATGGGTTTCTGGACAGCAGAAATCAGACTTTTCATAAGTCATTATTTTTCATAACTTAGCTTCATAATTACTTCCATAGGGATAAAGAAAAAATCGTCACAATAGCGTTATGCCTTGCTACCTGCTTATATAACAAACAACAGAGTCAGGCAATAATCATAATTTGGAAACATTTCATCTGACAATTCAATAGATAATAGTGAATAAAAATACACATACTTCAATAAACATATTTAATTCAGATTACTGAGAAAACCAAATGCATAGAATGAATGCCCCAGTTCAGTAAAACTCTGAAATACATATTCATAATTTGAAAAGTGTAACTGAAGGTGACGCTAATTTCAAAAGAAGCAGTTCTGCCTTCTCCTAAGCCCCAACGGCTGCTCATTCTTTCCCCTACCCTGTCCCCGCCCATGTGCCAGCAGCGCTGTCTGAGATGCTGGGAAGTAACCCTGCTCTGGGAACACATCAGGCTGAAAAATATTTAGCCAAATTAAAAAGGAAACCAGAAAAGAAGCCTGTGGGAAGGGCACAACTGTTTTAAGTGGAAGTGCTAGTATTAGGCAGCTCACAGTAGCTATTGATTGACTTTGCTGGAAAGAAATGAATTTAAGTGCATGCGTAACGTACAGAACATGCCTACGTGGCTTGAAGAATCAAGGGCTAATTGTTGAATCCGATGCTGGTATGTGGAGAGTTCATAGATGGTGATTAACAAAAAGTTTGCATTAATGCTCCTAACTGGTGTGTCTTCAGGCAGGCAAAGCGACTAACATTAGATAAACAGCTGTCACTGGGGAGTTACCTCTGCGTGTCTTTCTCAGTCAGGGTACACGCAGCAGCTAACAAACAACAAACCATTATTCTTATTGTCCCTAGTCCCAAATCCAGTCACGGCACAAACTGGTAGGATCTGCCTATTAGTGTCACCTTATATTAATTTATCAAATTGCAGCCTGTATTTCCAGCAAAGCCCCTGCCTCTGACAGCAGATTCATAGATGAACACATTTGTGAATACGTGTCTCCTGCCCCAGACCTGTTTAGTTCAGGCCCTGGTTACCCTCCACCTGTAACTCCTCTTTCTCTCTCCAAAAAGCCTAGAAAACCTATGTAAAGGTTCTGCAGATGTGTATGTTCTTACCTTTCTGCATGTGCAAATGTATTGCAATGTCTAGTTCCTGTAGTTCTATGACCACATAACAACCTCATTTTTCATTTTAAAATGTAAGTCTGCAGCCCTCAGGATATCAAAGTAGTTTTGGAAACATGACCCTGAAGATTAAAAATGACAAACGGAAAATATATCCAAAGGCATTAATTATAAATACCATGCTGAACTACGCAAACTTTTTGAAAGCTGTGCCTCATGGTTTTGGCACTCTCAGTTACTGGTGTGAAGAGTCTGCCTGAAGCCATTGAGACTAAATTTAAGTAGATGTTAACTGATTTGCAGAAAGCAATCCTTAAGAAAGGTAAGAGCCAAAAAGTAGAACATAAAAAGAAGTGGAAGGAAGAAGATTATGTAGGATAATGGTAAGTCATGATATCTCTCACCACATAGGCCAGCCAGTTGCATACCGTACTCGTTCCAGGCCATTTATAGGCTTTTTTTACATTACCACTTACAAGTTAAAAATAACTTAAATTTAAAATTTTGGACCCTATACCCTACAAGACTGTTATCTTTCCTCCTTCACTTTAAGTTTAACTTTGAAAACATCATTCTGAGGCTGACAGCTTATTCCTTTATATGATTTTGTTCTTTGTGGATTTTCCTTAGTTTAGTGAACATTCCTCATAGCAAACCCCTGCCCGGGAAATACCATTCTTCCTTTCCCATATTAATTCATAAATACAAACTTATCCCACATCTCCCTCAAGTGACCGTTCACTCTTAGCGTACCTGTGTTCGGTCACAATATTGAACATCAGCATTCATGAAACTCCCTCCCACACAGTATTTCCTCCGCTCAGTAACATCAGCAAACATAATCAAGCAGAAAACACTGCATGAACAAGTGTTGCTCCTCAGAACACAAGCCCTTTACTTAAGCCTGTGAGTATAAAATGTAATGGGTGAACTGTTCAGTTTTCATGGGGATTTGGGTCTTCCTGGACAGCTCAGAGTTTATGTACATGTGATCATGTGCACACTTCTTGAAGATCTGTTGCTAAGCTGCACTGTGCAACCATGCCACGTTACTAGCATAGCCCACATAGACTTTTTGAGTTGAATCTGAGTCCACTGAAAAAAAAGTGAGAGAAGTAACTGTATCTTCCACACTAATGTCCATGAAGGTATGAAGCCTGCAAAGATGATTCCGTATGTGTTCATAACTGGCTGACGGACTGGGAATGGGATGAAAGTGGAGAAAACCACTGTAAGAATAAATGTATTCCGTACAGTGAGGTAAGAAAACCTGATCAACTGCAGCAGAAAAAAATCGCATTAAGAGTTCTTCTTTTTTTTCCTGAATATGTGGGTGTAAAATGCAACAGGTGAATTATTTTTACTTCAGCAGTTTCAAGCCATACCTACATCAGACTTTTTAAGGATATAAATTTTAAAACATTTATATTTATGTAGATCACTTTAAGTATATATACTTTTAATTAATCACTATTCATACCACTTGTGAAACAAAAGTTCAAGCACTGATACTTAACCACAGTGGGGTTTAGAAAGTAAAAGATAAATGAACTTTGTTCATACAAGAGAGACACTGAGATGAGTTTTATAAGGTTCCTTACATAATGTGGGGCTTTACACACCTCTGTCTTTTTAAATTGGGATGTAAGTTCCCAAATCACTAAGGAATTTTTAAGGTTTTCTTGCGTATTAGGCATCTTTGCCCTTTTCTCTATTTCATCTTGTTATGTTCAAGTCCTTCTCTATCCTGCAAATCCCTAAGTCCTGACATTCTTCTGTTCTCCGTAGACCTATCATATCTCTGATCTGTGTTCTCCATTGTGTCTGCCAATGGCTAGGCAGAGCTAACTTTGTTCTGTATAACTCTGATGGTTAAAGAGCAGCACTGGCAAGCTTTCTGAGACCTCATCCCATCTTTCTGAGAAAGTGTAATGGTTGGGATAACTAATTTTATGAACAAAAGTGTCTAAAGTGAGAACTGACAAGACTTACAGGAGCAAGGCTGCCTTCAACCTGATCCACAGACTTTGCAAGAGTCAGGTAGGATTTTTTCTAGTGACTCAAGTAAGTTTAGCATCAGGGCAATATCATACAGCCCAAAACTGCTACATTTACTTGAATATTTTTAACAGTTGAACTTCACCGAGACCATGGAAACTGTACAAATTGCAGAAGTAAACAAAATTTAAGTATAGTGCTTAGGGACTGGTAGTAAGGCTTGCAGAGATCCCGGATTCATTGTTTGGAATTTAAGTCAAGTGCATGTACTTCCAGAAGTCCGTTCAGCAACTGACATAAGTGGAAGTCACAGTCCAGTTAGTGCAGGATTGCTGTCTGCTTTGCAAAAGTGACACTAATCAGCAGGCTCCGGAAGGTGGACAAAAAACAAATGGGCTGCGGAAACTTAAAGCTTAGTTTCCCAGATGTGCTAAATCATCAGTAGTTTCAGATGAAGTGAAAAATGAAATTATAATCTCCGTAAATAATCTCCAGTCCCTGTTGAAACTGTCCCTGGTCCAGAGATAGGAGTTTTTAACCTTGAATTCCCTCGTACTTACTTCTTAAAGAAAATATACCATCCGCAGGGAAAAACATGCAGCAAATCCAGAGGTCTTATCACTTGAAGCCAGGCGCAGCTATTCCTAAACTAAATGGAACCACACCCTAAACTGCCCATGTTTTTTCACTAAAAATAGGCTTGCATGGTAAAGAAGAATAAAGATGAAGTTTTTTCAGAGAAATTAAAAAAACACATTTCCCATATGAAAATTACATGATATACAAATATTAGACTCGCTTGGTTTGGACTCAACTCATGGAGAAGAAAGTTACTGTTACCTAGAGGCACAGAGGGTTTTCCAATGTCAGAGCACTGTGGACAGATGCTTACTTTCTTTTGATGCCCTCAGCTCATACTGAGGAGCAGTCAGCAGCCCTACATTTGACATACACAAGTGGTTGTAAGGACTATTTGGAACAAATGTTAGATATTGAGCAAATGCTGAATATTAAGAATGCACAATGGATCATAGCCAGTTTTAGCCTGGCTAAAATGAGGCGCATTTTGTCATTGTTCTCCCAGCTGAGTGCTCCCCAAGCAATGTTAATGAACAAACTAGAACATTTTCCAAGAAGCTGAAGAATCATAATCCTTTGCAGTAATTTAGGGACATGTTTGGTAAATGGGCTGTGTACACTCTTTGCTGCAGCATTCTGGCTATCTTTAAGCAGAGTTAGGAGGAAAGTCAAATAAAATTACCAGTTTAGCAAGTAGAAGAGCATGAATACATGCTACAGAACCTGTGAGACCTAAGAATAGGATGTAGCCATGTCTCTTGCATACAGACCTAAGAAAACCCACATGACAGCTTTGAATACTTTCTGGAAGGATTAGCTAAAAGCAGGTAGAAATACAGGAACTGTACAGGAGCTGGAAGAAAACTTCTAATGTTGCCTAAAAGCACAGGAATAATGGGAAAGAAACAGCTAAGATCTGCCTGCCTTGAGAACACAAGGAGAGAACTAGATGCAGCAACCTTTCCATTTCTGACCCTGCATTGCTCCCAGTGCGCTGGCCAACCTCCACACTCCTCCTCCAGCAACTGCATCATCCATGGAGCGAGCCCTGGCTAGAGATGGTGTGAACTGAAAAGCTGTTTTACAGACTACAGAGTCTTTGGGGCTATTTGGAATGGACTCTGTATTATTCACAAAGGATAGATTTCTAAGGCAAAAGCGATGATTATGATTTCTTCTCGTCTGCCTTCCTGCACAGTATAGGTCAACATAGTTTCGCATGTGGGGAGACAGGGAGACATCTTATAAGAAGAACTTGTTGTGGAAAACATGTGGGGCAGAAGCAGCTGCAGGATTACAGATGCCCAGTCCCACTTCCACATAATAGACTTAAATCTGTAATCATTAATCTTTTGCACACAGAGCAGCTTCCATGCAGAAATCTCCCAACTACAAAGACAGGGCACTCTCCGAGATTCAGTGTCAGATCTTTATATGAGCTGACATAAACCAGCACACCATCCAGAAATCACAGCACTAAGAGAAACACTGTAGGATTAAGGAATTGGCGTCATGTGCAAGGACTACTTGTACTACTACAGGTGAAACACAGCTTCCTTCAGAGAGATGCTGGTGACATGGTCAAGGTGAATCAGTCAGCAATGGAGCCCAGCAGTCCTGCTGCCTGGCCCACTGTTTCAGTCATTAACATTCCCACTCCTTAATTCCCAAGGCTTCTACTCCTGCCATCACTCCCACCCCCAACTTCATTCTTAGCATTGCTTCTGGGATTACTTAAAGGTTCCTTTACAGAAACAGAAAAGATTGAACTTCAACCACAAACACATGGCAGAAATGAGGCAAGATTAAGTGTATATCCTGCCCACTTTGTGGCTGGACGTGATAACTCCTAAGCTAATAATCTTTAGGCAAACTCAAGCTGGGCGGACAGAAGGTTGTCACAATGTGAGCTTGGCAAACAAGTAATATATTTGTTGTGTGGTTGTACAGGTCCTGTGACAGAGAAGCCTTACAAAACAGTGTAGTATCAAGAATAGGACAGATTCACTTGCAGAGAGTGCAAGAAGCTGCAGTTTACAGTTTCTTGAGCCAGAAAGGCCATTGCACTACTGGACACAGCACTTGGAAGCTTGAAGAAAACTTCTTTGCTTCAGGCAGTTTCTAAGTTATGTCCCTTCTCTTTGTCTGTGAGGTCCTGCCCGGTCATGATGTACGTTGCAGCAGGCACAGTGAGATCCCATGGAGCTGTGACTCCACTGGGCTGTCTCTAGCCTGTAGGTACTAAGATTCCCATATTCAAAGCTCTCAGTCTGGCACTTTCAGCACTACTCAGATCCAGAGACATGTCAGAATGTACTGACATGCTACAAGTTGTACAGGCTCTCACACACAGCTTTGGTCTGTCAGACCCAGAAAGCTAGCTGGGCTGTTAGCCCCAGGGTGGAAACAAAGGGCTGGCTGTTGACCACTTTGCACTTTGTGTAATCACTTGCTCTCACAACAGGCAAATCTCTTTTGCCAGTGGTGGGCCTGAGTAACATTTTAAGATATCTTAGAAGTAATGAAGCATGGCACACAGCAAGACAGTGAATGACTGCACACTGCTTTTTTATAATCTAGTACTAATTTTTAAAAAGTAATATATGTTTACATCAATTTGATACAATTGATTTTAACTCAATTCTTTTTAAATGTAATTGATGCATTTCTTATTTGACACACAGATGTACGCAAATGGGACTGACATGTGCCAGAATATGTGGGGGGAGTCATTTAAGGTGAGCGAATCCTCCTGCCTCTGCTTACAAATGAACAAGAAGGACATGATAGCAATGAAGTATCTCCTCTCCGAAAGCTCAGAGGAAAGCTCCAGCATCAGCAGCAGTGAGGAGCATGCCTGCCAAAAGAAACTCCTGAAGTTTGAGAAACTAGAGGGAGAGGAAGGGGAAGAGACAAGATAAATGCTGGTGGATGTATGTCAGGACAAGAGAAATCGTCATAGAGGCTGGGCTCAGGGCATCACGCCAGCTTGCTTTATCCCTTACTTCCTAGAACATAATAAATCAATGGCTGGTTATATTAATCTTTCTCTGATGTTTTTGCATCTGCATCACAAAGCTCCCAGACAGGCTAGCACAGGTGTAATCTTGTAACTTGAACTGAACAGCTAGAAGCCTGAAGGTAACATCTAGGGGTTGACTTTCAAAGAGGAGAGGCACAGGCAGCTCCTGCTGACTTAAGGTGGAACAGTGAGAACTAGAGACCTCTGGAAGGCCATGCCAGTGATGCACCAAATCTTCAACCCAAACCCTTCATTAGCACAGGCACTCCTGTCACGATTTCCTCTGTGCCTGGCTCCACTCAGATAAAGAAGAAATGCTGCAGGCAGAAATAGGTCAGTAAGCCTGGCTGCTGACCCCTGAAAATGTATTTATGTTGTACCTCAAAAACATATTGGAAAACAGGGGATTGTGGTGTACTAGATAAATCCTTGGATCCATATATTGCCAGTATACAGTATGCAGGGTCTGTTGCACTGGGCTTTTACCTTAAACAACAGCACTACAAAAGTCTCCTATAATATGAATTTGAAGCATAATTTTGAGTGCAATTAACCCCACTGAGTGATTCCAAACAAAATTATCTCCGACAAACGGAAGTGTCAGGGAGGACCCCAATCAGGTTTCTCCCATCAGTAATTCTGCTTCCCAGCATCACTGTTACAATCAAAGTAAAAGCAAAATGTGCACCAGTCTCAGAGGGACTTGTCACGTAAGGATGAATGAAATCCTGCTTTCACTTATGCATCCATACTCCCTCTGACATCACAGTGCTGTAGAGTGGACAGATCCGTGCAATTCTGTACAGCCTTTCATAGTGGTATCACCAGGGAAACCATGAGAAGAATTTAATTTGGGGGGTCAGATTATCAAATTGTGAAAATCAGCATCATCTCAGTGCTTGCTATGGAGCTAGGCACCTTACAGCACTTAAGGATCTGGCCCACAGTTAAAACAATGACTTGGCACATCCTGTTAAACTAGGAGAATCTTAAAAATCCAGCACACTTTCTTCACTGGGCTCTTTATTTAGTTGAATGGTTTCACACAGCTGCAATAGTAATGCTAGACCCATTAGGTCATGGTCTGCTTCCAACCAGCTTCTCAGTGTATTTAACAATGGACTAATTCCTGCCAGCACTGAATTGTTTTTAGAATCATATTTTGCCACATCTGTATTTTGTGCTAATTCAATTTGTCAGTTCTACTGTTTGAAAAGAAAGAACAAGAATTTGGTCTTCTGTAAAGTTCTGACAGTCCTTTTTTCCCTATTTCACTAACTCTGTTCTGTCCTGTCCTTCTTTATTTCACCTGAATCAAAGCAGAAATTTTCCTGCTTTTTATTTTGCCATGCTCAGAATCCAAGAATTAATTACCCCTTCTCACTGCCATAACACCAACTTTTTCTGTATCAACATGGCCAAAGATTTCCTTCATGTTCTTTGTTAAGTATAGCACAATTGTTTCTGCCTGTGTCTCCGCTCTTTTTCTTCCCATTCCACTTTATTCTCTTTGCTCTGGCTAAATTACTCTTGAAACCACACTCAACAAACAATTCTTCCATGCTTAGTTTCAGGGTGACCCTTGAGACTGGTTATTGCATGCTCTTGAACAGCACTGGATCCTACAGCAGCTAGGGGACCAAGACCATTTCACTCCTATTCATAACTTTCCCACTGACTCAAGATGTACCCTAAGCAAACTATTTAACTCTTTTGTGACCCCAATAATTTTGCAGAGCTACCATATATCCTCTAGATCATCTCTTTTCTAAGCCAAAAAGTCAAGAACTACTCAGTTGTCCCTAGCATAGAAATTATCCCATACCTCTTGGTCATTCCTTCATTGATCCAGATATGTTTTATTCAAATACAAGTTATCATGCAGAAAGACTTTCAGTCTTGATTTGAAACGCCAAATAATGGAGATTTGTCCAATGCACCTGATAATTTGTTTCCTCAGTGTTAAAGATTATCCCTAATTTGACACTTGTTGTTTCAGGTTTCAGCCATTGTTTTTTGCTAAAGCCTGTTGTATTAAAAAGATTTCCAGTATTCAGCATAGCTTTTCTGCTCAGCAGCATATACACTGGATCAAATTGCTTCTTAGCAATTAGCTCTATCTTAGCTCTATTTAGTTTATATATGTCATTATAAGACATTCCCTCTCTCCTTAAATCATACTTATAGTTGTCCTCTATACCTTCTTCAGTCATGAATATCCTCCTTAAATTGTACAAATCAAAGCCATACTCCATGGGTGACCTACAGAGAGAGCACCATGTCCCTGCATGTCTGCACGATTCTCCCTAATTGCACCGCCTGTGTCTACAAATGCATCGTGCTGACTATTTGCATGCTTCCAGTGTCCACGTGTTATGATTCCTTATTTTTTCTTGGCATTACTTTTTTCCACTATACAGCTCCCTGGTCCCAGAGGTGTGAACTGTGATCTTAGCTCTTAAGCTTATTGCTTTGAACTTGGTTGTATTACAAAACCTTCATGTGAATAGACCAACCTTCCTAAGCCACTGTGTGCTCTGTCTAGCTGCTTTATACTCACAGTAATTTACCTCTTAGACAATCTCTGTCACTTAGAAATGCTATCATCAGTGGTAATTTTACATTTACAAAAAGGCTAGGATAACTCAGACAAAGCAAAATTAAAAATAACATAAATCACTAAAAATCAGACTACAGCAATACACCATGAAGGTGAATCAGGGAAAAGAAAGACCCAAGTTACTGATGATTGCAGATGTCCCCAGCTAATGCTGACCTGATTTGGTAAGTGCCTGCTATGCATCACAGCTCAAAAGCACATGCCCTGCTTCTGGACCCACGCCGGCCCAGACAACTGAAATGTCTCTGTATTCAGTGACACTAGACTCGACTAAGGTCTTAATCAAAATGTCACAAGGGTAGATCAAATGCTTTGTGAAATATGTTGTGAAATACGTTCCTACACTAATCTGTAGGAAACAGACTTACAACCTTTATCAATAAATTAAATTGGATTTATCAACAAGACAATGTTGATAAAAATAAAAATTATTGCCAATTATTGACTTATTTACTACCTGGCTAAGTATCAGCTTTTGTACTGTGCTACTTGGGACTGGTGTCACGTTAACCATAACACAGCTAGCTGGGTCATCCTGCTTGCTCTGTTTATTTAATTTTCTTTCCTTAAACATTGGCACAAAACTATGAGTCTTCTGAAATTTCACTGAAATGCCAGAAGTTATTACAAATGATCTCTCTCTTGACAGTTTTGTTAGAGCTTTTTAGTATAGGTTATCTGAGCCTGCTGCTTTAAAATTATTAATGTTACTTATGATGATAAGCCTCATCTTTAATTACTTGCAGACTGAAAAGGATTTCACCATCCTTCTGTAATACAAATACTTTATCCTGCACATATTTCAGTACTAAGCATTATTAACGACACTTGCCCACTGTATCTTGTGCCATTGCAAGGCTTTCTTCATCAGGTTACTCAGCTGTTTTCACCTTTGGTTTAGCTGTGCCAGCCACAATTTCCTGTAGTACCTTTAGAGTCCTCATTCTATTTTTATAGCTCATAATTCTCCATGTATATTGATTGCAATATAGCTTCCTTTTTAAAAAATAATAAGCATTAGTAATTATGACATTTTCAACTTCTGTTGCATTTTTCATGTGCAGGTTTCACTCAGAGCACTTTATAAATATAATTAATCTTCAAAATATACCTGAGAGGAAAATAGGTAGTGAGAACTGAGTCAGTGGGAGAGAGTCAGTAAGAGACTTATCTGATCATTGTAAGTATTCCAGAACTAGGACTAGCACAGACAAGTTCTGTTTCAGAGCCTTATTTCACGCTGCAAATGGAGTTGTGCTTTGTAGGGTAATCCTTGGACAGAAGTTATTATGCAAAAATTACAAAAGAGATTTTATGAAATAAAATGTTGCAAAAACCTGAGCATCCAAAAAATAGAACAAGTTATTAAACAATGTATTTCCATGCACCTTGAAGGATAATGAAATTATAAACATAATAATTGTTAGGTTATTTAAGAAAAATAATGTCAAAACCAGCCTGCAGAAAAAGGGAAAGCTGTAAATGAGATACGGCTTTTTAAGGGTTTTGATAACATTTGATGTGACATTCTGATAAGCAAACTGAGAAAACCAAAGTGCAAACAAAATCACCATAATATGGATGAACAACTGGTTAAAAAATATATTAAAATATTACTATGAATATGTTGTCATTAAACTCAGACAGGTCTTCTGTTAGGAATCCCAAGGAGTCTGTTCTGATTCTGGTCAACACTTTTGTTTACTCAGACAATGAAGTAGAAATTTTGCAAGCACTTTGAAGGACAAGATTAGAATAAAAACTGTCTTTCTAACCAGAGAACTAGTCCAAGACCCCAAAGGTGAAATTCTGAAAAGGAAGATGAAAAATGCTTGCACTGAGGAAAAGCAAATCAAGGAAAAAATTCATCCAGGGGAATACATGGCAAGGGAACAGCAGAGCAGCCAAGGAGCTGGGATGCATAGTAGCAACCTGTGCCATTTACAGTTGTAATGTTACACTGTGGAAGTTTTAATCTTTTAGAGCTTCAGTGTATGCAGAGCCCTGGATGTCCTGACTCTCAAGCAAGCAGATTCAGGACCTGCAGACATCATGTCGTATCTCACATTCCATGGAGGCACTGCTTCTGGAATGACCCCACTGCACACACAGGCTGTGGAATGTGGTGGGTATCAGGCAGAGTTTAACTCTATCCATCTTCTCAATGAAATCAGCTCACAAGCTTTGTCAACACAAGTGCAATACCTTCTAGGAGAGCAAACATGCTCCTGGTATATATCTAATGACTATATAAAATAAAGGGAATAAAATTAGCTGTATGTATGCACATTTTCTGGTTATTTTCCTTCCTTTTTTCTGTTCAAAAGGTTTGCATAACTTGGAGTTATTTAAAAAAATGCCACATGCTTTAGACAGCTCATGGGTCTGTGGTGTGTTTGCTCTACTTTATTATCCAAGGGAATGCAGTGATTTAGACAAGAAGAGTTAAGTAAAGAGTCCAAAAAGCATTAGGGTTGGATTACAATTTGAAACATTGCCAAACTTTACTAATGGCAAGACTAAAAGTCCCACATGCCTGAAGACTGATAATTCTCAAGCACAACTCATTTTTCCTTCTGGCAAAAAAAGACCTGCACCTTTGATAAAGTCACCTTAGCAAGCAGATCTAATTCAGTGTGAAGGTGCAGGACCACACTAGAAAACAGTGAAAAAAGAGCCAAGCTATGAAATCAATCACGTACTTCAGAAAAGCATGAGGACACAGTGAGGATCAGACCCCAACAATCTGGCAGTTTTCAAGATCTCCAAGAACAAGTTGCAGCAATCCCCTATTACTGAGATTTAACTTCTCAGAAAAATGAGGGGGGAAACTCTCTCTGCTGCACAGTTTTGCTTCCTTTTAGCTACTAAACGCATATCTCTCCTGTCTCTGTTTTGATCACCAACTGCTCTCCGAGTCTTAGTATTCTTTTGGCCTCCTTCCTTGGAAATCCAGTGAGCTCTCTGTGGAGTTTGCCTTGGTTCCCCTCTCAGACAGCTGTGATTAATTCAATGTTCAAGCTCTTGAGTTAATTCTCTCATTAGATCACTTTCCTTCTTCATGGAATGATTATTCCCACAGGAGAAATGAGAAAGACTAAAACAATATTGTGCTAGTATCTGACACACTGCATCCAGGATGTTTACTTTAAATCAAATTGCCTGGAATTGCTCCAGATGTATGGCTTAAACACAAGAATCTTCTAACTGGTGGAGAACTGTAGCCACGCATGTTGCACAACATTCCCAGTTTCACTGGAATTCCTCCAAACTTCCTGGTAGGTAAGTGTACCCAGAACACGAACTTCTCCACACAGGTAGGTCAGATGACACAATCTTTTCATTGCTAGGGCATATTTTAAGACTGAAAAAGGTTTTTTTCCTTTTTTTATTACTTTTTATCATAGGCCAATCACCTTTCTACCCAACACTATTGTGAAGGTGAAGCCTGGAGCACACAGCCGTGAAATATTGCCAGTGCTCCTGAAATCACAAGCCATTCTCTGTGCATTACTCACTGGGAATGGCACATTCCCTCTGGGGGCTTTTGCAGCTCAGACGTGCTCCCCACTTTTGCTGCCTGCCAAATGGCTCCCCAGGGTATGGCTGGTCATTGGAGGGCATCATCCCACTCAGCTGGACTCTAGCACAGCCTGCTTCTCTGTACTTTGGTGCAATGTGGATACTTGGGAGAGTTTCTCAATACCCAGTTCAAGAATGCTAAACTTGCCTAGGCTGACAACTCTGATATCAGGCAGTTACCTTAATGTCACCTTTAGCTGAAGCTGTATTACAGTGAAAGTAATAAAAATACTTAATTACAAATTCCAAAATAGACAAAAGAGTTCACAAAGGCTTCTAAAGATAAAGAGAAGAGAAGAAAAGGAAGAGAAGAGAACAGAAGAGAAGAGAAGAGAAGAGAAGAGAAGAGAAGAGAAGAGAAGAGAGAAGAGAATCATTCAGCATGGCACTTCAATGAGCTTTACAGTTTCCCTAGCCATTAACAGTTCAGCTGAGAAATGGACAGAGCCATCATCACCTTGCTAGTACTGTGAAAACTTTCAAGGTTTTTTTTAAGTCTAACCCTATATTCTGGGGTTGCCTGCACAGAAAGACTAGCTTTGGGGACCCCTCTTGCTCTCCATCTTTGGGTCAATTCCAGTTCAGACCTCTACCCTACACACTAACACACATAATCATCGAGATTCATTAACCCTCACAGGAATGAAGGTAATAGTTCTTGGGCCTGGCCCAAACCTGCCGAGAGAGTGTTCTCATGCCTGGCTTAAGTCTGGAAAATGTGTTATCTCATTGTGAAGCACAATGCCTTTACTCACTGAGATGGGAAACATTCAGACCCTGCTTCTTCATCCACTAAAGCTTATGTATCACAAAAAAATATAAGCTGACAACGGGTTTTTGCAGGTATCTATTTAGAATCTAGTGCCTGTAGCTCATTAGAGGCTTTTGGCTGAGTAGACAACATGATAACCCGACCCATTGGGGTTATAATGGGTTAACCACCATTGTCTTTGAGAAGTACCTTGAAAGTACCCAGGGAACCTCTTCTCTCCTCCGTGTTGCATGAGTGTGAACTCCAGCAGCCTCTCTCATCTTATCCCTACTAGGGGCTGCAAATTCATCATGCAGCACATAACACCACCGCAGAGATTACAGCAGATGCCTTAGCACAGAGGACAAAGTGCAGAGATGCACGGCAGTTTGGAATGGGAAGTGAAGATTTCATACCCATTGAAACTGGGGGAGGAATTTGACCTGGCACATTCTAGTTAACTTTCATGGAAAGTGGCTCCCTATCACAAAACGTCCGACGGGGTTTGTCATACCTACAAATAGTCAAGGCCTTAGTTTCATGTCTCCTCTGCAAGAGCGAATTTTAGCAGCCAAGTATGGTAAGGATACTGCTTGCATGCTAAGTCAAAATGATCCCCAAAGCGACAGGTATAATGGACAGTCTTCTGACTAGAGGCAGACAGGCAAAACTGCACTTTCAAATCAATTATTTTTTCTTTTTTTTTTTTTGAGACCAAAAGCCCTCCATCTTTATGAAAGAAAAAAAAAAAACCCTTAGAGCTAACAAAGATCTTCCCATAAGAGCGGAGAACTACAACACCCACACATGCAACACCTTTTATTCGCCGATTTTTGTTGCATGTTCAAATGTATCATCCTGTAGAAACAGCACCATCTGCAGGATTTGAGGGAGGGAGCACAGACACCTTAGCTCAGCAGAACATCTTCCAGGCATCTGGAAAGGTTTTCCTGAGAAGCCTCCAGACAGGGAAATCTGAGCAGCCATGGGCCTCTGTGGGATAACACAGGGAGGACTGCAATGCTTCATGGCGCTCTGGCACAGCACAGAGGTTTTTCAAGAGATATCCTGAATAGCTTGTTTGTGAGAGTCTTCTCACTGCGGGGGGGTGGTGGTGGTACTGTGACAGCAGCTCTTCTGTGCAGGCCTGAGCAATGGGACACGTCAAAGAGCACAGGGCATGCCTTTTTTGTCGCCTGTCCTATATATCAGTCAGCACTCAGCTGGCTTATTGGCAAATATCACATTAGGAACCTATTAAATGAAGACATTTTTAATTCCTTCACTGCAAAGACTGTTATTCTTGGTGTTAGTTAATCAAAAGACTCATTATTACAGTGCAATTTCACACTGTTAAATGTACTTTCAAACTTATTCCTGAAAATCTACAGCTTGTTTTGGGAGATGCACAGTAGTGTATAGGAGCATTAGCTCCACCTTGTATAGATTGTGTGTCGTTACAAAACAAACATGCTGAAGCAGTGCCCTCTTCTGGAGGCAGAACCATTCAATCACATTAATACAGTACGGGACAGGCCTTCAGGGCAAAATTAGCAGTCTCAGCAACACTATTTTGTGTCTGTAAATTTGGCGCTATGGTGTGAAATTGTAGTACTGGCCAAGTGTCTAACAGCTGACATCAGCCAGCGACTGAGCCACTGGCATTTAGGAGAACTCTAAGCCTTTTACTCACGGGCCACTTCCGATGAATAAAATCTCAGCACGAGGGGTCTGGTTTCTTTTACTGATTCATCGATGAAAGAAAAATCTCAACGCATTTATTGGCCTGGCTTAAAATTTATACTGCATTATATCAGCATGCATCCAACTGTGTGTGCTTGAAGAAACCTTATTTTTTTAACTAGATCTATATTTTCTATTTTTTAAGACCAGCTTGAAAGGTAATTTTACCACTCTGCTGTCAAGAATGTAATGCTGATGAACGGAGAAACCAACAGTCCCCAGAGAGTATCACGATTCAGGTTCCTTCCAGAAGCACATTTAAAAGTTATTACAATGAACCGCAGAATCATGAGAAAAGCCTGAGGGGCCATGACCATTGTAACTGTAAGCAGACATGTTTTTCTTTCCCAGTCTCACAGTAAATAGATATGGAAGCGTTCCAAGAGGCTCTCTGATTGCTTTTTGCTTTGGCTGCATGTCACGTTGCTGGAACAGTTGTGGAAAACTCAGGAGGGATGCTTTTCCCTCAGAATCAGTCAGCTCTGCTGGACCCAGTGACTGTGTGCGTGTCACTCAGTATGTGATGCTCATCGCTCGATCAGTGCTCAGGCATGCAGTGACTCAGTGAATTATACAGACTAAGATGGAAGCGTGCTCTGCCTCAGGATCAGTGCTGACCCCAGTGGCCCACATGGTACTGCTACAGGGCACTGTGACGAAACATCCGTGCTGGAATGAAGAAGGTGGCCCAAACATGGCATGACACTGTAGATAAAAAGGGGGTGAGCGGGCTGGCTCTGCCTCTGGTCTAACGGCTGGCTCTGATGCCACAGTCCTGAGCTGATGACAGGCAGTTCCCCCCGCCTCCCATCTCTGGGGTTCCCCCAGGCAGACGGTAGCTGTGGTCTTTGCCCAATGCTGCCATGTTTCTCCCTCACAAGCACAGATTAAGGTGGCTAGGAATCCAGTTTGCAAAAGCATGCCTGAGGGAAGTATGACTGAGGGATGGAGATTGTGAAGGCAGTGAATAAGATGACGGCACATCTGCCATTCACCAGTTACCTCAGCAGCAGGTGCACTGAGTGAACCTAGCAGGGACCAGCTTTAACCACAGATAAGACAGTTCCTCACAGAGCAGGCAGCGAGCTCATGGTGCGCTGGTCAGAGGTGCCTGTGGGGGTGAATAGGCTCCACGGGGCCAAATGACCATGCAAGTACACAGACAAAGAATCAGACGTACCACAATCAGGGCTGATCCACCTCCTACTCCCGCTGAGGGAGAAGGGTGCTCAGCACACAGGACACCTCAACAGACCCCCTTTTTCGAAGCCCGCCGTCGCCACTCAAACCTCCCTCAGCGGGGCGAGCGCGCCATCCCCCTAAGGGCCTCCCTCTCCCGCGCGCATGCGCCACGGGCGGGCCGAGCTGGGCGCCGCGGGCGCCGGTGCGCATGCGCTAGCGCTCCCCTGCGGGCGGCAGGGGACGGGGCGGGAGAGGCGGTGCTGTCAGCCCGGGGAACGCCATGGCGTGCGCCGCGGCGGCGAAGGGCGGCGGGAGCTCCTTCTCCGATCGGCACGCCCGCCTCCTCCTGGCCCAGATCAACCGGCTGCGGGCCGGGCAGAGCTTCTGCGACGTGCGGCTGGAGGTGGGCCCGGAGGCGTTCTCTGTGCACCGCCTGGTGCTGGCGGCCAGCAGCCCCTACTTCGCGGCGCTCTTCGCAGGCGGCATGAAGGAGTCCGGCCGGGATGTGGTGCGGATCGCGGGCGTCGAGGCGGGCACCTTCCACACGCTCCTCGACTTCATCTACACAGGTAACGGCTGGCGGGGGGCGGCGGGGACGGTTGCCCGAGGGCCGGGCCGGCGGGGACGGTTGCCCGAGGGCCGGGCCGGGGTGGCGGTTGCCTGAGGGCCGCAGCCTCGAGCGGAGCCCCGCTGTCGTGTGCGTGCCCGCAGGGGTGGTGAGCATCGGGGAGCACAACGTTCAGGAGCTGATCGTCGCCGCCGACATGCTGCAGCTCACCGAGGTGGTGGAGCTCTGCTGCGAGTTCCTGAAGGGGCAGATCGACCCGCTGAACTGCATCGGCCTCTTCCAGTTCTCCGAGCAGATCGCCTGTCACGACTTGATGGAGTTCACCGAGGGCTACATCCACGCGCACTTCCTGGAGGTGCAGAGCGGGGAGGAGTTCCTGGCGCTGACAAAAGAGCAGCTGATTAAGATCTTGCGAAGTGAGGACCTAAGCATCGAGGACGAGTACCAGGTTTTCATAGCGGCAATGCAATGGATTTTGAAGGATGTGGGAAAAAGAAAGAAATACGTTGTGGAAGTACTGGAGCCGGTTCGATTCCCTCTGCTGCCAGCACAAAGGCTACTAAAATACATAGAAAGTAAGTGAAAGAAGGGAAGAAACAATATCAGATGTTTGGATTGGAGCAAACAATGTGTCATTCAGAGTTACTGGATTTTGATGGACTTTTTAAACGATGACTGAAAAGATTTAGTCTATCCAAACAAATTCTGCTTTTTAACAAATGAGTACCGCTTACTTTAAAAACATGCTTTTGAAAAAGGCTTATAAAAGTAGGCATTCTTGATTTGCCTGCTGTTTTAGGAGAAGCTAGTAACTTTTCTACAACTGAGTTACTTATCATCTGTAATTTTTCACTAGGCCTTTTTTCATCTGCTTTTTTCCTCAAGGTATTCCAGATTTCAGCCTTCGGGTGGCCCTGCAAACTCTGTTGAAAGAATATTGTGAAGTCTGTAAATCTCCCAAAGAGAACAAGGTCAGCAGTTTTCTGCAAGCTTCTAAAGGTCGTCCCCGGAGGAAAGCCAGGAAGTACCTTTATGCAGTAGGTTAGAATGTGGCTGTTTGAACCTTGTAAAACAAATGGTGAAGTAGTATCTCATATTACAGTACTGAAGGAGATACAAGATTTTTTTTAAAAATCAAAAGTTATAAAAATAGCAAAGTATTTCATCTAGCTGAGTTAACCATGTTAGCTGTTTTCTGCTTAGAATTGCACAGAAGTCCAGCATTCACATTTCTTGTCATTGTGACATGGCATTCAAAGTCTTGATTTGCCTTTTAGAAATTATTTGCCTTGGTGGAAAGCTGCAAATCAGCAGAGGATTTGCCCAGGGCTGGAATGGTATATGCAAATTCACTGCAGTCCTTGTTCTTCTGATGGCTGAAGTTTTCTCTGTCCGGGATGCTATGGTTCATGTGATGGGATACTTGAAATTGCAAGTTTTCAGCAAAGCTGGAGCTTTGTATTGGAAGGGAATGCTCTTGTTTCACCCTGTGGGAAGTAACGCTGACTTAAGATAGCAAAGGCTGTTGGCTGGTGTCTGTGTTTTGCTAAGAACACGACTGGTAATATTTGTAGTGTTGTGGTGAAGTGGTCAGCTCAGGCACAAGTTATGTGACCCTCAAGGCGACCATTCTTCCTTGTGTGCTGGAGAAACAATGCCACTTGGAAAAGTCCAATTCCTACTAAAAGTGGCTAATGGCTTTTACTGTAATTTTTTCTATGGTGTAGATATAGGGGTATGGGGATGAGCAGGAAGCTGTTACTCAGCCATGATCTTTCTACTTACTTTCTAGGTGGGTACACCCGACTCCAAGGAGGACGCTGGAGTGACAGCAGAGCCCTCAGCTGTGTGGAGCGATTTGACACCTTCAGCCACTACTGGACCACGGTGTCCTCCCTCCACCAGGCTCGGAGTGGGCTGGGTGTGGCTGTGGTGGGGGGAATGGTCTATGCCATTGGAGGTAACAGCTGAAACATGCTTTCTTTGTTACGTGGATACTCATGGATGGAGATTTTTAAAGTTATTCTTCCTGTAAGTGGTTCTGAGGAACCCAACAGTAGATAATACAACTTTTAGATATAATAACAATTGAATTGGGGTTCCTTGGTGCTCTACTGTCACTGCTTTGTGAATGCCTGTTTGGGCTCCTATGTTGGCCATTTTTACTAAGCTGCGCTCCCCTCATGGTATAGCAACTGACAGGTAAGCATGTGGACATGTGCAGATATACTAAGAGATATTGGATATTCTGCAGATTTTGTGTACCATCACTATAATAGCATTTGTTTTCTCACTTGTAGTCTAGCAGAAGCCCATAGCATAAAAGGCAGTAGTACAGGACAGACCACTTGTGGCCTGCCTACCTAGAAAGGCTTGTTATGTATGTTTGCACAAGGATGTGATAAGTAGCTCTACCAGCCCGTCATTAAAGAATGCATATGCATACTGTTTTTGTCACCACAGAACACATTCTTTGGTCTTGAAAACCCTGTCAGTTGTGCTGCGGAGTAAAAAGTGTGTAGCACTGTGTTTGTTCACCCCTGTCATGTTTTCAGTAATGTTTCAGGGAACTGTTGATGAAAGCTGTTCCTAGTGATGATGCAGTTCTGGGTATAAACAAAGCTTTTGCTACTTTGGCCATTTGGCTAGCTAAAAGAAAGATGTTGTATTCAAATGTTGCCTGTCCTGGAAGGAGTTGAAGAATGCTTCTATATCTGCAGTGCGAAACATTGCGTTTCCCCTGTCTGTTCTTGCTCTTACTATGCAGGTGAGAAGGACTCGATGATTTTTGACTGTACTGAATGTTACGATCCTGTTACTAAGCAGTGGACCACTGTGGCTTCCATGAACCATCCCCGTTGTGGACTGGGAGTATGCACATGCTATGGTGCTATCTATGCTTTGGGTAAGTTAATTTTTAAGGTACTAATTCATGGAACTTGTAAATTGATTTGATCTTAAATATTACATCTTGGTGTTGCAAATTTGCAAAGTTCAGTTTTGAAAAACAGCTGTTTACATGAGCATTAGTGTACCAAATCTTCCTGGATTAGTTATTGTTCAGTTATAACTTATTTCCATTGAAGATTGAGTGCTGGTTTCAGAACTAGTCTGTCCTGGAACAGTGCACCATATGTCTAAAAATGCAGCTAACACACAGCTTCATGCCACTAAATTCTTTCCTGTGTTTGTTGTTACTTGCAGGAGGTTGGGTTGGAGCAGAGATTGGCAACACAATTGAAAGGTTTGATCCTGAAGAAAATAGTTGGGATGTGGTGGGAAGCATGGCTGTGCCCCGTTACTACTTCGGGTGTTGTGAAATGCAAGGCAAGTATTGTTAAGTTTATCTATAAACAGTTCCAAGAGCCATTGGATTTTGAAGCTTTATGTTTCAGTCATGAACTTTTACCTTTGTCTTGTACTGTGCTGCCAGTTGCACATGCTTATGCCTCACTTACTTGTTCTTTAGTACCATATTTTTAATTGTGCAGAACTCAAAACTATAAAGTTGTCTCTGTCTTCTGCCCTTTATCTCAGGAAAAGTTTTTACACAGCTGCCAGTATGGTTATCCAGCTAGTCTTTCAACAGTTGATTGTCCTTCCTGATACTGCTTTTATTTATCTTCCGTATTTGGGTTTGTGCATGTTTCTTTGTGACAATCTGAAGAGTTGCCACAGGTTATTTTAAGACAGACATGTCTAAAGACTTGATCTATAAATGTGCTTATTAAGTATTTGATCCAGGCCTGGTCAGCAGCTGCAGCCTTCTCAGTTCTCTCCCCTGCACTTGATTAATTATTGCTTTCGTTAGAGTTTCTAGTTACTCACTTGAAAGCTTTATGTATGCTACTGCTAGACAAATGGGAGAATTTTTATCTGGCATTCTTAAGTCATCTTAATGTCAGGCTGAAACTTGTAACAGACATTTTCTGCCTTTCAAACCTTTGTATTATGAAACCTAACAAAGGAGAAACTCTGTTTCTACAGGTTTGATTTACGTTGTTGGTGGTATCAGCAATGAAGGAGTAGAGCTACGTTCCGTTGAAGTCTATGACCCAATATCTAAACGTTGGTCTGAGCTCGCTCCAATGGGCACCCGAAGAGCATATCTTGGTGTAGCTGCTCTCAACGATTGTATCTATGCGGTGGGAGGCTGGAATGAATCTCAGGATGCACTTGCTACTGTAGAAAGATACTCCTTTGAAGAGGTATGTTAGAGTCCCTTTCTTGAAATGTAGATTGCATAATTTTTTTTAAGATGCTATAGAGGTAGCCTGCTTTCTTCTTTAAAAAGCAAAAAGTTGGAAATTCCATTTCCTTTTCACTACTGGCTGGTAATCTGAGTGAAACAAAGCTTCAGTGACCTCAGGGTCTGTCTGTCCTAACCAGTCTGCAGAATCTTGCTATCTGACTTAGTGGAATGTTTATGAAGATTGTGTGCATGCTTTTGGGAAACTGAAAGCTAAGCAATACTGATGATGCATAGATACACTGTAGTTTGGTAAATACTTAGGGTTAAGATGGGGGGGGTAGATTCCCCCTCTGCAATAGAATGGTCAATGATCTGATGAGAGAGGAAAAAAAAACCACCCTGAAAAAGTAAGAGTTACCCTTTGTTGCAAAAGTTGAGGATCTTTCTTCTGCATCAAAATGTAATGGTGTTTCAGCATGACTAGAAAAATCACTTTAAACACTTAAGCTTTTGAATAAGATAAGTTATTCCTGACTATTATTGCTCATGTTTCTGTGATGCTCTTTGGAACAGTAGCTAGTGTTAAAAGCAGAACATAATCCAGTGTGCCATCCTGTTTTGCTTTTGGAATTGAATCTAGTTTTCCTTATTTCCCACCTCAAACTGTGTACCATTCTCTATTTTGGAGACAGACTGCATCTTGCAGTGACTGACGAAAGGGAAGGTTGTTGTGTACAGACAATATGTCATCTGTTCTTTAGTCACTGGCATGATTTCAACCACTTATGAAAGCGGTGTCATTGCAGTTGTGATAATCCTCTTAATACTGTATACACGCCATATCTGAGCCTCTGAAGGGTATGCATAGCGTTCTTCGTATATGTTTCAGTTCTTAAGCTTTAAAAGTTACTTCTATCAGAATCGGGGCTTACCCTAAAACTACTTGTTGACTCTTCCACCTTCTCATTAGGAAAAGTGGGTTGAAGTTGCACCAATGAAGATACCAAGAGCTGGTGTCTGTGTTGTGGCTGTGAATGGATTTCTTTATGCCTCGGGAGGCCGAGCTCCCAGTCATGATTTTGCTGCTCCGGTAACGTCTGACTCTGTTGAAGTTTATAACCCTCATATGGACAGTTGGACTGAAATTGCCAACATGATCACCAGCCGCTGCGAAGGAGGTGTAGCTGTGCTGTAAAACACAAAGAAGAAAAGTCCTTCAAGGAATGAGAAAATCTGTCTCCTCCGATTTCTGGTTTCATTGGCCAGAAACCTCTTCTAACACAGGAGCTTCAGTAGAGACAGTGGAGAATTAGATCAGAGGGCTTTTCCTGAGCAAAAGGAAGTATTAAAACTCTTGCCCTTCAAATTGGCTTATCCAATGTCTATGTTGGGAAGTATTCTTCCAAGGGGCATTCCTACTCTTATGACTGGATTAAGCTCACTGAAATAAATGGTGAAATTGCCCTGTAGAAATCTGAAGAAATCATTGCAGCACATTAGAGACATTGATCAGGTTGTTAACTCTCTAAGATGCACCAAAGCTAGCATTTTTAGCTGGCTGTACAATCTGGAAAGAGGCTACAAGGAAGGACAGCTAGGAGTTACCTGTAGATAAGAGCAGATGGCTACTTGGTTAGCTTTAGTTGTCCTTTTCTGGTGGAAAACAAGGAAGAGAAGATAACAGATGGGGAGGACTTGGTACCTCTACTTATGACCTGGATGCATTTGAGCCTCTTTTCTGCTGCTGGACATGATGGGCGTTAAATATGTATTGGATATTTACTTTCTGGCCACTCCACTAACTTGGATGGTGCGTGGCTGAGAATTTCCTGGTCTGGAAGGTTCTTCTCACGGTTCTAATAATGTCATTCCACTTCAGCATAGGCTTTTCTTCTCAGTGGTATCAGTGATGACAGTAGAGCTTGTTTTTGTGTAAGCTCTGATGGATTTTAAACAGAAATGCTGTTCATTAGATTAGCTGTTCTGTTTAGGACTGCTCTTAGTATAAAAATATAGGGAAAGCCTTTTGCCCTTTTTTAGGTTGTTTTTTTTTTCCTTAGTTAAATGTGTTTTACCCTGTGTTACACATGCTGAGACTTGGCACTGGAATACATGCTATTCTACAAGATACACACATTCATCCTTGCTATGTCTTGTATCCTGCCTCTTCTAAATTTGAGCAGACGGAGCGTTTTGTGATAGAATTAACTGCATTCAGCATTAAAGTGATGCCATTAGTGTGTTTTGCCTAAGGAGTTTGGATCTAGCTTGGATAAACTTAGTAGAACAATACTACTAGGAGTTTGGAGTTATTTCTAGATTAATTTAATTAATGTACTTGAAGTTGCTTTTTGCACAATATGACTGCATTTCTGCACAGCTGTGGATGATTTGGATGGAGCCTGAAATAAGGCTGCTTGAACTTTGATAGACAGTGTTATTCTGGAACACAAAACCACAACTGGAATGTCACAAAACAGGAAGCCTGCACTGTGTAGACAAAGGAGCATACATGCTGTCTAGGTCAATATCCCCTGTGAAAATTAACAAATTAATACATGAATAAAAGCCTCCAAGGTGAGTCTTGCAGGTACCTTAAGAAACTAGGTCTTACATTTTAACATAGGGCTGGGAGATTGCCAGGCTAAAACATGCTAGATGATGGAGCATTTGTTTCTCTGATCGTTCTATAATCTTGTGCGTGCTTTTACTTCAAAAGGATTTCTTACGTGTGTGAACTAATGTCTATTCTGTCTTTTGTCCCCAAGTTTAAGCTTGTTTTAAACAGGTTTTCATAATAAAATGCATTGTTCAGAACTGACTGTGGAATGCTTTCCTATCATAATGACTTGTATCACTGCCACTTTCTTTCTTTCTTTTTTTACTGGAAGTCCTATTTCCCAGGAGGACACTAAGAAAGATAGTTTATAAATGTTGACTATTTGAAAGGTGCAAGTAACACACTTCTGTAGTGAAACACTCATGTATTTCTCTTTCCAGTGTAAAATCACTCTTGGAAGTCTGGCTGCCATGCCAGCTCTGTGCAGCCCTCTCTGGGATCAAATATTTCTTAGGCTTTCTTTACACTTCAGGATCCCTTCTGAACCATTTGGGAAACATTACCTTAGATGTATTTTATTAGTTTGGGAACTATGAGTTCACTTCTGATCCTTACCCATGAACTTTCTGGTTTAGTGGAGCTTGGGGGAGCCTGCTGTTGTATGAAGTTACCTTCTCCGTTTTCTGTAGATGATTCTATCGTGTTTGAATGAAACTTTGATTATGGTCTCTGATACTCAGCACCTCTGAGTGCCAAAGGCAGTACTTTTCTCTGGACCCATTTTTAAAAATGCCATGTCTAAGTAAGAAAGAATAAAAGAACTGTTTTCACAAAGGCAGTTTTACTTCTTTTATATTCAGAGAGCACTGAAATATAATGCTGTTTCAGAGGTACGATGCTGTTAACAGGTTATGAAAGTTAGAGGTTCATGTACATAGTTGCTGTTTCAGGAATATCCTGTAAGAGGATAGACAGATTTCCTAAACATCTGTTCTTTGCAGAATGAACAGGTAACAAATTTTAAGTGACAGTATGTGCTTTATTCTGTCTAGAACAACAATGGAGTACAGTGCTTTAAGAGAACTATGAGGATTATCTAAATTGGTCCTAAGATTGCGTGTGGGTGCCTCTTTTCAGCTTTCTTCTTGCATCTTATACTGTACTTAGAGAATACTTAAGATAAAAAGCCTGCAGTAAATAAATACACCCACATACAATTTCATAGGTTTCTTGAGGTAGCTGAGGCTGGAAAAGAAAATCCATGTGACTTAAGTTGTATCTTCTTCCCCTAAATACTATGTTAGGAAGACTTAAGTACAAAGAGCATAGGCTCCTGCAGGGTTTTCAGTAATTGGCCCATCATGGAGGGGTTGCAGGCTACATGTCCATTTGTACCGAGCCCAGGTGCTCAAATAAAACAAGTTTTGAGGAAGGAGATGGCAGAAACTACTTTCAATCCCATTATCTAATCCCTTAGTGCCAGGATTGAGTCCTTGTGTCATATCATCAGTTGATAGTACTTTAGGAGGAGTATGACAGATCTTTATGGCTATGTTGCATGCAGCTTCCTTGGCTCAGTAGCTCTAAGTCCAAACAAACCCTAGGAACAGATGGCCCAGGTATCATTTTTAAGTAAGCGTGAGTTTGAAGTAACCTTCTGTCTCTTGTGGTGCCTTGTCAAGGATGCAAAGCTTCCCCTTCTAGCCTTCCTTTCTAACTTTCCCCGCTCCATCACAGCAGTTGGATGACGTATTTTTGGCGAGTGCTGACCTTGGCTTACCACTGCAAGTAAACCTTGCCTATCCATTCTTACCTGACTAGCACTTAATCACATAGCATTTTCAGCACCTTCTCAGCTGAAATGAGAGTTTTGTCCTGTAACACAGGAATTGAACATGCATGTGCTTTTGCATAATTCTCTGCTGCTTCTTTAAACACTAAACTAGAACTGCTCTCACCTTGTTACTGTTTATGACTACAGTTGTTCTCCCCACCACAGAACACTATCACACACTGTAGTTAAACCAGGTACTTTAATAACTCAGCACAGAGCAATTCATACCCACGTCATATGAATCTCCATTTTAAATTCGTATGACAATAACATCTCATTCACGAGTGATGCTTTCTTCTGTGGATAAGGACAGACTCGTGCCTGCCCTGGAAATCATCAGTATTTACAATCGTTCCCTATTAAACTTGCTAAGTAGTTTACTTCGAGAATAACCATCTTGATCACTGCCATCTTATGACTTCTAAGCACAAGTAAATCTTTATTTCCCCTGGAACTCAATACAAATACTTTATTGCCAGATAAAATACCTTTTTCCTCTTGATTTATTATTTTGTGTTCTGCCACTTATTTCTGCTGTTACTTAGCTGCTCCTCTGAAATAGTCTTCAGTGCTGCAGTAGCTAACAGCGATATTACCATCACCACTGTTCCTGCTACCCTCAGTACTTTAAACCACCTGGGATAAGTAGGAAGAAGGGAAATGTCATAATGTAGTGCTATCCCTAAGGCGATTACTAGCATTATTGCACCATGAGTGATATCTTTAAAAAGTAAGGCTTGCCAGGCAAACAGAGGAGGAACTGTACTGTTAGCCAGGTTCAGCCAGTCTGGCTTGGCTGGGCTGTTTTCTGGGACAGCAAACCCCCACCTCATTCCTCCTAGGAAAGAGACTGTTACGGCACCATACGTGATCTGAGCAAATGCCAGCTCTGGGTAGTAGGTCCCTTGGATGGCCATTGACAGTGGCACAGAAACAAACGGAATTAGCCCTGCGAGGCTTAAGTAAAGGGCTGGCTTTGGAGAATCCTTTAGTGATTTCATGCTTTGTTGCAATATGCCCGTGTCTTCAGTTTCAGATTCTTTGGGGGTTTTCTTCTTGAAGAAGGGGAGAGAGGTGTGAAAAGCCTGGGGCTTGATTGCATGTACTGATGCTGGGCTGAGGCTTGGAGATCTTGAGAGAAGACACATATCTCTCTGCAGATGGAGGCCAAGAGAAGAGCAAGTTGTCTTATTCTTTCCATACAGCAGTAGTCTGGGATCAGTTAACTTCTGGAGCTGCAATTGTAGAACTTGTTCTGAACACCTTAGAATATCTACAGTTCCTAAACTGTACTACAGTTACCTAAACTACCTATGAAATATTGTACCAAGTAATTTTCCAAGTCAAGTCACATCACAGCTGCCCTTCTGCTTGGTTTTCAGGTGTTTTTAACTTAACTAATTAAGGTAACTGATGCAGCTTTCACAAGCTCGCTGATGAAGAGCAACTAGGCTCTTCAGAGTGAATAAGCAAACCTTACTCACAAGAAAAGGTTTGTGTACCCACCCACGCGTGCATTCTTTAGGCATTTTTAAGTTAATATATGAGTCCTTTTCAGCGTAGAATATAAAATGATTACAGAAGTAGGACAAGGTCACCCCAGAAACTAGCTACTATCCCCTCACCACTCTACAAAAAGAGCAAAAAAGGCCTTTAGACAATAAAATTTGATTTTACAAAAGAAATACCTTAGCTTTGGCTAAAAGCTGCTGTAGAAGCTAGGAATTTTCTCAGAAAAGCTGAGTGATAAACATGTGGCTACTCCAACTTGTAAGTCACCTTTTTTTCCAATGCTCCAGTCATACCTTTTGCTATTTTACTTTTAAATAAATATAGACAGCAAAGAAGGCTTCAGAAACTTACTTTGAAAGGTGTGTGGAAGCAGCATCGTTGTACGAGACGAAACATATTTCCTTTATCAAGGGCCTAAAGAGAAAAATTCAGGAGAAGGTCTGAAACTGATGAATAGCCAAGTTTGGTTTATGTCCAAAGTTAAGTCACAATCTAGGCTTGTTTATCAGATGCGAGACTCTTATAGATAGATGTACGAAGACAAACATTTGATGTACAAAATCCTTATTTACCCACTACAGGATATTGTGTTTCAGGTAGCTCTATGAACTTCAGTTCTAAAGTTGTAATTACTGTTACAAGAACAATTTCTAATTAAAGAACCGAGTATCAGAAAACAAGCGATGGCTTGCCGTTTACGGATCATCTCCCCTTCACGGGCTAAACGGCTGCACGCAGCTGATAAACGACCAATTCCTCACGTGTGGAAAAAACGATCCTTAACTGTAAAGGAGTGGAAACTTCATCACCCCCCAAGCTGCAGGTCAGCTACCTGCAGGGGGGACAAAACTAACCGGGAAGGGCAAGCAGCTCGCCGGTGGACTTGACACGGTCCTGCAGTTCCAGGGAAGGGGGGCGGCTCCGCGCGCCGAAAGCCCCAGCCCGGAGGGAGAGGGGAGAGGAGCGGCGGTGTGGCCGGGAGAGATGCAGGTCGCACCGGGCCGAGGCACTCACCCCGGGCTGGCACGGAGGGGCCGCGCTGCCGACCGGGGAACGCGCGGGGCGCTGCAGCCGGGCGGGCGCGGGCTGTGCCCGCCACTGGGCCCCAACCACGGCGGTACGCACCGGCTCCTGCCCGCGGCCTCCCCAGCTGGCACGGCCTCCAGCCTCCTCGCTGAGGCGGCTTCCGGTGCCCCGGGAAGCGCTCCTGCGGGGCCCGGCGCTCAGCGGTGCAAGTCCGGGCGGGAGCACGCGCGGCCCGTCTCGTTCCGCCCGGCCGGGGAAGGGCCCAGGTGTGCGTGGCGCCCACCAGAGCCGGCCGGCCCGGCCCCGGGCGTGCTAGAGACGGGGGACAGCAGAGCCGAGAAGGCGCGCTCCTTCCCCTGCCGCCGCGGCACCTCGCTGGCTCCCAGCCCGAGGGCTGCGGCTGGGCTGGCAGAGCGGCGACAAGGGCCGCTGCTGCCCCGGGGGTTGCTGAGCGGGGTGAGGGGGCCGCTCCTGCTCTCTCGGTTTCGGGACTTCCGCAGCGGGCGAGCCTCGCTCTCGCGGAAAGGAGCCGTGGGCTGGCGGCGGACTACAAATCCCAGCTTGCACGCGGCGCCGCGCCCGGCCGATCGGCGCGGCGCGAGGGCGCAGGGCCTTCTGGGACGCGTAGTCTCCGGTGGCGCCCGACAAGTGACGAAGGCAGTGCGTGCTACTGGCTCTGATTGGTGGGGCGGGGGGCGCGCGCGCGCCCCTCTCCTTGGCCGGGGCGGGGGTGGGGAGCGCTCCGCGTGGCCGTCGGGGGAGCCAGGTAGGCGTGTCCCTTCCGCCTCCTCGGCCCCGCCCCGCGCGCTCGCAGACCCCGCCCCCTCCGGCCCCCGGCCGGGCAGGGCCGGGCAGCCATTTTGGGCAGAGCTTTGTTATGGTTCTGGGGCCGCAGGAGGCAGCGAGAGGGGCCTGGCCGGTGAGTGCGGCTCCCACAACCCTCCTCCCGGCTCCCCGCTGCGCCTCACCGCGCGGCCCCGTCGCCCGCCGCTCCGGGTCCCGGCCTGCCGCCCCCCGCCGGCTCCGCGGCCTCGGAGCGGCCCGGGATCGGCCTCCCACCAGGCCGGGACCCCGCTGGCGGCGGCGGCGGGGGGCGGTGCGGCCGCCGGGGGGGCTCTCTCCACCCTCGGCCCCGCGGCGCGCCCACCCCCGTCCCTCAGCTGCGGCGGGCCCGCGAGGAACCCGCTCCCGAAGGCGGCAGCGAGGGGCTCCCTGCGGGGCAGGGCCGCCGGGCCGGGCCGGGGGAGGGTGGTTGGGGCCGAGGCTCCTCGTTTATTGTTTCCTGCTTGGCCGGAAAGTTCGGAGCGCCTGACACTGCCTGGGCGCTGCCGCGGCCGTTCCGGCTCTCGCCCGGAGTTTAGCCTTGTCCTGTCATCAAGCGGGCCGGTCGGGTGCGGGGGTGGGGGGGGCGAGCAAAGGACGGGCCGGAACGCCGCGTTCCGCCGGGGCGGCGGGGTGAAGTCCCCGGGGGGCCGGGCCGGGCGCGGGGCTTCCTGCGCGGCGGCCCGGGGCGGGCGGAGCGCCCGCGGCAGGGGCGACTCCGCTGCCGTCTGTTTTGATTGCGAGCTGGAAACGAAACTGGGTGAGCCGTGCTGGCTCGGGCCGTTTCCCTTCGCCGCTGTGGGATTTACGGCCGCTCTTTCCGGCAGCCCCCGGCGGGAGGGGGCGGTCGGCGCCGCGCAGTGACACGTGTGCTGCGGCCCGCCGAGCCCGAGCTTCCCCCGCCCGCTGCCAGCCCCCCTCGGCCGACCCGTGCCGGGGCGAGGGCAAACGGAGGCTGGGAAACTTGTCAGGTGCCCCTCGTTGTTTGTTCGCACAAACCCAGCGCCTGGCGTGAGCGTGAGGTGGCTTTTTTTCCCGTCGTGTAAGTTACTGCTGTGTGTCCGGTGGGTTTTATGCCCTGTTGGCCTAAGGTCTTGCACGGTTTAACTTAAAACGGCTGTAGCTGGACTTGATCAGGATATCTGCGTTCACACCTAGCGTTGCAAAGATGCATTTAAGGCTTTGAATTGAATTCGGTTTAGTAATGAGCCGTTTTGGAACGATTTTAGAGCAGTTAGTGGGTGTCTGCACAAGTTACGAGTTTTTAAACAGCTTTAGAGGAGCAGTCGCTATTTAAATCCTTGTAAGTAATGGCAGAATCGCTTAAGAGCATTGCTTAAAAATCTTTTTATATTAACGTGAGCAGGTAAATCAGCCTTCCTTTCCCCGCCCCCGAGGTCTGAGTGACACAAGTGTTAGTAATGTTGATAATACTTGGAAAGGTTGCAAGTGACTGAGGGAAGTATGGAAACAGCAAAGGGGGGTGTGGAGATGAGAAAACAGCTGAGATAATTAAAGAGCCATCAAAGCTGAGTTTACTGTAGAGTTGACATTGCTTCTATAAAAATGTTAGGTGGTTATGAAAAAATCTTATGCAAATGTTACTTCATGAATGAATATGGATGGAATTTCAGTGAAAGGTTCCCTGTGCTTATCCATTTGGAGACCGGTATTTCAAACTTGCAGTCTCTGACTTAGGAAGGAAACAGGTGTAGAGCAGTGGTAGGAAGAAGTAAAATCACCAGGTTTAAGAGCAGTTTGTCCTCTTGCATTCTTTCTGATTGTTTCTAGAGAAAAGTACCTTAAGAAGAACTTCTTGAAGTTTTGTATTTAGAATAGAAAAGCTTCAGGTGATACTTTCCTTTTTTTTTTTTAACAGCTATTTGTGGGGAAGTGCTGCCTCTGCATTTTATATTCATCTGGTTTGTAGTCTTAATCCTATATGACACAGAAGTTTCCATTGCAGATATCATACTAAGACATAAAGCAAAAATATGCAGGGAACAGATGGCATTTTAAAATAAAAAAACAAGTCCTGTTTTTTCTGTGGATGTCTCAGAAATAAGAGGAGCAGAATGCAGATGTGATATATAACAAATGAAGTGGAAGTCCACACTTTCTGAATTGTTAGGAAAAATACTTTGAGAACATTTTGCAGGGTATGGTTGCCTTGTCTCACAGATGTGACTGCTTTTTACATGGTGTGTTACTGCCTCTTGAAATCCCTGTTTTAAATTAGGAAATGAAGTCACTACAGAAAAATAATCTTCACTAGCGTTTTCATGAAATGTAAATAATATTTCAAGAGCTGTGGGATACTTTTTTTTTAATACAGAAAAATACTGTGGTTGGACCTGTGAATTTCTTCAGGACTGTGGGGTGTCAGATAATGTAGTTCTTTACTAAGTGAACAAAAACTATTGGCTCAAGAGTTAAAGTTGCGTGCTTTTAATTTAATTTCACTGTTACAAGATGTTTGAAGTTAGTTGTGTTGCTGCTGAATTGACTTAGTTGTGAAGTGTACTTCAGGGCGTGCTTTATTCATTTGTATGAACAAATTGGAAAAGGGCTGGCTATGTTCAGTAGACCTAAAACATAAAACACCTCTCTTCAGTAAAGTGCTGGCTGCTTTTGCACAGATACAACTTTTTCTTACGGCTTTGTAAAAACACAACCATCGGATGACTGTTGCTATAACTTGTACAAGGAAAGGTCATAGTTACCGAATTTTGCAGTTGGCGAGGTAGTGCGTATATCAGGAAGTTTGTTTGGGATTTTTAAGTTTTATGTTAATTTACTTGTAGAGGCAGGAGTGGTTTAGATTTTGTTCTGTTAACACAGCAATGTAAGTAGAAATTTTTCTGTCATTTACGTAGTGACCAGGATACAAACTAAATCGTATGTGGCTTTCGTTTCAGTAAGAGTAATTGAAGTGCATGTTCTCTTTACTTGTCAGATTTGATGAAAAGCGGTGAAGTTGGCAGAAACATAGTCCTGCTTAGAATACTTCATGAATGCCAGGATGTTGTTTAACTTGCGTTCTGTAAGTTAGTATGTTCCTGTGAAAATGTGCCAAACTTCAATGAGTTACTGTATGGTCAGAAGATAAATCTACATTTTTGGGAGTGGATTTAGGTAGACATTGATAGTGGCTAAGTATGCACCACCCCATACATGTATGTGCAAACACTGTGCAGACCTAAAAATTCTAGGTTAGATGAGGCCATTAGCATAACAGTAAGTGGGAAGGGAAGCATACTGGTTAACTTAATCATACATATTAGTGATCAGGCTGTATCACTCCAAACTGGAATTTCTTGATTAAAGTGTGCTTAACTATTTCCATCCCTGCCTTCTCTAGCTGGCCTTCAAAAGTGTCAGAAGAAGAATTTTAACACTTTATGCTTCTTAGACCTTTCTGTAATTAAACAGCAGAAAGACTTTGCAAAGTGTTGGTGTATGCAGTTCCATAAAATGACTAATCTGAAATAGTTGCACTTCCAAAGTCTGGCTTAACAAAAATCCTTTGAACCAATGCATCCAAACATAACTGAGATTTTCTGCAATAAATGATGCTCAGAAACAAATATTTTGCAGCATGTGACCTTGTGCTTCAGGGACTGTTGTACACTAGAGTGTTCACCAGGAGCTGCTGAAGTTCTAGGATTTACAGTCATTCTAGCAAAAGTGGCAATGTCTTTTCTCCTTTTTTGGTTTTTTCCTCTCCTTGAATCTTGTGATCACTTCCGGTTCAGTGTTTTCATAGTCTTATCCTCCACCCTGGAAGGCGCATCATAGCTTCACAGTGTGATGTTGGTGGCTCTTAGTAAGCAAAGGTGTGTATGTATATAATGTTGCTTGAATGCATGCCCTTGGTTTTAGGAATCTCCTTTTTCCAGTACAGGAAGAAATGAAGAATTTTAAATTTATTTCCCCTGGAGCAGTTTTATTTTCAGCATCTGTTCTAGGTTCAGGTAGATAGTAAGTGTCAGGGTGGATAGTGGTACGGCCAAGAATGACTGGTAGTGGGGATAGAGGTTTAGTGTGGCAGGGACTGCTTGCCAGCATATCTGTGTGACCCTCATAGTATAGTTGCAACGTACGGAACATGTGGCAATGATCATCACTTCTTGAAATTTTGTCATTTTCAGTTTGTGATGAACAGTTAACTTGTAAATAAAGGACTGAGCGTGCCATGGAGGTATATGGTATTACTCTGGGCGCAGAAATCATTGGTATCCATAAAGTAGCTGGTGAATTTGCATGGTAAAGATTACAACAGGTCTGCAGCCTTTCAGCAGAAAGGAGTGTTTTGCCATTGTGTTCCAATGTGTCATCCCTCATCAAGGGATTAATAAGGATTCACGTGAGGTGGTCTGAAAAGACCTTTGCTGATCTTAAAAAAAACTCAGCAAGGGAGCTCTCTCACCCTGAAAATGTTGAATGTGTTACAATCTTGACTGGTAGTTTGGGAAAACCATCTTTCTTTTACTTTGAATTCTAGTTAAAGTAGAGAAACAGGTTAATGACGACTTTAATGTCTTCAGGTTGGCTGGGCCTTATGGAATGTATCCTATAGTATTTAGGGAACTGAGAGCCAGTGGGGGTGGGAAAAGTTCCAGAATACTGAAAAATGTTGAGGAGCGCTTTCCCTTGCAACATCTAGAAGAAGACAGGACTTGGATATGTTCAAGGGAAGAGTGTTCACATCAGGGATTGTGTCCCGGATCACGTACTGTTTAGTGTTTTCACTTCTCTACCTTGAAATAATATTCTTACTGAACGCACTGATGATATTATCTTGACAAATTCAAGAAATGGTCTGAAATCAATAGCATTGACTTCAGCCATTTTGGTGTAGATGGTTTCAAATTGCTGTCTTTAGGAATACTACCTCGTGCAGACAAGTAACAGCTGGCTAGGCAGCAGTTCTGTGGGAGAGTATCTAGGGGTTGAGTGGTTCCTAAATTATCGTGACTCAGCAGCATCACTGTAATGAAAATTCATACTGGAACACATAAAAGAGCATTGTAAAGAAGGTAACGAAGCAGTTCTTCCATTCTGCTGAGGAGCTGAGAGCCTTCAGCTAAAAGTATCTCGTTTGGTTTGTGATACTATCATACTATGGGAGAGTTATGGCTGGGTAGCAAGATCTGTAAAGAAGATAACAAAGTCTGTAAAAGAGAGAACCCCTGAGTGAGGATTGGGAAAAAAATTTGGATTGTTTAGCTTTAGAATGGTTTTACACAGCTTGTGTTTCATCAGACATCAGCAGGTGATCTATAAAGCAGCTTTAAAAAGTTACCTGCAGGTATAACTGGGAGCCAGTTCTGACATCCTGTCACTGCCTTCAAGCTGTCATGCTTGGTAGGTGGGTCACATCAGTTTTTTTCATCATCAGTGCTTTGAACTTAAAAGCTTGTAGCTTCAACAGTAAAATTGGAGTGGTTGTGGGGGGGTTGTTTGTTTTTTAAAAACATGACTATATTTGATCCTAGAGTATGTTATTACGTCCTTTTTCTGCTGCCAAACAGTGCTGGGATACAGAGTGGTCTATGGGACTTCCCCCTTGGCCCCCTAAAAAAAAAACCCAAAACACCTGCTAAGGTTGCCTTTCAGTCAGGGAATACTGAAATACTGGTCTGGAGAAAAGATATCTTAAAAGGTATCTGCAAAGAGAGATTAGTCAGCTTGCCATATCCATCATGAATAAAACAAGTAGTTATGGGTTGAAATTGCAGCAGAATATATTTAGGTTAGGCATTAGGTGTGGGGACAGGCTTTCAAGCCATAAGAATAACGAAAACAGATTGTAGAGATACACTGGAGAATACTGGTATGCTAATCTCTTTTGATTTACAGCTCCCAAAAAAATATTCCGGTGGAGGTATGAATAGCTGCATAGTAAATTCCAGTCTGCTGATAACAAACTCGTTTTTCTGATACTTTTTGAGACATCTTAGGATTAATTTTTGGACCACTGCAGCCTGGAAATCATTGTACAAATTGGTGGAGGGGGGCATTTCTTAGTTTGTTTTCAAAGACATCTGATAGGAGAGGATAGAGTTCGTCTTTTAAATGATGAACTATGCAACCTCTGAGGATTTTTTTTTTCCCCCAGATGTTTTCCTAGTATTCCCTAGTTTATTGTAGGACATTAGGATAGAAGAATGGCATTGTTTAACTCTTGGCTTGCACAGTGTACCTGCAGAATAACAGCACAATAATTCTCTGCAAGATCTAAAGATGAAGCTCAAACCAGCTGGACAACACCTTGTCCATAACTCCTTGCTTTATTTTATCTCCGAGTTTCACAGACCAGATCATAGAGAGAGCTCCAGCAAAACACTGTGAACATCCGAAGAGGATATATCTGCCAGCTGCAGCAAATCATCAGATCACAGGATTAGGGATCACTTGTTCCTCTTTTTACCTCTTTTTTTTCTGAAGCCAAGACCAAATAAATGGAATGTTTATTATTTGTGCAATTTACTTCATACATATAGGACTTGTTTTAAACTGAATTGTCTCTGTGACTTTTGAACTGAATTGATTCTGTGATTCAGTGACTTTTTGCATTGATGTTTGGTAATACTTTCTTAATTAAAGTGCTGAAGATTTTAAGCTAGTGCAATGAAAAACATAGACATGTAAACTTTACAAACTGTAATGCAGGTGTTGTACACATGCTGAAAAGCGCTGAGTAAACATATCTTTGTTGTGTCCTAGTCACAGACAAATAAATGTGGAGTTTCTTCATATTTTCCTGGTCTTGAGGTAAAATGGTTTGGAAATAAACCAAGTGGAGGGAGGGGCAGAGAGGGTAAGATTAGTCCCCCAGTCTTGGCCTGTTGTCTTGGGCAGGAAGTACCTATAAGTGGAACGTACCGCCCTTCCCAGTTTGTAGTACTGGTCTTGTAGGGCTGGGGTAACATTATCAAGGGGAAGAATTACTATAATACTGTTTAGGAGAATGGTCTCTTCTTTCTGAATGTCCTTCTCTGTTTATTTTGTTGACTTTCAATTCTCTTTCCTCTTTGCAAGTGACATGCCTTCTACTCTCTTATCCTTCATCTGGAATGCAGATCTGTACTTCCCTGTACTTAATTTATAGTCTCTCTTGCCTTGACAGAAATATTTGATAAATAGTCTGGCTGCATTTGATGCTCTTTTCCAAAGGAAATATGTTTTTCTCAGCTCCAAATGGAATATATTCAAATGTAAATGTGCTATAGTAGTGGTAGTAACGCTGGTAAAATACTGGGTTATAAAATACCCTTAGTAGGAAACACCCATCCCATTTATATATTTTTTTTAAGGTACTGGAGAATTACTTCTGCTTAGGCTCTTGTCTACATCTCTGGAAGACAGGTAGGCAGGAGGTATGTAGTATGCAGCAGGGATAAGCCAGTAATTACATATTTGCAATTCTTTCCTTATGACGGGGAACATTATCCTGGTGTATGCTACTGAGCCGTAGAAGTGACTTTGTTCATTAAGGCTTTGGGCAGACCATGCAGATAGGCTCCTCGCTGCTATTTCACTCATTCTGCCATGAGGTTTTGGGGAGGATAGTGGTACCTTTAAAGGCAGCCAAGGCAAGGTGTTGTGCTTTGTAAGGTTCAGGGCAGAACAGAGCCTTATCTTGACCTCAGATACTTTCAAAATGTCGGTAGATCAAAGTGCACTACAAAATAGATGTTTGATTTTGTTCCCTTCAAGAGCTAAAAAGACCTTTGGATTTTATTAAAATTAGCAGAATACCTTCTCCAGATTTAAAATACCTTATTTAATAAAATGCTAAAGCTGGTTGAAAGTTCAGAACATTGTTCACATTTAAAGCCTAATACTATTTAAAATACGTTTCTTTGTTTTGTATCAGTAGTGTCAATAGATACACTTGTTTAATAGAGGTGTATACAATCCCTGGAACTTTAGTCCCTGCAGTAGGGCAGAGCAGTGAGTGGGTTTTAATATTTCAGGTAAATACTACAGTTCTCTAACTTAAACAGTACTAAAGACTGTAAAGGGAAGTTGAATCTTAAGTGGCACAGGAGAGAGGCATAAGGGATGACAGTATTGCCAGTGGCTGTGGAGTATAAAACAGCCAGCAATAATTGTTGGTAGGCATGATATCTAGAAAGTCTATGCTGTCCCCATTCAGTGCTTATAAGGAGTTGCGCCTTTTAGGTTTTATGTGTTTAAAATGGTCTTATCTTGGTACTCAGGGTAAACTCATTAAAACCCCCTAGAACGGTTCAGTTGCAACATATCACACTTGCTGGCTGAGGTTCAGAACCTTACCATCTTGCACAGGCTTCTGTACAGGTTCCCCAGATGCCGCCTTTTCCAAAAGGTACTTTGGGCTTTTGTGTTAAATACAGCTTGCTTCCAAAGAGAAGCTTGCTGGCTTTAGGTTCTGTGGTCTCTTCAAAGCACCCAATACTGTTGACCCAGTAGTGACATGGTGGTAGCCTTGCTGGCAGAAATGTGGGTCAGCTGGGGCTGGAAGGGCAGGCAGCAGTCAATCAATAGCACTGCTAAAGGTGATGTTTTTGTCGATGGTGTTTTCTTATTCAATGGAGAATCTTTCCTACATCTCAGTCCTAGAAGTCACTTTTCTCTGTGATTTGCTTATGTTACTGTTGTATGACCTTCTATCTTTGATTGCTGTTAAGAAAGAAAAAAATCTTCTCCTTGCCCAGACCTTGCTGCATTCTGGATGTCAGTATGTATTCACAAGACCAAGCTGTTAAGGCTTTGCAAGGTATGTGGTTGGGTGGGTGCACGTATTTGCTCCAGAAATTTTGAAGGAGGTAGGATTCGGTCAGTGTGACCTTAGAGAAGTGGAAAGTAAGCAGGTAAATGGACAGGTTGTGAAGCAGTACTGTACGAGACGCCAGTGGGAGGAGTGTCAATAGAGAAAAGGGTTTTAGGGTATAGATGCGTTCGTATGGACCTTTCTTAACCTATTTTCAGTTCATTGAAGTTAGTCATCTGGTTTGCAGAAGTGGTCAGATGCGTAACAGTTAATGACTTTCCCGCACCCCCAGCCTGTTACTCTGGAAAAACTTTTGTATGGACAAGCTTCTGGCATGTTTTCATCTTGGAATATATAAATTTGCAGTGTTGTTTCTAGAACACAAAACAGTTTTGATGATTCTGCAGGATAGATGCATTTGCTTTAAACTTGAAAAACAAGGTGTTAATCTTCCAGTAATAGCTGGGTTTCACAAGAACTTTTAATATCTGTCTGTATCTGGGAAGATTTTGGTTTGGTACGTGATTAACATTTTAATCTGTCCTTTAGTGTTTTAATGGGCTCATGTTTCCGTAATTCCATAAAATCCTGCATGAGGGATGGTTTGCGTTTTTAGATACTAGATTTTTCAGCAGCCAGATACAATTTAAACAATGTTTTCCACAATATTTTTAATTAATAGAACTGTCCTTTATATTTGGGTAACTGTTTTGGGGGGCTAGTTGTGTGATATAATGGAAAGAAACAAGTAACGATGGCAGATGTGTATTATAGTTACTCTGGTGCATAATACCTCAGGTGTGTGAGTACTACCAGTTGTACATGCCATTCTGGAACACCTACATTTGTCCTCTCAAAAGGTAGCCATATTTCAGTCGTGTAGACAGACTGAAGGTGTGTCTAGACAATTGTATGAATAGAAGCTGAAAGCAAAATGAAAGTTGTTTGTTTTGTAGATACTTTATGTAGGCGAACATGCCATTAACTGCAAATAAATTATCTCAACTTGAGAAGACGTAGCTCACCGGTTATGTCAACTATTGAACTAGTAACACTGCACTTGTGTCTTTTATAGGAAGGCCTAATAATGCATGTGAGTTTGAAGCAAGATTTATAATTACGTTATTTTAAAAGGGCTGTGTGCCCAAATATGATTATCTTATTCAATAAAATGTTTCTAATAATAGGCCAAGCCACGTTCTGCTTTTTTTGGAAAACAGGATAATAACATTTCATGTGTGGCTTTTTCATACTCTTAAAGAAATCAGTAGCATGCTTTTGACTCCTCCTAGGTTGGGCTCCAGGCTGTGACTCGCTATTTCTGTGAATGTATTGGATGAATCAAAAGTTGTTAGAAAGAGATCATATTTTAGTGAATGCATATGGTATTAATTCTTTATCACAAAGTAACATACACCTGTTAAATGACACTCTACTCTGAAGAGTAGCTAAGTGGAAAGGTCTGTTGTATGTGTTTAGGCATATCTGCTTGATTAAATAACTTTAAAAGAGCCGCACAGAAAGAAAACTGATGAGGGAAGTAAATTCTGTTCTGCCTTATGCATCCGTTAAATTGTTCACTAATTTTTCTGAATGCTTTTGCAACTCAGCTGACATCTGATCTTTAGGAATATTACTGAAATCCCAACTGAGTTGGCCAGTTAGAAAAATAAGTCTTTACTTTTTTTTTTAAGTAAACATGCACTATTTGGAGAAATACATAGAAATGCAGAGAAGTGAACTGAAATTGTGGCAGAGACAGACAGATGTTGTCCTTGTGACCTTTTACAGCTGCTATTAGCTGGATTGATAAATGTATAATGAAGGGTAAAAGTTTACTTTTATGTTGGTTTTCTGCTAGAGGCTCCACGTCTTTGTGATTTGCTGTTGCAGGAGAGGAGAAATTGAATTAGGGGCTGTAATTAATAGGATTCTAGGTAGACAGCAGGGTTGAAGGGACCTGAGGAGGTTTGCAGGGTACAACGAAGCAGAAAAAGCATCCAGTAAAACGTGTCTGTTTCAAAAATGTGCACTGCAGTACGTAATGAAGCAAAGGTTAGAACCCCTGGTTCCAGGTACTCCAAGAGAGGTTGTATGCTACAACGGCATGGCGTGGCAGGCGATCTTGTAACTCGGAGCAGATTTTGCTTCCCATTGGGCTTTTACAGTTTTGTAGGTCAAGGCAGGAGATGCAAGAGGGAGTAATAGGAAAAATGCACTGCTGATAAGGCTAATCTATATGCTTTCTTTTGAAACATCTCGATCCATTTCCAATGAGTCATTTCATAGTTCAGTGGCTTTGATTATCTTTAGCTTGTCTCTCTAGTCTCATGTTCTGGTCAGTATAGATCTTTACATATTGATTACCTCCTTGGTTCCTACTATCAGGTACATCGGGAAAGCTCAACTTGAGAATCAAAGCTTTAGAAACTCTCTGGTTTAGAGATTAACTCTGATCAAGTCTATGTTAGGAGTAGAAATGAAAGTTAACAGAAGGATTAAAACTGGGCAACTATATTCAACTGTAACACAGCAAGAACACTTTATGAACAGTATATTAGAGAATGGGGATTTTGTCCTGGACTACCTATGTTTCCTTACTGTAGTCTATGCCTCTTCTTTAAATTGAATACGCTTGCATGTTCCTTCCATTTTCATGTCGATTTTCTAATATCTGTTTAGACAAATACACAATGAAATCTGCTAATATAAAAGCGCATCTGACAATTTTAACTTGTTTATTTGACTCAGTGATAAGTATCACTTCTTCCACTTGACACGTTAAATGAGATGATGAAGGATATTTAAATATGAAACTTAAGCACTTACCAAGGGGGGAAAAAGTACTTTTGTAACAACAAAAACTTACGAAAAGAGGTTGCTATGAAATAAATAGTTAAAAAGTTTTTAATGCAACATGTAAAAATTGATAATTGAATTATTTTTTAAAAAAGGTTTATTAGAACTGTTAACAAGTGGAACCCAAGTGCTAATAGAGAGTTTAATTTTTTGTGTACTTAGATTACTTGCCAAAGACTTCTTCATTTTGATCAGTGAAAGAATATTTTGGGGTAGTTGACAGACAACCTTTTTTCTTCACCGAAGCTCATTATTGCAGATTTCATTGTTCTGAAAGGAGGTCTGCCTTTATAGAGCATACCATTATTATTATTATTGTTATTATTATTATTATTATCCTCTTTTTCCCATTTGTATTTCCATAAATAATTCAAACTTGAACTCATTTAAAAGGAGAGAGATAATTAAATTTGCATTGACAAGCACTTTCGTTTGCCTTTTCCTGGAATTGGGAGTGGCTACCGGGGATGATCTTTGTCCTTGCTGTTTTCCATAGTGAAGCAGAGACCAGTTTGACTGAACTGTAAATGCAATGTGGGAAGAATTGGGAACTTTGTCTTCAGGGAATGCGTGAGTGTTTGTTCGGCACACGTGCTCATGCACGTGACCAGAGAAAAGCAGACCCCACCTGTACTTTGAGGAATCTCTTCACTCTATTCATTATTGAGTAGTTGGCAAAGGTCATTTCAGTTCTACGTAGTAATCAAAAAAAGAAACAGTGTTAGATACTAGGAAGAAATACTAAAAAAATGCACAATTTTACTACTGTATAAATTGGTCATGCTCCCACATTTTGAGCGTTTTATGCAGTTTTGGTGACCTTATATCTAAAAGATGTGGTAAAGGCTAGGAAAGCTTTTACAAATAGTCTGACTTGGCTTGAAAGAGAGATGACTTGATGCGTAAGTATATCATGTATAAAAACATGAGTATCATGAAAAACTGAATAGAATGTAATCAGGCGCTTTGGTAGCACAAGAAAACATCCAGTTGAATTGAGACTGACATTTTTATAGCCACAAATTTACTTTTACACAAAGCACAAGTAAACTCTGCCCCCTCTCATTTGGGAGGCAGAAATATATTAATGTGTTTAAAAAGAAAGGAATTCAACAGATTTACATAGAAGCACTGACTAGTAATGAACTATAATACAGACTCTGGCTTAAAAGTCTGAGAAAGTATCCTGGGACGCCTGATGTTATTTGGTCTTGTTCTTGCACTTTTTTTTCCTTAAGAATTTATTGTAGGTTGCTGTCAGAACCTACAATTGAGAGACTTTGGGTCTTGCCCATTATGATTTTGTGGTATTACTGTTGTCAGTAGTATGGTAGGTTATGGAAGCGGTCTTAGGTAGGTTGAAGGTGTAACGTTGGACAGGATTCAGAGCGTGGGTGAGAGGAGGCTGTAAAACCTAGCATGGGGGCTAATCCTGGAGACCCAAGAGTTTTGGTAGTAGTGTAATTTACAACACTTCATCTAACAGAAAGTTTTTTGCTTTAGCAAAAATTATTGCATTTTAGTGTCACATATCTTGTTCTTTTTGTGATATTACACGCACAGGAAGGCGATGACTGAAGAACAGTGTATATGCGTATTGAAATAAGGATCCAGCTGCAGGCTGTGTCAGCATCTAGTGTATTGGTATATAGCCTTCAGTACCATGCTCATGCTAAGGAACAACTTTGGAAGGGCTCAAGACAGGACTTTGAATTTACTATCTGAAGTGTGCCTTCTGTACACTACCTAAAGAGAAGTGGGTGGAGATTAATTTAAGCCTCTTGCTTTCAATTACTGCAACCTCAGTGCAGAGCCTCCCAGTAACTGTGACACCCACAAGTGAGCTTGTTTCAGAATAAAGGTTATAGAAGTATCAAAATACTTGATAGAAGGTTTGAGATGATGTGGAGGTCATTCCTTTAACAAGTGTAAAGTTTCCTGATCAGCGGTGCCTAATTTGTGCTAACTGTGCAAGCGTGGTGTTTGCAAGACTTGGACATCAGTCCAAAATTTCATGTCTAGGAGTTGTACTGGACTGTCTACGTGCATGTTAGCTACTGCTCCTTAATGAACTGCCCTGGTCACTGATACTAACAATGATATCAAAATAGCAGGTTAGGAGACCTGAATCTTCTGCAAAATCTTTTCTAAATTGGTGGTTGGAGTTTTGCAAAGGGTTTCACCTTGGTTTTGATTGTGCTGAAATATAAAAAGATGTCTTGCAGCAACACGAGTTTTGCAAACTGTTGGTGTGCTTTCCTTTTCCATTTCCTTTTCCAAAGATACTGGGAACCTTTTTTGTGAAGTGAAACCTGAGTATTGTACTTTTGTGGTGTTTTTATTTTTGTTGTGTGCTCAGACCTAGTTCCTACTTCACAACTGTAATTCTGTGGTGTTCATTGATTTAGATACCCTTAAATCTACAGAACAGTTCTGTGTGGGCTTTACTCTATTTAGGTCCATTTTTCACATCACTGTGAATTGTTCTCAAGGTTCATGAAATCAACTTCTTAAATTATGACTTCTGTCAATAGTTTGACGTGGCTTAATTGCTATACAGTTTGTTCTGAAAAGCATATTTATTCAGAAGGTAATGAATCTTGTTTAAATATAGTCAACTGCATTGACTTTGTCCCTGTTTTATCTTCTACTTACTCCTCAAACGTTTGGTAGCAGCCTCAGAAGGTCACATCTAAAGGAGTTCTGTACCTGTGCTGAGTTCAGCATGCTGGGAAGACTGTTCTGTCTGCAGCAGATGTTCCAGCATGTCCCCATACACGCTGAAAAATTAGTCTTTTATATAAAACCAGGTCTTGATAGGTTAGCACTTCTGTTGTTTGCAGTGTGTGACACTTACTAGCTTGTGGTACAGGTTGGGATGCTCAGAAAATTCCCAGATCAGTATTGTGTATGGCCATGTCCACTCTGGTTTTACCTCACCTTGGCTGGTAGTTTTTAGGGGTTGTGAGGCTGCTTTTTGTTACTCTACCTGCAGAAATGTGATCATAGATCACAGCTTAAGTGCAAAAACGTTTCCCTCTTTCCAAACTCCCCTACACAACAATAACATCTAGTTCCAGAAGGGAAAAATGATATGAAAATGAGGGGGTTTATTAAAGGGAATGACCCAGAGGGTAAAAAGGTGGTGATTCTTTTACTGTTCCCTGTGTGTGTTTATTCTGAGCCTCTATCAAAACCATCTTAAAAAGTTTTTTTTAAAAAAATTAAATAAATAAAAGCCACATGCTTAGAGTAAAGAATGGCATAACAAGTGCAATGAAAACCAAAACTGATCAAAGAATGGAACTGTATCTAAACAAGGAAAACAAACTAATAAGTTGAAAGGCATAACAAGGCATGCCTAAAAGGATCCTGAGAAACAGCTGATGGCATCAAAACAGTAATAAAACTTTTCAGATGTTTCAGGAGCAGTAAACCTATTTGTTTGCTTCTGGTTAGGTAAGATGGTTCAAGGAAAAAGAGGCCATAGCAGAAAAACTCAAATTTTTTTGTTGGTGGTATTTTCTGTGGAGGAGTTAATGGAATACTGGATGTACTACTATGATGAGTCTCTTGAGAGGGTAGTATGGCTGTGTTGGAGCAGGTGAGGAATGATGAGGGCACATAGAAGACATGAGGCACATGGAATGGGCAAGCCTACCTGCAACCTAGAGTCTCATTATTATTTTAGCAGCAGGTTTTAAAATTGCTATGAAATGTGGAATCCCTTTCATCAGCTGCATGCAGTTTCTCCACTCTTCCCTTTATTCTGATTCAGCTTGTTTGTATTGCCCTTTTGTAAACTAAATCTGGGAAGTGATCATTTAAAAGCAAAAATGCCCTTTTCAGGGACCTTTTTTTTTAAATTAGATTATTTCAGGTTTTGTTTTGATCAGAGATAAAATAGCTTTTGGCACTTGCACTACAATTGCTCAATTTCTCCTTCTGTTCTTCTCTCTAGTCATACTTTGTCATGTTTATGCCACTTGTATTGATGGGGGTTTGTTTGTTTTTTACAGTGACTACAGTTCCTGTCTCACCTCTTTGATGGAAGAGGACTATGACCCAGAAGTGAACTCTCCACTGTAGAACAAGAAGCTCTCGTGGAATAATTTGTGTCCTTTTAAAAGCAGCACCCAGTCTACAAAAAATAGAGTAGAAGAGATTATTTTTGGACCTGGCATTTTTTTGTTCATGTGACCTATGTTTCAGCATGTAAATCGTGAAAAACGGGGAGATAAACATTTGTGCCTGCTTTTGAGCTTTATATCAAGTAGTGCTTAGTTCTGTGGAACATTAACCAAGTTACGTGAAGACCAGAGTATATCCTAACATTCATTTTTTAAAATACTATACCTTTTTTTTAGCAAATGTATGTGATAAAAATGAAGTTTATATTTTAAGAGCACTTGGGCAGATGCTTCTTGTTTAGATCTCAGCATTTGGGACAAACGTTTTTATGTAACGTCGTCCTTTTTCCAGAGTGTTCAGGTTGATCTGCTGCAGATCATGAATTATCCAGCAGACTTGAGTGTATCTGTTCAGTATTAACCATGGTGTTGCTCTGAATGTTGTCATGCAGACTTGACAAACCTTTTTGTAATGTAAAGGCTGACTTCTGTACTACCACAACCAGAGGAAATTTAATGAGGTGAACGTGGTTGTGGCTTTTTTTAAATATAAATTACCTTCTTAGGTATTTTTTTTTTGTAGTGAGAGTGCAAAAAGAGGTTAAAATGAGCAGCTGAGGGGGTGAAGGGCACAACTGGCACGAAGTGCGGCCTCTCGTGCTCTGCTTTGAGACGCACTATTGCCTCAAGGCTGGCCTTACAGCATACTGGAGAAGGAAGGAACCCGAAGGTCAGTGAAGCACAGAAACTGAGGACATTGGACTGCAGAGGCCAAACTCAGGGTAAGTGATCATACGTCCTTTTTTCTTTGCTTATATAGTGTTGACTTGTTCATAGGAAAATTAAAGTTGAAAAATAAAGCTAAATGGTAAACTGGAGAATCTTGCACAAAAAGGCAGAATTGAGTTATATAGAGCAATAATGGAATTTTTGTCATTCTCAGCAGTGGAAGTTGCTACGACATGTTGAAAGAACAATTCAGTTTCAGATTCCTCAGTGAGATGCCTCAGCTGGTCTTCAGTTGAACTTCCATTAGGATCCTTCAACCAGCTTGTGTTCTGTTCCTAACCATTCGGTTTCTTAGTTTCAGCGTAGGATATTCCCTGGTGTGTGGAAGTTGGTGGATCTGGATACAATTTTAAGTTGGGGTGCAGGAGCTGGTATATGGTTGTTTTTCAGATCTCTGGTCTGCTCTCAATGTCTCTAACATCATCACTGGTTTGGTCATATTTGATTTACAGCCTCTGGAATAAAACATGTAGTAATCACCCCTTTGTAAACGGAGACAATGAGCAATGAAGGAATTCTGCCATGTCTTGATTTTACACATCTGTGTATTGTATGGCTTTTGTTCTGTTTTCTTCCCATGTCCATGCCCATCCTATCATGAATTTCATGGGTGTGTTAATGGTAAATGGGAAATAACTGGGAATGTTTAAGTTCTTACCTGTTTCGGTCAGCAGGAAAAAAAAAATGCTTAAGTGTAATATGAAAAACTACAGCACTTCCCCTCCTATTCATATAGGCCAAGCTTTGGGAAATAAATTGTATTATTATTTCAGTTTGGAAAAGGGGACAGTCAGGGAATGTTCTTTTCATTTACAGATCCTGGCCATGAGGTTTGACACCTCATTTTATTGAAGGGAGACACTGGACCTAAATGGCGCAGCATGACTTTGTTCCTGCCTGGCTTAACTTCTCAACACCACAGTCAACCAAGGTAATATTAATACAGATCACCTCCTTTTACAGCTGTGACAATAATAAAAAGTAAAAAATTGCCCCAGTGTTTTGTTGAACTTAAAATGTTTGATTTTAACTTCTTTTGTGTTTTTAAAGAAGGCTTTTGGAAACTTAATAAGGTGAAAATCATTTTTGTTGTCTTTGTTCCAACAAATGTATCCCCTTTATTTCAGAGGAGGAACAGTTTTTGTGTTCAGACACAGTAGTAGTTCAGTGTCCTTGTGTTGAGACTTGAGTGGGATCCCAAGTAGAAAATCGTTAAAGAAATGGCCCTGAATCTGTGGGAGTCAAGACTTGAGCAGTCACTTATTTACAATTCAAAACATAATTTGGGTGTTGTTTATGAAAATAATCTGACCCTTGCTGAGTAGTAGATTGGTGATAAGCCCTTGGGCTCTAACTCCAAACTCGGAAATACTCATTAGGTTTTTTGCAGCCTTAAAATGAGGGCAGTTTGCCTGTCATCTTTGTAAAACTGGTTCCAGAAGCAGCTTAGGTTGACCAGAAGCAGTGGTGCGCAGTGACAGGACAAGAGGTAATGGGCACAAACTTGGTCATAGGAAGTTCCATCTAGACGTGAGGAGGAACTTCTTTACTTTGAGGGTGGTAAAGCACTGGAACAGGCTGCCCAAAGAGGTTGTGGAGTCTCCTTCTCTGGAGATATTCAAAACTCACCTGGATGCATTCCTGTGCAATCTGCTGTAGGTGAACCTGCTCTGGCGGGGGGGTTGGACTAGATGGTCTCCAGAGGTCCCTTCCAACCCCTATCATTCTGTGATTCTGTGACCCAGGAAGTCTGGTTTAGGACTTCAACGATTTGTGTTACTTGTGCCTGGTGGTGGAGAAAAACATTTGAATAGCACACTAGATCATGATGGACAACACTGATGAACAAGAAAGAATACAGCTTTCACCTTCATGCTTAAATATGAGGACACAGAAGTAATTTCAGGATATTTGATCCATTTAAAACAAACCTCTGAATTTTTTATAAATGAGGGAAAGTGAAGAGTAAAAGATTCTTTGGAATCTTAATGCTAGAAGCATTAATGTTTTCTACAGCATCATAGTTGTTTCAGTCCAAAAGTGCTTTAACTTACTTGAGCATACCTGAATTTTAGTCAGACTGATGAGATCCTCCATTGCTGTCTCCTCTTCTGTCTTTAGAGGGAGTGAATGAATGAGCACCTGGGTATTACAGAATTTCTTAAATTATTTTGCAGAAAGTATGTGTTTGCAAAGACCACTGGTAAGATTAGTGTATTATGTTCTCTCTGAATCTGTGTAAGATACATGGATTTGTGTGCCATTCTGATCAGGTTCACATGGTTGTTGATGTTGTTGGCTAAGCAATGCAGATATGGATGCTGTATTGAAAACTAGTACAGGAGTGTGAGGTTTGGGGGGTTTTTTCAATCAACAAAATGTCACTGGACTGACAGGCTCCTGGAGTGCCTTAATGAACGCTTCGTTACATCACTTCTTACTTTCTGCAGTCCCCTGCAGCCACCTTTGAGAAACATGGAGAGCATCTTCCACGGGGAGAGGGCCGCTTTGGGGTGAGCCGTAGGAGACACAACTCTTCTGATGGATTTTTCAATAATGGGCCCCTCCGAACTGCAGGAGGTGAGTAGGAAGGATCAGAATGCAGCCTGAGGGCAAACATCTTGGAATATTCTACAGAATGAAGAATTCTGCAGAATATGAACAACATTTCCCAAAACTGTACCTTTTCAAAACATCCTATAAGAAACTTGTACTACTCTCTTCTCCCATGCCATGTGCTCAGGCCTTAAGGGGTTTTTGTGGTAGCTGTATGTGCATTGTGTAGCTTGGTTTGTTTTGTGATATAATCACACAGTAGCTTAATAAGTTTGGCCTAGTAGTTACTCAGTGAGCACTGACTTAACAACAAGAAAAACAACCTGATATTTCCAGTATTCTGCACGCTGTGTTGACTTTTTTATTTGCATACTTATCTCCTTTTGTTTAGACTGCTGGCATCAGCCCTCCCTTCTCCGCCATGATTCTGTAGATTCTGGTGTTTCTAAAGGAGCTCATGTTGGGCTTTCTGGCAGTCAGCCTGGCTGGCATGGTCCCTCACGGGGCCATGATGGTGTGAACCAGCGTGGTGGAGGAGGAACTGGAGTTCATCGCCACTGGAATGGCAACTTCCATTCTCGGAAAAGTTCCGCCTTTCAAGAAAAGCTGCCTGTTGAATCCAGGGAAGAGAAGAAGGAAGATAAAGAGCAGTTGCAATTTGAGGAAGAAGACTTTGTAAGTGTGTAGCTTCTCACTAGAAGTGGCAGCTGTGAGAAGTGGCTTTTCAGATCTCATTTTTATTAGCGTTGATAGGTGGCGAGGATCTAGAGTTGCATTCCATTCCGTGTTTGAGATCACAACAGATTTAACAAAATTATTCCAGTGCTGATAGGATGCTAATTGGTACCCAGAGTCCTCAGGATTTGACGACCTGTTGGATTACGGGTTTTGGCACATTACTACATTTTGCCAAATGGTTATTATGAACTGAAGACAGCATTGTAATACACAAGCCAGATCTTCAGTGAAACCCATAAGGTGACGTTTTGGTCTGCCACAGGAAGAGTAGTTGTATTGACTTTGTGGCTTTGCTTACAAAGCCTTCTTTTGCTCCTAAGTACATCTGTTCGGCTATCTTTGCTCTGCCTGCTGTTCCTGTTTCCTGCATTCTGGTACATGTTGGTGTTTGTGATAACCTTCCCAAGCTTGTTCATGACATGGGCTCAGACCTTTGCAACCATCTGTCTTGAATCTTCTGGAGTAGTATCTCGTTATCAGAGATGTTTTCCTATCTGTCTTACTCTGTGCGTCGAGGTTTCTTGAGCCATTTCTTCCATCAGTATCTCCAATTCATCAATTTTCTTCTTATCGAGCATTCTGATTCACATGGTGTTATCAGTACAATAGTCTCTTACATCCTGGCTCTATTTTTACTGGAATATCTTTAGTTTTCCAAACTTTACCAAATAGTGTTTGGATTTATGGCTTTCATCCTTACCACATGCACTCCTTAATGCTAATGCTTTGAGATGTATGCATCTTTTCTGCTTTCTCTTTCCGATTTAATTTTCTCCTGTCCCCTGATGAGAATTTTATTGTTATCAGACCACATATTTTGCTTTTTGCATCTTGTTTCTTGCTCTCTCTAGGCTCTTCTTGACCAGTGTAATGAGGTCGGTATCATCTGTAAGGTTCTGGTAACTTAGTCCCTTCACCTAATGCAATTCCTCTGACTTCATCTTTAATGCTAAAGCCATTGCTACCTCCGGTAATGAGAGTTTCTGGTGATAGTGTGCACGCTTGTGTGTATCATCATCTTGAGCTTTTTGCTTTCTTACTCAGCTTTTCTCTCTGGAAGGCTGTTTACAGCTGAAATTGTCATGGCAGTTTAATGGCACTTCTTCTATTCGGAAGTTAGGAGTTGGAGTGAAATATGAATGCCACACAGTTGCTTCAGGCCAAAATCTAGAGCCTCCACTTACATTGCCACAGGAGCCAATTTGATTTAAGCTGCTGGGTTTTTTCAGTGAAGTGCCTGGGGAGTGATCGCATGCTCTTGTTCAACTGCTTCTCCTGGGAGTGGTACCCTGCATCACAGGGTGGTTAACACCCAGAGAGCAGTGACAAAGCTTGTGTGTAGATCTCTGTTAATCTCATTTCTCAAGAATACTGTAATTCAGGATTTCTATAAGCCTGTTCTTTAGACTGTCAAAAGCCTGTTGAAATGTAGAAAGTTATTGTAATGATTGCGACTGTGCACTGTTGTAGTCTATCTTGGTCTAAATCTCTCTTCCGCGTACTTCTTTATTCACTTCTTCAATGCCTTGATGAGTGCCTTTCCCCAGCTACATGGCTGTTTTTTCTGTAATTACTTCCCCCAGTTTTTTTAAGACGCTAATACCACACACTGTCTAGCAGCAAGCTTTGCTAAATAACTCCTGTATTGTTTCTGCCATACTGGTGAAACTAATGTATACTGTGGTTAAGTATGTAACTGTTAGGTCTGTGTGGCTGACGATGGCAACACTTTTCCTGAAAGGTCTGCAAAACAGTCTGTTAGTCAAAGTTCTCCTGTGGTGTGAGCACCCCTGCTATAAAACTGACCTGTAACTAAAAAATGAAGCACTGAAACAGAGGAATTTCTAGGGTCTGAGGCAGGAATTTATGCTATGGTGTGACATTTTTTCCTAACTCTTATAGAACAGGAATGCCTACTATTTCAGAAGCTCATTATTAGAGACTTATGCTGTCGTCATAGTAACTAACATATGAAGAATTCATTAAAAAGAGGAAAAAGATGGCTTTATTTTGAACTGAAGTTATTTGGGACGGGAGAAGAGGAATAGCTAATCAGGAACACTTGCCATTGAATGCTTAGATTTTCTGTACTCTGCTTTGAGCTTGGACAGGTCCTCAGTTGTTCCACTAAGTTGAATTCTGATACTGAATCAAAGGTAAGTCTACAGAGAGCACTGAGTCTGCATGCGGTATTGTCCTGAAAAGTGGACTCTGAAGCTTAACATAAATTTACATGTAGCTTTTTTGTCAGTAAAGGTGTATATATAGTCATTATTCATTTACATTAGGAGCCTAGTATTGCTTTTGGGTTTTTTTAATTGGTTAATGCATAATTATTGTCTAAACTATTTGGGAAACAAGACTAGATTCTTCATATACTGATGATATGGATTCTGGTTTATATTTTGAGCTGCTGATTAAATACCTAAATCTTTTATGTGTGTATTGGTTGGTGGAGTCTGCTTAATCATATAGTAGAAGACTAAAGGGCCTATCCTGAACCCTCTGATAGTTCTGTTGGAAATACAGCAGAAGCCAAGGAGAATACAAACTTGATTTTTAGATGTCTTGTGACAAAGCACTCTTTTTCTAATTCACATGCTGTTCAGAGAAATCTACCTGTCCTCTGGGTTCCTAGAAGCATAATGTTATGTTAATACTGAAATTTTGTTATATGCATATAATGATATACTCATTTGCATTGTGTATCATCTTTTTACAGCCATCTTTGAATCCAGAAGCTGGAAGACACAACAACCAGAACAAACCTTTAGGAACACCTTCTGGAGTATGGGGTAGGTAAAGGTATTTACATTGCTGTAGAGAATGCTGATGCTGAAGCAGAACCTATGTAACCAATGTTTAAATGCTAGTTTTGTCACTCAAAAAGATCTTAAAGACTTAAGCGAAGCAGACAGTTTGCAGCTTTCTCTCCTTTGTTATTTTCCTCCCCCAGTCTTCACTGATCTCTTGGCCTTTTTGTCTACTTGAAACTGCTTGTCTTGTCATAAAAAAACTGCTGGTGGCAGTAATGTCACTGTTCTGCGTTTGCTTCCTGTCTTATTGCAGTTACAATTTCATGCAGACATCGCTTGAAGGGCAGAGCAGATTTGAGTGAACTAGACATTAGTTCCTGACTTGTGATCTTCATATTAGAAATACAGCAAAACTGCCATAATTCTGTGGTTTGGATTTATTTGATTTTTTTAAACTTAGAACAGGCTTCGTCTTGATTCTGATGTGGTATGTGAATCTGGGCCTTTAAAAAAAAAAAGATTGAGTGAAACAAGGTACAAGTTCTAGCAACTAAATACAGTTTTGTTAATCTCTAGTTAGAATGGAGCTAGATTAGTTGGGTTAGATACTGTAAATAGTACAAATACAAAAAAAAAATCTCAAAAACACTCCATGCTATAGTACCGGATTGTATTCTTTTTGCATGTTTGTTAGGTAGCTATTGTTCTGCTCAAAAAAAAATTACAATTAGCATTTATGGGGCTTTTAGCTGTTTATACTATTACTGTTTTTAAATTGTTCTGCTCCCACAAATGTGTTGATTTGGCCTAAGAAATATTAATTGTGCTTGTTTGTAAAAGCACTGTGTCTTTTGAGGTATAAGTTATGCAGCTTTTTTGCTGTGTTAGTGAATTAACAAAGCTGATCCATGGTTGCTCAAAAAAATGCTAATATCTGTTCTGATTCCTGTAAATATGGTGGAAGGCTGTTAGCTGATGTCACTGGAGGTTTTTCCCTTCAGTGTCAAGGGAGCTGTTATGATTGTATGGAAAGAGATTGGACTTTGACATCCTTATCCAGTATCTTTGCTCAAAGCTCAAACAAAAGAACAGCTGATAGCAGTCTCAGGATCAGATGTATAGCATCTAAGATTGAGAGGGGAGAAACTGGAGCAGTATATGGAAGCTGTTATGAAACTGAACAATAGTATTTCAGAATCTTTCTCATTTTATTTTTACAGAAAACCCCCCTAGTGCCAAGCAACCTACCAAGATGCTGGTCATCAAAAAGGTTTCAAAAGAGGATCCTGCCGCCGCCTTCTCAGCTGCATTTACATCACCTGTTTCTCATCTGGCAAATGGCAACAAAGCCACCACCATTGTCCCAAGTGTCTATAAAAATCTGGTTCCTAAACCTGCAGCTCCTCCTTCCAAGGTACAGGGGTTTCCAGATGAGTTAGTGAACTGCAGATCAAGGGAGAACTCTCTCACTTGACAAGGGAATCAATCCCATAACAAATAGCAGGAGTTGGAATCCCGTAGTTGCTGGGGTAGTGGCCTTTACAGTAGAGGTCTGTTTACTACTAAAATTGTTGTTCTCTGTTAAAATGCCATTTGGTCTTGTCCATACAGAGAACTAACCTTTCTTCTGACTATACTAATGTCTGTTTGAAGGGGTGTGTTCTCATGCGTTAGACAAATCCTTATCTTAATTAGACAAAACAAGCAATGCTAGAGAAGTGGAATGTGTGCTAGATGTGCTTGAATTGTTCACGTGACTACCTGAAAAATCTTTATTGGGTTACAATACTTTGATGTGTTTAAAACACAATTGAGGCTATGATCAGATTAGATTGTAACATCCTGCAATTTAGCTCTAATTTAGTTGAGCCTTAAAGACAACCTGGAAAAGTAATGGGTTTTGTGCTGTAATTCTTTTACTGAAAGAAATACAGGAGTGTTGAAAAAACAAGAAGTTTTTTTGTTTCTTAGTTCTAGGCTTTATCTTGCCCATTTTTCCAGAGAATCTACGAGTATAGATGCCCTAGAAACTTTGTAGGATTGATGATGAAAGTATTTAAGAAGCTAAAGGAAATTATTAGCTAGGTTGCTCTTTAAAAAGGTGTCCAAATACTTTGAGCTCTAAAATTAATTAATTACTAATGCTGGCTGTGACATTCCAGCAAAATCTTCCCTATGATTAGAGTCAATTAATCTTACACACTTCAAAGATAAAGGCAAAATAGGAAAGATTAACAACTTTATTGTAAGAAAGCAAGTTTAGAGCTTCTTTTTCTTTTGTAAGTTTCTCTTAATTCAGGCCAAATTCTGCCAACTACAGGAAAAATCCTAATGGCTAAAATGATTATCAGATTGTCTGCTGCTGTCATCAACGGTGCTTTTGTTAATGAATGGTGACCGTTTGCAAAGCTAAAAGGTGGGAGGTCAGCGTGTCCTTAGGCAGAAAAACTGCGTGCATGATGCCTTTTTTTAAAGGTACAGACATAAAGCAGCTATGGTAGGATGCATTATTCCGAAGACTCTAGAAAGTTGTACGGAAATTGCAGTGCATAAAGTAGTAGAGGGGTCAAAACATTCCTTTTGACAAAGTCAGCAGTATTGGAAAGCTGTCACAGGCAAACTGAATGAAAAATGGTTTTGTTAAGTTGTGCCAAGTAGTATTGAAAGGAAGAGAACTGGTGGCAGTGAAACAAGTGCATTCTTTCTTAGCTAATTGAGATGGCTAATTGTTCACAGTCAAGCAATCCATGAAGGTCATAATCTGCAAACGATTCCTTTTTATATTCGTCTCTAGTTCTTGTGCTTTAATCTAGTAGCCTCCCTGAGAAAGCAATATAGGGGTCTGTCTTTGAATTTGTCTAAGCTGCCCCTTTGTGGAAGCTGGGAGAACAACAATCAGCAGCCAAGAGATGGGTGTCTAAACAGTGCAACCACCAGATCAGCGGAGAGAAACTTTGTCATAGTAATTCTACACCCTAATTTTAGTACCAGGCAATATTGTGCAGATCGGGATATTTTCCGGATTTGAAGGGAATGCTTGGAATGTGTGCTGTGAATGCCGAATAATCCATTCAATAATGTGGACTGCTCTTGTTTTTAAGTTGGAGTGGAAGAGTAATGCTGATGGTCTCTGCTAATGAATTACTTATTTAAAAACTAATAAAATAACCCAATGGAGAGTGAGAACATACTGAAATAATGGCTTCTGCTCTCATTGCTTGCAGAACGCAAGATCTGTTGCATCTCAGATTTAACTGAATCCCGCTTGTGCATGAGTTATTTTGCTAATGACTACAAGTTTCTTGTTTAGGATCCTTTTTGTAAAGACTGTCGCTTCACAGTGTTTGTCCTTGGTTGATAAGAGAGGCTCAAGAATAACATTCCAAGTAATAAAAACTTATCTTGAAGTCTTTGCTTTTCAGCCAAATCACCAGTGTATTTGAAGGGATACAGCAGAGAGTATTCAGAGCAAAACAGCAAGTGCTCATGCACTTCAATGAACTGTCTGCTTTTTCTTTTTTTTTTTTCCTAAATCAGTACAGTGATGGACACTTTCAGAGCCTCAGAAAATAAATAATTTGCATTCTCAGCCTGGGCAGAAATATTCCATGATGTGCTTCTTCCTTGCACAGGGGAAGTTCCTGTCAAGTGATGCAAACCCTTCTTTTGTGGCATACAGTGTTCCTATATGAAATGGGAATTTAATTGGGATTTTTTACTTCCCATCTGTGGGTAGCTGTAAGATGCATTGCATTACTTGGTGGTGATTCCAATTAATGAAGAGCAATGCTGGATTTTCTCTTTGAGCTCTAATGGTGTTTTACTGGAGGGTGGGGCCTATGAAGCAGAATTGTGTGTGGTCTAGGGAAAACAGAAGAAGACGGGGAGAAATAATGGTTGTGGAGGTAAACTTGAGACTGTTCTTGGAGAGGGAGGAAAAATATCTGTACAACAGCCAACATAATGTTTGTTTATTTGTTTTTCTACTTGCAAGCAACCCCTTCTTGTGCCTTACCATTTACTGTCCAGTATTTTGTGTTCTCTTCAATATAGCCAAGTCCATGGAAAGCCAACAGAAGTGAACATAAACCAGGCTCGCTTTCCTCCAGCCGTGACTCTGCCTTTACCAGTCCAGTGTCTGTAACCAAACCCGCGGTACTGGCGAGTGGCTCAGTCCTCACCTCTCCCAAAGAGGTAAGGGGTTGGGTTTGGGGATAGGGTGGGAACTTTATCACTGTTACCTACTATAGCTTAAACATGATAAGGTCCTCTCTGTACATGGTATACCTACCTTTGCAACCTTGAAGAATGACTCACTTGTACATTCTTAGCACGTTCTGCCACATCTCTGGTACACTAAAAGAAATAAAAATGTGGTTTACGTGGATGTAAAGCCATTGGTTTTTTTCCGAATGTATTAGAATTTCCCTCCAATATAAAAAAAAAAAGTACTGATGCTTTAAATAGTGTTGCATAACTAGACATGTGTAGACTTGGTGTTATCAGAGTACAGATACCAAGAACTGATGTGAACAGATAGGTAAACTGATTCCCATGCTATTCTTTAATACAGGAAAAGAAGGGGAAGGAGGGTGATCTGCCTCATTTCCTTTCTCTAGGAGAGCAACAGCACAAGCAATGAGCTCTGAGAGGGTTGAGGGGGTTTTTAGCTACAGTGTCTTGTTTTTAATTTTGTTGTTGGAAGGAGGTGAGGTGGAAAGTGGCTTACCTCTGCTTTTGGTCTGAAGTATGGAGAGAACCTTGCATATAAATCTGTTAACATTTCAGCAGTAACTGTGACAAAACACAGTTTGGCCAACATTTCTATGCATCACTTCATAGTTTATATACAAAACGCTCAAATTCCACAAAGCTTAATAGAAAAGTGACACTGAATAACTTTTCTCCTCTGCTCCTGGGAATCAAAATTCAACAGGTTTGTGATCATATGTAAGAAGAACAAAAATAAAACAGGCTGTGATAAGTGGCCTAGTCATGTAATTTGAAATGAATGTGTTTGCATTTCAAGTGTAACAGTGGGTTTTTTCCTAGTTGTGCATTTGTCTTTCCTTTACAGATATGACTTATAAAATAAGACTTTGTCATCTTTACGATTCTCTGCTTTGCAGGCTTTACTGTGCAACAGGCTGTACTTTTCTGCTTTAGCCACTGCTGAGCGTAAAAGCATTCTCTGCTTTGCAGGCTTTACTTTGCAACAGGCTGTACTTTTCTGGTTTAGCCACTGCTGAGCGTAAAAGCAGTCAGTAAAAGCAATAGTTAACAAGCATGCATCTGTCACTTTGACAAATAGATCTTACACTGTATCCCTTCCCATTACCTTGCTTTTGTCTGTCCTCAGATCAAGTCCTTTATGCTACTGACAGCCTTCCTTTTTGTGTAATGCACAGCAAAGTATGGACACCTTTGCAGCATAAATACGTAAACTTAAATAGGCTTTCATCTCCAGATAGATAACGAGAAGGGCATTCACTTTATATCATACAGTAGTAACACAAGTAGTCTCCGTTATTTTATTCCCTCCCACAAGAAGGTCTTGCCTTAAACTTCAGTCAGCAAAAGATGTCAGGTACTAATCTGACAGCAGGAGTAGGCAGCTGGTTTCCCCAGAACAAGCAGTACTTCCTTTAATACTTCTTCTATTACCTGCATCAGTCAACTAAACAAAAAGGGCTTAAAAATTCCTCCCAACTAAAACTGACCACTTGTGATACATTTTTCTTTGAACCTGTTGGAGACATGCAGTATGACAACATCGGACCATGGCCAGCAAATACTACTGTAATCCTAGCTCCACAGGCCTACTACAAGTGATCTCTGCCTTTTTATTTCTGAAATGGGGATAATACCCCTCCCGCAGAAGTGTTGGAAATAGCACCTTTATTCATAAGAGACCACAGTGTGTTGACAACAAAAAGGGTGCCAACTAGCACTGGCACCATGTCCCCACAAGCCAGTCTAAGATAACCAAATTAAGACACAATCTGAATTCTTAAAATGATACAGGATGACTTTTCTGTTAGCTTAGCCACCCTGATGCCTGAACAAATCTGAGATTATGCATAGTGCTGTCATTTAAAAAAAAAAAAAAAACATTAAAAAAATCTGAGAGATGCCTTGATGTTTCAGTCAAAGGCCTAAACCTACCTTTAGAAAAGATGTCAAAAAATGACTACTGGTACCCCTTTACATAGCATTCTCTTCTAATGTTATAAAGCCTTCTACAGAACATTATGAATAAAATCAGAATTGAGGTAAAATTAATTCTCTTTCAGGACTCTTGTTTCTAAACCTTAGCTGTAACTGTCATCACCTAATGTGTAGAAATTAAGTTTTAGTACCTCAGCAGTTCTGTACAGTGCCATTAAAACGGCTACTTCTAGCAAAGAGCTCAAGTGCTTTAGTAGAGTATTCCAAATCACCAGAAGACATGTAATTTTTAGTCTGCTTTGTTCATTATTACCTTCTGTCCCTGCAGTCAAGCTAATTACCATGTTGAGAGCTTTAATTTCAGTACTATGCTAGCTTTTTATCCTAATATTCACAGTCACTTGTTATGTCTGTTATAATTGCTGATTTGTTCCTTGCTGTGTTGAATTAGGCAAAATCTGAAAAGGCCACCTGAGAGATGTTTACTGTAAGACATTACTTTCAGCATGCACTTCCCTGAAAGGCATTATTGCACACCAGTGTTTCACGTGCAACAGGCATTAGAAATATCAGCAGCAGTTGCTGCCTTGTTTTTGTTTTGCTAAATATTTTAGTTCCCTTGATCTTTGCTCAGAGCACTGTGAGTATAATAAAAATACTTCGCAAAGGAGATTCATTCTGAGAGCCTGAATTTGCAACCTTCCCACCCTACTTTAAAAGGGGGGGGGGGGAGAAAAACACTACAGGCTTTAGGAAATTTTACTCTGTTTTAATATTGAGGAAAAAAGCAAAGCAAGTAAGTGAAGGAAAATAATAGTTTTGCATGCAAGATTCTAGTCTCAGGTATCCATATTAATAACTAAATTCCTTGTTGTCTTAGAGTAGCCAGACGTGAGCTCCATATATGAGCAGAAGGGTAAGATATTGGGAACTTTCACATAACATGTTTTTAGATTTCTTTTGCATGTCCAGTCAAAATGATGGAACAGACTAAATTGAAAGTTCATCTTGGTTAGCAATGTTTTTATTGCAGCGTTGCAGCTGGGGCACTACTGATGTGCGAACTGTTGTGCCTTATGCCTGGTTCACAGATTCAAGATAATTAAGAAAGCTTAAACACTGTGGAGGAGCATGCGAGGTTACCTTGGGTTCATGAATTGAGCTGAGCAGATTTCCCACGGTCTCCAGGGTTGTCTGTGTCTGGCTCCACACTGACCCGTCTGGGCTGTGAGCATATGTAGCAAGGAGTCGGCAGCATGCTCTTCAGGGGAGGATACCAAGGCTGTGGCTACCTATTTCACATCCAGTTGTGGTTAGTTAAGGATGTGACCACTCCTTGAAAGGAGATTACCACCCCATAGCTTAATTTCAGGGTAGCGTCTGTCAGGATGGCTTAAGATGCAAATTTGAACTGAGCCTCATTTTTTAATTTTTGTAGGGTAAGAGTCCTGCATTAAGTTCTCTGCCTTAATATTCTGTTGTAGGCTCCAGCATTGCTTGAGAGAGTTACATTGCCAAGGAACAAAATAAATGTATTCATGACCATGTGAATTGACTCTTAGGGGAAGAAAAAAATTAAGAGTCAGTAATGATAGGTGGGAGAACGATGCGCTGGTAAGGGAAGAGGTGGATGCGCAACACCAGTCAGTATTTCAATGGGAATTTGACATTAGCTTTTTTTTGAGGGGTTAAGAGCCAGCCAAAGAACTGATGGGTGTTTGAAAGCGTGAAAGGACCCTGAAGAGGGCCCCATCTTCACAGCAATACAGTTTGAAAGTCTCTGTATTCTACCTTCCTTGTCTAGAGTCCTTCCAGCACCACCCCTCCCATTGAGATCTGCTCTTCACGCTTGACAAAGCTGATGCGCCGTACCACTGACAAAAAGAGCGAATTCCTGAAGGCACTGAAAGATGATAGGAATGGGGAGATAACAGAGAACAGAGAATGTGACAAGCTGGATGATGTAAGATTGCTGTCCTTACTGTATATATGATCATTATGTATTTAAGGAGTCGGGTGCTGAAAAAAACCAGAGCAGTGTATGTAATTCAGGCTCTGGAGGAGGAAAGGAATTACTTCCATTGGTCTGGCACACATGCCAGGAGCAGTAGTGCACAGCACTGTGGTGGAGATCTGTACCATGATGAAATGCAAATGGATAAGTGATAAATGAGGTGGAAGGGAAGGGCACAGATGGTGAAGGTAATCTAGATTTTTTGCAAGGATTCTCTAAGGAGTGGAACAGTACCATATTTTAACATCTTAATTTGCTTTCAAACTTCCTTGTCAAACTACATCCACAGGAAAGTAGAACTCAGTGCTTGTGAAAGGTCCAGGATAGTGGCTCAAGCCTCAGAGGCTTGGACCAGGCCTCTAAATACGAAGTCTGTGGCTTAATGTATATGTAAAGGGCGTCCTTAGGAGTATTTCATTCTCATAGTTTTCTTACTCTCACTTTGAAGCCACTGATGATGGCTTTGTAATGCCAGCACTTACTCCCGTGACACAAAAGTGCCATCCACCAAATGTTGTTCTTACTGTGTTGTCTTGTCACAGCCGGTAGCAGTTGCTTTCAACCATTATGAGTCCAGGCTCTGTAAAAAGCACTGACTCAAGGTGAAAGGCTTTACTTCCAAAAGCAAAAGCTTGAACTTGGAACTGTGCTGTTGGCACAGTATGTGTGAGCACACTTTGATGCTCTTATTTTTATTTAGATGGAGAGCAACAGCACACCAGAACCAAAGGAAAACTGGGAAGAGAACTGCCATCAGAATGGCCTTTCTCTCCCTTTGCCGGAGGAGGGGGAAAACCTCTCTCATTCATTGGAAGCAGAACACAGGTGAGTAAATGGCAAAATAAAGTGTCTGGAGTAAAGGAGGGTGAGTCCTTGGACTGTGTGAGGAGAAGGAAACTATTTCAAAGACAACTGTCTTTCTGGGAAGCAGAAGTAGCTTTGTGTGTACTGAGCTAGAGGTGTGTGGGCTTCGTTACTAGTGCTGGACTGGGTGGAGTCTTACTGAACGTAAAACAAGACACTGATGACAGGTGAGCCAAGACTTTACCAAGGTCTGTAATTAAATTCCAGTGCTTCTCTAGTGCCACGTCCCTGTGTGTTAATGCTGCCTCGATATTTACCCGCCCACACAGGGAGTGAGCGCAAACCTAGCGTGATTCTGGTTAATTTACAAGCAGGTCTCCTAAATGGAATGTGTGAGCATCTGGTGTAAGCGAATGGTAAGTGTTAGGAGATTCTGAGCCACAATACTGGTTTGATTGCCTCATGTCCTCCTTCAGGGTCCTTGGGTAAAATTTCAAATCTCTGCCTTGCTTTCCTTCTGCCAGACTAGTTATTTACCCATTGTACAGGACTGCTGATGATTAAATATCTGTAAAAGACATTGAGTATGAAAAATGTTGGGTAAACACAAAGCATTGTTGAAGTGGTCTCTAATGTAGAAGATTCCCTGGGGAATTGGGAGTGATTTAATGCAAAACCTTGTGCTTCATGGACAAAATGTTCTCTCCTTTGCCATTGTTCCCTTGCTTTATTTCCCTTGCCCCTCTTATTTTCTCCACAAATCAGGTTATTGAAAGAAATGGGATGGCAGGAATATCCTGAAAATGATGAGAACTACCTTCCTCTCACAGAGGATGAGCTCAAAGAGTTCCAGATTAAATCAGAGCAGGTATGTTGACAGCTCTTGCCACTTGTGATGACTGGTCTTCTCTCTCTCCCTTCTCATGCACAAGTCTTCAGTGGTGTAATTCTTAAGCATGTTCGAGAAGACAAAGAATTTAAGTGATTGTAGTGCGATTGATGACCGCGTTATCTGTGCAGAGCGTGTGTATACAGTTAAATATATAATTTGTGTCCGCAGATGGTTAGTGACGGTTACTCTCAGCACTTTTGCTTGTTTTAAAACTTGCTTTCATTCCTACAGCGAAGAAGAAACGGATTTGGGAAGAATGGATTTCTTCAGGGCCGCGGCTCCAGCCTGTTGTTCCACTGGAGAAGCACTTTTAAGACAAAGATTGAGGACTCAGACACAGAAACTAGTAGCAGCGAAACATCAGATGACGATGCCTGAAAGTGGGCACAAGAAAATTAAAATAAATAAAACCAACCCAATAAACTCAGTTCATAGTTCAACATGTGTTTGGGGTTGTATAAACTAAACAGAGTTTATTCTGTCTCCAGTCTGTTCAGTTTTTTCTTTTGTTGTTGATACTTCATGCACAAGGGAAATAATTGTATCCCAAAGAAGAGAGAAATTGGCTTCTTTAGCTTTTTCTTTTGGTTTTGCCCTAATGCTTAATAGAAGTTTGTGCAGCTAGCAAATTTTGACAAAAATCCCTTGTGGGGCAGTGCACAAGTTCAGTCTTGTAAGCAGGATACAAGTGGCTGACTGATCTTTGCAACAACAAGCTTCTAACAGTGCCGCCTGCATTACATAATGTCGTGCGGTAACAGTGTGCTAAAACAATCATTGTCAATGACAAAATGGCTATTGAAGTTCTAATTATGTTAAATTAATGCTAATAACATGAATTTTTTATTTTATTTTATTTTTTTGGCGGCTCGGGGAGCTTCATCACTTAACCAGGCGTTTGTGGTTTTCTTTTTTTGGGTACAGCTGTAAAATATTTGGATATAGGAATTGTTTGTGTTCTTCTTCTTGCAGCCTTGATATTCAGGGTGGATTGTAAAATATAAATTTTTTGTGAGATTTCAAAGATTAAGATTATTTTGATAACATTATTTACAGATTTAAAAAAGTGACTATCACATTGAGTCTGTATGAGGGGGAAAAACTACTGCATCAAAAATAACTAACTTGGAATAAATATTTTGCATCAGTTTGCCAATTCTAATTGTCTTTCTTATGTAAGAAAAGCTTTCCTAAAGGGACTTGCAACTTCGGGGGTTTAATAGCACTGGGGATAAATAGTTTCCTCTCCCACTGTATTTTTCCACTTGGCAAACATTGCTGTAGCACTCAGACTGCAGGAGCTAAACTCTTCCTATAAGAGGGGAGAAGGAGAACAATGCTGAGATGATAGCCCATGTCTGTTTTTTTTTTTTTTTAAATAAATGAAAGGAAATAATTCAAATTATCTTCCACTAAAGCAGTTTGCTTTTTTTTTTTCCGCTTCATACAAAATCGTGAAGCTCGACTGATCGGTGTCACTTGTTCCTAGTGCAATGCTGCTGTTTATGTTCACAACATGGCAAGGGAATGTCTGAATCCAAAGCTGTTTTCATTGAAATCTTTTTTAAAAATTCATGAAAACATTTCTATTAGATTAAAAAGGATTTTACAAACAACTCAGTTGTGGCCTAAGCTATTTCAGTGTCTGTTTCAAGTTCAGCTTGTACGCAAACGTTTTGGATTGGAAAGTATTCACATGGTTGTGCGCTGGTTGCAAGTGGGTTGGATGGAATTGCACATGGAGTACGAAATCCTGGTGTCGTTGACCGAGGGCGATTTCACCCGAGGTCTTGCTTGGGTTTTTTAATCCACTCCTGACCAGGCAGAGAGGAGAGATGTGTAATAAAATCACAATGTTTAGCCATGAATCTTTGCGTCTGGACTCAAGGGAACACTCTCAGAGATACCAGGTGTTACTGTTCTACTTGTGCTTTTAGTTCCCACGGACGCTGGCGCTGCAGTTAACCCCCTGGGTGAGAGGGGTGAGGGGTATTTCTTCATTACTGCTATCTGGAAACCAGCCTCAAGTTTGGGAATGCTCTGGGCAGTGCTTGGCCTCCTGTAAGGCTGTTTACAGATTGTCTAGTTTTTTTTGGAGGACCTACCACTTTGGTCCCATCAAACATGGCTTTTGTCTGGAAAAGTTTATCCATGGTTTAGAAATTTCCTACATCTATTTAAGGGGGAAATTACGTAAATATATTTGCATTGTTGTCAAGAAATGGGCTAAGTTTAAAGAAGTCCTTCACATCACATCTGTGCTGATAGCCACTGGTAACAGGCCAACGGGATTGCTGAACAATTCCTGTCCAGAGTAAGGAATCTGCCTGAGGGGGGGACGGCAAAGCGGGACATGTGTGTACAGAGAGCTCCTTGCGCTTCATGCCAAACTCTTCCATGGGGTGCACAGGGTTTAAACATCGATGAAACTTTTAAGGCATGACAGACTCCCTCTGGAGAGAACCTTTTCAGGCAAATCCCCATAAATCAAACAGCAGCTTTTTCCTAAGCAAATCACTGATTTTCTGTGAATGGTGGCACTAGTGACAATTTGGGAGTGTGACTTAACAGCACCCTGAGAAGAGCCTGCGGATGCTCCTCACCTGAGCAGAGATCAGGGCAAGGACTGAAGGAGGGGAAGTCATTTTGGGAACAAGGGCAGGGCCCTGGACAGCCGTGGCAATGAGCAGGGGGTAGAAGGAGCTGTTTCACCTCTGGGGGGAGGTTGCTTATTAGCTTAAAGATAGCGGTGCGTAATTGTGAGCTGCTGCAAGGAGGAAAAGGGGCACTGCTGGGGTACCCCCAGACTGGGCAGGGCCGGCAGCGAGCGCTCTGTAACCACAAAAGGGGGAGCGCTGCGGTGGACGGGGCAGTCTCCTGCGGAGCATTGCTGCTGGCAGGGCCTCCCCCATCTTCTTTTCTGCAGATTGCTCAGGTGGCCAAGCGACATTTTTTTTCCCCCTTTCCAGTGCCCGTGGTGAACAGTGGGAATCGCTGGGGCCAGGGGTGCGGCCGCCTTCCCTGCCCGGCCACCCTCCCTTGCCCAGCCCAGCGTAGCAACGGTGGCTTCAAACATTGGAGCTGCCACCGCCAAGCAGGTCTGTGCGCGCCTCCCCGCCCTCTCCCCCGGCAGGGTGGCACCCCAGGTGACCCCCACCCCGCTGCGCTCCCCAGGGTGCCGCATGCCGGGCGCAGGGGGCTTCGCCTGCCCCCACTGCCACATGGCTTTCGGCTCCCGGCCGCTGCTGCGGGCGCACGAGGAGAAGCTGTGCCTCGGGACCCCAGCGGACGGTGGCTCCTGCCTCCCCGGAGGGGACTCGCTGCCCGTGGAGGGGGCTCCCAGCATGGCGGGGAGGCCGCAGGACACCTCGGTAGCATGGAGCGGGGTCTGGCGTGGGGCGTGCGGGGATGGGGCAGCCAGCGGGGACAAGGACGGGCACCAGGCTGGGTCGTGCCGCGGGTGAGGAAACGGTGTCACAGCCACCGTGGCTGGATCCAGCCTGGCCTGAGGCAGGGGGACCCTCTGGCCTCCCCTGCCATGCTGTGCAGGCAGCCCTCCGCGCTTATTTTGCCAAAGCCAGAAAGGTTTCTATTATTAAGCATTTTTTTCCCCCTTTTCTTCCCATTTGCCTCTGCGAGGTCGGGGTGTCCCAGCATGGAGACCATGCTGAGCCACGCCATCTCCTCATGCTTCCTGGGCTCCGGCCGGCCGTGCCGGGACAGCAGAGACCGGGGCGAGCGCGGGGGGCTCCCCTGGGGGACGTGCTCACCCCCCGCGAGAGGGCCCTGCTCCGCGCGGCTGACCCCACTTCCAGCCAGACAGCAGAGGTATGGTGAACCCCCACACCTGGGGTGGGCATCGGCACCCCGACAGCTCCCTATGCCCCGAGCTCCATGGCTGGTGGGGTCCAGCCCCTCCTGCCCGTGCCAACCCTCTGTGCAGCAGGGAGAGCCCAGCCGGCAGCCGGCCCCACCGCGGGGGCACGAGCAGCGGCAACAGAAGCTGCTGGAGGTCCATGAGCACCATGTGGCCGAAATCCGGGCCAGGACCCAGCAGCTGGAGCAGCGGAGAGAGGGTAGGCGCTGGCAGGGGTTTTGGGTGATGGGGAGGCACGTGTAGGATGCAGTAACCCCCTGGGGAGTGGGGCTGTGCTGAGGGACTTGGGTCTTTTCGTCTGGAGAAGAGAAGGGGGCAGTGGGGGGGGGCAGGAGCTTATCGATGCTTAAAAATACTGAAGGGGTGGGTGCCAGGAGGATGGGGCCAGTCTTTTTTCAGTGGTGCTCAGTGACAGGACAAGAGGTGATGGGCACAAACTTGGTCACAGGGAGTTCCAGCTGAATGTGAGGAGGAACTTCTTTACTTTGAGGGTGGTAGAGCACTGGAACAGGCTGCTCAGAGAGGTTGTGGAGTCTCCTTCTCTGGAGATATTCAAAACTCACCTGGACGCATTCCTGTGCAGTCTGCTCTAGGTGAACCTGCTCTGGCGGGGGGGGTTGGACTAGATGATCTCCAGAGGTCCCGTCCAACCCCTATCATTCTGTGATCCCTAATCATCCCACAGGGCTGTGCCGGAGGCTGGCAGCGCTGGGGACCAGGGCTGCTGCAACCCCCCACCCAGAGCAGGAGGAACTGGAGGTGAGCCGGGACCCGGAGGTGCTGCAGGATCATGTCGGACAGTTATCGCATGGAGGGTGAGCCCTGGCCGGGGCGGCGGGACTCAGGGCTCTGCACCCCTCAGGGCCAACACCCAGGGAGTGGGGTGCTCTTGGTCACAGGGGGGTCTCAACCCCTCACCCACCCCCCCACCCTCCCCGCCATGTGCCTGTTTCCTCCCCAGGGCTACCCTCTGCCTCAACACCCTCCTGCCAGCCATCGGGCCACTCACCGCCGAGGCCAGGTGAGAGTCTGTGGGTGCTGGCAGAGCCGAGCTGAGCGTCTTGCCAAGCCCCCGCCATGGCTGACGCCAAGGCTGCGGCAGGGCCCTGCGACTGTCCTACCTGCGCTCCGGCGGGCACAACCCAGCCATCCTGGCCCAGCTCGTTCACCTCCAGGCAGAGGCCGCGGCGCTGGAGAAAGGATCCACGGGGCTGCGCGGGGGCAGGAGGCTGGGTAAGCCCCAGTCCCATCCCCTGGCCCCACAGCCGGCGACTGAGGCAGCCCTGACTCCGCCGTCAGAGCCCCCCGACACTGGTGCACGGAGCCTGGACGCAGCGCTGCTGGCTGTGGAGCTGGAGAACTGGTGGCTGGAAGACAAGCTCCTGGCACTGAAGGTCCGGAGGGAGAGGAGAGCCGATGCCGGTAGGTGACAGTTCCCAGGGAATGGGGCAGCCCCCACCTGCACCCCACAGCCCACAGTTGCCTCTCTGGGGCTGGAGCTGTCACAGCCCCTGGGCTGCCAATGGCTCCTGCAAATATGTGCAAGGGGAGGGGGGGGCTGCAACTGCACAGCCCAGAGTGGGGGGTCACTGCATTTGGGGGGGGGCCTTGCACAGTGACAGCACTGGGCGGGGAGGGAACTGTTCCTTTAGACATTGGGGAGAAATGGGGAGGGAAGAGCCACTGCAGCAGCAGGTGGGGTGCCAGGGGAAGGGGCTGCGGGAGGGAGTGTAAACCCCACAGTGACGAGTTCCTGACCCCCAGCCTCGCAGGTGGCCCAATGGCACGCAGAGGAGCTGGCCCAGCTCCAGGCAGAGGTGGGGATGCTGCGATGCCACATGGAGCAGACAGGGCCACGGCTGCCCCCCGCCATCCTCCCGCCCCCCGTGGCCCCCCCGCTGCCGCCAGCCCGGGCCGCACCAGAGCTTTTCACGGTATGAGCCTTGTCCTGGGGCTCTTTCCAGGTCTCCAGGGGCAAGGGGAGATGGGGTCGGGCTGCTGACCCAGACAGGACAATGAGTGTGGAGGTACAGGCTTGGGGAGATGATTCGGGAGCTGCTGCCTTGGCCACAGCTGGGGACACAGGTGCCCCATGGAGCCAGGGCCACAAGGACAGGTGTCCCCCCCACCGGGTGCCGAACCATGGGCACGATTCGCTCTGCACACCCAATGCCATGTGTGGCATGGGGTGGCTGGGCCACTCCTGCCAGTGCCTGTGGCAGGATGGGGCCGGGCCCCCCCATCCCGTTAACACCACTTTTCTCCTTTCCCAGGAGTCCCCTGGACCAGTGCTGGGGACAGGCAGACCTGCAGCCCCTGGCCACCCCCATGTCCCCACTAGCCTCCCCCTTGTCCCCTTTGTGGCCCTGGAGGATCCCCCTCCCGCTCGGGAGCCCTTGGCACAGCACAGACCTCCCCAAAGGTGAGACGGGAAGGGGCTGTGTCCGTGTGGCACTACCCCAGCGTCCCCTCACCGAGCTGGAGCAGGAAGTCGGGGCTTTATTAACTGTATGTGGGATGAAGGGATGGCAACGTTTATGTGTCATAGCTGCAGATGAGGGGGCTTTGGACCAGCTGCATAATTACCACTGGGGCCCCACAGTGCTGGAGTGGGGGGGGAAACATGGGGTCCCTCCTTGGCCCAGAGAGGCTCTGGGCATTTTGGCAGCAGCAAGAGCAGGCAGGGAGGGGATGGGCAGCACCAGGCAGAGCCTAAAGCCAGCAGCCACCGAGCCCCACAGCTCAGCCTCCACTTCAGGCTGCTCCTCACCCCAGGGCCATGCCCACACACAGCAGAGTTGTTTCATCCTGTTCACTGGGCAGCCTGCGAGCCGGGGGGACACAATCACTTTGGTTTTCTCCCTCTCCCTACAGCTCTCTCCCTGGGGCACGTCCCCACTGCAAGCCCTTCCTAGAAGCCTGACAAGAAGTGTTTACAGCTCAGCTCCAGGACCAGCAAAACCCACAGCGGTATTTCCTCCTCCGCACTCAAGGCCATGCTGGGTGTTCAATAAATGGCTTGCAGCTTCTTGCTCTTGTATCTTGGCATAGTAACTTGCCATGCAAATATTTGCTGGTCTGAAAGTGGTAATAGGCTATATGGGTATCAGAATATATGTATGTACACAACACATATTTGTTCCAGCCTACTTACCTGTGGGCAGCAGTGGCTGTGCACCCTTTCCCTGGGGCATGATGTCAGGGCAGGGGAAGCACCAAGAGGTGCTCAGGGTGGTGAGAGATCTTCCCCTTCTTTTAAAAATGCAGGGAGTGATAAAAGGTTTGAGAATAACATCTCCCCCTCGCAGAGGCCTGCCCTGGCTGTGCAGCACAAGGGAGTGTAGTGCCCTGTTCACTCTCATGCCCATATCTCCACCTCCTTACAGGGAGTCCTTTGCTGCCAGGGCAAGGGGCAGATGACACACAGCCTCCCAGCCTCACTCGGGCACATACATGGACTCAAGGCACAACAGTATCAGTCCCAGGAGCCATTAACCCCTGCATCTCCACAAGCTCCTCATGCACAAGGCTATAAAGGAGTGGAGGTTGAGCAGAGCCAACTATGCACCCGTGTCCTGGCTGTTCTAAGGAGTGCAGGGAGCAGACAAGCTCTTATCAGCCTTCCCCAGGGCACTTAGGCTGCTCAAGGCTAAGGGAGGTGCCACAGGCACCTGCACCAGGCTCAGCCCAGAAAGAACAAAACACAGCCAGAGCTATGACCACAGGTCCTGAGCCCTATCCCCTGGCCCCCAGCAGAATTCTAATGGTCTTCTCTACACAAGACTACAGTGAATTCCATTCTGAGTTTGGGCTCCTTTTCAGTGAGCAGCCAGCCCTGCTTGCACACACCCTCCTCCTGCCTCATTAGCCTCAGCATTTCCATCCACATCTGCCTAAAAGGACAGGGAGAAGCAGAGGCCAGAGCTTGTAACAGGAGGAGGGCCAAGACAAGGAACATTTGCTTACAATCTTTATTGAAGTCATACAAAAGTTGCCAAAAAGTGAAAAAATACACTATATACAAAACCATTTTCCTTGTAAGGAGAGGAGTGTCCAAGGTTAAAGAATTATCATACTGTGCTTTCAACTGCAGCCCCTGATTCTGCTTGTGGCCTCTTCTCTGTCTAAAAGAAAAGGAAAGATTTTGTTTTTCAAGAACAAGACACTGCCTTACAGAACCAATTCATGCAGCAGTTCAAGGTTTTTGTAATTTGAAGACTTAGCTGACTACTCATGCTTTGCTGGTCTTCAGAGCCCAACACTATCCTAAAATACTGACATAACAATTGTAGCCCAGGTGATAAGTATTAAACCCAGGAGTGGTAAAAGTAGATAAAAATACTCTGGGGAAGGGCCCTGTGCTGTGGTTCAGCCCAACCTGAAAACCAGAACATGTTTCCGCCCCACCCCACAGGTTGCAAGTCTCTGCACCTGGTGTCTTCCCAGCCCACAGAGCAGCAAGACACCATGGTACAACATGCATCCTGCCAACTGGGGAATATTCCCCATCTCATCTGGGGAGCTTTATGAAGACCAGCAGGCAATAAAACCAGTACATCTACCAGGCACAAAACCATGCCTCAACAGAGGAAAAAGAAAATAAGCATGGCACAGACTCCTGACTCAGCTGCCCACCTCCTCTTCCATTTTTTCTGCAACCTCATTTCCACTGGGGGCAGGGTCCCCACCACCACCATTGACAGCCGGTTCTGGTTTAGATTTCTTAGCTTCATTGTCTCCCTGTTGAGTCTCCTCCTCTGGTTTCCTCTGAAGACAAAATTGTTTAGTCTTCACTATGTACAAGTTTAAATTTTTTTTTTTGTTAGAAAGTTAGCATCTAGATGTCATTGCACATTATCTACTCAACCTCTACTTGCCAGGTTCAAGACATATACTTATAGTGTTAAAATTTAACAAAGTTCTGAAGCTTTGGTATAGAGGTCTCAACCACAAAGGATTTCCAGTAAGGCATTATTTAGGTGCTAGTATCTACAGTGCTGGATTATCCTTAGTTATAGTTTGGCAAGGAAACACACACAACTGCTGAGCCAGGTAACACTTAAGGGGGTAGATTTAAGGCATCTGTGACACTTAAATCACCTGTGTAAAGCAGATCAAAGTTGCTCCAGGCAAACCTGAACTGAAAGAGGCTAACAGAACACAGACCAGGCTGTGCCAGAGCAGCATACAAAAATAAAAACTAAGCTCCCACAGGGGATAATTTTAGACATATTTGCAAACAGTTTAGAAAAAAACCATATACCTTTAAAGGAACCTAGTGCTCAATACATTATGTCTTTAAGAGGCAGTTTATCATTACAAGCCATTAGACTAGCTTTGCTATTTATTAAGTCCAATTCTCCATTTCCACTTGGAAAGAAGGGAGCCCAACTCAGTCTGGTTGCTTGCCCTTTTCTTAAGATCTGCAGGCCACCCTGCTCTTCTTGCAGGTCCTCAGCAGAGGAAGGCACTTGTTCAGAGAACGCCTGCAGAAGCCACACAACTCAGCTTGGAAGTTAAACCAGTGTGGGTCAGGCGGGGTGCTGAACCATCAGGAACTAGTCTCCTGGAGGCTGGATGGTTCCCAGACTAATTGGCTCCCAGTGGAAAGGAGTTTCATGCACTATTTCTGGTTTTAAACTGTTTTTTCCATTATAGAACTAAGTTAAGAAAAAAGCTTCAAGCTAAGAAATCCAATTATACAGAGCAAGCCAGTGGTACTTTAACAAACTGTTGGTTCAACTAGTCATTTCTGGACTCACCTTTTTCCTGACTAGGTGAGAGATGTCTGTAACACACTGAGATGCACCATCAGCTGCTTTTCTTACAGGAATCTATTGCAAGACATAACATTGTCACATAAGTAACAGCAATCAGTAATCCTTAAAGCAGGCAGGAATTCTCACCATCCACCCTGAATTCACTTACTGTGGAAACAGAACCACTGTCTTCACTTTGTGCAAAGCCAGATGTAGTTCCAACCTTAAGAAAAAGCAGAAGAAACACAGTAGAACAAATTCTGGGTATCTATTCAACACCGCATTCTGCTTACACACAGGACAGACAGATGAAGAGCTTGCACAGTGATGCAACACTCAGTCAACTCCCACATTTGGCTGACCTATCATTTCCAGACCTGACACATTAAATTGCTATAGATGCCTATCAAATTCCAGTTTAGTTTGGAACAATTAATGTCAGTGTATTTACTAAATACCCTCTCTTTAGATCTCAGCTGCCTCAGCTTCCTTCTTGCAATCACAACCCCTAACATTTGTAAGCAACCATCAGCCCCCAATCTGTACAATCAAGTCTGAGCTCCTCCCATTACTGGTTTACTTCAAGTTTCACTGGAAGAATGTTTTTAAAAGGAAACCACAGGACACACTAACCAGAGTTGCTTTCAGTGCCAGCTCAGCTACTCTTGCACTCTTTTGAGACTCCTTTGAATCTTCTATCTTTTCTTTAATTTCAGGAAGCAGTCCCTTCAGTTCTTCAATCTCCTTCTCATCTTCAGGGGACCCATTTTCTGTCTTCTTTATTCGTTCAGTAAGCATTGCTAGGATGAAACAGTTATGGCAAAAAAACCTCAAGACAAAGTAGCTGTCCAGTTATCAGTACCCAGAGGCAAGTGTCTGCTAACACATGCTATTTCAACAATTCTGCTACCAGTATAGCCTATTACCACTTTCAGACCGGTAAACATTTGCACAGCAAGGTAATAAGCGTATTGACTACTTTTAGGGCAGTTTAACAAAGTCTGCTTTGACTTGTGAAAGCTCTCACATTCTCTAGGCAGTTTAGAAATCCACTTACCCATTCTCTTGTCAATGACTTCTACGGATTTGCCAAACTGCAAAACCGCCTCATCGAACTGGCTGTTGTAGTGGTACGCCAGCGCCAGCTGGTAGTGACTCTCAGCTAACAGGCGGTCATGAGCCTCCAGGTACTTCTGCTGCAGGGCCAGGCAGGCCTGAAACTCTTCTATAGCCTGCGTGTAGTTTTCTACAGGAGAAAGCCAAAAAGTCTTCAACAAACCATACTCATTTATCCAAACAAGCAAGCGCTAAACCCTTATTCAGTTACTCTTTATTTTATTGCACTTTATATAGTCTGAAAACAGAACCACCACTGAATACAGCACTTGAGTTCAGGACAGGCTGCTTTCAGATTATCAAGTGACACCACTCACAGTCCAGCGCTGTCCCCTCACACACCTCAAAAAGATTTAGAGCCCAGTTCCTCTAGTTCTCTCAAGACTGCTTTGTCCATTTACAGCACCACAGTAACTAAGCAGCCAACAAAACCAGGCACACCAATCCTGCTATTTTACCTACTGCCATGAGTTGAGTGCAACTTGAATCTAGAGCTAAGGACAGTCCCCTGCTACCTCCCGGTCAAGCTCTCCATTCAACATGTTCTATGACGTAAAATACGACCCTCATTTTGTAGCCCTTGTCCAAAAACCTGTTACATTATTTCCAATGCTTGCCATAGAGGAAGATTACACCCTACTTGGATTTAATGAGATTAAAAACTCATTAGAAGGCATAAACCTGAGTCTTCCTTCACACTCCTTTTTTCACATGCATAACACATCAGGGTCTTTCCTGACCATACGGTAGTATTTTGGAAAATCTAAAAGAATCAACCATTTTTTTTATTTGCAGTCTTTATGTTCTGGAACTGGCAAGGTACCAACACCTCCTGCTGAGCTCAGTGACTCGCTACTTCAGTAAGGGAAGAGTCCTCAGTTTCTGAAGCTAACCAATCCTTGCCTATAAAGCAGAACACACGGCTGGTTTTGATCTGGTAAAACATTACTTCTTACTTGAAGCTTTCTTTCACTGCTCTGGAAAAGCATTGACTGTAAAGCTTCTCACATGACTGCACTATCATAATTAAACAAAATGTATTTTGTTTTCATCTTAACAGCCTTAAAATGAGCTGAGGTGAGTTAAAGAAAGAAATAGAGAAGGACAGAAAGTGGAACTGTACGTGAGAATTGTATTACTTACCAGATTCAATGCTAACTTCTCCTAACTTTAGATGAGCTTGAGCTGCGTGGAGCTGAGCTTCTTTTGTTTCTTGTCTAAATAAAAAAGTAGTTTTCAAATCCTGATCAGAATATGCTACATTCACTAACTGCTTATGCCCCCCCCCAATTTCCAATGAGTTTCTCTAACAGATATCCAAATTAGGACTTAAGCCTTTACCTCTTATAGATGACTTTTGCTAACTCCAGCATGTCCCAGGCTAGCTCAAGATTTCCAATTTCATCCTCCTCACTTTCCTGTAAAGACTAGAAATGTGTTAAAGATTAAATGGCTTGGTTACACATCACATCAAACAACATTAAGTTTCTAAGCAGTGTTGTCAAGGAAAAAATTTCTTTAAGAGGTAAACAGTTTACCCCAGAAGGAAAAAAAAAGAACATGCAGAAGAAGTTATTGCATCAACTGAGACTTTTCCTGTAGTGAAGGTGTTTCAAGTAGAACACAAGCTTACGTTGTTGGTCGCTATGGCCTCCATCTTTTTTCAAGAAAAAACAGAGCACCAAGCACCAATATTATCCTAAGAATAAGATTTATTTCAAGTGCAATTTAGATGAATCAAAAGCTAAATAAAGGAGTTGATGTTCCACTTTTTTTTAAATGAGCTTTTGGACTTCATTAGAATAGTCTGAGGCAGAGACAGATACTCTATTCAAGATAGTTGTATAGCATGCTTAGTACCACTCTAATAGGCTTCAGATTTTTCCACGTGTTTTGATTGCTACATCAAGGTAACATCTCAGATTTAAGCAGCACTACACTTGCCACTAGATTTCCATCCTAATCATGGCTTATTGGACTGGGTGTACAAGTAGAGAATAAACTGTTACAAGTCACTAACTATAATGACAAGCTAAAGCAACTCTCCCTGCCTGCCCCTACATTTACCAGGCTGCATACTCATCAGTAGACTGCGCAAATTTACAGAGCTGAGCAAGATACTACAATGCGGACTATGCATAACGCTGCGCCTTCCTTAGGCAATACTGGTTTTCAAAAGTCATTTCCTACATAGGACTAAATGAAATACAAGTGAGCTTTTATAAAGACATTAACATGACATTTAGACTAATACTGCATTCTTCCATGGGCACCGATAACAGAGCTCAGCAATCTCACCTTGTCTTCCACTGTCAATTCATTCTCTTTATCATCTTCAGCTTTATCATTTTCTTTATCTTCCTCTTCAGATTCTTCTGTTTCTACAAGGAAAGTAGATGAATGAGAACACTTGTTACTACACTTGCTTCACATGGAGTCAGGCAGAATATATTATATTCAGCCCTTATCCTTCCAGTGACAGGTTAGATGTGTGATGCAAAAGCACAGATACATTAAATTCTCAGCAGCAGCAGCCATCTTGCTGAAAGTGTTAGGCACTGTAGACTAAAGTAGATCCAGGCTACCTTAGTCCTTGTTTTAACTTCATACTATCTAGAACGGAAACTTACCTAGAATTCAGTTCTCACAAATGCACTGTGAACTCCCACTGAAGCCATGGGATCCTGAGCAGCCCTGGAGGTACTGGTCAGTTGCTGGACTTCATGCTACAGATAACAAGCGTTTTCAGCAAGATAGCTGCCAAGCTGTGTACAAATAAGACTGTTTCTGAATTTGTGTTCCTCACATCAAACATTTAAGTGGCAATGTTATTAATGAACCTGCTATTGTGTAGCACTGATTTGACTTCTGGTACCATGTAGGAGCGTTGCATGATCTATTCTACCAGTAGAAAACATCTGGGGGAAGTGTGCAGTAAAGGAGTATGGCCAGTAACTTTGGCATGCAAGTCAACCAGTACTCTAAATAAAGTCACACACTTAATTCCTCTATCATGACCACTGACTAATTCCAGAGTAACAGGAGCTTGATGGGGTAGAGACTAGAGAACCTGTGAGCTCATTAGACTAACTCCCAAAAAGCACACACCTACCACTGAGAGGGCCAAACCTGGAAGTGTAAGGACAGCTTGATCAAAGGTAAAACAGAAGGGATGTTAGGAAGCTGAAATCCATTTTAAGCAGTGGAAAGAGTCTGGAATAACCAGGCACCAGACTAGAGTATTCAAGCGTGTCCTCACACCAACAGAGTTGAAACAAAAGGATGCAGTATGCATACATAAGCAGCCTTTCACAGGAGGATGAGGAGTGGGTAACTACTCTTAGTTAATGTTCAGTCATATTCTGGCCAGAAAGACACCTTATTCGGCAGCTGCTTCACCGCTCTAAGCGTCATTGTGCTCGGCAATACAAATCCTTTCAGTGTCCAGAACTATTTAGTCTGAGTATTTGCCACTGCTAAAATAAGGCTCTTCCTGTGCAGCTGAGCTACTGCCAAGCAAAGTTTCAATTATTGGCTCATCAATTAACCTGTGCAATAGAAAGCACTGGCCTACTAAGACCATGCAAGTACTACTTCAAAGTGTACAAGAAGTTTTACTAGGTTACTGTAACATAATTCTGAAAACAGCTATAATGAAGCAGGGAAGCAGAATGGCAGAAAAAGCTAGACAGCTGGAAGACTGTACTAGATAGCAGCGATAAGCCTTCAAGTTCCAGGGCAAAAGTTTAGGTTTGCCAGCCAAATTCTCACTTGTAATGACCTCCAGAAAGACTCAAATGGAGAGTTCCTTCCCCACACCAAAAGCAAGTTTACCATTTTGTTGTGTATTCAACTGTTCTTATCTTTCTGCTCCACTGTTTTAAAATAAAATACAGTTATAACCAGAGGCAACTTGTGCTTCAAGTTATTTGAAGGTTAGTGCAATAAACCCAGACGCATGCAAGTGAACATCCATTCAGTATTCTCCACCAGCCTAGCCATTACTTACACATTTCACAGGGCCGTAAGTTTGCTTTCAAGTAAGATTTGCTTTGCAGTTAGTTAAGCGTTAGTCTAGAGAAACTGAGACTATTCACTGTTCTTGAAACTTTACTTGGATTTAAATCCTTCAAGAGCCCCTTTACTGTGCCTTTTCCTTATTCTAAGGCAAACAGAAAATTCTGAATGGAACACTTTTTACCCATTGTTAGCCAAATCCATCAAGTCATCCACCCACAAGTACTTTTCTCCTCTCACTGTTACCTTCTCCCTCTTCCATCAGGTCATCTTTCTCTTCTTTTTCTACCTTAGCACCTTCACCCTCTTCCATCAGGTCATCTTTCTTTTCCTCTTTCTCTACCTTAGCAGCTACTTCAGCCTTTTCTTCCATGTCATTAGATGGCTCTTTGCCCTCTGTGGGCACAGGTTCCTTTGAGGACTCTGTCTCTTTAGATTCATCTGGTTTCTCTGCTGTAGCTGTCTCTACCAGCTCTTGTTTCTCCTCCACCTTTTTCTGTTCAGCTGCCTCTGTTTCCCCTTCTGCAGCTTCTTTCTGCTCCACAGCAACTGCTGCCTGCACTTCTGCTGTCACTTGTGCTACGGCCTTCTCTTCCACAGCTGCCTCTGCCTGCCCTTCTACAGCCTCTCCCTTTTCCACAGCTGGCTCTTTTTCTGTTGCTTCTGCTGTCTGCTCTCCCACCTCTCCCTTCTCTTCCACAGCTGCTTCTCCAGCTTCAGCCTCTTCCACAGCTGTCTTTACCTCCTTGTCCGACACTTCTGTCGTTCCCCCCTTCTCAGTTGCCTCTGCTACCTTGTCTTCAGGCACCATCTTCTGCTCTTTTTCCACTACCTTCTCTTCCACAGCTGCCTCCTCTTTCATAGCCTCCTTTTCCACAGCTACCTGCTGCCTCTGCTCTTCTGGAGTTACTTCTTTTTCCACAGAAGCCTCTGTCTTCTCTTCAGCATCTTCAAGCTCTACATCCTTGCCAGCAATTGCTTCTTCTGTTGGTTTTTCTTGTGTGATCTCTTTCATTTCAACATCCTCCTCTTTGATTCCCTTCTCAGAGAGTACTGGAGACTCTTCTGTAGACTTTTTGGCCTCTTCTTTTTCCCCCATGGCGTTATATACCTGTTCTCTCAACTCCTCCCTTGCTTCTTCTACATGATTGAGGAAGCATAAACATTTCTTCGAGTTTAGTGATAAAGACATTAATGGGCACTGACAATACCACCCTCAGACCCTCCAGTGTGTTGGTTTGTCATCAAGTTAGATGACATCCCTAAAAACTCCATTTTCAAAGTACAAGTACACAACCAACATAGTAACTTGAGCTAAGCAAATCCCTTCCCCTTCCCCAGACTGCATTATTGCAAGCAGCCGCTCAAGCAGTGTGCAGTTTTGCGCGCTAGCATTTTTAGTCACAGCTAAGCAAGAGGTGCCAGTGTTTTAAGTCTGGATTGACAGGAATTCCTGTATTATCTCCAGCTGCAGGTAGTATAACACCTGTCCTACTACAGGCACTGTACTGCTACAAGGTTACAAAGCAGTTCAAGTTGACTGTGAAGCTTAAGAAAGCAAGTTTGAATGCATTGTTTCAGGACACAGACACCTGGTGACCCTTTACACATGCTTTCAGTGACCAGTTCCTTGCAGAAGTTTTAGAGGTTTTGTTCAATCTTTAAGCAAGATTAGAAGAACAAAAAAAAGTCCATTCAGGCTGCTAAGAGTTTCAACAGAATGATTCAGGCTGCCTAAGATACCGATGGACTGAACTTGGATTGTTTACAGCAAAGAAAACACAGCTTGGTGCCTCCACAACATGGTGGACAGCCTTACATACCATCAACAGTTGGTAATGCAGAATCATCTTCAGCTTTTTCTCCTTCCTCTTCAACCTGCACCCCTTCTAAGGCATTTCCCAGCACACCATTTTCCATTCTAAAGGGAATAAAAGTTTGTTATCACTTAGCTCCATGACCCATCCCACCCAGTGCAACCCTGTGTATATGAAGTTTTAGTGCAATCCTGTCTATACAAGGGTGAAATCCTGTTACACCAGGCAGACTTTTAATCAAATGAGAAACTGTTAGCATACCTTGCCAACTCCAGGAGAGATTTTCCATAGTAAAAAAAAGCTTCTGCACACTCATCCGCTGTCTCACCATATTTTTTACCCCTACAAAAGTAATGAAGAATTACTACTTTAGATTTTGATAGGCAAATTTGAAAGCTAAGAATTCCCAGACAGTGAGAATCAGCTTCTTAGCTCATCTCCCATTGTTTCAAACAAATAACGAGTGCTCCTCTCACTTAGCTATAAGCAGCTCTCATAAGCATTCAGCAAAGCAAATTAATCTAAAACATGAAGAAGTATCACCCTCAGAAACTGATCAAGGCTATCAACAAAGTTACTAGCAATTAACACTATCCCCTTATTTTTGTATTAATGGACTACATCAGAACTATACACTGCAAGATAAAATATGAAATCCCTTTTCTTCCTTAAGGAACTGCACTGGCAATCAATATCACAGAAGCTGTCTAAATTGCACACCAACTACAGTATCTTCCAACACTTGAGTTAATTTTAAGTAGATTGTACTCTCCTTGGTGGTATTACAGATACAGCAGCATATACAAGGTAAAAAACTCAATCTTTCTTGTATAAGCCACATCAGTATAGTCAAGCTGAAAACTAAGCCCCACAAAATACACAAAACACTGCACTACTCACAGTAAGCTTGCAGCTTCCTGGAAGGCATTAACAGCAGCTGGAATATTTCCCATTACCAAGTGTTTCTGTCCTAAACCCAACAGTTTCTTCGATTCTCCATCCACATCCATACTGGGGGTGAGGTGGGGGGAAATCAAGTACAGGATTGTTAGTTTCCACAGTAATCAAAAAACTTGGTGTCAGAAAAATTCATATCCAGCTTTCAAAACCTAGTCAGCTTTATGTAAGAGTGAGTTGCATACGTTAAACTGGTTGGAACTACCTGGTGAGGGAGGTGGGTGTTGTTTGGCTTTGTTTGTTTAAATCTGGACCAACTTTTAGTTCTGATGACCAAGGGCAGACAGCTGAATTTTAACAAACTGCTACAAGAAGCGGCTCTCGGAATCTGATATGACAACAGATGCTAAGGAATGTATTTTAAGAGTTACACACCAAGACAACACTGAGTACCGCACAGTGTTTCACCAGACTCTGATGCTAGCTAAGCCAAGAGAAAGAATAAGCCGAGGTTATGACTTCTCATAGCGCAGCACAATGTATCGGAGAGAATGATAGATGCAAGTCTCAGTTTCAATTCAGCGCATCTCCCACAGCTCCATTTCCGGAAGGTCCATCCCAGTCCAGTATCTTGGACTGGGACAAGAGGAGCTGCCCACAGAGGAGTACTGCTACTTGCTAGTAACGTACTTGTACTCCCTCAATGCTTCCCCTGCACTTACTAACTCACGGATCAAGAGCTAAACAACAGCTGGTATTTCTGTGTTTATAAGTCCTTGAAAAGAGTTTTGTTGCGCTGGATTTGCGCGGACTACTAGCGAGCACAAGTTTTCAACATCTACAACACCTGCATCTGTTAAACTTCAAGTCTAACAACGAATTTGAAGGGTGACCTTTTTGTTTCACTCAATAACCCCCGTGGTTCGCGTTCTTTACTGACTGACAACTCCGACTCCCATCTCACCCGTCTGTCTTGTCTGTGGACGTGGAAGGAGCTGCCAATTCCTCTTCCATCCTGCAAACAGAACATTGAATAAGCGTTTGTAACAGGCCACCCATTTCGTGACAGGAGCTGGGCTCTCAGGGGTGTGAGCCAGAGCCAGGAGCGGTGCTTGCTTTCAGGTGTCCGGCCCTCTCCTGCGAGCTCACGCGCCCCTTCGCTCTGCTGCCTGCCTGTTGGAGAAACCCATTGCTTTCTGTTTCGCTTACTGTTTGAATGAGCGGTTGTTAGGGAAGCAGACACGTCCACGTTCAGGCTATGTCAGACGAAGCCCGGCCGACAGGTCTGCTGTCCAAACACCAGGAGCACCCACCCCTGCCAGCCTGCAGCCACTGACCCACGAGCACCCTGCAGCTCAGGGCTACCCCCACACAAACTCGCGGCCCGGAACCAGCCGCAGAGCGCAACACCGGGCGTTCCGCACCGCCTTCCCAGCCAGAGACCCGGGGACGTGCCCAAGGCGCCCGTCCGCGCAGCCCGGGGACTCGCCACGGCCGCCCGCCGGGCAGCCCCTCCTCGGCAGCGGCAGGACGGCCGCCAGCTGACAGCCCCCGAGGCCCTCCGCGGCCGGGAGGGGGAGGCTGGGGGCGGCGCTGCGGAGCTCCCCGGGCGGAACAAAGGCCGGGCGAGCGGGGCAGCGGCCCCGGCCCCCCCCCCGCCCCTCACAGACAATGGGCGCCTTTCCCGCCTTCCCCCCGGCCCCGCCCCCCGCCATTGGCGCCAAACCCCGACGGCGGCTCCTCACGGGCTGTCGGCCCGGCGTCACGTGACGCCGCAGGACCACCCACCCCCCCGCCGCTCCCCCTCCCCCAACCCGCCCCACGGGCAGGTTCCGCGGCGTCGGCTGCCCCCAACAAAGATGGCAGCAGCCGCGCAGGGGTCACGTGGTGGCTCCGCGCGAGCCGAGCGGGCCCAGCTGGCGCTGGAGGAGCGGGGCGGCACGTACCACCGCCGGTGGGGGGGAACGGAGAGGGAGAAGAGGGACAGGCGCGCGAGCCCGAGCAGCACCCGCAGCCCTCCCCCACCGAAGGAAATCCTGCCCGCCGCCCCCTATCCCCCCCCACACCTCCGGTCGCCCCGCGGCGCGAAAGCGCCCCCCTCTCCCCTGCCGCCCCCCCCTCCCGACACGCACACACGGTGACCGGGGCCAGCCGGCGCGGCCCTACCTAGTCGGGGAGGCCGGCGCGGGCTCAACGCAGGGGGGAGCGGCGACGGCCGAAGATTGCATAGAAGCTGCTGGAGACAGGGGCGGCGGCGGCAGAGTGCAGACCCCTACCCCTCCGGCTGCCTATATACCCTCGAGGACACGCCCCGGCCCGCCTCGCGGCGCGCGCACGCCGCGGGGGGACTACCGCTCCCGGCATGCCGCGCGCCCGCCCTCCGCGGGACACTCGGGGCGCCGCCGCGCGGGGCCTGCTGGGAAGTGTAGTCCCGGGAGGGAGAGGCCGCCGCGGGGCCGCGTGGCCCGCTGGGAAGTGTAGTGCTGGGCGAGGCGGGGCGGGGGCGCGCAGGGAAAGGCAGTTCCGCTGGGAAGCCGCTGCCGCGCGGCACGCTGGGAAGTGCAGTCCGCGCCGCGGGGCCGCCGTGTGCGTGCTCCCCGCCGGGCCCGCCCCGCCCCCGCGGCGGCTCCAAACGCCGGCCGGGCGGGCCCCGGGGCGGTGGGAAGGCCGGGGCCTCGCTGCCTGCCTCCCGCCCCGGGGGAAGGCGGACACGTCGCGGGGGTGGGCGCCGCCGGGAGGCAGAGAGCCGCCCGGGCTTCCCGGGAGGCACGGGGAGAAGGGCCTGCCCCAAGGGCGGGGGAGCCCCTGCGGGCCGGGTCTGCACCTCGGCGCAGGTCTCAGAGCACAAGAAGGGCGAGCCAGGCCCCTGCTCCCGGGTCACGGACCCCGGGTCTCCTCCGGCCCGGCGCTGCCTTCGCGGGCAGGGCCCCTCCTCAGCGCCGCTCGGCGGGCAGGCCCTCCCCCTCCTGCGGGCTACGGACTGATCCAGAGCAGAGGGCGGGCGTGGATTAACGTGGCGCACATCCAACTATACCAACGGCCCTACCCCAGACCCCTTCTTTGCAGAGCTCCTATCTCCCTGCCTTACGTGTCAGGAGGCACTGGCACCCTTGCCCTGGCATAATCTCACCCCATTCAGCCTCAGCCTACTCGAGGGGAGCAGTCACTTGGCTCTGGCTCAGCTCATGCAGCTGCTTCGCTTTTCCCACAGGACCGGTAACCTACCAGACAAGGCAGACATGGCTGCTGCAGCTGTGACAGTAGAGACCTCCAGAAAACTCGCACAGCAGCAGCAAAGCCATTGGCGGAGACCTGGAGGCTCATTTCCCCCTGTGCTACTTCAAGATAAAAGTTCGCAAGCTTCAACTGTGCTGTGTTATTCCATGCAGTACCAGAGCTGGGAATCGCAGGCTTAATAGAGATACAGAATTAATCCGCTTTTCTTGGGAATTCTCTCTGCCTGCTTACTTTTTCTTGATTAGAGAAGTAACTAGAAAAAGTTAACTGCGGCCCTGACATTAGAGGGGGGAAAAAAAGCTCACGGTCGCACACTGAGTACAGTATTTATTTAAGACATGCAAACACACAAGTGGAAATACATGCAACAAAAGCCACTTTTCTTGGCAGGATGACTGCTGTTAATATTCTGCATAGAGCCTTCAAAGTAAAATTGCCTCCCTACTGATTTGCAGTAACAACAGTATTCAAAGTCATGCATGTTTGATTAGAATAGTAAAAAACCAACAGGGATTTCATCTCCCTTAGCAGAAAACGTCCAGTCTAGTAAAGAATCCTAACTGAGCTGTAATGGCTTTCTCCACTGAGGTAAATTCAGCAGGAATTAGGAAACACTTTACTGAGGAACAGAAATTCTTTAAATTTTACATAAGGATTACAAAAAGTGATAAACAGGTTTGTTCCAGTTCAGCTGCATGCGGTGAGGCCCAGGGCAGGAAATACTTGAGGAGGCGTTATGCTTGAGATGAATATATAGTTTTACTATAGGCCCACTATAAATGAGGTTATCAAAACCAGAAGAACCTAATTCTTCAATTTTTGAACTATTTGAATACAGAGGATTATTTTTCTAATTATATGTTTGTTATTGCTATGAGAAAAATAAGAAATAAGGGTTCTTTATCTCACTTACAGTTGCTTAAGCTTTCTTTATCCAGCAGCAAACAAGGAGTTGTGCCTATGACTGTCTCTGAATGGCATCAACAGATCTGAAAGAGTTCCTTTGTTTTAAATCTGAGGCGCCTTTGGAAACGGCCTTGCTACGCTGTCTGCACCACAGCAAATTAGTATTAATCCTATTCTATGGGTAGAGAAAACCAAAATAAAGTGTTAACATTGCTAAGGCCACAGAAGGTATCACCAGTGGAACACTGCTAGGTACTAGCACCTCATGTCCTTTGTACTCAGATGGCGAGGCAATTCATTAAGAGACTGAAACAAAATAAAGCCTTTGTTAGAGCTACAGTTCCAGTCCTGCTCAATGGTGTATCAGCACTCAGTAAATTAGTCCCTGCCAGGGAGTAACACAGAGACATGGCAAGTGGGAAACCAGAGGCACAGGAAAGGCAAATGACTTGCCCAGAGTTACCAGCAGGTCAGCGGTAGAACAGGGGACAGGACCAGCTCTCCCAAGCATCAACCCAGGCAGCAGTCAAAAATGCAACATTAAAATGGAAGGGGCCCTCTGACAGGTCTTTGCTCTTACTGTATAGTCAGGAACTAATTTTGTGACCTTCCAGAACTCCAACTAGACATCTTTGGTAAAGAGACACTGGGAACTTTAGGGGAAAAGCAGAATGTTTTTCTACAAGACTTGCTAAAAAGTTCTTGAGGCTTTTGTGATAGGACGATCAGAACTATTGTCAGAGCTGAAACCTATCCAGGTGACAAGCAAATGAGAGGATTGCCCTGAAGGCCTGCTCCAGGGTATGCATTTATTCTCCTCAAATCTACAGGTAAATTACAAGAAAAAGAAAATAGAGAAGAGAGATTTCTAAGTCCCACAAGTACTCTGAAGGGGATAAAAAGCACTGGGCATGGCTGGTTACTTGGGTTTTAATGAGTGGTTTATGGACATAGTGCAACTGTAGCACATTTCACTTTGATGTCTTTATTAATATTTTTATACAGGGAATAAAGTTGATGGCTGAGCAGTGGTTTACTCTTAAAATGCTTTCATGCCTTTCCCCCTTTTTTCCCCTCATGGTAGTAACGAAAGCTTTCAAAACTGTTTCACAGGCAGTAATCCCAAAGTATTGCCCTAACCTGATAACAAGGTGTTTGGAACTTGATTTAGGCTCCCCCACTCCTTGTCTAATCCCCGAAAGATTTGACGTTTCCAGGAGCAAGCTTGCAGTCATTGTAATGAATCCACAAACTTCGACATGGAAGCTACAGTATCTCCAGAAAGGAGGTCAATTAGAAGCAGTACATTTTCAGTAAACCTAATCAGGAAGGAAGGTTTTATTTGGACAGGTTTTTTGACAAATTTTGGCAACAATTACTTTGTGGAAGAGTGTGCAGAGGAGCATGTTATACTAATGCCTTACTTTCTAGTAGTTAATAGGGGTCATTGAAGGGGTAATGGGGGTGTCCAGCGTCTCTTGCTACTAGCTTTCCATTCACCTGCGAAGTAAACAGACAGATTCAAGTGAAAGATAAAAATCCATTCTTGCTCTCAGTTTCAAACTCTGCATGGTTTAGATTTTAAACCTTCATATCCCAAACATCTGGGAGTATCTTCTTCAGCTTAAACCAGAGCTGTTCCCTCTACCCCTGAGTCCTCTTAGCACTTCTTGAAAGAAAAATAAAAAAAATAATTAGAAAAAAGGATAGATTTCTGTAGCCTAGAGCAAGCGTCTTTCAAGCTGCTGAGGCTTGAAGAATTAGATTAAGATTAGTTAAAAGCCTTTTGCCTTGCAGCCATTATCGAGTAAGTGTTGTAACACGCACACTTCAAAACACCTTATTATGGAGTCGGAGATTTGCCCATGTTTCCATGATAGAGAGTTGCCGGGCTGCCGATTGTACAGATGGATGAGATGAAACACATTGAATAACTTGTTCAGGGTCATATACTAAAGCATTAATAGTGTCACTGAACTCCTTCATAGCACTTTTTGTTTAAGAACATTTCCCTGGAAGGCCAGCTTCCCCAGCTGTGACATGGGACTACTGAAACTGATACTCACAGATAATGAAGCAGAGGCTCAGGCTGGCCCAAAAGCAGATGTGGCCATGCAGAAGTCTCAGTTCCTACATCCCACCTCTAAACATTCAGATGCAGATGTTGCATTTCGAGATGCACTAAGTCCATTGCAACACCCCCAACTTCTGAGGAGCTGAGGTAAAACCTTGCTCCTCATCTGCAACATTTGGGGAAATTTAGGTGTAGCATCGGCAAAGAGACACACCTCCCTGGGTGAAAGACTAGCATCATTCAGCTAAAACGTATATTAAGCGACTAATGACTGAATAAAGGTTATGTTACAGAAATAATTGATTTTTTTTATACATATAAATTTCATTTTTTTTTTTACATATAAATGTGATGTTAGAGATCACTCAAAATGTTACGGGGCAGAGGGAATCACAGGGACTTCAAGCATCCACTAGCAAGTCCCTTTATTAGTTTTCAGTATAAAACATGCATTTCAAAGCAACAACTGGAACCCCTAGTAACAAATTGTTTACAGTGACTACTGAACTGTGAAAGTAGTCACTTGGGGGCACTACAGAGCAGAAAACTAAGGTGTTAAGGTTTAATATCTGACTGATGCTCAGATTAAAATAAAATAAAGCTGAAATGAAGCTGCAACTGAAGACAATCCTTAAAACTGTGGACAAAAGTATCACAGTATCTTCAGGTTTCCTCACATTCTCTTGAGAGCCAAGAACTTCCCTATGTCCCTAGAATTCATATTCCTCATTTTTTTCCCCCCAGTTTCTTTCCCCTGCATATTTCACTACACAGAACAGCTCTTCAGGTAAGCATTCTTCATCGCGGCATGCCAAGACAGCAGCTGCCAGAAGCAATGTTTCACATAGCTGATTCCAGTCTACCCCAGGAATTTGAGAGAAGGGGGGGGGTAAAATCAGCAGCGAACACACTGCAGATCAACGGGAACTAACTATCCAAAATAGACAGATCACCATGTGTACAACACCATCACTCCTCCTCTCCTGGCTTGCTAGCCATTGAAGTTTGGCTTAAGTATATTCCTTGGACAGTTATGTGTTTCCGGAAGTTTGGATTTCAGGCTGGTGCAAGGTAATTTCCAACCTCTGTCCAGATAATGAACTGTTAAGTATAAAGCAACTTAAATTGTCTACATGCGATGTAACAGCCTCTCCTCAGGCTTTAAACAAAACACAGTGTGGAGAAGAGTGGCACAACTATAAGGACTTGTTATATGTCGACAAAGTAAAGCAAGGAAAAACTGTCTCGTCAGTTATGATAGGAGCTCTGATATCACTGCCGTATCACACTTTGAAATCCAGACACTGTTAAGTTAGATTCATAAAAGAGATAGGCATGAAAGGTTAGACAGGAATTTTAATTCACAGTTGATGAAAATTCTGATAAGCCCAGAAGGGATGGGCAGGAGACAAAAGGTTCCGCTAGAGATCTTACAGCTACAGAGTCGTGTTTTAATTCTCCTCATGTTGCTTCTTCCTTTCTTGTTATCTGACAATATGGCAATACCTTTGAAGCCCAGCTGCATCACATTCACCCTTTTTCTAGTTGGCTGGGCTAGCACTTTGAACTGCATTTCATCTCTCCTTTGTGAATCACTGTGATCTGATCAGGTCTCCCAGGTAACAAAGGCACATGAATTATCCCTGGCTCATCCAAGCCAGGCTACATTCTAACATATTTTGCAGTTTCACTAACAAAACAACTCTGTTTGCAGCGTGAGTAGCAAAACACTTGAAAGAAACATACTGTCGTGTCAGCAGCAGGTGTGCTTCACTACCACCACATTCACACAGATCAGCAGCTAAGCTCGCAGTTTGGTGTACAGACTCCTGACCCATAAGCACAAAGATAATCCTGCAGGGATGCGGGGGTTTATATTTACGCACACATACTGAAGCAACCATACAGTTAAAAGCATGGCCTTGAAGTTCTCGTAAGCCCCAGCATGACAAAACAGCAAAAGCTGTAACAAGTATCTACCCTTGATATGAGACAGTCGTTCACCACACATTCACAACTTCTCTTTTCTAACTCAGAATAGTCAATGATATGCTCTCAAGTACTCAAAAAAACTCAGTGATAAGTCCTGGAGAAAAGCTTTCCCCAGAGAATTCCTATAGCCAGTAGCCACTGACTATTGAAGAATAATTTACAGGCAGACAAACTGCTGGAGAAGCAAGGGTATGCTTGACAGCCTCCAAATTTGCAGAGAGACCTACTGTATCTATGGAGTGTACTGTACGATAGAGAAGGGATAAATCACTTCAGACGCACTATAGCACAGTTGCCATATGTTGGTTGGTGACACAACAGCGAATGGCAACAGCTCTCTGCTGCATAGTCAGAAGCAGGACAATAAGAAACGAGGAACACTATAAAGACAGGAGACATTGAAATTGCTTTTTTTTTTTTCAGTAAGGGGAAAGGGACAAGGTTAGTTCCTTTAATATAAGAAAAGACAGACTAAGAAGCCATCAACACTTATAAGGCATTGGTTCCTCTAAAAACAGACTGGCACCTGATAGCACGTGAGGTAAGGTTTCATATGACAGAGTAAACTACTGATGCTAAAAAATGCTGTGGCTAATGGATTTGAGAAGAAAAATAACACAGCCTAAAGCCAAACTTAGGAAGGTCATTACAACAGATGCTGAAAGGGGGGATTATCCAGTGGAGGGGAGTGGACAAATTCCCTCATGTGACTTTCACAATGGATGTGGAGAACTAATAACACCCTGAGTCTTCACTGATCTTAGAGATTTATGGTATAAGTAGACAGGGACAACTGGAACAAGGGGTACTTCTGGAGGAATGACATGGACCTTAGCCTGCCTGTACATGAGAAGAACAAATCAGCAGGAGGCTAAAGGCCCGTGGACAGGTCAGTAATGAGAACGAGGGAGCCATCAGTGGCCAAAACAGAGGAGAGAAGTTTTCAAAAAGCTACCTTTTTTGTACGAAGCTTTTGAAAAAGTCTTTCATTTTAGACACCCTAAAAAGATGTAGTGCTCTTATTCAGTAAGTAGTTCTGACAGGGACAGTAAAAGAAAGAAAACCGCAGAAAGCCCAAGTTGTGGTCACATGCACACGATCAAAACCATTAGAAACGTAAGAAATTTACCGTAATCATTGGCACAATGTAACGCCAGTTTTTATTCAGGTTTCCAATGTGGCTCATCTCCTCTTCCGTGAGGCTGAAATCAAACACCTGAGAACAAAAGCAAGAGGCTTTATTCAAGAACTATAGATTTTTCATGTTTAATTGATGTTGAGTTTTGCCGCTTGGTTTTGTTTCCTTTGCAAGTCACAACCATCCCCTTGTACTGTGAATTTCTCCAGAGATCCACAAGCAATAGAGCTGACTTAAAGGCAGAAAAGTTCCATTTCTCCATCATCCAGAACAGAATGGAACAGCAGCAGTGAGCCGAGACATTGCTGACCATTTCAGTGTTTAATTTCAGATGACAGTGCAACAACACAGTTGTAATTGAGGCACACACACAATACTGGAATAATTTATTAAGCTGTAGTTACATAATATTTCTTTTGTACTTTCAAAAAGAAAACCTACATCCTATATTAAAGATGTGAGATCCTAGTGTTAAAAGCCAAGTAAATTAAACATAATGCAACCTGTAATATTTCAAACACCTTCAGAAGCTGCAACTTTGGTAAGTCTGAGCCTCAAATAGAGGGAATTTCCATGCAACTCTGACCAACAGAATTTATGTATCTGGAAAAATCTTGGCTTCAGACAGTATTAGTTTGTCTTCTGTTCATAAATATGAAGTTGCAACTAAACCCATTTTATAACAAACACCAGAACAAAGGCTTAAAGCCTGAGGTGTTCATACACCTGCCAGCTCTTACACTGATACTGCATAGCACTCTTCCACAAAGACAGAAAGCCGTGGGACTGTTCCTCCAAGTGTTGCCTACTCAGTCAATATTCTGTTCCCATGCAGATCTAAACCTTGAGTAACTGCAGTGTTTACTCAAACTTCTTGACATTTCTAGCAGCAAACTACATGGCAGAAGTTGGTTTAATGGGAGTAACAGTTACAGAAACAAGTCTTAACTTAAAAACAAGTATGTAACCAGCCAATCTGTATGATTAATGGCTGAAAAAAGATCACAGGAGGCGATTCAGACACTTCCCTCCAAATTATTGGAAGTCAGAGTTTTCAAATAATTTCTAAAGCAAACTGTCTACTTCAGAGCAGAAGTGAATCACACTAATTCTATTCCTTCATCATCATTAGAATAGCAGTTTGCTGCAGAAATAGTCACCAGCCCTGACTTACAGGGTAGAACAGCCGTTATTCATAAATAAGAACCATTAAACATCATTAGAAGTCTCCCTTGTTCAATAAATATATCTCAGATAGATTTCAGTAAAGATTTTTCATTTAGACTTCTACCAAGGACATTCTTTACCTTTTGAGAACGAGACTGTGCATGTGCACATATGCACACATGCGCGCATAGACACTTAGTTGCTTAAGACATACCAAGTTTGTTTTCCAAAAATCTTTACCCTCCCTTCTAAGCATGCGCATACACTGACGAACCACTATGAACCAAGTGCCTCAGCTTGCTGTTCTGCAAGTAGTAGGACAGTGTATTACTCACATGAAAGGGCATTGCTGAAACTCCTTTCCTCCATTTAAACTTACCTGGAGATTCTGCTGAATGCGAGCAGGAGTGACGCTCTTGGGAATGGCAACCACTTTACGCTGCACTTGCCATCTATTAAGAGAGGGAGGAGAGAAGTCTTCTATGCGTGCAGGTCAAGAACCCTGATATTTATTTTGGTTGAGAAATAATCTGTGGCAGCTGAGATGCCACTTACATTTCTGTATGAAATAAAAATATCCAGAAGAGGGCTGACATAGCACTGTATTGTATTAGGACCTAGCATGTACAAGCTCAAGGAAGACAGGAGCCACTGGACTAATCAATGAGGGGAAGATGCTCATGCCTTTGAACAAGCAAGCAAGTTTCAGGTGCTTTAAGCTAGAAACCCAAGAAACAGTTAGAAAAAAGGTACTCAAGCATTTTCCACAAGTTCTAACATGACAACTACTGAGAAACTAGAAGAAAACCCAGGTCCCTCGAGTGCCTGTCTAGTGGCTTGAGCACCAAGTCTTGAACATGTTCAGCTGGCAGGGTAACTTGCTGCTGCCCAAGACTGTACTAGTGACACTGATAGATACAGAGCCAGACAGAAAATGAGGATAGAAATCCAATTTTACTTTACAAGGTGCTGATCACATTCTGGATATCACTCAATCACCTTGTTTCCCAGTATCCAGTAGCTGGCTTTTGCTATATAAAAACAAAACAGCAAATGGTTCTTCAGTGCGAAGAAGGAAGGTCCCTTCCTCAGCCCCTCTTCCTGGGAGCCCATCTGAATGCAGTAGCAAATGCTCAAGGGTTCAAGCAACTGGCCACGGGCAAATTCAGTAGGCAGCAGTCAAATGTGGTACACCGCTGCCTGAATTGTCCTACTGCTATTCCACAGCAAAAAAGGTAGTGAACTGTCCCAGGCATGGATCCAGGCCCTGAATAGACCCCTCTGGTTTAGTCCATCCACCTGCTCTAAGGCAGGACCAACTCTACCACCTCTGTAAAACAAGCCCCAAATAGGGTTTGCTTTTGGCACTCCCTGTGACCTTAACTCCCCACCGATGTGGAAGAACATACACTGCAACTAGATTCCTTCCAGCTTGCACATTTTGCTTTGTTTAAGGCCACATCCCAAATGCCACCCTCTCTGACAATTGCTCTGTACCTGAGAATGATCTGTGCAGGTGACTTGCTGTACTTTTCTGCCAGTTTTTTGATCCCAGGTTCTTCTAGAAGCACAGGCTCATCTGGGTGTTTCCACATGCGATCTGGAGAACCAAGGGGACTGTAGGCAGTGACAACCAGTCCTTGTTTCTGGCAGTGAGCTATCAGCTCGTTCTGAGCTAGGTAAGGATGGCATTCTACCTGTTAAAATGACCCACAATGAGTGGCTAGAGAATAGATAACAACACAAAACTCTAAGCAAACAGGAAGTCAAAAGCACAGCAGAATCAAACATATCACAGGAGGTCATTCCAGATTCTGCAAAACCTTATGAGGATAAGCTTTAATGAAAGAACGAAAAAGTGTCTGGTAGGCTAAGTTTACAGGAAAAGGAGAATAGATTGCCTAAGTTTAGAGTGCTGGATTTTCCCCATGTACCAAACAGATTATCCAACAAGCAAGGAAGCTCTCTACAGAATGTATTCCAGTTACTCCCCCCAGTCTTTCTCTCATAGACTAAATTGTTCCTTACAGTGAAGATGAACTCTTCCACAGGCCTGTTCAACTAAGCAGGCATAAATGGCCACAGAATATGGATATAGGCCTCCTCCCCAACAAATTGATCTGCCTGAAAAGACCACCTCTGTGTCCTTACTCCTGCAGAGGTGGCTATATTATTCCCTGTATGTAAGAAACTACACCCCTTGTGCTAAACACATAGCATTGGCTTGCAAATTCTTCACTCTTAAGGACACATAGGAAAGGTATTTGTCCTCTCCGTTATTCACCTTACCTGAAGCACAGCTGGTTTGACAGTAGCCACACTTAGTACATCATCAATCTGACGACTGTTGAAGTTTGACAGCCCAATGGCTTTCACGAGACCTTTTTCCACCAGCTTCTCCATAGCCTTCCAGGTATCCTTGTAATCAGTGTAATCATAACGCATCGTGTTATCAGGATTCTTTGGGAAGAGATTGTCCCCTCGTCTATAGCACCAAAGGTAAAGTATAAGTACATACACCACATTATTTATACTATGTTAGTTCTTCACTAGAAGAAAATTTCCTCAAAGTATTCTCAAAAGCTTATACATAGTTTGGAGGACAGTACAAATTGAGCTGATTTGCCTGTTGAATTCCATTATGCTGACTTAACCTAGAAGAAATTATTTCACATACAGTCTTTCCTATGTAAACTTGTTATACAGTACTTTGAACTACTTACCTATACAGTAGTGACTACACAAAACTGATAAGCCACTGTATACACAGCAGCAGCTCTTTGCATACTTTGATCCTAGCAAAACAACTGATTTAGAGAGCAGCAACTCAAGAGGGCAGCTTTGGTTTTTCAATTTGTTTTTGAGGGAGGACTGATATTCTTCATAGTCTGTCTGGAGCTGCTACCAAAGGGATCTTGGTTAAGAAGTATCTAGGAGAGACTGTATTCAAAGTACGCTGGTTTCCCACTCCCTCTGGATTCTGTAGCAATGTCAGCACTCAATACAAGCACAGATTCTCACAGAGGTCTTAACATGTACATGTTGATTGCAGGTTGGGTGTGTTTCCAGTTAGTCCTACCAACTCATTTAAAAATAAAATAAAATTTAAAAAAACAACACCCCCCCAAACAAAAAAACACCAAAACAAACCAAAAAACAGGCACAAAGAACCTGGTTATGCCAGGTGACACCACCACACTGCCAAAGGGTCTCTGGTGAGTCCATGCATGGAGGGGTGCTGGCAAACCCACTGGAAGAGCACTGCTTCATAACCACTGCAGGACTCTGCTAGCTCAGATCTCTGAGACTGTCTTACATAGCTCTAGCTTAGCAGTGAATGGTGTGAGAAATGGCAGCAGCTGGGGACAAGGGGAGATCATTCTTGTTCACATTGATAAATCTAGAACCAAAAATAACTCCAAAAACCTCATGAGCTCCCCACTCAGAAAAGCAGCCTCATATGTCAAGAATAGTATATTAAGCGAGAGATTAATTTTCAAGTCCTAAAGGCACTGTGATTTTCATCTGGAAGTGTATTTTAATTTCTGTGTAAATAACATTCGTTTGCTCAGCTTCCCAATACAACAGGCATTATAGATAACCACACATTAAAGCAGTTGAAGTAGAGCTAATGGAAAACTGGAGAGTGAACAGTTTCCAATGAGAAAACATGAAACTGCTTTATTAGAATGTCAGTTTTGTCAACTGTTTCCACAACATCAAGCAAATTTAATTATTAGTAATACCTAAATATACATCATTATTTGTGTTATGTATTATTATCAAAGCAATGTTTAATGGGGTTTTTTTCAAACAACTGGAAAACAAACCTGTTTCACAACAGGGGGAATTTTTAACAGAAGTTCTTCCTCCAAACCAGCTCTGGTTGAAAACACTTCCTCATTCTGTTATGCTGAGGAATATATTTATAGTTTGAGTGTCTTTCCTCTTATCATTAGTGTTGTATGCTTTATAAAATTCAATTCATATGACTAGAAGGGGAAAAAAAAAAGTTCTCAAATTTGCAGAACAGACAGAAGCCCCTTAACGTGACAGGGTTTCCCCTGTTGAGTGAAGTGTCCATGCAAACATCTGGTCAGGAGATTTATTCCCCACCTGCCTTTTTTCTGATTGTAGTGGGGGGACTGCTTCTACATCTACAAGAAAATAAAGCAAGGAACTCTGCCTCTGATGGGGTTGTAGGGTAAGTGCATTTAGCACTTACCCAGAAAACTTTCTCATCTCGTATTTCTTCAAATTGTAGAATTACTGCAATTAAAGTGTCATAAGAAGTCATTTTCATTTCTTCCTCATAGAGATACCACCATGATACTGCATGTGCTTGGCCACTCCAGTACAGTTAATAACTATTACTGAAAAGTGTTGTCTTCTTTACAAAGCACTTAATTCTCATTTTACAGATAAGTAAAAGTAAGGCACAAGGCAGCTTTGGCATTTCCTCAAGGTTACCATGTAGGTCAATGGCAGAACCAAGAAGAGCTGCCACACTTCCCCAATACCCAGATGAAGGCTATAGACTATTTTAAACTTCTAATATATTTTAAACTCAGCAAATATTTTACCCCACAGCAAGTCAACTTTTCAGCTAGTATAAGATGGCAAGCTTCAATATAGAAACCTGTCCCAAAAAGATTTATTACTTTTTCCCAGTTAGACTACTTTCAGCTACCTAACTTTAGCACCCATGCCAAACTGTCAGAAGTTTAGTGATCCTAATTTCATTACCTATTAAAAAATTTAAGTAGATTCTTAAAGATTTTAAATGAAGACTTAATAGCCATTTTTCCAGCCTCATCATTGCTAAATAATGAGAACAGTTATCCCTTTTCTATTTACAATACTACCACACAAAAGCAGAAATTTTGTCTCCTCCACTCTATGTTTACAGACATGCTACAAATCTAACAGTAAACAAATTCTCACCCAACTGAAATAGAAAGAAGAATGGAATTTGAGCAATTGTTTCTGCAAATGAATGGAACAAATATGAGCAAGTGTACAGGTTATGGGTAGAAAAGAGTTTCTATATGACAGTCCATAAGACTACGCTATTAGCCACACTGAAAAACATCTTGCAGGCAGTATACACAGGAAAAAATTCACAGCCCAGAAAGAAGCTCCTCAGGACTTAACACCAGCCACTTATGTAAAACTGGGGTTTCTGTTTTCTGTGCTCTTCCCAGGTAGAACTTACTCAAAGGCATGAGGCCAATGCATGAGGTACAGGTCCAGGTAATTCAGTTTCAAATCTCCAAGTGTTTTCCTTAGCGCTGGCTCTACATCTTCTGGGTGGTGCTTGGTATTCCAGAGCTTTGATGTTACAAACAGGTCCTCCCTTTTAATAACCTTTAAGAAAGGGAGGAGAGCATAATTTACTGGAAGAAGTTCAGAAAGGGAATTGTAGCAATTCCCCAGCTAGCTTTAAAACAAGTAGAACAATTTAAGTGTAACAAAAAAGTTAACACTTGGAACCTACAAATTAAACCTTTCAAAGACATACTGGATGGAGAAGAGCAAGAGAAATACACACTTACATTGACAAGTCCTAAAGCATACCAAATACTTAACAATTTATTAGAAGTTTTGAAAAACAAAACGATCCCCTCCACACACACTCTTCTCCAAACTTTCCAATTCAAGGGTTAAAGCCACTACTAAGCATATGTGGCCAAAAGAAAGGTTACTCTGTTTATTCAAATGTGAATTTTGTAATATCTAGTTAACAATTCACATATTCTAGGCACAACCAGCTAACTTACTATACTGATCACATGTTATAAACCAAGAATGCTTCTCATGGAAAGAGTGTGGGAAAATAAACAGAAGAAGTTTCCCCAAACATCTGCACTTGAGTTTCTAAGTTCTGAGAGGAACACACTAAGAACTGAGTGCCCTGTGCACTGTATTGGAAGGGTAAGACACAGAAATGAAACAAATGGAAAGCTGGTTAACTACAAAACACAAAAGGGAGATCATATTTGGCAAGCTGATGCACAAAACACCAGAGAGCACTTCTCACTGACTTACGTAGGACCAAGTTTCACTCAAGTCTATACTTTGTAGAAGGGGGAGTGATTAATTGCTTAGTTTCTCTCCTTCAACCATTCAGTTATTTGTGTGTTTCACATATGACTTGTACTCAAAGAGAAAGATGTTCTAAAAATTCTAGTTTTAATTTAGTTAGCTAATAGGAACTGAATAAGAGCGTTCTATGCTTCCCTGTATTAGTTACCATATCCAGTAGGAAGGAATCCCTGGGGCAAGCTGAAAACAGCCCCTCTCAAGCTAATCACATAACAAAAGAGATTGCCCTAAAGCCAAGGCAAAAGCAGCAGGAAAGCAGGAATGTAAGAACTTTCTTTCCAGGAGCTCTGAGGCTGTACAACTAATCCTTCTGCCCCCTTGGGCCAACAAGAGCAAGGAGATGAATTTAAGATTCCACGGTCAGGTCATCTATAGGAATGCCTGTCACATTACTTTATATTTAGGCCATGGACTCTTATTGCAGGCCCTAGAGTCATAGTTACCAAGCGTTCAAATGCAATCACTGTTTAAAAAAAAAGTATTTACTCACTCATATTTGATCTATAACCAAAAAACCCACAGTCACCAAATTTGCTGTGGCTACCCACCATTGTATGCTATTCTAGACTGGCAAACTAGAGTAACTTTTCATACTTTTCATATAAATCATGGCAAGTATTTTCCATTTTAACTAGTGATTCTGGGAACCTCCAATTTTTTGAACACACAGATTGGGACGCTGGGGGGTGGGGTGGTGTTAAAAAAGGCATTTTCTATAGTTTCCATGCAAATATTCCTGACAATCTTTTCTCCTCCTGACAGCCAGGATGGTTAGAGAGGACAGAAAGCCCCCTTTCATGCCTGTTTCTGATTAATAACAAACAGCTGGGATAGCCCAGGAGGAAAAGCCACAAATGTTAACTTTGCAGTCTCCTTTCAGGTCACAGTTGTAAATTTTGATACAACATACAGTCAGCATGGTGGTTCTTGTGTTTTTACCTTGTTGGGACCAAGGCATTCCTGGAAAGCCTCACCGATCTCTGCTTCATTGCTGTAAGCTGCTGCGCAATCGATGTGGCGATAACCCACACTTAGGGCATACTTCACTGCTTCTTTCACCTGTAATCAGAAACAGATTATCCAATGCAATAAGAGAAAAGGGACATATGACTGGAAGAAAAAAAATAGGGCCTTAGTGAGGAACACCCCCAAAGCACAGATCTACATAAGGTCATGAGACTCAAACAGAGTAGGATACGGTCCTCTGTGGCACAGCCTGTAGGAGCGAAGAGGGAATTGCTAGCCAGCACCCCAAGAGTAACAAGAAAACAGACCATGCACACAGGCCAAGCATGCAAGAACTCACCAGACAGAATAGGGATTCCTTCTTAACTACAGTTGTCACACTCTTCTTAAGTATAAAATGAGCTTTAAGAAACAGTTTTCAAATAAATCATGGCTTAGGAAGACAAACTTTCTGGAACTAACAGACCAATCGATCAGTATCAGTCAAGCCTGGAAGATATCTCCTCTCTCCCAGTAAAGGAATAGCCTGGTTTCTAATTCCAGAATTGCCAGAGTTTGGGTTTGGTTCAACTGCTAACACTTAATTTCTAAGATAACGCTATTTTATGGCACGCTTCTCCTTCACGTCTCATTCTCTCCGATTGCACAACAATGAAAGTCACTATACTGCTGAATTTTAACCCATGGCCTTCAGGGGATCTCCTGATGATGCTTGCAACTTTGCGTTTTGCCTTCCACTTTGCCGACAATGAAGATGCTGCCAACAGCAACGCGACCCTTGCAAGAGCCAAGAATCACTACATATTTCAGTGTCGTCATCATCTCCCATTAGGTTGATGAGTATTAAGTAAAATTAATTGCATTTAACTTCCAGTGGACAGTAAGCACATGTTCTCTTTTACATGTATCTATCTGAAGCGCTACAGCAAGAGTGCATCTCATCTGTACAGGGATTTCTATACACTACTCTTCATGGACTTGTCTCTCAAGACTGTGGGAGATCGTAAATTACTCTGTGTATAAGGCTTGATGCAACAGGGCCCTAATGTATTTATAGAGATTACATGTCTCTTGTCAAGAGATTAAAAAAATGTGTCCACAAAGGCCAGAGAGCGATTGATTTCTTCCAACTTAATGAAAAGTACCAGCATTTTCAATTTTAAAAGCTGACAAAATTATTAGCACCAGTTAAAGACATGTATAATACTACTTTCAGATGCTACAGAAAAAGAAGGGGGAATCAAATGTGAAAAAGATCTCTCTTCTACTGGTGGATTTCATTTGTTTTTCTTGTCAAGAACTGCAGTAAAGGCATACACAGGTTATTCTGACTACATTCTTTGGCATTTGGAGAGGAAAACTGGAATGTAGACCAGTTTTCCTTAGGCAGAATGACAAAGCACTTCTATTACTGCAGTGAAGGAAGTTCTTCCTTCCTCTAGCAGGATGGTATTTACAGCCCTTGTTTCACTTTGACAAAGACATTCCTCAGAAGGTCACCACAAAGTCGAGGTCGTGGTAATTCTGAAATCACTTGGGACATAGTAAAGGCTTTTCAGACTCAATATCCACCCTCCGAAAAGGTGAGAGTTGTGGAGCTGAAGCAGAAAGGAAAGGAAAAACGGCGGTGTTCTTTGTCAGCACCAATCCCCCGTTTCTTCTATCAGCATAATAAGTTTTTTTTAAATCCAAACAGGCACAACATTGGCCATAAAATGAAAATAAGCACCACTCACAGAAAACTCGGGATAAGGCACTCCAAACATGTCTCTGCAAAGTGAAAAACAGGAGGCTGTATTTCTGTATCAGTATGTTTTAATAAATTTCTAGCACTGAAAAACTGGGACTAGTCATGTACATAAGGTCTGGATTTGGGCAGAATCTGTATTTGTCTAAACTACTCTCAGCCTACTAAGACATTCCAGTGTAAACTGAGAGTTCTTGTTCAACGCAAAAGGCAAACAATCAAGAGAAAATGTGCAAAAAAGAAATTTCTGGAGGGGAAAAACCCCTAATAACAGATAGATGTAAATTTAAGAAGAGTACTTTAACAGAAATTTTTGTGGTTTTGAGATTATGTTCAGACAGGTACATGCATTTCCTGGGAGGCAGAGAAAAAAAAAAAAAAGGACAACAGAAGCAGTTGGAGATCCATATGCCTCTGGATATTTGGTGTTGTGAAGTAACAATGGCCAAAGGATCCCTCAAACTTTCCATACGTTCTTTAGTTTAGCCTCTCAATACTGCTATGGAAGGAGCAATTACTGAGTTCATTTTGCATTAGGTAAGTTGAGTCACACCGCTTAAGTGTGTAACTTAAGTTACACATCATGTAACTACAGAAAGTAGGTCTGAAAGCATCTTGAGACATCATCTAGTCTACCCGCGTGCCCCACAGCAGGGCCAACTAAGTCTAAACCACTCCTACTCACATTTATCAAAACCCTTCTTGTAAGTGACGGGCAGTCTATTCCAATGCTTAGATATCCTAATGTTCAAAGCCTTTTAGATGTCTAACCAAGATGGCCCTGATGCTGCATCCTATTCCTCACAGACACAAAATCCGTAGCTTCCCCTTTGTGAGGGCTTTTTGCAGATTTGGAAAGCACCAGCATGCCTCCTCTAACTTCTCTTGATCAGGTAACTGTAGGCACTTCATCTTTCATCACAACCCACCTTTCCCAAACCTTGCATCACTGCTGTTGCTGTCTCGTCAGCTGGTTCATGCTTTTCTTGAACTGGTTTGCCCCAAAACAGACACAGTATTGCAGCTGAAGCCTTACTGTCCTTCACTGTACAGCGGAGTCCTAGGAACTACACCCATTTATACATCCTAGCCAGGGACGTGGCCTTCCCATTCACCCTGTTTTGAAGATGGAGGAACATGATACTGCTAACAATCACTGGCAGATTCAGACACAGAATCTGTAAGTCCCAATTCATGATAATATCCACTACTAGATTTCCAGTTCTTCGATTTGCCCATCCCAAGGTGAAAAACTAACAAGCCATCTTTATACTTCAAAGCAACACAGAGTTCAAGTGACTCGGGAACCGCTTCTGCACAGCCCCAAGCCATTGCGAAGAGGCTTTCACTCTAACAGTTCCAGCCAATAATACTTGGAAAGAAAAGGCTCTGACGGGCTCCCCTGCTTCCTGCAAAGTTGTCACATTTTAGCAGTCCAAGTACCTTTGCTGACGGGAAACAGGAAAAAAACAGATCATGAGTCCACATGACATTCAGATGCAGTATGACCAGGACATAAGTGTTGCTGTATCACAGTTTGTACATACTGTACTACAGTTTGCTGAAAAGGAACTCAGCCCACCACATAACTAAAGCCAACTTAGAGCTGACATTCCCTAAAATAGAGTTTTGCCTGCTATCCTTCAGATGTGGAATTCAGGTTCCTCCCTTAATATATACCAGTAGTAGTGAATTTTTGTGCATCTAACAAGGATTCTCTAGATTGTCTAACAAACTTTACAAGAACTAAACAGTCTCCTCCATAGCTGCAATCCTGTCACAAGACACCCAGTCCCCAGTCTGACTGGTTTTGTAAAGTACACATTTCCTCTTCAGCTTTCCTGAAGCTCTGCACAGAAAAATGCAACTTCCCTCAGCTCCACGTCTCTTCCCCACAGAGCCAGCCTCTGCCACGGCAGGTTAGACTGTTCATCAGGTGGGGATCAATCCTCCAGGTTGAAAGCATGGCCCGCTTGAGAGAAGAGAACAAAGCATTAAAGGATTACAGATAATCAAGCTCCAATATTGAAAATGCCATGCTGCCGATATTCTTGACGCTCCTGTCTGAACAGACTTCTCTTTGAACTCATTCATGCTGCCAGTTCATAAGCTTCTGTACTGTGTTCCCTTCCATTCAATAGCCCTCCATCATGTTCCTATGGTAACATGTAAAACAAATTTCTCTTCTAGCATTTGATCATGTAAGACAGAAAACATCCTATTGTTTTCTAGGATCTAAATCCTATAAAATCCTACAGTCTTCCAACGTGGATTTAGATTCAATAATTTTCTCCCCCTATTCTTACCACCTAGGAAACGAGGACTGCAATGACACCGTTGTACTGAACTGCTAAGATCTGGCTACAAGGTCAAGGCTTACTTAGGATCAGGAACAGTAACAGCAATAATAAAGAAATTACTCAAAAGAGTAAGGTCAAGACTGAAAAGCAGCTTGGCAAGGAAAAGAATTACAATATGCAAAATATTTACCGGAAACAATTTAAAAGCCATCCACTTCCACTCTTGCTTCTAATGCAGCCCTTGCACAAAAGAGCTCTCAATAAATAGCTTGGGAAACAGCTAGATTAAATATAATCAATGGTAATTCTTCTGCTTCTCTAGGTTTTTGGCCCTTAGTCTTTAATTCATAATTACAGTTATTCTCCCTGAACTACATCATCATGTCCTTTTAAGGGTAAATCATTTGGACGCTCTGACAAATTGCTGAGTGATAAACAGGAATTTATTTATTCCTTAGGAATAAAAGCAACTTCTGTAACTCTGGCCATTTTCACTGCACTTTCTAGATTTGCCTTTAATACATTCTAGGAATAAGTCTTTGAAGATGGTAGATATTCCAAAGAAGTGATTCCCAATAACTTCCATGGGACCCCAGAGAAGATGGCTGGATCCTGTGTGGGGTTCAGCTGCTAGAAGCGCTGCTTACTACGGCAAAATCCATCTGAATTAGTTTAAAATTATGCACAAGCAGGATCTTTCCTGGTTCTTTAATAAGATCGCACTTTCCTCAGAACAGTTAGTGCACAAAATAAACAATGCATTCATATTTTGTTTGTTTAGTCTCAGGCACTTGTTTTGTTTTAGACAATGCACGTTTAACTGCTTTGGGTGCACAGAAATTCATCCATTCCTGCATGTTAATAAACTTAATTCAGCTATCAATTGATGTTTTAAGTGATAGAGCTGAACATTCACCCTTGTCCTCATTTAAGAGGTTGACCGAGCTCCTACACCAACTCAGCTTCCACATTAGCATAGCTTCTATTCCCAACAGACAGGAAGCCCAACAATAAAATGGCTCTGAATAAATTTAATTTTTATAGCTCGTTTCCCACCTTTTCCTCTAGCTGGAAAGAGAGGATAGCACATCATCTTGAGAAGGGTTTTAACTTCCCCTCTCCACCACAAGCACAATGTCATCCGACGTACTCCAAAAACCATCATGAAGCTAACACAAGACTAGCAGCAAGATATACATTTACTGCGCAGACACAATGGTACACATAATCCAAAAGGCATTTTAAACAACTATACCAGCTAAGAATTCCACCAAGCAATGGAAATTGCCTTTCACAGCAAGTATGTGCACTCTTCCCCCAAGAATTTATCTTCCAACTAAATGAAACAGAAAGGAAAAGACAGACGAGGAGGAGAAGTAGTACAATAGGATGCACAGTCCATAGCGTGCAAACATTCCCACAGTTCGCAGTAACACACAGAACTGTTTCCAAGTGTGGTGTTTGCCAATTCATCGCACGTAGAAACAGAGTGAATGCCCAATGACGCATTAGTCATCTTAGTCTAAAAGCAGGACGAACCCAAGCAAGTTCTTTGTTTTTCTGCTTAACAGAGGCTGACTGCTGGACCAGGACTTGTTACAAGAACAACTGGAGTTCTTGCCTCCCAAGATGCTGCTTCCAGGTGAGTCATCAGCCCAAGCCAGAGGGATGTCTGGTCAAACTGGCAGCCTGAGGATTTACCAGTGGAAGAGTCAGGCACCAGGTTACAGCTACAGCATTTTTTCCCACTCGTTTGTCTCTTTCTGGATTCATCTCCCAGAGCACCACTGTATATACATACATACCTTCCACTGACTTTAGTAGACCTAAGACTAAAACCATTCAGGCGAAGGATCCAGGCCTCGGATCTAGGATCTTCAAAAAAGGCACACAAAATACTAGTTGGGAGCACAATTTTGTATTGTTCTCTGCTTACTTGGCCACGTTCACTCTTCCAAGTTCCCAGTCCTATGAGAGGCATCTTCTGCCCAGTGTGGAGTGCAACGAAGTTGCATGCTGCAGACATTTTTGCCTGAAGAAGAACAAGAACAAACAGAGTTTTGCAGCAATTCAGTAAGTTACAACAATTTACCTTTTCTGTGCAAAAACGAATAAAATCATAGAGGTCCTCACGATGCTAGAATAAAGATGAAGCAGGTTCTTTACAGTTTTTACTGGTATAAAGGAGATGACTAGCTACTCTGGGGAGACTAGAAAAGGAGCCCTTTTTCTCCTCTTCCCTCTTATTCCCTTTTCTCCTTTACAATGCACAGGTTTAAGATTTCTCAGAGCTGAGAAGTACAAAAAGAAGCATCCTGCAATAACATACAATTAATAGAGAAGCTCAGGTGAAAACATGACTTTTTTTTTAAATCAGCAGTAAGCATTGATGAGGCAGAAGGGAGGAAGAGATGTTTGTCTGCCCTTAGCGTACAGTAATTCCATAGAACTTCTGCACTACGTCTTTCTCTTTTACCTACTCACTACCAGCTGGCTCAGGAACCAAGCTCTCATTACTGCTGCAGTGGGGGAAAAAGACATTTTGTCAGAATCAGCTGGTGCAGGTTAAGGTTTGAAGACCTGTAAAGGCAGGGTTTTGATTAGGAATCAATGGTAAAGGCATAGTCCAGAAAAACAAAAAATAATGCTCCGAAGAACATCACTGCTGAAGGATTAGTCCCATCTTTTTATGTGCTTTGCCACCCTTCAATCCCCATTTTCACCAACTCGGAGCCGAACTACAGCTCATTATCAAGGCTGTCTGGCATTGTGAAGAAAACCAGAAACATTTTGGCTCCCTTGGCAACAAGCCTAATTGTTTCTGAATTGTTATATACCTGCAACAGGCAAATGCTACCAAACGAGAAGACTACTTTTTCTTTTTTAAACACTAAAAACCCCTCTCTGATGTGAAGTCAGGGCTAGCAGAGAGGACAAAATGGAGGCACTTTCAAAGGTGGACACTAGGAAACAACACCTCAGTATACAGATCACATAATAAAACTGGTGCATATATAATTTTTTTTTTAAATCATTTGACATAGAACTTGAAATAGCTGTGTGCAAAGTGATCTAAAATGCAGTAGGACCTTACACATTTATGTGTTTTGAATCCCAAAATAACTTTGTCTTCCTGCTTATTCAGAAAGGGACACTACCTTTTAAAGACCTGAAAGGTTCCTTCTTCCCATACTGCCAAAATCTGCATGTGGACTCTGACGGAAATTCAAGACTAAGAGCTCAATTCTTGCATGATGCATTTCAAATACAAACAGAATGCAGTTAACTAATATTGCTATTATGGAAAGCGTCACACACCTGATTTAGCACAAATTCACAGAGGAGTAGCGTTCTTCTGTTACTGAAGGGAGAATGAAAAAAATGATACAAAGTCAGTTGTCAGTTTGAGCCTGGGCTTCTCTCTCATGCGTAGCACTGTGATATGCAAGCATTTTCCCTGTGAAATTCAAGAGAACAAAGGTCCAGCAGGATCTTCAATTACCTGTTGCTGGCTTTATAGCTGCTGCGAACAGCTATCTGCTCACAGTGGCAAAGCTTTTTATCAAAAAAGAAGGTTTCACAGTGTGTCCCAACATCCTCACAATCTACGTTTTTGGTTAAACTGTTAAAAAGAAACTGCATTCAGGATGAGCGCCAAAGCTGGCTAGCTGATTTCAGCAGAAGCTGAGGAAGTTACCTCCCAAATTCAGCTGTGCCCAAACTCATTAATCTTATTTGTTTAAAAAAAAACAAGAGTGGAAGCATAAAAAGTTGAATGGCTGACTATGTAGGAGGAATGGATGTTTTCAAAGCAGAGCATTCACACAGCATACTATCCCAAAATAACTCTGCCTTCTCCATGTTGTTATCATTTTCCTCAGATAATTAAGTTCCAGCTGATGAATGCGTTAACGCAAAAAGTTTGTTTTCAATTCCTTGCTTAGCTTCTCAAGCCATATTTTTGTAGATTTATGGCAGACACCAAACAGCACACTTGTTTTACAGAGAGACATAACAGAATAGTTGGAGTGATCCTGACCTGAAGGCCATTGTACAGCAAAGAGCTGGTGATCCATGTAACAGGTAACCTGAGTAGGTCCAGGCTTGTCTTGTGCTGTGCTTCATGCCCAGCGTGGCCTTCAGGCCCGTGCCGTGGGACGGACAACCACGGCTGCAGGATAAGCTCAGCAGCTAGTTGTAACAGGGGAGTCTGCAGGCAGCTCCCACTTGGTACCTGTGATTGCACCACCTACGTGTCCTTGCCTTTATCTAAAAAAGCAGGAAGTTCTCTTGAGAGCATCCTTTCTGTTTGACAGTAGGAAGGATGAATAGAGCTGTTTTTGTGTAAGAGAATCCCTAACAGCTGAAGTTACTGAAACGGAGTAACCTTTTCTATGGGCAGGGTCTGCACAACGTGCTGCATGTGAATCAGAGGTCTGTTCAATGCTGCACAACCCAGAGTGCCCTGCACCTGAAGGGATGTAAGATTATCAACACTACCCTCCTTCTTTATAGGGTTAGCTCTAGCTAAGAGCATTTGAGATGATACTTTACAGACTCCGAGTACCTTTTAAGAAAGGGGATTGTAACAGACCAGCACCTCCTGGTGCAAAACAGCAGTTAAACACGAACTAAAGGCTCTGAATTTGCACTGAGATGTATTAAGTCCAGGTGCTAGTGCTGAAGGCAATCATTGGTGAACCAAACTGTGGGTGTACATCTATTTTTTGGGGTAGGGAGTCAGAGAAGGAAGAATGACAGCGATAACAGTGTTCTCTTCCATTCTGAATTTGCGTAGCAATTTTGTAGTCAGCTACATGCATGTAGGTGCTTTTTACCTGAATTTAGTTGTCTAAATAAAGGTATGTTCTTCCACCATGCACGCAACTAAAGACTTAGGGCTTTTTGATTGACATTGGCCTATAACACAAATGTGACACAACCATACACTTCACACAACGTTACACAATCATCTTAAATGCAACACTTCAGCCCAGAAGACAAGGTACACGTTTAATCAATAACTAGCATCAGCACATTTTCTAAGAACCATCTTGCTTCATGCAACGCTGTTGTATATTAACATCGCAGAGAGAGCAGAACTACAGCCTCTGGAAGAATGGAAACATGCCAGAATTAGAAACACTGGAAGAAAACACACTAATTAATGCTTTCCACTCAGATTCTTCCCCTAACAAGGGGATGTAAGGGAATTACAGTATCTGCTGGCCATCATTATTCGCTTCATTAAAAAGCTGGAAGCCTCCTTTTAGAAGCGCAAAGACAAAAATAAACATAGAAGCAAACTAATTGTGGACAAGTAAGATGTGGTTTTGGCTTAACAATACTCACCTCTCCTATTGCCTCGTTTGCATAAAAGAGTGTGCTCAGAGTAATTCAAAGGCAACGCGAGCGGCCGGGATGGATGGAAGCCATCCAGGAGGATGCACTAGCAAGCAGGGAAGTGTAAACCAGACCTGTGCCTCGACCCACAGCTACAACTCGGTTTTCACCCGAAGCACGGAGTCTTCCACCAGTTAAACACACGTGAACACGCACTGAATTAATGTGTACACATATGCGAACAGGCACCGATGGAAAATAGGGAAGTCCCTGCCACTGAATCGCTTTCGCCCCACAGACGGGGTTGGGGCTCACCCTCCCCCGGAGGCGCTCGGCGCAGCAGCGCGCCCACCTCCCCCTTATCGGGGCGGCCCAGGGAGGGCCGGGCCCGCCCCGCCCCGCGGCGGGAGGCGATGGGGCCGCCAGCCCCGCGCTGCCCGCTGCCGCACTCACCCGCGCGCCGCCACCGCCGCCGAACCGCCCGCGTATAGCGCCGCCGCCCGCTTATAGCGCCGCCCGCCCCGGCCCGGCGCTTCCGCTTCCGGGAACGCGCCGCACTGGTTTTCACGCGCTGTGCGGAGCCTCCGTGAGGCAACGCTGAGGCTTCTGCAGGTGTTCCCTCCCGGCACGTTGTTGGCACCTCGCGGGTGCCCCGGCTGCCATAGCGCGCTGCGGAGCGGCGGCGCCCGGCGCACCGGCCTGCTGCGGGTTATCCGTCGGGTTTGCCCCGTTCCTCTTCCTTCCCCTCTCGGTTCGGTTCCCATCAGGAAATTCGGGCCGCCCGGGCTCTCCGTGTACAGCCCGGGGCTTAAGGGCAGGAAGCTGCAAATTGCAAACCTGACGGATAAAGGCTACGTGAAGCGTATGCATTGATGTAACAGTCTCCTCGTCTGCTATTTGCCTTGGCCTCGTGAAGGTGTTTTTACTGGCAGGAGGACAGAACTTCCCCAGTTTTATTTGGAGCCCTGGATAACAGGAATCCAGGGAAAGTGCAAGGCCAGTTATCCTTGTTTCGCTTCGGCTTTTGCGCTAAAAGGAGCCTAAGGAGAAAGAAGTGGCACTTCTCGGGGGACTAGGGCTGCTTTTGTTGCAGGTGCACAAGAATGCATTTCCTTATTTGTGCAAGAAGAGTGGAAGTAAGATTAAAGCAGACTGATTTTAGCCGAGTGCTTACTTCTGGGCAGGTACGGTCTTGCTGTTGTAGTCAAAGATACAGCCTTCAACAGGAGCAGACTTTGGCCTGTAACTGAAAGACTACACCTAGATTTACGGGACTGTACACGTAATCTTAAACACAAATAAAGAAAATTATAACCGTTCGACTTTCACTCCATGCTTCCATTTTTATAAGTAATCCATAAACATTCAGAATCTAAAAACGGTAAGATTAGATCAGAAATAAGGTGACATATTTTTATATATATATCTCTATATCTCCAACAGGGCTTTGAAGAGGCTGTTACTTATTTCCAGAAAGATCATTCTGGTCCAGATTCTTTGCTGTTCTGACTTGAACTGCTCAGGAGGCTTAAAGGCACAAAGGTTAATTAATCTCTTGGGCATTCACATGACCGGATTTTTCTGTTGTGCAGCCTGTTTTGACAAAATACGGGAAAGTGGGAAGACAGTGCAAGGACAAGACAATTAAAAGTAACAGGAAACAGAAAATTGAGAAGAGGAAAGAATAAAGGGGGAGAAAACACAGCTGGGTTTGATTTATGGAGACTGTGCCAATCAAATCCATTTGAAAATCCACAGTCTTAATGCAACAGAAGATGCCTGAATTCTACTACTATCACATATGAAAACTTTAACAAACCTCAGCCTCCAATAATGTAATAGGGAGTAAAAGAGAAAAGGTAAGGAAGACTAAAATGTTTTGTCATCAAAAGGCAGTGATTATCCACACATACAATAATAAAGTTTGTTAATTAAAAAAAAAAAAAGGATGTGTAGAGAAGGAAGAGGTAATGCAAGACATTTTGACCTAGAAACAGAGTCTTCATTTGAGCAAAACAAGGAAAGCAAACGTGCATTTAATGATATGTAATTGTTTTCATTAAAACTGTGCACCAGCTGCTTGTGCATAAATGCCCCAGGCTTGGGAACATGTCAGTTGTTGACTTTTCAGTTGACTTTTTGCATATATTATATTAAAATGTCCCCACATGGCTGGGATTTTACTCTTACTGTGCCCCTGATGCTATTGTGTGTACAGTCAGTTTGGTACGCTCAGGATTCAGCGGGCTTTCTGCGTGTGCAGTGATGGGCTCTACAGAACAGGTGTGATGATGTCCTCATGTGTTGGCTTTAGAGGGCACGGGTGGGTCATCTCTGCTGTAGAACTGATGTGCATACGCTCAAGAGCCATGCCCGGCATTGCCCAAGCCCAGTTCACACTACTGTTCCAACTAGGTTCATCTTACTCTAGAAGTCCTGGATACATTTACATAACATCCTCAAATTCTCCTCCAACAAAACGCATGGAAAACCGAATGTGTGGTAGTGTTCTGAAATAGGACCCATTTCTTTGCCTTTGTTTTTATGCATGGGGAGGGGTTGTCTTTCACATCAGGGACCCATTCCCAACCAAGATATATGGGAGATACTGTGATCAAAATGATACATGTAAAATCTGGCGTGGTTACCAATTTGGAAATCTTTGGGTAGTTTCAGTGCTCTGGCACTGCAGGGCCAGCCAGCTCCTCTTTGTTAATACATAAACTACTTATTGTGGCCATGGCTGTATGGATGGGTGCAAAGGGGCCGACACTGGGGCTTCTGATGCTCCCTGCTGATCAGGTACAAGCTGATCCTGTCTGGCAGCTATTTTAGCAGAGCACTACACCACGGTTAATCCGCTGTGTGAAGAACAGAGTGTGGAGAAGGGAGGTGTGGAGACAACTCCGTCCTTCCAGCACCCGCCTGGGTAGACGTGCCCTTTCTTTCTTGGAGAACTTAATTTTTTTTATCTAAGTAGCATCTTACATCTAAAGATTGAAAAAGGCTACAGAAACCGATCTGATCACTGAACAAGGAGTGGCCCTGACAATTTATCACTCCAAAACCTCCAGAAACTGATGTTTGGAAAGACTAGCTTAGAAACTAATCAAAAATAATGAGGCTGTGGACATATGAATGGAAATACAACACTTAAGGCACAGGCCCGGAACAAACTGCATTGTGGTAACTATGCAAAATGGGTATATTATGCATCTGAAAGTGTGAGAAATGAGCATAACAAGCATTAAAGGTTGCATGAGAAAACATGAGAAAGTCATTACTGCTTTGTCCATTGGTAAACATGGTAAACAGAGTTGTACTAAGACTGCATTGTTCTAGAGGTTTTAATTAGGACTGCCTGACCTTTCGGGGGTTAATCTGTTGTCAGGTTCATGGCCTGAGTTGATAGGTAGGTATATACATGTATCAATTTATAGACCTCAATTATTGTCACAACACTGGTGTTAAGAAAGTAACAAACTTCTTTCTGTAAAAGATTAAGCATGCTGTAACAATAGAAACAGCAGCAGATAAATTATTTGCATTAAGGTGAGTGCAGCTTTTTTTCTGAGCACACATATACATGTTATTTTGCTTTTATTATTTAAGGAGTAATTTCAACTGCTACCGAAACCAGTCATCTCCTGGGTGAATCACCACATGGGTATGGTCACCCAGCAACACTACACAGTGATGTAGATTATAAACATTTAAAGTTCATTAATGCTTTGTGGTTTTCTCCTCATGACAATTTATAACCAAGTTTTAACAAGTATAAGAAACACAACTGTAAGTGCAAAACAGACGAGTAAAAAGCAGTTGGTAAACACATTTATTGCTTTTGACTAAAGCAAGCACTTTTGTCATTGATATGTCCTTAATGGCCTTCAGTATCCACTATTTAATAAAGCTTTTATATTTAAATTCAGGCTTTGGTCCTCAGGAAGTACCCACTGCCTCGATTCAGTCTTGGATCCAAACACAATGCTTGTAAGAATTCACTCAGGCTAAATGTCCCTCAGAGTAGCTTTGCTCTGGGAATGAGTCAAAACTCCCTGAAGTGACTATTTTATCTTCCACGAGTTTCCACCTTCCCCCTGAAGCTCAGAGGTTAGACTCAATTTAGTTTTCAGCTTTTTTGTTGACTTGCATGACTTGGATCAGTCTTCCTGTTGATGAAGAACCAGTGAAAGCCTTGGGAATTAGTATTGAGGAGCCAGCTGATGGTAGGAGAGCGAGAGGATAAAGATCTGACCCCACACCTATGGAACACAGTGAATGCATATTGCTTTGTTAATAGGTCTGATTTTATTGATGATGAATGGCCATCTCCCACTCACCTCAACGACATGCCAGTCGTCTCTGATTTTCCCTCAAAATCCTGTGTACCCTCTGCCTTTTCGGTGACTTATAGTAATTATAGCTTTCTTATAGTAAGGCATTAAAAAAGTAACTTCTTCTTGCAATAAGCCATCTGAATCATCTTCCCCTTAATTGTTTACAACCATTACACTGGGTATTTCCAGGGCACCTCCCAGGACACTATCCAGAGCATTATCTCCATTTATTCAAATTCTTTAGCTGCTTTCAACAGTCCGGGGCAGTGCCTCCGTTCAGATAAGGGGTGAAACCCCGCTATCGAGCAGCCCGCCGGGGACGGCTGCAAATCCGCCAAGTCATGCTGCCCTTGCACGCGCCCGCCCTGGCAGCAGCGGGCAGGGAGGGGCGCGGCGGCCGCCCCCCTTCCGCGGCGGCGGCGGCGCCCGTCTCCTCGCGAGATCGGGGCGCGTATAAAAGGGACGGTGCGGGGGGGGCTGCCGCAGTTTGGGGATTTTCTGCTGCTGGAGGCGGTGAGCTCCTCTGCCGCTCTTTGTGTAAGTGCGGGGGGCGTGGGGGCTGCGCGGGTGCGTGCTTGCTGCGGGGCAGTGTCCGGGGTGGCGTTCGTTTGGGGTTTTGCGCAGTACGGTTTTTCTCCTTTTCATTTTTTTTTTTGTTTGGTTTGGTTTGGTTTTCCCCTCCCCCTCTGCGCCGATGGGGTGCCGAGCGAAGCGCGCAAGGCGAGCTCTTGCTCTCTGTGTCCCGCCCCCTGAGGAGCGCTCTGCGGGGGCTGCCGCTTTCTCCCTTTCTTCAGTTTCCCCCGCTTCTGTTGGGGGAGAGGGCGCAGGTAACTCCCTCCTGCGCGCCTGCCCTCCTCAGCCTTTACCCTTCTGCGGCGGGGGGAGCGCCCAGCCAGGCTGCTGCGGCGCGGCCTCGCCCCGCGGCCCCCCCGCCCTGCTGGGCTGGAGGCTTCAGCGCGGCCAGCGCGTCCTCTGCGGCCCCCGGCCTCCAAGTCGTTGCGAAAAGCGCTGGGTTCAGCGTGGTGGGGGCACGCAAGGGGGCAGGTGCCCCCTGTCACACAGCAGCGTGGTTGCGCAGGTGAACGCTTTGATCTCGCTGCAGAGCTTGCTCGGCAGAAGCGTTTCGTGGTCCGCCTGTGCCTGGCTGCGGTGCACTCGAGCCGAGATCTGTGGCAATAGCGCTCTTCTCTGACCGCAGCTCGGTAGCTTAACCGCATTTTTGTGACAGTCTGAAGGTAGCAAAGTGGAAGGCTGATGGTGTGTTCTGAAATGGCCTTTCACTTCTGTTCAGTGTATCCTAAAGGTATGACTTAGCCGTGAAGAGCGCAGGCTTACGGTAATTGCAGTTTGAAGATAATTGAGGCTGTGTGCGGCTATGAGCGAGTGGGAGATTCTGACCCGATTCAAGTGTACTTGATTTGCAGCGTCCGTTCTCCTTTCCTCTAGAATGGAAGGAAATAACACACTGAGCCTGCGGTCTGTTCCTTTGTGGGTTAGGAAATGCTGTGGCTAAAAATCCAAGCATACATCTGAGAATACATGCTAACCCCCCACGGAAAAGCGGGCATGTTGGCAGGTCGCAGTAGGTGCTCCAAGGAAAGCAGATGGTTCTCTTGCAGTACAAGGCAACTGAGATCTCCTGCCAATATTAAAGATTTTCATGTTACCTAAAAGGGGGCGATAGCTTCTAGTTTAGAAAGGGGAGGGATCAAAGAGCGGTTTGATGGCTTTTATTTGACATTGAATACCTAGTAAAATACTCCGGGGGACTGCTGATGGAAGAAATGTAGGAGGACTGTCATAGTACTGAGCAAAAGGATGACCTTGAGCTTGAGTACTGGAAAAGAATGTAATTCAGTGACAAAACACGGGCTTATGCGCTCCAGACAAAACAGCTATTGCTTATAAGATAAAACTCACTAGTTGAGGCATCTCAAATAAATATTGTACAATGGCTGTCCCCCCCCCCCCGTCCCTCTAACAGAACTGCAGTTTCAGAATTGCACTTGCACTCATGGCTACATGTGATGTTTGGCGGAGGGATTACTGATGTCTTCCTGGTAGACTGTTTCAGTACGATCCTATGAATTCTCTGTAGTTCTGGCCACCTTCATTCATAAGACTTAACTCCCAGTCTGCTGCAGTTGAAGACTAAACCCTTGGATGAACATGGGAATAAAGATCTTTGTTGCAAAAGGCAGTTAGAAACATTGTACAGGTTGGCATTTCTCAAAATGAAAGCTGAGAGGTAGATGATTACTGTCTATATACTGTCAGGGTATGTAAGAGAAGCTTTCAAAGGTAAAACTTTTACTGAAAAGACTCTAAACTGATTAGTTTAAATTTGGATCAAAGGCTAAATGTTTATGACTTAGGGGCTAGTTCTCCAGGAAGAAAGTGTCCGGTAAAGGGGAAGGAGCCAAGAAATGAGGTGCTCTCAACCTTTTTTAGAACAGACTTAGTGCCTTGCAGGCAGGACTTGGAAGAATCTTTGAATCTCGGCTTTCCTTAGCAACATGAGACTCATGCTAACCTTTTGGAGGTTTTCTATCTCAAAGGCAGCTAGTGCTTGTAGCAGTGTATAGAATGACTTAAGTGAAATCACTTTTAAGAAGATTTTGAGTTGAAGAAACAAGGCTTGTGAAGTTACCTATTTGAGAGATTATGCTCTGGAAGTAACTGGAATTCTAAAGTGATATACAAATACTGCATTCCCAGACCGAGCAAAAATACTGCACAGGGCGTATTACAAATTACTTGTTTTTAGGACAGGCAGCCAGAATTAGTTTTCTTGGCCTTGTGTACCCTCTTTTTCAGTAGACTTGGGAGGGAAATGACCTGGCTGTACATACAGGTTTAAGATTCTGTGAAATTTTAATTGCTAATATAGAACGTGATTCCCTTGTATACCATGAGTCTTTCTAGTTGCAAATAAAACAAGGTTTAATTGTTTGGAAGGCTAAAGTGTAGTTATGCGGAGCACTGTTCTCTGGAGATTAACAAAAGTTCTCTTCTGGAATCTAACAGGAGGATAAATGTAGAGGTCTTAAATTCCCTTGTAAACTTAACAATGGTCTTGTCATGAGAAGTTCTAAAACCCAGACTTTCTAACTCATCCACCAAGTGGAACTGGAAGACTTACTGAATACTGCTAAAACTCTAGAAGGTTAGCCCTGTTCAACACTGAGTTGTTGCTGGTCGAAGATACCCATTACTGTATCATTAGGAGGCTAATGAGCCATAGATCTTGAAGTGCAGGTAATCTATGTAGTGGCTTGGCCTGGATATCTAGGCTGTGATTATTGAACTGCATCTTACTGTGTTGCTTCTTCAGGAAAAAAATGCTGGTGTTTTGACTGGACTACCCAGGTGACAAAGTTAAAACTAATTTCACTCTTAAGGCTTGTGTTGCAAGACCAAGTGCTGATAAAATGTCTTTGGTGTTCAATCTAAATTAATAAGGTGCTTTGAATAAATGCTTACTTCCAGGTGCAAATGTACTATTATCTAAACTGTGTTGTTATTAACTCTTATCTAGAGTAAATCAAGATGTCTTCAGGAAAGGCTTTCATTGGAAAACCAGCCCCTGACTTTACTGCCACGGCTGTAATGCCAGATGGACAATTCAAAGACATCAAACTCTCTGACTATAAAGGTAAGCTTATGTGCTTCTCTAATTACACAGCTATAATCTGGCCATATGTAGGAGTGGAGGGAGGGCATCTAAGGATACATCTTGATTTGGTTTCAAAGTAATACTGACCATTTGGCAGTAGACTGAAGTACACAACTTGTGCAGTCATTCTCAGTGATGGCTGGAATACGCTTGGGAAGCTGTCAATGGCGTGGCTGAATGTCCCAGCTATGATAATTGTTGCTAATTAGCATAAAAGTCCTCTAAACTGTAATCTTGGATCGGGCTTATTTGTCCTGTCTATCATACTATGAGACTGATGTAACATCTCCAAAGTACTATGTGGAACAGCAAAGTCTTCTCTTGTAGGTTTTCTGTCAATGGAAAGTAGATTCTTCTCTCTAACCAATGAAATTCCATTCTCTAGAGTACTGGGAAAATGCTTGCCTTACCAAAAAAGCTTACTAAAATCAAAGGTAAAGCCTGAAGTATTTAAGTACTAATATGGCTGGCTTTAGAAAGAGACACTCCTAACTGGAAGCTGTAGCCCTTAGGCTGTATGAGGGTGGTGAGTTTGTATAGACTAGTCACCCACTCGATTAAAATGTCTCCTTGGCTTGTAGCCTTTCAGATCTGTGGCATTTCTGCACTCTGTTAGTAATTGGCCATAGGGTCTTCTAGTGTAGGTACTCGGTGTACTCTGGGTAGGCCTATGGTAGTAGACCCAGGAGACAGACATTCTCTGTCAAATTTGGCAGTCTGGTTTTGGAGACTTCAGTTGGGTAGGGTGCTGTGTTACTAGCTGTAGAGTGGCCTTGAAGACTGTTGTAAATGGCATTTGGCTGAAGTGTAAATACCCCAGGTGCTTTATGGGCTTGCCACCTATATAGCAGGTCTTAAAATAAAGCATCTGTAATTTGCCATTTAATCTTTAAAGGTAGTGTTGTGTCAAGCCCTTTCTCATCTATCAGTATTTGAATGGTTGATATCGAATATGACAAGAAATCCTATAAAGGTGAGACATTAACTGGTTATCTTGCTCTTCTAGGAAAATATGTTGTGTTCTTCTTCTACCCTCTGGACTTCACTTTTGTCTGTCCAACTGAAATTATTGCATACAGTGATAGAGCAGACGAATTCAAGAAAATTAACTGTGAAGTAATTGGAGCTTCTGTTGACTCTCACTTTTGTCACCTTGCCTGGTAAGAATTAGCCTTTAAATGTAATAGAATATTCTGCCCGGCCTCAGTTATTGCAGGAGCTGAATCCTGGGTGTATTCAAACTTTCTTGCTGAAGTATCAAATAAAGGCACTTGAGGAATATTGGTAGTACCAGGGGCTTCTGAACAGAACCGAGCATACCATTCAGTTCTTCTGTTGCCTTATGGCAGACTGGGTATGAATTGCAAAGGGAGCGGCTTCTGTTGTACCTTATACTTTATTCTGAACTGTCCATATCTTTAACATTTAAACTTCCTTCTTTTAGGATCAATACTCCTAAGAAACAAGGTGGTTTGGGTACTATGAAAATCCCATTGATTTCTGACACAAAACGTGCCATTGCCAAAGAATATGGAGTACTTAAAGAGGATGAAGGTATTGCATACAGGTAATACGCAAGATGGTGAACTTGCCGTTAAGTCTTACATTGCAATACATGAGCATGTCATGTGAATGTAGAGCTTGCATATACTTGAACACCTGCAGCAAGCTGAAGCTATTAACTATTCTAGATGTAAACTGCTTCAAGCTATCAAACACTCCTACAAGGGGAGGTGCTACTTGGTTCTCCTTAGTGTTTAGAGTTCGTTTTTTTTGGTAAGCCAGATAAATGCCTGCTGCTTCCCTTTGATTACCTATCTACACAGTGCAGGAGTCTCATGCAGGTGCGCTTCTGCAAACATGGGTAATGCAAGACCTACATAGTTGTGAAATTGATGACAGGTATTTAGTCTAATGATTAAAGTACAGATTAATTAAAACCCAAGCCTTATCTTTTAATCAACTGTTTAGGTAAAGTTGCTGAAGAAGCTGAACTTCTGCTAACTCTTAACATGACTTTGGAGGACTAACTGATAGCCATTGCTGGGTTGGGTTTTTTGAGAACAATGTAGTTTTTCTTTGAATGTAAGAATGCCTCTCTTGCAATCCACTTTTTCTTGGGTTTCTCTTTCATTTTGTTTTTCCACTAGTATCTTCCTTAAGTAGGAAGTGTTGCTCTCCTGCATTAGTGTTACTTACCTCCTGTCCCTTCTAGTTCCTGCTGAATGTTAGGCTTTCAGCTGCTTGTGTTTCGGTGCTATGCATACGCTGAAGGTATTAGTTTTTAGGAGGAGGTTGGTAATACTAGATGACACAACTTACTGCTGTAATAGAATACTGAACTTGATTTTTTGAAACTCACTTCGGTCTAATCAGTCTCTCAACAGCTGTGTTTGACTTCAGGGCTGGTTTTTTTTTTAGGGGTCTGTTCATAATTGATGACAAGGGGATCTTGAGGCAGATAACAATCAATGATCTTCCTGTTGGCCGTTGTGTTGATGAAACCCTCAGACTTGTCCAGGCCTTCCAGTTTACAGATAAGCATGGAGAAGGTAAGAGTTCTTCCTCTTTCTAGTCTTAAATATTTTTTCTAGAGAACAATATTAACTGGGCAGGTTAAATCAAGGTTTACTGAAAGGTACTAAGTACATGATTGGTCTGTGCACAGCATGTAATTGTGCCTTTTGAAATGCAGCTGGTTCTGTAAAGCTACTTGTTGAAGGACAGCATAGTGCTATATTTATCCTGTTCCAGTTAATTGTCCATTGAGTACTTGGTAATGTTGAGATATCACTTAAATCAGTTTGGTGGTGGATGTCTTGTTGAGCACATAGCAGTTATCTCTTTTTCAATTAGACACAGAATATACTTGAGACAGAAATTAAAAACATAAAATAACTTAACCTGCAAGGATAAGCATAATTTAAACTCTGCTTTCAGATTTGGTAGGTTGAGACCATGAGTACTAATGCAATGTTTTATGCAGTCTGTTAGACAAAGCATTTAAATTCCCAGAAAGCCTGCTGATATTTGTGTCCCTATATAGTGAGGGGAAAATGGAGAGAGTCTTTGTGCCTGTAGTCCAAGAGTGAAAGGTGCTCGAGACTGGTAGCTTTTCTCCAGGAATTGAAGAAAAAAAGCACTGCAGATAGAAGGTTTGAACCAGGTTATAGAAACTCAAAATTGCTATGTAGGTATTAGTAGTCTTCAGCTGTCATTAGTTTATGATATGTATTGCTTCTGGTCATATTTAACTTGCTTCAGATCTGGTAAATCAATGGCAGATTTTATTAAAACAAGCTGCTATTGTGGCTATGCTATAGACTGAAGAAAGTCAGTGTTTCTGAACTTGTATGCCATCCTCTGTCAGCTGAGGAGACATCTGTAATTGATGGAGCAGTCACATGTCATGCAAATGAAGCTTTTTGGGGTTTACTGTGCCCTGGAGTAGTCAAAAGCTGGCAAAAGCTTTTTCTTCACAACTAGGACTGCAGACTCGCCTAAACCAAGGTAGACCAGCATAAGGCATGTAGCAACACTCAAGCTGAGAATACTGTAGCTAAAATTGCCAGTCTTGTGTGGAGCATGCATTAAGCCTTGCATGGCTGTATACAAGGAAGGCAGTGTCCAAAAAATGCTGCTTAGGAGTTGCTGCAATTCAGAGGCCATGCAACCTCTGTATCTTGGTGGCCTTTTGATAGCCATGTAGGGGAACAAGAGACTTAAACTCTTCTTCCCCCTCCCCATTAAACTGGAGAATGAGATGAGGGTTGATTAAAGATAAGGACAATATAGACTTAACTGGATCCAAGGAGAGAAGTGTACTGTAATAGTTGTAAAGCTTTCTGACTCAGGCTGCTGGAGTTGGTATTACTTTCCTGTCAAGCTTCTATGAAGCTTTTAAGTGGGGCGGAGAGAGCTGCCTGTGTAAAGGGCCCACTGTCCCATGGGCAAACACCTGGTTCCTTGGGTGCTACTACCTAGTGAACAAATGGAAATTAGTAAAATAAACTGAATGTAATGCTGCTAATGCCACAGTGAATAATACACCTTCTGTATGTTGCAAAGATGTATACATGTTTTGAGTTGCTAGTTTGCTTTAATGTTGTGTAGAACATGTTCTGCAGCAGCAGCTGGTAAGACTTAAACATTCTTCTCATTTCAGTGTGCCCAGCTGGCTGGAAGCCTGGCAGTGACACAATCAAGCCTGATGTTCAGAAAAGTAAAGAGTATTTCTCCAAGCAGAAATAAACTTTCAGTCTGAGTGGAAACTAGTATGCCTTACGTAAAGAGCAAGCATCAGTTACTGAACTTTGATTAAGTCATTGCATCTGAGTCAAGGGATCATGCTATAGGTATAAACAGTAACTTTTTCACTTGAAGGAAAGTTTGTCCTGTTGACACTACCTTCATAGAAAATCTTAATGATCAATATCTGTACATCAAGCCCTGTTGACTTTAGTGACAATGCAGTGTATGTGGTTAGCCATGTGTTGCATATAGAGCAGTGGTATCCTTTTGTAACTCTATTAAACTTGTGGAAAGAGCATACTGTCTACTGTTCTTATGTATAGACATCAGGAGACCTGAAAGCAATGCAGGCTGCACTTCTGAAAGCTCTGTCTACAGAGCTGTCTGTAGACATCTCAATTCCTAGAGGCCTTTTACAGCTCCACTAGAATGGAGATACTAACACTTAGTTTTCATGTTGCACTAGTAAAGTACTCCTTACACTCTTGACTTTGCTATTAGGTAGAGGAACATGGTTTAGTATTAGTCTGACAGATTTCAGCAATACTACAAGTGCCCAGAGCATGAAGCATAGATGTGACTGACAAAGGCTGGTCATGTTTTCATGCACTGTGTCAGCTTACTGATTTCTGCATTCACTTCCATCAAAACTATGACTGTTTATGCTAAATTTCTGGGAATCCAACATTCAGTTTGGACAGTGTCTGTACAGGAGTGGAAGTCTGGGCTTTCTAGAAAGCAAACTTCCTTGGGTATACAATATTCATCCCTAGTCTCTCCCACTACGTGGATTGGGAGTTGAGAGTATGTCAGTTATCCATTAGTTTAGTCATAAGATCAAAAGAAGGGTGTCACTATAAAATCTGGTACTCAGATGTGCTCAGCCTTATCTTCAATCTTTGTATTCCAAATAATTATGTGCATACTGTAAAACTCAAAGCACATGACTACGGCCTTAAGTTACACTAAAGCTGTATAGCTTCATAGTTAAAGGTGGCTTGTAATAAAGTCCTGAACTTCAGAGCTGAGGATTTTGGGAAGCAGCTATTGCCTAGCAATGTAAGTGAGTTAGAACCCTGTGATTTTCATGTACCTGTGAAGATTAAAACTGTGAAAGGCTAAGACCTTGCATCTAACTTCAGCTCCTCAAGTAGTAAACAAGTTCTGTCCTGCTTAAAGTAAGCAATAACAAAGTTGAGGCCCAGGGCTACTTACATGAGTCAGAAGTGAAAGTTGCATGCCTTGAGTAGTAAACTTGTTTTGTGCAGTTGGGGGAAAAAATAGACTTACTGCAGAAGCCTTACTACCCAATACTGCAATAAATACTAAAATAGCCACTCCCCTGGGTCTGAAGTGCTACAAATATGTGAAAGTGATGCTTAGTTGGGTAATTTTTGCTTATTTTAAAATCCAAGTTACTATTTTCAAGGTCGTAAATGAGGCTAACATCCTAGCGTGGCATTGAGAAGTAACAGGAGCATTTTTATATATATATATATAGGATATGGTTCAAGGTAAGTGAACGAATACTAATCATATGGATGAGCACAAAGCTATCTTTGTCTATCAAACTTCCTTTCCTAGCACATAAAAAGTCAAATTAGGGCTGATCTAATATAAACCTTACCTTAGTTGTATCTAGCTATATTAGCCTTGAAGTGTTACAGAATTGATTACAGCAGTTCTTTTGGAGGGTATGGTATTAGTGTGGTCCAGTCCTGTGGAAGGGGGATCTTCACCCTGATGTAACTGAAGTGACTTCTGCTCCTGTTGAGGAGTAAAATCGCACCTGTTTTGTCTGGGCCGCTTCATGTAGCATTTATGATGTAGTCCTGCTCACTCATGGTGTGGCAAATCAGCCTGTTCTGTGCCCAGACTGAAGTCCTTTACATCAGCGACCAAGTTCAACCCCTCACCATGATACAAAGGGCCTTTCTCAAATCCCTCCAGTGTATTCACCGTTCAAAGGTAAAAAACGTGTTTTAAAAAGAACAGACTTACTACTTCCTCTCGCCTACCCCTTGTCGCAGGGGATGAAGGGGTTCTCTCCCGTTCTGGCCGTGGAGCTCCCTCCCAAGAGGCAGAGGGAGTCGCCGTGCTCCCACCCCAGGCCCTGGGAGGAAGCGGGTCTGAGGGCGGCGGAGCCCCCGGATCCTTACGGCTGTTCCCGGCTCGGGCGGAAGCCCTGACGCCGGCAGCCCGCCGCTCCTCAGGGGGGCGGGCTAGCCTCGCCCTCCCGCCACCGGGGGCGCCGCGCCGCCCGCGCTTTCCCAACGGCCGCCGGGATTGGCTGCGGTCGGGGGCGCGCGGGCGGTGCCCCGCCTCCCTGCCCCGGGCCGCCGCCCCGCGGGGCGTCCCTCGGCCTGCGGCCTTCGCGGGGCGGCTGCTGCTGGGAGCCTGGGTCAGGGTTGCCCCGGTGGGGGGTCCGGGTGTAGGAACGTCCCGCCGAACTACCCGCGGGCTTCGTTTATTGAATCAACGCCTCTGAAGTAAGGCTGTTTCCTTTGCATACCGGCCACTGGAGACTGACCTTCTGACAGGAAGGTTCTATCAGCTGTTGACGTTCTCCTTCGCTGCTGACACAGTTACGTTCGCTTTTGCCTTTAGTGATATCTAATACCGTCCAACAACGTGTTCTTAATGCCTCCCACCTTCTAAATGTCCCAGTGGCAACAGTTGTATTCACGTGTTTATTTTCCTATTTGGAAAAGCGATTAATCTCGATGATTAAGTAGTAAAGTAGATATTAATTTAAAAATAATTAATAATAATCTATGACTGAGAACATTTCATTACAACTGGTCTGCTGCTGTCCACTTGGAGCTGGTACACAGAGACGCTACGAACAGTATGTATTTAACCATCATAGTCACTGGTGAGTGACGGCGATGTGGAAATTCAAAACAGCCGAGAACTAAAACGCCTGGTGGGTTAGGGACTGTATTGTATGTTTGCACCAAATGGTTGACCGTGGGAATCAATGCAGTTAAACAGTTTGGGGTTTTTTTATTCTTCAGCCATGTGAGGCGTTGTGGGATGTTTGCCACACTGTCATTTTGACGTTTCCGAGCGTATAACACACAAAATGGGTAACACACAAAACTATTTCCAGTCAAGAAGAGTCTGGGTTTATTTCTTTGCTTGAACTCAGTATTGGGTCAGATGCAGCTTGGAATTTCCATTAAGTGTCGTGGGGCTTACACTCCACTCCTAGTACCGTAACATCTTGGACTGGTGTAATTTTTCCAACATTCAAATAACTATAACCATTAATTGAGAAACGTTTTTTCACGTACCAAGGCACATACTGTATTTTCATCACCATTATGAACTGGTTTCGCTTTCATGATCAACGGGTGCCGTATTTCCCAGTGAGGTAAAAGCACATCAGCAATTCTCAGTTCGATGACAAGACTGATGGCTGTTGCAGTACCGTGTACTGCTCAGGGGGGTTTCCCTGGAGATGTATACAGCAGATGCTATTTGGAAAGGACAGACTCTTGAATGTGACGTTTGCTTTTTTTAATGTGTGAGTGATTGCACGTCTTTTTTTCTAGTTTGGGTGCTTATTATAAAAACAACCTTGTATTCATTAATTTCTTTAGACTGTCTTACTCAGACTAGTCAGATAAAGGGAAACTGAAATACGTCTTGCTGTCTCTCTTTTCCATTTCTCTTTATTTGTAGCTGATTGCTATGATTACTGGGGATTTATATAACTGCTTTGCTGCTTTGCAAAAGAACGTTTTACAAGCATATGAAGTTTCAGTCTTAAAATAATCCCTGAAAAATTATTTGGATCTGTTTAAATACCTGTATGTATCTTTTACAGATTTTTACACAAATTTATGATACTGCATTCCTCTCAAAAGCAGAGTGCCAATGGAAACAAATGTACTAGCAGTCATCTACTGACAATATTATAATGAAATTGGCTGTATTTCAATATATTTATATTCTTGTTTTTGAGGGCTGAACTACACAGCACCAGGTCTTTACACTGGTAAGCAGCTATGGTAGATGTAATTCTATAAATATATATTGATTTTATCTGTTTGGTGTGACATCTGTAAAACTGCATGTAATTAAATATTCTTTCAAAATTGTATGCAACAGTAGTTAACAAGACTAAACTCTTGTCAGTCTTTGAAACTGAACTTTTAACAGCTGTGGTGAAGTAGCCCTGACATCACCTCTCGGGCGGTGTGATCGTGCCCTCAAAATAAACGGCAAAGGTCCTGTTCACTGCAGTGTTACAGACGTGGCTTTAGGTACGGATATGCCTGATCTTATTGAAGACTGCGTAAAAGCGGAAGGAAATTAATCTTCTACACATTGTGTTCTTCATATATTATCTAAAATTAAGAGTATTTATTCACTTTTGTGATAGGTATCTGTAAGTTTTCAAAGAGAATAACATTTGTGCAAGAGCATCAACAGGACTTTTTTTGTGTGTAATACAAAACAGTGCAACAGACTTAAATTCTATACATTATATGTTTATCATAGAATAAATGGAATGTGATTTTTGATATTTGACATACAGAACCTAACCTTTACTGGATTTTGTACATCTTTTATGAGTATGTTATTTCAAAATTAACAATTGCGTATTTATTTGTAGATGTTTATAAGAAAAAAATTGCTTAGTAATGTTTAAAGAATTAGCACTTTGTAACAAAACGAGTATCTCACTGGTTTTGAAACTAAAAAACTCTACAAAGTTACTAAATTTGAAAACTACTATTTTCTTAACAAATGCTCCAGCCTTTTTATCATGCCTTTGATGAATAGTTTATCGGATTGTCCAACAAATCAATACAGTTCAAAGAACAAAGGCAAGTAGTTTACATCTCACAAGTATTGCAAAATGATGCCCTTTGGTTAGGAAAGTATGTTTATAAAAGCCCCATGACTGTACTTTTTAGTAATATTATGCATCAAAACAGCAGCCATGTAAAGATGATGTTAAAATAATGGGGTTTATCATATTAATAGTTTGAAAAATATGATATATAGCCTCTGAAATTATCAGTGGGTCCAATGTTCAGTATTAAATGTCAGTCTGTGTAAATACACATTCTGAAGTATCTTGCTAGACAGATAGAGGACTTAGAAAATGTCATGATTCTACTTTGCAAAGGGAGAAATGATTGTACTGCAGAGGAGTGGTGTGAAGCCATGGGGTAGTTAGCTCTATCCAGTGTATACTAGTAGGAATGCAGCACATTTGGACGTCAATTCAGAAAGTGTGTTAAAGCTGTCACTGGTGTTTTTTGATACAAGTTAATGGCACATACAAAAAGAACACTAAACGAGGAAATCAAATAGCAAGTATCTTTATGATCATTAATATATTACCTTCGATTTTTAATACTAGAAGAGATAAACCAGATGAATTTACCTTAATGTACAGTCAGAACAGATTCTACTTTGGCTGTCCACACGTCCGTGTTTATATCAGGTCACTAGTCAGTGTCTTCACCTGTAATATTGGTATAATTTAAGCACCTCACAGAATATAGGAGCATGATATTACAGAATGGCTTTACAGGCCAAAGCCTGTGCAAATCGAATGACTGTGTAATCAATCTGTGCTGCACACACACGTGGCTGCAGAACGGGTTGCCATCACGCTGTGAATTGTTTGCAGTGTTCCTGCACAACGATCTGCCTGTGGTAAGCTCTTCTTACCACACCTAGTGATGATAGGTTTGGACTTTAATGTGAAACTTGGCTCTTTCACCTGAAACTTAAATCATAGCACTTATTATGGGATACGCATCTGAATTTAGAATGTTTCTGTGCAAGATACCATTTGACCATAACTGTATGAATATATAAGAACTCATTAAGATTGCACTTAATGTCCTCTGAAACTGTGAGCCCAGTAGGTTTATGTTCCATATTCTACAGCAACATATTTTTTGAAGTATCCGCACTGACAGATTTATATCCTTTGTCAAGAGCAAAAAAAAATCTTTAATATACAATTACTAAAACTTAATGCAATTTAAAATTAATGTATTTAATCGCATTCACTTTTCACAGAAGTAAGATGAATTTCTGTTTCCTTTTCATTGCTGTAGTTTTTTGTATTTTGGAAGAAGAGTCTGTCAAAAAAAAGATTGAAGCAGCAGTGAATGATTCAGGAAGACGAGTCAGAACAATACTTGAAAAAAGGTTATGACATGAAATTAAAACCTAAAACTAGCTAGTTCATTTAAAAGGAATATGAGGTTTTATGCATTCATAGAAAAATTCCCCCCACTTCTTCCTTTAATTTACTTACAGGAATTCTCCTATCCTATGCTTTGTTTTACATGAGGGAAAAAAACCAGGGCAACTTAGTGTAAAGGTGTGTGATTTCCAGAAACTTTGAAGACGTAAAAAAATCAAATTCTCTTTCAGAATTTCCTTTAGGAAGAAGTGTTTTGGGAAAATAAAGCATGCAGTTATTAAAAATAAAATTGCTTTCTCACTGAATTATGTACAAACATTAAAAAAAAAACCAAAATGACAAATGTATTATAGATATAATACTAATGAATGGTAGTTATGTAATTTATTTTTTTCAGGAAGTAGCCATTTCAAATACTTTTATACATACATAATCACATTTTGAAGATTGTGTGTGGTATAATATTGGAGAGATTTTAAACATTCCACTAAAATATCTTCTTGCTCATTCTGTGATAATTAATTTTTTGTTACCTTTTCCACCATATTTCCCATTATTATATTTCACTTATTGGAAAAAAAAATACCACCCCATTTTTTAATCTAAAGTCCTGTTTTTCCTAAGTAATGTGAACATCTGTCTGTTTTTCAGTCACAGAGAGAAAAGCAAAGTATGTTTGTGTTCCCTGATCCTTTCTGTTTCCTCCTTGAAAACCTAGAAGGGAAGTGCTCTGTTTGCTTTCTGAAGCAAACATGATTGATGATATGTCACAGGATATACGATATGACAGGATGCCAACGTAACAGCAAAAAGTCTTATGAATACATTGGTCCATTTTGGCAGATAAATTTGTGAAAGTTAAGGTTGCAGAGGTACAGCTGGCTCTCCACTGCAGTAAACGGCAAAACCCACTTCCCCTTAGAGGAAGAACTTTGGAACTGTTGCCGCTTAAATCAGTATTCAAAGCTAACTTTCTAAATGTACTTTATGCCTGTGGCTGAACGAAGAGTGCTGATAACCACAGTAGCACTGATCAGTAGCTACCACTTCTTGTTTTCAGAAATACGGAAGTCTTTACTGAGATTTTTTTTTTTTTTAGTTAAATTGAAGTCACTGTGCATTTTCTGTAATTTAACCCATGTTAAATAGTAGCTACACCGCTAATAACTTCGGTCACAAATGAATAAAAGACCATGCACACTATAGTGAATGAGTAAAGTTATGCTTCTGACCCACAGGAGGGCAATGTAGTCCTATTAAAAAAAACAAAACCAAAACAAACATATAAAAATACCTAAACAAAAAACAGAAGAGTGCACTACTCTCATAAGTTTGACTATTTTTGTCTGCCGCACCAGCACTGATTTATACAGCAAACCATCTTTAGTCTTCCATAGTTCAGAGGGAGACAGGACTGTTACAAGCCATCCTTTTTACAGGAGAAGGACATAATTCCTGATAATTGCCTTAAGTTTGCCAAACTCTACTTTATACCTCAAACAAACATTAGTGCTTATTCTTGTATCACTGAGGTGTAACTGATTTAACGGGTAGGGAAAAAAAAAAGTTTTTCCCTTTCTGAGCAATAATCCTGATGGCTGCTTGACACCAGATTAGATTGTGCTTTTCATTTAATCAGTATTTTCTGTCACATCTTAATAAAAATCTCAGTTATTTTAAGGTTCATGAAGTGAAAAAAAGGAAATTGTAACTGAAGGAGAAGATGAACGATAGATGTTATGTGCATGAAAACATTATAAATTTGTTAATTCTCCATAGAATATTTTATTAGCTTGAAATATACTGAATACCTTGTTGCTAAAACTGAATTCAAATTTAAGTAGCTTTTAATTATTTTACTGTTCAGCTCTTGAATACTCACCCTACTGGTTATATTGAGGAAAAAACAAACTTGAATTTAAAAATTAGGATTTAGTGAAAAAATTACTTGTCTAAAAATGTAAAATGTGATACTTGAACTAGTAAATCTATCCCAGTATTTGCAATTACTTGTTTGACATTTGCAAATGCCGAAAATAAGAATGTCTTCACAATGCCTCAGGATCCAAGAATGATCCGTTCCTTACCATGTCTAGTCTTGTCCCAAGAGATAAGTCAAACAGGTTCTCAAACGTCAGTTTTATAAGACAAAGACCATTATACTACAACCAGCAAGGAAAGAAAATTACTAGCTGCAGCTGTGGATCTCAGTGATCTGACTAAGAGAAAGCCAGTAAGAACCAATCCAGTTCACTCCGAAGTTACTGTAGTAGGCATGAATATGTTATTAAATATTTGTACTCCATTCTGCCTCACATAACTATATTGCCAGAAGCACAAAGAACACAGATTTGCCCTTACTGTGACTCAGTATTCGCTAGTATGTTTTAACAAATAAGAATTCCAGTACTTACAGGTATTACTTTTTAAGTTATTGAGGGAAAATCTCTCAAATATCAGTTATGTATTGCTGGACAACTTGAATTTTTGTTACTGCAAGAACAGAGGAAAAAATGAAAGTGCACTGTCATGTGCTTGCTGTTAAATGATCTTGCTGAAATGACCCGGTGAAGATAAACATTTATTAGACTTATTCATAATGTGCTGTATGTTTTATTTTTTGATCTCCCAGATGAGCCTGCTATAATAGTTTACTAACTTCTACTAAGATAACTTTTTCTTTTGTTTTCAGATACTGGATTTTGTGTGTCTTGGGTAGCTCCCTATTTTCAGTATCAATTCTTACTTTAACATCTTTAGCTCTCCACAAGTTAAATCATTGCATTGCTTAAATAAAAATACTCAGTACTGAGGGGTACTTAGAATTTTGTGTATTTTATTAACGAAAATACCATGTGAAGAGAAATAAATTACAAAAATTGAAATGCAATGGCTATAATCTGTTTAATAAATGAACTAAGACAAAATATTAAATATTTATAAGAAATCAAACCCAAAATAACAAAATATTTTACTTTAAATTGTAATGTAAAAAGATAAATCTGATTCCATTCTGTACTTATCCTTCTAAGAGAATCAGTATTTTGTATATGTTACTAATATGTACCATTAACTTAAGTGCCTGTTAAATTACAGTTCAGTTGGAAGGTTCTGGAAGGTTAACCAACATTTCATCCAGAAGTAATTCTATAACAAAAGAACAGATTTTAAACAAATTTCATTATTTTGCTTAAATTAAAAATCGCAATACCACTATGACACAGTAAGTCAGGTGTCTGCCTTAGTCAGATGTAGTGAATAAAGCCTGGAAAGCAACAAAGACTGTTTCGTAACAGCAAATGCACTGAACAAACCCAGCCATCACATGCTCGCTACTCTGTTCACAGGAAATCAAACTTGTTATGCTGAATTTTGATTATGGTTAGTTAGTATATAGACTATGAAAAATTGTATCAAGCAGTGACTTATTGTGAGGGCAACCTTAGTGTTTGGGTCTCCAAGAGTCACAACATAAAATAAAAAGAACGGGCTCAGTTCTGCAAAGTGAGTATTTCTGCATCATCATGTTGATATCGAGGGAAAGGGAAGAAGTGCGTAGCAATTTGCAGCATTGCACTGCAGTCAAGTAACAAAACTCCCACAAACTGTCATTTTAATTTATTATATTATTTTAATGAGGCCTGGACCTCAAAGTGCTCTAAGAGAAGTTAATTCCTGATTCCCAGTGCCATTGTAACCTCTGAACAAATCTAACAGGACAAAGTCATCTAAAAAAATGCTCTGTTTCTGTCTGAAGATGTTTTATCCAGCAATATAAGTAACATGAACGTCATTAATATTTTCTTGCTTTTTTTCTCTTCTTGGTTGCCTTTGCGTGTGACAGTGCTTCATGCAATGTTTTTTATGTGCGTGTAGGTTTATGATCTCCCCCATATAAAAAGTACAACAGGAAACTATGGTAGTAAAACTGTGGTGCGTGTGGCATGTGCTGGCCTGGCACTGAAAAATACTTCAAATACAAACCTCATCTACCTTAGGAAAAGGTCATGAGAATTATCTTTTTCTTATCTTAACATGAGTAAAAACTCCACTCACATAGATGTTATTCAGCATCTTTCCAAAGATTTCAGTCAGCTGCTCTATACAATGGATAAATGCTTAAAATTGACCTAAAGACGTCACCCTGTTCTGAGAAGCTGACCCTGGGTGAAAAGGAAACAGCAGACTCGAGCTGTGACCTTTGTACTGTCCCTTTCCCTTTCGTAACTCCCCTGAAGGAGGTGGCTGCTGTTGGCTCTGTTTTCTGCACTCCTGCTCCATATACAGGACCATGCTACTCAATGAAACAATCTCTCAAGCTCTGGAGATTTGTCTTTTGGAGGTTAAGGAGACATTAAAATATTTTTTAATTAATTTAAGCCAGCTTCACTGCAAGTGAAGGAATACAGGACAAATTTTCTTTCTAAGGAAGGCAAGACTGAAAAGACTGAACACTTATTCCCTAGGGAGAGTGATGACACAGGGTAATAAAATGCTGGAGAATCTAAAAAAAGTATGTGCCCTAAGTTCAGGAAAAAAAAAAATATTTCAGAGTACAATGACTGAAAATTAACTTTTTTACTCTTACAAAGAATAAAACCAAAACATTTGGGAAGAAAATTATTGAGAATGGAAATTACTTCTCTAATGAGCAGCACCGGTTTTCCAGCTGCCAGGGTGTCGTAATTTTTCCCAACCAAAGGTTAATCAGCATCTTACCAGACTCCCCAAGAGACACACCAAATCAGCAACAGCACAGAACAGACTGCTCCCACCTTCCTCCAGACCACAAGTGCTATGATGCAGTGCCCCATCTTACTCCAAGAAGCTGGTGTTTGGATTGAGACGCAGCACACGCTGCTTGGATTTGCTGCCTCTGTACCAGCACACTGTCCTCCTCAGCACCGTGGAAAAGAAGGTGCTGATGAGTTACATTTTGCTGCCCTCTGCCCCTCCACCAAGCCATGTTACTCAGTGAAATGTGCTTCTCTGGGCTTCTCGTGTCAGCCCTAGCAGTCTGAATCTCTCCGCGGGAGGAGTGGCAAAGTAGGCTTTTTGCTCCTCCGAATACCTTTCCTTCACTTCAATTATGTCCCTGTAGCGGCCGTCCTGCCAGTGGAAATTGAACTGCTCCAGCAACTCAATTCGTTTTTCCTCTGTGCTCACACAGTCAACAGGAGCAGACTGTTGCAGGAACGGTACCTGAATATCTGGGAACAGGAGGAGACCCCGGATAGCAAACCAACCGCCATACTTGGGATGGATACATACACCGTAGATCTTCTGGAAGAAAAAAAAGAAGGATCTAGGATGTCTCAATTTGTCTCTAGTAATGGTTAGAGTTCAAAGCATCAGGCTTCCATGCAACTTCTCACACTCCTAGCCCTCTGTTGGAGTGCTATACAGAGAAGAAATGAAAGCTCTTTCCTGAACATGTGGCTCAAAGCATTGCATTTCATTCCCACTTTCCTGTACCCACGCACACCACCCTGTAATGTGAAAGGAGGACCCTTTTTGAAAATCTAACACAGAAATTAACCACAGTGCATTTTTTTTTCTATTTATAATGCTCCAAGCAACAGGTCGTCTTTTACGCTGAAATTTATTCTCCTGTCTAAGTAGGTTTAATAGATCAAGACATTCTTCTCCATGCATGCATCTCCCTACCACCCTAAAGAATCCTGGAAGCTTCTGATTTCTGTCTGAAACACTTTGTGCACCTATATGCGAGCTGGACTTTGTATTTTTCTGCAGGAAGAACTAATGAGTAAATAATAGTTGTATGATTCAGCGATTGCAGTTTGGTGGTTCTTCCCAGAATGTGTTTTTGCCTCACCTTTTTCCCCCAAGGATCAAGCTTCACATCCTTCCTTTGGTAGTAATATGCGGCTCCAGCAACATGGGCAGCTGTCTGCGCCAAGAACTTGGGCTTTCGGCTTGGCAGAATCTCGTAATCAAAGATGACGTCCACCTTCTGGTCAAGGAATTTCTGGGAACAATAAAAAACATCAGCCCAGGCTCATGGGAAAAGATTTGCCACTACAGAAGTGCTGGATGCTAGCAAATCAGGCACATGTGAAGCCTGCAGATTTCCACATCCTGCTACTGAAGTCTGTCAGCACACTTGTGGCCTTGGATTTTCAAACTATGGCTGTAAAGCACTCTACATAGCTACAGGTTGTAATGGCAAAGAGGCAGAATATGCAAGTAAAGCAGGTCAACAGCCGGTTGATGCTCTTACCATCATGAATAAGGCTTTACCCTTCCAAAGAGCAAGGGCAGGAACCTGGAAGGTTTTGTCTACTGCTACAACCACCTGGTTACACACCACAATAGTAAAAGGAATTGGTATTTCAGGTTCTTACCTCCTTCACACGTGATAAATGATGAGAAACACACTGATCCACAGGATCCCTGATTATTTTTAACCGTTCTTTGTTCACAAAAGGTTTAAGGGCTTTGTCAAACATTGAAGGTGTGCTGAGGACCACAAAGGCCAGTGTGTCGTCTGGGTAGGGTAGATGAAAGGCTGGCTGGAGAAGAGCATTGTACCATCCAACCTTTGGCAAAGAAAAACAAATCTCCATTAAAACAGGGACACCACTCTTTGGCTAGTGGCCATGCAGGAATTTTAAAAAGTGGCAAGAAGCATAGCCAGCTTCATTTGCAACCCAGATATGCAACCTGCCTAGTGCCTTCCATTCAAACCAAGTTGTTTTGCATACTGGGATTTACAGTTTCTGGAAGCTGTACCTTGATGTAAGAGATAAGAATCATCCACTGCATTCAGCTCAAGACTGGCCTTTATGGAGATCTGCTCAGAAACCATAGAGGGAAGTACTAGCAACCAGTCTTGCCAATGCAAATCAGATGTTTTGGTTTAGATAAAGCTTTTACAGTTTTGTTTCCTCAGCATCTGCCAGACAGAAACTGGTGCTTCTGTTTTGCTCATGCGACAAGTTGCATGGTTTATTTCTTCAGCAGGAAACGCTTATGTGCGAAAATGAAGGATGTGAAGCTCCTAGCAGTGCTAAAATCTCCCAGAACTGTCAGCTGTAGTGCATGGATTGTGACATGGCCACATTTTGATATTTGTTTCCAGGGCTGGATGTGTTATCACACAGTCCAGAAATGAGGGATCAAGCCAGGGCAGGAGGAAGACATGACCAGGGGGACAGGGCTCAGACCAGCATCTGCCAAGCAGGAGGAGATAACGGCCAAAAACCCCTGCACTCCACTACTAATGTATTGCACAATAACATCAGTCTTTTAATAGGTTATGACAACTCCCACTCTCCCAGGATGCCGTAAAGACCAGGTCTAACATTCAGAGAGATGTCAAGTAATGTAACTCTAATATTCAGTCTGAAAATGCAAAATACTGGTCACTTCTAAATACCAGTGAAATTATTCTGGAAGTGACTTTACAGGTGACAACGGCAGGCAGACCTGCCCGTATGGAAACACAGAATGAAAACTAAGTTTACTATAAAGATACATTCTTATATCAAACCCAAAGTTTAATCAGTTTTGTGGCTCTTGTTTAAGATGCTGAATCGAGATGTTACAAGAAATTAGAGATGCGACTCTAAGTTAGTTTGCTGATTTCCCAGTATACATCAGTCAGCGCACCAGAGCTAGCTGTATGAGAATTAAATCTAGAGATACGGCGCTGTAAGGTTTCCCTCCAGTAGCTGCAGCCTTTTTGATTTGGGTTCTGCCCCTCATTCTGCTGCTGTGTTTTGAGAAAGCAGTGTTAAATTCCTTTCCAAATTCTGGAGATTTCACTTCTCTCAGCACCTCATTCCCTTTTACTTTCTGTCAGATCAATAATATAAGCAGGAAATACAAATATTTCAGGTGACAAATACAACATTCCCCGAGGAGGGGAAGGTCAGGTTTATTGTAGATTGATTTGTATTTGATATTGTAGATTGATTTACTGCAGATTGCCTCTGGGGTGGGCAAAGTGGGAACCCCTAAGTTTTGGTGGAAACTGAGTGTATACAGTTCAACACGGGAGAGCGGAAGAGGCTGCCTCAGCTGCACGGGAGACCCCTGCAGCGGGCAGAATGAGCCAGTGTCCGCAGGCCATTTACAAACGGATGAGGTAGTCTGCACTTTAATATGCAGGTGTTTCTACATTTAGATCAAAATTTAAGCTTGGTTAGACGACTTTACTCTCTGCGGGTCCAGATGTATATTTAACTCTCCTGACCTTTCAGACTGGGACCACCATCAAGGGCCTGAGCAAGCCCGTCGTTCAGCTGGTGCTCCGCCGGTGCCAGGGCAGAGCGGTAACCTTGGTCTGCTTCACCGGGCAGACGAAACGCACCTCTCACGCCCCTTCATTAGCCCGCGCCAGCAGCGGTGCGACACGGCTCCTGGGGGGCGTTTCCAGCCCCAGTCCGCCAACTGCTGTGCCGAGGCCCCGGCCCCGGCCCCGGCCCCGGTCCGCAGAGCGGAGCTCCGACCTCCCCCGGGGCAAGGGCCGCCCCGTTTGCCTCCCCGCGCCCGGAGGAGATGCACGGGGCGCCGCGGGGGTCTCTCTCCAGTCCGCAGTGACTCGCAGACGGACCGCTTCACCCCTGAGCTGGGCCGGCGGGGCGGGGCGGGGCGGAGCGGCGGCCGCCGAGGCTCGGGGAGGCAGTGCCGCCTGCCGTCGGCCGCGCGAGGAGCGCGACGGGCGCCGCCGCCGTTAGCACGGGGGCTCGTCCTGCCTGCGCAGGCGGGCCGGGCGGAGCTGGAGGCGGGAGCCTGGCGGCGAAGCACCGCCAGCCTCGGCCCACGGCGGCGAAGCAGTGCCCCCCCAGCCGGGGCTGACCGGGGGAGCAAAGGGCCGGCCCTCCCTCGGAGCACCCGCCGCGGGGCCGTCCCCGGCACCGCTCCCCTCAGCGGCCGCAGGGGTCACCCCGGCTCCGGGAACCGCCACCCTCCCGAGCACCCGCCAACCCCGGCTTGGCGTCTCTCTCATCGACGTCACCGCGGGCGACGTCACGGCGAGCCCCGCGTGACGCCCGTACCTTGAAGGCGTGCACCTCGAAGCCGAAAGGGCCCAGGGCGCCGCGGAGCCGCTCCGCCACGCGCCCCTCCATGCCGCCCACCGCGCGGGGCATCACGGGAAGGGTAGTTTTGACAGCCCTCCGGCGCGCGGCTGCGCGCCGGGCACCGTAGGCGGCACGGCGGGACCCCCCCTCAACACACGGCCGCGTCTCCTAGGAGACGGCCCGCCGCGCAAGGCTCCCTGGGACTTGTAGTGCGCACCTCCCTCCCTCCGCGCGAGTCCGCCCGGCGGGGACTCTATGTCCCAGCGGGCTCCGCGCGCAGAGGAGGGTGCGGAGCCGCTCGGGACCTGTGCGGCGTGAGGGGCGGCCCCCGGCTCCCGTCCGCAGGGGGGCGGCTGGCGCGGGCGCCCTGAGGGAGCGACCGTTACTTTCCCCTATCCCGGGGCGGCGGGGCGGCAGGGGAGGCTGCGGGGGGTCGGCTGCAGAGCAAGCCGGCGGAGCGGCGGTGCTTTTGCCGGCAGGGCGTCCTGGGGCGGTGTTTGCTCCGCTCGTGTTCCCCGGGGACTGTCCCCGCGTAGCGCGTTGCTGCCGTGGTGGGTCGGTGGTTGGGCTGAGAACCTCGCTAGGGGCCTGCCATTTCTAACGGCCGCGTGTGACTGGGTAGTTTGAGTGGGAAAGGGAAGAATTTCGGTCTCTCGACGCGCGCCCTGGCCGGTTTCCAGGCTCCCGGCCGAGGCAAGTTTAAGGATGCGGCAGGGCCAGGTGGGCTCCTTCCTCCTCACCCCCGGTAATGTCTGCTGCTTTGGATCTGCGGTGGGTTTGCAGCTTGACGGACAGGGCCCTGAGAACGCTGCGACTGAGGAGTGCCTGCCTGGCAGCCAGCAGCCGTGTCACCCCTGCGTCCGTCTCCCACGCTGCAGCGAGGCACCAGCGGAGCTAGCAGCCATCCCAAACCAAGGAGATTTGAGGGCTCTGGTGGAATCGCCTCTCTGTTAAGAGCAAGTTTTCCTAGCATAGTTGCACAGTGCGCCTATCCGTGCTATACTGCTCTGTATTGTGCGTATTTTTCTTTCATCATACACTGTTTGAAAGCCCCACCTTCATGTGTGGGTGGACACTGCTCACTAAAATAGTTAGCAAGGCCTCTGTGTTGATAATCCTTTCTCCTTCCCCATCTGAAAGTATATGTTCTTTGCAGCTTGCCTGTTCCTTACCAACACATTTGCCACATTGGAGACCAAGCCTCAGATTTGGATCTGCTTACCCTAATCTTTAGAGCAGCTTAACACAATCTTTATAGTTGTTGTGCAACGTTCTCCAGCCGTTAGTCCTGAGTTTTATGAAGTGTCAGGACACCAGATCTGCAAGTTCTTGGGGACAGAACTACTTCAGATATGCAAGCTTCTTTCTTTGTGGAGTTCCTTTATATCTTCTAGAACCCCAAGAGTTTTTTCTTATTCTATCCATGCCCTCTGCAGGAGGAGGGCTGAAGGATCCCATCAGTCTTGTTTAGAATTAAGGTTTGTTCTCTCCAGGTCTCCCTGTATTTCCAGCTTCTGAAGTGGAACCAGCCTGCTAACTATGTTCTTTCCTGGACTAAGTTATGCTGATACAAAAATCTGGTTTTGCCCATCCGCTCAGATCATTGAACCACTCACTCGGCCTGTGAATTGACTAAAGCAGGAGAAAGAGTTCCAGCAGGAGCAGATCAATAAGCTAGAAGGTAGTGAAGGTAAAGGCACTGGAACTGAAGCACTGATGATTACAGGAGCCTCTTACACAGATCACTTCTTGTCTAGGTTGCTGAGCTCCTGTTGAAGAAACAGCAGGCTGTGAGTGTAGCCTGGCACAATGTAGCTCCATCTCCGTGCTAAACAAGTGAGCCTGTGCTCACAAAGTGTTGGATACAAGGCAGAAAGGGCTTTTTGAATTTTTCATTTCTTCCTTTGCCTTTTCTTTAGTGATCTGAAAACCTGAGAAGCAACTTTGCTTCCCAGGAGAGAAAATGGACAGTGGAAAACAAAGTTGAAGTGATTTCCTGGAGGGTCATGCCCAAGCTTGGTCTAGAGTCAGGTATCATCACATGGAGTCCCTTGCTGAAACCCTTGTGATGCACGACATTTAGTCAGCTGGCCAAGTTGCCTTTGAGGGTGGTTAGTTCAAATATTTGAATTCTTAATGTGCATCTTGCCTGTTTTTCTGTCTGAATATAGTGGTCCAGGAAGACAGGGTTTCTGTGGTCTGCTAAGCATACAGCATAGTGGCAGAGGGAAATTCTTGGGCTACTGCTGTACTCTGCCTCTGTCAGGGATTTGTATGGGACTGAACCTTAAAACCATCTTACTGGGTGTTCCTTGATCCTATTCTTATCCCTTTTGTCCCAGCAATTGAAGCGCTAGGCTGATACCTTAACACCCCCTGCCTTTCCCGTTTGCCGTTACAGAGGATGCTCAGTGATTGCAGAACAGCACTTAGTGCAGCTTGGAGGCCTTGCTGAGGAGGACACAGGACTTGAAAGCTGAACGTGATAACTAGCAACAGCAAGTGCTTCACCAGCAGTACGGAGATTGTGCATCTCATTTGTATCCCAATGCCAACAGTCCACAAGAAATAAATGAGATGTTGGTGCTAAGACCTTGGTAGTTTCAGGGCTGTTGCAGGGGAGGTACTGGAGGAAAATGTAACTTTTCCCACTTTCTATAAGCAGCAACTGCAACTGCAGATAAAGTCAATGAATGGTGTTGTATTCTGCTCCTCACATGATCTGAACTCTGATTCTGCACAGGAAAACCTGTTGCTGCCCAAGTGGTCTAGCAGAAACAGCCCCCGGTGGGAAGCACTGTAATGTTCGTTATAGTTGAGGATCTCTGTTCAGGAAAATGAAACCAGGGAACACTGCTGAACAGGCAGCGCTGGAGGAGAAGTAAAGCAGAATACACAGGGCTGGCAAGCTGTGACTCCGTGCTGTGCTCTGGGAGAGCTGTGGGAGGAGAACGTGCATAGGGCTTGCCTGCAGCCTCTGAATCCACCCTTTGCCTTGGGAGAGATGTGGGTGGATATAGTTCTGTAAGGTTTTGCCTGGCAATAGAGAGATGGAAAATCAGGTGCAGAATGTAGTTTAGCCATGGCCTTTTTCTTGGTCTGTGTCAGGTCAAGTTGCTTTACTGCACAGGTCAAGGAAAGGAAGAACTATTGAACCAAATGTCTGCAACTGATTAAATTAAGAGAACTCAAAGTCGACACTGCAAGGTGGGCTGCTTTACAGTCACACCTCTTCCATCCAAAATCTGGCACTGGATGGTTCGATGGCCCATGGCAGACCTACTGTTGTAATGAGCAAGCTTTGCTACTGGGGTCTGTGGAGGAAAACTAAGTGTTGAAACTGATGTATGGAGAGTTTACTGTGAATAGTAGCCAGACTGAAAAATGCTGCTGCTGCCTGCAACAGAGGAAGTATTTTTATTAAATATTGTAGTACCACTAAAAGGCTTTGATTGAGACAGCCACTGTGCAAGGTGCTCTGCAGGCACCTTTCCTCCCTCACAGGCTTGCTGAAACAGCAAGAGGTCTTTCTGTTCCAGTGTTGAATGATGGAGGGCAGTTAGAAAGGTATCATCTTCAACATACATATAAGTGGGGGAAAAGATAAGTGTTTAAGTGTTTGTATGTATTCTGATATAACAGGTCCTACTGCAGCCAGAATGAAATTGATTTTTTTTTTTTTTTTTTTTTTAGTTTTTGCAGAAGTAGATGACCTTTGCAAAAGGGAGAATCAGAAAAGACTTGATGGGAGAAGAATAGGGAATGGACAGAGCTGAGGGGTGTAAGGGTTGAAATGAGAGTAGGGCTAGCAACTGGCCTGTATCTTTTGCACCAAGCAGCATGTTACCATTCTTCTGGAAACCTCCTGCTGCAGGAGGATACTTGCACAGCCAGGACTTGTAAACTGCTTCCCAAGGGGAGGTAGAAGCAGATGCTCAATTTCTCTGTAGAGTAAGGCGATCACTGTGGACAAAACACTGCTATTCTACCTATAGCAAAACTTCAATTCCTGCTGAGGAGGGCTAGCATGAAGAAGAGATTACAGATGATGCCAGGTACCGTGTCATGATCCAGAAGAATATAAAGAAACAGAGCATTACCTTTGGTGCTGGAAACATATTCACCAATGGTGGCATGTTATATGTCTCGCTCTTGACTTTTTCTCAGTTGTTCTGGCCTCATCTGGACATGATTTTTTGCAGGGTCTAATGGTGGTGTGGTGGCTCAGAGACTACCTCTGGGAAATGCTTGGAAATGATTGTCCCCTCTTTCTCAGGTGCTAGATCTGCTGAGCAGCCACAAAGCACAGTCTTACAGTTTAGACAAAGTCAGGATGGAAATGCGGAGCACCCAGCAGAAGCTTGGCCATATCAGGTAGAGGAGATACACCTTCAGGGAATTTTGGGGATGCCCAGGTCTGTGCATGCCACATGAGAGCTGCTGCAGGAGCAGCTCTTGAGTTTCAAGGGGAGTAACTCCCTGGGAGCTGCAGAAGTGTGTCACAGGAGGGTGCTGCTGGCTGGTGGGTGTTCAGAGCTCTGACAGGACAGCTCTTGCTGTTGCAGCTCGCTCTCACAGGGGCTCGATTGGCAAGCTCATTGCTGCTGGGGACTGATCTCTCATCTTGCTGTTCTTGTTTGCCAGCTGTCCTTTGTACCTGCCTGGATAGAGTATTAGTCTTGTGGGCACAGTTCATCTCCATGGATGGTATGGTACTGGCTTTACTGGTGCTGGAGGTAGTAGATTTGTCAGCTCAGTTGAGGTCTTCTGTTTAAATCCTGAACTGGCAAAGCTTGAGGAGGGTATGGCTTAAGTCTCTGCCTTCTTCTGGAGACGACCTCTGGCTAAATGCAGGTAAGGTGTTTAGTCCTTCTCAAACAGCTAGTGAAGGGGATGAAATGGCAGCCTCTCTTACTGAGACATTTGTATCCTGAGAGTTAGCACCTTCAGCTTATTCCATGGGGGCACTGAGAATGGGTACCTGCTGTTCCCTTCCCAGCTGTCCTTGGAGCTGAGCTGGCAGGGTCTGAGTTAGCTCACGGCTTCCCTGAGCCATCTCATCTGCCTTGTTTAATTGGGAGTGTTGCTGTCTCCTACCCAAGCCCTCTGCCAGGGCAATGGTACACTCCACAAGCTCTCCTCGTTGCAAGTTGGACAGTACCTTACTTGCTTTTTGCTGTAATGACTGGAAATAATAACCAGTGCCTCCAAGAAGAGGTGCTCATTTGAATTGCTTAAGCTCTAGTTCTTTCCCAGCTTTCCCAGACACCCTCACTTTCCTTTCTCACCATGCTCGGTTGGTGGGAACTAGCTTTGCTTGTGCCTCTAACCTCCATGAGCTTGGCCCTTGCTCTCCCCCCACCCCTACCTGAGGGCTCTGACCTGCTCCCCAGAGAGAAATAAGTGATGTTGGAGCTTCCTTATTGAGGATCCTTAGATCTTTCTGGCTCAGTTTAATTGCATCCTCTGCCTAACCCCAGCTGCCCTCGGACAGCTGCCAGATGTCCTAACTGTCACAGGTTTAGCTGAGGATTCATGTCACTGTTCACAGCGTTCGATTCCCCATACAGCTTTGTGCTACAGTAAAACAGCATCCAGAGAATATCCATCACTCCTTTGGGGGAAGGCAGCGATGACTCTCTGTGAGGTGCCTGTGTCCCAGGTATGGTTTGGGGTTTTTTTTTTATTATTATTATTAGGAAAAACACAACACTCCCATTTGTCTCCCTCAGGCTAATGCTGTTGTCATATGGGGTACAGCCTGATTTGGTGTCATCATCAAATATTCATACAGAAAGGATCTTTTGCTTTCTGTGTCCTCCAGAACAGTAAATAAGTATCACCAAGACACAGTGTTGTACTGCTTATAACATAAGGGACTTCCCTTCTGCTTTCCACCCACGGCTCTTGAAGCCTTTTTATGACCCTGTTAAAGAACTATTGCTCTGCATTAGGTAGGAACCCAAGATAGTCACACAAATTGTTTGAAGCCTCATGGCAATTTGGTAACTGGAATGGAGATAAAGGGTATCTTAATTCCTTGTCTGTTTTTCTGATCTTTCTCCCTCTTGACCATAAGCATATTAATGTCTGTCTCTATTAGTGGAGAAGTATCAGTGGACACTGAGTGTGGAGGTCAACATGGCTCTATTATTAGGTTTTATTTGATAAAGGATATTGTATCAACTGGTGAGATGTTTTCAATAATGGAACTTCATTGCAGTTCTCCTGTAATTAAATATCGATTCCCTATTTCTTTCTATAAAAGCCTAAGGCCTTCCCTTATTATGTCACTGTCCCACCTATTGTCAAGCTGTGATTTCATGAGATGTGTCTGTGCTGTCAACATCAGCTTAAAATGTGCCCACCCCTCTGCTTTTTCCTGCACTGACCTCACAGCACATTGCCGCCGGTGTTTCTGCCACTGCAATTGTTGGCGTGCTGTAAATCCGATCAGGGAGCCGAGCTGGTTCTAACAAGTGCGTCATTGTTTTGTTTTGGTTTTTTTCCCCCTAAAGTGGTGTGCTTCACAGTGCTGCTGCAGGAAAAAAATGTGCTGGCACAACTGAGATAACAATGTGAACAGATCTAGGTGGGGAGGCAGAGGTTCTGCTGCCAGACCGTTCATCTGCTGAAAATACAATTGAATTGCTCAGCAGAACTGCCTTCTGCTGCTACGTGGCATGACTTTGTCAGAAACCCCATCAAAGTGGTTCCCACCCCATCCCCACCCCCAATAATTGTTCCGGTAGGCATCACTAAGCTTAAGGGACTGCCAGTGTTATCCTTTTGCTTCAATCAGATCTACAGTCTCTGACCTGAAAGATCAAGTGAAAAGTCTGTTCTTGAAGCAGGTGCAGTCCACTGAGACTGCAGGGAAAGACAGAGATCATAGGAACTATCCCCCACTTACTCCAATGTTACTGACACTCTGGGACATGGTATTCCAACCTCCCTTTGGTTTAGACATCTCATGGTCGGGTCAGGTGTCCCGTTGTCCCTTTCCAACACAAACTGATCCCTGTATTGGAGGGGTTTGGCATTGTGACTTTGGCTTTGAGCAGAAATGAGCTGTCTGATTCTTTGTGTTTTAAACCTCAATGATTTGGAGTTGGTTGGAGCCGTTGGTGTCAAAGACAGAAGAAATCCAGCGCCTGAACATTTTTTCCAATGGTTTTCCTGCCTAGGTTGTGTATCATGGAACCTGTTTTCTGCTGCCTTGTGCCCCTGCTTGTACTCATGCAAGAATAAGTAAAATGCTATTAAATGAGAATAGCAGCAGTTTCTCCAGGTGATAAGAGGTGTCACAGAAGTTAGACAGTGGAGGCTTAGGCTCAGCAAGTTAATCCTTGAACTTTTGACCTAACCTGCTGCTTGCTTTATTTCTTTCAGATAGAAGCAAGAACTTGCTGAGAGAGGCAGAGTGGTTTTGTCCATCTTTGGGTGTGGTTTCCACCTCAGAGTTCAGCCTCAGAGACTTCAGCTCTGATGAGCTCCCCAGCACCACAGAGATCCAGGTGCCTGAAGGTAAGTGTGGCTGATTCCTGCACCCTCAGAATCTGAAGAGCCTAGCTGGGTTTTCCACAGTAATGCAGATGATAGAGGTCTGTAGAACCTATTTATGTCTGCTGTTCAGGGCATTCCAGAGGTCATACTGATAATTTGGTGTGCCCAGTTTTACTGGTAGGGGTGAGTATTAGACACCTAAAGGCAGGAAGGCAGTACAATTTGGAGTAGTGGCCTAGCGCTTGGGCCACTGTTAAAACTTTGCTCTGAGAGCACTATTGCTATGCCAGGACAGAGGTAACATGTGTGTGCCTGTCTGTTCTTTCATCCTCCCTCCCTGTCTAGTGTCAGGGTAATGTAAAGCTGAATGTGAGGGCCAATTATGATACTTATCACTTCCTCTGACAGTGCCAAGATACCGCTTTTTCATGTGGCTCCATTTTTGTTTTGGTGCTGACACACAGCCAATGAGATTAGGAAGGTGAAAATTGCTCACTTCAAGAAGGTTCGTCTCTCAGCCTCTTTATCCTTTTGGATTTATGCCTTGCTTTTAGGATATAAACCCCCCTTGTGTTTGCATTAACACTTAGCATTAAAGGAAATTAGGAACAAAGAGCTAATGTTCCTTTAAAAGAAAAAAATTCATGCCCTACTTTAGTAAGATGCTTAAGATTCTTGTGAATGGAGGCTGTGAGGCATATTAAACTGCCCTGTGTTCTGTTTTTCCAATTTACTAATCCAGCTGATTCAGACTTTACTAGCAAATGTGCTACAATTAACTGCTTTATAGATGCATTGGTAACATGTCAGGTTGCTGTTAGGACGATGCCTAAGGAGTCTTCGTGTCCCATCAAAGGGTTAAGTTTTTCTCTTTAACATTTATTCTGAGGCACATGCCAGGTAGGGACCCCTGTATAGAGCTTTACGGATCAAATGCTCAAGCAGTACCCCTCATTTATTAAGAAGAACCTAGTTACCTGTTGCTTAGTATTAGTAGTAAATATTTATATCGTAGTAGCATCAGAAACACTGACCAATACTGCAGCAGGGGCACCCAGTAGCTGTGTTGGAAGCTTGCTGGGACACTTGGGACCATGATTCACTTATATGGGCACCTATTTTTATTTGAGCATATGTAGCTTGTGAGGATGCTTGTTGGTATTTATCTGTTTCAGTAGAAGATGAATGAGGATGTTTTTGTTTTAGAATTTGACACGGATTGCAGTCCACACTGAACAAGCAGTGCTGGAGGAGCTAGACATAGGCTGTCATTTGTTCTTAGGGTTGGCATATGGGGTAAGGAGTCTGGAGAAGGCTAATTCCTTGATCTGTTGGTGTAGATTGTAAAGATATCTCCACGCTGTTTTGAGCTGGAGGAGAGCAGTGCTGGAGAAGAGGCTAGAAATAGCTGGAGCAGATGACCTCAGCAGTGACCTGTCTGACAGCCTGCCTGAACTAAAGCTGCATGACCTTTAGTATTAACTAAAAGATGACCTCTTTACTGTAGGGAACAAACAAAAGACGGAAAGGATATTGCCTTCCCTAGGCAGGCAAGCTCTTCTTCTCGACTTGTTACCTGGATTTACCAGAACTGGAAGCTATGAGGTGTGGGGCTGACCCAAGGGAGGCAACTCAAGGAAGGGAAACAGCCATTTTGATAAGTCATTCACAGACCTGCCCTGTCCCACACTCTGAGATCCAAACTGTTGGCTGTCATCTCATGCTCTCTTGCTTAGACCTACACCTTATACCTTTACAACACAGTGCTGTGTATTCTCTTCTTTCACCACAGGTGACAGACACTGATGGAGGGCCTGGTTTGTGGTGCATCAATCGGCTTTTGCAGTTGCCGGCTGGCTTGCAGAGGGAGAGATGCTGTGGTGCTTGTCTGCAATAGGGGGTTTACTCCAAGGTCAGAGAATTCCTAGATGCAGCTCTTTGCTTCAGCCCTCTCCTGTGGGATGGGCTGTATGATCTTGTCTTCTGAGCTCTCACTTGGTGGATGAGAACAAATTGAGAGAATTTTATGCGTTGTCTCTATTAATGCCTTCAAATGTTTTTTCCCTAAATGTACTGCAAGTTTTGGGTTATGTTGGATCTTGTTTAAACTGTTGGCTAGCTAAAGCTCTGGGATATATACCTGGGCTTAGATTGTGCCATTTAGGGAGACTCTATACATAGTAAGAACAGAACAGATATGGACTGACCATAGATTTACCCTGTCTGACAAGACCCAATATGGAGCAGCTGACTCGACAAGCATTGGTAAACTGCTTCCTCTTCTGTGGCTCAAACCAGGCTAAGAAATCTTGTTTCTTGAACGGAAACTTCCATGACCACCATAAAGGGGAGGTTGCTGTGTTTGTTTTATGAGAATAAAGTGCCATAGTGGCAAAAAAAGGCCTTGTGAAATTTCTTAATGTGGTTTCAATTTTTTTATTTCATTTTCCTCTGAGAGAACTTAATTTTGGAATTGCTAGCTGGTGAAGGAGAAGGGAAGAGGTGAGTGAACGACACTGAGTTCGGAAAGCCTAAGAGTATGGGGAAAGAGGACAACTGCCTATTTGATGGTGAAGGCTTTATAGTCTAGCAGATGGGATAGTGCAGGAGACAGATAGATCTGTGGCATTCTCTTTGCTGCCTGCTTCTCAGTCAATACAAAGGACCTTGGGATGTGGCACAGAGTCAGGGATGCGTAAAGGGGGCCCAGCAGAGCTTGGTTAGGACTGGTTTGAAAAGCAGGCAGAGACTGGTGGTGCTGAGAGCAGCAGTAGGAGTCGTCAAGTGGGGACTTGAGCATAGATCAAGACAGGACACTGTGGCGGAGGCTGCTCCTGTGACCTTCGTCTCACTCAGTTGCATGAACTGTGGCTTTTGCTTTGAAGGTCAATCTGAGATCAGTTAGTTTTCCCTCTCCAGGGAAGAGCTGCTTCCCACAGTTCAACTCTGCTGGAGTGGACCTGAATGTGTGAACAGCTATTGGCAGATCACGGTCGGGATATAAAAGCCTGCTTGAGTGGCTTGGATCTGACTGAAGCTGAGCTGGAAAGTGACTTGATGCATCCAAGAAACGGACTGAGCAGGATGCAAGTGACCAATTCTTGATCACTTAGTGTCGGCCACCAAGTCAGGCTCTGTAAAACAATGGGAGCTGTTTTCCCAATGCTTCTCTCAGCCCTTTTTGAAAACAAGTTCCCTTTCTGCTAGCCAGCCACAAATAGTATCATGCACGATTGCCTTCCACCTACAAATATTGTGATTCTTTTAAAAAAGTAGGCGAAAATTCTTGTCCTGCCCCCAAGCTTATCAGTAGGGAAATGGAAGCAATGATCATGTTAGTGGCTTGATCTGCCTGTGTGATCAGAAAGCATAGCCAGGATTAGCACAAAGGAAAACTTTGCTAATTTTGCAGTTGTCCCCAGTAAAACCCTTCTCAGTCAGAATCAAACGAGTGCCTAAATCTGGCTGAAAGGCATGTTCCAGAACCCATGAACCTTATAGTGTTCCAAGCAGAACCTGTAATTTAGCATCGAAAGCTTCTGGAATTCAGACCTAACAGCAAATTTTTAAGGAAATACTGAACAGGGCTGACTGCTCATCCCTCTTCCTACAGTTCTCAAGAAAGACCAGTGTGAAAGGAAACACTCTACTGCTCGTGAGACTCATCCTGTGGCAACTGATGTGTCTGATTTCAGAGGAAAAGTACTTCTGAAGGAGAGAGGATTAAAACAGGGGAGGGGAGAAGTTACCCTGCGGGAGATTGTCAACAGATGTTCCATTATAGTTCAAAGAGCACTAGCAAAAGGCTTCTGCTGCAGGGATATATTAATTCTGGGCAGTTCATCACAGGGAGACCTGTTTTATGACCGGGAGGATACCTCTGGTAACTTAGCTCTTTATTTGAACTGCGGGTGGGGGATTTGGTCTACCTGTAAACAGAGAGGGAGCTGAACAGTAGAAACAAACACATGCTTATTTTCTTGCAGCTGTGACCACTGTCCATCTGATCAAGATCATGCTGGTTTTGTGGTTCAGGGAGTTATTTGGCTGATGGGTCTTTCAAAAGAAAAATTATTACAGAGGAACTGAAGCTAACCATTGTTAAACTGCTGGTGCATGTGAAGCAGACCTGTGTTAAGTATATCTTTTATTTATTAGACAGGAAGTCGGAACAAGCACGAGGAAGGCTGTGCAGGCTGTCAAGCAGATGAATACATTGATCCCTTTGTCTTTAAAATGCACAAATCTATCAAGTTTGACACTGTCTAGCACCCTATCTAGCTTCCTTCATGTAATAGTTAATGATTGCTTATAAAAGCTTACTAATGTTGCAGAATCAGCTATGGTGGGGGATCTAGTTTGCAAGCTATGTATCACCAGCCACAATTAGAAGGTTCTCTTCTGGGTAGGTCTAAGTGCTTTACCTTTTGAGACTGTTTTGAAGTTGTGCTTTGGATAAAGGTTGATTTTTCTCAGATCTATGAGGAAACATGTCCCCCGCAACATTAGAGCAGGGAAGAGTCTTCATTCAAATGTGGTTGGATGGGGAAGTTTGAAGACATTGATTATCTTATAAAGTTCTGGGGAATTAAAAAAAACCCAAACAAACACACAAACGGTTTTGGGGGCCTAATACTGATGGAGACTTTTGTATTAGCAGTCATGGTCTTCCAGCTTTGCTTATCACTTAGCCACATATCAGTAGGACCACAGATTCGGCTGTTTTATGAACAGGAAGTGCATGATTTCTTTTTTGTGGGAGGTGGAAGGGAGGATTGGAGATAAGATGCCTCTTTCACTTCTGCTATGCAGTGAAGTGGAGGTAGCAATTAGATAGGAACATCCCTGGCAGAGGCTCAGGAGGGACACTTAGAAAAACCCTCCCCCTTCCCCCATGACAAATCCACATTTATACTGCATTGAAAGTTGTCATAGAAAATTGAGTATAAATAATGCGAAGGTGTGCAGTCTCCTGTTTCCTTCCTAGGTGTCTGGGAAATGGCAGTAGGCATTTTCTGTTCTCTCCTGGGTATGAGAAGAACATTGCTTGGCTACTGGCTAAAACCTTCCCTGGTTATGCATCATTTCATAGCCTTCATTACTGAAAGTTTACTGCTCTGCCTCCCTGGCTTGCTTCTGTGCTCCTACTCCCTGGATCAGTGCAATGCCTCTTTTGTTCTTCTTTAAGTGGTAGCAAGCACAGGGGACTTAATCCATGGGAGATCCTCTTGGGGTTGTTGGTCTTACCAGATCCACACCCTGCCTTGTCCACTCCAGTGCTTCTTGTGGCAGTTTCTGTCTCCAAACACTGTCTGTAGCCTCATTTACAGACTTACAATGTGACATGATGGTGAAAATACACAGTGTCCAAAGCTAAACTACAGACACTGAGCCACGAAGGACAACTGAGTGGGCAGAGAACTGGCACGTAGCACAGGTAGCCCTGACCTTGGCACAGAAGCCCTAGCACTGTCAGTTTTCAGGTGTTCAAATCCTCTTCCCTTCAAAACATGAGTCTGGAGAGGGGAGGAGGGAAAGGCAGAGAAGGCAGATGGGTCTCAAAATCTGCTTTTCTTTTATCTGGGTTTCTTTCCCTCCTACTAAGCTTTAAACGTAAGTGATTTGATGGATTCTTGTCCTCTTGCTAATTAATAATATAATTGTGCCTTACCCTAGGAGGCATTAAAACTAAGCCTTATCAAAAGCGAGAGCTGTGTTCAAAGGGACATCCAGAAATTGGCAATAATTGTTTTTTGATTCTATCAGTTTGCTTTGCTGCATGGGAAAGATGAAGCCCATACAACTGGCCCATGGTCCATCTCCAAACCTGGCCACCTCAGAGATTGCATCACCTGGCTGGGAGGTCAGAACTTGGCTGGGCAAAAGCAGTAAGCTTCATGCCTCCCGAGGGTAGCTGCCTGCACAAGCCTGTCCTGCTGCTGCCTCTCCAGCTAACGCAGATCTGCTCTGTGCTACTTCTCTAACAAGGCAGAGCAGCAGTTTGTTCTGCAAAGAATGAATCAGCTCTGAGTGGGGTTGGTGGTAAAAAGGCAAAACAGAAAAAACTCCGACATAAACCACCAGAGTAATGCTGATGACAGACCAGAGAAGACTGGCTTAGTTGTAGCATGTTTGTTCCGTTACTTAGTTCTTCTGTTTTGTATGGTTTTATGTTTGGACAGGACTGAAATCTCTGCAGTGTTTAGAGTTCACCCCCAAGTCTTCAGATTACTCAGCAAGCACTTTGCTAGGCTAAGTCATCTTTGTTTGCTCTCCTCTTGCTCTGGATCTTTCAGGGATGTGCTTTTCTAGATTCTTTGTGGGAACTCTTTCAAAACCAGCAAAAGCCCAATGACCAAGTAGTTTCACTCACTGTGCTGGTTTTGGCTGGGATGGGGTTAACTTTCTTCATAGCAGCTAATATGGGGCTGTGTTTTGGATTGTATGGGGCTGTGTTTTGGATTTGGGCTGGAAACAATGTTGATAAAGCAGGAATGTTTTAGTTACTGCTGAGCAGGGCTCACACAGCACCAAGGCCTTTTCTGCTCCTCACCCCACCCCACCAGCGAGTGGGCTGGGGGTGCACGGGAAGTTGGGAGGGGACACAGCCGGGACAGCTGACCCCAACTGACCAAAGGGATATTCCATACCATATGACATCATGCTCAGTATATAAAGCCGGGGGAGGAAGAAGGAAGGTGGGGACATTCGGAGTAATGGCGTTTGTCTTCCCGAGCAACCGCTACGCGTGATAGAGCCCTGCTTCCCTGCAGATAGCTGAACACCTGCCTGCCGACGGGAAGTGGTGAATTAATTCCTTCTTTCGCTTTGCTTCTCCGCACAGTGTTCTTTTGCTCTACCTATTAAACTGTTTTTATCTCAGCCCACGAGTTTTCTCACTTTTACTCTTCTGGTTCTCTCCCCCACCCCACCTGGGGGGAGTGAGTGAGCGGCTGTGTGGTGCTTAGTTGCCAGCTGGGCTTAAACCACGACACTCACCATGTTTTGCTTTTGCAGTAGAAAATCTTGTAACACAAACAGTCTATGCCATGAGCTGGATGATACTGCCCAAGTATTGCAACAGCTAGGAGAGACTCTTTATCAGGTCTGTAGCAAGAGCTGGGCTTTTGCAACAAACCATGAGCGTTTACCTCCCTGTGGGTCTGAGCTCCAAAGGGAAGAGTTCAAAACAGCTATAAAGCTAAACAAAAAGAAGTACACACCTTTCACTTTGCTTTGTCTTCTGTATTATAGAAAGAAGCATGCCAGATGATGCTACTTAGGTTTGGATTAGGCTGGCTTTCAGGATATTTCTGTAAATAGAGTTTGGGCTTACAGTTGACAACAGATGAGAGTAAGGATATCTTCAATCAAGAGGCAAAGGAAGAGAGTCTAAAGGTATATGTTAGATTATTTGGTCTAGTGTGGTTCTGTTAGACAGATTTAATCTGATGTGACCTTATAGAAATCAATCTCAGCCAACCCAGACAGGGAACGACCCTGACAAGAAGCAACACAAGCAGGGGATGGTGTCCTTCTGAACCCTCAGAGCTATGGTTTATACCTGTCTGGCATTTTCACTAGTGTCGGCCCCCAAACTGCTGCTATCTGTCACAGGATTCATTGTGATCTACAAAAGCTTTTCAGTTAGATGTTTGCAATGAAATATGAGGACTGGGACATCTTTGGCATTTGTAACTTTATTGCAGAAAAAAAATCCACTATTAACATATTTTACAAAGAAGGTTGCACTTTGGTGTTGGGTGAGTTTTCTTCCTCACCCCTTTCCCCTGGACAGTGATGCATGGGAAACCAGAACAACCAGCCCCTGCCCTTTCGGTTGTGTGCAGAGACACTTTCCAGCTATGCCAGCCTGCACCAGTTCCAGCCAGGATAGAGTTCTGTTTTCCACCACTAACTTGCCTCTGTTTGTGCCAAAAATCAGTAGCACCCTGCCCTCCAGCAGGGAAAACAAGCCTGTAGCTAGGGAGATTGCTCTGTGCAGACAATGCTTGATACAAAAGCTTTGGAGTTGTGACAATTGCCCTTTAGTTTTCATGCAATAATAGCAGGAGAGAACCAACCCTTCTTCCCTGTTTTACTAGGCATCCTTACAATAAACAGATGCAAGGCCAAAGCCAACAGCTGAACCCAAACTGCAGTGCAGCCATTTGTCAGCCACTTCGGAAGTAGTAACACAGGAAGAGGGAACTGCTGCCTTACCAAGTTCATCTATTTGACCCAGACCGGTTCTGCTCCATCTTTGGGCTTTGCAGATAATTTGAGTCCTGCTGATGGTGAAATTCCCCTTTCCCTGCTAAGACAAGCAATAACAGCACTGAAAAAAAAGGTACTTTTGCTAGTGAGGCCTGGTATCTGTGTTTTGTGGGGTCAGTGAGTGTTGCTACTGAAAGGAGAGGAGAGACTGAGGCTTTTAAGAGCAATGTGGTAAATAATCTCTAGCCCTTGCTGTATCCTGAGGGAGCAACTGGCTTTTAGTCAAAAATCAAACACTCTAGAGAAGGCATGTGTTTCTCTTTACCTGCAGTCAAATGTGAATTAGAAGACAGGAGCAGGTGTTAATTACATGAAGACTTTCACGTCACGCACACTCCTGTCTTTCTGAGGTGAGGTCACTAAAAGATCCTCAGGCTTACACTCAGAGGCTCTGGTCTGTGGGTTTCCTTGAGGGGCCTGAAGAGCCTTGGATGCAGCCTACAGCGGTGATATTTTGAGGCAAAAGTGCAGAATCTAATCAGCCTAACACCTAGAAAGAGAAGGGGAGGAAGGCACCTACATCCAGGATCTGTCCTCATGACAAGATACCAGCTGGCTCAAAGACCAACATTAAAAGGTAAAGGAGCTTTGACCTTGCATAGCAGAGGAGGGAGAGTGCAGTACTAGTTTTGTACAACAACTTTCAGCAACCAGATGCTAGCAGCAAAATAGGAGGTACCTGAGGAAAGGCATGTGTCAATCCAGGCAGGGAAATGGACAAAAGCATTTACTGAGCCTGGGCAAGGAGTTTACGCATACGCTGAAAGCATCAAGTATGGGAGACACAGTTTCCTAATTTTGGTGAGACCAAATTAGTGTGTCTAATTGGCAATAGACTGAGTCCTATCAAGCCGTGTTAAGCTAAAATTGTGTTCATTTTCCTCCCAGCAACTTCAAAGCAACATCAAGTAGCAAGGGCACTTCTCCAGTGGCCACAAAACTGTTTTCCCTGGTTAAAGAGAAAAGACATGCTGGTAGGAAGGAAGCAGAACAGTCTGTCATCCTCCTGGTAGGTGTTTCAGGATGGGCAGCGCCAATCCCAGGACTAAAGCTGAAACAGGAACAAAAAAAGTGCAAGAAAAAAACCCAAAACAAACAACCTTAAAAATACAGAACAAGAGGGAGACCGAGAGAACTGATTTCCACATACTTGGCTCCCTCAGAAAACAGCAGTCTCCTTTGCTAGCACTGTGCTGACACCACCAGTGTTAAGAGCTCTTATATGGATCACTTGCCCACCTTCTTTGAAAGCAGCAGCTGGCAAGACGGACAGAAGAGATCCATGCAGAATATGATGGCAAAGGTTGTCTTGGCTAATTGGTCACCACACTAAAAGGAGGAGGCACCTCTTCAGGGCATTGTTTCGAGGAGAGCCTGGAGGAAAGGGCCAGACTTGGGCTCTGATTCCCAGCATAAAAACTTCAACACTGAACTATTTAAAATGTCTAAAACCAAAAGCCATCTGAAAAGGATCTTTCAGTTGTGTGCAAATCACAGCCCCTCATTCCTCAGCAGATCGTCTGTGACCAAGTCCTCAAGGCCTTCTCCTCTGGGAAGTTCAGCCGGCCAGGCAGAGGACAGCCTGGTTGCCTAGTAGCTGTAGAGTGAGAGGGGGGTGTCCTCCATCATGTCATCCTAGAAGCAGAGAATAGTGTGCTTTAATGAGATGTCTGCACGATGGCATACAGTCCCAGCCTGGAAGAGTGCTGTGCAGGCAGCACAGCCTTCTCATCCACAATGGCACAGTGTGGCCATCTGCCCAGCAATCCACCTAAATGCTGTCCCTGTGCAATTCCTGGATCTTTGGACTGTCACTCTCCTGCTGCAGCTTTTGGAGAGAAGAGGTGTATGCAGGAAGAGCCTGCCTGCTGCAGGGGTGTGGAAAACTCCACTCACCTTGAAACAGCATCAGCTTGCTTGCTAGCTGCAGAAGGGAATCGGTACTCCTCTGGCCCAGAAAGCGCAGTGAGTTAGATGCAGCTTCCCCAGAGCTAATCCAGCCTCTGAAACCCTCATATTTTTTTATATCCCCAAAGGGTCAAACGCAAACAGACAGACAACTTCCCCAGAACAGAGCACAGAATCTGCTTTGTCATAGTCACAAAGCAAATATATAAGAATATAGGAGGAGAGGCTAGGAAGGTGTCATTTCAGGGGAAGTTTGGATGGAGCTCCCCTTCCTCTCTCTATTTAACCTTTTAGCATTCCCCTGCAGAGTGAGGGGAAGGCAGAGAGCTTCTTTAGTGGCCAACCTTGAGACTTGCTGTCTTGATTCAAACCCTGGATGGAAGGAGAGGGACCTAAGAGGGAACAGGAGTAGTGGTCAGCATTCTTGCTGCTGCAAATACCCAAAGCATTGCTAATGTAGTAGAAGGGGAACTGCAAAGCAGCCAGTAGCAAGCCAGACCATGTCAGGCTGGGCTGAAGGCATTACTCACCATGGGCAGGTCCTGCAGGCGCCGGAACTCCATGCGGCTGTTGTGCTGGCGGTATCTCAAGAAGCCCACCAGGCCTAGGATGCCCACCATGACAATGAAGACAGAGATCACGGTGATTACCAAGGGATCAGCCCTCGTTGTATCAGCCAGAGGAGAACTGGGTAGCTCTGCAAGGATATTAAAGGAATGAGGCCAAAGGAGATCCTTCAAGGGCTGGAGTAGCAAAGCCTTGTCTTTTCTGGTTCTGCTCAGTACAACTGAGAGGCAATCTGAGGTAGCCCCAACCCTTTACCATGTTTTGTGAGAGCAGGGACAAAAGCGGAGCATTTACCTGGATTTTCGTCATCACCAACATCCAACACAGAAGCTTTCTCGTGCATGGGCTCTAATGGTTGCTCCAGTTTAGATGTGCTGGTGGGGATGGTAGCTGTGCTGGTAGACGTGGAGCTGGTCACAAAGGGTCTCACCATCACAGTACTGCAGGCAGTAGCAGAGGACGTGCTCCCTACAGTGGAGATGGGAGCAGAGAAGGTTCTGGGCTCCATGGTGCTCTCCTCTGTGGCACCCACAGGGCTCGTTCCTGGCCTGGTTTCAGACCTTGCTGCTGTGGGCCCCATGGTCTGCCCATCAAAAGGCCCCAGCTGAGAGCTGTTAGTTGTTGCTGCAAAATAGGAACAAGCAGTTATTTCAAAGGATAAAGTGCAAGCGCACTGTTCTGTGGGACTGAACGAGATGACAGCAAGGCTGTAAGGAAGACTGCTGGGACTTTCGGAAAAGCACCTTATTGACAACCCTTTGGAAAACAACCAAGTCCTATAGCGTAGTCACAGCTGAGCCACGCTATAAGCCACGGTGCTTAGAAAGTCCTCTTGGTTTTCATATGTGCCAATCTGCAATGTCAGCCAACCTCATCTGCGCCCACAAGTCCTGTCCTCTGGGGACAAAGGACAAGCAGAGAATCCTCGAGCAGCTCTGCACAGAGCTGGGGATCATCCCAGAGCAAGAGACTGGGAAAGGTCTCTCAGCCCTCCTCATGGGGAGCACAAAGGGGGCTGCCCAGGGACTGGGTAGCAGCATCCCCTGAGGCTGTGTCTGTGCGTCACAGAACAGCAGGACCCCATAACAGAAGCCAGGGTGAAGGATGCGGTTGTGCATGAACACCATGCAAATCGATGGTCACTCAATATCTGCCTTGCATCAGGGGTGTGTGACAACCTAGCAGGCCCCAAGGTGGGCGAGACTGGGATTGCAGACCCTATAGCCAGTCCCCATGCTGCCCAGAGAGATCTGAAGGTAGGGTAGGTGTTCCCATGATTGCCCAGGGATGGATGGGCTGATGCTTATGCCTGCCCATCTCCATGCTTTGTGTTAAGGGAGGGTGCGCTGCTCCGTTCTGCAGGCAGCAGGGAAGGCTCCTGTCAAGCCCCCAGCACTGGTGCAAGAAGAGCCCAGCTGGGCAGCACTGCTGAAGCACATTGTTTTGGATGTGTTATATAAAGGACTTGCACACAATCAATGCCCTCATCAGAAAGCAGCCAGCACAATTAATACCATAATTAATGGGGTTTGCAAAGAGGATGCTGAACTAAGCACATCTGCAAGTCAGTCCCACTGAACTGGCCGTGCTTAATGGCTCATTCCCCTTTTCCCCCCTCTCTCCAGTTCCCATGAGAGTTCACAGAAGTTTCCAGGTTGTGCATCCTTGGGGCAGGACTTTCTGCACAGGCAGAAAAGGCAAAACCTCACCTGGCACACTATTCAGAGGAAGCGTGGGGGTTGCACTGGTGGTGTCATCCATTTCTTCAGTTGTGCTGAAAGGCTCTGTGGCTTCATGGTTGGGCTGGTTTTCTTCCAGAGTACTGACAGTTGGGGTAGGGGAGGGGATTTCAGTGCTGCTGTTGACTGACAAGTTCACGTTATGGTGCTCACGCTGTGTAACTGTGACATCCCTGGGGCTGGCGGTGGTGGAAGCCTGCAGTCTCTCTGCCTTGGTGCCTACCATGGGGGTGGCAGGGATGGAGGCATCCTCCATCTCCATAGTATGGGCTCCAGTGGCATTGAGTATTGCAGTGGTCAAGTTCTTCTCCAAGCTTGTCTCGGGACTGGCAGTAGTCGCTGGACTGAAGTCAGAGGCTTCCCTTGGCTGATGCGAGGTTAGCACTGTGCTAAGAAAAGGTGATGGTGTCATCAAGGTCTCTGCTGTCTTCTGACCCTCTCCTACAGAACGGAGTTAAGAAATGCTGATAAGTTTGTCAGAGATCCCACACTGAGAGGAGAAACAGAGGGGGAGGCTAGGAACTGAACCTCTCCATCCCCTTAACTCCAAATCCAGCACAGGTTCACAGTTGGGGAAGGGGTTCAAACAGCTCCTCTGTCCTCCTGGCCTCTCTGAGGCAGAGACCTGCTCTAGGGGACCTGTGTTTACCCTCCTCTCCCTCAAGCCCTGTGCTCCTGTTTTGTGGGGTCAGCATTGCTAACTCCTCTACCCTGGAGCACCTTTTAAACCTTTTTAGAGGATTTAGGTTTTTTAAAAGTACCACCTGAGAAATTATTCTGTGAGAAACTTAGATAAGTCTTCCGTGGTTCATTGAGAAAGAGTCAGAAGTGGTGCAGAAAAAATACAAGTGCGGAAAAAGTGTAAGTAGACCCTCTTATCTTCCCTGGCCCAATCAAGTGTAGAAAAGTAATGTTTAAAAAGTCTATGCCCGGCAAGGGTAAAGCATATATTGCTAGTCATCTCAGTAGTAATGTGGGCTTGATGCTAGAGGGAAAGGTAAAATGGGTAGCGAGAGAGTACTACAGCTAACAGACCTGGTGGTGTACTTTGGGAGCTGCCTTCATGAGCTATTTATGAACACATCACCACCATAAAGTGCGACTGTTGTCATAGAAATGGGGAGCTACTCAACCTCCCACTACAGCAAACAGGGCCAGCTTCCCTAACGGGAACCTGCAGTGAGCAAGGATCCCCTCTGGATCCACAGTCGCTAGACGGTGTGACAGCATGCGGGAGGAGGAAAACCGCAAGGCTCCTACACTGCCCGTTCATAAACATGGATCCTGTGAGGGTTTTTTAGGGTGTAAACAGGAAGAAAACAGAGGAAGGTAGCCACATCAGGATGGACTCTCCAGACAATTTAAAAACATCACATGGTCAATATTTTCATGATTTCTGTTCAAGTTTCTACCCAAGCCACAGAGGTGTGATGAGCCAACTACAGAAAAAAATAAAGGTACTGAAGAAAATCCATCTTCATGCCCACTCTCTCCACAGTGAAGAAGCATCCGAGGCAGGTGCTGTAACCAAGAAATATTCGTCTACCAACAAAGCAGCCCACGCTCGTACTAAGGCTTTGGGGAAATCTCAGCAGTTCTTAAAAGCTCTTCAGAACGGACACAGTTATCAGAGCTCTTCTCCAGCTACAGCACTTAACAGGCCCTAAAAAAAGACACAATACATCTCTCTCAAGAGACCTTCGCAGTACCCCGACCAGCTGGAGAATTCAAAACCTCGAAGCAGCCAGCTGGAGCTGTGCTTCCCCAGCCCGGGGCCCCAGTCCCAGGAGGGCTCCTGCAGGGGATGCACAAGCAGGCAGCACAACCCCGCTCGGCACATTCAGAGAACAGGCTCTTAAGGGGAGCCCCAGCTGGGGCAACTTAAACATGAAGACCGAAGGCATACGTGATTTTCCCTTTGGCCTTGCCTGGATCCAGCTGTCCATGGCCAGAACGTGCCTCTGAACAAAGCGAGCTGCTCTCTGAAATGGAGCTAAGACATAGGATACGCTTACACCAGTAACACCTGGAAGGAAAAGAGCTGAGCACTGCGTTTCCCAGCATCAGACACCGAAGCTCACAGCTCTTCATGTGACAATTTCCAGCCCTAAACCCAGCATTGCTATTCAGCATGAGAGATCCCAGCAGCTCCAGAACCTGCACTGGGCAATGCTGAAGGATCCTGGCTGGGCATTGGCAAATGCTCGCTCTGTAAACACCAGACTACCTGCTCCTACACAGCAAGAGACATACACAGAGCTGCGCTGTCACCATGGGGTAAACAGGAAAGGTGGTGGCCAGGTGCCCGGCCAGCGGCGAGCCTGGCTATATGCTGCTTTGAATAGCTGGCCTGTGCGCTGGACAGCCTCCCACAAGCTGGGAAGCCGTGACTGGGGTCATGCAGAGGAAAGATTTGGGGAGAACTGTCTTGCACAAAAGCCTGAGCAACTCTGAAACAGTCGCGCCAGTTTCTGACTAGGAAAGGAAAGCTGGGGGAAGGCGGACAAGTCTGGGCCCTACATGCCAGGGCGCCTCCCTGCAGTGTCAGGAACTGGCATCCCTGCCAGGAGGTGCTGTGGGGCAGGAGGATTTGTGGGGACAAGCAGCTCCCCCCATGCTGCGAATAAGGATGGGCTGCACACGTAGCTCCCTGCCGTCTGCAAGAGGGAGAGCTCGTGGAAGTAGTATTTCCCTAAGCTCTTCTCTCCATAAGTAGCCACATGGCTCCTTCCTGCAGAATTGCCCGGTGCCCATGACCGCCAAGGAAGTGGCGCCCGGGCAGATGGGCTGCTCCAGCCCTGCATCCCACAGGACCATTGCAGAAAGGCTTGTGCCGTAGCAGCAGCCGGCCCGGGTCTGGCCTAACACAGCACTGTGGTGTGTAAAACCTGGTTTGTAGAGAATTGCAGAAGAGATGTTAAAACTGGCAGGTATGGAGCAGGAAGGGGAACCGGTGGGGCAGCAGGGCACCTGCTCAGGGGCCTTTGAGCACCGCAGGTGTTGATGGCACCTGGATTAGCATGTCATCCAGCCCAGCACATCGCAGCACACCCAGCTCAGGAAACAAAGGAGAGACTGAAAAAAGGGAGAGCCTAAACCAGGCTAACACAAAGACTCAAGCCATTAAGAGATGATGGTGGGAAGATAGAGAACAAGGCAAGAGCCTTAGAATGGGGGTAAGGAAACAAAGATCAGTGAGTAAATCCTGATCACTCAGGGACAGACAGACAAAAGGTCACTATCACTGTCTATCACCTCCTAAGGGGTAAGGGCACATCAAAAGCCAGCACACAGTCATCAAGCAAAGTACCTGGGCAAATACCTGATAGGTGCAACTTGGTGCTTGTGAGCATGTGGGTGTTAAGAGTGCAAGCACGAATGAGTTTTACTTCAGTTTTGTTTTAAAATAAAAATACTCCCCCACAGGGTCTTGCATTAAGATTTGCTACATCGTTGCTGCAATGCCACAGCTGTGTTTCCCACGGTTTTATCACCCAAACAGGCAACCCATTCCCACCCAGCTCCGGTGCAAACCCTGCAGTACAGTGGGGAAGAGCACGGCTCTGCTCTGAAGCTGCTGCGGCTGCCTGTGCTGGATGAGACCCAGCAAAACCCATGCCAGCTGTGATCCTCCAGGATCCAACCGCCGTGGTTGGCTCTGGATCCTTGGTGTCCCACAGGTCGGAAAATCCCCAGCTCCAGCACTGTCGCTGCTGCTCCAGTCACTGTTTATCAGTTACTTACAGAGATGCAGGTCAGAGCTCGTTACTCTGTCGTCTTCCTGGAGGAGCTGTGCTTCCTGCACCACATGCCAGAGAGACTGTGGCTGCATTGCCTAAGGCATCACCCTCATCGGCTCCTGGAGACAAGAAGGAGCCATGCCCCTCTTGTCTCAGGTGGAAAGGGAAAGAGTTAGTGTGGATGCTTCACCTTCTCTGGGATCCTCCAAGGCACACAGTTGCAGCACCCCAAGACAGCTGGTGAAGGTGCAGTAACCCTTGGATCCATAATAAAGCAACTATGACCATACTGCAAGTGAAGAAGCAGGAGCAGCTGCAAGCAAGAGCTCTGATAATAACAGCATCTCTGTTTCCCTAACAGGGAACCAAGGGTGGGTTTTCTTTGGTTACGCTGCAGTGCCTGCTAAAGCAGATCTGGCTGGTGGTCCCCTGGCTACAGCCCCGCTCCTGCCCTGCATCTGTGCTAACCACCAGGCTTGGTCTGTGCATGGTGAGAACCAGTGACCTCAGATGATATTAGGGCAGGACTGGTGGAATTGGAGCGGCAGCTCCCATCAGACAGTGCTGACTGCAGTGACCTCTGTCTGGGAAACGAGAGGGGCAAAGGAAGAGAGCGGCCCCAAGGGAGGAGAGTAGCAGCCAGCCAAGAAGCCCCTGCCTTGGACAAGGGTGGGAAACGCTCCCTGCTCTGCGAAGGAAGGGAGGGCTCTGAGCATCAGCCCACGGCTTCGGCCCCTTTCCAGCGCTGCATGACGACACTGAGGGACCTCTATGCATCAACCCAAGCTCCCACCACCTCCAGAGCAGACATGGTATAAATATGCCATAACGGAGAGGAGTGAAGGAAGCCAGCTCTGCAGGAGACGGGGCCATTCCTACTTTGTGCGCCCTGCCCAAGTTTCAGGGCTGGGGCCAAGTGAGGGGCTGAGGAATGTTTGCACAACCAGCACAGAGCACCACTGCTGTGTCCGGGCAGCCACACAAAGTGGGGACGTCTCCTCCATCCTCTGCCCCAGCAGCCACCCCCTTGTGTATTTCTTTCTCAGAATAAAACAAGGCAGCGAGACAGAGCAGGGCCTCAGCTGGACCAGCCTGCAGACGAGCTCTTGCCACAACCCTCCTGCCCCTGTCCCAGCAGCATCCTCTGCACCCTCCTTCCTATCTCAGCCAGAAACAGCAGCCTGAGCTCCCCAAGGGTCAACACAAACCCAACTCCAATCCATAGTTTTTACCACCATTTCTAAAATCCCTCTTAGAGTGAGATGTCGGAGAGTCATGTAAAGCCAGAAGCAGGCTGGCTGATGGGGCTTGAGGGAGAGCAGGGCAGCGGGATGCTGGCTGCAGTCACTGCTGGAAACGGTGCGCAGAGACCCAGGCGAGAGCTGAGCACAAAGCTGAGAAAGGATCCACCAGGATTTCAGAAAAAGTGCCTGTGGGAGCAGGACTCCCTGGTGCGGATGTATCCTCTGCCCAGGCTGTCACTGTTTGTAGATAGCACCTCACTTTACATCAGCTTCCTACAGAATGCATGTCAAACCACTACTCTGATTCATTGAAAAGGCACCCAAACCCTTCTAAAATGCTATTTTTGTGCACTAACCGAATTCAATTTCCATTTAAGTGTAAAAGCTCAAGTCACAAACAACCCAGTAAAATGCAAAATTAATACAATGTTTAAAAAGCCACAGCATAAGCTGTAACTTACATGTATTTAAGCAATTATATTATATCCTCTTGCTTAGCGAAGTACTCCATTACATGTAGAAATTATCTTTTGTTGCCAGTTATTACATTTTTATGGTTACCAACCAATGGTAATTAAACAACCTCTTCAAGGAAAAAGAGCTTGAGTATAAATGCAAATAAAACCATATAGTGGGATTTAAAACCAAGGCTCCTCATTTAATTTAAAAGCAGAACTGGAGTAGCTGCTGATTAGATGCCAGCTGAGCCTGACCTCTTCTTAACTCAGACCTTGGAATAAAAATAACAAGTGGCAGAAGAGATTTCTGGAGCCCTTCAGGTAGGTGCCAGATGCATCCAGGGATGCTGTAGAGCAAGCACCCTCATCGTGATGAAGCGAGGTTCAGAGACGCAGATTCGGTACAAAGTGCAACTGCTTTGTACGCTCAGCTCCAGCCTGACGCCTTGCAGGACCTGGATGGAGGCAGGATGCCACTGGGCTGCATTTGCTGCAGGCTCCTTTGCTCTCCTTGCAAGGGCTGCTGCCAGCACTGTCCCTATCCCCATCCTGACAGAGAGAGGCTGAATGGGCTCCGTCTGCATCAAGGAGTCCGGGCATGGGGCGCAGGAACAGATTGGACCTCACAGCCCGCTCAGGGACCACAGTGAAGCTCTCGCGCAGCAGCAAGTTAATTCACCGCACCCATGTAGGTTCTGCGAGCTGAGCCGTGCCCTGTTGTGCAGGCAGCAAAACTGGGGGGGAGGGGGGGGCTGAACTGGGGGTGCTGAGTGCCCAGCGTGGCTCTGGAAAGCTGCCACGCCAGGCACGCTGCAAAGCAAGGGCTGCGGTAAGGGACAGGAATAGAAATCGGGTCTCCTGACCAAGAAGCTCCTTCCAGCCCGATAGGCAGGTGGCCACGAGCTGAGCACGAGACGGGGCTCAGATTAGATATGGGGCGCTGAGCAAGCGCTACGCTGGGGAGGGACAGCCCGGCGCCCAGCCTGCCCGGGCAGGCAAGAAGACGCTTCCCTGGGGCATCTACAGATGCCAGGCCTCAAGCTTAAACCCCTGGGGAGCGAAAAGGGGAGCCAGGAGTGTGCCAGTGCTACGCCTTGTTTGGTGGCACTGCATTTGGGATGGGGACAACCAGCCGATGGTGGCATAGCAGAGCCAGGCAGAGCAAGAATTGCGAGAGCAGAGATGAGCAGCCCTGGAAACAGCGCCATAAATGCCAAGCACAGGTTCTTCAGTACTAGGAAAAGCCATAAAGCAACACAGACATGCCCAGAGCATGCAGCGGTGCTGGAGCCTGAGCCGGGGGCCGGGGGGGTGGGACAGCGCCAGGCCACGCGCCTGCCTGCAGGACACAGCACCCCAGGGTGGCATGCTTTGCCTAGTCCTGCCACGTGAGCCCTTCCCCACCCAGCCAGGGCAGGGAGAGATGCAAGAAACCGCTTTCCCACAGGTTTGCATGAAGCCCCGTCACTGATCCCCCATTTAGAGGCAAGGGGGCTTATCCCGAATTCCCGTGGCAGGGCAAAAGGGGAGAGCAGGCTGCCTTGCTCAGCCACCACTGTCACACCAGCCAGTTATTTTCCACTGGCCGCATGCAACTACGAAGCACCCTGCTTGGCAAGAAGGTGCCTGGGAGGCTCCCAAGTTCTTTGCTTTGTTCCTCAGTGGAGGGATTGAGCCGTGATGAAGACCTATTTGCCCAGAGGCTGCTGGGGACACACACAGCACCCACAGCCTGGGAAGCCTGTCCTTCTCTGGGGCTGCATAACCCCAATAATACAGCAACAGCAGGGAGTTCTGGCATCAGCCAGCCCTGGCCCTGCTTACCTTGGGAGGCACAGCTGCACTGGAGGAAGCACTCATGTCATTAGGAGAAAATTAATTAGCCAGTTGCCTTAATAGCAGCCCCATGTCAGCAGGGAACCTGGTCTCCAGTGCAGCATGGCATGAGCTGGGGGAGTCTGGACATCAGGAAATCTGCCCAGCCCCGAGCTGCCCCCAGCACCTTCCAGCTGTGTGGCTGCCCGTTTCATGGGCCGTGGGACTTGGAGGATGAATCCTGCCCTGAGCAGCCGCAGTCTGGGTGATGCAGGGTGAGTGCGCGCCCTGGCCCTGCCCTGAGCAGCCCTACAGGGCTCAGGACATGGACCCAGACCCGAGCGGTGCTGAGCCTTATGAGAGCTACCCCACAGAGTGTGGTGGGGACAAAGGCAGCCAGCGTCACCGCAAGGCGGCCCCATGGACACCCCTGCAGCAAGAACTTGCGTCTGCCCACCCAGAGGGTTTCAGTGGAAAGGAAGGAGGGAGAGGGGCCTTATGCTTTGGATTGTCCCTGCTCCCCTTTGCCTGGAGGGATGGGGCCAAGGGAGCTGAAGGAGGCGAGTGCTTCCCCCCTGCCCAGCAGATCAGGCCTTGGAAGGGCAGCAGGGAGCCAAGATCCACCCTGCACCCGGGGCTGGGGGAAGAGCACATGCAGAAATCACATCAAAGACCGATGGCATGACATGATGTGGCTGGGCAGTGGGTGCAGGGTCGGTGGTTACCCCACAGAGCCGCAGGTACCACCCCCAGGAGAGGACCGAGCTGTGGCTCAGTTCTGGGTGCAGGAGAGCTGGGGCCGTCCAGCCAGGGTGGCATTGGGTCCGTCCACTCCCCCTCACCCTGGGCAAACAAGGGGAAAAAAATCATGGCAAATCTGCGGAGCTCTGCAAGTGGACACACTGCCCGCCTGTGTGCATGGCCTCGGACGCCGACAGACGGGGCTTTATGCGCTTGGCTCCTGGCCCCGCGCTGTGCCCACCGCTTGCGAGGCTGCTCGGCACAGGAGGGGAAAGCAGCAAAATGCCCAGACCAAAATTAGCCGGGGTTTTATTTGTAAGGCTAACGGTGCTGGAGGAAGTGGATTTCCTGAGGCAGCGAAGAAAGGCTGCATTGAGAGGCTGGGGTGAGCAGAGCGCGAGGGACACAGCAGTCCGAGCCCCTCTGCAGCCCCGCAGCAAACTGGCCGGGGAGCGGGAGCAGGCGCTGCTGGACGGGGTGGGCAAAGGGGATCTGTGCCAGGAACAAGGCAGAGACCAGCTCATGGAGCCGGGACAAGCCTGGTTTTTGGATGGGTTTATCTAGGGACTGTCAACTTTGGGGCCAATCTCCGGGTGAACCTTTCCCTTCCTCCATCACTGTTCTGCTGGGATTCTCTGGTGTCTCGTTAAGGGTTGTTCTTGCCATGGGGCAGTTTTTTATTGGTGGTATCTCTTCCGTGCCACCTATTTTCACAAAACCTTTGTTCTCTCAACTGTGGCTGGGATTAGCTAGCAGATGCAAAAGCCATGAGGACAGGGGCCAGGCCAGCGGCATAGGTGCCATTTCCCAAGGCTGCGAGGGGACTTTGAGATTGGGACACTAAGCATGAAAGATCCCAGGAAAATTCGAGCACAACCTTAATTCTGTCATATCCCAGCAGTTTGAGTCTTGGACTTTGCAGTGAGAGGGCTCCTATGGGCCAGCTGGGGTAGGGGGCTCCCCAGGGGTAGCCCAGCCTGCCGGCGGCAGGAAACATTGTGAGACATGGGGGGCCAACACAGCCAGGGGCAGCCCCGAGCTCCTCCTCCTCCTCCTCTTGGCAATGGAAATCCCGAGTCGCTCCTCTGCCAGTGGCCGGTCACATCCCTGCACCCCGTCACAGTGCAGCCACCCTTGCAAGGGGAGCGCAGCGTTACCCAAGGCTTTGCCCACATAAAGGGGGCTGGTTTGGGACTGTTTCCCCCTGCTCAGCCTCAAACCCAGCCAAACCGCATCTGGCGCCCAAAACCTCAGCCTGAGTGCTGCTCTCGCTGCCAGGGCTCAGCCCCACAGGCACCTACGCTAGGGTTTTACCAGTCCGATTAGTTATCAGAAACCGAGCTTCCATGTGTCGCCCCTTGGTCTCTATTGCTGCCGTCACCGTGCTGGGATCTGACCAGGGTCTGGCCAAGGTTTTTTTTCTCAGCCGCAAAGAAGAGGAAACACGTTGGCTTCCTGAGCCTCAGGCAAGCCCCTAAACGCCAGCTCAGACTTTGTCACTGCCAGGGTCACAGGGGATGGCGACAGCCCCCCGACTCGGGGCACGCTTCCAGCCACGCGGCCGGGCTCAGCGACGTGTCGGTGGACGGGGCTGTCAGCGCCACGCTGCAGACTGCGCCTGCCCACGTGGGGACATGTTGCTCGTGGAGCCGAGGCGAAATACAGTCTGGGAGAGGCGGGCTGGGGCTGGGGTCTGGCTCCTGCTCCGTCCCGGCCACCGGCATCACCTCCTCTCCCGCAGCAAGCCTGGACGGGCACCCTGTGCCTGCAGGGAGGCGGCAGAGCTCGGGCTTTGTCCGGGGTCCCCTCGGTGGGAAGCTCGGCAGCGGCTCGTAGGCACCCAAGAGCCGCACGGTGGGAGACAGGGGGCTCGCAGGGCTCACGCTGGCGGGGGACTGCCTCCGGGCTCGCTGCTCCCCTCCTCGCGCAACCCCTCGGGTTCCCCGCTGGGCCGGGGAGGTGAACCCGGCCCGGCTCCGCCGGCGGAGGAGCAGCGCCCGCGGGGAGAGCGCTGCCTGCAGCTGCCTTGTAAGGGCAAGGCCGGGGCGGGCGGCCTCGCTGCCGCCTTGCGCGCGGGGTTCGCCCGGGCCCCCCCCCCCCCGGAGCATCTCTGGGCGACCTTACCTGCGCGCCCGCCGGGGCGACGGCGCCCGGGGCACTTCGCCCGAGTTTCGGGGGCCAGGCCCGGGGCGCTGCTCCCCCGAGGTTTCCGTTCCCGGGGAGGGCTCCCCAGCCCCACCAGCGGGCGGAGGAGCCCGGGCCGCGGCGCTGCCCCGACGGCTGCCCCCGGCGCTGCGCTTCCCGCCGCGCCGAGACCGGCGGGACCCCCGGGCGGGCCGCCCGCCCCCGCCCCGGTACCCCTCCGGCGGCCGCCCCCGGTACCTGGCAGGGCGCAGAACAGGCAGCAGGCGGCGGCGAGGCGGAGCAGGGCGCGCCGCGTCCCCTCCATGCTGGGCCGATCCGCGCTGGCTCCGCCGGCGGCACCGGGGCGGCGCCGGGGCGGGGCGGGCGGCACGTGGTCCGGCCCCGGCCCCGGAGGCGCGGGGCGGGGGCCGCTGCCACCCCCCCGCACTCCCGGCACCCCCCGCATCCCCCTCCCGTCCCGTCCCGGCAGCCCCGGTCCGGCCCCGCACCGTCCCTGCCCCTCCCGGTCGGGTACCCGGCACCTCCGTTTCGGGCAGACCACTCCCGGTCCGGTCCCGGTTCGGTCCCCGGCACCCTGGCTCCGCTTCGGCACCGCCCCCAGCATCGCCTGTTGGTCTCCGGCACCCCCGGTTCGGGCGGGGCACTCTTGGTCCAGTTCCGCACCGGCCCAGGCATCCTCGGACCGGTCACCCCTGTTTCGGGCAGGGTACCCCCGGTCCGGTACCTCCCCATCCCGGGCATCCCCCGTCCAGTCCTGCACCACCCCCTCACCCCATGCTGGTCCAAGTGACCCCGGTCCAGGCCCTCACCATCCCCCAATCTGGTCCCGCATAGCCCCTGGCACCCCCAGTTGAGCCTGGCACCCCCACTTGTGCACCATACAGGGATGGGGACAGTGGCCAAGCCCAACATGGGGCATCGCCCTGGGGCCTCAGCACTGTTTTGTGGTACCCAGGTCTGTGGGCACAGCTGGGTGCAGAGCTGCTCCAAGCACCCCTGGATGCTGCCCTGGCCAGGGCTGAGCCGGGTGCTCAAGATGCCACGGCTTGTTTTTCAGGGCATCCTGCAGCCCGTGGGGCACCCCCTGGCCCCACATCCCTCCCAGCTTCCTGGGAGCTGGCCAGTCCCATACAGGCATTGTGAGGGCTGAGCCAGCAGCCACCCTTCAGAAAGTCTGACCACTCTCTTCTTGTTGGCATTTTTGAAGAAACCCCGTTATGAAGCTGGCGGTGGCCAGGCGCCGGGCCAGGCACCCTGCTCTCCGGAAGGACCAAAAACCCCCTTGGAAATCCCTTTTCACGGTGCTTCCACCCTGACCCCAGCCTCGTGTGGTGCAGTTGGCGTGAGCCCTCCTGTCCTGCCCCATCAGCTCTCGCAGAAACAATAGGAAGATTTTGGGCTCCTCTGGTCTGGGAAGGTGCCCTTTGCCCATAAAGTGCAAAGAACATGGGGCTTCAGAGGCATCCGAGGGCCCCATGTCATAGCGTGGTCCTTGCTGACCCTCTTTGGGCTGCTTTGGCAGAGGTGGGGCCCCTTCTCCACCCCGATACCTGTGTCTGCAGCACCATGGGACAGAGGAGGAAGGTGGAAATGGGTATTTTTGTTCCCTGAGAGGTCTTGCCTTCCTTCTTCAATGTGGGGCTCCTTGGTAGCTCCTGCCCTCAGTTCAGAGGCAGGTAGAAGAGAACAGGGTTGATGTGATGCAGAAATGAGCACGTCTTTTACTGGCTCTTTAAAAAAAGAAAAAAAAATTAAATCTCAGCCCTGCATTGGAAATGTGTTTCTAGCTGCTTGCTACTTATCACCACCAAAACTACATGTACCATTTTCTGGCATCCCATTAAGGCAGAAGTAATTGGGCTTGTACAAATTTCCCAGTTCTAAGGGGAATTATTTTAAGCATATTTACAATTTTTTGGTAAGTTGTAAGAGTCTTCTGCTCCCCCCAGACACCACAGGGCTGCCCGGCAGAGCAAAGGCTCCTTTGCGCCAGACGCACTTGGGCTCTTGGTGCCAGCGTGCACCACCCGACCTGGCACCTCCGAGTCTGCCAAATCTCACCAGCAAGGGACCAGGACATTTCCACCCCTCCCGGCACCCATCCCTGGGGAGGACATGAGCTCCTGGGGTTGTTGGTGCTGCTGGCTGCAACCATGGTTCACGAGCGTGTCTGACGCCTGCAAGCTTCTGACTCACGTCTCTCCTCTGGTCTCTCTCTGGAGACGCCGAAATGATATCCATCTCAGCTGGCTTATAGATAGCAGCCCTCAGTCGTCAAGGTTACCGGTCCCTCTGCTTTAATTAAGCATATAGACATGGCAAGGGGTACCTTCAACAGCTGGGAGACAAGGAGAGCGTTGGGCTGGCACTCCCCAGGGGGTTTGTGAGCAGCACAATGAACCTGGGCAGATGAGCCCCCCTCAGGTCACTGCTATTACTTTAGCTGATATCTGCATTCATTAGGATTATGATTGACGCACTAATGAGGCACCTTTGGCTCCCCATAGCACGGAAGGGGCGGTTGGGAGCGAGAAAAATGACTGTATTGGCGTGACAGTGTCTTTCACTGCTGCTCTCCCGCCCTGGAGGAGGGCGGGAAAACAAGGGGCACTTTAACATCCCGCTGGTCCACTGCCACTTTCTCATGGAGCGAGCAAAAATATTCCCCTCAGACACCAGGCAGCAGTCCCCTATGGCCATGTGGGCTATATAGGGGCTCTGACTTGCTCAGAGGGTAGTTGCCCTGGGCTGTTCTTGAGGAGGACTGAAAACACCCTTGGAAATCCAGCAGCCAGGTCTGGGTAGCAATGAGAGTTGAGGACTTAGAATAACTTCTGAAAGAAAGTTTTGTGCTTGAAAAACATGGCATCGACTTCTGCCAGTGTCATGCTGTCTCTTGCAGTGGCTTTATTTAGTTTCTGTCCTTTTGCTTCTGGCTGGCGGCCAAAGCACGGAGCAGGCCAGAGATGATAATGTTGATGATCTTAATTTAATAGGAAGAAGCAGATAATAGAAAACAAGTGAGCAGAAAATAGTGGCAGCAAAAGGGCTGAGGGGAAGTAAGGGTACAGGTAGGAGGGAGGGAGACGTTGGCCCTGGGAGAGAGGCATAAGCTCAGTGCTTGGGCTGTGTCCCCCAGCCTGGGCTACGACACGGGTTGAGCATCCCCTGAGCAGGCAGAGCAGTGGCGCAGCTTTGGTCCCACTGTCACCATCACCCCAGCACAGCCCTGCGCAATCTGAAGAGCGATCACCTCTTTCACACAGCCCAGAGGTGAGTGATTGCAGCAGCGGGAGCCCCGGGCAGAGGGATGGCAGCTGTGGCCAGCACTGCTGGGATGCAGGTGGTTCACCTGGGCTCTGGGCTCAGCTAAATCATCCCATTTCTTGCTCTTCAGCCTCTCTGTCCTCTGCCCTTCGCCACCGAGCACCGGCAGCACCGCTGGCACACATCTCGCCCTGCCCTTGCAGAGAGCTAGCGGATCCCAGACTGCCCCGTGCCACCCTGCAAACCTGCTTTTTCAGGAGGGCTGGGCATGATCAGAGTTGGTCTTGGGGTAGACAGGCCAATGTATCACCCCCAGATGGCTGCTCTCACCCTCCAGAAGCACTTCACTGTGGGATGGAGAGAGGGCTGCCCTCAAAGGGAGACAACTCTGCACTTGAAGGGATTTTTAGTTCTCAAGGGAGCTGGTAGTCAACTGACTGGAGCAGAAGAGTAATCCAAGGGGAGTCATTCCCCACCCCCCCCCCCAGTGTTGAAACTTTAAAACAGTTTTTTATGAAAGGCAAATTAAATCCCACAAGTCAGAGCCAAGAAAAAAGAATTTATCAAAGAGCAGAAGATGCTACTGGGTGATTTGCAGGCAGACAGAGGGAGCATTTGCTCAGCAGCCCAGGATATTACATCTCCTCCGTCGCTCCTCCAATTCAAAGAACACTGCCATTCATCTATTTTTAATAACAGTGACGCAGGCAGTGAACCTGACTTCAAGGCTGGGAGCTTGTCTTTTCCCCCCTGTGTATCTGTCCTGACTCATCTTCATTTCCAAGGGCCTTTCACAGCTTTGTAACCCAGCGAAGGAAACCGAAGAAAAAAACCGAAAAAAAGCAGATCAGACAGCAAAGCATTGGAGACAGAGAACCATTCTGGGAGAGGAATAGTAAACATTGGGGCTTCGCTGGCTCAGGGAGCCAGGGAAAATTAAGGGGCTGGGAGACCTGAATGTATGCAGGGTCATGCTGGTCCAAGAGTGGGATCTCTCAGGCAGACGATCTCTCTGGCAGCCCCTGGATGTTTGTAGGTCTTGAAGCTCTGCAGAAAGCCCAGGCTGGAGGAAGCATGGGCAGAGCTGAGGGTGCCCAAGCCCAGGGTGGCAGGCGGCGGGACAAGCTGAAGAGCTCCGTTGTGGCAGAGGTCTCCAGTTTCAGTGCCACAACGGTTCTCTGTGCCATTGTAATTGCAGAGGTAAGGGCAGCAAGGGTAAGGAGTGTAACCAGAGGAGGGGAGGCTGCTGCACAGCCTGGGGAGGCAAAAAGCTGTGCTTTCATCCCAGAGAGGAGTTGGCTTAGCTGGGGCGTGAGGACAGTGCACTATGCAATGCAGGAACCCTTTTGAGCCTCGGCATGGGGCAGGAGAGGTGGGACTGATGACCATGTGGGCTGGTGGCCTCAATGTTCATAGGACTGCATGGTCTCTTTGGGCATCCACCACAGTCCAAGCTAGTGCAAGTCTGTATTTCTGTACTCTGGTGGGTGTTACTGTGAATACACTTTTGACAGATGTTTAACGTTTTCCCCTACAAAATTGGTATTTTGCTATCAGACAACCCAAAAACTCAGGGGCTGCTGAGTGGAGCTGTGCCCCAGGCCTGGCCTGAGTGCTGGGGTCTCACCCTTTGCCCCCCAGCTCCTAAGGGCTGGAACATGGTCTGATGCGCTCTCCCCAGGGCTGAAGCCACCCAGGCACAGTGACACAGAGTCAGTCCTGGCTCACCATCCCAGTGCTTGCGCAGCCTCACGACTAGGAGCATCGTGGAGCAGGCTGGAGCAAGCTGGCCAGCTCTGTGCCGCTCCATGCCTACAGTGCCACCAGGAGCTTAGCTATAGCCATGCCACGGCACCATTGGAGTGTGGACAGGCTCTGAGTTGATGCCAGGACAGCAGATGGCCGTGATGAGCAGGCAGGGGAGCACAAGACCATGGCACCGGTCACAGCACGACAGCTGCCTAAATGGGAATATCCATCTGCCCCAGCACAAGCCCTCTCTGGCTCCTGAGGCAGGGTGTCTGGAGCTGCTGACAGCCTCCCACCTGGGCTCTGCTCAGCCTCCTGGAAGAGGAACACGGAAGGTGCTCTGACAATCCCACAGTTGCCAGGTCTCGTGCAGAGATGCGCGGTGCCAGGCTTGGGCTGATGCGGCAGCACAGCTTTGTGCACAAGGACATGCCGGTTGCTTTTTCCACACCGGTGGTGAGATAGAATCGTTAACCCTGTTCTTCATCAGCAGGCATGTAAATCCTCACCCAGAGGACGGTGTGCAGGCAGCCCCCCTGGACCCCTCCTTGCTGCCAGGAGGATGGTCATGACATGGCAAGGAGCACGCAGTCCAAGTGCAGCCCCAGCTGTGTCTTCCCCTGCTCAGAGCGGTGGGGAATGGCCTCCTACCCATGAGCAAACCTCACCTTGGTCTGCAAAGGCCACCTGCAAGGCTGGCTGAGGGAGGTGCGGGTGGGAGGATGTGCCTCCAGGGGAACCTGTTAAGATGCTTTTTGAAATCTAGGGGGTTTGGTGTGTGACTGAAAGCCTAAAGGGATCATTTTTCATGGCTGTCCTGTTAAATGTCCACTGAGGACAGGGGCTAGAAAAGGGACAGGGCTGACATTAGACAAGGGCAAATTCCAGGCAGTCCTGCTGGGACCCTCTCCTCCAGCTCCTGTGACATGACTCCAGATCTCCACTGTTGTAAATCAGAGCAGAATTTGACCAATCCTACCTAAAGATGTTTTTCCTTGGTGGGTTTCATCACATAAAGAATTTCATGGGTTCAATCACTAAAATGCCCAATCTCATCACAGTGCTGTGAAGTCAACCCACTGTCTTGATCCCCTGGAAAGGGAGACAGTTACCTGACTCTTGTTTAATTTTGGAGCCCACAAAACCTCTCTGTTGGGGAAAACACCTGCTCTGCTACAGTGGAGGCAAAAGTTGCGTGGCTACATTACAGTATCTTTCTCCTTGGGAAGGAGAAATCTCCCAAACACCTCCCCTCCAGGGCATTTCCAAAGCCAGAGGAAGGGAATTCCCCCTCCTGCCTGCTCTCACCCAACTTCTCTCAGGTCTATTTTTATTGCCACCCTGTGAGTTAACCCTTGGCTGCTCTTTTGCCAAACCAGTTACATTTAAAAAGCCAAAGTGATCTGTCTGGGGAAGAGAGTCAGTCTGAGAGCAGAGAGGAGCAAACCACAAGCCACAGAGCTGTTTTTTGGAGTGGCTGATCTTTGCATGGGGCAGCTGCCCGGGGGCAGCTGGAAAAGAGGGGAATACCCGCTGTGAGCAGGCTTCCTGTGGCATTTACAGGCTTCGTGACCCTTCTGGGATGTGAGACAGAGATTGTTAGAATGAAGTATGCTGTAACATCTGCAAGACTTTGCCTTTGATGAGTCTCTTTGATGCGTCTTCTAATGCAATGTTCGTTTTTCTCTCTCCAGGAAACAGAGGAAGACTACAAAAGCCACTCGTCTTCTGCAGATTTTAAGGCCACAGATTTGCCAGGGTACTTCTGCCAGCTGCGAGGGACAGGGGACTTTCTCAGACAAAGGTTCTGCTGTTGATGTGCGTACACACATGGTCACCAGCAAAACACATGTTCTTCCACTTTCAAAATGTAGGCCTTGCCTTTGAGATAAAGCCGTAGGAGGGGTCATAAGACTATTTTATTTCCCTCTCAAAACAGCGATCATCTATGACATACGTCACAGGACCTCATGCAATGTTATATGAAATACAGTGTGAGTGTTTCCAACTGAGATTTAACTCTACTGAAGCACCCTGGCATATTTTAATGATACTTTGCACCAACCCATGGGATAAATGCTTATTCCTGGATATTACCAGTAAGACATTTGCAGGCCAAAACCAGAGACAATGTATATCTTGCCTGGGAAGCAGAAAAGAGGTGAAATTTATGACTGGAGAACTAGGGAAAGATAATTAACTTGCTTTAGTGTTGGGATTAGGTCCCAAAAAGAGAAGTAATAAAAACCTACCACCAGATGTCATCGTGAAGCTGACTAATAGCTTCCAAACCAGCAGGGACGAGGGGTACTGGGGGAATAGTAAGACAAATCGAGGAGGCACAGGGGTGTCTTTAATGGGGTACAAAGATGCAGGGATCAATGCACCCTGGCATAGTGAATGACCACGGAGAGGGAGATGTCTCAGAGTCGGGTTTGTAAAGTCTTTTACGCTTGCTTGCATAAATCCCAGCAAAATGCCCAGCACTGAAATTTAACTTTAAAAAATAAGTTCTAAAAAATTAGTCCTCATGAAAAGCCCCATTCTGGAGCTCAGTTCTGCAGAAGACACTGACGGATCTGAGCAGTTCCATATACTTCGTCACTGAGTAAAATACGATGGATACAATAATAATTGTTTAATGGCTTAATTACAAAAACTTTGCTGCACCCTGTGTTTGAGCTGTCATTAGAATAGATGTTTGCATATGGTTGATATTTAACATTTGGGGGTGTGGGAAAATTTTCTGTGAAGGAAATCCAGAAGGAAAATGAAGAAAACAGGACAACTTTTTTCCCCACACAAAATACTTTTAATCTATTACCTGTGCAGAAATGAGTTTCACTGTAGATTTGGGTGGAATTCTGAGACTAAATTCAATCAATAAACTGCAGACTAGCGATTTTAATCCAACCGTAAGGGTAAATCTTCATTCAGAAACACCCTGAAGCACATTTTGGATTGAGCTGAAAAGATTAGATGCAAAATTAAAGACAAAGGATAATGAGAAAACATGTTACTAATATGTTATGGCAAGGTTAAGTGACATGTTCTTGCCTGAGACCCTTTTTAGTTATAACACCACTGTTTTTAACTGTTTGGGATTTGGTTTTTCTATCCAAGACTCAACAGCAAATGAACTTTGTTTTTTGAAGAGTTTCAGTAAAAATAGCTCAGCCATTGCCAAGCATGAGGTCAGGGAAAAAATCAGTCCCTTGCCAATGTAAAACAAAACCAAAACCCCCCTCACAACCGTTTAATGATATGTTCTAGTCCCACCGTGCTTTGGAATGGATACTTGAAGTTTGGCAGTGCGTCCTAGCAGGAAAAGAGGTATCTTTTTCTATACCTGTTATAGGCTGCCTACATGTGGATAAGTTATAATTTGAAAAAGAACAGTTTGTATGTGAAAAATCACAGACTTATTACAGCTTGGCAGCCAAAACCTCAAAAAATTTGAGATGCATTAAGCAGGCTACAGGCAGGGACTCGAGGGGCTGAGCAGGATCTCTGTGCAGCGCGCTGCTCTGCTGCGACGGACACCACGATGGGGCACAGGCTGGGAAAAAAGGGGAGAGTTTGAGTAAAATGCTGAAGTTGCGAGGCCTGGAGGGAGGAAGACACCAGAACACGGGATGAATCCTGTGGGAAAGGTAGTAGGGGGACCGGTAATTAGAGGCATAACAGCAGCAATGCCGCCACGGAGCCCAATTATGGTGACATTAAGGCCGGGTGTTGCCCCAGCGGGGTGTAAATGGCTGCCCGGGTGGAGGGGTGGCGGTTGGTGCCGGAACCGGCTGCGGTGCCGGTCAGGTTTTAGGGCGAAGAGCCGGCGGAACCTGCAGCACGAAGGCCTGAGCCGGCGCAGGCCCGAGGTGCGCGGCGAGGCCCCGCGGGCCGCCCGGCAGCCCCTCCCGAACAGGACGGGTGCTACTGCGCTTCCCCGACGGACAGTCGGTTACCGGCCGGCGGCCCCTGGCGCACACCCCCAGCGCCCGCCCGCGGTGGGGGACAGCAGGGGTTCCGCCGGCGGCGGCTCTCCTCAGCGCCCCGGCCCGCCGTCGCCAAGGCAGCCGCGCGCGGCCTGCTGGGACCCGCCGGAGCAGAGCGGAGCGGAGCGGAGCGGAGCGGCACTGCCCGAGCCCGCAGCCGCCCGCGCCCGTCGGGGTGCCAGTTCAGCTGACAGCTTGATGCCTATCGCTGCCTATAAACACAGGGGGATTGGCTCTTCCGCCCGTCCGTCACCAGGCGCACCACACTCCTACTAGCTAACTCTGTTATTTATAATCCGCCCTCAAAGGCTGACCAGTGAAAGCGAGGCGCCCCTAGCAACGCCCCTCTCTCTTTCCTGCCACTGGCTCCTGCCCTTCTCTCGGGAGTTGTTGTTCCTCTTATGGTTGGTCAAATTGCCTGCCTCTCAAGTAGATCATGACCAATTAGAAAGGGGTACTCACGTGGACTACCTGCGAGTCCCTCCGCTCGGCTTCCCTTCCTTCATTGGCCGAGCGCCACCGTCCATCCAGCTTCGCCCGGCGCCGATTGGCTGCTAGGGAGGGGCGGCTCCTGTTCGGGTGCCGCCCCGGCGCTGTGGGCGTTTCGGCGACGGCGCTCGCCGGGGGGGGCGGCCGCGTGAGGAGGAGGAGGAGGAGGCGGGGGCCGCGGCTGGGGGAGGAGGAGCCGCGGCGATCACGGCCCAGGGTCCTGCAGCTGGGCTCCCTCCTCACATGGGGCCCCCTCGCTTGCCGCAGCGGCGGGGCAGACCCTTACCGGGTTGCTGAGGGGCCGGGGGTTGGCCGCGGGTGGGGTATGCGGCCATGAGAGCCCGCGCCGCCCGCAGGCCCTGCTGGCGCCGCCGCTCAGGTAACGGCCGGCGCGCGCGCGGCGGTTGGGGGCAGCGCGTGAGGGGCGGAGGGGGGCGCGTTTCCCAGGGGTAGCCAGCAAGGGGCAGGCCGTTGCGGGTGGGGGCACCCCCCGAAGGCGGTGAGGGAGGAGGGGAGCCGCTCCGGGGAAGGGCTCTCTTCTAGCGGAGGGGAAGGGGCAGCCGGCGGGGTCCCGCCGCTCCCCGCCGGCGGTGAGGTGAGTGATGCGTTTCGGTGAGCAGGTGTATGCGTTCGCCCCGGGGGCGAGGTGTGAGGGGGAGCGGGTGCAGCAGGATGTCTAAGCGCGGCGGGGAAAGCCGTCTGCCGGGAAAGCCGGCTTCAGAAACCCGTGCCCTGGTCCGGGGGCAAGGGTCTGCCTGAACACGGCTGGGATCCTTGCCTAGCCGCATGAGGATTGCCTTGCGGATGGTCTCTTTGCCAAGAGGTGTGAAAGCTTGGCTCGGGTTTTGCTATTTCAAGTGCTACCCTGTAAGAATACATGAATCAAGTTTTAATGACAGGCTCGACTGTTCAGGTGTATATGCATTTATGTTTGCTTTATGGCCTTCAGATGAAAGGCGCTCTATAAATGCAAATGGTCACTCTTAATGTTGCATTCCTTTGAGGGTGGGAACTGTATTTGCTTTAAGTTCGGGGGACTTTCCACTTGGGTATTCTGATAGGTGGTACCTTGATAGTTGAAAGCTAAAATTTCAAGAGTACTGAATTGAATTTTATTTAAATTTATACTTTCCTCTTTGTACCACTAAAAAGACTTACAGCTAACATTTAGGCTAATTTATGAGAAACCTTTATGCTTCAACTAAAATTATTTTTTCTTTTTAGTAGAGATCAGAGTTCCAGCATATTTTATTGTCTGCAAAATCAACTTGGATGGACTTAATTAGGCAGTGGAATTTACAACCTAAGATAAGATTTTTTTATGAGAAACTCTGATATGCCCAGTGGACTAGCTATAAACCTTTCCCTTTAGTCATCATCTTTGGAAATTATTGTTGCATACCATATCCTGATAGGCCAATAAAAATGTCATTTTCTGACTCTTGCAGAAGTATACTGCACAGCTGTAGACATGGCTGTGTAATTCTATTGTCCATTTGGGTTTGTCTTCACGTAAAACTTGCATGCAAGATATGAGTAGCTTGAACTGAAGGTAAGGGGGTGTGTTCCCTGTACTGGTGACAAGTGTGTGCTCTCCTATGTTTTTTGCTTGGAATTTGTTTTGTGCTGTTTCATTAGGATGAACAGCTGGCAGTGGGAATGGAGCAGGAGATAGGGACGGAGCAATCTTTGCTTCAGTGCTTAGTATTTTTGTGACCGTGGATGGAGAAAGTTGGTCCAAATGAGGTGTTCTGGTGGTATAGGCCTCCTGTAACCTAGTTATACCCTCCAATTCTATACGTTTGTTTTTGCCATTGTAATTCTTTATGCAAATGATTTCACAAATTCATGAAAGAAAGGCAGGGTTAAAGGAGAAATACTGTTGCTTCTGTGTCTGCTGCAGAAAAGAAAGAAGCTTGTGGTTCACTTGCATTATGGGCTCCCTTTCTGTGTTCTTCCCGTAGCCGAGAACCACGCATTTGCACAATGGCAAAGCTTTTTATTGTATCCTTGGAGCATGGTATCTTGCAGCCTGGCACAAAAGTAAGTGCTCTTCTAGGCAAGATCAAAAAAGGTCAATGTTAATAATTTTTTTTTTAAGCCCTTTTCTTGCTTATTAGTTCCCTAACGTATTCATTTGAAGCTGTGTCTTTATAAGTAAGTACCTCTAATAATTGGCAACTGTATCACACTGGCTCCATCTGTTGTCTGTTGCCAGGTCCTCTTTCTGGCTCTGATAGTAAGCTTCTTTTCATATGGTCCTGTCACTTTTTCTTAAGTTGAATGCATTTCTGGTAGTGGCTAAGCCATTTTTTTGATATGATTGTCCCATTGGTTGCACTGGAGAACTGTAATAGCTCTTGCAACCAGGAGGGGAGTTAGTTGAGATAACTTTGCTTTTGAAGGCTGACTTTGTACGCTTCAGGTGTGTGGCTCACAAACTGTGAGTTATGTGTTTCCCCTTGGTACCCAGGGTGCTTCAGAATGATATGTAAATACCAGCAGATTCCAATGTCTCCAATACCTTAACAACAACAGATTTGGGAAGCCCTTTTCTCACTTCAAAAATTCATAAATAAATTAGTCAAGACTGTGTTACTGTTCTGTTTGTGCAGCTGGTACCTGAAGTAAACATGGTCCTGGGTGTTTCACCATAACATGAAACCAGTAACATGGACTGGTGTTTCAGCTGTATTTTAAGGGTAGGTTACAGAATGTGTTTTAAATATTTGTGGAGATGATACTTTTAGCTGGAAAATACAAATATTGACTGCCTTGAGTGATGATACATAAATGTAAGATTGTGTCCAAGAGGGGTCAGTCAGGTATGAAATTCAGCCTGCTTACTTTCTCTTCATTGCTCTTTCAAGCATTCTTGTTCTCTTTTCTTGCCTTTGCTGTGCTGGATTGTCTCACTGGCTGCATTGAAACAACAGAAAGTTGCTTCCCATCTCCTGTAACACACACCCCCCCACCCCCCCGTATTAATAGAGCTATCAGCCCTCAGTCATAAACCTGGTGGAGAGGCTGAGGGGGAGATTCCTTGATTATTGAGATGTTACAATACCTGTTGGTATGGGAAGGCTTTGATTCCCTTTGCTTTTCTGAAGAGCTAAGGAAATGTCAGCCTGCTGACACCTGGAAGGCATGAGCTGCTTCTCAGTGTCTTTACTGAGCTCTGTTTTGTTAGGCAAACATAATATATTAAAATTATCCATTTGAAGCAGCAGCTGTGTATTGTACATAGTCTACTTGAGTGATTATTTAACTCTAACGATGCTCTGTAACTAGGCTAGAGTCTGTGCTGTGAATTGGAGTGACTAAAACAAGGCTAGATGAACGGATTTTTGTAAGGTCCTTCTGTAGAGGTTTAGTTTTGTATTATAATTGGACCCTAGAAACTGTTGGCAATTATACTACAGGCATAAGGATCAAGTGGTTTTCTGTTTGTTTGTGGATTTTTAATCTCCCCCTCCCCCCAAGTTATATTTGCCTTCTAAATATGTGCCAGAATTTATGCCTATGCTTCATGCAAATATTTTTAAAGTACAACCTTGGCCCTGAATCCTGAGCTCTGCAGTAAGTTAATGGCTAGTTTCTCTTACTGGTTTCAGGCTTGGCTACAGTCACAAAATAAATGAGCTGTTTGTTTCAGCTTAGCCTCTTGTGGAGGTTTGTTTGCATTATAAAACCATGATGCAGTTTAGCAGACTTCCAGTTTCTGGAGTGGTATAGTAATGCAGGTCTCTTCTGAGAAATGTCAGCCCTAGTTGTGGGAAGCTTATGCTATGACAGTACTGGCTAGAGCTAGGAATTATTCCCTACAGGGGAGATGAAATAAAAGCAAAATGTTACCTAAATGAAAATAGAAAATGTTGGGATTTCACGTTCGAATGTAATGTCGTAATTAAGACTTTAAACTGGACCCTAAAACTTAATCCCATAAAAGTAGTCAAAAAGACTTCGGCTTCAGGATGAGCTGGGTCAAACACAGTGCAAGCTCTGGTGCTTGGAGCTGCCTTTTCAGTAAATATTTGATATTATCTTTCTCCCAAAGACAAGAAGCTAAGTTATGGACAAACCAAGGAACTTTCCTCTGCTAGGAAAGCAGAGGGCAGCGGTTGAGAAGAAAACTGGAATGCCTGGTTCCCTTTACCTGTTTAGTTTGATTTCTTGTGTTTCATTCCGAAACTTTTTTTTTCTCCAGGCTAATGACCTCAAAGTCAATTCAGTCTTTGGAAGATTTTGTTCTTCACTTTTCTTTGAAGCTTTTTTGAAATGTGCATATTACTACAGTGAATTCTCTCCCCCCCCCCCCCCCCCCCTATTATTTTGTTGAGTGACACTTGCTGGCATAATTCCTTTGTGTTTTTGTAGTGCTGAGTCTTGAAGCAACATCAGACTGTGAGTTTAAATAGTTAACTCTTGGCAAATGACTTATGTCGAAGCTTTGGCATCTTGTTCTTCAGAAAACCTTTTCAAATTAATAACATGCGTCCACCAGATTTATTGCTTTCCAGGCTGAATGCCTAGCGACAGTGTCTAAAAATGGTTGTTGTTGTTAAGGCCATCTTTTAGGAAATTGTGAGTTTGACATTTGAGTGCAAATATTCACGTGTTATAAAGATACTGGAGACAGAAAAAGTCTTAGTAATGAATTGAAATGTGTTTTGGAAGGATCTTGTTTTATACCCTGAGGCATTAAAGAGATGCTGCTAAAGTTGAGAAGCCTTACCCATTTTTATGTCTATGAAGTATAAAATGTTAAATACTGGCTAATATATGTCAACTGTTAGTTTTACATTGATGTGTGGGGTATAACTTCATGTGCTGTTGTGGGGTTTCCATCGTTAAATATTTGCAGGCTTAGGCATTGGTTTTGAAAGCCAAATGTCTAATTAACCAAATAAATGCTGACAGTACTTGTATTTATAGTAATTTCTACAATTAAAAAATCAATGCATTCATGCAGTGGAGAAATTGATCTTAATATAATATTAACATGATAATTTTTTTTCTTCAAGGTTTGTTTTTTTAAACCAAGAAATTAAAATGTGGTAGGGCATGAAACATTCTGAAATTGTGTTTTTCGGTAATGTAATAAATGGATGAGTAGGGCAGGTATGTGTTTTGAGAGGTGTATTTCTAAATGATTTTTGTCTTGGCGGAGTGGGGTGCGTTTTTCTTGTATAAGGATGTCAGAAAAATTGGTCTGAAAGCTGAGAAATTATTGGGAAATGGTTTTTAGAGTGTTTAGTGTCTTTTTTAACAGGCTGTGGAGCATAGCTTAGGAGTTTTTAAGCTGAACTTTAATATGAAGAAAAACACCCAACAGCCTTTTGGTTGGTCGCAGGATTTGCAGGATAGTCTTGGATTCTGTTCACTGCACTTTAATTAACCGTACAAGGTAGTAAATTAAAGTACCTCAGACTGACTTGACAGTCAATTAAACCTTGGTTGATTTCATTGAGAATGTGATCATTAGTGTAATTGGCCAAAATGACAGGAGGCCCACTTGGAATTGTGCCCATTTGAAATTTTCCTCTAATTCTACATATGCAATCCTGGGCAGAAAGCTAGACAAATGGGGCTCTATCCTAATAATTTCCAAGGATTTTGTGTAGCTGTCTGGAAAGAAGACAAACTCTAGCAGGCAAAAATGAAGGAATGGGTTACTTGGGAATCCAGATGGCAAAACCTTTTGGGGTTTATGTTGTGTGAAGTACTTTGAATCTCTTCTTTCATTGTGGGATTTGTATAGAGTTCTGCAAAGTTCACCATGTGATTTCAGTCAAAAGGATGTGTATGTGTGAGGATGGTTTGGTGGTTTGTTTTTTTTTAAATAGATTGAGAGACTTATGTTGAGACCTGATTTTTGTTAATGGTATCTGGATACTTAAGACAGAGTTAGGCTTTTCTTCCTGTTTAAGATCACTTACCTAACTTGGTATCTTCCTCTAGTTACGACAACAGCAATCTTCTCTATTTTGTTTTTGCATATGTCTTTCTTTGACTGAGAACTTAAATTTATAGTCCTAATTTACAAGTTCCTTTAGTTTGCTGGGCTGCGGTGAGGATGTGTTGTTTCACTAGATTTAGCAGGGGTGTCTACAAGCTCCAAGTCCACTTCATACGGTGTTACCATGATACTGGAGTGTCAGACTGTGTGTTTCTGGGGCAAGTGCTTGCTCTCTTCCTTGGAAAGTGTCTAGTGCATGTGAGCACTACTCTGATGCAAATAAATTCTAAAACATTATTTCTTCAATTACAGCAGGTTTTCTGGTCAGTCTCCAAAGATACTTGCATCTCCTGTTCCAGAAAAGGAATTGTTAACACCATGGTTTCCTATCTACTCTCCTTCCACAGACAGTTAATTCTTTATCTCCTTGAAAAGTAACCAAATGTTAGTTTGTTCCTTTCAGATTATTTACGTGTGTCTTGGAAATTCCTGGGCATCTCCTCTATAGTGAGGAGGTTCTCTGGGCTATTTTTCTCAGCTGGGGAGGTATACAAGGCTTTATCTTCCCATGGTGCTTCCGTATCGTTTCCAGACCCTCAAGGCTCATGAGGCAAGAATATGAGGTCAGAAATTGGATCCTGATCTTCTGTGTGGCAATCGGCCACACCATAACATTAGACTATGTAGTACTATCATCTGAAAAGTGCAGTAAGCTCATGCATGTGGGAGTCTGCATATAAAAGTCTGTAGGAATACCATGACGTGGGATTTCATAGAGATTTGATTTTCTTAATCAGGCCCTGGTAAGACTCTCTTATACCCACCTTCCCCCGACTCCCGTTTAGAGACGTAAGTGTTAAGATGTTTGAAATAAACGTCCTTGTAAAATACAGGGTTTTTTCTCTTTTTTTGAGAGGACAACCTCAAATTAATTCCATGCAGTTCAACTGAGCTTACTTCTGAAGGCAGGGAAGGACTATGTGTTTTTCTGATGTGTTGGCACAGAGCATCTCTGAAAGATACGCTGCATACAAAACATGGGTATAGCAGCACTGCTGTATATTCAGAGGACAGCTGGTGTGCCTCTGTTTTTGAGATGCTCTTCAAATTTAGTGTATTGTTCAGGTTCTGTACATCTGTGTAAATAGAAGTATAATTGCCTGGCCTGCTCCCTGCTTCGTGATTATTTTGTCCACCTTTTTTTTTTTTATTTTATTGTTTCCTTCCCCTCCCTCCGGTTTTTCATTCACCCTTGGCGGGGGGGGGGGGGGGGGGCACGGGGAAGAGGGAAATCTATCTTCTTTGTGACTGCTCACTTTGTTCAGGTTTTGTAGGGGCTCACCAAATTGCTGCAGATGAACAGTTAAGTGTGGAAAAGATGAATAACCTCCTGAGTCTAAGGTTTAACGAAAAAAAAAAGTAGGCCACCTGTCAGGTTTGCCAGTCCAAGCTGAATTTGATGGGTTCCAGAGTCATCCTGATTACTTAATCATGCTCTTAAAAATAAAAAATCCTTTACTGTTGGTTCCCCCCCCCCCCCCTTTTTTTTTTTCTTTTCTCCTACTTGGCAAATGCAGCTTATTTCCTGTGTTTTCAGTTGAACTGAAATTAATATAGCTCTAAAAAGTGTGTTTGTGGGGAGAATTGTTCTGGCAGTTTCATATAGAAATACTTTGTTTTTGTAGCAGGGTTGTTGATGTTTTTATAAATCTGTAAAGGGGGGGGGGGGGGGGGGGCAGATCTTTAGTGGATGTAAACTGTGTTCCTACCAGTTAAGGAATTGGTCTTGGAATACTCATAGGTGGAAGCTTTAAAAACAAAGGTTTTGGTGCTCCAGCTGCTGTTATTGACAGCTAATAATTTTTCTTATGTCAACTGAAAGTTGATTTGTTTTTTATAGTTAGGGATCCTTTGTTCAGTCCCTAGTGTGAAATGGTTTCTTGCAATAGCAGTGGATTGGTCACCCAACTGCTACTGTAGTAGAACAGAATGTTACATTTTGTGGGTTTCCTTCTGCTTAGCTGATTGCTTTAGCAACCAGAACTTAACTAGAAAAGAAGGGGGGTGGGGAGGGAATTAAAGTTGTTCCCAGTTAAATTTTGAGTTCCAGACCTATTCATCTCGTAATAGCCAGAGCATAGGGTATTTCCACGAATCTAAAGGAAAAGGCCTTTAGCTTGTCTATCTTTACTGATGATGCTGATGTGGTTTTTTTTTTCCTTTGTTTTATTGTGCACCTACTTGGATATCTTCTGCTCTTTTTTCTTATTGCCATAAACTGGTGTAAGCTGTGTTGGAGTCCTATCAGACTTATTAGATATCTTTACAATAGTGGTAATCTCAATTTCTTGTATTTTAGGATTCAACAAGAGTAGAGAAGACAGCAAATTACCTAAGATGTGAGAAGTCCTCCCTTAGCAAAATAAACCCCTGTTTTCAAAATGGACCGAAGCAAGCGGAATTCAATAGCAGGTTTTCCACCACGCTTCGAGCGCGCTGAAGACTTTGATGGTGCCGCTGGAGGAGAAGGGGCTGCATCCCAGATAGGAAGAGTTTGTACCTCTTCATACAGAGCCCTGATAAGTGCCTTTTCCAGACTTACTCGTCTTGATGACTTCACATGTGAGAAAATTGGCTCTGGTTTCTTCTCTGAGGTGTTCAAGGTGTGTGTTTAGTTCTTTCCTCTCTTCATGTTGATTGCTTCATGTTTGGTGCTGAGAATGTATGAGAGTATCATCAGAAGTACTTTTCACTGAAGTGAACTTTGTTCTTGTATTTGCTTTACTCAGGATGAGTGAGTAATGAAGAACTTTCAAGTCCCAAATATTTCCTGTCACTCTTCCAGCTGTTTTTTATCACTTGTAATTTATTTGGGGAGTTGCAGAGGCTTTTTGGGAGAAACAGTAAAAGCTAAAAAAAAACTGGTTTATCTTTTGGTCTCTGCCATGTATTTTTGCATTCATGTAGTGTATTAAACACCCAATGGCTATTGGTTCTCTCATATGTAAGTGTGAATGTCTTTAATTTAGCTAGATTATTAGTTTTGTAGGATTGTACTCATTCCTTTGGTAGTCTTTGCCTCCCAACACTAGATGCATATGTGTTAGGAGATCTACACATGATTTCTGAATTTGAAACCACAAAATTTATTGCACTGAAGTTACAATGCAATTAGTTGCTCTTTGTTTCCATTGCTGCTTGTTATGCCATGCATCTAACTCAAATAATCAGAGATTGGTTTGAAGTAAATAGTATGAATGAGAAAATCTGATGTTGTCAGTGACTTGCTGCTATGAATCTGGGAAGTGTATAAGATCTTTGTAAAGCAGTTTGTGAAACTATACAGGCAACCCCAGTTTTATAGTGCTGGTGATATGTCTGCTGTTCCGACTGTTCTGGTAAGATTTATCTTAGAAGTATAGGACATTGAGTTGATTTCCAGGCATTGCAAAAGTAATTGTTTCCTTGTCCCAGTTCCTGACTTTAAATTAAGTCACCCTCCAAATTATTTCCATTTCAGTGAAAAGCCAGAAAACTTTATCTCACAATATATTATGTCTATTCCATGACACTTCATGTGGTCTTTTCTTTAAGAAGTTAAACCAAAAAACATCTTATCCAGCTTTATTGCTGTGAATAGCTATGTGAATTAGAAAATGAAAATTATTTTTATGTTGCTTTAATACCCAGAGGCAGTCAGATTTCCATATATACCTCTCCTTTTTGCAAAGGCAAGTCACTCCACAGAACTTTTTCTGTTCAGCTAGATATATTCCCACTAACACAATTTTTTAATTCTTTCAAATGGGCAGACATGAAGAATTTTATTTGGGGTGTGTAGGAGACTTGGTACACATCAGCTCTTTATAAAGCGAGCTTGTATACCAGTTGAAAACAAGGGGGGGGGGTTGTTTGCTTTTTTGTTTATTTGTTTTTCTTCTTATTTTCCTGTTTTGAAAACTTTCTGTGATGCATTTTGTAGGAACTGTCTTTATAGGCAGACATTTCTTAATGTGGAATGAACTGATTTCCAGTGGCACAGAGAACTTTAAAACTCATCTTTACAGCTTTTTATGGCGAAGCTGCTATGAAGTGTATAAGGGTACCAGTAGACTTGGGTCATCTCTAAGTAACTGGGGAATAACAGACCTTGGTTTGTTTGTGTGCATTTCAGAATTCATGTTTTGGAGTAGTTTTGTCTTAGCTTTATCTCAGTGCTGCGGATTAGATATTGTGTCTTTTCCTATTCTGTAAATTCAGGATTTTGCCCTCTTTAGTGCTTGCATACTCGAGTGCTTAGATTATGAATTTATCCTATAGTGGTATTGCCAATCATATTTATGTTTGGACTTCAAAAAGTTTTGTAGTCGAATAGCTACATACTTTGTGTGAACAGACTTGGTGGGTGAAATAGCTATAATATTCTACCATGCACTGGTGAGGAACATCATGAAGTGCCCTGAGGCAAGGTGCTTGCATATCCAGCAGAAAGGTACAGTATTATTGATGGTTAGGAAACAAAAGTAGGTGGGGCGAAAAAAGTGGCTAAAAGTAAAGGTAAATTTCCAGCATTCATAGTAATTGATTTATTAAGAATATCTTATTCTAAGAGAGCACTTGGTTTAGTCAGGTAGTGGCGTATAGAGGTAAACGTCTGCTTGAGAACTTACGTTGACTGAGAGAAATCCTTGATACCTGATTTACCTTCCTGTGCATACATAAGTCTGCTAACTCTTTAAAAACCTTCCCTGTCATTTCCCCCTTTAAGCTAACCTAGACATCACAGAGTGTCAGTCTGCAATCAGTGGTATTACTCAGAGAGCGATGGTAGTAGTCCGAGTATCTAGTGTCTGTTTTCCCAGAAACAATGACAGACCTTCTGCAGGGAGACAATGAGTGATAAAGCCTTTTCTTTCACATTAGTTTCAAACAAGGTCTCTCTTCAGTTTTGGCACAAAGGGGTGAGAATGCATTATGACCTTATCTTAGATACAGTTCCATATTCATTTAAACAGGTTTCTGTTCTGCTAGTTTATCAGCCTGAGCACCTCTTGTCATTAATCCTACTGTGCTGATGATCAGATTTCATACAAGAACCTTGATGTGCTTCCAGGAAGGAAAGCCTCATGGTTTGACACAGTTGAAGTTCAGTCTGATCTGCAGGCTCCCAGCTAAATGATTGAACTTGACAAAAATCCAGGATAGTTCTAGACTTACTGCGTAAATAACTTTACAAGAGCAATGAAGCCTTCCCTTTAATTTAGCAAAGGTGTCTCAAAAAAAACCACATGTCACCCGGGCTTTTTCAGTTATGTATTTGTCTATTGTTTTGTGAGTATCATACATTGGGTTCACTCAAGTGATTTAGCAAAGAATGCTTGGACTGTTTTGAGGGTTTGGGATTTTTGTTTGCTATGTAACTGACGATTGTTTTCAGTGATTTCTTCCCCTCCATCCTTTTCTTTGGAAACTCTGTTTTAAACATAGTCTATCACAGTGGATAGAAATTGCCTTCTCTTAATGTGGGAATAGGAGTACATTGCAGCTTAGATGTATATATTAATGGTCATACGTACTATAAATTATCTTAGCATTTCTAGCACACCTTTATTCACACACAAATTAAACTTTCTGGTTTACTCAGCATAAAGTATTAAACTAGCATTTTGATTTTGTTAGCCATCACTATAACAATTCAAATTCACATTCACCCGGATACTAAATATTATATAAATCAGTTTAGAAAAACTGAACTTTGTCAAGCTATTAGCAGTCTGGTTTGAAGTAATTGACTGACTACTGCCTGTTCTAATTTTCAACGGCATGTGCAGAACACTGAGGTTTGCTCGTAAACAGTCTTTGCCTAACTCAATTTTATGTAAACAAACAATGCCCAGCCATGATCCCAAACATTTAAATTCCTAGCGGGGAAGACCAGTAAGGACTGATGGAGCTGTAAGTAATTGTCAGGGAGATAAGCATCGTACTGAAACTAAATACCATATTAGGAAATAGATACTATTCATTATAAAATATGTCTGTATTGGAATAGCAGTCAGACTAAAGTCCAGGATCTTCTTCTGTTCAAACATACCTTCAGGTTCAAAGCCAGTACTAAATATTCAAGTTGCTAGAAAATTCCTTCAGGTGTTCTTGTTGGCTCTATGTTCCTTCCAAAGATTATCTTTGGGACAGGCAGAGATCGAATTTGAAGACAGAACTCAAGTAAACAAGGCCACAGTCTTGACCACCTCGAACTGTGTTTTTAGACTTGTAGGAGTCAAGAGATTTACTATTTGAAATTAGTCATCAGAGAAAAAAATCCCATCTTTCGAAATGTTCTAAGCAATATGTCAGTATAGTTTGTATCTTAAGCATACATCTGGGAAGGTTATTCATGTAAGTAGTGGAAAAGGTGCATAACACCTTAAAAAATCAGTTAATGAAATACTTGTTTAATGGTGGGTGGGCAAAGACGAGCCTATGATAAGACGTGTAAGACATAATGCAACATAAACTACCTTTTAGAGCTGAAATACTAAGCACCTGAGCATGGGTGCCTCCAAGGAAAAATTTTGAAATTAAAATCAGCTCTCCCGTTTCAGCATACCTACTGAAAGCACCAAGCACTAAGCACTCGGTTTATGATCCCCTATAACTTGAGATCCTTTCTGCAGAACTTCTGGCAACACAGTTTTCCTGTTTTTGCACTTGTGAAGCAAATTCTACCGATTAATCCCTACTGGGTTAAATGCCTTTTTTTTGTTTGTTTGTGGTTTTGGGTTGTGGGTTTTTTTGTGTTGCTCCCCTTCAAGCATTTCTTAGTTTTTCAAGATCACTTTGAATTCTAACCCTGTCTCAGACGTGCTTGGCCCTCCTTTACTCCCTGGTTTGACTTCAGGCAGATTTCTCCAGAGCCCTACTTGATTATCTTACCAGTTTACCTGTGAACCACTAGCTACTCCTTTGATTATGGTTTTACATTGCTACTTTACAGTCGTTCCTTCTAGATCACATTTGTCTGGCTTATTTATGAAAATGTCTTGTAAGATGCATCAAAGCCATATGAAAAACAAGATAAGATGAATCTTAGTGCTGATATAACATGGATACCCCTGAAAAACAAATGCTGGAAATGTCAGTGCTGTTCTGTGATGTGTGGACTCCACAGCCTATGAAACCAGTGCTATCCCGGTGCAAGGCCAAGTCTGAATACAAAGAGAGGGCAACGTGCTTTTGGTTGACTTAACAAGAGGGGTGGTGGGTGCAAATGGGTCGGTATCCTGAGGATATTCATGCTGTAAGTGCTTATGCTGTAAGGCCTGCTATTTGAATATCCGGGAATGATGGTCCTCAAATCATCAATTGGTTGTTAGTCTTTATTTTGTACGGTCAAAATTATGTGCTCTGAGTTTCAAAAGTGCTGACTGCTCAGGGGAGGTCTGCCTGTTTAAATACATACCTTGTGCCTGAGGCTAAGATCCTGTTTCTTGTATTTATTTAATGTCTTCAAGGTGCCTTAAAGATAAGCAGCATCCAGCTGTCTAATGTGAAAGGAGGAACAGGGCTGATGTGGAGCTGCGCTTAGGGGTAGTGTGAAGAACACTTACATATAATTCTTTTTTATCAAATACTTGTAATGTACTTAGGATAAAACTGGTAGTTCTGTTACCTCTAATGTACACTATCTAATATAATTTATGGTTTATATAATTTATGATACTATGTCTCTCGGGCACATTGTTATGCTGGTGGGCTTGATCTCTGGAACACCTGACTGTGGTAGATATGAGACATACTGCTGGTCTGGCTTTCCCACAGTCACTCATTGAGAGCTGTCTGGTTTTGTGCTTTATGACTTGATTACCATTCTGCTTGATTAACATCTCTCTCTGTTTGTCTATAATTTTGCAGGCCTTGAGGAGTCCAGTGCAGAAATGTTTGATGTTAAACAGTAGTCACTTTGTTCCTTTGGCCTCTGACCTAGGTTTGACAGAAGTCGCCAACTAGGATAAACAGTGGAGAGTAAGAACTGTACAATAAAGTGAGGGACTAACTCACAGGACTTCAGACACTTGACACCCCCCACCCAAAAAAAAAAAAGTGTCTGTCTTGGTTGGCATGAATATATATTTTCAAGATATACTTTGCTCATTATGTCTCATGGTTAAACTGTATGTTTAAAAATAAAGGCATTACGGAATTCTCAAACAGTTAGGGTTTGGAAGGGTTGTTAGGTCATCTACATACACACTGCCACACAATCAAAGGTCATTTATATTTCACCAGTAACTGGTATTTTGTCTACAGCATATGTTGATACCACATACAACACAGATATAGCCCCCACCCTTGTTGGTTTTTTAATTCAATTCTGAACTGAAGATCTCAAAGGCAGTATCATGGATTCCAGTGCTCAGTGTGTAATCTCACCATTGTAAATTTGTACCTGACTTGAAGTCTCTGGACCTGCTAGTCCACCCAGTTGTTCTTTGTATTGTTTTGGCTGGGCCAGTGTCTTTTTAGTAGCTCTTCTTTCCTCCCTGTGAACCTTGATGTACATTATCAAGTTATGTTTTGACCCTTTTGGTGTGCTAAGTAGTCCCAATTTCTGTCTCTTTCCTGTCCCACCCCCACTCTGGGAATAACATAGGTCTTGGAATATAGGTTTAAGTCTTTCCAACATCTTCTCCAACATCTTTCTCTTTTTAAAGTGGACATCCTAACTCAGAATTGCACTAGTTTTGTTCTTAACAATGACATGTGAAAGCTATCCTTGTGCTTTGTGTCACACTCTTTTATAGCGCACACCGCTTGTTGTTATTGTAGCACCTTAGTACCTTATGTTTAATGGATCTGGGTCTCCTGTTCTGTAGCCTTCAATCACTGTTTTTAGTGAAGTTTTTCATTTGGGTATGATAATTTTTGCTCAGATGGACCTAAGATACAAAGTGGTCTTCACTACTTAGTGAAATAATGCAAACAGGATATGCTACAAACTTTGAAGTTCCAAATTTTTCTGAATGGCAACTTCCATCAGTGAGCTGGAAGTGAACCCAGAATATGGAGTAAGAGGAGGCCTAGCTCAGTTCCTCTGGAAGCTCAGTAAAAGACTTCCCTATCTTACGCTGCTTTGTCATGTACAACTGTATCTTCAGCTGTCATTAGCCAGTCTTTAATCTAGTTGTAGTGGGTTGTGGCACGAAGTCAGATGTCTTACAGAAGTATGTGTGTTCATGTATATATATATATATTGCTATTGTAAAACATTTATACAATTAGCTTAATAAATCTTACCACCTAATTTTAAAATTAATGTAAAGCTGGGAAGGGATGTTATGAGAACTACTACAATATCCTTAGCTAAACCAGGCTCAAGTTTATGTGATTTATTCTTGGCAGCTATTTTCAGCCTGTCCTTTAAATTTCCATTATAGAATATTCTAGAATCTCCTTTGGTGTATCCAGGGCATTTTTATTTTGTTTTTTTTTTAAACTATCCTTTTATAGCTAGAACTTCCCAGTTTGAGTTGTTTCTACAGCTGGTCCTGTCTATTTGCTTATTGACTCTACTAGCAACTTATTACTGACAGAGTGTTCAGTTTTCCTGTGGCCTTTAGTGATATATCATGTCAACGGAGGCCGCTTTCCAAGAGTAAAATGTCTGTGAATGTGTGGAAGGAAGGAAGGAGATATTTGAGTAGTTTTATAAATGAGAATGCAGGTAAGGGAATGCCAATTCAGATTAAAAGAAGAGCATGCCTGCAAAAAGGACATGGAAAAGGTGCAGGAAAAGGGCAAGAGAGCCTGAACTCAAGGCTAGGGAGTTGCTGCTTGGTTTTCAGCCCATGCTCAGCAAAATCCCACTGGAGAAAGGTGTTGGAAACCAGTGGCTCAGAGTTTGCAGACAGCGCTTTCCAAAGCGGAATCTTTATTAACTTGGGTTTTGACAGATAAGCAAGCAGTGCAATATTTGAACTGTCACTGTGTTTTAAATCTAAATGTGAGTCTGTGCATTATTGCCAGTTTTTGCAAGATGGCCAAGAATAGAACTGGTATGGAGCTCCCTCCTTCAGGACAAGGCCCCAGCACACTCCCAGGCCTCTACAAGCAAGTTCTTACTGCTTCCTCTGTGTGCACCTGTTTGCCGCGTAAACGGGACGTCAGTCTTCAGGACTGTCAAACCAATAACTTTCCCCCTGAATTCTTTTAAGGAGAAGGGGTTAAATGTCAGCATAAATCAAGGAGATTCTGGGCATTCCAATTGGAGACAAACTTTTCTTAATCCTAACATACCCTTTTGATTATTATTTCAAAACTCTCAACATAAACACTGACAACAGGAAAAAGTTTGCTTCTTTGTTAATACCAAACTAAGAGATGAATTTGGCTCTTAGTACAACTCTGGCTTTTGCTTTTTAACAGTTTCATTGCTTTGTCACCAGACTTTAGGCCAACATTACGTTCTTCAAAGTGACGTTAATATCTCCATAAAATCACTTAATTGGGCAGAATGCTTGTGTGTTTTATGTAGAGGAAGAGAGGAAGACTAATTGTGCACGGGTGTTTTTCTTTACAGTAGCTGTTGTATATGAGGTTTAGTGTTGCTGGAACCATAGCTTGGTTAAGACAGTGCGTGTGTTGAACTTGTATTGTGTCCCCAGACTTACAATGCAGTAACAAGAGTTTTCCTCTTGTCATTAGTAGCGTACTGGAGATAATTGCACTTACGTTTTTCCTGGAAACTACTTCTTGCCCAGTAGGCATAATTGTTTTCTGCAAGTTTTGCTTACATCAAGCTTTGGCATTTGTGTTACTGTTTAGGCCTTCCTACCACACTGTACATCTTTATGTGTTTTTCTTTACTTTATAGATTTGTGGAGTCCAAAGCATAGGGTTGGAAAAGACTTCATGTCATCTTGCTTTTTATCCTTTTGTCCCAGGGCAAAAGCAGCTTTATGTGTCGTTCTTCATGGACATCTCCTTAATCTATTCTTTAAAGCTGATAGTAGAGACTGCAATGGAAGATACTAACTCCCGTGTATCTCTGAACAATTGATTTTATTGAGCAAGAGAGGAGTCATTGCATCATAAGCTACTCTGGGCTGAAAAACCTCCAGCAGTAGATTAAGCTACGCTGACTTCCTGTGAAGACGATGTGCATGAACAGCCCCTTCATCTGACTGAGCTGGGAGGACAGAAGCTCTTGGCAGAAGGATGGTAAAAATCTCCTGAGGAAGTGAGAAAGCATCTGGAAGATTTGCTTTCCATCATCTGTATATGCTTTCTTCATACCTTCTCTATTTAGAATGATTGTCATCTTGTCTTAAGGAACAAAATAGTAACACTGTCAATTTAGAAATTTGAAGTACAACAAAAATACCTTTCTGCATAACTCATAAGGAAGTATTTCTGGTGTTCAGGTTAAAAAATATTCCGAAGGCAGCACTGAAGTAGAAGTCAGCTGATAATGTGAAATTTCACAGGAAACCTCAAATCTATCTCATGCTTTTTCTTTGTCCTTACTGCTTCAGTTTCAAAGTTCTCTCCTTTTCTAATGTGTTGTTTTGAACATTTGGTGCAAGGTTTGCACTAGGAGAGGATCCTCTTTGATTGCCTCTGGAATTAGCAGCCTGATCAGGAGCCTGAACAAATGTAGGTGTTCTTCAAAAACTTTGTAAAACATTAGAGGTGAGATCACATGGTATTAAAAGGTATTTTATTTTAGTTACTTTATGAAGTATTTGTAGGAAACTGTCTAGTTGTATGTCTTTTTCAACATTGGATATTTCACTTTACTAAAGCTGGAGAACTGTAACACTTAGTGTCAACACACAGGGAAAAATAAACAATAAAAATTGTTTTAATAACTAGAAAAGTGATTCAGTGAATGACTTCAGTGGTAACATGTTTTTTGTATAAAAGAGGATGTCATTACAGTGCATAAACAGTCTTATAATGAGAAAACAGTTGTTTGAAAGTACTCTTCAGTATAGTGAAAAAAAGGCATAATAAGGCCCAATGGCTAGAAGCTGTAATAAGAATTGTTCTTATTTTTAAAAATTGTGGCTGTGGGAACAGCCTCACCAACCAGAAATTTTCTCCTCTCTCCTGTTGGTTCTTTGGTGATATTTGTAGCCATCCTGTTTTTTTAGAATGTTCTTGATTAAGCTTGGCAAGGTGTTGAGAAACTTATAGCTACCAACAGTTTAAGGCCACCAATTTTGGAAACTAATGGTCTAGACAATTGGATTTTTTTTTTCTTCTGAAGTGTATGGATGTTTTTCTCCTTGTTGCTACATCAGGCAAAATGAGATACTTCAGGCTCTGCTTATGACATATAGTGGCAGAAGATGTCCTCATAGGTTGGAAAATGAATAGGGAATAAGTAAGTGGATTATTCTATGCATCGGTTATGTAGATCTAATACTTGGTCTTGTAGGCATGGGGAATATACCTTGTGACTGAGAGGTGACACCCATTTGAGCAGTGTGTGTCTTGCCTCACCCAGGTCTGGTGTGTTGTTCCTCTTCTAAATGTCTTCTTTCATTTTGTTGCAGTGGGATAGGGCCAGTGCAGTTGTCAGTGCCCTTCCTGTGTGATGTGATGCATGTTAGAAAGACAGACACCAAATCTTCTTGTCCACACATGCCTTTTGGTCTCATTTCCTGTTTCAATGGGGTTCAATTTCAAGGTGAAAATCTTTCCCTTTTGACTAGTGGAGGACACTTTCACCTCGCGCAAGTTGACAGAAGCAAGATATTTGAAGTTTAAGGTCTCTTATGTGAAGTTATGGTGTTAAAACATGCTGCTAATTGTTTGCTTGGGAATACAGTCACTCTGTGTATTATAAACTGGCCAAGTTTATATAGTTATAAGTTATATTCGAGTTACAACTTTGAAACTTCATTTCAAGCTCTTGAGTTATATCAGCTAGGTGGTTCCAATCAGTCTCTTTCTACTCTAATACTTGTTGGGATTAGGAAGAAGTACCATTCTGGGACTGAGATGAGGCATAAATCCTGAGGATGCTGGTGCTTTCTTAGTCAAAGTCTTGTAAGTTTGATTTGTCTCACACTGATGTGTGAAGCCTTTTGGAGCCCTTCTACCGATTGCTAAGATGATTTGTACAGTAACCACTAAACCAGACAGTTGTCTTCCTCTTGGTAATGATTTTTTTGATATCGAGGTGCCAAGTCGCTGTCATCCTAGTCCTTGTCACTTAATTAGCCAATGCTTTTATAGGGCATAAGCTGTGGGGAGAAGTAGTAATAAATAGGCCTTACTCCAACAGATCATTAATATAGGAATTAAAAACCTCATTGCATTATTATTCTTTATGGATTGCACAATCAGGGCAAAATACTCACTTCATGCCCACTCATGTGTGAGTATCACTAAAATTCAGAATTACCTGTCCGACTTGCAGGGTACTCTTACGTATAGCAGAATTGAGAATGCTTTGAATTACAAAGTAGTATGGAGAGCTAGCTCACATTTGTTATCTGAAATAAGTCCTGAATATTATTTATTTATTTTCTGGCTAGAAGTCTTAAGATACGCATGTTGTGATCACCTTATAACACCAGCTGAGAAAACACTGGGAGTGACTCAAAAGCTGTCACCAGGTAGCAGATCTAATAAAAGCCTTACCTTTTGTAGTGGTGTTGAAAAAATTTTAAGAAAACTTTCAAAATCATATTTTTGTAATACTTTTTCCTACAGCCCTACTTGGCATTACCACAAGTAAAGCTGAAAACTATACTGAGTGAAGCAAATTAACAAACAGGGGAAGAAGAGTTTTGCTTATACTGTTTCACTTTCTCTGGTTTGATCAGCCAGCTTCTCTGCTGAAGAAAGAAATCTTTGGAAAATATGGCAGAACTGTCATTATACCCTGAAAGCGAAGGGTTTTTTTCTTTAGTAAAAATCCAGAACAAAAATCACTGAAACAAACTTGATGCTAAAAGAATACTCAGTCAAAAAAATGGAATGTAAATTAATGTAAAGTTGTCCATTTTGAAATGTACTTATCACCTGTTTGGAAACTTGGCCTCTTCTAACTCTTGTTGAGCAGCTGATATGTTAAATGTCTGAGGTAAGCCTTTGTTGTCCTCACAACTAGTGAGAATGCTTGCAAATTCTGTCAACAATAAGAAAGGCACTCTGATACTGTAACAAGTGGGACCATGCAATAACAGATAACCTCCTGGCTGGATTTTGCATTTAGTACAGTGACTTCTGTAGTTCAGAGTCCTTTGGGCCTTTGATTTTCTTCTGGAAGAAAAGTTGTGCCAATCTGAGTATCACTGTGCCATTTCCCAGGGGCAAAGCAGGTGGCAAGATTCCCTTGGCAGAGAAATGTTTGTGGGCTTTTTGTCTTGTTTTCCGTAATAATTTCTTAAGCACAGTTAAATGCTCTGTTTAGTTTTCTGTTCTGGATGGCGATGTGCTGGGTTGGCAGCTCTGGGATTTTCTGTGTTTTGCCAGCTGGCAAACATGCGCATTTGTGTAAGCTCATTCATAGCTGATACTGAGACACAGGTGCTGATTTACTGTTCTTCAAATAACTGTGTTGGCATATGTCCAGTATTAACATGGCTGTGCCTAGAGAACACAGTGCATCACTTAAGATCATTGTGACACACCTCTCTGAACACTTATTTACTGGTTTGGGGCGGGGGGGAAGCTAAACGTATTTCAGTGATGGATTTCACTGCCTGTGCCTGGACAATGCATGTGTTACTGACTAGTATGAAATCTAAAAATGTAAGGTGCAAATTAGTATTGATGGCAGTAACAGAAAAGAGATGTTTACAGTCTCAGATCAATAGGGAATGCTTCCTCGTAGCCGCTTAATAGCCATTGGTAATGATTAGAGAAAGGAGGTCCAAAACCTGCATGATACAGCTGCTGTTAATCTTTACTTCTCCAGTTGTTGGGAATTCTGTACGTGAGTCATCCAAGATGTCCTGTTCCCAGTAGCTGCTGAGACCATACCCAAATTGTAGGGACTCCCTTGTCCTGTCACTGTGACTTCCTTTGTCTGGAAGTCGCCATGGCTCCTGGCCAATCTTGCTGTGCTTGTCACAGCCTGAGAGTGCTTTGGGGTGGGTGCATGGCCCTTCGTGCTGGGCAGCAGCAGGCACAGCTCTGCATGGGTGGGGCCTTCTGTTTGATGTTCTTGTTGGATTAGGGGTTGAGGAGGGGACAGAACTATGAAACGTCTGCTGGAGGAATCGATACTGAGACAGCATTGCTCTGTTAACTAATCTGTAGCTGACAATATGTTGAACACTGAGTCACTAATGGCAGTTTGTAACTTTCACATCAGCTGCCTGCAATTAAGTCCTGCAAATCCAATTCTTTTATTTCCTAGCCTTTACTGACAATGCGGAGACACATAAGAGATTGCATGGTAATTTAATTAGCTACCTTTTTTGCTAAGAGAACTTAATTCTTAAGAAGAGCAGTTCTATGAAGGCCTAAATAACAACCAACTATTTAGAACTTTTTTTTTGCTATAGCCTGAGAGTTATTAAATGTAGAAATTTATAAAAACTTAAATATCCTCGAGTAAGGAAAATGTAGCTCCTTTTACACTCCCTGCTCTCTTCTTATTTGTGGTTGTGATCAAGTCCTAGTGTGCAACTGTGTAGCAATAGTTGTATGCAACCGGGCTCCGTTCTGAAACGTGAGATTGACTTCCTTACTCATGCATGGTAACATTTATTTGAAAGATTTATAAAGGAAAGGTAAGGAAATAATTTCTCCCCAAAATAAAACTTTCTCTCAAGGTTCCCATATAGATTTTGAAAATGAACCCAACAAATGTGTTTGATGAATGGCGATGATGACATCATTGGTACAGTGGTGGGGACTGTTTGCTTGGTAGCAAACTGTTAATATACTGTAAAAGACTGAAAGTGCAATTATATGTCAGGAGAACTCAGCCTGAAGTGTTTCTTGCTTCAAAAGCATCTGCAGATTATGTCAATACTATCTTTCATACAGGATAAACCCATAGTAACACAGGAAATATTTAACCATAAGTATTACCAGTTAAATAGGACAATAAGGGCACAGATACAGTATCTGATTATGTATTATCTTTGGATGTTACAATAGCCATTTGCAGATGTCAAATTTCCAGTTTCCCTGGCAGGTAGATAGCAATATCACTTCCATTTTATAGATACAGTTAAAGAGGGAATGAAAGTAAGTGAAGTAGCATGCCCAGGGCTGTTCAATGAGCTGATGGTAGCTTACATTAAAAATGAAAAATAAACTCTCAGTTCTGTACTTCAAACTCAATATTTCTTTTCCTTTCCAGACTATGCTATTAGACTCAGGTATAAAGTACATACTTGAGCTATATACTGAGGTTGTGGTATAACAATGCTCTTCTGCATTTTCTTGTGTAGTACTTAAGAGGTGGGCCCACATTCCTTCTCCTGGATTGCAAAGAGATTTTTATATGGTTGCATTCTGCTGAACTGGCTACAAAATCAGTCAACTTCCTCACCTGGGCTATGCCTGTTTATATCTCATCTCAAACTGTGGAACAATAGTCATCTGATTAATGTGTGCTTTCTCTCAAAATAAGACCATAGTCTCTGTTTGCCTTTATGATTTGATTGAGATCAAGTTAACGGCAGAGAGATATGCACAGATTCCTATCAATAAATGTTTTGTTTAAAATAAATGAATGCTTTGTTTTGGACCCTGGGTTCTACATTACAGTGGGCAATGAAGAAAAACAAAATACAGAGGAAAATTGGAGGGGTTTTTGGCACACACAAATGGATTTACAGAGTATCAACGGTACTGCTGTCTCACTAATTATAAATTCACTTTAGTTTGGCAAAAAAGTGGAGAACTCGTTTGACTGTAGGTGTGCAATATGCTGTAGTAATTGAACTTGCTACTTTGCTGAATTTGTGATGCTAGAAGTTACTAAAGTTATCGAAGTAGGATCTTTGATGACCAATACCAAGCCTTTGTACTAAAAGGAAAATGGTAAAGGCTCAAACTTTTTCTGTGTATTTCTCACAACTGTTTTTAGTAATAGAAATTAGTGGACTCACAATTACTGTCAGGCTTTTGAAAGGTTTTGGGCTTTGTTCTCTGCGTAGTTTCTGAACATCTTCTGAAACTATGCTAAAGCTCTTGTAACACATGCCGGCTAGTTTTGTTTGGCAAAGTTTTGTTACACTTGGCAGGCTTCTCTCTTGCCACAAGAAGTTAGAGTGTAGTGACATTGTATACTACTACTCTGAAAACAACCACAACCCAATCTCACTCCCTAGCATCAACACAGCAGCTTAATGTTTTCTGGACTGATGTATTTCTTTAGGCTTCTATTTGTCACTGCAAATCTTCCTAGTGACATGAGATTTTCGACTTGATATAGGCATCACTGCTATGAATATATGTATCTGACTGTGGGTACATTTTAACATTTAGAAAAACACTTGAGATTCCAGTTTTACAAACAGTGTGATCTGAGCTGAAGAATGGGTTTGTCTTCTCAATTAAAGGGAACTTTCTTCAGAATCAAACATAGTTATGCTATATAGGATAGTTAGTGCAAACAGGCTAGAAAGGTAACTAAGGTAATGTCTTCATCTCTTGTTATCACAAGAGAAAATACTTGCAAATCAGATGAAGATACTTAGACTGTTGCAGAAAAGAGATTGATAGAAGGTGGCATAGATAAATAAAAAGTCATTTGACCTTTGCTGTATATGTCACTAACATGAAGGCTGCAGGCTGAGTGTCAAGGAAACATTTGAATTGGTAAGTGTAAGGTTGGTGAGCCAGTATAAGTAAAAATAGTATGTGCAGCATTTTTGTGGATAATACAGTGAGTTCAGAAACAGGAAGCAAACTCAGGGAAGCTCATCTATTTGGACTAGAGAGGGCTGCTTTTAAAATGGTACTTTGGACACATAGCAGGAAAGGCAAAGGTGAAGTGGCCAGATGAAAATTGAGGTGTGTAAAAGTATGAAGAAAGAACTGGTGTGGGTGCTAGAGATAGAGAGGCAACATGATTTTGTGTAGTAGGCTGTATAAGATCTGTAAAAGTAATTAAACATTGATGTTGGATACCAAAAGAGGGAAAGGTAAGAAAAAACTGGAAAGCAATTAAATGCAGTTTTAGAAGAGCACAGTGACAAAATACTTCCAAATCATCGTTATATAGTTGGAAAATAATGAAAATGCAGTGAAAAACTAGGGGCAAAACTGATAGTTGTATTGGCCGATTTATAACATCAGTATTAGGAAATGTTCTTCAGATGCTCATTCCAAGAACACCTGGAAAGGTACAGTTAATAGTAAAGGTCAAAAAGGCCTTGTGAAACATGAAATCAGGCTACATTTCAGCTATTGCTTAAATGCTCTGCCCCCTTCAGTGCAGGCAAAAAGGGGAAGTAATATAAAGGTTTGGATTTTCAGAAAGCCCTGACATATCTATATGACTTAATAAATAATTATTCAAATTACATTTAGGTTTTCTTAATAAAGAATTTTGTAGCTAATCAGCAAGCTGAAAATTAAACCCACCAATTTTTGCAGGATATTCCAGGTGTGAACTCAGTACAGCATTTATATAGTGACTAGTTCTTTTGAATGTGAGCCCTGCTCAATCACTATTATGGTATTTCCTTCAAATATATTACTATTTCTGTACCTGGATTCATGACTTCCTCTACTTCTCACCTTCTTCTAAAGGAAGCTGTAAGGTCCAGGATCAGAACGTGGGTTGGAGACACAGTGAGCAGGCAGGCCATGCAGCTAGCCATAGCCAGGTCAAAGCACTTACAAAGTACTTTGATCCTAGAAGAATCAGAGTGCAAAGGGACAGTTTAACTGCCTGGCAGCAATAAAACGGGGGGGGGCAATATCTGGTTACTGTGACCTCGGAGATGGAGACACATAGGTAAGCAGACTGAGAAGTCAGAGGTGCATGCAAAGCAGCATGGGAAAGCAGCTGTAGGATTGTCAGAATATTTCGAAGCAGACACATGATCATCCAGACATCACTGAAAGGTTACTTGCTCTGATATGCAAGGAACCCTAATTAATAACGATGTCAACAGCTTTAAAAGCTTTACAGCAATCTGCTAGTTGCATCAGTGAAAGGTTTGAATTGCATGAGTGAATCCCTGCTTATGTTTAGTATACAGGCATATGCCTGAGGCAAACTGCCTTGTAAACAAGTGTTAAATTGGATCAGCGATATTTCCAAAATATTTACTAGTTTTCCTTCTGAGCAGTCAGGTGGTTGAAACATCACTTCCATGCTTTCATTGCACAGATGTGGCCTGAAAGGAGATGAAGGATTAAAACTAAACAGTTCGGCAGGGTTTTGGCAAGGGATGCCAAAATAGACCCAATTTTTGTCTAGGGTATGATTGACAAGTAAGTAGGCACAGAGGGTAGTGTAACTGATAGCTCCTTCTACGTAGATGATCCGGAGTTTGACTGAGACCTTAAAGATAGGACCTGTCTGTTCCCTGTTGGCAGTCCATTCTTGCCACAGGAATACTATTTGCCAGCAGTGCTTCAGAGGAGAGAACACATTTAGCCTTATGTATATTCCAAGTGATTAGCTTTGTGTTCCATAATATATAAACTGATATTTTATTTTTTTCATAATATTGGGTATTGTCCTCTTGAGAAGATGCCCTCCCACCTTCAGTTCTGCATCTTCCTCTTTGCTTAAAGGGTAGCTAGCAAGAGAGAAAGACTCCCTGTTTTCCCATCTCTCCTTTGGTTTGATTACATAATTTACTGTTCTATCAGATTCTGCAGGAAAACATTTTCCAACATCAGAACAATATACAGAAGTTCAAATAAAATCACTGGTGTTACCTTACGGTGTCCCTTTAAGTGAAACAAAGCATAGTGCAGTGTTGGGTGCTGTTTAGAGACCAGTTATATGGACAGAATATGCTATGTATGCTAGAAAACTGAGCTATTTCCAAGCACGGGAAAAATGATTTTATAAAACAAACGAACGAAAAAAACCCAGACCTCACCACTGAACCTTGTTCAGTCTATCAAGACTGAAAAGACTCAAGAATATCCTTCTGAACGGGAGGATGAAAAATTTTGTCTTTGCAAAAGCAGCTCAACTTTCTCTGGATGTGGAGTTAGTACTGTGGACAGTCAGACCTTTGAGAAGCAATTTCTAACCACTTCCTCTTGCATATCAGACCTGAAAGGAAGCATGCAGGACACAGTGCCCCAAAAATTTACCCACCCTCTTTTCTGAGGTTTCCCTACCTCAAGAAGAGCAGTCAGAACAAGGAAAAGGCAAAGAACAAGGAAGACGGTCCTATGATAGGTTCTACTTTTACCTCGGAGTTCAGGCAAAAGGACTTGAAATTTTGGCAGGGAACTGAGTGAATTATAGAAATGGGCAGGAAATTAAGAGGTAGCTAGCAGAGTTAATGAGAAGGCAAATACTGTTTAAGACCACACTCCATCTGAGTTCCCGCTCACCTTCTATCTCTATTCATTCCCTGTTGGCAGACCTTGAAGCTTCTGTGTTAGTGGAAAGCTGGTTTCTGAGGAAGTTCTGTTGAGAGCATCTCTCTGCCTGTAGGAGTTAAGTTCCTTCAAATTCTTTCCTATTCCCTGCAAACTCCAAATTATTCCACCACAACACCCAAGATTCCTAACCCTTCTCCTGGAGGAGGTGTGCTGATTTAGCTGCTGTGTATAGATTCAAAGCTTTCAAATTGTTCTTTCTTCTTAATTTAAATTTGCATTGCTGGAACAAATCTTCCTTTCTTAAGTCTATGAAAGCATTTTAAAAATTTTTTGTTCCTCAGCCAAAGCATTACTGCTAATAAAACTAATGTATAACTAAAATATAGATTTTAAAAAGTCTGTATATAGACTTTGACCTGTCTAGCTTAGCTTGTTCATTCAAATTGGCTGGGTATGCAAAAGTTGCATAATTAAAAATTAATGACAGCATACACAGACACAAGAAACCTGACAAGTAACAATAAACCTCATCAACTTAACATGCAATCATCCCGCTCAAAACCAATAAGCATGCCAAACCGGTGAGACGGGGTATGTGCAGAAGGATTCTAGATTATCTTGTTATAATGCACTAAAGCTGTAGTTCAACCAGATTTATTTTAAAGCCAGTATTGCCACTCAAAGGAGGAGTCCCATGCTTATAAACTTGCTGTTGGTTTCTGCTCTCGGTGCTGGTTTCTATATCCTTCTCCACCTCCTTTCTCTGGGAATACTGCGTGACAGTGGGTGAGGCAGCTGCGGAGCTCATGGGCGGGGGGGGGGGAAGCAGAAGAAAAAGCATGTGGGCTATTTTTCTACTCACTCAGTCCCTCGATGTTGTTTACTGCCCTTAACTGTTATGTTTCCAGTCCTACCCTGTACTTCAAACTAGGACGGGAATAGGCAACTCGGAAGTGTTAAGCCAGGCACACATCTGAAACATGACACCCTTTCCTCCCAGTACATCCTTGTGCTGAATTCATGGTGCTTTGTGTCTAGGTGAGAATGTTTAGCTGAAATATGCCCCTTGTTCTTGAAGGGGTGGTGTGCAAATAAAACCTGAAAGTGGGTATCACTTGCTGCCTCAGACTTACCAGTGAGCCTCACATCCAAAAAACATACCTACCTTTCTTCTTGCATCTGCTTATCGTGAGTTCAGCTGTTCTTTCTGTAACTCATATATCACAGCTAACGAAGCCCTTTATTGGAAAAGATGAGCTGAGTCTCCTGGAATAAAAGGAGGCAGGCTACCATTGTTTAAAATATAGGTAGTTTGTATGTACCTACATCATAATGTAGATTTCTTTATTAAATTAGAAAGCTGATGAGAGTCTTAAATTCTTGCATCACAGACTTTTCTAAACTTTTTCTCATCTCCATAAACATGAATGAATTTGCCATGGTGGTAGTTCAGTGCTTTGAGAAGTACACATTTTCTGTTTATGAGCTGCAGGTACTGATGTAGGAAGAAAATAATAGGAATACCATTTCCATGAATACTACTGATATGCATGTGGGAATGCTCAACTGCAAGGAAATTTTATGGCTTGGCAAGTCTTGCCCTATCATGACAACCCCTTTCTGATAGTAGCACATATCTACATAACATTGGTCTGTTTGCCAATGACAAACAGGCTAATTTGAGAGTATCAAGTTAGAAATGGCCACAATCACACATTGCTACTGGGGAAGGTAACTCTGAATGGTGTGCTGGTTCTGCGCATTTGTTAGAGAAATCCTCTTTTTCATGCTGACACTCTGCAGTCACTACTGAACATCCTAGACTAAGTCCAGTTACCTGTCTGCTTTGCAGCAGGGGTTGGTATGAATGATTCCTGTCCACTGAATGTATAATCTAGTTTGTGGTCTTGGTTCAGAAGTAAACATTGAATACCTCTGAAATGTGCCCTGTAGCTGTAAGCAGCAGGTCCTCTCGTAACACATTCTGTGGAACAATGCCACGAACCACTGCAGTGGGAAAAGAAGAGGGATATGGGTGGAATGAAGGTAAGTTTCATAGGTCTTGGAGTAGGAAACTTTCTCTCCCTGGCCAAATAAGTGGCTTCCTTCACTTGTACTAAGAAGCTGATAATTTTTTTTTTCAACTTTTCAAGCTTTCTGTCATCACTAGTTGAAAGAGAAGAGCAAAATACCTTTTCACATTTAGATAGTATGCCTCTAGAAAGTCATCTGTGTGATGAAGACTACAGAAATCAGAGTATAGATCAAATTGTTTATTATGAAGGATCTCTAAGCTGTACTACAACATTACTGGTTTTTCAGTCTTGCATTTCATATCCTTATCGTTTTTTGCTTGTGTCTTATAGGTAAGGCACAGAACTTCAGACCAGGTAATGGCTTTGAAGATGAACACACTGAACAGCAACAGAGCAAACATGCTGAAAGAGGTTCAACTTATGAATAGACTCTCACATCCAAACATCTTAAGGTATACTGGCTTTTTTCTGAATCATACAGAGATAGGTTGTCTTTAGAGCTTTCCTATTTCCAGTTTTTATTTATTTATTTTTTATTATAGCTGCATCTTTGTGAATGTGTTAGATCAGCTTTTAATTTAATAGAAGAAGGGAAGGAGGAAGAAAAGACTTGAGCAAAGTGAAAATCCATATGATTTTGGTATCTGGAGTTTACCAGTAATGAGTAACTTATTTCAGAGAAAAAAAAAAAGTTATAAATTTCTGAGGAATCAGTAAAATTATACGAAGAGTGAAATTTGGCTTCTCTTCATGAATTTAAATTACTGCAAATTTAACAGGATTCAAATAATCTATGATTACTAATCTTGCAGATTAACAATGCAAAATGCCATAGCTTCCGCATATTTTTAGGTCTGTTTTCTTAGCATTTTCTTATTGTAGTATTGCAAGGTGGGATAAGAGGGACTGAAGAAACGAAGCTAGAGTTGAACTAATCTGATTTATCTGCTCTTTAAAGGAAAAAGGTAGTTCTTGTTTTGCAATAGATCATGCAAATGCAAATCAAAAATGTTTCGATGTGTATCTTGTTGTTCCTTGAATCTTTTCAGTCTTCGTTTCTCTTTTATGATGATATGACAAGCAATTAACATAATTAGCTGAAGCCATAACATTAAAAAGTTTAAAGGTGTGATGACAGTGCACCAAATAACCAGTTCTAAACTGCTGTTGCACAGCTGGGATCCATTTTGATAGTCTCAAGCAGTATAGCTCTTTCTGAAAAGTTTTGGAAACACAGTGAACGTTAAGTAACTTAATTTCCTCTTCTTCACTGGACTGTTAAATAGTACAGACATAATACTGATTCCTAAAATCCTTTATAACCAGCTTTTCTGAAATCCTTGAAATCCTGGCTCAGTCTTCATCAACTGATGTGTAACAATATTATCTTGTTTGTTTCCTTCAGTATTTATGAGGAGACATAGCAGAAGCATTTCATGCCTATTTTCTATTACTTTTTTCTTAAAACTGCAAAAACCTGTGAACTTGGAGGATTTTTACTCATAGTAAACTGTATTGGTTTTATCACAGGATATTTATTCAAGTGTTGTAGTAATCTGTCTCTAATTAGAATTCTTAGTCTGTTTTCTCTGCTCCAAGTTGAGGTGAGTTCCCAGCAACCCCTCTGGCTCTTCTGTTTGTTTGTTTGTTGGGGTTGTTTTTGTTTTTGCGGGGTTTTTTTTGTTTGTTTTGTTTGTTTGTTTGTTTGTTTTAAATTATGTCAGATATCTGGCTTTTTAGGTTTCAGGATCATTAATTGTTTCTTATATCTATCCACCACTTCCTTTCCTTCAGAATCCTTAGATAAGCAGCATATGATACTGGGGACTGATACAGTTGTTTTTTTAGTAAGGTTTGTGGAAAGAATAACTTCATAGGATTGGCATTGTCAGTCATGAAGTCAGTACAATTTATCAGTTTCTATATCAACTTTGTGTGGTTTGTACATCTTATTTAAAAAAAATCTAGCTTTACAACTGTGTTCAAAATAAAGTATTTAATTTGGGCGGGGTGAGGTAAAGTAGGAAAGGGATAGTTTGACAGGCAAAAAGCATTCAGTTGCAGCTTAATGTAACCCTGCCTGCCCTTGAATGGAGTTACACAGGTGTTGCTGAGAACAAAAGTTACTGTGCTCAGTTCTGAGTAATTGCTGAAATTTAAATGTCTTACAATGTCTAAGAGATCTTATCAATGATATACCGGTCCCCTCTGGCCTTAGAGCCTATGAATAATTTGAAGTCAGTGGTGTTGCACAGATGGTCCCGAAGAAAGAACAATAATGTATTGATTTATGCATGAAGCAGAAAAGGAATTCCATTTAGTCTCCCAGTTACTGTACAGGATTGATAGAGAAATCTTTATTTTCTATGTGCTCAACTAAGCAGTTATGAGTGAATACATAAGAAATAAATGGCTTAAATAGAAATGGTTTATCTTTGCATAATTTGTTTTGAAGAATAAACTACACTTGCTTTATGAATTGCTTGATGTGAGGCTTCTTCAAAGAGAGTTGGTTCTCTGGTTAAAAATACTGCCTTTTTCTAATGTATTAGGTAAGTACCCTTGCTGCAGGGAGAAGGGACATTCCTACAGAAAATGCAAATGAGAAAACTGTATTTTGTTTTAGTTTATTCTTTTATTGAATAATAATATACAGTAAAAACTATTAATTTTCTTTCTGTAGCAGATAACTTGGAGGTTTTGTGCATTAGTTACGTGTCATTTTTATTTTTGGTTTAAAATCACTTACTGCAGTGTTTCCAGTCCCTTTATATCTGGAAGAAGATTTTGCCCTTTTTAAATGTAACCTGCCTGTGTGTCTCTATATACCTGTATATACACACACATACATGCAAACATCTGTATTTATGTTTCTGAAACCTATAAATCATTGGTGCTTCTACTGGTGTTGTAAAAATTAGTTTAGGACCTATTTCCCACTTTAGAAACACATTAAAAATAGTATTTGATAATAATTTCCTTTTACAGTAAAGTGGTGAGAGGTGAAAACATCGTGTGGTCAAGTAAGAGCAGCTGGAGTAGTATTGCTGAGAGGTCATTAGGAAAACATACATCAACATGTTCCTGCTGAAACATTTTCTGGGATTATTTTTGGAAATTTTAAACTTGTATGAGTATTTAAAGGGAATGAGCCCCTCTTCCAGGAAGTTCTAATGTATAACTTCCCCTTTTCAGGGACTATGAGCTACCTCAGTTTGCTGTTAAATGTTATTTTCTTCACTTAATTTCTGTCCTTTGAAGTTCTTCCTCTACATTACTGAGTAGCTGTTTTGTCACTAACATCAAGTTTAATTATTTATTGACTGGTCAGTGGATCTCCTCCACATGGCTTGAAGGTGTACTCTGATTTTATGTAATATACACACCTGAGCTGCTTCATCTCCTGTAAGCTCTAGGACTACCTACTGTTAACTTATGCTGTAAACAAGTTACTTTCCTTAGTGCTGATCTGTTGTTTGCTGGTAAGGATACTGGTGGATTCTTAGGCTGAAATGTTGACATCATGTTGTGCAGTGGTTAACTGCAGCAGGTAGAGGGCTGCAAGGTGCTCTGATATCAAACAGCTTGTAAAATTATGAAACTGGATAGATACTGGCTTCATGGCATCTCAAATCTGCTCTCAACCTACTTCAACATGTGAAGTTCAGTCAGTTAATGTTTTAGAAAGTGAATGTTAGATTCAGCAATGATGCATTTATTTCACTATACTAAAATCTGCCTTAATCTGGGTGTGTGGTTATGTTTTTGAATATCCTGATGCTTTGATACCTAAAACTTGTAACTGAATCAATGTTTTTGTCCTAGAACTCTTCCCTGGTTTGTATGAATGAAGTGATATGGAAGAGAGAAGAGATTCCTCTTCCTAGTAGTGTATTTGGTAGCCAAAGATCATTATTATCCTTTGGGTGATTAAAAAACCCATCCCTTTGCCAGTGTTCTAAAATACATAGCAACTTTTTACAAGCTGTCAATTCCAATGTGCCCACAGTTAATGTCAAGATGTTATTGCAAAGATCTCAGTAGAGATTACCTAGAGGGAGGTCTGTGTTTTTACCTTAGTGACACTTTTGTACTACTTCAGGAGATGGAGTTGTGTCAAGGTGTTTCAGTTTCTCTGCTTTTAGTACTTGATGAAGTATCAGTCTGGTTATTTAGGCTTTTAAAATAACTTGTGTTTCTGGGCATGGAGTGGAAGGCTAACTTTAAATATCCCCACTCATTTCAGTATTTCTGTGCTCAAATTCTGCTCTTGGCCAACTATGTAGATCCATCTTGATCAGAAGATGGACGTAAGTGAAGAGCTTAGTTTTCACTTACCATCATAAAGATTGTAGTGGTCAAATATGTACACATATATAAAAAAAAATTATCTAATGTATTTTCCATCAAGAAAACTGCGCTCTATTAGAGGGATTATTTTGGCAGAAAATGGAACTTCTTTGTCAGTCTGTCAAGGATATTTTGGAATAGAAGACTCCATCTCTTGCAGCTACATTGACGTGATGGTAAAAAGTAAAGGGATTTAGAGGTTTTTTGTTTGTCTCCCTCCCTCTTGTTCCTACTTCAATTAGCAGATGTGATTCCAGAGGCAGAATAGATGTTAACTGTCATGTAGTAACTTTTTGTTTAGTCACTTTTTGTTTAGTCACTGTCTGGTGATTATAAGAAACTATGTACGAAACATCTGCTTTTTTTGGTTTTGCTTTTTTTCCCCAGGGACCAGCTTAGGGACATTTTAGGAGTGGATAGGGCAAAAGCAGAGTAAGGGTGTTCATGGATCTGGACAGACTGGATCAATGGGCCGAGCCAACGGTATGAGGTTCAACAAGGCCAAGTGCCAAGTCCTACACTTGAGTCACAACAACCCCATGCAATGCTACAGGCTTGGGGACGAGTGGCTGGAAAGCTGCCCTGCAGAAAAGGACCTGGGGGTGTTGGTTGACAGCCAGCTGAATATGAGCCAGCAGTGTGCCCAGGTGGCCAAGAAGGCCAACGGCATCCTGGCCTGTATCAGAAACAGTGTGGCCAGCAGGAGTAGGGAGGTGATCGTGCCCCTGTACTCGGCTCTGGTGAGGCCGCACCTCGAATCCTGTGTTCAGTTTTGGGCCCCTCACTACAAGAAGGACATGGAGGTGCTGGAGCGTGTCCAGAGAAGGGCGACGAAGCTGGTGAGGGGTCTGGAGCACAAGTCTTGTGAGGAGTGGCTGAGGGAGCTGAGGTTGTTCAGCCTGGAGAAGAGGAGGCTGAGGGGAGACCTTATCGCTCTCTACAACTCCCTGAAAGGAGGTTGTAGAGAGGTGGGTGTTGGTCTCTTCTCCCAAGTAACAAGCAATAGGACAAGAGGAAATGGCCTCAAGTTGTGCCAGGGGAGGTTTAGACTGGATATTAGGAAACATTTCTTCACTGACAGGGTTGTCAGACACTGCAACGGGCTGCCCAGGGAGGTGGTTGAGTCACCATCCCTGGAGGTATTTAAAAGACATGTGGATGAGGTGCTTAGGGACATGGTTTAGTGGTGGACTTGGCAGTGCTAGGTTAATGGTTGGACTTGATGATCTTAAAGGTCTTTTCCAACCTAAATGATTCTATGATTCTATGGAGCGTTCTGCTCATTTTCTACCATCAACCTCATATCATCTCCTATCTCCACCTCACTCCTGCATGCAAGCTAAACATGGAGGACTAAAATGCTTTTCTGCCTCTGACCTACACTTCTCCTTGCCCTGGGTGTGGGATGGGATGGGTTTATCACGTCTTTCCTCGAAATAGATGGTAAGAGCAGGAGTGGAAAAGTGAGCTGGGGTTCTGGTTTGCACCATCCAACGTTTACTATAGCCACTTTAATACAGGTTGGCTGATACATGGTAAGACTGAAATTGCTGGGGTTAGGGAAAACAGAGGTTTGGAGCATTTCTTCGCTTTCTTATTAGCTTGTGTCCCACTTAAAGCTCATTGCTGCTGAAGGCTTGGGTTAGATCTAGTACCAGGGTTATGAAAGGTCTGGTGTATGCTTGTAAATGTTTTCACTGCTTTGCTGCTTCTCTAAATGCTGATGTGCTGCCATAGTCATGAGTTTTTACCCAAATCAAAGTAGGAAAATGGGACTCAAGAAATCTCTGTCCATATGTCCTAGGCTGGAAGCCTTAGGGCTGCAGCCTGAGAGACCTGATACCTTTTCATTCTGGTAATGTCTTACAGGTGTGTGTTTCTCATTTTCCCAAATGAAGTGGTGTGCTAACACAGATTCTCCATCTCCTGTGCTGTCTCTTAAATTAGTGTATCTTCAATTTTGAAGTAGAATTTCAATCTTTAATATCACTACTGTTTGCATGAAAAAGTATTTATTTCGTCCGTACCTTGGGGACTTCATTTAAAACATTCTGTACACAGAAAGCCTTAGCCCATGTCTTAAGTGCTCTCATGGGAGTGCTTGGAGGTATTGCCGCGTGTTTGGCAGTGAGTGTGCAGGCAGACTGACTCATTGATTAAATCCACCTTCTTGCGTGCGCGTGTGCACACGTGCACACACACAAATAAGCAAGCAGTGTGCATATTACATGAACTTCTTTCAAGGAGAATTTTATTTCATCTCCTTTCAGACAAATTAGCACCCTGGGAACACAATACCAGGGTTTTTTTGGTGCAGTTTTCTCCTGTCAAACTTTTCTTTTTGTGAAATTACTTGTGATTGACTTTATTATAATAGGCAGAAGGATGGCTTTCGTCTTTTAACATCCTTTGTCCTGTATTGAATAGTACTTTAACAGAAAAGGAAAATACTTTTACTTCTGTCTGTGTAATGTAGTTATCAAAAAGGAGTATTTTAGAAATGCTGTGCACGAGACAGCAGAAGAGAGGCTGTATGCATTGTGTATAATATGTTACAGAAAGGATAGATGAAATGCCTTAGCTCTATGTCTTTAATCAAAATATAAGTGTAGAAAACTTAAAATAGATTTTTAATCTAGCATGGCTCCTAAGACATTAACGAAGGTCTTAATGCAGACTTAATATTCTTACCCTCTTCCTGCTCCAGTTACAGTCAGTGCAATGAAATAAGCATCTTCTGACATTCTCTTTGCGTTACTGAGCTCATATGAGAGACTTTTGCATTGTTGTGTTTAGTTTTTTTCTTATTTTTAATGTTACAGAATCGTAGAATGGTTTGGGCTGAAAGGGACCTTAAAGATCATCTAGTTCCAACCCCCCTGCCATGGGCAGGGACACCTTCCACCAGACCAGGTTTCTCAAAGCCCCGTCCAACCTGGCCTTGAACACTTCCAGGGATGGGGCATCCACAACTTCTCTGGGCAATCCGTTCCAGTGCCTCACCACCTTCATAGTGAAGAATTTCTTCCTTATATCTAACCTAAATCTACCCTCTTTCAGTTTAAAGCCATTACCCCTTGTACTATCACTACATGCCCTTGTAAATAGTCTCTTTCCAGCTTTCTTATAGGCCCCCTTCAGGTACTGGAAGGCTGCTATAAGGTCTCCCCGGAGCCTCCTCTTCTCCAGGCTGAACAACCCCAACTCTCTCAGTCTGTTTTCAAAAGAAGAGGTGCTCCAGCCCTCTGATCATCTTCGTGGCCCTCCTCTGGACTTGCTCCAACAGGTCCATGTCCTCCTTATGTTGGGGGCCCCAGAGCTGAATGCAGTACTCCAGGTGGGGTCTCACGACAGCCAAGTAGAGGGGGAGAATCACCTCCCTCGACCTGCTGGTCATGCATCTTTTGATGCAGCCCAGGATACGGCTGGCTTTCTGGGCTTTAAGTGCACATTGCTGGCTCATGTTGAGCTTCTCATCAACCAACACCCCCAAGTCCTTCTCCTCAGGGCTGCTCTCAATCCATTCTCCTCCCAGCCTTTGTTTGTGCTTGGGATTACCCCGACCCATGTACAGGACCTTCCCCTTGGCCTTGCTGAACTTCGTGAGGTTTGCACGGGCCCAGCTCTCAAGCTTGTCAGGGTCCCTCTGGATGGCATCCCTTCCCTCCATCGTGTCGACCGCACCACACAGCTTGGTGTCATTGGCAAACTTGCTGAGGATGCACTCAATCCCACTGTCCATGTAGCCGACAAAGATGTTAAACAGTGCCGGTCCCAATACCGACCCCTGAGGAGCGCCACTCATCACTGGTCTCCACTTGGACATCAAGCCGCTGACTGCAACTCTTTGAGTGCAACCATCCAGCCAAAAACACTGGATCATCAAAACACTGAATTTTCTCATACAAGCAGTAGATTTCAGAGGGCATCAATTTATTATGTTGGACTGTAGCTGCCCCGGGTTTATCCACACAACAGGAACATGTCCGAGTGAAGTTCTTTTAATGGGAAGCATGTGTTCAATGTCTAGATGTCCACAGTGGCTGTACAATCTGGGTATTAGTTTTGTTTGATTTATCAAGGAGGCAAAGATTGCAGGCTGAGGCTACAGTTCTTAGTCTCCCTTTTCCTGTCCAGAATTTTCTCCCTTGCAGTCAGACTGAACTGAAAGCAGTTTGGGTAACTGCTGTTAACGGACTAAGAAGTATCCACAGTACCTTCTCTTGCTCTTGTCTAGGAGGGCAGGTATTCCAGGTTGATTGAGGAAAAACCTGGATTATGGAAAGAGACTTCCAACATCTGAACATAGCTGACATTTGTTAGAAAGCATTTTGTGCTGGAAATGTGCTGTGCTGTATTTAGTAAGGTGGACTCAAATAGCATCCTTCATATTTGCAGCTTCCGGGGAAACTTTTCCAACCACTAGTTACGATTTTGGAAGTACTTCAGCTTTCCTGACATTTTCACTGACTTGAAAATAAACTTCCTTAAATCTGCAAATGGTCTCCTGTTTTGTGGATGACTGGCTCATTGAAGCGTCTTCCAAGTAGAAATGCTTATAGGAAGTGTAACCTTTGGCTGACAAGACACTCCGCTGAAGTTCACCTACAAGCACATTTTGGCTCTGGAGACAGTGCGTCTAGCCAACAGGAATAATCTCAGCTGTACTGGGCCAGCATGTCAGCTTCCTATCCACAGAACTTGGAATCTCATCTGGGGCAATCTCAGAAATTGAAATCTTATGTTAAGTCTTGCTTGGTAATTGTATTTCCTGGTAGCAGCTGCATGTATTATCTTTTAGTGAAAACGCTTTCCAACAGTGTTTTGTAGCAGTACTTGGCTTAACCAAGAGGTTTATTATTGCTTGATACAGCAGCTAAGAAGAAGTTTTCCAGGAATTTGGATCACTAGAGGTCTATTCTATCAATCTGTTTTCCAGAGTCTGAAAACTGAGATTCTTGACACAAAGTTTAAATGGCTTCAATATGTTGCTTGTAAACTCATTAATTCTGTCTTTATCAGTGTATCTGGTTTCTCTTTTCCTGGGTAATAACTTCTAAATATGTGGGGTTTATAAATGTATCTTTATGTCTGACTTCTTTCCATGAGGTCATGATATTGAGCTTTGCTTTTAAGTTCTGATTTAAAGTTAGAAATGTATGTCTGTTTCTCAGTAGAAACCCTAAATATTTAAGGACTTTTGAACTCTTGGTAACTTGAGCCAGTGTGTCTTTTCTGCCTTAAGTGTAGGTTCACAAAGGTAATGAATATGTTTCCATTGAGACTTCCCTTGACCAAAACAGGTTGCAGAAAAAGTTAAGTTCTACCAGTCTTCGGGTGACAGTGATGTTTTTCCTGTTTGTTAAAGATGAGACAAGAAATTTAGTTTTGCCATAATTTTGATAACCTCTTAATTGCATTAATCTTTTAGAATTATCTCAAATACAATGAATTCCTAATTTGAAAGTAATATAATACACCTTTACAAAGGAAGAGTTGATACATAGATGAAAACATTATTATTTTTAAATACTTAGCCTCAGTTTTTGTTGAATGAAAATACTGCAGTACTGGGTTAACCTTATGTCATTAACACGTTTCATAAAAGAGAAAATAATACTTTCAGAAATTGTCTAATAGTGGAACTGATCTCTTAGATTTATTTTTTTTTCCATTTTTGCTTGTGAATAAAGCTATTAACACCATGCCTGATAGCTCTGGAGACTTTCAGAATGCATTAAGGAAGAAACAGATTTCTGCTCTGGAGGAGTCTGGTTTTCTTAGTCTCAGGAAGCTTAATTTGTCAATTTGTTTACAAAACTGTTCATATGCAATTGCTGTATGAAGTGAAACTCGGAAACAGCAATGTTTTGAGTTGATGGTATATCTAAAAGAACCCTTCGTCCCTTTCCCCTGAATACCTGGTCGTGCCCTATTGTTCTTCAATAAACAAGAAGAATTGGATTTCACTGCCTCTCAAATTAAAATTTGCATATTTATTTTGGGGAATATTATTTGAGGTGAGAGCAGGCAATAAACGTTCAAGTACGAGTCCTGCTGCTTCTTTGGTTATAAAAACAGATTTCCATAGCTCAGCTTATGCAAAGGACCTTACCTATATTATTTTTCTTTGGCTGCTTGTAATTTACCAGTCAGCTGTTAGACAAGAGAACAGTGAGGATCATTCATTTCTTCAAAAGCAGCTTAGCTGAACTAGTAATACATGTGTCTTGCCTCATTTTGTTTTTAAATTCGGAAGTGTAGGAGGATATAAAAGGTCCTTTTCCTTCAAATTGTTCTCCACAAGGTTCCTCTGTCACGTTTAATGAAATCATGCATTTCTACCCCTTGCTTGCCAAGTGGAATTTTCTGAACATTGTGGAAATGACAGACAATGTGTTTTTGCTTGTTGAGACCAAAATCTAAATGATAAAACTGAAAATTAGTTAATCTAAAAAGATACTTTAACTTTGCAGGGAGGGCTCTGAAGTGCATACAATTTAAGTTTTACTGAACTTTCTTGTGGGAGATGTTAACCATTAATATTAATTCGCATTTTGTCACTTTAAAGTTCAACTTGTATGGTGGTAAAAATGAGCTTTCAGTTGTTCCTTGTACATTAAATGTATGGCACATTCTCTATCACTTTCCAGAAAAATCAAGGGTGACAACAGTCATTACTATTAACAGCAGGAGTCTGAACCTTGTGCAGTGTAGGTAACTTTTGTGGAATGTGCGTATACCGTATACTATGAAAACTTGCTTCGATCCAAGCGTTGGAAATAGGGGGTTGGGGAAGGGAAGTATACTGCACGCATATGCCCTCATATTCCTGACTTGTTAGGAATGGGATAGGAAGAAACATCTTTACGCTTAAGCAGCAAAATGCAAAAGGAAGTAATTTTCTGTTTATGCAGACCCACAGTGAATTACTTGGCTTAAACTTCCGTAAAACAGAACTCTGAGACTGTTCCTTTCTGCGTAAATCATTATATGCTGGCCTTTGCTTACAGTCAAATTAGTAACTTCCCATCTTGAGTTCGAGCAGCCTCCTGTGCTGTCTTGGAACTGCTAATTCAAATTATATTGTAGTGTAGACATACAATTTTGTTTTGTGCTGAGATGTTTAAATAATCAACCTTGAGGTATACAATATCTGTGAGGCTGGATTTTTTCTTTTTCTTTTTCCTTCTTTCTTGGCATATCCAGTACTACTCATTATCTTAGTTTCTTTAAAGAGGAAAAAAAAAAAGAGGGGGGGGAAAAAAGCCCAAACCACTTTTCTTTTCTTGTTTCTTGTAGGTTTATGGGTGTCTGTGTGCATCAAGGACAGCTGCACGCACTTACTGAGGTAAGCCTATTTCATGATATACATACTCAATATGAAACAGTTCTCAGGCCAGATTCCGTAACTGCTGTTCACCTTGAGTGGTAGTTTCTTTTATGGTGACTAGTGAGTTAATCACATGCTCCTTGCTATGCAGTAGGAAGGCTGCGGAATCAGGCCTCAGAACTACTTCGCTCATAGCCCTTGCATGTCTTTTCTCATCAGAAGCACTTACTAGGATGAAAAAAAAAATCACAGTAGAAACAAAATTTCACTGATAATATTCTAAATGAGAGATGCGGATTACTGTTGAGCTGCCTCTAAATATTATTTGTGTCAGTGACATTGCATTGTATTTAAGTCTTATTTATGCTCTGATTGTGTGTGTGTTTCACAGGTGAATCAGGGATGTTTCAGCTGGGTGATATTAGTGTATTCAGTCCCTACCACTTTCTTATTTGGAATAACATCACAATTACAGCTTAATCCGGGTCCCATAAAAAGGAATTATTCCATGGCCCATTATACCCTGGCCAAGATCTAGGTAGCAAATGAGAAATGGAAGTTTCAGTTCATGTGAGTCTTCCCAACAAGTTCCACTGGGTTGTATGTTTAATCCCCCTGTAAAGTGCTCAGGAAAAACAAGAAGGGAGTATTCTCGTTAGGAATAGCGTTGCCTGTTTTGAGTCAAAATCGATAGAACATTTCTCCTGCTGTTTTAGTTTGAGTACAGATTGTGGGGAAGCTCATGTTTTGTAAAGTTCATGTTTCTTATTTACTTATATTTTTGTAGGAACTGCTCAATGAAAAGATTAACCCTTTCCCACTCCCCAAAGACAAGTATGTTAGCAATTAAAACAGGTTCCTGGTATGCTTGCCAAGAACTACTGTAAAATGAAACAATTGGATAGCTGTATGCTGATTATCAAGAGGCGTGTGGCCATCACTTTCTGTAACTTTCATATGCAACTCTGAGGCAAAGATGCACATATGTGGGCAGTGAATTTCTTCACCTTCTGGGGTGACAATTCTGCAGTTCTAGCTATTATTAGGGTGATGCACACTAGTGCGCAGTGGCCGTATTTCTAGTGCAAGAGCAAAGGTAAAGACACTTTCAGAAATTTCAAGATACAGCACGTGTGAGGGGGAGGAAATGTTTCTAAGATTTGGCATTAGATGGCTGATCAAGTCCTTCAGGCAGGCTTTGCTAACGTTACTGCCAATTTCTTTCAGACCTCTGATCAGTTAAAACAGGGAGGTTTCAGGCCCTTCCACTCACTAAACATGTCCTAGAAGAGATGGAGCTTCATAATGCTTCGTTGTACTAAATCTTGGCAGATCTTCCTCAGTGTGTTTTTTGGGTTTTTTATTTGTTTTTTTTTCCCCCCCTTCATCGCCGTTGCTTGCCATTTAAACGTCCCTCCCCACCCAGAAAGCCAAGAAAATGAAACCAGCACAGATGCTTCCTCATGGGTAGCTAACTTTGTAGCTGCTTGCTTTGTTCAGCTATTTTTGAGTTCTTGGCAAGCAAATAAATCCAAGAAAGACTTCAAAGAATAACTTTTTATAGTTATAATTCAGAATAACAGAAGAGATTCCTGAAACATCTTGAGACCAAAGAGGAAAAGTTTTAGACTGAAAAAGATTGCTGAAAAATTTTGAGAAACAGAATAGCTTTAGTGACATATTATGAAAGTACATGTAGTGATAACTGCTTTTCTTATGGGGACCAAGGTGGACATTTAATGCCTTCAATAGGAAAAAACATGACAGATGGCCATTATAAGTTGATGTTGTAGGGAATCCGCACACAATTTTGTCCAATACGGTAGTTGTTCTTTGGTTTTACAGAACTTGTAAAAGTTAAGAGCTGTGTATGTTCCAAGTGGTGGAATTAGTTGTGTTTTCTGGCAACAGTAGTGGCATTTTTCATCCTGAAGTGGGTGTAGAGTAATAGCTGAGTTCTGAAGACTTCTGGAGGTTAGAGGAGGGGACTGAAATGGCTAGCTGATGGAATTATTAGTAAGACAGACATGGTGAATCACCAGTTAAATATAGCCCAAGAGGATAAATAAATCAGCCACTGTCTCATGGCTTTTTTCAGCTTGTGGTCCAAAAAGGTGGTCTCCTAGCTTCCAGTGCTCAATGTAATTGATACTAGCCTGACACTGACAGCACTCAGAGAACTTCTGCCAGGGTTTCACTTCTTTGGAGGTGAAACTGTTGATTCAGAGGCCCATTGCTCTGTAGGTGTCTGAGTCACTGCAAGGAGAATCCTCTCTTGCACTAGCCTGTGCTGGACTTGTTCTGTAAGGAGCTTAATTATCCCTTCTTGTGTTTTGAGAGTACAGTTGATGATATGCCTAAGTAAAAGGGATACAGCATCACTTAAACCTTATGTCTGAGGGCTCGATGGGAAATCATGTTTATTTGTGTGTATAGGTTTCCATGACAGAAGAAGTTGAGAACTTGTGGCAAATGTTTGGTGAATGGATTTAGATTACTTGTGCTTAATAGCCTTCTGTGCTATTAACAGGCAGGGCAACAACCACAAATGGTGTTAGAGGAGCCTTGAAGATTTTATAAGCCTGTTAAGGGGCAACATTAGTAATATACAGCACTTTGTTATTGGAAGGCAGAGTCTGAAGTGTTAGATTTCTTTTCTTGCATGTTTAAACACACAGGAGGCTAAACACAGTGGATCATGCAGAGCAGGTTTTTTGCTTGAGGAAGGTGTTGATTGTATGTAGGCCTTGGGTTTTTCCCTTTTGGCAGCATTTTACATTGTTTTAATCGTCCTCTCTCAAGTGGCTTTTGTTTTTAAAACTGTTGGGCAAGAAGCAGTTTCTGTTTGTTTTGGTTTGTTTTTTTTCAAAATAAGAATGGAATTGTTTAATTATAAATTGCACAAGGAGTTTGGCCTTGTTCTGAATCCACAGTCTTATCAGTTTTGAAAATCCGATACTGTTTTTGAAGTTCTACTCAAGCCAGAAGCTATGGCATATGCCTCATCCGAAGTAGTTCAGTATCTATCCTTAGAGTCGCAGAATGGTTTAGGCTGGCAGGGACCTCTATCCTTGCAAGTACATAGTTAAGAAACATTTAAGGAAAGTGAAGTAGATGCTTTAATAAGTGTACCACTCAGCTGGGTTGGCAGGCCTTAGACTGCCTCACTAAGTTTGAGCTGATGGGCACAGTTTTGCTGTGCTCATTTTCTGTAAAACTAGGAACTGGGTATTCCTTTCTCAGTATTCAGTGCTAATCTGTAGCTAGTGGTTTGTTTCTGTAGCTACAAGAATCTGCAGGGCTTCCTGCTGTACTTGCATGCCTCTCCAACCTAATTTCAGCCTCTCCTTCAAGTCTCTCTCTGTTTTCTGGCCACTTTCCTAATCTGACAACTCTCTATTCACTTCCATTTCTTCATTTCCTGGCACACAGCATCCTCAGACTTGGAGAAACTTGCATAGTAGTACAGGCTCTGGTGTCAGTTAGCACGAGATGCTGCTGAGCATTCAGAGACCAGACCTGCGCCACTGCCAGGAGGTTAGCAGACAGCATACACTCCAGGGGACATGAAGCTGTGAGCCAGTTAGTGTGGAGCAGCCATGGCTTAATAGCAATAGCGTATGATCTTATCCCATACACATTTACCGTGGAATGGATGCATGAGCAAGAACCCATTTTAGATGGGAGGCAAACAAATTTATTTGTGCGTTGCAGGTTCTATAGGCCTACGATATTATACTGAAGCAGATAACATAGCATACAGTCTAGCATATAAAAACCACTTAATACCTTTTTGCGGATATTGAATTATTTGTTGAGCTCTGTTAAGCAGGTTTATCTGAATTTGTAAGAGAGAGGTCAGGCTAAAATCTTGTTATAATTAGATGTATATATGCACAGAATGAGTCATACAGCTTGATAATTCCTTCTTGAAGGAAATGAAAACCCTGACAGCTGTGTGTATAGAAGATGAGGAAGGGAGAGGATTTATGTGTTGATTGGGCTATCTTGACATTGTAGTCCTTCACAGATAATAGCTAATTGTTACAATAGAAGTTTTATGGCTATTAATTCATACTGGATGATAGTAAAAAAGCACGCAAATGCTCTGCTGCCACAATCTGAAGCTGTAGCTTTACTTGCTCAGTGTGGGATCTGACATGCATTCGAGCTTTCTCAGGCAGAGAGCAGGGCTGTTGCAGTGTGATAGGAACACTTCATCCATGATGGAGGGGTGGACAGTATTGTTTCAGCCAGCAGCTGGATCTGCTGTCTGTGTGATGTGCCTCTCCTGCAGTCTTTCAGTGTTTCTCCTTGCTGGTATACTACCTAGTCAGTCCTTCTGATTCCATCCCAAGTATCTGGTGTGGTATTAGATGTTTCATAGGTCTAAGAGTTGGACAGCCTGGTTTTAAGGTGATGAATACGTGGCATTGGAACAATGGTGAGATAACTGTAAGGGGTCAGCCAGCCTTTCTATTCACCTGGCTCCTCCAGTGCATCCCATTTGGTGAGTTCTCCTTATCAGCTGCTGCTTCACATACTGCACTTTACAGGTGCTGTGTGTAGGGGTGCATGAAAGTGCCTTACTAGAATGTTTCCTGGGTGCTCAGACTGGTGTTGTCTGCAATAATGCATGCTGGCAATGTATAGTATGGACAGCAGAGTTTAATGCAGATGTATGTGGCAAAAAGTGCTGCAAGAAAAGTCTTGAGTGCTGCTTTAACATTTTTTTAATAACATTTTTTTTAAGAGAATCCACAGAATTCTTTGAACTCATGCACATTTTCAGTTAAATTAATTTTTTTAATAACTGTGTCATAAACCCCAGGAAAAAAATTACTATGGAAATCCTTCCAGACATGTTAATTTTTATCTTGGGTGAGATAATTGCTATTGGACAATTTTGACATGTTGCACTCTAATAGCTTACTGAATTTGACACTGCTGTTTTTACCATCAACCACAACTCATTGTTTTGAGGCAAGAATGCTGTTATGTAGCAGTTTGGAAAAAACTTTTTTTTTATCTTCTTTGCACAGTGTATCCCTTTTGTACTCCTAAAGCTCATCTTAATGAAAGAGCCTGTGGCTTTTGAAGAGAGAGGGTTTTTTTCAATAAGTTCCTCTGTGATAACTGAAAACTTTCCTTCTCTGCTTTTCCTCCCAACAGCAATAATTTACATAAACTATAAATGCAATTAGTGGAGTTTCAGGCCTTCAGAGACCTTTTTTTTTTTTTTTTTTTACTTTTGGAGATAGCACTGATTGGGAAGAAAAAATATTGAAATCTTAAAATTCTCAGAGTTGTTACAATTGTGCTGAATTATCCTTTTACAAGGAAGGGAAAGTAAGTTCTTCAAGTGAGAAGGTCCTTCTGAAATTCAGCTTTCGCAAGCAGAATCTATCATTAAAAATATTCAATTTTCCTTCTTTCTTTTTTCCTCCCCTCAGTTCTTGGGCACCTTTCTATGGAGAGCCTTTGACCCCGGAATAGAGAAAACCAGACAGACATCACTTAGGTCTCCTCTTCTAAACCTTTATGCTACAGCAAAAATTGTAGACATACATTGCCTTCCAGATGGCAATTGCACACTTCTGAGAGTTTTAAAAAGCCCTGGAACACCGTTCCTTCCCTGCTCCCTCCTCCACCCATCTCCTGTAACACTTGCTAATCCCTGCTGTTATTCCACCAGTGTGAGTCATATTGTTTGAATAACTTTAGTTTTACTCATGTAGCACTGCAAATATTTAACTCAGCTTCGGTGATCACAGTAGGCTAGCCTGTCAACTCTAGAGAACTTAGTGTCTTTAGAACTATAGTTCATATTATCAGTCATTCTGCAAATACTCTATATGGCAAAGGAATTGTTCCCAGTTCAGGTATTACCTGTTTACCAGCTCAGGTTTAGTTCCTGAATAAGATGGGTCTGGTGGTTGTCCCTCAAAAAAGAGAATAGCTGCAGTGCTAAGTTGATTAGCCTGAGATTGGAGATAACTGAAGAGAAGATGAAAGTTGTGTTAAAGGTGGCACCAAGTAGAAAATCAAAAGAAATGAAGGGACTCTCAACTTCATCCTATTAGAAAATGTTACTCATCTGCTGGATACTGCCATCCAATTTCTAGGAAAAAAAAACAATTTAGAGAATTATTAGGGAAGCCCTTTACCTCATGTAAGATTAAAGGTTTAGGTATTACCTAACGTGTACAGTCAAGCCATACTGATTAGAGACTTCTAGATCAGTTTGTATTCCTTAATATCTTGTGCTTTTCATTAGCTACCCTTGCTTATTGAAATCTTCCTTAGGCACTTTATGTTGTCTTTCTGACTGTAGTATTGAAAAAAGAAAACTCAAGAGGAGGAGCAAAAAAGCAGAGGGGGGTGAAACTAGAGATGATGTGGTCCTTTGTCTCTCCTCAGATTTGGCCCCTAATTCTGGTCTAATGTGGTCTCATTTGCATACATAAAGCATCTTACTTGAGTGTATTAGAGGTCTCAGGCAGTATGTCAAGTTATTTATTTTATGGTCTTGTGGAACTGGCAACTGACTGCACTGACTTTCTGGAGGAATGAAGTGAGCAACTGTGCAAACTTTCACTTGGATGTTTTTGTTGACAGCTCTGAGAATATACCTGTTAATTCTAAACATCTTAGTTTAGAGGAATGAGTCTTGATGTAGAGTAGTGTAAAAAAGATAGAATTTACTTTGAAGTAACTTTAAAAAATATTAGCATGCTATGATGACAAAGGATATCTTTCAGATGACTTTCAGCAGCCAACAGCTGGCATTTTTAAATGCCTCCTGGCTCTAGGATGCTGCAGGACTGCTGTTTAAACTTTGTAAGAACTCTAAGTATGTGTAAAATTCTGCAGATTAAATTGATCCTTATGATCTCTCAGCCAATGAATAGCATGACCCGTGGATTAATACTGTAATAAATCTCTACTTGCATGCTTTATTCTTTTTGTCCTTAGTTCAGATATTTTTCGTAGCCTTCGTTAGAGCTACAGCTTCATTTTATGTACTTCCCTGGGAATAGAAAGACGAGTTCTTTCAGTGGTGCTATACTGGTTCCAGTGCTGGAAACTTAAATGTGTAGAGGCAATCAGATATAAAACCCAAGTACCAGAAGTGTAAGTTTAGCCGTACTAAAAGTATGTCAGAGGTGTGGGGTCCTCTGTTAAACTATGGTTACTTTGTACCCCTCCTGGTATGGACTTGGGTATTAGAACTGAATATATTTAATTTCAGGAAAGTATGCTTTGATGACAAGAATGATTATGTGGTATAAAAACTAGAGTACCTATTGCTATTATTTGCTTGCCCCTTTTGCTGCTTTCATTTTAGGACTGGAAGTCCAGCCAGCACACATCTGTGTTATTTCCTCTGTTAATTTGGTTGTTTGGATTCCCTTTGCTTTTTCCTTACAGAAGTCATTAAGAGTCAGGCCTTGCATATACTTGCTTCGGGGTCAAGAGAAAACCGTTTATGTGGACCTCAGGGATTTGATCTCTAGAGAAGAGTAATGGTAACCGTGTCTGATGCAGCAGTCGTTGCACTCCCCAATAATGATGGAGGACTGTGTGAGAAGTTTGTGGTAGGACCTGAGGAGAAGAGTAGGGGGATGGGAGCTGAAGGTAGGGTTTAAAACAGAGCAGGAAATGACTCAGGTGTTAGGAAGACTAGTCTACTCTGTAATGTAAAAGGTGAGAAATCATTCCATTTCATTGCAACTGTTTTTCTCAGCACTAAAATAGAATGAATGCATCACATAAGGTGTCTGTTAGGACTGTTCATTATCTGCATAGTGCTTTATGTTTCTGTTATTGAGAAAAAGCACTTATCTCACTACAGAAAAATTGCTGCAAGCTGGTAGATGCTTTGAAATATCTAGTTAATTCTGTCATCCGTTTTTAAAATACATAGAACTGGAGTCTTTTACTTTTTACTTTGGGGAATAGAGTCAAGGCTCTTGAACCCACAAGATGCTAAGATCTCTCTTACTGTGTGCCTGCTTACTGGCACATGTGAATATCGGCTCAATCTTTTTGGGTTAAAAAAACCAAGCAACTGAACATGTACAGAAAGACAAGTCTATTGTCTGCGCTTTCTACTTCGTTGTGCGTGAACACCAGGGCTAAGTTAGGAAGAACTGTAAGAATCACCTTAATTGTTGCATACAGCAGCTATCTTGCTGAAAGGAAACAGATGTAGGTAATAGGGACTCTTCTTAGAGCCAAAAAGTTAGGAAGCTTCTGTTTATATTCCAAGATGAATGTGTTTGTAACATGGCAATCCAAGTCTCTAGCAATAACTTTTTGAAATTTTAAAGATCCTGAATCTTTAAAATTATAAGCCTTGGGATGTGCTTCAGATTTCTTGTATCAAAGCGTCATTTTTAGCTTTTGCTTAAATAATTGTGACATTAAAAAAGAGATATCTATAAATTTGAATATTAGGTACCTTGTATGTGTGTATGTATCTGAAATAAGATATTTTAATAGCTTTGTCCAGGACCACATGTAGACCTCATGCTTTTTCTTGTTCCTGTGTAGCTTGCAAAATGATTCCTAGTACATCTTTGATCGTTTAGAAATGCAGTTATAATTTTTTTTTATAAACTTGTTTCAGTGCAGACACTTCCCTTCATCTCTTGATTGTTCAAAATAGAATTTTAAAAATACTTGTCAACACTTGAGCCATATTTGGTCTTAGTTTTGCACTCTTCACAGCATACGGACTGTCAGTTTCAGTTTTGCTATAACAGTTCACTTAGGTTCTCAGTTTAATTTATAGAAAGTGGCTGAATGTACTCTCAGCAAATGTAGATTGCTGCTTGATGACCAGCTCTACCTCATCCTTTCTCTGTGCTATACAAGGCATCATATTGTTTCATGTTCAAAGCAGTGTCCCTTTTTTCCCATGGATTCATTCTCTTTATAGGACTACAGCATGTCTCTCTTCAACTTGAGAGTTCCACGTATGAAAGGCTTAATATATCTGACGCTTGCAGTTTGCAGAACTGAAAAGACCCATTCCTGTGCCATTGGTCCTTGTCAAGAAGCATGGGTAGCTCTAGAAGCAACCATGGCCTGATGCAGTATTAACAGGAGAGTGCTAGACTAACCAGCTGTATTGGTTTGGGGGGAGGGGTGTCTGCCCTCACTATATTTTTTGAAAGGGTGGATGAAAAGGAAAAGAAAATAAAAATCCCATTTCCAGTAACAATTCAGTCTAGATTATCAGCACTAGGAAGCCTGAGTGAGGGTTAGAAGGATGTGAGCACTGTCATGCTGTTTTATCAGCTAAAGACGTCTCCTTTTTGTTGAAATAATGCTGTAGGCACTTGTACTGAGCCTAGATGATTGGTTAGTCCAACAGCTGAAGAGTTTCAGACTCTGAAATTTGAGTTAGGCTGATTAAAGGTAGAAGTAAACCTGACTCATCTGTATGCACCAGTGGATGCAAAATTAAATCTAAACATGGTACATGTAATAAGTAAATTAGGCTGTTCCAAGTAAGTAGAGTTTAAAAAGCTTGTAGAAAAGGGAGGGTAGTGTTGGCATTTAGAAAATGTTACACTGTCTAAACCTTATGCTATAACTTCAAGGCTTCATGAATTATTTTGTAGCACAAAAAAAGCAGTGTGTCTACGACAGTGCAGTTATTTCACAGAAGTTAAGACAAAATACATATTCTTTGTTTATATTATTTTCCTTGGGAACCAAATATTTTTGTGAATCAGTTAAAAGGAAAAAAGACTTCAGTCCCAAACACAGCTTGATGTGCTGCACATACCAAAAAAGTCCATTTAAAATCACACAAGGGGGCCTGGCTTTCAATGACAGGAGGCAGGAAATATAGTGTTCTGGCTGAAATTCCCTCTCCAGTTCATACTTTTTCAGCCTGATGTTGTGGCATATGTGGTGTACTTGACCCTTTAGTTCTTTCTCCAGCAAAAGTGATACAGGCCTCCACAGGAGTTTCAGCTAAGTCTGTCTGATTTGTAGCTTTGCAGTTTTGAGTGCTTAAATATCAAAAGTCAGGTTCTTGGAAAGTATGTAAAGGACCTTGTTCAAGTTAGGTGATCTTTCAATTTTTTTTCCTACATCTGATGGCTATTTACTTTTTCACGAATGAAAGCTAACCATCTTGTCTGATTGCAGTCATCAAAAGACTTAGGGTTTCCAGAAAAACACTAAACAATAGAGGATTTTTTTAACTTAGTTTTTTGGTTGGTTATACCAAGTTAGCCCCACAGAATGCAGAAGCCCCTGTGGCATACCGTCAGTTTGCTAGGAAGTTAAATGCTGCTGTACTGGGTTACAGCGCTTGTTCTGAGGACAGAACGAAGCTTTAATTACTGAATTTGTGTGTGTTTCCCTGTGGCTGTATGCCTGATACGATTTGGCCAATTCCCCCAAAATGCATCCTTTTAAAGAGAGTGATTTCCTATCATGTACATGTGCAGAATTAGAATAATAAGTAAGAGAGGTTCAAGTGGGTCCTTGCTTTACAGAAAGGTGGAATTGATTCTCAAAAATCTGCAGTAAAAAGCTCACTTGTGGGAAACAGAAAGCTGACAAAAATGTTGGCTTATGGACGATGCAAGCTGGCCTTACAGGCTGTCTCTCAGGAGGGGAGTGCTGGCAGATCAGTTAAAGGAAAAACCTACTGTGCGTTGGTGGTGACCAGGTAAATTAAACACATTGAGGACAACTCTACAGAGAAAGTATCTCCTTTTAACAAAAGCAGAGAAGCAATGGAGGTTGTGTAAGCACTGCAATGTGCTGAAGG